>NC_140125.1:33309350-35709350 GCF_964035555.1 Netta rufina | reverse complement strand
CATCCACGTCAAATTAATGGTGAATCCTAAATAGAAGCAGTAGTTAAAAGGGATTTAAAATTTTTAAGTGAGCAAGCAGCAGCAGCAACTCATATCTCTTCAGTCATCTCTAATCTCCAAGAGAAAAAAAAGTATCGTGGTTTTTTTTTTTGAAAAAAATAATAAAAAGTCAAGCAGAATCATGGAAAAGTTTTTCATCAAACATCCATGCACCTTTTCCATCCTTACTCATGGAGGGCCCCTTCTGTAAGGACAGCACACAATCCTCCCTCTCCACTTCCACTGCAGTAGTTTGAGAAACTGGTACAGGACAAATAAAGGGATCTCTAACAATTAAACTAATGAATAGCAAATATGTGCACTATGAACTTCATGTACATGAATTTTCTGGCCCCCTTACTTCCTAGTACTTTCACCTAACACACTGCTCCTTCAAACATTAGCCTGGCAAACAAATAATTCGGACCTTCTTGCTATCTAAGCATTACTTTGCCTTGAGTCAACTCAAATAAGGAGATGTTTTCTTTCCATTATGGGAAAGGAAAACGCCACCTATACTTTCACAGGAAACATTTACATTTGACTAATTCAACCAGAATCAAAGTGAATCAAACAAGTCCATAGCTTTCTTTACATGGACAAATTGAACTATCAGCTAATATGTTTTGTGATGAAAGTAATACCACGTTCAGTGCTTGCTAGCTGATTGTAGCAGAAACAACAGTTTCTGAACCATACCTACAAATACCAACTGACAGCAGCCACGCAAGCAATAACTAAGGTCATCTATTCAGCTAGCTGGTAGAAAACATCTTCTATTTCCTACCAGCAGTGCTGCTGAAGCCATGATAACATAAACATACAGGCAGAACTGATTTTGGAGACAGAGGTGATGCCTTGATATATACTGGGAAAAAGCAGAGCAGCTTCCCCATATACTGAAGGGAGCTGGTGTGTCCAAACAGTTGGTCTACGTTTTCCATGCTGGGTATCAAGTTGATGTAATAAAAATGTAAAATCTACCTTCAGAATTTGTTTTGCACAGATGATAAGGGACAAGAAAGCTAAGCAGAAGAAAGGAAAGCACTGCTGATTAATCAAATAACCATAAAACCCAAGATAAGGATCATCTACACCATTCCCCCTACCCTTGTCTCCAACTGCCATCACCATGCCCAAAGAATACAAGCCTCAGGAGCAACCCTGTTTTTGGAGCACCGGTCTGGTCTCACCACGTAAACCTTAGTGGTGCAAATATATATGGCCCCTAAAATCACTGAAATAGTTACTGGCTGAATGGCCTTAAGTAGTCCTCAAAACTAAAATCCCCAAACCTTCTCTTTTATTTTGTATGACATTTATTTGTATCAAGAAAAATACTACTAGAATAGTTGGCCCAACAGAGAAAAGATACTTAGAGAGACTTTAATCCTCAAAACTCATAAATGTGTATGAGCAATCTTCTGTGCTACAGTCAAGTCATCAGCTACACTAACTATATGATGCCTACTTCAGGACAAATCATTTCAGTTTTTATTTTTTTTATATCAAAAACTGCAAAGAAATTATTAATTCTCTGTGTATACACATAAAACACTTCCAAGAATTATATGCACATAAAGTTGCAACATAAAGACTACTTAAAAGCATTTCTGTACCAAAGTTTGCAACAAACATGTTGCTAAAGAAGTCAGCAAGCCACTAGTAATTCAGCCAACAGAAACAGTAATGACAGAAAGAACACCAATAGGAAAGTGGCTCAATCACTTTTTGTCATCTAGACACCTAGCAATGTGCTGGGAAACTGATCTGAGGACACACACAGAACAGGAAACCAACAACTACAGCAAGCTCTGCTACACTGTCTGAAAGCTGCAGATTTCAGTTGCTGAGAGCCCTGGCCTAGTGCTGTTTAGTTTGGCTTTCCAATTAGTGGTTACAAAAGCAAGCAGTAATTGCAGTTATCTGAACTTCAGATGCATTTCAGAGGACATGTCAGCTCAGGCAACCGAATTCTAACCTGTAATAGTAAAGTTCCTGCTATGCCAGTAAGTGATGAAATTTCCAGTATTTTACTTTATTTTGAAAGAATGATGCAATGCATTTGCTTAACTTACTACCTAATGACATACATCACGGTGTTTTTTCCTTTACTATCTGAATCCATCCTTACAAGCCACTTGAGCAGGACAGGAAGCGTTAATTATTCACCAGAAAGATTTCTGGTCATGCCTGAATTAGTCACATGAGAACATTAATAGCAAAAGGAAACACTGCATCACAGAATAATGGATAATAATGGGGCCCTATCTTCATCAGGAGCGTGCTATGAAACCACCTGAGCCTTGCAGATGTGTAATGCAGGCGGTTCTTGCCCTCCTAATTGCATAGCAACTCTTCTGATTGAAAGAAGCTTCCTCCACCCACCACAAACACTTCCTTCAACACGGATATCCTTGGAAACAACATGTCAATGGGTCAGCGTTGTTTTACAGCAAGTGCTGATTTAAAACAAACACCTCTCTATGGAGGACAGGGCTTGGGAAGCTGTAAACACTCCCCGCTACCAGGACTTCCATTCAGGGCTCCTAAACCACTGTGGAATTAAATGAAGAGTGATTACATGATTCATTAATGAAGGAAAACATGCATGTGAAAAAATATGGTCCAACAAACTTCAATGCCAAGGACTTCTAGCTATTAAATACACGGAAGACAAAAGGGGATGGCACTCAGCATTAGGGGAATAATATCTGTAGATCTGGAATCACCGTACCCAAGCACGAAGTTGAAACTGCAATATGCTAGTGCCCAAAATAAAACCAATGACTCTACTAAGAAACTACAGGCAAAAGAAGAGAAGAGGACGTAGTGACACTGAACACTTCCAGTTATAATGGACTTAGAATAACTACTTCTAGAAAAGAAACACTTCTACCACGTCTGTTTTAGAGGTTCACAAACACTCCGTGCATTGGACCAGGAGTCACAAACATCAGTCGGTCTACTTCCTTAAATCTAATGCAGAGTCAGTTTGTTACATCTGCAGTTAATTATTTCCAAGGCAAGTTTAATTTCAATGACTTTGTAATGAAGTATTAATCACAAAGCTCCAATGTGAAGAAATCTTAAGTGTTCAGGTACTATTCTTAATTGTTTTCTTTTAAAAGCTCAAAAGAAGAATGAGCACCTAGGTTAATGAGGTAAATTATTGAGTATATGTGGACTATTCCTAATAGCCCTTTATCAATTATAGCTCGGCTCCACACTCCTATCTAAAAACAATGCCCAAGATTTCAGCTGCTCCAAAGAACTACCGTATTTTCAATCCCCTAACACTGTGAGCATTTTTAAAAATGAAACCCTAATATTTTCCATAAGAGTTTTGCCATTAAAAACTGAATTAGACGAACATAAAATTAAAATTGGAAGGCGCTTTTATTACAGAATCACACTACGTTAAAATACATCCAATGTTTCATTCCTTCAAAGAACTATGCAGTCAAAAATTGATTCTAAAAATAGGAATTATTAAATTTTGAATAGATTAATGTGTTAATGATTCAGGGCAACACTAGAAATCTATCTTCAGCATGTGTTAACACTTGGACAGTTTAAGAAACCATTCTTTTCCATTAGTTCCCTGAAGGAGATTAAAAAAGTCCCCCTAGGACATTAACAATGAGCAAGCATTACTACAGCTGACATTAAACTCTTGTCAGCAATACCTGACCTAAGATTCACCTTTGTCTAGCTAAAAATGTATTTTATTGAGCAATACTGGATATTTGCTGAAGAAAAGTTTTGAAGACCCAGAACTGATTCATCAAGAGTCTAGACTAATATTGATAGTACCTTTGACCAGAAATCAATCTGATCAACGGTTAGAAGGACAACGCAGCCTCCAGCACCAAGGGACCCTTTCCAAAAGGCAGCATTTTACCTCCTTCGTACACACAACTTCCCCCGAGACACCTCCAACATATCATTAGGGATCCAAACACGGCTGTTACGGCGACAGGGCTGATCTCAGAAAGTCACATTAAGTCCATGAGGACATGGCTTTGGATCCTGCACAATTAGGAGGCTATTTTCCGTGCTTAGAAATTAAATAGAATTTCTTCATTCAAACAAGAAGTTAAGTGCATACATTGCAAAACAGGCCCCAATTCAAACAACTCACCCAGCAGCACACTGCAGCAGTAGAGTCAGAAAGTACAGGTGGTAATCACCAACCCTCTTTCTCGCAGTTTGTCTCACTGCTTATTAAAACTATAGAAAGCCACTTTTCAGCTCCATTCAAATTTGTTCATTACTTACGATTACTCTAATTTGCACCAAATAAACATTGTCAATCTAACACTAGCCAACGTATACAGATTAAATGATAATGTCAATGAAAGTCACTTTAAAAATGAATTCCCCTAGCACACTAATGAAAATATTACATCATTAAGAAACTGAAATTTACCTTCCTCGCATTGACCTACATCATTCAAGTTCAGAGCAGGCATATGGTGGCCAGGTTAAGTGGCAGGATCTGAACCAAATCCCTGTGAGCCTGGCATAGGGCAGGTCCCTGCTGCTCATAACTGGAAGACCCCAGAGAACCCATTCAATGTAAAAACCCATCCACAAGTTCCTAATGCAACTTCTCCATATACGTATTGCTGCATTTTCCATGACGTTACTGTTCAGATACTGTTAACAGAGAAACTGAACAGTCTACAAGTGTCTTGGGTCTCCAATTCTTGGAATGTTAAAATCCTTCATTTAAGGCATCTTCCTAAATACAGGTAAAGAATAATTTATTGTAAATGGATCTATGTATACATAGCTGTTTGACTTCTCTTGTTATACATGATTTAAAAAAAAGAAGTGTTAAAAAATTATTTTAAACCCCCGTTTAAACCTAAGGTCCTCCACAAATCTGTCAACTAGGAAAGTAAATCCATGCTGCATATATGCCTGATTTTTAATTCTTCTTCCAAAAATAAAGGACGGACTCCATGCTATTGAGCCCTGATGACACTGAACAGACAGCAAGGGCATCTATAGTGCCATCTGAGCAAAAGGGGGGAGAGAACAGATCATTCTGATTTACCTGCCTGAACTGAATATGAAGCTTCTCTCTGAGATCCAGATAAGAGTTTCACTGTAGTCAAGGTCAAATATTGTCCAAAAACTGCCACGAGATACTGTGCCAACACTTTGAAGACACAAAGCGAGCCAGGCAGGATCGTATATTTGAGGAGATAGAGGAGCACTGTAGCATTTAAAACTTCAAAGAATATAAGCATCATTTCACTGAGAAAACATATCACATTGGTAATTTCCACCAACTGCCTCTTAAGAAGCCTGTGTTTATTTACATACACAAACTTCTAATTTAAAATAATTTTAAAACCCATTAATAATTGGCATAGCATGTTAATGAAAATATTCCAGTCCAAACCAAACATCTCCAATGCATGCATCCATCATGGATCACTCTCTGAAGTTAATGCTTTGCATCGCTGCGATTTCAACATCTTAAAGGAAACACTGGCTTGTGAGGCTTCCATCATTTTGAGGCTTTAATATTACACGTTGGGCCCCGTGGGCCCGACACGCAGCAGTGACATTAACATTTCTGTGGAAGTTTGATGTCGAAATGGTTAAAGCTTACGCAATTAAGGATAAGAGCAGGATGTCCTCAAAACCGATACCTGTGTTCTAACCTTCAAACAGCCTGGGCTTACCATCAGGAACGCCAGACAACCTGAAGCACGCTCAGTGAAGTGAAGCAATACACAAAACACGATACATCTATGCAGCCACACAACAGTTGAACGTTTTACTAGCATGACAGATATTTCATAGCATTACCTGAGGAATAATCATTGCCAATACCTTCAGATAATCACAGTTTACAAACAAAACGAAGACGACACTGACTGACACGAAGATGGACACCTGGCCGGTGACGCAGACACAGCAACTTGTTACTCTCAACTCCTCCAACCTTCCAAAAGCAGCACACAAAACCTGCTTCATCCCTCTTTGCTCCACCAGTAGAAGCAGCAGAATGAAACCAAATTTCATTCTGACCACTGAGGAATTCGGTTAGATTAAAAGGTGCTGGATACAGCTGTCTATAATTAGCAGTACATCGATCTATAATTAGGAAGTATTTCTACAACATTTTATATAAAGATTTTGAATAAACTCATAGTTTAAACAAGTGTTTGTTTTCTCAAATTCTGGCTTCCCTGAAGAAGTAAACAGACAGTTTTAATCAAGCAGGCCTATTTTTGGATCTTCTTAAACAAAACACCCTCATACACCAGCTGCTTGAATTTATTCACTCCTTAAAATTATCACATAGCAAGATTAAAGGAAAGAAAATCAACTACTTTCCCCCCCCCCCCCCCCCCATAAAGAGCATGGCTAGATTATGAAACTACTTGTTGCAGGATGTTGTGAGGGTCAAGAGTACATAAGGATTCAAGAAGTCATTATGCAAATTCATAAAAATAATTAAGACGTGCTAAGCCATACACCTATAAAACGGAGGACAGCCCCATGTCAGACTGCCAGACATAAAGGAGGAATATACCAAGATAAGCATCGCTGCATGCCTGCTCTGTTCTTACACTTACTCCCCAGCATCACTTATCACCCAAAATCAGAGTTGGGGCTGGATGCATCTCTGGCGTGATCCAGAACAGCTGTTTTCTATTAAATAACAAAATCTCCTTTCTGTTTTGTCTATTCTGCTAAGCACTGCAGAAGAAAGCATTGTTTTCACATTCCTAGAAGAGAGCTTATTACAGTTAAAATATCAAATCCAATTCATCTGCTTTTACTTCAAGTGCCAGTAACCCCTACTCCCAAAGGTCAGCTTCTGCAGCAAAAAGAAAACTAAGCCTCGATCCAAAATGGAGTATCTTCCTGGTGACTGTGTTTGCAAAAAGAAATTGTTCACTGGATAGAAAAAGTCTACCTTTTGACTTTAGTTGAGATGCTCTGATAGCTGTATTACGACTGAGGGAAGTCCCAAGAACCTCACAAGCTTTTGTTCTTCATTCTGTATATTGTTATTCAAACAGGGAACGTGACAAAGTCTAATTTTTCTCTCCTCTGTCTCCTTGGATTGAAGTTTCTCCATGTCTCATAATCCTCAGTATCTTCTACAATTTAAATCCAAGCAAAAAAAATCATTGTCTGTCCAAAGTCTCTCAACATCCTCTGCAGCATTTCCTTGGAAAAGCTGTGACTAGACCAATTCCTCATTAGGCCTTTTGTTTCTGTTAGTTAAATAATTTCTTCTTCCAATTTGTGCAATACACGTACCTCACAGCAGTTAATGATGGCTTTAACTACAAACTGCTCCACTCACTTTCACCCAAGAATTTAACACAGTATTTAATAAGTTCATTTATAGTATATAAAAAGAAATTCAAGTATTTTAGCCATAAGCTAAAGCCAAAACAAAATATAAGGATCACTTCAGGCAAATTAATTACCTGATTCAAACCAACTCTAGCTCACTGAAATAGATGGCCTATAAATGTTCGTGTAATTCTATGGAAGTTAATTTTACTTGTATTATAGCACACTGGAAAGTAATAAAAGCAAGTAAGCTTTTATTCTTAGAAAAACACGTTTTGGGTCTTGTACAGCACAGTAAGAATTAGCCTTCCTAAAACACAAGCATCGTTAATGTATTTATTGATTCAAATCAGCATATCACAATTGAAAGAATTGGCATTTCTTGTCAGCAGTAGCACTGCAGAGACACCCTGCCCCTCGCACAGCACTACCCACACACGGCTACCCCAGGCACTTGTTGTGTCCTCCCTGGGCACTCAAAGACCTCAGTTAGTACCGAGGGCTAATAAATGCTAACTTGTTTGGTACTGGATGCACTGACTTGCATAAGCTGCCAACTTCGTTACTTTTTCTAGCATCTGATCCAAAGATAGAGTAAGTGAAAGCCTAAGTAACTGCATGATTCAAGGCCAGCAAAAACTAATTCTCAGAGGGAAAGGGGCCTATTTCTACAGTTTCATCAAGCCTCACTTCGGAACATCTATGGAGTGTCTCAACAGTACTTCAAATTAAGTTTATGAAGGCATTATTCATTGAGGATGACGTACACAGCCTATGAGATTAGAAAGGATAAATGGACAGTCACTGAGAGCTCCTATGGAATGAACAGCTGCAATCACCCATAAAAAAAGAAGGAAAAGATTAGCCAAAGAGGCAGCTTGTTAACGGCACATAAATACATACATATATATATATGTCATTAGTTGCTTATAAGCAAAAAAAAAAAGCTTTGGTGATATATAGTCACAAGCTAATCATGCTTAGGTTAAATGATCCACCATTTCATCAAGTGTTTTAATTTTAGGAAACAAAATTGAGAGAAGAGCCAGTTTGGCATGGCAGGGCCCTGGTGATACACAAGTAACTGGAAAATCCAGACTCCGAAATAAACTCCGGACTGGGTCTGCACACCATGCTTGGGGCACAATGCCTCACCATGCCTATGATGCATGCAGCGTCAGAGAAGGCAGAACAAATGGTATCATCCTGCAAAACCCCTGCTGGCGTGTTCTCAAACAGCATCGCCATCAGTTTCAGCTGACTACAGTACCTTATAGTGCCAGAAATAAGATGAGATGAAACTAATCATACTGTGTTTTCAATCAACTTCCTGCTGGTTGCCACCATTTCAAGAATGGAATTCATTTCTTTTATGTCCATTAGCATATTCCCTTCTTTCCTGGTTCGAAGGCACTAAGCACGATGGTCTGGCATCATCTGGACCGTAAGAAAACCAAGTAGCATTCACTATGGTACAATCTGAATCCCAGCAGCGTTGCCCTCTGACTCGCTCCTTCACAATGTGCACTTCTACCAGCCAAGGAGTATTTTAGCTCTCAAGTCTCATCCACGCATGTAACAGTATAATAGTAAAAGCCCCAGCCCTTTGATGAGCTATACGCAAGTGAAACCTTCGTGGAGCCCTTCAGAAGCCGATGGGGAACTGCCAACATGAAGTTCATTAAAGGATTATGCCTCATCTCTAATAAGCAAAGTGGCTTAACTGGAATATATATATATAGTAGTATTTTCATGTATTTATTAACACAGAGCTGAAGATTTTATATATGTCAGAAAAGGATGGTTTCTGAAATCCACTCATCTAAGAAAAAAATGTTACATGGTCTGTTAATCAGAAAAAGAAGATTTTTTCCAGATCATAACAATGAGAAGCTAAGCACAGCATAAACCCTAAATGAAGTAATCTAAAATAACATCTTGCACACTGCACCCTTTCCAACCTTTATACACAAAAACTATTCCAATAAAAAGCGAAACAGTTGCAACTAACTGAAGTTTAAGATATAAAAATAGAAAGAGCAGGGGGTAAAATATTTCCAAACAGCAAGCTGTGTGAATTTTTCATAAATAAATCAATACAGATGAGGCTTGCCCAATTGAGGCTATCTGTGCGAGATGATTTTGTAAAAATATAAAGATGATCTCCGTGTTCCATCTGAACCTCACTGGAGCAAAAATGACAGACTGGACATACTAAAGAGAAGGAGAAGTCTGCAGAAGATTTAAGGATGGCTTCTGTGATCTTCCACAAAAGGTAAGAAAACGTTAGTTGTTGACCTTAAGCAGATGTTTCAGAAGTTCTGAGCAGGCTCACTCAAGTCCCTTCTTTCAGTTGTTCATTTTTCAGTCTCTTAGATCTTGAAACATCAAGAGTTTAGTAGTTTTCTAGTCACCAGAGATTCCTGCAACCTACAGGATCTGAATTTCTAATGTAAAACCCAGCATTTTAAAAGAACCCCTCCAACTTTAATGCAATAGTATGTACAGTCCTCTCACTAACCCTTCACATACCACCACTAGACCAACGTGTACTTCAGGAGCTACTTTATGACTGTGCATCGATAGGCAAAGTTCAGCCCACAGATCCACAGCTTACTTCAATGGCCTTCTTATTGCTTTTCTCAATATTTTCCTTAGGGCTGTTTGTGGATTACTGCAGAAAAGTATTCACCTCACCATAAATGGTACTGCTAGCAGTAAATAAAATTCAAGCCAAAATAAAACAAACAAAACCGCCAGCACCGAGCCCCAATGCTATCTTTTATACTCAGCCACAAGACGTAACATCTAGACCCCACGGTCTGATCTGCTGGCAACGAACTCTTCTGCAGCCTGCGTGGTGCAGGAGCACTCAAGAGTGGGCATCCAAAGATTCTCCATCACTGGAGTGATGCAGACCAGGAAACAAAGCAAAGCTATCCCTCTACATGCCTTTCTTTAGAAAATTTATTGAAATTATTTCATCAAGTTACAAGTTTTAGAACTTTTCATAGGATTAAATGCTATAATCTTGCAGAGAAAGGCAAGCATGGCCCTGTTATTCCATGTGTCAAATCGACATACAGGTCACCAGGAAGACTCCATCCTCTTTAAGACATGTTGCTGGCACAACCCTAACTGACACCAAGAGCAGCAGAACTCCAGCTTCAGGGGCATACAGCTCTTTATCCTAGCATGACTTACTTTCTTCAGAATGCTGGCATAAAACTGTGACACCATGAGTACTCCTGCCAGTGCAACGCTGCTACAAGGGCATGTCCATGCAGATTTACCAGCAGATCTTTTCAAGCACTGCCAAGGCCCAGGTGAATAAGGAGAAGACATCACTTAAGTTTCTTCAAGACAGAGAAGCACAACAAGCCATCAGACTGGAAGCTGATGGTGCAATTTACTCATTTTTTGCAGTGAAAATATAGATGTAAAGCTTGCCAATGAGTATTGAAAGGCACCTGGTAGAAAGGGAGCAACAAATAGCATTTTGGTAATTGTTTGTTCAAGGGAAATGTAGGTTTTAAGAAAAGAGTAATGGCTTTAAAGCGCAATGGGTTTTCTTGAGGGCCTCCTGTCACCATTAACCAGATCCTCAAACACGACGCACCAGATTTTTGTCTCGTTATCACAACCCTCTGAACTAGCCCCAAAGTTCAGCCCAGAGGAAAAGTTCACTTTCAACTTTCGGTGACTCTCCCTTCACGCCAAGATCAGGTTACACCAGGCGGGTGGTGCGCTGCCTTAGAGACAGCAGCGACTTGCTCCCCACCACGCTGCAGAAAGCAAGCATCAGCTCCAAACATGGGAGCCTAAGAAAACAGGAATTAACAAAAACAATTTACTGCATATTTGTAATATGTCTTGCATAATCACTCCCGGCAGGGCCACGGCGTACGTTGCACTCCATGTTTTTGGTCATAACTCACGAAAATGGATTTCACATGAAATCCTGCCACTCCGGTGGGCGCACCCCAGGTACAGCGACACCGCTAAATCGCCCTCATCGCACCTCCTTCCTCCCAGCACCTTACATTGCACGCCACAGATCCCAGGAAGGCACAACCAGGGGCAAGCCCAAAGCTCAGGTGAGCCCCCAGAAGCCTGCATAGTCCTGTGGGTTTTGAGCATTTCGTCAGCGGGAGCGCTAGGGACTAATAGGGGATATATATATGGATATATGTGTGTGTATTAGGGGCGGTTTGTGATGGCGTGTGCCTGGCAGCAAACCACCTGCCACGCTACCCCTGATATTAACTATAAATGATCGGCGATGGGGGCGCACCCAGCACCCTAGGGTGGGTAAGGGGTGAGTGCGGGCCCGGCTTTGCATTTCCACCCCACTTTCGGCTCTGTGGCAGCGGCCCTACCTCTCCCTTCCTGGCAGGAGGCCGGCCAGCAGCCAGGCAGGCCGTGGGGCTGCCGGAGGGGCCGGGACCACCATTTCACACGGCGTTTGCCCCTTGACATGAGGGCAGCAACGCCACCTGCCCCCCCCATACCCCCCACACCCCCCCTACGCCCCCCGGCTCCCTGTGGGGCTGGGCAGGGGGACCCGGAGGGACCCGGAGGGACCCGGGGGGGGGCTCACAGCCGGGCCTGCCCCCACCTGAGGGCCACAACCAGCCCCCCCCGGCCCCAAACCCACACTGAGGGGGCCACAACGCACCCCCCACCCCCCACACACACCCCACCGCCGCCCCTCCCGGCCCCGCGGGGCCCTGGCTTACCCCCAGAAGCCGCAGGGGCAGCGCGGCGGCAGGCTGGGCGCCTTGCTGCGCTCGCTGCCGGCGTCTCCCATGACGGGGCCGGGGCCGGGGCCGGGGCCGGGGCCGAGGCCGGGGCCGGGGCGGCGGCGGCGGGCGGGCGGTGGGGGGGGGAGGAGGAGGAGGAGGAGGAGGGGGGGGGGGGCGGCGGGGCTGGGAGCCGGGATTCCAGGCCGGTCAGCTGGAGCCGGGCGCCACCACCGGGGAGGCGGCGGAGGGGTGTCCTCCCGGGGGGGGGCGGCCGCGCCCTAGCGGCAGGGCCCGCGGTGCCGCCCGCCCGCTGTGACGTCCCCCCCCCCCGGCGCCGCGGAGAGGTGCGCCCGTCCGCGCCGCTCGGCCCCTGACTCAACAATGCGCCCCCCTCCCCGCCCCTCCTCTCCCCTCCCCTCCCCTCCCCTCCCCTCCCCGCAGGCACGGGTCCGGCCCCGGCACCTCTCCTCCCCCCCGGCCTGAGCGCGATGGTTGCGCCCAGCCGCCGGATCAGCTGGGAGCGGCCCGTACCAATGTGGTGCCCCGGGGGGAGACGGCGTCGAAAGGGAGTGGGAATGAGGGGGAAAGCGAGCTTAGGAAACACCCGCACACTCTAGAAGGGAACGGGTATCTCTATAAAGAGGCCATGAGGGCCAGCAGGGCCGGATGGCTCCTCTACCCCACGTTCACCTCCACCCACACGTTACGCCGTAGTGGTACAGCCGGCGAACGCCGGGGGAGGGAGGGAGGAAAGGAGGGGGGCCGGCCGTGGCGGCGCATGCGCAGTGGCCCGCGACGCGGAAGCGGGCTGGTGGCCCGGTGGGGCCGCGCCGCTGTCAGCCCGCAGCCTCTCGGCGGCCGCTCGGCTGCTGCCCGGCCCTCTGTGGGCAAATAGTAATTACAGTAAATAATAAACGGCCCCGTTCCTAAAGCACGCTGCTGTCCTGTGTTCTGTGCGCGGCTGAGCTGGGGGCTGGCCTCAGCAGTGGGAATGGGGGCAGCGCGGCCCTGCTGTGCTGGCCCCGGGTTGGGGGGGGAATGGCCGGGGTGAAGGCGGCCTCAGTGGCAGCCTCACGGTGCCTTGGTTGCCCCTGTGAAGGGGAAATAACACCGGCCCCCTGCCAGAAATGGCTCTTCTGACCTCTTTGTGGAAAAGAATGGCGTGTGGTAATTCTGCAGGTGGAACTGTAACACGTTCTTGAGGTGCTGTTATCTTAGGGTTCGACTTTGAACCTAAACCCAAAGATGGTTAACGTCGAAAGTAATAAACATTGCTAACAAACCCTGGAGTATGTAGGTGTTGGTGAACAGCTAATTAATTCTGCCAAAACCCTTTTGGCTTAAATACAGATCATCTTTAAGAATTTTGTATCAAAGAGGGAAAAAAACTAGTTACGGAATGCACAGAGACAAGCCTAAAACTTCTTTACGTGTTGAAATTTAATTAAACCAATGTAAACAGCCTGCTTCTGAAGAGAGGCTTGTGACGGAGCTCATGAGCAGCAGTTGGTTTATCCAACAGCCATCGAGGCTCAGGCTGACCGAATGACTCCCTGTCGGTGAACCAGCCAGGCTGCAGCTCAGCCAGGCCTTGCTCTTCCTCAGCAGAAACTTTGAAGGCAAAAACATCACTGAGTGTAAGATCGAAGTGGTACGATGGAGACAGGACCTGTGTTGAGAGTTTTCATTGACAGATTAACTGGTGCCAGCCCTCTGGAAGTAGTCTGTGGCTGCGTAGCGAGCGCCCTGTGCGCTGGGGTGTGAGAGCTTCCTCTTGGCACAGCTCTTCGAGGAGCCTTGCTGCTGAGGCAGCACTGCGAGTGCACTGGCAGAAGTGAGTACTTGAACAAAATAGTCCCGGCTTCGTTAACTCAGCCCTTTAAACCTGTAAGTCAACTGAATATTAAAATTGTGCCTTATGTGCTGGCTACCTATAGTGCTACCGGAGGCTGTAAACTCCCCTCAGTTAAGCAGTACATTCTGTCTTTTTTTAAAGATGATTTGATAGCTAGTTCATACATCCTGATTTGCAATTAAGATGGAGTCAGCTTTCAGCCATTACAAATGTCATGGAGAAGCATTCTCTGTGGTCATCTTGCTCGGTATGCTTGTGTCATTCCAAATAAACTTGATTTTGTAAAGTTATGTTGGGTTTAATGTCCAAGTTCTGGTTTGGGAAGCAATTCAGATTTTTAAAAATCCTATAGTGGTTTGGTAATTCATTCCAAGTTAAACACAAGAAAAGCATGAGTTCAGACATAATGGGATTACAAGAAGTATCTATATATTTAACATGATGACAGTGAGGACACCTCAACAACAATTTAGCTCTGCCCAACACTGATGCCCTATGGAGGAATAATCTGAAGGGGAAAAAATCGTTAGGATTCTAGTATTCTTCAACACTCTGGAACAGAACAGAGAGAGCATGTGTGCTTGGTGCTGTAATGTCTTATGTCTAAAACAATATTTTGGAATTTTTTAAAGAATAACTTCTGCCACATTGTTTTTCAATAATCATGGTATTTCCTATTTTATTTAAGTAGCAGAAGGTATAAATTACTGATGTATCATTCAGAATTGCTTCTGGAAAAAATTATTACTTTAATCTGAACTTGCTTCTCTAAACCATTAAATGTTTTGGTTTGTGCCATGTTTCTTCTAGTCTTATCAGTCTGTTTGCAACCACCAGAAAGTGTTTCTGTAGTGCAACATCACAGCAAGGGAAAGTCCTGGTGTGCGATGCTTCTTTGGAAGCTGGCTGGGAGAAAACCAGTTCAGCTGATCTAAAATTAATACAGTCATGAACAGGGCCTCACAACCTCCACGCAGTGTGTGAGCCATTCTTCCAACACATCTGTTGAGCCAGGCCTCTGGTATCCTGAGGAGCTTCGTTACTGACATTTTCTTTATTATTATTTTTATATCCAGGGAATCCAAGCCCTGGATGCTTTCTGAACTAATGTACAAGCATGTGCAAACAAATGGATAAGCAGCACCTAGGAAGCTTATGCAAGACATTAGTTGGATAGGGGTGGGGACATTCATACTCAGGAAGTCATCATGTGGTCCAGTTATAAGGAGGCATGTTTCAACCTTGATGAGGAAATATGTATTTAGTTGGGGAAAAAAAAACAACAACAACTATTTAGTAGTAGGAAAGTAACTTGAAAAGTGGTTATGTCAGAAGAGCAGTGAGCAACAGTTTAACTCTATGCCAACAGAAACAGCTAATGTAATTTTAGTTCTGCGTATCCAAATGCATGAAATGGATGGGGAAGGTAGTAATGCTTAATGAGACTGTAGCCACCCCTGTAGCTTTTCTCTGGGCATCTTACTGCAGAAAAATCACAGAATGCAGAGAAGAGCGACCAAAATGCATGTAGTCTGCAGGCAATGAAATGCTTAAAAAATGTAATGTTTACTGTTTGCTCAGGGAATGATTATGTTTGGAAAGAGGTCATAGCCATTTACTCATATTTAAAATAACAAACATGGAAGGTATTTACCAGCAGGACACACAGAGTTTAGTAAAAGGTGTAAAAGATATGTTTCCAAGGGAAAAAATACTTAGGTCAAATAAGGAAAATGTTCTCACAGTGAAGTCTGATTTTTTACCTCTTACTGAGGTGCTTCGGGCTCATTCTCAGTTGGGCCACAATGCAGGATTAGATGAGGTAACAGACTTCTCAGGATCAGGAGGCAGAACCCTACCAGATTTAGAAGCAACAATTAAGTATCGTTGTTTCTCAAGTGTTCCCTTTCTTCATATATACTAGAAAGAGTTGTACCTGTGTACAGTCAGAACTTTTTGGGATGTTTATTTTGGTATAAACATGATTGTCCGATTGAGATACATGTGCACAACCGTGAAGTAGATCAGGTGGAGAATGTCACAAGTATTGTACATCTTCCTTCTCATCTTGAGATCTAAATTACCATAAAATGATAAAAGTGACTCATGTGGTGCCAATCTGTTAGAGAGACTCTTGAGCTGATTGAAATAATCACCACTTTTTATTCCTCTCCAGTAGGCTGATATGCTTCGTAGCAAAATCTTTTCTTTTGGAAGATCATTCTTGTTAAACCCTCTACTGAAGTTGAAAAGTAAAACGAGCATGTGGAAAAGGGCGATGGAGACGACATGTCTGAGCCGTAGTCATATCTAGCTATAAAGATGAACAATTACAATGATTCGCAGGAGCCCAGGGGCATAGGCTATCGCCCATGAAGAAATTAACCTGCAGCAAGTCAGCATCACAGATGAGACCCTGCAAAAGGCGAATGAACCCTGCTTGAGACTGGCACACATCCTTTTGGCTGAATCAGGACCAGGGCTGTCAGCCTTTCAAATGCCTGCTTTGCAATGCTTAGCTCATCTCATTTTCTACATTAGAAAAGCATGTCTTGGTTCTTTGTATGCAGCTGGCATAGCAGGGTGTGATCCAGCTGAGTGCCTCAAGATTTGCTTATTCGTTTAGTCTGAGTTAGGTGTCAGTGCAAGCAATCTGAAGACAGAAATGCCCGCACCTTAGCCTCTGGCTTGGGCCTCGATGAATCTGACTCCAGGCTTCTTTGCTACTCAGAGGAGGCCTCCAGATTAAAGAAGGCAAGCTGAGTTCATCTTGGCTCTCAACATTGGTTGTGTTGACGAAGCAAAAGAAATAAAATCATCTGTGAATTATCAACTTATGAGTCGTGTAGATTAGAAGGTTTTCATAGCTACGTCTTTTTAAAACATAAAACATAAGTTTGAGCACTAAAGGAAAGGTTTAAATTGTCACAGCACAGAATTTGGAGTCAGAACTTTGACGTTTTTTCCATGTTCTTTTAAATCTCTGTTGTTTTAAATCTCTCAGTTTTGCTTTCCGAATGGAAATGCTTATACATCTCATCAACAGTCTGGAAGCAGAA
This sequence comes from Netta rufina, assembly GCF_964035555.1. NCBI lineage: Eukaryota > Metazoa > Chordata > Aves > Anseriformes > Anatidae > Netta > Netta rufina. The sequence continues at coordinate 35,692,317 of NC_140125.1, read as the reverse complement.
TCTTTATTGGGTGGCATTTTTAGAAATGAGAATTTGTTGTTACTATTGCTCTAACTAAAAGAGTGACATTTCTTTGCCATTAATGGCTGGACGGAGAATCCAAGGTGAAAGCAATAACTCTTAACACAGCCAGATGTAATTTGCAAGGATATGACTAACCCAGAGGCAATTATTATTAAAATACTTTTATTTATTTCACACATGTATTACTTCCTCTTCCTGCCCTTTATGTAATCCAGGACACTTTGAGAAAAGCACAAATGCAAAAAATAAATAAAATACATATATATATATGTATTATGTATATTATGTATATATATATATAGTGCAATTAAACAAAACATTCTAGGCTAATCTGAAAAATGACAAATCAAATATTAAAACAACAACAGCAAAACTTTTGTCGTGATTTAATGAAAGGTGAGGGGATAATAGTGACCCCACACAGATGTGACAGTGACTAAGAACGAAATCATTCACAGAAAAATAAACCTGCAGATGTTCTATATAAGCTGATACTTTTTTTTTTTATTATTATTGTTATAAACAGTGAGACTCATGAATGTGTAATGATGGTCACATCATGCTAGGCATTTCCTAATCATAGACAGCAGATTCAGCAAAAACCATTCTTAGCCTTTGAGAGCTCTTTTTAGCAAATGATCTCCAAGCACTTTTTTTTTTTAAAAAAAAAAAAAAAAAAGCATTATCACAGCAGTTTTACCCAGGAGAAAAGCATCCTTAGTGCCATGGCTGCTTCCTTTGCAACCCTCAAGACCTCCCTCCTTTGCCCTGGGTTCAGCATCCCTTAACAGCGGCATCCCAAATCATCTTTGATGCAACTACTTGGTTTATGAATGAAAGAGTTAAAAGTAAATAAAGCACTAGAAACTTCCTTTCATTTGAAAAGGGAGCTTAGGGCAAAAGAATATAATGAAATGGAAAGGTGGAAGATGCGTGATATTTATATATTTCTTTTGCTTCCTGGCTTCTCTTCAGTATTTTCACAATAGTAGACCAAAGGGTCCTCGTCTGCACCTAGGTCTTCTGGGTCCTACTCTAAGGTAGATAAACAAGCATAATAAAGCCTTGACCTTGTATAAATACAAAGCAGTCAGATCTTCATTAAACTGGAAGGTGCCTGCCCCTAGCAATCTGTTTGAAGAGGAGCTGTTCCTGCTCTTTCCTCAGCATCTCTGAAGATGTTGGATAGGGAAATCTGCATCAGAACGCGTTTCCAGGCCTCTCAGTGGGTTTATCAGTTCTCTGACTCCTGACCTGGTGTTTCTGAGCACAGCTGAGATGAACAGCAATTCCCTCATAAGCGCCACAATGTCAGGGAGGCTTAATTGCTTAGCGGCATGAGAAAGTGCTCAGTAGTTCAATGACAAAAGGTCTGAGGAAAATGTGGATTGGGAGCTGTGATTCTCCCCTTCTGCCCCTGCTTGCTCCCTTCCACAGTGCACTCAACATTTAGCTTTTCCAGGGATGCGGCCCCAACATTAGCTGAGAAAATCCTGATATTGCCATTTCTGGTGTCCCTGTGAGCACAGCAAGATCAGTAGTTAGAAGTCATAAGTGCAGCCTGGGTAATTTTGTAAACAACAGCAGCACCAATTTCTTTTATAGCAAGTAAAAAAAAAACAGACATTGCCGCTGGAAATGAATAGCATACAGAGCAGCTGTTTCAAATTTGTCTGACGCTGTTATAAAACAACTTTAAAGTGTTAACAGTTGTACCCATGGCAAAATCTCCTTTGCTGTGTGCATGCCTAGAGCTTTCCTTTATGCTATATGACCGGGCAGTCACATTTGTGCTCAGTACACTTGCTTTTCGGGTCACCTCTGAGGAACATCATGCCAGCTGCTGGCTGCAAATGGCTGGCAGACTCCGGGTGCACTTGCAGGTGGGATTTGGTCTGAGGCTGAAGAGGGAGGAAGAGGAGGTGAATTGGTGAGGGCTGCTGCTAAGTCCTGTTCCCCCTCCAGCAGTAATGCACTCATGGTGTGCTCTCTTCTTCTGTCTCCAGGCTGAGAATGGAGACGGGAAGGAGCTTTCACCCATGACAAATGAGAAAGAAGTTGGGTTGCCCAACAACATTGTAGTTATAGATGAGATGGAAAGCAGAGAGCAGGCTGGGAGAGGGAAGAGCTGCAGTGACTGAGCTGAATGGCCGAAGCACCCTGTGTGAGCAGCAGGCAATACTCCAGCTGCTGGCCCTCGTTTTGGTCCTGTGCAGCTCTGCTGAAGCTGCCACCAGTGCAGAAAGAGGAATGGGTGGTGTGGGGATGCTGCGGGGGGGCTGATGTCTCCCCATAGCACAAGGAGCACCCTCCGTTTCTTTCTGCAGCAGCAGGCATGGCAAGCCTTGGCTCAAAGGCTCTTGGATTCTCTGTCCCAAACTGCATGGCAGATAATACACACTCCAGTTACACAGATGGTCCCAGAGGCAGTCAGCTCCTGCAAGAGGGAGGATTGCTTATAAGCAGGTAAGAGGGAAAGTAGCTCTACATGTCTGTGCGTGGTTGGAGGATGTAAAGGTCTTGGGGTGGTGAGGGGAGATGGATTCTTTACATCTTCTTATCTTCACCTGCTGAACGTGCACTCACCCCTTCAGCTTCCCAAACCCTTCTTTGAATTCAGGAGTGACTCTGGCCTGTTCAGGCTACAAATGTGTGGATTCACAGGACAAATGATAATGTGAATGGAGTAAGGGTCTGGCGTTACATTTGGCCAGAAGAGCAGTGCAAATACCCACGCTGAGGTTTGGAGCTGATGGCTGACACAGGAAGGAGAGACTGGATGATCATGTATGTCTAGCCACCCTTCTGTCTTGTAGGGGAGAGAGCATGAGTCACTATTTGCGTAGGTAAATGGCTTTTGGGAAGGTTTATTGTATTTTACAGACAACTTTTAAACAGAGGGACAGGTTACAGGGTAGATTTTGAAGGCAGGAGACAGGAGGAGGTGTACCATAGGGACAGGTCAATGGTTAACAAGCTGGAAATAGTTCAGTGAAATACCACAGGCTGAAACCATGGCAATGCAGAAAAGAGTAACAGGAGGATAGGAAAAGAGAAGGTATCAGTGAGCTCTTGGCAAGCAATACTAGAGTTGCGAGACTTCTGAGCAGGGATCCCCAAGCTCATACTGTTGCAATTAGCCTCCTGACGCTGGTCTGCACGTTTGGGACCGTCACTTGCACTGCCTGCTGCTGAGCTTACTCGTTCCTTTATTAACCCCCACAGCAGTGGCTAACGGGGATGTGAGAAGCACAAGGAGGCCGAGGGAAAAGCTGAAATAGTGGCTTTGTCTGTAGTAGTGTATATTTCTGAAGTGATACAACAGTTTCTCTTTGACACCTCAAAATGGGATTTGGGTCAAACAGCTTTGTTTTCCTATTCTATTGGTCTATTTCTAATCATTTCTCTAGCAAGCAAGAAAGGCTTCTGCTTTCCTGGTTTCAGAGAAAAGCTTAAAAAACCTTATCCAGGAATTTCTACTGGCTTTTGGAGGCAATTTATAGACAAGAGCTCTGAGGTGGGAGCTGCCTGCGCTAATTAGTGAAGTGCTATCATTACCTGCAATTCGTAGAAGGGTCTTCTTAACATGAACTCGTTCATCTCTCTGATCAAGAGGTCAGACAAATCCTCCAGACAGCATGATTGTGAGTAAGTCTTGATAGCCATTAATCATGCTCAGTGGTGGTTTCCTGCCTCTCTGGGGTGGGCCCATCACCTCCCTCCTTTGGGCCCAGAGGGAAGGCCACACACTGTGTCCTTCTCCCTTCTACCCCAGTGCTTTCTGGCCATGCTGACTTATTGCATGGAGTGAGATAGCTGCTCTTGCATCCAGGATCAGCACAGTCAGGCCAAGCATCCCTTTTTAAAGAAAACCAGATGCACTGCTCTGGTTCAAGAAGTTAAATGCCGAAATCAAAGCACCTGGATGCATGCTGAGCCATCGCTGGAGCACACATCTGGTGCACTGAAGGCATGGCTGTGCTGCCTGCAAGGCCTGCTGGATGCGGCTCCTATTTTCTGCAGCACACTGCATCTGTGCAACGTCTGTGAGAAGATGGGGAGGGCTCTCCAGCAAGGGGTTCAAAACCTTGTTGGTTTGCATGCATGCAGGGGCAGCTAGCAAATGCACTTGTCTGTGCTGTGGCTGGACTGAAATGACAAAGTGGGGACCCGTGTCCTCACAATCACCGTCACAGGAAGGCTGTGCCATGCTGTGATGGGGTAGGTGATGCTCTGTAGAGCTGTCTGTCAAGTGCAGAGGAAGGTGTTACCCTTCTTTCTATCATTACAAGAGTTAAATATTTCATTACAAGCTTTGGGTGCAACATCTTTATTCTTGCTTCTTTCTGCAGCATGTATGTACAGATCCATGGTACAATCTGACCAATTTATGAAGAAATCACAAAGTTTTAAAATAACAGATGTGATACCACAGGTTTTCACAGCTGCCAGTAAGCAGTATGCATACCCAAGAAAAATGAAGAGCTCAGCACATGCACAACAACATACTTTTTAAAAAAATCATTATTTTATTATTATTTGTCCAGAGAAAGAAATGAAAGTTGTGTTTTAATTCCTACAGCATGGAATGGCCACTGGTTTGTGTTTTGCCTTCATTTAATCGCTTAAACTTTCAAAAGATATTAGTAGCCTACTTACCAACACCAGCCACACGTATGCCACTATGTTGGTTTCAAATGGTTTAATTAAACAAATTTAGGAAAAAAAGGAGAGGGGCAGATTGAAAACAGGTGTGTGGCTCATTACCACTGCTGGCTCTAATGCTTCTCTAGCCTACAGAAACCCTCCAGGATGCCATTTTCCTATAGAGCCCTAAAAAAGAGACGGCATGACTCTTCTTGGGCTTTTGACAGAAAACCACCTTCTTATTCTGAAGAGAGATTTCGGCACCTATTGAGTGATCAGCATATGAATGAATTTGGAGAGCTCACTGGCAGCTGTTGGACATTTATCCTGCTTATGAATATCACAGCTTGCAGCAAGTCTCTCCTCTGTAAAAAAATCTGAAGCGTTCAGTCAGGAATAAGGAAAAACTGGGTGAACATCCAGATGGTGCTGAACTGAGATACCAGAAGATGGTTACAAAATTATCTCTTCTCCAGCTTCCTGCATTATTCCCAAACAGCAGGCTGTGAACAAATAACGCCCTGGAGACTGGTATTTCTGTCAACAATTTCATTTAGTATAGCCCTGGGACTTATAACAGCCTGTGTGGGACAGTGTCTACACCACTAGTATTGGCACATCTGTCTAACAGCGCACTGACCTGTTACAAAGAATTTACCTATTTAGACCCAGCTCCTCCATTTCCCTCTCCCTGCTAACAAATGCAGCTTTAGCTATTTACATAGCTACAGATCCAACCCTGCTGCTACTTCTATTCTAAGCCCATTCCCCAGGAGATCTTTAAAATACAATTATCTCCAGCTCCACTTGATCACACAATCTGTCCCAAGGTCTGTTCCTGCTTTTTTTGGTCCTCCTGTTGCCAAGGTCTCTCTCAAGGTAGTCTGCTCTCTCTTTTCTTCGACCCTCTACCAGCACCTGGCCATGCACCTCCTTGCTGTGGGAAAACCTCGTGGCCACGGTTGCTGTTGCAAAGCAGGCAGTGGGGTGGTGGTACTGTATTTAACCTATCCCCATGCAGGATATCCACCTGCCCAAAGCTTTCCTTTGCCAGCCTCCATGGCTGTTTTCATGAAGGTGTTGGTGCATTTCCCCAGCCATGCACTTTTTCTCCTTCTCTCACCAGCGAGCACTGAGGGCTGAGTGCTCAGCCCAGCGAGCCACCCATTCAGATCATGTCATTTCAGGCTGTTGTAGAGAGCTGAGCAGTGAAGAAATAGAGCATGTTGTGATATTTTGGGTTCAAGCTTTGCTAGAAACTAGCAGGTGGCTTCTAGTGTGACGGTGAAGAAGCAGGGCCAATAGAGGGACAGGAAAGCACAGGCTTAGGAGGCTGTGTGGTGGCATTGAAGGACTACTAAAATTAAACTCCGCTCTCTAGGTTTCAGCTGTGTCCAGTTTGGATTCAGCTTACACTGAAACCTAGGCTCTACTTTATAATCCTAAAATATGTATAGGTTTTCCTTTTCCTTTCCTTTCCTTCCTTTTCCTTTTCCTTTTCCTTTTCCTTTTCCTTTTCCTTTTCCTTTTCCTTTTCCTTTTCCTTTTCCTTTTCCTTTTCCTTTTCCTTTTCCTTTTCCTTTTCCTTTTCCTTTTCCTTTTCCTTTTCCTTTTTTCCATGGGGCTGAAAATCGACCTTGAAGCAAAATGCACAAGGACTACAGCCACAGGTGGGGCAGTAGAAAAATGGGTGAGAGACAAACTCCCAGTAGTTAGCTCGAGCTTCATCTAGAGTTATTTACTGCAGAACCTCTTACATCCGTGTTTGCCTCATGTAGTCTATTTCTGGAGACAGGCTGCTAGACATTGGCTAAGCAGGTGGTTTGCCGATGACTCCCACATTATATATTGATCTGTTCTGCGCTCGCTGTTTCTGGCTGGTAACTTTATCAAGGCAGAACTGCCTTGGTGTTTTATGTTATGACAACGCTTAGCAGTACTGGGCTGTTGAATGAAACACACACAGTCCTCTTCATGTATAAAACCATCAAAGAAAAGAGGATAAAGCACCCACTTATTAAACTCACTCTCCCTTCTCTTCCTCTCTCATGCCATGCTAGCCCTGAATAACCTCTAACAAAAAGCTCAGCTCTTTCCCAGAGAATCAGTGAGCATCCCTTCTCCTCCCTTAAGCTGCAAGGTGCAAAAGCTGCTTCTCAGTTCCTTGCTAAACCACCTGCCCAGAGGGCAGCATCCTCAGGAAGGGCCAGCCGAATAGGCACATCAGTCTGATGCAATACTTATGAATATTCTTTGTCCCTTCATCTGTTTGACCCTTTGGATGTTTGTGATCCATACTAGACTGTTTTTTTTCCTCTACTCAGTATCAGTGTCAGCTGTTTTTGATGACTGCACCAGCTTTGGATGTGGTGACAGAAAGGACAGCATGCGGTTTTTTTACTGCTTGTTTCGTGGCTCGCGCAGGATGGTGCATGAACCAGGGGGAGCTCTGACATACAGTGTGCCTCATGTTTTATGTCGCACATCTGTGGTGCTTAGGAATTTAGAAAAACACACACATCTACATTTTCTCATCTGAATGCTGGAAGGAACTAACTGTAACACATCCTATTTTGACTTGTACCTTCTTCATTAGGCAACATTGACACTGGTCCTATAATTTCTTGAACTGAAGATGACAGAAGTGTGTCTTTGCTAATTGTTACCTGATTTACCCAACTGGATTCTCCTGACACCAAACAACTGTGGCAGAGCCCAAGAGCACCAGTTCAGCATTTTAGTTTCCAGAGTCAGATGCTCTCTAGGTGAAAGGAAGTCATAGTCATGCTACAGATTTGTAGATAAGCTCAAGGGCACTAACTGGTTCCTAGCCAAAAAGAGCTCAGTCAGAGCTATGTTCCTACTCACACCTTCAACAGAGGCTGAAAAGAAAAAAAAAAAAAGGATTGTAAGTAGGCTTCTTAGGAGACAGAAGGAGAGAATGACCTTGAAGACGGGTGAAGTTCGTGTACTGGATGACAAAACTAGTTTGAATCCCCAGACTAGTTATTGTTTTTTTTTGCACTGCTTGAGTTTAGTTATAAACTTTCTTTGGCAAAGAAAAGCTCTTTTTGTCTTTTCTCTGTGTACTTTTTGCTCAGTCATACCCTTTTCTTCCAATAACTTATTTTACATGTCACCTTTTGCCTGGCAGCAAAATGTCTGAGAATAGTTTGAAAATCAAGGAGGGCAATCTTACAGTAGAGAAATAAAAATGCCTTTTTCCAAGCTCAGTTCTGCATAATATCTATAAGTTACAGTTACTTATGCTGCCTGAATCAAAATCATTTATTGCCATTATAAAAAAAAATATTTTAAGAGTTTCAAATGGGAACTTGTGGCTTGATGCACAGATTGGTGCTCACAGATTTATTAGACGTGATAAGTAACTTGAGAATAAGAAGATAGCTGTAATCATTTGAAGATGCATTTAAGTTCTAAAGATATGGAAGCAAAAAGTATATATTGTCTGTAATATTCAGAGTGCATGTGCCCTATTTCCTACTGGAATGGGTGACCTGTCTAGAATTGTGCAGCTGTAGTTCAGAAGCAGCTTTCATGAGCTCATGCAGATAGCTAAGAAATAGATTTCATATTCCATTGAAAAGGGTAAAATCTCTTACCAGGGTCTGTTAAGCTGTGTTCATAAATGTTCTAAACATTTCAGCTTCCCCCTGTATTTTTTTTTCAGATGGCCTGCAAGCTGTTTCTAACTTTCTAATTTTTTTTTGCTGAAGGATCAGGCAGCTCAGGAAAAACAAGTTTTGATTCTTCTCCTGCTTCTTTGGCTTTAAAACCATGACATTCTAGTGATGAAAGGAAATGGTTCCTGCTTTATGTCAGATAAGGCTACCATAATTTATGTTATAATAGCCTTAATAGCACACATATAACCGTTCCTAGGATTAGGAGCAAAGTGAAAGAGAAGTCATGCAAGTGATGCTTCAACCTCTTGGAGTTTCAGGAAGCTTCATTGTCTAACAGGCAGATGAGGAAACAGAATCACAGCTCTTGGATTTTCACTGTTAGTACTGCTATGAATTCATTTGCACAGATCATTTGATCTTTGTGTGTGTTGGATTGCAATAGCTCTAATGCTTTTGCTACCAGAGTGGTGTAACCTATTAGTAGTTGTAGAATGCTTTGAGACCACTGCATAGAAGGCACCCCATGAAAGCTCAAAAAGGCATACAGTGAGGCCAACTTCAGACTTCTTGTCACTTTTCCGCATGACTAATTTTAATTACAATGTGCTAAGCGGTTGTAATCATGCAATTGTTGCATGTTGAACACAGGTTTTCGTTCCTGGGGTTTGAAAGGTTCCCATCCAGCAGTGTGGTTCCAAGTTCATCAGTGCTGTCTCTGCCGATCCTGCCCTGCTTTCTTCTCTGCAATCCAGTCCGTCAGTGATTAATTCTCCTCTTGAAATTAATAATGGCGAGCTTGTCAATATTTTAAAACCCAGACTTAATTTTGCTCTCTTGAGCCTTGCCTTTGGCTCCTGAAAGCAGAAGCTTTAAACTCTATTATTTGGGAGGTCTACTGGGATGCCTTGGTGTGGCAGGTGCTATATATGTTTAGTGCTGCATTGCTATTAAAATCCATTAAGAAGGATCTTTCTGGGGCTGTCAGCACACTGTAGATTAAAACCAGAAAAATAAAGGCAAACTCAACAAATGTTGCTGCAATGGTTCAGATAGCTGCAGAGAGAGGACTCATCTTTGGCTTGTGATCAGTTTACTTCTAGGTTCAATGGAAAGGTTGTTTGGCTTCCTGTACAAACTCTGAAAAAAAAAAAAATCAATGTGAGGATACTTGGATGAGAGCCAGAAGTGCTGTACTCAATCCAGAGTATAGAAATCCTTCACAATTTCTATATTCTGCTCCATACAGGCTCTTTATATTCTAGTGAGAACTAAGCTTTGCTCTCATGACTCCAGCACCACTGCAGGGTTATAGGATGTGAACAAGTTGTCAGATTTTATTTGGATCTTTAAAAATGCTTTTCAAAACCCCATACCATGACACTGTTAAAAAAGCAAGTGAAAGGTGAGAGGAGGAGCCATCAGACACCTGCAAAAGAGCTGGAAACAAAACATAGGAACAAGCAATCGGTTTTTGAGCTGACAATGATTCACTGGTTTGGAAAGGGGAGGGAAACGTGAGGTGTAAGAGGTGGATCTGATGCTGCCATAGTCTCCTTAAACCTGGCGGAGATGGAGCAATGGCAGAGGCAATCCCTGGCAGCAGGCAGTGGTGGTGAGCCAGCTCCCACACCAGCAGGCACACAGCGATGCTCCAGAAGGGGTCATGGAAACTACCCAGACACCTCCATGAGTTTTGCTTGAGCTGTAACATCACAGGAAGGGAATTAAGGGACAGCTTAAGGGATTCACTTGCTCAGGGCATAACGGGGTGAGCAAATATGCAAATAAAGTAAATCTACCTAGAGTATGGGGCAAGTCAGTTTGCAATCATGGTAATGCTGTTGCTGAAGAAAGCAGCACGATCTTGTCCTGCCCTGGTTTCCTGTTTCAGTAAGGATACTGAATAAGGCTCCCAGATACAAGTGGCAGAGATTGTAAAAGGATGTGAATGAATGTTTTATTCAGCAGAGGAATGATGGAAAACACCAAAAGTTACACATCAGGAAGCTGGTTCCTGGTTGGGTTGTGGAAAATACGGGTGGTAGAAAGAGGAAAAATAGACAGTCCTATTCACCCTTCCAGAATACCAGGATGAGGGGACTTTCAATGGAAATAAAAAGCACCACATATAAAACTGTTAAAAGGAAATACATTTTATACAATGCCTAATTAGCTCATTCCCATAAGATAACATTAAGCCGAAGAGATTAGTAGGATTCAAAAAAAGGATTAGACATTTATACGGATAATGTAATTGGGGATGTTCTCATTAAATAGAATACATATTTTCTTTTGTTATGAAAGGATATAAACCCTCTTGCTTCAGGACCTAGGCCAGTTGTTAACTGATAAGAATTAGAAAGAAACTTTCCCTGTTGGCAAGTCATTCCTACTTGTCTTCTGCTTCATTTCCTGTATTTAATCAGAAGCATTTCACCAGGCACTATCACAGAGGGATTATTAAACTATATGGACAATTTGTTTGGTATTGCAAAGCAGTTTCAGTTCTTCATAACCAGATGCCCCACTGTGACAGATCACAAAAATCCTAGTGGTCTGAAACAGAACCTCTTTGTCCTTCTGCTAGCTCTGTAAGAAGGTTGATCTGGAGCGCTACCTCTTAGGTACCACCAAATAGTCACTAACACATCTCATGTGTCTATCCTAACTGTGATACCTTCAAAATCTCCTGCAGGGCTTACATGAGATCAGTTAGAGGGGTGGCTGGATGCCAAACACTCTACAGCCCACAGCTTTTGAGGGTATGTCCTTCTCCCACACATGTGAATGGGATTGTCTTACGAATGCTACAGGCAGACAGGAGCAGGAACAAAACACATTCAGCTAAGAATTAAACAAAAATAATTAATAGGAAAAAAATGGTTCAAAACTCTGCCTTTCACTTCCCGGCAAGATAGGAAAGATCATGGCAGTAGCCTAGCCTCCCTGTTTAAAAGCATCAGAAGGCCTCATCTAACCTGGCTAAAACTAAACTGCCTTGCATCTTGATTACTGAAACACCCTTCTCTTTGGTCTTGCCAAGTGTAATTTCAGTCTGTGCACATCCCTGCAAAATACTGCTGTAAAGATCATCCTCCTAATCCATCAGCTTGAGGATTTTATACATTCTTTGCTCCCCTACTACATTCCTCCTCTTTACCCCATCAAACACAAGCTATTTATCTTTCCTGTCAGGCCCTTCCCACCCTGCCAAAGAGCTCTCCTTTGCTATGACAATGTCGTTTCCCTTCTCATCATTCTGTCAGTCTCTATTTCTCACTTGCTAACATTTTTATAGAAACACTTCTGTGCTGTCTTCCCTGGTGATACTGGGAGGAATCTTGGTAAAGAAGTGTGAAACCCCCTCATTATCCTTTTGCAAAACCTCTTCTAAAACCCTACCTTCACCATGCTGCCTATGAAGAGCTTGACAGTGGTTTGGCCACTCCCCATCACGTTGACAAACACGAGTCCATTCATCCTTTCCGCTTCCCTGTCTGCCCAGACACATCCATTGTCCTTTTGATTTGAATTTGGGAATGCGTGTTGGTTCCGCAAAGTGTCTATACAACGGCTTCTCCATCATTAACTAGGATTTCCAAGGGTCACTGCAAAACAAGCACTGATATTTCTCCTTCCTCTTATATAAATGTTCACTTGAACACTGAGTGCTGTGCTAGTGAAACACCCAGGATAGCGACTGCTTTCTGTAGGCCGCAGACAGAGCTGTATGTAGAAGGTCACCATCCTCTGTAGCAGAGGTCTCATCTGAAGATGGCTGCAGTAAGAACTGGACTTCAAAAGGAAGTGTTCAGCTTAGCTCTGTTCTTGGCAGTGTTTCTTTTCCCTCATCTGTTAATGACTGCTGCAAATCCTCCAGTCCAAGGGGGTGTCTTTTGTGTACTAACTGCTGCCATTATTTATCAAGCACTCTTGTTGAATGTGCTTAAAGTCAGTCCTGCAGGACAGTTTCAATCAAATTCCATTCAATTTATTCTATCTGAATAACTCTGAAATGTAAATAAAATTAAATTAATGGTGCTGTATTTGTATCCTGTTACAAATGTAATAAGCTTGAAGTAGTGCTGACTGTAAAATCAGATGAAGACTGTAGAGTAAAAAACAACGTCTAGAAAACAGCACAAAATTTGATATCTGGCTTGCAAGAGCAATCAGGGGTACATTTAATCCAGAGGGTCTTTTTAATCATATTTGTTCACACTGCTTCTCTGCTTCAGTCTAATAAAAGGTGAGAATAACTCAGTCTCCTGTAGTGGTTATATTTGGTTTAACAAAAATGCAAAATACTGTGTATCTGCTCCTAGCTCACTGTTCTGGGATTTGCAATGATATTGTTATTAATAATAATCTTACATTTATAGGACACCTTTAATCCCAAAGCACATTATAAATTGTAGCTGAGGCCCAACGTGCTTACTTAGCACTGTCAAAATATGTGTGAGTTCTAATTATGCAAGAAGATACTCCAGATTTGGTCCTAGGAATTGTAAATATTGATATATACATGGCAGAGCATTTTATCTATTGAATACCTCCCCAGGAAATGTATTCCCCAGAAGGTCTAGGATTCCTGCCAATTAGATATTTGGATCTTTCCTGGTGCAAACATTACCCCAAAACACTGGGGAAACCCGAGCCTTCACCAGGAGTGCTACAAAATGTATTGCAGGCATACAAACCAGGCACGGTCTCAGGATTTGAAGGTCTTGTCTAGAGCATTAGGGACAAGAAGATTTGTGGACTGCAGTAAAGCAACTGGGAACAAGTAGCTGAATTGGCCCTGCTGGGACTCAAACCTCTGGCTCTAGGGAGCCCAAATATTTTGAACGCTGCCGTCTGTTCCCCTGCAAGCTGCTCTGCTTCAAGCTGCCAGCCCAGGGAGTAGTTAGGAGTACTTTCAGTCTCTCACATACTCGTTCTGCATAATTTACAGGAGCATCAAGGACTTCATCATATACAGACAGAGAATTCAACGACTCAGGGAAAAGATGCACAAGTATCTTGGACAGCACACAGGGAAGGAAGAGGGAAGTGGGACTGAGCTTACACAGACTCATTCCTATCCCACCACAAGTCATGAAAGCTGCCCTGGGGAGGGCTGATCAGCTTTTATTTTCTTCCACCCCTGTTGGTTTGTTTCTATAAGCCCTAAAGAATAATGCAGTAGAGTTGTTTCCACAGTAAACACTGCTCCAAACATGAATGGATCTCAGGCCTTCAACAGTTATGGCATTAGCCACCTCTACATGTGAAGCAAAATTTCTTTGTTGAGGTAGTTGAAATCATGAAGACCATAGGCACAGTGTGGTTGCCAGTGGACAAGAAACATTTCTGAATTGCTAACAACATTCAGATATCAAGGAGATAACAATATTAGATAACAATATTCAGATATCATTTCCAAGACTTTTATGCTTTGACCTCCAGGTACTTGGACAGCCTTCTCTGAAAGTCCTGTCTGACTGACTATGAATCCTGGAGTCTGAAATGATGTGGAAAATATTCAATCAGGGGCAGAGTTGATAGATTTAAAAAAATAATAATAAAATAAAGAAAGTGGTTTAATATTTCCTCATTTCAAAACCATGCCTAGAAAGCTTTCTGAGTTTGTCCAGACATAAGTAAAATTAATGAAATTGCAGTCATGCCTTTCATTCTATTTACCCCTTAAATCTGCAGTCTTGGCACGCAATATGCTTCTTCCCTACTGTGAGAGTGCAGTGTGCAGTTATGTGGGGTCAACAAGAGTGGACAAAATCAGCACTGTGGAAATGGGGTACATCTTTGTGGAAGTCACTGGGATTATGCCAAGAACATATTCAGTCCAAAGGGTCCATCCTAAAGTGCTGAATGAGGTGTCCTGAGTACATCATCCATGGATCATGGAGGTCTACCAGTAATCTTTTATTTTGATTTAAAAAACAAGCAGTCAGAGGGTTAAATAAATTCATAAGACGAATAAGCTCTAACATTTTTTTCTGATCTTCTCCCAAAGATCAACCCTTTCTCCCAAATCCTTTGTTATGTGGCTGTCTTGCATGTGCTGCTCACATGCTTTCAGTTATTCACAGCCACATGACAAACGCTACCTAATGGCCAGTTTATTTTATTTATGCTTTTGTACTACCCTCTTCTTACAAACCCGAAACACTTTGAATTCTCACAGTGAACTACAGAAAGTCAATGTTCATTTTTCATTGATTGGATTCAATACAAAAATGTCTTTTGTGAAAATCTTTGTATGAGCTCTAGCCTATAAAGGTTTGTGTGGGCACATTTATACTTTGAACCCTTCTGTAGAGCATCTTGCTGATGTCCCATGTGATATTGCTTCACACTAAGGCTGTTTCACTGTTCACCTGTAGGGTCTCACCAGATCAAAGGTGAAGCTAATGTGATTTGACTAATGGTGTGTGCACCCGACAGTAGGCTGTAAAAATCTTACTCTCAAAATCTCACATACAGTGCCACGCCTTGCAATGTCATTGCCCAGCATACATGAGGTACCATCCAAAAGTCATGGGTCATCCTACACCCAGGGGGACGAGCAGGCTGCTTGGATTTGCCCTAAACTTGATGCCTGCGATCTGGAATTATATGAGTATATACCGAAATGAACGAGTGGAGAAGAATCCCCTTAGGACATAGCTCATTGCAACAATGAAGGAATAGAGTTCTGGCAGAAATGGAGGAAAATCCCCAAGGCCATAAACAAAGTCTCTGGCAATGCTCTGGGTACCTTTCTCTTTTCCAAGGCTTTGGGTCTGATACTTGGTACTGAAGGGGGTGTGCAGACTTTGGCCTGTGCTGGTGGCAAAGGGGAGACTAGTCCTAACTTGGCCAGGGTTATGAAGATTCTCTGTTTTCTAGGACCCCATTCATGCCATGGTGAACTCCTCCAGCATAAAGACAACCTGCTTCAACACACATGCAAGGGTGCCTTCATTGACTCCTGCTTCTCGCTCTTCTTCCAGCCCTTTACTCCACAGATTTCTCCACGGATAACCTCCCAATACCTCTCACCCCCTCCACCTTGCCTTCCTTTTAGGACTCTTTTTCTAAAGGGAAGCAGTATGGGGAACATTTTATTGCCAATAAGCCTCCCCCTGCGTGAAGAAGAGACTTGATGATGGCATTCCAAAATTATCACTTTGAAAGTGTTGTCATGGCTGCTACAGAGATCCCAGCTGACACAGTAATGATTTACTCATTTCTTCAGCCTTCCTTGCTGCCATATCACAGCCCACAAGAATGGGGAAAGTATCACTGGCAGAGTGCCAGATAAACCTCCTAAGAAAGAAGGGGAAGGGAAGAGAACCAGTGTTTCACATCCTCTTGATGGTATTGCAGAGGATGAACAAAGCAAAAAGAGGGGAGCTTGCTGATTTTTTTTTTTTTCCTTGAAAGGGGCAGAAAACAGAATTGAACTGCAGAAAATTAAAAGCTACAACAGTAATGAAAAAAAAGCCTGCAGAAGGGTCTTCTAGAGTGGAAACAGAAGCAGAGAGCTGGAGCAGGATGTGCCTGTGGCTTGTTCCTGTGCAGTACATCAGCCCCAGTCCTGTTGCGCTTTAGAGTCCACAGGGACAAGCTGTTATTGAGGACAGCAGTACCCACGCCAAAACACAACCCAGAAGCTCTTTCCTTCCTCCTGCAAGGCTACAGCAACAAAACCAGCAAATGCCCTGTGACTCCCACGCTTGTATTTAGGCAAGGCCATCAGACAGAAGTGCCACATCTAAGAGCTGTGCCAGAACACCCACCTGGGAGCCTTGCAGCCTTGCAGGGTGTACCCAGCAGCTATTCAAGTGCTTTACAGTACAGGTTTTGCCAACAGTGCTTGACAGACTCTTCTGTGGATGAGTCCGTGCCTGGGCTCTTGGAAAATTTTGCCTGGGTTTGCCTGATAGGAGGTTTCACTACTTGCAGTATTTGATTTTCAGTAAAGGCTATTTTTGACAAAAGTGTTAAAGTTTTATAAATTTATATGCTAGCTCATAAACATTGTAAAATGCCTTTTTGACAAATCTAATAAACATAACAAAATGCCCTGTCAATAAAATCACTGAAATCTTGCCAGGCTGCATAATAACATTGCATTTCAGCATGGTTAGCACCTACCTTTAAGGAAGAAACACAAAACCCCCTTCCCTTTTGAGCCATGAGTTGCTGCATTTTGCTGACCTTAACACATTCAAGACCCTGGGCTTCTCCTTTCTACCAGTCATTGAGTCTTCGGGGCTAGGATTAGCTATGGGGCAAAAAATACAGGAGGTTCACATTTCACAGGACCAGATATCACTCAGTAGCATCCAGCTTTGTCACATCCTTGTCAGCCTTCCCAGTATATACTTTCTACTCATTCCACATTAACTCTTGGTAGAATGGAGCCAGTCTCATAGAAATGCCCAGGGAAAAGTTCCATGAGCTGAGAAAGCTGATGGGGGGATCATTTTCTGAGAACAGAAAAAAAACGCCTGACCCTTGCTGTCAAAGCTGTTGGAGTAAGAGCTACATTTTTCATTAGATGAAACAGGTCTAGCTTTTGGTAGGCCCTGGCGTCCTAGGTCCCTGCTAGCCACACCATATAAACATGGGCAGACCTTCTCTAGTGATGATCCAGGCTCTTGATTTATGCTTTTGGGTGAACTCTTACAGCTGCTCTGTTTGAGTATCTGTGTATGTGTATGTGAAGACTCATCAGCTGGGTCTTCTCAGCAGCTCTGCTGCAATCAGAAAGCTTAGCTGTACAAATCTGTCAGAAACCTGTGTATCACCCAGCTGCCTGCTTTGGACTGTCAGCACCATTCCCACAGCAATACATGCTTCCCTGACAGCAACACCAGCACCTGCTCCTCTAACCCCATGCTGGGTAGTTCCCAGCTAGTAGTAGCTGCAAGAGGTTTTTGCAGTTTAATGATGTAATGACGTCCATGGGCATAAGCAGAGGAGGAATAAACCCTCTGGGATACGTGCCCAGAATTATGGAGCTCCTATTTCACAAGGACTGGTGCTGCTTTGCAGTGCTGTGGGGGCACTGAGCAGAAAGCTGTGTGAATGGACATGCTGTGCTTGGAGCGGTTGCACTAGCAAGGGTTGTGAGCAAAGAACAAAGGCTGAAAAAATTCCCAGCAACCCTACTTCCAAAACCAAAAGTCTGCGGCTGCATACTCAATATCAAGCCCTTTCTCCTAAATAACGGTCAATCCTGGTCAGAGAGAACCCACTTACTAGGTTTAGTCAAAACCAGAGCAAAAACCTTACATGCACGGACTCCCTGCTCAGCAATGCTGGGCTCCGTGTGCACATAAGCCCAAATACAAGGATGTGCAAGGAATAAAGCCCCTCCAGGAGAGGACCCAAGCTGGGCCTGTGCTCTGCTCCTCTCCCTGCTCTCATCCCTGCTCCTGAGTAGCACAGCAGGAACCAAAATTCAGCACTGCTGGCTAGGACTGTGGTGCACACCCCCAAGCTAAGGCAGCACAGCCCAGGGCAGGTTGCAGAGCCACGCTGCAGGGAAAGCTGCTGAAGGAGTGCTGTGCCATGGGGAATGCTGCCAGGAGCTTCTGCCAGATGGCTGCAGGAGAAAGCCTCTCGGTCATGCTTTTCCTTAGACACACTGCATATACGCACACCTTTCCTGAGAATGTTTGCTGCATGGCCTTATAATTAAGCTGGAGCATCTTCAGCACCTTCCAGAGCTTCTGAGAGAAAGAGAAGTCTATCTTTCTGATACTGTTGTGGAGGAAGGATCTTATGGGGGCTGAGGGATGATTTCCTACCTTTCCAATGCTTGTCTGGTCCTACCTCCTCCCACAAATGCTCTGCCCTTCACAATGAGGTTCAGCTCCTTGTTAAGGGACATTTGGCAGTGGCACCCCAAAGCTGTGGGATACCATTGGTAGCACCGTGCTGTTCATTACAAGGAACTTCATTTACTTCCATTTTATTCACTGTCCTGATGAATTTGGTGTAGTAAATCAACGGTGAGATGAGTGTCACCCCTAAGCTCATTGAATCGTGCTCTCTCCTAATCAAGCCAGTGAGTTCTTCCTAGCTTTGCATCTTCCATAAGTATTATTTTCTCGGTGTTAGCATCCTTCCACAAATACTTGCAGAATGGTCATGGAAATTATTTGAAGTTATTTCTTGCTCTGACATATAAACTGCCAAGTGTAAATGTCTCTACTGGTGGTGTTTATTAAGATCCTTCAGGAAATGACATGCATCTTCCAGTGGGCTCTGGATTGGCAGCTGATAGCTGAACATAATTGGGAACTCCCGCTTGCAAAGAGAAAGATAAACAGCAGGAAACAACAAAGTACATCTCTGTCCCAGGAATGAAACAACATTCTTCAGCATTCTCTTCTGCTTTCTCCAATTTCATGGAATGTATTTAATTACTTTCTATTATAAATGAGACCTAAATTAGAGAAATGTGCTCAGAAAATCTTCCTTTCATTGCACAGCTATATTAACTTTATGATGTCACAAATGTCGAATAAAACATTTATATTCTTCTCTTTATTGGCTAAATTTGTCTCTGGTTGTAAATCCATGAAATTCAATTAGATTACACCAGATAGCAATTTGATCCTGTTTGTTTAAGTTCTGAGGTGAGAAGATTTATGAATGGCTCTAATTTCTTTATTTCCAGAGTTTGGTATCATATTTACTTAAACGATATTCTGCCTTCACTGCTATGAGAACTGTTTATCCAAAATGGAGGCAGAGGAGAGTCATATCCTACATGGAAGATTTTCCTTCCCACACTGGATATTCACAGCTTAATCTGAGAATGCAGCCTCATAGAAATGCACAACGTTTGCCTGGCCTCCATCTGACCTAGATTCTCTCTCAGACTGTGTCTGAATGTGCTTCTTCTAATTTAAATTTGATAGGTCAGGCCATCTATTCATTGTGTGGAGATTTGTCACCCACCTATACTTCACAGTACAGCTCCAGCAGTGGGATTAGTCTGGGATTATGACTTCCACCTACAAAGCGTGGCTCTTCTGACAGTCTTTGACATGCATTCAGAGATCCCATTGAAAGTATTTTCTGGATGGTCATTTGGTGATGTTCTTGTTCAGAGCTTCAGACTGAGCTGTGTAGACTCCAGGAAAGGGCTCCACGGGCAGAGCAAGGCTGCAGGTGCTGATTTAGAAATCTTTAATTAATAAGCTTATATGTAGCAAAGGCAACTCAAAGAATTTCACCAAAACCTCTAAACTGGATCCCTCACTGGCTCCTTTGGGATAAAAGGTGCTACAGAACTGTAAGATGTTATTGCAATTGACTGTATCAATATGGTTTTTTACCATGAGGGAAGCATTGTTCAGAATGATAATGCAGAGGGCATTGTTTGCTTCACCTTCACTGGTAAAGTCATGCTTGCTCTGTAGCTTTTATGCATGTCTAGGGAGGTAGTGAGTAATGCTGACTCCAGTTGTCTGTAGCTTCCTCTTTCCAAATGAAATGGACACAGGCTTTATGATGATATCAATATAACCTGCAGTATCACAACTGAATATGTGAAAACAGTTTATGTTACTGTAAATCTGCAGAAGTTTCAAGGAATTAAATGGATTTATTCCAGATTTACTGTCACTAAGACCATAGACTGTCCTAATTGTTATTCACTGACTAGTAGGGTCAAAAGTCCCCTTTGTCTGTGGGAGTCTGCATTTACAGGTAAAGCTCTGATACTAAGCTGCATCACTGGTATAACTATGAGAGATGAGCATCATTAAGCTGGAGTGCTCCAAAACACTGTTTCAGGAAAATGTCATTGTAATATATTGCATCCCTTGGCCAGTTATGTCTCTTTTGACCTAGACCTCCCAGGTCCAGAAAAACACTTCTGAGTTCAGCTGGGATCTGCTTTCCCCCCACAGCCAGACTTTAATGAAGCGAAGTTCCCCAAGCTCATTTCAATGAATATTTAGTGAATATGTCAGTGAGCTTCTTTCAGACCCCTCAGAGATCTCATTTGCTCTGGCATCTGTAGTCTTCATCAATTTTACTTTGTCTAGCCTGGAACACATTTGTACCCAACCTTACACCTCTGTACATAGATGGAGGGCAATGGCTGAAGAATGAACAAAGTTCTAGGAGAAACACATCGCACTCTGTTTATCCATTGCCTATTTACGTGCTCCTTATTTAATCATGATTCAGCTCTTTCTCCAGAAGGAGTCTGAGGAAAGACTGAGTCAAAACTGAGTTATGACCTCAGAAATTTAGGCAGCACTAAATGTTCTCTTTGTTCATTTACATATAACACTGTCATATAAGTATAGTGCTGATAGCAAGGAAATATAAGGTGAGAAACTGACACCAAGAGGTTTGAGCAACATTGCAGTCAGGCTCTACTGTGACTTCCAACACTGGATTCCAGACCAGTCCCTGAAAAGTGCGTCCTCTTTAAATTTCTGGGTATTGTCATTTTGTGCTATTTGTGTTATTGCTGATCATCAGCTTCTCTCCCAGGCTGTACATTTTTCACAATTCCTCATTCCCAAATGCTTGAAGGAAGCATTTCACAGAAGAAAGGACTTTCTCAAACTGAGCAAGGGAGCCTCAGGAAGATTTTTAATTCAAATACTCCAAAAGTATAGGCATGCCCTATAAGAAACAAATTTTGGACATTCTCAATCGCTTTCTCACCAGGTGCCCCAGACTGTGAGAGACAGTCCCCCACATAGCCTTTTTCCTTCCATTTGAAGATAGAATCTATAGGAGACATCACCCATCTTCTAAACTATCAGATCACTAGCTAGTTGGACCCATGTGTTTTCATCCAGGAATAGCTTGCTTCTTTGCTGCTTCTACTTCTTTACTTCTTCCTCATAGCTTGATGTCAAAAATGTCACTCTTTATGAAAGCTGGGAGGAAAGGACAGTGTCAGCGTGTGATATGTACAGTGTCAGGGAGAGAGGCCATTGATATAGGTCTAATGTCACTAATAATACATGAGGCAGCATAACAGGAGGTCTTTGGAGAGAAAGGCAGCACTTAAGGGATTCTGGACAGGTGGAATTCAGTCGTCCTTTGGGGGTTAATTACAAAAATTGGTCCAATTTATCCTGATGTTTCACCTCCTTTGATATATTAGATCATTTCAAATGTTTAACCTTGAAAGGACAGAGCAGCTGTAGCTGTTCTTGCATAGTCCTGCCTAATAAATTGAGACTAGAGTGGGTCTGCTTCGAGTCTCAGGCTCTGTCCAAATCTTGTAGGGATGCTGTTTTTACTGCCACGGGAACTTTTCCAGCTAAAGCATTGTCTGAAGAAGCTTGGTAAGAACTCCGATACTATACATTTTAAGATTTTCTGGTTTCTTACTCAATAGTACCTTAAGGTCTCATCCTCTCAGCCACTGATGACTTCATTGGGAGTACCACTTCTGGGCTCTGTCCCTGAGATACACAGCACCCTTCACTTCCAGGTAACAATTAGGCATTTTGAGGTACGGCTGTTGTGGAGAAAAGAAATTGCAGTATGGTCCCTGCCAGCCAGACCCACATCCTACCCATCACACAAGGACAGCTGCAGGAGGGAAGACAAAGTGGGCAGAACAGTGTCTTTTGTCTCCTTTTCTTGAGTGGATACTCCAAGAGGATTTTTATCCAAGCATTGAGCCATTGTCTTGTCTAAGCACTGTACAAATATTGGTAACTAATTTGTATTCTGTGCTATACTGATAAAGCAAACAAGTAATTTTGTTTATACACTGAAGGCTCTTTCCCTATCTGGTAATATTAAATTAAAGTTCGGACCAGGATCATTTGATGTGCTTTAAATTAGAGGGAAAATACAGGTGTCACATTCGTGATTGAACTGGCACATGAAATTCATGATTGTATTTATGTCAGTGGGATTATATTAAATGGTTGGGTTTATTTTTACACTACATCAAGCCTCATGCACTGCGGGACTCTGACACACAGTTGTCAAAACAGCCAGACAGGTTGCTGTGGGGTCCTTTGCTGTGATGGCACTGGGACTCCCGTGGGACAGAGAACAAGATCCACAGCCTCCTGCTACCTCCCAGAGCAAAGCAGTATGAACTACTGCTTTCTGGTGGTTTTTGCCTAACCAGTACTCTTTACTCCCACCAGTGTTCCTAGATCACTGTGCATACCAACAGCAGGTCTCAGCCCTGACCCCAAATTCTTTCTTCTGAGTGTTCTGGCATTTTTCCTGGAATACTGCTGCAGACGCTATGGGAGCCTGTGTGGGAGTGTGAAGTGCCTATTGCGTAGAGCTGAAAAGCCAGAGGGCAGTGTTCAGCCTTTCTCTTGCTACACCACTCAGCTCCACCAGGCATGACTTTGCTTAGGTCTTTCAATTTGTTCACTGAGAGCCAAGATCCAGCGATTACATCCCATTGAAATCAATGTCAGGCACTTAAAGGCAGCTCTAATGTTCAGCATCTGAGCAGGAATTCCCCGATTTACATGGGGAAGGCACCGGGCAGCAGTGGGAGGCTGGCTTTGAGCTCTGCTTGCTGCAAAACAAACATAGGTTTATTTAGCTTTCAGTAGCCTTGTAGCTAGGCGCTTATCACCAGATGCAGCTCCCTCTACGTAGCGCTAGCCTTGGAGAAGGCTCTCAGTGAATCATGAGCCCCTGGTCTGCAGGGCTCCTGCTGGCTTTGTATCTCTGTGCTGTGCTCAGAATCATGTGAGGAATGATAACAGCTGCCACCACTTTCACTGGGGACCCCTCTGCCACTCGGCAGGCAAGCTGGGGAGATGGCTCCTGATGGGCAAAATCATGGGGGCATAAGGCTCAGGTGTAATAAAAGAGGCAGGGGGCTTCTGCTTTGTCATGGTGATGGGCCACATGCTTTGCTGGCTGGTGGAGCAGCCCTCAGTGTGAGGAGGTCATTTCCCCAGTACCAGCTAGGGTGTGAAATGAGCACTGCTCAAATCCCCCGTGCCCTGTGCTCAGCACAAGAGCAGCATCCTCTGGGCCAGAGTGACTGTCACTTGCTGGTGCTGTGGCTTGAAAGCCCTTCACCACAGATCCTTGCAGTACTCCAGCCTTGCTTCCTTCAAGCTTAATTTGACGGTGTGTCAGTGCCCAGACACAGTTCAGCTTTTAGAAAGAGTCTTTGTCAGAAAGGGCTCCGGCACTAGAGCTCACCCCGCCATCACATCAGTGCAGAATCCATCTAAAACACACTTTTCTGGCAGTGTGCTTTGAAACAAAACAATTGTAACCACACATTTATTCCTTTCTGACATCTCCATTGCTCTGCCCCTCAGGAACTCAGCATGCTTTGTTTGAGTTATAAGATGATTTTAATACTGTGTTTGTATTGTGCTCTGAATTGTTCCTATTGTTGTTCTACAGTGCCCCAAGTGTCCTGGCTGCAAAATGCTACAACTGGATTATTTCTTTGCATAGGCAAACACTGGAAAATAAGTTTACTGGTATTGTCAAATGGGTAGGAGCAAGCCCTGAGTATATGCGTAAATGCACACGCCGGAGTTCACATAAATAATCAGCAGGTGTATACACACCCATGCACATGCCACAAGATTGTACTCATGCACTTGAACTGCCAACAGGCGTCAAGGAAACGTGCTGGAAAGATCACCTCAAATTTCTCTCGCTTTGACAATGGAAGGTTAAGTCTGAATGCAAATCTGAGCTCATTCGCTGCATCTCCTGGTTTCTGCAAAAGCTTCTCTTGCTTTCGTGTGGCTGCTCTAAACTGAGAAATTATGTCTCGGTTCTGCTTTGGGTAGTCTGTATACACAACAACAGGCATGTGGAAAATCTTGTTAAACCAAGTGAGTTTTCTGGCCTTGTGAGATGAGTCTGGGGTGAAACGCTCATTGGCTTCTGGCAGCAATCATTCAGAAGTCAAACCAACCATATTTTGAAACACCTTGGGCACTTTTCCACTTCCTCCTGTCCCCGTGAGGCAGGGAAGGCAAATAACAGTGAAGTCACAGTGGGCTGTAAATGTGGATGCATGTGGAAAGACACTAAAATCACATTTCTTCCAGTTTGGACAAAGAGACTGACTCACTGAAGAAAATGCAAGACTGCTTTACTACGCTGATGGTTGCTCATGTAATTACAATGATACAGCACAGACTACGGAGGGTGCCTGAAGCCTTTGCCTTCCCATAAGCAGATGATGCTGTAAACTTCCTAGCTCAGTGGAGCAGTGGCAGAAGGGTGAGTAGGGTTGAAGAAAGACAGATTTTGATTCAACTTTATTCCTTTGCTCCTGGCCAATGGATTTCCAAATAGACTTTTTTTTTTTTTTTTTTTTTTTCCCCCAAGTATATCCCCAAGTATATGGTATTTGTCCTGTTTTCTCAGAACTCTTGGAGTTACTTCTCTCTCAAATGTTTTGTTCACATTTGACTAGGAATGAAAGTGCCGAGTTGAGGTGATCAATACCAAGAAGAGCACAGTTTATCTTAGGTTGCCGGGCCTTGCTTTTGGCTTTTATTTTGTCTTGTCTTGATTATTGTTATATATGGCTGTGCCTGCAAAAATTCAATAGGAATTAGAGGTACATTCCAAGGAGCCCAGCCTTGTCCTTTACTGAATATTCTTGCACCTGGGGCAGCAGGAAGAGAGAAGATCCTGTGCTGTCCCATTGTTCATTATCCCTGGTGTAAAATGCCAGTTCGACTCTGCAGAAACCATGACTGCTTCCCCATGCTTTCTCCCTAAATTTTCCCAACAGTACAGCCCTGGCTGCTGACATTTGCACTGTAATATCACCTCAAATTGATTTGTGGGGGCCAAAATAATGTGGTAATAGGGCATAGGCAGCTCTGCTGCTCTGTCTTTTCTAGCCCTGTTGCTGCCACTGGTAGAGTTGCACAGGTGACAGCAGTGAAAGACAGTTTTAACAAAAATAAATAAATAAATAAAAGATCAGTGAAGCTCTATGAATATTTTGGTCTACATGGATCCCTGCTCATGAAAGGCAGAATTTCTGTTTAGATTTGCAGACTGGATTAAGTGAAAGCAACAGTGTGCCTTTCTATTCCTCTAATTAGGAGAGGTTTACAAGCTTGTTCTCCCGCTTAAAAGACAAATTTATCATTAGCTGTCTTGGCAAGGGAAATCTGAATGAAATTTCAAGCTATTAACTTTTAGCACATAAATTTACTTATTGACCCCTTCCATAAAGAGAAACAGCTGCAATGCATTGCATCAAAAGCCTATTCAGTCCAGCAGCCTTTCTAACAGTAGCAGTGGTGGATGCTCCGATATGAATGTAAGAACAGAGCATCTATGCCTTGCCTGGTTCATCTCCCCAGCCTCTGGCAGTCAGCACTTGAAAAGCTTCCCATTTTGCTAATCTAGGATTTATTTCTAAGATTGCACCTTCCAGCAAAACCTGCAGAATGAGGATGCTTTTCAGGGATGTATAAAGGTATGAGAGGTAGCACAAAAAAAGGAGTATTTGAGCAATGTCTTGTTTACATCAGGCAGTGTAGGAAGCTGCCTGCTGTTGCACTATAAACTGGCTGTCCTTGGCCCTTTCTTTTCCTCTGTTTCAGCAAATTCCAAGCAATTAGGTCCTGGAGATTTCCAGTCCCAGCTGTACAGGCAGTTAATCTCCTCAGCTGGTAGTGATGGGATCCATTTACCTTCATGACAATTAGGAAAAAAATGGCAAACATGTAGGTGGGGAAAGACCTAAGGATTTATTTCCAAGGTGGAAGAAGATAAAGAGTTTGAGGGTGATCTGCCAGTGCTGAAGTATTCGTGCAAGTCCAAGCAGAAAGTTGCAAAGATCCGTCTCTGTATTGGTCTTTCTGGCATGTGCTCCTGAACCTTTCTCCACTGTGGTCTGTGAGACAGCTGATTTTGCTAATACCTTGTGATAAATGAGCCAGCAGAGCAAAGATTGGGTGATGAACAATAAGTATTAAAGATTTAATTCCTGGCATTCTGTCTCTTGAGTGAGGGCCTCTTGTCTACCAACTTACTAAAACTGACCTGAAAGAATTGATGAGTATCTTCATTACTATACATAGAAAATAAAGTTGTTTTGTTACCATCTCCTCAGAAGAACCAGGCATCCCCATCTTTTGGGGCTCTTTGCCTGCAGCAACCTCTTCTTTTCCTCACGTCTGGATTAGTCTGTCCTGCCTTAGTTGGCATAATTGTTCTTCATTTGCAGGACTCAGCTCTACTTTTTCTCCTTTTTCTTCCCTGCCCAGAAACATTTGGACTCTTTGTTTTTGCAAAGCTGATGCCACAGCTTAAATAGTGCTAGTGCCTGGCAGAGCTCTTCTCTTACCTGGGACACTTCATCCTCCAGGTAAATGCTCTTCTGTCCCTCATTAAACATAGTGCATCCAATTTACCTAGCAGGTTAATCATGGGCTTTGTGCCTTTATTGCTCTTTTTTGTGGCTGTGTTGTGGACCAAAAGGCCTTGGCCATGTGGTGAGTTCTGGGGCTGGGTAATGTGCTCTATTCCCCATGGCCTTCCACCTGGGAGTGCAAAAAGGAATGATGTCTGACTCTCAGGGAAAGCTGTTTTCCAGATTTTGGCTGCTGAAATGGCTTCAGCTTTGGATCTCAGCAGTGGTATAGGCTAAGTGAATCAGCACCAAAGATTTTTCACCAGAAAGCTCTAGAAGCAGCAGCCCAAATCCAATTGAGATGATAATTTTATTTCATAGTTTCTTTCACATTTTTAGCTCTTGTTATCTTCACTAGAAGTCTCTCTGGAACCGTGCCTCTCTTTGTCTTATGACAATGCCTATGTCCATGGCGTACCAGCACACCTTTCCCACCTTTCTTTTGTAGCACAGCGCCTGTAGGCTGGAGCTGAAGATTCACCAGCAAATAGACAGTAGAGCTAAAAATGAGCCCAAAGGTGATCTGAACTGAATCTTTCAAAGCTTTCTTACCATGGTGCTTTAATTTGCTAGCAGATAGCTAAGCACTGGGCCCTTGCGACCTCATCCTGCAGCTAGCTGCTCTCTTAGGCCAGGAGTCTTACACGAGCAGAAACTTAGGAGATTGTCATCTCTTATCTCTCTCCAAACTTTGCCATCAGTTTTGAATGTGACATTTGGTAATGTAGCAACAGTAGAGCGTAGAGAAAAAAAAAAAAAAAGAAAGGAAAAAAAAAACACACACCCTTTCAGACTCCAGAGGAGAATTGCTCATGCCATTTCCCTTTTGTATCCATTGCTGAGGTATTTGAAAAGAGCAGGAGATAAGTAGCCTTATGACTACTACAGATTAACAGGCTCTGAGGTACCGAACACAGATTGCTGCTGCTGGAAGTATAATGGCTATTGAAATTCACATTTATATAGACATTTCCATGGTGGCACTGCAAAGAGCAGGGTGTATAGAGGGCTACAGACCATAAACGCTGAAGCCATGCTAAATAACACAAGGAGCAAAAGCCTGCTGTTGGGAAGCAGCAGGGCACTGAATAGTTCCTGCTGTGTAGGAGGCCCTCTCTTACTTCAGGTTATGGACCTTCCTCAGGGACAAAGGATTACACCACGGAGAAGGGAATGTGAGTCCCTGACCTGCGGCGCTGAGTGACAAACTGCCACGAGATGTTCTCTGTCCTGCCCCGTCCTCCAAGGCAGCTCACAGGCACAGGGTGAGCAGAGGAGGTTCTGGGGGAAAAAAGTACAATGGGGTTTCTCTTACAGTCTTTGTTTCTGCTTATGGTTTGTTTTTCAGAGCTCATTGCACAAGGATGGGGCCCCATGCAACATGGGCTACAATGAGCCACGTCATCTAAGGTGTGCAGGCAGGTTTTGCACAAGGGTGGTTAAGACTACAAGGACTTTTTATTTCCTTTCTTTAGCACTGGAGTTTGAGAGGCTCAGAAACAGCTGCACTGGGGCTGTACCAGGACAAGATTACTAATTCTCAGCCACAATCTGTGATGGAAATTGTGAAGCAATCTACATGAGTGAATTCATTTTTTCTGATGTCTTGAGTTGTAAGGTCAGTATTACTGTTCCCATACTATGGTTGGGGAAATGGATGTCCTGAAAAGAAAAATGTTTTTCCCAGGGT
This sequence comes from Netta rufina, assembly GCF_964035555.1. Lineage (NCBI taxonomy): Eukaryota > Metazoa > Chordata > Aves > Anseriformes > Anatidae > Netta > Netta rufina. The sequence goes on along the minus strand of NC_140125.1, from coordinate 35,663,930 downwards.
CACCTAGAAGATCAAGGACAGACTTGGGAAAATAACATGGATATCTTTCTCCAGGTCTCTGGGTCTAACCCTTCACATGCAATTTCCTGATAAAGACACAAGTCAGTTCTTTTTGTATGTCCTTATGGTGTACAACATCTACATCCACAGCTTCTGGACACCTCCCAAGCATTTGTAGTGCTTTCCTTCCAGCATCCCTGTGAAGGAAGTACTAGAGTGCTTCTTTAATAGTTGAGGAATAACAGTGCAGGGGGTTTAAGGTTTGTGCTGTTGCCTTTAATGTGTTGAAATCCTAGATTATATAGAAAGTTGAACTGGTATAAATAATGGTTGAACAAGTCCTGCAACAAATCAGTGTAGTAACCTGATATTGGATATTTAGATGCAGAAACCTTAATAAGTCTCCTGCCAGGGGAGGGGCCAGACTCCATCAAACTTTCATGTTTGTACCTCTCTGGGGAATAGAAGTTGCACATAGTTGTTAGCTCTCAATTATATCCACAGTTTTCTCTCCAGCTGCTGCTGTTACTCAGCAGAAAGATGGGATGTTGATTTTCATCTCTTATGTGCTTTTGATTGACTGATCCCAAAGGAAAAGAGGGATAAAAAGCCATGTCTGCAGGCTGCCAAGGAAATGTCCTGGACAGAGACATTTCCCCTTTTCTCCCATCCTGTGACCTTCTATCATCTAAGTGCAGGGAGGTTTCTGAGCAAAGGCAAACAATTCCAAGTTGTGTAATGGTTTTGTGATATAGTTATCCCATCTGAAAAATGTGTTTTCTGGATTGCATTGGGTGCTTGGTGCTCTAATGGTAGGAGGTGTAGGTCATGACTGAGAAGCATCGGCAGAGATGTGTGAGGGTGGCACTTGAATACCAATGTGACCTGAAGGTCAGAATTGAGGGCTGCTGACAGATTTTGGTTTGTGACAGATTTTGATACCAAATACCTTTATCAAAGAGGTATGTCCTTGCTGCATCGGCGCCATCAACACTCAGGGCAACTTCATTCTGTCAGAGGAACCACAGTTTCTTCTAGATTTGCTAAAATTCAATATCAAACAATTAAAGGTTAAAAATAACTCCACAGCTGGGTCTATTCCTCTCTCTAAGTAAATGTTTACTCTCTTTGTTTCTATGTCAGTGGCACTGGCCAAGTCAACACTCAGATGCATCAGAATGAAACGAGTTATTGCTGCAGCCCCCAGGGTCACACAGAGCCCATGGACATGTGCAAGAAACACATAACTTATTTTTGCTGGAGGGAAAAAGCAGAAATGATGCCCAGGTCTTCAAACGGAAGCAGCCAGTCTCATAACCGTTAAGGCTACCGGGCTGTCTTATTAAGGTCAGATCTAGTGTGTCGTGTTGAACGTAATTATTCCACCGCATATAATTTCAGTACATTTGATTCTGAATATGAAATGAGGCAATTTTCTTCCTGGGGATAAGAGAAATGTGTGCCTTTGCAGAGCATGAGGCACAATCACTCTCAGACTGGCCAGCTTTATTTCTTCCTGATGAGGCACTGACTCCCCAGGGAATGAGCCTGAAACAGTATTTTCAGCAGAGAGGGCAAAATACAAAGAAGAAAGTTTTTACTCTGCTCTCAGGGGTGTTGTGTTTGGATGGTGGCCTGTTGCTAAGTGGCCCCATGGGAATGATTCCCAAAAGGATCATAGTTCTGTGTCCAGGGATTTCATTCCCTTTAGACCTCTTTCATCACTTCATTCAAATCCTAATGCTGAGATTGACCCTGTAGGCTATTAGTTGCCCTCAGCTACCATTCTTCCTGTTTTAAAAGCAGGGCTGATAGGAACATTAAAAAAAAAAAAAAAAAAGACTCTTCAGACCTGGCAAATTTTGTCATTAGGTAAGTACAAAATACTCTTTTTATTTCTTTATTTATTTTTCTTTTTGAAGTGAATGGGACTGGGTTCTTTGTTGCCTTGCACTTTACACTGAAATGTATGCTCGTGCCAAATGCTTATAACATGCTGCCAAATCCAGAGAGTAGCATTTAGTATGTTCTTTGTTCAGGCATGAATGCCTGTGCAAGGTGCAAAGCAAGACTAGCTCAGATGCTACAACAGTCCCAATCAGAGAATGTTACTAGCAAATGCTGAAATGGGGCAGCACATTTCCTTAGTTCTTCTGCCTCTTGTCTGAAAACAGGATCACTGAAACTGATCGTAATCCTCACCCCACCAAACTGGCATACGTTCAGAAAGCTAAGTGTAAAACAGCACTACCCGTGGTCTTGCTCACTTGCAACCTACAAATACAATTTAATTTTTCAAAGCAGGGCCCATATGGGAATTGTAACATTGCCAGTTTATTTCCTCAGTAGTTTTCAGGTGTCCTGTGATCACCTATATCTGAGCACAGAATGGTTGGCAAACAATGCAGTTACAATTAAAATACCCTCTACAACCCATCATTTTCATACCTAATAGGGAATGAAAGGTTTTTGTTACACAGTAGTCCCATATTATTTTTTTCCCCAACTGGTTTATAGTCCTGCAAAATGTTCTGGGTGATGGCAGTGCTGACAGCAGTGTGCCTTCCCTTAAGAATTACTTTCCAAGCAAGAGCTCCATGTTGTAGCACAGAAGGGGCTGGGGCTCAGGTTATTAAGAAGCAAGATATTCTCAAGGGGACCAGTTGTTGTGGAAGAACTTCTAGAAAGGGTGTATTTCCTCTTTCTGATAGCAGTGTTATCTCCCTCTGGTGTCCTCAGAAGGATGTGTGCATACGGTCTGCCTGGCTGGGTTTGGAGATCCCGATAACAGAAGGTCTTGAATTGTTTGGTGTTGTGGGTCATTATCTTTAGCAAGATGGATCATTATCTTTATGAAAGGTCATTATCTCTTGGAAAGTGTTCTATGGGATCATAGCCTTTAGGAAGAAGGACCTCACCTGTACAAAGACACAGCTAGTGCCATCAGTCCCCAGCGCCTTCCTGGATGAATCCTGGCCAGATGTGGTTACCCCAGGTGGTGCTGGCCATGGCTATTACAGAGGTTGCAGGATGTCTGTTGTTCTCCTTTCAGCTCCTCCCAGCAGAGACAGGCAGAGGCCTGTTCTGTAGCAAGGCAAAATAAAGGGAGACTTCTGCCCTCACCTCTTCTGTCAGTGAGAATGAATAAATTCTGGCAAGGTAGTTATATCCTGCCCCTTCTTGTTGAGCTTGTCCATGCAACAGCAAAGCCTGAATTTGACATTTTATTTTTAGGTTTCTGACCTGAAAGAGCACACATTTTAACTGTAAATCCATGTGCAAACTCTGTGGCCGCTTCTTCACTCAAACCAGTGTGGAAAAAGGATCTAACTATGCACTAAGTAATGGTGAGGCTGAAGTGAGGAGGCTTGAGGACAGATCTCAGGGTATGGAGAAACTGTCTGAGCTCAGATTGCTGGGATCCTGTGATTTGTGTAAAAATATGGTGTTGAATTACCACTAAATACACGAATAAGTAGTGAGGGGATTCACCAAGAGCATTGGTATATACCAGAGGAGCTTGCTGTTCTTGGCTCAGTCTGTAGCCTCCCTGGGGATCAGCTGGCATTTAATTTTGATCACTGCAGAAAAAGGAGGCTGAATTTGCAACAGTGACTGACTTAGCTGATGTGTGTGAAAATGTTATTAAAATGGGAAAATGTCTCTCCAAATGGGTTTTGCTTTACCGCTTAAAAATCCCATGTAAATCATGCACAAAGGATTTGGAGTGGGGAAAAGTATCAGAGATAATAATAAACTATTAATAGGAACTAGTCAAGTTTCACTCAGTGGGATTAAGACTCAGTCATGTCTCATTTAGAAGTGTAGTATTAAGCCGTCCTTCAGATATGACAAGGTTTATGTTTTTGCTGAGTTGTTTCCAAATGAGGAGGGAAATCTCAATTAATTTAAAATTTTGCCTATTGTCAGTCATGCCTCCATGGGTTTGCTCTCATGCTGGGAGTCCCGACTGATGCCCAAACCTATCCAGAAACAGCAGCAGCAATGGATGTACGTTTATTGTTGACAAGGGGCTAATATGTACCAAAAAGAGGTGCCCGACATTGGAAATATCATCTGATGAAGGGTCACTGACAGGAGTGAGGAACTTGTCTGTCCATTCACTAGCATTCACTAATGTTGTCCCAGAAATTGAATTTGAAAAGGAATATTTCTTCATTCTGAGGAAAACAACTTTCTTTTTCACTCACATTGGCTGCTAGAAACAAAATCATAGCTATACATGGAAAAGACTGACTCAGCATCCCTCCAGTCACCTCTGTGCAGAGCAGCTATCAAACTCGATGCCTGTGTCTCAGAAAATGTGGTTCCTATCTCTTCTTCTACGATTCTGTCCCTTGGCTTGGCAGATCTCATTATTACAAGCTCTTTGTTTCCTGATACCTAGCATTACATATCCTCTGTAGGATTTCAATACTTTAGTTTTACAGCCCATCTAAGCAGCTGAGTCAGGGAGCTCACCCGTAATGTAGCTGGAACATATGGCATGCATGAGTCCTCGCTGGGTCACAACTGGATTCAATGACTTATTTGTCTTAGCACAAAACAGATATATTGCTATATTTAGGTACCTCTCACACTGTCCCTTTTCAACTGTGCTATAAATGAACTTCAAATATGTGCAGGCAGTTATTTTGTCCTCCTTAGGTGTCACTTAACAAAATATGGCATCAGCAGAGTTGTGGCCACTTGCTGAAGTATCCCTATTGATGTAATTATCCCAAATATCATGTCATTTAGAGATTTATTGCATTAGGGGGATGGGATCTAATCATCCTCCTCTTGTACAAGAGAAATGTAGCACTTAGACTCAAGATAGTCATTACTATGACTCCAGTCATTACTACCAGAGCAAAATCAACCAGTTAAGGGATTCCTTTAATCAACTTGTCTTCAACATTTGTAGTTTCAAATCAGTTTGCTGGGATTGTCTTTGCTTGGAATGTCTCTTCAGGGTATCCAAAACATCTATCTGAAATGTCTCCAATTTTAAGAGAAGCCACTCAGTGTAAGCTCAAATGTCTGCTCTCCTCACAAGTGTACCCTTCATTTTGATTTCCCTAGTCCTTTCTGTGATGTTGAGAACTCCTTCTCAGTATAGGACTTGGTTGTCATTGTTCCTCCCATGTTCTGCCATGGGAAGCTGGAAGAGACAGTTCCCAGTAGTGCACGTGCAGACAGAAATTTGGTAAAAAGGAAGAGCTTCCTTGGATATATTTTACTGGAAAATTTACCTGGTGTGTGAATTTTTTAGAGAGCACAAATTTTGAATTAATAATAGAACTTGGCTTTGAAAACCCGTTTTAGCAATTAATGGGAGGCAGGAATTAGGGATAGACATGAATATTAAGTTATCTAGAAATCTAAATATAACCAGCACAATTTCAGCTACATAATTTTTGCAACAAACAACTTGTGAATGAACTACAGATCACTTGAATTTTTTAAAGGTTTCCGGATACAATTTCAAATGTTGAATTTATTTCTGGAAAATCTCAAATCAGTGAGCACACACACCATAAAGAGTAAATAGAGTAAAAGATAAACTACATTCAAAAACTTATGTACATTAAATAATTTGCTCAACTCCACTGACACTTAGCGGTCCACCCTTTTTATTCTAGCCCCATGAACTCATACATGTGTGCACATACACACACACACGCTCATTGGATCACTCACTCTGGATGATTTAGGTCTTGCAACATCTTGTCATTAGTCACAATCATTAGTGACATGGTCATTTGGCTGATCAAGTTGCTTTTCTCTGACGTTTTCTGGTTCTGCATTGTGCACTGCTGTGATTCCTCCGTGTCCTGTAGAGTTAACTTTAAACAAGGAGACTTACGTGCTTCAGTCTTTAGATGGCACCAAAACTGAATGCACTAATTAGGGAAGCTTTATGGTTTCTATTATTTTCCAGTCAGAAACAGGCCTGCTTTCTTTCAGAGATTGTGGAGGTTCACAAGCTCTGATTTGGTAAGGTTTCTATGAGTTCTACATACATGTATATGCTGTTTGTAACACTAGATCTTATGTTGATTAAAGAGCATCATCTAAATAGAAACAATTGCACTAGCAGCTTTGAAGTGCTCTGTCTGTCAGAAAATTCTGTATGGAATTGAACTACAAGAGTTTGACAACAAAATATAATCAGACTCTTAAAATATAACATTAAATGGTGAGCTTGTCTGATGTTGGTAGAGGTCCTTTCAATTCCTTCCTATTCAAGCGTATGAAGCAATGAAATATTTTCTTTTTATCTCAGGGCATTATTATCTTTAAGGAGTTTGTGTACTGACTTCAAGCTGTCTAGGTGATATTGACTGAAACAAAGAAAACCATGCAATTGCATTTCTAAAGAACCAGTGCGAAATGATATGAAATTAAAATAGATAGAGACATTAAGTGCTCCCCAAGGGCAATGATACTGGTACTTAATGGCCAGAGATGTACAAGAGACAAAAGTAGGAGTTATTTACTACGTAAATCCTTACAGACAGGCTTCTGATACCTGGAGCTGTGGTGAAGGAGGGTCTGAAATTGCTGCTTTCTTTCAGATCTAATGCTGAGATGGTCATCATCCCCCCAAACTGATCTCTTCCTTGTCCTCAGTCCTTCTCATATTCCAGTGTCTCTTGCTAAACTACTTGTTTCTTTAACACCAGTTGTTAAAGTGCAGTTAGAAGACCAGAGTCCTGGAAAGCTGAAAGACTTCAAAAAGAAAAATTTTCTTCAGGTTCATGTTTCTTGAATTGAAATTGAATTACTTACATTATCTTTTATTTATTTATACTGCATTTCTGAGGAGAGCATTTTTGTGGCTAATGAGCAAGTGACCTAGAAGACTTGAATTCTAAAAGGCATGAGCTTTACTGCTAAAATCTGGAATCTTAGGCTTGGTTGATGCTAGAATTACTCAGATGAAGAAAATATCCAGTGTGTGCAAGGGTGGTGTACTGTCTAATCGCTCTGCCTGTGTCAAGTTGTTGTTTCAGTTAACCCAGAAGAATGAATCATGTTCCTTTTAAAAAATATTCTAAATACACATTTAGTAACAATGCTTATGTAGAATGGTAGTAACCCAACTGATCTGCTACAGTACTGGCCTAAGACAACCACTAAAATTTTAGTATTTTAGTAAAATTTTTAGAGTAGCAGCAAGCTCTTTGTTATCTCGGGCATTACTGCATTGACAAATACACATGTATTGAAGCTTCTTAGAAAAATCTGTTTTCCCCATGCATTTAAAGGTCTGCTGCAGCCTGTGCCCTCTCCTTTCCTTCCATGGGACAGGTCCAAGGAGCTGCTGAGATCTCCCCCAGCTGACTTTTAGTGCTTGGACCATATTTTGAACATGTCAGCTTTGGCACTGAAGCTTGCATAGCCTGTTCTATTTTCTCTGACCTGGTCTACTCATTTTTGCTCATTTCTGCCTCTGTATGGAAGCTGACTGCCCTCTTGGTTGTACTGCAGGCCTGGACTGCTCACTAAGATTCTGAAAAGATAAAGGGGAGGGGGCATGCTAGGAAATCTGCTTCAGATACCTTTTGCAGCAAAGCAAGTGTGTGTGACTATAAGCCTAATAGAAACATTGGAAGCATCAGGGACATGGGTGAATCCCCAAATCCTCTTGTTTTGAAGTGCATTGTGGCTAGTCCCCTGGTAAGGGATGCTCTGGGAAGTGTCAGACTAACAGCAATGGACCTTCCAAGGTGAATTGTGTTACAGACCTTTTTCTCTCAGCACTGTTCACCAAATGGCTGTACAGGCTGACTAATGCTTCCCCATGAGCGGGCATCCTGGACACATTCTGTGTATAACAAAGACCTGAAACAACATCACCAGCTCCTTTGTATGCCCTAGAGTTTTTTTTTGTTTGTTTGTTTGGTTTTTTTTTTTTTTTTGAGTAGATGCTGAGCCCCGAGTAAATACTGACCACAGCCAGGTGTGCTTTCCATGTTTCTCCTTGAAAGAACAGCTCAAGACAGATACTAACCATAAAAGCCTTTATTCAGCTGCTATATCAGTCTGCAAGTTGAGTGGTCAAGCACTGAAACAAGTGTCCGGAGAAGCTGTGGGATCTCCATCCCTGGAAGTTTTAAAGCTCTTCTGGATGAGGCCCTGAGCAACATAATCTACTTCTGAAGCTGACTTTAAGATTGTTATTGGATTAAATAGACTCAAATCCCTCCAATCTGTATTACTCTAAATCTTAAAACTTCGTGTCTGTGTTGATTGTTTTGACTCATCAGCTCTTTTAAATTTCTTCTCTCCCTGGTCCCCCCACCCCCCTTGCCACCCCTCCCCTTAATATATATATAGAGATAGATAAATAGATATATACTTAAATGTTAGCTTCTCTGTCCTGGAAAAAATATAGGTTCCACAGAAAAGCACAAATGACCCAAGTGGAAATTTTAGTAGTACCATTACACCAGAAGAGGGCTTTAATTAGTAGGTCTGAAGTAAAGATAATCAATTCTGCCTGTATCTGTTACTGACACATGAGAGGGATACTAAGCAGATAGAGACCATCATCTGTTAAAGTGAAAGGTGTCTTCTTTAACCTTGCAAGGATCTCACTTCCAACACTTCTCTTCATTCCTTGAGCAGTTTATCTGGGCAATAACTGTGAGGGGAAGGAAAGTGCTTTTTTTCTTGGCCATGGGGTGGAAGAAGGAAGAATTCAGAGAAGTAGAAGTTGAGGAAGTCAGGAACTATCATATTTAGAATGTGAGTTTTTAATACTTACTTGGCTGGTGAGTTTGTTCTCAGGAACTGCACAGATTTGCCTTGGCCAGGAAGGAAGAACTTCACTCCTAGTGGACTCAGCTGTGATGAAAGGCACTGCATTTTGCTCTTGTGCAGAAAGCAAAACAGGAGCAAGGGGACAGGGCTGCAGTCTTACTTCTCCTCTGAAAGATGATTCCTTGCAGTGATGCTGTCACAGGGGGCTGCACAGTATGACTTTGGATCTGTGTTACCTAAGAGAAAGCCCCCTCTGGTGTGGATGGTGTCTCTGTGAAGGTCCCTGGACTGCATACTGCACAAACATTGTGGGGAGCTCACCACAAAGATGAAAACTTTGTAGAGAATGGCTTTACCCGTCCTCACTGTCACCAGCCTCCCTGGGAACAGCCTAGCCTGGGGCCAACAGGGAAAAAGTAGTTAAGGACAACATGGTACCACCCCCCCCCACCCTTACACTGTCTTGGATTATCAGATATTTATCATCCTCTGCTTTCTAAATGATCCTTAATGTTGGACCTCTTGGATTATGAGAGGAACCTCAAAGAGACTGAGAATAATGTGAAAGTGGTGAGGAGAAAATGAAAAGAAAGGCAACCACCGTAACAGAGAAGAGATCCAATTTTCCTAAGTGTCTAAGGGACTTATGAGATCAAATCTCTTGTAGGTTGAAGTCACTGGGGGTGATTCTCATAATTTACCCAATTTAGCAGGAAAAAAATAAAAACAGGATATAAGCTTGGCAATGATTATGCTGTAGGCAAAACAACCTTTACTTGCAAGGTCTCTTGCTAGACTGTCTGTATCCTAACTGGGATGGTGGGTCCCTGGGGAATTCCCCTTCGTACACATCCTTTCTCAGCAGTCAGAGAGCAACTAATGTGCAAGAATGCCTGGAAGGAGAAACTCGTCACTGTTTTTGAGTGACAGCTTGTAAACTGTACAGTCTCCAGTAGAAAGCCTGTCTGCTGGTATTTCAGTTCCCTGATTGGGATTCTGTTTCCCCTGCAGTCTGGCCTCTCCTTGTCTGTTTGTTTTGTTATCGTTTGTATGGAGATCATCAGATGCAAGTACATTTGACATATGGAGATAACAGTCAGGAAAGGAAACAGCATATGGCAGACAATTCATATCCATCAAGATCTGTCATAAAACCATTTTTAGCAATAGAAAAAGAAGGGAGGAAAAAGACAGCAGGTCTGAATTTAAAACAACCACAGTATTCTAACAAACAGGAGGGCCTAGGGCTTGCTTTGCTGAATGACACCACCAGTTCACCGAAGCCAGCAGCAGTTGGTACCCAGTGCTTCAATGGTGGGTTAAAATCCTCTGCAGTGCATTTACCAATTACTTTTTGACCATCACAGCTGGTAAAATTAACGACTGGCCTCAAAGCCTTGACTGAAGCTAAATGTATTGACTGCCTAGCCTGTTGAACTGCTACCTTGGGGTACTTCTGAAGTAAGATGTCCTGTTCATCTCAGGGTTGTAGGGTCAAGGGAGAAAGGAGACATGGCATGTGTGCTAAAGGGTGAGCAGACCTGGAGACCCCAGCATGATGTGCATGGTCCAGCTCTCCTTGTGTATCTCATCTGCCTTGTGGCAACATCACATAACAAGCTGGGCAGATGAAATAGTCCAAGTCCTTCCCAGCAGGACACTAACATTGCCTGCTGGAAGGACAGGTAACATTTGTGTGTCATAGTCTGAAGTCAATTCATGTGCAAGGGTGCTTGGCTATGCAGCACTGGTGTAGCACTGATAACCTATGTTAAGGTGTGGATGTATTCTAGAAACATGTCGTTCAATTTCTTTATCTAAAAAAAAAAAAAAAAAAAAGTTGCTTCTTTAATTTAGTTGAATTGAACTGAAAACCCATTTGGCTGGGGCTGGAGAGGAGTGTTTTGAGATGCTCTATCTAGTCTGAATGTGGCTGTATTTAGATGAACTGATTCCTGTATACTGAAGAGATTTAAAGAATGAGGATGCTTTCCAGGATAGAAAACTCTATATGTCACTAATCTGTGTAACTTATTTATTAGTGATCAATGGCATCTCTTTGGTAAACTATGACCAAAAGGCCAGGGGAACCTGGCTTTTTACCAAAGAAAGTGGCCTTTTATTTTCTGTTTGTTTTCTTTTTTGTGACCCTGTGGAAGAGTCCTGTGGGATCAAGAGGCTCTTCGAAGAATAAGAAAACCTCTGCAAGGGAGTGTTTACATTGCCCAGCCTAACAAAGGTCTCACAGGCTCAGACACAGTACACCCGATTTGTCAAGAGGAAAGAACAGCCTCAGGCTCCTTCTCATGAAACCGAAATCTGAAAAATGGAAGAGAAATAGCCACAGTATAACACGATACTTTCAGGGAGGATCTTCTCCCAGTGCTTTTTCCTTCTGCTCTTTCACATAATCCCCCCCTTTCTTCCCTGCCCTTCGTCTTCTTCCCATCTAATATTTGCTCTGCTCCAGGAGAAGAACAGTTGAGCTGTGATGATGGAGTTTGGTGGTATGACATCTCTGGAAGTAAAAATATAGAAAATCTTGTTGGAGGAAGAAATGAAAGCTCTCTGAGATGGAAAAGGCCTGTTTGATGATCCAGGACATGTGGATAAGAATGGAATTGGTCAACCTCATCCATGGGTTAAACGTGCTGAGTTGAGAAGAGTTACAAGAGAGAGGGGCTTGGCCAAGTGTATCTTCCACTCCTGTATGGGTGAGCAAGGAGGATGAAGCCTTTGCCTGGTCTAATAGGGTGTCAAAGTCCAGCCCTGCCCAGAGCTTTGCCACAGTGTCAGAATAAAGAGGTTTTGTTGCTGAGCATGGCAATACATTACAGGTGCCAGCTAGAAGGGTTTAAAATGCAAAATGGCATTTCAATGTTTAAGAATAGCAAGTAATTTGATGACTGTAATAGAAAAGCTTCCAATCCTTTAGCAATGTGTTCCAGAGCTGCATAACACTGCTGATAAAATTGCCTTTGGATTCCTTGTCTAATATTCCAGCCTTTCTCTCGCTCAGCAAAACACAATAGCTTGCTCTAAGCCTCCCTGGGAGGGCGGTTAACAGCACATTTACTAGACACTTCAAACATTTGATCATATTTCTCCTGAGTGTATTTAATATCTGTTAATGTCAGGAGCCCCAGCCTGATCGAAATACCTGCATTGCCGGGAAAAAATGTTTAATATAAAAGATGACACGGGTAAGCAATCACTTACTGATGTCTTTTGGAAATGGATAGGTGACTACGTAGCCCCCCTCCCCACCCTGCTCTGTTACCACCCTGCTGCTGTGTGCTTCTCTGAATGCATTACAGTGGCTATTCTGAGTATGCAGGAGATGCCAGGAATAGTTTCATGTTTCCTGCCTCATCAAACCAAATTCAATCTGTAAAAAATTAATACACCCAGAAGGAACAGTTAAAAGCATCTCCAATCAATTAATGTTAAAACGGGGGCTAGGAGGCTGATTTGTTAAAGGAAAACCAATCCAGTTCAGAGCTCAAGAGGCTGCTGGGGCAAGAGTACAGTCAACGTCTCGAGCTGTAATGTTTCCAAGGAGGGGAGCAGATAAGATATAAACTGAAGCTATTAATGCATCATCCCCAGCTGTTCACTGCTTCAGGCTTGGGGACCCCAAATAAACCATTTGTTTAGAATGGCCAAGAAGTTTCAGCAAGGCAAGTCTTCCCAGACCTCCCAGAAGGGAACGGATGGCAAATACCCAGCTCTTTGCACTGGCCATTTGCATTTTCTGTCTTTTCTCCCAGAAGCAGCTGGAGTGAGAAATAAAAGGATGCAGCCAACATCCTTGAGCGATCTGCATGCTAACAGCAGCCTTGTGCTTACTGCACTGCTCACTCCAGCAACTCAGAAAACAAGTTGATATCCCATCTCTATGGGTTTGCCTTAAGAATAAGAAGTCAAGAAATATGGAAGAGTATTTTTTCTTTTGATTTCTGAACCTTTCCTCCATTCAACATTCTCTTCACTATCACAAGGGCCAGGCTTCAATTTAGTTTGTAATAGAAACAGAGACTCTCATATCATCTCTTGACTCCAGGGCCTGGAGCTTTAAGCTGCAGTTTGAAAGACATGTGGAGGAAGTTGCAAGAAATGGCAGCAAGGATCCTCATGGTGAAATTAAACAGAAATATCAGTAATTTACACACGGGAGGGCTCAATCTGCAACTCTTGGCTGTCTCTTGCCTGGTGTGCTGGTCCTCATAAAGGTGATAGTATTTTTGATATATTTTTTTTTTCTCATATGCTGTCAGATTGTTTCCAAGGCATAGAAAAATTCCAAATTATGGCTGAATTCACATTTGAATGAAATCTTTCCAAGCATCTTTTCTGCTACCTGGCCTTTTAAATATACATATATATATATAAGGTACACAACCAGCTGAAGCCTATTGTCATTATTTTGCCTCTGATTAATGTAGGTCACACTTTTGTTCCTTCCAGCTATTAAGAATTTAGATTCATTTATACTTTAATCCCTTGTCTTTTCCTGTTCCTTTGTTGCTGTGTTACATCCTCACAGTCAGAGAGCATTGAGATAAGTGGTAGAAAAATGGGGAGAGGGAGTTAATGCAGTAATCCAGCTTTGAAATAATAATAAAAAAAATGGCCTGAGATAAGTGCTTGAATCCTTCTGCTTACTGAAAGCAGAAGGGAAAAAAAAAAAAAAGTGGCAGGAGAAACTGAGGCATAGAAATACTGTGCATCAGGACTCGAGCCAACATCAGGATGGAGTGTTTGAACGCAGTCTTTGTGAGAAAGGCTTAATGAAACTGCATTTCCCAGGCTAGCCTGGGCTAAGAGTGAAAGAGGTTTGCTGAAGGCTCTGACAGGGTTGCATGGCTGTAGGTATACGGTTTGGCTGGTACTGGAGTTACACTGTTTGGTGGGTGGCTATGTTCAGAGAGGGCTTCATATGATCACGAGAAGGAAACAGAGAAGCTCATAGCTGCTGAAATGGGAAAGAGATCTACCACGTTTCCCACCTTCCCCATATCCTTCTGTCCAGAACCCCTGTTCCAGAGAAATAGCTTCTCTTTGTTCACGAGTCTTTGCCTCTGAAGTTTAGAGCACGTTTTGGGCTTGATCTTTTCTAAGATCTATATTTCTTTTGAAGGAGGGAAGGAAAGGTGCTAGGTGATCTCATCTATACTCCCTTTTCTCATGACAGTTTGGACTTGATGAGCTTTTGAGGTCACTTCCAAACTGGGCTGTTCTGTGATTCTGTGAAATTTGTAGACACCAGCACTGGCTCTGGCTGCAGTGAGGAAGCATGTGTGCATGGTCATTGACTTCAAAACTAGCATTTTTCTACTTTCTTTTAGGTAGAAGGTAACAGCAACCTTCCCTCCAGTTAAATCAGAGTAAAATGGGTCTGGAGAGAACTCAGGTAAAGCCAATTAAAATATTTTTATATTCACTAAAAGAAGTTTACACAGAAATACAATTATTGGTCTCCTCTGTCAATAACAGGGCACACCGACTCTAGAGTGCCCTAGGTTACATATCTAGTTCTTTGCTGTTTGAAAGCCAAAATCAATTTCCCTATGAAATTTTGAAAATAAAATACAGATTTCAGGAGAATTTTTGGACCTCATTTATACCATGTCACAACAGATATACACTGGGTTTTGCTGGAAAGAGAGCATCTTTTTTTCCTTTATGCAGGTCTGGGCAAGGGAAATGATGTTGCTGCAGTCAGGGTATGGAAGACTGCATGACTCAGCCGTGTCCTACACTGAGATATAATAAAACACAGTGTGGTGCAGCTTTAATTTTAATTCAAAATAAATATTTTCATAGGCTACAAAATTCCTCTAATACACTTATCTGGGAGAACACGAAGATTAAAGAAATCCTGTTAATTCCTTTATCTTTCAGATACAGGGCTGAAAACAAAGACATCCAAACCTTGAGCCATTTAGAAGAGGAAGAAGCCAAAATCTCTGCCAGAGGTTTGACTGCTGGGTTTACTCATGGCTTCAGGTAAGCTTCTTTCCCTGGATTGTTTAGCATTTCAGAGGCCCTCTGTGTTCCTCAAGGAGAGCTGTGGATTACAGACATAAAACCTTTGCATAGCTAGCAGCCAAGGCAGAGCAGAGGGAGTACAAACAAGCTAATCCAGGGTGCCTTCCAGTTCTGCATCCTGCCTCTGACCCTGGCCAGCACTACCTGCTTCAGAGGAAGATGTAAGAACCTCACAGCAGGCAGATGCAGGATAATCAATCCTTTCAACCTTGTTCTCAAGCCCCATTAGATCTCATCCTGATCCCTAAATAGTTCGAGGTTGGATTAAGCCTTGAAGTACTGCATTTAATACTCTCTGAAAATTGTTGTTATCATTAACTCCCATGACTCTGGAAACTAATGTTGTCCATAGACAAATATATTTTCATTTTGAATCATTCTGTGTCCTTGGTCTAGTACGGCAATGAATACATAGGTTTTATCTGTGGTTATTTCCCTGTGATTTTTCTTCACTCTATGTCCCTTCTACAGCCATTACGAAATAAGGAGTAGGAATAAACTCAGTATACTCTAAAGATGATACATTCCTTCATCACATTACTGTGAAAAAAGGTCTCAGGGGATGAATTTTTTCGGCTGCCTAAGCACCAGTTTGGTATCTCAAAAATAGAGGGAGTCTTTGCACGGCTCCCAACCCTAATTTAATCTGTATCTTAATCCTAGTTACAGACTTTGGCTGGCTTTTGTTCCAGCTTTTCCAGTCATGGCTAGGATGAGCAAGCTCTCAGAGGAGAACTTTTATTTTTTTGCTGCCTGTCCCTTGGTAGCCCTCTTTCTGCCCTAGTCCATCTAGAGTAGTAGTTCTTGTCTCTCTCCCAACATTCACCCTTACCCTCGCCCTTGCCCTATTTGTCAGCACAGCCTTACCCCAGACTCTCAGGCACCTCCGAAGTGTAAAGGCTCTCAGTGGAGAACACATTTGCAGCCTCCCTGTTCCTTTGGCATTTTTTTTTTTTTTGAGCCCTACTCTATCTGTAACTCTTTTATTGCTTTTCTTTTAAACCCCAACCCTAGCCATTAGTCTCATCTGCTGCTCTTTTCCTAGAATGCCTTCTTAATACTTTGCTATAATGGGATTTTTTGATATTTTTTCTCTTGTCATAACCCTACTTAACTTGTGCAGTATTTCTGAGGAACATTTTAGAGCCTATGAAGTGATGCCGTTTTGTGTGGCGTTTCAGCTGGGTCTGTAGTGCTTATGTAGAACAGCTCAAACACTTTCTAGTCTTTTATTTCTAATTCATATTGTCTCTCTGCTATTATTTGTGCACATATTGAGTGTACATGAATACATCTATGGTGGTGTCCTGGAGTATTTCATTGCGTTACCCACATTGCATCCTTGTACCACCTGCAGTGCAACATCCTCTCTGTAGCCCCACCTGTTTAACATACCTACTCCCTGCTCTATGTCCTTTTTTTCTCCTTCACAGAATCACAGAATTTCTAGGTTGGAAGAGACCTCAAGATCATCGAGTCCAACCTCTGACCTAACGCTAACAGTCCCCACTAAACCTTGCAGCCTTTCTCTTTCTTGATGCAGCCTCCATCCTTCTCCACTCTCCTTCTTTGTGCTCTTGGCTAGGACAGAGGCCAAGAGGGACCCAAGGGACCCATGTGCGTATGTGTGGTGGGTGAGAGAAGGCAGAGGAGCACCCACCTCCATGAGCCAGCAGAGATCCATGCTGTGATCCAGGGAGGTGAGGTGTGCAGGGGAGATGTTGCCCTGCTGTTATCTTTGGTGTTTTCAGCACTGCTGTTTGATTACATTGGCCAGTCATCTGTTTGTCTAAGGTCTTCCTGAATGTCATCATAATTGTCCCTGGTACTGACCCATCTAAAAAAAAAATGTGTCTGGTGCCATTTTTGTTATTTCAGTTCAATCCCTTTTTAGACCATTCATAAACACATGCAAATTGAGCAGTGTGGGATCCTGGGTGGAGCCTTCAGGCATACAATGTTTGCCAAGGTGAAAATTGGGCCATCCGATAAGTCACTTAGCTTTTTCCTCTTCTCTAGAATTTCATCCAAAATATATTTTACCCCTTTCCCAAAGATGTCTTAATTCCTATAGTTTCTCTTTGTGTCACATTTGCTCAAAAGCATTTTATCAGTCTGAACAAGTCATGGCTTTCCTTTAACATGGCCAGCAAATTCTGAGAGATTAGTGAGGCAGTTTTGCTTTCTGTGAGCATCATGCTAAACACTATTTTTTCCTGTCCTTAATGTTATTTTCAAAGAAGAATGGCTAATATATTCTGACCAGAGGTAGCTTTGCAGACTCCAAAAACCTGTTTCTATTACAGTGCTGATCACGCCATCCCTCAGCACTACCAGGCTTTTAAATGAGTTCAGTAGTAATTGAAAGAACATGAGAAAGAGCAGATTTCAGGAGCTTAAGGCTTGATTTTCCAAACAGATCAGTACTCATACCTGGGACTAGAGTTTCACAGACCTGTTTGGAAATCTGACCCAGGGCTGTGCGGTGACACCTCTTAACAAGCTGGTGAGTCTTCATGGCACAGTGTGGCTCTGCGCAGATAACAGCTCAGCTCCTGGAGATCTGATAGATCTTTCAGTGCCCAGCAAATTAGCCTTTCTGTAGGGCAAGGCAGCTTCACAGCTATCCTTCTGCTTCCAGCCTGAGAATTAGCTGCAGTAGAATTATCTTGATGACCTTTGCCCCATGCATGGAGAAGACGAGTTTATGCTTTGTATCTACCACTGCCATGTAGATGCTCACATAAAATGATTTGGGTGTGTATAGATAGGCTCACCCTTGTCCCAGATAAAGAGGAACCTTTTTCCTCAACTGTTTCTGCATGGAGTAAACCCCAAAATTGATGGTGGCTGTCTCCGCTGTCAGCCAAGGGAGACTGAGGAGGTGCTGGATGTCATTGCCCCAGGCACTCATCAAAATTCCCCTCTGACCCTCAGGGCTTCTGTCAGGCATCTTCAGGCATGTGAGACCTTTAATATCAGGCCGTCAATTCTGCTTCTCCCAGCAGAGGGTGGTTTGTCTGATGGGACTCGTGTTTCATTGCAGCTGGTTCTTCAGGCTGTTGTGACTAGGAATGCAGACCTGTGGATGCCTGGTGTCCTGCTAGTGCCTAACTCTATCGACTTGTTTTCTAGCCCAGCACTAACCACAAGTTTAGCTGTGAAGCAGCTCAGCCTCTGCAGGCAGCTTGGGAACAAGGTAGACTCAGAAAAGAAGTGGATGCTCCATCTGATGTCCTAGCCTACTCAATGGAGAGAGTTCCTGCAGCAGAAAACAGAGCAAAACAAAACAGAACAAAACCTAAACCAAGAATAAAACAAAACAAAACAAAACCAAAACCTGAGAAATGCTTCTTC
Source organism: Netta rufina (assembly GCF_964035555.1). Lineage (NCBI taxonomy): Eukaryota > Metazoa > Chordata > Aves > Anseriformes > Anatidae > Netta > Netta rufina. The sequence goes on along the minus strand of NC_140125.1, from coordinate 35,645,750 downwards.
ATCTAATCCCAACTATCTTGTCCTGCTGCTAAGAGGAACCATGTGGCTGTTACAGAGACGTGCAGGAGAGCGGTGTTATTAGGGGGATCAGGTATTTGTTCAGGAGGCTGTGGGACGCAGCTATTCCTGGGGCACTGTAGATGTATTTACAGTATTAAAAGGTCAAACAATCTTTCTATTTCCCTGTTTGCTTCAGAGAGTTTTGTTGAACATTCTCATTATTCGTTGTGGTATTTCTTTGGTTTAAGAGGATTTCTCTGCACAACCATAGTTATTAGAATGTGGTGTGTGTGCAGAGAATGTGTTATTACTATAACAAGCTTCTCCTCATAGTAGATATTTATTCTGAGTGCAAGGCTTTTAGTTCACTTGTGCGTGTGGCAGCATAGACAAGATGGGGCAGGTAATTTGGAAAAAAAAAATGGAGTAGGAAAAAGACTCAAAATTAGTAGTTCAGAGTGGTGACTTCTGCTCCTGTCTTTGTTATGGGCTCTGTGCCAGCTCTTACCTTTCCTTCCACAAAAAGGTTAGGAAAGTGAGAAACCCTATACAACAATCTGGAGACTCTTAGGATGGGAGCAAATTTTAGTCCTCATGCAATTTTCCCCTAATTGCAGACAGGGCTTTTGGCCCTATTAACTTTTAGGTGGATTACAGAAAACCTCCAAATCTGTAGGCAGCTATTGGGACACCTTGTTGATCCTCCTCCAGGATACACTTTTTGTTCCTTGTCCATGACACCCATGAAAAGAGATTGCCGGAGACATCGACAGCTAAACACAGCACATAAATGCAAGAGGAGGTAAAGGCAACAAAAGGAGGTAAAGGACTTTCTGTAGGCTCAGGAAAAGCAGGAGCTCTGGCATTATCAGGCAGCAATAATTAAAGATACTGTAATGAAGCCAAGGAGTCAAAAGCATTGTGTCATGATTTCCACTCTGTATTTTAAAAGCTACAGCATATGGGCCTGGATAAGGATGATTACTTCCAAGAAGAGGTAACCAAAGAGTTCGTTAAACATAATCTGTTAGGATAACATATACCTAAGAGTCTTAAGAGAATTGGCTGAGGAAACGCTGGGTTTTAATGAACCTGGGAGTGCTGGCAGTATTACAGAGGACTGCAAAGGTCTTAGGTTTTGCCAGTACTTCAGACGAGTTTGAGGAGTGTTTAAGATAATTATATGCTAAGCAACCTGATGTCAATACCTGTCAAAATAATGCACAGGAAAATGACACTCAGTTGCTAGCTAGAAATATAATTAACACCAGGTAACATAAGAAGGTAGGGCCTGCTAAACAGAATGGCTTTTATTTTTGTGTTTACAAATTTAGTTGTCAACTGTGACTGCAGAGAGATAATATGCTGCTGCAATGTGTTCAACATAGCCCAACACAACATTTTGACTTGAGTCAAAAGAGGCAGAGCACGCTGACTGATGGGAGAGAGGTTTATATAAAATAGTCTGTGTCTGGTGTTATTTCAATTTCTCTACCAGTGATCTGGAAATAAATATAAAATTGCTGCACATAAAATCTGAGGATGACACGCAAACTGATGTAGTAGCCAATAAAGATGGGGACAGTGGTTGCACAGCGCGATAGGATGGTGCAGTGCACAGTGCCCATTTCAATGAAATGTTTTTTAATGTTGCCAAATGCCAGGTCATTCACCTGGGCTCCAGGAACAAGGAGTCGTTCTGGTCTGGTCGACTCTTATTCATGGCAGCCATAACATAGTTTATTTACTTATTTATTTATCTCCCTTGAAATTTCTGTTACATGAGGGTAATGCATTTGGATCTTATCACTGATGGTGTTGCCAATGGTCTTTGCCAGCACAGGCTGTTTTCACTGGTTGCATATGTCAGTGTTAGTCTCTTACAGGTGAGGGTGACAGTGTCATTCAAGTGACGAGTGAATCAGACTTGGTGGGGGTGTAGGTGACTGTTGAGACCTATTGTACTCTCAGCATGTGTCACTCTGCTACTGATGATATCCTCTTCCTTATGTGCTTTTTCTGCCCAGGGGCAAGCTGATCTAAGTGGCTTATATCTTCCTCGAGCTTGGTGCTTGTGACTGAAGATTCATGTGTTGGCTGATAAATTACACGTAGTCATATGTGCATGTAAAGTTTCTTCAAGTACTTTCTTGGACAACTGCCCTTCCCAGTTCATTATTTGGGCATTCTTGTACCATCTGTCCAAACCATGAGCCCAGCTTACTGCAGCTGGGCCTTCATTAATAGACTCTCAGGAGTCGATCTTCATGCTGTGAGGTTTGAAGGGTGATTAGCATTTCATACTGTCTTGGTCAGAGTAGGGAGAGAAAGTCATAGGAGCAGAATTTCTCCAGCTGGTGCTTGCTCTGCAGCATCAAAGACATATTTCTATAGAACAACATAAAGACGATAGAAGGGGAATCTGCTTCCTGTTAAATATTAAGGAGTATGTTGATTTCACCCAGGAACTCCAGTGAAGTCAAAAAAATTGTTAAGGGAGAATTTGTGCATTTGAAGGTTGGATCCATTGGTAGATGCTAAATTTTAGAAGTTTTTTGTTTGTTTGTTTGTTAAAATCAAACATCACTTGTACAGACAAAACCTTGTACAGATAAAATCCTACTAAATTCTTTTAGACACAGATTTTTAGGACATTGTTTTCACATCTCTTTTCATGGATGACTATACCAGGTAAATGTCACTGAGGCTGCTGGGCTCAAATCCTGGCTTGCAGGGTGGGGAAGATTTCCTCCATCACTACAATGTTCTTGCCAGCACGATCATGGTCTTGAACACATTGACAAAGCTCCTGCCACTGAACTTGTGAGAGCTGATGAGATCACAGCCTGGGAAAGCAGTTAGCTTTATTAAAATAAGGACTTGAGAATCAAACCAATTTCTCAAATTTGGTTCTCTTGTCATTAACCCTGACAGATCAATGGGTTTAAATTTCTTTCTAATGTATAAATGCTGCACAGGCTTTGATAAAACAACCAAATGTATCTGTGAACTATTATCTGTTTCCTTCCAGGAGACTGCTTCACGATACATACTGTGATATAAATATCACAGTGGTTGTTAAATTTTGTTATTCCCTTGTGATGGTCTCATATTGAAAGGAATGAGAGACTGTTAATTGTACTAATTATGCATCTTTCAGAACTTATTTGGTAGATTATGTACTGCTTCCTACTTCTGAGTAATCAGTGGTATCAATGTACCCATATCTGGATTTTTTTAACTGTCTGAACCAGCAGCCTGAGGATTGTGATGATTCTTCCATTGCATGATAGGCTTTTTAAGAGTGGAGGAGGGAATTTGTATTTCCTCCTGTGTTTCTGTAGAAAGCAGTGACTCAGGACTCTGTGGCAGAGATCATGTCTAAGCCTGGCTGTCCTCTTGCAACACCAGAAGTGAAAGCAGTGGTGTAAAATTAATTTATGTGCTAGTGACAAAGGAGTTAAGGTCTCTCTCTTTAAAAGTCCTCTGTCTGCTGCTGTTGTGCCAGATCTTTTTACAGGAGAACCGATGAGTATGAAAAGAACCAGGATGGAAACATGCACCTCCTTCATGTGGTGATGTGGTGAAAAAATAAATCCCACTGGAGACCTGGACCTGAACTGCCATCCCAAGGTTAGGGGGGCTCCGCTCTGCTGCTGTCTTCACCAGCCTGTAGGCAGGCAGCAGCTACAAATGTCATGAAGCAAGAAGGACCTTGCAGGGCACAAGTCTTCCCAGGCTCTCTCTTCTCCTTCCAGTTGTTTGTAGCTGATTTGTAGCTGTTTCCTACCTGATTGTCAGTTACCTGATCATCAGCTGAACATGTTGTGGATGGATGTGGGGTAAAACTGCTGGAGCTGCTGCTTGCTGCTCTTGGACTTGGCCAGTCCAAACCTGCCACCCACAGCAAACATCAGTGGAGCAGGAGACACCGGGTCATTTCTTCTTGAAGGGGTTATTATGTAGTCTGGGTCTTGTGCCGGCATCTGTGTCTTAGGCAAGGGTATGTAGTAGTGAGCAGGAAAGTGCACGTGGGGCATGTGAGGTTAGGGTGACCAGCATGTGGGGAGTAATTTTCATACTTGCTGTGGCTCCTTCTGTGACTCTGGTTAGGGGCTGGGATCGTCTGTGACCTTCCTGCACTGTGTCAGCACCTGATACCCAGGCTGAGCACACAGTGCCTCAGCACCCTGAGGGACTACATTGCCTCTCTACGTTGGTGAAATCTCAACAATCTCCAGAGAAGGTATTGCCCATGCTGCATTATCTATGAAAAATTCTTGCCCCCAAACCTTATTTGTGGCTCCATTAACCTAAATAACTCATCTGAATTCTCCATTTGCCTTTTAAATAAAAAATAAATGATTATTGAGGACTTGCATCCCTATCATTTCATGTTGCTTTCCTCATTATGAGAGGAACATAAGGGTCCCTGATCATTATTTCTGACTCTGTCATTAGCAAAGGTCTGGAAAGCATGTTTTCACTCCATTAGCCTTCAGAAATAAAAAGAATGATTGCGTAAATCAAGAATAATTATTTCAACCAGCTTTCCTCAATGTTTTGCTGTAGAACAGGCTTGGGCCTAAACAAGAGATGACAAATTAATTTCTATTATTAGTGTTTTCTAGAAAAACACCATGTTCAGGACACATTTAGCAATACAAATGGTTTTATTTGTGTTTTATGTGCTTCTCTAGTCACTTATGACAAACATTAACACACTTAGAGTTTTCCTCATGAAGTCTGCCAAGGCTCCTGTGATTCACACCTGGAGCAGTGTGTAAGACAGATTTCCAGACCTGTCACAGTCCTTTTGTTTCTCAGAGGTGTGTGGATGCTTATGTTAACCAGGACCACCTCCTCTAATGATACCCCTCTGTAATGATGTTGAAGTTCACTCTTACTGCATGATGGCATGTGAGCCAGATGGTATGGACAGAGTCCTTTGCATTCTCAGAGCAACTTCTTCCATGTGAGGAAAGGATTGAATGAGGCAACTTTTCTTCCTGTTTTTCCCATTAGAAAACAAAAATGCAGTCATTTTTCTTCCGGAAACTAGATTAATACTTGCTAGATCTCTGATGAGACCTGGAAAATCACCAAAAAATGGAGTTCACACACCATGGCTTCTTTCACGGTGTCTTCAAATGAGACAGCAAACGTTAGTGTATAGGAATGGGAAGTGAGTCAGGGCCAGTGAGATGGAGTCTGACTGTCCCACCACAGTGGAGACAAGCTGCTTCATATCACCTTGAATTAGCTCTTCCATCTGCAAAAGGAAGGTTATAGAGACTAGGATGATATGAGAAATAATTCTGGGATTTTAGCAGTCTCGGACAGAAAGTACTATAGAAAAAGTATTATTTCTTATTCTGACTGAAGATGCCCTTTGATTGCAGGAGATAGTGAAGGTAATTACCATGCAGCTGAGTGCTTGGAGTGAGACTGGGTTGAAGAAAACTTTAGTCCCCTTTTTCAACTGAAATAGCCTTTAAAACCCCTGCTTTAAAATGAGTAATGAGCCAGGTAGCATGAAGGAGAGTGTCTCCTGTTAGATTGGTGCAACTTATTTCAGAGAGAAGGGTTCAGCTGGAGATTTTGGTTGAAGTAGGAAAGATCACATTTTCCTTGACAGTAAAAAGTTGAGTTGAAATTTTTGTTTGTTGGCTTTTTTTTTGTTGTTGTTATTTTTATCTGGTCTGTGTTTGCTGAATGAGATGTGGATTACAGCCTGCCAACACAGGTGTTCTTCTGTAGAGGTAAGACATTCAGTAAGAGACAGAGGTGATGAGTACAGAAAATAAAAGGTGATACTGTGAATCATGATGTTGTGCCAGAATTTTATGTTAATTGCATGACTTGTTTTCCTCACCTCCGAGTGTGCTAGTTCTTAGGAGAGGAAAGGGTTCAAAAGCTTGACTCCATCAAACTCACAGAAAGCCTGCAGTCATTCACACTTGACTATTAACACAGACCATAAGCTGAAAGGCAGAGGGAGATGTCCTCTACCTGACAGTGCTGTAAAACAATAAACATGCTCCCTACCTCTCAGGACAATCTTCACGAAAAGCAGGCGAGAGCATCTAAGATAGAAGAGACCTCTGACCAGCAGGGTCAAAAGGACAGCATCAATCCTGAGACAAAGGGATTCATCTTAGCCTTGAGACTGACCTTTTCTTTAAAGGATCTGAGCCAAGGCATGTGGAGAAAAAGTATCGATACGTGTTGCATTAGCTCTTAAAAGCAGGCACCAGAGAGGTTGACTTGACTATCACTTTTGCTGGAAGATTCATGATAGAGGCAAAGGTGTAGCCAAAATAGCTCAGAGCTATGCTTAGGGAGCTGCGAGATTTGGACCTAACCTGCAAACCTATATAAGACAGGGACTCATCCCACTCCAAATCCATATCAGTGACAGATCAGCTGAGCAGGTATTTTAGAAGTGTTTGGATGATAAGGGTCCAGAGTGCATGGCAAGTATCAAGGCCAGAATTATCACAAAACAAAGCAGACTGGAAGTAAAGGTGGAAGAAGAAATAAGAAACATTTTGTTAAGGGCTTCTAGAAGGTCATACTGAACTATTTAATAGTCTCTTCTGGCCTCAGATTCCACATGTTTGTGCAGGATAGAGAGGGCTTCTCCACCCTCTGGTTTGCTCTGCTCAAGTGAAACATTTTAAGGTAAATTTGGAGATGATACTTTGTTATTGCAGTCCTTCAGTAAGGCCTAGGACCATGAGGAGCTCCTTTGTGTTGTGACACAGACCCTCACATCCACATCTTCAGGTTGCAGGTCACTTCCACATGAGCTTCCTCTGCTGGGAGATTCACATCCTGGGTTGCTGAAGCAGCCTTGCTGAAATGTGGCAGCAATGTAATTAATAAATGCACTAATGGACTCTTCATTGCATTATTAGGACATTTTGAAATTTACTCTGGGAAACCTTTCAACTCCATTAAATCCACCTTTGTCACAAGATAAAGTGCTCTTCATAATAAGCTCATTAACATTCAGACTGCAGTTCAACCCCATCCATTAACAGCTGGCAGGCAGGAGTTTCCAAAAAGACCCTAAAAAAGTGTTTTCCTCGACCAGGGGCTGGCTTCCTAGACGTGTCTGTTAGTCCTGCGTTGGATGTTTTGTGACAGGGAGCCTTTCTGCTAACTTCTCTATGCCATTTAATTGTACTGCCAAGACCAGCTGTAATCAGTCATGGATCTGGAAAAATGTGCCAGGAGTTCCCACCCTGCTGCCGGGGTGTTTATTTGAATCGAAAGCTGCCATGAGCAGAAGATGCCAGACCCATGCAACAGCCATGGGCATTTTCCTCCTCTCTCCCGCTTGGCTGACTTTCATTTAGAGCCCAAGTGTCAGCTGCTCTGATGAAGTGTACTCGAGCTGGGCGTGATGATTAACTGCAAATGATAACAATGGCATTTCAGTGGTGGCTAATAGGCTTCCAAGCTTAATCTCTCCCGCTCTTACTGAGATAAAGAATAGATAATTCTTCCAGCTACAATGGTTACATAATAAAGTTTGTATTTGCTCCATGCTGATGAGCTATGAAGCCTGCTTTCACCCAGCGGCGCTTCGGAGGCCACAGAGCTGGGGTGTTGCCAGCTCAGGATTTTGCTGGATCTCTGATGTCTTGCAGGTCTGTCTCCTGGAGCCGGGTGATTACAAGGAATTAATGCCTTTGTTCTTTTCTTCTGTCTAAAAAAGCAAACCTCCAGCCAACTACTCATAGGGAAATAGGGACTGAGGCGAATTGAAATAATCTCTAAGTAGTCTATTTGAGCGTGGAACTTTTGGACAAAACTCACGACTTCGGGGCACTGTTTATTGATTTGAATACTGAGGACTGTCAGTTCTGGATCTGGCACATCCACAGCAAGGGACGGAGCTATAAAATCATCAACTGGCTATGAAGCTCATCAGAGGGACTGAAGACTGGGCTGTGAGGATGACTTTCTAAGCACTGAGAGCAGCTTCTCTGGATGGGATGAAAGCCTGTCAGGGAGTGGTGTAAATGAGAAGCTTGACATGAAGATCTGAGGCTTCAAACTGTCACATTTTAGCAGCCCAGATGCTGGGACATCAGGACTTACCAGTCCACCCAAGAACAGATTCAGTGTGTAGCTGAGCATCAGTGACTCTTGCAGTAGTCTTCAGTGGAAAAGATCCATGCAAATGCAACAAAGCAGGGTGGCTTCAAGAGGGAGAATCTCCTTGTAAATGAAGCCTGTTGGTTCAGGGCTCAGACCTGCCCATTGTAGCATGGCACAGAGCAGCAGCCTGTGAGGAAGGCACTGCATCACTGGAATCAATGAGCAGCCCACAGTCGCCTATTTCAGGAGTCAGCTTTGCTTCTTGAATTCTAACAAAAACAAAACCAATCCTTTTTTTTTTTTTTTTAACCTCAGCTCAAGTCTTGCCTTTTTGCTCCCAAGCTGCCTGGCAGGAGGTCAGACTTTTCAGAGATGTTTCTTACAACCCTTTTGACCAGCCCTAAATACAAGGTCTAGAACACGGTCAGTACAATGCTGGTGGTACACTCAGTGAAAAAGCTCCAGTTTTGAGGACAGGCAGGATGGCAAAGCAGAATATACATCCCACTGCTAGAATGTAATGTGATTTAGTGGACAAACAGCAATACATTATAGTAAGGTTTTACAGCTACTAAATGTGTTAGTTCTTAAACAAACATCCAATGGGATTATAAGCCTTGCTTCTTTTGAAACATGGAGCTTCAGAGGAGAGCTATTTTCTCACAGCATCTAGCATTGTGTCTTCAGGCTGTGGGATATTATTTAAAAAACGTCAAAGCAGAGTTCATCCTTGATGTATTAAGCCTTATTCAGTTTCGATTTTTGCATTTTCTCCTGCACAGAATTCCCGTTTCTTTCCATTCTGCCCCCGGTATCCCAGCTGTTCAGAGTTCCTTGGCTCCAGCTTTAAGAAATGAAGCCAAGAAGCAGATTTCAGTGAAACTAAGAGAGTTTGCAATTAGCTCCACCTTTCTCAGAGAAAATATTATGTCTGTGTCTTGAAGTACACTTTGTTGTAGCAGCATGGCACAGTTCCTGTAGTCATGCCTTATCGGTTTGTTGAGCTGGTACCTTTATACCAACAGTATCCCTACAGGTCTCCTATGGAGGAAACAAAAGATGCTCATTATATTCACAGCTGGACCATCCTGAACCTCTCTTTGATAATCAAAGCAGTTCAATTATTCTTTTTATTCTTCATTTTTGTCACTTCTGCGTTGCTGGTTTTATCTGGGGAACAAGACGGTCACCAAAATACAGATCAGGGTTGGGATTAACTCAAGGTCTATTTCTAGCAAAATACTGAACCATTTTACCAGGCTTTGGCATATTTTTGGTATTCCTTTGGAGAAAGATTCTTGTTTAGTTTCTTACTTTGCCAGCGTCATACCCTGAGTGGCCTTAACTCACCAAGACAGCAGGAAAACACTGCAGAAAATAGGATCATATCCTGCTGGGTTAACAATTCACATAATACACTGGAGGGTTTGGTAAGCAAAAGAAATTGTCTCGAGGGAAAAGGCATTCCCACAGGGCCAGGAGAAGGGGAGAGAGAAAGAAACAGAAAGAGGGCAAGGCAAAAAGTCCCTTCCTTTTGGCAGAAACAACTGCCTTGTCTCAGCTGTCCCTGAACCAAACCCTGACCATGCCTATAGTGGGGCAAGTTCAGCAGCCCCTTCTAAATAAATGGTTCATTTTTTTTAAGTGGAAAAGCTATTTTAATTATTTCTGACATACTAGTAGAGGTAAATGGCAGTCCTCCCTGAAAACATCCCCTTCTTCTCTACTCCTTCATCCTCCTTCCTTTTGCACACTCATAGGCTGTTCCTTTTCACAGGTGGCATCTTAGAGAGGCTCTGAGCTCCGAGTTTAGAGCCAGCTTTCCATATACAACTAGAAAGACTTTTCTTCATTCTAATTGACCTGCAATTCTTTTTGGTATAAACGAAGAGACGAAAAAATCCTTCTACTACAATAAAACTCCACTTCCAGCTCTCTGTCCTCCAAGGTTTAAATTTATCATGTGTACTTTTCTCCTGCTCAGGCTTTTCCTCAGCACTCCAAGTTGTCTGTTACTGTGTATAAAAATGATCTGTGTTGACACAGGACTGAGTGGGCACTTTGTATTATCAGCTCCAGCATTTGCCCATGTCCTTTATTTCAAACAACCAAAGCGTATTTCACAGCGAGACGGTTTCTTGAAAGGTTTTCCCACCGACAATTTGTCTAAAAAGAGATGCTGCTAGAGAAAGCAGAAAAGCTGGGTTTCTCCAATTTGCTCGGTGGACTTTTTGAGGAAATTGCTCAGGGCTTCGAGGCTGCTGCCATGGACCTAGGTGCGTGTTATGCTCGCAGGGCCGCCGGTCTCATTGTTTAATGGGATGGGAGCACCCTGCAGCCTGCCCGTGCCTACCAGCATCACTGGTCCTTGCCAGCTCACTTGGGTGCACAGAAAGCATGGGTGTGCTTGCTGTGCGCTGCTCTCTCTTCCTTGGCAGCCGGCTCTTTCCACTGCCGCTGGTTGAGCTGTTTTTAATTATCCTCTTTGGACTTCTGTGCACAATAATCTGCAGTTAATTACAAACAATCAGACAAATTGGTGTTCTAGGGAAGGAGAGAAGGGTGACAGAGAAGTGAGGACTGAAGCTGGAGCCGACTCCAATGAGAGACCCGGCTGGTGGTGGGTGCTGTTTGGACTGGGGGGGCTCAATGGAAGAAGGACTACAGAAAAAGCCAAAGCATTTCTTCTTTCCTCCATCCCTGAAGCACACTCTGCAATTTGTTTCTGCAGCACCACCTCCACTGTGAGATAATACAGCTTGGTTTTGCAAGCATGATTGTTAGATCCCACTAGTCTGTTGGGAAAACAACCCGCTGGAGAATGGCAAATTAAAAGGCTAAAAAAAGTACTGGCGATGCTGCTGCTTTTCCCTGGGCTGCCCAGATGTTGCCAGCTGTCTCAGAGGAGGCCTGTCAGGGCTGTCAGGCTGGAGGTGAGCTCTGGAGAGGTGGAGGCTTCACAGAGGGACCCCAAGCGCTTGGCACAAGCCTGGCAGCAAGGTCTTCCCAGGAGCACCAGACCCACGAAGGAGATAACTCCAGAGCTTAGGGCTGGCGTTTTACATCCTGCACACACAGGCTGGCACCTTTTAAATTGCGAACTTGTTTACTTGTTTACAATTTAATGCTAGCATTGGCGATGACAGGGAATTAAGGGGATGCGCCTGTGGATTTCTTCTCATTTTCTGGTTGCCATAATCTTGGGTGGGGTCAGTAATTTTTCCATTAGCGAGAGCGCGCTTTTAAAACCGATTGTGGGTTTCGAAGGATGCTCGCTCGGTCCCCCGAGGGCAGGAGGGATGTGTTGCCGCTGTCCCTGGGCACCTGGGCACCGCCACGACCCCGGTGCGCGCAGCGGGCGCACGGCGCTGGGAGCGGAGCCGCAGCCGCTGCAGCGGGAGCCGAGGCTCCGAGCCGGGCCGGCAGGGGGCAGCGCTGCCCCGGGCAGCCGAGCCGGGCCGAGCCGGGCCGAGCCGTGCCCCGGGACTCGTCCCGCAGCTCCCCTAGGAGGTGATTTTTCCGTGGCTGCGCTCCAGGCGCCCTAAACCGTGCCGCCGCTCCTGCCACGTGCCCTTGTGGTGTTTTCCTCGGGGGGTCTAAAATATTAATTAAAGAAAAGAAAAAAAAAAAAAAAAAAAGCCCTTTTACAATGCACCACTATATTAAACTTATAACGCTGTAAATCGGCACCGTAAAACCGTAACTCAAGGGCTGGGTGTTAGACAAACCTGACGCGCTGCTGGGGGAATGGCAAAGATCTTAACAAATTGCATCATATACAAGTTTCTGCAATGAACATAAACCTTACCGTTTTGTACCCCTATTAGTTGGCTTTTACGGTACTTTCAGGGACAAAAAAATAAAAATGGCAAGGAATACAAACAAGCAAATCAATTCAGAAAAATAAAAGTTGACGTGAGCTTGCATTCAAAGAGTGAGTGACGGTTCAGGCTTTCTTGTTTGTTTGATTATTCGAAATGGTTTGAGAAAGCTGGGTTAATTTAAAAGTATTTTCCCTTCACTTTCTTATTTTCCTTTGCTTCCTGCATGTAGGTCAGGATGGGCACTGCTATATAAAGAAACATGGTAAAATTGGTTATTCTTTACATTATTTTCAGTCTGTTCTTCAGATTTCTACCTCTCAAATGAAAATTATATTTTGATCCTGGTGTATTTATGGTTCACAGATGATCTCAAGGGGCTTATGTTCCCACCACACTGCCCGGAACAAACACTCGTCTGGTTTGCCCATTTTATTTTGACCTTCAAAGCACTGCCTTGCCCGTCTCCTCCTCACTAGAAGAACCCTGGCAAGAACCTTTGCAACCATAAATAGTCGTGTCATTATAAAGCAATAACACGGGCTGTAGCTCTCCCTCTCTGTGAGAGGTGGGCAAGGGTATGCAGCTTGTTAGTCTCCTTTTCTGTGTGTGGGAGCAGTTCATTTTGAAGTTTCATGCGACATCACAAATCAGGTCCTCTGGCAAAGAGGAGAAGCAAACGCTGAATATTCTGAGGCGAGTAACTACCCATAGTGAAGAAAATCCTTTCATGTGAGCACAGTGTTGGTAATGCAGTATTTATTTACCGCAAAGAAACCGTAAAGAGCACAGCATTGATTTCTTGGTTTTTATTTTTCAGGTTGGTTTCACGGGGCTTGGCCTGTTGGGAGGATTTTCTGAGAAACATCTGAATAGCTGATGGCTGAATAGCTTCAGCGCTGACCCCCTGACCTGAGGGAGGTTTGCTGCTCGCAGTATTCCTGGAATGACACAGGGGCTCCGTCTGGAGTCAGGCCAGGACATTAAATGAAGCTGCTTTTGTGGCACTTCTGCTTCTGACGGCCGGAGGACAGACCTCCTGCAGGGAGATGCTGTATGTCTCTGCAGCGTTTGACTCTGTTGACCATGACCTCATGCTAGCCCTTGTTGAGGAGGGGGGTTGCAGACTGATGGGGAAGGTTTGAAGGGACATACCCAGTTCATAGTGATGTGAACATGCACCCCCACTAACTGTGGTGCTGCCCCACAGGGATGTATGCTTTTCCTTTTTCTGTTGACCCACTTGGGCACAAAGTCATCAGGGTGTGGGAAACACCGATGCAGTCCTAACCGCTTCAAGAGCACAATCTCACTGTGCCATATCTTCCCCTCAATTTTTAAGAGGACACATCGTCAAGTTCAAAGTCTGGGACCTTGAAAACCTCAGTAGCCTTGATCAAAGCATCTAAAAAAGTCAACTTATCAACACCACTTGAATTATAAGAGGATCTCTCCACTTCCCACGAGAGCAAAAAGCAAGATGGGGAAAAGGTGGCTCTCTGATATCCTCTCCCAGATGTTCAAGCACTGGCCAGCATCCATCTGAAGTGTGCAAAAAAATCTTCTCACTTGGGACAGTTAGGATTTTCCTTGCAGAGCTGCCCAGCATCTTCCAATTGCTTTGTACTTTACAAGAGCAGGGGATGTAAGTGCCTCTGAAAAATAGGTCCCTCATGACTACAGCAAGGTAGAGCAGTGTTTCATTAACTGCTTGAGACTTCAGGGCCTTCATGGGTTTCTACATCACACATGCTGGCCCCAAAGTAATGGTCCAATAGCATGGTTATTGATTCAGTATATAATCTTTGTCTCCCCCCCATCTTTTTATGCCCCCCTATGTAACTCTTATCTTCAATTACATGTGTCTTTAAGCCATACACTTTCTAGAGAGTGTTAAAATTATCAAGTGAATTCAGAATAAGGAGGTGAAAAGAAGCCTTCTGTGACACTAGTAGGGCTGGCAGTACTGAGGGGAGAGACAATCCCCAGTATTCTTTGGTATTGAAGTTAATTGCAGGCATTGAGGGTTTAAAGACCTTGTGTTATTGATGGGGGTGTGTTAGCAACAGGAGGGATTGACTCTAACATTAAACTGGAATTTAGCATGTACAGTAGGCTGTCAAGAGAAAGAAGTAAGAACAAAGGAGACTGTTATTATCTTTTATTATTATCTTTTAATACCCCCCCCATTTTCCTTCTGTATGCTCTTTCTCTCAGCCTTCTCTCTTTCAATAATTACAATAATCAACTTACAATGATAACAGAAATAATCTCCCGCAAGATAGCTAAACAAACCACATGTTATCTGTACTGAACTGTGCTCACTTACTGTAGGTATATCACTTATAGAAAAGCCAATAAAATTTTAATTAGAAAAGCACGTAGGTTGTCAGTTAAGATGCAAAAGGGTGTGCAAATAAATGTAAAGTGGCCCATAAATTGCTTGGTATTTGATAGAACAGGTAGGAGGGCAAACCCACCCCAAACAAAACAAAACCAAGCTAAACCCTTGGGGTTGGAGGAGCTCTATTTATGTTGCTCTATACAGAGCACTAATTGCCAGGGAATTCAAAAGAAGGGGGAGGGGAGAATCCTCCCCTGAGCGACAATCACATCCACCCACCTCCACCAGCGCTGGTAGCAAGTGAGCAGAAGTTAATTAAAGATTTTGCATCTCACAACCGCAGCGCTGGATTGATAGCTCTGGAACCTGAGATAAACTAAAGCTCTCCCACACTGCATCGCTAATACGCCTTCAACCTCACCCAGGAGGCACCACCTCGAGGGATTAGATGTTTGGTTTGCTCGGTGTATTCAGGGCCTGGCCTCTGCTAAGACTGAAGGAGGACGGATGGATGCCAACTGGAAGGTGGGTGCTCGTCTCACAGGAGCAGGTCTGTAGGTAATTACCTAGGCAGGAGTAACAGTGGCTTGAGAAGACTCCAGTATCTCCGTGCAAGTTGTTCTAAACACTCAGAGCATATCACATAAAGGCTAATTGGCACAGAAACCACAAAAGAAAGAATTTCAGCACAAGCGCCGTGAATGTGAAACAGTTCAAAAGCTGACCAAAGCGAAGGCTTTGCTGGAGTCAATTGCATTATGAAGAAAGTCTTCTACACCAGGCAGTGCCCTGAGTTTGCCTTGCTCCCTGTAGTCTTTCTCTCTCATGATTCTGGTGTGAGATCTGCCTCAGTCTGCTTCAACTGTTACTTTGAAGACAGAAGCGCATATCCTTCACCCAGACTTTTCCTCCAAGCTCTGTTGCTGCAGGATATCACTGGTAGGAAATTTCAGCACTGATGGGAAGATCAGCATGGGTCAGTGGTTATGCTTTGCACAGTTCTCCCTCGGTGAGTGAGCAACTGCCTCCTGGGAGTGTATTCTAGTGCAGAGAGATCCCTTTGGATAACAGCACGATAAATGCATTTGTGGTGTGAGGACATCCTGAGACAGCATCTGAAATTCCTTTTTCTTGATTGCTTCAGGTGTAATGGGTGGAAATTCCCTGCACAGACTGCCAAAGACTGCACTTTAGTGTGGAGAGAAGCAAGGCCATGAGGTGGAAGGACTGATTTCCTCTGGGAGCACATTGCAGTGGTACACCCGCTGTCATAGGACACTGCATTTTGAAGCTATTATAAATAGATAATGCTTACATATTGCTCTTTACATTTACGGTGACCCACAGGCCATACCTAATTACACAATTGCAGCAGCCTTGCAAGGCAGGGCAGTTAGGATCATCTTCCTTTAGAAACGAAATGGAGGCAATGGTATTAAAATGCATGACCAGGGTTAGAGATGAGGGGTCAGTGAGAAAGCCAAGGTTGAAACATCAGACTTACATATTCCCAATCCTGTGCTTAACATGTGTCTCAGGCAAAGAAATTGATGTTAATGATGTACTAACCCCTTTCATCTGAAGATCTCAAAATGTTTTATGTCCTGATTTGCTTTCCCCATGCAGCTTTATTGTAGGCTTATGGTTGTCCAGAGGGGAAAAGTGCAGGCTTCTCTGTACTGTGTGTGTATTCGTATGGCCTCCAGCTCCCCGCAGGGAGGAGGTGGCAGGGGTTAGTCACTGCTCTCACTGGGGAGGGAGCTGGGCGACTGCGACAAAGGAACAACGGAGCCATTGGAGCCACTGAGGGAAGGTGGGCTGTAGGAAGGAGGCTGGGTATGGGTTGGGAGCATGTAGCATGACAGGGACTCGTATGACAGCCTCTGGGCAGGGCTGGAGCTAGGCCATGTGGTATGGGGTCATTAAGATGCAAAGGGTGTCTGGAGACATTGCAGGAGGGTCTGTGCAGGGAGGATACTGCAGGACACAAGGTAGATAGGCCCTCTTCAGGGAGAGCTGGATACAGGGGTTGGATAAGAGGAAAATAAAAGATCATCCTTGTTGTTTTCCTTCAGAAAGAGCACTTTTGCTGTCACAGTTCTGCCCCAGGCTCTGAAGAAGAGGTGGCTGGCTGGGTGGGCTGAGGCCAGCCCTGGGTTCCACAGGGCCAGCACAGGAGCAGCCTGGGGGCAGGTGCCACGAGGCCTGAGAGTCATGCAAGAACTGCAAAACCCAAAGTGTTCTTGACTTTCTTGCCATTGTAAACCACTCACAACAATGTCCCCAAAAGAAAATGCAGAGGTATTCAGAAGTCCAAAGCAATTTCTACCTCAGAAACCAGGGAGGAGCGTGGCACCAACAGGGACCACTGTGAACCCCCAGAAGGTCGTGCCTGAGTCCCAGGGTCTCACCTCATCCCTTCTTTGCCTTGTCTGCCAGCAGTGCAAAGCTCCTGCACCAGGCTGTGCATGTAGCAGGGACAGTTTCCACCACGGATGCTGGTGTGTAGCAGACCTGACTTTATTTTGTTATTATTTTTTTTTCCCTCCTGTTTTGATTATGGAACCGCTCTTTATTCTAGCAAGTCTGAAATTAGATGCAGGTGCAAATTAACTAAGTCACAAGTGCATTGCATTTGGTAATTTTTCTGTCAAGAGTCATGTTGAAAGGTCGCAGAGAATAACAAGTGCAGCCGAGAGCCAACTGGCTGGTCCAGGTGTGCCCTGCCACTGAGCACGCCTCCTCGGCAGCGGTGCAAGGAAGCCAGGTCTGCTTTCACAGCACATGCTGTGAGTTCACTCCCTTCCTGTCAATTTTCTTCCTCTGGTTTTGTCTGCCATTCCTCATGGCTGGCCACAGCTGTCTCCTAGTCCTCACGGCTGTGATTGCAGAGCAGTAGTTGTCATGGTTATGTCGCTGCCCTGGAATTTCGTGAATGCACTGGAGCAAGAGCATGGATCCTCCTCCTCGTGCCCTGTGATTTTTTCCAGCTGAAGGGAGAAGGGCTGTTAGTTGTCAGTCCACCCAGCTATTACATGTAGATGAGGGAATCCATCTCCATCCGCCAGCAGGCAGCTATCTATGGATCTTCTGCCCCTCCTCAACCCAACTGCTGCCTCTGTGCAACTGGCAAGAGAGCAGTGGCTGCGGGGGCAGCTCCCCAGCAGCCAGGGTAATCCGATCAGTTGAGCTGTCATAATGCACCCATCAGATGCCTTGTCTGTCTTCCCTGTCTCTAGGGAGGTGTGAGCATCTTGTGTGGAGCAGGGTATAAATAGCTCCGGTGAGGTGGGTGGCATAGGACAATAAGGCAGCGGGAGGATGTGTGAAAGCGTTATTCTGCTGTGGCTGCTCACAGCTGTGTAGGGCTCGTTTTGTAGAGGGGCCATTTCTGGCTCCCTGTGACAACTTGCTCATCACTTTAATTCCGACGATCTTGAAATTCAAGCAGTGAGGCTCGGTTCCAACCGCCCTCCTTGCAAACTTTCTGCCTTTATGTGCACTAATTGGCCCAAGAGAGATGGTGAGGTGCCTGAGCCGTGGAGCCGAGCTCCTTCCTCAAAGTCCTCAGATGAAGCTGTGCGTGTATCTGTCAAATCAGCATTGCAGTCTGCTGGCAGGGCAGTGTGTGGATAAAGCTTGTCCTGCTGCTGTCTCACAGATAAGCAGGGGGCTTCATTCATGGAGCAGTTAATCTGGATCGCTTTCACCAGCGCTAAATCCATACTATTTATTTAAAGATTAAATTAATGGTTCTATGCAAATTTGCAAATTAGTTAATGACATAATTGCATCAAATGATAAGTATGGTGCCGCACAAAGCGAGGCAGGGAGACCATTTCAGGCCTGGGTTTCCTCTCACTGTGGCATTCAGACAGCTTGTCACCCAACTGGAGCTGGGGTCTGTTCCTTTGCTGGGGTGGGTGCATGGCTGAGACGGGGATTCATGCCCTCTCCCTCACCTGAGTGCTGCTGCATCGCAGGGATTATTGTTCATAGCCATGTAGAGTGTTTTAGAGATGCCTTCCCAGTTTGGTTTCTTACTTTGAAATAAGGGAAAATTGCCACCAATTGGTCAGTTTTCCTCAAAAATCACATGTTCTGTAACTGCAAATGTAAGTAAGCAGTTGCAGACCTGATTTCAGCATCATTTTCTTGGAAATGTCAAAGGTAAACCCACACTTTTAGACAGCAGTCAGTACAAACTACTTACAGCATTTCATCTTGGACTGAGATATTTCCTTTCTAGCTCATGTAGTCAGTACTGTCTTCCAGGAATTCAGGATGCGACCACCACCCAAACAGCTGCTCTGGGTGCAACTCAAGAGCCACTTCACTCAGAATCCAGTATATGACAGTAGCTGATGCCTGGAGAAGAGTATCAGCAATAAACCATTAGGTGATGATGTTCCTTCGTGCTCTGTCTTCAGCTGTCTGTGCTCTGCAGCTAGAGTACCTCCTGAGCCAGGGGTAGCACTGAGGACCAGTGACAAACTGGTTGTTGTTCACATGTATCATTTGTCTCCTAAAATAGCTCTGATTTTGTTTTCTTCATTTGCCCTTCCTGAAGCCTTCTTCATCCTGGTAGATTTTAGTGGGGTTATGGAGTATTCCCACCTCTTTTTGCTTGGAGTTAAATCTCTCTATAAAACCTTTTAATTGAGGTGTATAGGGGATATAGAAACCTTCAAGGATTAGATGTGAGCAGTGTAGGCAGTAGCGAGGCACCCTTAACACCAGGGGCAACCCTGAACTCCCTGACACAACAAGGAGTCGTGATTCTCTTTTACATTTTGGAAGTGAGAATGGTAGCAGTCCTCTTTCAGGGGTTGTAGGGGCATGGTTCATATACACAGGAAAGCACAATAAGATTGGCAAACAGTCACTGAAGCTGAATAGTCCTTGAAGGTTTCATACAACCCCCCGGTTAGTGTTCCACTCTCCTGAATGGCATGTTTGGGAAAGTGTCTCACCTCACCCCCACCTTTGCTTGAAAAAGTGTTTCCGTATGTGAGGATGATAGGGAGTAGGGACAAGTGACAGAGAGAGACTGGTAAAAGTGTCAAATAAAGAAATAATGGTTATAAACTTATCTTACATGGGGACACTCTAGGCCTGCTAATGCCTCCTAGGCCTGCTACTGCCCCCAAGGCCAATCCTTCTCTCACATTCAGTTTTACTTTGGGATCAGCTTTACCACCTCAACCCCATCCCCTGTCTCCTGTTTATTTATACAGGAACACATCTGAGAAAACTAACCTTATTCTCTACCCAATGTCCCCATTCCTGTCTTCAAAGCTGCATCGTTTCTAATCTGTTTTCACTTCTGTCACTGATTCTGCTGTGGCTCCTGGCTAATCACACAAACTGTTTTGTAACCTCGTCAGCTCTGTCCATGCTGGTAATGTTACAGCCCTTACTTACTCGTAGCCACTTCTAATGCCAAAGCCTGTATTTGAGCCCTGGTGTCCAGAACTGAAAGGTTAATCCTCCAAACCCTCCAGCACTCACATCTCTTCTTGAGAAACACCTTTTCTGACCATTCTTCACTGTATTATCACAGTGCTGGGAAGAATGTAGAGAGATGCCCTTTAAGATAAAGACATTAAACCTTAGGTCTAAATTCACTTTACATGACACAGATTTTGTTACTGCTCCAGCAGATTTTCTTATTGATTTCTCTAGAGCATCTCAAGACACCCTCACATCTTTAGGCTTCAAAAAGATATCAGAACAGTGATGAGTGGAAAGTTTCCTTGACCTTTCTGACCGTTTCTCTCCTCTGGACGTGCTCTCTCCAGGTAACTAGTCACTAGGACAAACTCATCTGGTTAAAAGGTCGCTTAAGTTGTGTACTCCACTTATACCATTCTAAATGATTGTGTTTTGTTTGAGATCATCGTCTGCTGGAGCAGGAGGTTGATGGTTGGGTCACTGGCCCTTGTTGCAAGTCAGCAATCTCAATGGCCTTGTTCCAAAGAACAAGTCTTGGAGCTAAAGTGAACGGATTGTAATCTTGTGATGCATCAATTATACAAACTTTTAAACTACCTCTTATTCTAGGCAGACAAACATTAATATTAACTAGCTATCCATCCCATTTTATCAGAATGGTTTTACAATTTTAATACAGCACAGATTAAATAAAACTGTTCCTTGGATGGAGGCCAATAACAAACTAGTCATGTGAATGCAAGAGTATTAAAAAAGTAAACTGCCTGTCCAAAGATCTATATAGCATAGTATCTTTTCTCTGTCAAGAAACACAAGTTGGACTTCTGAAGAACATAAAATTGGTGTAAGCAGCTAGTGATACTTCCCTGCCTCTTCTCCAGCCTCCAACCTCCTACGGCTCAACACTTCTAGTGCCAGATGTGGTTTCTATTTATTTGGTGATGTTGGCAAACTGCATCAAACGGTGCTTTCATTTCAAAAAGGACCTTGAAACCATTCATAAGGAACTTCTTGACTCTTTTGAGGACTCTTATGACCCTCATCCCTCAACTGTCCAGAATGTCTTCAGTGGCAGGGAATACGACTTATCCATTAGCAGATACAGGGAAGAGAAGACAATGCAGGGATTTGAACCTGCTGTTCTGGGTGGTCTTGATGTTCAGCTCCTTGACAAATAATTTAAAAAACAGTCCTGGAAATTAGCTATTCATCTTCACTGTTAAAAGAGTCCTGGTCATCTATGCAATGCAAAGAGATCTGGCAGAATCTTCAGAGGCCACATACAAAATAAAACTAGGATTGACTTTTTCCATTTCCAAAGGTGTTACAGGACAGAAACCAGAGGTCTGGAGGGGATAAAAGCACCAAGTGTATTAAACCTACACTGAAAAGAAAAACTCAGCAAGTGCTCTTCTCAGACATAATCTGCCTTTCTGTTCTCTTGCTTTTGGAAATACAGCATGAGCATCAAATGGGCTAGAGGAATGACCCACCACCCTGCAAAGATGAATATCTATGCATGTGTGACCAAAAGCATTTGGAGAATATGCATTTCACTTTGAAATGTTGATACACCCCAGAGCATTGGGCCATGGGTCTGTTCTGGTACAGCAGTTTTCATGTTTCTCTTCCTGCTATTTGCCCATGGTCATGTTCTTTCGGATCTTCACACAGACTAAAGCAGGCTGCCTTTAAAGTCTCTGTAGTTAGCAGTTCTCCCCAGCATCACAAATTTAACTCTACATAAGAGATGCAGGTTGCCTCTTCAAGCAGGATAAAGCTGCTGCATCCTTAATCTCATGTTACACAGATGTCCATATCAAAAAAAAGACCCATTTCTCTCTGTTCCTCCTCTTTCAACTTGCAGCACAATGGACCAGCAGCAAGATTAGATCTCAGGGAACTCTGAAAGCCACTGTTCCCCTGGAGAGGGCCCTTGAATTTACAGTCTCCAGGATTCACACAGCGACTGTTTAATTTCTGAAGTGTTAAGTGAAATTTACTACAAATGCAATTTTATGCCAACACATTTTTTGTTGTTGTTGTTACTAAGGCAGCTATTCCATAGTTACTATTTTGGTTCCCATGACGACTGCATTGCTACCAGAGTTTGAGATGATAAAATTGCTATGTTGACAGATTCTGATTGACTGTTGATACCGGTTGGCAGCAGAAAGGAAGCTTTTCCGATAGGTTAATATGTATATTTTCAGGAAGAGAACAAAAAGGCACAAATTAGGTTTTGGTACAGTTAAATTTTAGTAGCAGCAGAAATGAAAGTTCATCATCAAAGAACCAGAGGCTGTTGGAGAGAGAGGGAGTGAAGGGAGAGAGTGAAGAGTGGATGTCTGCATTTCCAGGGCCTCTACACCTTGCTGCCTGGTGTCCATTTTAGAGAAGAGGTTGTTGTCTGCAGTCAGGGAATTTTCTAAATTCTTTCTAAAGCAGCTGCCTGGTACATCTTCCTGAGGTAGATGGCAGAGGTATGAATCCAGGTGAATTGTGCAGGAGACCATAGCACTGTGGAGGATGGCCTACTACCAACTTAACACGACTGTGTTGAATACCAGGGCTTTGTAAGCAAGGAAGCCACAGCCAGAGTATTGGAGGGATCTGAATGTTGACTGTCAGCCGGAGCAGCAGCTGGTGCAAGACACCTTGGAAATATCAAGGGAAGGGAAATAGATCTTGGGTGGGAGGCTGAAGAGGAGGCACGGTAGGGTGGTGGTCCTGGGGACGGTCCTACAGTGAAGACCCTTGTTTGGCATCTTCTAAGAAGCTCTCCAGGCACAATTTTGTCACAGAGCTTAAGTGTTGCATGTGGCTCAAATAACTTTTTGTGTAATATGGAGGCTGCCTGGATTGTGTTTTTTTTCTCCTCTGAGGTATGATTATGGAAATGTATTTATTCTCAACATCAAGGTAGCCAAATGGATGAGAAAGATTTGGGCTCTGAAATGAGTTAGAAGAAAGAAGGTAAAGTGAGCTGTGACTTGTACAGGGAATGTGCTGTTTTATACTTAAAAATACATTGTTGTTGCCAGGATCAGGAACTTAGAGGACCTGCCTCTAAGCTGTGGTGTTCTCAGTGCACTAGCAAACATTTGGGCTATTAAATAGCCTGTGTACTCACAGCAACACAAGTGGGTGTCATTGGTGGTAGGGGGATGGTTGGACCGGATGATCTTGGAGGTCTTTTCCAACCTTAATGATTCTAGGATTCACTGGGGTTGGAGAGAGGTCACTGCCACCATTTAAACAGTGAAAACAGAAAAGATGGAAGGATGGTAAGGGGAAGGGAAGGTGGAAAAGGTTGTTTGTCTGAAGAACATCTTCCCATGTGTACAGTGCCCGGTGCAGCTGAGGTTCTGGTTCTTGCCTGGCACTACTGGGTGCTACCTCATTTAAAATAAAAAAGTCAGGAAAGGGGTAGTCTCTCTGTGGCTGTTCCTCACATTTCCCAGGCATGGCAGCTGCTGGTCTGTCACTCAGAGAACTTGCCCAGGGTCGATCCCAGTATTTACCAGCATCTCTGTATCCCAACATGCATTCAGTGTCTGGCTTCCTTGTGCCTTCCTTACAAGGGAGAGTTTTGATTATTGTGTTTTTTTTTTTTTTTTTTTTTTTTTTTTTGTAAATGCTACAGTGCTTTACTGCCTGCCGCTTCCAATCTCCTCCTAACCTCCCTGCAATCTCCTTGGCGGTGACTGTAATTTACTGTGAATTAACCTAGTCACCAGGGAGCTCCTAATGGCCGTTCTACAGGTTTGCAGATTATCTTAAGCAACCGATATTTAGTGCAGAAAGAAGGAAAACTTCTAAAAGATTTAGTAAATGTCATGAAAAGTCTATTGCAGAGCTTGAGGGCTTTTTTTTTTTTTGTTCCCTAGCGCTGCTTGGCTTTCCCTGCTCCAGGTAGAGGCCGGTCCAGGCAGGCACCTACTGAATCCTTGTGGGGAAAGGAGCTTGGAGAGAAGATGGAGGAAAACAAGTGGGCCAGAGTGGAGTGGAGATGCCAGTTCCTCTCTCGCAGAGTGTGGCAGTGCAAAGAAGAGATGTGTGTTGCCTGCTGAGGCTCCCCCTGCACAGCGACACCTTGTTGTTCTTTATCTCGCTCATGTTACTTAACAGCAGGGCTGGTTTGTACAAACCCAGATTAAAGCAGATAAGAAAATGAAGCTCTGAATTATTCAGCAGGGGAGGAAGTGGCTGGGGTTTCTGGATAAAGCTATGGTCTCCAATAGAGCTGCCAGTCCCTTGGGTTTTATATCTAAATCTATTTGCTCTGCTTAAGCCTGTTTTATGGTTTTTGAAAAATTAAGGTGATGCTTTGTTTTAGTCACAAAGAAGCCGGTTTCACAGCAATGGCAGAAAAATGGCAGTAAAAAGGACCTTATGAGATCTGATGGTCCATCCTCATACACCAGCAGAGTCAGTCAGGGCCAGTCTCTCCTGACAGATATGTGCCCAACATATTATTCAAGCCCATCCATACCAGAAACTTCCCAGGCAAAGCGAGCTGTGCCAGTGTGTCCCTCTGGTGTCTCCCCTCTGATGCTTTTGGCCCTGAATCCCGTGCCAAAGCCTCCTTAAATCCTTTTCTCATGGGTCTCCCAAGCTCTGTGGGTGTTTTGGGACCTGCTTGGGTTCAGGGACAATTCTTGATGCACATCCCTCCTTCTAGATAGCCTGGAGATTGCTTGGAATTGTTATCTCTCAGCGTCGGGTCAGGCAGAGCATCAGGAAAGACAGCAGTTTTGGGCCCAACTTGCCTGAAAAAGGGCAATTACACTTCCTCTGTATGCCTCTGCTGGTGCTCCAGAAAGAGAGGCAGCAAAGTGGAATAGGCTGCGAGGTTCTCATCTTGGCTTTGCTGCTCTTTGCTTGCCTCCCAGCCAGCGTGGGATAATCACTGTCATGGAGCAGAACCAGGGCACTCTCTGCAATAGCTAATTACCAGTGCTGCTTGCACCGACGGCTGCTGCTCTATGAGTCTTCCCAAACAGTAAGCATGACTTTTCCCTTCTCCATGCTAGTTAGGCAACACAGTGATTGTAGGTGTCCTGACCTCCTGGAGAAGCCTTTTCTGTTCTTAGGATTGGGAACATCATTTATGAGACCCATACTGCCACAGCAGACAAAGCTTTCAGCTGTTGTTTCCACTGCTGTTATTTTGCATGGGGTAGTTGGGGTTGCCTGGATTACTTTTCCTATAACTACACCCACTGAGGGAGAAACAGAAATCTGGAGACACCAAGACCTGCTGCTGTTGTGATTACTGGCAGGGTGTAATTACACAATAATTTTCCTTTGCTCACAAAGCTGACTTAAGAAATTCCTGCCCTCATACCACATTTTGCAGCCCCCTCAGTTGTACCAATAACACCAATTTTAGGGCTGTGCTGTGCATTGTTAAGATCCAGCTTAGCTTCTTCAGCCCTTTCTTGGAAGTATTATTTTTTACGTGTGTCTTTTGGTTTGCTGCTGAACACACCGTTATCATGTAACCACCCCTCCAGCCGCAAGGGAGCCGGTTCTGCTCCCATTCAGACGAAGGGGGGCTCAATGCTTTGTTAAAGTAGGCCACTTCTTCACATGCATAATGCTGGGCTGGCACAAATGCTGAGCCAAGGGAGAATCCTGATCGCCAGTTCCTCAGCTGTGCTTTTCTCTGCTTGTTCCCAAAAGCAGAGCTGTCGCCCACCTGGGGCTGCGAGCCCGTCTGGTCTCCCCAGCCACACAACGACTGACCTAGCAGAGATCTGGCCAGAAAATCTGCCTGTGGAAATCTGAGGCTTTTTAGCCAGAAACCATGATTTCCCTGCAATGCACGGACATGACTAAACATTACCTAAGTTGTTTGACTTCTGACATCAATCCTTTCTTTAAATGGAAGGGTCCCAGCTTGCAGCCCCAGGCTGGCACCCCGCATTCAGTGCTGTCTTGCACCACTGGGACTGGCTCCTCCAGGAGCAGCTCTGTGTCCGTTTTCAACACAGTGAGCACTGTGCCCAAGTTTGCTAAAGCCCCTTTAGGATCAGAGACATTTACAGTGTCTGAAACTTGTTATTACAGAAGCAGCCCTCAGCATGATATTCCTCACACTCTTTCCAGTTCAAAGTTTACTGTGTGGTCTCCAAACTCCCGTGCAAGGAAACTGTGCTCTCAGCACCATCATCCATCTCCTTTTTGACATTGGAAGTCAGGCCAGGGCTTAATGGCTTGAAACACAACTCCTGCTCTCTCTCCAGCATCAGCTCTTCATGGCCTGTTAGAGCCCTCGATCCACACATTGGAAAAGCATTGGCTTTCACTGCTTTTTTTCTTCCTCATCAGACACAAATTAATGACCTTCAAAGAGTACACTGATACCGCCTCGAGCCCTCTACTCAGCCAGCCTGCTTTGCTCTCAGGTACAAAGCTCATCTGATACGAACATTTACGAGGTTCCCAGGGGGGTATCATGTTTTCCAGAAGCCAAGCTCCGAGCTCTCTGGCTGCATTACCCCATTGATTAATAGTACAACTTGTGGTCGTCCCACTCCTTGCAAATAGGAGCTTGAGACCCCACCATTTAACAGGGGCGTGGGGTATGTGAAAAGCTGAAATGTCAGCACATCACAGCAGCCATTAATCATAAAGCTGCTTTAAAAAAAAAGAAAAGAAAATACAAAGAAAAAAGGAAACAAGAAAAAGGAATTATCAAAAATATCAAGGAGCCAATTTAATTGTAGCAAATACATGCATGGTGGCTGCTTTTTAACTTTACCCACATCTCAATTAGACAGGGTTGGAGTTCTCTTTGTTTCTGCTTTTGAAAAGTCTCAAACTGCAGGTTTGATCAATGGTGGGGGATAGGGAGGAAATGAGCAGGAGACGAAAGGGCCGAGTTTCCCTAGAAGCTGTCACTGTAATTTATGGCCTTGGCTGATAAAACTTTTAACTAGTCAAATATGAGTTAGGAATATGAGTGCAAAGCAAGCCTTGGAGGAACGTTCCCAACCAAAGAAGTCTTCTGGGAAGCACAACCTGGTATGAGCAGCTCCGTGCC
The DNA here is from genome assembly GCF_964035555.1 of Netta rufina. Lineage (NCBI taxonomy): Eukaryota > Metazoa > Chordata > Aves > Anseriformes > Anatidae > Netta > Netta rufina. The sequence continues at coordinate 35,618,968 of NC_140125.1, read as the reverse complement.
TGGGAGCTCAAGAAGGGTCACTCCTGGCTCTTGCTCATCCCTTGGGTTGCTGTGGTCAGGTTTTGCTCTGAGAAAGAGCCCAGTGCTGTGGGTTTTGACTACTTCAACCAGCGACAGCAATCTCCCTGCTTGGGATACGTAGGCCAAGGCAGCTGGAGGGAGATGTGACTAGTCTCAGCAGAAGGAAGGTATAGCAAGAGGGCAAGCACGTGGCATCATTCAGGGCTCTGCTTCTGGCCTGTCCTACAAAGCAATCTATCAATCTGCATCAGAACCCCACTGTGGGAAACGTAGCTGCTGCAGGAAATGGCGCTGGTATTTTGGCGTGTTTGTGTTTGCAGGAGACAGCCTCGCTCTGCCCTTTGAGTCCATGCTAAACAAAAGAGTCAGCAAGACCTGGAGGAATTGTACAGCTAGTGATTTCTTTAATCCCTGGCAAATGCCACTGCTTTTCTCCCTAGGACAAAGGGTACCAGCATCCTGGACCAATTCTAACCCACTCACTCTATTTAGCTGTTTTTACTTTTTTTTTTTTTTGTCTGGAAAATGTGGAGTTCTTAAATAGCTGCTTATCTATGTCTGATCATCCTCTTTGAAGGGGAATGTGTGATGGTGAGGAGCAATCAATTTTTGAATAATGAGGCCACGGGTTGGAACTGGGAAAGCTGTTTTTTGTAGGATGTGCCTGAAACCAGTGGTCAGTTTGTTATGAAGCAGGAATACAGGAGAGGAGAGAGTTAATGGGGTCTCCTGGTCCCACACCACTGACATTCATGTGGTCCTTTCTTTCACCCCAAATGCTGTGTCACCCACTGACAGTAACTCTGTGGTGAGAGGATATTACTGCAAAGTGGCCAATGTGTTTGCACATTGCACATCTCTTTAATGCAGCAGAAACCTCAGACACAGTGTCCTTTTGGGCTGGAGGCTACCTGCTGTAAACCTTGTGTCCTCTCACCCTTGCTGGGATGGGAAACTCCCTTCTTTCAACATCCCAAAAAACCTAACCTGAGTTTTCCCAGTGCTCTAGGGCAGAGGCAATTGGGTGAAAGCTGATTCTCCTTTGTCCACCTGCTTTTCCCAGCAGTTTCAGTCCCTCAGGTAACAGGATGGCCAGGAGGTGCCACAGCCAAAGCAAAGGCAGAAAGGTCAGAGAGGTCGTCCCTCCTTCACTCCTACAGCTCCCAAATCATCTTTGTGTCGTTCTTGCCAGCATTCAGCCACTGGTCTGGTCCAGGCACTAGAGTTTCGCCCAGCACAACATCTTCAAGCCAGAAAGTGTCTCTAGAGCTTGGTGCTGGTCCTCCTCTCTCTGTACCAATTTATTTGGAGGATAGATGTGTAAATTAACTTGGAAGCCTCTGTGGATCTCAGTCATAAAACCAAAATGCTTTCTATCTGTTCTGGTTCATCCATGAGTGGTGAGAGGAGAGGCAGAAAGGAAAGGATGTGTTTCCTGAAAGGAAAGGATATGTTTTTGGAGGCTGGCAGCTACAGAAACCTGTTGCTGAGCTGCTAATGCTCTCTGACTCTTGGCCAGTGCGCTACCTCCCGTCCAAGCCTGGCAGTCACAGCTGTCTCTTTGCACCCATAGGTGTATAAGAGGCAGTCAGAGGGGAGCGCTGCCCATGGCGGTGGCTTTCCTGATCTAAGCTGGGTGTGTACCAAAACCACAGTCACCTTCCCAGGTTTAACAGGGGAGGCAATCAGCCTTGCTGCCTGCGGCATTTGTCAGGGGTTAAAAAAGTAAGCTGCTGTTCACAGTCCTGTTCTTCTTCCAGCACATTCTAATTTCAGTCGGAAAAACACTGGCCTCCCTCCCCAAGTTATCCAACATTTGAGCCGACATTTGATCCAATGCAGTTAATACATAAATCCTAGCATGACTAGCAGCTACAGTTGGGTGAACCAAAAAATTGCTTGATGCATTTGCTTACACTGCATATGAAACCGGTTATCTTGTACAGGAAGGATAACTCTGAATTATCAGTAATCCACTGGATCTCTGCAGTACTTGAGACACATTTGAAAAGATTTGCCAAAACCTGGGGTTATCAGTCTGTCAATTTATACACATGCAGGTATATAGTATAATATATAATGCAGAAGATATTACCTGCATTGTGCCTGTTTCTCTCACACTAAACCCACACTAATTCACCCACGTGTGGTCTCTTTGAGCATTCGGATAAGTAGGAACCATCCCCAGCCACCAGCTGGCAGAGGGTTATTTCCCAAACACACCTGTCGAGGTCATGTTTTCCTCCCTGCCCTCCTACTTTCCTCCCACCTGGAATTTTTTCTCATCCCTCCCTTCCCCGATGCCTTGCTAAAAGCCTTGGAGGGGCCAATGCTGGTCTGTGCTGTGGAGGAACATTTTAGACCTGATTCTCATTTACACTACAACAGATTTTACAGCACTTTGGCAGTGGAAAGAAGCCATGAGATGAATATAGATCACTCCAATTTAAAGCTCCTTTATATTATATAAGGGAACACCATGAAAATGGAAATTGGGTCCCCTATTTTTAAAGCCTGTCAGCAGGTGTCTATAAAACTAGGAAAGGTAGTTTTATTGCCTGGGCAATGGGAAATTATGCCCGTCCCTGGGGAAGTGGACTCTGGGTTCCTCTCTGTTGTACTGTGGGCTGGTAAAGGAGGAGCACAGAGCCCCAGAAGAGACATCTGCATGGCAAACTTCAGGACAAGCCTGGATGTGTCCTACAAGTGATAGTAAGGGGTCTGTGTGTAAGAGGATGTTGCTGGGCCCAGTCCTGATGGGAAAGGCAGGCATAGCAGCCCTGATTTATACTCAGCACCTACCATCCATTCCCCACAGGCAAGGATGGGCCAGACTACAGCAAGAGCTGATTCCTTGCTACAATTCATCACCTCTTGGTTTTTCTGACCTCTCCATCCCCTTCCCCACTGACTACCATGCAGCATGTGTTACCAGCAGCTGGGGCTGCCCAGAGGTGAAGCATCTCCATCAAGCATCCCCGACATCAGCAGCAACCCCTGGGGACCGCGCTGATGCTCAGTGGTGCAGTGGCTGCGGAGTCAGCCCTGCTCTGCAGGACGGCCTCCCTACACTTTGCCTTGTTGTCCTCTCTCTCCTGCTGAAACAGGATTTCTGCTGTCCCTGCTTGTTCACTGGCCTTTGCCGACTGTCCTCTGGATTTTATCAGCCCGAGCACTGAAGCGAACCTGCCTGGCTCGAGCTGTGGGAGAGCTGTGTGGCAGCAGTGTCAGGGGCTATGTGGCTGCTTTGTTGCTCCCTGCAGGAGCCTGAATATCACCCAAGAATACTGCTCCCCTCCTGGGGGAAATTAGATATATTTCATTCTTCACCTGTCTGGCAGGAGGTAGTGGAATTGGATGATTTGGGCAAACTGGGAGAACTGGTGGGGGGAAGAGGTCTCAAATCATCTCTATCAGTGCTGCTCCAAGTGTCTGTCATGGGTCTGCCTATGTGGGGCTAACTCAGGGACTTGGGGACAGTTCATGCAGCCCCATAAGCAGAGAGAGCTGAAAGAGGATGTGACAGGCAAACAGAGATACAAAGGATGGGAAACTACTAACCTGAACAAAGCCAATAATCTGTTTCCTGAAGATGCTGGTGCCATCATGAATGAGGAGTGGGGAGAGATCATTTAAACCATTCAATGACATTGCTGTGTCTTCACTTAAGAGAAGAAAAAAGTGAGCTTCCCAGTACAGAGAGCTCCTTGCAACCAACCCCCCTAGCACATGGGAAGATGGTAAAGCAAAACAAAGAATAGCTGGAAATGTGATGGATCAAATATGTGCTAATTCTGTAATATTGCTAAATAGCTTGCTTTTACGTGCAATGCTGTACTCTGTCCTGAAGAACTGGCCAGAGGAGGTGCAAGAGAAGTAAAAGTGATGCAGGAACTGCTAACCAGACAGAAAAAAAAAAAAATTGGAAAGGGGGTGGAAAATACTGGATCTCTTTATCAAAAAGGGTAGATAAATAACATGGGACATGGTGGATAGGAGTAAAAGAATAGATGGGTTAGAGAAGGTATACTGGATGCTCCTAATTCTTTCATGGAGATGACTCATTAAATAGAAAAACTGCATGAAAAAAACGAGGACATTTTTTTTTATGCAGTACATACTTCCAGGCCTGTGGAACTCCTTGCTGTTGGAAATTAATATGTCCAAAAGCCAAAATGGGGCCAGAATAAAAAATTATGCATTAACATGGATAATGGAAACACCCTTGATTTTATACGATGGACTATAAATCCCTATGCTTCAAGGCAGGAACCAGTTTCTATGAGATGAGTGGTGGAGAAAGTTTCCCCAAGGGACACACGTTGCAGAGTTTTTTTTTTCCATTGTCCTCTGGAAGTCTCAGTAAGGATGTCACCACAGGACCTGCTCACCCCTGTGTTTCAAGCCACAAACCAAAGTGTGAGTCTCCACAGCTCACTCTAATCCCACACAGTCTCTTTGCTTCATAGTGACAGATAAGGAGAGCTGTGCCTTTTCCCTCCTTCCTTGGGATTTCCTCTTTTCCAGCTGGACTGAGGACTCTGCACACACTGGCTGTGCAAGCAGAAGCAGGTGTCTCCTGGTCATGATAACAAATAGCCACAGGTGCAACCACTTTAACACCTCCAAGCTAACCCCTCTACTAGATAAAGCTCACCTCTCTAAAAGGTAATTACACACCACTCAGGGCATGGCTGGTGTGCAGCACAAAGCAGGATTTGGCCTGGATAATGTTAATTTTGTTCCACAGGCTTTGAGCTTGTGTAGCCCTCATGGGGGCTACCTTAGGGGAGCACGGTGCCCTTTCTGTTATGCTGAGGCTGTCAAGAAAGCACTCGAGCGATTTAGTCAAGTTTATTGGAAAATCAGTGGAGGAAATCAGCTTGCGGGTCATCTTGAAAGGTGGATGAGCCTCATTCCTCTTCTCCTTTTTCTGCTTTGGAAACTGGCAGATCTAGGGGCTGGGGCAATGGTCCATTTCCCCATCCTGCTGCTGACTCACAAGCAAGCCTGTCCTTGCCTCCTCCTCTTGGGTTCCCCATCTGTGAGCGGAGATATTTATTCAGCGGTGAGTACAGCTCCTGAGAGAAAATTGCCATTGAGCTGTGGTGCTCATGTCCATGAGTCTGGGCGAGCAGGCAGGTGGTGGCTGGCCACCAAACTTGCAAAGGCTGTTTGAAATTCTTCTTCAGGCTGAAGCCCACTCAGCAGTCAGATGCGAATCAGAAGAGACGAATTTCTATCAAGACCATGACCAGCAGTTTTTACGGTGCCTTCAAAACCTCCAGGGCTCATTCTGGGAATGGGCAGAGCTGCCCAATGCCCTGCGAAGCTGCAGCTGAGTGCCGTAGGGGATGCACAGCCATCACCCAGTGGCTGCATCCAGGGCCAGGGTCCAAAATCTCAGCCCCGAGCGATGAGCAGCTGTTATTACTCCATCACCTGAGCAGCTCCAGCTCTGTGGCTCATTAGCAGGTTGGATATATTAGTAACTGTCAAACAATTGGAGAGCTACCTTGTTGGGTGAATGGATGAAAACACATTAACTCCCACAAAAGGGGGAGAGGCGGTGATTAGCTGGTGAGATGACAATATGAAATGTCAGTGGCACAGACAGTAAGCACAACTGTTCATTATTATATTAACAGCTTTAATTTTCTGCCTTTAAACAGCAGTTTCCTGTCAGTCCAATTAGATTTTGTGTGTGTGTGTTTAATTTAGATCAATATACTGCTGCGTCTGGAGTTTTCCTAACACATCCTCTGCGAGGTGAGAAGCAGACCAGCCAGCAGGAGCATCTTTTTTATTGTCCTTGAGGTGAAAGGCAGTTTGTGAAGAGGGTGTTTAGGTGATGCATGTCCCTGTGTTAGGGGAGCGTAGCTTGCAGTGATTTGTGAAATTCCTGCAGAGGTGGGGAAGTGGGGGTGGGGAAGAGGTGAAGGTACAGGAAGGTCTTGAAGAAGCTGCCAGAAGTAAACTGCACGTTGTAATATTTTTAGAAAATGGTATTACAGACTGCAGAAAATATAGGGAAGAAGAGGGGGAGGGAAACGGAGTCTCATGCCAGGAATGACTGAAGGCCTGCTTCTGATGCTGGTGACACCACTCTAAGCCCAAAGTTGCTCAGATGATGTTGATGCTGCCTGTGGAAGTGGGGTTGGGATTTGGGCTGGATGCTTGGTGCCAGAGAGCAGCACATTTAGGAAAATGGATTTCCCTGGGTTCTCCTGTACAAACAAGTAAGGTTATGTTTGAACCCTGCTAGGCTGGAGGGATGGAAGCTCAAAAGAGCATGGGTCTTCCCACACCATTTTCAGCCTGGATTTGCCCAGTGCCAAGGGAATTTCACCTTGCCTGGTGCCAAGTCCCTGTATCTCCCTCATGCTCATCCTTCCTGCTCTGCAGGCACAAGTATGCCCTTTCTGCTTTGTGGGCTAGAAGGAAATGCAGCTTTCACCAGTGTTTTAAGCTCGCTGAACACTCATGACACTAAAACAGATTCCTGTGCACCTTCCCTCTCTTTCAGCTCTGGCCCAGTTAGAGGAATCCTGTACCTAGTTGCTCTGTACTTAGGGTATTTTTCTGCTGCTAAAGTCAATAGGCTAATACAGTCTGACTCAAGAACCTTTATTTTTAGTAGCTAGTCACGTTCTTTTGCTTTATTGCCCTTTATAGCTCTGATCTCTGCAAGATCTTCCCTCATCCTGCTGATACTCCTGGATCATCAGGTTTTCTCCATGAGCTCAGATGTTTTACATTTGGCTCCTCACCTCTGTTAGTCCCCACACCTGGAAGCCCTGCAGCTCTCTCCTCCTCTCCCAGGCAGGGAGGTAGCTCTCTGCTGGGGGAGAACCCTGACCTCCAGACCCTCCATTTCTGACCCAGTCTGCTCTTTCCAGCCTGGAGAGAGGGATAGACCTTTGACAAGGGGATCCTTTCCCACCTTCATGATCCTACTATAAGAAGCTTCCAAACATAAGAAGTGATGGTCTCCTGCCATCCATGCATCTCTAATAAACCTGGAGTGAGACAAAACAAACAAGGGGTCCTGGACAAGGAGAGGTGGAAGGGGATGGTTTGCTAATGCTTCCAGGAAACATAAGCAGTGCTGCTGCAGCACCATCGCTGGTACACAGCACATATTAGAGATGCCAGAAAGTCTTTGCATGCCACAGAGGTGGGCAGAAATGGCAGTGCTGGAGCTGGCACTTGTACAGCAACTCTAGGCAAATGTAACAAGAGTACAAGCAGGAGACCTAGCGCTTGAGGCTCGGGATCAAAACCTGAATTTTGAGACTAATGTGAAAGCCTGGAGTCTCTAGAAATTTATTGGTCATTGTGCATTATGGGGCACGGGAACTGTCATGTTAGATTGAATGATTGGTCTAGCCCAGCACTGTGTCCCTGGCAGTGGTCAGCAGCACAAATTCAGTGTGCAGAAACAGCCAAAACAAAGCCCTCAGCCAAGATCCAGAGCCAAGCAGTAATCTGATTTCTAGTTTCTGAATATTTGGTTGATATTCTGATGTCATACATCATCTAAAAAGCTCTTCCTTATTCTCATCTCTAGGACCTCCTCCATCACTCTGAGACATCAGCAGCTGTAGGGAAACCAGCACCTGAAGGCTTCAGTACAGGGAAGGGCCAAGTAGTTGGTAGCACTCTCTGCCCAGGGAGCAACTTTTGGTGCCAGCTTTTGGGAATGTGACTCCTGGTGGAGCTGGCTTTCCTTATAGCTTAGGAAAATTTAGATGCAGGGTTTAATGTTCCATCTCTATTTCCTATAGCATACAAGCACAAAGGTAAAACATCTCCCTAGGTACCTAGGCATCACTCCTGGCCTGCCCTGGAGCTCTGGCTAGGCAGTTACTCCTTAGGAGATCTGCTCCTTGCTTTTTTTCTGTTGTGGGCTCCTCCCCTCCCTTTCAAAGTTAACAAAGTACCAGGGCCTGCATATGTGTTAAGTTCCCATCCGGAGCATAACCCTTTCCACTTTCCAGGCTGGAGTATAAACATTACAAATGAAACCTCCAATGGGTAAAGAATGAACAATCACTTTCTTAATTTTTTTTTAAAGGCACTTTAGGGCTTTTATCAGCAAAGCATCGTGTCCATTAAGAAACAAATTAAGTCATTCTGCAGGCAAGCTAAGTGCTGCTCCCATGCCAGAATTAATACTGCCTCTTTCCACCGGGGATGTTTAAGGGTCCCTCCCCCATGCCCTGGGATTACAGCTACTTTTAGTTCATAGAGGGAGGATTAATCAGTGGAGCTCCTTTGCAGAGCTCCTGAAATAGAAATCACAAATCAGGGAGACTGGGGAAGGAGCCTGGGAAGTGACAAATGTGAAATTATGTTGCACTTTGGCATCTGTGTGGGGAAGATGGCTGCGGTGCCTTAGCGGTGCTCGCCTGATGCAGGGTGCAGTTCCTCGCTGCAGAAGGAGACCTGGAGACTGGGCGATGGGAAAGCAGGGCAGGGAGAGCAGAGGAACAGCTGCGAGCTTCAGCATCCAAACAAGGAGCCGAGAGACTTGACAGGGCTGTGTGTAGGAGGACACAGTCGAAGGCAATAGCTGAACCTGCTGCATTGTCCTCTGCTGTCAGGAGTGGAGATCCTAATGCTGGTGTGAGACCAGAAGCTCTAATGTCCATTTTCTTTTGGGGCTTTCTTGATACAGTGCCACAAGTCAAACTTTTCTAGATCCCTTCTCCCCAAGCAGATGCTGATTCTCAGTTTGTCTCACTATGTGTAAGACCAGAGTGTGAGGTAGTCTGCCTTGTTAGTATTACATGCCTACGCTTGGACCCATTCAACTTTATCAGAAGGGTCTCCGTATTTCATCCCCAGTCCACCCCCTGGCAATGCTGCAGCTGTCCAGATGGTAATACAGGTGTGCAGAGAAGGAAGAATTAATGCAGTTCATTTTCATGTAAGCGGTACCATTAGGAGTCCCTTTATACCAGTTAAAGTGTGACTGTGGAGGAGGAGGGAATACTACTTTAATTACATTGGCTTTGAAGCTAATATAGTTAAGTCAGTATGAAAAATTATGTGTAGACTATCCCTAGAGGTCTAAATTGAAACAATTCCTATTGAAGAAAAAGTCTAATAGAGAAAAACATTGACAAAATGGCATAAAAAGGGATAAACTTTCTCCCCCCCCTTGCCACTCAGTACATTGTGCCCAGCTAAGGCTCTCGTATATGGCTAGAGAGTGGGGCTGAAAGTCTCAGATAGCTGAGCCAGAGGGAAGACAGCTTGACAGAGCCTATCTGGGAATTCTGGTTTAGTTCCCCTGCGGTACTACTTTGAGCAGGATGCGGTGGCAGCCTGACCCCTATAAGAAAAGATGTGCTGCTGCTTTATAAAGATGCCTGAGGTTGCTGTTCTGGACTTATGACACTGTCAAGAAATTCATAGTCTCTGCTCGTGAACTTTACCTGGCCACTCATGGGGCCCTAGCATTTTCCCCATCTGAGCACCTGAGGAGTTTTTCATTAGCTGTTGGGTTTCCCCACAGACTTATGAACCTCTTGCAGAAAAATCTGAAAGAAATGCTCCAAAATGATTCATACCCCCGCCCCCCCCCAAAAAAAAAAAAAAAGTAAGCTCAAGTAAATGGACCCAAATAACATATTTAACCACTGGGGGGAGAAATCTCTCTCTTGTTATCTCTGTTTTAATCTCCACTTCGGGCTCCCCCATGACCCACCAGGTCCCTTTCTCACCTTTTGTATGCCCTCTGCCCAGACAAGTGGGGTGTCTGGAGCAAGGAGGTGTGCTTGAAATGCCTGTTTTCCCCCAGGGATGATTTATACAGGGAGAAAAACCACCCCCAGGTGTATGCTGGTGTCCGGACACAACTCCACCCTGGGCAAGGAGGGAGCAGATGCTCTCCCCAGTTTTGACTGCCAGGGGACTGCAAATAGCCTGGGGTGCTCTGTGAGCTGCGTGACCCACATCCCTCTGGCCCAACAGGTCAGTATGGAAAGCTGCAACATTCCCTGCCACCACCCCCCCCACACCTTGCCTGCAAATGGCCGTGGAGATTAGCTAGCAAAATCTTCAGCTGGGCATGAAGGAAGATGGCCTCTTTCTCATCCCTTATACCTCAGCAATTTACAGGAGGTGCAAAGTCATGGGCACATGTGACCCCAGATACCGCTTCTTGTGCAAAACTTGTGCAAATACACAAGCTTCATTAATTTCTTTGCACTGTCTATCTTTCAGGCAGCTGAGTTTTTTTCCTACTGTGTGCATTTGGGCTGGTGCCTTCTGCACATCGCTCCAGGGAGACATGTGTGCATTGTACCTCAGAGCTGCCCTGCTTTTGGCCATTATTTCCTTGCTGCTCTTCTGCCAGCACAGTGCCAGAAAATGCTTCCCCTGCTCTCTGAGGCAGTCAGATGGGTGGACGGGTGGGGAGGGCTCTCTTACCAGGCTTTGTGTGAAGATATTAATCAGGGGGCTGGTCCCTTGTTGCCAGGTCCACACCACCATCCTCTTACACTTCTTTTCAATATTAGACAGCTGTCATCCAACTCAGACCCCAAATATTCATCCTGCTTCTGGGGTGACATCCTCAAAACAGCCTGTCACTGAGCTGTGGGCACTAGGGAAAACGACACTGCATCGCAAGTCAGACGCCAATCTCTACCCCAGCAAGCCAGCACCAGCATATGACCTTTAAAGATGTGCTGCCTTTCTGCTGTGCAGCTGGGGACTTGGAGGAAGGGGTGAGAAGGCAAAGGGGAGGCCAAGGAGTGATGCTGGAGTTCAGCTCAGTTGGCTATTCTGTGGATCTGCTTTTCTTTAGGAGCACAGACGGATGGCTTTCACTGCCTCCTGCACGCACTAGCACAGGACATCAGCCTTCCTTTATAAATAGTTGGAGAAACAGGAAATATATATATATATATTATTTTTTTTTCTGCTGTGAAAAAATTCCTGATTCAATGTTCACTTCATAAAAGGGCAGTATTTAGGGAAGCCCCTTGTGGAAGTCAAACAGGGAAAATGCGAATTTCCAAACGGGAATCTGAGGAGGAAAAACTGCTGACTTACACGGCAAGAAGATTTAGATGGAGAAGAGGAGGTGATTGACATTTCACAATGTGTTGTGCAGTTAATGATTATGAGCAGACATCACCAGGATCCCCAGGATCTTCAGTTGAGCATCTTGGGACACTGTGTGCACAGGAAGGGCCTGTGCAAAGCAGCACCTCTGCATCACGTAGCCCCATCAGAGAGCATGGGCAGCTAGCATCCCGGCGACTGGCACTGCCCAGGGATGAATGGTTGCAGAGCATATTGCTGTCAGACCGCAGCAGAACATATTACCGTCATACCGCAGGGACCAAGCTGGGGACTGTCCAGCTCTTTGCAGAGCACTCTGCAAACCTTATCACAGAACTGCAGCCTCTAAACCAACCTGATCATTCTGAAAGTCATGCTGCAGGCGAGGGCTTGGAAACACTTCCCATTTCTGACTCTGCTTTCTGATGAGTTTATGTCGCTCTTCTTCCTCCTCCACCTCTTCCCTATGTCCCCCTTCACAGTGCTGTGGGGAGCTGTTGTGGGTGGAGAGCTTTTGAAAGCTCCTGGGTGTTGCAGTTCCTCTTTGCGAGAGAAGGGGGGAAAATCCCAATAGAGAAACATTTCTGAAGCTAAGGGAAACAGCATCTTCTTGTCTACCCCCCACACTCAGCAGTGACGCATATCTGGGAGCACGAGGCTTGTTTATTACCCGCTACATGAACAATATGGGCAATTTGTTTGTGCCACAGCAAAAAATGGGGTCAGGCCCAAGAGGTGTTGTGATGTTTGGATGCATGCCCAGCTGCTGGGATTAGAGGTGCCTTGTCCTCAGCAGCTTTAAGCAGAGAGTTCAAAAGCAGAGACACACAAGGCACTAAAGCAGTTGCCCTCCAGAGCAATTGGCTTCAACTTGGCTGGTCTGTAGGCAGTTTAAGGAGCATCCTATCCAAATGTGCCAGGACAAAGGACCTAGACTAGCTTGACCCTTGAGTCGAGTGGACTGGTGGTAGTAAAAGGACTATTTTAATGTTTATAATGCTATAAATATACACGATGCTACGCTGTTTAAAAACGTAGTGGAAATTTTACAGAGTTTGAAGCAAAGGTTTCCAGGCACAGGAGCCCTGTTGGTACCAGTGCTGAGCCTCGTGGTCCAGAGCAAATGCAGCAAGGGTTGTGAAAGACGGCTTCCTGAGAGGGAAGGCTGAATGTCCCCTCCATACATTAATACAACAGACACTGTATAGTCATTGCAATGACAGTTCAGGAGCCAGCTACAGTAGTGTAGGCCACTGGATTCAGGGGCTACACTTCACAAGAAAATATTGATGATTTTAAGGAAGCATTTGCCCGAAGGGCAGCTGTGCTTTGGATCACAGTCAGAAAAATGAACACAGCAGCTACAGGCGTAGGAAAGCGATGTAGGCTCCATGTGGGGTTTGTAGGCCCAAATCCTGGCCTGCTGTAATGGCCCCACCAGAGGTCTGATCCACCCAGACCAAGCCTCCCAGTCTCACACAGTCTTGGCTAAGTAAAGGGACCTCATCAGCCCGTTTTGCTGTCACGCTGCTTGTTCCCATTTCAAAATCATCAATGACTGTATTAAATAATATGATCCTCTAGTACCAAACGTTGTTGCAACTCACTAGTGGTGCTTTACCATAATGAAAATAACCAATTTGTTCCTCTTCATTTTCTTTTGCTCTAATTTATTATGTTGCTTTGCCCCTGGCTGCTCAGTTTCTGCATTTCTATCTTAAGGCAGACTTTGTCAAAAGTTGTGTAGGAATCCAATAGCCTGTAGCAACAAATTCTCCACTGCCTCTTTATCCAAAGAAGACCAATAGACCAATGAAACATGGTTTTCCTGTGTTGAAAATTTGCCTGCTAGACCCTAACATATCTCAATCAGTGGCACTATAATTATGTTTTAAATTTTCATTACAAAACTTGTTTATCAGAGTAAGATGTATTGATTTGTATTTCCCGGGATGACTAACCCTAGTGCTTCTGAAAATGGTAAATTCAGTGTTTGCTATCTTCCAGCTGTGTAACTAATTCTATTGAGAGATTATGTATTTTCCTTCAAAATTTCTTTCTTAAGTGCCTTCAGAATTTTTTAACCTGGGCAATCAGAAGCTGGTGATTTAATACTCTTTAATGTAATCCATTTATTCTAGCATTTTTTCTTTTGATACATCAATTCCTGACACTGTCTCATCTTTATGTTCAGGTTGTTAGCCTCACCTATAATTAAGCCTGTCCAGCATTTCCCATCATCAGATCTTATTTTTAGTTATGTAAGAATTTTTCTGGGCAGAGATTGTTCATGATTCCTTTCTCTTTCTTTGGGGGGTACATGCATTTGTATCTATTTCAACCAAAACGAGGTAGCAGTTTTCAAGAATGAAGCCAAAAGAAAAAAATGTCTTTGCCCATGTTAAAAATGAAGGTGACCTTTTACTATGAATGCTCTTTATCCCGCGTGCTGTGGAAATAAGACTTGAAATTGAGCACTTGGGTAGTTTCCGAATTGAGAATGCACCATTTGTATTTTCATGAACCTGGTCCAAATCTGGCCTCCCGAAATGGCGATTTGCACATGTCTATTAGAAATTTCTTTGATCATAGAAGCAGTGTTCCCCCCACAGGCTGCCTGTCCTGGGCATGTTTGATGCCCCAGGCTATGCAGAATTTCCTGTACTCTGGGGCCTGCAGGCTGTAGCCACTGGAACCAGCTTTCAGGTGCTGTCAGGGGAGCAGATCCGCATGGGGGTTGGAGCTTCACCTGGGACATGGTGAAGGTGAGAGAGAAGGAAATGGGGGTGTGGGGTGCAGAGAAAGGTGAAAGGCTGCAGGCTGGGATGTGGCAAGCAAAGACTCGGATTGGAAAATGGTCAGGCCGAGGGAAGAGGGATGAGGGAGTAAGGCTGGGCTGGGACTGCGGAAAGAAAGAGACTGCCTAGGTGATGGTGTGATCTCCCTCTCCTGGCCACCAGTGTGGCATTCATCTTGCATAGCTTCATATTCTCTATTTCCATTTACAGTCAGTGACACTCACAGGGAACAATTCATGTGACCTATATTAAATGTCTGCTTAGGATGAATCATGCCCCAGGACTGCTGATTTCTCTGCCTTGACTACAAAAGGCTTGTCAGATGATTAGCTCAGATGGACACCTCTGCAGGATCAGATGGAGCCCAGCCTCACAGCCTGCAGGAGGGATGTCAGCTGCCGAATCCCCTGGGGGTTTTAAGCCAAGGCCAATGAGAACTGGACACAGTCCCAGTCCCATGCTGGCATGCAAACCTCCTGCAGGGCATCTCTCCGTGTCACAGTCCGACTCCCCAGCCCCTGGATGCAGTGTGCATTCCTCAGTCCTTCCCTCCATCTCTTCCCCAGGCTTGGCCAGGGCTGGCTGGGTCCTCAGTGCCTGAGGTTAAGTGTGTGGGGAGGTTACGGTGGGACCTTGGTGTGGGTCTAGGGGTGGGGAGATGAGTGGGGTGACTGGAAGAAAGGGGACAAGGTGGATGTAGGGGAGATGAGACTAATGTGACAGGATGCTTGGAAGTGCTGATGGGAAGGGGTAACAAGACTCAGTGTTGAGTCTGAGGAGAGGAACCAGCAGGGGACACCAGCAAGGACGGGGAACATGGCTGGGAGCACAGCACTAGGGAAGGGGAGAGGGGCAGAGGAGGTGAGTAGCCTAACGAGACAGAAAACAGAATGAGCACCAAGGAGAAAAGAAATACTGAAATGCTATTTATTAAATTAGTGCTGCCTACCTTGTGCAGTGAATAAAACAGGGCCCTGCAGGGAAAACAGTGTGTAGCCACGTGGTTAACGCATAAGGGAGCAAACTAATGGTTGCCTGAAGATTCCTGCCTTCTCCTAATTTTTCAGTGCTTGGCTTTGTACTGTCATTTTAATAAGTTTTGTTATGTGTCAGATGTACATACCCCACTATAATGTTTCTGAAATGAGTGATGTGCATCCTCATTTTCACCCTGTTGCGTCTCACATTGTTTCTGTGTGTAATGCTTGGTCCAAAAAGCAACATATCCCTCCAGCCCTTTGCTGCTGTCCTACAAGGAGGTGTGAGCCTGGAGGAAAACACAAACCACTGACCTTCCTCCCTAGAGGCAGGAACATTGCCCACTGAACTGCACTGTCACTTAATGCCTTATCCTGGATGTAAATGCTCACGTGGTTTATGGAGCACACGGTAGAGCAATAAAACACAAGGAAATCAAAGGCATATTTTTGCTCTGTTTTTGTATTACCAGTCGTGTTTAATGCAGTGCACTTAAAATGCCTCTAGAATACATTAGAGTGTTTTTGATGGTAAATTTAACTGCCAAACTATTGCCTGCCTCACTGGGATCCCGTCTTATCTTCCCATCCATACACTCCCTGTCTCACTTCACCACTAATGGGAGAAGGGAGAAATGCACCACCAGCCCAGCAAGAGCAAAGCCTGAGGAGTTTGAAGTCATTCCTGGGCTGCTCAATATCACCCAGGAGACGAGACTCCTGCCTGTGCAGTGAATATCACCAGGTTAACGCCGAAGGACCGACGCTGACCTACTATTTTCTTCTTTTGGCACACCTCTCTGAATCACACAGTGCAGACGTCTTGGTTCATCTGGTGACTTGAGAGCTACTGCCCTGACACCAAGCAGGGCTGACCAGAAATAGAGATATGAGGCTGTTGATATTTGCTCTTCCCTTCATGCACACATAAAATCTGTAATGAATGTTTTAGATTCATATAACTACTACCCAGTGACCACCATTTTAAGGGATTTACCAAGGCCAAGGCTTAAGCCCCCCAATACAGTTTCTGCTAGAAATAAGCCTGCCCACCATATGCCACAGACCAATAAAAATATTGCACTGCAATTCATCTAAGAAAAATCCTGTTAAAGAAACATTCTTAAAGACGAGGAAAAATTCCTTTTTGGGGCTTGCAACATGAATCCTACTCTTCTAGTGCACAAAATTCAGAGAGTAAACCTGATTAGAAACTGAAGTGAAAGCCATGCATCTGTTTTCATTGTCCATCTGAGAGAAATGCCAAGGAACAAGCGAACAGCAGAAAGTGAAAAACAAATTAGATTCTGAAAAGCCTTGCAAGGATAAACATTTGAGGTATCCTTTATAAATCAAAGTATGCAATGTTTAACATGCCGGCATCCATTCAGATTAAGTACTAATGACCACCAGACTGAAGTCTTGTGCCTTCAGCTACAGAAATAATCCCAAATTTCAAGAGATTAAATAGTTGCACCTGTAACATCAGAGGAGAAAAATGTGGATGCAATGGGACTGGTAGGATTTGCACCTTCACAGAGGAGACTGATGGCATCTGCATGCACTGGGCATGCAGGACTGGGCTCCTGGGAGACACAGAGAACCTCCTCTCCTGAGCAAGCAAGCTCTTAGGCTGGGCACTTTGTTCTGAGCTACATCTCACTACCAAGTGCCTCAAGAATTGTACAGAAAAGCTGTTCTACCCAGTTTAAAACTGACCTGAGAGTAGTAGAAAGTGTCTGACAGTGGTAATTCAGAGAGGACAGTGTAATTCCATAGATATTAGGGTGAAATTCTTTACTCAGAGGGTACTGAGGCCCTGGCACAGGCTGCCCAGAGCAGCTGTGGATGCCCCATGCCTGGAGGTGCTCAAGGCCAGGCTGGATGGGGCTTTGGGCAACCTGGTCTGGTGGGAGGTGTCCCTGCCCATGGCAGGGGGCTGGAACCAGGTGGCCTTTAAGGTCCCTTCCAACCCAAACCACTCATTCTGTGTCACATTCTGTGACTATGAACTAGGTCCCCTCTGAGAGCTGGACAGAGCTGTACTGCAGCAGAGCAGGGCTGGCTACCAGTCCTGCAGTACAGCGACTGTGCCGGCTGGCTGGAGATCTGTGACAACTGGCTGGGCCTGCCACGAGAGAGATGTTACATGGAAACTGATTCACAAAAGGATCCTCTGGAGCAATTCTATCATAGCTAACTTTGAGGAAAGGCACAACATTTAAAGCAAGTGCCTCCTTGTAGCAAACAGAGTTTTAATCACCATAGAAGTGAGACGGACAAAAGGACTGGATAGCTCAAGGAAATGGTCTGAATGAAGTCAAGCTCAGCAGTGATTAAAAGCTGCTACCACCTCATGGCCATCCAGGGGATATCTGAGATGAGCTGATAGCTCTCAGACCACAGGCATCAACATCTTTGTAGCACCACCTAATTGGCTCCCTTGTTGGCAGTCTCAACAGTGATGCCATGGTTTAAAGGGGTTGCAGGGAGTAAATCCACTGCTCTGGGTGGGGAACAACCTGAGGTGCACTGGCAGAGCCGGGGACAGAGGCTTAAGCAAGCTTATAATGCCAGTGGCTTTATTTTTCTTGCTCTGAGGAGACATAAAAGCTTCCAGCAATTCCAGCTGTCAGCCCAGTCCTGCTCAGAGAACTGAGATCTTTCCAATAAAGAAAGCCAACAGCAAGGCAAGAATTTGTAGCCCTGTTCCTCTAATTGCAAGGCTCTTCCCCAGCCCCATTAATTTCCTGTGAAACTGAGAAGTTTAGTCAGCATTAAATCTGGGAGTGTTGCCTTCCACTGGGACTCTCTGTTATGCAGCAGACAGGCTTACATTTTTGCTGTGAAGAATATTTTATTGACATTGATACAATATATACATTGCAAAAGAGCATTCAGAATAAAGTATTTCTCTATTTCAGTGGGGAGACATGTTTGCTATACAGATGGCTGGAGTAAATCTGGCCTCACAATTAAAATCTGTTTAGAGTTTGTAGCGGAGTGACTGATGGATTAGGCTCAGTGCTCCATCAATTTCCCCCTCCCAATGCCTCTCTGTAGCACAACATTGATGGCAGGTCATAAATAGCCATTTGTACAAAGTGCAGGAACTCTTTAAGTATCATTTTATAGCTAGTATATATATTCCAAGTGGCTGGCGAAATGCAAAGTGGAAATGCTTGGGGTCTTTAAGTAACAAAGGCAATAGACCGTGGGTGGCAAGCAATACCTTTCTATTTGCATCAAGGATGCACTGTTATATAGGAATGGGGATATTGCTAATATTCTGGTAAAACCTTTATTTGCTGCACATGGAAAAAAAAAAAAAAAAAAAAAAAAAAAGAAGCAAAAATAAATAAAAAAGAAGCAAAAAGAAAAAAAAAAAAGAAAAACAAACAAACAGGTGCTTTTCTAAAGAGAGTGGAGTACTAAACAGGGTTTTCTGGCTAAACTCCTGCCAGGTTATTTATGGACCCACTCTTTAAATCTCCCTAACACTTCTGATTAGTGCAGGTTTTCACTTTGCTTTTTGCCATATACTCTAGCAAAATTTTACTGGACACCACTAAACAGCCACTTTGTTCTCCACAGGTTATTCATCTCAAGGCTGTCTTACATCAAGAGAGGCAGGACTCTACCAATTGTGAGTTATATCAGCGGTGTATAACACCACTCTAAAAGGGGGCCGTTGCTCGTCAAACAATGTTGAAACAAAGCAGAAGAGAAATGTGGAATACTAAGGTGGAAGCACTGCTGTAACAGTAGCCACATGCCGTGGTCAGAGAGGAATGGCAGAGGCACAGAGCAGAGTCCCGAAGCAGCCCCCTTGTCTCAGCTGAGGAGAAGAGCATCCGCACCAGCCCCTTGCAGGGAGAGAGTCTGTCCATGTCCCTCACTGGAGCCTGTGCCCCCACAGGCTCCCCTCTAGCTTAGCTTGTTCCCACCGGAGATGTAAATCCAGAAGAAAACTTTCCAGTGACCAGAAATGGAATCACAACCCAATATGCTTCTCAGAAGCATCTACATAGGAAGAGAGCATGTTGGGCAGCACTTACTGGAGACTCCTGCTGCTTCCAACAGGGGTGTTTCAGGACAGAGAGCTTCAGAAGGAGGTCATGATTCAGATCCCATGGCATTACTGAGGCAATGATGCTCTGTTGAACACTAACTCCCGGGTGTTTTTACATGGAAATCTATCGGTTCGGCTTACAAGCTCTATGCTTTCAGCCGTGTTGTCTGGATTTGCCTCTAAAGCCAAGAACAACCTCCACAACTTTCCAGTAGGGGAACCTATGTGGAGTCCCAGGTGTGAGAAAACTCCAGGGAAGATCTGCATCTTGTCCTCTCTGGTTGAACTTTTCCACTGCTTTAAAGAGTAGTAGGGATACTGCTACTGTTTGTAGTTAAGGGGTAGAGATCATTAAGCACTACTGTAAATTACAGACAAGAAGGATAAGTCCTTTTCCACTCTGGAGTGTTGCTATTTATTAATTTTCTTTAACAGTGAGTAATATTTTCTGCAAGGTACACAGAGCAGTTGTCCTCCTTGACCTGTTGTGGCCTGACAACAGAAGCAAAGCTTAAGTGAGGAATAAACAAGGAATTATTTATTTGTTCTTGGCTCAATTAATTCCTGGCTTGGAACCCAATGCAGAAATCAGGCTATTTTCACATGTGCATTGTAGTAAACTGGTGTCAGGCTGAGCCATGCCTGGCATTACCTCATGCCTGAGAATTACCAGGGAACTATTATATTTGGAAATAGACAGAATCATGTTAGGGCACTGGAAAATACATTCCCTTCACAACAGGATGCAGTAGCCTCCAACAGCCAAAAGCCCAGGGAACCCAATGCCAGGAAAACCCATCTGCTTTCCTAGTATGCCAGTCCAAATCATAATCATGGGTAGTATTAAAAACATATCTGCAAAAGAACACGGAAAGTGAGTTTTAGGCCTTGTGACTTACTGCTAGCTGAGCTCAGCTTCTCTGGAGCACCCTGGAATCTGTCTTCAACAAATGTACCTCCTGAAGTATTAATATACCTGCTCATAATTTTTTTAAAAAGATCACTTTTCCTGTCGTAAGATGAGCAATTCAAACACAGGCCTGGCTGGATACCTCCTTACACATTTAGTTACAGAAAAAGCTGTAGAGATGACACACATGTCCATGCATATGTATGCTGGCAAATTCCTGCCTTTCAGGGAGGCGTATGAGGAGAAGAGGACTCCAGGGCTCTCATGATGGGTTTCAGTTGCCGGCGCTCTTGCACCAGGCAACTGCATTTAATAATCATCATGCTGTGCAGACATATAATGTAGCTGGTTTCTCACCCTACCAGAGGCAGATAAAATATAATAAATTCCATGTGTAACAAAAGGAATGAATAAGGCAAAAAGGAGGCAGTGTCTGAAGGGACAAAATATGTGTAAGAATTTCTACAAGGACTGACTGAGAGGCCTTCCAATTAAAAACCCACATGTATAGGACACTGTGCATTCATGCACTGGTTTGGTGAACAGACAGAGCAGTTAGACAGCGAGATGCTGCCTATCTTGAATGCTGCTCCAAGACCACACAGCAGAAGAAAGGCTATGCAACATTGACCTGTTGGCTTCTGCTATCGTATAGAGCTAAGTTAATGGGACCTGGTAGCCAAGCAGTCTCAAAAACAACAAGAGGCTTTGAAAGTTCCCTTGCTATGCACAACACACAGATATCCTATATAGTCACTTAGGTCCAGGCTTGCTAAACAACACATTAACAATGCTGGCAGCTGTCTGGATGGGCCTTTTCACTTCTCATTGCTACCACTGAGGGAGCCAAAGCAGTCTTAGCAACAGTTGGAAATTTGGGCCAGAAAGGCCTGGGATTCCATTTGACACCAGGTATGTTGGTTCATTTTTTTCAGTTGATTGACACTAAGGGGACCGGAGCAAGGCTCACAATGGCACATTGCTGCTGCTGCTGTTCATTTTGGGCTATTAGCATGAACAGAAACAGCTATTTCATGCTGATGCCTCAAGATTTTCAGCCATCTGTAATATTTAAGCCCTTCTCTGTCCACTATGAAAAACAGCTTGGGAAAGACAGGTAGGGGAACAAATCCTTCGGCTCCTCTTAGCAGCTAGAAGATGATAAGACGTGGAAGGATGGCTTGCAGATGCTCTTCACTCCTTTAATGCTTCACTTCTATGAACACAGTGGGGCATAAATCCAACTGAAAATCTCTATTACATCTGTAGTTGCTAGTAAAAAGGTAATCTTCCCAGCTTGACAAGGCCCGAAAGCCAGAGCTGTAATGGAGGAAGGCCTCTTTATTCTGCCTACTCAGGCAGAGGAGAAAATTACTCCTTTGCTACTTCCATTTGCATGGGTTACCTACCCACAGTGCTTTGTGTGACAGGGCAATAATTACCATAACACTATATAGCCTTGGATTTCAGATTTGTAAGATTCACAATGATTTATGCTGAATTTCAGAAAACATTCTTGTTTGGGGGCACCAGTTAATTAACTGCCCACTCACTACGTCTCCCTGGATGCAGGTAAAGGACAGCACTGCTTCTAACCTGGAGCATATTGTGTTTACTCGTGTCTTGCTGCTCACCTGGGAGTACCAAACACGACATTTCATTGATCTTGGTCCTTGCCTTGCTAAGCACTTTCAGCTTTCATCCTGCAAGGATTTGCTGCAGAATTGTATAAATCAAGAAACTCATAGACTGAAGGCTTGGCAATGACAGCTGTTAGAAAAGACTTTGGGGTGAAAGATGATGGTCAGGGTGTTATTAGAGCAGAAAGGCCTCTGCTAAGTCCTCCCTGCATGGACGTTAGTTGAGGTGAATAATTAGCTGGAATAAGAGAGTGAATGCAGGTGATTCTGTAAGGAGTAGAGGCAGGTCTGAAAAGGAATACCTAAGGTGATATTATTTCTAGTCGTGAGTGGGGTTTGGTAGGTGGGTGTTCAAAAGCTGCTCCCCATAGGACATCCTCATTGATGAGTGAGAAAGGAATCTCATAGGTTGACCTTGTCATCAGGGAAATTGGGGATTTAACTCTTTGTTGGCATTAGTATTCTGTAATTTCCACAGTTTATACATTTATTCTCCCTCTAAGTATGTTTTCCTTCCTCATACCACTCGTGCTAAGGGCCAGTACATTTAACTTTATGATCATGAGGATTGCAGTGAAAACTGTCTTCTTCTGGAGGTGCAGATTCATCACCAGCAGGAGGAGGAGGGCCTGGTGCCAGGCAAGAGCTGGCCGACAACAATGGCTCCCTCCTCTTAGTAAAAAGACCCAGAAGGCATGACATGAGGAGGCTTTGTCTGGCCTCCAGGGCTGCAATTCTGGCCAGTTTCTCAACACTTGATAATTCAGGTGATCAGAAAATATTATTGAAAATGTAGGAAATCTTGCTTTTTATTACCCTGCTGTTTTCAGTAATGACTGTGCAGTAGTCTTGGACAGAGACATATGGTTTACAGTAGAATATCCATCTCCATAGATTTCTTTTCTGTGGTTATTTATCATATTTGTCCTTCTTTAGCAGCACAACCATCAGTTATACACAATGTAAAGGAGGAAGTAATAAAGCGCCAAGTGCCATGCAGCAGTACTCCTGTCTTGCCAGCATCAGGACTGCTGATGGGACCATCTGGCTCCGGTGCCCTGCTTATTAGAATGGACACACAGGGACATCTCAGCATGAAGGGTAAAATCACAGGCAATCATAAAATAGCAGGACCAAGATGGTGGCATTTCCATCCCAAACCCTCCTGGTTCACCCATACACTACAGTTGTTAAAGGTCTGTTTTCCTCTTCTAGCCCTCAAGGATTTCATCACAGTGAAATCCTCTTAGGACATGGATCAATCACACTGCTAGTGTTTTATCATTCAGAGACTGCACATTACCCTCCAAAGACCTGA
Organism: Netta rufina; assembly: GCF_964035555.1. Classification (NCBI taxonomy): domain Eukaryota; kingdom Metazoa; phylum Chordata; class Aves; order Anseriformes; family Anatidae; genus Netta; species Netta rufina. Next base: position 35,596,153 of record NC_140125.1, on the reverse strand, counting down.
GGCAAGGTATCACAAAAACAGCCCAGCTTTTCCATTTTCTGTTACTTATTGAGTGGTACTTCCATTCCACTTGCTAAATAGCCATTAAGCTCTTTTTTTTGTTTTGTTTTGTTTTGTTTGCTTGTTTGTTTGTTTTTGTTTTCCCACCAACAATGTGGGAAACACTTCACTAAGAAGACCTCTGTCAGTCTTCCCACCCTGGGCTGGTTAGCAGAGAAGCTTCACTACTCCCTACCCTGATCTTTAGCTTTTCTCATTTTTCTGGATCTCAGAATTGGTGAGCATCAGCAAACAAAATTCTCAAAAGGCCCTGGTTCTGTGGCTCATCAAGGTTGTAGGCAAACATCCCTATTGCTCTTTCAACACTTTGACTTCACCAGGAAATAAAAAGCATTTCTTGGAACCTCCTTCTTAATGGAGGAGAAGATGAGGGGAGAAGAAATATCTCAGGCTCTATATGGCACAGACAGCTTAATGGTATTTCTACATCTTCAGTGACACCAGAGCTGGCCAAAACAACAAAACCAAAAATCCTTTATTTTAGGTTGTCCTTTATGGTCCTTTACTTTTTTTTTATTATTATTATTTTTTCCTTTTTTTTTCTTTTTTTTTTTCTTTTTTCTTCTACATGTGTTGAGAAACTGCAGGTAGATATGTTGTGATCCTGGTGACCCACTCCTCTTGGTGCCATCAACATCTGCTGTGCTCATAGCTCTTCCTCTCTTCCTCCTTGTGTGTCCATACCCAAACCTTCCTAATCATCCTCCCCTGAGGCCACTCTTGCTGCTTCTGTCACATTCTGTATATGGCAACCACCACACCATTAGCCCTTCAACTCCACCAGGTGCCTGCGATGTTGTAATTCATGTCCTGGCACAATCTCAGTCGGTGTTACAGCACCTTCTTCTACTCCAGTCTGTGACCTACAGGCTTTCCTGCAGAGTTGTACTTTCTACTGACTGTCCTGTTTCTATGCTATTCAGCCCTGAATCTTTCCAAAGCAGAGACTACCACCATGATGGTATTCTGGTGTCTCTTAACAGTTGCCAAAATGTTTTCCACCAAACTCATTTCATTGGCAGCTTTAGCCAGGATCCATGTGTGCAGAGGTGAAAGGCATTAACCTCTTCTGGCCAGGTGCTGTCTCTCATTTCAAGCTTGCTTGGAGTTGCTGCCCCAACACTGGGTGTACTCTCAGATTGCTTCCCAGAGAGAAACAGCCAACATTTTTTTGTTGGTGGTGTTTTTTTTCCCCAGCTGCAATCTGCTGCTTATTTGGAAGGACAGAAGGAACCAATAAACTGGCTATATAAGGACAGGCAAAAGACCAAAACACTCTACAGCCTGCCTGAAACTAAAATTCCAGGTGGTTGAACTGGACTCTGAGAGAAACAATAGGACACTAGAAAAAAAAAAGGAAAAACTACTGCCAGGGAGTGTAGAAGACTATGGGAAACTTTTAGATAAAAAGGAGAAAATAAAACAAAACAAAACTTGAAAGCTGGAGGGAAAGAGAGAGAGACCACAGCCTCTTTGATCCTGAAGATACTTCTGAAGGTAAGGCTCGCTTTTGCTGTGCATGCAAGGTGACTTCCCAGCTTTCTTTCTAAGCATTCAGTTTTGTCCACTGCTGTTCCTCTGCAGGCCATCAGACCAAGGGCAACATTTTAGCATATTTCTAGTCTTGGTAATACAAGTGAGCATACGAATTCTCCACTGAATCTGGGAGAATTGCTTTGGCTTTATATCCATACAATGAAGAGTAAAATCTTTCAGATGGATTCTCCACATTACAAATTATTCCAGATTAAATTGTGAGTCAGATGCTAAGCAGGAGGCAGGTGTGGCATACAGCAATGGCAGCCAGCCAGTGTAGGGGGAGAGGGCTTATCTGCCAGGAAAACTAAAGCCCAAGGAAAGAGAGAAGACCAGAGCCCATTTTAGGGTGCTAAGAAATGTCTGCTTTGGCTGAAGCGGAGCTCGTGAAAGATTTCTGGGAACAGAGGTGGGCTGGAGTAAGTCCCAAACCAGAGTCTGAGAATGAGGAGAAAGCCAAAAACGTCCACAACATCCAGGATAAAGAGAAATGAGGAAACTTATGAGGCTAGGAAATAATAATTTTGTGATATTTTGTTTACTCCCAGCCCCAAAATCTATCAGAAAGCACCTTGTTATGACATCTCTCTCACATTATCACAAGTATGCCCTTAGTATTTTCCTTCAAATCCAGGCTGAGTCTCATCCAGGTCTAGACTCGCATCAAGTTCAAGGACATTCAGCTGACAGAGTTTGATTTAGCTTGAGACAGAGGAAACATAGGGAGACATGTAACACTTTATCTACAGCTCTGGTGATGGGGGAAAGAGAAAGTACTGGAGGCTTGGCTGCTAACAGACTAGTGCCCTTTTGTGCCTAGAGAAAACCACGCTAGACAGCACTGGTGGGAGGAAACCACTTTTGACTAGAAAGGGGCTTTCCTTCAGGGTAGGAACATGAGTTGTTTATTAGCTGGAATTTCTGTTTTCCCCTTCCTGAGAACCTCCTCTCCTCCATGCAATCCTGGTATGGGAGGAAGCTGTTTTGTCATTTAAAAGAAAGAAACAGATGGAATATGTGGCAGTGTTAAAAAGCTCCAGCTTGTTGCCACGGTAACTGAGGGAGATATATTTTTTAATTATTATTTTAAATTCTTCATTGTCTTCATTAAAGGTAACAATGATAGCGGAGAATAAACAAAGTGATGCCCTGCTGTGCAAATCAGTCCCTCAATAAATAAAATTAAAGGAGTGCTCTGCATTGCAAATGCTGATACAGTCACCAGAAGGGTGGAAGGACTGCAGGTTATCCAAGGATGATGAATTATGCATGCTGGCAAGTTAAGGACAAGGCAGGGTCGTTCAGTACCTCTGCCCTATACCTTCTGCTGGGTGGGCTAGGACTGAACTGCTAGAGCAGTGGACAAAGAACCATCCTGCATGAATCAGGGGGTTGTCCGATAAGCCTTAGGGGTCAGGAGGGAATACTGCCATGCATTCACCAAAAAGGTCATTATTCCCCAAGAATGCAGGTGCAAGAGCTGTTGGTTCCTTGTGTGCTGTTCAGCACTGGCACTTGGAGATGGAGCAACCTGAAATAAGTAGTGGATGAATGAGAGTCTTCTACCAAGATGTCTAGCACCCAAGATTTTTAGCAAACTTCATCAGTTCCTTACACCTCATACATACTGGTATCACTCTGTCCAGCACTGAAATTCTGTTAGCCCTGCTGTGAACTACAGCAGTCACTTTCCAATTCATAGCTATACATCAGTTAGGAATATGAGAAGTAGAGATACACCTGGCTATCTGAAGCTGTACGATAAATCTAGGGTGGGCTGCAACTTTTCTGGCTCAGAATTTGTCCTGGGCATAGGAGTAACAAGAGCCCTGATAGTAAACAGATTCAGCTGTGATTTTATGATACATATCACATTCAATAAAACATCTCAAACTGCTTTGACTTTACTTGTTGAGTCAGCCAGAGTTAGGCAGCTGTGGTTAGGCATAGATAGATTAGAGCAAAGGTTACAAGGGGAAAGTGCCTAGGTGGCTGAGTGAACAGCAGGCCACCTTTGGAGGGAAATGTTTTTCTCTTGATGAGCCCAAGGTCAGCAAAGAGAACATCTGAACACAGCTCTAATTTGATCGAGAGATTACATTTTGTGATAACAAGTTCATACACAGCAAAATTCCTGTTATTATTTCTTCTGACTGTGTTTGTTATTGCTGATGGAACAGGCAGATTAAAGATACAGCCAAGCCTGGAGAGGATTCTCCCTGGGGATGAGAGTGTCTAGAGGTTCTCCAGCTTTCCTGCCTCTGCCCCCAGCCCTAGTCCTTTCCCAGACTTTCTTCATGCCCAAGCATCCAAGCGTGAGAGAGAGATAGATCAGATGGGGGATTCAGGGCATAGGCAGCTGCTCCCCTCTTCCCTCAGCAGAAACAAACATGGTCTAAATTTAACATTGCTGCTGCTTCCTGTGTTTCCAGTGAAGTTTGAGTCTCCAGGGGCTGTGGAGTTGCCACCAGCAGGGATGGGACAGCAGCCCTCCCTCTCCCTGGTTTGGGAGCCCCGGGTTTGCTGGGCAGCTCCAAGCACAAATCCCTTTATTTAAATAAATGGACAGGGGAGTCCACTACTCTGTTCTTGGTGCATCTCCACTGGGAGGAGAGTGAATAAACATCAGTAAATGATCATCTTTTACTCTCTGCAGATATCTCTGTATTGGCAGGACCAGGTCAATTATTAAGGCAGAAACCATCTCTGGAAGATGTGAGCTATTTCTGAGATCATATAAGCAAAAATGAATCTCACGATTTTTATTTGCTTTACTAGTAAGTGATGTGGCTCTTCCAAGTATAGCAATGAGAAAGGGTTGTCCCAGGGTCCGCTCCAGGACCTGGGTCCTACTTTATTCTCCTGTGTAGATGGCCATTGCATGCTAAGCAGCCAGAAAGCAGTTCTAAGCTCTCCTTTCTCCAGAGCCAGAAATAAGTAGGTATCTGCCTGCTTGATTTCACATGACTAGAAATGCACTGGCCATCCAGACCGTATCACTCTGGGAGTCTTCCTGATGCTAGGGGAATAGTATTATCCATTTTGATAGCTGTTCACATGTCATTTAATCCTGTCTCTTTTAGTAGGTCTAAGTATAGTATTAAGCATAAGATAAAGTAGGAAATATTATACAATAATCATTAGAGATGGAATATGATCGGAGTATAGGTGGTAGTTTCACACATATGAGTACCCATTACTAAGACGGCTTTTGTCAGCTCAGCATTAGGTAGGCTAAATGGAAGTTAAATGTCCAGGAAATATTGGAGGTGTGAGACAAATGACTTGAGGCTTTCCATGGGCAAAAGGTCAGAAGAAATGGCCTCATTGCCAAGAAGACCGTAGACTTAATTTTTTACTTAAGTTGTCGCGTAACTGAGGATATAACTTAGATAACAATAAGACAGTCTGATCATAAGTATATTGCATTGTTCCCAATTTACTTGTAATATCGCATTATAAGATTGATAAATATATTTCTTTGTGTATATTACAGGAAATCCCAGTCTCATAGGGGCGGTTCTCTCAACCCTTTCTCAGCTAATGTCTGTGCGGTCACATGGAGGAGCCAGGTCCAGCACTTCTGAATGATGTAGTGTATATCCTCACAAATAAAATGTGCTTTTCTCTTCACCTTTAATCTAAAAATCTCTTTGATTTCTACCTGATGCTCATACTTTCTCAGTGCTGTGGTTTTTTAAGAACTGGTCCAATGAGGAGCCTCAACTTGTATCTGAGAGGATGCTTGGGTAGCTCCCTATTTTATACTGTTTAGCTCATCCTTGCCATGATAGACCCGGTTGCAGAGGGACACTTTCTTCACCTCCTGTACACATCTTCTCATTCTTTTCTCTTAGCAAAAATGGCAGCAGCCACTGTTAACAAGCACAGCAAGGATCGCTAGTTTCCCATGGCTGTTGATAGCTAACAGTGGCTGATAAAAAAACAATATAATTCCATCAAATAAACAGAAATGTACCATGGGAAAATACCCTCTGTATTCTTGCCTTCGTTTTTTTGATGTGATAATCAAATCACAGCTGCTGATGCATTGCATGTGTCCATTGCAGATGTGTTTTTTTCTGGGATCAGGTGGTCCAGGTGGATCTGTCAGGGAATGGCATCCCATCCTCACAGCATTTTGAGGATTTCAGAAATACCCTCTCCTCACAGTGGAAAAACAAACAAACAAACAACAAAACACACACAAACACAAAAAAAACACAAATACTAAAGAGACTATTACTGCTGCATTGGGACTGGGGTATCACTCTGGAGATTTTCAGTTTTTCTGTATTAATAGTTTGTTACTTTTTTTTTTTTTTTTTTTTTTTTTCTGAGTTAAAAAATTCCCACCAGACTGGTTATAGCAATACCCGGTGAGTGCCATCCATCCCTCCAAAGCAAGGCTGACTTTCAGCTTCAACACTGCTTTAGGAGTTTGATTTACTCCTGAAGGGAGGACAATGTCACATCCTTTTCTTACTACAGAATAACACTAGATTTAATGTTTTCTTTGTGTATGCGTGTATATATATGTATATAATTTTGTGTATAAACACAGAAAGTCCACACTGAGCTTACTCTTCCCTGAGATCAGCATGTGGTCCCTCTGTTTCAGCATTCACCTGGAGCAATGAAAAAACCCTCCAGGTAGGAGATAGGTTAGGCTTTGTATAAATGTTCTTTCTGGTCCTCATTTCCAGGAAGGCTCATCCTGTGTTTCCATCTGCCCTGTGAGCTAGAAATTTTCCATGTGGACTCTTTCCCCAGGTCCTTTACCTCATGGTACTTACAGGGAAGTGCAAATGAGTGAGCTGAGGGAAGAAGATGTGGTTTTGATCTCTTTTTTTCCCTGGCCAACATCAGAGAAGGAGCAGTTTTTGGAGGGTGGAGCATCTGACCTGTCTAATTTTATCTGTAAGGATGCAGATCTATCTTTTCAAAGCTGTTTTCAAAGTGACTCTGATAACAGGACTGCCTACAGATAGGGCTGCAATGATTATTCAAAGCATTAATCAGGGAAAAAATTATGCCAGTTACTGATTAACTAATTACCGCAATCAAATATTCACTCCTCTCTTTGGAACGATGGGCACGGTGCTGGGGAAAGGTGACAACAACAACAACAGCAACAAAAAAAACCTGAAAACAAAAAATAGTTGCTTTAATCTTCAGTGAGATAGGGGAGGCTGAAGGCTCCAAGGGAGGACAGAGGGCTCCAGCTGCGGCCCCTTTCTCTCTGTTTTCACTCCAGTGCATCTTTGCTTGCTCCAGCTTACAATTTAATGAAACACCAGGAAGGAACAGACAGCGCTTCATCAAGGGAGAAGCGCTTGAAAGTGACCCTTTCTAATAGCAGCGAATGAGAGATTCGATAATGTCGCTCAGCTCCCTGTTTCTGCCCTCAGCAGAGGCTGTGTCCCTGCAACTGTGGGGAAAAATCCTGCCCTTGTAGAGGGGAAACCTTCCAGGAGACTTCCTCCATCCAGATCCAGCACTGCCAGGGATGTGGTTTGCAGAGGCAATGTGGGAAGACAGGGAAAGGGACAACTGGAGCCTTACGGTTACACTTTCAGGATATTGCAAAAACCCCAGCTTGCTTTAGTGGAGGTTTGGAAAGTGTACATGAAGGCAATAGGTAAAACACTGCGGGGGTTGCGGGGAGATAAAATAACAGCAAACTCAGCTCCTTCTGCAACTACCTGAAAGGAGGTTGTAGAGATGTGGGAGATTCGGTCTCTTTTCTCAGGCAGCAAGTGATAGGACATGAAGAAATGGCTTCAAGTTGTGCCATGGGAGGTTTAGGTTAGATTTCTGGAAGTATTTATTCATGGAAAGAGTGGGTAGGCATTGCAACAGGCTGCCCAGGTAAGTGGTGGAGTTGCCATCCATGGAGGTATTTAAAACACATGTGGATGTGGCACTTAGGGACATGGTTTAGAGGTGGACTTGGTAGTGTTAGGTTATGGCTGGACTTGATGACCTTAAGGATCTTTTAAATGATTCTGTGATTCTATTCTGAACTGCATTATTCAGTCTAAAGGCAAATCTTGACTGAGCATCTATCTGGCTGTAGAGCAGTCTCCCAGGGAAAGGGGTGGAAGAGCATCTGTGGTTGTCTTAAAGCATGCATTACACAGCCTCTATTTGCACTGCTTCCTTAGTAAGGTTAATATGTTTCAGGATCAGGTGATCTGTAGTAATGCTGCTTCTCCAAATATGACACTCATATCAGTCATCCAGCAATAGCACTTTCTATTAAATAGCAGTTAATAGCAAAATGTGTTGTCTACTAGAAGCTTTCATAACGGGCTGAGCAGCAGTCCTACTGCCAACTCTGCAGCCAGTATACCTGCTCTGTATACATTACTGCAGTGGTTTTCAGTCCAAACTCTGAAGAGTCCTGGAGGTTCACAGACTGCTCCTATGACTTGCAAAAGAACAAAGGAGCATAAGTGTTGTTAGCTGTCTTACATTTGTTCTACAGGAAATAAATTTTAAGGAGCTCATAAACTGAACATATGGGATCATCCATTAGCATAGATGGTTCATCTTGCCCTCAAAACTTTTTTCTAGTTGTAGATGTTAGACATACTGACTAGAGACATCAGGAGAAGAAAGATGGGTTAGAAAAACCTTTCTAGTGAAAGGAAATGGTACCATCTGAAAATTAGGCTTGGTTTCTCTGATAACCACATTGTCATTGGTTTTCAATTTTATATCTCTTACAGCACCAATACATCTCTTGGAAAGGTGACCTGAGCTCCAGCTCTCCATGCCTTGTCTCCACAACGCATTTTCACAAGTGCCAGCGGAGGTGGGGGCATCTCACAACTGCTGCTTCAGGCACTATTTGGAGAATTAGCATATGCATTTGTATCGCTGGCAAAGAACTGCAGAAAGTGGAGTTGCTCAGACACCACTGACAGTAGAAAATGGTCTGCAAAACTATGTTATGTGTTTTATTTGCAAACAAGGGAAAAAATGTCTCAGCTTTGTAGTGAGACTCTAGAATGAGAAGTTGAACCACAAACCAACTGCAGTCAGCAAGAGATTTGCAGGCGTTTGGCACTGCCATAATGACAACCCACAAGTGGTCAGTACATGTCAATCCAGGAAGATGCAACAAAATCTCAAAGCTGGACAACTTGGTTTGGATTTTTTATTTTATTTTGTTTTTTAATTTTTGCTGTTCGTGGTGATGTAGGGGTCTTGACATTCTCTTCTATGGTGTTTGAATAATAGAATGGCTTAAGTTTGTCTGTTAGCCAGGAGGTTTTTTTAAAAAATGAAGAAGAAGAAATAGAAAAGCCTTAGATGTTAATTGCTATTTATTCAAAATGTAATAACTACAGAGCCTGAAATTCATACCAGTTTCAGAAATGAGATCACGCTTCATAATAATTGCTATTTCATACTGTTAGCTCCTTAATGTTTTTATTTTAAAAATCATCAAAAAAATCATTTCTAGTGCCACTGACACCCACTCAGCCACCTACTCACTTACATCCCACATACACACACACAATTTGCCCTTAAATGTTACTGAACATTTAAAATCTCTTTCCTCTTGGTAATTTGCAAATATTAATCATTTTTATTTTTTTTTTTTAGTAGAGAAGGAATTTTTGCCTGATTCTCACCAGTAAACCCTCCCTTTTCTGACATGTATGCAGCAAAGCACAGAACTAGCAGAGGACACAGCCAGGATGTGGATTGATTAGGGACAGATCTGGAAAGCTGAGCTGAACATCAGACTGAGCGAAGTGATTAGTACCCTCTATTTGTAACTCATGAGGGTATATCTTGTGCTCTATGACCAGCATGGGATTTCCCAGTAAAAGAAAGAGCTTGGCAAACTGGAGGGAGTCCAGTACAGGGTCACTGTGGTAATTTGGAGCTGCGGTACATGATGCAGAAGGAGCAATTGACAGAAGTGTGTTTTTTTAGTCTTAAGTAGGGAAGACAAAGGGGAGATCTAATTGCTGTTTTCTACTGCCTAAAAAGAGTAGACAGTGAAGATGCTCTTCCCAGAGATGAAAGGACAGGAGGCAGTCATCGTGAGTTGCAGCACTGGAAATTGGACATAAGGGAGAAACTTTTCTCCATGAGAAAGGTTCTCAGAGGGGCTGTGGGATCTCCATCTTTGAGGATCTTCAAAACTCAGCAGCACAAGGCCCTGGGTAACCCCACTTAGCTTTGAAGTTAGCTACACTACAAGCAGGAGTTGGAAGGTCACTTCCAACCTGGAATATTCAGTAATTCTTTGTATGAGCTACTTTCTCCTCCTGAGATTGCCACTGTGTAGTGTAGTACTCATGGTCACACGGAAACTGCTGAAGAAATATGCCTTTTTGAAATGACAGTCTGTCTTCCTGTTGGGATGTGGAAATACACCTTAGAAAGTGAGTGTTTTCTCTATCCACGTTTTATTTTGCAGAAAATTGCAAAGGGTTTTATAATGCAGAGAGCTTCTGGAGGCCATGTTGTAGAGCAGCCCCTTTGTCCAAGACTTAGAAAGCTAGCACCATCCCCTAATTAATGTTATTGGTCCCAGAGTGGAGCCATCCTTCGCCATTGGGACTTCTTTTCACCCAGATACACTCATAGGCTCTCAGATACAAGGATGCAGCTGGTTGGTAACAGTTCTTCCCTCTGCCTCCACTGATTGCAAATAGCTCTCAACTATTAAGAAGAAAGAGTAAGCTTGTCCTTAGAGAAAGAAGAGGGATGTAGCCACCCTGGAGGTAGCCTGTTCCCTACCAAATATTTGAATCGCCTGTTTTGCACAGATATTACCTGCACATCATACGCTTGCCTTGTTAATTTTGGTTTGTAATTGCAAATGATAATCAAGGGAAAAAGGGGTTAAAAAACAGAATGTTGGAAGCCCACCCCTCCCTTCTTCCGCACATACAGATAAAATACTCCTACCTGCATTTACCCCAGGCACTGTCTTCTGAGTCCTCCAAAACACATGTGGCCTGTCCTCCTGTCTTTTCCTCTCTCTGTCCATTCCAACCCACAGGCAACCTGCCTGTCATTTCACACTGTCCTCAGTGCCCCTCGGCCCAGCTTGGTCACTAGTATTCCTCATACTGGCACTGGTCTGTGCTGGGAATTCATCCTGAGAGGGCTTAGGGAAGAGGAGGGCAGAGAAACCGCCTAGGAGATACTGAGTTTTTGCAGAAGACCAATGTACCCTCTCTCCACATGCAGAGTACTTTCTTCTGACCTTGTAACATTTGCTGAGCCCCACAGATGAGGGACCCCATGGACTGTGTTGAGAAAAAAAAAAAAAATAGTAATTTGGTTTTATTTAATTTTAAACAATGTTTTACTGTATTATATATCCATAATCTCTGCATGCTCCTGCCCATGGAGTCAGGGAGAGTAAGAGTAGGAACTACAACTACTTCTTAAGCAGAATATATACTTCCAACATGTCTCCATGGAGTTACAGCTGTGGCTGCTTGCATAAACAGCTCCCTCATGTCTTGGCTGTAGCTGCACGCTTGCTATCCCACTGGGGGAAGCAAAGGGATCTTTTGTCTGTCAGAACCAGTTTTGCATCTGCCCTTTATGCACTTCTCCCTTCTGAAAGGCACTGTAGAAACATTAGGGATTATTAGAAAGGATGAAGCTGCATGACTGAGTATTAAATATTTATTCCCTTGTATTCTTCATTTGGATTATTTGAAAATCCTTTCCTTAATTGTCTTTTTCTGCTCCCAAAGTAGGGCTGTGCTGCTAGCTGCAGCTCCCACTTTTCATTGTTATTCTTACTTGTCTTTCCTGTAGAGCAAGACCCTGGTCAGGACTAGGGCAGATTGCACAGGGGACCCTCCAGATACAAATAAGAAGACATGTTCCTTTAGCTGCTGCAAATTTACAGGCTATAAAAACAAACAGATGGAGCATGGCAAAAGAGGTCACAACGTGCAATCAAAGTGATCAGGGTTGTTGCTAGGAGCCACGGGGGCAGCATAATTATGGGCTTTTTTTGTGTGTGTATATGTGTTTTCTGTGGCTTTTTTTTTTTTTTTTCCTTCTCTCTCTCTCTCTCTCTCTTTTTTTTTTTTTTTTTCCTAAAGATACATCTCATTTGCCCAGCATTTGGAGGGCTCATTTGTATTGCTCAGAGATGGAGAAAGAGATGGAGGGACACGTGGAGGGACAAGGGTGGAGAGCAGAGGTGGCAGGAGGAGTGAGCCTTGGTCAGGATGCAGTAACCAACAGACCACACAGAACCATGAATAAAGCTATGTTCAAACTGCTGAGACAAGTAAGGAAGCCAAGGAGATCTTGTTGCTGGACCTGCAAATGGCTGAGGAAGGCTAGTAGCTTTAGTCACTCTCATTCTGGTTGAATGTAATGTCCTGGAACCTCCCTTTCTTGGTTCAGAGCTTCTGTTGGCCAGCAAAGAGCACCAATGCACATGCTTTCTACAGGGCAAGTACATTCACACACTGTCCTCAGTGACTCCTGGTCTGAGACTACCATGCATGGTTGGCAGAGACCCCAATATGAGGGGAGGCCTCATGTCTTTGCCTGTGCAGGAGCACTGGGGCCCATAAGCACTGTCACACACATGGGGCCTACACAGCCCTAGGGAGATGGAACAGAAGGGAGCACAAAAGCAGAGTGCTGGGGGAGTAAATGGGGGATTAACTCTTGTGAAAGGGAGTGCCTGAGCAGAGGTGAAAGGATATTGGGAAATACCACACAGGGGTAAAGGGTGTTAGAAATGGTTAGCATTCCTAACAAGGGGAAGGCCCTGCTCCCTCATCCTGTCTGCAAAAGGGTGGTAGGGCTGATGGCAGGGGAAATGGAGGGGGGCGTTGAGGTTGGGAACATGTGGAGAGCTGAGGAGGCAGAGGCTTCCCACAGTAATACAGAGGAAAATGACAGATGAAAAATAAAGCCCTAGAGAGGGATGAAACACGTTCTTTAACTAATCAGCTTGTCCATCTGAGCAGTAGGGTTAATCCAGCTATGACAGAGTGAAAAGACAAAACACATGGCAGGGCCAGGCTGGCTGGAGAAATGCCATCTAGTCCTGCTCTGGGGGTGGAGAAGGTGGCCCTGAGAAAAGCTGTAAATGGCTCAAAGACCCAGAAGTTTGGGTGCTTCCCTGCTCTCTGAGGAGTGTGCGGCTGCACATTCCCTAATGTGGCTGTCACCCGCCCGTGCTGAGCAGCAGATGAGCATCCCTTTCTTTCTTTGGGGCTCAGCTGTGGCAAGCTTTCTGTGCTTGTTCTTGGGCAAAACAGAATTGATGCCTTGTGAAATCTGCCTCGGGTATGACACAGTAAATGCTGAATTTGCCCAAGGTGGCTGGGCAGGCAGCTGGCAGTGATCCTGGGCTCTCTGTAGTAACTGGACACAATTCCAAGGGAGCTGCGTGTGTGCTGAGCTATTTCCCCAGCTACAGGCAAGGCCCATGCTGAGGGTTCCTGCTCAAGGAACTCCCAGTTGATCTCAATTTGGGGTGGCCAATTTAAAGCTGCATTTCTGCCCCTAGAACCAGGCAGTGTGGAGAAATGAGAGTTAGATTAGAGTACTTCACAGTAGATGTAATCATCAGTGTTCTCACAGATGATAATGGGTTAGTTCTGGTTAATATCTTTTACAGAGTTTCCCTTCAGTTCCCCGTGGTGCCTTCAAGCCAGGCAGGTCCCATTCCCCCACCCTGTGGTGACGCTACTTGAGACAGACTGAGTCACACTCAGAATTGGCTACTTCTGTCAGGCAGGGTTAAAACTGCTGATGAAGATACAGGAAGAAGCAATCTCCCAAGCCAGAATGGAAAAGGGAAAGGGCACTGTCTTTAAAGGGTGAGTTGCCAAAGAAGAAATGTGACAAGCAGTCAATCTTCTATTTCTCTGGCTCTGCAACAACTAACAGGACAGAAATACTCCAGCAGGGAATGGGGACAGGAACAGTTATCATTTATATATATATTTTTTTTCCTTCCCAAACCCCTTGTCAGTTGTGCTGAGAAAGCAAAATTTACAATCCTGATTTTGGATATAGGACTACATCCAGGTCCCTGATTATTCCTAATGCTGAAGGGTAAGATGTAGGAGATGTAATTACTTGTATTACTTGCTTTTTTGTTGTTGTTTGCTGCAGGAGCTGTGTCTGAGAATAAGAAGGCTGAATTCTGCTTTCCCCTAGCCTGTAATATGTCCATCAGTCCTTAGCAATACTGCTGCCCGTCTGCACAATCACAACTCAAGCAGAAGTAACCCTCCAGTACACAGAATTATGGCTAGACCGTGATAGGCAGTGTGACACAGGGATGGAGAAGAAATAATCTATGGCAACTTGAAACAAAATGCCAAATCTTGATAACCAAAGGCTTTAGCAACCTTTGCATGCAGGGTCCCATGGGGGTCTTTTAGTACACAAGTCACTCACCGGTGGATAATGCACAATTTTCTAATAATGGAGCCAGCGGCTGTACACTAGAAATGTTTTCTGAGCACAAAGGCATGCTTCTGCAGTTGCAGTCTTTGAGGCATGAAGCAGTGAATTAGGATGAGAGCCTCAGTAAGAAATCCTCAGTCTGGGAGGCAGGCTGCAAGAGAGACTGCTCCTCTTATTGCTGTTATAACTGCTTCTGAAAGGTTATCAGACCTTCCTCATCATGTTGTCCTGCCAGAGGTGATGTGCACCTGCTTGCTGAGGAGTTCCCCATACGGATCTGACACAGGTCTCATGGATGAGGTCCAACATTATTCCCCAGCCCATCCATGATGCTGTAGGCGTGAGGGATACAGGAGAAGTGAGGCAATCACGCTTTACTTTCACCAGCCCTTGCAGGTAGATAATCCCTTGAGAACTATCTCAACTGGCTATTCAGCGATGCCTGAGTTTTCTCTTCTCAGAACCACACCCGATAAAAAACTGTTCAGAAAAATAGTCTGTTATAGCCACTTTGTTCTCTGAGTTGTCAGAGCAGAGCTCTGGCACACTTGCAAATCCGGGTCAATGTATTATCCTCTCAGAGTGCTGCAAAGATATACAAGCAATGTCATCCTTTCCTTGCAAAGGGAAAAACAAATGGCAGACACAGTGTGTTTTTGCTTGAGATGGGTCAATAAGTTGGTGACAGGGCTAGGAGACAAATTTTGCAGTCCTGCTACAACTTCACAGTCCTCATGACGTGCTCTTTGCACTTTAATTAGAAGTGCAAGGCAGCAGGTAGGATGGAGTGAACCAGCAATGAGAGCTACATGGATTCAAAAGGCAAAGCTACGCAACCCTGTGCAATGCAAACCTGGAACTGGACAAAAACAGTTTTTGTAGGCAACAAAGAAAACAAAGAACAATACCTAACATATGTAAACTGCACCATACATAATAAATTTGGATGTATTGTGGAGCTGAAGACCAATAAAGAAAGAAGAAAGTGTAAAAGTATGTTAGCAAACATATACAAATGCCTCATAAGGATCCTAGAGTGAGAAAGAAGAAGAAACTGTCAACATTATCGTATTCTTCCTGTTGAAGGACTCCAGTGTCTGATGACAAACTGTGATACCCCCACTTCCTCCCATCAGAAAGAAGGACAACATCAAGACCTAGAAGAGCAGTGGAAGGGCAAAAAGTGTGTGTATAACTACTTCACCTGTATTATTACTAATACAGTTTTGTTTTGTTTTGTTTTGTTTTCTGTACAGAAGTGTTCTTCCTTTTCTTGTTACAGTCTGATCTGGAGTATTATGACTCTTGTATCACACTGTTAAGATTTCAGTCACATTAACAATGGATTCTTGGCTTTGTGTGTATATATATATATGTTTTCTTTTCACCTGTAAATGAGATCTTGAGCGTAACATTTGATCCCAACTTCTTGCAGATGGAAGATAATCCTGGAACTTAAATGTACTGCTCTTGCTACTGACTAACTAATGCATTCAGCTCACAGGAAAATCCAAAGAGGTGTTACATCACTAAAGAAGAAAGCCTTTCAAGGTTTAAAAGGTAAACCTTAACCACTCTTTTTTTTTTTCTCTTTTTTTCTTTTTTTTTTTTTCTTTTTTTTTTTCTTTCCTGATTGAATAGAAAGACTTTTTCAGGCAGTGACCCCTGCACTTTCGCTGAACAGACGTGGTTGTATCTAGGTGAAGTGAAGTAAAAATTATCTGCATAAGAGCTTAAATGGAGTAGTCCTCAGCCTCATACAAATTGAAACATATGCCATTTAGCCGAGATAAATTCCCTAATACTCCTTAGTTATTTTGACACTGAAATCCTCTATCATATGCTTCTGAGGGTCCTTCTGTTTGGTGCTGGGAGGAATCCAAGCACATTTGTGCAAGATACGCCAGGCTCTGCAATAGTGTCTCCAAGACAGGAGTGACTTTTAAAGAACTTGTCCCAGTGCACCTCAGTGCATGAGGGAGAGGGGCAGTTTTGAACAAAGGAGGCCTAGCTGTGAACACATCTGACAATCAGTGGTTCACTCGGGATTGTTCTTCCAAATGGCCTAGGCAGCAGGACATCTTTACTGCCTTGTAGGAGGCTACTACACTGCCCTAACAGCCGTCTGTGCAGAGCTGTGTGGTTGGTGAAATCTGGTGGGATTTCATCTCTTTGTAAGCTGGCTGCAGTGAGGGCAGGGACTTTGAGCTGTTATGTCAATTTGTGTTTTATTTTCATTTTTATTTTTATTTTTATTTTTTTCCAAACACCTTCTCTCCTCCTTGAAGTGGCTACCAAGGAAGAGAGGGGCTGGGGGATTGTTCCATTTTTTCAGCATCCATCTGCTGCTCCCTTTCTCCTTGCCCTTTCCCTGGTACTTCTGGTGATGCCAGGATGCCAAGCAGAGGGGGCCTGGGGACTGCTGTATGTGCAGGGTGCATGCTTTGCAGCTCACACTTGCTCCTGAAAGCAGTGAGCCAGATGGCCAGGCCCCTCCTGCCTTGTGTGCAGCCACTGGAGCATCTGAACAGTGCACCCTGTCAATGTCACTGCGTATGTTAAGCAGAGAGAAGGCAGGAGACATAAGGTTTGAGCTTATCAGAGGAACTCCTTCAGATAGGAGTTGAAATGGGCAACATTTGTTCACAGAAAGAGCACGCACGTGCTATGCCGCATGAATTAACCATGAGGTGGGGAGCACGAGGATCTCAGTTGGTACTAAATCTCAGCTTACTCAGCTGGAGCACTGCTCTGGCTCATCCTCTTGAAGTGTGTGATGGAAAGCTGTGGTGCCTGGTGCCCTGCACAGCTGGGCAACGGTCAAGAGAGTGAGCCTCTGTTCTTGGCCCTGCCACCAAGTTTCTGAGTGAATTTGGGTATACCTGGTCAAAAGCGTCTATTAATTATCTGGATGCTTCATTCTTGGGGGATGGCTATGTGGTCCCCAATGGCTGCTGGATGTCCTTCCTTTGGTGCCAGGTAGCCTCTACAGCAGAACCTGTACTTTTAAAAGATGTTCTCCTCGTACTTGTCAGCCAATGTGTGAGGGAGCGAGCACTTGTCAGCACACCATGCCTTCCTGGCAGCCAGTGTGTATGCATGTGTGCACACGGGTGCCTGGGAAGTGCTGCCAGGCTGCAGCTTACACTTTTCAGAAAAGAAGTCCTGTGCTACCTCAGAAAGGTCTCCTTTAATCTCTAGGTAAATAAAGACTCTAATGTCTGTTATCTGACTTCACAGCCTTTCAGTTTCATTAAGTTAACAGCCTCCATCAAGGGGCCAGCCCAGATGCTTGGGGTTGATTTAAAACCTGTGAATTCATCAATCTTAAATTGCACTGCAAACGAAGTCAATGTACTGCACCCTGGGGACTCATGGAAACCCTAATGCTCAGTGCAGGACTTTGATGCCAGCACTACGGGAACCAGATAACCAGGGCCCTTTGTGCAATCCTTATCTGGACTTGCCCAGCTGAGAGCTCTCCTCACCATTCTGGTGTCCCCGTGTTTCCCTGGCACACAGTGGGATTCCGGTTTACCTCTGCAGGCCACGCGCTAAGCAGTCAGGCACACAGGGGCTGTTCTTGAAGACATCTATCTGCTCAGAGTTGCATGAGCAGAGGTGGACAGGTCTGCAAGATGAGTCTCAGGGCAGCATTTTCTGTGCTGATTTCTAAGTGAAGGCCTGTCCAAATTAGCCTTCACTCTTGCAAAGACCATACTAGCTTCTCTTCCATCACCACATAAATAAGGGAAAGGAATCTTTTCTGTTTCCTAGAGACTTCATGGAAACGGTTCTTCTGCAGGTAGCAGCATGCCTCTTTGTCACTGGACTTCTATGGATATGGAATTTCTGGGCCCAGGGACAAGCAAGATCCTAGGGAAACCTAGGAAAGGGTATTATTCCTAATCTCACTAAGTATACTAGCAGTGTAAACTGCACACACTTTGGATAAACTTGAGCCATGTATTTTCATATCTGGGCTAACAGGTGAGGCCTCAGCCAGCTTGTGGTTACCCAGAGACATTGACGTTGCATTGCCAGTCAGAGCACTATGAAAAGAATTGGCAGTATCGGTCCACCTGCTGGTGGTCTGGACAGGAGGACTGTTAGAAAAGAAGCAAACCTAGGCATGGATATATAGGGATAAACAACATTAACTCTAATTCATGCATTTAGTTATTTCAGTCCAAATCAAGAGGGTATGTTTCTGCTGGCAAGCTCTGTCCTCATTTGATGGAGACTGATCGTTTCTGACCCCTTTAGTTCTGCATGTGCACAAATCCTTATGACTAACAGGAACAATGAGACAGAGCTCAATTCTTGCAGCCCAGCAAAGTCCCTCATGTAGAATCTGAGCCACTTCAGTACTCGTACAGAAGCTCATACTTCTGCTAACAATAACGGGGATATAAAAGAAAACTTTCTCTTGTCTAAATCTTTTCCCATTTTGTAGAAGTTCTCCACCTTCAGTCTAGACTCACTGTGTGGAATCGGAGGTGCAGTCTTGGTGTCTGGGTGCACTGTAGAAACATAGTCAAACTGAAGACAAAAGAGAAGTGTTCCTGTAAATTAACTCTGGAGTGACTTCGGTCTTGGGTCCCTTGAGCTGTTGGTGTTGCATCTTTCAACGAGAATAAAGAAAGTAAAACTAAATCAGGAGAGAGAGAGAGAGAGAGAGAGGCAGCTGACTTCACATCTATCCATGTGCAAACCTCCTTATGTGAGCTCCAGACAGTTTCTGAAAGTGTACAGGCAGAGGATGAAGAACAATGTGTGCCTCTGTTTTTCTCCCAGCTTTCTAATTTGTAGTTCGTAATATCTTATTTTTATTTCCTGGATGCTTTTCCTCCTTGCCGAGTCCTTGCTGCTGCCTGCATCTCATACATAGCAAGGTCCTCATCACATCAAGAATTCATAATCATCCAAAAATATTCAATAGGAATATAAAATATTTACATGTGAAAGACTGTCAGACAGAATGAATCACTCGTGTTACTCCGTCAGAAACTGTTCACTTACAGAGGGCGTGAATTGTGCCAGGGCACAGCATCGCACGCTCCTGGATGAGCACTGTGGATATGGTGTGGGTGAGACCCCAGGTGGTCCTCACAGCTCCTGCCTTTGGCTGCTCTGTGGTGCGTGCGGGTGGCCAGGAGCCAGGTGTCTCTGTTCCAGGACGGGGCAGGTCCCTGTGACTTTGCATTGCCGGCCAGCCCTTGTTCTGCTAAGTGCAAAGTAACGATATTAGACAGAAGGAGGCCAGGTGGCCAGGCTTGGTCCAGACATCTGACACAACTGGTATTTACATCCCAGATTCTCACCTTCTTTTAAATGCCTTACTAATTCTTTTTCAGCACTTCCAGTATCCTCTATTTCTTTGCTGAATCTGGCCTATGAATGTACTTTTCTTCTGCATAGAGAAATCCCCATAGAAGCTGTCTTCAGTCCCAGGGTACTTTCTAAACTCTGTTCGCGCTCTGAATTTCTTGGGCTGGCCCTTCTCCAGCTCAGGCTCCTAGAAACCATCACTAATACCTTTATAATCACTCTTTTTCAATAAAAGCAGCTGGATGCTGCACAGTTGCCGTTGCGTGAGTTGGGAGAAACTGAGTGACTTTGGCGAGTGACCCAAGGGTATGTCTGCACCACATGGTGCCATGGTGCATTGCTGTGCTGGAGTCCTGAGCGGACCCGACAGCAGGGTGCTGCATGGAAATGTTAGCACGGGTCATAAAAGTGGCACAGCAATGCCAGCAGAGTGCTCCCAGCAGGACCGAGTCCCTGGAGCCAGCACCTCACAGTGCAGTCCTCATACCTCTGAAACCACAGCTGAGTAACGCTGTGCAAACCTGGCAGTTTCTGCATGAGATGCAGTGCATGATCCAGATATGCTCTCCAGTGTAAAAGGGAGCAGGAGATGCCCTGTGATTTGGAGCACACGGCCTAGGATCTGGCCATGTGCACTGTCACAGCAATGAACAAGTCACTTGTAATCCTCCGACTGAGCACACCTGGTTACTGTTTGTCACAGCCAGCCAAGGGGCTTCTATAAACGTAATGCATGGAATTAAATGGCAGAAACCCAAATGCTAACCAAGCTGTACAATGACTGGGAGAGCTGTCTTGGACATTTTATTTAGCAATATTCTAGTCCTTCAAAGCTCAGGGGTCTCAGGTTGCCTCTCTGGAGGATACTGCCAAACCCAGGTCTGCCCTAGAACATGAAGTGGCAACAGGAAGGGAATCTGATAAGAAAGGGTGCCTGGTAACTACTTTTCAGAACAAAGATAAAATGCATCCTTTTAAACTGGTCATCCCTGATGTAGTTTCTGCTACCATTCTCATTCATGTACTAACTAGCAACAGCTATCCGAGCTCTTCTCATGAGGTTAAGCAGGCTCCAATTTTCATGTTTGTTGATTTAACTTTGACATAAGGACCTTTAACTTTGACACAAGAACCTATCCTGGAAGAAATACTATCATGTTAGAATACCGGGTCAATAAATCCTCTGCTTTGGCAATATGCAAGGTTTGAGGAAGAGACTAAGAAGAGATTTGAATTCCCAGAAATCTATGCAATGCAGATTTGGTTAGGTCTCTATGTTCCTGGGATGAAGTCTTTGAGGTCAGGGCTCTTCTGGGCCTACTGCATTGGTATGAGACCCCCACACTGTTACACAATGATTCATCAACATTTGAGATTTATTGAACCAGAGAAGCTTGAATAGGTCAGGCCAGAAGCTAGGGACAAGTCTGGGCTCATTTCACTGACTAGGAGCTTGAACAAGTCACTTAATCCCCCTGTCCCTCAGTTCTCTTTCTTTAAAACAAAGGCCAAGATGAATTCTCAGGGCACTCCCCTGGTAAAAAGATGAGTCAAGACGACATGAAGTTTCCAAATAATACCAGTAGTTTATTAGCATTAGAGCAAGGAAAAAAACATTGTTAGATCTGAAATCTCCTTCCAGGAGGCATCTACAAGGAAAAGCACTGGCACACAGAAATTACTTTTTGATAGTTTTCTCAGTATCTTCCCTGCTGACTCCAAATTCTCTTGTTGCCCCTTCTCTGATGAACTCTTTGAGTCTGGAAGATGTGCACACTTATCTGCCCACTCACACACGCACATGGAGGGGTTTTCTACAGTATTAGTGTGGAAGGATCAGAGCCATGCAGCAAAATGGAAAAACCTGGGGATTTATATTTAAGAGCAGGAGGGGTGTGTGGGAAAAATCACTCAAGAATGTATTAGAGAGAACAATCCTGTGTTGACAGAGGGATGAACTAGGTGACCTAATAAAAACTATTGTTACACATTTTTTCACTTCTGTCACATAATAGAGGACTTCAGTCTCCAGAGCTGTCAATCCAACACCTTTCACTGGCAGAAGTATTCACTCGGAAATAATCTTCCTGAAAGGAGAGAACCTCAGTTAACTGTTTGCCTGGGGCAGATAGAATGCAGCCAGGAGGCTTGTTTGGCAAGTAATTATAAATGCACTTTTGCTGCCCAGGTGCAGGAAGCACAGCTTAAGCTTTTATTCATTAACATCATTAAAATTTCCATTTCAGCTGTCGCTTTGGCATTGACAGTGCTTGCAAAATTGTGACCAGGTCAAGTCAAAATTGGCAGTGAGCCTGACACTGGGCACCATGAGTTCAATTGCTTGAAAGAGCCAAAAAAACACTGATAGAAATGTTAAATCATTCAGTGGTACCTCTGTGCACTTTAGATGACAGGAAGGGTGGCCTTAAAGACAGAAAGAAGCTGAGGAGAAGAAGGTTCAAGAACACGGGAAATACCATGTCTGATGTGGCCAGTTATCCAGTTGTTTCCTCTTTCGTCTTTGATACTGGTGAGCACCAGAAGCCATGAAGGAAGGCTCACAGGATCTCACATTGGACACTTAAAAATTGTTGCTTCAGGAAATATGCTTCCTAGCACCCTCATTAGTGGTTGGCTTACATGCTGTAGCATTGAAGCTTTTATATTCATCATTTGTATCTTAACTTCACCTATTGAAAATCTGGAAAATTTCAATATCCATGAGTATCTTCTTATTCAAATCCTTCCACACCCTGCACCTCAGAGATATCTTGTAGCAGAGATTTCCACAGGTGAATGAGGATGCCTGAGGAAAAGTATTCCCTTTGAAGGAATACTTTCCCTATCGCTCAGTTTAATGAGATGTGCCTTTGGTGCTGGAGTGTGAAAGACAAGGTAAATAGGAACATTGAATTTACTTTTCTACATAATTTATTCTAACTATTTTGAATGCCTATTCTATTCATATGATTTCTAAAATAAATACACCTGCCATTTAATTCTCTTCCTATATGGAAGTCATGCAATGCCTTGAAACAATTGTTTTGACTATTTCTGGACCCCTTTGATTTCTGCTATAATTTTATTTGAATACAGAACTGAACACAATGTTCCAGACACAATGTACTTACCTACTGATCTTGCGCCATTTTTAGTAAGAAATTCCACCCTAGCGCCTATGTACGCACCAGCAAATGGAGAACACTGACCAGAGGAGCTCAGTGCCACAAGAACTTAGAATGCAGCCTCAGAAGACATCAGATCATTCTCATATCAAACCTAGCAACATGTCGGGGTGATCCAAATGAGTTCTTTCAATGTGTTTGTTAGCAAAAACTATACACTGTTATGTGGTTGATTCCTCATGTTTCACCACCTTTGACTAGGAATATTGACTGTTTGCAAACATTGCCACCTCCCTGACTACTCACTTTTGCCATGTTATCTGCTAATATTCAAACCAACACTGATCTTTCTAGGAGCTAGGTGCATGCTTCTGGTAATATTTTTCCATATTGGAAATAGCAAACTTGAAGCTAAATTTTATATATATATATATATATCAGCCTCTTCGCCTGTTTCCCACTGCCATTGCAGGATGTTCTCATTAATACAGTACCTGATTGTCTACCCTCTTCTTTTGGTCCTGTTGAGAATGTTTTGAAAATCCAAGTGGAAAGAGGCAGACAATTTTCATTTGTCCCATATCTGCTGACACACACAATGAGTGCTAATAGATTGAGGTGGTTTTGCAAATGCCCTTCCAGAGTCCCTCTTATATCTGCAACTTTCAGATATTTTGTCATTCCAGTCCTGTTTTCACCCCAGGTGACCAACACACCCCACTCTACTCTCCCAAGCACTCATTTCAGAGGGCTGCTGCAATGTTTCCACCCCCTGATTCTCCTTAGAGCCAATATCAGCCAGGCTGCACGCTTTCTGTAGCATCTTAACAACTTCATTCTTCAATTCCTTCAGACCATCAGATGTACTGTGTGACTTCTGTCAAATTGCTTGACTGTTCTGTGTTGCTGTTTCCCCTCCTCCCCTTGTATAATAAGGTAATTGTAGTTATCTCCCTCACAGTGGGTTGGAGAAACTTAATTCATTCATATTTGTAAAGTCCTTTGAGTCCTTCAGAAGGAAGTTGCTACAAAAGTGCAAAGCACTGTTATTCAGGAACTTTAACAGTGTTCCTAAATATGTATATTTAAGAAAATTTCAGTCCACCTTTGAAAATGTGACTGAATTTAGTGTGAAAGACTTCTGTGATCAGGTCTGTTACTAATGTATTCACATGATACTACATATAGGACAGAATTGCCTCTTTCTGGATGGATGCTCTAGACTAATTGTTTTATCCTATCTTTTCCGTGCAAACATCCCTTACATATTAATATGTAATAATGAAAGGATTATGATACCAAGCCAACTTTAACCTCTGGTTACCTTTTTCTTTATTATTATTATTTCCCTGTAATCTCCCTCCCTTTTTCTATTTTTTTTTTCCAATTTCATTTTAAATATCTTTCCTTTCCTCTTTTGTTCTTTCCTGCTTGTTGAGTAGAATGTGTTTACCCCTCCCAAATTTCCAATGACCAAAACTATAATATAATTTTTGCCTTTTTTGATGCCCGTTTTCACAGCAGCATCCATGACAGTATCCCAGCTCTGGGAACAAAGCTTACCCTGCCACTGCACACACTGCCTTTTGGCAAATTACTCTAAAGCAAACAACCTCTCTTGCCCAGCTTCTTCTCCTCACATTTTCTTTTTCTTCCTCTACTGTAAACTGCATGTTCCAAGAAGCCCTCCTTTGCATTTATGCATTGCCAGGCAGCTACCTTTTGACCCCCAAAATCTTTTTTTTTTTTTTTTTTTTTTTTTTTTTCCTGTTGTCATCTCTATCTCTCTGATAATTGCCATGACAATTTTATTTTTTTCTGAGACATCTTCTTGTTATGTGGTAGATATACTGATGGCCATCAGGTCAGATCCCTGAAAATGTATTGCTCATTAACCAGATGAATGGGACTGTTGCCATTCTCTGAGCCTCAGACAGATGCCGAGTCAGGACAGATGATTTTCCATCCAGCTCCACCCATCTCTGGGGCTTCTTCCAGGAGCCATTTCTCAGATGATGACTTTTAAAATTGAAAAATCAGAGTCTCATTCGCTCTGAAGTCCACTCATTCTGCTTGGGCTGTCTCCCCAGCAAGACATCTGGCCATTGGTGCCATTTAAATATGTGTTTAACCATGATTAGCAAACAATATCACTATTGCTTCACCATACAACATTGCCCAAGACCAGACCAGGCTGTAAGGAGCTCGTTCCTCCCTTAATGCTTGCTCCAACCCTTGCTCCACCATAGCTCAGCAAGTTCACCTTCTTCCTGTTCTCTGCAGCAGCTTCCCAAGAGAACATATTAAATATTGCTTCCTCTTGCTTGAGAGGGTTGAATGTATCCTCTGCAGGTCATCCTTCAAGGATTTACTGGTGTCCTCAGAAGCTCTGAGTAGGCAGGTTGGGGACATGCCTGCAGAGGGGCCTTCAGCTAAGCATGCTCCTGCTCACACCCAGCCAAGACATGTAGTCCCAGGGGACTGGCTAGCATTAGCTCAGCAGTTGCCTTTTATAGCTTTTTGTGGTAACTCAGTAATTGATGTCATCATCCAAGCTCCTAGAAGAGATATTTTCTGCTGCTTCTATCCCTCCAGCAAGAGGGATAGATAGGAGCAGGAAAAGCCAGGTGTCTGCGGCACCAAGAGGCAATTTGTTAACTGTGGGTATTTTGTCTGTTTACTTGAAAGCACAAAATTTGTCACTTGTGTGAGTAATTTACTGCTAATTATGAGCTTACAATCTGCAGATAGGAAAATCAGAGCCAATGTGCATTTTCAGAGGAAAAGGAAAATTACTCCAAGTACTATATAATTAAGCACTTAGCTGTGACTTGCTCCTGAGCCTTTCTAGAACATTGCTTTTCAACTCGAGCAAGTTTGCATACAATTGCATTAGCGTTTATTTGGGAGGGGGGTAGCATGCACTGTAAGGAGAGAAAATCCAGAAGAATAGCAGAAAGGAGGATAAAAACCAAGGTGCTAAACAGTTAATTTTTTTCCTAAAGCCCAGAAGAATGGTAGCCACTGGCCAAGATTGTGCAGTGCTTACATATCTTTGCTCTATGTCCTGCTCTTCCCCTTTCTCCAGCCCACACCACAACCTACCTCTTCCCATCATAAACTCACAAAAACACTTTGCTAAACTCAGCCCCATATGTCATAATGTAGTAAAGTGAACACCAACAATAGAAAGGAAAACCTCACTTTCATTCCTGACTTAATGTAGCCAGGTCACCTGAGCTGACCGGTCAGTGTGCTAAGTCCCTGTAGCATACAACGGTGCACCCAGCAGCTGTGAGCAAGGATTTGCTAATGCAGTACACTGTAGCTTCATTTTGTCTCTCCTTTATGAAGCAGTGAAAACTCAAAATATTTCATTGGATTAAATCACACAGTTGCTGAGTTAATAGTGTAAAGGCATAGAAATGTGAGCCAGTGAGGTAAGAGATGTTGTCAGCTGAGACTTGAAATGGGATGAAAAGTCAGTGAGGCGGGGAACCGCAGGAAGGAAAATGTTAAATACTTAATTGAATTTGCATAAGTGATTTCTTAATGATAAACTAGGGATAGGTGAAGCAGAGAAATTAGAGATGGAAAAGACTTATTAGGTCATCTAGCCCATAAAGCAGCTCAGATAAAACAACAGTCTCCATCTCACCTACCTTTCCTCTCTCATTCTTTCTTACTCTTCCTCCCGTTTGCATACACATATGAACTCCCTTGATTTCACTTGCATCTCAAACCCACAGCAAATATTTTCAGAAGTTTTTATTATTTTTAATTTTTCTTTGAATGAGGAGGATAGAATGCAAAATTAAATAGACTCTGGGTGTTCTTTGCTTGTTACTGCTACAGACAGAGCAGAAGTACCATGCACTTTCGTTCCTTTTACTGTCTGTCCTGCTGCAAAACAGCCTTCTCCAGATGTGGACTGTGGGATGGCGATGGAGACTGAGCTAAGCCCTTGGTCTGCCTGCCCAGATCTGTAGCTTGGCAGGCAGCTCAGTGCCAAGCAGAGCTTCTGTTTTCATTCCACAGGCATTTATCTACCTGGAAATGGGCAGGCACCCTGGAAAAAGTCATTACGCACAGGCCTCTAAGAGCCATAAAACAATCAGGATCAAGGCTTCCTGATGAGTCAGTCGCAGGAATGGCTTCTGGGCGCCCAAGCTCTGCTCTTATGCAGTCATCATCATACCAAGGCCAGCATCCCATCCTCTTGCCAGCAACTCCAGTGGCTCAGAGAAATCTGGTTAACTTCTGCAGCTGGTTTTATCTAGGAGCCTGTGGGAAGGGTTGTGCCAGTTCTCCTGGGCATCTGTTGTGAGTCAGAGTGTGTCTGGGAGGCTCTGGGACTGTGGAGAAGAGCACATACGGTTGTGTACTTATCAGGTTCTACAGGGATTTTTTGTTTTGCACATGACAATAATCAGCCCCTGGATAAAGCTTCATCTGTCAGGGTTTAATGCAGAGTTATGAATGAATTAGGTAGTTCTTCTCCTTCCCACTCATCAGAAGGGTGGTTTGGATCAATGCCAGCTTCAGGGACAGGCTAGCACAATAAACTAATTTTTCATGAATAATGGTCTGAAATTGCTAATGAATCTGGTTCATCCATGTTCGCTCCCCCAGTTTCTACCCACGCAGGATGAGCCAGGTGAGCTGGCAGGTCTACCTGTGAAAGTGAAAATTCTGAGCAGTTATTGCAGGAAAATGAGAAAGGTTACATTCACTGCGGAAGGTACAGAAGGTATAGGAGGAGCAGGTCTGAGATCAGTAACCCTCTGGGAACTGGCATCCCCACCCAAAATTACTTCCATTTAGCACAGTGACTACTTGCAAGAAAATGGCCACTGAAGGGGAACCATGGACCAGATTTATTCCAGTAACTTCAGACTGTAAGTGCATTTGTGAAAAGAACGATCTGCCCATTAGGGGCCTGAAAGAAAGGAGAAATTAATCAAATAAATGATTGAATATGAATTATTCTCCCAGTCCTTCAAACCTCCAAATGCAGTGCAAGTCCTTTCTAACCCAACCCCTTCATTGAATCTTCTCCCTTCTAAAAAGCTGTTGTATTATTTGCCTAAATTATTCATATGCTGAAATAAACGTGTTGGCTATAGAGTTATCCCATCTCCCTTGCCTTTTGCTGAAAATATTATTTAACTTAAAGGTGGCAGTCATATAATTTAATCCTCGTCTTCCATTATTGATGAATTTTAACATGAAATATGTAGACGTTTTCCCTATTCTGCCTTATGGACTGTTGGCCATAATTATGTCAAATAGAATTTTTTTCTCCTTTTTTGAAGAAGTATTTATTAGAAACTGTCCTCTGTGGTGCTGACAGAGGAAGTTTAAATTGAAAACTAATTTCTGCCTCCTTATTTTTAGCCTTCTTGTAGGCCATTTTCAAAAATGGGACTTTCTAGTGCCTTGCGGCCTGTTGGCTAGAATGCCGTGGTGCTTTCTGGTGTGATGGATCTCTGCCCCTGCAAGCAATTCTGATAAAATCAACAGATAAAACAAAAAATGTATGTTTGTCTCGACCCTGAATTTCTGAGTTCTCTTATGAATTTTCTCATTGGGGACATGGTTATAACTCCTGTTTTACATACCTGGAAATGGAGGCAGAGCATGGGGAAATGCCCATACATAAGTGATTGCTTGTAACAGCTCTCATAGCTTCTCCTTACCAGCTGCCCCTCTGCTCATGAAACCATTCTCCCCTTCATGGCTGCCAGCTCCTCTGGCACACAGAGCTGCCCCTGACCCTTGTGGTTCCTGTGTGCTAGGGGGCTCCGGAGCTGTCACTGTCTCTTTTGCTTTCTGGTGTGATTATTCTCACTCCTGTTTGCACACACAGATGGAGCTCAATGGATCCCTAATAGCATCCTTTACTTAATTAACATGCAATTAGCTTAATGAATATTTTAACCTCATTATGTAGTTACTCATCTTTATCTGTTGTGGGTAAGTCTAGTGCCCAGCTCTGGCCTGTTATAAAGACATGCCAAATTAGTCTAGTCCTTCAATTATGTTCAAGGGGCCTGTTTATACAGCTCTTTCCACCTCCCTTTATTTGGTGCCTCTTGGATGGATGGGCTGAGATTTATGGAGGCAGAACAAGTTTTTTATCTTCATCTTCCACTGAAGGACTGGACATTTCCTTAAAGAAGAGAGATAGGCAGGAAGTGGTGGTGTTAAATCCTTGTAGGTTGGTGGTTGGTGTATTCTGTTCAACTGGTCGGGATGAACCCTATTTCTCTATTCATGGGAGAGGACTTCAACAAAATCTTGGCAGATACGTCCCCCAGCTGTGCGTCTTTCCCATTTTTAGCCTGCTCTATGATGTGGTATCCTATGAAGGACAAATATCCTTCTCCTTCATGGTATTCACATTCATGATTTGCACCTCAGCAGAAGCAATATCTATACCTTGCAGAGATGGGATGGTGGTCCCTCAAGTCACTGACCAGCACGTGGAAAACCCTTCTGAGTAAAGCATTTGAGACAGACAAGGAAACCACGGTCCTTTGGGTCAGAAAAGAGGGAAGATGGACTCTTGCCTGGCAGTACGGTAGTGGGAAGGGTGTCTGCTTTCCCTCAAGTGACCTCGTTTGCAGATTTCACCCTCTTCAGCCAGTCAGATATTTTAGCAAAGCTTGGCAGGAACCTGCCTTGATGTGAAGCTCCTATTGCTTCCTTCTCCAAGCAATTAGTTTGTAAATACAGCCAGGGGAAGAGGAAGCAAGAATGTGTGGGGGAAGCAAATTTGCTTGAGTCAAGAGTGACCTCTTGAGTTGACTGCAAAGCAAGATGAAGGAGCGACTTGTTCACCATCAGAGTGGTGGGCTAATAGAGCATATCTTGGCTCTCTGGTTAGGACATGCCTGTGAGACATCTAACTCCCAGCATGCTTGGAAAATCAACCACTTCTCTGTGTTGACTTGTTTACTGTTGACATCTCAGCAACCCTCTCACTGCCTCTTCATTCTTGTTATAACCTGGGGAAGACAGTCATGCTTCCTACCCCGTGCCCAGGGAAGCAAGCTGGTAAGAGCCATTCAGTCTCAATGGGAATCCACACAAACACAGAGGAACAGACTTCAAAGATCTTGACAAAGAGAAAATATCTCCAGTAAAATGGCATTGGAAAGTTAAGAAAGCAGTGAGCACTATTTCCTCCAGGCTATGCTTTTTGTTGTTTTGAGTCAGCAAGGTTAACCAGAGAAATAGAGCAGAAAGTTGAGATTATTGGGAACAGCTGCAGTTGCGTTTTCAAAGCCTTCCTGCATACTTCAAAGGAAAACAACAACCTTTATTTACACAATGCATACTCCTGCCTTCTCAACCCAGAGCTGGCCATGCAGTGAAGGAGAGAAGTGAAATGCTGAGGGGGTGTTGAGCAAAGAGCAAGTGCAGAAATAAAAAGGGCTGACTTAAAAGTTACTCCCCCCCCTCTGCAAAGGCAAGGGTCCTGTCCAGCAGGGCTGCCACGTGTCCTTCAGGCTGTACTCTGCTGGTGGGGCCACCTCCCTGCCAGGCCAGGCCCAGAGCTTTCAGTCAGCAATTTCCAGCTCTGACTTAGCACGTTGTGTTCAAATTCTGTCGGGGTATCACCGTCTCCTGTCCTTACAGAGGAACAGCAGTGTTCAATGAGGTAATGAGCTGAGAAGATTTGTGGGTGTGCATATTGCAGCTGGGTCGGCCCATGCAATCCATGTAAAGAGCACTAAGTCTGTATTATTTGTCTTAATCTGGCACTCTTTCAGAAGCAGCTGTTACTGGGGATGAATACTTTATTGACAGGACAAATACAGCTAGAGCAGCCATCCATCCCAAAGTCAAGTGGACAGACTCATACGTCTCAGTGCTGTGGCTGCTGAAGCCTAAGGATCAGAATTAACATTCATTAGTCCTCATCCTTTGGATTGACGGAAGCAGCCCTGTGTCCCAGGGTAAGCTGTTGGTAGTACAGTCCCGATCTCATCCTGCAGCTGCTGTGAATATTTCCCTGGGCTTCCTCAGCACTCAGGAGGGCCCTGTGCCCCTGCTCAAGGTGGAAAAAAAAACATCTTTCCAGACACAGAGGAGGCAACAGATAAGATCAAGAGGCTGCAGAACTAAAAGACCATGATCTATGGTTATCATTGGTTTCCACACAGGGCTTCCCAAAAAGCTGCTACTAACGTAGTGTAACTGAGCCTATCTTAACCAAGGTAAACTGAAGTCACACCCCCAGCTCCAGTGGAGCTGAGCCACTCCAACCCTAGGCAAGTTGTTTTGACTTGCCTTGACATAGAGCAAGACACCCTAGGACAATCAGGAAATGGACCCAACATGTTGCTGCTGCTGGGGACAGGGCTATATCTGACTGGCAGTGTTTGTGTACATGCCAGGGGGAGCAAAAGACTCCTCTAGGTGAAGATGGTAAAGGTTTTCGTTTTGCTTGGGAAGATCCCATGGTGTGAATTTTCTTATGATACTTGAGTGTCACTTGAGAGCCACCTAGGTACTGGAACACTTTGTGCATGAAGCATGAATGTGAATCCAAGCTAACAGACTACCTGTTCCTTTTTAAAGGATTTTGGGTTGTCTTTGTAGAAAGTTCACATGGGTTTCATATTCACAACCTCCTTTTACATCAGCTGGCAGGCTCAGAAGAGGGCAAGGGCTGGCATCTTCTCTGTTGGCCTTGGATAAGAAATAACGGCAGGGCACTCTGTGTGGGAAGCTGTTCTCCTCCTGCCCCCCTAGTTAAAAAAATGACTTTATTCACCAGGGTTGTCAATCCAAACCCTTTCCGCAGCAGGAATTCTGTTTAGAAAAAAACAATAGACCCAAAGTTGATAATCAGATGCAAATTATGTACCAGTATGCAGAAGCCAAAGATAAGATTTGCATAAAATGTTTGCATGACAGCAGCTAAGTAACCCTGGTTGTTGTTTTTTTGTTGTTGTTGTTTTTGTTCTGTTTTGGTTTGGTTTGTTTTTTTTCCACATAAAGTATCAAAGCACAG
Organism: Netta rufina; assembly: GCF_964035555.1. Taxonomy (NCBI): domain Eukaryota; kingdom Metazoa; phylum Chordata; class Aves; order Anseriformes; family Anatidae; genus Netta; species Netta rufina. Next base: position 35,564,641 of record NC_140125.1, on the reverse strand, counting down.
AGTGATAAGCCCTCATCCAGACCGTCTCCCCTCCTCTAGCACAGCCCTCAGCCAGCAGGCTAGTGTTTGAGGGCAGACCAGTTCACCAGAGGAGTGCCCCTTCCCCTCCCAGCTGCCAGGGCAGCAGCCTGCTGCAGGGAGACTCAGGTCTCTTTTCCAGGAGGAGGAAGCATTAGTGATGAAGGTGGAATGGATTTGCAGCTTCTCTTCCTAATCAACACAGCTTGTCCACCAACTGCTCTGTGTGGGTCTTAAAATAGTCTTTTGAGGATAGGAAACTGCTCATCAGCTTCAAACCAACAGCTACATCTTGTGTAAAAGAGAGCAACCCAGGGTGCCGTCGCTGTCTTAGTTTCTCTTTTGTGAGCAGCTGGTGGTTGGTGGGAAGCACTGGGTATGTTTCCACTGATCTTGGTTTTAAAATTCTGTCTTACTGCTTCCTCTGTCTATGGGGTTTTGGGGCCAGTGCTGGTCAGGGGCTGAGATGCTTCCAGAGCCAACAAAGACCATTCGGCAGTGCTAAAGGGTAACCTGGAGTTTTAAGCGAGTTTGCTAAATCCTGAAGGTTTGTGACACATCTGCCCATCTTCGTGTTTGCAAGTGGAGTCTTTTTGGTGCTGCATGCGGAGGATGCCAGTGGCACCTTTGGTTAGAGACTGCAGAGACCCATCCTGTGTGATCTACTGGGCGCTCATCGGGAGCTGGCCGTGGCTCAGCTGCCTGGGAAGGACGGTGCTCGTAGGATATCGGGGCTGCACGACTCACTTCGAACCCTGAAGCAGCGTGACACAAATGAAAAGAGAAGAGTGGGGTCCTCCAGAGACGCCTGTGCAACACACGTGAGCCTGACTCATCCCTGGCTGCCCAGGGGCCCTTCTGTCAGATGGGAAAGAGCTGAGCTGTGGCAGTTGCGGCAGCGGCTGCAACAGCAGCAGTGCCCCGTCCTCTTAATACACTGCCATCTGCTTCTCCCAGCTACAATCTATAGCTATTCCCCCCCTCCCTCAGCCAGTAGAAAAACATGCCCTGGTTTTCATCTTCTGTGCAGTGTTTTATTTCTGCTGGTTTCTGAGCTGATCTCAGCTGCAGTTCACTGGGAGAATTGCGGAGCAGTCCCACCTTGCTCCAGCTCCAGCTCCGTGTATTAGCTGTTTTCTTCGAGCAGTCATTGGTATGTGTGGATGTGGCCTCTCTCTCTTTTTCTCTGTCTTTCTCTCTCTTTCCCTCTGGATGTGTGTATGTACGTGAACCAGGGCAAGAAACAAAAAAGCTGATTCTTGGAACAGATTAGTTTGCATTACACAGCTGACAGGCTTTCTTGGAGAAGGCAAGATACTGGGAATTCAGCATTTCCCCTTCATCAGTGATTGATTGTCTCTGAGCCTTGGGGGGATTAGAATTCTGCATTTTGAGTCGCTCTTGGCAAGTTCAAAAGTAACAGAAATGCACCTGTGACATGAAATCAGGCCTAAGAAAACTTATTGTTTCCTTCCTGGCTTCATAAATGTGCCTTTTTCATCTCTGTTGTTGGCTCCTTTATTTAAGCCATACAGGGGTTGTAGCCTTTTTCATCCCAAAGCATTTGATAAACTACTTTAAAAGAGGTAAATGCAGTGTTTGCCCAGGCTGGACAGATGAACACAGATTAAATCCTGCGCTCACGTGCCCAAGACTACAAACTTCCCATTAAATGTTGCCGTGTCTTCCAGCAGCTCTGTTGACAATGTTTCTGTGTTCTTTGTGCCATGCAAAATATTTTTAGATCAGCATTAACCTCTCCGTGCTTACGTGGGTGGATGCATATGTGTGTGTATATTATTACCCTTAGTACTAACAATTGCAAAATGTACCTGCTTGATTCACTTAAAAATAAAATAAAAATAAAAAAATATCAAATATTGGTATGGTCCATGCTGAACGTGTAAAAATAAGGTTACAATCTGTCTCTGTTAAAGGCCCATTATGGCTCCTTGACAATTTTGTCTTGTGAAACATGTTTAGCTTGAAAACGGCCAGCCTAACTCTGAAAACAAGGGAGTGTAGTTGTGAAACATCTGAAGGAGAGCATATCAAATGCTTTTGGAGCAGTAGTTTATTAAAGATTTAACCCCTTTGACATTTCCCTTTTTGTGTACTGTTTGTTCTGATCCCTCTAGCTCCCAAATATATTGTTTATTGTCCTTCAGATTTTCCATATCATTAATTCTGGCTGGAGGCTCCAGCAACAGCTGTATTTGAAGAAACTGGATTATAATTGAGAGAAATTTATTAATGATTTTGTTGATGCCCTCTGCCTTTCTTATTGATTCCACTGGAAAGCATCAGCTTGATTGTATTGCCACGGAGCACAAGCAGGGGACATGCACATGAATGCCGTGATCCCCTGCAGTCCAGGTGTGGAAGCTGAGGGCGCAGGAGCAGTTCTCTCTCGGTTTGAGGTGAGTAAGCCAGCCTCGGTCCCAACACCCCTCATTCCTGGCTGGCACCGTGAGTATGAATTGTGTGCCCTGGTTATGGTTTACAGGGCAGAATTTGTTTTATGCAAGATAACCCAATTATCTGCATCCTTTAATTTAAGTGTGAGGCTGCGTTTGCAGCTCCAAGATAATGATTTCAGGCTCGGCTTTGCAGGCACGAGCTTCTGTACCTCATTACAGGCAGGGCTGGTTTTGGGCAACAGGCAAAGCTGCTGGCTGCCAAAGGTAGTGGCCTGGCAGGGGCAGCCAGCTTGTCCATGCTAGAAGGGATGGGGACAGCCGCTGCAGCAGCAGGAGCAGACTGCCCACCCAGCCTTCACCCACAGAGTTGTGTGTTATCAAGATGGGGGTAGAAAAAGAGAAACATGTCCTGGGAGGCACCCACCCTGCCGCTACCACACAGCTGAATTTTGCCTGCCCAGGGATGAAGAGAAAATCCTTGGGCTACAAAATTAAATTTTGCCTACCCTGCTGATAAGCCTTGAGCCAACTCTGATTATAGAGGTATCTTCACCTCCTTCTATTTTGACTACAAAGAGAGGCTTATTGAAAGGTTGATTTTGATCCCTGTTAAGAAGAAAATATAGGAGAAAGACAATAAAACTCCTCTTGCTTTCAAGATTATAGATTTAAGTCTCACTGACAATACAATATTTTCAGAATGTGTGAAGTTACTTGAGGAGGAATATTTTAAATCTAAAAATCATTTACATTACCTCCATTTCAATATGTTTGCAGCACCTGTCACTTTTTTTGTGACCCTCTCTGAGTCCAACATAAACACATTATCCTGCAAAGTCTTAAATAAAGGTAGGTAAGACACCGCTTCCGCAAGAGGCAATTTACCAAATCAGGGATGATAAATGTAGAACTGTGGTTTGAAAATGAAATGTTATTCTCCACCAAGACAAGCAAGGAGGTAAAAAAAAAAAAAAGTGTTAATATGAGAAATTTCTATTGGTAATTTCTTGATCGGCCAATGCTCATTTTCCAAAGCGACAGGCATCTCTTGTTTTCACTAAAATATTCTTTTTCAAGCATCTTTCATCAAAATGTCTGCTGTTTGTGGGGGCTCAGAGGTCCTTTTTCCAGACGTGGTGACCGAGGAAGTGGATTTAATATGAGAGCTCAGGCAAGGTGTTTAGAGCAGGGTAAACTTACTTCCCAGTTGTCCGAGGCGGTCAGACTGCACGGTGTCTCCCAGGCCAGCTGTGCCCAGGGGACCTGGGCTGGCTTTTCCTCCCACACCTTCCCATTGGCCCCTCCGGCCCCTCCTGCTCCCTGCAAGGACAGGACATGTTGGGGAAGTCTGATGGGGTGGGATGGAGAGAAATGAGGGCAGAAAAGGAGGCAGAACTGCCAGGGTCCCGAGGGCGCCACCAAATCTGATGGTCCCTGCAAAACCCTGGGACTCCATAACCCTGCCCCTGGCCCAGGACCCCATTTCAGCCCCCGGAGCCATCATTCCTTGCTCGAGTGATGCCCCATCAATGCCAGCCTACATCTTGTCTGTCCCCAAGTTTCATTTTTTTGTTTCCCCCTGCATCCTTCCCACAGCCCTCATTTCTCCTCCCATGCTTCAAGCTGCCCCAGCATCCCTCTTTTATCCTGCCTTGGGCCATTTATTTCACCCTCCATTTTCTGCCTGCCCTCATTAATTCCTAAGTCAATCCTTCCCCAGCTTTCCCCCAGCTTCTCCCTCTCTCCTGGATCTTGCTGGTTCCCCCAGACCCTGCTGAAGCTGTGTGGACAGGCAGCTCCTCTATCCTGACACCCACCGCTGCCTGCCAGGAAACCTCCCAGCCATTCAGGTACTGCAGTTTGCCTGCAAATGCGAGAGCTACCAAACAGCTGTAAATCCAATCCCAAATGTGTATTGTTCCTTCAGAATACAGGTTTGTGCATCCTGATGAAATATGGCATTACTCTGTATGAAATACAAATGAATGGTGTATTATTGGCTTCTTAGAAATCAGGACTGGAGGTTACTCCTCACAATGTGCTCTGATTAGAACAGGAGGTCAGACCAGCAGTGTCTCCTTCTGTCTCTGCAACCTGTGAATGATTTGATCCATATAAAAATTACGCTATTTTCTACTAATTTCCCTGCTTGACTTTGCTGATAGGGAAGTCTGCTGCTGTTACTCAAATACCTCATCTAGTTTTTCTAGGGAAGTTTGGATGCTGCAGCTTGTCTGGCCATGGCAATGGCTTCATCCTTCACTGGAGTGCAGCCATCTGGGGAGCTGCATGGAGAAACTTCTTTGGAAACCCACAGTGTGAGTGTGCAAGGCTGGAGACATGAGGAAAGTGCAGGAAAATACCTCAGTGTCTGGTGAGCCCCCAGTGGGAGGTTGCAACAGCTGCATTGCATTTCCAAGCTTTTCAAAAAGCGCTTCCTGTACAATAAATAAACCAAACCCTCTCTCGACTCCTGTGGCCCTGTATTCGGCTTTACCTCAGGCTGACACTGTGATATTCCTCCCACTGTCTCAGTCCTTTTGAAGGGCTGAGGAATGGTGTGTGGTGGAGCTCCCCTCATCCTCACGGCTCGGTGCAAGGTTCCCAGCCAGGGAGACATGCCCAGCACATCACTGAAAGTGGTAATGGCCACAGTCATCAGCATCCCTGGCTCTAGCATCAGACTAGCATGATTAGCTCTTTTTCTCTTTCTTCTAGGGACTAAATGTAACTGAGAAATCAATCAGACTTCAACCTCCTCCAGGTGATAAAGGGTGGAGGAGGTGGAGGTTCCCTGCAGGTTGCAAGATCCATTGTTACTTCTCTGGTCTGAAAGACAGGGAGAGGAGAAATGTTTTTGCTTTGTATCCACTAACTTTCTTGGCATGATGAGCTCTCCAGCTAATAAGCAAGTAATTATACATAGAAATACACAGTTCAGCAGCAATACTGTCTGTCTGGAGCCACACTGAGGAATGAGAGAAGAAAGTACTCCTTTCCAGCTCTGCCCATGCCTCTGCCTTGCTCCTGGCAGGGGCAGGTAAACCCTGTGCTGGCAAGCTCTGCCTCTCTGCTTCAGCACATCCATCCTGTGTCCCTGGTTATTGCCAGCCCCAGCTTGGCTAAAATGATTAGGGGCAGCTCAGATGAAAAAAGAAGTGGTTGGTGCTTCTATAATTTCCTCCCACTAGGGTTTTTCTGTTAATTTCTAGTATGAGCTGTCTCACGTTACACGGCTGTACAGTAATGGTGCTTCTAACTCTGGTTTGCCAGAGAATTGTGTTATAAATAGTCATGATAAATCGAAACAGTCTTTCACCATGAGTTTTCTAAAATGGAACAGTCTATCAGGTTACAGAGGAAAGACAAGGACGACACTGTGCCTTAAGGATATAAGTGTATTTAAGCATTGAGGCACCAGGGAGTTGTGGTTCAGACCCACCAAAGGTAAGGAGGGAGCAGCAACCTTTGGGGAGGGAGTGTATGTGTATAAAGCATCATTTCAGCAGGCACAGCTCCAAATGCTTTTGCTTCTTTACACAGCTTTTTTTGCATCCTCTGAATTTTCGCAAAGAATTGGTTAAGGTATTTTGACTTGAACAGGTGGTTTGTGAAAATGTAGCTGTAGTGCATCACCGGACAGGAGGGAAAAAGATGTGTGTGCGTGGAGGTACAGACAGGTTCACACAAGGACAACAATCACTGAATCCTTCCTCAAGAGTGTTCAGCAGTGGCCAACAACATCTGAAGATGAAAAGGTGTGAGTAACTTGAGGGGGTAACTCATGGTCCATGTAGAGCATCCAGCAAGGAAAATACCTCTGTGCAAAGTCTGACTGCCCGAGCCTTTTGGATGGTGGCAGTGCACATGGGTTCCTGCCACCTTTGGGTTTCAAATGTTTTTTGTTGTCATGTTATAGTGAGAGGCTAGCAGAGAGCTGCAGCACTGATGAACATGGCTCCTCAGAAAGCAGAAGGGATGCTTCAGGCATTGAATGGCATGCTCTTTTCTGCAGTCTGCCTGGAATGATGCTGAATCTTTCTGTAAAAATCTCTACCACTTCTTTGTGGTCTGGGATCAGTAGTGAGTGGGGATTCTGGTGGAAAAATACTTTTATCTCTGCAGCTTTCTTTTTTCATCCAAAATGCAGATGCTTACCTTTTTAAAGTGAAGGCATCTCTGCCTGGGAACAAAAATGGACTGAGGAGCTCCTTGTGTGCAATTCTAAGGGAATGCATTGCTAATAGATCAGCTTCCCTTGCAAAGATTCCCCAGACGAGGGTGGTCCTTGGGCAGTTGAAGTGAGCAGGTACCAGCTGGGGCGTTTTCTCACCAGTCAGTGGGCCTGTGAGACCACAGCCTAACCTGAGTGGCCCCATAAAAGAGCCTCTGCAGGATTGCCTCCTACTCATGTCAGGGTATGGGAGATGTAACGTGCTACCTGTGGCCAGGGGCTGTCTCCACCAAGGCCTTGATGGCAAGACCCCATCTGAGGTTGTCCTGTGCGTGTTTTACATCAGCTCCTGACAATCCACCTCATGCTGCGACTTGTGTTTGAAACATCTCGCGGGAAAAGTAGCACAGCCCTTTGGGAGAGCTGCTCGAGCAACAAGGCTCTGGCTGAAGGCATCTTCAAGAGCAGCTCCTGCACCTTTCCCAGCTCCCTGCTCTCCACCACGGGCCAGAGATCACACAATTCAGATCATCTGCCCGACACTGAAAAGATCAGTGATCGATGCACCCTTTGCTGACGGTGGCAGACAGCACCAACAGGGGAGGATCATACCCAGCCTTTTGTATCTGCTCTCGGTGAAAAAAACATCCCTTTCCTCTGCACTCTGGGAGACACATGCTAGAAGATGGGGGCTGAGGCAATGAAAGCAAACAAAAGAAAGGAGAACAAGTTCCTTTGACCAGCACCAGCTTGACATTTTTCCAACTCACTTTTTACAGATGAAAGGGAGGGTGGGAAAGAAGAAGAAAGCATGAATGCAGGAGGAGAAGGAGGCAGAGGAAAAAAAAGATCAAAGAAAAGGTGAAACAGGCAAAAGATGCTTCCAGTGGTGCCGAGACACTTGTCTGCACCCCTACACCAGCCCCTATCTGTCCTAAAGCACAAGAGCAAAAAAAACAGCAGGATCTCTGGCAAACTAGATATATAGTCTAAAAAGCATAAAGATTGGTGGAAAATGTTGAGTTAAAAGCCTGTGGTTTTAGTGCACAAGAAGCGGGATGGTGTGCGAGTGTGTCAGCACTTGAGCTGAGGAAAGAAAAGTGGCCACACATGGAGATCACAGAGGAAGGGATTGCAACGGGTTTCAGATGAGCCTGAACCAGGAAATAGAAATTTCTCAAAGTGTAACTGGGGAAAGGCAGGAAAAGCAAAACCCAGTGCAATGTCAACCAGGTGCCAGAACTCCCGGCACGGCCCAGGGACTGGCGGCATCACGCAAGCACAGGGAGGAAGGGTGGTGAAGCCAGGGCAGGATGAGTACCCGGGGTGAGGAATAGAGACGGGTTCCCTCTTTGTCATTCCTTTCAGTGCCCAACACACTTGGTGATGGGGAGAGTTAATCAAAAAAAAAAAAAAAAAAAAAAAAAAAAACAAAGAATGCACAAGAGGCTCAGAGGTACTACTAATGCTGTAAAATGCATCTGGGAAGAAAGCAAACACAGCATAGGTATATTCCCTGGGGTGGAATACACCAGAGAACTGAGGACAGCAAAGCAGAGCCCTTGGGATTTATAGCCCTACCTTGGCATGCTTTGTATGGGGAGCAGGAGATACCCTGGAGGATCCGCGGCAGGAGCAGCACCAGCCTAGTGTTAAGGATGGCAGCAAGCACTGCTCCAGGCTAGGGAGATTTTTTCCCCAAAGAGATGCTGATTCCAGCATTTCAGAATCACAAACTAGCATTTTTATGCTTTTATTCTTTAATTATTTTTTTACAGTTCTCCTATGAAGACCAATTAAACAGAGAGAAGACAGACAGTGGACAGATTTCATCCCGTCATTGTAGCTTAGCCCCTGCTTCCCCATCTTCCAGCAGTTCTCACTTTGCAGAGTGCTTGGTGCTGTTTCCCTAACGTGTTTATAGCAGCCCTACAGGGCTCCCTCTCCCCACGCAGACACCACACGTGCTGGCTCTCCCTTGCCCATCCCAATTCCCTCTGCTTGGCTCCTGTGTGCCTTATCTCATCACCTCGGGTCAGACCCTTGCCCTGGGCCTGTGCTGGGCTGTGTCAGTGCCTCCCCAGCTCAGCAGGGCACAGCAGCACCGCAGGAGTACCCCTGTGCTCCCAGCTCCTCGATGCAGCCCTGTGCTGCAGTTATAATTCCCTGGGTTTCCCATCCCTGCTGCAGTGCTACAGAGGCTTTCCCCTTCCCAACTCTCTTGCAGCACTCCAGGTCACCCATTGTCTTTAAGGTGCCCCCTTTTTTTTTTTTTTTTTTTTTTTTTTCCTTTTTCCTTCCTGCTTTCTATTCCCACTCCCTTTTAGTAAGCAATAACAAGGGTAATGCTGCAGCAAAGCTTCCAGCTGGGCTGCCCTTGCTTCCATGTGTGTGCATGGGGAGGGAGGAAGGAAGAGATCAAACTTGGAGGCATTCGTGGCTGTTGTGCTGCAAAGAAAATGAGCAAGAAAGAGGTGACCGAAATGTCAGGCCACATGCTCAAGAGATCACCGGGAACCACAGATAGTTGCATCATCTCCGAGAAGAAATAAATGACAGCCTGCACCAGATTATAGCATGAAAACATTGACACAAAGAGAATTAATGTCCTTGTAACTGGACCTTGGCCTCACACACTTCTTCAATCGTCTCTTGCCTGGTGACATTGTGCCGGGTATGATTTGCTCTCTTTGAACACCACATCCGTCCCGGAGACTGTCTACCTCAACGTAGCTGTGAAATATAGGTGATGTAGTGCGTATAAATATTGCAGGGAGACAGGGCTCATTTGACAAGTCGGGGCTTGAGAAGGGACTGGAGACGCTGACTCCCAGCCGGAAGGATGGGACAAATCTGTTCTGCAGAAACGGCCTGTGGGGAAGGAAGGCATCCCTTAGCCGTCCCTTTTGACAGGCAGAATCACCGCAGGGCGCGGGTTCTTGATGACAAGTGGGTTGCTTACAAGTGTGTCGGGAAGGCTGGCTCACTGTTGTGCTTGGAAACTCTATTGTTCTGACTGTTATGATTTATGAGGACTCAACAAATAATTATTAATTACCTTATTTAGCAAATGCAACGGTGTACTGAGGCTTTGGCACAATCTTTTTTTTTTTTTTTTTTTTTCACTCAGAGTATCCATTGACAGGTGACAGCTTTTTCTAATTATTTATTATCCAGTTATTTTCCCTTCATTTCAATGGACCACTCACATTCTCACTTTATGTGCATTTTTTAATTTTTATTTCTTCAAACTATTCCTTAATTGGATGAGTTCAAAACTACTTTTGGCACCAATACTATTATTTGCTAAGAGAAAGCTGGGTTGTTTCACATACTTTGGCAGTTTACTTTGAAATTCATTTTTCATGAGCATTTGTGCCAAGGAAACATGAGCATGTGCATTGAAAGTTAGCACCAAAAAAAAAAAAAAGGGTGTGAAGCATACATTTCTGGGATTTTTTTTTAAAGACTTGTTATCCAGATCTGTAATTCAGAGTCATTCAAACTCCGAGGCATTATTTCATAATCAAATGAGAATCCCCGAAAAAAAAATACTAGAAAGGCTATGAAGCGCCCCCAAAATATCCTTATCTTAAAATGAAGAGTAGAAAAAAATGAGACTCATGTCTCACTGTTTTTTTTATCACCACGCAGCTTCCTGGATCTGCAAACATCTCCTTGCCTTGTTTCCTTGCGCTGCTGCCAGCCTGCTTTGTGCAGATGGGGACAGTTTTACTTTCCCTCCTCAGTGTCAGCTCCTGCTTCTCCCCATGCCCTGGCAAAGGGGCTGCTCCTCCTGTCCTCCCAGTGCCACCCTCCTTCTGCCTACAGACCCTATAGCCGTGTTGCCAGCACCCACCGTGGGAAGTATCACATCCTTCTCAATGAAGGGCTTATTGAATTAAAAATAAATAATAATTAATATAAAAATAATAATCATAAACTTGCTCACACCAGACACCTTTGTAAGGTCTTTCCCCATGCCATCATCTTTGGGAAGGACAGCTCGGAGCGTGAAGCCCATGGTTTCTTGGCAAGCGTTGCCTTAGATTGGCTGGGGAGGAGGATTAAAAAAAAAAAAAAAAAAAAAAAAAAAAAAAAAAGCAGTTTCAGACTCTTCAGACTCACGGCATCCTTACAGAAGAGGAGATAGGGTCCGGCAGGGTCCAAGGGAAAGGGAATTCCTCTTGCCTTGCCTGGAGGATGCTTGTCAGGGGGGTGATGCTGCCCTGTCCCTAACGCTGCCTTCCCTCTGCTGCCTTTCGGTACCGCTTTTCTCTGCCGCTGAGCACCGTTTACAATAGAAATAACTGCTTCGTAATTAGCGGCTATATCTATTAATTGCTTGTTTGTTAGAGCATGACTTAGCAGCCAGCCGCTCTCTGGGCCGTATCTCTCAATTACTGCTATTTTTCATTATTTTTTTTTTCTTTAATTACATTTTTATCCAGGTAGCGACACGCTCGCGTTGCGAACCGCCGCCCGCCGGGAGATGCTTTCTTCGGGTGCCGGGGGGAAAGGGGGGGACACCGCCGAGCCCCCACCCCAGCAGGCACAGGGCAGCACCCGCAGCCCTCCTGGAGGGGGGCACAAACTTCTCCTTGGCAAACCTTACCCCCCCCCCAAAAAAAAAAATCCAAGCCAGGAGAAGCCCCCCCGTCCCCGTCCCCACCACCCCCGAGCCCCGTTCCCCAGCACCGGGCTTTTCTCAACGCGCATCCCGCCCGGGGAGAAGCCGACCTTGCCGGGAGCATCCTGAGGATGGAGGGACCCGGGGCTGGCGGCTGATTTCTCCGCCCGGAGCGAGCCCCCTTTCCTCCCCAGCCCTGCGGTGTCGCCTCTAATTGGGCCGGGGCTCGGGGAGGCTCGGGGAATTGGGCAGGAGGCAGGGCTCTGCCGGAGCACGGCTGCTTTAATTGGCTCGGATTTTTTATATATTTATTTATTTATTTATTTATTTTATTTATTTATTTTTTAAACCGAAGGGGAATGGAATGGTGAAGAGGGGAGGGGAAAATAAATAAATAAATAAATAAATAATTGGCAAGCCAAAGGGGAAGGAAAACGCGGCGTGCTGGGCAGAGCTGGCAGGCAGGGCTGAGGCGAGCCCGGGGCTCGGTGCCCCCGGACGCCCCGTGGGGGGGGGCAGCGGAGCGGAGCCCCCCGGGGCCGCCAGGGGAGCGGGGACGCCGCCGGCAACTTCGTGCTGGGGACGGTCGCCTTTCGGGGCGAGCACCCGGCCGGGAGTAAGCCAACTTCTTGCAGCTCCTCCATCCTCCTCGGCGGCTCCCTTCCAGCTGCAGCCCCCGCTGCTTGCCCGGGGGGGCTCCGGCAGCCGTCGGGGGGGGAGCAGCGCGGATCTCCCCCCGGCTGCAAAGCGCCTGCGAGGCGGGAGGAGCCGGAGAGCAGCGGGGGAGAAGCAGCCGGCAGAGCCCTGCACGCAACACCGGGGAAAGTTTTGAAGGGAGAAGGAGCTGGCAGGCTGGGGAGGAGGAGAGGAGAGCCGGGCTGAGCTGCTTGGCGCCTGCTGGGGCTGCTCCTCGCTCGCTTCTCCCTTCAGGCTGGCTGGGGCGATGCAGTGCAGCTGGGGGAGCTCCTGGGAGACGCTTTAAAAAAAAAAAATAAATTAAAAAATAATAATAATCCTGGATTTGATTAATTACAACAATCTCCTCCCCAGAAGATCTGGAGAAGAGGATACCTAGCCCTCCCTCCGCCTTTCAGCAGCTGGCTCCTCGCCCCCCTTCTCCCCCCCCCCCATTTTTTTTTCCTCTCTTTTTTTTCTCTCCACCTCCTTCTCCTTTCCCCCATTCGCTCGTGGGGCTGCGGCCAGAGCCTCGTCGGGAGGAGGGCGGGCGACGACTCTCCCAAGTTGGCCCCAGTTGGCAGCACTTCGGGCAGCCCAGGACTCCGGGCAGCGCTCGGCGGCTCCCCCTGCACAAAGGAAACCCCTTCGCTGGGGGGGGGCAGCGCTGGGCTGGCCCGGACCCCGCTCCTGCTCCTGCCCCTGCGGGCTGCCCACTGCCCTGCTTCTTTTCCTGGGCATCCTCGAGCATCCTTGCGAAGGGAGAAGCGGCTCTCCGCTTTCCTACCCTCCCTGCCTCCTTCTCTTTTCCCATTCATTTTTTTTCCTCTCTCTCTCTTTTTTTTTTTTTTCCTTTTTTTCTTGTTGCTTTTTAATTTTTATCCCCAGGCGGCTCTGGCGGGGGGGTCCCTTCCTCCGCCGGTGTCCGGAGCGGGGCGCATGGGGCGGCGTTTCGGGAGGTTTTCGCCCGCTCCTCGCTCCCCCGCCGGATGCTGCCTGGGCTCTTTTGGCTGTTTTTCTTCGCCGGCGATGAAGGCGCTGCCTTGAAGATGGAGATGATCTGTTTTTTATTCCTGTCTCTGGTGCCAGCCTACAGCAGGGGACAGGGGGTTTACGGTAAGGGGCGGCATCGCGGTGGCTGCTCGGAGGGAGGGAGGGGGGAGGCGAGGGCGCAGGGCGGCGGCGATGGGATCAAAGTTAAAAAGCACCTGCAGGAGAAAGTAAATGACGCTGCCAAAGCTCGCCGCAGCCCGAGCGGAGAGGTTTACGCAGCGAAAGGCTTCCCGGAGCCTGTGGCTTCTCCCTAATTCCTCCCCGTAACCCCCGGCCGCCCCGGGGCTGGTGGACGCGATGCCGGCAGGGGTGGATGGATGCTGCCCCTTCCCCTGCACGGTGCCGGCACGGCTCGGCTCGGCTGCCCTCCGTGCTGCCCTGCCCCAAATCATGCCCCCCTCCCCGATCCCCAGGGCGACCCCCGCCGGGCTCCCCCCTCTCCCTGGGGGCTGCCCTTGCGCCCTGGTGAACTTTGCCCCGAGCTGACGTGGAGCTGCTTGGGGGTTACTTTGATTTTTATATTATTTCTCCGACCGTGGTGGTGCTTATTTCCCCCCACCCCGTCTCGTTCAGAGGCAGGGTGGCAAATGGCAAGCCCAGTGCAGCAGAGGAGGGTGGGGGGCAGCGGCTGGGGACCCCCCGCGCCCCCTCCGAGCACCAGCCCTGGGTGGGATGCGCGTGAGCCAACCCCCAGCCCCCCCTCTGAATTCTGCCTTTCCAACGTCTGCATTTCCAACGCACTGGGGAAAAAAAATAAATAAATAAAAGCAACCCCCAAGACTTGCCTCTCCTAACAAGCCGGCTTTATCTTGGCTTGCGACTCAGTTGTGCGTTGCTGTAAAGTCCTTCTGGAAGGCATGCCTCTGCCTCTAACAAGCCCGGCTCTCTGAGCTCTGAAGAGAGACCCCAGTGAGAGAAGCCAGCCCCCTCCTCCCCCTTTTTAACAGCACGCAGCCAGTCTCTTGTGTGAGCCCTGGCAAAGATCAGTTCAGTCTCCCTGGCTATGGGTAAGTCTTTGTAGGTCACTTTTTAATGATGGATTTCTTTAATGGGAACAATCCCTCCTTTCTCTTTGAGGGCTGGGATGTTAATTTGAGTTTAGGTCTGCTTTGTAAAATAACCATTTTTTAATGGAGGGAGTTTTGCTTCTTTTTCTCCTTCTTCCTCCTAGTACATTTTCTTGCAGTCCGCATGTCCAGAGGAAAATTGCAGGGAAATGAAGAGCAGAATGAGTTTGTGGTACAGAAACCTAGTCAAGGCAGGTTATTTAATCCTTTAAACCAGGCAATGTGTTTCTAGCTGAACTTTCTTAATTTTGCCTTAATGTGCTTGCTGCTGAGTAGCTGATGCTGTAGAACAGCCTCTTTGCTCAGGAGCGTAGCAAGAGGGACAGAGCTTACACCTGGTTTACCTAAATGTGCCTGAGGAGCCTGGCTGTTGTGGGCTTTTTCATTTACTTCCACGAACTTGCATTTGTTAGAGATGCTGCTGAATTAGATCCTCAGGATAACTTACAGGTGGCTTTCTCTTTTTCTCTGAGAGAGACTGGAGAAGCAGCGTGCAAGAGAAAGCCCAGATAGACAGACATGCACTAAAATGACGGCATCTCTGAGTCAAAATGGTACTACTCCCATCTATTCTCTTACTTAACTACGCAGAGGAGAAACCCGCTCTCTCCCTCCTCTCCCCTCCCCTACGTCTTCCAACTATCTGTTGAGGCTGTCGGGAGTCTTTGCACGCAGCCATCCCCGAGCGCAGCCCAGAGCAGCGTGCCGTGGAAGCAGCACACCGCAAACTTCTGCGGTGACTAATAGTTTTCATTTTGTCTCTCCCAACCCTGCCTTCGGTCCCCCTATCTGCACTGATTTCGTGCTTTGTGCAGCCAGCGCTGTTTGGGTGGTAAATTGCTGTTATTGATGGCTCACGCAGGACTGGATTGATACCGTTATGTTTGCGAGGATAACTAAAGCAGGATTAAAAATCAGCCCTACTGCCCCGCTGCTTTGTCTGAAATGCTAGCCTCTCACCGTAGCTTTGAGCTGATCACACTTAGGTGTTCTGTGCTGTGAATGTTGGCCTCGTGTGGTGCTTTCCGTGGCACTTTTGGGAACTCAGGTATCATGGTTCAGGTCTATTTTTCTGCTTTTGAGGATTCATGGTGATGGGAATAGGGGGAGGCGTGTATATTGGTCTATAAATATATTTTACTTTAGTAAATCTGCTAAGATTAAATCAGATTAAACTAGATAAAGTATCCATGTGATGTACTCTTTAAATAATACACCCACATGGATGCACACAAAAGACCTCTGTCTAGGAGAGTGGAGTTGCTGGAGAGGTTTATTGAGATGAATGGTAAAAATAAAATGTGTGTAAGGGGGTTGCTGGGAAAGAAGCTTTCGCAGTGGAGGTGCGATTTAATTAGGAGTCAAGGTGCTTTTAGCCTGCTACCTGAAGAGGCTTGTTATATAAATTGGCATTTGTTGTAATGACTGAAGAGTGTCTGAAACCCTCTTCTCATTAGCTGATCCCATCCTTTCAGCCTTGTTTGCTGAAATAAGACAAAGATGGCCTGACACGGGAGGCAGTTCAGCAAGCTTAGCCTCTCGTGGTGCCCCATTTCCCAAACTCAGTGTGCGCCTGTCAGTCCCGGTGCATTACTGCTGCCGGTCAAGATAAGGAGCAAGCAGTAACCAATTTATAGGAAATGTCATAATTTGGAGGGAGAGAAGAAAAGAGGTAAGGGGGAAGGGGGTCCTGACCTCCCATGTTTCAAGTTATCGGTGCTTAAAGGCTATATATTAGACTGAAAGGGGAGGGTAGAGAGGGTTTCCAAAGGGAAGAGCACGCCTCTTGCTTCCTCGTCAGCCTTGCAGACTCCAGAACACACTTAGCTCTGATTCAGGGTGTGCCCAGGGCTGCTGCTTTGCTTACTCCATGTGTAGCCTATAATTAACATTTTGGGGGTGTCTGGCAGCTAGCCCAGTCCAGTCCAGATGATCAGCAGCAGCCTTTTTTTGGGGCAGGATAAAAGAGAGCGGGCTGTTTTGTCCCCTGCCTCTCATAATTCACCTGCTGAAAAGGCGTCTGAGAAGCCTTTCAGGAATGGTCATGGCAGTGTGCGATGAGGGGCTGCAACAAGGCAAGGGATGGGGAATAAAAGCTTGGGCTGGGCAGCAAGCAAAACTGCCTGGCACGGATATCAGGAGGCTTGGATGGGCTGCGGTGCTTAAAACTGGTGCGATACTTAAAACTGGTGTGAGTGAAGCACATACAGAGCAGTCCTGGCCTCTGAGTTTGGGGATAAATGGCCCCATAAAGCCCTTTCTTTAAAGAGACACCATCGCACTGAATCACCTGTGAGGTGCCGCTGCAGGCAGGCAGAAAATCTAGCGGGAGAATGTTTTCTTGTGCCTGCAACAGGGGAGTGTCATGGTAAAACATATCCTAGGTTTAGGCCATAAACATTCCCACTCTTTCATTTCATGTCCACATGACAAGATTTGTTTCCTGCTCCTCTTACCTGTGAAGTAAAAGCCTCTCCTCCTGGAGCTTTCAGTGCAGCATCGCCCAAGCGGGGTGTCTCAACTCACACGTGTCACTCTGCTGCCAGTTTCGGGGGGAGCAGGCACACCCTAGTGTTAACCTTGAGCTTGGTGGCATGGATCTGTCCCCCTCCCCTGCCTCTCACTAGCTGTTTTGCCAGCAGGAGCCTGGTGCCAGGCAAGGAGCTCCTCAGCTTCCTTGCTGTTATCCCAGTGCTCCCCATGCCCTCTGAAATGAGTGAGAAAATTGCTGGCTGAGGCAGCAACGGAGCTGGCTCCTGTCAGCCCCTTCTTGGCTGATCCTGCCTGGGAAAGGGAATGTACGAGCACAGCAGTACTCCAGACATCTATGTACGAGTGTGTATATGCATCTTTTATGTATAAAATATATGCAGACACACATCCTCCCCTGTGGGCTCAGCCATTTCTCCTTGTTGTCCAGCCCTGAAATCTGTGGTGACTCACTGTAGCCTTTCCATCACAGGTGTTTTGTAACTGGAGGGCCAGTTACAAAACTGGCCTAAAGACTGCCCTGCTCCAACATTTGCATGGTTCTCTGGCAGCTCTTTAAGTCCAAGGCATCAAATCTGGCCAGCCCTGTGCTCCGGCATGCTTTGGCATCCTCCAGCTGTAGTGTGTCAGACTCACACTCCTGACACCAGAGCCTTTGTTTTTAGGTCAGGTCAGTAGCTTCACACACCAGATAAACCCTCAATTGACTTTAATATGCAGTACTAGAAAACTGACATTATCCTCTTGACAGGTTGTTTGCAACTTTGCTGGTAGAAGTCAAAATATTTCACTATAGGTGTCACCAGAAACCACCATCCTATGCTAATTTTTGTGGGAACATGAAGACAGATGTTGAATAATTTGACATGAGCAGCATAGCTTTTAAAATGATCACCATGTCAGCTTTGCACTGGATTTATCTTTTTTTTTTTTTCTTTTTTTTTTTTTTCCCCTTCTTTTTAGTTATATATATTTCAGATGATTTTAAGAGATAGGGGAGGGAGATGCAGTAAGTGGCTCCCTGTAAGTGGAAAATGCAGCTGAGGATGGCCTTGGAGGTTTAATAGTCAGACAGCAATTCAGTAGTGGCAATGAGGGATGCTGTGCAGCTGGGACTGCTGTTCTTATTTTTAAATAACAAGACAGAGAGACTTCCATGCTGGAGACTCAGAGATCCTGTGACACTTCCCATCAGCCAGAAGCCTTAGTGTTTTGGCCATGTTTTGACTGGAGTTATTGCTGTTCTGCTTTCTGGAGTAGTGCGGTTTCAGGCTTCCACTCCCTCCCTCCATACACACTGCGCTCTTTTGGTTCATTAAGCATAGCTGATGCCTAAAAGTCTTGCCTGAGCAGCCATGGCTTGTTTGGTGAGGGAAGGACTGAGGGCTAGGGCAAAAATTGCAGTGTGACCAATTTCTATGTGCTGGCGAAAGCAGTAGAGCCAGGTGCATTTCTACTAGTGAAAGGCTGCCTGGCAGGGTGTGCTCTGCTCCTCTGGTGGAAGTCTTCTGAGCCCTACCTGCAAAAAGGTTTCTTTAGGTGGCATTAGGTAAGTCAGCAGCCTGTGTAGCTCTGCAGAGAGAGCTTAGTGGTGAAGTTCTCACCGTGGTGGATAAGTGTTGGTGGGTTTTGTGCCGAGGGATTGCTGCGTTGTGCCCGCAGAGGGGGCTGTGTTCTGCTGTGGAGAAGCTGGGTGTTCTCCTTGTGATGGGCTCCTTCCAGGCAAAATACAGTGGAAAATATAATTTTGGTCTCAGAGATGCAGCAGGTACCTGCGGCTGGTAATACCCTGGGAGTGTCTTTAGGCTATCCTGAGCAGCTGAGGTCTTATCAAAACTATTAAGAAAACTTTGTCTCTAATCTCAAGCAGTCAAGGTGGGCACATCAAGTGCTCCCATCCCGGCCACCTTCCGCTACTCATCAGCTGGGGCTTGAATTCAGACTGGGAAAACATCCCCCTGGCTTGTGGAGGAAGGATGAGAGGGCTGTAGGGTACCGGCACTGTGCAGCAGCAGGCAGACCAGGCAGGGCTCTGGGATCTACCAGAGACAACGATGTGCTGTGAAGAGGTGGGAGAAGGGAGTGCGTGTTTCATGTCCCTGTGCCCGTGTTTAATGGTGAGATCTCTCCTCTGTCGGGATCCAAAGCACTCGCTTTGAAAAGGAAAGAAAGCTTTCATCTGCCCTTTACTTGGGGGAAAGGGTTGAAGGAACAACAGAGGCTTATTTTTATAGCCAAGCGCTAGCTCAGTGTTTAAAAGAAGAAATTAAATGTGTGATACCCCATGGAGCTGGTGATCAAAAACCGCTGCATTAAAGATCTGGGAAAGAACTTGAGAACTGGAGCCAGGAAAGGGAAATCCCGGGCATCTCTGATCGTGGTGCAGCAAAAGCAGAGCCAAGAAGAGCTTTTACCAACAGGTCAGCCAGGCCACGACCTATTTGAAGGCTGAGCTATCAGGCCAACACCGGGGCTTTTCTTGGAGCAGAAGCTCCTGCCCGCTGCCCATGGAAAGGCAGCCCACAGGTCTCAGCCCAGCTGTGCCACATCTGGACAAGGGGATGGGGACGGGGCTCATCTAGCAGGGGGGCACAGGGCACATCTGGGTGGCAGGACTGTGCCCGGCAGGGGGAGGCATTTCAGCACCTGGGGGTGCCACAGCTTCACTGAAAGAAAAGCTGCTGGAGGTGGACCACTGGGGAATGACCCCACAGACATGTGTGGGGTCTGTTTTCTGGCATGGACACTGCAGCCACCCATGTGGGCTTGGGGAAAGGGCAGCCCCGTGCTCCCACCGGCTCTGTCCAGCGAGAGCAGTGCCCGGGTCGGAGCTGCTCCTTCCCTTTTGTCAGTGCTGGCCGCTCGCTTGCTTCTTCACAAATATCATTTATTTTAGGGTCTGAAACTCTGTCACGCAGTGTCCAAGCAGTTCATGATCCTATTTTTCTTTTCCCTTCCAGGAGTATCTCATTGTCAATTTCCCATAAAAGATCATATAATAAATAAGTGCAGGCATCTTAAACCCTGAGTTAGCTTTTCAGCCATTGTCTCCATCTCTTTTTTCTTCACGTACTTAGGTGATCAAGGGTTATGTGGTTTTTTTTCTTCTAACCAACAGGGTTAGAAGAATCTGAACAGTTATGAGGGAAGAGCGATCCTCATGCACGGCTTTCCTCTGGCAGGAGGAAAAAAGACAACAGCAAGGTGGCAGCTGGCTAGCAGTGCCCCTGATGCACCCAGGTGCTGTGGTGCTGCCATGAGGCAGCAGAGCTGAGGGTACCCCAGCAGAGGCTTGTATTGATGCTCATACATCAGATTTGGCTCTTGGGAAAGTGTGACTTAGGGCTTGGCTCACTGCACCGTTATCTCCTGAGCATCGTGGCTGCCTACAGGGAGCTCTTTGTACAGCAGTGCGTTGGCTATGTGATATCTCAGGTCAGCTTCTGATCGGTGATACTGTAAGTTTTAATGCCTAAACAGTCTGGTCCAGGTGAAGGGAGATGCCCGAAGTAAACAGGGAACTGGTAAAATACTACTGAACACAAATGATTATTTCTTTAAATTTCCTGCATGTTTTTCTAGACTAGGCACCAGCATATGCTTGTATGACTGCATCCCCAAAATCTTGGGAGTTTTATGGTCTCATAATGTGTAAACTCCTACGAGGAAGACGTTCCTTTGTACACTCCTGTGGAGCACGCTGTGTTCTCAGCATTGTGTTACTAATGAGCAGCAGTGCAGATGAAGTTATACATCTCAGTGGCTGCAGATGAGGCAGGACAGCCGTGGTGGCAGAATGGCCTGGTGGTTCAGTGTCACCTCTGCTGTCCTGTGAGCAGGTCATGGCTCGACCAGGCTGCAGACCTGCAAGGAGGGGAGGAAACAAGGGTTTCAAGCAGCAAGCATGGATCTATCTGGTCAGCCTCTCACTTTCCTGTTGCTCCTCTTGCTCGTGCTGCAAATCACTCGTGGAGGTGCTGTTGGCTGCTATCCTGCTGTACCTCGCGTAAGGGAGATCCCACAATGTACCAAAAAATCTGCCTGTGATGTGTTGGCTGATGGTGTCTCCGCTGCAAACTGCAGCGCAGGACAAATGGCATGCAGACACTTTTGCTGGGTTTTATGGAAGTGGAAATGATGGCAGGGTGAGGGTAGCAATTGACATAGGTGCAGTAAGGGCTGTAATTTCTGAAGAAAAATTAGCGCGTGTTGCATAAAAAAACAATATAACATTGAAAGCTAAAGTCAAGCTGTGAGAAAAGCTTTAGGATGTCTGCAGGTGGACATTTAAAACAAGAGGAGATGCTTGCTGTTGCTGCTCCAGTTTCAGAAGGAAATGGTCCTTCACTAATTGGCGCAAATTGTTTTAAGATAAATGTGGATGGGGAATCTTCTGCATCTCTTGTGTGCCTTCATGATGAAACAAAAAGGGAAAAGAAATGTGATTCAGACAGATGCTTGAGAAATGGCTTTTGAGATGTTTTTGAGAAATGGCAAAATGGCTTTTGCTTACAAACACTGTTGGAGTTATTGGTGTTTGTTCTATGCCCGCCACGGTGGGTAAAGGCACGTGTAGAATTACAGGGTGAAGGATGACTGTCTCTTGCTAGTTTAATAAATTGATTATTTCAACTCAGAGCACCCCTTGAAATAGTGGGGATGTGAGAAATCAAGGCTCACAGAAACAACCTGACCTCAGCAGGAGACAGCTTGGGATGTGTGACTGAACTCCCTGGCCAGGCAAGTGCACACATTTAGGATGTTAAGTGCTCCAGACCAGCTGAAAGCTTCCTCTGTGGTTGTTAGACCCTGAAAATCATCTCAGAGCACACGAGTAGGATTTCTTGTGAGTTTAGGTGTTTCCCGTCACTGTAATATCTATGAACTTCCACCTTTACACGGCCCCTGTTGCCTACAGTTATTCCACTCTGCCTGTGGGGAAATGAGACAGAGACTAAGTGATTTGTCCTTGGCAGAAAAGAGAATCGAACACCAGCAAAGTTTTAAACATCCTTTTCTATCCGGTAAAGTGCAGCTGGTATTAAGTGCGATCCCCGTGGCTGACAGATGCAAGGGAAATACATCCCCAAGAAGGAATAAGCCATTAAGAACAGGTATCTCAGAATTAAGCTTTTTTTTTTTTTTTTTTTTTTTTTTTTTAATTAAAAATGACAAAACCATGTTTGTTTTCCAGTACCAATTTAGCTCATCTTTGTTCACTTGTAAAGATTTATTTGGGGATATCTTTTAGGGTGTACCAGAGGCTGAGTCTTACTGTACAGCACTGGGGTATAAAGAGGGAAATCTTTCAGGCACGGGTACATAAGTGTCTCTCTTCTGCTCCAGTCTGCTGGTGGCTTGGAAAATTGTTCTGAGGGAAGTGCAAAGATTAGTTGTGGAATATGTTGATTCATTTGGCAGCAATTTAAATTATTTTGCACTTGATCAAAGCATCAAAGAATTGAATTGTATATACATTAAAAGCTGTTCTCATGAACGGGTGAGGCTAAATAACTTTTTGGCACCAAAGGGAAGGACGAAAACACTGACTATGCCACGAAGGAGTAGAGTTTAGGAAAGGGAAAATAGCAGGGGACAGTATCATAGGTGTGTTACTGGAGGCAGTCTCTGGACCAGAGGAGAAGTAATGGTAATGAGGTAGGAGTTGTGGTTCCAAAGAGGGGCTGGATGCCAGAGCAGTGTGCAGCTTTGAAGAAGGGAAGTCTGAATATTCCAAGAAGTTTTATTATTTTAATTATATGCTAAGTCTGTATTCTTGTTTTTCTTACAAGTACAAAGATAGGAAGAAGAAATCTCCAGTGTTTGTTTCCCAAATGCTAACAAAGGCTGAAAGGAATTAGTGAGAGTGACTTTTTTTTTTTTTTCCTTTTGAAAAAGAGATTTTCCTATTATATTTAGAGCAATCAAAATTTAAAAGTGATTTTTTGAGAAGGGGATAATCATGATTAGTGATCAAACAGTTGCTGAATAAGACGACTTTATCTCTGGCGATGGGGAGTCAGAAGAGGGCAGTGGTGTTAGCTGCACATTGGGAAAATCCCCGTAGTAAGGTGGTGTGAAAGAGGGGGCCTTGCACTACCTCCACAAAAGAGAGATGCTTAGATACTGGATGGGAGCTTCCCCATGCTATGAGACAGAGGGATTAGGGGAATGCCTTTGCAAGCATGTTGACTTGAGGTACGTGTATGCTGTGCCTGAGCAAAAGTGAGACTGTATCCTGTGGGCGCGCTCCTGAGCCAGCCTTAAATGAGCTGTTTCAGCTGCTGGTCACAGTGCAGCACTAACAGCATGGAGCCCGGTCTCGCTCACGATCCAGCTGTTGCTGCAAAACCCTCTCAGGATGCTGCACAGCATGCAGAGCCCCTTGCATCTGAGGTCACCAAATGCTGGGCTCAGCTCCTTGATGAAAATGTTGAGGACGCCTGCACCAGTTTAATGCTTGCTTTTGGGTTGCAGAGCAAACAAATATGCTCAAGTCCTGCCTGAGCAACCGGGCGGAGATCCTATAAACCCAGCTTTGTTGTGGGGTGTAGTTTAGAGCTCGAGGCTGTAGCAGCTTTGCTAGCGCACTCCAGTGATTGCTAACTCTGGCAAGACAAATGCCACAGTTGTTCTTGCTCTGTGGTATCTGTCAAGCAAGCAGAGCTTGCAATGTGAGAGTGCAAGTTGCCTTAATGCAGCTTGCTGTTGTGACAGCAAAGCTCTGGGCAACAGGTCTAAAATTAATCTTTAATTTTGATTTTTTTTTTTTACTTGAAAAACTATTCTTGAATAGCTCCCTGCAAAGACAAGCCCTGCATTTAACTGTGATTAAGTTTCTAAATTGTTTTTCAAAATGGAATAGTCGAGCTCCTGAAGCACATAGCTGCATCTGAAGACGTTCCCCATAGTAACTAAGCTCCAGCTTTGGTTAAAATAGTGTGATAATAGTTTGTTTTCTGGTTGGTCTAATGATACAGCAGATCAGGACTTTCATCCTTATTCCTGCAGAAAAATGAAATAGACAGTAGAGAATGACTGTTTACTATGATGTGCATGATTAATACCATAAATCTTTCATGTGGGGATGCTGGGTGAAATGAATGAGTATTATCACAATAAATTGAAAGGAGCAGTTTGCTACATGTTCGTGTTTGGTAATCAGGCTTGAAACATGATGTAAAAGGAGAAATTAGCCAAAGTTTACGGTGGCTATCAAAGCTCAAAAGCACTCTGTGGCATTTGCTAAGCCTTGGCAAATATGACATGCTGATTTTTGCAGATCACAATGAGCATATGTACCTACTTGTGGCTGATGGTTATTCCAAGTGGCCAGCAGTAGTGTGTGCGCTATTTGACAAACAGTTCTGCTTCTCGGATTATTATGGAGACATTTCAAAGTATGTTTGCAGCATATGGCTTGCTTAAGAAGATCGTTTTAGATAAGAGACATTCGGTAAGACACAGTAAATCAGCTGCTTATCACTCCGCTTCTGAGGGGTCAGCAGGGCATTTTGTACAGACACTTAAAAGAGCAGCAGAGAGAAATGAGGAGCGAGGCCCTCAACGTGGCATTGCAAACTTTTCTTTCTTTGCGTAGGTCAGCAGTACCAAGCAACAGGCAGAACAGCTCTAGCAGAGCTAATAATAAACAGGGTTTTAATTTAAGAATTGCATTCAATTATTTCAAAGCAAGTCTAGAAACAGAGAGTGAGGAGGCTGGGGGAGGGAAACCTCAGTGTGAGCTGTTTGCTTGTTAGGCCTAAATAAAAGCTTTGCAGAAGAAGGAAGCAGGGGAAGGTGCTAAAAAGTACCAGGATCTGTGATGTGCTTGTTGAGGTAGACAGGGAAATGAGAAGGAAATGTGTCTAGCTATTGCTAGATTTAAAAAGAGAGAGAAGAAATTGATGCTGTTGACGGTGTGTAAATTCTAGGAGTGAGAATATTTCTCTCTTTCATTGCCCTCATGATAATACCCGTGACATTGTTGCTGTTCAAAATGAAGGATTGGAAGAGCAAGTGAGAAGTGCCGTCTCCGATAGGCAGGAGTCTTGCTGAAACAGGCTCACAGATCTCCCGGAGGGTGAGAGCTGTTATATTAGGGTCAGGGAAAAGGGGGCTGCTCTTAGCACCACCACCCCCAACAAGAAATGGGAGGATATAATGCAGATTGTGCATATATTCTCTTATACTCGTTTTTTTTTTTTTTCCTTTTTTTTTTTCTTTTCTTTTTTTTTAAGGCTCTCGATGCTTTGTGACAGAGAAGAGCTCTTGTTTATAGGTAAACAGTACAGCTAACACTGAGGCTGGAGCCCTAATCCCAGGATGCTACAGAATAGGCAAGAGCTTGTAATTTACAGGCTCATTTGCAGAGCCTCTTCTGATTTTTTTTTCACCTTTTTTTTTTTTCTCCATTTTTTTCTTATCTAGCTAAAGTCATTGTAATTAGTCTTTGAGGCATATTTTTCTGATTACATTTTTGTCAATACAAGCTCTTATTTCTTACATGGGTTTTGTCACACCTGCTTGCCTTACTGGCACAGTGAGCTTTCTGCTTGTTAGCTAAGAAGGAAACGATGCAGCTATGGAGGTATGAGGAGGCAGCCATTGTGCTTTCAGCATTGCCATCAGAAAAAAAAAAAATGTTGGCCAAATTCACTTCAGCATCTTACTGTTTGGCTGGGAAGAGTGATTGTGCTTCTTCAGCTTCTCTGTGAAAGCAGAAGTTAGAAGGAAAAATAAAATCTTAGAGGAACTACTGGGTATCGCTTTCCTGGCTACATTTTTTTGGCTCTGCTGTGCTACTCATGTAGATGGTGTTTTAATTCTAAGTGAGGGGAGTTGAATCTAGATGAGCTGTTCCTCTGGTAAAAATGCTGGCCTGAAATGCTGCACATAATGGCTTGGATCCTGTCTCTGTCAATCTTCCTTTCTGATTTTTTTCAAGACTTCAGTGGAAGCCAAGCATGTTAAAATAAATAAAATAAGCCTTAAAACAAACCACAGAAGATGCCATGTCTGTTAGTTTCTCCTGGTCTTCTGCTCGTGTGAATTGAAGGTGGTACTATTTGTCTGCCTCGGATGTTTTGAAAATAAAGCTGGTGGTTTCAGTGAGGTGTTTCCATCTGGACGAGGAGGGTGGGCACAGACAAACAACATGAGTTTCTGTGTAGTAGCTGAATTTTTCAGTGATGTGATACCCACCCCCTTCCCCTTCTCTCCCATCAGCATTAAATACTTGACTTAAGACTCTTGTAGTCTTGTGGCAGTTTCCACTTTGATGCATTGGTGAGCATCCTTTCCTTGATGGCTGGTTGCTGTGGTCACTGTGCTGCTGCCACTCTCAAGCAGTTCCTGAGCTGCCTTCAGCAAGATGCTGCTGGAGAACCCATGTGTGATCTAAGTGCAGAAAATCCCCGTGTGTGAACCTGTTTCATAAAACAGGAGGATGCTTGCTTTGTATAGAGTGCAATGCCTCAGGGCTCAGGCTAGCCACATAAAATGCTTCTACGGAGCCAAGCGTTGTAGCCAGGGTTTTCTGGATCTATTGTCTGAGATGATGGCTTCTTTATGGGAATTCCTCATTTCTCTGGGCATGGAAAGTGTCCCAATACTTTAGTTTTAAAATCCACCGCTATGGATGATTTAGATTATGCTCCTGTTTATTCCAGAGTGGGATAATTCCTATTATACTAGAAGTATAGTTCAACTCTCAGCAAGTCATGCCTCTGTTTTCATTGCTTAATCTTGGAATGATGGGAAAAACAATCTTTCTTATCCCAAACATTTGTCTTTTTTGTCCAGTATGTGATATTATTTGTGCACCCTTTCCTAGAGACTGCAGAACTGTCACTCTAAGTGAATTTGGGGTAGCGTGCCTTAGCTTTTCAGCAGGATTGTTGTGTTAGCTACAGAAAGGAAAAATTCTTCTTTTCCTTAATTGCATTATACTCGGCTGAGACCATTTTTCCTTGCCTTTGTCACCTACATTTATTCCCTAGCTCTTCTAGTGGCCTTAAAAAGTACAGCTAGAAGGAAGGGACATAAATAGAGCTAGTGTTCAGGATCTCACTCAGGTTTGGAGATGTGTGCCTCGTGGTGGGGAGTCTTTGTTCCTTTGTCCCGCTGTCTTCCCACTGCCTCCTCTCTTTCATTGGTTCCTGGTGTTTCACCTTCAGAATCGTAGCTGCATTCACTTTGCTTAAAATAATATTTGTTTGAATAGTAAAAGCTGTATTAAGGGAATGTGTTATCAGCTTAGTTTAGATACACATGTTGGCTCTGTGAGAGACAGCTTTGCAAAGAAAGTCCAACTCTATTCTTTTGCACATAAAATGAGTGTGCAATTAAATTCCTGCAAGAGGTCTGCAACTGAAGAAAGCCCTTTTCTCCTGCTTGCTGGCATGCAAATGCCCAAATGCTGCTGCGGCTGCTTCACTAGGAGTTGCTGTTGCAAGGGAAAACCAAGTGGCATTGAAATCGTGCCAGTGATACCTTTATACTGAGCTATAACACTGAAGGCAAACAGCAGCTGGAAGCTTGGTTTGATCTTTCTGTATGAATAAGATTAAGTAGCAGGCATGGTGCTGGTGAGAGCTACTTTCCTGAGCCCTTTTCGCAAAGCTTTTGAGCAGGTTTGGAGAAGTGCAGAATAACTTCAGCTCCTACTGAAAGAATGGTGACCCAAGAGCTTGACACTGCTTAGCCCGTGTCCCTTATTATTGGGGTATTGTATTATCGGTCTATTGTCCCTTGTTATTGGGTATTGGTCCACCTTAAAGTGTTTGTGTGTGTGTGACTTGGCTAGCTGAGCTTTTGAAGTCTCCATTTGGGAAGGCTGATATTTGCAACTTGACTCTTGTGATTTTTAATCTGGGTGGCTGACTGTTACTGAGTTATACTGGTGGCATGTGGCACTTGAGGAGGAGCTTCCCAAGCCCCTGGGGGATGTCCCCTCAGGTATTGCCATGCAAGGCAGTCTGCTGTCCTTCTCCATATCCCGTATTTATGGACTGTCTGTGCTGCCTTGGACCCTCTAGCACCAGCTCTCTTTGGGGAGGGATGGCAGTGGTACAGCATTTTCTTACCCTCCCTCTGCTTCTTTCTTTGGTCTTTATTTTCTGAACACAGAGAAGATGAATTTTTCTGATATATCCATATCTTCCCTTTCCTTCCTGGTAATATTTATCTGAATATTTGTACGTGTTTGGTATTGACAGTATCATCCTACTGTGGTGAGAACCTAGCCTGGTCGTCAACAGGGATCAGGGAGTTTGGATCCAAGGGGCAGCTCTTGGGGACTGTGTGAGACCTGCTGTAAGCTGAGGCAGGGCAGACAGGCCTTAGGGCTGCTTTTGCAGCGCTAACCATCTCTGCTCTTGCATTTGCTTTTCTGATCTGAATGGTCATCACTGTTTCCGTTTTAAAAGCAAGAGTGAACTTTCAGTGAACTTTCATTTTCCCTGTCAAGTAGCTTTTGGGATTCCCAGTGCTCCCTCAGTCTGCTTTCCTTTCTGCTTAGAGTCACCTTTCTAGCCTCACCATTTTCTCTGGCCAAATGTGTTTAGCTTCACACATGTGAATTCTGCCCATGATATCCCTAACTTCCTCAAAGCAAGGGTTGAGGAACAGACCTTCGTTCCTTCTTCCTTTTCCATTTGCATCCTTTTCTAAGGTATTCTTACCCTGAACTTTCACTTTCAATCTGCCTTTCAGCTCTTCTGCAGGTTTCATTGACTGGACATTCCTGCCTTCTCTGATTCAGTGTGTGGTGCTCAGGCAAGCACCTGAGGATGGGTGGCTGTGCTGACTTCACAGGCTGGATTTGCTATTAACTTGCCAGAGAAAATAGAAAGAAGAAAAAAAAAATATTTCAAGTAGAATAGGAGCTTGTGCTTGGGAAATGAAGGGCTGGTGCAGGGTATTCTACTCTGCAGGTGGAATATGAATGCGTGCCCTATTGTGTCCTCAAAAGTCTTATGTATGCTGAGCAGTCTTATACAGTAAATGTATCTGGAAGTTTGGGACCAGATTTGATAAAGCCATGGTTACAAACCACCTCTGGTTAGAGATGAGGCCAAACAAATGGTTAAAGTATGTTCTTGTCAGCTCTTGTGGAATCACAGACATTACTAATACCTTTACTTTTGTGGTTTTTTTTGTTTGTTTGTTTTTTGTTTTTTTTTTTTTTAATTACCTTTTTCTTGAGCAGATACTTTCCCAGATAATTAATCCATCTTTCCATCACCCTCTAGGAAGAAAAGCTGTTTTGGGTATGCTAGTGCTCATGTATTTCTGGGTTAATGTGTCTCCAGGAGTGCTACCCTTCCCGGTGTGAGTGCCAGTTGGGCCAGACTGCTCCTCAGCCCAGTGCTGGCATTGAAAGGAAGCCACAACTCAGATTCTCCATGTTCCAGGGTGTAATAACCTCTAGGCAGAATAACCTGGCACTAAACTCCCTAGGGTGGAGAAAGGAAGCAGTCCCCTCGTGATTCTGTGTGCTTATAGTATGCATTGCTGCTGGATCAGTGTTTTCTGGCTTCCTCAAGTAATTTTTTAGTAAGTGTGGGGAAAAAAATAAAAATAAATAAAAAACAAACAAACAGAACTTCTACAGTGTCTGGGGATAGTTAGGTTGAACAGAGGCAAGTACAGCCTGTTTTGTACCAAAGATGAGGGATTCATGCAACTCTTTTCCACTTAAATTGTAGAGTGACCTTTCTTTCTTTCCTTCCCATCCCTCGGGAGCATGTCCCCTTTCATTGCTGGTCTGTTCATTTTCTCCAGTACTTGGTGGCTCTCCCCCAGGAGCATGCATGCCCACAGCCTGCAGCAGTGAGGTGCCTTAGGTGAGCAGTATGGCTGTAGGCTTTGGAACAAGTGCATTTGGGGAAAACTGCTTTTGTGTCTCTGATAATCTGTTAGGTTCCCCTGGAATCCCTGCCTGGGGAAAGCTGTGACATTTTGCATTGTTTTGGGAGCTCTGTGACCACCTTCCCAGAAGCTCTTTCTGGGTTTTATGGTCTTCAAAGGGAAATGGTACAGTAACTCCATAATGGTGGAGAACAACACTATATAAAGAAGGGAGAAGGAAATCTACATTTTTTTTAAGGAAAAAAAATAAAAAAAATCTCTACAGATCTCTTGTTGTTTGTTTTGGGACTGAGTTTACATCTAATCTCTGGCATCTTTCCATTCCTTGTACTTTTTTTTTTTTTTTTTTTTTTCTCCTCTTCCCCTGGGAGATGCTAAGGCCTGGGGATTTAAGCCAACACCAAAGTAATTGTAATTGAGGATTTAGTCTGAATCGTGGTGAAAGGACTGACAGAAATTCCTATAGTCTGGACTGCAGCCCAGTTTAGAGATCTTAAACCATAAAATCCTTTGCGCATCTCTATCAACTCCTGTATTAATGGCCCAAAGCTTTAAAAAACAGAACCAAACAAAAGGAAATGAAACATATATTATCAATAAATGCAATGTTCATGACATCAGTGATTTTGTTATTTTACCTTGCTTCTACATCTCTACATTGAAACCGGTTAGCTTAAGATGTGTGTCTCTCTATATTTTCATGTATTTATTATTATTATTACTGTGGTGGTATGATCTCTCTTCCCTGCTGGAGGAGACAAAGGCATAGACCAAACCCCCTCTCCTTTGTGGTGCCAGTCTAATCCAGTCTTGCCTTGGTAACTTCAGAGAATAACTGAGGTTGGAAGGGACCTCTGGAAGCCATCTGGACCAGCTGTCTGCTCCAAGCAGGGCTGGTCTGGGGTTAGAGCCAACTTTGAAGTTAAAGCAGATTGCTCAGGACCTTGTTCAATTGAATTTTGAGCATTTCCAAGGGTGGAGGAAAGTTCCATAAGCTCTTTGGGCCCTTCTACTGTCATTTGACCAACCTCAGTGTGAAATATATATATATAATTATTTTTATTATTATTTTAATTGGCTAATGGGAATTTTCTGTGTTGCAACCTGTGGTTTTTGGCATTCTTCTCACCATGCACCTCTGGGGAGAGGCTGGCTCTTTCTTCATCCCCTCATTAAGTAATATCAACACTTCCTTTGTCCTGAGACACGTGTGTGAACAAAAACATTTTTCTCAGCTTTCTTCATACACCATGTGCTCCCCCTGCCTGACCTTCCCGATGGTCTTGCACTGGACTTGATCCAAGATGTAAGTGGCACTTTGTGGAAGAAACCAGGAAAGATATTTTTTTCAGTGAGGTGCTTCCTGCTATGCGGTGCTTATAGCAAGGATTTCTTCATGACCTATCCTACTCTTTAAAGATTGTTGGTTAATACTACTGTAATTAGCACACTCTTGATGAAGCCTGCCGTGAAGACAAGCAGAGAAACTGAAGATACATGGGTAGACGTTTCTATATATTCCCATTATATGCAATGTGATCTCTGGTAATAACCATATTTCGTATCCTTCTGCAAGCATAACAAAAAGATTAAACATGCATTGGGTTAGAGATGGTGGAAAATGTCAATAAATCCATTGACCACACACCAGAGGAAGAAAAACCTCTGCTTAAATGTGTGTATATATGTGCGTGCATATTTAATGTACTATACACATATTTTGCAGGGTGTTGGTTGAGGTACCCAGCTCCAGTTTGCTTGATTAGAAAGCAAAGGGTGTTCAGCAGATGTCCTGTGCTGTGCACCTTGTCAGCGTAAGGCGGTTGTGTCCCCAGGGTGTAGCAACAAATGAGTAGCTCGGAAGAAAGATGTGCAGTTTCTCAGGGATGCTTTGTAAAGGCAACGTCAGGTCCTGCTCAGGCTGTTTAGTTTGAAGCCACTTGCGGTGAGCTAATGTGGCAGGGGCACCTCATCTCACGTTGGATGCTCTGGGGTTTCTTTGCACTTTGAGTTCTCCATAGGCACCCGGTTGGTGGCTTTGCTTCACAGCGTGAAGCGCTGGAGCAGGAAGCTGGAGATTCAGTTTTGCTTTCTCTCTTCATTTGACACAATTGTAGGTGGCACGGGGAGTGGGATGCTGGGGTAGGAAGAAGAAGAAATTATTTTACTCCCACTGAATTTTATCTGGGCAATGTGCCCTATCTGAACAGTTGGTTTGGTAGCTTTTTTTTTTTCTAATGTGCTCAGTATCTGTTCTTTTTCTCTGTCTCTTCCCCTCTTGTAGGGCCATTTCCAGATTAGAACGAAATAGGCTTTTAACGAGCAAAAAGAGATTGGGAAGATGGGAAGTCTTTGTGTTCAGCTGCCAAAAACACAGCACTGAATTGGTGTGAAAGGCATCTCCTTTGCTGGTTGCCTTGCTGGTGAAGTCTTTCAAGGAACAAAGATGGCTTCAAGGGTCTGTCTCACCCTCAGTGCACCTGAAATCTAGCCCAAGTGCAGTTGCACGTCTCTCTTGCTACCAATACCCGAGTGTAAGGACTCTGATCCTTTATTATTATTATTATTATTACTTTTCTTGTTATTTTTTATTTATAATGTGGAAACTTGATTGCTGACCTCCTGGGTTTTCTGAGAGGGAGAATGCAGCCAGTCCCTGCTCGTGCTTTGCAGGTCCCCTGCATTGTTTTTTCTGGGGGGTGGGCTATGTATCTGTGCAAATCTCAGTGCTGCTACTTGAGCTGACTCCTCCAAGGGAGTGGCAGTGCTGCAGCTTCACTAGAAAATATTAATGCATGTAAACATTTTTTTCTAAAGGCATTACATCTTCCTGCACGTACTTTATTATATTCCCACAAATCTGACTAGATGTGATAGATAGGTAACCAGGGAGCAAGGCTGGGGAAGCATGCTAGAGAGGGAAGGAGGGAAAAGGGAACGAAATAAACACAAACCTGCTGTAATTCAAAACAAGGCAAAATCAGATTGTGTGCTTTGGCTAATTTTCTTATTCAGGTATTGATCCAATGGCTGCTCCAGAGTCTATTAGCAGTCAGCCAGTGAAAATATTTCCCATCGGGGGCTCTGACCTGAGACGAGGGTGAATCTATAGCAATTTGTTCAAACAGAGGAAAGCTTTTTCCTCTGATTTGTATTCCAATTTGCACAGTATACAGAGGGGAGCCCTGTCGTGGGGGTTTGTGGGTTGGTGCTTGTCAAGTGGGAATCAAGCTCGAGCAAGGTAACTTGGCTGAACAAAATGTCTGATTAAACTCTGAGCTGGGCACCCTCCTTCTGTCTCATTGGGTTGTCTGGGTGTTATCTACAGCAGGCTGGCATGTCAAGAGTAACTGCGCAGCCCTTTGCATCCCCTTGGCAGGGAGGAGGCATGGCCTTGCCCTGTCAAAGCTGCCCCAGGGAGGAGAGGAGGTCTTCTCCTAGGAGGAGGACTTCTTGTGCCATTATGGCATATGTGCACGTACAAAGGCATTCCCCTATATCTTACTAAATTTTCATGCTAAGGTCTAAGGGACCAACCTGACAGCAGTCCTGGAGTTTGAAGTCCTCTTTTACTGCATTTGAGGCCACTTAAATCTGCCTGCCCCGAAGGACAAGTTGTGCAGGAGAGGGGTGAATCGCTTCCCTCCCTGCAGGCTTTTAGAGATAGGGCAGAAGCAAAGGCAGTCTTCCTCCTGCCTACACCTTCCTTCCATGTGCTGTCAGTACTGGTGGAGCAACAGATTTCCTTTGGGGATGGCTGGTGTTCTCCACCAGTGGATTTCAGCCTGGACCAACTGGACTCACAAGTGGCTTGACCCTGATTTTCCTCACTGGAGAAGGCCAGCATGGGCGCTGCTTCTCTCAAGTGTTCCTGATTCCAGGAGTTCCTGATTCTGATTCTTTCAGGAGAAAGAATCCTGGATCCTGATTCTTTCTTGGGGTCTTCCAAAAGTCACCTAATAACAAGCTTTGGTTCCCAGCTTTCCCCCATAGCTATGCTGAGGGTGCCCTAAGGACATTGAGCTCCCCTTCTTACTCCTCCCAGTTGGCTGCCTTACGTTATTATTTCAGAAGTAATCCAGATAGGAAATAATCTCAGCACCCCTTAAATCCAGTGCTTGCAGCTATCGTGAGCCACCAAAAGTCTCAATGGCAGTGAAAAAAAATGACAAGGTTAGCACAGCTTGTGTTTTCCAGTGTCTGTAGGGTCACCAGCAGGTCTAATGCCAGCTGCTCCCCGCTGGCTTCCAGGTCTGGGGTTGAGCCCATTTGTCTTGGTAATGGGGCAGATGTAAAGTCATGGCTGGAGAGGTGAAGAGCTCATTAGGTAAGCCCTGGTTCACACATGGCAGTGTGCTCTCTGCCTCTGAGAAAGCCACTAAAGTCAGGGTTGTGACTTGAAATACATCGCTTTGACAGGCATTAGTACTAGAGGAGGTCTCTAAACATCAGCTGACTGATATCTATATGGCATACATTGGGCTTGCATGTTAACCAGCGATACCATGCTGCCTGTTTTTCATGACTTGCCCAAATATAGAAGCCGAACGTGGAAAAATCCTTCATGTAAAGAAGGCAAGGGAGAAAAAAACTTCCTTTATATAAAAGCAAAGGGTGGGGGGAGTAATAGGATGGATTTCTTCTCCTAATGCTGCTTTTAGCCTTTAAAATTGGCTGGAATTCTCCTCAGCCTTGTTATACCTGCTTTAATTTAGTGATGGTCATAGAGGGAGAGGGGCTAGAAAGGAAGAAATAAATAAGCACCTTAAATCTTAAGTCTGATCAATTTCTAAACTGCAAGCTTATTTTTGACTTGGCAGTAACTTTCAGGGAACTGGCCTGGATCCTGGGGAGTGCAGTAACTCTAGCTTTGAGAAAGAGTGTGAAAGTTTATGAGATTTTTAAAGCAGCCAAACAGAGGTCCCTGCAGTCAATGACATGAGGAGAGCGTGTGTGGGAGCGACAACAACATCATTTTGCAATATTTAGGAGAGTATTTACTTGGTATCAGGGCTGTGGAGTGCGCTTTTGCTGCTTTCATGGTTAGCAGAGGGCTTGTTAGGGTGCTGCTGGAGGGAGGCACGGTGCAGGGGAGGCTCCTCCATGCGAGTCACCAGCTCCTGAAGAAGGGGACCCCAAGCCTCCTGCCCACCTCCTTCCCCAGGGAAGGAGAGCCCCCTTCCTCCAGCCTGCAACATCACTTCTGGACAGCAGGCAGAGCACGTGCTGTGCTGGGCTGCCCGAGCAAAGCAGGCTAGAGGGGGGCAATTAAAATCCGAGGTGCCACTTGCTTGATACGTGCTATTGATTGCCTCCCATCAGGTGCAGGACCTTAGGCCTTTCATACCAGCTAATTGGTCCAATCCCTTCCTTAAACGTGACCAGGGCTTTAGCAGAAAGAAGAATGGCTTATGAAACAGAGTTGTCAAGCTGCGGGTCCTTCCCGTTGCTTTGGATGTGCTGCCCTTTCATTCCACTGTCTGCCTCCTCCTGGGCTGTGGCTCAGGCTGTAGGAGGGAACTGAACAGTTCCTGCTACATCTTTAATGCTTTTGCCTGTCCTCTGCAGTGCTGGGTCCTGCAGCAAACAAAGCAAGCTGCCGTGCTGAGGAGATGGAGCTAGGCTGGTATTGAGCTGTGTGCTTGCTCCCGTGGGGGATCCTGCACACAGCACCAAGCACCAGCTTGTCAGGAGGAGATTAGTGGGGCAGAAGCACAGGGGAGGGTTGTCAGGGCCTGCTTTGGCTTGGCTGTAGGGAGAAGATGCTGTGGGTGACTCTTACCCACCCAGGGAAGTGTGTGAAGGGAGTGATGCATGGTATCCACAGGTTACCATAAGGACTGAGGCAAGCTGTTTCTTCCAATTCAAGTTTTGTAGTGTATATTGTGGAGCAAAGGCTTGGAAAATGCTACTAGGAAAGTACGCAGGGTATCTGTGGAGACTCAGCATGTCCCCAGGATGCACAGCAGAGTCTGCGACTGGTCCCCCAAATCACAGCAGGTCTCCCTGCTGTGGTGTGAGGCTGATTCAGCGTGTTCCTCCCAGGGATAGTAGCAGGCTCCTGTCTGCTTCAGGACTCTGAAACAACACCTGCTTCCCTCCACCAGCTCTGTTGATGTGTATTCTTGTGTCCACTTTAACGTCTTGCCAAGAGTGTGTTCTGCGAGGCAACAATACTGGCAGGGGTAGTTCCCTTGAGATGTTCGGGGAAGGATGTTCCTCGCAGGGCTCGCGTGCATCCGTTTATCTGCGAGCCTGCCTGCCCGTGTTGCTGGGGAACTGCTTGATTCAGTCTCTTCCAGCTCTGAATCTCATGCTCCACAAGTCCTGTGTGCACAGGCAAGCTCCAGGGGCTGCATCTCCCCCTAATGTGGGGCTGATAGCGTGAAACCAGAGGGAGCAGCTCCTGATCCTGGCAGCTGTTCTTGGCGTGAGCAGCAGTTCACATTTCAGGCCTTGGACCAAAGCACGGAGGTAAATTGGAGTGAGAATGGGGATGGCTGGTGTTGTGGTCATCTGTGCAGCAGGCTGTGGCCAAAGCACTGCCTTCCTGCAAGCCAGGAAAAGGCAGCGATGGGAACTTTTCCCACTTCTTCTCCTGAGTTTTGGTTGAGTTTGTGTGTGAAGAGGAGGGGACAGAGGGGAGCAGCTTTACTGTGCTGACGTGCTGTAGCCAAGACAGCAGCAGTGGATTCAGTGCTGCCTCATTGAAAGGAATTGAAGCCTTTGGGCTCCCAGCCTGGCTGCTGATTCTTCACCAGCTTTGTACCTGCAGGAGAGGCACAGTTCAGTGCTGGAAGGGATATTGAACAAAAGGGCAGGGGAAAAAATGTTTGTGAAATGCAATCTAAGGAAAAACAAGACAATTATTATGCTATAAGATGAAAGTTGCTCCTTATATCACATCCATTCCTGTTTTAAAACTTAATTCTGCACTTTCTACATATCTGCTCTTTGGTCTTTGAACTTCTCCCAAGTGAGCTTGCTTTTCCCCAGGTGGATCTGGTGCTGGTCCCTGATGTTTCCTCTCTGAGAGTAACCTTAATTCTCTCCAAATAATTGGAGGAGGTTATTCCTTTTTTTTCTACCCTTCATCAAAACTCTCCCCTCATTTTCCTGCCTCCTTTGGGCTTGGCAGCCAGCAGCAGTAGGGTAGGAAGGAGGGTGCTGGAGGGAAAGAAGCCTCCGTCATGTGCATCTCCAGCCAGCTGAACCTGCAATTTTGTCCTTTTGTGGTGTCCTTATAAAATCATTTACAGGCCTGTCTGGGTCAGGTGGCCTCTCAAGGCAAGTCCTTCCCAGAGGACTACCCGTGAGGGTGCCAAAAGCCTAACCCCCCCCTAGGATGAGGCTGCGTGCAGGTGGCAAGTCCTCACTGCTTCCCACCCCACTCAGCTCCTGACACACCAGTTCTACCCCACCACTACAGAAAATCTGCCTTCCCTAGGTCTCTAACTCATCTTTTGTGTGGGAACTACGCAGCACCACTAGTTTCACCAGCATGTATGTAAGGGCACTATGAGCACTTTGCCATTTGCTGCTTTTTTTTAAAGCTTGTCTTTCCTCGTGAAGTAGAGCTGTGAGCATCTTATGTAGTGGTGTGGGTCATGAGCACAAGAAACAGCAGAAAATCCCTGGTTTGGGAACAGATGGAAATGTCTCCCAGCACTTGGGTAGCATTGATGGGAGGTGAATGGCAAAAGGCGGTTTTGCTTGCTGTGCTGGTGTGAATATTGCACTGGTCTCTGGGCTTGGCTGGCTACCTGGAAATTTCCAAAAGAAAAACTTGTCATTCTGTTGGTTGTTTTTTTGTTTGTTCATTTGTTTTGGTTTTTACGATTGCAGGAGGGTTTTTATGTCTAGCGTGAGATCATATTTAATGTTCCTCTTTCTCCTGCCCTACTCAAGTGATGTTTGGTGCTGGAACACACCATTAAACTGCTGCTGGGTTCTGCCCCTACGTGGATGCATTTCTGTGGCAACGTGGGAGAGACAGACCATGAAATAGCCTGCATGTGTTAAATTTTACGAGGAAGGAGGGAGCCTGCGAGGGGAGAAGTGGTAAATGGTAACGTGCGAGGATCAGCCTCCACTTTGAGGATTTTGGCTCAAGCCGCGAGTGGGAGTTAATTGCAGACCACGTGTTCAGTAGCCTGAAACCTGCTGTTGAAGACGTTACGTGGGAGGCCATGTGCCTTCCCTGCTGCAGGGTCCAGCCTTCCGTAATCTGCCCTGCTGGGATAATGGGAAGGCAGTGCTGGCAGTCACTGTGGGGCACAGCCTCCCCAGCTGGTTTTCATGGCCATGCTGGCTTCAGGTCTGCCACCCAGGGTTTGCTTTGCTGCTGCAGCAGCGGTGTCATACATCTCCAGCTGCCTCTTCCCTGTTTCCTTCAGGAGGCCGAGGGGCTCCATGTGTTGGGGTGGTATGGAAGTGACAGACCTGAAGCTGAGGGGGCAGCTGACGAAGGCATGCTCACAGCCTCCTGCTCATGAGTGGTGCAAAGCCTTTGTAGCACCTCTTTTTCTAGGTTCCTCGGGTGCTGTGTGGCACGAGCTGTTGTAGTGAGCAGCTACAGCAGGATAGGGATGCACCAAGCTCACGTATACTGGATGCCTTACAGAAAGTGGGTGCTGAGGGCTGTGGTAATTTCTGTACTGTGACTGCCTTTGTGGGAGGCTGGGAGACATGCGACTGGGCTGCTGGACTGGAAGCTACACGAGTGAGCACCAAAGAGGCTGTTCCTCCCCATACATTGCTGATGACTGCTATAGTTACAGGAGCAAATTAGCAGTGAGCTCCTGAACATTTCAAAGCCAGCTCCCTGAGCACTCTGGTCACCATCCTGAATCTCTCTGCCCCCAGTTCCCTTACCAGTGCAGCTGCTGGCCACTCTACTGGGATGGCATGAGCATCTGTCCCTCTGCAAATCAAAGGCCTCTGTAAGGCTGGGTGGAGGAGCAGAGAAGCAAATTCTTTCAGTCTAACTGCTTGCTTCAGCCACTTGGTGTATCGTTAGGTGCCTAACAGGCAGACTTCCTCCCCATAGAGGAGAAATGATATATATGAGTTTCCCTTGTTCCCCCACCTACCCTTCTCTGGTTATGGTGCAGGCTCCCGTGGGGTGCCGCAGCTCTTCTTTCTGCTGTCCGCCTTCAGAGAGGTGGCGGTGTGCCACCAGCCATACCTGGGCCTCAAGGGCCACCATTGTTATAGCCAATAGATGACAAAACTGTGCAGATTATGGCCAGCATGCATGCTAAATGATGTGATTTCTGCACAATGCATCACGTGGATCTGCAGGGTCTGCTGGTATTGAGCTACTGGTGATGGAGAAGGGATGCCGAATTGAACGCAGTAAGATTCATGAGTAGTCCCAGTGGAGAAGGAGAGCAGAGGCTGTATCCTGCAAGAGAAACAGGGATTACATGCCAAAACCTTGTTTGTGGGCTCTTAATTCATCTGCAGGACTCTGGGCCAGCCTTTGGGTCTGCAGCAGGCATGGCTGTGGGGTGGCACAGCGAGATGAGCCCTGCTGAGGGCCCAGCCTGTTGCTTGGCATGGCTTCTGTGTCTCCTCCCTGCTGCTGGGGGAAGGTGGTGCCTCGTACTGCTGAAAAGATGAGACATTCTGGGAGAAAAGTTGTAGATGTTTGTCCTTGTGTTTTTCATCTTTGCCCTGCCCTCTCATCAAACTCCCCCATCTGCCGGGCACCTGCTGGCTCCAGCAGCAGCTTGTTGCCCTCAGAAGCTCAGCAAGGAGAGCAAAACCCAGGGAAGGCAGGAGTGCCCCCACCTCCCAGGGGTGCTTAGATCAAGGTGCCAAGACCTACTAGTGAGATATGTATCTGTGACCTTTCATTGCTCCTGTCAGGCACTTCACAGTCCTCAACGTGACACCGACTAAGTTGCAAAGCCGTGTCTCAGCAGGCGACAGCTGCTCCTGCTGTCTTTCTCACTCTTTCTGTCTGGTAACAGGATCTCCTTAAATACATCATTGCATTTGCACTGTGACAAGCAAAGCTTGCACAGTAAAGTCAAACAGCTTGATGTGAAGCTCAGGTTCAACTCCTAGATGGGGATTGTAGAGCTGTGTACACATCATCCCTTTTGCATTTTGCCCAGGAGCAATGGAGCAGCAATAAAAATATCCCTTAGGTAGCAATTCTCATGGCATTAGTCTCTAGCCTGGCTGGAAATGTCCTGATCTGCAATGTTTCTTGCCCAAGGTAATTTAGCTCATGATTGCATTGAGCTCTAGTCACCTCTGAGCTTTGCTCAGTAAGGGAGTGTTTGTGGAATCTCAAAGACTTCATTATCTTGGAGTTTGCTGGATTTTTATCTAAAGTTATGTGGGCTGGAAATCTTGCGCATCCAGACACCTGAGATCACAAAATCAATTCTGCCGTCTATTAAATAGGTGTAATTCCTATCGACTGCAGTGAATGTTACAATTTTGCAGCGGAAGGTGGAATTGGATCCATATGTATTAGAGACAGAAAACCCATTGCTAACTTCCTCTTTTCCCAAGGTCAAGACTCTTCCCAGGTGCCTGTGACCAGCACTTCACCCAGTCTACAGAGGACTGGAGATGTCTGTGTTTCCTACCACACTGCTTTACCACTAAGAGCTGAAGTGTGGCAGGGTGTAAAGTAAAGCCTGCTGCCAATCTTTTCCTTTTTTGTGTGTGTGCGTATTTTTAAGTGTTACAGTCTGTGACATTTTAATTTCTGTGAAGACTCGGGGATTTTTTAATTAGATTATATTAAGCACTAAAAACGTACATTTCTCCTGGCAGACCTCCCCATTGCCCCAAGCTGCCTTCAGTCCCACCCTCTTCATCCTCTACCTCAGAAGAGGAAAGCAATGTTATTGTCAAAGCTGTGTGACTGCTACCAAACTGCAGGGACAGTGCTGCCCTCTCCATCCCCCCATGATCACACTGGTAGAGGGCTTCTTCAAGCCCATGTTAGTGCAGCATTAACACTGGGTGTGACTTTTAATATATCCCACTACTTCTAAGCACTGACACTGGGTTGTCTGTACTGACACACCACGCTGAACTGAATTGTGGGGATTCATTTCAGCAGGATGGGATCAGCCCAAATGCTGCCCTTAACTATGATGAAGAGGTGAAACAGGCACTTGGCTAGGACCAGTAGGGATGATGAGGGCTATGCCCTTGGTGCCTGCTTTGTGCTGGTTGAAGCTCTCAAAGCTAGGCCTGGTGATGACTGCTGTGGGGCAAGCCCTCTCCCCAGGGAAACAGAAGTGGGCTTTGCTCCCCAGCTTCTTCTGTGCCTCTCCTGCCACATCTACAACAGGAACAGTCCTTGTGAGTGCTGAGCTTTGCCTCTGTTTCTGGGTAGGCTGGAGCAGAAGGGCAGCAGCCTTGTTTTATTCATTCACAGGTGCTTGCTAGGTTGGAGGTGGAACAGGGCCAGTCTGGCACTGCTGGCAGCTTCCTATGAGCGATGTTTTAGCCATGACCTGTTCCCCATCTGGGCTTCATGTGAGCTTCAGGCAGCTGTGTAGTGCTTCAGACCTGAGTGGGAGTCAGGCTGTCCTTTAAACAAACCAGATTTGGCTGAGCTGCCTCTCACAGCTTGTAAAATACCAGGGAAGCTTCAAAGCAACGGTGTGCCTGAGCTAATGAGATTGAAGGCATTTACTGCTTTGGTATTGCATGCTTTCCTGGTCTCTTCTCGCTGTGACAACAGGCCTGCCAGGAACAGTACTGACACATGCTTTGGAGATGAAGCGTTTTGGACAGAAAGACAAAGGCTTCAGCCTGTTCAATTCAATCTGCCTGGTCCCATCCACTCTGCTGGCACCCTCAGGTTGAGACCCGGCAGTTACTGGGAGGGGAGACCTCAGCCGTATGCTCCCCTCTGGGCATGGACAAGGACTCGCTCTGCCTCCCTGATCCACCCAGCACCTGGGCATGAAGGAAGGACAGAAGTTTGTCCTAATACCTTTGAGCTGGTGAGCTAAGGAGCTGGGACAGAGCATTCCTGGGGCTTGGATGGGTTTGACCAAACCCTTTGCTACCAAGAGCTTCTGCTGGGACAGGAGGACCCAGAGCTGTGCAGCTGACCACCAGCCATAGAAAACCTCCTGTTCTTCCGTGGGTGCATTGTGAAAGGTCTTGAGATGGTAGGCATGAAATGTCCTGAAAAATGTTTGGCTGCTGTTGGACATTACTACATTTCTTGCGATTTTTCTAGGGACATTTTAAAAACTGTGAATTTCAAGGACTGAAAATTTGCAAACTCTAAAATTTGAAGTCACCTGTGTGATGTGAGACATTATGGACGTTGTGGTCTCTCTAACATAGTACTGCAATGTAGCTGACAGCCACGTTGGTGTAAACCCTGCACTTCTTTCTTTACCTAGGAGTTGCTTCTTGATGAGCAATGTAAGTGTGAATGAGATCGAATGCACACCTGCACCACTCTGCAAAGGCATGGAAAGATAAGTTGCTGATTGTTTGTGGTCATTAAAGAACAGAACCTCCCCCCCAAGCTCTGGCCAAATTCCAACTTAAGTAATTATATTCTGCTTCCCTAATTCCCTCTGAAGCTTCAAATCAGTTTAGATTGCTTTTCCTTTTCTAGCCCGAGCAATTAGGTAATGTTCCTGAGCCCTGTTAACAGGCTACGATCCACCTCAGAGGAAGATGTATTTGATTGCTTATAGGAGCAGCCCCCTTCCCCCACTTGCACACTTCTGAAGTCTTTTTGATGTGACAAACGATAATGAAATGTGAGATGAAGTGACTTTTCTCACAGCTGGGCTATCTGGCATTTCCCCCCTGCTGAGGGCAAGCTGCAGAAGGTGCCGAATTCTCTGCTCGTCCTGTGG
Organism: Netta rufina; assembly: GCF_964035555.1. Taxonomy (NCBI): domain Eukaryota; kingdom Metazoa; phylum Chordata; class Aves; order Anseriformes; family Anatidae; genus Netta; species Netta rufina. Next base: position 35,522,378 of record NC_140125.1, on the reverse strand, counting down.
CGCGTGCCAGCTGCCCTGGGTGGTTTTGGTGAGAGCAGCACGCTCTGCAGCAGTGCAGATGGGAGAGGGGTGTTGCTCGTGTTTCGGCAGTGGAAATGCCACTTGGAGTAACAGGCGGCAGAGGAGACAAAATAAAGACTGTGTTGTGAAGGGGAGCGTAGTGGGCATGAGATGGGGAATTATGAACAGCAATATGGGGAGGAGGAGGTGTTTGAGACAGTTCTTCCTAATGGCTCCACACTGCATATATGCATCCAATTTTCCATGTAGCACTTCCTAGCAGAGCAGCTGGTGATACTAATCCTTTGCCCTTATCGGTCCCGCGTAGCAAGGATTAGCAGAGCATCCTCCAACAAAGCACAACACCCTCCAACTCCCCCTCCCCGTAAAACTGAAGATGGAGAGGGGACATTTGGCTTGATCCTTTGCGCTGGGCAGAGAGAAGTAAGGGGATGTGACACTGCCATACGGTACCACACATATCTTTGTTATCCCTTTTGAGTCTGAAATAAGTCGGTATAGAGGGAAGGTGCTTTTTCAGGATTTGAAAGTGAGTGCTGTCTGGGGCCTTTTTACATGAAGGATATTTGTTTAGCTTATCATGCCCCCACCCCACCCCAGGGACTGCTCGAGTGGCTGTTGTCTGCCTTGTGGTGGTGCAGTCAGCTTCCCAGCACCACGTGGAACCCTCTGCAGAGAGAGGATGTGTCTCTTCCCTGCTGTGGTGGTGTGTCAAGCCCAGCCAGGATTGTTGGTAATCACACCTATTACTGGAACACTTGATGTGAGCTCAGATTTCCTTGCTGTGTGCCTTCAAGTGGCAAACAAAAAGAAGACAAGCCTGCTACAAGACAGGTGCTTTGGGTGCTGTTTTTCCACACTGTCTTTAACTCCATTTCTGTGGGGACAACTTGGGATGCATGTCAGGGCAAGTTTATTGATGCAAAAATGAAAACAGCTGTGGAAATGCTTCTCTGGGGACATTTTAAAGCTTAATCAGGCTCAGCACTGTGGAGCAGGCTGGAGGGAAGACTTGAAGATGACCTGACAGGTACTGTGAGACTCCTGTCTGTAATGTGCATGGTTCCTGGAGCTCTTTCTGTAGCGCCTCTGAGTTTGCTGTTTGTCCATTTGCTTTTGGACAATGTATGCACACGTGCCAGGCAAAACTGGTAACACTTTTACTCTTTGCTGTTAACCAATGAGAACTAGCACCATGAGAAGTCATGTGTAGATGCAGTAAGAGTGAAATCTGATTAACAGTTGTATAAGAAAAAAAAAAAAAAAAGGAAAAAAAAAAAAGAAAAAAAATGCATGCCTTGGATATCCTGTTGATTTTTCAGTCTTTCAGCAAATTACTGTTGCAATCTGTGCACATAAATGTAGGATAGCCTGTGCCTCTATCACCTGGTACAAGGGGATATGAGGTGGGAACTCAGTCACATAAAGAATTTGGAGGACTTTTGTTTAATGCATGTACAGGAGGTAGATGGTACTGACTCTCTGTGCATCTGCTGTGATAGAGAAAAAGATGTTACTCAAGCAGCTAAAACAACTGCTAGATGTTTTCCTTCTCTGGTGGTAGTTGTTGTTCAAGAAGCCCTTCACAGGCCTCTCCATCTATGTTGCCTGTGGAAGTGGCTGTACTGCGAATCGCTCCTGCAGTTGCATTTCTGGGATTTAGCAGAAAGCTGGATAGGCTCCAGTGTTGCAGAACGTAAGTTGCTGTTTGGGGGCCTGTTGTTGTAGATGCTTTGTAATTACCACATTTGGTGCTTTCTGGCCCAGTTCGTGGGTAAGCTTTCTCTCCTTATCCCTCAATTCTTTGCTTAAGAGATAACAGCTGCTCATTCAGCTTTTAACTCCCCTACTCAGACCGTCTTTAAGTGAAGCATCATGCATCCTGTTATGATGGATACCATATTCTTCACCTTGCAGTGCACAGGCCCGTAACTATTTCCTAGAGAGTTGCAGACTTGATGGCTATTGGCCTGGGAGCTATTTGAGCTTTAGACCTTGAGATCATAGGGTCCTTATCTCATTCCCAGGAGGCAGTATGCTGTCTGGGCCTGAGCAGGAAAGGAAATGACAATTTTTGGCCTTCCGTATCTTTTAGTCATTGCTCTTAGTTTTATAACTTATGAGTTGCTTGAAGGCAGCAGCTAAGTGATTCCAACTTGGGCCAAAAGGCTATTGTGGTCAGCACTGGAAAAAGACAAAGCAGGAGCGTGCCTTCAAGAATTTACAGGAAAGGAAGAGGCATAGCTGAACCCATGGGAAATTGGGAGCACAAGCAACCAAGAGGCGATTTGGGCTGCTGTGAGAGGCAGTGGACTTAATCATCATACCAAAGGAATATAATGCTGTTGGTATTTATTCTACAGAGCCATTGAGCTACTGGTTCTTGGATTGTAGGACTGGTAGCTACCTGTGAAATGGGGGACTTGAATCCTACACAGTCAAAGGAGCTCCTTCAGGCTTAGCTACTGGAGACCAGGGACTTGAGGTGTATGGGACTGGGGTCCTATGGTGGGTGGATTGTCAGCTTCCTCCCCCTCTGTCCCTACCTGGTTGTGGAGTCCTTCATATATGCACTTATTTATTCTCTGTCCATTCAATTCCCCATGTACCAATTGTTGTTTAAAAGGTTGAGGGGCTTAGAGCCATGCCGCTTCAGCCATGTTTGGTGTTACTACTTGCAGCGTGAGGCTTCTTAGGGTGCTTGAGAGCTCTAGTGACCCAAAATCAGCTCTAAGGTTAATGTACGGTTATTGCGAGGAGCAAGAAGACACTTGGCACTGTCTTGGTGACTGATGGTGTTGGTTTTAATTAATGGAGAGCAGGTTGTCCCCGCAAGCGTCCAGCCCCACCTCCTAATCCTTCCTACCGGTATCAACTTAGATTTGTTTTTAATTACATTTTATTAAGTATTACACAGGACTGTAAAATGCACATCAGATTACTGAGGATATTAATCCTCTGCACTTCTGTAGCACATTCCAACCGATGACAGAGGATTGTTTTGCAAACATTAATTATGAAGCTTCATAACCCCCCTGTGAGGAAGGTAATAGCCACAATAATACTTAGCGCTTATGTTGTGCTTTGCATCTTCAAAATGTTGTATAAACAAGCTTTAAAAATACCCTACATGACAAGGTAGTATAATTAGTCAAATGACACATGGGGAGACAAAAGTGTACCAAGAAGAAAACATGCTTGCCCAAGGTCTGACATCAAGTTGGTTACTGACTAGCGCTCACTCTTCTCAGTTTCTGGGTTTCTCTCTTACTCTTTCTATCTTCCTTTGTGCTGTAGTTGAGCAGAGCAGTAAAGGATGAAGGCCACGAACTGAAGAACATTAGGCCCATCTAACCGAGCATAAAATACAGGATGCCACGTCTCCTGGGTGACGTTGGGGGAGTTTCACTGAATAACTTTGTGGTTAACAGAGTCCTGGAGAGCTATTTGCAATCAGTGCTCAATGGTGACTGGCGGTTTGGATCATTTCTGCTGTTGCAAGTGAAATCCCTCTGTGTTTAACCAGGAGCTCCCCAGACACTTGAGCTGGCTCCCTGCCCCTGTCTTTGGCAGGTAACAACAGGGAAAGCAGAACTGACAACTGAAATTCCCATTCCCCACATATTTCAGGATGCTTTTTGGCCTCTGCAAGAGGAACTCTTTTACCTCCTAAAACTCTTTTTTTTATTATTATTATTTTTTTTATTTTAAATGGGAAGCCCATTGTTTAATTTTGTGTTAATTCCTCCAAAGGTGGGAGGCAACAGGCTGGGATGGTTGAGGACTTGAAGAAAGGAGGCTGGTTTGAGACCTCGTTCTCTTTGAGAGTTTGCTTTCCTCCCATCACCCTTGGAAGTCAGGGGACTACTTTATTCTTCATGAGGTGGGTTGCTCTGTGTTATTCCATAGGCAGCCAAAGGCCCAGGACTGCTTTAAATAAAACTAAAAATCTTAGTAGTGTCAAGAGAACATCTGATGAAGCTGAGGATAAGTCGTTTTAAAATATGCTGAGGTCTTAGCCCGCTGCGGCCTTGCCTAAGTAGGCCAAAGCCCTTTCTCTGGTAGAAAAGAGTTTGAGAACAAAAATCTTTAAAGAGCTTTCCTCTTCAGACACACTTCCTCTTGGAGGCTGGTGCCTGTCAGCATTTCAGTCTCTCAGAGCTTTATTTCCTTGGTGTCAAAGATCATCTTGCTTCCTTTGCAAGGCTGTCAGCTAGACCCTGGCTGCTTTGATATGGCTGCATTCGTCCCCGAATCCCCTGTTGTACAAGTGCTCAACAATGTTTGCACAAATGCATGATCTCGGGCAGAGAATTAATCTCTGTCCCTACCCCCCATGCAGCCAGCCGGCTGAGAAATTATTTTAAACACCATCCCATGTGCATTAGCGCTTCCCCAATTTCCTCTGCAAATCTCTGGTGTTTCAGATGATCTTTTGACTCTGCACAGATGCAGAGTAATAAATTCATAGCCCTGTATTGTGGAACTGCTGCTCCGAAGTTCATTGCTATCAGTCTCTCACCAGGGAACAGCCATGCCAACATCAGCCTGCCTTGCCTCTCCTTGCCTGTAATTGGTGCGCTTTTTTTGTTGTTGCTGGATTTTTTACCCTCTCAAACCTCTTTGCTAGTCCATTTTTCTTCTTTCTTTTGTTCTTATTTCCCTCAAAGAGATAAATCATTTGAGCTGGCACAGCTGAGTGTGTGCCAGGATGTGGCAATGCCAAAGGTACTTTCATTTTGTAGGGGCTGAGGAATGCTCCTGAGACCAACATCTGGCACTTGCTGTTGAGGAGAGGTGGCCCAAAGCTCATCTCCTTCACAGGAACTGCCTCGCAGTACTGTTTTTGGCAATCACAGGTACATCCAGAGTGCCCTGTCTGTACTGAGAACACCTGCCTGTGGAAAGGAGACTACAGAAGGCCAAAGCAGACAGCTAGGTGCTGAAGAGATTTGTGTTTTACTGTTTCTGACCACTTCTGGAGACCCTATCCATTTGTGGGGCATCTACTCCCCCATCACTTCCAAGTCCTCTGAGCACCGATAAGCAGCATAGCAGGCCGAGGAGTGCCTGCCTAGGAAAGGCAGTGTGGCCAGATGTACTGCACAGCTGGGGAGGAGTGGATGGATAATCTGTTAAAGGGAAACAGTGCAAACTGTTTGTTATGGTGTCAAGAATATTTCAGCTTGTGGCAGATGCAGAGTGGCAGAAAATGCTCCCTCTGTGCAGTGAGACAGACAGAGGGCGAGGAAGGGTTCCCCCATGTTCCACCAAAGCAGATAGCAGGGGATATCCCGAGTGTGACCAGGCTGTGAGACCCTCCTCTAGCACTTGTGTGCAAGGGGAGAATGAGGAGCAGTTCCTGCATCACAATTCCACCAGCTTAAAATCTGTCATAAAAGCATCGTGGGCTGGCTCTGCTACAGGCACCACTGCCCTCTCCTGTGTGCGTGGGGGGATGCTGGCTGTGCAGAGGGCTGTGTCGCACACCCTGACCCTTATGGGAGGGGGGACGAGCCCCCTACTACAGTCCTAAAGTCACCAAGTGCTGTGGCAGGTGGGGGACACCTCAGATTCAGAGTGTTTTGTGGAAATGCAGGTAGCAGCTCTGCTGCTGAAGATGAGCTCAAGTTTGCCCGTTAACTAGGGATTCGATCTCTGTTTTGTGTGAAAAATGCTGCTTACCCTCTACAGAATTACAGTACTTAGTCCTTGCTGGGAGAATGAATTTGCTGAGCGTTTCCAAGTCAATCCATTAATTGGCCTGAATTAAGGTTGTATGTTTTTTCTTCCTTTTTTTTTTTTTTTTAGTGTCCTCAGTAAGAAATTTAGTATTTGTCAGTCTTTCTATTTGTCTGGAACTAACTGAAAAATGTAAGAGCACAGGGTTTTCAAATGTGGCACATAAATAAAATTCATCGAAGTCTCATGTCTGGGCTAAAATTGGAAGAAAATAGGTTGTAATTAAGCTAAGTTATTAACAGTTACTGTATTTAATTATTGTGACTGCGGTTCTGGTCTGGGTCAGGTGGGACATCATTATCCCAAACTCAAACAGATCCAGTACTTAAAATGAGAGCTAATTAAGAGGGGAGATATGCACACTTAAAGCACCCCAAATAATACCAGCAGTTTGTGTTGTGATGCCATACACCAGCAACGTTGTGACTAAGATGTATTACTTCCATTGGCTGCAGATGAGACGAAACTGAGGTTTAAAGATATCATGTATTTTTCCTCTCATTCTCAACCCTTGGCATAACAAAGAGAGGAGAAATAAATGTGTGTTCCCTTCCCCTGCTACATCTGGAAATCTTTTTCTTTTTCCCTCCAGTATAATCTTACATGAATTTCCTGGGTTAGTTATTCTTGCCCCAAGAAATAATTGCTAGATTTCCATGCTGTTTGTATCTCTTCATTTCACTGTATGTGCTTCTTTCATTTAACACAGTTTTAACCTGTCTGCGGGTCTTGCAATGACATGTTTGAACGCATCTGCATCCATGTCCACACTGTGTTACCCAGAGTGCTGGCCTCCAGTAGCAATGCTTCTTACAAGGAAGAATTTTTCTCCTACCTTCTGCCCCTCCTTCCCTTTCCCCTCTGTCTTTATCAGCAGAAGGCAGAGAAAACAAAGAACTGACAAAGATAAATTTGTTCTATGAATCAAAGCCTCTGGAAAAGCTGCTATGGATTAGTTACCTTCTTAGCGAGAGTGGGAAATTTGTATGAAATTTCCCCTAAACTGATCTTTCCCATCCTTAGAAAAATGCCAAAGAACTTGGACAACAGTGTTTTAAATGGCATCTATCTAGTGCTCCTTTGTTGCCTATTTTGCTACAGCTAATTAAAAGAGAAAAGCTTTTTAATATTTAAGCACCATTAACTCGGCTGAATTATTAAATGTCAATTTGCATCATGTGCATAAAAGGATCAATAAACAAAGAGAATAAAACAATGGAGGTGGCTGGGGTTAGAGAGATGTCAGCTCCTCTTATCGGAACCAGGGGGAATTGCTGGCTTCTGTGCCAGGTTGTGGTTGCTAATTATTGGTACTCAAGAGGGAAAGAACCAGGGACTTTCTAGGACTCTTCACACCAAAGGCACCATAGGGATGCAGAGGATGCTGTCAAGATAAAATGTTACTTGGCTTGATTTCCAGGGGTGTCATGCAGCCCCAGTTGCCTCAGCTTTGCTGACAATTTGCTGGCATTTCCTCCCTGTGCTTGCTTTCTTCTTTTGGGGTGGAGTTGAGCCGTTGTATTTACTTTTTCCTCCCTAGATCATTTTGCTTGCTGGCGGTAGTCTTTGGACTTGAGTTTCCAGTGGTGGTGAAAAGGGATATGGGAGAAAATCCAGTGGAAATCAGTTTTTCTCAAATAAACTTTGAGTTGTGCAAGAGGTTTCCTTCCTCCTCTCCCTGTGACTGTGGATTTAGTGCTGGATTAGGCAGCCACGGAGGCTAAAGATTGGCCTTGGCATTACAAGGTGCCAAACTGGAATTAGGTATTGGACTGGATGCCAAGTCCTGGCTGTGTCCTGGGTCCCCAGCATCTCTGCCAGGGCTGAGCTGGGGTCTGTGCTGCCATTGCCTGTCCCCCACAAGGTGACTTTGGTGCTGGTGGGCTGGGGAGCCCATGGGCAGGTACCTCTGGGCTCAGAGCTTCAAAGAGAGAGGCCCTTGCTGCCCGCCACTTTTCAGTAGCAAAACTGGACTTTTAGATACTTGAATTAAGAGTGGCATTTATACTTCCAGCTTTTTCTAGCTACGGCAAGAACAAAAGGGGCTTTCAGTGAAATTTTATTTCAGTCTCTCTCCTGCTGCTCTTATCACCCTCTCGCTCCTGCAGTGATTTCCCCCCCCGCCCCTGCTCTGTTCCTCAGCTGAAATAACCTTTCCCTTGCTGTGGAGGCTGGGTGTACTAGCGGGTAAACATAGCCATTTGTTGAATCTTTCCTCTGCTGTATGGAGCAAATGTTTGTGCTGTCATCACGCTGTGATTGCCCTCACGTCCCCAGCTCCCTCTGAGCCAGCTAGATTGGGCCCTCGAAGCAGCTCAGCTGTGACAGGTGAGGATTTAGCATAGATTCAGTGCCTGAGTATTTACCCAGCTCCTCAGATGGGCTTTGTGGTCTGTGCCAAGCTCTGTGCCTCTGCACAAGTTCCTGTGGCAGAGGTGGAGCTGGTTTGGTCATGCGGATGGTAAAGTCTGTAGGACTGTCTGTAGGATTGTAGGCACAGCCCCAAGCACCTTGCCCTGCTGCACACACCTGCTGGGGCCAGCAGCCCTGTGTGTGCAACATCCCTTGTGGCTCTCCTCATAGGGAGAAGTCCCCTCCTTGGACAGCTCTGCTCTGCCTGCCCGTCTGGTACTCACCAGACCTCAGGTTCTAGTTAGTGTACCCTGATTACACGGGGCTTCGCTTTTTGTTCTGTCTTGTCTATTGTTCTTGAATCAGTCTCTGTTTTCCTGTGTTTTCAGAAGTGGGTTATCACATGCGTGCAACTTCAGTGGAGCCTTCATTTTTCACCAGCTAAGAATGTAGCATCCTTTGTGTGTCCTGCCAGCCAGGGAACTGGGTTTGAAACAACTCCCTTCCTCTGCCTCTCCCTATTTTTCTGATTCAGGAGTCACAGCTGTTGCCTGATGTTTACTTTTTTTTTTTCCTTTTTGATATGAAAAGGAGCCTGTAGTTATTCATTGATTAGAGTTCATGCACCTTTGCCACTAATCTAGTTGACAGATGATTAGCAAATTGACATATTTTCTCCCTTTTGAAGGGATGACGAGTCTTTGTTGTGCTCTCCTTTCATCTCCTGTGTTAAATGGTGCAGCAATAAAACAACAGCTGAGTTTCAAACTACATTGGTTTATAGATCTGTGCATGAACCTCTGTTGAAAAGTCACTGTTGTACCAAAGTGACTTAACATAAGAAGGAAAAGGATATGGAGCAAGCAGTATCAATGATGACTTTGGGAATGAGCAGACCCTGAGTTCAGGGAAAGGAGGAGATTAGCAAAACCCTTGGGACCGTTTGAGCAAAGCCCATTTGCTTGCAAGGGTTATTAACTGCAGGTCCTGGGCACCTGTTGGGCCATGCTGAGAAGCTGCAGCATCTCTGTGGAAGGCAGCTTTCATGGCTGAGTGGGGATGTGAAGCTTCAGAGGATCTTCATGTTGGGAAAGAGAAGGGAGAATAGAGAGCAGAAAGTGAGCTGTGTGAAGAACAGCTCCTGGCCATCAGAGACGACCTCAGCTCTCCTGCTGGCCGGGTGCTCAGAAACTACCCAGAGCATGGAGTTATCTGGGTGAGAGTGTGCTGGAAGCTGAGGGCATGAGGGCTGCTTATGAAAGGCTGGAGGGTTGGTGGGTTTTCTGCAAGCCTGCATCTGTCTGTGCCCCTTTGGAGGGTGGTGGGACAATGGAACAGCTGGGGACCCGCTCAGGGCACAGGAGACCTTTTTGGAGTTTCCATTGGCTCCCATTTCCAGGGGATCAACCTGCTGCTGGTCTGCCCTCAAGAGCATTCCTGCAGCTTACAGGCAGAATAAGGAAATGTCAGTGCTGTGTCCAGCTGAATTTCTCTTCTTGCAGCCCTCTTTTTTATTTTTTCTGACTGGACTGTTTAATTTCTAGGTGTTTTACCAGATGGCAAACAGATCACCCTGTCTGTGGGCCCTAGAAGACAGGGTGCTTGATTTCTCCTCCAAGCTGCTTGTTTCATTTTTTTTGTTTGTTTGTTTTTGTTTTGTTTTGTTTTCCCCACTAAAACACTTAAGAACATCAAGTAGCAACCAGACAAAAATTGGCTTTTTAAGTGCAATGCTTTGAACACTCAGCCTGGCTGGATCACCTCTCCTGAGTGTGGCTCTGTGGCTCATTGGGTTTTGCAGCAAGATTTAGAGATACAGCACAGGCTTTGAAGCTGGTACAGTAAGAAGTGGGCTGGGAAAGATAGTCTCTTTTATGGTCATCGTGAGACACACTTGTTTTTTCATTTCCTAAACAAAGCTGGATACTCCCAGGACAGTATAACTCAGGTGCAGGCTCTGACTGCCACTGCATCTAGAACCCCAAATGGTTTGAAGGCAACCTACCTTGTGTTAAGTCATCTGTACAAATTCCCCTCAGACATGAGTTAGGCAGTGATGCAGAGTTCATGACACAGCAGAGTTGTGTATATAACATCTATCATTTGATACCTATCCAACAAAACGTTTCTGATTGATTTTGCTCTGCAGCGTGATGCTCTGCAGTTGGGTGGACCCGTGTAAGCAAGTTTCTTGAACACTGTGGAAAACTGATAAGCTGCTGCAGGCACTGGAGTTGGGGCTGGGGGAGTTAGTGATGATCTGGTTGCTCTGATACTTCAGTAAAGCACACAATACCCTCTTCAGTTTTAAATCGAATGAAGATCTCAGAAGCAGCTGTTGCAGTCACTGGGGGGTGTACCTGCTATTCATGACATCTCACGTGATTTTGTTGCTGGCATTTTTCTAAAAGAAACCAAATTATAGAGATGCTTCAAGGAAGTGACATTGATTAAGCTAAAAGTTATTTTAAGACCATGCAAATCATCTGGCTGAGCTTTGCAAAAGGGAACTCTGTTTCTGGATATGCAATCAGCCAGAGATGTAAAGAGATAGTTTTGGCCAAGTTTCATGCTCTGACTGTTTTCCTCATCTCTGTGATTTCTGTGTGCTTTCCATCAAAAAGAAATGATATTCTTCATTTTTTTTTTGCTCAAGAGTGCTGTGAAGTGTTGTATAGGGTTAGGCGTGGTCACTTTGCATATCTCAGGAGTGGCTGTGCTTCTGTTGTGGATGGATTGATGCTTGTATTTTGATCATGATGAAGAGTCAGGCATTTTGCTGCTGAAATATATATTCTCTGCTGCAAATTTAGGCCAGGAGTTCAGCAAGCAGACCTTTTTTAGGTGTACGTGGTTTGGACTGCAGCACTGGTACACGGGGATCAAGAGAGTCTCAGTGGTGATCCGTCTTGCTTGGAGCTGTAATCCTCAGGGTCAGCACGCCAGGAGGGCTTCCTGGAGGCTTTTGCTTTAGGGCAGCCTTTTGGTACGGCAGAGTCACCCAGGCAGCACACCATGTTGGAAGAGTCAACAGGAGGAGCTTCAGGAGAGAAGCCCTAGGTTCACAGGAGGCTTTGTGCGGAAAGCTGTGCTGGAGAGGGGAAGGAAGGCTCAGAGCAAGGAGCAGGAGGAAACCTGGGAACACGGACGTGTTTTGCTCCTTGCAAAAGCTCCCTCCCTGGGAGCTTCTGTGTTGCCAGCTTTGCTGTGGAAGTAGCCCTAGGTAGGCTAGGCTGTGCTGGGCACCTCCAGCTGGGAGAGGGTCTGGAGGGGGATGAGGTGCAGAGGGGGTCCCCAAGCAGCCAGGGAGCATGTTCAGCTGGTGGTGGTGGTGGCACGGGCACCCCAGGGCAGGCTGCTCAAAGACATCAGGTGTTTGAGCTCCTTTACACCCGTCTGCTGCCATCTCCTCTCCCTCTGCCAGCGTGCTGGTCTTAACTGCCAGTAGGTATGGGCAGTCTTTCTTTAGCCATTAATACACTATTGATCTGCAGCCCTCCTGACAGTGTTAATGGACACTGATTGTGTATTATTATTTCCATAATCAGCCTCAAGCTGGAGTGAGTTTTCTTTTTCAAATGGCCCATCAATATCCTGCCCAGCATTGTGGGCTGGAGCTGGCCTGGTTAATTTGTTTAGCTGATACTTTCGGCAGGGCCTGTGGTCTTCATCCACTGTGGAGCAATCAATGAGACCAGCTGAATAGTGACAGACCACACAACGAGGCAGCTGCCATCCCTTCCCAGGGCAGGCGTAAGCAGGATGTTTTTTTCTGACTGTCAGGACATGGCCTCTGCAGACCCTTCCCCTCCTACTAGACCTTCCTCGCTCCTGCTGAGTGTTGCCAGTGTCTCTTCCCTTTATTTGTGCCCTGCTTCTCTTTGTGCCCTGCTAAGGGGACACGACCTCTTTCTCAAAGGTCTTCATGTTTGTGTCCGCCTCCTCTTCAAGCAGAGTGTTGCACATTGTATGAACAAGATGGATAAAATGCTAAAGCGGTGACTTCAAAGCCTGAGATGCTCCCTGGGTGTTTTGCACTGCAGCATCTGAAACAAACAGTGCCATAGGGCAGTGCCACCCATGGGCAGGCTGCTACTGAGAGCGGCCATGCAGCAACAAAAGTCACATACAGATGTCACTGATTAAGTTCTTATTCAAGCACATACTTCCAGAAGAGCCTGATGTTAAAATTACACCAGGCATGCAAGAGGGCACCATGTGGCAGAGCTCAGCCACAGCTTCCCTTTCTGCACCCAGCAGGAGGGCAGCACTGGGGGAGGTTGCTGTGTCCAGGGGTGCATGACCATGAGACCTAGGCCAGCAGCTTTGGAGATTAATGCTCTTCATCATTGTATGCAGGACACGTGCAGGTGGTAAATGTGGCAGTGTAGTTGATACAGTGCTATAAAAGGGATGAGTGGTTGTCCTGATGGCTGCTGACCGTGACTGCAGGAGTGTGTGCAGGGGGACCAGGCACACCAGCCAGCCCCTCTGGTGTGCCTGGAGGGCTGTGTGCTGCTGCGTGTTCAGAGCTCTTCTTCTGAGTTGCAGACTGATGGGCTGGAGACATATATATCTGGAACAGATAATAAACTGTTAGAGCCCTAAGGATGCTGTTCCCTGCTTGTCTATCTCTGCTCCCCATCTCCTGCCCCCATCTCGCTCTGTCCTCCTTGAGCTATGGATTTTCACTTGGCTCCTGGCAATGCAGGATCCATCTCCCACCACCCTCTCTGTGAAGGAGTTCTCATCACTGTCATCATACAGATGGGATCTCGGGTTCAAAAAGATGAAGTGGCTAGATGTGTGAACCAAATGCACATTACTCAGTCCTCTCAAAAAAAAAAAAAAAAAAAATCTCTCTCCTTTTCTGCCTCTTAATGATATTAGCAACCTCTAAGCACCAGGAGTGTCATAAACTTTCCAGATTATGGTAATAATAACATCGTATAGTACATTGCATTGGGAATAAAATTACTTTACCCATTCCAATTTCCTTTTGTTTTAATGTGTAAATATATCAAGTGGAAAGCATAGTAGGAAATCTCCGTGCAGATGCTGAATGTACTGCAAGTCAGCCCTTTCCAGAGGAAGGGCTTAATGGAGCAGGTTCAAAGCCTGAATTTTCAATGGCAAAGTGTCTGGCTCTAAAAAGTTGGTTGGCTCAGTTTCGCTGCTGTGTGTTGCGCTGGGAGCCTTCCATAAATTGATCTCTCACCTGGAAGTGGAATGGAAGTGATGATGCATCTATCCATGGAAATTATGGGAAAAAGGGCAGGGAACAACGTGGCCCTTCTTACTCCCCAGAAGTCTCCAGGGTTCAGTCTTGTCCATCTGCTTTGGGGTTTGCCAGCCTGAGGAGATTGGTTCTGCTCCACAGAGCTTAGCAGGGCAGGCTATATCTGTGCAAGGTTCACTCCTTGTGGAGCACCACTGAGAATGGATGAGATTACTGCTTCATCTCCAGCACCTGGCCTCATTCTCCAGCCTTTCTTTTCCTTCCCAAGGGCTTTCTGTGAAACAGGTGATTCTGACAGGCATGGTCCTGCCATCCTGTTGTCCTGGCAATGCGCAAATTGTCTGCATCCTGAAATCCTCCAGGAGACCTAGGATGATGTCAAACAATAATGTATTCTTTCTGTTCAAACACATTAAAAGTGCAATTAATCCTCACGATCTCTCTGCCCATTCATAACGTGGAATGAGGTGACTTTCCCAGCCTCTGCATGCTGTGGCAGGCTGAGCTTAGAACCGAAGCCTTCCAGAGTCTCATCCTGTGATTTAACGCAATCCCTCAGGAGCTGGGTTGGTCCCTTGCTGAGCCCCCACACCTCCACCAATGTCAGTTTTCTCAGCCTCCTATTCCATCTCCCTGAATGCTTTTCTCTCCAAGACAACCCCAGGCTTTCTGGGCTCACTTTTGAGACATTTAGATTCATATGAGGTTTAAAACACATCAGAACAATTGTTGGTCTTGCTGGGGACCTGATGTTGTGAATGCAAGAGAGATGTTACAGCTTGAACAGAGGGGATTCACTTAAAGTGATGTCCCTTTCCACTAAACATAGCTGAAGGTATTACTGATAGTAACACAGGCAAGTTAAGGCACCTACAAACAAAGCTTGAACATACAGTCTTGCTTCTGAGCTTCATGACAGCCCAGTGGGCCTACGGGGGATTTGGGAGAGAAGAACAAAACTGTGATGCAGGGCCTATTTCTAACATCGTCGTTTTGCTAGTGCCATATAATGCTTTGTACTGCAGAATAAGGATTGCTTTAAATAATATTTCTATCAAACTCAGGCAACAATGATGGTGGCAAAGTATTTTGGCACCCAAGTAGTTAGACAAAAGCTTTCTTGTCCCATACCACTGTACTTAATGGCATTGCTGTAGAAATTCCCCACATATGAATGCCTTTAGGCAGGTGGCAGACAAGGGTTACAGAAGACAGGTGAATGTATGGCAGCAGGATGGCCAAAGGCAGAAGCACACAAGTTGAAAGAGTTAAGGCTAGAGAAATTGTGCACTATATGGGGTATGGCAGAGCAACTCAAGGAAACATTTAACTGAGAGCTAGAGCTGCAGATAAATATTCTAATTCTCCATGGGGTGGCTGGCAATTAGTTTTTGCAGCAAGGTTGCATTTGCAAAGGGAGAACAGAGCCACCAGCCGGCAAATGCAGCCCAGAGAAAGTGTAGAGAGATTTCAAGAGCTTTGCTGCTGCAGGGTGTCAGGATCCCACTGAAAAAAATAGGTAGCACAGGTCACAGGGAGAATATGCTCCAGGATAGGAAGGGACAGGTTGTCTCCTTTAATTGTAGAGCAGGGAGTCTTCAGCATCACAGACTGGGTCATGGCATTGTGAACAATTCTCTGTGGTGCATGTGTGTTATAGCATGTCTGCAGAGGACTGATCTGAGGGCTGAAGCAGCATGATAAGACTGTCTTTTGGATTAAGGTGTATTGGCAAAGGTTACATGTTCATCTGAATAGCTCCTCTGCCATTGTTCACTTGACAAGCAATCATGATGTCTTTTCCTGATAAGTCACTGCATTACTTAATAAGTGTATACATATGCACATGTATACCTGTGCATATACAGATTTCTGATTTCTTCTTTCTTCTGTTTTAACAAGGATCTTCTGCCATTGAGGCAGGGAAGGTCACTCACCTGCTAAGTGGTTTCAGTATTGCATGGTGTCCAAGTGACGGTAGGCATGTTCCTATGAGCCCTGAAGATGGGAAAAGCTGAGGGATTTGTCTATGTTTGTGCCATCATATTATTCAAATAAATGGTTTGCTTCACTTAGTCATGGCTAGGGTAGCAAAAGGCCAAAATAATTTTGCCAACGAAGTGGCACTAAGCTGAAAGGAAGAGGTGCAAAAAGGAGTAACTTGCTCTCTGAGCAGTGCTGCTGCCAGCGTGCTGCGTGGCTATGGCAGGCTGGAAAATCCTAGCAGTGAGAGCAGCATGCTCCCCACTAGCCCTGGGGCCGTTCTTGTGTCCCTGCTGCTCAGGGAGCAGTGCAATGTGGTGACACCCGTTTGTAGAGGCCGACCTCAAAGGCGGATCTTCTCTGCTGCCCAAGCCCAGCCTGCCCTTGGTCTGTGCTGCTGGTGGATGAAACCAGTATAAATTTGAGCACTTCCATTTCCCAGCTGGGTGGGTTTAAAGCATTTTGGTCATGCCTGTGGCAGAGCAAAAATATGCTTTCAAAAAAAAAAAAACAAAAAAGTAATCTTGAAGTTCAGCAGTTCAGCTAACCTTTTTGAAAAAGTGGGTGCTCAGTTCAGCTTTAACAGGCTGTGGAAAAAGCAGTGCTTGTTTCAGAAGGCTCATGAAGGCTCTTTGCTTTAAAGCCTTTGATCACCTCCTCAGTGGCTGGTTCGTTTGCATTGTATTTCACTAATGGGAACTAGAGCTGCAGCTCTGGAGTCACCTGGAAGCGTTGTAGCACGACAGGGAAGTGCATCCCAGGGGGACTGTCACTGAGGTACTGGTTCTTAGACACATTTGTGGGTTTCTCTGTTCCTTGAAGTGTGACTGGAGTTTTCCCCTCGAACAAGCACGGGTGTCCCATCGGGCTGTGCAGTCACCTTCAATACATCTCAGCCGCTTTGGTGATCACACAGGCGCTTTCAGAGTAGGGAGCCAAGGCCTGCTCGTGCAGGCCTCCAGAGCTGTTTTATTTGATCCTCTTCTCCTACAGCTTCTCTCTTCCTGCTGCTAGTCAGGGCTGCAGTGGGACATAGGTGCTGTTTGTTATGCTCCCCTGCATGGTAAATCACAGCTGCCAGGCCTGTTTTAGACATAGAGCAGATGTGATTTGGCCAGGTCCCTGCTTTAACTGCTTGCATATGCTTGTTTCTGGGCGAGGTGAGAGCAGGAAGGCATTGGTCCTCAAGCCTGTGCAGGACGCTCTGCAGGTCTTAGGAAAGCTCCACATGCGTTCAGTGCCTAGAGCTGCTAATCCGAACAGCACCAAAAGATTTAAACTAAGAGTTGATACCAGCCCCTCAGGAGACGGGGAAGAGCTCTCAGTGCTCCATTTCCTGAGACATTTGTGTCTCGTGCACAGCACTGTCTGACTCTTCCCCTCTGTGGTTCAAAGAGGTGGCTCCTCCACCCTGCTGTGGGAACAGCCACCATGGGTGGTGGAGTCAAGGGCCTGGGGTGCTGCTTGTTTCCCTCTTTACCTCCTCTTTCCTCCCCACAGCTCCTGCTCAGGCCCAAATCATCCATGCTGGGCAGGCATGCGTGGTGAAGGAGGACAACATCAGCGAGCGTGTTTACACAATTCGGGAGGGGGACACGCTGGTCCTGCAGTGTCTGGTCACAGGACACCCCCGGCCACAGGTAAGCTTTCAGCCTGGCCTGTCAGCAGGGTGCCCAGCTTCATCTTACGTGTTGGAGTCAAGTAGGGTTGCCCTATAACACAAGTACTGTTTAAAGTATAAAGAAGCCAGCCTTGCTTTCAAGAAATATGTCCAAAGAATTTTGCAGGAGCCTAGCCAGAACTTCTAGTGGTCTTCAGTATGTGAAGGACCAGAGCATGGGTCTGCCTGCTCCAGGACAGAACATTGCAGGAGAGGCAGCTGGTGTGTCCTGGGAGGCTGGATGTGACAGAATACACTCAAGGGAGCCAAGTATGATATGTGCACCTTCTTGACCCACTTCCCCAATCCTGACAGTCCAAGACATGATGAGAAGCCACACATCTGCGTACATCAATCAACCCCTCCATGGACTTTCTTGTAAAGAGTTGCCTGGCTAGAGGAGTTGACAAAGGAGAGGGAGAGAGACTCAGCCAGCAGGATTTAAAATGGCTTATCCATCAAAGCATATCCTAGAAACATTTAAAAAAAAAAATCTAAACCAGGTTAGCAAGAATGATCAGGCTAAGCTTGTGGCAGTGATGGCTGGATGATAACTGTGGACATCAGAAAGGAGGAAGATGGTAGGGCTGGCCCTGCCTAAGGATGTTGAACACGTGGGAAGGTGCTGGCAGGGTGTGGGGATTTGAGCCTGAGTAGTCAGAGAGATTTCTGGAGCAGAGCCTGATGCAGACAGCATGCTAGTGGGCAACACTGCAGATTGTCATTGCCCAGACACACAAGGGAGACAATGGAGTGTAGAACCAGGCATGACCAGGGAGGCTGGGACCTGTGTTCATAAAATATGGCATGTGTCCTATTTCTGCCCTCCCTCCTCATGGATAGATTTCTTCCACAGTTAAGCTCTTTTCCTAACCTTTGTTTAATCTTTTCTTTTCCCTTCTATCAGCCAGTCATTAAAGCATGAAAATGTGGCCAAAATACTTAAATGAGATTGAAATTGGAAAGATTAAAGAGCTGGCTGAAGTGTCCTTGCAAACATGAGACTATGAGAGTCCTGAGGCCCTCAGACAATTTCATAATAAGCCTACAAAGACTAAATAAATCCATGGTCATTAGCTCCAAAAATCTGCTCAGCCTGGTGCTCTGGGACTGGGATTTAGACACCCATGCTCTTTCTAGAGCATCAGCATCAATCAGGTGGTGGCAGTTAGCTTTAAGCAAAGCCTGAGATACGGGGTCAAGGTATCTGGTTCTTCTCATCCATGGCCAAAGTTGAATGAAAATCAGTCTCCTTTCTGTTGGCAGAACCTGCTGGATCTCAGCCCCAGAATCTAGATGGCACAACTGTGGGAGAGCATCAGAGTCACCAGTCTTTATAAGGCAGGTTTTTGAGATAGGGCACCAATGAGCTGAGAAAAGCTGTCTCTCTCTTCTTTTGTCTGGGCTGCAGAAAATGAGAGCAAGCTTGTACTTCCACTGCTTGGACTATACCTTGTTACAGACATAAGAAATACCCTTCAGTCTTTAGTAGTGCTGTTCTTTTGCCACTGTTCACCATGAAATACCATGCCACTATGTTGCTCCCACCAGCCAGGATCTTAAGACATGTAACATACGGCCAAAAATGCAAGACAGACTGTAATCTAAAAGGATTTTTTCCCCTTTTCTTTTTCTGTAGCTTCCAAATCAAGGTAAAAGTTTGTGTACTGCAGAAGAATGACTTTAGAAAAATAACATACATGGGGTTCCCTGTGGGAAGGAGGCTAGAGCCAGATAGTAACAGCGGTTTCAACTCTTGGAAAAGCAAACAACAGAAATAACATTGCTGTCCAGAGAAAGATGAAAGAGTGCTGACGGCAATAAAAGCCCTGTAGGTGTGGGCTGATGTCTGCTGTAGCTTCATGGCCCGCTAGCCATGTGGGATCCTGAGGCTTAATGCTGAAAGTCCTGTGCTGTGCATGTAGTGGTATTAAACTAAGCAAATTGCTGGGGTTTGCAGGACCAGAGTGGTGAATATGCAGTGTTTGGTTAACTGAAGGGTTACCCCAGGTGTTAGGACATGGGGGTTGGCAATGGGTCAGAATTAGTAGATGGTCTACTGAGACATATTGAGATCAGCAGCTGAACTTTAGTAAGGTCTAGTGGTGTTGTAAGGACCGCTTTTGTGACTGACTGGGGAGGAAAAGGAGAAGGAGAAAAGTTATTGCAGCCATTCTCTGGGATCTCTGGCTTGTGCCACTGACAGTTTGTGTTTCCCTCATTCTTCTTATGCAGGTGAGATGGACCAAAACCGCTGGCAGCGCATCGGACAAATTCCAAGAGACGTCAGTGCTTAACGAGACCCTGCGGATTGAGAAGATCCAAAGGCTGCAGGGGGGCCGCTATTACTGTAAAGCAGAAAATGGGGTTGGGGTCCCAGCCATCAAGTCCATTCGAGTAGATGTGCAGTGTAAGTCGTTTAGCGGCAACCCAGACCTTCCCACAGTTCTACTGCGTCTCTGCTTTGCTGCGGGGCCAGTAGGGAGCTGCATTGCCCTAGGACCACGCGCATCTCATTCAGGAGCAAAGGGACTACTGTGGTGTCCCCAGGGTCCGTTTTCCCTAGGAGATCAGGTCCATATGGGAAAAAGATGGCTCTGCCTGTCCACGTGGACCACTCTTATCTAAGTGCTGTGATGTCTGTCACTGCCAGGGGTACCTAGCACTTGTGTGGCATGTGGCGTTGTAGATGGCTTCTGCTTTCTTTGTCTTAATTTTGAATAAGACTTGGTTTGCTTCTTGGAATCAGTAGTGCCTCAGGTGCATGGAGCACTTCTGAAACCAGTGCCATTGCTAAATACAGCGTGGTGGTAACAGAGCAAAAGATTCTGGGATACACCTGAGAAAGCTGTGTTGAGAAGGGGTAAACGTGAGGGAATCTGTTGAGGATCCCTTGGTTTCAGCAGTGGCTCAACATTCCTCTGGCTGCTTGCAATGCCTGTCTGTCTTGTGTCCTGCAGATGCCACCTTGCACCCCAAGATTTGGTAGTTTCTCGTGCTGACTTAATGTTTATTTTGGGGCTGTTGCGATCAAAAGGAAGGAAAAATAGACTTATTACATATCCCCTGTTAGGGGGAATTGGAGATTTAAAGTTTAGGCAACTTCTGAGGAGATTTGGCCTCTAGAGGAATATTATGATTCTGCTCATTGTCCTATGCTATCCACTGTTCCAGTTTCCTCCAGCTCTGTTAACAAGAAATCCCTCTTCTCACTCACATCATCTGAGAAGGCCTAGCCAGCAAGAGGTTGATGCTAAAAAAAAATGCAAATTATTATAAATTATAATAATTAGCTGGAACAATCCTAACCCATCACCCCCTGTTCCCAAGGCCCTTTTAGGAAGACAGTCCTCTGTACTGAGGTGCAGTGTACAATAGCCTTCTGTAACGAAAGGAACTTGTTTTTCCCAGTCCTCAGTATGACTCCTTGCCAGGGCCTGTGTCTATAGGAACAGAACTGTGGCACGAGTCTCTCCTTACGGCCTGCAGGCATTCCCTTTACTTCTGGAGTGCAGACTGGAGCTAGAGTGATGTAGCATCCCATGGTCCCTCGTGCAGCTCTGACCTGTAGAACTATGGGGCTAATGGGGTGGCCAAGGGCTTTCTCATACTAACATCTACTCTGCAGATGGACTTGGTAACACACCTCTATTCTGCTCAGTTGGTTTTTGGGGAGGAGAGTCTATTTTCTGCTGGTATTTGCAGTAAGTACAAGGGAACACATAGGAACAGCCACAGTTTTTGTTGAACGCTCACCCAGACAACCTTCATCTGAATGAACCAGAGTTTGAAAACAAACCCCTCTTTTCCCTACATCCTGATTTGTCGTTAGAGGTAAGTAATCACTCTCATGTGGACCTTGGTGTCCTTGACAGCCAGGGCTAGTCCTCACTCATTCTTTTAGTATTAGACAGCCAGATTGTGTGGAGAGCATCATTGGTGCCAAGAGGATATCAATACCGAAGCACTAACCTGTGTAGCAAGTTATTCCTTTGCTCCAACTGTATGTTGAGTGAGGCTTTAAAGTATTGGCTAGGCACTGGCAGAGAGACAGCTGCCGTGTGGAGTATTTCCATGTGGGAGAGAGGGAAAGGAAAGAGAAAGAAAGAATGGATGTTTACAAGCTTATATTGCACATGAAACATCCCATGTGATCATCTCCATGAGCAGCCTTGGGCCAAATTTATCATTTGTGCAGCTCACTGACATCAGTGGCGTTACTCGTACATCAAGGACATGTATACTGTCGTAGGTCTTATTTTAGCTTTTCTCAGGAGGACTAGGCTTAGAGCTGACTGCTATTAAAGAAGGCTGAAAGATTTGAAGGGGGAAAGGTTTAGCAGGAAAAAGGAAGATATTTTCTCTGTGAGGAGTAGCTGGGAGTCAGCAGAACTGAATGGAGAGCATCTTCTTTGATGGGTAAGGGAAGTGTTTTGCCTTGCATCCTTCTGAGAAATGGGGCCTCAGAGGGATGCTAGCTACAGACTTGCTCCTGGAAAGTGTGAACAAATAAAGGGGGATTAAGGAATAAAGAAGGGGCAAAGAGAAAAAACTGTGTCCAAAGACCTGGTCCAAGAGAATTTGATGTAAAATTTAGAAATTTAGTCATCTTATGGACACATAGAGGGAGCACTTTATGGAGAGGGGACATTTTTCTCCACCTTTGTATGTTTTCTACATTTTTTTCCTATTTCTTTCTTTTTTCTTTTTTCTTTTTTTTCTTTTTTCTCCTTTCTTGTCAACATTCAGTTAACAGCTCTTCTCATCTCTCTGAGCTATGGTATGGTCAAGCCAACAAATCTTGTGTCCCATTACAAGTGCCGTCTACCAAGCATACAGCTCATTAAAATATGCAAATCCACCACTTAACACTTGTGATTCAGCACAGAACATACGTTATTTGGATGACACGTTAACAGGAACTCATCCCTGCTCCTCCACTTCCTTCCTGGGAGACAGACTTACAAACTTGCAAATCTCTAGAATAAAACATCTTGAAAATTAGGTGACATGAGAGGGCTGGAGGTGATAGGCACGTGTCTGCGTCCTCTCTGCTACTGTGTGTGGAAGATAGTGTTGGCAGCACAAGGGCATAATGGATGCATGTGCTTCAGTTTTCTTGCAGTTGAAGATGGGGTCATAAGGCTGCTGAAAGCACAGGATTGTTTCACTGAGCTCAACAGACACTTTACAAGGCATGTTTAAGGGCATTGGGGTAGATTTCATTTTTAGAGAGCTAGCTGGTTCCATCTTGTAAGGTGGGATCTTTACATTTAACCCTAATCAATCTCAAAGTGGTTCTGGACGGAGGGAGATCCACCTCCTCTGAGGTTCTCCTCATGTTTCCTTGATGTTTCAACAGTGGTGGCTGGTGCAAAAGCCCCGGAAAACGATCCCCTTTTTAGCAGGAAGGCAGTCCCTAGGGAGCAGCGTGCCCTGGGTAGAGGGAGAAAGTATGTTCCCTGCAGAGCTATTACCTCCTCCTTGCAAGTGAAGTTATTGATAACCATTGTTCTGATCATGAGGGCTAGTGTCTGGTGCAGGTATGGTGAAGGAAGGAGTATTTTCTGTAAAGAGAGAAAGAAATCTGATCAGTTTAGAGGTGGATAGTAGGGGTGTATTGAGTAGAAGCTACTGAAGAGGGAGAGTCAGTGCAGACCTTGGAAAGGGGAAAATACACAGAGGATACTTTAATAGGAAAAACAAGGGAAATTGTGCACACCTGTCACTATGTTTTGCATCTCATGTTCCTGTGGCACCCCACCAGACTTGCTCCTATGTAGGACCTTGATCTTGACTTGGTTTCTACTCTCACCCCTTGACTTGAAGGTTTGTCATGTCTTTTGTGCCGGCATCTCACAGCCATGGGCTTAGCCCTGTGATTTCAGGAGAACACTGAGAAGTGCAAAGTGGGAACAGAGGAAATGAGGATGGAGTAGAATTACTGTGGATCCTTGTGGCCTGTCACTGAAGTGCAGAATGGTGATTTGGGGTGTGGGATGTCTCTGAGGAGGGTTATACAGCCCACTTGTCAGAGAGGGGTGTGTCAGGCAGCCAGTTTACTGGAGGATCACATGGGATCTGTCAACCAGAGGGTGCTTTCTATTCTCTGAATGTTGTGTGGTGAGCGGGAGAATTTTGGCTTCTCCTGTCTGTTCCCTTTAGATACTGTTTGTGTTACCTGCCCTCAGATCAGCTCTGAACTCAGCAGTTGTCCTTGGCCAAATGTGTGGGAGCTTCCCCTCTCCCTTACGGCCCCTGGAGCTTCATCCACCCTGCAGGCTGTACAGGCAGACCAAGCTTCACTAACAACTGCTGCGGCCCTCCTTGCCTTCCTTCCAGATCTAGATGAGCCTGTTCTCACCGTTCACCAGACCATCAGTGATGTACGTGGCAGCTTCTACCAGGAGAAGACCGTCTTCCTCCGTTGTACCGTCAACTCCAACCCGCCAGCTCGCTTCATATGGAAACGGGGAGCTGAGACGCTTTCCCACAGTCAGGACAATGGCGTGGACATCTATGAACCCCTCTACACACAGGTGAAAAAAAGCAGACCTCCACCAGCTTGTGATGAGCATCGTGGTGTGATATGGTGCCCTCTGCAGCGGATGGTGTTTCTCTCTGCATGTGGGTTATGATGCTGGGGAGAGAGTGGCGGGGTGTTCGAAGGAGCACTGGCTCCAGAAGCCGTGGTACCTTTTTCTGTATGCAGGTTCTCAGGGGGAAAGAGCAGCAGGAGGGAGCACGACAGCCTAGAAGTCCCTGGCTTGCCATCCCTTCCCCTTTTGGCATGCTCCCTGAGAGCAGACCACAGTTTCCCTAATGAATTTACATGACTGTTGGATGGCTGAGACTGTTCTCCAAGCAAAAAAAAATAATAATAAATAATTAAATAATAATAATAATAATAATAATAATAAAGGCCTCCTCTACCTCTCAGTGCTACTTTTTACTTAAACAAGCACCCAAGCTCCATAAACAAGGGAAAGTGCTCTATATTTAGCAGTGTGAGCCCATGTCAGGAATTGCTGTGGGCTCGCTGAGGCAAATGATGAAGAGTTTTTCCTAATGCCTACAAGCAACAGTGGCAGCCACACTGCCTGGGCACTTTGTGACTGTCGTCCCGTGGCAAGGTGTCATGCTCTCTGCTTCCCCTGCTCACTTGTGCTGGACTTGTCCCTGCACAGCTGTGTTACCCCTCTGAATGCCACTTCCTTCACAGTCACTAGCCTGACAAAGCAGTGGGTGATTGAAGGGATTTTTCTTTTGCCAAAGCACCTTGGGCATGTTATCCTCAGCCATGCTATAACCCTGAGTATCCTTCAGATGTCAACCAGCCCTAGCGCTTTTGGAAGACCACTAGGCAGTGTGAGGAGGGGAGGGCAGCTCCCGAGGGTGCCCCTTTCATCCCACACACCATTCTACTCTCCTGTGCTCCCAAAGCTGGGCCCTAAGCACATTGTGGCTGAGTTTGATTTCTGAGCGGTGCCCCAGGCAACTTTTCAGTTAATGCAGTCGTGTTCATGTTTTATTGAAACGCGCCATCTCTGCAGGTTGTGGAAATGGGCAGCTGAATGGAAACATGTAGGGGGATTAGGACAGAGCACAGAGATGCTGGTTTGCAGCAGATTTGCAGAAATACTGTAGGTCAGGGCTGCTGTTTGGACCACAAGAGAGCTTTGCCTTGACCAGTGCTATGCAGCATCAAAGCAGGACATCCCTGGCCTAAGAGGAAGCCACCATGGGCACTTCCAGCTTTCATTAAGCTCACTGTGATTAACAGGAGACACTGCTTAATGAGGGGATATCCTAGAACTTGAGACATTTTCTCAAGCTAAATAAAGCATCCGGCAGAAATTCACTGTGGTGCTTCATTAACATGTAAAAGACCCCGGGTCCTGCAGCTCCTGTCAGGCAATGCTCCTGCCACCATGGGATGGGTGTTAGGACAACTCTGGGGCGGGTGTTAGGACAGCCGTGCTCACTCAGGCGTGCCTGAGTCCTCCTGCTCGCACCAGCATAAATCTGTGAGTTTGGGTTAAGAAGAGCTAAAGTCAGGCAAAACACACCCCTACAGCAAACCTTGCTGGAGTTCAAATCAGTTATGTTTAACAAAGCACCCTTCATAGGGGTACTGTGGTCTGAGAGTCAGGCCAGAGAAGCTGTTATCAGTGTCAGGTTTGGTTAGGCCTTCACAATAAAAAGGACGTGAACACTTTGCTGTTTAAGCTTTTCAAAAGTTTACACTGAAGTTTTATACACATTTACCCAACATTTACTAATCAATAAAATGGATACGTACGACAGTGTAAGTCACCAGCTGACGTGCACATTGTAAATGCCATCATTTGTGTGGTGTAGCAACAGATCTCAGGGGACAGGACTTCCGTGGGGTTATTGGTCTCCTAGGTATTTATCTTTCTAATTTACTCAGTTCAGATCCTTGTTCTCCGTGTATTAGCATGCCTGAGCTCATCGCCCAGTCCCTTGAGGTTGTCTCAAGAGGATTTGTCGTGCTGACACCTTCTCACATTTGCAGGCAATTACGGAATGGTTTCTCCAAAAGAGATTTAGACAAACACAAGGAGAACAGCAGCGACAAGCTGTCGTGGGAAGACATATGAGTTGCAGGGTGTGCAAACCACAGGATGCATCTCAGAGCTTTCCGCATTCCATAAATAAAAATTTACAGAACACGTCTATTGTTAATTTAACAACTTTATTCTGTTTCTACATGCCAGTAACTGATGGAGTGCTAGCAAGTGATTTTTGTGTTTGTTTGTTTGTTTGTTACCATAGTACGAGAAAAGGCTATCAAAGTCAGTGCAGACACTCTGGATTTATGCCAGCATAAATGAGATTAGAATCTGGAGAAAGGAGATCAGAAAGGTTGGGGAGGGTTATTTGAATATTTTTCTGAATTATCTTTTTTTTTTTTTTTCCTGCACTGCAATTTTTTAAAGCTTAACTGTTAAGCATGTCATATTTAGGCCAGCATCTGCTCCCGTTTACTTTGGTTTTGCAATGTTGAGACCCCACTGACTTCATTTGGGCTCCTACTGACATCTCGGCATGAGATCAGGGCCCGTTCTTGGACGTTCAAGGCTTTTCGCGTTCTGTGAGATGATTCTGACAGCAGTTGACAAGAAATTATGCCTAGACCCATTCAGCGCTGCTTTCAGGTTATATGACAGTCAGTTGCTGGGTGTTTTGAGAAACCCTGGAGGTGGAGCTATCACTGCAAACTCTTCGTGTCTCCTTTGTATAGAGCTAGAAGGGCTTGGAGCCTGCACAGCTTCATGGTGTTTCAGTGGTTGTTGCTGGTAGCCTTTGGGCCAGGGGATGGACTTGCAATGAGGAGCTGAGCTTTGTACACCTGTGTCTTTCCTTCCCTCTTTCCTCCCAATTCCCAGGGTGAAACCAAAGTCCTAAAGCTGAAGAACCTGCGGCCCCAGGACTACGCCAGCTATACATGCCAGGTGTCTGTCCGCAACGTCTGCAGCATCCCCGACAAGTCCATCACCTTCCGGCTCACAAACACCACAGGTAATGTAATGGCCTGCTGAGCAGCCATTGCCTCTCCAGGCCTACAGTGATGAGAGAACTACCTCGAGTTCACATGTGTGGCTGCTAGGGTTGTAAATCCTTAATGCAGAAGTTTTGTGGCCAGGAATACTTCATTTCTTCTAGCTGGTGCCTTGGCCGCTCCTGCTGTGTGATCATTGAAGCAGACTACCTGTATGTGTTGAAGTACAACGTAGTTTTTAATCCAGATGCTGTTTTATTTATTTATAATTCTAAGTGACTTTAAAAATAGATTTGATACAGTCTGGAGCAGGGCAGATGCTGCAGAAGTCCTTACAAATAATTCATTCACGTGTGATTCTGGCCTGGTTTGCAAGGCTGCGCTCAGAGCGCCTCCCAGCCCAGGGGTCCTGCTGGTGCCAATGTTTCTGGAAAGCAAATATCTCCATTGCCTTCCCAATAATTAAATCTTACAACTACACACATGCTGATATCCATGCTGGCACTGCCTGAGCATGCCTCCAGTTGCGAACAAAATTAATTTGGTGCCTATTGCTTGACTTGCAATAACCCACAGATAGCCAAAATCACATACCAAACACTTGCAAGGACCTGACTGCAAACTGTCCATTTAACATGACAAAAAAAAAAAAAAAAAGCATGACAAAGTCCCCACATATGTCAAATATTTTCAAATAGTAAGTAAATGTCAGGAAATCGCTTCCGGCTCTGGGGTATTCCATGATCAGAAAGAAAGGCAATGTAGTTGTTTGAATTATTCACCTCTCTCTAATGTAGCACAAAGCAGTTTGTATCCCTGGTGTCATCTTTGTGCAGTGGAAACAGAACTCTTTTGATGTTGCCAACTGTTGATGGGATATTGTTGATACTGTATAAATTATGTTTATTGATCTGACTGAGCCCAGGGTGCTGAACAGTAGTTGTTTCATTTTATGTGGAAAGAAGAAAAATAATAAGCTTAAGAAAGTGAAATATAGCTAATGTTGGGAAAAAAAAAAAAAAAATTCTTCCTGTGGTAAGATCCCTGTGAGCACATCTCAGGCAGCTCACATCACTGCCTGAGTTTTTCTCAGGAGGAAACTGTAGAGAATGCAGGAATATTCCCTTTAAAAACCTATGCTTGAGGTGTAGAAAGGGATCTCAGGCAGCTGTTCTTTCATGGTGTGGCTTTACATTTGAAGAATTAAAAATAAATAAATAAATTCTCTCCATACCCTGTTCCCCCCTGCCAGCCCAAGCACATGGAAAGTATCCTTCATTTCAATCCAATCCCTTTACTGAGTTAACAGGGAAAATGTATTTTCAAGTTGTTGCCAGATCAGAAGCCAACATATGGCTGAATTCACACCAACTTCTTAGGGTACTTACCAAAGCTCTGAACCTGGCCCATGTAGCACATACATCCAGTTTTTCTTTCATGTTATTTAGCTGTAAATGCATATTTATACACAGTTACAGTGGAGCCTGACACCACAAACTCAAAGGGACTATGGAATATGTGTTCCTAGCAAATTGTATTAAAAGCTACCCACGAAAATTAAGCTGGTGTTACACAGAAAAGAGGGTTTGTGTTAAATAACAGGAGCATATTTAACATGAAATGTTATCTGGCTCACTTACCCTGTAGGTATTGTTGTGTATAGAAAAGAAAATATTTAAAGAAAAGTCTTAATTCTCTCCTTTTTTTTTTTTTTTATATATATATATAGATTCCTTCTTTTCCTCTTGTGCTCATGCATTAGCAACCTCCATAGCCTCAGCTGTGCCCAGCATGCTGAGCAGCTTCTCTCAGGATGCCTTTGCCTTTGTAACTGAGGAGGGCCCAAAGGGCACTGAGGTGCATGGAAATTGATCTCTTAAATATTTATAGACCCAGCCACAGTGGGCTTTGAGAGGAGTCGGTGGGTCGTGGCATGTCAGGCCAAGGGAATCTGCTCCTCCAGTTTGTTTGCTCTTCCTTAGGTGGTTCGCTTTGGACAGACCACAGTCTGCAGTGTGGAGATGTGCTTCTCCTCAGCTCAGTGTCAGCAGCGTGCCCCTTGCAGCAGGCAACCAACTCTCAGCCTGCAGCCTTGGTGGGAAGGAGGTTTTCCCTGCTCCTGCTCTGTCCCCCTGCCCTTGTGTGGCTCTGGAGCAGCAGGTTGGGTCCCACAGAACCACGGGGCTGGCTCAGCACCGGGTTGTCATCGCCTGCTCCGATAAGGCTGGGCTGATGTTTTCCCCTTCCTTGATTTCTGAAAAATTAAGCAGCCCAGCTGGTTAATTTTCCTGCAGTTTTACTGCAGCAAATTGAACTTCAAAGGGAATTGAAAGCGACTCTTTGTTTTTAATGGTCCCCTTGCTTCTCGGCAGACTCCGCCAGCAGGTTTTCTGAGCCAAGAACAAAAGGAATTGCCACAGGTTACAAATAAATGAGATTCATCTCCTGCATAACAATGTCTGCGGCATGTTAACCTCTATCTGCTGACAGGAGTGGGAGTGGGAGCCTGTGCAGGCTGCCACAGCCAGGGCTCCGTTTTGGGACACGCTTTGGGAGCTTGCTGCCTCAAGCCGAGCGGGTGGCTGCTTTGCAGTTTGCCTCCCTCTCCTTTTGCATGCACACACAGCCTGCCCTGAGGCAGTGCTTGCCCAACCTGTCACTTCTTTTCCATTTTGCCTTGCCCAGAACATGTCACTGCTCAGCAAGATGAGTGTTGGTCAGATATGTGCACATCAAACAACACAAGATCCTGAAATCTTAACCAAAGCCTGCAGGAACTCTGGTTTCTGCTCCCCAACTCTGACATCCTCTCTCTCAACATAAGCTGGTCTCAGTCTTTCTATAGCTCTGAAGGGGATGTGAGGATGTCCCCGGGCAAGATGCTGCATCTATCAGCTTGTCTGTGCCTTTATCTGAGACTTGTTCAGTGTTAGAGGGCAGGAGCAGCTACTGGTATCAGCTCCCATTACCACAGAAGTGTCCTATCCAACCACAACTTGTTAAGCTGCTGCCTCCCCAGGCTTCGCCACATCTCATGAAACGAGCCAGCACCCAAAAAGGGAGCACAACTCTTTGTGTTGCTGCTTAGTGAGCATTAAACTTCAGTTTCCAAGAGTCCAGCAGAGAAGCCTGTTAAAGGCTCTGTGTTCGGGCCGTGGCCTCTCCGAATTCAAAGGCTCCAATACAGGTCTCAAAACAGCCAGTGCAGGTGGCAGAGGAGTTGCCTTCATCCATAGGCACAAACTGGCTACATCTAGCACAAATACCATGTGCCATGGCCAGGGAGAGGACACTGGGTTTGGTGCACCAAAACAATATTCCATCTTAGAGATAGAGGTGCAGCTAAATTATGGTGCGGGTACTGAGCGGAGAGCATTCCTTGCCTTGTTTGTATGGGCTGTAATTCAGAGATCCAACACCAATCCAGCACAGCTCATTAACACAGGGTCCGGGGAGAGGAGAGGCAGAAATAATGATGCTGTTAAATCAGGCTTCATGAATATGGAACATTGTCTTATTTTGCATTATTATGGCTGTTACTTAAAACATACTCCCCGCCTTTGTGCTGGGGACCGCTACTTTCTCAGCGCTGTCTGGATGGAGCAAGCGATGATGCTGACAAGGGCTTTAAAAGGCTTGTCGTGGGATGAAATGGAGAATACAAAGGGAGGGTTTTTTTGGATCAGTTCATGGAGGGGGATGTAGTGAGAAGGGTGCAGAAATAAAATAAGCCAAAGCTACGTACTAGGTTATTCAAAGGGAAGGTTGTCTAGACATTTCGAATCATTCCCAGTTGTTCAGTTGTGCATGAAAAGAGCATCCCCGGGACTTGGTCTATAGTACACAGGTCTATACAAGATTGTGTCTGACACCTGTGGAGTTGCTCTTTGTGGTCTGTTGTGGTGCAGACAGGTTCTGGTCCTCTGTTTCAGGCTCTTAGTTACCCAGGCCAGGTGCATGGTGAAGGCTTTGATGAACAAATCCCAGGAAGTATGAAGCTGTGCACAGGTGAGTGGGTGGGTCCTTTTTAAGCTCAGTAGTGTCTCTTGGTCCTCTTCCAGCTCCACCTGCTCTGAAACTGTCAGTCAATGAGACATTGGTGGTCAACCCCGGTGACAACATCACTATGCAGTGCTCTCTGACAGGCGGCGACCCACAGCCAGAGGTGGTTTGGTCTCACTCTCCCGGCCCGATGCCTCCCAACAGCCTCGTGCAAGGAGGCAACCTCACCATCTGGAGGATCCGTGTGGAGGACTCCGGCTACTACAACTGCACGGCCATCAACAACGTGGGGAACCCAGCCAAGAAGACAGTGAACCTGCTGGTGCGGTGTAAGTTGCTCTTTTTCTTGTAGCGTGGGTTTTCTGGGTGAAGGGGCCAGACTTGCATTTCTCCTGACCGTTCTCGTACAGCTGAGGGTGAGTGTGATGCTTAGCAGAGATCAGTATTCTGGAGAAGATATAATGCAATCTTCTCTGCTCCCAGCCTCATCCCAGGCTGTAGTACTGTCCTGGGCTAGAAATGATTGCAGCCTGCCAGGTGTGAGCCCTGGGGATGTCTTGCACGAGCATAGCTGCGGAAGGTCTCAGGACACGTTTTGAACAGAGATGTTGCCCACCAGAGCAACAGAGGGCTGTTATCTTGTGCCATGTGAGACACTTTGCTCTCCCTAAATAGTTTTGCACCTGTGTTCATCCCAGCCATGAAGAATGCCACGTTCCAAATCACCCCTGATGTGATCAAAGAGAGTGAGACCATCCAGTTAGGGCAGGACTTGAAACTCTCATGCCACGTGGATGCTGTCCCCCAGGAGAAGGTTGTCTACTCCTGGTACAAGAATGGGAAGCCAGCCAGGTTCTCAGACCGGTTGCTCATCACCAGGAATGACCCCGAGCTCCCACCTGTGACCTGCAGCTTGGAGATAATCGACCTGAGGTTCAGTGACTACGGCACCTACCTGTGTGTGGCCACCTTCCAGGGAGCACCCATTCCTGACCTCAGCGTGGAGGTGAACATCTCCTCAGAGACAGGTGAGCCCCTCTGTGGCAGCCGGGGACCCTGGGGGAGCTGTTGGCATCACCAGCTGTCCCCAACCCCCATCCCCCCATCCCACAGGTTTAGAGTGTGATGGCTCAAAGAAGCCACCAAATTCTGAGGGAAGAAAGCAGAGGTGGTATTTCAGTAATTTTCAAAAGTCCTTTTGCTTAGAAGGGAATAAAAGAGAATTAAAACTCTTTGCTTTCTTTGGCATTGCTTATGAGGAACATCCCTTTTTTTCAGAGCTGTGGCCAGAAGACTGGTATCATCAGTTGTAGCAAGTTCTGTGAAGAACTTTAATGTTCACAGGATTGTAATTTCAGTCTGTCTTGGGCACTCTCTGCAGAAGCCCATGTGTTATAAATGCCTCCTCCTTGTAAATTGAGGGTCAAAACTTGGTGAGGACAGCACTAAGCTATAGGTGCGTCTGTGGGTCACTGTGGGGACTAAAATTCAGGGTCTTAGGGCTGTCTTTTGGCTTCTGGAGAAGTTGGTGTGTCTAGCTCTGCCTTTCAATACATCCATGTCACCCTGAGGGTATGGCACAAAGCAGCATCAGGCTAGTTATCTGGTAAGGGCTCTTGGAGGCAATGAACTGCCCATGGAGTTTGTCCTGAACCTTCATGGGAAGTTTGTCCTCAGTCCTTGGTTGTGCTGAACCCATTAGTCAGGCTGGTCCCAGTGTTGTTTCTGGACCTTGCTTGCTTCAGCACCCCAGCAGAAAGTGCTGTTGTACTGCTTTGAGGATTCAGGACCTCTCTATCACTCAGCAGAAACTCTGGGACCAGTCTGTTCCCAAAGGGACTGCACCCACATTCAGCAGGAGCCTGAGGACTGAGCCACAGACCTGATAAATGTCAGTGGTGGTGCTTCCTCTGCTACCAACCCCTCAGTCCTGGTGCAAACCTGGGTCTCCCAACCTCGTGTGGCTGCCGCCGCTGGGAGCAACCCTTTTTGCCCAAGATCACTAGATGGCAGAGTGCAGTTGTGTTTAACACTACAAGGCTAGGAGGCAGCAAAGGGCCGGGAGCCCCTTGATGATCCCACCAAAGAGCTGGGCAGGGTCTGTTGGTGCAGGTATTGACCCAGGAGCCAGCTGGCCACTGGCACTGGCAGCTGCTCTGAGCTCTGGCCCTCCTGGTGGAGGTGAGACCCACATGCTCACATGGGTGCTGCTGCCAGAGGGGGGCATTTTAAAGCCTCCCTTCAGCAATCTGGTCCAGCAGAGCTACTTTGTGATCGAGGGAGTGAATACCATTGTTCCTGCTGGAGCAGCCCTCCAAGCAGCATGGGCAGCAGCTGAGGCTGCCCGGATCACGGCATCCCCTGCAGCAGTCACTGAGCCACTTCCAACACATGGCTCCTAAATAAAAACCCAGTGGATTTTCCCCAGAGTGCAGGATAAGTGCAGGAGAGCAGCAGTGGCAGCTTCATGTTTCCCCATCAAACAAAGCCTGTGCTCACCAAGGTGGCAGCTTCCACTGAGTGCCTCCGAGGAGACAAGCTTTAATTAAAAATAAAAATAAAATTCCAAATACAATTTACAGCTTTTCCCCATGGAGAAAATTGCCTCTCGCCAGGTGAATGGCTGCTGGCGGTGTCGGCACCAAGAGCGCTGTCGTCCGTGGTGCTGCTCAGGACAGGGAGTGATGAGGTTCCCCAGCCCATGGGAGAGTTGCAAATTGAAAATGTGGCCTCCCTGTTGCACAGGGAGGCCACTGCTGCGGGAGACGGGGCTGGAGCCATCCTAAATCTCTTCTAAAGCTGCTGTGGGCTGTAACATGTGCAATTATTGTAGCACAATCTCCTTTGCTGGAGCTGAATTGAGCTAATACAGCTTGTTCTGGCCTCTGTAGTCCTTAACTTTTCTTTAAATGGAAATGAAGTACGTAGCCCTTGTGGTTATGGAAGTGACAATCCAAGTGTTGCCACTGTCATCTTGAAGGGCTGAAAGAGGAGCTTTCAGAAAACAATTGCTTCCATAGTTGCTTTAGCTGAACTGTTAATTCTGAAGCCTAATACAAATAAAATGTCAACATAACATGTTTTTTGCCATGAGCTTCCCCTTCCTGGGAAGGGGTACTTGGTGGACTTGGGGACATGAACAACAAATTTCTTCCCACTGAAACCTCTGCTCCTTTTAGCTGCAGTCCTTGGGTTGCTTTTCTCCTGTTTGTTTTTTTTTTTTGGTGTTGTTTGTGGTGGTGTTTTTTTAGCTTTGTTTATCAGCAAAGTTTTGTTTCCCAACTGATAGCTGGGTATTTCTTGAGTGTTGCTGTGCCATCAGCTCTAGTCCCCACTAGGCAGCAGTTCTGGCTCAGTGAGCTGTTCTCAGTCTGGCCTGGAAGGAGGCACAGAAGTGATATTTACTGGAATTCCTGTCTCATGTGAGCCAGAGATAACCAGCACATGGGTATCTCAAGGTAAAGTATACGGAGATTATGGGTGTCTGGCAAGGCAGGAGGTCTGCAAAACACTAATCCTATAAATCTTGGCTTTGGTCTCACCTGTGTGAGAGGACTAGGTGCCTTGGTAGATACAACTTCTATTTCTGTGTCAAAAGTTTGCAGTTCTATTTGGGAAATTCACTGACCAGAAATGGAGACATGGATCAAAGAGTTTTCTGATATGGGGTTTGTCAGTGCTAGCCCTGCTGCTGGAGAGCATTTTTGCATCCAGAGAAGTGGGAGCTGGGTGGATGTTCAAGTAAAGCTGGCACTTTCCATTGGCATAAGGGTCTATTCCTGGAGAAGCTCAGGATCTTCCTTGGTGCCCTGCAGCTTCAGATCCTGTAGAATGATTTACATGGGCACTGTGTTCCTGTAGGGGTTGCACTGGTGTGACCAGAGTCAAGTTAAGCAGCTCTCAGGGCTGTTGGTGTGATGCAGACACAGGCATCTCAAGAATGTTCCTCACGTGCTGGAAACTAAGTGTAAAACCAGTCCTTTCTTATCTCCCTTTTAGTGCCACCAACCATCAGTGTCCCCAAGGGTCAGTCCACCATCACCGTCCGGGAGGGCTCCAGGGCTGAGCTGCAGTGTGAGGTGCGAGGGAAGCCCAAGCCACCCATCATCTGGTCCCGGGTAGACAAGGAAACCCCCATGCCTTCAGGGACAATGACGACGGAGACATACGATGGGAAGCTGCGCCTGGAGAGTGTGAGCCGAGAGATGAGCGGGACCTATAAGTGTCAGACAGCCAGGTACAACGGCTTTAACATCAGACCCCGGGAAGCCCTGGTGCAGCTCAACGTGCAGTGTGAGTATAACCATACGGTCCTGGGGCGCTGGTCTGAATGTCTGTGTGTGCGTAAGCGTGTGGGCTAAGCATCTCTGACACACTGTGCAGCTTTCAGGCAGGGCTGACCTTTCTTACTGGGCTGAGCCGACACGTCTCTTTTGTCTGGGGACCTTTGAGCAGTTTGTATTTAATTGGCCTGGCTGCAGAAGGCAGGGGCAGGATACTGTGCAGGCAGTGTGATGCAAGGGGTGTTGTGTGTGTGTTCGTACACGATGCTTCCCATTTTCCTATCAGTGGGTGACTGCAGAACAGCAGCTTTGCAGGGTGTGCATTTGCGTGCGTAACATACGTGCAAAATATCTTCAGGGCATATTAATAAGGCTGTGAAGTCAAGCATTCAAAAGACAGCAAATGAATGTAAATGACACCACTTCTACCTCATAATGCTTTCTGCAACTAAGTTCCCGCAGCTGTCACTTCTGGACATGCCTGAACCATTTTGCCAAAAAAGCAGTGGTAGGCAGACCCTACTATGGACTGCATAATCCCCGTTTCCATGCAGCAAAGCTGTAAGCAACAGAAAACTGATTCTTAGCGTGTGGTGTATTGAGTGATTTCGGTGCTGGGTAACACTCGCAGCTCCGCTTGGCAGTGATATCTGTGTGTAAAGGTGAGTGTGGAGGGAGGGATGCTGCTGGTGCCCGCATTGGGTGACCGCATCCTTTCCCCACAGCAGTTCCCACCTCCAGGTAAAGGAGTGCTCTTGTGGTGTTGAGGTCTGTTTCGACATGCTGAGGGCAGGCAGAAGCAGAGGGTCTGTGCTGTCTCCTTCCTGATTTTGAATCAGGAAGGAGAGGCAGCAGGGTGAAATGGCTCAGTCTGGAAGGAGCAGTGACTGCAGGAAAAGCCCTCCCTTGAAGACCTCATCCTGTTGGGATAGCAGGAT
The DNA here is from genome assembly GCF_964035555.1 of Netta rufina. Taxonomy (NCBI): domain Eukaryota; kingdom Metazoa; phylum Chordata; class Aves; order Anseriformes; family Anatidae; genus Netta; species Netta rufina. The sequence goes on along the minus strand of NC_140125.1, from coordinate 35,486,632 downwards.
GGCTGAAATCCTCTGAGCTACATGGAGCTGGCAGGTGTGGGATGGTAGGGAGCAGGTTAATTTGCACCCAGGCATGCTGTCTCTGGGCTGTGACTGCAGAGCATCCACGCACAGCACAGCACAGCAGCACTCATTAGACACGCTGCCACACTCCTTCCTGGCTTGATCCCCGGGGAGAGGAGAAGCAAGACCGGAGCAGATAACCTGTCTGCAGCCAAGCAGGCACACTGCTGGCTGATTCAAGCTGGTGGGAGCACAGCAGAAACAAAGATATGCCAGATCCTGCAAGCACTTTGCATATTCAGAGAACCCCCTTTTAAAACGATCAGTCTGTCCATTTAGGAGCATGTCAGCAGCTGAATCACAGCACAGGGACAGAGATGCAGATTTCTGTGAAGGTAAGTGTGGATGGAGAAGCTTCCCCTAAGCAGAGTGGACATGGGTGTTCTGGTTTAAGCTGTTTTAGGAGGCAGGCTGGGAGAGGCACACAGCAGGAAGGGTGACTCTTTCACCCCAAGAACTGATGGGAGATGCAACAAAATCTCACTCTGGAGCAAAGAACTATGAGATCTGCTGGTGTCCTCAGTTCAGAGGTGGTGTTTGAAGGCGGTGTGGTCCCCACTGCCTCTCATCGCCCTTGCAGAGGGAGGGGCAATGCCCAGCCTGGGCTGAATCCAGTTTTGCTAAGTAGTCTGGAGGGGAAGCACAGCCCTGATTCTTGGTCTGGAGGGGGAGGACATGACTCCCTGAGCAATAGATTGTAGGTAGAAACCAGAAGCTGTTTTGAGGTGGAGCCCCAAATGTGACCCACAAGAAGGCAAAGATGCAATGAACTTCTTTGTAAAGAGCAACTCAACATATTCCTCCTATTGCTCTTCCCAAGGCCAACCAACGCTTTGTTGTGATCTAGCCCAGGTAACAGCGGCATGAAAAACAAACCGTGGATCAAGAAAGTAGGGCATGAATTGCCCCCATCCCCTTTATATCCCTTTCCCCTCCCCTAAAAAAAAGCCAACAACAAAGAGCATAGTCCCTGCTTGTGCCTCTCCTCCTTGTTCAGGCAGCTGGAAGGTGCTGGGTGTGGCGGCGGGGGCCGCGGTGGTTAATTGAAACGCTGCTCTGCAGCGCGGGGAGCTCATTAGTCTGCTCGCTTGCTCTGGAATTCTCATCTTGTCGGAAATGGGGATCGTGTGGCTTCTGCAGCCTCCGTGATGAGCGCTTCCCACCGGAGAGCCCGCGTGGGTGACGCGCATCCATGCGGCCGCGTGCGTGTGTGTGTGTGTGCATGCGGACGTGCCTCTGTGTGTGCCTGCGTGAGCTCCCTTTGAACCGGCTCGCTCAAGGGAAGAGCGAATTCTGGGTGATAATGTGGCTGTTTCTCTGATTTGCTCCAAAGCTAAAGTTGCAAAATCAATACAGCAGATCTGATTAGATGTCAGAACCTGTTTCTGTGTTTCTTTTTTCTTTTCTTTTTCTCCCCTCACCCTCATGCATATCGTTCTGTGCTGTAGCAAACTAGCCCACAAATAGGCTTTGCCAACTACACTGCAGTATTGGAAAGAGAGAGAAAAAGAAGACTAAAAGAAAAAGTCAGCTATCATCCCCCCCCCCCCAAAAAAAAAAAAAACTTTTTAATTTTTTTTTTTTATTTTTTATTTTGCGAGCAGAAAAACTTGTTCTTCTTTTATATTATAGGCAGTAATTTTCTATCATCAGCTCTCTGACAGGCTGGATGGTCTGTTCCCTCGACTTCTTGGTCTGAACTGTAGGGGTTTGGAAGATTAATAAGTTCGTGAAAGTCCTTGCAGCCTCATAGCTCTGTGGTTAAGATAAAGAAATGTTATATACTGGTTAGAGCGAGACATTGGGCTTGTCGGAACTCCTGGGAACCTAGCTGCCACACGGAGCGACAATTTCTTGTCTTTTCCTATATCTTTAAAGCAGGAATAAAACTGATCTGTCTCTTTGAGGATTTGTGAGGCATAATAAACAGAGCACTTTGAAATCTTGGAACAAAAATAGCCATGGAAGGGCAGAGTACTGTTGTTAATAATATCGATGCTATTGTTAATGCTGTTGTCAAGCCTTTTTCCAGCATTAGGTACTCACTCAAGAAAAAGTCCCAGCAGCAAAGTGAATCTTCTGCAGAGGTGGGTTTAAAATCAGGACTGGGTCACCCTGTGTAGATGAGATCAGCATAAGGTTGTAAAACACATACTGGGCTTGCAAATGTACGGCATTCTGTGCATTTTGGTTTACAAAGTATCATTTGAGCCAATATGTATGAAAGGAGGAAACAAAAAAAACATGTATGTGTGGGTCACTGAAAAGGATGTTACCTGGATGCAAATTTAACAAGTATATAATAGCAAATTGAAGAAAAAATATATATACCTGTATCCTGAAAGCCTGTTTAAAATAGCATTTCCATTAATTACAAGGAACAGGAGTAACTCTAAGCTCTAGCCTTTGCAATAACTGGCCTTTGAGAGGACTATCTTATCATGGTGATGTTACATTTGCTTTCTTGGAGCCTCATATAACAGTGTGGTATAAATTTCAGTCCCAGTACATAACCCTGTTTGCATGAATGATATTGTGTCAGTCCTGAAGGCTTGTCAGTCCTGACCATATCATAAACTGCTGAACAGCTCTGTCAAAGTCCAGCTCAACCCTGCCCGCCTCATCACACCTAATCCTTGATGCATTGCCTCCAGTACTTTCCCTCTGATCTGTTTATCCTCACAGTACTTGCTACTTTTCTCAGGCCCTTGCTTGAGGGGAGACTATCGAACACCTGAATAGGTTCTCTCTCTGTGGCTAAACAGCAAAAACTGATAGCGGGGAACCTATCTTCTCTACTGAGAGGTGTAATTAGTTCACCAAATTCTGTTTACTGGATAAGCAGACTTTTGCTGGTGCCATTCTTATCTTTGGCAGAAGTCTTGATACCTTTAAGTGCTCACAGAAAGAAGGGAAGAGGAAGAAGGAAACATTTATGTAGAGTTGACCTTGTTTTGGATAGTCCAGTCTGAAAGCTGATGCTGTTTTTCATCTTTGGGTCACACTACAGGTGACATCTTGGCAGGAAGAAAGACTAGGAAATGAATAACATGGCCTGAGAGCTTGGCCCCTTCTGGATTCAAAATAATAGTCCACAATCACCTGGGATTGATCTCCAAAGAATTAGGTTTACTGCCCTTAGGTTGAGTTTTGTCACACACAGCAGCAGGTGGATTATTGTGTTTAACTTCAAAGCATAATGAATGTTAGGTGCAATCAGGAAAGTAGACCGACATTTTTCTTTGGAAGGGCAGCTATCACAGTTAACAGGACTTCAGGAAATGTGAATATTCCTAGACACAGGAATGGCCACAGGGCCAGTGACGAGAAAGTCTGGCTTTGCCCCTACCTGAAAGGCAGCCAGATTATGTCCTGTTGAGGCATCTGTTGCCCTTGTCACTTAAAGAAATGTTCAGGTATGCAAGGATTTGTTTTCCCATCTGGGATCGCATGCTGGCAAATGTTATTCTTGGTCACCCTGTTGACTTATTCCTCTTTAAAACCCTCCTGAAACCGTTGGCAGTGCTCAGACGGGCAATAGTCAGCATCAATTTCCCATTATCTATGTAGCAAACAGTAGAGCAGGGAGGAGAGGAGGGAGTGATACTGTAAATAAGTAAGAAGCATCGCTGGATCCAAGCAACTGGAAACAGAAATGCATTAAATTGTTTCGATCAACTGTTGAAGCCATCGCTCAGTGTCAGCGCTCTTTGCAGATGTCCTACCCTCTCTGAAGAGAAGCGTGGATATTAACTGCGCTGTTAAAAGTGCTCTTGAGACATGCTCCTGGCTTGGAGATGGTTCTTCAGAATGGTTAGGACAGGACTTTTGGCTCCTGAGAGCTCACTGAAGCTCTCCCTGCTCATGTGAAGGGAGTCTGAGAGAAATGAGATGTCCCTGGCCAGAGCTGACCCATATCGGTGACGGAGCTGGCTTATCCATCTTGCTGCTTGGCCACATGCGCTGGAGTGTGGAGCCATCTGCTAAGAATTTTAGACTTGGCTGGATTCATTTGTGAGTACATTTATTAATAGTAGTTGTATTTTATTTTTTTATTATTATTATTTTCATCAGTGAAGTCTATTCTGACACCCTCCTCCAAGCTGGCAAGTGCAGTTTGGAAGCTAAAGTGGGGGCAGGAGGTGATTTTTCTACCCTTAAAGTGGCTGTGCCTTTCCTGCCCTTCCACTCATGTTCCAGTATCGTTGCACTATATCCTGCAGGTCTTGCCCCCAAAAAAGGGTAAAAGGGTAACCCTAGGCTCTCATGCCAAACAGAGCTCTGGAGTGCTCTGGGTAATATTAAGCCATCAAAGGTTTAAGAATTACCTGAGGTTCCTGGAAAGACGTTTCTGCATTCAAAGTCACAGGCAAACTGTGCTTTCTGCAAATTCAGTGTTTGCAAATCTGGAGACTTTCATTACTGAGAAGAAAATCATTTGCAGTCATGGACGTGACCTCAACCCAGCAGCCTGAACAGACAAAGCTTGACCCTGTCGTCTGGTCCCACTCTGATGGAAATCCTCCCTGTTTCCTACCTAATTTGTTATACAGAGGTTTGTGTAACTAAGTTGAGAGTATACATTATTTCTGTGTTTCTATCAACACATATAAACCCCCTTGTTAAGAGCAGAGAGTTTTGTTCCTGATTGTCAACACATTTTCAGCTAGCAGTGCTGCGTCTGGGATTATGTTGCTCTGAGTTTGTGTTTGTGCATACAGCCCTGTCCTCAGCGCTACAGCGTGAGGATTGCTCACTCTGCTGCCCAGTGCCTGGGCTGCTAACAAGTAATTAGGGTTGTCAGTCTAAGGATGGGCTGAAGGAGGAATCCATTTTACTCCGTCATGGCTATAAATCCAAATGGCCATGGTTCAGAGCACAGTAACAACCACAGAGGCTTAGCTGGCCTCGGATTTGTTTTAACAATTACCATCTATTGGGCCTGGGGCCTGGCAGACAGAGACTGTGACAGTGCTTACATTGGTTTCAGATTGAATCTTAAGATGGGGTTGTACCAAATGTGGCCTAAGAGGGAATGGCTCCTGCTTGTCTAGGACCTGTTGGCCCTACCCTCCTGCCAGCCTCATGGCTGTGAGGGGCAGCTAGTCTGACATGCCAAGGGATGCTCAGCCAAAACCTTCTTCTTTGTGACTGCTTTTGCGGTCTTTGTCTTCATGGATCAAAGCCCCAGGACTCCCAGTGTTGCTTTTTTGTAGCATTTGGTGTGTGTATCTTTGGAGAAAAAAAAAATATATTTCCCAGGGTAAAGCAGCTGTATGAATTTCAGCTTGCCTAACTTTTTTTCCTTTCAGCACACAGCAGTTAGGACTTGTTCTGCAGGACCCCAGTCTCTTCACTGCTTGCTGCCTGAGGGGGAAGGTTCCCATGTGCTGCCACTCACTGAGATTTTCTTGGGAAGTCTCCCTTGCATCCTGAGAGCTTTTCAGATTTACCTCTGCACAGCACCATGAGGCCTCCTTACTGTGTCCTGGGGAAATGTCCATGAGGGAAGAGACGGTGACGACCAGATGTGTGCCTCAGGAAGGTGGGGAACCCTCCTAAAAGGGGAGAGCTGGGTCTGCTACCTGGATCGCAGCCTGCCTGTGCTGCCGTTCAGCCTTTCTGTGGCTCATTACTCATCTCTAAACACCTCCATGGCTGTAACGAGAGGATGAGTAAAAGCTTGTGTGAGAGCTCCTCACCTAGAGAGATGAATTCGTTTGCTTAGAAGACAACCGGTTTAAATCAGCTAATCCATTTCTCAGTCACTGTGGGGAGAAACAAATACACTTTCCATAAGCTGCCATTATTCTGTTTTATTTTTGCCAGACTCTCTAGGGAGAGCAACTTAATTTTATCAAGTGAGAGAGATGTCCAAACTATACCATTTTGGCAGGAAAGGAGAGACGAGAGCTGCGCAGACATAGCGGGTAGCAGACTGTTGGTCAATTCTTTTCGGATAATTGCTCCCCTACTGTGACCCTCTCAGAGCTGACCACCACATCTAGTGCTGCTCAAGTTCAGATGCTGGTTTAAAGATTTTCCTGAAAGAGAAAAGTCTTGAGTTTGGGGACCCAGGGTAGGGATATGGGAGCTAAGAGGATGGGAAGGCTTGTGTATATGTTCTGGCAAGACAGAGAGCTGCTGCTATCCCCTGAGCAAAATAGATTTGGGGAGACATGTGCTATACTGCAAGCTGTGCAGTACCACTGGCAACAGGAGACCAGAGGAAGGAAAGTGGTAGATGAACGGAGTTAGAAAACTGCTGTCAGATCTCATTTTAAGGCTGTGATCACAAGGTGGAAAATGAGGGAATAGCCTGGTCCTATCAAATCCTGCCTCTTGGTGACCAGGAAGCAAGCATGTTGAGTGCCTAGAGAGAGATGCCATGGACCCAGACTCACTAGGGGAACCAGGAAGACACTGAGCAGGCAAAAAAAGCAAGTCATTGTCTCATAATAACTCTCAGACTCTGCAGAAGAGCCTGAGGCACGGAGAGGTGAAAACAGCTGTCCACACTTGCAAGGGAGCACATAAGACATCAGACCTGATACAGGACCTAGGGAGCTGAGGCCTGCTGTACCCAGCCTCTCTGCCAGAGAGAAACTACGTGGCACCGTGGCACGGTGGCTTTGCTTTTCTCCCATGATTTTTGGGCCACAAAGTCCTTCAGGCTGCACCTGTGAGGGTGCAGGAACAGGTTCCTGTGCTATCCCTCACCTCCTCTCTGTGCCCTGGTGCTGGAGCAGAGCTAGTTCCTCCTGACCCACTGGAGGACTGCAGAGGGCATGTAGAGGCAAGGCACAGAACAGCAAAGCCACCTTTGAAGAGGGGTCTTGTGCTGGGAAGTCCCTCTGAAGCACTCCCAGTGTGAATAGAAAACTTAAGGAGAAACTGAGCATCCCAGGGAAGGGTCTGAATTGTAATCAGCTGTGGACATCCTTACCCCAAACTCTGAAACAGCACCAATTACAGTCACTCCTGCAGGGAAACTGTCTGCATATGAATTACATTTCAGAAGTGTTCAGGCTTCTCTGCAGCTTAACAAGTCTTCCTGCCACCAGTTCTGTCTGGGACACGGTACTGGGGGGCTGAGGGTTCAGTTTTTGGGAAAGGTGTAAATCTTTTTGGAGCTTTCTGTGGGAAAAAAAATGTTCAGTTACTAGCTTGTGCTTTTCCACTTGGGTCTGTCTCTGAGAAATAAACTATTTTTTCTTTGAAGCCAGGAAACTGTTTTCTCAATGCACAGAGATCACATTTCCAACATGCACCTCTCACCCTATTTCACTTCATATGGTTTCTGATTTCTCTCTCTCTTTGTGTCTCTATTGCAAACACAAATAAGCATGTGTGTGCACACGCTTGTATCCTACCTCAGTTTTTGCTTCTGATTTAGATTTAATTGGTCTCCAGGACTCAGATAAAACAGTCTGTTTTCTTTCATGAACTCAGTGATAAACCTTGCAAAGCCCTCATTGGTCCCCCAGATTGACAGACAAGCTTAAATTTCCTAGTTGCATGCAGACCTGTTGCATTTTGCATGATTTCAGAGTCCTTGTTTCTGGGGTTATGTGCGATTGCGGGAAACCATGGAAATTTTTCATTACTGTTGACTGGGAGGAAGCTGACTTCTGAGTCTGTTTGCTGCTTGCCGAAGCTGCAGGGGGATGAGTGGAAAGTAGGAGAGACTGAAAATTGCTCCATTTTTGTGGGGAAGAGGCACCCGGGGTAGATCCCTGCTGGTGAGGAAAGAAAGGCAATTTAAGGCCATTCCAGCTGATCCTTTGTAGGCTCTTGATCTGTTGTGACCTGTGCTTAAGTCTGATGAAGTGAGGGCTGTAAATCTCATCCATTCCAAATATGCTGCAACTCTGGGTCCAAGTCAGCCACATGTTTGATGGGAGGGATTGGTTGGAGTGCCAAAACTAATGGGTTCCTGACAGTGGCTGAGACTGAGGTCGAGAGAACAATAAATACGAATGGCATTTGCACAGTGCAGGAGTTTTCCTTACCAAGTGCTGATTGCGAAGAGATATTTTACCGTCATAATCATAAGCTAAAATGCAGTAGCTAATAAGAGCTTAATGTGATATAGATGGGTTTAATAGTGCTAGTTTTGCTGGCATTTTCGTAGCAGTTCACAGCATGTGCATAACACAGGCCCTTCAGCCAATATGTGTGCTATAAAACAGGGAGCTGGGGCTTGAAGAAAAGGGAGCAGTGCTCTGTGTAAGGTGGTTTGCAGGAAAGAGCATAATGGATCCAAAGGGATGGGAAGATGGCGGCAGTTAGCAGGTGAAAGAAAAACAGAGCAGCATTCAGAACAGATCTTTGTGGTCTGGTTGTTACTGTATTTTTTTCTCCTGCCCTTGAACTGCTTGTAATGAGGCCTTGCAGAAGTCCAGATTTATGCACGGAAATGGGCAAGTTTTCATTCTGATTGACTTTCTAGGGACTAGCTCATATGTAAAAATGAAAAGATGGAAATGAGCTCACCTGCTGGTTTTAAAGGGAGAAGGAAAGATGTTTCGGAGAATTTCTTTTTTCCTTTCTTTTTTGAAAATTGCTTGTATAAGGTTATACACTCCAGTGTGCCTATCCAAAATGCTGGAACTCCAGCTTTCTGATGTCTCTGAGAAAGCAAATGCTTTTTGATCTCTTTAGAACCTTTTTGTGCTGTTTGTCTCTGTAGAAGAATTATTGAAATGCCAAGTGTCGTCGCTCTTAGTCGTGGAGCTGAGCAACATGGTTAATTTACCTTTGTGGATCTAAACTTGCACTATTTGTACATTTTTTGTGCAGCAGCTACTCATAGACAGAAGTGACAGAGAATTCACTGTGTCCCTCAGTAAGTTGCTTCCCTCAGTAAATTGTTCCAATGGATTTATACTCCCATGCTTCAGTGGTCATTACTTAATCTAAGCCTGTCTTATTTCAGTTTCCAAATACAAGCTCTGTTTATGCTTTTGTCTTCTCACATAAAGAACTATTTGTTATTAGCAGTCTCTGTCTTGTGTAGTCTGAGATACCAGAACAAATAATCTCTTAATCTCTTAGCCTTTTTTCTGTACACAGTCAGGAAGAGTCTCCTAGCCATTCACTGCAAGGCGTGTTTTTCATACCCCCCTCCCCCTTTTTCAGCATCATGCTGGCAGCATGGTGGTCACCCCTGTTCAAGAGATTTTCAAAAATTATCTCAACAGTGCAGATACAGGAGTGATGTCCACCTCACAATTTGTTTTTTTAATCTTTGGCTCAACCATCCAAAGCTTTGGACATCTTCGGACTACAAATTAAAGCTGGCTATATTGACTCAGGATCCTCCCGGAGTCATTGTCCTGACAGAGTGACACATTCTCTGCTCAACAGTTTTCTTTCCAGATCTTCACACTTTCTGAGGCAAATTGAGTGCTGTTACCATAAATCCATTCTATCAAGCAAACCAAGTTGTCCTGCATGAGATATCTCCCAAGTATGTTATATACTGCTGCATATTTTGTGTTCTCCACAGACATTAGTATCTTATCCTGACATAGGTGCTTAATGATGGCGATCCTCAGTTACCACACATTAAAACACTGCCTTTGTAGGCTCTGTAGGGATGGAAAGAAGCAACGCCCAAGCCGCATCCCAGAGTTGTGCCAAAATCCGCACCCTGCCATCCCAACTGCAAATGGACGCAAGGTTATTCAGACACCAAAGGTGGTTGCTTATGTGTGATGCTGGCTACACAGATGGATCTGGGGACGTTGTGATTGATATGTTTTAACTATGCCAACCTGCTGGCTGGCTTTCTGACCTTGGTGGTGATAGAACCAGCTTCAAAGTTTCATATGGGATCTCACCAGGGAAGCCTTCCTAGAGGACGTCTGCCCTATCACTAGAGAGACCTCAGTGGTGTGTGCGCCAATTTAAAATTCCTTTTTGAACTCTTTCAGCTAATGTGTTTTTAAGCTGCTTAATGTGGGCTACATTTGAATAGTATTACATCTTCAATTAGTCTGTCGTGTGGAAGCAAGCCAGGATCCTTCCAACGCCTGAGGATGTTATGACAAGATAGTTACTTTTCTAGTTGCTTTCTCAAACACTACCCAGTTTGTCTGCCAAGGACCCATAAAACTATATTAATCACCATTCATTTTTTAATTTGTACGGTTGCATCCCACATTCATCTTCCATGAGTTCTTTTTCTGAAATCAATGAGGAAAAAAAAAAAAAAAAGGTTTATTGCTGTTTGTTCTGAGTTCTCCTCTGCTTACATTGACCAAATTGGTTCATATCTGTACTCTTATAAGCTATACAAGCATGGAGGTTACAGGATAATTTTATCTCCTCTGATGTTCACAGAATGCCATCACGCACTTCCCCTCCAATACATTTTTCCTCCATGTTTTGCTACTTCATAAGGCATTTTTGAGGTTTTATGATCTGTTGTTACCCTTTAATTTGGCCATTTTTGCACAGATGAATTCAGACCAGGATTTGCAGATTGAGCAAAAGTCTCAGAAACAGGACATGGAGAAGCCTGTCTTCCCTTAATTTCTGGCTTTACTCATAGAATTAGCCACAGATATTCCCAGATTTCAGTCCATGCAGGTTCTTTCCAGAGCTGTACACAGAATTATGTCCTCTCTCTGCTCACCACAGTGGGATGGCTCAGCAAGCATTGTTGAAATGTGTTTAAAATGTCCTTTTCACCTGGGGTATCTGATTCTGGGAGCTGTTGCTATCTATCACAGAGAAGGTGGAAGGAGCAGGGTGCCGTGTTATAGTGAGTGCTGCCACAACTCCTCAGGCTGAAAACTGCTGACGGACTGATTCAGGCCAGGATCCAGTTTCAACTCTTGATGCAATGGGTGAGAATGAGGAAGGTGACGGGCTGACTTTTTGTGCCCCCAAAACATTGGGATTGCGAACAAAGGAAGCGTGATGGAACAGATTACAGGTATTTATCTGTTGGATCAAAATCTGCTCTGACCTGAGGACACCAGGAGAAGAAAGAAAGTATGTATCACTCCCGGTTGATCTGCAGAACATCTTTGCTGCTACCTGAGTTCTCCTCAGTCAACATGAAAAAGTAGCTGTGGCAGGGATGCTGCTCCTCCAAGTGGTTTCTCTAGTTCTGTCCCAGTTTAGGGTCAGACACAGAAGCAGCCTGGAAAATCAAATGTCAGAGCAGATTTATCTGGTGCGTGGGCTTGCTAATAAATTTCCGTCTCCTGGTCCAAGTCCAGGTGAGATGGGACAGAGTTGACAGCCAGATGGGGAGGTCGAGAGAGCAGGCTGCTGTCCTTGAATGATTGCCAGCTTTGTCACTGGCCTCTGTCCTGTGCCTTCCGCTGCAGAGGAGACCCTGAGACCCAGAGGGTGATTTCTGGGAGGCCACCACACCTAGAGCTGTCAGAAGTGACAGTGCTCTTCCTAATGCAGAGAAAGGTGAGAGCTGTGGGGTTGCACGCATGCTTCAGCAGTTCAGAGGTTGGTGTGCTGCTTCTCTGGAAGCATGGTGGTGATGCAGAGAGAAGACAAGAAGTTTCCAGCAGGTAAGCGAGTCTTCTGTAGCTTGAGTCCATATCACAGAATCACAGAATCACGTAATTTCTAGGTTGGAAGAGACCTCAAGATCATTGAGTCCAACCTCTGACCTAACGCTATCCTCCGATACAGCTGGTATCATTCTAGCCTGAAGAAACAAGTTGCCGAAGACTGCACTCACAGACTCCTGATGCAGGCTGCTGGCCTGGCTGGGAGCTGGTGGTCACCGCCTCTGGGTTCTGGTCCAGCTCCTGCCCGTGCTTTCTGCCCACTGTTAGAGGCTGATCCGCATGGGAAGCTTGCTTTCTTCCTGTTGTGTGGATCAGTGAGCAAGCTTTTGTAATAACTCCTCATACTTAGTTTTGTGTCCTCTGTGCAATAGATACTTGGTTAACAGTGCGAGCAGATCTCTCTGTAGCTCAATACGTCTTGCTGTTAATGGCATGAGGTTGTTAAGTATGCGTACACCAGGCTCAGCATGGGACGCTATGAGGCTAAATTATTGAAACAGCAGAGAAATAATTCTAAAATGTGAGACTAAATGGCTTAACAACCCATTTTTCTTAATCAGTTTATGACAGGGGCCTGGTTGATGCCCAGAATCTTTCACTGTCCTGTCATTGCTACTATCCAACCTAGACAAAAAAAAGCAGCCTCCACAGGGACAATAGGTGGCCACCAGTTTTGGGAACAAGGTGTAGAGAGGTGCTTTTCTGTGACCAGCAATCTGCTGAAAGTGCATTTTTCCATTAGAATTAGTTAATAGAGGAGGAGTTGGACACAGGGACTTCGGACACTCACACATTTAAAAGTCATGCAGGCAACAGTGTGAAGGATGAAGAGGGAATACAGGACTTTCAGATGGTAGAGATGCTGGCTTTTTGGAACCAGTCACTGCTCTGGAAGACCCCGGCCATTTCGCCTGAATCTATCTCAGTTTTTTCCACCCTTCATCCTTGATTGATTTGATCTATCTTGATTCATCTGAAGATGATGGTGACAGTGATGAAGAGATAACCATTCACAGAGAGACAGCAAAAATGCCTATAGTAAAAAATGTTCTTGCCTCTCCTTTCTCTATGCTACATCTGCTGATCCTGTGTTTTTAAATTGTGTGCATTTCTTAAGTTCCTGTATGCACCACCCCCCTTGTTACATTAATTCTTATGGGAAAAATTGCTTTGATATTTGTTGACCTCAGCTGCTTCATCTATGAGACTGAATATCTGGCATAAATCTTTTAGTTTGAGCGTCCTTTCAGCCTCCTTCTGAATGGTTACGTTTTCATTGTCGTCATTTTCCTCAGATGAATCAAGATCAATCAAGGGTGAAGGATGGAAAAACGGCGTAATGATGACAGTTAGCAGAGCAGTGTATTAAACGATGGGTGGCAGAACTCAGAGGCAGCAGATAGAGAAGCGATGGAGAACTGGGTGTTGTTCTTTGATAAGTTCTTCTTCCCTGATCCAAATTCCTTACCAGGCCTGAAGGAGAGTCTGAGGAAGAGCCAAGTTTTCATGGGAAGCTTGACCTCTTTTCACTGTGTAGATAGGTGAAGAACCACTGCATCAATTCCTCCTAGTCTAGCTTTGCCCCATGCATCCTTTTTGCTTAATAGTACAGGCAGAGAATTCAAAGCAAGCATATTAAGCAGTGCTGGTTAATATTTGATTATCTTAATTGCCTTGGACTGCCCTTTTTCCCCCTACCAGGCTCTTTCTGGCTTGGATCTCTCCCCTTTCCAGCTCTGACAGCACCTTTACATTAAAAGAGCTCTGATTTTTTAATCAACATTTTTTTCTTTTGGCTATGCTGCCTCTTGTTTTGCTTGCCTGTTTTGAAAGCAGCTGTGGAGGGATCAACTAGTGCTCCCAATTTAGCTTTCAGAAAACAGAAGGTGAGGTAACGCTGTAGCCCAGCTGTGAGCAGAAGGCTCTGACCACCTGTGGCTCTGAAAATCATTGCATTTCTAAAGCAGAAGCTCTCCTCCCTTTTGACAGGATTGTGGTTCTCAGAGGCATTTTATCCTGCAACCTCCCTGCCCCTAACTTTCAGTTATTTTATTTAAAAGGGTCCAAACATATGGAGGCAACTGAATTGCTCAGGCGGCTGGCGATAGAACAGGAGCCTGTTGTTACTGGATTGCTACTTGCAGTCACATCTACCTGTGAGATCCTCCAGAGTAGACAAGGGGAAACTCAGTCAATTCCTTGCAGGCAGCTGCATACTCTGGGCATGAGCCCTAGCAGTGGCACTAATTGGATGCTGTCTGGAGTCCAAAGATTTTTCGCTAGATTTGCTATAGGGAACGTGCTGGCTGGTATTTGTTTTCCTTCCCAGGGTAGCTCCATTGTGGTACAAAGCGGCTCAAACACAGGAGGTGGCTCCTGCCCAACAGCAGGACATGCTGCCCAAGCTTCAGATGTGTGTTACAACTCAGATATGTGTGATGAACTCTTTCAGCAAGCCACTGGAAGTTCACAGAGAGGTTCATATAGAGGACGTTAGGATAAATTAGGACTTCAAAGTCCTGTTTCAGCTAGCTCCAAGTTTGTTGTCAAACTTGGGAAGAGGATCAGCCTTTTCTCAGTTGTTCCAATCCTTCACAGGAATATGGAGGGCCTATCCTAGGACTATGAACACTGCAGATCGGTTGTTTTCCCTCTGTTTTAATCTGTGGATGGAAGAATAGGGAAACCCGTTCTGCTGTAATGGACCAAGCAGCTCTGTTCCTGCTCACAAGGTTTTAAACAGTACTTGTTGCTCTCTGCCTCTTTATAGACCCTTGTGCCCTGCTTGTCTCTGCCAGGCATGTGAGGAGAGCCAGAGCTGTACTTTCAGATTTGTCTTTTACTTTTCTCCTTCCTCCAACTAGATGTAATTCCTCTAGCATTTAATACTCTAATGCCCAGATTCTCCCAAATTCTCTCTGCCCAGAGAAAACAAAAACCTAAATAGGAACGAAAGCTGTGCTCCTGCCACTTGAAGAGCAGAGGGAAGGAGAGAAAGGGGAAATGTTTAGGTATGTATGTGTATGAAATGCCAACATCATTTGTCAAGGACTTCAGAAGAGGGCCAAAATTTCTCTCCTTTTGTTATTTGTTCAGGTTGAGAGCTGCAGGGATAGGTCAGAGTTGATTACTAGGATGAAAACACCAGCTATGGGGATGACTTGCAATAGGTTTAAACTGCAGCAAGGGAATGAAGTTAGATGGTAACAAAAAACCTACTGATTAAACCCTGTGGTAGGAAGAAAGATGTGGATTCTCCATTCTGGAAGAAGAATCCCATTTGGTTCTTTGTTGGCTTTTTTTTTAAATTGATTTTTGTTTGTTTTGTTTTGTTTCTCCTTAGTTTTCACTGGCAATGGGTTTCTTTATTCCCAGAACTACCCAGCTGAGTAGCACACCTATGAATTATTGAGTAGTAAGATAACTGGTTCTCTGCCAAAAGTTAATGCATGTGGGATGCTTTTGGGGAAAGAGTATCATTGGCTGACTGTTAGTGAATGTTTGCATCTAAACTATTTATATGCTATTGGGAGCAGGATGTCACTGCCAGCCCCATTTGTTAAACAGAAGCATGTAGTAATGGATGCATGGGTATGAGCTGGCATCTCGTTATCTTTTAGGAGACAGACTCAAAACCTGAGTGGAGAGTTGGTGGTCTGATGCTGCTTCAAACGGGAGGACTTCCCCTTGTGGGTGTGTGGGTGGGCAAGAGAATCCCAGATCTGGAGTAGCTGTCCATCTGTTTCACTGTGCTATAACCAGCAAAATTGCCTGTGATTTAGCGACAACATTTTCCTGCAAAGTCTAGATTTGGGTTATGTCATTGGTCAGGCAGTAATTGTAGGCATCACTCCTGAAATAGGCATGCCCACTCTCTTACCCTCTTTATTTCTTCTGTGAATAACTTTTCTAATTGGGTGTTGTGTGGGTGGGGGGAGGGTTAACAGCATGCGTTTCACATACAAATGTGTGTGTCTTCTGCACATACATCATCCTTTCCCACTCATCTGTTTCAATTAGGGGAGTGCACTGTTTTGAAAGCAGGCACTTGAAGGTAAGTGAGGCATGGGAATGAGGTGGCTTTACACTGCAAGGGAATGCTCATCTTTGTAGTGTCTTGTTAGCATGAATTAATTGGGCAGTGAGTCTGAGTGGAGTTCCAGCATGTCTGGGACAGATCTTTTTTGAGGAGACATATATGTGAGGCAGAAGGTCGGGAAATTCCCACACAGGGTGGACTTTCTTGAAAGCGCTTTGCCAAGTGAGCTAGGGGATCTCATGTAGTAATCACCACAGCTCATCATGCAGAAGAGGAAATCCTTTAGCAAATCCCTCTTTATTAAAACAAGGTGAAGATAGGTTGAGCTAATTGGCTTGGAAAGTTCAGAGAAGAGCAAAGCAGAACAGCTGGTAGTGAATTTATTTCATTTGTTCTTCTTTTAAAAGCAGTCAACTAGCACCGAACTAACCCTGCTCTGCTTTGTGCCCTGCTCCTCTCCTTCCTCCACCTACTTGTCTGGCAGAAATTGTACTCAAATAAACTTGTTTTGTTTGAAATAACAATACTTGCAACTTGGCTTTCAAGTATTTTGCAGAAATACACGTTTTATCTTTTTATATGTGGGGAAACTGGAGTGCAAAGGCAAAAGGCATAGAAGATGAAAGAAAAATATTCTGGCTTTTAGCTCAGATTGGTTGAGCTAGCCTTCCTCCATCTCCCCTCTCCTAACTACTCAATTATATCTCAGAAACAAGCAGAGGAGACTGAGCTTGCAAATACTGGTTGGATATTTGTTTCCAAATGGAAAACTGCTTTGGCTGGTGCCCAGTGTCCGTTATTGGTGTGTGGATTATGGGTGGTACTGGAGGGAATAGAATTACGCAGCTGTGACTTCTCAGCCTTGTGACAACACAAGAGTTTCCCTCTGGTTTGGGTGGAGAGCTGTGATCTCTCCTGGAACTCAAACCATGGAGTTTTCTACTGTCTGTGAAGGCAAGAGTGCAGCATCATGAATGATGCCTGTGACGTATCTATCATCCTAGATTATGGGACCAGGAACCGGATAAAAAGGGTACCCTCTGCTGGCATTGCTTTTGCACTAGATAAATCCAGTGCGACTGCAGGAGGGTACCTACCAGAATGTAAATGGATGTTGGATGGAGTCATATATGTTCCATAAGGCCTTGATAGCAGTCCATGCTGATTTATTTTCCGGAGAAAAATTATGGTCTGATATATTTAGCCACTTTGGGTAACAAAACTCACCTAATAATTGAAATTAAGTGGAAAGCCCAGTCTTTCATACCAGATTTTCTGTGTGTCCTTTGCAGTTTTAATTCCGTAAATGAGTGGTCAATTATCAGCTCACACACACAGGGTGAGGTGGAGCCTGCAAGCAGGAGTTCCACTGGTGCTGTAATTGCATGGCTAAGCTTGGAGGGACTCGTTCAGCAGATTAGGCTGAGAGCTGCTGAAAATCAAGCTGCTTTCTAACCTAGCAAGGCTTGCTATTTTCATAGCTTATGTTAAGTGCTGTACTTTCCAGATTTAAATAGAAATGTAAATGATGACTGGACTCTGGAGGGCAGAGTAGAAGGTGTTTGTTCATGGTTCATTGCTGCCATCCTGGGGTGCTCTGACTTAATCCTTGGTGGATGAAGCATCCTTGACACAAGTAGATGCCTTCTGGAGGCATCTGAGCTTGGTGGAAACCTGCAGCAAGCAGATGGCATCACAGGGATCACAGAGTAGCCCTCCCTGAGCTGTGCCCAAGTAGAACCACAAGGTTCTACGAAGAGAGCACGAAGACTGTGCTCTCTCCAGTAAATACTCTGAGTCTTGTGAGAAAGAAGAGTTCTCCTTTCCACAAGGCTCAAATAAGAATGGACTTTTAAAACAAGTGTTTGAAGACTTGGCCACAGCCCAGTGGCCAATGCTTTCCTCACTCATCTGGCAAGACAGTGCATTTCAGTGCTGCATTTCCAATGAAACCAAGAAAATGAGAGCTAATTAGGGTACAAAGCAACACCCCCTGGCACTTGACACTTCTTTGTTGTGCTTTCCTTGCTCTTGCCCTTCATCATTGTGAACACCATGCCAGTTTAGCAACCCCTTCAGAGCAGAGCATCTGCTCAGGCTCACAGCAAGGGAGCTGCCTGCAGCCCAGCTTTGCATCCTGGTGCCTGGCACACTGGAGTAGGTCGCCTGTGTTGGGCTGATTTGATTTGCTCCTAACGAGCAGGTGAGTGATTATGTTTTCTTCTGTTGCACAATAATTCTACTGTGAAGGCAGGCTGCCCTGCCTTGTTTCTCACAGCAGCCGCATCTTAACAAGGTTGCCGGAGGAGCCTTGCTCCTCCATCGCTGCCTACAACAGCAATGTGCTGCCCTCTTCACCCCCTGCATCACTCCTCCTGCTGGCTAGCTCTTTCAGAGCTAAGCTGTGCTGAAAGAAAGCAGTAATCGCCTATATTTGTTTGCCGTGATGCCTACCAGGGAATCCTGGTGCCCTGTGTATGCAAAGGGTTGGTTGTTGTTTTTTTTAACTCCCTCTTCAAGTGTAGCAACCTGCCGCCTGGGATGTGGCTGCTGCTTAACAGAGCACCTCAGCTGCCTGTGCTGGAGATCAGGGAGACACGGGAATGCACTTCAGGAGCCTCTGGACAAGGACCCTCCTTTGGAAGCAGGCTAAAAACTCAGTCTGATTCCCAGGCTCCCCATAGAGCACCACAACAGCTTAGTGAGCCAGAACAGCCCGATATTGCTGTGCACAGCAGATCAGTTCCCTTTCGGCCAGCAGGGATGCTGCTTCCCTCTGGGTGTCAGAGGCACCTGGAAAATCATTATCATTTCCTGCAGCTCCCCCAGGGTATCTGTGCAGGAGTCGTGTTGGAGGGCTCTGCTCCAAGGCAGTCAGAGTACCAGCTCATTTAAACAAGCTTTCTTTTGTGTTAAGCTGAGAATGAGAAAAGGCCATGTGGTTATTCACTAGGGTTTGCAATCTGAATCCCCACCTTGGTCACGGGTCTCCCTTTATGTGTAGCCTACCAGCAGTGTGGGCTCCCCAGCAGCTGTCGAGGCCAGAGCTGATGTCTGGCTCTGTAATTGCTGGTGACCATTCATTTCTTTCATAACCTCCGGCGTCCTTCAGCACCAGCTGCCCCTTGCCATGGTGCTCCATCCTTTGTGCTCATGAGATGAGCTCCTCCTGCTCTCTCTCCAGAAAACTTGGGGGCTCCAGGACCATCTGCACGGTCATTGCTTGTTGGGTTTTTCCTAGTGCCAGAGGCAAGAGGAGAAAATATAACCAGTTTTTACTGTGTAGGTACTTTGAGGCATTCCCTTCACAAGGTGATAATATAGGTCCTGAGCCTGTCCCCATGCAAGCCAAGTAAATCCCATTTCCCAGCTGAAGAAGATTAAATATCTTCCGCATCCATGGCTGCCCTGCTGTTCCTGGGACCTGAGGAAGCATCTGGACGGTCCCAGCCCCGCTCCTCTGTGTCCCTTTCCCAGCCCCAGGCCCTCCCTAACAGAGGGGCACAGCCTGTGGCCTTGTGGGGGCACTTCGTCCTCTTCCAGACCTTTTCTCTTCCTCTATCTCAGCTCCACACGCAGTGCTCGCCTCCCATTCCTCTCTCTCCCTTTTGTGAAGTGGATTGTTTTGAGCACATCTGGAGCTGCTGTGACATGTTATTTTTAAACCTTCCTTTCTCTTTTGTCCCATTTTTCTTTTTCTTTCTTTCCTTTTTTTTTTTTTTTTTTTTCCCTATGTCACCAGCCGGCCTTGATTATAATGTGAGACCCCGCCGTCTTCAATTAAGGAGCAGATGTGACCCAAGAAATGGGATAGCAGCTAGGGATGGAGATGACACATTCATGGCACTAGGTCTAATCAAACAACTTCTCACATAATTCTCACCGTGAGGTGGAAGACATGCGAGCCAAAGGCAAGTCAGTGCTTGGAGCACCCGCTGAGACACATTGCTAGCAAAGCCATCTGTAATGAGCTGACCATGCCACTCAGCACGGCAACGTGAGCTCAGTCAAGGGTTGCTTTTAATCCACTTAAGTGCAGTGAAGGGCCCAGAGGCTGAGAGCTGAGAACAGATACCTAGAAAACAATCAGCCACAGCTGAGTGGGGCTGTCAGGTGGAGGAGGTGCTCGTAGGAGGCATACCCACAGATTCGGCGGTGTCCACAGGGAGAGGACACTGCATGGCAGACCCATACGGTGGCTGATGGAGAGGTCACCAGTATTACAGAGCTGTAGGAGAGCCTTGCTGGTGTCAGGCTGCAGGAGGGGAGCCCTGCTTGGCAGCTCTGCAGACGTTCAGAGGGGACAGGTGCGTTGTAGGAAATTGTCAATGGAAAATCAGATGCTCTGAACCCAGGGAAGGTGAGCTGTGATTGTGCCGGAGCTGCTATAAATCTGTCCTCCCTCTGGTCCATTTGGGCTAACAGCTGCTTTGTGTTCAGGAAGCCTTTTCTCATTTTAGAGAGAGAGTTGCTGGTTATTCCCATGCTCCAGTGTTTTAATTAAGATCTTATTGCATATGAAGCATGTCCACCAGATGGCTGTGGAGACTGAGGTCCTCTGCCACTGTGTTAAATAAGGTTGTTGACCCAAGCAATACCAACATAGACTTTCTCCTTGCTCTGCCTCAGCCATGCCCAAATCATGAGGTTCCTGTAATTTTTTGCAAGTGCTAAAGAACAAGAGTTAACCCCCTTTGCTAGGAAGACATCCACATATCATCACTCTCATGTAACTGGCAAAGAAACTGGCATGGAGAGAAGTGATTCACCTCATGACACCAGGGTGTTGCTGGCAGAGATTAGAATAGGACCAAGGGTCCTGGTAGCCAGTCCCTGGTGTATTTTATTGATGTATTCCTCTAACATCCCTTGAGGTCTGAGGACACACAATGTTCATCTCTCCATCTGAACGTGGTGTCTCTGGTCGCCCTGTTGGACACTGAACAGAAGGACATGAGTGTTACTGCCTGTGAGGGTACCTGCCTGCTTGGGTGGTGCAGTTTATGCTGGATATGAGGACTGAGGACCATGGGTATTCTGGTTGGGATCCAGGGACTGAACCCAAGCTATTGTGCTCAGCCTCCCCATGGGATGAGAACTTGTTAAAAAAAAAAATAATAATAAATGGGAGGGAGTTGATAGGTGGCTCCAGCCCAGTCAGAAGGAGATGCCAGGCAGTTATCACTGCTTTTAGTCCAACAAATCTGTCTCCGGATAGAAAACAAATATCACCTCGGAAATAACCGTCACCTGTCTCTTCAGAGGCAGCGTCGTGGTGGCCGCGCTGAGCGAGGTGGCTGTCCCCTGATGACACCCCTGTCTGTTGCTCTGTTTGGTCCCCAGTCCCGCCGGTGGTGGAGCCCGCCTTCCAGGACGTGCGCCAGGGCGTGGGGCGCAGCGTCACCCTGCGCTGCACCATGCTGAAGGGCAGCCCCATGAAGGTGGCCACCTCCGTCTGGCGCTTCAACGGGACCCTCCTGGCGCAGCCCCCGGCGGAGCAGCAGGACTACTCGGAGCTGAAGGTGGACAGCGTGAGCCGGGAGACCAGCGGGAACTACGAGTGCAGCATTTCCAATGACGTGGGGGTCTCTGCCTGCCTCTTCCAGGTGTCTGGTAAGTCACAGAGCGCACGTGGGAGCGAGATGTGAGATGGGGGCTCAGAGGTGGGAAGCTTGATCCCAGTAAATGCTGGTACAAGCAGCGTGTCCCACTTCTGCTGCCTCCTTTGTACATGGCATTGTGTTCAGGAGGGGTGACTTTCTGTAAGCCCACAGGGATTTGTGTCTCCATCATCTTCAAGTCTGGGATGGATCTGGGGCAGTTAGTGCCAGCCTTTGTTGTATGTTAGCAGTACTTAGAAATTTGCCTGAAAGACTAAAACTTGAGGCTGTCATCAGCTTTCAGGCTTGGTAGTAGTATTTTCAAGCTTGGTAGGTAAGTATTGACCAAGGATGATTGAAAAGCTCTACATCCTGCCAGCAGTCTCCAAAAACATCTAATTTCCCCTCTGAAACAAACAAACCAATGGTACCATGTATTCCTATACCTTCCCTGTGACTCCAGGCTGTCTTTGAATCACAATGTCTGCTAGGACAAACATGATCTGGGGTTGGATACTAGTACTATTGGATTTACTGCTCAGTTTTGTTTTGTTTTGTTTTGCTTTGTTTTTCCAGCATGCACCAGAGCTGCTTTCTAGCACCTGCAACTGCAGAGAGGGATGGCAGAGTTATAGCATCTAAAACCACACATCTGACCTAGCCTCTCTAACTGATCATTAAATCTGTTTTTCCCATGACCTCAGAATTGACTTGGGCACCAGATTCTAGACAAGCTCTCAGATGAAGTTGCCTTAATAAACAGTAAATTCAGCCAAAATATTGTTTTTCCAGAATAGGGCCAATTTATAAAACATGTCAAGACAGGACTGGGGAAAAAAAAAAATGAGAGAGAGAAAGAGAGAATAAATAATATGCAAAGAGGTCAGACTTTAAAGCAAATCTTTAAATCTTTCCTAGGGTCTGGAGAAGCTCAGTTATGCTGTAACTCTGAGATGCTCTCAGGAATGGGGCAACCCAAACCATTTCTATTCTGTGGAACATTTTTCGGGACCTTACCCTTAACTGTGGGTGTCTCCCAGAATTTGTCTGGCAGTGAATTATGCTTCAGAGCCCTGTCTACCTAATCTTTCTTCATATGCTTGCAACTCTCATCTCACTAACTACATGGCAAACCATATCTCGCTATGAGCCATCCATCAGGGCGAACTTTGTTCTCAACAAGTTCGGGAATGCTCCCAGGTTCTCAGTTTCTTGCTGGAAGTAGTAACAAGTACACACTGCCATCCTATGTGCCATGGCATGTCCCCCATGGCAAGATCCCCTCAGCAGAAAGCAGTGGTCATCCCTACAGAGCCCGCATCTGGAAAGCTGCAAGCATTTGTTTTTCTGCATCTTTCCTCTTTTTCCAAGGTGTTGATAGCTGATGCTGGCTTTTCAGCTCCAAACATCTCTGCCTGTGTCCTGCACAGCTACAAATCAATTAGACCTTCTGAACCTCTAGAGCAACCTGAAAAATAATCCAGTGGCTGGACTAGGGCACTTGAGCTCTAGTTTAAATTCACATCTGCTACAGACTTCCTCTGTGGAGGAACAGCATAGTCGCTTTTTGTTTCTGTTCTGTGAAAGAAGGTCCATGAACCTTCCTGTCTGATGGGGAGGCAGTGACTCAGTTGTGACTGTGAGGCGTTCAGACGTACTGGAAACAGAGTACATAAACCTGCCAAGGTCTATTGGATGGGATTAGTTTCTTCTGTGGATGGGAGATTAGCTTTTTTTGGTAATATTTTGAAAGAATAGTGAGGCATCCAACCCACTCCCTTGAGAAAGTTATCAGGGCCACCCATACTGGTCACCAGCTGCTCTCCCACTATCTATCTGAAAGCTCAGAAATAGCCCCAAAAGACTGAGTGAATAACCTTTTGCTCTTCCTGTCAGCTGAAAGAAAAAGACAAAACTTTCTGGCAATGGTAAAAGTTTCCAGAAAGGAAGTTCCAAAAGTATTTTGATGTGCTTCCTTTCTATTGGAAGGATTTTTTTTTAGCTTCTATTTCTATTTTAGAGTCAATTAATAAGGAATTAATATCATGCAAGATTATGATTATCATCAGTTCTGATTTTATTTCTGAATCCATTATGAAGCTTGACTTCCACAGTCAATACAAGTTGAATAAGCAGCAATTAGTCTCTGAGGTGGTTCTGAACTTCTTGCTTGTGCAAAAATTCAAGTCAATAAAAATAATAAGAAAAAAAGGACTTGGAAATAAACATCAATATTATCCATCTGAGTTCATAAAAAATAAACATTGAATCCTTTCGAGCCTAATTATAACCACACTGAATGGCAGGGCCCATGATTCAAGTGGCAAGGTGTGGCAGACTGCTTGGGGAGATGCTGTTTGTGTCTGCTCTGCTCTGCGCGGTTCTGGTCTGTGCAGGTCCAGATTGGACCTGACCGCAGAAAGGAGGTTTTGGGTTCAGGGCCAGCTCCTGCCTTGCCCAGAACCTCCCAGAAATTTAATTGCACAGGGAGAAGGGAAGGTAATCTCAAACAGGCCCATTTGGGGTAAGACCTCAAGTTGTTCTTGACTCACTCTGAGGAGCTGGGTGCAACACCTAAGCCAAAATTCATCTACGTGGACATGGTGACATTTTGGGAGAGTCTTGTCATATAATGGGGAAGGAGAATGCCTGAGCCTGTAGGATCTCTCTGTACAAGCTTAAATTTGCTGTCCTCCTGGTGTCCAGCCACGCCTGCTGCCCGCTGGGCTGCAGCCAGCATTGCCTTGTGGCAGCATTTTGGGGCAGCTTTTGGCAGGGCAATGCCAGGGAGGGCTCTCAGTCACTTCCAGCAAATTGGATGAGCTTTGCAGGCAGCCAGCTTTCAAGCCCTGTTTGTTACTGGTTCGGGACAGCAGCAGCTGGGGAAATGACGGGAAATCCCTTATTCTCTGAACCATCCAATTTTTCTCCAGTACATTGTTTCTTCTGTGTTTCTTTTCCTCCTGCTGCCCTCTGTTTTTAAGAGGAGAGGTGGGTTTAGAAAAGACATCTCTGCCCTTGCCAAAGCTCCTGCTGTTTTCACCCCGGCTGAGGTCAGCATCCCCTTTGCTGCAGCGATGACCGTCACGTTACAAAGAGGCTGGAGCACTGTGCTGCCAGGGCAGGGGAGATGCAGAAGGAGCAAGGTCTCCTTTTAAATGCCATGGTCCCTGTGCGATAAATAATGCTTTTCCTATGACCTACTGGCCAAATGATCTTTCTTCAGGGATTGTTAGCAGGGGACTCTGTGAAGCAGCAGATGAAAGAGGAGAAGTGCCAGTTTAAAGCTGTTACCTCAATCCAAACTACAAAAGCAAGACAGAAATATGAGAGCTGGTTCCAGCTGGAGTACTGAAGCTGTTCCCCAGCTGGGTGTTGGTCATGCCCCACTGGTGTTGTGGGTCTGTGAACCCTCCCATTAGGTTAGGCTGGGAAAGTAGTAGTGATCCTCAGAGAAAGATGCCATGAACAGTTCAGCATGTCAATGCAACACCAGCTGGAATATTAAAGGAATTTACCATGTCAAAGGCAAATTGGGTGAACAGTCCCCTTCCACTTGAACCACATCTCTATGTAATTTATGTTCCCCTTCCATCCCACTCTTTACTTTCCTCCTTTTGTTTTTTTCCTTCAGCAAAAGCTTACAGCCCAGAGTTTTACTATGATACTCCCAACCCCACCTTGAGCCAGAAGCAATCCAAGAATTACTCTTACATCTTGCAGTGGACACAGAAGGAGCCTGATGCTGTGGATCCCATCCTCAAGTATCGCCTGGAAGTCAGGCAGGTAAGGTCTGCTCTTCTGGAGCCTCAGTGCGTGCTCTTGGGAAGAGAACCTCAGAAAGCAGCTCCATCAATGCCTCCTTGCTGATTAAGAGCTGTAGTTGGGGAAACTGCCAGACCTTGACAGACTTATGCCTTCCCCGCTGAATGGGAGAGACAGGCTGAGTACACAGCTCAGTGTTCATTAAGTCAGGTGTTGGGTACAATCGAGAGCTTTCAAAGCCCCACTGCCTCCCCTTGGACTGTTAATGCTCAGTGTTCTGAAGGGGGTTTTAATATGAACAAAAGCCCACAGTCATTAGTAGGTTTTAGAGATTTTATAGGCCAAAGATTCAAGCAAGTGGAATTCTACCCTCCCCACTTGTATGAAATAAAGGGAATAAGCTGAAGAGCTCTCCAGGCAGGAACTGCAGGAAAAAGTCAGTGTCTGTTTGTGTTGCAAAAGGGCTTTCATACTGTCTCAGTAATGAAGCTATTGGGACTATATAAACTCTGCAGGGGAAGAGAAGTGGGTTTCAAGGTTTTCTGAATCTGAACAGAAATCACGCCAGAGCTGGGGCGGGTGGGGTGGGGAGTGAACTGAGGGAACATTGAAGAGATCACCGGTTGGAGAAGGTTAGGTAAGAGTCTGGTGTTTTTAAAGAGCACATTAACCTAACAGGATTGCCATGTACTTTCATCCAAGCTCAGCAAAGTGCCTGCATTCAACACATTTTAAAAATGGGGACACTTAAAATTGGCGGTTCTTACCATTCAGTAGTAGCTTGGAAGCAAATGCATTTTGTAAGAAGTTTGTTTACTGCAGATAGAAAACAAAATAATTAAAAAGATCCCAGTGTCTCTCTCCTCTAGTTCTGCACAGTAGGCTTCAGTTTTATGTCTCCGTTTGCTTGTGAGCTCTCTGGGGTGGGACAGCCTTTGTTTGTTATTCATACAGCGCAGAGCACATTGTCAGTGCTTAATAATAATGCAGGACACAGGGGAGCCTCTAATAATGAAGGCAGTTTGTCATAGTACCCCTTCCCCGTTAGCCAAGTTTTGCTATTATCAGCACAGAAACTCAACAAACTAATTTGTGATTTTTATCTTTCTCCAGTGATATTGAGTTTTTTTTCCTTTTGCATAGTGCCTAAAAGTAATTTTGGATCTTGTCCTCATTCAGCTTCTCCTGAAAGGGATTAAGAGAAGGAAAAGCCACATTTCTGCTTTATGACATAAAGGAAGCTGAGTGCCCATGAAAGTTAAACCTTTTGATTTTGTTCACACCCTGTCAGTTATTGCTGTTAATGTTTCTTGTGCAGCAGCGGTACATCGTATTGACTCTTGAGAGGTGTATTTTGGAGGAGTGTTGTACTGTGACCCTGCTGTAATCCAATCTCATGTATGGGCAGGCTCTTAGAAATGGCTGCAGTTCCCATCTTGGTGGCTTGAATCTGAATAAGGGACAGCAGAGCAAGGAAGCAGCAGGGGAGATTTGTTACCAAACTCTGCTGAGCACAAGCAGAAAACAGTCTGGAAAGCGTGTTCATGATATTTTCTCCTGACCCTCCTACAAAGCCACTTGCATCTCATGGAGAGCCACTGGTTGCCTGTGCACCATCCTCGCTGGATGCAATGGCTTCCAGGTTCTAGCTGGGGTGGCACGAAAACCCTCCCAGAGAGCTGGGATTGAAGTGGATATTCTCCCCAGATTAAAAAAAAAAAAAAAAAAAAAAAAAAGGGGGGGGTGGGGACATTACAGGTAGTTGATTTATTTATTGATTTATTGTCATCATCAAGCTGATGAAAGCTTACCCAGCCAGCTCCTCCTCCAGCCCTGTGGGAGCTCACTGGTCTCCATGGCCAAGTGCTCTTCTGTATCTTAAGGATGAAGGAGAATCAAACAGCACACCTCTCAGGGTACCTGCTAGGTGGTGAGGGGCTGTCTGGGGGGAAGTTAACTATTGCTGAGCTGATATCCAAAGAGCAGCCAGCTGGGATGCCCACTGACGGTAACACGCTTTGCTGGTTTTCCTTTTGCTCTCCCCAGTTTGCTTGAAGAGCTCTTGGCATATGTAATATCAAGATCCCTAAGTCGCAGAATGCTTTGCAAGGCACCTGGGAACCCTTGAATTAAATTTGTTTGCTGCAGCTGCTGCAAACGGGGCTGGGTGAGAGCAAAAGTGCTGCTTATTAATTGGTTGGTGCTGTGCTCTTCCAACTCTCCCTGTTCAACAGCTTCTACTGGCTGGCTGGGCATTCCTGTGGGGTTTGTAAGCAGTCTGGGGGAATTTGGTTTCCTAAGTAATGCATGGGGGCTTCCAGCAACACAGACAGGTGCATTTCCATAGGAGCCGATTGTTCCCAGCACCGTGGCACAGGCTGAGTGGCACAGCAGACGCACCAGTTCCAGTAGAATAAGAATTAACCTTAGATTAAAACCTAATAAACAGCCTGACAGCTTGGAGTCACTGACCCAGGCAAAGCACATACGATAGCATTGTGGAGCAAGCTTCTTGTAAAGCCTTTGTTGTGTGTCTTGGTAAATAGGCTGTGATTTCCTGGAGTGCATCAGTCAGGTGGGCTAGGCAGTGGCGTAGCGTTGAGTGCCAATTCCATGGGGAAAACTTCCCCATTGAAGAGCTGCAGGAGCCTCACAGATGGCTGTTCTGGGGGTTTGGGAGGTTTTCCCTTTCTTGCTCCAAGGCAACTGCTCCAAATGCCGTCTGTCTTACTTCACTGTAGCCAGTGAACTTAATGAGTCCGTAGCCTTGGGTCATTTGGTTGTGGGCTGATCCAGAAGGCTTTTGGGTGATTGCTTGGTCAGCTTTTTTCTTCTCTGTGCTTTTGTAGCATGGAAAGGCACTGAGCCACTGCACTCCAACTGAAAATGCTTTTCGTTGCTTGGGGATTCAAAGCAGCCTCCTCAAACCAGATCTTTGCTTAAAAAATAAAAAGCCTTTTAAGTTGCTTGTTTCTCTCTGTATATTTTATCCCCTCCCAGAACTCTGCTCTAACATTAAAGAGAAATGAGAAGCCATCTAATACTGCAAGCAGGTTGCATCCTGGAGGAAAGATCTGAGCTGGGCTGGTGGTTACGGTTGCGGGGGATAGTGGCAGAATTACTGTGCACGTAATGAGCTGGAACCCATCTGTGACCTGAGGCTGCAGGAGAAAGAGGAAGGAGAAGGTATTGGTGCAGAAGGGGAGTTTAATCTTCATTGTGCCCCTCGAGGAGACCTGAGGCTGCCGTTTCCCCTGCACCTTCCTGGGTAGACTTGGGCAGAAGAAGGCCAGCTTAACACCTTCCTGCCTTTCCCCTCTGTGGAACAGGCTTAGCCCTACCTGGCAGACAGACCCCTGCGATTTGCACCCAGCCAAGCCCGGACCCATGTGCTAATTTAGCTCACTGGGTTGTCACTTCAGATTAATTCGTGTCAGGGAGACTGTCTTTAATGAGAGTGGCCCTGCGCGATGCCCGAGTAATTGTGCAGCCGCTCTTTGTTTGTACTTTCATCCCCTCCATGTTGGATAAACATCCCCTGCTGTCCACAAAACTCATCTGGGCTCCCGAGCAGGCTGCCACTCGCCTCATCAGCCAGCCAGAGCGGCGTTAATGAGAGCTGTGGCGGTGGGGAGCCGGGCTCACCGTGAGGGGTGGTGACAGAGAACAGAGCTGTTTGGACATACATAGGACAGGGGCGTTAGCGGGAATTTAATGATTGTGATTAGGGCAGAAGGTTAACTCTGCTGACGGCCATTGCAACCCAGTGGGATCGTCTTAACGCTGAGGCCCATGGGCTGCAGACCTGTATCGCTCCATTTCTACCTCCGAGTCATTCTTTTGCTCTCCTCAGAGCCCATTTCAGCAGCGTCTGTCAGCTGCTGGCTGCCTGGGGCCTCATTAGTGCACGGAGCCAGCCGCCACTCCAAGAGCATGCAGGACAGGGCAGGGCAGGGCCGGCCCTCACACTCTCTCATCACGTACCAAGCAGGGGTTGTGCGACTCGAGAGGGAGGACGAGTAAGCCATACTTGAGGCCACATGCTTTTACATTAAGCGTTAGTGCAGAGCACTGTAAGCTCACGCTACTGTTTCCCCCCCTTCAGGCACCACTGTAGCTTGATGAACCCGTGTAGGTGGCCCTTGATGCATGACAAGCACAACCTGATGAAGCTGGATGCATCTTCCAATGCTTGTGAGCAATCCTGTGACATAATCATGGAATCACAGGATGGTTTCGGTTGGAAGGGACCTTAAAGAACACATAAATCCAATCCCCTGCTATGGGCAGGGTCACCTCCCACCAGACCAGGTTGCCCAAAGCTCTATCCATCCTGACCTTGAACACCTCCAGGGATGGGGCATCCACAGCTGCTCTGGGCAGCCTGTGCCAGTGCCTCATCACCCTCTGAGTAAAGAACGTCTTCCTAATGTCTAATCTAAACCTACCCTCTTTTAGTTTAAAGCCATTACCACTTGTCCTATAACTACATTCCCTGACAGAGTCCCTCCTCAGCTTTCCTGTAGGTCCCCTTTAGGTACTGACTGTAAGGCCACTATATGGTCTCCCCAGGTCCTTCATTTCTTTCTTCAGGGGGGCTTGCCTGAGCGCTACAGAAGAAGAAAGCTCTGCATAAGACAGGCAGGGGTGGCTGAACTCGTTTTACAAACAAACAGGCTAACGTGTTGCTGGCTCCCAGGGGCTGCATGCTGTCTGGGCAGCGCTGCCATCACCAAGGTAACAGAGATGGGGCTGTGAACAGGCCTGTGTCCATAGCCCTCATCCCGAGGCTCCTTATGGCCCTGTGATCCTCGTGGCCCCATCCTGCGTGTCCCCCCTCTAGTGTTTTCAGGTGGGGGACACTGCAGGAGCCGGGGAGGTGATGCCGTGAGACTTTATGAGAGCTTAGCTCTCTAGGAGGTTCTTTTAACTCCTTTTCATACTAGAAGATAAGATTAAAGGATGAAGTTGTGGTTGGTAAACTGGGGAGGGTGCCATCATACTCTGAATCAAATGTGAGCTGTACAGCACTCACCTTGTGTTACCTGGAGGATGGGAAGCACTTGTGATGCTGATTCCTCCAAGAAATCCTCCCCGCTGAGTGAAGCTGAGAGTCTGCTTAACTGGACGGCATGGTTTGATGTGTCAGCGCAAGGCATAGACAGGGCACATGGAAAAGGGAAGTGCAAGCCCCTTTTCCTTTCCTCCTCCCTGCTACAGCATCACTGTCCTAGCCTGAGGAAGAGGAGTGTGGTTTCTCACAAAGAAGCAGATAGCACCCCTGGCTGCTTGTTAGATGCTCCATGGATCAAAAGACTTGTGGGGTGTGACAAAGGGCACATCCCTTTACCATTCATCGTGTCACTGGGTATGGTTTGTGCTGGGGCTGTCTCACTGGTGTCAGGACTGGGGACTGCAGCGACTTGGCCTTGCAATGTTTGCCCAGGACTGAATTTCAAAGCAGACCTTCTGTTGTGGGAAGGCTTGTAAGTCACACCTGCTGGAAAGCTTCTGTAGTCCTCTTTTCTTTTTTGCCTGCCCCGTCTGCCAGTTTGATGTCTGATCACAGGCTGCTGTCGTATAGGACAAAGTCAAATCAACGCAATTCCACCTACCTGCTGAGCTGCCCTCTGTAGCAAGAAGAGGTGGTTTTTCAGGTCTAACTCCCCTGTCTCCCCCACTGATGGTTTTTTTTTCTTTTTCTTTTTGTTTTTTTTTTTTTTCCAACTTTTGTGCAGGCAGTGAGAATAGGCAGATTACATTTGTGCTCTCCAGCCAGTTGCCTTCAGTTATGCTAGTGGCGTACGTGATGCTGCAAGAAGTCAGCCCTGAGGGAGGTGGAAAAGGCTGCAGAAGGAAGCCAGTGTGTCAGGGCAGTGTGTTTAGCAGATGGTTCAAACAGCCATCATGATGCAAAGCCAGGGAAAGCGAGGGGAGGGAGAGGTGACACTGCCTTTTTAGGCTGCAAGAGGAGGAGAGGTTTGGGACGTGGTGGGGCTGAGTGGCAGCCACACTCTGGAGGAAGGAGAGCTGGCTGATCAATAGCATATGATGGACAAGCTCTGCTTGAGTCTTAATGAGATTGTTATGAAGGGCCTGGGGAGTAAAGCCATAACTGTACAACAGGCAGCTGGGAACAGAGAGGGCAGGATCCTGCCTCAGCTGTGTTCTCTCCTGCCTGTAAAGGGGACACAGCATCAGTCACTGCAGCTGACAGCATGCCGAGCCATCCCTCTTTTCACCCCCAGCAATCCGCCATTTGGGGTGCGTCCATGAGAGCAGCTGCTAAAGCAAGACCCTTTCTACCTGTGCTGGAGGGGAAGGCTCATCCCAGAGGGATGTTAGGAGGGGGTGGGAAGCAAGAAGCTTTTTCCTCATTTCATATACATGTATGTATTCGTTACTGGCTAAGTCAGCAACAGATGAGCTTCCACTAGTGCCAGTGGAGTTTCCAAGAGTTTCCTCCACGCCCTTCCTCACTGCAGGTGGAGGTGTCTGCCTGGCCATGGGTGTTGTTAGCCCTGTCAGCTGGAGTGTCAGGGTGGCTCCTGCAAGGCTGGTCAGGGATGCTCAACACTGGTCTGAACAGCACAGGTGGGTCAGGTGAGTTCAGTGGAAACACCTGGGAGCAGTGGGATGAGGTTTCCCCTAGGTCTGCCAAATACCTTCCAGTTCTGCTAGCGAGTCTTCCCTTGTCCCACAAACAATGCCTAAGAAATGAATTTGCCTGACTAATTCTGTCTTTTTGCATTCGCATGTTGCTCTTCATTATGATTCATGGTTTTCTTGGTCCAGAGATCATTTGCAATCAGGTAATCGGGGAAAAAATGACAATATGAGCAGTGGCAAGTTAATCATGGTTCAGGCTCATGCTACCATTTCTCTTCTTGGATTATACCAAGTCAAGTAACCTGCCCAAAACAGCGTATAAAAAAGCTTTACAACATGGCTTGCCATTCAAAAGGTGTGTTGCAGTTGAGATTTCATTTTAACATTCACTTTTCATAAGAACTGCTTCCAGTGCAATTCAAGCACTTGATTGGGCAAGAGAGAAAGCAGGCTATTGTTTAGCTTTCCTGGTACAAGGGAATAATTAGAACAGTTTTTCCACTCTTAGCTCTGTTTGGAATAGTTACAGTGCCCGAGAACAGTATGAATAATCTTGCTAGAAAGGCTCATATGCTCTTAAAACGCATGTAGTTACAAAATCTCATCTATCTCTAGCTCCTAACACCACTGTTCAGTGCTCATTCAGGGTAAGGAGAATGTGAGAGAAGAGATAATCACATTCACCCAACCAATATACCCCCTCGTATCAGCCTTGCAGGCTTGAGATGTTGTTTTCACACCCTCGTGCTTGTTTGTATCTAGCAGGCTCTTGGCTTCTGTTTTACAAAACTGAGCACAGGATGAAAAATGCTTGCCAGGTCTCAAAGGTAAAAGCAAGTCCTTTGTGTGCATCTCTGATCCACACTCCTTCAGTGGCTTCAAGGGGTACATGCCGGTTATCGAGTCTTTTTGAGAGTCCCTATTGATAGTCTGTGATGTAGCTTCCTCCCATTTACTCTGCTCGTCTGTTGTTGTCAGTAGTCAGTCCGTGTTCCTCCTGCTGCTTTGGAGTCTTTTCTTTACACACCTTCCCCTTCCCTATTCCCTCTCCTTATTTTCCACCTCTTCAGTCTATTGTTTCCATCTCCTTTTTTGTTTCCTTTTTTCTTTTTTTTTTCTTTTTTTTTTTTCTTTTTATTTTTTTTCCTGGCTCTCGCTTCCTAGAGCATGTTGGAGATAAGCAGAGAAAGCAAGTGAAGGGGGAAGGGTTTGGAAAGGAGATGTAATCTCTCCCGTAGCTAGTGACAAACTGGCAGGAGTATGCACTAGGAGGATTTTTTGACCATGCTTCAGAAAGAAACAAAGCCTATGCGGTCTTGCTGCCAGTGCAGGCTGCATGGAGAAACGTGAAGGATTTTTATGGCTCTCCCTGCATATGCTGTGCTGCCTGCCCCTGCTTTACTAGAGGTAAGATTGCAAATGCAATTGAGTTAGAGGTGGCCCATAGGCACGGGGATGATACTTGCCTGTGTACCTTCTTTATGTGTACCAGACTGGAAAGCCCAGAGTCACACACGGAGGCTGCTTCTGCTCCAGTAAGCAATAGCCCCATAGTTTATTATCTGTGGTTTGTAAGGGTGAAGGTGCCCTAACAGTGAGCTCTGACAGAGTCTAAAGGGGGCCTGGGAGGTGGCAATGCCTGTTGGTTGCATGGGTCTCAGTAAGGCTCAACCATATTATAGGCAATACGGCTCAGGGCCCAACCTAACTGAAGCTGGGACAATTTGGGTTGCTTTTACTTCTCAGGCCACACGAACCCCAACACAGGCTCCTTGCACAGACTGGGGAGCGTGTGGCTCTCCCTCCCTTCCCACCTCTCCCCAAATTTAGCTGCTGTTTTCCTCTTCTCCTCCAGCACCTGGGCTCCTCAGGACACGCAGCCTTGCAATGCTCCACTCAGGCCATGGCTCATGACGTTGCCAGTCATGCTGTGCCTCAGTTAAGGCTTTCACTTTGTCTCCCTGACAGAGTGAAGATTAGGTCTGCTCTTCTTAGACCGGGGAACATATGCTAATAAAATACATATTGCTTTCTGATCAGCCCCTAATGAAAGACATTATTGAAGAGTGTGGAACAAGCACTTACAGTAATTCATGACAGCACCAATTTGGCTTCTCTGGGAAGCTGTAAACTGCTGCTCTCGGCACCTAATGAGGATGGGCAGCTGATTGCCTGCGTGAGAGAAAGAGAGAGAGGCTGTCTCCTGGCTAGGATGGCTCCAGCTGTCCTCTGCAGCTACTGAAGGTCGCGGTTACTTCTCTCTTTGGAGCTAGGGATGTCTCAGCCCAGAAAGGGAGCCTTCTGCTAAGGACGGTCTAGGAAGAAAACCTTCCAGGACTCCTCATTTAGACTGAATAATGGATTTGCTTTGGCTACTCATGCTTGCTTAACCCCAGAGTCTGAACCTGTGTGCTTGACTGATGAACAACGTAGGCATGAATTTCGGTTCACTGGTGTGCTTGTCTAGCAGATGCCAATTTTGTTTGCAGTGTGATTATTTGCTCTAGAAACCCCTAATAAGTATTGGTCATCAAGCAAGGAAACGGAAATGAATCCATGTTTAAATTTATCCTAGAGCTTTAATTGATGCTGTTTATGCTTGACATCATTTCAGTTCAAGGTGGTGATGAAGTACTAACCCAGGAACACGTTTCTATCCAATCTAACAGGCACAGGAAGCTTAATGAGAAATCGTAGGGAAATGTCACAGCTACTGTAAGTCTCCATAGCCAAACCAAATTTCTCCACTTCCCCAAACTCACCTAAATTGCTTTTGCAGATGGCAGCTACCCTGCTGAGGGGGAAGGCATCTTCACTGTGGCTCATAACTTGCAGTCAGATCAGAATCTCCTGTTAGGTGTGTGCTGCTGAAATACGTGTGTGATAACCATTGGGAAGGTAATGACACCACAGTGAAAGATCAGGATACTGTAAAGAAGATCTGGGAGGCTAAAAACTACTTGAGTGGGTCAGGTGGGATGAAATGCAGCAGTACAAATGCAAGGTTGTGACCGTGGGACGTGCTAGCAGAGGAATCTGCTACAAGCTGGGAGCTCATCAGTGGGAAATGATTGACACGGAGGCATGATGTGGGTGAATGAGCTGATTGCAGGGAGCTGCTGGTGAGAGGCAGGTGTGCCAAGGGCAAATGTACTCCTACGTGAAGCCCGAGGTACCTCCAGGGAAGGTGGAGTGGAGCAACTGCATGCTATATGCAGGGCTGGGATACCCAGTGAGTGGGATCATGCAGTAAAGGATTATAGAGTAGATCAAGGAAAGTGAGAGTGTGTTACAAGAGGAAGCACGGAGTGCTCTGCTTGCTTAGTCTAGCGAAGCAAAGGGTGAAAGGGGATGTGATTGCTGTCTATGAAAACAACAGAGGGTCAAGCAGCAGGGAGGGAAAAGGGCCATTTAAGCTAAAGGACAATACTGTCACAAGATCAACTGGGTGCAAGCTGCCTGTGAATAAATTCAGGCTGGAAATGAGATCATTAGGGCGGTCAGGCCCTGGAACAGCCATCCACCAGGAGCAGCAGGCCAAACGAGAATGGCATTTAAGATGGGATTTGATATGTTCATAAAACAAACGAGCAGAAGTAGCCCCTGCGGTGCCAGGAGACTGGACTCTGTGAGCCAGCACTGCACCTCCCCTGCTGCATCCCTGAAGGTGGCCATGCTGCTCCCTTTCCTAAACTTCTGGAAGTTGGGAGGATGTTGCCAGGGCAGAGGGGTTTTATCCCTCTGCCAAAATACAGAGAGCAAGAATCAAATTGATAGTGTCCAAATGTAACGTCAAAGAAAACCCATCTTCCTCTGCTCTGTCCCGTGGTGCCAAGGTGATGTCAAGGACCAGACTCTCGATCCACTGCCATGTGCCAGAGAGTGAATGGGAAGAAGTGGGAGAGAAGGATCAGTGGAAAATCCTGCAGCTTCATGTCCAGTAGTTGTCTTGTTTCCACCTTCCTCATGCCTCTGTTTTTTGAACATTTTTAATTTCTCTTTTCCCAAGGAATTTGCTGTGATGTTATTTTCACCCATGGAACTAACCTCCTGGACTCTCCTTCTTTAGCAGTAGCCACTGGAGGATTAAATACCTTAATGCGAGAAGCTCTGTGTGGGGACAACTCTGCTCATTGTCACAGCCCAACTGCTGTTCATTTCAAGGCACATGGAGCACCTGCAAATGCTCCTGTGGGTCTGGCCTTTGGGCAATTTGCTCAGTCTTGGACACTGTAATCATAAATCCTGTCATCACCTTTTCTCTTTTCCTTCTTTTTTTTTTTTTCTCATTTTTTTTTCTCTTTTTTTTTTTTTTTTTCCAATCTTGAGAAGCCTGTGGCATCTAAACTCTTTGAAGTTACCTCTCTGCAAGGGATCCTGTAGCTCTGGAGGTGCAGTTGGTGCAGAAATAGAGGGCAAGGCATGTCTGCTGTAGTAGCATGGTGCTTTGCATTGCAGAGTCCTGCATTCATCTCAGGAGTTGCCACCAGCACCGTAAAAAAGCTCAGTCCCTTCCAGTCCCAAGACAGAGTGCCTGGGAGCATCTTTCCTGGCTGTCACCAGCTGAAGACCACAAGTGCTGCTAGTGTCATCGTGTTAAAACCAGTGGTGTGATTGTTCCTGGTGAGGTGCTGTGGAAATGCACAGGGAGTGAAATGAGAGCTGGTGTGAGACTGCTGGGTCACCCCAGCCCACTTTTGTGTGCATCTCCTCTGTCTTCAGCGCACATAGCTGGGGATGGGAGCCAGGAGTTTCCCCAGCTCCCCATGCCTGCAGTTAGCTGGGGGTGAGAGCACCAGTGGGCAGGTGGCCACCCTTTCTGGTTGGTGCTGAATGAAGGAGCAGCCAGGGGAACTGGAAGGAGGCAGAGGAAAGAAGGGAGAGAGGGTGAGTGCGTGGAGAAAGGATTTTGAGAGAGGGTGCTGGAGAGCAGAGCTCATGTGCTGAGCAGGGTTGTTGAAAAACGGGGGCAAATAAGGAGAGATCAGCAGGAGTGGAGTGCTGGGAAGCAGGGTGCCCGCCAAGCGGCTCCTTTGCTCTGATCTGCTTGCTGGAGAATCTGCACGATTTTAGTGTACATTTTTCTAGCTGGTGTTTGCAACGATTCCCCGGAGCCTAATGCTGAAACAGGTTTCCTTTCTGATTTCAGTTTCTCCCCTAAACAAGCGTGCAGCTGCTTAGAGTGCAGCAGGCTGTGGGGGCACGTGCGTGGCTGCTCGGGTCGCACCGAGTCCCAGCACACGTGGGTGATCGTGCTCTTGTGAATCTGTGGTGTGTCTTGCTGGGCAGCAGTACAACATTAACTATTGATGGATGTGTTTGCTAATATGGCTAGGCTTTATTATATCTGCTAGCTGTTATGTACCTGGCTTAAATGTCATTCAGTCTGAAAAGGACATTCTTTGTTCCTTTAACAAACAGAAAGCCTAGGCATGGTGGTGTCGTACTTTGGACCTTTCTGCTGAGATGGTGTCCCAGCTGGGAACACAATGTGGTGGCAAAGGTAGTGTGGCACCTCGCTTTTCTCTCTGAGGCTCTTGCTGTGTGTTCCTCGACCATGAGCTGGCTCAGCAGGCCAAGCCCTCTCTGTGGATGACAAACCAGTTCACAGGATAAGTCGGGGACTGGGTAGACAAGGACTGCCGACAGGGTGTGATGGTGAGGAATGAGAACAGGCAGACCTGGTCTGCAGTTCTGGGAGGCTTGAGGGCTAAATACACGTGAGTGTTTGTGCGTGCTCTCCCTTGGTTGCCAATATTGCTTACAAGTGACAGGGAAAGGGACAGCTTGCATATTGTTTGTGTTGAATACATATGCCCCACCTGGGGCTGATTTTGTCTTTTGTAAGGTGTTTCTAGCAAACCCGTGCTGCAAGAGCATTCCCACCTCTGCATCCTGTGTGATATTTGCAGCCAGCTGGTGGAAACAGTGTGGGTTTGTTTGTTTTTTCTCTTCCCATCCCCTCCCTCTCATTATTTGAAATGGAAGGAGGTGAAGGCAGAAACGAGGCTGTGCGTTGCGCTGTGCTCTTGTTCTGGCCCTGCTGGCAGCATCCTGAGCCTGGTGATGAATGAGCTTGGTGCGTGAGATCCTCCACAGAGGCTTCAGCATCTCTAATAAGGTGGCCAGCGTTTCACCATCCTCTGTGCCTGCCTCTGCTTTATTAACTGCGCCACAGCAGTATTAAGTTGGAGCACTGGGCCAGCGTGACCAGAAGGAGGAAAGAGGCTGCAGAGGGGATGGAGGGAAGAAGATACCAGGGCAGCATGGTAGAAGAGCAGCAGTGGGAGATGGGAGGAGAGGATTGAAAACGGGTTCCAGCTGGGCTGATGCATGCAGCTCTGCAAAGACCTGCTGCTGGCAGTCAGGAAGGCAAAGGGTGTTTGGGGAGGGGGAGGCAGAGCCAGTCTTTGACCCTAATGTTGCTCTCTACTGGGCCTGTACTAGTCACTGCAAGCCCACACCAGCTCTGCACACACAGGGCGAGTGGCTGGCTGGAGCTTTGTTCTCTCTTGCACTGATTTCATGTCTTTTAAACCATGCTGAGCTCCAGCCTGTTCCCTCTCTCTGCCTTCACAAAACTTTTTTCCTATGCTCCCGGAGGAGGTATGTCCAGTACACCAGCTGTGCCTTGCCCGTTGCCTGGAGATAGGTCTCACCTGGGAGCAGGGCAGTTGTGACCCATGGAGACATAGGTGCAGTTTTTCTTTTCTGATTTACAGCCAAACCTATGTGGCAGCCAGGTATTTATTTGATTAAACCCATGTGCCCCTGCAGATAGACTTGATTGGGGAACCTAGAGCTTTGCAGTCCAGACTGGAGGCTGATTTCTCAGTGTCCTGGATTAGGTGATGTGGGAGAGTATGTGATTTT
The DNA here is from genome assembly GCF_964035555.1 of Netta rufina. Classification (NCBI taxonomy): domain Eukaryota; kingdom Metazoa; phylum Chordata; class Aves; order Anseriformes; family Anatidae; genus Netta; species Netta rufina. The sequence continues at coordinate 35,448,137 of NC_140125.1, read as the reverse complement.
ACTTTGCTCCCAGAGGCTTCAGATACCTAAATTCCACATAACTCCCAGCTGAGGTGGAATTTGCACTGTCTGAACCTCACCCTCAGGCTTCTCTTCGATTCTCCATTTTGTTTCTCTTCTAAAGGTTATGTCTAGACGAGGGAAATGGCTCCTGACCCCCTCCTATTTGCTGGCTGCCTTCCCAGCGCCCAGGCCTCGAGGCAGTCTGCAAGGAGGAGCTGCTGCCAGCCCCCTGGTCCTGCTCTGCTCCCCAAAAGCCCCATGTCAGGGCTCCATACCATACCGCTCCAGACCCCTACTTCTGGCTTGTGCCCTCTCTTCTCCTCCCAGGTAATTGGGGATCTGGTGCTACCGATCCCAGATGAGATCGGAGCTGCCGAGAGCCAGCTCCACTCTCGCTTGGCAGAGCAGCAGTGCTGCGGGCTGGCAGATGGAAGGGCTGGGCGGTAGGCATGCCAGTTGGATCAGCACCCAGCCTGCGTGCGTGCAGATGGGGCGTTGTTGATGCGAATGGATCCTGACAGTATCCCGGTGCCAAGGTCTTGCTTGGTTCCCTGAGGCGCTGCCCTGCTCCTGCCCACTGGGACTGATCCCAGGGAGGGATGGTGATGGAGGAAGGCACCAGAGCAGTTCCCAGTTCTCTGGCCCTTTTTCCAGGGGAGGAGGGTGCCAAAAGCAGTTCCTCAAGCAATTTGCACCCTGATCTGTTCAAGGCAGCTACAAAGCTGCTGTTCACTGTAAGAACCACAGGCAACCACAGGGGACCCTGCAGTACCATGGCAGGATCTGTTCCAGCCCTGCCCTTCACTTGGGAGCTCCATCCATCCAGTGAGTAGATCAGCTCAAGTGAGGTGGTGGGTCCTGACCATGATGGAAAAGAACGGGGCTCTGGCACTGTGAGCGTTTCAGAGGCAGTCATTGCTTCTCCTTTTGAACTCAGCGTCACCTATGGTAGGACTGGAGGCAAGCAGAGGCGGGATCGCACGTGCTTGCTGTTCCCAGGTGCTCTGCCTGTATCCCTCCCCTGCCCTGCCTTGCTGATGGCCTCCACCCCTGCCATGCCCTCGCTCCATAGTCTTGCCTCACACTCCTAACTGATGGATTTGCTGTAAACCTTCCTCCCTGCAACCCTGCTTCTGTCCCATAACTGCAGACTTATTGATGATCCCTGGGCCCAGCTATCAGAAGAAATGCCTTTGCAATTAAACCTGTCAGCCTAGAGGATACATCAGTGGAAGGCTGAGTGACTGGAAAGTGAACATAGGGCCATGGAAAGCCCTACCAGAGGTCTTATTACCAGGACCAGTTCCTCAACAACACAGCAGAATCAAATCTTGCCACAGGGATCTAGGCACTGCACAACAGCAGGCAGGGAACTGTATCTTTACAATGCAATCTTTGTTCTTGTCCTTCCCCCACCAAGCAAGCATGACTGTAGCAGGGAAGTGTTGCTGACACATAATTCATCATTTTCAGTGGTGGTGATTTTGACAAGGATATTTTTCCCATAGTTTTCTTGAAACATCCTTGCTGCCTTAGCACACCAAACACTGTTCAGCTAGTAAGGTTCAGCTAGCATGGCTCGTTTCCTTCCTCGATGGGCTTTGGAGAAAGAGGGAGCCTGTTCATGACTGCAGAGGATCACTGATTTGAACTAGGCACCTTGCTCTGGTCTGCAGAGGCAGCGTTGGTTAGGATTTAGAGGTAGATCCTATGAAAGGGTGGTGAGGATACATGCCAGAAGGCAGCTCCCAGCGAGGCACCACATGAAATGCCACGGGGCCCAGGCAGCAAATGAATGAATGCTGCAGCAGTGACTTGGGTATCTTGGCAAAATGCCATGTTGCAACGAGTGCAAGACCTTGGTGCACTGATGCAGGTGAGTTGGGTTCGTACTTGCCTGAATATGAAAGGAAGGAGCAAGGTGTTGGATGGTGAGTAGAACCTCTCAGGTTTTTAATTTCAGGATCGTCGTGACACTGTGTGTTCTCTTTCAATGCAGCTGGCTCAGAGAAGCACCATCCAAACCTTCATTCCTGTGCAGAAGATGGAGAAGGGCCTGCTGCTGGAGCACATCTTGCCCAACCTGAAAGTGCCTCAGAGCTACGAAGTTCGCCTGACGCCCATCACCAGCTTTGGGGCTGGGGACATGGCTGCCCGCATCATCCGGTACATGGAACGTAGGTGTCTCCTCCTCGGCCCTGGCTACGAGATCAGGCCCGAGCCTCTGGCAGTGGGTCAGGCCTAGGGACGTGGGCATGTGTACACATTGTCTCCTGTGACCCTCAGGTGGATCTGTGTGCTGTATAAAGGTTTGATGGCATGGTGCAGCCACACTAGGCCACGTTTTGGCTGCTGCCATCAATGCAGAGAACCAGATAGAGACCTCTGAGGATCAATCTCTACTTATTCTTTGCTCAGCGACTCCAACAAATGCTCTGCACTCTGTGGGCATGAGAGCACCAAAACCCCAATCCCCAGTCAGGCCATCCTGCAGTCTCCTGTATCTCAGTGGTGTATTTTAGAGGATAGCCAGTGGACGCTACATATTAGCCACATGCCCATAAAAGCAAGAGGATTTCAAGAGGCTTCTTTCTTTCCAGATCTGAAAGAATTAAGGTCCTTTCCTAACTAGCAACTAGTAATCCTGTAGCTCTGTCCAACACCCTGAATCCCAGATCATCACGTTGATAGACATTGACCATGCTTTTTTCTCCATTATCCCAACAGCTCCCAGCTCACTGCATTCTCACAACCTTGTGATGTCTTGATTCCCCTCAGGAGTCTGGACCTGTATTTTAGCAGAAAGTATAGAGCCCCTTCCTGCTATGGTTGCCTGATTTCACAGAACCCTCTTGTCCTGGGGAGTCACACCACATCAAGTATCTCTAAGATACTTGTTTCAGACTTCCACAGTGTCTCAAACTACTTTGATGTCCCTCACAGATACCAAGCTTTAGCTGCCAGTGGGTGCTCCAGAAAGAAACTGCTTGGATACCAGAACAGTTCCCCTGTGCAGTCCCATGTTCACCACTTAGGTGGGATTTTCTTCTTCAGATTTGTTGCTGCTTGGATCAGTGAGCCAGCAGCTTGTTCCATCGCCAAGGCAGACACCAAGCACTGCTGTTTTGCAGGGGTGCTGTTAGGAGATTTGTACATCTATGACCTTTCTTGATGTGCTTGTTTTATTTTCAGGCTTTGATTGTAATTTGTGATTTGAGGGAGTACAAGCTGTTGTGACTTGCTGTTTTTCCATTTTCTTTTCCAGCAATCAGCTATCCCAACCCAACAGGTAAGCAACAAGACCTTTGTATTTATGTTCTGAATGTAATGCATGTTAGTCAAGTGCTCCAGCAGATCAGGCAAGCTGGAAAACAGCACTGACTTTGCAAAAATATTTTTCCCCCAAAAAAAAACAGCATGAAATTTCGTACAGTAATAATGCTTCCAATAAGTAATGGCTTTTTTTTTTTTTTTTTTTTTTTTTTTTTTTTTTTGTACCTTGAGTTATTGCAAAGGCATATGCCAGAGACATACTTCCCATTTACACCTGGTATCTCTGTAACTGGGTAGGCTGTGAATTGGAATCCACCTTCCCCCTAATATTAGCAACCTGCATCCAGTAAGCAGATTATTCTATGTCCTCCAAAATGTCTGCATTTAATGTCTGTAACCCCCATGTTCTTCTTGATTGGAAAGGGTACTGCTTGACACCTCTGCAGGCTGCTATGGAGCAGTCTCCAGCTCAGATATGGTTCCTCTTGCAAACTCTTTGAGCCCGGTTCCTATCTTCTTCCCCTCCAGTGTCATCTCTGTTTACTTGCTCATTTACCTTCCAGTCATTCCTGCCAAGGCAGCCTGACATTTAGACGCAGGCCCATCCTTAGTGAGCACCAGGAGCTCCCATTGATTTTGAGAGCAAAATACACAACATCTCAGAATGGTGGTCTTTAACAAGAACACGATGGTTTCCGTTGAGCATAAAAGAGGATTTCTAGCATGCTGTAAGTAGTGGTGGAGTGATCTCCAGGGGATGAAACAAAGTTCCTGTGCTTTGATTGCTGGATATCAGCCCAGGCAAAACTCTGGGGCAGAGATGGGCAGATTCCTTGCTGGTGGTCCACAGAGCTCATTCCATGTAAATGTTTTGTTGTTGTTGTTGTTGTTGTTTTTCCCATTTCCAGCTGCTGAGTAAAAATTAAAAGAAGCTGAAACAGCATTCAGTAATCTTAGGTAGTAGGCTGTGTATAGGCAGGCAAATGTTATGCTGCACTGCAGAATACCAGTGGGCAGGAGGAGGTGGGACTGGACAGTAATTACAAGGAAATTGGGAGCAGGATTATCTTGTTAAGGCAGCCATGAGGCATTTGTTCACTCTCTGAGGATGATTTGATGCATCATACCTTACCTGAGAGCAGGAGCTTCTCACAGAGGCAGATGGAATTTGTAGCTGTAGTCCCTGGTTCCCTTTTCTTTGCTTTTCTCCACTTTCTGATCCTCCTCTAATGTTCTCCAGAGGGAACTCACTTGGAAACTCTGAATGTATTGCCAGGGACCCACTCCAGAATGTGTCCTTTGGCACTTGCTGGAGTAGGTGAGCATCCTGGCTCACTGGACGAAGTGTCAAAATCTGGCCTTTTGCCACTTGCTTTTACACTGCATGTATCACTGGTAATGCCAGGGCAACTTCGGTCTAATTGTGTCAATCTCCTTGGGGTCTTTGTAAGCTGAGCCTTCAGACTGCTCATCTGGGATTGCTTTGGCAGCTTGACTGAGACAAGAATGTTACGTGAAATTTGTGTATGGCAGAGGAGTACTCATCTACGCTTCTGTTTTCATGCAGTAAACCCAGCACTTAAGGTTTTTCCTCGATATGTTATCCAGCCTGTGCTGAACATTAGGACTGCTGGGCCAGTCATTAGGGTCTTGCCTCTGAGTTCACACCTTGAGATTGATTGCCTTAAAACTGCAGCCAGCACACTTGCTTTTAGAGATGCCCCTTCCTTTCAGACCTGCTGCCATTGCAAATATGAGTGCAAAGCCTCTTAGCTCTGTCTCAGGGCCACAGCCCAGTTGCCAGCCTCTCAGCTCAGCATCATGGAAAGCCTTGCTACTGCCACTTTTTCCCCCTACTTCCCTTCCTACCACCAGCCCCAGGGGAAGGCATTGGGAGGGGATTGCAAAGGTATCCTCACACTAGGCTTCCCAGCCAAATTCTGGGAGCAAACATTGAGAGCTCTCAAGTGAAAGGCAAAGATTGGATGATTAATGCCTCTGGCAGCCTGATCCAAGGGCATGCACAATGGTGATTAATTTACAAACTCTGAGAGTCACTTAATACAATTATTTCTTCATGCATTTTCTCTCCCAGCCTAATAAGATGTTAATGGCACTGGGGCAGGCATGCATGTGCCATGGTTACGGAGCCAGGTGCTAGGGTTATAAAGCAGAAGCAATCTAAAAGCAGAGGGAGTGAACAAAAGACATTGAAAATTTCACTTACTTAAAGGTTAGCAGTAAGACTGAATAACTCTTAAAAAACAGTTCATCTGGTTCTAGAAACCAGAATTTATCTTAAAAAAAAAAAAAAAAAAAAAACACACTCTATTAGAGTTATCATATTTCTAAGGTTTTGTCTTTAATATCTCTTTAATATCTTTAATGTCATGTCTAAATTCCAGTGCTGGAGAATCTGTTCTGTTCTTCTTACTTTGACCCTGCAATTTCATTTGGATATAGCCTTCACTTTCTAACCCAAACACTGCAGTGCCACCAGTTCCTTGTATCACAATGGCAAATGGGATTGTACAGGCCATATTATCCCAGTGTGGTAGATGGGGATATTAAAGCACATAGTGTTCTAGTGTGACCCAAACAGCTATTGTATTGTGAAGCTTTCTTCCATTACTGGTTATAAATGCTTTAGAAACTTATCAAGGAAAATTTTGTTACATGCTGCTTCTTAAATCCCAGAGTACTTTGAGGTCACAATCCAGTTTGCATTGTCTTCATATTCTAGTTGGGAAAGTGATCTCCAGTGACGGGCTGTGGGTCACACTGTGGGTCTGTAACAGAGCTGAGGCTCAGATCATGGTCCCTTGTGCTCCAAGCCAGTTTCAGCCGTCAGAGCACAGCTAAATGATGAAAGCAATTTTATTCGAATGAGCTTCCATCTGCTATTCACCCATAGTTTGCAGCTAGGATCATATTATTATTTTTTGTATGCATTCATCTGGCAGTCAGAATTTCAGGGCCAGGAATGGCTTCTCCCTAAGGACTTGAAATGAAAACCTCCATTATGTTTCTCAAGAAGGTAAAGCAACGAGAAATGCTAATAGCCACGGCTGAGGGTCTCTCCCTTGGGGATGCAGGGAGGTGCCTGTAACCAGGAGCAAACATCTCTGCACTTTGAGCTGCTGCCACTGCAAAGCCTGCCAAGGAAATCTGTTTGGTGAAGACAGCACTAACTCCAGCCTTTGAGGAACCAGCTCCCTTGCTACTTCCACCTCGCCTCTAACAATCCAGAGAACAACTTCTGTGTTCAATATTTAAAGCCCCTGATTAATTTTTAAACAGGAAGGTTCCTTTGCTCCACAGTGCTGAGCCAGGATCCCTGGCAGATGGTGTGAGCCTGAAAGAAGATTTGCTTCACACAGACAAGGTCAGCAGTTAGATCACTGCTGTGGCCTCTGAGACACAGTGGGTCATTGAAAGGTTTGCTTTTCAGATGGATCTGCAAGTTTTCTCCCAGTCAGCATTGCTGATAACCATCCAGAGGTGACATACTGGTGGTGTCCCAAACCACACCGAACATATCCAAGTCATTCTGGGCATCTCCACTTCTAGCCTGGAGAAACAGCAGAGCTTCTGCCTTCCCGTGGTTTGTTTTAAACCAAAGGACCAGGAGTCAGAACACCTGGGTTCTGTTTCCAGCTTTAGAACTGCCTGCTGTGACCTTAAATGTGTCTGCCTATATTTTTGTGCATCTGTTTCCCCACGTGTAATGCAAGAGATATATAAAGAGAGGCATTGCTGCTTCGTGGAGATATTGAGAAGCCTTGTTCATAAGTTGCTGCAAAGTGCCTTGAGATCCCAAGCCAAGCAGAGGCAACATGCTGTAGTTAAACTCCCCCGCAGCAGAAGGTGTTGCAAGTAAGCCTGATCTGCTGTGGTGCCCAGGGTCCTCCTCCCCTTTGTGATCTCTGCTGGAAGCATTGCCTTTTGGAAATTGCTGCATCTGAGCGAGAGGAGAGGATGGAGTCAGGGCCCTGTTTTGGCATTCAAGGAGCTAGGGGTCCGTAGCACACTATGCCTTGTCCTGTGGCAGGTGTCCCACATGCAGCAGTAAGTGCAGCCTCTTCCTACCATCTGCAAGCTTTCAAGTCCTCTTCCCATGGGTGTGTGGGACTTCTTATACAGCAGGCCATCATCTGGCATTTGTAAGCCAAGAACACTGTCCTTTTGTCTTGCAGAGATCTGTTTTTTTCTCTCTCCCCAAGCTGAGTCTTTTGACCACCTTCTCTCACATCTCCACCTGAACTTGGGCTTTCTCCCTAGCCTCCTTCTCCTTTGGTTTCTGTGTTTTTTTCTTTGTGGGTTTGCTCCCTCTCAGTCAGTTGCCTCTGTGTTACATATTTCAGCTCTGATTTCTATCTGATATTCCCTATAAAGTGAATTTTGTGCTGGGGAAAGATGTTACCTTCCTCCTCTGAAGGTCCACAAGCACGACAGGGTCAGAGGTGCAAACCCTCCCTGTCCCACAACCTTTGATTGCGAAAGGACAGTCAAGGTAGATTCTGCTGTGTCGAGCAATGGCATTGTAAGAGAAAACTCTTGTCTTCTGACTGCAGCCAGCATCCTATAAGCTGGAGCCACGCAAATGTTGGTTTTCAGTCTGAGAGAGACAAGCCAGGGGTGCTAGACTACGCCAGCAACATCAGAAAGCTTGTGGGCTCCAGCGCGTCCTCTGAGGTTCCTGCTACAGCCATGGGTACCAGGGAAGGACCCTTAGAAGCTGTTTTCTCACCCTTTTCCCCCTCCTTCTCCTTGTGCTGGGGATGATAGAGCCCCTCTGGCCTGTTTTATTGCTGGGCTTCAGCCCCTGCAGGCATCTGCCCCATCCGATCCTGCCTGTAGCTCCAGCCGCCACGTGGCCTCCGGTGCCCGGCACTGCACTGTGGAGCAGCGGCTAATTTGGATTAGGATGCTAATTAGAAATGAGCAGATTGAACGGAAAGCACTTAGCCAGGGTTAATCAGCAGTTAAGTGGACAGCCCAGCCAAGCTCCCTATGGCTGTGCTCAGCTCGCAGCAGCGGTGTTTCCTGCTGAGCTAGAAGAAAAACCAGCTGCCCCGATCCATGAACCGAGCCCTTGGTTTGCAGCAGTGTCCAACCACTTCATGGGCCATGGGAGGACACTGCCTCCTCTTTTCTGACTGCTTTGGTGGGGGAGCTAGGCAAGAAGGACAGAGCACAGAGCCCCTGGGTTCCTGCCACAGGGGCGTGCAAGTTTTTGATGTCTGTGCGGCAGACAGTTGTTTTCTTTCACAAATCAGAGGGGCTTTAGCTGTGAGGTAGGAGCTGGGAGGTGTAGCATCTCAGAGTCAAGGTGCTGTTCATTTCATGGCTGGTCTCTTCTCTCTGGTACAAGAAGGCAGTTTTGGGGGTGCATGGTAGGTATGAGAAGCTCCACCAACACAACATACCATGTCTCAAGCTTTTCACCCTGGTCTTGGAGGAAACTTCCCTTCCCCATCCCATCATTGGCACCCAGCACATAGGTTGCTGACCCTGCTCTGTCCTACACGTCCTGCTAGAGCCACCCATGCTCAGACAGAAAGCCTGAGGTGTCCTGCTCAGGAACCAGAGCAAACAACACCTGAGGATGGAGGAATGCAGGAGCCCAGGCAGGTATTCAGGCTTCTCTTCATCTGGCCATGACAGCAGGAACAGGGTGAGGGTAAACCCCAAAGAGTTGAATCACGCATCATCATGCCATGGATGAGGTTTCTAACAAATCTGAAGTCCTCAGAAAGAACGTTTTTCATTTCTGCGTGTTCTTTCATGGATTTTAGTTACCTTATCTTCCAGTTTCATAGCACAAACTCTTGGCTCTAACATAAAGGCAGAAGATAGAGATCTGTGCTTGCTGTGTCTGCACCACTTACAAGCTCTGAGATCCCACTCTCAGCTCATTCCCCAGTTCTGATTTCTGCCCATGGATCTTTCAAAAACGCAGAACAATTTTCATAACCGAACTTGGACTTATTTTCTTTCTTTTCTGCCTGTTTTCCCTATCCTTCTCCAACCATATTAGCAGTGCAAGGCTTGTCCTTTGCCTTTGGTTTTGTGGCTCAGGAAGTACCTTTTCACCACAAAGGGCAGACAAAAGACCATCTTCAGTCTGGTCAAGCCCAATTCACACTGTTCTTTTTAAGTCTATATTGGGTCATGCCTATGTCCCAGGTTTTTCACCTGCCTTATAATATTGCCATAAGGTGTGACCGTCTTGTGGTAGCAGTAGAAGGAAGCCCTTTTGCATGGGTGTTTGATCCTACATAAAAACTCTTTGCCTGCATAGCTTACTTTGTTAGGTGAACCAGCATAAGGTGCAATAGCAAATGTGTCTCTTAGCTGGTATAAATTGAATGTGCTGTAGCTAAATGACACATTTGTAGCGCTGAGCTGACCTCTTCTCCACAGCTGATTTTTTCATGTGTGCCATAGTTTAGTTTAATACATAGACCAAAGTGGGGGTCATCGTCTCGCACTTTCTCCTCTCTCCTGGGGAAATTATTCTACCATCAAGTTGTTCTGGTTTAAAAGCCCTTGTGGCCTGTTTGCCTTCTGTGCTCCTCTTTACATTTTTGCCCTCCTCTACGTCTGCTCCCTGAGACCTCCCAGCAGAACCTCTCTCTCTCTTTAGTCCTATTAGCCTTACTCTATTTTGCCAGATCATTGCATCCATCAGCCTGGATTAACCCTTCCATAATCACACTAATCACAGAAATTTTCCTTTCCAGCCTCCTCCTGGGGCCGGGGGCTGCCCATCTGTCCTCTGCTCCACACAGAGCCGCAGCTGTGCCGCAGCAGCAGCGTGTGCCCTCCTCAAGCAGCCAGGCAGCCTCGGCGAGGAGGTTTGAGAAGCTGCAGCTGACCATCTCCTGTCCTTCCCTGCAGATAACACCTGCCGCTTCGAGGACGAGAAGATCTGTGGCTTCGTGCAGGACAAGATGGACAACTTCGACTGGACGCGGCAGAACGCCCTGACCCAGAACCCCAAGCGCACCGTCAACACAGGGCCCCCCACGGACATCAGCGGTACGCCGGAGGGTAGGCACACTTCTGGGTTTCTTCTGGCTCGACCCTGGAGGTGAGGCACACACCACTGCTCGTCGGGAGTCCTGAGGCTCTGGGAGCCAGCGGAGCGCTGATCTGCTTTCTGCACACACGCTTCTCCTCCGCACAGGGTGCAGGGAGCAGGCGGTTAATTTGCATGTTACTGATTGGCACTAAACACACAATTAAAACGCCCACGACTTTGTTTAAGGGAATACTGTGAGCATTAGTTCTTGTTACCAGCTAATTGCCTACTGCCTAATGTCCTTGTCCCGTCTGATGCTTGTTTTGAAGTCAAAAAAGGATAAACAACTAGGAGAACGTTTCTAACACCTAGAAATCACCCTGCTGGTTTTAGACAGCTATTTCCTCAAAGAAGGCTTCAGTGGGGCAACCAAATCTCCTCGGTATTAAACAGCAGCACGGGGAATGAGGCTGGGGGAGGTGACACTCACCAGGTGCCTCACCCCTGGCTGGAGGAGAATGGTGTTACGTACTGCTCACATGAGCTGCGCATGGGGTACACACTCCAGATTTAGCTGAGTATTACTTTTCCCTTTCTGTAATAAGGAAAGTACATTTGTATGCAAGCACAACTCTCTGAACTCAGAAAAAAAAAAAATAATAAAAGGGAAACATCCAGTGGCCAGCTAAGAAAATGGCTTTTCCTGTTAGCGTTCAGTATGCCAGCCTGATCCAGCATTGAAAATGATGCCAACAAATCAAGTAGCTAATCTATTCCGCCCTGGGTTGTTAGCAACTACTTTGGTATTGTTCTCTTTAGATAACAATGTTGTTTAGGCCAAATGTATTGAATGCTCTCTCCTTCTGCTTGAGGCCGAGAAATTAGACTGGGTTGGTTTCACCATCCCCTTTCTGCTTTCCTTCTTGCCAGCCAGCTCTGGGGCTCCTTGTGCTGCAGGAGCAGGGTTCATTTTGCCCCCAGACAGAGGTGTGCATGCATGTTCGGGGACTCATCAGCTGCATGCATTAACATGGGGTCTGCCAGTCCCATCAGGGAGAACACCTGCAGATATTCTAGGAATATTTCTGGCTGGGATCACAATTGAATGGGAAGAGCAAGGCCATGTCTCTCGGAGGAGGAGTGGTCTCCCAGCCTCCAGCATCCCCCCACTTGCAGGGCAGGAGATGCCGTGTGTGCTGCCTTTCCCCACCTTTCCCTCTCCTTGTGTAGGTTATTACATGTTCATCGAGGCATCTCGGCCCCGGGTGACAGGAGACAAAGCCCGGCTGATCAGCCCTCTCTACAACATTACGGCCAAGTACTACTGTGTCTCCTTCTACTACCACATGTACGGCAAGCACATCGGTGAGTACTGTCTGGGGACGGGTAGCCCCAGCCTGGATCAGGGTGTCAGGGAAGACCTCCAGCCTCAGCTCCACCAGCCACAACTGCAGCCAGCGATTTGGGTGGGTGGGAGTCTCGCTCCAGTGCTCAAAGCAGCGGGATGGTCTTCAGATGGTTATCCCTTACCCACAGCTTAGCAGTGCTAGGATTGTGTGGCTGCTGCAGCCTGTCCTCGGGACGGTTTCCTGAAGTCAGCCATCACGCCTTCCCCTCTGGTTCATGCCTTCTCTGGCACAGGCCCCCCCCTACCCTCCACAAAAAAAAAGAGCATTGCAGCTGCTTTCATGTGCTTCTCCCTCACTGGGCAACAGCCACCTTGCTCTAGACAGTGGGGTGTCAGAGAGGAGATGGAGGTGGAGGCACTCTATGGGACTGGAGGGCTCTGTGGTGGCCACAGCTATTTTGGAATGGTCAGGATGTGCATGCCAGGGCAAAGCTGTGCCCAGGGGCTCCCTGCTCTGCCTGGCTCCTTCCTCTCCAACCGTAAGCCTATGAGCGCAGCGAGCGCCACAGAAGTGCCTGGCACACTAATGAGTTTCCATATCCAGTCAAGGAGCAATTGCTAATTCGTCACCTCTTGATTATAATTTCATTAATTTGAATAATAGATGCACTCTTCCCACAGCACGCTGGGTTATTAATCACCTGCTGGACTGGAGCCTGACTGAAAAATCAGGGCCCAGGCAGGAATGTGTCCGCCCTTCAATAAACGGGGTTAATTAACAGCTCTCTGCCTCAGCACCGTGGATGGCATTGGGAGAGAGCACACTCCCGAGTCCGGCCATCACGTCCCTGTGCATGTGTGGCTGAGCAGAGAGTTTAAGCTGTAAAATCTTCTTGTCTCAGTGGGGGCTAGGCTGAAACCCTGACCCCGTGGGTGCCAGCGGTAAGGGACGGATTGCGGTTCACTGAGCAGGTCTCCATCTCTGTCTTTGCTAAGAGGACCCGTGTTTGCTTTCTGCAGTCAGAGGTGTTTTCTGCCAGGTCAGAGGTGTTTCCACATACCTGTATTTCTCCTGCAGATGGGCTGCTCTGTGCTGCCTTCATGCTGGCAGGTTACTCAGGCTGTTGGTACAGGTTGACAGCAGGTTTTCCTGGGCTTGCTTAGCTGACAGAGTCCAGCTGCTAACGCTGGCAAATTCCCTTTTCCCTACCATTTTCCTTTGTGGTCAGTTGGCTTTGCTGCCTAATGCCCACCTGTTTTCTCCTGGCATTTTTGTAAGGGATTCAGGTTTCTGTGACTGCAATCACAGGTGGCACAGACCGATGGGGAGAAATGGGAGACTGACAAGGAAAAAAGGTGTGGAGGGAGAAGACCTCCTCTTGCTTTGTTTCCTTTAGGAATACAGCTGTATATTCTGTTTTCAAGTTCATTTCATTGTGAAAGAAAAAGCCCCTTAGCTTTGGTCTGTGTTGGAAGAGAGTTTCACTTGACAGCATTCATGTGGTTTGTCCAGAGACAGTGTGGAGTGGGCATACTATGGAATCAATTCATGACTGATTTTTGGCTTTTAACATTTTAAACTCTTCACTCATTTGCTTCATCCACAAATTGCCCAGAGCAAAATATACGGTTAAGCCAAAGACCTCGGGAAGCCGCCAAGTGCTATTTGTATTTCCCAGCTTCAGGTGCCTTCTACATCAATTGATTTTTCCCTTATTGTCCCTGCCTGTTTCCTATTTCCCCCTGGATGCACAAAGGGGCTGTTAAATTTGTCTGAAGTAAATAGACTGTTTTAATACTATGCGATGATTTTCCAGGGTGGGTGCTGCTGAGCTGAGAGCAAATAAATTATTTAAAAATTAGACTGATTAGATAGAGTCAGAATGAAAGAGAAAAAAATGAGGAAAAGTTCTTTTCTCTTGGGCTACAGAAGATGTGCTTTGGTCTAGGAAACCCACAATATATCCATCCATAATTTGAAATTCAGTCCTTTGTATCCACACATGAATGAACCCTCATTTGGGATGCTCTCTGTTCCAACAGTAGGTCTAATGGCTCAGTCTGCCTTTCTAATGCATGTTGGATACTCCCTGGCTTGTTTTGCTTGTGTGAAGGTTGTGAATTCCAGCTAGAAACCTTTAGCTTGTTTGGATGGTGCCAATTTTGATGCCCTTGGTGGCTGAAGTCCTCTGAGATCCCCCTGTGGAAGCGGCAGCCTGCCTGAGGGCAAAGCAAGCTTCTTCAGCTTGTTGCCACCTTCCTCTTTAGCCCCTGGCTGGAGAAGAGGAGAGTCACCCTCAGATACAGCCCCCCTTGCTAGGACTCCTGCCAAATGAAGAGGCAGACCCTGGCCTCCTACCTGTATCACGTAAGTGTCGATATGAAGGTAAAGATGGGGTGGCCACAGCCCTGGGCCACGTCCATATCACTTCCCATATAGCCACCTGTCCCCAGTGCCTGCAGACCCATCCCTCACCCCTGTCACCTAGTGTCAGCCCAGCCCTACCAAGCCAGATTCCAGCCCTGCTGAGCCCACCATAGTTTATCAGATTTCTCCTGATGGCAAATTGTGCCAGCAAGACAAGATCTCTGAGTTCAAGCCTCTCGTAGCAGCTCCAGCTCCATCACGGAGCCAACTGAAGCTCTGTCACTATGAAAGGAAGCCGTATAAAACCCCGACATTTATTTATTTTTTTAATAACCCTTTTATTACCCTTTTCCCCCTCTACAGAACTTGAAAGCTGGTTTACTCTCACAATTTGACTATAAAATATCCATAGCCATCCAGGCAAATCTTCCCTGGGAGAGTTTTCAGACACTACTCGTTTATAATAGATATGACGAAAGAGAGAAACAGAATACAAATGGAGCGTTTGTAGCCATGGTATAAAATATTCAGCGGGTAGCAGAGCAGGATGATGTTGAATATCTTGCAGCTGATGAGAGAGCAGGGTGAAGAGGAGCTCCCTGGAGGCAATTCCCACTCTTCTGGAGTTATTTGGTCATCGTTTTTCCTTCCTTTGCCCCCCTCCAGAGAGAGCATTTGCTTTGCCCTACAATCCTGCCAGCCCAAACAAGAAAATCAGGAGGAGGAGCAGGAAAGAAATACGGTTTCCATCAGACATTCAAGAACAAGGGTGCCTTGCTTGTGGCAGGTGCAGATATGTCAAATGAGGAATTGCTTGCTTTGCACCCTCCTTCAGCAGAGGAAGCTAGCCACGGCAGGCAGTGACCAGTTATCAAGTGCAACTCTTTATTGAGTTACTGGCCTGGTGAGTCAGCCTTGAAGCTGGGGACAGATCCCCACAGGCTTCCACCATCGGGCTCTTCCTCCCTTCCCAGAGGCTGCCTACTAGGGGGATGCTTGCAGGGGGTACCCATGTGCAAGCAGTGAAATCAAATGTACCCAAATAGCAATTTTTAGCCTCCTTTTGATTGGTGAGCTCACTGGCAGATCCTTTCCAAACTATTTTTGCTGTGCTTTTAAAGCTCTCATGACTGCACACAGGCTTATAACATGGGGTTTCTGAAAGGGGAGAGGGCAAAGACCCCTCCTTGCCCTGGGGTGTCTCCCAAGCTGGGAATGTTCATCTGCTCCCCCTAGTAAAACTGGCAGGTCCTGGGCTTTGAGAGCCAGGCCTGGTTAAACACAATGTCTGAAGATCCTGCTCTTGGTTTGTAGTTTTATAGTTCAAGCTGCTTATCTGCGCTAGCAGTGCCACAGACTTACCTTGGCAAGTCCCTCTTCCAGAAATCAGAGAAGCTTATTTTCTGGGATGCATCCAAGATCTATGAAAAACCTGGAGAGTTACAGGTGCTGTTGTTCCAGCTTGGTGCTGATACGGCCCCTATCTGATCACACCAGCTAAGTCTGGCCTGTGTATAATCAGGATGGGAAGCTTTCAGTGAAATTGTAAACTACTGTGAGGAACAGTGTTTGGGACTGATTAAAAGGGATTTTGGTTCCGAGTCAGCAGAAACAATGAGCCCTGATCACACCACTTGCCACAGCATCCAAGTTCAAGAAAGCCGTAAGCTGTTTTACCAGGGTAATAGGTTTGCAGGCTGGTGGTGTCACCACTGACAGCCCCCAGCTGAGCAGGACACATAGACAGGGAGGCCTGCCAAACTGAATTGCTGCTTCTCTTCTTCGACTCAAATAACGCAGCTAGTGCAAAGGTGCATCTGAGAGGTCGTGGCGGACGAATGCAATAGGGGACAATGTTTGCAGGGATACCTGCCATGGTTGCTTCTTGTTTCTGACAAGTGACAGTAGTAAGAGAGGTGTTAGGTCACACAAACTGACAGGTACCAGTTATGTCAATGTAAAAGTGCCCTGAACCATGAAGAAGTCCTTTTCGTAATATTCAGCATCTCAGCTCCCTTGTTCCCACCCAAACCCCCTGGATAAATGCATTCTGTTGGCTGAGCATACAGCACCATGCTACTGCATGCAGTTATACGGGTACCACCCTGGAGGAAGCTGCATTGTGCTGGAGATACAAAGTTTGCCTAATATACGACTGCAAAATTAATTAAATCCATGCCATTGTGACCAGTGCAGTATTTCTACATGGTAGAGATTACATCACTGGATTGATTGAGGGGAGGCTGATTTTCCTAATGAGTGTGATTCACTTCCCTCAAGGCTCCTGAAAACAACTTGCAGTTAGAGCTAAGTGAACAGTTTGTAATGAAAAAATGTATTTAATTTTTTTATACCCTTTCTTTTTCCACTTATTCAAATGGGTTCTTGGCTTTACTCATTCATCCATCAATGGACGTGTATTTAACTAATGTTCCGTGCAGTCGTCAAGCAGCTTGCTGTGGGCTATGGTATGGACCCTTTGGATAGACTGTGGTCTCTTCTGATAGTATCTGCTCGGTTCTTTTGGAAGTTAGTCAAATACCATCATCATGAGCAAGGATTATAAATACCTGGCAAGGTAACTACGTATTTGTAAAGTGTCATTCAAGCTCTGTAGGTTCAATACAGTGGCTCTGAACCAAAGGCTGTTGAAGTCATTGCTTTTCTAAAGACTTCAGTGAGCTTTGGATTAAAGCCATAGATCTAAAGATTATTAAGGCCAGATGGGACCAATATATCATCTAATCAAAGTTCCTGCATAACCAAGGGCAGACAACTCCCTTCAGTTACTCTTGCTGGAACCCAGTAAATAACCAGTGTCCACAGCTTGACTGGATGTTTACTTTACAAACAGCACCAAGAGCACACTTGACACAGCTTACAGATGTGGGACTGAAATGTCCCTAGCCCAAAGAGCTTGACATGAAGTTGAAGAACACTTGAAGAAGAAAAGAGAGTCATACATGTGTTGTCCTGTTTATTTCATGAACAGCGTGTCTTCGTGTCGATGCAGGTATTCTGCTATTACCTTGAATCTGTGTGCACTGACGCCCAGGTTTCCTTGCCACCTGCCCTATCAGTGCATCACTGAATCAAGTTTCCAGTGCAGACAGACACTGAAATAATGCCTTCTTCAGATCTTCTTCTGCTGATTTTCCAGCCATGATCCTACTACAGAATTTGTTGGAGAGAATGTCAGGCACGGATCACTGACACCAATTCATTTGCAGGTGCCCTGAATCCTCATAGATCTTCTTTGCTCCTGCTTACCTGATTTAAGTCACTGTTACTTGCCCTGTGGGAAGCTGCTGCAATCCCCCTTCCCTTCCTCCAGGCTCTGAGCAAAGCATCTTTCCATTCAGACTTGGCTCACAGCAGCTGCAGCCATGTGCAAAGCTGAGTAAGGATAAACTGCAACCTGATCATCTCCTGAACGATCAGGTGTTGTATCAATTATTCAGACTCTGAAATTGCTAGATACAAAGCATTACAGAGGCTTAAGAGAAAATGGGAGCTCTAAGTGCCTGTCTGGATTCTTCCAGGTCACTCTTCCATTCTCCATGGAGCATCAGCTGTTTCGCCAGAGCCTAGTTTCAGACTTGTACAAGTGGAAGCTGAAGTTGGTCTTTCCAGGTGCACCCCCAGAGACCTCCCAGGTGCTCTGACTGCATAAAGTTGGGGGGCAGGGGACAAAACTGTCTTGCACTACCTGTGCAACCATCCCAGCCTGTTCTTGAACTTTAGTGAGACTTGATGTGTAACATGTATTGAAACGCTTCCCAGAAAACATAAAAATGTTCAACAAGTGTCAGTCATCACCACTGCTTCCAGGAGTGCCTGCCTCTCCCAAAGAGAGCCCCACAGGGGTGACAGGCACCCCAGCACCCAAACTGCTGGAGTTTGCACATCCTGGTTGGGAGCCTCACCATTTCAGCCTTTCCCCAGTAAGTTTCTTGGGGAAATTATAGCCAGGCACGAAATGGGAAGGGAGTCTGTGGTTATAATCATCTATCCCACCTCAAAGCCGGGAACACAGCCTGCTCAACAGCCTTCTTACAGTGCCTGGAGAGGACCCTGTTCTCCCCACTTCCCAGGCCCTAAACATCCGCCTTTCTTTGGGTCAGGCAGAGTAGGAGGCCAGAGAGCAGCTTTTGAGCAGAGTCTCCAGTTCAAGAGGAAGAATACTTGATCTCAGCTGCTCATCCCTGCTGTCTTGCCTGCTTCAGCCCTGCACTAACACAGCCCATCTGCTGCAAGCCCCGCAGCCGTGCAGCTGCCCTGTGCTTGGCTCCTGGGCGATGATGGGGAAATAGGCTGTTAACAGGGACAGAGAAGAGACAGCGTAAGTACATCTGCTTCTGCAGGGGTTTTGTCAGTGGTGTTGTCCCCCAACACCACTTGTATCCTGGGGGCTCTGAGAGGCTCCTTCCCCTCTGACCGAGGTCTTTGTGAAGCCTGCCCGCAGAAGGGATGAAAGTGCTCTTTTAAACCTGGCAGTGTCCGTGCAGCAGGCTTCCATTGCAGCTAGCCAGAGAGCTGAGCACAGTGCATGCTCTCAGCCCCTGAGCTGGGAACAGGAGTTGCACAGAGGGGCCGGCTGTCTCTGGTGGCAGAGAGGAAAGGGTCAGTCACCAAAGCGGGGGGAAGAGAGGGGTCTGCCTGGAGGCATCTGGGCACGTCGCGAAACAGAGGGTGAGCAAGGAGCAGGCAGACCTCACAGCAGCTCTGGCTCACTCTGCCTCTTCAGTCTGCAGAATTGGTGGGAAAAGTCAATTACATGTCATCTCCTTCGTGCTATGCTCCTTGTACTTCCATTTTCCCTTAGCCCAGCTAAGGTCTCCTTCTGGGTACCACCAGGTACAGCAACAGTGAAAGGAAAGGAGCTGCTTGGCTGCCTTCAGACAGCTTGGTCCCAAAAAATGTCTGAGGGGAAGAAAGACGGGATGCTATAGATCCAATCCCTGGGCTGACCAGCACTGCTGCCTTTGGGTAGTTCTTCACAGACATCTCACCAGAGTAGGTCCGAAACCCTGCCTTATGCTTGGCCTATGTAATGAGAAGTCGTGGTTGGGCATCTGTCCTCAGCAAGGCCTTAGGACCGTAACCTAGACAGTGTATTCTGGGGTTTGAGATGAATTTAGGTGCTCTCATGTATGGATCAGGAGGTCTCCAGGAGGTGTGGGCAAACAGAGGACCCGGTGGCTCTTAGGCTGGGTGTCTGGACTGAACACAAAGGGTGCCTTCAGCTCAGCAGAAGATGCTCCTAGCCTGATCCCACAGATGTTGCACCCAGCTGGTCAGACAGGCCTGGTGCACATTGCCATGATGGCTCTGGTGCTGGACACAGGTGGGTGGCAGCAGTAGAGTGAGCTGGCACCCAGGAGCAGAGCTGGTGCCCAAGGTGGCATTCAGGGCTTGTGGAAATGGAGCAGGGCTAGGGGCTGGGAGTCAAACACCCCAGCTGTCCTGCAGGGAAGGACATAGCCTGTCCATGTTATCCCCTGCAACATGTTTTAAGTACTGGAAAGGGATGTGGTTAAGCAAGATGGCGTGATGAATCAGATGTGGAGTTGGCGAAATGCCTGAGGACTCCTGCTTCTCGTCTTTTAGATGCCAGACTCTGAACCCTCCCTCTGCTCTATTCCAGCTGCATAGTAGGTGGGCCTTTGTTCTTCTGAGACAGCATTAATTTGACTTTATGGAGTGTAGAGATTTCTTTTTCCTGTTTTTGAATTTCTTAATCCGCATCCTCTTGTCCACGTGTGGGAAAGCCTGTTACTGGTCACAAACAACCTCTGAGGGAATTTTCCATGAAGAGGGATGGCAGAATTTTTATTTGTACACATGGCTTCAAAAATGGATGTCTTGTACCATTCATCTTCATGTGCCAACACTTTCTCTAATTAGACTGTGGATCAAATGAGCAAAGGAGCTCAAGCGTAGCTCCACTGCAAGTCTGCTCCTACCATATCACCATCTGCTCTCCGTGCACACAGGCAGGTGGGGATATCCTAGAGAGAAGGAGCTGTAGCTGTAGCTTGCCCACTCCCCTCCTGTTATCACTTCCATTCCTCATCATATAAGGTAGGCACGACCATGCCATTCCATTTACCCCACTGCCTGCGTGCCCCAGGTCCCTTTCCATGCAGCATGTAACCCTCAGGTTGCCAGCCCCGTGGCCACTTTGCCTTTTTGCAGTGTTGTTGCTTCTCTGCTGGTCCGTTCCCTCCACCCCAACATTCATATGCATGCCAGGCAGGTCAGATAGTGATGGATCATAGATCAATCCGTGCGATTGGCTTTGCCATGTCAGGGGATGTTGCTTCAAGCCCATCCTCATTTGATGGTGGTTTAGGAGGTCAGGGGTGGAGATGTGTTTCTTTCTTTGATTTTTAAATCCACGGTAAAATCCAAGAAAATTCCCTGTAGCGAGATATAAATGATTTTCACAGGTTTGCTGTAGGGGAAACATTGCCAATCAAAACTTACTATATTGGTGTTTATCCTCAGAAAGTCCCAGCCACAACAGGGAACTGGAGGCTGTGATTCCCCCGATCCCTTTCATCAGAGTCTCCCCAGTATAATGAAGCTGAAAGTCAGCATCCCGTAGCAATTAGCAGGCCTGTGACACAGCTCTGAACATGCTCAGTCTCTCTAAAGCCAAAGGGGATACCTCGTGAATAGAGCTGGGATAGCCCTGCTTTCCAAACTGTGACCAAGAGTCGGTGTATTTGGTATTGACGAGCTCCCTGAAGTTGCTGAAGGAGTGGAAGGTGTCCGTGTAGCGACCCTGCGAGTGGACACGGGGGCCCTGCACACCGAGCTGGGATCAGTTAAAGATGCATTGAGATAAGGTTTCTGTGTAACCAGGGGTGGAAGAAGCTGAAGGGCTTTAACTGTCTTATTCCGCATATATTAATGTATGAAGCATCATTAGAGACTGTGAAGGAATAAATACATCCTATCATGGCATGAAGGCAACTCACATTCCTTAAAATTATGACTCAGTACAAGCTGATATTATTTCCCTGTCTCTATCTGTGCTACGATTGTTTTTCCACTCTCTGCTTCCTGGCTCTCGGAGCAGTAACTTTCCCCCACAGCACTGTAACTGAGAACACAAGCCTGACACGGACTGCTTTTCATTAACATCCATTTAAATGAGAGAGGGAGAGGGGGAGAGAGGCAGAGGCGTGTATTTGTTCTGGGGATTATGAGCTGTAATAAATTCTTTCTGGGGACTTTTTTTCGCTCCTGGGATTTGCCTGCACTAAGCTTTGGGCTTGTAGTTTGTTATCAGCAGTGTTACACTAAACCACACTTAAGGAAGTGCTCAAAGCCCCTGTTTGAGAGGTAAGAGCTCTTCTCTCCATGGTCTGGCTTTAGACCTCATATTTGGTCTGCAAATGACTCTGCCAGGCTATATAGTGTCCCAGTCCTCTCCCCACTGGACATCTCCTGCCACGATTCAGATTCTGCATCTCTTCTCAGTTTGTCTTGTACGCAGTTGTAATGCCCTGGGAATTTCCACGGGGCTCCAAGCCCTGCGTTCCCCTCTCTGGACAGCTTCAGTTGGGTGCCAAGCCCAAACTGTGGCTGCAGCCAGAACTTCACAGTTCATAGAGACTGGGATCACCTGGTCCCAGAGCTGGGATGCTGCAGGAAGGTGGCGGGGAGCCGTGGTGAGATCAGCCTGAGCCTGCAGCACCCCCTGCTCCTGCTGTGAATCCTGACAAGCTTCCCCATGCAGCCCACGGAGCTCTGCCTGGCACAGCACCCTGCCTCACAGCGCACAGCATTGTCTTCCCTTCACTTTATGGCTGCTTTCACCCCCCCAGCCTCATAAACTGAGCTGTGTGCCCAACTCTGCATGCAGCAGCGTTTTCCCACTCCATGTTCACTCTCCCAGCTGCCCCCCAGAGAGCCCTGGAGGCAACCTCTGCCTGCTCGGCCACCCCACATGTCCTGTGCCCATGGTGCTGCCCCTACAGACCCTTCCAGCTCTTCCAGATCCACGCTGCTTTTCAGTGTGACAGTGAAGTCCCCAACCCGTTGAAACTGAAAGGAGACCTTTTCTTCTTGTGAGAAGGTAACATTTAAAGGCATCCCTTGGGCTCCCCTATCTGGCAGCCCAGCTGGTGCTCTTTTGTGTGCGTGCCACTCTTGAAATGCCAGCTTTGGTCTTAAAGGGAGCCAGCAGAAGGCAAGGCTCGCTCCTGCTGTAATTGATTCCTCATCGCTCCTCACTGGCCTTTATTCTTGCTTTTGTTTGGGGAGAAGGAATAATACAGATTACAAGAGAAATGTGAAGATTGCCTTGTTTGGGGAGAGTAACAACAGGATTGCGGGCATCCTGGGACTTCTCTTGTGTTTGCCCGCCTCTGGTCAGCTGGAGAGATTCGGCAGCAGATAGATGGCCCGTCTTTGTGTGTGCCCTTAGGAAATGCCAGGCACATCTGATAGAGGAGATGGGGAAAAGGCGATGGCTAAACAAAGAGGTGACAAAACTGGCCAGATGAATTTGGACTCTGATACAAGAAACCGGGCGTGAATTTAGTACAAAAACAGACAAAAGACTTGGCTGCAACAGCTGGCATAGGAGAACATCCCAGAAGGGCCTTTCACATCTCCACTGATAGAGGCATGGGGGTTGGAGGGTAGGTCCTACTTTGCTTTTTCTTCACCTTTGACTGTTGGAAAGGCAGAAGAGCTCAGGTATTCCTGTTCTCTGGTATATTCTTTCTCAGGTCTTAGAGCACTCGTAAAACATTTGATGTTTCTGAATTCCCCTCTCAGCCAGTGAACGTTATTGTCCCTCTTCATTACCTTCATCATGTCATGTCAGCGGATAAGGGGAATAAAGCATGGAGGGTGAAAGCAGTTTGCTAAGGATCGTGTGCCCAGTTAGTGTCACAGCTGTGAATGGGGTCCCCAGTCCCCACACAGGAGTGGTCCATGCATTGCCCACCTTCTGCACGGTGGTATTTGGGTGATGAATTTCTGCTCCAGGAGGAGCATCTTTGGGATCTTACAAGCATCAGGTTTGGCCTGAACTTGTGTGTCATGCTGAAAGGTACACAGGGTATGAGCAGAGTTAATTAGGCCTGAGAGGGATGTTGCCACATTGCACAGAGGTGGGTGTGAGGAGGTGTGGATTCACCAGGGGTCAGGAGCTATGGACTTCAATATCTCCATAGGCTCCACCTTCCATTTGAGCCAGAGCCTTCATCTGCTTCCTGCATAAGGATTCTGATGTAAGTAGGATCCTGGAACAATATCTGGTGCTAGGGCAGTGGGCTGCACCCAAAGCTTTCCCTTGGAAAATACAAAGCCCTGCAGCACTTGTTCCATTACGGAGCTGCCTTTCAGGCCAGACTGAAAAGCAGAGATAAAGAAGCTCTGAGCAATTAGAGAGATGACTTGGGGCTTTCTGTAGTGCAGGACTGCTAAATTAGATGGCTCTGCCTGTAGCTCAGTTCTGAATGCTCATTTCCAGGCACTTCCACCCCAGGATACATGCCATTAAGCTGGACTGGCAGACTGTGGCAGACAGACACACAGAGGAAAGGACTAAAGCCGAAGACTTGTGCAATCTTTAACACCTATGACACTGTCAGCCCAGCTCGTATGGACAGGGGCTTCACCCCTGTTTAGTTTGAAGGCCTAGAGTCCCTGCCATGTCTCCCAGAAGCACATTCCCAGTGACAGTGCTACTGGAGAAAGGAGGGTTTGTGGTTGTTTCCCAGCCTTGGGGAGGCTTTGTGACTTAGCTGGGATTGCACGTAGGCTACAAGCAGCAGATCTGACCCCCCTTTGCACCTCTGACTGATTTGTAAGACAGTCATGGGCATATTGCTTGGCTGTTTTGACCTTCAGTTTTCAGTGTGTAGACAGGGATGGTGAAACATAGCATGTTGTGGGCAGATAGGGGAGCTTCCTTTCCAATTGCAAACCTCTTGAAGAGTGCCTGCTCATGTTCAGTACAGTTCTACTAGGGAATTTGGAGGCCAAAAGGTTGAAACTTTTTCTCCACTCACTGCAAGGACAGTGAGCTGTCAGCCAGGAAATGCTCAGGCTCAGTTTGGGTTCAGGCCAGGTATTCACAGCCAGTGCTTTGGGGGCACTGATTTGCATTCCAGATGCTTCTCTGGGTCCCTTTCTATCTTTCCTTCTCTTTTATCCTAGGGCACCAAAGTTCATTTGCCGCCTGATTTGTCCCAGCGCTGGCTGCTCAGCCAGGCTCTGGTGTAGCAGATCCTAGCTGCAAGTCCCCAAATGAGGTTAGAATAGACAGCGGTTGTTTTTAATCCATGCTTGCTGGCAGCTCCACATTAATTCTTCATTCTCTCTCAGTTCCTCACCTCACCAGCTCTGGCCTCTGTAATTAGCTGCTCTGAACACACTGTGGCTGACATTGATCTATGGGGTTGCATAGACCCCGCGTGGGCCATCGGTTTGGCCACAGGCCCCAGTGAGGACTGGGTATGCTTCCCAGTGAGATTTCCCCGAAGCTCCAGAGGTCAAGGAGGACA
Source organism: Netta rufina (assembly GCF_964035555.1). Classification (NCBI taxonomy): domain Eukaryota; kingdom Metazoa; phylum Chordata; class Aves; order Anseriformes; family Anatidae; genus Netta; species Netta rufina. Next base: position 35,423,586 of record NC_140125.1, on the reverse strand, counting down.
CCAAGAAGCCAGTGGCTCAAAGCTGGTTTTGCCAGAGGCTCCTGTGGTGTCTTCTGCCCATCCTAGGCATCGCATTTCCAGGAGAGTGATCCCACCTGCTTGCCTCTGTGTCCCTGAGCTCGCACAGTGCCAGCTGATCCCAGGAGAGAAACAAGTTATTTCTCTCCTCTCCTTGGGCTGTGGTGTGCATCTCAGCTGGGAAACTCAGAACCACTGGGGAAAGGAATTCAATAGCGGGATATTTCCAGGCAGAAGGATGTTTCTCCCCTTTCTCTTATTCGCTTTTGGCTTGCAGGAATTGGAAGGGGGATGTTGGCTCTGCGGGCTGGTCAGGCTGCATTCCAGGTGGTGAGATGTCCTCCCGATGACAGGAGGAATCCCTCCTTCCCTGCAAACCCTGCAGTCCTGCCCTCTCCCTGGCTGGTCAGGCCTTTCATCTGGTTTTCTCAGCCAGCATTAATGCTAGAGCTTCTGAATATTTCCAGTCAATAACCGTGCCCGTCTTTTCTCAGTTCACTAAATTATACACGTATTTCATTCTTTTAACCTTTTCTTGTAAGTCAGCCACTCAGAATCTAAACATTTAATCATCTTTATTGTGCATCTCTGAACTCCCTGTAATGTATCTCGCTCTCTGACAGCCAGGCACTTGACAGGGGTACTTCCATGTCCTTGTCCTTCACACAGTAACCCCAGGGCTGACATGCCAAGAAGAATTTCAGGGTATTGTATAGGAAGGACATTATTTAGGAAAGCCTCTTTCCCTACCCCTTCACCTGACCGTTCCCTTATGCCTCTCAGAAAAGCGCACCAGGTGGGAAAGCAGCATCCCAAGCACAGACAGACTAAGGACACCTAAGTAAAGGCTGTTATTGCCTCTCTGCTCTCAGAGGTAATACGTCTGGGTATGGAGACCAGAAACACTGATGAACAACCATAGAGTCATGATTGATTTTTTTGGTTCACCAGCTGAATTGAAAAAAAAAAAAAAAAAAAAGAAAGTGTTTCAGTTCAACCCCAAATGAATGTTTAAAAATGTTTTCAGAAAAGGAAAAAAACAACAACAACAAAAAAACAGTCAGCTGAGAAAGATTGCTGAAAAGACACTACAGAAAGGTAAACAGATAGTTTCATTTGTGGGTGGAGTGTAGGGGGGGTGTGACAATTTTCAAAGCAAAAACTGTAAGCGCTTTGAGATTTGTTGGCTTTGTTTTTGTTTTAATGGTAGACAAAACCTTTGGGGAATTGTTTTGATTGCAAGGGCCTAAAGCCAGTGCTGATTCACGGAGTGTTTGTGTCCCTCTGAAACCTGGGGGCTGGGATGGGAAGCAAGTGGCTGCTGAGGACATGGGTCACATTTCTAATGGCCAGAGAGCAAGAAGAAGGCTGTAGGCTGCATGTGCCAGGTGTTAGTGGTGAATGTGGAGAGGGGAATATGTGTCCCGGTCTCCCCAGTTCAAGTGGGATGTGGAGGAACTGGTGTGGGTCCATCGGAGAAGCATCAGGCTGGTCAAGGGCCAGGAGCACATGTCCTGGAGAAGAGAGGTCGAAGGAGCTGGACTTGCTCAGTCTGGTGAAGAGGAGGCTGCTATCAGCCCTTGGCCCCTGACTATTTGAAGGGTAATTACAAAGATAACTGGTCCAAACTCTTTCCAGTAATATGTGACAATATAACAGGGAACAGTGGCCACACATGGCAGCATTGAAGGTTCATGTTGGACATTCAGAAAAGCTGTTGTCCTCAGAGAATTTCAGGAAACAGCTTCAGGCAGGAGGTTGAACAGGACCTCTCTGGAAGTCCCTTGCAGCAAGCTTTTCTGCAACCCACTTCTTGTGCAAGGCCACATCAGCCATGCCACAGACTCTTTCTTCCTCATCAGGTCCTCTCTGTCTTCATCAGGGTCTGTATCCTCCTTGGATAGCCCAGGTGGTTGAAATATTGCCAGTGGAACATGCAGGTCAACCCAGAAGAAAAAGCTACGCCGAGGATCAGCCCATCGGGCTGGGCTTCCTGCATACCCCCTGTCACCAGTGCCCGGTTTCTCCCCTACAGGCTCCTTGAATCTGCTGGTTCGTGTGCGGAACAAGCGGGCCATCGACACCCAGGTGTGGTCGCTCAGCGGGAACAGGGGGAACATGTGGCAGCAAGCACACGTGCCCATCAACCCGCCAGGACCCTTCCAGGTAAGTCAGGTCCACCACCAGGGAGCTGCCTGCCACCTACCCCATCCATGTGCCATGGCCCATAGGACATCTCCCAGCACAGGTCTGCCTCCATGGCATGGGGACTGGTCAGGCATGGGGAGGGCACACGGGAGCTCTGCACCCTCAGGGTCACCAGAGCTAATTAGTGGAAATCAGAGGTGACAGCGCTGGAGGTTTCTCATAGCGTGTCTTACAAGAGCCCACCCCCACGGTGCCTCTGGTTTAGGACCATAGGACAGCCTGTGAATGTGGACTGGGCATGCTGTATCCCCTTGACAAGTCATTTATGAGTAACAGACAAGTGTGTGGCTTTGTTACTGGATGTTTTATTGCAGGTGCCTTTGCCCAACAGGGTACTTGGCTGTTGTAGGGTTGTTTGTGAGAGCTGGGGCTGTGCAGGCTGGTAAGATGTGGTACTGTGGCAAAACGCCCAGCACGCTTTTGGGTACTGTAAAATAATAAATAAGGATTTAGTTACTCTTGTGAGTGCTATTCAGTGCTGGGTTTGCTCATGTAACATACTAAATAAAGCAAAACTCTACATGCTCATTTTTTGACTGCAGATGCTAAGCACACGGGGGTTGGCCCGCTAAGCTATGGGGCTCAGCCCTCCAAATCCTGTGGGTGCTGGAGAGATAGGGGGAGTCAATCACTGGGGGACCGGTAAGGGCTGGTCTGTGCCCTGCTCATCCCTGCAGAGCCCCGCAGTGAGGCTGTTCCCCCTGCATGGGAAGTGAGCAGGTCCTCCGCAGCTTCACAGGGGGCTCTGCCCCGTGCTCTGGTTGCAGATCATCTTTGAAGGTGTCCGGGGCACGAGCTACGAGGGGGACATTGCCATCGACGATGTCACTCTGAAAAAGGGGGACTGTCCGAGGAAGCCAATTGGACCAAACAAGGGTGAGAGTGTGTGTGCCTCAGGGGAAAACCAGCCGGTGGGGGTGCAGACGTGAATGCATGTGCTAGGGATGTATAGCTCCTTTCACAGCACAGCGATGTACTGATGGGACCCGACAAGATGGTCAGCTCCACCAACAGAAGATAGGAGAGGCCCTGTCAGACCCTTGAACTCATTCTTTATAGCAGTGAGTCAGCAAGAGCTCAGAGGAGCATCCTGTAGGAGCTGAGCTGCCAGACACCAGCATGCTGAAGTCCATGCCAGTAGGTTGGATTGGGGGTGTTGCCCCCAGGCTGCTAAAAGCTTCTGCAATATTTAATTTCCTGGAAGCCCTAGGTATGGTGGCTTTGGAAAGGGAAAGTGCTAAAGGGCTTCTGCAGGGTTAAGTCAACTTTTATCCAGGAAAAAAAATCTGCCTCTTGTGGCCTGGAGCAAGGAGTGCTGTTCTTCTTCCCATTGACCTCTGAGCAGAGAGGCATGGCCAGGCAGGTTATTACACGAGTGATGGGAGCAAGCTACCTGAGCTGGATATCACCTCCCTCCTGATCCTGACAAAGGTGCTTAGCTCACATCCACGTTTTCCTGGTGCCGGCTTTCCAGGAAATGAGACAGCCCCATCTCACTGAGGTCGAAGCCATAGCAAGGTGCACAATCAGTATGCAGATGTTAGTCCCGGGGTAGGAATCACTGGTGTGTCCCATGCCTTAGTCCTGACTGTGCCCTCAGTAACATGCCCCGGTTAGGCAGGAGAGCTGATGTCCACTGTATGCAAGCCAGAGATTTGCAAGCATGGTTTGATTTGTTTATTTTGAAAGAAAAAAGAAAAATAATGTTGAGAAAGATTTTCTGTCAACAATTTTCTTAGTTCCAAAGGTGAAGGGGAAAACAAAACATCAAAACAGGCAGAACACCCCAAAAATGTCCAAATTTTCAGTGCAGTTAAAGATCTGTTTCAGCCTAGCATGGCCGAACTCCAACCAAACCACAAGCAGAACTTTTTCTTTGGCTCAAGTTGAATCTTCTGAGGAAGAGAGGAGGTTGGATTGCAAAAGTAACCAAGACTCAGCATTTTCACCCGTGCTGGAAAGAAAATAAAATTGGGAAGCCTTGAAAATGTCCAGGGAAGGGTATAAAGACCTTTCATTAGATCTGAGATGTGCTTTGTGGTTTGGGGTGGGAGGAGAGGTGTTGACACTGATGTGCACTGACGTGTTTGATGAGGTCTGTCTCTGTCCCATCACTAATTCTCTTTTTCTCTCCTTGGCTGGCAGCGGTTGCTTTTCCAGGAAGCGGAGTCCCAGCCCTGCACAGCCCTTGTCTTTGTGGCCCATTGACTTTCTTCCTTTACGTGCTGCTCAGATGATGGCAAGTGAGCGCTCCTGTCTTCGGACCGAGACATTCCTGCTCCTTTCCTACTCAGCCACCTCTGCTCCTCTTCCTCCCCTCCTCACTGGCACACCAAAGTGTCCATACGTTACCAAAGACTGACAGGCATGACCACGCAAAGGGATCTGGCTCAGAACTGGAGCACTCCTTGAGAAAGTCGTAATGTCTAAAACAAAATTAAAAAAATAAAGACAAGGTTTTTTTAAAAGCACGTGCACAAGAGAGTGAGAGAAAGAGAGGAAGGAAGGAAAGAAACAGAAAAACAGGAAAGAAGGAATGAAAGACAGAAAATAGGAATGAAGAAATGTGAAGAGCAACTAAAGGAGGAAAAAAAACACCCCCATGGTTCCTCGGGAATGTCGGACAGGGCTTCCTCAGGGAAGTGGGAACTTGTTTTAAACAAACAAACAAACAAACAAACAAAAAATATATTAAAGCACAAATTTCTACCAGAACAGTTACCTTCTTTACTGCAGAGCCCACGGCTTCGTGGACGACACACCGCAGTGCTCCCCTCAGCACCCCTGCTCCCCTGCTGGCTGGGGCTGCCCTGCAGCACCGCAGCGGCAGCCCCACGTGCTGGCAGCCGGAGCACCTTGCCTCGTCCGCATGTGCTTCAGTGTCTCCATCCACCCTCATCCTCCAGGCTCCCATGTATTTAATTGCCCCCCCCTACCCCCGGTGTGGTTTGCTTTGGCTCGCGCTGCCGTCCTGTCCCCACCTCTCTGTGCTTCTCGCCCGGCTGCCTGAAGAAGACGGAGCAGGAATGGACCCATCCCATGGACCGCGCTCAGGGGTGGGGGAGGCCCGGCTGGAGCCGGTGTGGTGCTGGCCTCAGCCTCGTTCCCTCTCTCAGCACCTCCAGCTGGGTGGAGAAGCTGTGAGAGCAGGTCTGAGCTGCAGACAGAAAGGTCTCTCAGCGGGGCTGAGGGATGCGCTGGGGTGGGGTGGGGTGGGATGGGAAGGGGGAAGCTGTTGCACATTGGCTTCCCCCTACTTATTTTGGGATATGAGCTGCCTCAGCCCTAAGACCAGGATTGTTTCTCTGTCTGTCTCATTAGTTATTTATTATAATCTTTAATTCCTTTGCCTAACTCCCCAGCACTCGAGCGTTTTGGGTTATGGGAAGGGTCAGGCATCTCAACCTCCTCCCGCCAAGCAGCAGGCCCTGTGCCCACAAGGCAGCCCCTGGTCAGAAAACTGCTGAGGCCTTATCTGCAGAGATTGTGAAATGTGGCAACAGCACCGCTGCTCGGGGGAGAGGTGGCTGGGTTTTGTCAGCACGTGCAGGCTTAGGGCTACTCCGCTCTCACTGGCAACAAAATAGGTTGAGGAGCTGCAGGGTGGGACAGGCAGGAAAGTGCCCCAAGAAAGGATGGAGGCAAAAAGCTGGACTAGAGAAAGGGGCTCGTTCTGAGCTCTGCTGCTGTTTGTGCCTGAGACACATGGGAACAGACAGGGAGTGGGGGCTTCATCTTCTTTCTGCTGGCATCAGGAAGGGGTAAAGCTGGTGTCTCTGCAGCAGACCTGGCCTGCTCAGGGTGGAGGCACATGCTGCTTCAGGTGAAGCCCCAGGAGAAGGGACTGCCCTGCACTGTGAGAGCCTTGCTGCTACTGGAAGCAGCTCAGGGCATGATCTGCCTCCCTGCACGGGACAGAGTTGGCCCCACAGTACTGTGGACTGGGGTTTACCAGCCTGCTATATAAACAGGATTTCTCCCCCTAAGGGGCACCCCACCTGTACTCCACACCCAGGGCACCACAGATGCACAATGAGCTCTCTCACCACCCCCCGTACCCACGGCTCTCTCCCCATTTCTGATGACCACATCAGCTTCCCTGAGACAGCTGCGTTTGTCCAAAACCACCTGAATGTACTGGCTGCCTCCTGCGCTGCTCAGCTTCTGGAAACAGCTGGTGCCTCCTTTCCTCCACTGATGGAGGGGAAAAGCTTTTATTTAACTCCCAAGAAATGCAGTCTGAAGTCCTCAAACCCAGCTCTCTTTGCTCCTGGGCAGGAGTTCCTCTGCACTAACACTTCCCATCCAGCTTTGGAGAGAGAAAATGGCATCAGCTCTGAGTGATGAGGGGAACTCCTTCAGAGTGGGCCTTGCAAGACAGGTGAAAGGGGATGAGAGGGGTCTCCCTTGCTCCTGTTGCTCTTCTCCACTTCCAGGAATGATCCCTATCATCTGCTCTGTCTCCATTCCTCCCTCCAGAGCCCAGACCTTGATCACACTGAATATCTGACCAGGAGATCTGTGGCAGTCTCCCAGGGCCAGGAAGCGCTGTGGGATGTTGTGTGTGCCTAGAGCAACTCAGCTTCTTGCTGTCTGTTGCTGTTTTCACAGGCAATCAGTGCCCTTGTCATCTCTTAGCTGAGCTCTTTCAGTCCAATGCTCTGCTCTTCCTGTCCTCCGTGTCTGTTGGAGGCCAGAATTCATCACTCTGCCCCTGGCAAGAGCTCAGGGCAACCACCTCACCTCCTAGGCCTTGAGGCAGAGATCCTCATGGCCTTGCTCCAGCACTGGTGGAACATACCTGTGAGGAAGGGTGTAAATGCCTCACAAGCTGACCCGTGGCCATGGGTCCAGGGTAGATCAAGCAGCTTGCCCCAGCCAGAGGTGAAGCCTTCTCCTGCTGCCAGGAGCAGGCGTGCCTCTTGCCGGCACAGCAGCCTCAGAAACAGTCTCAGGGAGCCCCTTCCCTCTTAGAGCTCTTCTCCTTTACCTCTGGCTTGAAAGCAGCTGCTGGCGAGTTTGGGGGAAAGTCATTAACCCAAGTGCCTCGGCTTGTCAGAAGTACCGAGGAAGAAAGGAAGGACCTCATTTCCCTGGCAGGTGTGCAGAGAGAGCGTAGCAGAGGAAAGAGGCACTTCAGCAGCAAGGATGAGAAGCTGTGCAGCGATGGAGGGGGTCTGTGCGTGTGTGTGTGTGCTGTGGTGGAGGGGAAGGCTCCATCCCTGCTCTCCAAGGGCAGTGGTATTTGGGGTTTGCTACCCCAGCCCCATGCTTGAGGGGGCAATTCTTCTCGAGGAGGTAATGCACCCCAGGTGAGATATAAAGCCATGCCCCTTACCCCTCAAAATTAAAGACCCCCTCACACTATTCGCAGTGTTCTGGCTAAGTAACTGTCCTTAAACTTAATTACAGACTGTCTTCTTAAATATCTGTTGCAGTCCCAACTGGGTACATTATGTTTCTCTCCCTGATGTTTTATGTTGCTGTGTGCCTATCGAGTAGCTGCTTTATTCTGCTCCAGAAGTGGCTGCATTTCAGTGATGGTGGAGATTATTCCTGTACATAGAATGAAAGTCCCTGCAGAAGAAAAGTGCAATATAAATTTAAGAGACTGCTTTTATTTACAAGGAGACCTCTGCTTGGTAGTTGTAGAAATACATTAGGAAGAATGCTGTGTGGGTGTTAGCCGATATATACTCCATTTCTTTTTTTTTCTTCTTTTTTTTTTTTCTTTTTTTTTTCCAGAGTATAAAACAGAAAATATGTGAGTGTGCAGGCTCCTGGGTATAAGCTGTAGATATTAGAAGTAGTGACTGCTACTGTGTAGTTACAAGCGGGGCTTACAAAGAAACTTTCATTTGAAACCTCTTTTTGTAGTTGTTCATTGTATTCTGAAAAGAAAAAAAAAATACAGTTTTTGTATTATAATTTTCCATGTTTTGATGCAAGTCCCAATAACAGGTCATCAACAGGACTTTAATCAATGGCTTTTAGCAACACAAATACAAATTCCTACTACTTGCTCCGAGGAGCAGCTCCCGGCTGGTAGTAGTAATAGCCTATTTTTCTCCCACGTAGATCAGCCGCTGGAAAGCGAGGGAGCAAATGTGTTTCATCTGATGCGAAGTTAAGTAATTCGGAATGCCTGAGCACTGCTCTTTCCAGCCGTATGGGAGCGAAAAGATGTTTCATCTCCGTGACAAATCTCAGCGCGGCGCGGAGCGTGTGAATGGCTCTGCAGCTCCTGAGCTGCACGGGTGGGCACGGCACGCCTGGTCTGCCCCGCAGCGACGGGGAGCCCGGCTTCTGGGAGGTGGTTTTGTTCTGGAAGGAGGTAGGGCGGTGATCAGGGGGACAGTGGTGGTGGTGGTGGGGGGTGTTCAGGTGTTTAGGCTGGAAAATCTCCTGCAAGGATAATTTGTGGTTGTATGAACGAGAATAGTAAATGCCATACAAATTGTGTACCGCTCTCCATTGCTGTTCGAAGTATGGAAATCTGATTTCTCTCTGTACAAAGTCCTGCGGGTGCACTCCTCCAGAATGACGTGGAAATGCAACAGTGCCGCAGGGAGGGCAGGGAGCCCCCTCCCCAGCCTGTCGCTCCCTCTCCGCACCCGGAGAACCGCTCTGCTCTTGGGCACCCAGCCGGCTGGGACGGTCACCAAGCAGCATCCCTCCATCACTGCCCTCAGCCTTGCCTCCAGGCTGCGCCCACCCCTGTGCAAGGTGCCGGCAGGAGGAATCCCTGCTCCCCTCTATCCCTCAGCAAGGCTCAGGCAGGGAGTTCTGCCTGTGGGAATAGCCAGGGGCTCCTTCATCCGTCATCGCCCCCGGATGATGCCCAGCTCTGCACCCAGGGAGCAGGATGCTGCTTTTGATGGGGACAGGAGCTGCACTGTGAGTGTCTGCTGTGCGAGAGAGAAGCCATCTCTCACCCTCAAGGCTTTGGCAGGGATCTGAACTGCTCAGGGCATCTTGTCTCTTCCAGGCTGCCTTCAATGTGGGTGCACCCTGCACTACAGAGCCACCAGGCATACAGCAGCATGACCCCATGCAGGCTGCTGGGGAAGCCAGGTGCTGCCTCCATGTGTGTTTTACTTTGGCCCCACTATTACCTGCTCATCCCGCTCGGCCTGGGAAGGCATTTAATGTAGACAAAAGGCATTTGCAGAAAAACAAGTCCCGGAGAGCTCTGGAAATTGCATTTTAACAGGACCCAATTTACATTCCCTGGTAATAACTGGCAGCTGGTGGTTTCCAGCAGGGAGCTGAATAGCCCCAGTACACTCAGCATCCCAATTGGTAGCTGTGATATATATGTGCTTTTCAGCAGTCACCCTTTTGGAGCAAGACACGTGCCAGTTTGCCTGATTGTCTGCAACCACCCAGCCCATCACGGGGGATTCTGGGGTCTTCAGGTGGCTGCTCACAGCCTGGTGTGGTCACCTTCTCCATCTGGCTCCCTCCAGTCCTGGCACAGGGTTGCTGGGTCTGCCTGGGTGCTGGTGATGGAGCAGAAAGACACGAGGACTTCAGGGCATGTGTTGGCTCCATCAAGGACCTTGTGAAGGTCACATCCTGTCTTCCCATGGGAAAAAGAGGGCTCACAACAGCGCCAAGGATGGCTGAGAGGATGAACCAGGGCATGATGGCATTAATCGTGAAAAGGAAAGAAGGCTCCACACTGCATTGCTCTTGTTTTCAGTGGTGGCAGGCAGTGGGCTCAGCTCTGCAGCTGCTTGGATGGTAGGTGAAGGAGAAGAAAGAAAAGCCCTTAGATCAGATTGCTCAGCTTGAACCTGTACCACTGCAATGGTGAAAAGCCCTGGGGAAGCTGCAAAGGAACAGGAGCAAGGGAGGAGCTGTCTCTGCTGGCAGGGAGAGCTGGGCAAATAGCTTTTGTGTGGAGACCTGGGAAGGTCTGCGCTTTTTTGTATAGCTTGGGGATGGCCTATAAACCACTTGCTGCTGTGGAAGGAGGCACAATTTTATGCTTCCATTGACTCCTGCCCTAAAGGCTGATTTAGCTATGAGTGCTTGGCTTGCAGTGGGATTTTTTACCCCCAGGGTGGCCTGGACGCAGCATAGCACAGCTGGACAGCCCTCACACAGTGCCATTCCCCACAGCAGGGCTGGTGCCCAGGGCTGGCTGCTCTGCTGGCGGTGGTTGATGTGATAATGGCCAGTCCTTGGCTAAGCACTGAGCCTGCTGAAGGGTAACTGGCTGCTCTGCCACCCTGCATCAGCATCTCTGCGTTCCTCCTGGTCTCCTTTGGCAGAAGGAGCTGGGCTCTGGTCCTGCCATTTAGGCAGCAGCGTGGCTTTTGGTTGCATAAAACCCAGCTGTTACCGCGAGGATTTACTCCTGGATGATCAAAACTCGCATACCTGTGGCATAAGCTCATCAGCACAGACAGGCACCGGATAGGAGCTGAAATACATCAGGCATTGGCAGTCCTGCTCAGGCAGGGGGGTGAGCAGCAACTTCTTTGCCCCCAGCATTACAGCTGCTCTGGGTGCAGGCTGAGCCCACACAGCTCCAAGAGAGCTGCCCCACCTCCCCACCTGCATCTCCGCCCCTGCTGGCAGGCACCAGCTGGTTTTCTTTTGGTGCTGTGATAATAAGATGGCATTGAGATGAAGATGTCTCCAGGAGTTGTTTGCACGGTGTAGGTCCAGCTCTGGTGAGGTGCGTCATCTTAGCAGCATGTGAAGAGATCAGGACTGCAAACGGAGGTGTGGGTGTGCAGCAGCTGCCAGCGATGCAGTAGAGAGGAGAAAGGACTTAAAAACCTCTTCTGGATGCAGCAGCTTCCCACCTTTCCCTTCTCCCACTGGCCACACTCGAACCCTTTGCAGGTCTCCGGGTGGGTCAGCCCATCCCTCAGCCAGCCCAGGAGGTGATTGCAGATGTTTCCCCTCAAGTGCCTGATCCTGTGCTGAGCACCTCGGGCAAGGTGCTGAGCACCCTCCAAGGTGGGGACATTCAGTATATATCTTGTCCCACTGGGCCTTGGTCCCAGGAATTGGTTACTGGTACCAGTAAACACGGAGCAACAGCCAGCAGAGGCTGTAATGGCACGGTGAGCTCAGACAGCACCTAGGTTGTGGTGAGAGGGGAAAATCAATTCCTTGCTGCCACTGGAGAATTCCCTGGGAAATTCAGATGCTGGTGGGGGAAGCAGAGCAAAGGAGCTTTCCTGTGCATTTATCTGGTTGTTTCCTAGGGGCCCCTGGTACGTAACATCCCAGGACAAGAAGACTCCCAGAGTTTGCTGGAGGTGACCTGTTGCTCTCATCAAGCCTTGCTGTTTGTCCTCTTCTGCTCCCCAGCCCTAGCTTCTCAGTGCATTGGTGTAACTGGTGGCATCAGCTCTGGGTAAAGAGGCCTAGTGCCAGTGTTTTTAAGTAGATGATCTTGGCCTATTTTCATGGCTCTTGGGATCGTCTAGATCTACCCTCTCACCCCAGAGGGCTCCACGACATGCATCCATCTCTCAGGACATTCCCAAAAAGCTGGGGATGCTACAGATACTTGGCTCTTCTTTGTGTTTTTGGTCATAGCCCTTGCCTAACAGCATGGAGACAGTCCCCTGAGTCTAGATGGGGTGGGAGATTTGGTGCTGGATGGTTTCACTTGGGTCTTTTTCCCCAGCCAGAACCATCCTGCCTGTATCACAACGCACACAGAGGAGGAAAGGGGCTGTCACCCAGTATGCGACTGTCTCACGGGGCAGCAGCTGTGGCCAGAGGTGAGCATCAGGCAGTGCTTCCCACACTCTTCCTCACTCCATCCCCCTGCCCCAAACTCACCCTCACCAGGCATTTCATTTCCAGCCTGGAGAGACCAGCAGCAGATCATCCCTGGATCCCATAGATGGGGATCACACCAAAATCCCGTCCTCAGCTTGCAAGGGGCAGGGAGAACCAGCTCAGGCCCAACAGTGAGCCACTTCAGTGGGATCCAGAGCCAGCAAGATGCCACCCCTCTCATGCTTCCAGGTTGCCAAGGCCAGTAGAAAGTATGTGTTGACCTGACGGAAGCACCCAGAAACACCCCCCCAAAAGGAGCTGCGCACAGACTCTGTGTATTTGGGGATACCACGGAGAAAAGGGGGGTCCTCTGGTGTCGCCTGTTTCTTTACACATCGGCATCCTGGGTGGGGGCCCTGGGACAGAGCCTCCACCTGCCTCCTCATCGCCACCACGTCTTGTCCTGTCCCGCTCCACATCTCGTAGGGTGCTGCCTCTGCCATCGAGCAGAGCCGGGGCCCTCTCGCCGCCACGACACCCAGACGTCCGCAACGTTCAAAGCACAAAGCACAAAGGGACTGAACCGAACCTTTTAAACAGGGTGAGATGTTTTATAAGCGTTGCCTCATCCACCTCCCACCCCCCCACACACCCCGATGCGCCCGCCGTGTAACCTATAGACTCTCAGCGTGGATTGTTTCATTCGAATAAAGCTGCAGTACCCAAGCGGGTGAGCCTGCGTGTCTGTCTGTGCCAGGTTGGGATGGCGACCAGGGCACTGGGATGCAGCCTGTGGTTTCTGTTCATGGTGGCTGCGGCAGGGAGGAGCCACTCTTGCTGCCTGACACCAAGGGACATGCTGAAGTTTGGCCTTTGGCTCTTCCCAAAAAGCCTGGTTATGTCCGTGGGGAAGGTTTCTTATTCTTGCTCAAACCTCTGCATGGTGACTGGGCATGGGATACGATGTGGACAGGTTTGGGGTCTCCAGCACTGGGGCCGCCGTGTGAAGGGGCACAGAGTGAGCTGCAAAAAGCCCTCCCTGATGTCCTTATACCCTACACTGCTGCTGCCTTATCCAAAACTCTGCTTCCCACCTCCAGTACTGCCTTGCACCCTGGGGTCTCCAGCATGGGCCTGATTATTTCATGGGCCCCTAAGGGAGTGGGCAGTGCTGGTCGTGGTCCACGCAATGCCTGAGATGTTCTTGGCTGAAGGTGTCTTCTTTATGGCACAGAGGTCTGCAGGGCTTCAGGAGCAAGAACCTGGGTTAGAAAATATTTCATCCCAACATCGAGGTTTTAATAACAAGAGATATCACTATAAGAGCTTATCATAGGGTTGGTTAACCTACAGCCATACCCTCCACTTCTACTGTTATGATGCTGACATCTAGGACTGCCTGGAGAAAGTCTGGGCTCTCCAAGTGCCCTGTCATTGTGTATTTTTCTCATTAATTGTTAATTCCACCTGGCTGAGATGTCCTAACAATGGGGCTCTGCAGAAGCTCTCCCAGCTTTCAGCATGTCTGCTATAAAATGATACACACACTTTAAAAGCAGGGTCCCTAGCTCTCCCATACAGGATATCACCATCAAGAATAACCCAGACTTCACACTTTAATTTGTGCCGTACACCCCATCTGCAGTCATCCTCACAGCCTCCACACTGACTTGGACCTGGGCTTATGCTGCAATCCTTTCCAGTGGGAGAGGAGGATGTGCCAGCAGATTTGAAACTAGAGTGAGGTCCAGGCTGCTCCTGCAAGGTGCTCTGTGCTATTGATTGCAGAGCTTCTATGGCTCAGCTCCTCCTGCATGCACCGGAGACAGTAATATCACCTCCAAAGGTAAGAGCCATGCTAATTCTGTTAAAGTTTGCAATCACTGGGAATGCCCACTGAAAAGGCCACAAGAGAATGAGCCATTTTGGTGTTTGGCTTGGGATTCGATGCTGTGGAATAAATAAAGCCTGGAGCCAGACAGTGAGTGATGAAGATGAAAGGGGGTATTGACTGCACGCTCAAGTGAGTACAGTCCTTCACATGAAACCTGCAGAAACAGTGGCTGTATGGTCATTAAGAAGAGGACAGTAATGCAGACACACAAGGATGCTTGGCTGCACTTCTGCGGGCTCCCATCTAGCTGAGCACGGGACTGCTGGTGTCACATCGGTGTCACACCCGTTGGGTTTTCACACACGCCTTGTTGGCAGGCTCCTGATCCATGCAGGGCTGCCCAGGTACCTGATGCTTAGCAGGGGCAATTTCCCGCTGTGCCAACACGCAGACCCATGGTGTCACGGTGCCTCTCCACATCCCCAGGCAGGTGGCAGAGAAGAGGGGCTGCTCCTCCCGGGTGGGTACCCAACAGCATCCTGTGGGAAGGGGTGAGGAAGCAGAGCTGGGCAAGGATAGGGCTGAGAAGGTGCTGATGGCACTGAGGGGTAAAGGGGAAAGCTGAGAGCACTGAGCAGGCGTGGTTGTGATGAGATTTTGCCCACCTACGAGGGCTGTGAGAGTGCAGATCTTTTGGTTCCCTTTTTCCCCCGTTCCTCTCCCCCCTCCCCCCAAATCCCCAAGCTGTCCTGCCTGGCCATGAGTTTATGACAGTTTCCCAGTGAAGAAGATAATACTTATTATGCTCCAAAACTGCAGAAAATGCAACAATCTGGATTTTAAATTTTCTGACCCTGTTATTTTAACAAGACCGGAGGAAAAAAAAATAAATGATGCTGACTGGAGAGAAAGATTTATGGCTTGCACAACAGGGCCAGGATTTATAAGGAGAACAAAGTGACCTAAAAATCCGAGAAGATTTAGAGATACAGGCTGTAGCTACAGCCCACCACAGCAGCATCCTGCCAGCCCCTGTCAGCCCCAGAGCAGCAGGGGGTCGTGAGTCAGGCTGGGAAAACCTTGTCCATCAGCTCAGTGTGCAGGGGAGGGGAAACTGGGCTGGATTAGTGTCCTGCCTCTGCTTTGGCAGAGAGCTGGGATTCAGTGGAGAGGGAATGGGGATTAATTAGCTAATGACTGCACATTGCCTTGGGGAGAGGCAGCGCCTGATGCTTCCCAGTGGAGGCGAGGCGGGGGTTTTGGCAGCTGGAGCCCAGCGTGCTGTTGGTATTTGAGCTGGGGCTGCAGCTGGCAGTGTGGAGCCTCCCCTGGGGCACAGCAAGCCACAGGCAAGTTCTGCAGATGGGACTGGGCCTGGCCTGGAGGAAAGCACGCGAGCTTTCAGCTCTTCTGTGATCCTCTGCAGCAAACCATGGGGCTGCCAGCACCTCTGGTGGGAGGGGAGCATCCATCAGAAAGTGCTTGGCACCCCCAAGGACAGGGAGGAGGGTTCCCAGCCCATGCGTGGTGGCTGAGCTGCGGTGCCTGGCCAGGACCCTGCCCTGCACCAGCATGGGAGGACCCCCGACCTCTTTTCTCCTCACAGAGGTGGCATGAAGGCACTAAGGCAGGGATCCTTGTTTTCTCTCCTGAGTTTCAGGGCCAGGTTCCTGCCATCTCATGCATGCAGCTGGAGGATTGTCCTTCACACACATTGAGGCCATGGCATGAGGAATGCTCCAAGGGCACTGCCCTGAGGACAGGCCCTCCTCGTTACTGCGGTGCTCACCCAGCCCCGTCCCTCCTGCTCTGCACCCCTTGCAGCTGCCATCTCCCTCTTCATCAGGAGTGACTTGGCATTCACACCTGGGCCTGCAGGAAATTGGGGAGCCTGAAATCATTCGGCCCCGTCTTCTGAGAGAACTGACAGCACTGCCATAAAAGTGAAAAACTCCTAAAATAACAGGCAACGTGGAGCAGCCGTGTGCCGCCGGTGCCCACCGCCTCTCCCTCCCAGCACTCCTGGCTGCTCGTGCCTGCCTCATCAGCCTTCCCCATGGCTGTCTCCATGATTTATGGTCTTAATAACTGAGCCTGAATCCAGCTGCCCCCCCAGGGGCTCATAACCAGCCGCCATTCAAGCTCATCGCGTGGTGTATTTTGGTGCAGTCCAGATCGTCTCTTCAGAGCAACCCCATCCCGTGCTCCTCTCTTCAGGAGGAGGCACGTTTCCTGGAAGAGACCTCTGGGCAGGCCTTCTCCTTGCCTTTTTGTGGGACAACTTCCTTTACCTATATATGTCCCAGCAAGGGAGAAGGTACAGGAGAAGACAAGTGGTCTCATACTGATTGAGCGCTGAGGCTCTCTATGGGGACTAAGTAGGTGGTGTGTTATATGGGGAGTTGGAAGGGGATGGGAGGAAACAGATGTGGGGATCCAAATCCTTTAGGCTTGGGGTCCAGCTGGGGCTGTGCTTCCATATGTGGGTCCAGTCTAGCCCAGTTTGTGAAAGGGCTGAGCAAAGCGCAGAGGCCTGGCAGAGAGGTCAGGCAATGCATTTCAGGATTCTGGGACCAAGCAAAAGAAATGAATGAGTGAGCATTCACCTGAGGATCTGGGCACGGAGAAAGATGCAAAAGCAGGGAGACTCTGGAAAGCTGGGGGCTTTCACTGCAGCATCTGAAAGCAGGATCTGGGGATCCCCCATGCCTTTGCAGACACCATCCTGCCCTATGAGGGTCTGCTCCTAGCAGCAGAGCACCTCAAGACCATCTCTCTCAGGACTCTTTTTCTATTTTTCCTCGAACTCCGGTGCACTGGTAAATGCCTGCTGACTCCCGGCATCTGGCAAAGTAAGTGCCTCCTCTCCTGCTTGCGCTCCAGAGCAAATCACTTGGAAGCAGCTAAAAGGAGGTGAAAGACCCCAATTAGTCTCCAAAGAGTCTGCCTGCGGTTTTCAGAACTGCACCAAGGTCCCCTGGCTCCTTGGAGGTATAGCTAACCTCTTGGACTAATTGACAGCAAGGGAGAGGCACCAGCCAGCTCCCCATCTCTGATCCCCTGAATCGCCATGCTTCAGCCCTGCAACAGCAGCTTAGCAGCTGGTGCCCCTCCTGCCCTCCTTTCTGCAGATTAATGACTCCCTAATTGCTCCTTATCTAGCACTGACAAAGGCGGGGAGGGGTGCCAGCCTTTGCTGTCACAGGAGAGAGGGAGCAGCAGAAACACACGGGGACATCCCCAGAGGAGCAGGAGCTAATGAGCCATCTGACTACAAGCATGTGCTTTGCTTGTAATACCTGCTAACAGGCATTGCCCCAGAGGCTGGCTGCAGAGGAGGCTCCGCAGGGAGGGATGAGGATACGTGGGGTGGGATTTAAGGTGGCAGAGCCTCTGATTTTGAGTGCTTATCGTTTTCACAGAAGCCAACTGGCCACCTGCAAGAGCAGGGGTGCTCAAACAGAAACACTCTGGCCACAGCGTGGGGAGGTGATGGATTCTGCCAGGGATCGACCTCTGAGTGAAGAGGTGGGTATCTGTCTGTCTGGTGCACTCTGTGAGCACCCGCGCTGGCTGGAAGTGTGCTGGAAGAGTCTGTCTGTCCCCAAGAAGAAAAGGGCAGGTACAAAGGGAGGCTTCCCTGGGGACCCAGCCCTGGCTGCAGCGCGGGAGGCAGCCAGCCAGCTCGAAACAGTTAACAGCTCTCCCCAGCCACCGCACGGTGATGGATGAGCGCTGCCCCATGGAAATGTCACCGTCTGAGCAGAGCGTGAGCTCATTCCCCTCCGCCTCCCACCTCAGCACGCAGCCAGCCGGGGCAAGCAGCCACCCCGCGGGGGAGGTCGGGCCTGGCCTCCCACCTTTTGGTGACGACATGCAGACATGACGGGCAAACGGAGCTGGGAGGCTTCAGGGTATAACCCCCCTACCCCAGAGCCTGCTGATTAATGGCAGAGGGGCTCCCCTCCTCTGCCAAGTAGGGGAGGAAATGTAAATGGATGAGGGATGGTCTGGTCAAGCGCTCAACCTTGTTACCTAATTTGAAAAATGGGCAAATGAGATAATTATGGTGAGATATCGATTCATAGCAACATGCTCCATGAATGCCATAGCAATAACTCTCAGCTCCGCCACGCAGCTCCCCCAGCCCCTCAGCAGCTGCAGAAGGCCTTTTGCTTTAGCCTGAGAGATGGAGCTAGCCAGAGATGGAGCCAGGACACCTTGGAGCTTGGACCATGACCGGAGGGGACGGTTAGGTAGCAGATCATCACCGACACAGAGCAGGACAGTTATTTAAACCAACCCAGCCTCCTTTCCTCAGGGTATGCACAGCCCCATGCACCTGACCACGTGCCAAACCCAGGGAAAAAAGCAAGGTGTCAGGTGGCCTCCCAGGGTGTCCGTGTGTCTGTCCTCCCCACCTGGCAGTGGCCTGAGGAAGGTGTGACAGGTACCCCCTCCACACTCTTCGTGATGCCAAAGGTTTCCCAGCAGCTGCTGCAGTTTTTTTCCCTCTCAACCAATGACTTGGGAAATTGATGCTGTCAGAGGAGAATAGTCACGGCTCTGCTCTCAGCCCAGGCACTTACCCTCAGTTTCACCATGTGTAAAGTGGGTGATCGTTATAATCCCCTCCCACCCAGGGGACATAAAGAGTCAATGAATAAGTCATAAAAATAAGTGCTTTGAGATCCTTGCGTGGAAAATATTCTGGGGCTGTTATTGTTATTGGTAATGGCACATACTTGTTCTACTTATTGGCACTTCAAGCTACATTAAAGTCATTCCCTAGATGCAAGAGACTTCACACAAAATATATGACCTTCTGTTCAAAAAACACAGGCACCTGCCAGTTGTAGCAGAGCAAATGCTACACTGCCTTTCTCCAGGCTCCCTCACAGACCCTTCCTTGTGTCCCCATTCATGGAGGCACCTGGGCTCCTTCCTGCCCCTCTGAAAGGTCCTGAACCCATTTCCATAGCCAAACCTGAAAGCCTTTACCCCTTCCCCATCCTCCTAACTTTCTCTACTATATCCAGTGCTCTGTTCACCCTTTTCTCCAGATGGTGTTCCCTTAGATTTTGCCCTGTGCATGTGTCTCCAGTCTTCTGCCTGCTTCCCCAAGAGCTCCTTTAATGTGTGTTCCCATACCCTGCCCCCCACATCTTCTGCTTCAGTGGACAATGTGGGGGTCTCTGAGTTAATTCATGGCTCAGTTTCCCCACCCCTTTTGCCCTGCTGCCCCACTGGTACAAAGGGGGGATTCCTTTCCTGAGAGTAAGAATGTCTCTCAGGATCTTTTACCACAGCAACTGCATTACCTTGGAGCTGCAGTAGAAGATCATCATCCAGACCATTAACCTCAAATAACTGCCAGAAGAAGGGGGAAGATGCAGGGCATGGGAAGATAGCATGACTGGAGCCTGGAGGCAAGCTAAGGTGCTTGGGGAAGGTGCTGCAAGCAGATACACCTTACACTGGTTACGCTTTGCCACTCCATCCTCCTCAGTATCCAAATCCCAGCTCCCCAGTCCACATCTCCCCATCCTAAAGAACAGTCTGCAGTTCTCCAGATGGGCAACGTGAGGTCTCCTAACTGAGTTCTTGCAACCCCTTTCTTCTCCTCCCTGAGAGCTCATCTGTGGGCCATGCCCTGCCTTCTGTGCAGGGATACCTCAGTAAAATCACCCAGATCTTCACCTCTTCCTAACAGGGCTTTCTTGGAGTACAGGATGGGGAGAAATCTCCTGCAAATACAGTCTGCAAAGGGATTGCCCAAGAAGACTTACACCACCAAAGGTGGAAAGGCTGGGAATCGGATCCCTAGATGTGTCCTCACTGGGATGAGCTCGGCAGTTCCCAGGTTAAGCTTAAATGTCTCTTTGGGTTCTCCAGGCACTGGCATGTCTGCTGTCTGAAATTTTAAACCTCCAGACACTGATTAAAAGCTACCCACTGACAGAGAAAATATTTGTTAGTTTACTCCAAGTTTATTAGATGTTAGACCTAATTAAAAGTTCCAATGCGTGGTAAATGCTTCTTTAATTACAGCGAAACAGGAACATTAGAATTGTGGTTTTGTAGTGAAAGTACATCTAATTAGGCTGGTATGTTTAGGGCATTATTTCTATCTGTTTGAAATACATTGTACTACATGTTGCTTCTTCCAGTCAGAGCTTTAAAGAAATGCGTTCCAATAAAAAAAAAAAAAAAAAAAAAAAGAGGAAAAAAAATGCTTTTTTAATTTCCTCCTCTATTTTTTTAATGTTTAATTTATTCTTAATGAAAGAAACTAGACTGAGAGTCCCTGGAGGATGAATTCCCTTGTTTACGCACAGAACAGATAACAGGCATTGCATGGATCTGTACCGGCATCTTTGTTAAGAGCTACGAATCCCTCGTTCAGTCCTCTATCTCCGCCATGCCTCCACCATGTACTTCACCAGCAGTGAAGGCAAGATACTACGACACAGACTCTTGTTCTGTGAGACTGAGATGATCTTACTCAATTTATCCAGCAAACTGCATTTCTACACAGTGGTATGGCCAGAGGCGCAATCCTGCCCTTCTCCTATCTCTCCCAAACGCCTTCCCTGACTTTCAGGGTATCCAAGCTCACAATCTTCTGCCTCTTCCACAAAGCTAACAGAACACTTACTCTCAGCTTGATGAGACCGAGCTTGGCTTCAGATGCTTTGCATCTCAGCAAACCTCCTCTTTTCTGCTCCCCTGCCCTGCAGCGCACTTTGGAGAGCAGCAGGGTAAAGCTGGCTCCCCTTTAGCTGTGGATCTATATTGTGTGAGCAGCAGGATTGCCCAAGCTCTAAGCTGCTGTTTAGGAGGGCTATAATGTGTCTGAAGGGAAAAATATGTTGGGCTACAGTTTTAATCATGTAAGGAACACTTCATTAATTTTTGGACTGTGTTAGCTATAAACATTTCTCTTGCAGCAGGGGGACAGAGAAGTCCAGTGTGTTTCAATAGCTTGTGTCAGGACGTGGCTGCCATTTCAAATTTCACATCATTTGTAGGTTTTGCCAACGTGGTAAAAACTTTGTAAGCAATTCTGGATTATTTTTTTTTCCTTTGGAAATAGTTTTAAAATAGCCATTGCTACCCTACATATATATATGTAGCATATATAAATGTGTATATATGTATGTGTATATATACATATGAAACAATTATGCTAAACTGGGGATAAAAGGGGGGGAAAAAAATCACTGCAGGCTGCCAAACTCCATGTTGGCATCCTGAAAGTGTTAATTTAAAGGGAAAGAGCATGCATGTTGGCTGTGAACTGCCCCCAGCTCTGCATTCAGAGCCTGTTGTTCCAAACCAAGGGCTGGAAACTACAAAGCTAAACCAAAGCAGGACCCACAAGCAGCCCAAGGATGGATACTACCCATTGCCCTCACCTGACACATACAAAAGCAGGGTGCCAAGCTGCCCCAGATGCCCAGAGCAAGAGCAGGGATGGCCGATGGAGAGCTGGTGTCTTGTAGAGGCATTGCTCTGGGCAGTTTTTCTCATGAGCTCTGCTACTCTGTATGGCACTGAAGTGGCTGCAGGAACACAAGCACAGTGTCCCAGCAGCAAATAATTCTGAGCCTCAAAAAAAAAAAAAAAAAAAAAAAAAAAAAAAAGCAGGCAGCATAGTTCTAAACCCATGAATGATAGCTTTCAGCTGTCCCCACTTGCCTCCCTGAGAGCCAGAAGGTTCACACCAAAGGCCAGGAGAAAGAGGAGGGAAAGGGCTGGTGCACGGAGAGTTCATCCCTGGAGAGCTGCTGATTTATCTTCCCTAGGCTGCCTGCACTCCAGCGGGGCCCCGTGCCACGCGGTGACAACACAAAGCCACCACAGCCCTGACCCCATGACGCAGCGGTCAGGGAGCGACAGCCACCTCCTGGGGGGCTGGTGGGGAGGATGTATCTCGTCACGGCACGTACCACCCCATGTACCCCAACCTGTCCCCGTGGCACGCGTTAGCAGAGTGCTGAGAGCAGCTGGGTGGCCAAGGGGTCATATCCCAGGGGACACCCCCAGAGAGGGGGCACGGCGAGGTGGCAGGCTGTGACTGCTGCCTGGGGACCGGGGTGCTGTGCCCCTGAGCACGTCCAACAGGCCGGTGGAGCTGTGGTCCATGGGCAACGTTTTTATGGTAGGGATGTAAAAGAACAGCAGTAAATTGGCGCGGTGTGTTCACCAAAATCAATTCTTGGAAGGAGGGCATGGAGGGGGCAGAGCAAAAACGCTTCTGCTTGCTAGGCATGTAGTCCTGCAGCTGGGGGAAATCATGAAAATGGCACCTGGAAGCCACTGGGCACTTGTGCACATGCATGTGCGTGCATGTGGGCACGCAAGAGGGAGGGAAACCCAAAACCAAAGCCCTGCACCCCTCAGCATGTTCAGTGTTCCCCATTAGAGGAATTGACCCCACTGTGAGCCAGGGGGTTGCCCGTGGTTTATGCTGCCAAATCCCACACAGCACTGAGCAGGGGGAAGGCCTTTCTCAAGGCATTCCCAGGCTCACATCTAATCTGATCCAAGGGGACTTTGACCAGAAAACCCATCAGATCAGAGTTTCATTATCTCTGGTTTTGTAAACGGCTACCTAAGCTGCTGAGAAATCTTCCTGCAGAGCCTCCTGTGCAGAGAGCCCAGAGCAATTGCCACTTGTAGCCAAATACAACTTTGAAAGTTTTTTGCTCCTTTATATTTTTCTCATTGTTTTCCTTGTGCTTTGAGTATGAGCAGATAACGTGCTTTTTCCATGAGGAGGTCTGTGCACCATAGCTCTGCAGATCCATCATCTTATGGACCATCAAAGGTCCCTCAGGGTAGTGCTGTACCCCAACAACTTGCTCAGCAATCATCATTCTGTCCTACAGGAGAAGGAGGCAGGGGGTTGAAGAGCTGAGAAATGAAAAGGGAGAGAACAGTGGAGTGAAAAATGGGTAAGTCCCCGGTCCACAGCAGTTAGACACGGCTAGCAAGGGCATTGTCCAGCCCACCTTGAACTGCTCTTAGCAGAAGGTGGAGGAGACCAGAGCACACCCAGAATATTGCACCTGGGGAAGGAAACCAGCTGGGCAAGCAGGTTACATGAGTGAAAGTCCTTCTGGCTGCAGTATCAGCCGGAGCCAAGCTGATGAGAGCGCTCCGTCTTCTCATTTCCATGTGCAGGCTGCTTTGCAAATGGGCTCTGGCAGGAAGAGCCCCCGTGGGGATACTATCACACCGATGCCCAGATGTGTTGTGAAGATTGTTTTTGCAGCTTTCTCTGGAGCATCTGATATCAGCCACTGTCAGGGTTGAGATAAGGGCCTACAGGGACATTCTCCTGGTCCGGTACAGCATCTCCTGTGTTCACAATGGCCTTCTTTCCTCCCATCCCTCATGCCTTTTGTTTACCTCTTGGCTTCACAGCTCATGCGTTTTTCCAGGCAGCAACTGTCTCTTTGTGTACACCTGGACAAGGCTGGGCAGACCGTGGCCTTTTCTGCCCTACAAATGCAGTCTCCTGCTCCATGTCCCTCCACCAAAGACCTGCCTTGTCCCACAGCTGCCCCACGGCAGGGCTCCCAATCCCCATAGAAGGTGGCAGCCACCCCTCCGCTCCCTGCAGACCTGTGCAGACCTTCCTACATCCCCACTGCTGCCTTCTGCCCTATGTCTTCGAACACCTGCAGCTCCTTTTTACCCAAAATCTGCAACATCATCCACCCAAAGGCTACTGCAACACCCGCCTCCCCTTCCCCAACTATTTGTACTGACTCTGCAGATAAAAAAAAAACACAACATCGCCCCTCTTTGGGAGGTTGGGGTGGCTCAGCAGAGAGAAGATGAACCCACCAGAGCCCCCCAGGAGGAAGCTGGGCCCAGGGCCTTGTGCACAGTGTTGTCTCCAACCCTCACCACCTCTGCCCAGGCCCAGAGGAGTCCTTGCTCCTGCTTCAGCTGCTTCTGCCTGGAGGAATTCTTGGCCAGCCCCGTGCCTCCAAATTGTGATGAAGGACTGAAGGCTTTTTGTGCCCAGCTTCTTGATACTGAGCAGTACCGTGATGGATAGGTCTCACCAGCTGCACAAGCAGGATGCTGAGGTTATGCATGCCACAGCCACAGCCTCTTCTGCCCAGCCACCCTCTGCTTGTCTTCTCCAGCCAGGCAGAGTGAGATACAGAGAGGTGAGATAGCAGGGACACGGCCACCCACCAGGCCAGCAGCAGAGCTGGGGAGGATGGGCTGCTGGTGGGCGAGGGGAGCTGGGAGAGCACGGGGCTGGCACTTATCCACTCACACCGGGGGAAGGAGAGACAGGATGAAACTCGTCCAGCTGTCTGGGGAAAGCAGGCTTTTCTGCTGGCTTGGGGAGACTGGCCCCCCTGTGCTGGAAGGGTGAACAGTACATAACATCTGAAAAAAAATGGCAGTTTGCTGATCATAATAGAGGCTGAAATTTATAATCTGCTGTACAGCCTAGCAGTGTCTATTAAATCTGCAGACAAAGCATTTGCTGAGATTGTGGAAAATCTACAAAATCACCTGTCCTCAGAGTCACTGGCGATGATGGAGCATTTCTGTTTTTATAAAGAGAATCTGAAAGAAAATGAACATTTCTGAATACGTGGCTGGAATAGAGAAATGGCCAGAGCTTTGCCAGGGTGCAGGGAATATAAATGATGCATGAACGAACTGGGTACTCTGTGTTCAGGGAAATAAAACAACCCCCAACCAATGATTATAGAGCAAGGCTGATTTGACCCCAAAGTTGCTTGAAAAAATTGGAATCGCACTGGAAACAACTACCGAAGATGCCAGGGATTTGCGACAGCACCACGCACACCACACAACATATTAACCAAGAGCCTTGCAAAGAGCATAGTGGGGACAACTCTCACCAGCAGTGTTTTCATAGCAAGAAATGACACTGCTATGGAAGCATTGCCAGTTCTTGCAGGAACAGCTGGAGACTGTGTCCAGGGGAGCACAGAAAGCACCGGGTGATGGAAGCAATTGGCTCTGATTACAGATCCCTACGCTCCGTGTTCAAGTTTCAGCTCAGGCGCATGAAAGCTCCTAACAGCAGCAGCCTGGCTGCCGAGAAGGGAAACACTCCCAGCTTCTTGCTGCTTTAATCCCGAGTCTGAAAGGGGTATTGGGAGAAAACAGGTGGTTTCTGGTGCTGACATTTAGGCAGAGTGAAGAGGAATGAGGCAGTCGAGCCGTCCTCCTGTGGAGCACACTGCACTGAGGAGGTGCCAGGCGAAGTGCAGAGGGAGCTGGAGTGGGCACCACTAGGACAGATGAGATAATGTCTGCACAATAATGACTGCCCTTGTCTGTCTGCGTTGGAAAACACAGCTAAGTGTGTGCCCAGGTTGCCCAATGCACTGTGCCAGAGCACGGTGCTTCACAGCGCTGCGTATCTGCGGGGAGATCCTGGCCGGGAGCTTTGTGCCGTGGCCAGAGACTGACAAATCGATGGAGGAGACGTGCTGCCAGGGTCTGGGATATCCCCCAGTACTCCCAGGCACGCTGCTCGGCACCCTGTGGATGTCCTGGATCCTCACCAACCCATCCACTGCGTCCCTCCTTGGTGCCATTACCCCTGGCAGAACGGCTCTCCCAAAGGACAGCCAGGGCTGGCTGGGGGCTTCTGTGACCTGAGATGTGTCTGGTGAGTCCACCAGGGATGTGTGCAATAAGAAAAGCCCCAGGGCTGCAGAAAAATTGCACGATCCATCCTTTCCTCAGATGACTGATCCATCTGAGGAACCAGAAGTTGATCAGGCTGCAAGTGCTGGACGAGGAAGAGACACCCTTTCTTCTGGCCTCAGAGTCCTGCTCTCTGGTGAGGAAAGCAAGCAGCACAGCTTGCTAAAGGCTCACATCCATGCAGCTAAAATCTCTCCTCCTCCTCAAACAGGATGTCCTCATCTATGCTGCCTGCTGGCCACAACCCCTAGACGCTGCTGTTCCCCAAACTGGGCACAGAACTGTGTTAAACTGGTGACTCCTACCAGTGAGGAATGCAGAAGAGGTAATATCTGAGAAATGTTTGGGCTTAAAAAGCTTAAAGTCAAAGGAGGGAGGGAATGTGGTGCCTGGAGCTAACGTTTTTTGGAATCCAACCAGCCTTGGGAGTTTTATTCAATTAAAGATGTTGTTATTTAATAAAAGGCACTTACATTCGGGCTGCGTACAGAGACAGACATATGGCAGAGAGGGAGAGCATCTGGTCCCCAGCAATGACCTCCCTCCTGCCACCAGCAAGGCACTGCGGCGGCACCTTCCTCCTCCAGGGGCTCCCACGGGCAGCGGGGTCCTATGACACGAGGCAGAACTTGTAGAAATCAGCAGGGAGTGAGGAATATCAGCCCCAGTGGAACTGGTGCCCAAGGGAAGGTCACAAGTTTTGTGGCACAGTCACAACAGCAAGGCTAAAACTTGTCAAGGCATCACTGAAGTCTGTGTTTCAGGTTTTGGCTAGGAGAGGGCTCATCCAGCAGCAAAGCTCCACTCTGCATCAGTTTTGAACCACTTTGCATCAGTTTTGAAGGAGGCTGCAGGAGCTGATGCGAGGTCCCCAGCAGGACACGTCTTTATCTTCCTTCTGGGCCCCAAATTTTTGTTCTAAGTGGCTTAAACAGCTGGTTTACCTGAAGGGAGCTCAGCTGATGAAAAAGCCTGCAGGAAACTCACAGCACTGGGAACGCAGTGCAGCTGGCACTGATACCATGGAATAATGCAGTGACTAATGAAATTTCCTTTATTGTTGCTGCTTGGGTTTTGCGATCAAGAACCGTATTCTTATTTAGCAAATATAACTAAGGTGACTAACAAGCCAGCACAGGGGTATCCGGAGGGACTGTAGATAACAGTCGACACAGATGAACAAAGAAGCACCAGCTGAGAGTTTTCAATGCATTTGACCCACAGCAGACAAAAAGGTCCTGTGCTCCTCACTGACCCCAAACCAGACCAGCCACCTAGCGAGGGGGGCTGCTAATAGGTACAAGAATCATCTGGGAAATTGTTGGGATAATGTTGAGTACCCGAATCCCACATGAAACTGTTAGTTCAATCTCTGCACTGTCAGGTTCTGGGCTGGTCTCTTCAATTTACAAGGGGGCTTGGGGCTGAGCTCCTGTCTAAGACTCACACAGGTAGCTGGGGCTGTCATATATCCAGTGGGAAAGTGTTTCTGGCCATAGAGCCCAGAGGTCAGCACACACCATACTTTTATTAACTTGCTGTA
The DNA here is from genome assembly GCF_964035555.1 of Netta rufina. Taxonomy (NCBI): domain Eukaryota; kingdom Metazoa; phylum Chordata; class Aves; order Anseriformes; family Anatidae; genus Netta; species Netta rufina. The sequence goes on along the minus strand of NC_140125.1, from coordinate 35,396,509 downwards.
ACATTGGCCTCTGGATCCTGAGCTCCACCAACACTATTTTTTATATTTTTCAACGTGGTGTGAAATTTGCTGGTGTTGCTCATGCATCCTTCTTTCCACAGGCTGTCTTAAGTCAATATCTTCTCCCTGCCTTCTCTCCAGGTCCTACAGCTTTTAAAACCTTAATGTAGCATCAGAAAAAAAGATTTCTTTCTAATTCCCATGACTGCTGTGGTATTCACTCCCCATTGTTCCCTGTTGCCCTTGAAAAATTATTCAGGCCCATTGTGACCTTCCCAATCCCCGAGCAGCCTTGCTGAGCTCTTTCCTGGTGTGCGCCTACTTAAAAGCAAAACAAACACACAAAAGTCCACAAAAGCTCTGTGTGTGCCTTGCTACCTGGAAAGCAATTCAGCCCATTATATTTCCTCCTCCAGCAGCCTTAACACGCGGCGTCTCATGGGTTGGCGCGATGAGCGTTAGTCATAAAGCTAATCAGAAACAGAGGTGCTTAAATAATTCATGGGCTGCCTTTCGTGGTGAGGAACCTCAGTGCACAGCCCTGCCGTGCCATCCACGCATTGCTACCAAAAGGCAGCTGGCTTCACACGGGGTGTCAGCCAGCTGGGAGACATCGGAGGCAATCCCTGTGAGAAGCCACGCTCCGGGAGCAATTCCTTCTCCCAGAGGAGCTAGGGGAGGGCTTTGCTCTACCTCTGCTCTCCCGAGCACTTACGCAGCTTTCTAAAATGCAAATCCAAAACAAACAAACAAAAAAATAATAAGGCCCAAGCTTAGGACCACCCAGGGGCTGTCAAGGATTCCCTACAGCTTGGGAAGGGACTAAAGGGAATAGGTCCCACAGTCAGAGCTTGGATGGCCTTCCCAGGTCTGGAAACACGGCCGCAGAGCAGTGCCAGATGGAGAAGGGAGGTGCAGGAGGTCCTGTTGCAGGGCAGAGCTGCTGGTACATGCACGGATATGCACATGAGGGAATACGTGTTTCCAAAGGAATAATGTCTGTGACAGGGCAGGGACTCTACTGACCTTCTGGGAAGAGCAGCTGCAAGAAAAGTGATGCTAAAATTAGAGGCTGAGTCGAGAAAGAGTGGGGCTGCCGGTGATTTGCAGGAAGGGAAAGTCTAATGCTAACAGGTGCTCCTGGGAGTGTGCAAAGTGAGGGAGCCCTCTGCGAATAGTATCTAATAAGGAGAGGCCAGCAGAGAAATCAGTGTGGCACCAGGGAGGTGACAAGGACACAGACGATGTGCTGTGGAGTGGGAGGAGACAAGAGCCCAGTTCCCACCAAGGAGCACTCTTCAAATCGGGCGTGCAGCCACGGTGAGAGGGATAGGAAGGAGGCAGCCGAGTGGGTAGCAGACAGCGGCTGTTTGTTCCAAGGTGGTGGGCACTGTCTGTCCAGTGCACAGGTTGGGGTGAGGGAGCTGGGATGCGGGCAGAAGGGAACAAGGGGAATGTCCCACCAGAAAAGGGGTCAGGAGTTCCTCAGAAGTGATGGATATGTGTTATCTACATTTACAGGAGTCCACATCAGTCAAGAAGCATCCCGCAGATGAGACATTTGCCACCTCTCTCTATTTCCCTACTACAAAGTGTTATTGCAGAGCATAACACCATATGGTATGGGACATCCCATCAGGTCATCTGTCCTGGGTCTGTCCACTCCCAGCTCCTTCTGCACCCCAGCCTCCTCTCTGGCAGGGCAGCATGAGAAGCTGAAAAGTCCTTGATTTAGTGTAAGCACTGCTCCGCAACAACTAAAACATCAGCACATTATCAACATTATTCTCATCCTAAATCCAAAACGCAGCACCATAACAGCTACTAGGAAGAAAATTAACTCTATCCCAGCTGAAACCAGGACAAGAAACATGCAAAGGTGTATTTGGTTAGCATGCTGAGAAAATCTGGGACAGCACCCCCAGACCTCATAGCTAGAATAAAAGCTCTTTCTTATGCTGTGGATCACGAGACTGAATTACTAATACAGTTTGCCTAGCTACACGTGTCACCAAGCTTTGCTAAGTTAATCTCACCATAAGCAGGATAATTTCTTGTGGCAAGGAGTTCCACAGCTTTGCACGTGCTGTGCAGTCGGCACAGCTGGGTTTGCAGCCCTGCATTGCCTCAAGGAGCTGAACTTGCTCTGATTTGCACCGTGAATTCTCCTTGCTCTCAAGAGGCTGGGAATAAGGGAGAGTCAGAGACATCCATTAGCCCACAAAGCTTGTTGGGCATCTCACTTTAATCCCCTCAGACCTGTTTCCTTTCCAGCACTCACGGAGCACAGCCAGCAAAGGGTTTTTGCAGGCCTGCAGATTTGCTTCTCCTTACCTGAGGGTGCTACGCACAGCTAGATAAAAGCCTGCGCGCTAAATACTTCACTCTTAGCTAATCACTCTGGACAGCCAGTATTTCCCCAATCTAGCCAGTAAAAAGCACCTTTCAGGCTTTAGGCTTCCCTATAAATACTGCCTTTTCATCAGGTATTAAGTCAGTCAGTACTCAGGGGCAGGCTGAGCGTGGTCCCCAGCTCCTGCTGCCAAGGACTAGTGCTGGCTCACGAGTGCAGGGTGCCTGGGGAGCTGGGCAACCCCATCCCTACCTGCTCATGACAGGGTCTGAGGCTTCACGGACACCCACATCGTGCCAGAGCCCTTGTAAGGAAGAGGATGGGTCCTAAATCTTCTGCATAAATAACTGTTTGTAAGCCGAAATCAAAATCAAAGCATTTTGACATGCAACAGGCTCCCTCCAGAAGCACACAAGGGCCCTGCCTGCCCATGCTAGGACCTCTGGGGAGCTCTCATCCCCCCTCTGCCCAGCCCAGTGGCAGAGCGAGCCTGTACCTCCTCATTACAGCAATCTCTAGGGAGTCTGGCTTCCTCTCTGCCTGATGTCAAAGCCAGATGCATATTTCAATATCCACACAACCTATAATGGACCGTGGTAAAATCAATCAATATGCTTTCCCTCATTTCCCCACGTCTGTCTGCTTAATGCAGGAAATAGCTGCTGCCCGAGACCTTGAAATTCAATGGGTCTTTTTTATTCCCTTACGCAAATGTACTTGACCATGATTTTAAAAAAAAAAAAAAAAAAAAAAAAAAAAAAAAGTGAAAGCAGAGACTCACAATGACAGTCTTTTTCTTTCTGTTTTTCAAAGGGAGAACTGAGTGGCCTAAGTGGCTGGTAAAGCACGAATAAAGAGCTTCACTGGGGTAAATCCAGCAGGTCTGCACAAGGATTTTCCCAGAAGCCATCAGTCAATCATCCTGCAATTCCTCAAAGGTTTTGAAAAAGTACTGAGAGCTCAGCAGTTCAGAAGAGTTTACCGCTTGCCTCATCTGCTGTCACCTATCTCAGAAGGGCAAGTGGAGAGAGGCTCTTCCCCTTCTTTTTCTGTAGTGTGGGAGAGAGGTGCTCATAGGGATAGAGAGGAAGATAGGTTCCTAGCCCTGCTACCTTCTTCTTAACCTCTGCAACTGAACTGCTAGGACCGCGGTAGGGATTCCTCTTCCCCATTGTACAGATACAGCTGGGTGTTGAGCAGTGGCAAGAGAGAAGATAGGAGAAAAATCTGCAGCCCATCAGTTGTCACACTGTGCTTTGCTGGAATGGTTTTATAATGAACAAGGGGTCTGGGATGGGAAGGGAAGGGATGGGATAGGATAGGACAGAACAGGACAGGACAGAAGGAAAGTTGTCAGATCATTTGAAGCAATAGAGGGGAGTTCCCAAACATTTAGAAAACTCAAGGGAAATGCATGGGGACAAAAGCTTAGCCAACATGCTGGGCCACAGCAAACCTCATAGCAGTAGACAGTGCAAAAACAGCTGCCAGGAATTAAAGCATCAGTAAAGGAAGACTGACATGCTATTAAAGCAGGGGCTGATCAGCTGGGCCAAGTGGAGAGGGAAGATGTTGGGAGCAGCTGATGTGTTGTGGCAGAGGTAAGCCAGACACAAAGTGTCTATCTTCCATGCTTTTTCTTCATTGCCCATAGGGTGACCTCTCTCTCTTGCCATCCCTTTTCTAGGCCAAGAAATGCTTTATTTACCCAAAGTATTTGATGCATCTGTCCCCATAAATTCAGCTTCCCTTTATTTTCTTGCACTTCTCCAGATTCCCATTAACGCAGGCTTGAAGCAGAACACCAGCTCTTACAGCCCTTTACCAGGTTGTTTACTGCAGCATCTCTCTGAAGTCAGAGAAACCGCAGCCCTGGTGTCAACTTCCATTTTAACTACACAACCAGTTATCAGCCCATTTCCATAATAAGGAGATTAAAAGCGCTGAGAAACGTGCAGTTTGCTCATGGCTGGGGACTTTCCTGCTGTCTTCCTGAGGCCCTCTGGTCCCGCTGAGCTCTGCCTGCCACTTTTCCCTGGATCCCTGGGGAGGGAGGCAGTGGGTGCAGGTGATGGGCATGCTATGGACTAGTAGAGGCAGGTGGTTCCTTGTGCCCACAGCCCCTCAGAGAAATAAATCAGGCCAGGTCACTTTCCTTGGTCCTTGAACATCTCATTTATTGTTTGGGAGTGTAACTTGAAACATTTCTCCACTGGCAAGGTTGGTTTAGAGGTTTGTTCTGCCTGCACCCACACTTCAGCCTGTCATTCTTCTGGGATCAGCCTGGGAATCACTTCAGCCATCAGAGTAATCATAGCTGGATTCAACCCCATTTCTGCCTCCCTTCAGCAGAGGGCAGAAGACACAGTTCCCACAGCACGTAGTAATTCCCGTGTAGTCCTACTTCAGAGAGGCTCAAGGGATACTTCTAAAGTAACAGACCTGCACCAGTGCAACAGAGGGCAGGCAGGCAGGGGCCAGGATGCTGATGGATGCCTCCTGTGAGCATTTATCTAGAGTCTGCAAGCCAAAGATCTTCCTCCATACTGCAGTAGCTGAGTACAAGTGCAAACCAGAACTGTGGTTGCAGTTGTGAGCCACTTGCCTCCAAATGCAAATGTCTCACCAAGAGCAAAGCTGTAGCTGCACCCAAATTTATTCATGTGGCATCACCAGAAAACCTTCCACCACTACATTAAAACCTTAGCATTTTACCAAGTTTAACCATCAGGTCGCTGCTATTTTATGTAAGATTGGTAAGAGCTGGGTTTAATTCCTCTCCTCAGGCTCTCTGGTTTTATTTTCTGGTCAGCTGCTGTCTTTTATTCCTGCCTCTTAGACCTATTGCCAGGACTTCAGCTTCTGGCTCAGAGGGCAAGGCAGCCCTTGCTTCAGGACTACAGTAGAGATGGACAGATTTCCTTGCCTCAGCACTGGTAAACTGTCCTGCTCTTTGTCCAGGTCACTGGCATGAGCAAGCCACTGTGAGCCTTGGTGCTGCTTCTGCCCCTTGGGTGTCCTCAGAAACAGACAGCAGCCCGGGATGGGGCACAAGATGGGGTGTTGGGGTTTGCTGCTCAAGCTGATCTTGTCCCAAGACCCTCAAATTCACTTTTTTTGTGAAAAGACACGGTCACCTCAGGATCCAGATCCTGAACTGGGATGGGAAACGCGCATTAAATTGCAAGGATGAAAGGAAGCGATTTATGCCAGTTATTCACTAGAAGTGTTGTAACACTGCTGTGCTGCAGCAGAGGCACAAAACTCCAGCTGTAGGTGATTGTTAAATATCCCTCCTCAGTTTTATGGCTTCACCATTCTGGGCTATATTTTGCTTAAAAACACTCACATGCACATCAAGTTTTGACTCTAAACTTTCCCCCAGCAATGCTCATCTTCCACTGCATGTGTGATTGCAGAGTTTCTCCCCCAAAATGTCCTGCACTGGTTTGGGGTTTGAAGCGTGTCTATGAGACTGCAAATGCCATTTGAAGGCAACATGGCGGAGCACCACACTAGGGAGAGAAGCCACTGGGCAGAAGATGCTTGCAGGGAGAAGAAAAAAAAAAAGGGGGGGGGGGGGTTTGCTTGTGGCTGTGCATGTAATTGAGATGAGACAGCAACAAGTCAGAGGAAAAGCTTTCAGGGTCCCTGAAGAACACAACATCTGCTGCTGCGTGTCTGCTTCCGTCTGGATTAACCACTGCCTGTCCCCAGAGAGGGCTCGGAGCCGCCGTGGGGACGGGTCTGGTGCTCCCCGGGGGCTTTGTCCTGCTGCACCTCTCTAGTTAAGATCTCAGAAGCAAGATTTGTCACTCAACCATCTGGAATAGGCAACCACAGGAGGCTGCTGCTCCTCAGTCTGTCACACTCTTAAACTGTGCTAATGTCATTCAGATGTTTCACAAAGCGGCCCTGACAAGCAGGCATGAAATTAAGATGTTTGTGGAGCTGGCCAAGTGGGAAATGACAACAGGGTAGCGGGGAAAGGCAGGGGAGGGGGGCACAATCAGAGGCTGCACTGGGGAATATTTGCTTCCTCTCACTCCCGTGGATGTGCTGCAGTGTGGACCAGCAGCTCAGGGAAAGCCATGAAGCATCTCCCCAGTGTGCCCCTTGCTGCTCTCATTTCATCCAGACTGAACTCAAAACAACCCCTCAAGTCCTCACTGAGCTGGGGTTTTCTATCCCTTCATCCCCAGGGACACCTGTCCTGGGTGGGAATGGGCTGGGGAAAGTGGGGTGGCAGTGGCAGAAGGCACCCTTGAACCCCACAGTGCCGTGGCCCCGTGGGTTTCTCTGCACACAGGACCCTGTGCTCCCACCTTGGTCTGGGCACTGGGACAAGGAGCTGAGGGCAGCTGGTCCTCACTTTGTGCTGCGAGGTGCTTTTATCAGCAGAGACTTGACACGGGGCTTTAAAATGCTTCCTAATTAAGGAGCTGGACAGCCTGGAAAGCAATTAGGTTTGATGCATCCCTTGTTTGAGAAAGTCTGTGTTGTAAAACGTCCTGAGTTCCTGCAATTAAATCATCTCCTCCCCACTCCTCCCTGGCCTCCCCACTTGCAGAAATGTCTTTGTGCACGGCTCGTTCCCAGTGTGCCCAGTCCCCCGAGCTGGATCCAGGGTGGAGCAGGGGTGGTGTAAGTGTGCTGCGTGCAGGAGGGGAAAGGTACGGTGCCATTTAGACTGGAAGGAGGTAGGAGTGTGTAAGGCTTGTCTGTCAAGCCCCTCTACCATATCCCCATCCTCTGGGCATGCTGCTCATGCCTCAGTTTCCCCTGCCTCAAAATAGCAGTGAAATACCTGCAGTGAAGGTATTCCCCTTTGTCTATTCAAGATGCAAGCAGAATTCATCTAAACTGCATTGTTTTCTTTCTGTTGCTCTGCAACCACAATGAAAAAAATCACTTTCTTCAAAATAATCCATGAAAATATTTCACTTATTCAGACACATTTTTCTCTTTTTTTCCCTTTATGTCCTACATGGAAAAAAAAAAAAAAAAAAAAGGAAGGAAAGAAAGCATATAGTTGTACATATTTGTTATCTTTTTTCCTTCTACTAAATGTTATGCTCGACAGAAACAACAATCTGCTACCTTAAAAAAAAAAAAAAAAAAGTATATAGAAAAGAGAATTTATTTTCAAGCCAGCAAACATTTCCAGAGAAAACAAGCCAACCATTTCCAATGAGAAGTTCCTGAGAGCACAGCCCGCGCTGCCGAGCTCGCCCTGCTGCTGTGAGCTGGCTGCTGCAGCCCTGCAGGGCAGGAGGTCGGGCAGCACCTCTTGTTCCTGCCTCCTCCTGCCCTTTACCCCAGCCGGTGCCCTCCCCATGGGCATCCCCTTCCCAGGGGACAGCCTGGGGATCCTCAGGGGGACCCCGTGGTGCAGCAGGGTAGGGGTTCCCTTCCTCCATCACCCCCCTGTCTCCCTCACCCATGCCCTTCTCCCTCCTCTTCCCTTCTTTTTTCCTCCCTTCTAGATACTTTCACCCTATTTCCATCCTATTTTGCCCACACCTTCTCTCCCTCCCTCCTTTCCTCCTTGCTCCCCTCCTCTCCCGCTGCCTCGCCCTCCCTCTCCCCCTCCATCCCTCTCACTTTGTCTTCCCTCCAGCTCCCCAAGGAGCTCTCTAATGACTTAAACGAAGCGCCAGCTTTCTTTATCTTCAATAGCCCTCCTTCCCGGATCCCCAGGAGGACTCAGCCATGCACAGCAATTAGGAAACCAGCGCCTGGGGCTGCTGCATTTGCAATGTCAGCATGGAGATCCTCCCTGCCCTCTCTGAGAGGAGATCTCCAGAAAGTTGGCAGCATCGACAGAGGCTACCGGGAAGCGAGGGCCCGAGCATGCTGGAGCTCCTCATCCATCTTGGCAGCCCTGATCTGCCCACGTGGAGCTCCATGGGGGCACAAACCCCCCCACAATGGTGGGGAGAAGCAGAGCAGGGAAGATAGTGAGGTTATGGCTTACTGCAGTGTATCTGCTCGATGTCCCCTTCATCCACAGACCCAGCAAACTTGCCACAACCTCTCCTTTCCCTGCTGCTATCCCACCAAGCTGCCAAAAGCACCACCACGGAGCTGAGGGTGCCCCAGCACCACTTCTGAATTTGCAGGGAACTTGGCTCCAGCATGGCTCTTCCTCCAAAACCCGAGCCCTTCCTCCCCTCATCCCCCTGGATGCAGTGTCCCAGCCAAAGCCAAAGCCAGCGCCTCTCTCACAGGCTGATGAAAAGCCTTATTTTTGAAGAGTCTCTTGGGAAATGCTTCCCCTTACAGCTAATCCTGTTGTTCTTTAATACTAGCTGCCCCTCTGCTCTGCTTTGTCTTTGTTAGTCCTTATTTGTGAGAAAACAAGATCTCAGAATGGGATTCATCTCGCTGTTGTTGGCTTTTTTTTTTTCTCTTCCATCTGATTAAATCACCCTGGGGTCTCTGCTTAGTCAGTGAAGAAAACAGCCTCCCCTATGACGTGATCTGTCTCATGCTGGAGTCAATGTCTAGAACAAGTCAGGCACACCAAGCCCTCAAAGCGCCTCGTCCTCTCCCCTAAGGACCAGGGAGCAAGGGGCTCGTTTGGGCAGAGACACGCAGGCTGCAGGTGGCCGAGGCAGGTGACGAGCCCCCACCAGACCTCCTGGGGACTGCCCCCGGGAGCTGGTGGAAGGGATGGAGCTGCAAAGAAGGGGCCAGGGCAGCAGGCATCACATGGGGGTAGTCCCAGACCTGGGGAGGAGAAAACAAGCCACTTATTACCCTAAACCTCAGCTCCCCAGGCTCACAGAGAGCACCATTTTCACTCGAGCTACGAAAGGAGAAAGACTTTTACAAGGCGCCATCTGGTCCTTTTATATTTTTTTCACTGATGGGTCATTTCTGATGGATTTAAGACTTTGCAGGCTCTCTTCACAACTGATTTTCATCTCACGCACGGTGCACCTCTGGTGCATGGAGGCAGCATGCTCGCTGCGTGCCGGCAGTCCCCGAGCAGCTCCGGGACGAGCAATTAAACTGCTGCACACCCCAGCAGGATTAACTGCTCCCCAGTTGGTCTCAAGACCTTTCCCATTGCTCCTCCCATGTCCCCTCCATCCCTGGTGCAGTGTCCCTGTCCCCAAGATTTTGGGGAACCTGGACTCAGGCTCTGGGAGCACAATGGATGGGGCACGAGGATCCCCTGCTCACAAAGCGATGGGTTTCCCAGGCTGGGTGTTCGCCAGGAGAGAGGTAAAATGAAGGTGAGGATGACAAAAACCTGCCGGCACTGGCTTCTGCCGGAGGCGGGCTGTGATGGGGGGGATGAAATCCTAATTTCAGATGCTCATTGCAGGGTAATTATCAAACGGCAACAGTAGGCTGGGATGCTTGCTAATTAGGCCACATTCTTTATGACTAGTTATTCCGAAACGTCATTTGACAGACTGGGGGGTTGGGGGATGTGCACATAAAGATGTTTTTAATTACATTTGGTATGCTAATTTCTGATATAAAATAAATATTTACCAGGAGCAATATTTCTTCATTTCACGCTGGCTGCACCATGGCATTTATCGAGAGTTTCAAACAGGCTTCTCCTGCCCGGCCCTCCCTGCCGCTGTGCCTTCCCCTCTCCCCTCCCTGCTGCTCCGGAGGGATGGATCCAGCGGCAGGGCGGGCAGGGAAGGAGGCTGCAGCATTTTTCCCCTCGCCAAGTGGCAGTGTGGCATTTTCCATCCAAACGCCCCATGGAAGGAGCGGAAGGAGGAGAAGGCTGTGGCCTCTGCCCCGTGCTGCTGCCTTGGCTCCCCCGTGGGATTGTTGGCTTTGCTTCCTCAGGCAGAACCACCCAGATGTGTGTGGCTGAGGCCTCCTTGGGTTATGATCTCCATGAAGTGAGAATTTAGGAAGGGTCTGTTAGCGCCCTGAATCTCTTGGGTGCAGCCAGTGATGCCCAGAGGGGTGACAGGGACGGACAACATCTCAGCAGGCTTTGCCTTCTGACCTTGGTTGGACCCTTCTGCACGTAGTAGCTTCCAACCTCTGATTTCTTCCCTGTGTTTTGTATTTCGGGGGTCATTCCGTGCACAAGATGGAAGGGGTTCATCACAGTTCTGCTTTATCCCCATCTCTCCACGTGCAGCTCCGTACCTTATTTGCTGTGTTTCAGCTGAACCCTGATGGGTTTCCTCAAAGCCTTTTGTAAGCTCTGCTCATGGTAGCGTTCGAGTGCCACAGGTATTGATGAATTGTTCATCAGCAGTTTCCCCGTTGAATTAGGTGGTTTTATTATCTTCATAACTAAGGAACTGAGGGACAGAAACAAAGCCAAATTTATTCAAAACCATCATTAATTTGGGAAACTAGGTTTCCAAAGATCTTAAAGCCTGCTTTTTCAGGGTTTACATGGGATTTTTTGTGTCCACAGCATGGGTCCATCTGGGTATAATGGACAGCACAAATAAATCTTATTGCTCAGAGAAGGAGAAATATATTGCTCTCAGTGAGAACCTTACTTTATGCAGCCTTCCCCCTGACAGTGTCAGAAGAAGAAAGCAAGACAGTTCCTCCAGATGGGCAGTGAGAAATCATCCTTCTGCTTTTTGCATTTTCCTGCCTTATTCCTTCCCAACCTCCCCATGTGCAACAGCAAGGAGAGCTCCTGGAGGGCGAGCAGCCTCCTGCAAAGGGGAGAGGCCTTTTAGCCCAAGTGCTATAGGTTGCCTTGTGGGTTGAAAACTCTGTCCTGATGCTACAACTGCAGAAAAAAATCTCCCTGGAGCATTTGGAAGAGATGTCAAACTGGGCTGTAGGTGCCACGGGAAGACAGAGCAAGCTCAGCCCACACAGACACATTGAGGGAGAGAGCAGTTGAGCTGCAGCTGCTCTCTGCAGAATATATATGGGCTGGGGACTTTTCCAAGGTGCACAACTTTTGACAGGAGCAGCTTTAGCTGGGCTGAGTGGTGTTTTACAAACATTGCTTCCCTTCTCCAACCCATAAGCTTTCACTTCCCAGCCACTCATCTGTCAGAATGTTGTTTGGTGTGGTCAGACCAGCGGTGTTTATTTTTTCCCTAATCTTCCCCTCAAAAATGAATGGCGCACTTTAGATGAAACATTAAAACAGCCCGAGGCATATTTCCAGCTTTGAAAACCCCAGCTCGCACAGTTAACATACGGATCAACTTTGGAGTAGGCACAGAGGAATCAAGGTTTTGAAACTAATGGCTCTGGTGCAGCAATGAGGATGGATTTAAGGAAGAGATAGCAGAGTCAGGCTCCGGTCGAGCTATTGGATTTCTAGCTTTTCTTTTCTATTTTGTGTGTCACAGATGTGTCATTGTGCTGTCGTTGGAAAGCCCGGAGACACAAGACCTGTCCTGTGCCAGAAGGCTTTGCTGTCAGACCATAAAGATCCCCAAACACTGTTCCCTAACTCCCTCCTTCTCCCAAGGCTCAGCCAGGCTCAGGCTCTCTTGTGCTTCAGTTCCAGACTAATTTTTATCTCTTCCTTTTGGGGAAGACTCAAACGTGGGGGAGAGACCTTTCCAAGCAGGCTTCTGCTCTCATCTCTGTCTTTAGATTTCATGCCCTTACTCATTGTGGTAACACTTCAATTTAACTCAGAAGTCAAGGCTTCCTCAGAAAGCACCTGCTTTTTCTTTCACCAGGCTCCCCAGGAGAACCACAAGGCACCAGGAAACCTCTAACACATCAGTCCCTACCACCTTAACACTTCAGGAGGACGTTGGTTTCTGGACATCCAGCAGCCCTCGCTGCCAGGCAGACAAAAATCTGGGACAGGAGTCCTTGTTGTGTGCTTGCTGCTGATGCTGTCCCCTCAGCAAATGTCTTGTCCCTCTTCCCTTTCTGTCCTCAGGTGAAGGCAGCATAGGGTCAGCAACAGGGGACTGAGAAGCAAGGGAGTCCCACAGCCTTCTGAGCTTGCCAGGGTGAACCACCAGCAAGGACACAGGCTAGGTGAGGTGTCAGCTCATCAGGGGGAAGGTCTTAGCTCTTGAACTGATAGATTCAGGCTCCCTGGCTTTGTAAATTCCACTGCGAAACTCCACGTGTGTTGGCCGTGGGGATCCTTTTAAGTTTTTAACAAATAGTCTTTCTTCTCCATGCTGAAATCTCTGATGATGCTGGACACTGATAAATGGAACTGGGTAGAAAAAGAGAGAAGTCACAGAGACAGCCCTAGAGAGGAGAACAAGAGAGGAGGACAGATGCTACAGGGGGTGGCAGTTTGTTTCCACCTCCAGCAGGAATCAAAGAAATAAATAGGAGTGAGACAGGCATGAATGGGAACCCCTTTGGCTGCAGAGATAGTGCAGGGCCCAGGGGACGTTTGTCTGGGGTCACAGCAGAGCCAGATCCCCTGGTCACCCTTGAGGGTCCGGGCCAAGCTGACTGCAGCTGGCAGGCAGCGAGTCTGTGCTGGGGCCACCCAGAGCAAGCCAGTGCCAAACTGGCCGGCTGCGTGCCAGTTCAAGGGAGGGCACAGGGCACCTGGCACTGGTAAATCTCAGTCTTGTGGCTGGGAGGACAAAGGGGATCTAATCCTGCAGCTTTCTTCGTGCTCCAGGAACGATTCCCCTTGGTTCGGAGGTTCTCCCCACACCCTCACCTTCATCTTCCACTTCAGTCTCTGCCAAGTCTCACTCCATCTGAATTCACTTTAAAGGCTCTGTTTAAAGCCTCTCACAAAGGGCTTCATAATGTGTTCCAACAGGAGCCATCGAAAAAAAAAATCCCCTCCTTTATTATCCCAGCTGGAGAAAGCTCTGTTTCAGTGCTCTATAAAATGGTTGTGTATCATGCCCAGAGGGTCTTGGTTGTGCATTAAAGCCCAGAGTGGGTGAAATGTCAGCTACAGTTCAGCCAAGATGGGATCCCTTAGGGTTGGAAATGCAGTCTGTGGCTCCCTTAATGTCACCCTGTCCTCCTAATGGGTATAAAAAGGACACGGGGGGCACCGAACGGTGCGAAATTAACATAGAGGCTGTGTTCATCCTTCCTCAGCCTGGAATGTCATTGCTCCTAAAGCGTTACAAACTGGCAGGCAAGCTGGATACAGGGGCCAAGTCTGTTAGCAGAAGCCTGGAAAGCACATGGAGAGGACACGTATCGTTGCCCCCGTGTCTGCTGGAAGTTCATTTATTAGGAAATCTCAGAGAAGTTTACAAGTACAAGCTGGTTAAAGCTAAAGGTCGAAGACTGGGAGCAAGTCTTCCTGCAGTCCCTTTTCCCACGTCCCAGGCAGGACCGATCCCTGAAGACCACATGGAGAAGGCAAAGCACATTGAAGGGAGGTAACTCCTCCGGACAGCCAAGAGCAGGGAAGAAAAGCCAGGACTGACAAGAGCCGAGCTCTTGTCCTCAGCACTTAGACCATGGCCAAGTCAGAGCCCAGGAACACAGTCCCCTGAGTCTGGCTGTGACATTGTCCTCTGCGAAGCCTTGCCCAGTGCATTGCCTTGGCCGTGTGCCTGGTTAATGGATGAGACCCACCGTCCTCTGATGACAGGAGACAGACATGAGGGATGAACCTCACATGGCTAATCCTCTACCTTTCATGTGAACAAAAAGCTCTGTCAACAGCCCTCAAATAAAAGGAAAAAATAAAAGGATGGTTTATATTTAGCTGATGCTGTGGAACCTGCAGGCTGCATGCTAATTAGCTGGGAAAAGTAACAAGCTCAACCTGAAGCGCAGGGAAGTAAAGAGCGTCTAAAAACAAAGATTTTATCCTGATTGTTGAGACTGCAGAAAATTATTTCTGCTGGGTTGTTTGTTTGTTTCTTTGTTTTGATGGGGAAAATCATGTGGGGAACTTCAACAGATAATGACAGTCTGGTAAATACCCTGTCTCCCAAGAGCTGCTGCATTTAACACTCAGTGTTCCTGTTTAGGATTGCCCTTGGATGCCTCATTGTGTGGAAAGCAGCAAGGGTATGAAGCCGTGCTGCTGATTGTGATCCATGAGACTCCACATCAGGCTCTACTGAAAATAGTTTTTTCTCCTTAGCTAGGAAGGACAGAGGGCCAGCAAGACATCTTTCTGTCAGTGAGGACTTTTAAAGGACGTTACCCAAGGGGATGGGAAATTGACTTTCAGCTTTTGGTCCTGACCAAAATGTCATTCAAAATTCAGACTTCAGTTTTTCTCTTCTAAGCTTTTTTTCTCAAAGCATCCAAAATAGTGGATAACCTTCACCAACCCGTACAATTTAATCTGACCTGTGATATTCCCACAGAACTTGTATTTTTAGCCAGGAGGGATCTCTGATGAAGAACCTCTTTGTCCATTTCCAGAACAGCTCGGGACCTTCCTACAAGGTCTGCCCATCATTTTGTTACACCTCCTAACTGGTATAACACCCTCTTCTTTTCCATTTTGATATTATTGATGAGTGTTGAGCCTACATGGGTTTCATGAACGGGATCATTTCAGGTGGCTCATTTTATCTGCTTAAGCAATCAATATTTTTAGCTTGGAAGCTGGGTGGCAGACTGCTAAGTAGGTATAACACAAAAACTTTGAATCAAGGATCTATATATATCCTGGTGTTCAGGTCTGGATTTATCATAAGTCTAAAGGAGCTTTAGTCCCATGTTATATACAGGACTCCTTTAGCTCAGCCCCTCTAGCACTGATAATTACCACGTACGTTACACTGTTATATGTCATAGATGTGCAGCTTCCTAGCTCTTTCATTTAGATCAGGGCTGTGTGTCACCTCCAGGTAGGAGGAAATCAAGTTCAGCACCTGGCATCACTCATAGCAGAAAAGTCACAATCAGAGCTGGGATACGGATGAGTGCCATTTCCCATGTTGTTTCCAGAGATTCCTAAGGCAGTAAGTAGCAGGTAAGGATGAGGCTCTGCTTTCATTTGGCTTTTATTACAAGGCTTTTTTTCTACCTAGAGAAAAGTGGTCGCCCTCTGAAACGCTGTGCCATTGTGCACTAGGTGCCAAGCAGCACCTGGTAGCCTACTGCACCTGCTGGCACTCAACCAGCTGTGGTGCTGCTCTGAGCCATCCCTGGGATCTCTGCAAATTAAGCCAGTATGAGAGCAATCCCACATTAAGCAGTATGAGGGCAACAGCTAATGCAAGGTTACAGGTCTGTCCTGCTGGGATGCATCCCAGAAGGTCCTTGGTTTGCAGAAGAGGCTGTGTCAACAGATGAGCAGGTGGATTTAATCCAATATACAGCAAAACCAAACCACAGAATCTGAACAGCCTGGTTAAACTCAACTATGCCAGGTCAGGTCTGCTCAAATCAAGGTAGGTCTCTGGTTTGGTCTGGTTCAGGCTAATCTGAGGAGGTCTGTCAGAATGTGCTCTGCTTTTGTCCTATCTTGGCTTTTTTTTTTTTTCTGGTTTCAAGGAGTTTGGTTTAGTTAGTGTGAGTCAGCAACTCACAACCAAAGGTTTGTGGCCAGGTGGGCAGGTTTCTCCACGTGAAACCCCAATGAATGCACAGTGAGAATGAAGTTATTTTTCTGAGTAGGCTCAAAGCCTTGAAAAACAAAACAAACAAACAAAACAACCAACCAACCAACAACAACAGAAACCCTTAGGATAAATTCAGATCATTGCAACCAGCCGAGCTAACAATAGAAAACACGGCGCTGATCTGTTAGGAATGACAATAAGATCAGCTGCTGCTTTAATCAACAGATTGAACACAGTAGGGAGGCTCTTCCAATTCGCTTTAGGCTGACAGCTTCCAGAGCATTTTGTCCGGGGCATGGTGAAGTCTAACCCCTCTGTTCCCCGCCTGGAGAGGAAAGACGTGTGTCCACTCACGGTGCCAGCATGGGGCTGTCCACAGCTTGGGAGGGATCATCACCTTGTCCCGATTACCAGGGTGAGACCACGGAAGACACAGCAAAGCTTTGAAACACCTTGTCTGGATTGACCATACGCTGGATCACATCAGAACGTAGCAGGGAAGAAGAAACCCTCCTGGGGCAGGCCACACCATCACGGCTGGTGATCTACTGTGTGTCTGTGATCCACAGCTCACCCAAGTCTCACATATCCCAGTCATACGTGGCAGGTCCCTGCCCTAGCTGTCCCCTCTCTGGTGCTTTCCCCTGCAGCCTTCTCTCAGCTGCCATGGAGGCAGGCAGGAGTCTCTCCTCTGGACATCACTCAGGACATAAATTGTATAATTACAGTAAACATAAACCCTTATTCTCCCTCCATCTTCCAAACACTCTGTGTAGCGTGTGGGTGTTCAAATGCACCAGCCTGAGGACTCAGACAGCTCTAAAATTTGCAAAGCTACCTTTGGTCCTGTGTTAACATGGGACGCAACACACACATGTGATGAGGAGCTCCTTGGACTGCAGTGACCTTGCTGGCTGTGAGACAAAAGTCCCAGCTCAATTTGAGAGGGTCTGTCACTTTGTACACTGGACCAAAGCAAAGGGAATTGCAGTCTGATGAGATGCTGATCCCAAATGGAGTGCTGCTCAGGGAGGGAGCAGGCAAAAGAAGATCTGACAGCAGAAGGCAGAGATGCAAATAGGAAGAACAGCAAAGCAAAGTGACCTGTTATGTCCCCAGATAACAAAGGGGCAAGGAATGGAAATGAGGAATGGAAGACATGGGAATAATGCAATAAAGGTTAATGTAGACAGGGTGGTGCCTTGAACAGATAG
The DNA here is from genome assembly GCF_964035555.1 of Netta rufina. Lineage (NCBI taxonomy): Eukaryota > Metazoa > Chordata > Aves > Anseriformes > Anatidae > Netta > Netta rufina. The sequence goes on along the minus strand of NC_140125.1, from coordinate 35,379,488 downwards.
CACGGTTAAAACCAAATGAGCAGCCCTAGAAACCCCCGTGATGCTGAAACAAGGGGCACTCTGGTGCAGAAGAGGCTGTTGGTCATGGGCTAGAAAAGAAGAGCAGCTGTGGGTGGGAAGCTGCAGCCCTGGTGGGCTGAGCAGCCTGCTGCTGAGCAGGCAGTTTTCTGGGTTGCATCTCTATTTGTGCAAAGGTGTAATCTCTGCCGGATGCTCTGCAGATGCAGGAATGAGTCCACAGCCACAGTTTTGGGGGTCTCTATGGCAGAGAGTGCTCAATAAATGGGCCAAACAGTGAGCAGTAAACCCACTGAGCAAGTGCACTGAATCCAGACACATCATGAGAGCCTGCTCCAGCAGAGCAAGGGCGACCAGCAGAGAGAGATCTCACCATCAGTGCAAAGAACAGAGGACTGAACAGAGAGGTTTGGGTGAGGCAAAGGGAAGCACTTTTGGGATGAGGGTGGCTTTCACGGGACACAGGATCCACCCCTGCTGCCACCTCTGGCTGCTCTTTTCCCAAAGTCTCCTTCCCCCATCCTCCTGGGCCAGCAGGATGCAGAGGGGCGTTTTGACACAGCACATCTCATTTGCAACAACAACCGACCTTGGGGAGCCACACATGGCCCATGACTCTCCCCCCAGCCCTTCTCCTTGCCTCCTTGCTGGCTCCTCCAGCCAGCACCCGCTGCCTGCCTCCTTTCCTGAACAAATCATTTTCTTGAGCAAACACAATTTACCGGGGGGGCAAGGGGGGCTGCGGAAGGGAAGGCTATTACTGTTCTCTCTGGGTAAAGTGGGCCTCATTACAAGCTCTCTCCATGGCTGGTCAATACTGCTTCCCCGGAGGCTGAGGGACATTTCATTATTCTTCACATTACCTTGTTCATCTCCTCCACGTTTCAGGGGGTATTTATTGAACGCTTTGCATAAGCAGCTTTGGAGCAAAACAGCACGGAGAAGGGATGGACAGAAAATGCTCTTGGCTACTGCACAGCAAGCCTTCGGGGTCTCCCAGCCACCACCTCCAGCAGAGGTACCACCGTCCTTCTGGCACGCTGCTGGAGAAATTGGATGCTTCGTCCCTCTCTGCCCCCAGCACTGAGAATGGAGACAGAGGTGGCAGTGAGGATGTGGGAGCAGGGTCTGCTTCTGGCTTCAGTCCCAGCCACAGAAAAAAAAGTCTTTTGTCTAGGCTATAGACAGCACGCCACAAACACCAACTCATAAAGCAACTTCTGTTTAAATTAGAATAAAATGTGTTAAACTGCTGTTCACCATGATTATTTTCCAATTACGTTTCAGTTTAGCTCAATTACTTTCCCATTGCTGCTCAGTGAATCTTCTCCATTTTTTTTTCCCACTTAAATGGCTGCTCTGTGTTTTTCCATCCCTGGGGCCAGCTCTGCCCCTCCGATGGGGCAGCAGGGACCAGCTCCCACCCAGCTCATGGCTCTTCAGCGATACACCTGATCCCAGAGGGGCTGAGGGACCATGCAGACACCCTTTCTGGGGAGGGATCTTCCTTTATTCACTATCATGTAGACCCTGGGAGCTCCCCTCTTTCCCCTTTGTGGATCCTGGGCCCTTCCTTTCCCTGGCACACACCCCATGGTGTGGCTGCTCAGCCCATGGGGCTCCCGGCAACCTTTCCCCTCACAAGGCAGCAGCAGAGCTCAGGAGATGTTAATCCCTCTTTTCTTTTGCTTAATAACCCTCACCTCTGGCCCTGCCTTTGCACAGGCCTGGGAGACACAGGGATGCCTCTTTGTTTTTGGATGCATCTGTATCCAGGAGGTTAATTACGAACACTGTAATTCTGTGGCCCTCCTAATGTTAAATGGAACAAAGGTTAATTGATGTGATTACAGCTCATGAGCTGAATTGCAGCCCTTAGTGGGATGGATGATTTCAGGCATGTGGGCTGCAATTATTTCTCCCTCTTGGCTCATCTGGGTTTTGCTAAACCCGTGGTAGGGACCTAATGATACTTAATGGCATGAAGATAAAGCAGTTAATAGTTACAGAACTCTGTGAAGTTTAGTGTTCCTCGGGCTGAACTGACTGCCACTGGGTGTTTTTTTGAACAACGGATACAAACGTGCAATAATGGCCACATTGGGTGAGACCAGAGGCCCACTCTGGTTGAGTTACCACTCAACAGCCTGTCTGAAGCCAGCAGCAAATGAGAACAAGGCAGGCACACCATGGATTTCCCCAGATTACTCTCCCAGACACCTTTTTCTTGGGGATGTCCTGGGTTGCACGTGGCATTCCTGTGTCTCAGACTTCACAGTAGATTTTTCTCGCACAGAGCTGTCCCATTACATTCAGGACACTCCAGGTGCTGGGTACCATGGTGTTTCTCAGCTCAGCAATGTCACAAGTGTCACCTTCTCTGCTCCCCTCAAGACCTCTCAGTCCTGAGGCTAGGAAATAGAAGTCATTCCTTTTTCCTCTTCCCCACAGTACTCACAATTTCATAAACTTTAGCTCCTCTTCCAGGCAGGGGAGTCCAGGCCCTGTTAATTATCTTCCACACTCCAGCCATCCCACGCCTTTGGTCATCCTCACTGCCCTGCTCTGAGTCATTATAGCCATAAAATATAAAAGACGTATGAGCAGGAGAAGCCAGAACTGTCTGCCCTACTAAGCACATGGGCAGTGGCGTAACGATGTGCTCTGCTTTGCTTCTCTTTCCTTCTTATGGCAGGAGCTTCCTCCACCTCTGAAAAAACCTCGTTGAACAGGCTCAGAAGATCGCAGCGGGTTCGTGGTGGATACACAGCCTGCTGCGGCCTCAGGCATGGACGAAGAGCTGCAAGGAGTGTAACAGACCCTCCTAGCACTCAGAGATGAAAAGACACGCCTGCACTCAGGACTTCCAAACCGCTTGATAGTGTCCTCACAAACAGCCCGCTCATTGCTGTCAGGTCTCCGTCAGGGCTATAACACAGCTTGGATTATTACAAAGTGTGCCTGGATGGTGCTGAGTTATGCCTGAGTATAATTCTTACCACGTACATAAAGCACGGTTATAGAAAAACTTACAGATTTTCCTTGCTCACTTCCTTTTTATTTCAGAAAACCTCTGTGAGCATACAGCAAGCAGAGGGACTGTGAGCCACAAGGGGAGCCCTATGAGAGACCTAAGAAAAAAATAAGAAACACTATTTTCCCTCACAGTGGGCATAATCCAGCCTTACAACTGCAGTCACTGCTCCTTCTATTAAAAGAACTCAAGTAGTCGTTCTGGATATACAAATATTGCCGTTCCACGCCGTACTTCCACGGGTTGCTGGAAAGACCATTTCCTCCAGCCATGCACCAGGATATCAGATGTGTTCTTTGAATTTCAATGGTGGCCATGCAGATGAACAAAATAATGCACATTTTTGATGGCGCATTTGGCTAGAATGGCATTAAATTTACAAGAATAAATTCAATTAGTAGAACCATTCATTCCCTAACATTTAACTTATTTACACTGAATAAACACATCAGACAACCCCCTCTCCAGAGATTATTCACAAATGCTTGGCAATGGGAACGTACTCCTTGGTGCGTGTGAGTATAATAGAAGGAAATGAATAATTTTTGCAAAATGATAGTGATTTTGCATTTATATCAATTGTTATATTTGGGGATCTCAAAGCACTTGGGTGAAGATTGATACGATGCTGCTCTTTTTTTGATATTAAGCACTTATCTGTATGGCCTTATATCTACAACATCACCACATCCTATATATAGGAGGCACAAACTGGGGCTTTGCTCGGGCAGAAGCTTTGTGTGAGGAAACAGCTCGTGTGGTGCAGGGAAGGGAGCCAGGCTTAACCTCTACTGGAGGAAAAGGGATAATCTCCTAGTGGTCCTATTAAACTGTCCCAGTGGAAGTTGTTCCCAAATCCAGGCATTTTTTAACCTCAAAGAGTTTGGGCACAGAGAGGTGGGGAGCTGAGTCCAACTCATCTTCCATTTTTGCCCCTTGCCCTCCACCGGGGCTCCTTGTGTTTTCAGCACCACAGGCCACCAGCTCCATTTCCAACCCATGGCTCCTCTGGCAAGGCCCCTCAGCAGGCTGCTTTGGAGGCACAGACCACCGCAGAGAGAGGACGGATGGGATTAAGGGGAGGGAGGGCGAGGAAGGAAGGTGAAGATCAGCTGGGAAGTGGCAAGGAGAGGTGGAGGGATGAGAAAGCAGGGTACAAAAGGCAGTGAGAGAGACAGAAGGAGGCAAGGAAGGATTATTTTCAGGTTGATTATAACACAGTCCTGAGCATGTCCTCCTAAGCATGCCCACAGGGATGGATTTTGCCCATCCCTGCCATGAGCAGAGAAGGGGGCATGTGGGCACGCTGCAGTCCCCTCCCTTCCTTTTCCCCCGCCATAAAGCTGGCCCTCTTCCTGCCCCCTCAGCCCACAGCAAGAAGGGTGCCTGGGACCAAAAGGGACTCAGGCCCTGGCTTTGCTTGCTGTGAACTCATTCAAACCCCGCTCCCTCAGGCGCCAGCAGCTTTTGGAGGGAGGAGGGCCAACGCAGAGCAAATCCCCTGCCTTTTCTGTTCTCTGTCTGCAGGTTCATTTGTTCAATCAAGCCTTGGCCATGGCTCAGCAGAGATGCCCAGGGTCACTTTATCTTCCCTGTTTGTTTGGGCAGCCAGTCAAGCAGCTAGCAGCAGAAACAATGGGATTTTCTCTTTTGTGCGTGCGGGCAAAATTAAATGTGATTTGAACTCGCTGCTGGCTCTGCACCAAATGAGCCCTCCAGAGCATGAGCTGTCAGGCAGTCGAGGAGGGGCAGCACTTCCCAGCACAGCAAGAACTTTCCCTCGACGGAGCAGCTCAGGGAGTGCAGCCCAGCGATGGCTCTTCTCCTTCGGACCTCTTGCTGCCAGAAAGATGCCTCCCCAAGCTGCCTCCTTCCCTCTCCTTACTCCACTGGAGGTGAGAGCCAGAGGTGTGGATGCCCCCCTCTGCGTGCTCAGGGATGCAGCTCATGCCCTTGTGCTCCCCTGCCTCCTGGGGAGCTTGTGTGCCCTCCCCAGAAGTCACCAGACTCAGCCTTGTGATCTGCTTTGGGTGGCTCCAGCGGCATGAGGGTCTCCTCAGCCCTCTCCAGAAGGAGCACAAGTTGTCTAAACATAAGGTTTGCCCTGCAGAAAGGCTGGTGCTGGCTTCCAGGAGCCTGAGTCTCGCTCCTCTTCCACCAGCTGCCCTGGGAAAGCCACTCCATGGCTCCCTGGGCACCTGACTCATGCCTTGCGACACCGCACCCTGAGATCTGCAGCACAGGAGAGTGACTAAACACAGATCTGCTCCGCAGATGTGACTCATGCTCCAGCAGGGTCATCCTGGTCCTTGGGTGTGCGCAGGACTTGCTTTTCTTAGCCCACTATTTCCCCCTGCTCTTGTCCTTCTTATCCACCCACCCTCCTGCCAGAGCTGCCTAATATTGCCACGGAGATAATGAGATCTGGTCCAATTGCTTAAATCACTACTTGCACACAATTTTCCTGCTCAAAACACCACCAGCAGGTCCCAGAGCTTGCAGCTCCTGCCCTTTTCCAAGTCAGGCTTGGTCCTGCTCCTCCTCCTCCTCCTCTCTGCTCTGCTGGCTGCAGTTCAGGACTAACACCCACAGTGCCAGACAAACCACGTGCAGATGAAAACTGCAGAGAGGAGCCACCCCTGAGCTCCCACCCAAGGGCTGTTCCCCTAATTTTGTAGCTGGAGCAGCTCGGGGTCAAGTAATAATGCATAAAGGCTGCACCAGTTTCTAGTGGAGATATTTGCTCCATAACCCCAACATCACGGCAGCCCCATGTCCATAATTTTACCAACCTCCTGTGCTGGGTGCTGGCTGGAGACCCTGAGGACACCTCAGTCTCTGGGAATGTTGGTCAAAAAAATTAAAAATCGTCCAACTTGCCAGCCTGGCAGGGAGAGGAGCATGCTTTGGCAGCTCCATTGCCTGGGGAAGCATCCTTCCTATCCCATGCCCAGAAGGAAGGGTTGATGGAGAAAAGCCCAGCTGAGCCCTTGTTCTCCTGCCTCTCCACCTCACAGCACTGTGCCACAGCAGCCATTAAGCTGAGCAAAAAGCCAGGGCTTTATTTTCAAGCATGTCATCTCAGGAAAGGCAGTGAGAGAGGCTGCAGGACCCTGAGGAGTGGCTCAGGGGTGTCCTAAGGCAAAGCCCCCAAGGTCACTTGGCGTGAGGTGCCCCAGCATGGTGGGTTTGGGTCCCGAGCTCCTTTCCTGCTCCCAGGGCCAGCTGCAAGAGGGGTTTGTTGGGGAAGCAGCAACTCAAACGGGGAGAGAGGCAGCGAGAGGACTCATTAGGGGGAAAATCAAAGCCGAGTGTATGTTAATGGGAGGATTAGGTGAGGGAAGGCAGCTTCCCAGGCAGCCAGGACACCCGTGCTGCGGGTCCCTCGGGTGTTCATTACACACTGGTATGTGCAGAGCAGCAGAGCCACCCGATCTGCTGTCACTCCCCACCACCCCTCGTATCGACGCCCCCGGGAGCAGCCTGGCTAATTTGTTCCCCGTCCATTGATCCCGGTGGCAAGTCACCATTAGCAGCAGCTCCGCCTGCCTCCTCCTCCTCCTCCTCACCCTGCACCCGGGAGCCAGGAGAGCGGTGGGCTCATTAGGGGTGAGCAGCATTTACGGGTGGCCGGGATGAAAGGTGCCGGGTTGCTCCCGGGGCCCGCTCCCCATCAGAGACACCCTGCTTGCTTATGAGGCCGGCAGTGTCCCCCTGATTAGGGGATGCTTTCAGGCTCTTTCTCCCCTGCACTCAGCATATTGATTAGCCTTTGTTCGCTGCTTTATGAACCCGTTCATTAATGGGCTGGGAGCTTGTAAACGCGCATTGGATTTCCTTTTAAATCCACCTGAGTGAAGGAAGAGCTGAGAGCTTGCAAGGGGGAGCATTGCAGCCCTGCCACCACCCCCAGCATGCTTCACTGGTGGTCAAAACATCCCTTCCCCTGCCCCAACCCATCAGCAGTGCCCCCAGGGGAAGGTAGATGGGGAGCCCTCCTGGACTGCTTGCCTACAGCAGGCAATTTTCCAAGCAGAGAGCATTTGCAGCAAAGCAGGTACTAAACTAACCGAGGTCCCCAGCAGTGCCACGCTCCCCTGGGCATGGCAGGGGAAGTTTGGGGGATCATATCAGAGCCTGGCCACAAGCCGTGGCAGATCAGAGCCTTGCAGCTGATCCTTTTGCTATCACTTGTAAAAACTGTGCTCATCTCCCCGCTTTCCCAGCCACTCCCATTATTCTGAATGCTAAGTGGCTTCAGCGAAATGGCAGATGGCTGGCATTCCCCCCAGGAGGAAAAGAGGCTGAATTGCATGATATACACCGCACGTTTGGTCCTATTTGCTCAGCTGTAGATCTGCCTGTCTCAGCCTTTACCGCTCCATCCATCCTGCTGCTATCAGACCCAGCCAGGACACCAGCACTTACTCCTGGCAGCCGGATAGACCTGACACCCAGCACAAAGGTGCTCCTTCCATCGGCTGACCCCCCCCAGTTTCAGCTCAGCAGCCTCCCCTCGCTTCCCTCACCGCAGTTTGGTTTATGAAGCTGCGAGGTTTCCTTTCAATGTCGCTGAAGAGGACGCTTCAGGGCCATTTTGTTTGCAGATTTCCAGGTTTGAGGGTATATGGGGGAGTGTTCCTTGCGAAGCTCACAGCAGCTGCTGGTACTGGAGAGCACCCTCACCCAGCCATACATCGTTCCAGCCAAGAGTCATTCTTCCAGCAGAAAGTCAAGAGAAAGCTATTAGAGTTGCTGGCTATTGCAGGGAAACATTATTGCTTGTTCTAAACTAATGTATTGCTTTTGCTTGCAATACACTAATGTATTGCTTTTGCTCACAGCTCACTGGGTCTTTCCAGGGAGCCACAAGCCTAACGTAATGCTGCAGATGCACTTCCCAGGCATACACCAAGCTGTTACCCACCTCCCTTACATACACCAGGCCTGGTGCAGAGAGATGCACCTAACACACACCAAAAGCACACACCAGAGCCATTTTATTCAGGCATTTCTTCCCAGAATACGACCACATTCACTACTGTGGCAAGACACAGGTCTCCAGGAGCTTCACTGAGAATTCACAGAGAACTTGCACATTTGTGAAGTTACAGCACTGATAAATGATAAGACTTGTAGGAAGCTACTTATCAGATAACATTGTTATGGGCTTAAAAATTACATCCAAAACCTGTTAAAACTCCCAACTCACCCTTAAACACAAACAGAAAACCTCGCTTTTGCATGTCAGCAGGAAAAAAAAGTCTTGAGGAGGCTTTCTGCTGGACAAGCAATGACCAAGGGGGCCTCATGAAGACAGAAATATGGAGCTAAAGGCCTTAGTTAGAGATTTATCATTTTCTCATCTGGACACATAACAATAGAGTAGAAATGCTCAGTGCAGACCAATTTAAAGCTGGCAGAAGATGTCACCTATCTGTAGCAGATATAGAGAAAGTCACCCAGAGACTTGTACCAGGAAGAAAGAAAGCAGACTGGTGGCTCTCTGCAGTGAAGTTTTCCTCTGTTTTTCTGACTCAGGAAGCCCAGAATTCATAAAAGCAGCTGCCACTAAAATTTTCCTTCTCGGTGAATAGCAGATAAGGAAGGGGTATGTTTGTGCATACAATGCACAGCTAACCAGAGCCCAAAACACACCGAGATGCTTTTCACGGGGGTCCCAGCTGGAAACCCAAATGCATTTTTAAGAAAGGAGGTTTTGTCTCCTGAGACGTGAAAAACTTACTGTATTCCCTCAAGGGTAACTCCTTTCCTAGAAGCTGCAGCAAGGTCTCTGGAATAAGCTCCAGCAAGGAAGCACTGTTATTTGTCAGTGTCTTCATTTCTGTCTGTAGCCTGTCCTGCTGCAGCATCCTAATCCATCCACCCACATATCTAGACACATCTAGGCAGCAAAAAAAAATTACACAAGTTCAGGGGACCTTTGGAGACAACTTTCTGAGAAAACAACTTTTTTTTGCAATCCATTTCTTTTTCTTTGCCTGCTCCAGAGCTTTTCCCCATTCCACAGTAAATCTGTCCCCAGTCTCAGTATTATTTATTATCTGGACAGTGACACAGGCAGGTGTTGGTCCCTGACCAGGACTTCACAGTGCTCCATGCTGTGCAAACAAGAGGCAGAGGGATACTTCTTGGCATGGACTTTTCTACAGCACTCCCAACCTGCAAGCAGCAGCTGGGTGGACAGCAAAGTACTTAGCCTGGGAGCTGCCCTTCGTGGGAGTGCTCTGGAGTTATCATCAGCAGGAGAGCCCAGGAAATAGGCCAGGTGGAGAGAGAAGGACCTCAGCTGCTGTAAGATAGGAAAGAGGAGAGAGTGGAGAAATGCTTTTTGTTCCCCAGACATTATCTAAATCCTAGCAGTCCCACTTGGGATGACTCTGGCAGCCGGCTCAGGTGCTCCAAGCCTGGCAGGCACTCCATCCACACCATCATGCCCAATCCACTAACATCAAAAGAGATAAGAGATAGCAAAGATGTAGGCAAATACTGTAAGATCAGAGCACAAATCAGACTGGGGTAACACAGAGGTATTCAGAGTGCTATAACATGCCACAGATTGGGAGGTAGCCACATAAAATGCAGTGGCAGCATGGAAATCAGTCTGGCACTAATGGCTGTGATCTTCTTTAATCTATCGATTAACACAGTGATCCTTTTCAGCCTTAAACACCACTAATTTGTTACCCTGGGAATGAACTTGGAGCAGGGAAGAACAATTTCCGCTCGTGAACACTTTTCAAGGTTTTAGTGGTTTTATCATGTGGAAGCAAGACTTTCGAGCTGTGTCACAGAGAAAAAGAGGAGAAAGAAAGAGAGAGAAAGAGGGAAAGACAAAAAGAGAGAAAGAGGGAGAAGGGGAGAAAGGGAGACAGGGAAAGAGAAAGGGAGAAAGAGAGATTCACAGAGAAGGTGACACTGCTCTAAGAGCCAGTGAATCAGTACATGGAGGGGAACAGAACCCTTCTGATGTCAATTCCTGAATCTGGTGGGTCAGAAAGTGCAGCTGATGCTCTCACACCTCTCAAGGGTACCTTAAGTGCCAGGCTGGGGCAGGCTGGCTGAGCCCTCCATCTGTCCCAGTGGAGCTGCCCCACCTGGTGACAATTAGGGGACCCAAGTCACATACCACTGACAGAGACAGAGAGACAAAACCTGGTGTTAAAGCCACATAACCAGGCAGATCAAACAAGGCTGTAAGGAGCTAGAGCAGCTGAAATGCTTGGGAGACTGTGCAGGCGTTCACACAGCTCTGCTCGGTGATGCACTGCTGAGGCAGACTTAACTTATCAGGACACCTTTGACGTGCCACCTATTACTGTATGTGCAGCTGCCAGCTTTAGGTGGCAGCTGGGAGGATTTGTCTCCTATTACATGCTCAGCCTGTGTATCGGAAGCGCTGGATACCCTCACTGGTGCACCTCGTGCTTTCTGCTGGCTGCAGGAATAGGAAAGTTCAGGCAGCGCGGGACCATAGCCAGGCTGAATGGCTCATCTCCCCCAGCCAGAGCAGTCATAACATCCCTACAAGGGAGAGCAGGAGGGAGGCTGGAGTCAGCCAGGAGCAGAGCTGGGACCTGTTTCACTGGAACTAGGTTCCCATTCACACGGGGATCGTCCTTTTGGGTGTCAGCACTGCTAGACACCTCCCCTACAGCACACATGCACATCCAGATGTCATCCAGCACCAGCAGTCCATTCCCTTCTTCCCTCTGAATCGTGCCCTACAAATCAAGGTTTTATCTCCCCGCTCCTTCTTGCTCTCCTCGAAGTCTCAAATCACCCCAGCTCTCTTCCTCCCCTCACGTCTGGGCCAATTTATAGTGTTAATTAGTGATGAATTAGCAGCACAAATCCCATTCGAAGCCCCAGACCCACTATGATGAATTCCTATGAGGGACCTGACAAATCTTATGTTAATATCTTCCTTTTCTTCATCAAGCAATTACTTCTCACTTCATTTGTCTGCAAAGGCTGAGCCCACATCCTCAGCTCGGGTACTGGAACGTGTGGTTCGACTTTGTCAATTAATTATTGAATGGCTTATTTCATGCTGTTAGACTATTAAAAAAAAAAAAAAAAAAAAAAAAAAAAAAAAAAAACACGTGTGAAAGCAGCTCCTTAATTATTAAATTTCAGCAGGTTGGGTGTTAAAGCTCGTGGAGGGAATGCTGACACCAGCCTTTCCCCTCCTGCTACTTGCTGCCATCACCACCACTGGGTGCTGTTTTCATCACGGTGCCATTGCGCCTTGCCTTGAAGAGACCACAGTGAGCCAGGAGCTGATCCAAAGCCTGCTGAAGTCAAGGGAAAGATTTATATTGCCTTCAGTGGGACCTGAGTCCCTCACCAAGGCTGATTGCAACATGGATGCTTTGGGGATCTACCACCTTTAGGATCAGAAAGGTTGGGAGATGAGCTAACATAGTTGAGACCCCAGATACTGCTGACAGACAGAGTTTCAGGGCAGAAGAAACAGATTTTTATCCTTGCCCTTCCTCGTGGCATGTTTTGTCAAACTGCTGTCAGCAGCCTTTGAATTAATCCCAGAAACTGGGTGTCTTGGCTTATTTGTTGATCAAAGAGCTGAGTCCCAACTGCAGTGCTACTAATCATCCATACCCAAAGGCAAATTCATTTCCTCCTCTGCCCAAGCTGCCAAAGGGCAGGATTCAGTCCCGAACAGCCTCCCCTGCTCCCAAAACAGAGACCCCAGCCCCTGCTACCTCCCCCTCGGGTACCTCTTCCAGGAGGTGCCCTCGTGGCTGCTGCCTTGCTGAGCTTGCCCAGGGCCCCAGCCCAGCAGTGCCAGCACCCCAGCCCTACTCTGCACATCGGCATGAGGAAAAGATCTACACAGCTCAACAGTGGGAGAAAAAGGGCTGGAGTGGAGCAAAGGAAGCCTCAGTTTACGAAAAGACTCCCTCCATCCCTCTGGCCCCAAGGGATTAAGGACTCTGGAGCGGGCTGTCCCCAGTAGGCAAGGAGCATCCATCACGGGCACCCAGAGAGCCTGTTTCGGCTGCTCTAGCTGGGGCTTGCGGAGCCTTTTCTTTCACTCACATCCAGTGTGAAGCAATAAAAATGCCCCTCTGTTCCCTGCAGCTGACTTGCAAACCACAGCCTGGCATGTCAGAGAGAAGCAAGCAATTAAAGAGACAAAGTGCTGAAAAATACATAACAAAAGTCTCGCAAATGGGTTCTGGGAGCCTGGAGAACAAAGGCAACGCGTGTTAATGACGAACATGGTTTGGTTAATTTTTAATACTCCATAACAGAAGCGAGGGATGGGAGAAGCACGCGGGTGTCAGGCAGGAAACTCTTCCTTTCTTCCTGGCACCCCCCTCATTGGAGATGACAGCCTGCCTCCCTTCCTGCAGGGGCCTGTGTCCATGCCTCTGACCTGAAAAGCTTTTAAAGGGTTCAGGCAGGGGATGAAGGCTTATATATGAGCTCCCAGCACCTAGGCATGCATCCTGAGAGCTGCCCCTGGCTTATCCCTGAACTTCCCTTCATCCCCACCGTTCCCTGCTCCATCGCTGCTGTCCTCCCCAAGACAGCTAATGGGGCTCCGAGCCCTGACTCTTTAAACTTGTGAAGCTGCTTTTTCTATGATAAATCCCAGACAAGATGAAGCAAGCCAAACCCTGGGATTTGGGGCTCACCCCTCACTTCATCCCTGCTGGGAAGAGGTGTTGTCTCCTGCAGTAAGTGAGGAGCAACTCAAACGAGTCTGCCTCTCGGAGACATGGTTTTGCTCTACTTGCAGCATGGCAGGAAGAGTCCCACACACCTAAACCCCCAGCAGCACCCCGTTTTACCAGCAAAATACAAATTTGGCAAGGGCTGGGCAGCAGGGAGGGTGTCGGGGTTGCGTACATGGACCAAGAGTCAGTTTGGGCATCCTGGAGAGCCATGAAACTCAGGAACATCACTGAGCCATCGTCACCATCACAGCAAAATTGGCAACACCAAAAGGTGCCCTGCTCCCTCCCAACCCCTCCTAGGTGCTTTGACAGCTTGGTCCCAAATGCAGCAGAGCAGATCCCTGTCCTGCCTGCAGTGCCTGCCCTGCTCCCACCTCCCCAGCCCAGCCTCCGCAGGTCGTGGTGAAGGGGGACAGGGGAGGGAGGGGACAACTTCTCCCAGGAGCTGCAGATTGGTGAGACACCAGGGAAAGAACTGTCAAAAACTAATTTAAAAACGTAGCCTTCCACTTGATTTCATGTCTCAACATGTCGCTTAACAGCAATTTAGTCCTCCCCCCCCTCCCCGCCTTTCACCAAGACACTGACACTTTTTTAATAAAAAAGTATAGAGGAGCTTCAGGCGCTTTATTAAGTGCACAGCAAGGGTGCTGACACCCATGCCTCTGCCCCGTGCTCCCTATTAGTGTAATGAGAGCTGCAGGAGCGTGGCAGCCAGCGGAGCCCCTTCCCCACCTCCAGCCGTGCTGATTTCCCAGAGCAGGCGCTTGGCATCCTCTGCGAACCCCATCTGCAACTGGTGCCCAGGGGTGGGCCCTGCCGGGGTGAGAGGCATTCAGCAAGCCAGATCTGCTAGCAGGCTTCGAGAATTATTAGAATTTCTAATTTTTTTTTATTTTATTTTTTTGGTCTTTTTCCTGTTTCTCGTGTCCCCAAGCCGTGTGGCGATGCAGGAGCTGCTGCTGCCATGGTTACGGTCCCGGCTCTCAGCTACGGCCTCTGGAGGGTGCGGAGCTCTCCGAGCCCGTCTGACCCCCATCCTGTGGGATGGGGCTGCCTGCCACCATCCCCTAAGCCTCTGTTTCCTCAAACTTTGTGTCCTGCAGCTCGACGCCAAGCTTTGCACCGAGGCACCCAGCACAGCAGCTGGGGTGCCCACCAGCAGGCAAGCCCCAGGCCGTGGTGTTGCGGGTGGCCACTGGTGTGCTCAAGGTGAATTTCCAAGGCCTTCTGGTTTGTTTTCCAAGCTGCTTTTCTCCCACTTGCATGTAAATGTCTCCTTGTCACTATTTCTGAGAGAACAAGCCAGCCACTGGTCCAGATGCCACTGCACGTCAGCCTCTTGCCAGGGAAAGGCCCTTGTCCCTTCTCCCCTGACCTCCTGCAGCACAGCCCCACTCTCCAGGTGGTTTTGGGGGATGAGACTCATGCTGAGTGCAGGTAAAGCATGCTCTGTGACATCCCAGTGATGGGCCCAAAGCACAGGTGGAGTTTGGGTGTTTTCTTTGGGAGAAGGGCACCCAAGAGCACAGAGGCACTCTGCAGAGTCAAGAAGGGTGAACAGCCTATGGGATCCTCCAGGCAGCTCCTCCTGTGGCCCTAAAGAGAGCTAAGCTTAGGTCTCAGTGGGATAAGAGCAGCCAACTATCCTGGAAATCCCACACCAGGAATCCCAAGAGAAGCTCTCCTTTCCCCCAAGCTTCCCAGACCCATACCTACACCACAAGCATCCCCACTAAGCCCACCTCCAACCTCTGGATGCTCTTTGCACTCCCACAGCTTTGCCCATCCCTCAGCAAAACCCCGCAGAGGCAGTGGGCTTGGATCCCAGCCGTGGAGCTGCACCATGCCAGCTTTAGGGTGCTGGGGACTTTCTCCTTGCCCGGGTCGGGTCAGGCCAGCATCAGCCCAGGCCCTGGTTGCTCCCCGTGCTCGGGGTGCCAGGAGCTGCTGCCTTTGCCCCGTCCCCACAGGGATGGGGAGTAGCTATGGAAACTGGCTCCGGCTGCATCCCAGCCCGTGTTTGCCTTGCCTCAGCACGGCTTGTGTTTATCTTTGCTGCTCCTTTAGTGGCTCGCTCCTTCTTCCTCCCGACAGAAGGCAGAAAGCCTGGTCTTGCAGCAGCGGGACTGCTTGGGAAGTGCACAGCAAGGCTCACGGCTACCACACTGCACACCCACCGCTGCACCGACCTCTGTTCCCTGGGTTATCTAATATGGCAATACAGGCACCACACTTAATCTCTGCATAACTTCATCCCCCACCTGTATAATCGGGTGGTTGCAGTTCCTCCTGCACTTTTTGCAGCATTCATCCAAACCTTCAGGTTTGGCCGCGGCACCTGGCACAACACACCCGTGCTCCCATCTCAGCCGGGACCACTCAGGTAAAAATCTTCAGAAGCAACCAAAGAGCTCAGATGCTGCTAATCGGATATGCAAAGCACTTTTCAGAAGGGGTCTTGGGCTCTTGATGCTTTTGAAATGTTCCTCGCGATAATTTAAGAATATCTAAACCAGCAGTTGGAGCTTGATTAACAGAGGTAGCCAGGAGCCCCGTGTTCTGCCGTCCTTCTTGCTGTTTCAGCTAGTAATGACAACCGCACCACAGGCTGCCAGGGGAAACATTTAATATCAGAAGCCATGGTGGTTTGGTTTGGTTTGGTTTGATTTTGTTTGTTTGTTTTGTTTTTCCTCTTGTACTTTAAAAATATTAAAGATTATGGCATTTCTTTCTCTTTTTCCTTCTTTGTCTCCTTTTTTCCCTTTCCTTTGTCATGCCAAGCAGCATGTCTGACACCAGCTGAAAACATCTGGAATGGTTCTGATAGGAGCAGAGCCAGCTGCCTTTTCATATTTCCCTGGGACTGGGAGATATATATCAGATGTGAGTGTCTCTCCTCACTAATAATATGTTATCTGAATAAATAACTGGTGGTGGCTCAGGCCTGGCTGAAGTGTTTGCTCTCTGCTTCCTTTTGCGGGATTTGATTTACAATGTCTTCTCTTGCTTCACACTGATTCTTATTTTACTTTAGCCTGGTTTTTATTCAATCATTTCTTTTCTTCTCCTCCTTTCCCTCCCCTCCCCTGTTCAGGCATTCAATCACAACTGCTGGCAGGGGGATTGCAACTGAGCCTTTCACCTGCTTGCACTGGAAGCGGATCAAACCCAAGAAACAGGAGCAAAAATACATCTGCCTGAATCCCACTTCACCCCCAAGCAGCTCCCTGCTGGGGCACCCAGGGAGGGCTCTGGGCTGGGTGATGGGGGGACCCAGTGTGGTTATCCCTGGTCCTTACCCTGCCCACTGCACCCACCCATCCCCAGCCACCAGGGTCTCCCAGTTTGGGTGCCTCAGCATCCCTGCTGCACCCAGGCCACCCCTTCATCCTGTGGTGAAAGTCAAGGCTGCCGTCCCCAGCTGCCAGAAGCAGGGGGCTGTGATGGATCCCTCCTCTCAAGGCATCCAGGCACCTCGCAGAACGATGGCAGCGCTCACCTCCAACCAGCCACCACCGGCTGGGCTGCGGTGAGGGGAGAGCCCACCTTGGGATGCCAAGGGCGTTCCTGGCAGCGGTTTCAGGAAAGAGGAGAGCGAGTTATGTGACAGTGATGAAATGTGAAACCAGCCGCTTTTAAGGCCCTTCATCCATCATCCTTGTGAGCCTGCGACAGTGACAACAAGAGGGCGGGCGGGACGGAGGGAGAGCTGAGAAAGACACATGGAGAAGGGAGTTGGCTCTGAAGGCTTGGCACGGATTAAAAATAAACAGCTCTCCCTGCTGCCGGAACACCTTAGCGTCCCCTCCTGTACAAATAACCCGTCTTTGGCCAGTCGTCGAAGCACTGACTCTGCTGCTGCTTGTGGCTGGCCAGAGGGGTGAAGGTGGATGGGATGAGCCTCAGCAGGGGCATCACAGCACCAGTGGGAGAGACACGTCCTTTGGGAAGCCCAGCATGGCTCGGGAAAACTACTCCATGTTTCTGAGATTGGTCAGTGTCAAGTGGATGGATACAAAGCAGTTAAAGCTGCCACGCTCAGCTTCTTCCAGTTGCTTGGATGAGTTTGCTGCAGGAGGACTTATCTTCTCCCAAGGGTCAGAGCACCGAGGACACCACGCCGAAAATTACCATGGGAAGTGTCACACAGAGGGTGAGGGCACTGGCACAGCCGGGGATGTTCATGGGCCATTGGCTGAGATGATATTTGGCGCTTCTTAAAGAGCTTTTGCTGGAATATCTGGAGGCTCAAGTGCTGTTTGCCTCAGCCCTCGGTGGGCAGGGAGAAGCCAGGCAGGGGGCAGCCCGCTGGATCCTGGCAGAGCGCTGTGGGCGAAAAGCGACGGCGGAGTCCTCACGCAACTGTTTGTTTGCATTACTGCAGGCCCGGGTGTTTGCAAATACAGGCCGCTCCGAATTGATCTCCTTCTCTTCATTTATTTATTTATTTATTTTCAGGCAGCGTGTGATAAATGTGTTAATTTTGCATGCAGCTCTGGGAGCCGGGAGGGGGCTGCGAGGAAGCGCAGCGGCAGGAGCTCTGCTTGTGCAGAACCGGGCTGAGCAAGCGCCCGGCTCCCCCTGAGCGTGGGGGTGCCTGCAAGTGACTAATCCCTACCCCATCATCCCAGAGCCTTCCCCCAACATCTCCTCCCTCCTGGTGGACGCTAATGAATACAGCCCGCAGCCCCCAAGGAAATGGGTTGCTCCCCCTGCACTGCGCTCGTGGAAGATGGAGCGGAGGCACAGAGGGAAGAAATCACTTTCCTGAGGGTGCACGATCCACCTGTGGCAGGGCATGGGAAATCTCGGTCTGCCCTGTCTCGTTTCCCCATGCTCAGCAGGGTTCACGTTCACCCTGTGGAGCTGGGGTGGAAATTTCCCTCATCCGTGCACCAGTGTCTGCATCCACAGCACCTCGCTGCTCCACAGCATCCTCGTCCACCTGGCAGTGCAAGGTCACAAATAAATGCCCAGCATCCACCGTCTCCTCTCTTAGTGCTGGGGGTTTGCAGCCACAGTTGGTATCATAAACCCTCCTGAACCCCACAGTGCTCCTCAGGGCTCCTGCAAGTCCTGCTGCTCTTGCTTTGTTGCAGTGCCACTTCCCATGCCAGGAAGAAAGTCCAAGGACCAAGCTGGGCTCCTTGTGGTGTCACGGAGAGCTGAAAGCATATCTCAAGTCCCTGCTGCTTCAGGTGCAAAGACAGAAAGACCCTGGAGGAGGAGAAAGTGGACATGAAGCAGACAACCCCACAATGGCTTTTTTCAGACCTCCATCCAGGGAGGCTCAGGGATGAGCTGGAGAGCTCAGCAGTGGCAAGGGCAGCAGCGCAACAGCAGCAACTGAAAATCAGCGTGGCAGGAGGAGGATTACATTTTAGGGGTGAACCTGAGCAGGAGAAAGAGTCAATTTTCAGGGTCACTGTCTCTCACTGCAATACACGTTTGGGGGTTGACTGAGCCAAGTCACGGAACACTGCAAAAATCAGTGAATTATTTCAACTGAGGGCAAAAATCCTGACAAGTTCAAAGGCTCCATTTCAATATTTTCTGAATTACCTGTTTCGGGTTTCCTTGTTGAAATAACCATTTATTTTTACTGATCTCTAATAGTCCATTAGACCTTTTATTTTTAAATCCCTAAGCAGAACATTTGCTTTCAAATCGAGTCATTTACTCAACACGAGATGACTTTTCTGCTTTTCATTTCAACGGGAAACCAAAAAATAATGAATTTCACAATGACCCCCAGTTTTTTTTTTTTTTTTCTTGTTTTTGTTTTGTTTTGTTTTGTTTGTGTTTTGAATGCCACTGTTCCTGTAGCTAACCAAAGCAGTGCTTGTGTGCACAGCTACAGATAAATGTCACTTCCCTCAAGCTCCCTGCTGACCATCTAAGAACAAAAGACCACACAGCTGCCTGGGAAGGCACGTGGCACGCTCTCCCAGCAAACACAGAAACCCAGGCTGCTTGTTGTCTTAGCTAGCTGCCTGGCAGAAGACCTTTAGCAGGTCTTTTTGGAAAGGGGTGAGTTTTGTGGTGAAGAAGACACAATTCCCTCCATAGGAGCATTTGCACAGGATCCTCCAGCATCCATACCTTACGGTGGCCAAGGCAGAATTGGGCAGGCAAACACAAGGCTTGCTCTTAATTCCCTTCTTCTCCGATCATTTTCAGCACAGGGACTTCCCGAAACGGAGGTAATTTCTCTGTGTTTAGTAACTACCAGCGGGCTTTCCTCTTTTGGACTTAATGGGAACTTTAGCATAACATCCAGCAGCAAAGAGTGCAGCAGAGTAATTACCTTTCCTGGGAAGAGGAACGTCTTTTCAGCTTTTTTCAGGCTCAGCTCCTGCTAGAGTTGTGTGATGGCTCTTGAATTTAAAGAACAAGACAGAACGGGATGGCATCGTCGTTCCTCCAGGCATTTGGGGGAACTCTGTGACCTGATTCCCAGACTGGTGAAGCTCCTTCTGGGACACCCAACTGGGGTGAGGGACGTGTTAGCTGCATCACAGCGAGGTGCAGAGTGCATTCAGGAGACCAAAACTTAGGCAGGGAAGCCTGCTGGCAAGCCTGGGCACAGGGAAGGAATAAATGTCCTCCTTGATAGGTTGTGTTTTGTGTAAACAGCTATTTGTGCAAATGGCTCCTCGCTTCCCCAGACTTCGCCCATGCCACGGCCCCAGCCCACAGCCACCTGTGTCCCTCCCCTTGGCTCCTTGCAGTTTGTTGGTGTTTCTCCCCAGCTTTAACCCAGAACTCGAGATTCAGATGCTGACGAGACGGGAGCATGAGAGCTGGAGCTCGGCGTTAAGGCTAGAGGAGGTATTTGTGTAAGCAGATGCTGAAAGCATACGCTCACATCCATCCACAAGAGACTGCACGGAGCGCCCTGTCCTGTGGGTGTGCGGTGGGATAAAGGCTTCATCCTGCCTCACACGGGGCCTTTCACCCTCTCGGTGGTGAAGATCTGAATATAATGCAAGAGTGGAGCTTCTGACAGGGGAAGTGGGTGTTTTAATGAATCACTTGAGATGCAGAGCCATGAATGTCCAGACATTCCTGGAGATGTTTTAATAAATAACAATGAAGATAAGAATTTAAACACTGTGAGCAGGAAATGCATTATTGAACATGCATAACACAGTACAAACTTAGAGCCCATTCAAAGCCTTCAGAAAACAGCCAAGCAAAATTCAAACGAACAGAGGCAGACAGGCACATTTGCGCTTTAAAGGCTGTCTGTGGGTTCCGGAAAATGAGCCCTGCAACATTTACCTGAAGCAGCTTTATATATCCGTGCACCTGCCTGCTCTCCCCACCTTCCTGCTGGAATTTACTTGCTCCCAGCAGGGCGGAGGTGTGGGATGTGTGGGCACCCATCGGCTCCTGGTGTCGGTGAGCATCCCAGGCCACCCATCAGCCAGAATGAGGAGTGTCCAGACCAAGGAGGGCTGAGCAGCAACCCCTGTTCCTGCTGGATGCTGCCCCTGGAGATGAGGAAGAAGAGAAAGAGAGCAGAAGCTCTCCAGCCCGCAGCCTCTGAGCCAACGGCAGCATTCTCCCACAGCACCTCATGGCTTTGGGTCCACTTAGGGAAAAAGAGATGCTTTCCCATTCTTCCTGATGGTGTGGGACCAGATGGATGTTCTTGAGTCATTTTCAAGGGGAAGGAAGGTTTGGTATCTAAATGCCAGGGGGATGGGGAGACTACTAACTGCACGCATACAGCTATGGGAGACGCTGATTTGAAGAGCGTCACTTTGCTTGCACGGCCTCCTAGGACAGGGAAGGGTCTGACGGATGAGTCCTCAAAATATCCATGGCCAAAGCAGAGAGCTCTGCTGCTCCTTGAGCCAGGGTAGGATTAGAGGGAGAATTCAAGGATTGCAGCGTGCCAAGGGAGCTGCATTGCTGTGCAGGAGCCATACCAAATTAGAGCATGATCCTTAGCTTAAGGTCTCAGTTTTAACATCCAAAGATCAGTGCAAAGCGCAGAGTGAGATAATTAAAATTTCGCAGTAACGCAGAGGGAGGGGAAATCATGAAAATGGCTTAAAATCTCTCTCCTTTTTTTAATAAAACATGACCTGAGTGATTTAACTCAATTCCTGTCATTGGCTTACAGCTAAAGGCCTTAATGAAACTGAGCCAGGCACACGATCTCTGTAGTTTTTCTTGTTTGCATCTGCTACTACAAGAACAAACACCTTTCCTCCCAGCCTTTTACTTGTGATCACATCATGCTGCTCCCTCCCCAGTGGAGGGGGAAGAGAGAAGGGACTGTGTCTCCTGGAAGGAGACAAAGCCATGGATGCTGGAGTTTGGAGGTGAGGTACAAGCCAAGGGAGCTCAGCCACTGGCTGGGTGTTTGCAGGGCCAGGGAAAACAGATGACGGCAGCCCAGGGCTGCAGGTGAGCAATGGGATTCTCCTGTGATGGCACTGTGGCCGGCTGTGCATTTTCTCCTTCCTTTGCTCCGATAAACCCTTTTACACCAGTGGCTGGAAGGACAAACACTTCTCCTTCCAGTGGGCAGTAATGCCAGGCTTCCAAAAGAAAGAGGCACAAGGTGAAATACCTGTAGTATCTCATCCCCCTGAGCTGGACTTCTGGCAAGTAGCAGCTGGGAGGACCCCAGGATGACGCCCATATGGACAAATTTTCGCAGATCCCTGGACCCCAGCTTCCAGACGAGGGTCTGCAGCACATTTCCATACATAGCAGCTAAAAATGCAGCCGTGGTCCTGCCGAGCGTGAACTAACTCACCCCCTGCAGATCTCAGGTGGTTTGAGCTGAGACAACAGAGGAAGCTGAGTTTCAAAGCAGTGTGATTCACTCGTGACAGTTTATTTTGAAATAATTTCTCTTTTTCTGGACAGTCCAAAGCCATTTGCTACCCAAACCAGCCTTGGGATCCCCCGGATTCCCACCCAAGCCGCTTGGTAGTGCGGGGAAGGACGCAGATCCCACCCTGGCATGGAGGCTGTGCCGGTGTTAGAAGCCTAGCACTGCTGTAACCTTGCTTTCTGCTGAATATCTGAGGAAGTTTTTATTTAAACTTGGTTTCTGTTGCCAAAGGCCCCGCTGCCTGGGTTGACAGAGAGTATTCCTCAAGTAGGTAGTGAAGCAGCAATCTCCGACATGCTCCCAAGACCTTATCTGTGCCAATTCTGTTTAGATGGGGCTTGATTTTCCTCTTGCTTACACCTGCTTCACAGCAGGGTAACTCCACTAAAAAGCCTCCTCATTTACACCTGCAAAAGGAAGAGAAGAATCAAGGCCATCCCCTGCAGGAAGGACGCACATAAAATACCAAGTGCACGACGTGCTATAAAAAACAATCCCCCGACTGCTTCCACCATCTCAGCACAGAAGCTCCTCTCCACAATGCTGTTTTTAATAAAATCCTTGCGAAAAGGAGGCTGCCTTCCCGAGCCATCACGCACAGAGACTCACGAGAACTGTTGGGTTGGATCGTGACAGTATAAACTGGTTTATTGCCAGAATAAGCAACAGATGCCAGCAGTGTGACACGGAGCGAGTATTTGGCAGTTTGTTCAAACACTCTGACAGCAGCAGGCAGTTTAGACTCCAACAGATAAGAGATTGGCCAGCAAAATGCATTGATGGAGTATGTGGGCTGCGGAGCCTGCCCTGCCGCCTCCCTGAAATAATGCAGGACGGGTTCCAGGGGGAGCACGCAGCTTCTGCAGGGCAGAGCTACCTCTGGGTGCCGCACAGCCCACAGCTTAGCATCTGTTGTGAACTTGTTTTGGGGTGTTCAGAGAGAGAAAACAGTTTGCAGCTGTATTTCAGAGGTGCAGAGCACTTTCTGAGCCTTTCCTTTTGCTGATAGGTGGTGCCTTTACCGTGATGATTGCCACCGCAGAAACACTACTCAGAGAGGGAGCTGCTAGCATCAAACAGCATAAGGGGACGGTCCTCTGCTGGAGATGGACGGATTGGTGCGACCGTAGAGTAAGGAGGGCTGGAGTGAGGAATAGATGGATGGAGAGATGGATGTATGGAAGGATGGAAGGATGGAAGGATGGAAGGATGGATGGATGGATGGATGGATGGATAGATAGATAGATAGATAGACAGACAGACAGACAGACAGAGACATCTAACCATCTATCTTCCTCCTATTTGCCATGCTGGCCGGCCAGCACCACCTTGGTAGCATCTGTCCCCTTCTCACAGCTAGGTTCCTACCAGCAGGGCCGGGAGATGGAGCGCTGCTGGCTCTATGTACCCTTCTGGTTGGAGCCTGTGCTTCCCTGTGAGTACAGCACCTTATGGGGTTTGTAGGTCAGGCTTCGGGTCCTCTCTGAGAGGCTGAGTCCCTCACCTGTGTGGGCTTGCATCTCCTGGGGGACTCAGGTGTTGCATGGAGGTCTCTGGGATGAGGCTACAGGGGTATAAGAGGATGTGGTGGGGCTGGGAGAGGTGCACAGGGGCATCCCTGTCTCTGGAAGCCTGAGCATTCAAGAAGTTTGGGATGCAGATGCTGAGGGGTAGAGCCATGAGCAGAAGAGGTGCCCTGGGTGTCTGCACCGTGCTTGGGTGAGGGTCCCTGCACAGAGAGCACGGGGCAGCCGCGTGGGACAGAGGTCAGAGCAGCAGAAACACTGACAGAAACAGCGGCTCCCCACATGAAAGGGTCTGGAAGAGCTTCCCTCTGCGGGTCCCCAGCACCTGAGGGAGCCAAGCAGAGCCTGCCTGCGTCACCCACCTCCGGCCGGTGCCACCACCCCCTCGGCTGTCACTGCCACCCGCCCCAGCAGGAGCCGCATCTCACATTCGCCGCGCGGGGGTTTCCATTTCAGACACCGTGATTCAACTTTTCTCTCTGGATAAAGTTATTAAGGCAAATTTGATCAAAATGACACATGGATTACAGTGTGTGTTGCAGACTCTAATTCTGTTTACTGTTCTGGGGGAATGGGCAATTATTACAAAAGCCGGGACAGAGTGTTTTTAATAACATTTCTTGTTAAGATTTAATTACAGGAAATTGTATTTTCTTAATCACTGAAAACTCAACTGCCTGGGAATTTTTTTTATATAATTTCGTTTGCAGTTTATTAAATCCTTAGGTTATTCCTTTTCTGAGGCTTTGTTTTAGTCACTCGCTAAGTGCTTCTCAACGTGTGTAGGAGCAGATTGCTCCGAAGCACAAAGAAACTAAAGGGAGCCGACTCTGGGAGGCAGGGCTGGCCTTTGTCAAAGCAGATTTCTGGGCAGGATTTAGAGGTCTTAATGTATTCTTTAGGAAAGAAAAAAAACACTTTCAACCCGCCCAAGACCTGCCTGCCCTGCAGCCTGACATCTGCATAGTGCCAGGGACGTTCCCTGCTCACCTCCTTCGTGCCCCAGCTGCACCCCTGAGGCAGGGCAGATTTGGGGGTTATCCAAAACGAGGGGCATTTTTAAAGCAGCATATCAATGCAGGGGAGAATGGCTAAAGATGAAGCTGTAGGGTGATATCTGAGTCCAGACAACCTGCAGATCCTAAAAGGCAATGCACAGCCTGCACCCTGAATGCGGCATCCCTGTGGCACTTGTCTGGGAGCACCCCGAGCACCACCAGCCCCAGTCCTGCTCTGTCCCTGCTCCAGTACAGTGACAACCAGTGACTTCCAGCTTCCCCCACGTGCTGTACCTTGTACTTCAGGACGTAAGCATCGAAAAGCAACACTACCTACAAGCAAACATGCCAAACCCTTGTGCTAATCCTGTCGTGTGATGTTGATCAGCACCAACTGGTCCAGTCTGGTATGAATATGTCAGTCCTGTATTCCAGCTCTTGCTGGGTAGTTTACAGTCAGGGCTGTTTCTTCGTACTCAACATCATGTTTCTTGTCTGGTTTCTTAAACCAGCGCAAGTAATTTCCCCATGAGAAATTTCTCCTGCGTTCACAGATCAGAAATTTGCATTAATTAAACAAGGTGGGCTTAAGCAGGAGGAGCACGGAGGAAGGAGGAGGTACAGCCCCTGTCCCCGTCACCCAGCATGTAGCTTGCTGCAGGTGTTAGGAGAGGAAAAACAGCTGTCAGCAGCACTATTCCTCATCCTGCTGCCCTCATCCCTGCTGCCCACTTCTTTTCTGCCCATCCCGTGGGGCTGAGGAGCCTGACAATGCATGGCAGTGGGAGCACTGACGCAAGAGCCTCCCCCATCACTCTGCATGTGCCTGGCACAGATCACATCTCAGGGTAATCGTCTCTGAAGGCTCCTTGCTTCTGAGGTCCTGCATGTGTCACAAGGAGTATTCCCCATCTGCCGGGATTTACTCCGGGTTCCCGGGGCCCGGCTGGCTGCTGCCTACCCTGCTGCAGTCAGGAGCAGTCACATCAATCTCTAAAGCTGGCTTCAGGCACCAGCCGCAGGGCAGGACCTGCCACCGGGAGTGCGTGGGCTGGCACACCATGAATTTCAGCTGGTAACTCGGCAGGTAACTGTGCAGAGGCAGCCGAAAGTCATCAGAGGAATCCTCTCTGCCTCCAGACCTTGTACTTCTGAGCCGGGTTACTCAGGCCACCCAGAAGGGTGGGTACACATGCCTAGGGACACGCCGGGGAGTGCTGTACCTGCAGAGCCTTTGGTGGCCCAGGGTGGAAGGAAAATAATAAGAGAGCCTTGTTTTTAGCTCAGACACCACCCATCAGTGCAGAGCCAGTGGTGAGGTGCCCAGTGGCACTGGCACTGCAACACGGACACCTGCCCCCTGCACAAGGAGGCTGATAATTTTCAGCAAACTCTCAACTTTTTAGCTCCCCAGGTTCAATCACAGCGATCTCAGCACCCATCCCAGGCCAGTTCTTCAAGGCCTGCTGACAGGCAGCAGAGATCAGCCCCCAGCCCTGTATCTTTGCTTTCTGGGGCCCTGGGAGGGCAGAGCAGTGGGAGTGCAACCTTCTCCAGGTGCTCGGGATTTGCGGGCTTCCCTCTGCAAAAATAATCCTCGCTGGGAGACTGCAGGCGTGCAGCAACATCTACAGAAAATCAGGGTGTACTGCAGGCTCTGCGGAGGAGCAGAGCCAGCAGCAACAAGGAGCCAAATCAGTGCTCTTTTAATATACATCAGCTTTCCACATCACCACCTTCCCATGGCAGCCAGAAATGTGAGAGACACATCTCAAGCACTGAGCAGTAATTAGAAAAGGCGAAACCCGGGTTTGTTTCCATATTTTGCGTATCACAGCTCTGCAGCGAGGGAGGCTTTGGTGCAATGAGTCTTGAAACGTTCCCTGCAGTCTCCTGGGCCTTAAAAAGCAGCAGCTTAGCCCAATTCCTTCAGAGAGGGGGAACCCATGGGCTCAGCGTGACCGGTCTGTGGCACTGGGTGGCCCCAGCCCCTTCCAAGGGGAACCAGCAGTCTGGTGGGTGCCCCTCTGCCTCTCACTGCCACCTGCCTGCACTAGGGCAGCGCTTTGGACAAGCCCCACAGCAGCACAGCTCTGCAAACTGGGGGATGAGAAGCGAATAAAGCAATTCTTCACTTACTCATTATCCCCGTTTTACAGACTGGAGGACTGGCACAGCAAAATGGGACTGTCAGCCCTCGCTCCAGGGACCTGAAAGCTGCCTCCCCCGGCACTGCCAGCTCCAGGCAGCAGGCGCTGCCAGGCTCACGGGGTGCTCCCTGCCTGGTCTTGGGGTGCATGGGGGGGCTGGCAGCCCCTCTGCCTCTCCAATTCGGGGTGTTACCAGCAGCACCGAGCTGAGCCGAAAGCTGACATCTCAGCCTCGCTGAGCCTGCCTCGCCAGCTGGCCAGATCGCCCGTCACAGCCAGGAAAGCTGAAGGCAGAGAGCGCCTCTGAGTAATAGCCACAAGTGCAATGGCATCATTACTCTGAGCCGCAGCCTCGGGTCCGCTGCTGCGGTGGCTTTTTGTTCAGCTGGGGAGATGCACTGTGACATTGCTGTTATCTATGACGCAGAGAGCAGAGGAGCACAGATCCCCAGCGTGTCACGGATTATTGTCTCTTAGCACAAACATCTCGCTGTTGTTCTTTTTCTGCTGAAGCTGTCAGTAAAATACACACCTCCGTACCAAAGGAAAGAAAAAAATGACACTTCTCATCTGACAGATACATCGGTGCTTTGTTGTTCTCTTTGGCTTGTGGTTAAGTCTGTGCCACAGCTCCTCCATTAGCTCGAAATGAGACGTAATTCGGACCAGTATGTGCATGCTGGGCTGGGCACTGGAATGCACTGGTCACATCTTGCCTGGAGGAGGGTACCTGAATTTCCTCTCCCTCCCTCCTGTGCTCATAAACCTCTAGCAAATGTGAGCTCGGTTGCAGTGGCCGGCCTAGGGCTCACGGCAGGAGCCGAGGTGGCTATGTCCAGGCCTGCTGCAGAGCATTTTGTCTCTTGGAAAACTCAGCTCCATAGATGAACAACCAGGAGAGGGAGGAGGATGAAGCCCGCTCCTCTGGGCCAGCTCACGGAGATGCCCCCGGGCTCTCCTCTCCACCTCCTGTCATCTCCAAGTGACACAGGACCCTTCTCCCTGCCAGCACCCCACCAGCACCCCGCCAGCTCCTAAATCCTCTGGCTTTGGTGCAGGGAGGCTTTGGGCAGCCGAGGAATGGGGACCGTCAGACCAGATTTGGGAGATGCAAGCCGAGTAGTAGAGGAAGCTCCCCACGATGTGTCAAGGTTCAGCAGGCAAACGAAGAGCACCTTGCAGGAAAAAAAAAGAGGGATGTACAGAATGAAGACGCACCAAACCCCTGTAAGGGAAGAGCATGGAGCTTCCTGCAGCTGTAATTCCTGCCCTCAGCCAGAAAAGCAGGCTGCTGACAACTCCAGGAGAGCAAAGAAAGGCAGAGACAAAGCAGTGCCTGAAGCCAGCACGCCTGAGCAGGGGAACTCAGGTGGGAACACAAAGGTTTCCTGGTGCAGTTTGCAGAGCAGGGGAGCTTCAGTTCGCTGCCCGTGCCATCGGGGGGCTGTATTTCTTAGCCGGCTGCCCAGCGGTGCAAAACTGCTGAATGGAGACATTTTCCCAGGGAGCACGGTTAAAGATATTTGGTATATGATGGGGAAAGATAACTCTCCAACAGCAGGAAACGCTGCACAAATCCCCAGCAGCGAGAAGGGAGCATCGGGGAGGCAGCCCAGGCCAATTATAGTGACACATTTGATTTCCCAAAACCTAGATTTACAGCAACCTAGAAAAGCAGGGAAGATTGTATCGTAAGTCTGCTATGCCTGAGCTTTTTTTTTTTTTTTTTTTTTTTTTGCTTTTCCCAATTTGGGAAGCCAACAGGAAGAAGTGAACTTTCAGCAAGGGTTTAAAAATGATAATTCAAAAGAAGAAAGGATATAAAACAGAGCGCTGACCTGCTGATACCAAGGGATCCTCACTGAAGCTTTGGGTTTGGAGAAATGCCCTAAAAGCTGCATTCATCCTTGGCAGTTTAAAAGCACGGGATTGCCACTGAAACACCCGAGCCCAATCCCCTGCTCCAGCTGGCAAGCAAATGACCATGTCCTCTCACTTGTCAACAAGTTCCTTCTCAAATCCCACTGGATTTTTTATTTTTTTTTCCCCATTATACCTGCTGGGAAACTATTGCAGAACCCCACTGCTTTCTGATGCTTGCAAAGCCTTTCTCCAGGTTACATTTTTGTTTGGAAGCGCTCAGATGGATGGTGGAGGTTGGCAGGGACCTCTGGAGGCACCTGGTCCAAGCCCTGCTAGCAGATTCCACCAGAGGACATCTATGCTTTCGTTAATGAAAACACTACATCAGCCTTAAGGTTCATCCCCAGGAAACTCCGCCAGACATTTAAGCCTTGTCAGTTCGCTCCTGTGAAACACACTCTGCTGTCATCTCCTCCTGAGACAGTTTTTACCCTACTTGTCAGTGCTACCGATCCCCAAATCCTTCAGCTCCACTGGTTTCTCACTGGCACCTTATCAAAAATGTATTTGAAGCATAAAATGATCTCTCACATCCCCTTTTTTTCCAGAAAATCAGCTGTCGTCTCAAAGAAAGATATCAAATTGCTCTGCCATCATCTGCCCAGGGCAAAGCCCATACTTCATTGTATGACCTTTTCCATTTACCTCGGCTAATTTGTCCATCCTTCATAAGTTGCTCAAAAGCTTTAAATATAGCAGAGGTCAGACATGGGCATGTACATACCCAGAGCACATTTATTGCCTTTATTAACCAGAGACACTGCCTTGGCTAATCTCTAATCTGGTGTTATTCACGGCTTGAGAGACGTAGCAGAGCTGCACGCCAGCTGCTTGCCATTTGCATGCAAGTCCTTCCAGTGTCTGGAAATGCGAATTACCCACGCTTTCCAAATGATCACATCCAGAGCTTGAAATCAGCTTCCACCCTGGATGCGATCGCTTGACTCTCAGGTACCTGATGCTCTCAGCTGGCCGTCAGAACAGGGAGAACACGCTGACAGCTAAATACAGCTGCCTCTGGCCAGAAAGCAAATTGAGAAGGTCCGGGGTGGGAATGAGAAGGCAGCAGCATTGGGGGTTTGTGCCTGGTGGGTACGGGATGCTCGGGGACCCTCCCAGGTGGCACCAGGACTGCTTTTCCAACAGGCATCACCCCCAGGCTTGGTCTAGGGCTTTGGGGCTCTCCAGCACAGAAGGAGACGTTTTATTTTATTCCCTGCATGAAGAAAGGCTGTTCAGCTGGCAGATGGGTAACTGTTGTGGCGAAAGGTTGTGCTAGAAATAAAGTAGGTTAGGAGTAGCAGATCAAATTAAGAGAAAAAGATGCTAGTATCTTGGCTGAGGAACAAATGAGGACAGCATGTTGTGTTGACACTTAAAATTAAACACGTTGTCCTCATTTGTCCCCTAGCTACCCAGGCAGGGCTTCTTACGTGTTGCTGCCAGATTATTTCTGCGCACACATAGAAAGAAATTCCAGAAAGTATCTGTATGATGATCCAGCTCTCTAGAAGCTCTGTCATCAGCGTATTTCCTCAGGACACTGACTGCGTACAGACATTAGGTGGATGGGTATAAAAGAGGTGTCTGGCATGTACGGGGGTTATCAAAACGTGCCTTTAGTTTATGTCTTCTTCTTCCCCTCTCGTCCTCTGCTAGAAATCCTGTTGAGCAAAGAAGCAGATTCTCGTGCTTGTTCAGTGCCTACCACCATGGGTGTTTGTAATGGCATTCAAAAGGGCTCTCATTTTTAAGTTTGACAGCCCTCCACAGTGTGTTTTTTTTGAATCTTTTCCTCCCCACAACCAAACCAAACAGACATCATGCAGCAGGGTGAAGACACTCAGACACCGCTGTCTGAGTTCATACCCTGAGATTACATCAGTGCTTTCTGAGCGATGACTACGACCACTTAACACTTGATATTAATAACCATTCTCCCGTTTCAAACCTCAAAACCAGGCTGAACCCAGCATAAGAGTTCAAGGCAAAGCTTCCCACACAGCATGAGGCATCTGTATTTAGGCAGCTAAATCCCACCTTTGCCAGGCTGCAGAGCTGTGGGGCTCACCCTGGCATAGGCTCTTCCCTTTACATTGCCCTCCCAACTCCACTGGCTGTCTTGTCCTCATCTCTTCTGGCTGCAGTGAGAGCACTGAGACCCAGCTCAGCACCGAAGCCTTCTCCATCCCGTCCCTAACCATGAGCAAATCCAAGCTGGGTGAGCCAGGTGCCTCTTGTGGAGCAGATAGCATGAAATACATCTTGGGTCCGTTTCCAGGTAGGTTTGGACCTATAGAGGTAGATGGCTATGACACTGCTGATGAACTTGGGGTGATTTAGCTGTGTGCTTAGGCATTATGGATTATCGTGTGCCAGCAAGACAGAGCATATGTTTAAGTGCCATCCTCAGATCCATATATTAAAGTCCCGAGGTGTGACATTACCAGGAAAAAATAGGAGAGAATTCAGCTGGGGGTTATGACAGTCGCTGTTTAGAAACCACCATTGGATTTCTGATATAGCAGCCTACAGGTACGGAGGAGGCTGAAAGGCAGATACATACACATATAAAATCAGTATATTAAGAGGCAAAAGACTCGTTTGACAGATAGCGAGCTTGAGAAAATGAAAAGCAAATGGGATGCTAAAATGTTTTACGCTACATACTCATCACAGGGAAGGGGAGTTGTGTTTTTAATGAGCAAAGATGTATCATTTCACTTACCGAGCCTTCCAGCTGATGATAAAAAGACTTGCTTTAGAGCAGCAGGATGAAACAAGGTGCAGATATGGATTATAAATTGCTATGTACCAAATGTGAACAGATTGCCCTTAAATGTCATTCTTATGTAGATAAATCAATCCTAGTTGAGAAGAGCAGTTCAGCATGGGAGGGGGTGAGGGAAAAGGCACTGTACCTGTCTCCTCTTATGCCTCACGCAGGATCCAGTTTTACTGAGATTTGCCCCAGGCTTTATTCACCCATAAGGTCATTTCTAAGCCCCTGGCATGTGTGTCACCCTCTTCAGGGTGCTGAGGGAAGCTGGATAACAAGGGACTCTCGTGTTAGCCCCTGGCATAGCCCATGCTGAGGTTCTTCAGCCTCCTGAACCTGGGCTCCTAAATCTGTAGGGAAAGGAGGTGATTGCTCCTTCTCAGCACCCACCTGAGCACTCGTCTGGGGGAGTAAGAGGAGGACGCTGCCCAAGGATCCCTCTTTTCAAGCAAAATGTGAAAAAGGATTGTGAAGGACTGAGAGAACAGGTGCAGGAACAGCCTAATGAATTCACTGATCAGGAAGGAGAGCCTCAGTGGTTTATCCAGGTCTTCTGATGCTTATGATATTTCATTAAAATAAGCTACTCTATTGAAGGAGGATTAGAGGGCAGTAAAAGCATATCTATCTTTAAAATTGGCATTAGTGGTGATCCTGGGAATTACAGACCAATGAGCCTTACTCTGAACTAGGCAAATTAGCTGAAAAGATAATTAAAGTGCAAAGAATAAAACATCTAGATGGCGGTGATGATATAACAGGAACAAACCAACACTGCTTCAGCAAAAGTATTCACGCCTCACACGTGTAATAGGATGCTTTGTGCATGTCAGCAAAACAGCAGATAAAGGAGAAGTGAGGTGGATTTTTTGGATGTTCAAAAAGCCTCCATCCACGCCTCTTCTAGTGACTGGCACCATTTGAAAGCAAAGTCGTCAAAAGTAAGATGTAAGCAGCTATTGAAGATCAAAACCAGGTTCAAAGAACTGCTAAAACACAATCAGTGGTCAATCTGGTGAGAGATTTCAAATGCACCAGCACCTGTGTGGCTAATAGAATTAACAAACGATCAAAGAGCCAAGAAGAGTTTAGCAATCTCCTCTCTTCCTGTAGCTTTACTACGAGAGTACCTCTGCTGCCTCTTCAGATCACACAGGAGTGTCTGTCTTCATCAGTCTTGGAGGAATGTGTGGAAAGCTGGTTGAACCTCTGTTACCAGTTTGCACTTTTCTTCCCTAAGCCTCATGCTGTTCGATGGGTAGGAAAAGGAGAGTCTCCAGTCCTCGCCTCCTGGCGGCACGTTATTGCAGGAGCATCTCGGCTTGCTTTGTCCCGATCGCGTTTCAAACACCCTGATTATAGAAAATAAATAAATGGATAAATAAATAAATAAATAAATAAGCTGGAATCTGCATTTGCTAAGTATTCAAATAAATAAATAAATAAAACAGTTAAGAGGAAGCTCAAACAACAACCAAAAAAAAAAGGTCTTAACAGCAACGTGACTTCAAAGACGAGTTTGCTCTGGAGCTGCCTGTTGTCTTGTGATGTGTTAGGGGGCCACAGCCACGGAGGACT
Source organism: Netta rufina (assembly GCF_964035555.1). NCBI lineage: Eukaryota > Metazoa > Chordata > Aves > Anseriformes > Anatidae > Netta > Netta rufina. The sequence continues at coordinate 35,346,894 of NC_140125.1, read as the reverse complement.
CTAATGAGACACGAGTGGGCTCACAGAGTGGGTCCCGGCACAGCGAGCAATGCCAACGGGCAGCACAGCTTTCCTCGCTGGATGTGGCACCCTGAGGGGTGTAAGGGTGACGCACCGAGCGGATAACTAAAAGCGATGCAAAAACGAGGTACAAAATAGGGCTGGAAGGGCAGAAGTAAATCATTCCTTCACACAGACAGTTCAATAGTCCAAGAAGAGAGGACACAAAATTAGAGCGAAAGGCAATGCATTTCAAACTGATAAAAGCAGAGACTATTTTTACGCAATGAATAATTAACCTGTGAAGTTCACTGCCACAGGATTTTGACGAGGACAGAGGCTTCGCAGCATTCAGAACAGGAAAAGCCATTGATATGAATAATGAAAATATCCACCGTGACACTTGACAGAATAAAATCTCTCTGTAAGGGGTTTTAACTCCTCCCAGCCCAGTGCAGGACCTCTGCTGCCTGGCTGGGAGGGGAGAGGGGAAACTCTGCTAGGCTTGGGCTGTGTTCCAGCCCAAGGATCCCCATCACAGTGCCACCATGTCCTTCTCTGCTGCTCGTGGTGCTGGCAGGAGAAAGAGGACGGACACTGGTCTGAGGGACAGCTGAGCCACTCATTGATAAGGTGCTGGTAGAAGGGATTTTAGTTGCTTTTCATTTCCGTCCCTGTATAGTTCAGCCATCTGCCAGTTCCTGAGGCCTGAGATGCCTGATGCCTCCGGAGGAAAGCCGAATTCAGCCTGCTTTCTGCCAGATGAGGCTGCTCCGTTATCTCTTGCAAAATTGACCAAAGCATCCCTCTTTCACAGAAGAGTTGGCTCGTTTTCAGCTAGACTGCTTGACCTCACCCATACCTTTAGCATTTTCATAGGAAAGCCAAAGTCATAAAATACTGCAGTTATCTGAAGCTGGAGGTTCCCAGTGGTGCATCATCCCTCCTTTCCAGAGGGACTTGGAGAATAAGGATCATCTTCCATCCCAGGATCCCAAAACATTTCTTTAAGATTTCCTAGGCAGCACAACACGCTGAGGAAGCAGGTGGGTGAATACCACTACCAGAGGGAGGCTGGCTTAGCTGCGACCTTCTCTCCCCCCTGCAGATAGCCCCCAGGGCTGTGTGGGTCCAAGTGCTCCTAGGTGAGGCACCAACCGACTCGTCCCTGCAGGGCTGGGTGTGTGGTGGGTGCTTGGTTGCTCTCACACACCGAGCACCCCTGCACCCAGACACCCTCGCTGCCCCGTATTGCTGAGGGATTCACCAAATCACATCACAGGTCACCCACGGTATCAAACCTACGTGATACGAGAGGAGGAAAGCAGGAAGGACCTCAGAGCAGAAGGCAAAGAAACTAAAAAGCATCTGCTCGTGATGGAGTGTTATTAAAATAGTGGGAGAGACGCTGAACTTTGCCTCAAAGAGCTCTGCAGTTTATACCAGGTGTGGGGAAAAGCCCGACACCCATGGGGGTTGTGATAAACCCGGGAAATTATTAATCTGTCTAAAGAAAAAGGCAGAGAGAGATAAAAACATTCTTCCTACAGAGGATAAAGTGGATTTCTATAACCCAAGCAGGAAGGTTTCAGTGGTGTTTTTGTGGATTACTACAGGCGATTATATACACTAAGTAGGATGAAGTCAGACGAGGGTTGCTTGTCTTCTGGGAAGACGTGAATTAAAGAGATTTTCGAAGATGAATAAAGAGCTCCAGATAAGGCTCTAATGGATCAGAGAACACCGCAGCCATGCTGCTGCTACTTTAGGGTAAGAGCTACCTGGGGGAGGCTTTTCATCAGCAATTAACCCCTTAGTCTGTCGACCTCTCTAAAATGTGTAGCGCAGGCATGGTGCCCTCGCAGTGCCTGCAGCCCGCGCCTTGCGGTGCCTCTTCTCGTGCTTTCTTCTGCGGCCCCAGACAAAGGCAGGCAGCTGAAACCTCCAGAGAGGCTGTGATTTGGCCTCAGGGAGGCTGGGGCTTTGATGGTGGAGGCGTTGATGGTGTCCCTCCCTCTGCCTTGCCTTGCAATGGATCTGGACTCCGTTCTTCCTCTCCGTTTCTCCGTTCTCCATGTCCCAGGTCCCAAAGGCTGCTGGATTCCTCGCTGGCCACAGCTGGGCAAGAGACGAGCTCCTGGTTTCTGACCCCTTTACCCTAGGGTGTGAGCTGAGGCCCTACCCTGCTCATTTCCCACAGAAGCTGCCATGCCTGTGCCGGGCCTGAACAAGATTAGCCGACAAAGATTTGGCTAAATAGAAAACAGACTTTTTTCCGAGAGAAGCTAGAAGAGCTGAATCTCTTCGCACCTGAAGAAAAAGCAGAGGACAGTCAACCATTTATTGCAGGAAGGGTTTCCTTTACTGATGGCAACGAGGTGCTCTCCTGGCATCACGTAGGAAATGCTTCGTCCTTCTGCCTCAGTCTCCCTAAGCTCGAAAGACAGATTTATTTTTTTTTCCATGTTTCCCAAGGAGTTGCAACCCGTTACTAATTAGTGCCTGCAAAATGCTTTCAAGCTCCTCAAAGGGAAGGTGCAAAAGAAGGACTAAATATCATTAACAGCTTTATTTTACACACAGCAGAAAATTAATGAGGTGTTGGCTCCTTGTGAACTGCAACTACCGCCCTGCTGAGGAAATTTTGCTTTCATAGCAGGTGTCGCCCACATCTCTGATCCTGGAGCACTGTCATTTGGGATGTCATCTCCTGAACTGAACCACTACCAGCTCCTGGTGTTTGCTCTCTCAGCGAGGAGTGTGGATCCTTCACTCACAGCTTCTCTCTTCATTTCCCCGGAGCTACCCGGGCTGCTGGTGACAGGAGATGGAGACTGGAGGGGGAGAGCCGGGAGACACTTCAAAGGGGCGAGGTGTCTGCTTCGAGGCCCTTAAAAATAAACTCCAACGGGAGGCAGAAATTAACTAGTATCAGTGTCTGAACTGGGTGGCTCTGAAGGCTTCTCCAAGCAGCTCACCCAGAGTGGTTCTGCTGCCAGTCCCCCGCTGTCAGGGCTTTCAAATGGCAGCTTTGTGTCCCTGCTGCTCCCAGCGTTGGCAGCCACGCAGGGTCTGCAAGAGAAGTCATTAAAAAAATAAATAAAATAAATTGCTCTTGATAATTTAAAAGTCAGGTCTCCTGTTGAGCACCTTTGGAGTTGGAAGGTGCCTTGCCTCAGTGCAGAGAGTTTGCAGAGTGGGTCTTACCTTAGCTGGCCTACCTGCTGCCTTCATGTGCCGAACGCCTGCTGGGGACAAAGCATTTTCTCCTGAAGAGGCAAGGACACAGTAGGTCCCAGCCATGTCCCAGGCTACTCCGGTGGCACTTCTCCTGCCTCTCCCTAGCCCCTGACGGCACCTCTGAAGCAGTGTGCTTGGTGTCATTTCCGAGGTTGGAGGGAAGTGGTTTGGCTTATTCCCTTCTCCTTCCAGGCTGTGAAATCTGGGAACAGCGGAATCCTTTTGCACAGCCACCAGAACGCATTCAAATCCCACCCGCATGTGCCACGCACACCTCAAATCCCAAATTAGGAAAGAAAATGCGTGCCTTGTGCTTTCCCCTCCATGCTCTGGTCTCCCTCCTCCTTGCCAACACCTCTTTCACAGCCAAGGCGAAGGCTTTGAGCCCGGAGCAGTGCCACAGCCAGTTGTACCTGGCCTCCTCCTAGTCCCAGTTTCACGGCCATCCGAGGAGCGTGGGGCAGTCCTGTTCTTCCCGGGAGAGAAACGAACGCGGCCAGGGTAGCCTGATATGTGCAAAGCTTCTGAAATGGGGGCAGTGCCACATTGCCAGCAAGCAGAAGGAACTGGGGGCCTGAGCCCGGTGGAAACACAGCCCTGACTTGCTAGCAATTTGACGAGAAGTGTGTTCACGCTGTGTCCGAAGAACCCCGGCAGCAATCGACAGGGAGGATTTCAATCAGAAACCCATCTCCTGTAAGGACTGCTTTTGGGGCCAACCGGAGAAAGCAACCTGCAATCTACTTGGTATTGCTGAGCAATAATAGGGCCAGCTCAGACGGAAAGCACGGCGAAGAGAAAGCGAGCCAGGGCCCCAAACACTGGGGAAAGTGGAAGCAATCAGAGCCCTGCCTGCCGCAGTACGGGCCAGTGCCTCTTCAACCACCCCCGCAATAAGCAGAGCCCAGAGCCCTCCACATTAGCCTCGTGGCATCCAGGTAGCGAGCAAACATTTTCCTGACCACAAACTAGATTTGAAACCGCTTTGGCTGCAGCTGCCCGGTCCCTGCTCGGTGTTGTACCTCACCCAGAGCCACAGGAGGATTTCTGGCCAAACCGAGAGGGCTGCAGACCCGCTAAAAAACCTGCCGTGCCCCACCTGGAAGGAAGCAGCACCCTGCAGGCAGGCAAAGCACTTGTCACAAGGTCCCTTGAAGCCACGAAATGGTCAGCCCAGGCTCCCAGCACCTCTGCTCCTCCTTGGCAGCCCCAGTTACATCTCTACACAGGCAGGCAGAACCTCAGAAAGTTTTATATAACAGCGAAACCATTTCCCGGCAAGCCGTGTTTGTGCCATCTTTTTATATTTCAAGCCTGTTCCAGTTCTCTTATCTTCTTTTATTATTTTTTTTTTTCCAGCACTAGCAGCAGCAGTGTACTTAGCCTGGTAAATAATGCATACCGCTCTCGCTGCTATGCAGACAGACAAAGGCAGGTAGTGTATCAAAGAATAAAATTGTACAGCGAATTGCGGCGTAATAGCTGTAATTTAGTGCCCTGTGGGTGATCGGAGATTCAGGAAGTATCAGAGACCCGTGCTCTGTGCTGACTGGCAAGGTGACTGGAGATACAGCGCGGTGTTTGACCCCTGGATTGTTTCCAACCTCGGCAGAGCCATAAAAAATTCAGGAGACCATGCTGTCTCCCAGCAAAATGGTTCGGGGGGTGGATAAATAGACGGCTTTCGCGTGTGCGCACACACAGGATATTTATGTGGGCGCACAGGGATCATCAAAGAAACACTGATCAAGACCCGGACTACTTATATAACAGAAACGCCTGGGGAAGCCGGGGGTGTATTGGGGTTGTTTTTTTTTATTTTCTGCTCAAAAGAACGAAGAGAAGTCTTCGTTAGGGCGCCAGCTGGATCCCAGCTCAGGAAATCTCACCTCATTTCACATGCAGGCTAGCAGCTAGCGATGTGTGTGTCTGTCTGTCTGATTTCGGCTCTTTGGCCATCTCAGACATCTTTGGGGGCATTCAGATTCCTTGCCAGGCTCCCATTTCTGGAGCATTTGTCTGCACCAATCACCCGGGAAGTCGTTTGAGGAAGCAAAAGTGATAGCAGGAGCAACGATGCTATGCGCAGGCTCCCTCGTAGCCCCTTGACCAGAGGCAGCGAGCCGCACGTTCCCTCGGAGCTCAGCAGACACCTGGGAGGACGCAATCGCCCTCCTAACCACACGACTCGTGAGCATGTAGGGATGCAAACAGCTCTCTCTGTTCTCAGATATTTATAAGGGACCCCATCCCCACGATACATCTGAGCGTTTCACACTCTGTCATGTATTTCTTCCTGTAAATGTGCTCTTCTCCTTGCTCGATAGATAGGAACAATGCCCACACAACTTTTTAGACCCTCAGTGTGATGGTGCACGCTCACAGCAGGACAGCAAGGCTTCTGTAGGACAAATAACACAAATGGCTGGGGCAGGCCCAGGAAAATGCCTCCGAACTGGCAACCTGCCATAAGAAAAGTAGGGCTGACACATCCTGGGGGGGACGGGCAGCGACTAAAGCAGAGGGGCATCTCCAATTTTCAGTACTGCATTTGGGCAAATCGGTGCCCCAGCTCCCAGCTTTGCGGAGTGGGACCCACCAACCGGACCCTATGAATCCCTCTGGGATCACATCTTCAAAGGCCATCGCTCCAGTTCTCCCACATCCCCCAGACTAACACGGCACGCTTTGGAGCTCAGCTTCATTCAGCATCAAAGTGGGATCTGTACGTGCAGAGTCTGGCTCTGTGAAAAACAGGACTCCATCTGTTCCCGCTCCAATTACTGCACCGTGTGGTCTTGCATGAGGCGCACGGCTCCGCAGAGCCCCTCTTGTTCGACCAAGGGGTGTAGGACACGGGATTTCACCCAAACAGAAACACCCTGGCTGCAGAATCCCTTCTTGGCCCAGCCCTGCATTTCACCAACGCCAGTTTTGTCTCCGGGTAGGTTGTTTTGATTAATTTCATTTAATTAATTCCACAGTCTCAAGCTGTTCCCAGAATGCGTGTGGAGCCCGTCAAGGTGGGAGCAGAGAACGCAAACCGAAGACGCAGCCCATTGGGCTCTCTATATATATCTTCCAAGAGGAAAAAAAAACTCCCCACGCTACAGGAAGGAGCATCTCTCAGCCTCTGGAAGCCTGACAGCATTTTCTGTCACTCTTCTGTTCCCTGGTGGCATTTAATTCTGCAGTGTCCCCACTAGGGGCAGGTATATCTGCACCGCAACCTGTGTCCCCTGGTCTTGGTTCAAAATTGCAGTTTCGTCCCTGCTTATAGGGTCTGGGGAGAAAGGAGGGAATTTATACGTTGGTCCTATGGGAAGGATATGGGGGAAAAGCAAAGCCCTAGTTGCCACAGGAAGCCTTAAGGACAGGTTATTTGCCCAGTTTTGGCTCAGCATGCCTTAGCAGACATTTGTCAGCTGTTCCCGAGCTCTTCACCCTTCCTGTCCCTACTGCCCAGGTCCGTTTCACAGCACCTCTGTTTGCTTTCTCCCCTTGCCCACTCTTGTGTTGGGGAAACCTCTGCTCAGAGGGTCCCTCCTGTTGAGTTACTCCCTCATGACCAGAAGAAGATGCTTGGGGAATGGCAAACTGCTCCCCACGACATAGCCAAGGATAAGGGATCAGGCCCCTGGACTCAGCGCTAACTCAGCTACTTGCTGTGGAGACGGGGCCAGATATTGTCTCACTCTTCACGTCTCTAAAGTGAGGTGCCTGGCCTCAGCTTCCTCTCAGGCTTGTCAGAGGACTGATTCATTTGTGCTTACAAAGCACAGTGAATCTTGCAGACGGAGAAGGCAAAAAGAGGTAGGAAGGTAGTAAATCAGGAGTGCACAGGAACATTCTCCTAGACACATCCTGCAAACTAGCACTGAACGGCTTACATCCATATTATTAAACTCTCTTTGACTCTGAAACAGCGACCTCGTGCAAAAGCCTATCGGGAAAGGTCCTTTGCCTGTCAAAACTCCTAAATCATGCCCGGACATTGTGTGGGACAGTCCTAGTGGGACCAAGCCAAACCATGCTGGGGATGTGCTGACACTTCACATAGATGATTGAGTTTGTATTCTGGGATTATTTCCTGACATTGTTTAATTTACTCATAAAGACTTAATTACCATTGAAGACTTAACGCTTGTTCTATTAAATTACCCTCAAAGTCAGCACGGCCCTGATAAAAATCAGCAAGTGTCCCTATACCTTCGTGAAAACATTGCTTCTTCAGTCCTCAGTCATTACCTTTCCATCTCCTGGATGATTGTGGAACAAATTATTAAATAATCAGGTGCTAAGAAAAAGCCAGCCAAGAGAAAACCAAGAACAAATCGTATCAAACCGGTTAACTTGCTTTCTTTGTTGTAGTAACTGGAATAGGGGAGAGAGCAGGTGCAGCGCTGAAAGCTACCTTGATGCGTAGTAAGGCTTTTTGAAGCAATCCCGTACGATATTTGTTATGGGTGTGCGCTCTGAAAGCAGTTACCAGTGGTCTGCAGTCAGACCAGGAGGACTTACTGAGACCCGTTCCAGAGACGTCACACCAGTTCTGTCAAGCAGCTTCTTCAATAACTTGGATGATGAAATAAAATATGTTTAGAGCACATGGCTTGCCCCACGTCTGGAAGAGCTCGCACGACTGTAGGCAGCATTGGAAATCAAAAGACCTTGACAAATTGAAGAAATATATCACAATCAGTCAGCTAAAATCCCGTGATGCTGGTGCAAAATACCGTACTGAGATGTATGAAAATTAAATGCACCAGCAAAAAAAGGGGGGAAGAAGTGACTGGACCACAGCACTGAGGAAATGGATCAAGGAGTTACAGAAACCAAGAATTAAGTATGAATTACCATTGTGAAGGTGTTGCACCAAAAGGCAAACGTCATTCTTGGCTATATTAGCAAGGCATACTGCATACAAGACACGGGAGTGCCTTTTCACTTTCTCAATACCCACAAGGTCTCAGAGAGGCTTAGTTCTTGTTGGGACTGGAAGAAGGTAACAAACGGTACAGGCAATGCAAAATGCATGGGGTTGAACGAAGAGGGTTGAGTCTACCAGGGAGAAACAAGGAGTGGGGGATATCATTGAAGGAAGATGCTGGTCCCCCCATCTGCTGAGAACAGGTCAAGATGCAACAAGATCAATTAGGTTATAAACAGTAGAGAAACCTCCCTTGCTATCAGTTAATGAATAGTGGAACAGGTATCGAGGAGGTGGCAGCATCCGTGGTGTATGTTAAGTGCAGGGAAGGCAAACATTCACATGGATACCACCGGTATGTCCAGTCCTGACTGGGTGCATAGATGGAAAATCCCCTGAATGTTCCTTTCAGACTGACATATATGTAATCTTTACAGTTTCTACTATCACTTCATCACTCATTTTGATTCCAAGGATGTGACCCCTCCAGCTCAGTGGTGGTAGCCTAATCAGAGGCCCTGAATAGGGTCTCACCCAGGCCTTATCCAGTCTAATTACTGGATATGCAATTTGGTGTTCAGCTGTATGCCATCACATCCTGGGCTCTCCTCTAACAGGCATTGTGCTAGACCATCCCATTCAAGAGATGAATAAAACCTATTTCATTCTTTTCCTTTTAACCCTCTTGCAGCAAGCGTGTTCTGTAACCTGATTGCTCTCACAGCTAGAAACTTCTAATTTCCAGCTTAAATATGCTTGTGGCCAGCCAGCAGCCATTTGATATGGAGTAGTTCAAATTCATACTCATGTCTGTAGACATTTTAAAATATAAAAGATTATGTCATTGCATGTGAAAAACTTACAAATCTGTTCTTCGGGTCTCAAGAAGGAAAAGAATAAAAGTTTGCTGAGGAAAAGGAAGTTTTTCTTTCTTGTGTCAGTGCATAGATGACCTGAACGACATTACAAAGGAAATGAAGATGTAACACAGCAAAAAGGCTGAAGAGGGGGTGCCAGCTCAGGACAGATCGAGGAGACCCAAGACCAGGAGAGTGTCATAATGAGGTTATCAGCCTGATGGATTCGGAAGGGCCAGGAGGAACAACACATGAATTAAAATCTGCTGCATGCAATGGCAGCAGCAGTGGCTTGCTTGTGAGGGAGGAACCAGTTCTCCTTTTGTCTTCCCAAAAGATGTGACAGCAAAGGTCACACTCATCTGCCCATGAAATGGTGTGTGTGTGTCTCTGTAAAGATGCGGGCATGTGAGAATTGACACTTCTCCCCTGAATCAATACTCACCTTTGTGTAGGAGAAAACGCTTTCTGCTGCACTGATGGCTATTTCATCCCATTGCAAACCATAACAGATGGGTTTTCTTCAAGCCTCTATGCATTTTAAGATTGTATTTACACTCACTAAGCAAGTCTTCTGCCTAAGAAGGGAAAAAATGACAGCCTCCTGCTTCTCCACTTTCTCCCTCCCCCAGTGCTTTGCTTTCTTAGGGCTGCAGGCTTGGTCCAACTCAGCTTCTTGACGTCCTTCTGACAGACTTTCTGCTTGGAAAAGAGTCACCTGGGGCTCACCGGGGAGGTGGGAGCTCAGGCTCCTTCGAGTTCACCCGTGTAGACCCCACAACGTAGCCATGCACCAACGCTGGAAGCTGAGAAATGCGCACTTACTCCTCAGTTTCTCCAAAAAGAAAATCAGGCTGGTGCTATCACAGACGCATGCACCTCCCATAGGAAAATACAGAGGATTTTTTTTGAAAGAAAAGTTAAACACACAAATTAAGCGTTAGTATTAGCACTCCTTCTATGATAGGGATACACATTCCTGAGAGCCTACCGAAGTTCAGTCAGCAGTTTTAGTGGACAAGAAAATTCAGCCTTTCTTTTTAATAAATGTTGCTGCTGCTGCCCAGCCTTCTGCTTTGGGGCAGCAAATAGCTCTGCTGCTCCGTCACACAGCAGCGATGTCCTACCACAACGACAGACGCATTTCAGCAGTGTTTCTTGCTCGTTTATTATACCAGATTTTAAACACAAGCTTTAACACAAAGCTAGCATTTGGGAAGGGAGCCCCAGGGACAACTTAAAGCTGTGGGTGAGCGAATATTCAGCAAAACCACGTCCCCATCCGTGTCTTTATTTCCAAAGGCCACCCCCTTAGACGCCCTCACAAAGATGGCGCCTCCCCCTCCCCCGGCTCCTCACAAAGATGGCGCCGGCCGCGCCGACGTGGCCAAGCCCGGGCGGGCGGGCGGGCGCGGAGTGCATGCGCGGCGCCGGGAGGGCTCGGGACCATGGGCAGGAGGCGAGAGGGGCTGAGCGTGGCCCGGGAGGTGAGGCGATATGAGGCGATATGGGACGATAGGAGGCGATAGGAGGCGACATGGGGCGGCGGAGCACCCGCAGGCTGGGAGCGGCAGCGCTCTGAGGGGATGTCGCTCTGCTCCTGCGCTTAGCGCTGCCTGCGTCCGTGTGGGGAGAAACAGGCGTTTTTGGGCTCTCAAACCCAAACATAACAGCTAAAGCGAGTCTGGAAGGGACTGTGCTGTCTGTCCGAGTATTTCTTTGCTCATCCTAGCAAAGAGAGTTGAAATATTTTTTTGAGATGATGCAGATGAGGCAGTGAAGTTTGTGTCAGGTGTCAGAGTGCTCACAACCAAGGTGCTGATCCCATAACTTAAACTTCCATTCGGCTCCCTGTTACCGTCTGAGCTGATATGATTGATAAAACTTTCCAAATGGGTCTTAATATGACATGATGCATGGCCGTCTTTGTAAGGCAGAGTCATGCTTGTTTAACTGGAGTCATGATGCTAAATGAATGCAATTTTCTATATGGACACTTATCAGATTAGCTCACACTTACAAATTGCAGGTGCGATTGATGTAACCTGGTTTAAAGTGATATAAATGTCTCCATGACGTTGTGATGGCTTAAACTCATGCTGCTTCTCCTTTCTTATAGTTGTGTAGTCCTTCAGCAGGCAGCCCCATTGACAACACTGAGCTGTGCAGGACTGTCTTCGTGAAATCCATCAGGAAAAGGAAACTGGGAAGGCTCTGGTCGATTTTGTAGCAATATAATGAAAGTGCAATGAGTTTGAGAGTGGCAGTGATGATCAAAAGTGGGGAAATTTTCCGTGCAGGAAACAAGTCAGGAGACGGGTCCTTTTAAACCTGAAAACGTGACTGAAGGGGGACCCAGTATAGATCTATATCCTTTGTGTGCCATTTGTAATTTGTAAACAAAGAATGAATGTTCACTCTCTCTTTGGTACAAAAATAAGAGCCTTCAAGTGAAGCTAGCAAATGACAGGGACAGAACAAACAGGGAGGGGTTGGTTCATCCCCCAGCCTGAAACTCCTTGCCATGGGGTATTGTAGCTCCTAAAAACACCCTTGTGGCTCAGACAACTGGGGAGGGGGACAGGTAGGGCTATTATGTGCAAAGAGAACAGCCTGTGCTCAGTGAGGGCCTGAGCTCCAAAATGCTGGGTGTGTATTTGGAGAAAGTATTGTCGTGTATAGTGCCCAAATCCTGCTTCTGACAAAGACTGATCAGTGCCTGTGGAAGAGTATTGAGAATAGGGAAAAGAATGGAAGTGTTAGCATTTAAATTTAAACACTGCAAAAAATCCGTCTCTGCTGAGCCTTTTTTCTTAATAATGCAGCCAAATTTGTGGATGCAAGAGCCACTAATTCTTCTGTGAAAAGAACTGTTCAAGTGTGCTGGCAGGTGACAAGGCATCAGAAGACTGCTTGGGGAAGGCTTTTTTCTTTGCCCCCACCTCTTCATTTGGCTTTGATCTGTTTTATGAGGGTCAGAAGACAAAATCCTCATTACCCAACGCTGTTGGATGTCAATGTATATGTGATGTGGCTCTGTGCCAGTGTCTTAATTAGGGAATTCATAAAAGCAGAGGGTGGATGCCAGTTCTTGAAAAGTGCTTTTAGCCTTTCTGCTGGAAAGAAAGCTTTTATTAATTCATTACAGAATGTATTAAAAGGGATCTAATCTAGCTCAACTCTGTAAGCAAAGCTGCTTCCTTCTTTTTTTCTTGGTCTGCCTTTTATGTGAGCCATTTTGGGCTCCCTGCCCAAGGTAGTCCTGACAAATAAGATTTGTAATAAGTGCATAAGTCAGTTTGGATTGAAATGTGCTCTGGGTCCCTCTGGTTCTAAAAAGTCTGCAGAACACGAGCAGGTATTGCCAGATTTCAGAGGAAATGGCTCAAAACCTTGTCATACTTTGGAGTGAGGGAGGCTGTGTGTGTACAGAGCTGCTGGGACTTGAGTTTCCAGAGCGGCTCACGGGGAGCAGAGGGGCAGCTCTGTGTGCCCCAAAGCGCTGCCTTAAGCACCTGTCTCACTTGCCCCTTCTAATGGGCACTACTTAAAGACATGGCTGGGAGTGGAGTTCTGCGTCCCTGCTGTGGAGCATGTGAACCTGAGGCGTTGGAAGGTGAGCTCTCCACGTGCTGCTCTTCAGCTCTGTCCCACCATCATGGATAGGAGAACCTTTGTAGGTTCTCCTGCTACAGCTTTACAGGCTATAGCTCCCCTGGGAATTCTCTCAGCAGCCTGAGAGTAATCAGTAATTCCCAGGTGTTTTTAATTTCTCCCCATGCTTATTTTCCTCTTCCTCTCTCTTGCCCTGCAGTGAAGAGTTGCTTGCATGGCTTAGCTGCTAAGAGATTCCTAGCATGCAGAAGCAGGCCCTAAATCCCAAGTGAGGCAGTGGTGTGTCAAGACAGTGCTCTGCCTGTAGTTCTAGTCATCATCTGGGGCTCTTCCTGTACGTGAGCCATCTTCAGGAGGCTGATGTTTTTGCCTTAACCTACAAGTAAGGAAACCGAGGCACCGTGAGTAGATAACATTCGAAAATCCTCACTCTCAACCTTCCTTATGTCCTCTAATGCCCCAGACCAGCCTGAAGAAAAAGAAATAGCAGGATTTCAGAGAGAAAAAAATAATTTGTTCGTTCAGCAATCTGTTCCTCCTTCTTTGCCTTTTTTTTTTTTTATCATTATTATTTTGTGTCCCTTGTGCCCCCAGCTCAGCAAAACCGGTGGTGCAGTTCTAGGGCGTGTGGTTTATTAGCAAATGATTGCTCTCCAGCAGGGGAGCCAAACTTTGGTTTTGATTTAAGAGCAGTAAAAACAGCTGCAACTTTTAAAGCATTGTGTGGAATCTGGAGATTTTTAGTCAGCAGAAAGTGAGAGCTTTGATAGAGTTGGGCTGAATATCCTTGTGTTATTCCTCATGAAAAGGTGACAGCGTGGGCAGAGAGCGTACCAGTGAGAGCAGAAGGAATGCTTCTGGTGGAGAGGATGCGGAGTGCAATGGTGTGGATAATGCAGTGGTGGGCTGGCAGCTTAGTAACCAAAGCTCTCATTAAATTAAATTACTTACCATGATTTTTAAGCCAGAGAAGGCATGGGGCACTGTAATAAGTGTACTGGCAGAGGAAGAGCCAGGTGACATGCTAAAGTACCTCTCACCAGGTATAAATGAGAGTTTCCAACGCAAGAGGAAGCAGAGACACCGCCAGTTGCAGATGGTGGGACTGGTGATGGAGGTGGTCGTTCTCAAAGCTCAGCACCCTGACTGGATCGGGTGGGCACCCCTCCTGCACTCTGCCATTAAGTGAACTTGCTGATAAATGAGATCAGAGACAACCTGGGAGACTTTGAAATAGTAAGATGCGAAGGTTAGAGCCTTTTTCACCATGCCCCTGGCCCCTACTACTGCTGTGTGCCATGCCATGGGACTGTTCAGCTGACTGGCTGAGCTCCTTGGTGCAGTCTGTGTTGTTCTTGCCTTTACATCGAGCCTCCTGCATGTTTATAACTCCTGCCTGCCTTCCTGAACAGGTGTGAGATTGCTAACGAGCTCAGGACAGAGCTGAGCCCCGAAGCAGCAGTGACTGTGGATTAGTACCTCTGATTTCATTTTCTTTTTCCCATGCCACTGTTTGTGGGACTGTTTGTGCTCTCTCTCTGGCGTCCAGGCAGTTGGTGTGACATACATTTTTAGTTGCATAAAGACAATTTTAGTTGCATGAAGACATCCTGGGTCACCTCTTTGCTTGTGGGGCCGCACGCAAAGAAACTAGAACGGGCTGGAACTGGATTGGATCTCGAAAAAGGTGCTGGGAGTGTTAGAGCTGGCCTGGCCGTGTCTGGGGTACAGCACAGGCTGACCTAGGAGGTGGTGGGCTTTGTGCTGGGATCTCTGCGCAGAGCTGGGTCTGCTCCTCCCTTGTTTGGGGAGGAAGGAGGTGGCGTGGCTGACCTGCCACCCTTCAGTGGGCACGGATCTGTGTTATTGGGAGAGGAAATGACAGCGGCTGGTGCCTTGTTTTTCAGATCGATGGGCTGGAGGAGAAGCTGGCGCTTTGCAGGCAGAGCATGGAGGAGGTGGACCTCAAACTGCGCAGGGAGAAGCTGAGCCCTGAAGGAAGGTATGGGGGAATGGGTGAGCACCTCCTTCCACAGCTGCAGTTGCACACTTCAGCTAGCTGTCATCCTGCTGCAGGACTGAGCAAGGGTTCTGGGAGGGATGGGAACGTGTGGTTCCCTGGGACAAGGCTCTTTTCCCAGCTTGGAGCTTACTTGGGAAACGTGCCAGGGTGACTTCAGTGATATATAGAGAGAGATTTATCAAACCTGTATTGCACCCAGCCAAGCAGTGCCCCAAATTTGGCTGTTTGGTAGCAGAGCTGGGTCCTGGCCTGCTAGGAAGCAGGCTAGCTGTAAGCTTTTAAAGCTGAGCTGACCTGGCTTCTAACCTGGCTTTTATAGCACACACAGGCAGAACCTGATATTTCTCTAGCACGAAGCAAGAGATCCTGCATCTCCCAGCTGATTCTCAGATCTGTGTGCCTGCAGACACTCTTCCACTCACCAGCATCCTGTTGCTCTGCTCCCACCAAAAAGGCTGGGAAGTTCAATTACAGGCCAGGGAAGGGAAAGTTCCTGTTGTCTGCTTTCCTGCAGAACCCAGTTACAAATCATCCTCGCAGTGATGACTTCTCCACACCCTGATATTTACCAGCCTCAGCCTGTGTTCTTTTCTCCTCTTTTCCACTCAGTTATCTTGCTCTGCATGCTATTTCTTGAGTTCTTCCTCCTTTATTGGACTTTTATATCCCCATTCATGTTTGGACAGGGTCCTGTGTTCCCTTATCCCTCATCTCTAGCCCTTCATTTCACCAGTCCATTACCTAAATTTTCCTTCCTCTGATTACTATCTGTATTCTTCACCTGCTGCTGAAGTGGCCATCAAACAGACCTACAGCTGCAGTAACTTGACAAGATGGAATACATCGGTATGATTTCTCTCTGAAATATAGGGCCTAGAGCAAAGAATTAAGATTAGGGATTTCTGGGACTCTTTCTGAATTTTACAACTTGCATGAGGTGGAAATGGAAATTCTGTTGCCCTAATCCAGATGACTTCAAAAACCATGGCAGAAAGTACTGTGATCAGCGTAGTTCCCGAAGGAGAGCTCTGCCTTCCTGCTTCAAAGTTCAGTTACGAGTTTCTTCCTGTCTCATTCTCACAGCACCTTCCTCGACTCCCTTCACGAGGCAGCTTTCTGAGTAGCATGTCAATCACGGTGGCAAATGTCTTCTCGCATCCTCCTGGCTGCACTGTGTTTCCTTTTTCCAGTTGCCTCTAGGAGCCCTTCTTGCCTCTCCTGCTGCTTATGCAGCTTGTTTTCTTGCCATCCCGCGTTTAATAGCTGTACACATAGGTTTGGAATCTCTTCCTACTGCAGGTTCTTGCTCTGCCCCAAGGGGAACAACAAACTATTACAGTTCCTGCCTTCTCTGTGCTCTCAGTGATGAGATGAGTTGTTAGTGCAGCTTTGTTCGTATGCACACAGGCTGAGAGGAGTGTCCCTGTTGGTGGAATGGAAATGCAACTGCTTTCAGGCAATTTAGTTTACTGTTATATTTTAAAGTGTATTAATTAATCATCTTGTGTAGTTTCAGAGAAGGGCTGGGTGGGTCTGATTTACTTGTAACTACTGTTGTCCTGAGTCTTCGGTCTGACAACAGGTGTTAGACTGTCAGATGTGCCAGAGGAGCAGGAGCCTGCACAGAGCTTGTACAGACTCTGCCTCATCTTGTAGCCACGGCAGAATTTCTTACCCCACCTTGGGACACTGTATGGGGGGCTCTCCTCAAAGGAGAGACACTTGATACTTCTCAAAGGGAGACACAAAGCAGCTCGAAAGGAAAAAGCCATCTGAAACCGCTGCATCCTTTTTGCTCAGCTGGGGGTTTCCAAACTGTCACCTCTCCACCGTGAAGGGTGAGGGGCTCACTCTGTGAGCAAATATTCCTGCTACTGGGCCAGAGTTTCTCTTCCATCACATGAGCAAAGCAATAGGCTGTGTTGTGCCTCGCAGGTAATGAACTCCTCTTCTCATTACAGAAAGTCACTGGAGAGAGAGAGAAACCTACTAATGACCAAAGCTGACAACTATGGTAAGAGCTTCATTAAAAATGGTCCCTCTGGGCTGGATGGCATCAGCGCTGCAGCTCAGCTTCATCTTCAAGTTCCTGCCACACTAACTTCTGTCTTTGAATTCACGCTCATCCAAACGGAGCAAAACTGAGGGAAATCTGGTCAGTGTATTAGGAGTCCAGATCCTCCCTCTTGAGGCATGTTATCTTAGGGGAAAAATTAGTGTATCGGCTGATAAGGGGGGTAAAATACGCTTTTCATGTACCCTAAACTACGTGTCTTTAGAAGATCTTAGCCAACAGAGTGGCTTTTAAAAACTTCTCCACTGTTGTGTCTGAAATTAGCCTCCCTGTTCTGCAGCAGTGCAAGCCCCAAAGCTCACACGTGGGAGAGAAGCACAAGTGTTTCTTTAGGCTTGGAGAACTGAAAGCCGAGGTAGGGCCAGTGAATTTACAATTTTAATTGATGTTAAAGGACTCTTTCCAGAAGAGTAGCAATTATTTTAAACAGCTTCAAACCTGTTCCCTGAGGGCCTACCAGTAGAGACAGCAGAAGAGTCAGGATGTGGCTGCCACCATCCCACAGGCTGCCCTGACGGCAAGGGCTGCTGCTTCTCCTGGAACAGAGCACGCTGCATCTGCACCCAACCTTTAGATCATCACTAGGGCCTCAAATTAAACCTGTACTTACTCCAGCTGACACGCTTAAGGCCAGGAATGGCAATGCCATTGCTCTGGCAGCTAAAGCTGGCAGAGCTGTGCTGGGGTTTCTGTCACCTCCTGCCCCTGCCACCACTTCTGCAGCCGTGCGCATTGCACCACGCAAAGACTGGGGGCAGAAAGAGCTAAAAGCCTCTTTTGATAGCAGTGCTAGTTCATTGTATTTGAGTTAGCTTAAGCACTGGGACAAGAAACTGGACTGAGAGCCCTGAACTTATGCCTGAGGAAAAAATAAAGAATAAAAATAGCTCTCCACATGCCCTCCTCTTCTTCATTGCCTTAAGGAATAAACAGTTCTAATGAAGCAGCCTGCCCTCAGTATGGTCCCAGAACGGGGTCATTTGCAGACAGGACTGGGACTGAAGCATTCTTAAGAGCAGTTACTGAGATTAGCAGGATGAGCACTAGCAAATGACAAGGGCTCTTGCCAGGCTCCTTCCTGCCCAGCGTAGTTTAGAACTAGCAGCTTTGGAGACTGATCCCAAGAGTTGCCCCTGGGCCACGGTAAGATGGTGCTTGTAAGACTGTGTTGAAAGGAGATGGAAGAATGTTCACAGGCAAGGGTTTTGTTTGTTTCACAGAGAAGGAACTGAGTGTGCTTCGGAAGGAAAATCGCAAGAACGCTGCCCTCGCTGTGGCCATGGCGCTGCTGATCGCTCTCATTTATGCCTGCTGGACTATGTGATGACTCGAGAGTTCTCCCTGCTGACCAGACGGCTCTCCTGGAAGGAACTCTTCCTCCTCTCACCCCTGCACCCCCCCAAGGGTGAGGATCAGCATTTCAGGGTGCTGTTCTCCTTTGGCCCCTCCAAACCTCAGTGTAGGGAAGCTTTTTCTCTGAGAACTGAGAGGTGCAGGAGGCAGAGCAGACACCACAGCACACTCATGCTGGGAAAGCAGGTCGAGCGTAGCTCCAGGTGGAGCTGGCACACCCAACATCCAGTCAAGCCCCTCAGGCCTGGTGCAGGAAGGCAGTGTGCTCTTTTTGAAGAGGACCTCGCTGGCTGCAGACAGAACCGAGCTAAACAACGATGTTTCCTCTTCCACACTGATTTCCAGGACCAGGAGAACCCTACCTCCATCAAAACAGATGGAAGTAGGTATCTCTTCTGCAAGCACATAGCAGCCAACTCAAGATCTTGGTGCTTGGGCTTTGAAAAGATCTACCTACTGCTCCTGGTAACAGTTTTATGCCTCTGAGAATCAACACCTGCAGAAAACATTTTACTACCAACTCCCAGGCATGGAAGTGCCTGGGGAGGGCTTTAAATAAAGTAATTTGACAGCGTAGCTTCCAGCTCTTCCTTCCTTCCCCTGTTTTGGGATCCCACTGGCATGAAAAAAGTTCTCCCTGCTGGCACCCTCTCCATCACGGTGAGGCTGGATGGGGTTAGGCACTCAGATGTGTCTGGTTGGCAAGGTCTGAGCTTTACATTACTGCACTGCTGTGGCCTGGAAGCTGCCTGAGTATTTGGTTGCAAGCCTTTGCTTCCTTTCAGGGGAAAAGCAGCCAAGCACAGCAGTAAGGAAGGAGTGCTGGAGATGGGTCTTCCTCTCATCCCAGTCCGGGGAGAGGTGGAGAAGCCCTGAGGAAGCGCTTGTCAGGAAGGCCTTTAGGAGAACAGGACTGCCTTCAGCGTTTGAACTGTGCAAGGCGCTTCTGTCTCCATGTGAACACAAACTGCTGGCCCAGATTGTGTGGGAAACAAAGTAAATAAGCACTGCTGTGAACTAAAGGGGCTGTATTGGTAAGAGACCAACAAAAGCAGAGAAATCAACACAAAATGATACACAGCCTAATAACAATACATTGTGCAATTAATGTACATCAACATTCCCTTCAGCAAGACCTTCCTCACCCCCCTTCGCAATGTAATCCCTCCAAATTCACCAGGCAGCAAGCAGCACTGCGCCTCACGCCTGCCTTCTTGAAGGGGGACTCAGAATCATGGTTCAGTGCATCAAAAAATAAAAATAAAAGCAAATTAAAACCGGGAGGAACTGGAGGCAACAGGGCAAAGAGGAAGTAGCTGTTCATAAAAGCCAGCCTGGAGCTGTTGAGATTTCCTTTGCACCCTCCGAGGCCTCCAAGCTCCGCGGCACACTTCCTAGTCACCCTTCTGCCCGCCAGCCCCCAGGGGAGAGCAAAGCCCTGAGTGGAGTACAGAACACTCAGCAGAGGGAGTAGCACGCTTTGCTGGCATCAGAACAGCCTCAAGGCTGTCTACAGAAACGCCAGACCTCAAATTACTGATTTAAAAAGCCAACTGCGCACAGGTCTGCAAACCACACAGTTGGAGGTGTGTTTTGTTGTGTGGTTTTTTTTTTTCTAGCCCCCAGGGAAAGTTCCTCGTCCCTCGTGGAAGTGCCTTTGCCAGAGCAAACTGCCGGTGACAGAGCTCTCGTTCTTCACAGGGGGAAGCCTACCCTTCCTCTCCTTTATATTTTGCCTCTGCTTGAGAACAGAGGGCAGCTGCATGTCATCCACAGGACCCCGTGACAACGTGCAGCCCCTCAACTGTTCCAGTAGACCTGTGTCTGAGGGTTAACGACAACCACATGGAAGAACCTTTTACCCACATCATTTTAGGCTGGAGCTTGACAAAATACGGAATCACTGCCCTGCACAGCATTCAGAGCCATCTATCCATAACCCATCCACGCCCTACCTTTGCCTCCAGTTTCCCCAGAGCAACAGCCCAGCTCCTGTGCTGCTCCCCTAACCCAGGGGTGGGGTTCTCCAGAGACCAAGCCTGCACCCAAATTTGTCTGGTGCAAGGAGCTGGAGCTGTTCCGTTCGTTTACACCAAACTGCAGAGAAATAAAACATGGGCACGTGGAAATGACATGCTTGTGAAGACACGGAAGTGCTCCAAGCTCAGAGAGCATGGCCTGCTTGTAGGGTGACGTTCACTGCATGCTGAGAAGGACAAAACCTATACGTGACGCTGGACCTTGTAGGGTGGGTGAGAGTGGGACTTCCACAGCGTGCCACCCTTGTGACGGCCTCTTCGGGAGGGGTGCAGGGCACCCATGCACCAATAAACCTGCAGATGAGAACTTGCATGTCTACATAAAGCTTTGTCAAATCCTACATACAATTTTTGGGGGAAAAATAAGAATCTAAGCAACTGCTGTAGTCCCAAGAAGAACTACAGCTTTCTTTAAGGCACAGTTCAGACAACCCATAACTCAGTTTCCTCCCTACTGCCCGTCTGTGTTCAAAAGCAAACAAAAAAGGGGGGGGAACTGCTTAGCTAAAAGCAGTCAGCTGCGAGTTACCTTCTGATCTACGTGGAAGACCTGGCAAAAGCCCGATGGAAGCCAGAACTGAAGGTAAATCATGCAACAGAAGACAACTTTGAGCCCAGCATAAAAACACGTTGAGAGGTCTGCTGACAACACAAATTTCATGCTGAGAGCGTCACAGCTCTGTGCCTTCACCCCAGGTGTAGCGCCAGGGCCAGGTGAGACTTGGAGGGTGTCAAAGCCCGCTCCAGAACGGAGTTCTGGTGTCCTTTCCAGGGGAACGGTCAGGGGACAGATTTCTTCCTATTAACCAACGTGGTCAAAGTCAAGATCTCTCTTCGCCGAAGCCCTGGGTCTCCGAACGAAGTCCTATGCTCCCATCATTTCCTCTAAAGACCCCCAGCATTGCAAACTTCCTTCGTCTTCCCTCCCACGTCCGCTCTCCTTCCTGAAGATTTGGGTCACATCGTTGAGTACCGAGACCCAAAGCACCTTGGGCTCAGAAGTACCGTGAGGCAGACACTCACAAGTTAACCCCAGGCTGCTGCCTGGGGATCAGTCACTGACCTGGAAAGGGGGGGAAATCCTTTTCACAGCAACTTGTAGAGGTCTGAGAAACCCGTGGCACCACAACATCGCGTCAGTGCCAGGAAGTCCAGTCATCACCCGCGCTGGCTCCTGCCCAGTGGGACACCACCACATCGGGATTGCCGATGGCTGGCCAAGTGCCTCGACAGCAGAAATGTCAGAGATACCAACGAGAATACGTCCTTGCACCCCAAAGCTAGCATCCCCCCAGGAATTACCACCCTCCACGGGGTAGCGAAGGCCCCTCACGAGGCCAAGGAGCTGGACAGCTGCCAGGAACAAGGCAGGGCTGCTTCAGCCCAGCCCTGCCACCTTCCTCTGCTCCTTTTCCCACTGCCAGGGAAGCACAAGCCTGGAGAGCCCTGACACGCACAGAGCTCCACAAACCTCGCTGAATATTTTTTGCACAGGAGCAAAGAAAGCTGCCAGCCCCTTGGCCTCATGCACGCAGCAGGTCAGGACAAAAGGGCGTTAGGCCTCGACTCCAGGAGGCACCATAGGTGCTCCAGCAGCAGGCACGCTGCCTGGGTCACGCTCCTATATACACTGCCAAGGGAGAGCCTTGTCCTGAGCCTTCTGCGTAGCACCTCCTGGTTACATCTCCTCCAGGGAATCGGCTCTGGAGAGGCCCAGGATAGCTGTGGAGTCTCCCCAGTCTTGTCAGTCCCTGAAGAATCCAAGCTGGGCTCAGCCCCACCCGGTGCCCCTCGAGAGGGCAGGGGGTTAGGGGTAGTGTGCTTGGATGAAAGACAGGACATCCTCCTTTGACAGCTTCTCTGGATCTTGCCTTTTCTGAGAGTCGTGCACTTTGACACCTTCCCCCCACTCCCAGAAGAGGCGGCTGTAATGGCAGACGCTGTGGACAGAGAAGAGAGCAAGATTAGTATGCAAGAAGAAGGGAAGGAAAACCCTGCCACCATGTCAGCCACAAAGAGCACTACAGACACAGCTGCTCTTGTGCTGGGAGCTGCACAGAGGTACTCTATCTAAGGGGTGCCTTAGAGAAAGACCAGTACATCCATTCACTCATCTTACAAGCTTTATAGCCCATAATGTACAGGAACTTCCTAGCCTAAGAGATTTCCTTGGAAGCAAACTTATTAATTTTAACTTCACTCAAGACTCAGTTCAGTATTTGCTGGAAGGAGGCAGATCATTAGGGAAAACCTCCCTCCCTTCCCTCCACAAGTTTTTCGGAGGATGAAACTGTCATTGCAGGCAATGGAAAGGCCTTAATGAAGAATTTAGAAAAAGTCTGCCAGCAGAAGCAAGTAGTCTAATCACTCACTGCGAACCTACTAGAATCAGTAATAGCTGTCCTATAGAGCTTTGCAAATGAGCAGCACTTCGTGCTGTACAAAAGCAGCTATGATCATCCCTTCCTTCCCCCTGTGTGAAATAACCAAGCTCTACTCAGCTGCTGAGAGTTCCGGTCCTACAACGCCATCTCTCACTCCATCCATCAAGCAGTCCTCCCTCCCTGCATCAGCACAGTCCCAGCCATAATGAAAACAGAGCTGCTAATTACTGCCGACACAGCAGCCTTTGGTTTTGAACAAGTACTGACACAATATTCATAGCTTATTTAGTGCTCCTGTTCTAACAAAGCAGTACTAGCACAGCGACAGGAGCACGTCAATGGCTAATTACAGACACGTTAGTGCTTACTAACCACAACACAACACTTCCCTTCCGGAGCCCTACACAAGAGCTCTAAGTCCTCAGCCTTTCATAAAGGTTCATACTGGCCTATTTCTGAGTACTCAGGCAGAACTAACCCCATCTTGAGGCCTGGAGAATCACCAGGTGACTCTGCTTACACAGTTTTAAGCCCCTTCTCCTATTTAGCTGGTTAAAGGAAGCTTAAAGATTATGAGTGCAAGTGAAAAGTAGATAAGGAGATTCAAAGTAAGAAAATCAGGAGCACTTTTTCATGTCAAGCTCTCACTCAGAGGCAGTCCTTGGTAGTGGAGGGTATCTCGAGACCACCAGAGGGCAAAGAGTGCAGAACACCTCCACCCACAAGCCCTGACGTACCACACAGACACAGAATCTGCTGTACTTAAAGGCTGCCTTGGCCTAGTACCCAATGGATACAGATGGCATTCAGCACCCCCAGTCTTAATGACAGTCCAATGACAGTCCTTTCCCAAGGGGATACCGCTTTTCTCTTACTCTCCCATTAAACAATCTCTGGCTACCTAAAACTTACCCCAGAGTTTGGGCTAAACTAACTGGGACTGACTTTTAAATTAGCAACTTCCAACGAAGGATCTGAGCGTTCAGATATGTAACAAACTGCAGTTGCAGGACTCCCTGCGCGCAGCGAGGTTCACTCACTCACACTGTGCTGTGGATGTGAGAATATTTGTGTTACTCATAGCAATCAACAGCAAAAGCGACAACTCCGGATCAGCAGTTTCCTAAATCTGTGAGGGATCAGTTTATGCAGCACACCCTGCTGGTGGCCGAGCTGTGCTTGCAGTGCAAACAACTGCAAAAACAGCAGAGCACACCTGAAGTCCCTTCCAAACATCCAGATGCAGCTACACCTTTCCACAGCCTCAGCTCTGGCGATTGCCACGGCTAGTACTCACTGAAAGGGTGCGATGGATTCAGAAGGGAGATCGTATGTTGCTTGCTTGGTCATCTTGTTGAAGAAGAATTTCCTCTTGGAGTTTTTGCTGTATGCCATTGTCCAGGGATCTTGCAGAAAAGCATTACAGGGATTAGATCAAAAATGGAACGAGGATAAAAGCATGGTATAAATGCATACATAGTGCAAGCAGGGACAAGGAATCTATAACAGTGATTCTTCTCTCACTGCTTTTCCCTTTCCTCCCTCAAGACCACCTGCCTCCCAAACTTTTGCATTCACTGAGAAAATCCCATTCTCCCTGCATTTAAAAATTGACATTCCAAACAGGATATTTCCATGTACTGTTACTCTGGAAAATATCTTCATATAATCCCAAAAAAAGGCAGTCCTGTAAATAAAATGATTTTACACACAACAGATCAAACTGCAGCTGAATAAACTATCAGAGAAACACCCTGAACCTTTTCCCAACCTAAGCTATGCTCACTACAACAGTGAATCTCTAGCCATTGGAATACTGCCATTCACTTTTTACAGAGTTACAGAGTGAGCCTAGTCAATTACTTTTTTACTTGAAGGCACAGAGAAAAAAAAAAATGAAGAGCAAGGGACTCTCCCTTCCTACCATTCACAGTCCGTACGATGTAGAGTCCTGTGGGTACAAAGTGCCGGTCATCCCTGCCTGTGTAGGACAGCCGGGGTATGCCCCCTGAGCTCTTGATGACTTTCATCTCTAACCTGAATGTTGAGAGAAGACAGTGATACAGATTGCTAAACACAGCTACAGATTGTTAAACACAGCTAAACACAGAAGTTTCTTCCTTCTTTGCCCTCTTGCACACAATATGACATCCGCACACCCCTTCCAGAGTACCATAGTCAAAATATGACAGGAGAAATCACCACATCCCTGGAAAATCCCATCTCTTGCTTCCCCTGAATGGCTAGAAAAAACTGCCAGAGCTGTCTAGATCAGGTAGCAAATCCAGTGTTGGAATGAAGGATCTGTGATCTACCACACTGAATCCAAATGGGGTTCCCATTTCAGGTATGAACTCTTAAATCTTTCAAGCCACTGACAGTTCTGCACAAATACTCAAGCGCAGTTGCTGCTCCTACCTCTGGCCAAGCACACTGGCCAAGTCTGTGGCATTCGAGCTCAGCAGCATGATTTAAGAGCTTTACAAGATCTTTCTCCAGGACTCCTCAAGCACAGATCGGCACATCCCTCCCATTCCTCTGCTGTCATGCATTGGTGGCTGACGGTCTCCATAGGCCCTGAAACATCCCATTTCAGCCAGCCACTTACCTCACAAAAATTTTCTCCATCTCTTCCAATCTGTACACTTCTTTCACTCTGGGGGGGAAAGAAGAAACAAGACAAAAATGTGATTAAAAAAATAAAAGATTGAACTGTCCTCTTTTTCTGTCCCAGCTGTAAGAATCAACAACAGTTCATTCTGTACAGCATGAGGTGGCTAAGCACGACTAAGGTTCACCTTTCTCCTCAATCTTACGCTTTATTTCTCCTGGCTTGAAAAAATGTGACATCTGCTTTCTCACAGACGGGTTGCTGTAAGCAACATACAAGTGTCCTCACTGCTAAGGAAGCTGTACATTTTTACCCCAGGCTCAGTATACAGAAGAGGAAGAATTGTGAAAGTCGGGTGCTGTTGTTTTCCCATGAGGTAAATTCTCCAAGGTCAGCCCCAGGCAGGTTCTGGCTTCAGCGTGCTGGCCTTGCAGTAAAAATACACTGAAAGATCTTCACTGTTATCCTGAGGGACACCAAAAACTTGCTAGCTACCTTGAGGTAAAAACAGTGTTGTTTTTTTAATCAGTAAAGATGATTTGGAATCATCGTCCTGTTATATCAAGCTTCTTTTGTGTTTTGTTTTTTTTTTTGTTCTGAGATGCAGACAAATCAGAAAGTTTCAAAAGCATTGCCTCTGATCAGACATCCCAACCACCTGTTTCACACATGCTGCTATAATCATCAGGCTTCAAACAGCACAGTTTGAACACTTTTTCTGAGAGCAAAGAACCCTTCTACGACCCATTTCTACGGCCCTTCTTCTTGCTTCATCTTCAGCTCTTGCCAATGCT
This sequence comes from Netta rufina, assembly GCF_964035555.1. Classification (NCBI taxonomy): domain Eukaryota; kingdom Metazoa; phylum Chordata; class Aves; order Anseriformes; family Anatidae; genus Netta; species Netta rufina. The sequence goes on along the minus strand of NC_140125.1, from coordinate 35,320,974 downwards.
TCGGGCTCCTCCAGAAATTGTGACTGTCTTGAGTTCCCATTCATCTATCATCAAGCAGAACATCCTCCTTCCCGTACTCCAGCCTCTCTTGCAATATCATGGCACTTCTAGCTAGACTGAAAGCCTTCTGAGACAGAAGCTGTTTTGTCCACAATATGTACCTGATACCCAGCACAACAACGCTCTCGTGATCTGCTATAGCAAAATTAATGAAATCGAAAGTCAGGAGGCAACCAAAGCTTTGTTAGAAACTTTCTTGACATTGTAACGAAAACCTCCTCCTCAGGCTAACCATCTGGAGATTGCAGACACTGATCAACATTGCATTTATCTAACGGTCAGCTTCTCTGTACCTCTGCTGACCCTTCAGGGCAGACAAGAACATAAAAGACTGCAATAAGCTAGCCGTGCGGTAGACATCAGCACACATCTGAGACCAGCGCTGGCCAGTCCACCTATGATGAAAGCATGAATGTCTGATGTGTGAAAGGAGGGCACAAATTCTCTACTATCAGCCTCACCCCGGATATTGAAAGGACTTACAGCCTCTTTCCAGTGAGACCCAACTATGAATGTCAGCTTCAAGTTTAAGTCCTTCATCCTCGAACACAGCAAAACCAAAGCCTGCAAGGCTGAGGGAAAGAGGAGTCACTCACCGGATCGGGTTCATATCTGGCCGGCTAGGTTTGGAAACGGCTTTGACAAACTTCTCCGCCAGTTGAATCCTGAACAAAAACAGAAAGAGAATCCTGCAACTGAGCTAGATCTCTGGTGCAGCAGGAAGGTAACAGTTTCAGCTGAATAACCAACTAGACACTTCAGTACTTGCAGATTGCCTCCACTGCTTGCCAAATGGGCACTTGAGAAACAGTTTTTCACCACACCCTCACAGTTCGGTGCCAAGTGATACTGACTACTATGGATACTGACCCATATCCGTGCGGAATGGGTCTCCATAGCCTCCTCTACAAGCCCGTGTGTTGCTGAACACACTGATGCCTAAGTAGGCAAGCAAGACTAGGAGAGACATCATGCCCCTGAGGAAGAAAACAGCGTGTCTTTCCTTCTCCCTGAGCCACTTATCAGCAATGCTTATGCATATTCCCAGGGTGCTCAGTTTATCCATGCTGTGCCTGGCTCACTCCAGACTAAGAATGGAGCTAGACCTGCCCTCACACACAGAGAGGGTACAGGCAGAGAAGACTATACCCACTTCGCTTCGAGGTGGTTCAGTCACAGTTCATCACAACAACAGTGTTTCAGCTGAATGCACCTGGGTGCATTTAGCAATTCAGCTGAATGCACTTGTCTCCCCGTGCTCAGCATTCTGCCATTAGTGTGAACGTTTCTCAGTCACACTGACATACAAGAAAGAAACTTCTCTAGAGCCTACGTACCTCTGGTTGAAATGCTGGTTTCGGACATCATTGCCATTCAGCACCAAGACATCAAGGATGTGGATAGCGCTGATCTTTCGCTGCGCTTTCCCCTGCAGAAAGTAATACGTAAACTTACTGCTCGGACTGTCTGTTGCTATTTCAGCTTCATTTTGTAGCTTTTCTTTCCTTTTTTTTTTTTTGTGGCAATGCATCATTCTCTTCCAGCAAGAGAGCACCTTTCCAGATATTAGAAGCGTGCCAATTCCCTGCAGCCCATCATACAGTAACACGCCAGCCTCCAAGAACCGGCATATCTCACCTACACAGCTGTCTCAAGGGAGGGAGAGAAAGCAGGACCACAGCTACCATCACCAGCTCTCTGGCACAATAGTGCCTCATCAGGTAGCACAGCACAGAGCCCAGCACACTACAGCATCTTCATTTGAGGTGCCAGAGGACAACCACACCCCCAGGCAGCAACACCTTACGTTGTGAATATACCTCAAGGATCTTTTTCCAAGGCCTGCGATCACTACTGCACAGTTATGTACCCAAAGAGCCACAGAACAGATTAAGTCTCGGTGGCAATGTCACCTGCTGCTGCATGTAGGCCAACAGCACGTCAGGTCCAAAGGGGTTTCAAAACAATGTTAAAAGCTCATCTCTAGCACTGGACAGAAAGAAGGAACTTAATCTAAAATAGTTTCTCTAAAGATCAAACGCAAAAAAAAAAGCCTCACGCCTGGCACAAATGGAACATTTATTCTGCAGGATCTTACAGAGAATAAGTGAAACTGCTCATTATATCTGCAGCCACTTGATAGGAGAACAAATAGCTTCCTACCTCTCCTTTCAGCTCATGAACAATCTCCACAGAGAGAAGGGTATCTCGTGGCAGCTCAGTTTTCAAATCCAGTTTTGTCCATCGGTCTGACTGGCGACCATCCCATGTGTAGATCTGTGATTTCTGTGTAGAGAAGGCAGAGTCAGATTCACCTAAGGCCTCACGAGGGTAGGGGTGGAAGAGAGACCTCTGACCAGCTCCAAAGCATTCCTCAAAGAATCTTTTTGTACTAGGCCATCACAAGCAGTTTCTTTGTAGGAAATTTTAAGGAAGAACCTTGATATCTCTACAGCAAAAGAACAAAAACGCCGTTTCTCATCAGTCATTAACTTTTCATACCTATATAATGAACCAGAAATAGGACACCTTTAAAAGGACAGTGAAAGTAATTAGAGACACTAGCAAGAGTATGGGTCTCTGTGTTGGCTGGAATTACAAAAACAGGGTTAATTACAGTGAAAAGTAGTGAAGTCAGCAGAAAGAACCATAAAATAACTAGCAGCATTCAGGACTGCCGATAAGAATCCTTCCTGGCCTTTGAGGACAGGAAAGAATGGGATGAACCTGCAAGGCAAAATAGCAACACTGAAATGAACCAGCAGAACTCCCAGATGTGAAGTCTGACTGTTCTCAGGACTTACCCCTAGCCCCAAGAGGAACTTCTGCTCACTTCCAGCCACCATACACCGGTAATCCAACACTTGGCGGATTTTTTCCAGTGTACTGGAATTCAGAGGAGTGGGTTTGTAACTGAAGGTATCAATGTCTGTGCCCTAAAGAGTAATGTATAGAAAAGGCAAGTTAGACACACAACAACAGATTTTATTTTTTTTTTTATTGCATTTACCTATCAATAGATAGATAAATGCAATTTCTCCATAAAAGAATAATCCAGGACTTCTTACTCTCTTAATTCCTGCAGGGAAAAGACCTATTTATACAAAAGAACTCAGAAGAAGCAGAAGCAGCTTCTGTGTGACATCTTACCTGGATCAACTCAAAGAACTTGGACTTGGGATCTGAAGATGAGGGAGCAACACGGGCCTGATCAGGAATCTGAAGGAAAATCCAAACAATCGATAATAAACGTTATTCTTTTGCATGTCTACATGAACCTTTCTGGTTTCAATACATGACAGAACATCTTGCCCCCTGAAACTCCTGCTCTTGGGACTTCAGTTGCTGGAGAGCTCATCTAGCAAAGAAAAGGTCTCACATGTATTTCAAATTTCATGTAGGTATACTGTGTCTCATAGGAAACTCTAAGGCAGCTTCAGAAAGTTGCAGGCTAAATCTTTGATTCCATCCACGTTTCAATGAAACATTGCCATATATGACCTCACTACAGTCAAAGACTCAGGAAAGAGAAAGCGCAGACTCATAAAACAAGACCCTTTGGAGAGCTCTGCTGCATGAAAACCACTAGGTGCTGAGTTCACTCTGTATGCCATCAAACATTGTCAACTGCAGCAAAGCAGAGGAATCAGATGCCTGCTCAGTTAAGCCACACACATAACCTACAAGCATCATCCTATTTGCTTACATTAAAAGCTTCAAATCATCTCTGACCTTCCCCCAGGACAACATATTAAGCCTCTGGTTAGAAAGCTTATCTGTACTCTGGCTCCATCCTTATTTCATCACAGCAAGGATTTCATCACCTTTACCATCTCCCTGCTTCGCAGCTTACTTACCCCCCATAGCTGGAGACACTCCTTTCGGATTTCAGCCTGCCGTGGCTCAATCAGCGTCCTCAAGAGCAAAGAAGCAGACTATTAAAATGGTGAAACCTCCTTGCTCTCATAGCATTAGCTATCCCAGCCCCATCACATTTGCATCTTTCATTGTCAGGCTTGGGAATGACAAACACACAGCGCTTCTCACCAGGCTACACTCATAAGAGGATCCTGCTTCCCTCCCCACATAAAAAAACAGTGTTAATGTTAGGATTCATTCTTCGACAATTTCTGGCTCTCAGGCTCACTCAGCTTTCTATTGTGTGATCTCTGAATGATACCTGAACAGAAAAGTCACGTCAGGGAAACAGCTATACATGGCAATAGCTTTAGGGTTTCTTTTTACATGAGAAATTCACGTCCCATGCTTTAGTTTACTCTAGGTACTTAACTTAGATGCTCTGATTTACCCCTGAAAAATTAAGAACCATGCCCATCTTAGCCAACTGCTGTAGAATTGAACACACCAGCCAGGATGGTACGTCCACACCCCTGCTAAGAAGCAGGCCCATGTGTGTTAATCAGATGGCACGCAGTGCATGGTAGCCTTCTCAATAAGGGTGACAGACCATCAGCCTTCAGGACTCCTGCAGCTACCCACACTTTTCTGCAAGCAACTCAGGGCAGAGACAAACTGAGCTACCTAAAAGCACTATTAATTTCCCTGGTTCTAAAGGCCAAGGAAAGTAGCAGCTCAAATTAAGAACGCATTAAAGAAGGGCAATGCAATTGAGTTATGGTAGGTTAGTTCAACCTGTACTGAAAGCCAGAGGAATATACTCACGTGTCTTGAACAAAGGCACGAATTTTAGCCAGCGCCTTTATCTGAACTTTGCAGTGGCTAAAAGAGATGGAAAATTTCAGTCAGGGAGCAAGTTTGTCTACACCAAGATCAAACTACATGGAAGATTACTGGGACAACAGGCAGAAGCCTGACTGATCCTCAAAGAGAATCATTGGATCAGTGTCAGCATGAATCAAAGTGACAAGAAGTCCACCAGCAAGAATTAGGCACTATCCTTCCCTTCCAGTCTACACAGTAGGACGGTACACAGCAGCCAAACAGTCACTAACAGTAATAACCCCTCTCTGCATAGGGCCCCTCTGCTCTGCTAAGCCTCTTGGAGCAAAAGCAGAGCAGTGCAGCAGCATCAACAAGCCTCTCCATGAGTAGCTTGCAACTGAAAGCCATTTTGGCTGACCTGCCTACAGCCAGCAGCCCTCCTTGCCCACAGGCACTCACTTTTCATTGGACTGCACAATGTAATCATAGAAATCCTGGTCCCCTTTGATCACGTTCAGCGGGACAACGAGATTCACATCCACATCGGAGTTGCGCAGCTGGTTGAGTCTGATGTTCACCATGAAGAGGTAGTCCCGCACGTCCTCAGTCCCTAGCTTCAATCCTTTGCATATCACGTACCTGCAGAGCAGAGAAATCATTTGGGTTGTCCTTTCCACACAGCCAGCTTTCCTGCCATGCTCCCGTTGTCAGGACAGTATCCCAAATCCCAGGGATTCTTTCCCCCAGACAGCCCCAAGAAGGTAAAATCTCACTTATCACAAAGTCATGATGTGTCAGTTTCCACTTGCCAAAAAAGATTGGGAAATACAACCTTGTTCAAAAATGCTGCAGATCTCCCTAAAGTAGTAAATCAATTCTGCTAAACTTGACAGGTACAATAACACACATAATATGCTCTGGCTTCACTGGAACCTCAGTTGATTCATGCAAAACAGCATTACATACTCAGTTCCACTGCTTCTCTCTCCGGAAGGAATTCAGTAGAGGCAGTGAAAAGCAAGTGTACTTTGGCAAACATCTTCTTTACCTTGTCAAACATCACAATTCACTAGGCATCTAAAACATTTTCTCCTCCAAAGCAGTTGCCAGCTGAGTGAGGTCACAGAGATTCCATTTGCCTAAATTCATCTACCGCTGAATTTTGAGGATGGGCTTTCTGTAGTAATCCCTCATGCTGAAGAATCTCACCTCTCCGAGTTAGCAGGCCGGCTTGTCACAGGTTTAAAGATGCAGACTCGCTCAAAGCAGCAATACAGCAGATAAACAAGCCCCACACTGAATGGAGTAAACAGGTCAAAGGTTTTGCAGACAAAATGTCCTCCTGGAGCAGAGAGAGGAAGCACAGTGACACCAGCAGATTATAAAGAAACAAGGAGATACCAGGCACCTCAATAATCTTCTCTTCTGCAGAAACAGTAAGTGGTTTTGTACAATTAAACAGTATCTACAACACTTTCCAAGGAGTAGGCCAATGTGGCTCCATGAACCATCTTCTCCACATCTCTACAGCAAAGGGAAAAGCAGTTTTCTGACCAGGATCAAATCAGTATTTGTGCTTTCTCAACAGCAAACCTTCTACCCACTCCCTAGCCTCCCTTCCCAGGCCCAAACTATGCCCCTATGGCACTGCAGCATGCTACGCAAAAGCCTCAACAGAAGAGCAGCTCCATTATGCACAACAAGAAGTTTCAGGCTGGAAGAATAAACTAATTGATGTTACCTGAACAGAATAGCTTGTCATCTAGAAAGAAAAGCATATACGCCACGCTTTGCCTTTGAACAACTTTTCCAACTACCCTAAACAAGAAGCAGTCCGCCTGGCAGAATTATGTCTACTTAGAGAGGGAAGACTTAAAGAAGGTTACTCCTTACACCATATCATGTTCAAGACTCCTGCTAAGCAGATCATTGCCTCAGGTACTTCTGAACCCAGGACACAAGATAAATGACAACAGGATAAGCATTCCTATCTTCTGCTCTTGCGTGTCCATGCCAAATGCTAATTAAATTCTGCAGAAGAGAGGAACCATCAAAACCAGATACAGCTGTAACGTCCATCACTTGGCAGTAACGGGTTACAGCTAGAACACCATGAGGCATCAGCTGGTTTTGATCAGAGATGGCAGATTTCAGATTTAAAGGAGAAAAGCCACAAACTAGAGGGAAGGATGAACTGGATTAGTACCACTCTGTTCCAGCCAGCCTGCTAGAATGATCAGAAAGCAGCTGGGCCAGCTGATATAAAGCTCAGATACACTATCCTGTTACCACACTGTGACCTTAGCCCAAGACAGATACATAGCATATTGTAAGAGATTTAAACTAATGCATTTTACCTCCTGCTCATAATAAAAAGAAAAACAGACATAGATAGCCTAAGTTTTCTGCCCCAGTTCTCTTAGCTTTGTGACAACCATCTTGGAATGAATGCAGATACACTCAACCCTGTGCAACAGAGCAGACTTCGTGCCATGTTAATAAAAGTCTACAGCATCCTTCTGCAATGTCACCCACACCTGCCAGAAGGTGGAAGATGATTAACAGACAGAACGTACCTGTCCGGACGATGGACAGCGCTGTAAGAAACTGACAAAGCATCAGCTGTTTGCTTAGGATTTCTTGCAGATTCTCCTGACCCTCCACAGAGAAGCCCTGCAAAGCATATAGCATGTGATTAGCATCTCCACAAGTCTGTTGCTCAAGCAAACAATTCTGTACAGTTAAATCATGAAATCATGATTTTTTAAACAATACAAAACACTGCCACCAGGAATTTGAATGACAGCCCTAATGAATTTCATGTTTTAAGTGCAGACACATCAAATATCATATGCAGACTGAGGTACCAGGTACCAGTTTTGGTCGTTAGTGCAAGAAGAAAAAGAAAGGGACCAACCCCATCAGCCATTAAGAAATGCACTCCCTTGTGATCAGTATTGTCCAAAACAAAATTCCGGAAAGCAGTAATGTTCTCTGGGCGAGTAATGTCTCCGTCTCCATCAATCCCTCCTTCTCCTGAGGGGAAAGGAAGAGACTATTACTAACATGCTTGCAAAGATCAGTACAAAAGCTCAGTACAAACAGATGATCTATTGGATGCAATTAACATTTAGTCAGAAACTGCACAGACCTCAATAAGTGACTAAGCATTAATATATTCCCTAGCTCACCACCAAAGATGGTTGTTAATTTAGAAAAACTATTTAGCTTCTGTGGTCATGGCTAAACAAAGCCGTACAATAACCACGCTCCAAAGATGACTTGTATATTAGCCACAACAAATGACAAATCACTCGCTGCCCTCCTCTGAGTCAGGAACTGACTGCATTACAATGTAATATTCTCACCCAAATAGAAATGACAAATAGCTGAAACCACTAAAAACGTAAGATTCAATCCCATTGCACAGCTCACCTGTTAGTAACATGTTTTTGTTTGTTTTTTTTTTTTACAGCAAAGGCAAAATTATTCACATGGTGCTTTGGAAACCTTCTCCGAACAATTAGTATAATTCTAAAGAAACATAACCACCTACTTCCAAACACAACGTAATTTGGAGTTAAGAAAAACAGCCCCAAAAATTGTTCACATGCAAACAGGTTTATAAAGAGAAGGAAAAAGGAAATTCCTATTTGTTTGCATGAAGGCCTGTAATTTTCCCATAAGGCTCTTTAAAGAGAGCCTCATTGTCCCCCAGGCTACTGTTTTAGAAAGCTCATCTAAGCTGTGTTCTAGAGGTTACCAACTCTGACTTCAGAGAAGCCTGAACTTCCAGTTGGCATTAGTCCCTATAAATCCTCTAAAACTACAGCTTCTATTAACTGAACAACTGCAACACTAGAAAACAGCAGAGATCAGGATGCACGATAGCACTTTGATAACCAAATTCCTCGTCAATCACCCTGTCAGTAAGCAAAGTGACACTAGGATTTGTTACTATTCTTTAAAGCACAAATATCACAGCAATCTGCTTCCTTCCCGTCACTGGAAGAGAGTTGTATACATCTCCCTAGATTTTACAGGGCAACAGACAGAAAGGGAATCAAGAAAATGCGTCAAAGTCATTGGGTTATTCATTTCTCCAGGTATCTCCTTCTCTCCATAAAAGCACTAGTGAGTTATGAAGATACAAATGCTGCAGGCATTAGAACAAGGCATTTGTCTGCCCTGCTGCCCTTGCCACGAATGTTCTCTTTAACACATCTAATCCTGAAGCACTAGACATTCTCTAAGAGTTCGTGGTTAGGTGTCAAAAGTGGCAGACACCAAGAGTCACAGTGGTGGCAGGATAAAGAAAAACATGCCAGTGGAAAATCAAACTGGCTACCATCTCTACAGGACAGTCACACTTGAGTTTCCTTTACACGGCCTGAAATAAGCAGCAGGAAGACCATCAGTCCTTGTATCTCCCCTTCCTACTCCGTGAGCCTACACAGATAGCGTGTTTCAGAATTACATCAGTCAAGCGGGAGGAACTATTGTCAAGCCACCTTAAAGCACTCTGCACTTTTCAGATAAGCTCAAGTACAAAGGATTCCAACAGGACACACATCTTCTTGGCAGAATGGAAATAAGTGCAGAAACGTGACTTGATATGCAAGCTCACCGATCTCAACCCTGTTCTCAGATGACAGTCCCCTTCTACTTTGCAAAGTGGTTCTCTAGAAACAGGCTCCTCTGAGATCCCCACGCTGGTACAAATGCCAGCTGCGCCCCTGATGCAGAAGCTGGAGCACAAGCAAAAACATCAGGTAACATTCATGCGGGCACTACATACCATAGTAAGGTTCAAAGAGCTCACTGGAAGCAGAATAGAAGTCCTCCAGCTTAAAATCATTTGGTCCTTTCAAGGTCATGCCAAATCCTTTCGCGTGCCACTTCCGCCTCCACAAGACGTACTCGGAGAAGCCCCCAGGCCCAGCACACACATCAGCAAAGTAGAGCAGCTCTGCATCTCGCTCCTTTATCAAGGGCCTCTGCAAAAGGAAACTGAGGAAATTCTACTCACCCAGTAACAGCTCCCCTCAGTTAAACCACACACACCATCAACCGCACTATTCAGCCAGAAAAATGTCTTTCAAGCATTTGTTTTCCCAGCCAGTATCCTAAGGATTCTCCTTTCCCTCCACCTTCTCCACTCTGAGAAAGCACTGCTGTCTGAAAGTTAAAGAGAGGCCCTCACCCCATGGAAGTCCTTCGGGTTTGTAAACATGTAGTCAAAGACATGGTCCATGTTTGCCATCTTCATTGCAGCTCTGTGAACACATCAATAGGGACCTATTAAGTTTCAACCTGGGCTCCCATGGCTGAAAGTGGGCATTCATGGGAAAGAGGCTGCATAACCTTCTACAGACCTGTTCAGAAAGAAAACTCCACGGATCATCTCATAGGGGTTGGATCTTGTTCGGGCTCTACGCATTTCTTCTCCATCCAGCTCGTCAAACACGCTCTGCACAAACAGAAACAAAACCAACCTGGACTTGGCATAGGCTCAAGAGATAGGTAAGCATAAGCATTTCCCGTCCTCAAGCTTCTCACTCCTTAGAGTGCTCTATGAATTTTCTTCTGTCACATAATAAGCACTCTTCTTCTAAGCCACCCCACCTGTTAATCAAATTTAGTGACACCAAAGAATTCTGTACTGATAGCACCGGAGCCTGATAACATGGTTAGCCACCTCAAAAGCAGTCACAGCTGAAGGTATTTCTCTCACAGATACACACACACACACTGCAATTCATAAGGGCATGATCAAATCTAGGAAGAAACATGTAACACGAGAAAAGAAAGGGAGTTTGGGTCCTTAGCTCTTTCAAGCCTACAGCCTTTCAGTTGGACTGACCCAGAAAGGAACACCACTGATTTTGTTCACCCCTTTGAAGGCTGAGGTACAAAACAGATTGACGAACAGGCAGTAGCAACCAGGATTCTAGGTCACACCAGTGGCACAGAGGTGACAGAAGTTGTTCTGAGCTCCTGCCAATCACTGGTCATTTGCTCAACCCTTTCAATTATTTATTTGCTTCCCCCCAGACTTCCACTCTTCTCTAAGGAGCAGCACTCACCTTGCACCGCAGGACATTACGTAAAAGCTCTTCGCTACAGAATTCTGTTTCATCTTCAATCACCATCTTCCTCTGGAGCAGGATGAGAATGCACAACAGTTAGCAAATATGGCAACACGAACTTGTGAAGGAGGAAGTCAGTCAGCCACATTCTAGGTGGAATCAGCAGGAGTGCAGCTAGAGGAACAATTCTCTCCTATTCTACATCTTCAGACCACACACCAATACTTTATCCAGCTTAGCACTCCCCAGTACAAGGCGGATGCTGCCATACTGGAGCAAGCCCAGCAAATAGGCCACCAAGATGACAAGGGTACAAAAGAATCTGACGTATAACAGACTGAAAGAAAAGCTTGTTCAGAATGGAGACAGCAAAGGCAAGATCCTATTCCTATCTACATCTACCTAAATAGAGAAATAGGGAATAGAGAAAGTGAACCTCAGCTCTTCTCAGAGACGCACAGTGATAGGACAAGAAACAATGGACACAAACTGCAATGCAATAAATACCCATTAGCTATATGGATAATTTTGCTAATTGGGTTAGGAAACACTGAAGCAGGTGTTCAAACCGGTTGTGAGATTTTTTGTACTTGGAAATATTCAGAACTCAACCCGACAAGGCCCTGAGAAACCTGATCTAGCTGGATGTGCTCAAAGCAGAGAGCTGCAGGAAGAGTCTCCAGAGGCTTCCTCCAGCCTAGATTTTCTACAACTTTTTGACAAGGCAATTGGTTCAGGCTGAGCATTCCCATGTCTTCTTAGGCTGGTAAGTACTGGGATCTAAAAAACTACCTTCCCCACAGTCATCCACTCCTTCAGCTCCTGGGCATCGGGGATTTCCGTGGTACACTCAAGGCACCAGTCCACCTCCTCGTAGGCACTGGGCTGCAAAAACAAAACATGGGGAGAGTCAAGTAAGATTTTGCTAGTAAAATGTAACTACCAGTTGCTTCCAAAAGGTTTGCCTACAAATTCTACCATAGGGGGTTATGCCATGACTTTAGGGCCATATAGTTTTTCCTCCTTGCCTAAATACATTTCATTACATCAGATTTAATAAATAAAAAAAACACACAACAACAACAAAAAAGCAGCACTATTCTCTCATCTGATAAATAACCAATAAAGCCAAAGCCTAGTACTCTCAAGGTGCATTTTAGAAATGTTGCAAAGGAGACAGTTGACAAAAAAAAAAAAAAAAAAAAAAAAAAACTTCCTGATGGTGTTTTACACATCCATTCACACAGTTCCTTCTGAACGACTCCCTCATTCCATGACGTAGTTCAGGATTTAAACATTTCCTTATGATGTTGGGAAGAAATTGTTATGGCAGTAAGGACCAGAGTGATGCCACTCTTTTACAAAGAGAGGCTGCTGAGATCTACTCATCTTCTTACATTTGTTATAGCAGTATCATCCACAAGAGCAAAGCATAGGTAACAATTGCTGTGAGATGCAGAAACATGGTGAAGAACGAGCCCTAAGCCAATAAGCCTACAGAACAGATTTCAGATTCCTGGCTCTGGAGGAATAACCCCTGCTATTATTTCCAGTTGCTGAAAACTACTCCAGGAAAGGAGAACCAAGTACAATAAAGCACACCAATAGCACTGCTGCCATTCACTAACAATGACTGTGACCTTCTGGCTCAGTCTCCGCTTGACCAGCTCCCTAGGATTCAGTGTTCCGTTTGTTGTTTGTGTGTTATTTATTTCTTTTTCTCTTGAAAACAAGGATACAGCAGCTGTTTTGTATCAAATAACACCAGAACTGGGCTCTAATTTCTTGACAACACAAACTTCTACTTTCAAATTTTCTTCCCTGTTGAGGAGCTTGTCAAGAGACAGGAATAACACATCACAGCATTTTAGATAGCACTGCTGAACACACCCAGAAAAATACTTACAAAAAAGCCACCTACGCAGGTGTGAAAAACAATGACATACAAAATAAAAAGGGTAAATTCACAACAGCTTGATAGCAGCTTCCCATCACATTCTCTACTACAAGCTCAGAAACAAATCACACAGATCACAGCAACACTCCACCTGAAAGATTTGGTGCCAGACCGTTAATAAATGTGACATAAAACAAGTTTTGACATGCTTTGTCAGGGGACAAAGTTGGGCCTGGGTCTACCACTTGACAGTAGCAGTTATATCAGCACTCAAAAAACGTTCCCAGAGGGCAAATCCTGAACACAGCAATGGAAAAAGGATTCAAAACAGTAAATACTTACCTCTGGCTCATCCTGCCAATCAATATTCAGCTCCCCATCAAATCCTTTGAGGGTCAGCCCAAAGCCTCTCCTTCCCTTCTGATTGGAGGCCTCAACAATATCCTTTCTGCCTTGGCCGTATTTTCCCAGACCTTCTCCTTCCCGAAAGCCCATCTTGGCCTATAAAGAAAACAAAGGGAGCACACTGAGGCAAGTGGATTTGAGTTTATGTAGCTACTGGGAATAAAGACTAGCCCAGAAAAGAGCCATCACACTGAGGTGACTTGGAGCCACTGAGAACTTTAATCCCAGTTGTGGCTTTCAAGACTTAATACGGAGTTCACTCCACTGAGGCAGAAAGGTAAAAAAAAAAGGATCTAAATAATGATGTTTGAAAAGAGAACTTAGAAAAATTCAGGAACAGACTGCTCCAAAGGAGAAGTAGCAAGAAGCCAGGACACATCCACCACTGTGTTCAGTGGGTTTTTAAATTCATATATCAAAAGATGCTGGCATGAGGGAAAAACATCGTGTTGTGGTGATATTATTTGTTGTGAATATGCAGTCACACACATTGCAAGCATCAGTTAAAATTCACCTAACACCCAGAGGAGGGATGCAAGACACACTGCTCCTGAAACACACTCCTTTTTTTTTGAACTGAAGGGATGACGTTCATTAATTGCTACCTTAACAGCTTTTCTATTTATTATTTTTAGCAGTAAGAGAACAAAAAAAAAAAAAAAAAAAAAAAGCATGAATGTAGCCAATTTTACTCCCTCCAATATTTATCCACAGAACAATAAGTAAATGACAGACTTCAGAACTTTTGCTTGGATGAATAAATCATCCATATGCTCCCTCCTGTGAAAAGCAACAAAGACACTGCTTGTTATCAACCTGTATGAGAAGGAACACAGTATCCGTCAGTTTTTATACAGAGGTACATGGAGTTTACCCATTGCCTTTGCTATCTGGAAAGGCAGTCCTTGAAATATGTACATCCAACGTGACAGCCACGGAGCCTGCTATACATCAGTTCTGAACGTCTAGTAATGAAGAACTATTTTCCTTTTACTTACCTAACCAGCATGGAAAGACTGCTGAGCCCCGCTCCTCTGAGAGCAGCACAGCATAAAGGGAGACCTGAGTTCAGTCCTCCTTCAAGTCCTGGACCTCCTGTCACATTTCAAGTCATACATAACTCTGCCTCATCTTTCCTGCTGCCCCGGCGATAACATTTTTGTTTCTCTTGTCAAGAATAGCAATGCTCTCAGGATTATGATGCTCACAATACCACAGTGATGAATTTTGCATCGGGAAACATCTCTAACAGCACAGACCCTGGGAAACTTCTCTACAACCTACTATTGCCTTTAGACCCAGAAAAAACTTGCCAAATTTGGGACTACCATGACAAAAAGAGTCTACAATTTTCTTAAAACTTCCTAGAAATTCTTTCTTCCCCATGCTAACACTATGTAACGAAGGGGTTGATGATCGTCTTCAAAGTCCAGCTGTCACAGTTACTGTAATTCACAACTCCATGTGTTTCCAAGAAACTTCTGGCCCTACATAAACCAGAGCAGCACGGCTTGAAAGAAATACCTTAACAATTACGGTAATAATTCTGCAAGGGCTGCCCAGCCAGCTGCCAAGACCAAAAGGAATTAATGTCAATCCTACACTTTGTAAAGGCCTTTCTTACAGGGCATCTGTTACATCTGTTAACTCAACCATACATAATTGCAAAATAACACAAGGCAGGACTCTCTTTTTCTAGCTCAGCAAACTGCCTGAACCAGAAGTCTTTCTCTTCACATTCACCTCGCTGCTCCAAGGCCTGGAACATGAATTCCCCCCCCTGCTTTTTTTTTTTTTTTTTAAAAAAAAAAAAAAAAAAAGCCAAATCCCCATCTACAAATCTCTCTCAGCCTCCCCCAGCTGCTTATTAGCTGGATCAAACAGAACCTCACTATAATGATGATCAAAATCACAGTGAAAAAATCTCAGAACAGACTGGTCTTCTCAGTTTGCTCTCATCAGACCTCGATAGTTTGGACCGAGCCTCTTTTGACCTACCATGAGCTTTTGGGAGACACTGTTGTACATTGAGTAGCGGGATGAAGTACCCTCCACAAGAGAGTCTTGTTTGAACTCATTGCTGAAGACTGGTCTTTTTTCGTCGCTCTCACTCTCAGACCCACTGCTGCTACTGGAAGACTCTGAAAACAAGAAAAGCAAGAGAAATGAATAACAAAAAAATAAAAAGGAGGAAAAGCAAGACATCAAGTAATCACATCAAGAGCTATACGCAGTGTGACTCATTAAATCCTCTCAACGAACACTGAGTCTGACAGCACACGTCAGAATCTCAAACATGTTACAGGAAGCACTCAGGTGCAACATAGAATACCACACGGAACCAACACTTGGTTATCAACCATTTTGTCTCAGGATTGCACACCACCTCTCTCAGATGATGGATTCCACACACCCCAAAGGGCCTGGCAAACCCCATGCCAGCAGCACAGCAGGCCGTGGCATGACCACAATAGTACATTGTGCTGTGTCTGAGCTTTACAATAATCCTAGACAATCCAGAGCTTCCCTCCTGAGGGTAAGTGGCAGTTTCTGACACCTTGATAACACAGTGTTAGATTCTCCTCATTTCCCTATCTAATTACAGAGGCACGTGCAACCCTGACTTGAACAAAAATCAAGTACACAGACATCTACAAAACGGCCAATAATGCAGAAAGACAGAGCTGCATCCTTTTCAGCACGCCACAAGAAACCACGGTTGACTCCATCACCCACCTCAGCAGCGAAAGCCCCGAGTTCACTACCAAAAAAGACCATTTTTCACCTCTAGAGAAGTTTACCAATGCATACAAATCCATGCAAAAGAATGTCAATCTAATTTAAAAAAAAAAATAACCAAGGTTCAAAGAAGTTAAAGAAGTCAATGACCCAATCAAGACAGAAGTGGAACACCACACACAGCACGCACCCAATTTTTGTCACCTGAAAGCCACCTAAAACTGATGCAGCTGAGCCTCCGTGAGCACCAAACTTTGGGCTCTGCCCACGCCCAGCTCTACCCTGGAATTATTTGGCCTAAGAAGCTAGGTCTGGATGAGCTACATAGTGCTTTGCTTGAGATGCCCAAAGCTGTTTCCTCTGAGCGTAGCTGGATCTGGGCAGGAATCAGGTGGTAGGTGTGACACAGCTGTCTCAGACTGCCCCACACCAGGTGAGTAGGGGGGGAGGCCCTACAACCCAGGGAGTTCTTCCCCTTTTCCTGTGGTGTGATCACTACAAGGATGAAGCAATGGCACATTTCCTTCCTGAAATTTGTCTGGCACCAGCAGTGGGGCAGGCCATAAAGACTACTGGAGCAGCAAGCCACAAGTATAGCCACGCTCTTCATTGGATCTCTGCCTCTCAAGCCTCCCTTGTTCACAGAGGGCTAGAAAACACCCTTTACTTCTTTGCACAACTACAGGTTGAAATATACCTAAGTTGCCATGAGATAATGCAGAAAATTGCTGTTAATAGAATTTATCTTTTCCCGTTTATCATTTAAAAAGAAATTAGGTAGCTGCACATGTTTAAAGCATGGCATAACCTAGAAAGGACTGAACTCTTCTTAAATTTGTTCTGATATAAGAAAAAAACACAATATTCCTCTCCCAGCTCACAGATCTCTATTTTCCTGCTATGGATAACAGAGCATCAGTGGAGTAACAGGAAACAACAGGAAAATTAGCAAAGGTCATTACAACAGGTCAGAAAGTGAGAGACCAAAGTGAAATATGCAGCTGTAGTTAAAACTGTTTCAATCTGTGTTCAACCCCTGCAGCTGAACTATCACCCTTTAAGATAACTTCTGTACTAGAGCTTACAGTACCAACCTTTGAAACTTCCAGCTCAAGACAAAGAAAGCTACGACAGAGCACGTTTGCAATATTATATGCACATCTTGCTTTCCAAACATCTGTCATAAAAGCTACATTTCCCTTTCCTTCACAAAGTTCTTAGAGATGAACTAGATCAAAAAGGATTTTACTTTAGGAACAGTTAGTGCTTCCTGCTTCTCCAGTCCACAACTTCAATTGTCTTTGATGCCTGCTTTTGAGCTGTTTTTTATTATTATTATAATTTTTTATTTTCCAGGTCTCGTGATGTGCCTCAAACACAATACCCATTACAAAGTCTCAAGAAAGTTCCTTCACAACTCTTCTTTTAACGTTCACTAGGCCATGATCAGTAAATACATATATCTCAAAACACTTCTCTCTTCCAACCTACTTTTTTCCATCTGAAACCACAATGGATGTAACAGACTGCCAAGCATTTAAACCTATTCAGAATGTCTTCCTTGAACTGCATTGACTTGTTCCATGAAGTTTCACAGCCTATCTTGACCCATAACCAAACTCAAATAATAAAAAGAAAAAAAAATGGTTTGAATTTTTCAGCCTAGTCCTGTGGTCAATTCCTGATAGTCTCTATCCCAACTCCGACACCCTACAACTCTACCTCCTCATTCACCTCGGGTCTTGCAAGGCATACAAACACCATACCCTGTCACTACGCCTACTCCCAAACTGACCACTCATCTTCCATACATATTCCCTTCTGTTTTCAAAAGAGGAAGGCTTCTTTCTGTGCTCAGGCCCTTTTTCACTAATACTATTACCAAGGGAAATCCCAAGACCGAGAAGCAGCAGGCACACGTATGAGGCAACATGAACTACCACTGCCCTAGGAGAGTTTAAAGCGCTCTGTAATAGGGATAGCAATT
The DNA here is from genome assembly GCF_964035555.1 of Netta rufina. Taxonomy (NCBI): domain Eukaryota; kingdom Metazoa; phylum Chordata; class Aves; order Anseriformes; family Anatidae; genus Netta; species Netta rufina. The sequence continues at coordinate 35,303,114 of NC_140125.1, read as the reverse complement.
GTGTAGGGCACCCTCTTCATCTTTGGAATACTCCAAGTGAGAAAGCAAACTCCAACAAACAAACAAACAAACAAAAAAGCAGGCAATTGAGTTAACTCCAAAGCAGTTTTTCTTCCTGAAACCAAATACCTGTAAGCTTCCACAGCTTACAACAGCAACAACAAAAAAAATCACATTGAACCAGCAAAGAAGACAGAGCTACAACACAAGAGCCCCAGTCTAACATACCCTTTGTACATGTCTCAATTTCTCCCATCTGCTAAAAATGTGGCAGTAATATTGGTGTGGGTTTTTTTTGGTTTGCCTTTTTTTTTTTTTAATACAATGAGGCATTGTCATAGAATTATCTAGTTGGAAATGACCTTTAAGATCATCAAGTGTTACCATCAACCTGACCTAATGAGTCCCATCACTAAGCCACGTCTCTTAGTGCCCTGTCCACACACTTCTTAAACACCTCCAACATGCAATCCTTAGGGTTGGGAAAGCCCTCCAAGATCATCTGGTCCAACCATCCCCCTACCACCACTATTACCCGCTAAACCATGTCCCTAAGCACCACGTCCAACCTCTCCTTAAACACCTCCAGGGACGGTGACTCCACCACCTCCCTGGGCAACACGCCCCAATGCCTGGCTGCTCTTTCTGAGAAGAAATTTCTCTTTAAATTAAATAAGTCAGTCTTAAATAAGATTCTCCTAAACAGTATCATGTTCTGGTACTGTACAGATCCTTAGTGCTGAAAGTTTCCAAGCCAGAAGTAGCACCTGAGCCTGAGAAGGCTACCGCTGTCCACACACGACCAGAACTGCACAGCTTTGGGGCATGCAATTCTCTGCCATCCACCTTCTACGCCTCACGGGCGAGGATGTAGACCCAGGCTGGGCGCCCACCTTGCGTGGTGTGATTGCTGAGCTGCGCCTCGTCGTCCGAGGTGGAGCTGAGGGTCAGCCCCAGGTCCTCCACCTTCTTCTTCTGCTTCGCCTGCGGGCTGCCGAAGCCAGGCTCGCTCCTCCTCTTCATCGCGCCTGCAAGAAGCGGGTCACAGCCGCTCAGCACCACACAGACCTCCCCCAGCCCCCAGCCGCCCCCACACCCACCTCCACCCCAAACCCCGACCCCCCCGGGGCTCCCTCACAGCCCCTCACCGCCAAACCCCGAAGGGCGAGCAGCCAGCCCCGGCGGGACAGCGGGCAGCGAGGCCTCGGCTCCTCCTCCGTGCAGCCGGGGGGGGCTCCGGCCGCTGCCCCCCGGCCCCCTCCGCCTGCCCCCGCTCCCCTGCGGCCGCTCCCGGCCCCGCCGCTTTCGTTTCTCGTTTCCCCGCTCGCCCCCGCCCCCGGCGGCGCACGGCAGTGACGCGGGGCCCGGCGGAAGCCGCCCCCCTTAGCAACGGCCCCTCCCTCGCCACGGTGCTGAGGGGAACGGGCCCTTTATGTGTCCCTGCCCTTCGTGTATGCGCCTGCACGCAAAGCTTACACGCACACGCGCTGAGTATTTTGTGAATATTTGGTGGATAAGGGTGGCAGCGAGCGGTCAGCCAGTTTTCTGGCGGTTTTTCTAGGGAAAAGTTTCCCCAGTGCTTGCCCCACCATCCGCTCCCCCTCCTCAGTCATGACTGACTCCTGCTCCAGGCGATGAACACACTTCAAGAGTCATGAGTCCAAGCTGCCTCTCCAGAAAATGTTCACCCCTAGGAAGCCCGTAGCTGCTCCCTTCCAGGCACTTTGTCCTTCAGTAACCACGCCTCAGTCTCCAGACCACATTTTGTACAATAAAAGCCGAACACACAGCTACAGAGTCCTTGTCCTGATGGCTTCAGGCACTGCTGAGTTGTCTGGTGCTTCTCACAAAACTTGAAATCCCAGGGCTTAATCTTAAAAGCAAGCCAACAGGAGAGCACCAACAGACAAGAATACTGCACGTTACTAGGAAAGTGTAATTCATGGTTACCTAGCTGCTTTCAGTCGTGTGCCTGAATATATGAAGTTCCTGGAAAAGGGACTAGGAGGAAAGAAGGAGGAGCAGCAAGGAAAATACTATCTTTAGTTAAAAATAAATAAATAAAATAAAAATGGGGGTGTGGTGTGTGAAAGGCCAGACTATTATAATCGGTTATATGTTCTCCAAAGTTAAATGACACTAGCTGCTAAAGCTCACCAAGCACTAGGAAGGTGGATTAGGTGCACGAGAGAAAAGTGTTTGCCAGTTTGATCTTGGAATCCATGGAAATGCAGTGGGAGTCAAGCAACACAGCATGTCTCCAGTGACAGCCCCATCCCTTCACGCACTACAGTTCCTTTCTAGTTATTCCTGCTGCTGTAGGCAGTATTTTTATCACCCTGCAAGGCAGCGCTCCCAAAAGCCAGCAACAAGTCTTGAAAATGCATCAAAGGTGCTGCGGATTAACTGTGACCAGCCCTACAACTGTTATGAGTTGTAACCTAAATCCTGGATGTGATACCCTAAGTGCTTGATGCCACACCAACACAGGTAACAGTGCACGACATGACACCTGCAAGTGGACATTCAAATAGGGGAATGACTGCGATGCAGCTGGCCCAGTGTTCAGGACTATTATTCATGTATGCAAAGAAGAGTCTTTCAGAGCAGGTTCATGACTTCAGGGGCATGTTTCCTTTATACAGCAAACAAACAAAGAACACAAGCATCTGTATTCTTATCTAGGCAAACAACAGCAAAACAAAAGGTTCTTAAATTGTTGGAATAGATGAAACGTTGGTATCTCATTGATAAGACAATTCACAGTAACTCAAGTTTTATTCTTCTCCAAATCTGAAAGATAGTTTTATTTGTTGTTGATTGATTTTGTAAAGGAAAAGAAATGGTGATAGGCACACATTGTCTACTAGAAGTTGATGACAACTCCCACCAACATACAGGGCAGTACCATTGTGCCCTCCTTCAACAGTAATTTCCAACCAATTACTCTAACACTCAATATGGATTTAAGAACTCACCTCACGAACAAGATCCATATACACTCACCATCTTCGAAGTACACTAAGAAGCAAGGTTGAGGTTGCAGCGATAGCACCACTAAAAAAAACTTACAAAGGAGAAACTCCTTGGTAAGCCCCCACCCTTCCCTGGATGCTGTGTCCACCCTTAAACTATGTTTAGAGTCTGCAGATACTTCGAGCCCATGCAGCAAATACTAGGGAAGGTCTCACACAGCCAACAGGAGAGCGTTGCTTTCTCAGTGGGAGAAAAAGAAGAGACCAGTCCAGGCAGAGAACTCGGGCACTGGGACGGGGAGGGGGAAATGATTTGGTCCAAAGAATCACAGGAAAGGGGACTTTGGGACATTACCTACTTTCCCCAAATACAGGTGAACTATACATAAATACAGCATTTTTCAATTAAATTCTAAAATAGTTCCCAGTAGGGTAGACACCACCTTTAGAGATTAACAAAGTTTCTGAAAACAAACAAACAAAAAAAAAAATAGTACTTCATGAACTACAGATTTCATAGGTTGTGCGGCTGGGAAAAACTTACTGAAAAACACTCACTCAGATGTGTGCCTGACCTGTTTTTAAGGGCTGAATATTCTGCATCATAAAAGATCTCCCCAAAGTATTGCAGTTTTTTCATTATCTGTATTGCTGAGACATTTAGGTAGAAAAAAATGCTACCAGGACTCTCCTTATAGCAGTTTTAAGTCTGATTACTTTTTGTCCTAGTCACTGTAAGTCTGGAAAAAACAGATTACTCTGTCTTCGAAACAGCTTTTGATGCATTTGGAGACTCATGGCTGCCTCGCCTTTTTTTTTTTTTTTTTCCTTTTTTTTTTTTTTCCCCAGAAAGAGAGGGAGAGCTGGAGTTTCTGAAATCTTTTGCATGGGGCCACTGTTCTTGGCTTTCACATCTTTGTTTCTCCAACTGTTCCAAATGCACTTTGAAGCACAGTCCTTAAGATCAGACAAAGCATTGCTATGGTCTTCCTAGTGCTGAATAGAAATACTCAATGGTACACATGACTTATACTCACTTACGCATTCAGATACATACCTTAGTTAGCAGCAGCAGATTGTCTAATACCTCCCTCATCCCACTCTCTGCAACTGGCCAATTCTGGCCAAATTTTTCAAGTCTGTATTTGACTACAGAAGAGCACAAGTGTAGAATCTTATGCTTGATCATAATGCAGAGGGGAAGAGAAACATCTGCACTTTAAATCCTTTTACCACCAAAAACTCATTTATGAAATATACGAAGTTGTGAACAGATCTTAAAATAGCCTCACCCACGTACCTTTCCACAGCTTGTATGAAGCACTATCAAAAGGTGCCAGAAATTTAAGATAGTTACAGCTTAACTTGTTCTCTATCAAAATGACACTATTTTAGCATGTTTTGTGCCTGACATGGAATAGTGGAATACTCTCATCATTAATCATTTTAGCTTCTATATGCATACCAAAAAAAGTTTATTTCAATGATGAGTGGATGGTGGAAGATATAGAATTCAAACTAAGCTGGCAAGCCTACAATATCTTTCTTACTTTTCCTTCTCTAAAGATAGGCAGATGCATCTATTTTCAGAATTCTAGTGCCTTAGCCATTCTCTGCTAATTCTCTGGTGATTGTAATAATGATCACTCAAAGCATTCTAGTATTCTTTTCATCTTGCTCAATTCATATGGAAATACCTAGTCTGCGTACTGTCTAATGTGTTCTTCCACTGTTCTAGCCAGTAGCCTAGGGTTACAGTTTTGTTCCTTGGTCACCCACCAGTATTTATAAGCTATGTAATTAAAATCAACCTCAGTGAAGGAAAAAAGGAAGTCACACTGAGCTCATTTCATCTTGCTCATTTGATGATTATTATCTTGCTTTCACAAGTAAACAGTATTACTACTTAGCGTCTCTCCTTGGACCTTTACACTCCATGCTGCTATTGGTAACAATGGAAAAGGTTTAGTAGTCCACTTGCGTTTTGGGGCACCTGCTGGTAACAGTTGCAACAGTTTAGTACATCACGTGTATTCTGAGCACCTCCCTTTTCACCAGAATATGAAGAATATTCTCTATATTCTAGTTAAAAGGGGACACACTCAGAAAGCATACCAAAGAACTGCTCTGTTACTAGAAGTACCATCTTTTTCTAGAATATTCATAAACACCAACATAACAAAAATAAATATATTTAGCAAAATGAAACAACCAAAAAAAAAAAAAAAAAAAAAAAAGCAAAGCAACATGGAAGAAATACAGCATACAAGAATTTGCAGTTTGAGGTAACCAGAATATTTTCCTGCTACTCCTCTTCAACAGTAATGCCTGTTCCAAGGTCAGGATATTTCATAAGTGTTTCAGGGAGCCCTCTTCTCTCTGACATTCTAGAGAGCATATATTTAGAAAATAAACTTTCAACAGCCCATATATTTTCTAACATTAAAAGGACAAGAAGAAAATTCAAGATGTAATAGCTTCTTCAAAGGAACAACCTTACATTAAGGCTTTAAGAAAGGTACCTGGCCTACAGATCACATATTTTTCCCCTGTGCTACCATTCAAACCTGCCAGAATGCACTACTTTCTTAGAATAGCATCACCATTCATGCACCTTTTTAATGTTATATTTCTTCAGTGGAAGATATGATTGTACCTACTAAATTACCATTATGATAGCCACTGCTAACACAGGCTTAAAGAGCTGGGATGTCTTTTATCAACTCCTGCATACAACAGTCTTTCAAATAAATTTAAAATAGTCAAACTGCTTAAAGCAATCAAAACATGAAGCAAACAAGGTCATAAAAACGAGACAATCTGGGTTTTCTAACAAAATTCTAAGGTAACTAGGAGAAAGACACATCTCAGGGGTTGCACCGAGGAAGCCTAATGCACAAATGGGTTTATATTTTCCATCTTAAACAAAATAAACATAGAAACAAGAAATACATACAAATAGCCAAAGAAATACTACAGATGAGAAAAGCTTTCTTCATCCTCCTCTCATTGATGTAATGGTAAAAGCTTTCCAACTAAAAGCTAAGTCAAAAGCATACACCTCTGAAAAATTAATTTCATAGACAATTTTGTATTATTTCACATAGGTGATAGGATGAGGCAAGACTTGCTCAGTCTTAGGGACGCATTATCTGCTGTGAGGGCAATACAAGACACAGCTCAACAGCAACGTTTTGTAAACAATTGACCTAAGCACTTCCTTCTGTCTGTGGCTGACTACAGATGCTGCTCTCCTACCCTGACAATGGAACATTTCGCTCATTCAGCTAGCAGTACTTCTGAAGAGGCCAAAATTCCTCTCTGGTACCAACAAGAACTAAATATCTTTTAGAAGTCACTGCTAATAACTTCTGGATATGCTGCTTCAAAATTCTACAACTCCTTATGCAAAAGCCTGAAAGGGAACAAACCAAAGATGCTATATGAAAAGGGCACAAGCTAAGGAATTCTGGAAGATTTAATCTTCTCCATCGCTACCCAACAGAAAATGAGTAACATCATCTGAACAAACAAGCCAGCAGTTTAGCTTATGATGCATGTAAGCACGTAAAGCTGATATGACCCATAACCCACTCTTTGTTAACTTTAGTGCCAGAGAGTCCTAGGATGACTGGAGCTGACAAAAAGTTCAAAAGGAAAACCCACGTTGGCATGTTTTTCCGATATACCTCTCCTGTTAGGTGGTGGGAATGACCAAGTTCTCAAATAGCTTGTGCCATTTCCTCTGCTGGCTGAAGTAAGGGGACCTGGTGTACACATTTAAGACACTCCATTCACTCAGGGAAGAGCAGCAATGCACTCAAACATATATACCACACTAACCAGGAGGTCACAAGTGATCGTGGTAACCTGGGTTTTATGTCAACTATCTAGCGTAACACCAGCTTGCTCTTCCACAATCCAAATTTCGTTTTAGAGATTAAGCTTCTGTACATTCATTTAAAAAATAGAGTCCTTCCAAACGCTGCTACTTTTCAGCTCAGTTATGGCCTCTTCACAGCATCTCTCCTTCCAGATGTCCAATCCATTCATCCAGCAGTAGTAAACCAAATAGCATGAGGTTGGTTCTTGGCAGCACACAGGCAAACCAGTCCAAAGTTAGTGTTTAGATAATGCAGTTGCTTTCACCATGGTAAGAATCCTCCTCAGAGTCTTCACTGTCACAGCTGCTCACCGACAAGATGGGGTAGATGGAAGGAATGACGCTGTTGTCATTGTCCTCGGCTGGGTTCACCAACACCTTCCATTTCTCTGCATTCAAAACAGATACAAAAATTAGCACCAACCACTGCACCCACAGATGTTGCTACATTACTAGTTTTCTTTGAGTCTTATAGCCTCCCACTGTCAGTTTATATTAGATCCTTCAAGCTACAGGGCATAAGTATTTTTCATTTCAACTTTCATTATTAAATAACTATTTTTTTATTTGTTTTCATTTTCCCATATGCCTCTTTCTGTTATAGCACGTGTGAGAAGGAGGCATTCTGCATCCCTTCAGTGGCCCACAATTGGCAGAAGGCAGCAGCTAGCTGTTACAGCACATTGCCAGGTAAGAAAGGAAGAAGCAACAAAACAAGGTAAGGAGCTCTCAGTAAGTAATAGCAGTGAACAGCCATTACTTCTTGAGGGACACTGAAGGCCCCACGAAAACCTCCACGCATTTAAGAGCAGTAAACTGGTGTCCCAGTATAAAGGTTTAATTAGTATAAAGGCTTATGATCTGACAAGGCTTCCCAAATGCTACCCGAATCATTATTTCCATGTTAGCAGATTCCTTCTCAGGATTTCATATTTAATTAGACATATGGCTAATCTGGATAGTAATGTTTCCATCACTGAATAAGATGACCACACAAAGCAATTCTTCCTTTCTCCTGAAGGGTGTCATGGCAAATCTACATGACTTCCTGCAACTGATCATTTTATATAGTTACAGCATCTATCACACGTGAAGGTACGCTACGGGACAATTTTCCACCATATGGAAATGAAGCGTGCTCCAACAAAGGCGACACTTCATTCAATCACTACTCGGTAGCTGATGAGGCACTTCAGTGGTGCTACAGCACACTCTGCAGATGTGCACATAATGCAAGAGTGGTGTCAGCTCTGCAGAGGTGAAAGCAAATCACGAAGCCATGCTGGACAGCCTCCAAGCAGCACAGCACTTCCTGAGAGAATCAGGCTAAGTTGGTGAAACAGGTGGTGATTTCAGGTTAGAATTAACCCTGCTTAGCGATGTCATTCTATGTCACCATGGAGGATCTGAAATATTTTGAAAGCACCTCTCATTATGAAGGACTTCAAAAGGCTCAACACTTTGCAAAAGAAAGGATCATGCACTTATGGCTACAATGGGAAGTCAGGACAATTACTTAAGGGAACACAGCAACAGAAATCCATTAAGGGGCAGCAAGAAAGAAAAGACTTCTATGTTTCAGCACCTAGATACCAGTGTCAAGTGCTCTAGAAATAAAATTGGAAGGGGGCAGCAGAATAGGAATAGTCCTATACTGGAATTTTACCTGCAGCCCTTACTGTCACGCACAGTCTTTCAGCTACAAATAAGACACAAGGTTTTGCATTAAGGCCACAGAGGTAAACTCTGTAAGAATGAGTATGGGAAAGCAGCCGCCATTTCAGCCACGTGCCAACATTCTCTTCGGAGATTCCTGTGGAAGTCTAGCACATGGAAGAGAATTCAGTTTCTTGTGAAGCATTGCTCTCCTGAGTTTCTGCAATGGGGTAGTCAATAGTTTGATCAAAAGGTGCCTGGTAAATTTGTCAAGGCCCACTCTGTGTAGTTTCGCTTTTCTTTAGAGATGTCTTCGAAACAGAACAACCTATCTTATGGTTAAGTCTTGCAGCTGGACTGTGCAATTTGTACTGAAGTCTTTTTCCAAGCTTTTTATTCTGTTCTACTGCGCAATAAAGCTGGTTATGCAACATATCTTAAAATCAGTTCCCCATCTCAAATGTTGCTCATTCTGCCAATAATGAATATTTATCCTCATTCACAATAGGAAGTCATTTTCCAGTATTTCTGCTGCATTCTCTGAGCATCCCCTTAGTATATAGGTGCCAAAGAAAGGTGTAGAAAATAGGTGAAATGAGAGATTGTACTCATCATGCCACATCCACCCACCTCTCACCTTTCCGCTCTCTGATCAGGGACAGGCGATGCTCTTTCATTTCCACGTCCAGGTTTTCTACCATCCTATCAATGCAGTTATCCAGCACCAGAGAGCGCGTCTTTGACTTGATCTCCTGCCTGCAGATCGGGCACTCCACTTTACGTTTTGTCCACTCATTGATACAGTAGGAGCAGAAACTGTGCGCACAGTTCAGAGTGACTGCCTGCGGAATTTAAGGGAAGGATACTTCTCAGGAGGTGCTCGCTCGCACAAGCATTGCAAAATTAAAATAACATCAAGGTCACAAAAATTTTAGATGAACGCTTCTTATAAGGTAAGGGTGGGGAGGAAGCACAAGGGCCCTTCCTTGACCTTTTACAGGGGTCGCACGTAAAATAACATTCCTATGCCAGAGTACAGACAGGTTTTAAGAGTTGGTTAGCGTGTTCACAGTAAATCATAGCAAGTCTGTAGCTACAGCAGAGACAGAGAGAATGAATAAATTTATTTGAAAGGGTCAAATTATGGAAAAAAAACAGGTACTATGAAATAGTAACTTAAATTACTGAAATCAGAAACTGAAATTTTAGCTAGCTCTTAAGTCATTATAAGAAGGCTAGCAGCAGTCTTCCTGTAGTAGAATTGAACGTAAGGCAACTGAAATTCTAGCACAATATGAACAGAAGTTGGTATTTCAGACATAGCAGAGGCAGCAGTCGACATATAAACTTTATTTGATTAAATAAGGCTGGCCAACTTCTCAGAAGTTTTTATCTGAACAATATAAATGATTCAGAACTTGATTAACCCTGCATCCTCCCTTCCTTTACTCACCTCTTCCTGTATCTAACCCTGAAGCTGTCCAATCCTAGTCAACTTAAAGCAAGGTCCACTACAAAATGACTTCTCCAAGCCTGTATGTACGTTAGGATTAAGCATTCATCTCTATGCAGGTAGAGACATTAAGGCTGAACCTGCTGTCCAGCAGAACATTAAGGCAGACAGAATGGGATTCTGGACCAACCCTTACCACAAGTCACCTGTTGGGTCTGTTAAACTGAAGAAGAAAAGAAAAAAAGCTCGACTACTGCTTTAGCAGAGCTAGTGAAAGCTTCTCAACTCTGTTCTCTGCTGGCAAAGCCACACTGGCTTAAACATACCTCAATGAAGTGTTCAGAACAGATTGTGCACTGCAGCTCATTCTCCAACACGTCATTCATCTGATTCAACACTTCCTCTTTTTGGGCTCTCACCTTTTCCTTCTCTTCCTGTCAGAGAAACAAATATGGTCACTTACTAACAAGGTTTTACTCAATATAATATTGGTGGGAAGTGTGTGTGTGTGGGGGGGTGGGAATGTAGTACAGGTAGAAACCCCTTTGTGACATGAGTTTGGCTTAAGTTAACAGAATGATTCTTTTGATGCCTGAGCCAAAAACCCAACAGACAAAATACCTCAAATGTTAAAAAAATAAATGTGAGAATGTAAAACAGTTACTTGCATTTTTGTTTTGTTTGCAGTTAATTAGGCTCCTACCTGTTCCATCTTCTAAAAACAACAGAAATTCTTCCAGCTGAAGCTATACATTAAACAACAGTTGCAAAGATGCCCAAAATAAACAGAAACAAAGCCAGCAGCCAGAGGTATGAAACATCATAATATCTATAGGTAAGACACAGCACAGGATCCCTTAATTATCTTCCACTCATCTCCTTGTGACATGGGCAGAAAGAAACATGGCTTATCACATGAATTATTAAAATGTCACGTTTCGGTCCTACACCCCTTGTAGGATGGCAGGAACACACTGCAGTTTTACTTAAACTGAAACGTTTAACTGAAAAATGAAGCACCCACTTCTTTTTTTCCTTAAATGAAGGACGGAATGGGTCTACTTCTCCTGCACACCACATAATTCAAGTGCCCTGTTTTCTGTGTGACTGGGAAAGATCTGGTAATGACTCTTCAATAGTACTTTACGAACAAGGCAGAGTATCTTCCCATGCACCCTCCACATATAAGAGACGACACAGTCAAGGCAAACATTAAATAAACCATTTCTGCTGCTGCAGCATCTCGTTTCGCTTATGGAAAGCTCAATTTTATTCCTTACCTTGGTTTCTTCCAGTTCTTTATTCTTGGCTCGAATTATCTCTTCGAAATCTTTTTTATTACGGCTCAGTTCTTCCATCAAAGCGTGATGCTGTAATGACACCATCCCAGAAATAAAACCGTCATTATAAACTACCCTATTAAATATACATGGCTTTAATCACGAGGTTCAGCATACTCATTTCTCCTGTCTTCTCCTAGAAGAGCAAACGTGCCTATATGAGCTGGGGCATTAAGTTAAGGCAGTTTACACAGAACCATAGAACAGCTTGGGTTAGAAGGACCTTGTTCCAACCCCCCTGCCATGGGCAGGGACACCTCCCACCACACCAGGTTGCCCAAAGCCCCATCCAGCCCAGCCTTGAGCAGTTCCAGGGATGGGGCATCCACAGCTTCTCCGGGCAGCCTGTGCCAGTGCCTCACCACCCTCTGAGTGAAGAATTTCCCCCTAACTTTAACCTAAATCTCCCCTCTTTTAGTTTAAAACCATTCCTCCTTGTCCTATCGCTATCTGTCCAAGCATAAAGTTTCTCTCCACTTCTCATAAGACCCCTACCGACCTCCACCTGGACACAGAGCCAGTGACCACCACTCTCCGGGTGCAACCTTCAAGCCAACTCCTTATCCACTGAATGGTCCACCCATCAAATCCATATCTCCCCAATTTGGAGATCAGGATGTCATGTAAAACTGTGTCAAAGGCCCTACAGAAGCCCAGGCAGATACATCAGTCGGTCTTCCTCTATCAACTGACGCAGCCACCATCACAGAAGGCCAAGTTTGCCATCTGAAGCTGTCTCAGATCACCTCCTAGTCTTGCTTGTGCCTTGACATTGCTTCCAGGAAGATCCGTTCCATTATCTTTCCAGGCACAGAGGTGAGGCTCACTGGTTTGTAATTCCCTGGCTCCTCCTTTCTACCCATTTTAAAAATGGGAGTGATGTTTCCCTTTTTCCAGTCACCAGGGACTTCACCCGACTGCCACAAACTTCAAACTGGAAGGTGCTGTCAGTCATTTATGACCTTCCTGGTGTCATAGCACCTCTCATCCCCTCTCCCAGGTTACTCTTTTTCTGTGTACCATGAGTCAACTCCCTCTTTGCAGTGACACAAACGACATGTAAACTCCTGCAGTTTTACAAAATAGAAGCAAGCAGCACTGGACAAGATATATATACACATGCCATGCAATCATGAATGAAGAGAGAAAGGCTTAAAGTGAACAGCAAATGAGCTCATGCTGTTCACAATAAAACTCACCGTAGAACACAGAAGTAAAAATGAAAATTTGACAGTAGATGGCACGTAAGAGGCATTGCCAGTGCCACTACAGAATGATCCTGCCCACCAGACAGCAGGATAGGAACTTCTCTGATTTTTTTTTTCTTCTAGTTAAAACTGTCAAAGCAGCTTTCCCAGAACAGGTACCCAGCAGAAAGACCTCACAAAACAGCCCACCAACTTATGGAACAAATTCAACGAATTCATTACAGCTACTGAATGCTTTCAATGAGCACACTCATGTGTTATCAGCTGGCAAACAGCTACTCCCAAGAAGGGAAGCCTGTCACTTACTAACAGCAAATTGCTCTGTAGAAGATGCAGACCACCTGATCTGCACTTGAGCCACAGTCCTAGTCTTCCACCAAGAGGCCACAGCAATAAGAAAGATTTAAATGTATGAGTTACACAGCAAAACCTAACTTAGACTTGTAACTACTTGCCTCTTGCAGGACCTGGGTCAGCTGCTCCTTCAGATTCTCTTCTCCGTGTTGCCACTTTACTCCCTGAGATAAAACAAAAAGACATTTTTGCTGGAAGGAAAATACTGGGGGAAGTAAGAAATACTCAAAGAAAGCATGGGAATAAAAATGACTCTTTCGCACATTCCCTTAGAGAATATACTGAAAGAAACAGCACTGATTTTAGGTGAAAGCTGAGAAGGCTCACTCTCGTGCTTCATAAGCACTACTGAAATTAGAGCTACCATTTACTGCGAAGAGTTAAAATGAAGGTATCATTTACAGTTACATACTTGGAACTCCTCCATGTTATTCCAGATCCAAAGGCACTGGAATGTTCACAGAAGCCAAGAGGTCAGCAACAGCTTAAACATGAGAAAAAGCTGCACCTCTATCTCTGAATGCATTTAGAGAGGTTAGACATATCTACAGCTTCAGCTGAACTGCTCTTTGTGCCTAAGCACACAGCTTCAGACCTCCTGTATTTCTATTACAGATGTTCCTCCTTTAGCAGCAGACTTTAAAGAAAGTAACTGATAAATTATGAAAGTAACCCCAGATGAATTCCTACTTCCTTTAAACCAGATTTCAAGTAAACACAAACAGAAAGGTAGGCGTGTAGCTTCTTAGCTTAAAAAAAAGTTATCAGCACACACATACTCCTTGAAGGAACTTGCAGTTCCAATAAAGGTTTTTTTGTTTTGTTTGTAAGTAAGAAAAACATCCCCTTCCTCAAACTCTGAATTAAGAGGTAAAGGAATATGATAAAGCTCTTGGAAAGGGAATAGATTTCCCATGTGAATTTAGCATTGATTCTGAAACAGCCATATACCAGAGAAATTCCCTCTTAAGGTGAATAATTTTCAACTTGTCCTCCTTGTAGCCACAGATGAGGCAGAGATTTTTGATTTTGTATTTAAAAAAAAAGTTTGTTTTTAAATTAAAAAAAAGCTTTTTTAACCTGCTGTTGGTTTTTTTGTTTGTTTGTTTGTTTTTAATTTCGCATCTTTTCCGTTTGTAACCCAATCCTTTGTCTCTCACGTTCTTTTGGTACACATTCCTAATAGTAAAATACTTCTGTAACAGTTTACACTGGATTAATTGTTTGGAACCTTGTTTCTGTTGCTATTTTTGTATTGTTCAAGATCTTTTGTGTAGTGCAAGATCAAGATCAGTGTCATATTAGGCGTTCTACAAAACCCAAAGCACTCAGACCAAAAAGATCACCGCCATCATACCTCTAGATTCTGCTGCTCTTTGGAGAATGTCTTCTCCAGCTCTTCCATCTGCTGTTGATGCTGCTCTTGTTCTGTGCACAGCTGCTCCTGCAATTCCTGCAGCTCCTGTTCCATTGCTAGGATTGACTTCTGAGCAGCCTTCCTGCGCTTTTGCTTTGCGTTCAGAACTGCTGTCTGTTTATCCTGCACTTTCACTTTTAACTCCTTTATATCTCCTAGAGTTTTCCTCAGCTTTTCCAGGCCACTCCACGACTGAGAAAGAACAGAGCCCTTCTGGTCCTTTGGTGCGACAGACACAGCTTTCTCGGCTTGCACAGGACTGCTACGCACTGGACCACCGTCCTCCTCACTTGAGCCAGGAGAAGGCAGCTCGACATCCATCTTCTCTGCCAACTCCTTTACCTCTTCTACCCTTCCACATGGTTTCCCCAAAGGTTCACTGTCACAGGACACTCTGTCTCTTTTGGATCTGGAATTTGAAGGGCCTTCTGATCCAGATGTCTCTGATTCCTCCAAACTAAATTTACGTTTAGTTCTTGAACTCTTAGCTTTCCCCAGGTCATTCCTTTGGGCTAAATAGGGTCTGATTTTCTCCCACTCCTCTTTAATTACTTCATACTCATATTCGGCAGTCTCTCTGTTTTCCAAAGGCACTCCCAACTGGATACGGTCTCCTTCAGTGATAGGATAGGTCTTTGAAGGATCCAGGCGCTGTTTATTAAGCCACACTCCATTCAGACTCTGCAAACGAACAAAGAATCGGCAAGATTCAATATGCAAGGTTCAACATACAAAGCCATCTGCAAGTTATTTCTGGCAACTGTAAACATATCCAGTCTTTGCAGTACTGCAATAGAAACGAGCTAACTCTTGAAATAAGCATTGCAACGTCCAATTTATTGCCTCAGTGTCCTGTTTATTACGGTTACTGTGTTATAATATTTACCTTGTATTATTACTACATTACAAATTTTTACTTACAAGCACTAAGAACAATACTAATATATGTACTTGTGCAGACAGAAAAGAATGAAGCCAAAGGGAAAGAAACTACCCAAGAGCTTCAGAGGTGATACAAACTATCTAACAGAAAAGATTCCGCAACACTGGAAAGTCCTATGTTCTTGTTGATGTAACTATTTTTGACAATGAATGATACCTGAAATCCAAGAAGAAACTAGAAAGTAAAAATGAGCATAGCTTGCACTGCTGAATGCAAGGGGGAAAAAAAAAAAAAAGAAGAAAAAAAAAACAGTTCTCCATACATAAAAGATGAATATAAACAAGAGGGAAAATTGTCTTCGAGAGCTGATGTTCCCATCGGGAGTTTTTTTTTCTGCTTGTTTGTTTCTTTCTTTAATTAGGCACTAGCTCCAAAAATGGTTTTGAAAGACAGAGAAACTGAACTGTGCTCAAGATGAACTGCAGAATCATTAGGAACTGAGATATCCCAGGGATTGAATAAAACAACTTGACAAAATGGTAGCAGTGATAACACAGAAGGCGTTAATAGTTGATCTGCCACTGATGTTTTCAATCATACAAACACTAAGTTCTAAAGATGATACAGTTACTGCAATAGAGTTTTGTTTAAGAGTAGTATAATTTCAGTGGTAGCCACTCTATTTCTTTCTGCAGTATCTGTCATTGACCCAAACATCCTTCAAGTCTGTATGACGTATTGAAAACTTGTTGTTCTACATTAAGTTGCAGATTCTGCATTTTTCAGCATGAATGAGAAAGAGCAAAGATCACATTTCAGAAGAGATCGCTACTGAAGTCAAAGTGAGACCTAACAAAAGACTGCTCTCAACACTTTATTCTGTGTTCTAATCAGCTGAGGAGGAGTTTAGCAGCAATGCATTTGATGATCACACAAAATATGATTTTTTCCAACAGCAGATTTTCATTGTAGCTTATTATAATAAAAGCAATTTTGTCACTGCAATGAAGAACATCAGTTTACCATTTTATTAGCTACACAAGAACGTTACCTTTCTGAATGCTGCCAAAAATCATAGTTGTTTCTTTTCTTTTCCTTTAAAAAACAGCAACACAAAACAGGTTCACAGACAGCAAAGTGGCTGTGTGGGACTGTAATTGTCTGAAAAATGCTATACCAAGAGACAAGCCTACATACACAAAGCACTAAGGTCTGCATCCCAACTGCAGCAGACTGAAGCTTCCTTCTACAACAGGTAAGACATGCTCCCATGGACCATCCATCACACTTATATTATAGTCAAAGACCATACATTGTTCGAACCCAAACAGGGCATTGTTTATAGGCAAAGTGAAAGTACAAGGTCTTTGGTCAGCCTCTGTACCTTGTTATCCTTGACAGTCCACTGCCCTTCTGCATTTTGCTGGAAAACACAGTGGTTACGAGAGATCATCAAGGGACAGGTTTTTGACACCAGCTGGTACGTGAGATCTAATCCTCGGCCGATAGTCACCTAAGAATAAAGTCATTGAAATTAAAATCAGCAGCAACATGGTAAATTCAGATCATATGGTTTCAGTTTAAGTACAGCACAAATCTATCTGGATTAGCATCTTATAGGCATTTCCCAAGAATTTAGGATAATGTTGGGTGGTGGTTTTTTGCATATAAATTTAAGAGTAATTAGAAAATGGAAGCCTATGCAAAAATTTGAAGCAGTCTCTTTCTCTCATGTTGACAAAAATTTGATTGCTCTTAAGCAGGTTACAGCCTTGGTTTCATGGAAATTTTCCTCAGCAGTAAAGCTGCTCTAAGCAGCTCTCACTCCATCCATACCCCACCTTATTCATGACCTAACTGAACAATACTTCTTCAAACCAGTACAATCGTATGGACCTCAAGGTTATTTCTTACCCTCTTCTTCAGCTAGCAGCACCTGTTCAACTCTCTGTAACCAGGAAAGACACGGGAAAAAAGGGCCCAGAAAACTGGCATCGAAAAAATGCATATGTAATTGTTGCCTTAAAGCATGGTACTTTTGTAAATCACACAATCATCTCAAGGCCCAGAAACTACACTACATGCAGTTCATAGCCAGCAGTGAAAGTGATCTTAATAACCCGATTAGAACCCAACAGCATCTTCTGAAAGGAGATATAATTTAATGGTACAGTTTCACAGTATCTTATTAAATCTGATCTATTTGCAGGCTGCCATTTAAAGCACGGCTCTGTTCTCCCTCTCTCCACTGCCTGCTTTGCATGATCTGATTATTGCACTCATTTCTATTATTCATCTGCACGCTGCACAAGTTTTCAGCCAGCTTGCCATGGAGTTGGACAACCATGTGGCTCCAATGCAACAAGAGCACGTAGCCAAAGAAGCAGGCCAAAACACCTTTTGGCAGAAGCCCACAAGTTAAACCAGATGCACTGGTTTCACTGGTCTAAAAGTGCACTCTTTATACCTCAAGTGAAGGCTGCAATCTCGACTCACTGGCATCACGCCTTCCACCTTCTATGACGGCAAGGCGTTGTGCTGCAGGAAGGCCCATTCCCTGCACATTACCTGAGCGGGTCTCGTCCAAGAGAGGCAGTGACACCGTGACACCAGGCGGGCAACAAGCAGAGCCAGCTCAGCCAAGTGTCCCCACTCAACTAACCGAGTCCCCACGGGTACCCTAATTCAGGTCCATAGCTGAGCACACCTGCACAACGCCTGGCTCCAGAGCAATAAAGATAGAGCAATAAAGCTGTGCACTTGCTCTAAGAGCTTCCTAGAGGTAAAAGGGGCTCTAAGAGGGGTTCCCTTCGCAAGGCAGAGCCCAAAGGTGCCCGGTGCAGCACGGACCCACAGCATTGATGCGGGTGGTGGGTGTTTGTGCAGCTCCCCCTCCACAGCCGGCTCGCTGGCAGAGCTGCAGGGCAAGGGTGCAAGGACCCCCCTGGGCTTCCCAATTAGAAAAACACCAACACCTGAAGAGAGCAACGAGAGCCATAACAAACCGACCCCAACACCCCCCCCACCACGCCACCAGCCCCCTAGAATCCCCCCCCCAAACCCCATTTCCCCCCCCGTTTCCCACCACCGGCACCCCGGGGCTGCTTGCGGGCTTCCCCCCGGCTGACCTGCGTGCCGGCCTCCAGCAGCAGCCACCCGCCGCTGGCCCCCAGCCGCCTGAGGCACCATGCCCGCCGCGCCGCCATGCCTCCTCCTCCTCCTCCTCCTCCTCCTCCTCCCCGCCTCCCCGCCTCCCCCTGCCCCCTTCCCCCTGCCATGGCGCCCTTCCTGTTTCCGCCCCTCGCCCTAAGATGGCGGCGGGCGGCCGCCTGCCCTCAGCGCTGCCCGCAGCCCGGGTCCGCGCCGCCTTCCTGCGCTTCTTCCAGCAGCAGCACGGCCACCGCCGCCTGCCCTCCGCCCCCGTGCGGCCCCGCGGGGACCCCAGCCTGCTCTTCGTCAATGCGGGCATGAACCAGGTGCGCCACAGCCCCTCCGGGTGGCAGCGCTGACTGCACCCCCACCACCACCACCTCCCCTCCCCTTCCATCTCTCTCTCTTTCCCCGTTATCTCGCAGTTTAAGCCCATTTTCCTGGGCACGGCGCACCCCCGCAGCGAGCTGTCGCGGTACCGGCGGGTGGTGAACAGCCAGAAGTGTGTGCGCGCCGGGGGCAAGCACAACGACCTGGAGGACGTGGGCCGGGACGGCTGCCATCACACCTTCTTCGAGATGCTGGGCAGCTGGTCCTTCGGGGACTACTTCAAGGTGAGGCGGGGACGCAGCTCTGCCGGCTGCTGCAGGCCTGAAAAAAATAAATTTATTTGCGCTAGGTGGCATGGCAAGCGGCATATTCCCCCTTGGCAGCCCCATGGTTGGAGGGCGGCGTGCTGGGGCACTGGGTGCTCCCGCAGAGAGCTCGTTTCTCTCAAAATACTCAGCCTTTAAAAGCTTCAGTGTGTACAAACCAAAGTTCTCTGGGTGAACGCCACTGTTGACCCTTCGTGTGGGTTAAAAGAGGTTTCCAGTTCGCCTGGTTCTTTTTGCTGTAAAGGTGTTAAAAGGGAAGAAGAATAAAAGATGCTAGTAGTTTTGCTCGCAAATACGATTTTCTGTGGAAAGAAATAACCAGCTAAGTAAACAGGAATGTTAAATAAACAGAAACGCTTCTGGTGGTAAACAGGTGAGTGTTGGCCACGCTGAGATCCTGAAGGTCTCCCAGTAATTTAGAAATGTCACGTTTATGTGATAGAGATGAGCTGTGTCACTTGTCCAACCATTGTGCTGCTCTCCGAACACACACTCTTTTTTTCTTTTTTTTTAATCCCAAAATGAGAGTGGCTGAAATGTGCTTCTTTGGCGCCTGACTCCTGTCCTGAAGAACCTTCTGTCTCACTCCACACCTTGGATCCCTGTGCTACCTCTGTGTCCCTTATCTGCTCAGGAGGAAGCGTGCAGCATGGCCTGGGAGCTCTTGACAGAGGTCTACGAGATCCCCAAAGATCGCCTCTACGTCACGTACTTCGGCGGAGACTCCTCACTGGGGCTGAGCGCTGACAAGGAATGCAGGGACATATGGCTCCAGCTGGGGTGAGTGTGTTAGAGAAAAGGTCCTGAGCAGCAGGTCCTGACGTTCCACCCTCCGTAGCCTCTCATTTGCTCTTTGGTTGATGGGAAGCAAATGCAGGAGTCAAAAACTGGGTTTTAAACATGTTTAGTTTCTGCTTTGTTTGGGCTGCTAAAAGTCTGAGGGCTCTGGGGCATTTCACCTTTAAGCTGCTGCTCAGATGCTGTCAGTTTGGGGCCGTACACCCAAGCCTGTCTGACCTAGGTGAAGTGCCTGAAGAATGTCTTTGTCCTTTCCTTCCATCCTGATCACATCTTAGCTCTGCTAGATTTTTTTCCAAGGAGAAAAGTGGCCCCACTGACCTGGTGGAGCGCCCGTCTCCATCAGCGGGAGCCAGATTCAATTTGCCAACTATTCGGAGCAGTGAGTAGGGTCCTGTTAGGTTTGGGGCCGTCTGTTCCTGCTAAGGAGCATAATTCTGTATGAACTGAAGCAAACAAGTCCTAATGTGTTTGGATAGTGAGTTGCAACAGTCAGAAAGGATCCCTTCTTCCAGATTTCCCTGTTACATAGGATACTTTGTGCTTTTCATGCGTGCCCCAGCACTGCTACCTCTGTTGTCTGCCTTTCCAGGGTGCCTGCTAGTCGCGTGCTGCCTTTTCCACTGAAGGACAACTTCTGGGAGATGGGTGACACAGGTCCCTGCGGTCCCTGCACAGAGATCCACTATGACCACGTGGGTGGTGGCAGAAATGCTGCAGCACTGGTGAACCAGGGCAGCCCTGACGTGGTGGAGATCTGGAACCTGGTCTTCATGCAGTATAACAGGTACCAGGCGCTTTGACTAAGCTCCAGAGCCTTTCCCCCTCATATAACATTATAACTGTATGTGTATATCCTCTGACATCTCAGAGAAAACCTGAGAATAAGGAGAAGGCCTGGGGCCCCTGTTGAAGGAAGCCCCTTTTCTGCATGTCACAGTGTACCTGACTATCTGACCCTTAGAGCCTGGCTGCCTGGCAGTGCCAAGGCAGGCTGCTGTTAGTCTCATCCCTGAGCATGTTTCTGTTGGGTCACCTCCTGTTTCCATCCCCCATCACTCTCCCAGTCTCTGTGACTCACCTGTACCTTTTCTTTGCCCCTGACCTGACTCCTGGTTCTCTTTTGCCTTTTTTTCCTGGCTCACTGACAGAGAGGTGGAAGGGAATTTGCTTCCCTTGCCTCAGCACCATGTGGATACAGGAATGGGCTTGGAAAGGCTGGTGGCCGTTCTGCAGAACAAACGCTCCAACTACGACACGGATCTCTTCACGCCCATCTTGGACGCCATTCACAAGGTGACAGCATCTAAGGGAGCTGAGGGAAAATTCCACTGGTATATCAGCACTGCCAGTTCCTTCGTCCTTCAAGTTTTCCTAAATTCCTCAGGGCCAAGGCATTGGTTGGCCAGTCTGTAATGTCCTGGAAGGATTTAATGAGTACATCCTAGACGCATGAGGTAGTTGAGAAGCATGATGTCAGGTGTAGCTGGCTGCCTCTAGGATTGCAACTTTTCCTTCTGCAGCCATTCACCCATGCTGATCTGTCTCTCCCCTTTTTGTTTTTAGGGCTGTGGCGCGCCCAGGTACCAAGGTCTGGTGGGGGATGCTGACGCTGGGCGTGTGAATATGGCCTACCGCGTGGTGGCAGATCACGTGCGGACCTTGTGCGTGTGCATCACTGATGGCATCTACCCAGGCCTCTCCGGAGCAGAGTAAGGATGTGTGGAAATAGCACAGTGTGGTGAGAATTAGGTCCAGAAGGGAACGTGAGCAGCTAGGGGAGCGGTTCTGGTGTGAGCCAAAGTAAGGGGTGCCCCCTGTCTTTGGGGAGACAGGAAGGTGAGAGCCTGGAGGAGGTTCAGACCTGCAATAACTCATCCTTGGGTAGACGTAGAGCGCATGGAGCAGCTCTTTGGCAATAGGTCAGGCCCAAGAGGGGCTGCACGTGGGGTGTGCTGGATGCGGGAGCTGTGCAGGGATGCTCATGTGCTGCCCGGGGTGTTCTGCCCTGCTTTCAGACTGGTGCTGCGTCGGATCCTGCGCCGGGCTGTCCGCTTCTGCTCTGAAGTCCTTCACGCTCCGCCTGGGCTCTTGGCTTCCCTCGTGCCTACTGTAGTGGAAGTGCTGGTGAGTAAAAACTGCTGCATTGGGGAAGAATTGATCATATGTCCTATTCAGCCCCCTGTTCCCTTCCTGTACGCCATCAGGAGGCAATCTGGGATGCAAAGGAGCTCCAGGAGGGGATGCGTGCTGTTGTGCATTGCAGTAGTAAAAAATCTCTTGTCTCCTGATCGTTTCTGATGGGGGAATAGGGGCCATGGGGTGCCTAATGGGGCCAGTGCTAACAGTCAGCGTGAGTGTGTAAGTGTATGCAAGGGCACGCTTCTTTCCTGAGGGCAGCAGCTTCCAAGCTGTCATATCTGGTTAAAGCCTTCTGAAATCGGTCCCCGTGGTTACTAACAGCATCCTAAATGGCAGGGCTTGCTTCCCATTGTGAACTGACGTGTTTGCCACGGAGATGCTTTGCAGGGGCTAGCAGAGGAGGGTCATGGGGAGGTAGCCAGGAGACAGCAGCTCTAAGTCCAGGTGTGATTGTCCTGCTGTGATGCTGTCCTTGAGGCTGTGCGCTGGGGCTCCCTTCACGTTTACGTGCCTGAGAAACCTCTGTAATGCTTGTGACACTGTGAGATCTCCTGAGGATGTTAGCTCTAACTGAGGCTCACTCCACAGGGCGATGCCTACCCAGAGCTGAGGAAGAGTGCAGACCAGGTGAGTGATGTGAAAACCCCTGGAGAGAAACCCCCTTTCTTATTGTCATTGGGGGGCACAGTTCTCAGAGGCAGAAGGCAGCCCTGTCTCGGGACTTAGCTGGAGGAGTTTCCCTAGGTGGGTTCTTGTGGGAAGGCCTTGATGTGAGGGGAGCACATCTGCATCATGGGCACTGCCTGGACGTGAAAATCTGTGGCAGATTTCTTTGTGGGAGCTCTATTAAATCCTTAGCAGGGTCGCCTTGTTCTAATATCAGGCAGGCATTGCTCTGAAAAAGCTAGGGCAGCTCCTTTGCTGAATCCAAGTACAGCCTGTCCTAGCTTGGGTACCCTTTGTCCAAAGTGGTTTGGGGATTTAGGGCTAGTCCCTCCTAGCTTCAGCTGACAGCAGCTGTGACAAGCAATTTCTCTGGCTGTTCCAGCCATGCAACTGTAATTGGGTCACGGATAACAAATGGATGACAAGGAGCATTTGTCAGCATCCAGCCTTCCCCAGGTGGATGGTCAATATTTCCGTAACAGGAACGGTGATCGGAGTCGCAGTGACTTTGGTGCTGTTTAATAGCGCGCCGGAGCCACGTTGTGATGGCTGCTTGCAGAACAAGAGGGCTGGGTCAAGCAGACAGCACCAGTTACACACCCGCTTGGGCTGAGCTGAGCTGGGGAGCTCCCTGAGGTGTTACAGCCAACTCTTTTTTTTGCTCCTTGGGCAGGTCATGAATATCATCAATGAGAATGAAGCTGCTTTCCTGTCCTCCCTCGAGCGGGGGAGGCGTGTCATTGAGCGGACAGTGCAGCAGATGCAGCCCTCCACAAATTTCCCAGGTGAGTCTCCTCCTTCAGCCAAGCTGCACTTAAAGCTGGTTTGATCCATGTCATGGCCAGCACTTAAGTCAAAACTCTTTTGGACTCGAAGGTCTTTGAAGGTCCCTTCCAACTGAACTATTCTATTCTTGTGAGTGTCTGTCTGCTTCCCCCACATGCCCTCGAGAACATTCCAGCCCTGGGCACTCCAATGCCAAATTTAAAAGTAGATACTGCTCCTTTCTCCAGATCGTGATTGTTTCCTAGAGCATCATTCTCGTGACAAACTAGGTACTGGGAAAGTCAGAAGCATTCTGTTGCTGCTTTATTTACTGACTAAATGGGTCTTTACAAGATGTAGCCAAAAGGAGGACCCACCCAGAGCAGCTGCCTATCTAGCTGTGCTGCGCTGAATTTTGACAGGATGTGGCTTTGGGGCACCACTAACATTTAGTCCTGTACTAAAAGAACTTTGTGGCTTCTCTTCCCTTCCCCATTTTCAGTGCAGTTGCACACAGTAAAAGTGAACTTGGCTGCCAAAGCACACATGAGATTGGTCTCATCCAAGCAACTTTGGAGATAACTTTGCATTCCATGTTCACACGGAGTTCATGTGCTTCTTTTTTGTCCTACAGCTGATGTAGCCTGGTCTCTCTATGGGAATTTGGGGTTTCCTCTGGATCTGATTGACTTGATGCTTGAAGAAAAGGGAATCCGTTTGGATTCAGATGCTTTCAGTGAACTTGTTCTGGAGGATGCGAAGGTAAGAGAGGCTCTCCTCATGAGGATAATTCAGAGCCTGTGCTTTCCTGTGGAGGCAGAATTCCTTTTACTGCTCCTCAGATGCACCACAGGGTCACGTGCTTTTTCCCTGGAGTGGAAGCGGGTCTGAAACAGTAGCTGGGTCATGCTGAATTCATCTGTGGGTGTGGGACTGAGGAGTATTGGCTGGTGATTCCTGTCAGATCAGTGGCAGTGTTTTACAATACTGGCTGGAGTGGCGGTTGTAGAATTACACGCGTTAGGGGTGACCTCTGGCAGTTGTGTAGTCCAACGCTCCACACAAAGCAGAGCCAGCGTAGACAGCCCAAACAGCAAGTGATTTGTGAAGAGTTGACGTAATCCTTTCAGCCTCTGTAGTGCTGGAAGACTCGCACTGCCCACCTTGTGCAGTAATCAGATCAAGGCTGTGCTCTTCTCGGCTTTAATGGCCTGGAATTTTCACAGCTATGCAGCAAGCTGGGCTTTGTTAGCAGTTGCTTGTGGCTTGCCCCTGTGGGTGGTGTTGAGTGCTTGTGGGGCTGGAAGGAATGGGTTTGGTTTAGCATCAGCATAGACATAAAGGAGTCATTTCCAGGAAGGTGGAAGCAGTTGCTTCTAGCCATAAAACTCCAGTTACTGGAGAAACCAATCCCCTGGGTACCTCCCCTCTAACCCTGCTTTTGCTCTGCTGCAGCGGAAGGCTCAGGGCACGCAGGCAGGACAGCTGGAGGGCACAGATGTGCACCTGGATGTGCACTCGCTGGCTCAGCTGCGGGGTGACAACGTGCCTGCTACTGATGACTCTCCGAAATACTCCTACAAGCTTGGGCAGCACGGGCAGTACGGTAAGTGGCCATGTCCTTTATGTAGGACAAACTCTGCCTAAGGAATCTGTCATCAGACTGCTTTTGCTGGCCTGGTGCACGCAGGAGGACAGGGATCTTGTGGTTCAAACTTGTCCACTTCGCTGCTACATCCCTTCTTTGCCCCTATACCTTTTTCTGAGGTATTTGCCATTCTGGTGGCATGTCCCCAGGAAAGCTCAGACTAGTGACAAGGCTTTGAGATCTGGGTTGCTGAAGCAGTGACTTGATTTCTGCCAGAGGTGAGTCTGTCCCCAACAATCAGGCTCCTGAATGTGAGTGCTAGGGAGAGTGATGATGCCAGTTGAGGTGGCTGCTTAAAGCCAGGGACTTGCTATTTCCTTGGCAGGCCGCTAGATGACAGTGCAGGCTTTTTGTCGTTTGGGCTAACTGGGGTTGCTGATGCTCCAGGGGAAGCATAAAGCTAAACCACAGAGAGTAAGAGGTGATGTGGCTGTCACAAGCAATTAGATAGCTGTGTACAGCCAGCTCCATCTTACCCAGCGTGCTGGTGGCAACCCACAGTAAGTGAAAAGTGAGGCAGTTCAAACTATAAGTACTACAGCAAGCACAGTGAAGGAAAATTAGCCCATCATAGGCATTGGCTGAAATTCCCAAGCTAGTCCTATCCCACCTTTTCAGGCACTGAATCGTGGAGTAATTCAGGTTAGAGGGGACTTCTGGATGTCCCGTCTCTTGATGCAGAAAGGATCTGCTTCGCAGTCAGATCAGGTTGCTCAGGGCCTTCTCCAGGTAAGTTTTCAGTATCTTTAAGGATGAAGATACCACTGCCTCTCTGGTCCCTCTTCCAGTTCTTTATCACCACGTGAAGTTTTTTTCCTTATGTACAACCAGAATTTCCCCAGCTCTAGACATAGTGTCACAGATGCCACACAGAGGTGAATAACTGCTTTCTTTGGCCTGCTGACTACGTTTGCGTTCACACAGCCCAGCAGGTAGCAACCTTCTTGCTGCAGGGGCACCGTGCTGACTTGTGTTCATCTTGTCCTTGAGAACCTGAAGGTTGCTCTCAGTCCATTTCTGCAGCCTGCCAGATCCCTCTGAAAAGCAGCCGGGCTCTTCAGGTCCTGACCACTTGCTGCCAGACACAAGCAGGATAAGCGTGCATCCCCTCCTGTCATGGATTATTGTTAATGAAGCTGTTGAAAGGCGTTGGCCCTAATATCAGCCTACAAGTAGCTCTGCTAGTAACTGAGTGTCAGCTGAACTTAGAAACTTTGAGCAGTTTTCTGTGGGGCCCAGCATTTGGCCTGCATTTGGCTTCAAGGCTGCTCAGGCAGATGTGTCAGAAGCTTGCTAAGTCAAGGAACGTGACTTTGCTGCCTTCCCTTGTTCACCAAGCCAGTCATCTCTGTCAAAGGCAGTCAGGCTGGCCAAGCACACAGCATAGCATGATAGAGATGTGTCTGTGCCACATGTTGCTCTGTCAGACTCACATGGACCCTGCCTGGTTAGCTACTACCCGGCAAGTGCCTCACTGGGTAAATGAGGGTGGCTTGCTTCCAGATAACAGATCCTGTGTCCTTTCTGCCAATAGCTGTTCCTACCCTACAAAGGCAAGTGCCAGCTTTCATTATAGGATGGGTGTTAGCAGGGTTGGCATGTGGTGCCCCCTTTCATGGTGTGATCTGCCAGGGTGCTCGCACTGATTGCTGCCATCTTCTTCCCCTTGGCAGAGTTCAGCCCGTGCCAGGCCACCGTCCTGATGCTGTACAGAGATCAGTCTCTCCAGAAGGAGGTTGGGGCAGGGCAGCGCTGTGGTGTCATCTTGGACAGGACTAACTTTTATGCAGAGCAGGGTGGGCAAGCCTCTGACCAAGGCTACCTGATACGCTTAGGACAGCAGGTGAGAGACCTTTTGCTGCCTGAACCCAAGGCAGTCCTGGACATCGAGGCCAGGCAGACCTCCCCAAATGATGAGCTACTTTGCTGTATTAATTAGCAGGCTGCTAGCTCTTGACAGTGTCCTTGACTTTGTGTTGGGGTTGGTGGGGTGAGGAAGAAGCAGCAGTAACCTGGTGGAGGTGGACCTGCTGCTCTGGTTGTCTCTCTCAGCCTTTTGCAATTTCTTCTTGCTGGGGATGACGGGGAGCTCTTCAGCGTGCTGTGTTCTTCACAAGTAGGGTGGCATCTGCCTCTGCAGCGAGTTCTTTCTACACTGACAGAGAGAAAGCTTTGACTCTCTTCTAAGAAGAAGGGGTGCAGCTTTTTCTCCCTTCCATGTTCTAGCTCCTGACAGTCACCTTTGGGCGACGATGCTGCCTTTTTAGCCTTGCAGAATGTGATAGTGCCTTGCTTAGCGTGTCTCCCCAAGATGAAAGGGGGATCAAGTTTTTCTTGCCAACCCTGTGAAGCAGAAGAGGCACCGTAGATGCCTCATGCAGGTGCCTTGGCAGCTGCTGTCCAATTTCTCTCGGACAGACATCCCCGCTAGGAAAATTCATTAGCACAGTTGGCATTGCTGCCCCTCCACTGCAAACTGGCAGTCTCGACCTGTTATGCAGTGAGTGGCTGGCTGCAAGGAAGGGCTGAGGCACGCTGGTTATGCTGGCTGGAAGCTTGTCCCTGCTTTTCACACCCCATTGCTGTCTCTTTGGGACCAACAGGGGTTGTGTTTCCCAGTAGGATCAAGCAGATGTGTAGCACGGGTCTTTGGATGCTCCCTGTGCCCTAACTCATCTTTCTGTGTCTCTCTGTTCAGGACATCCTCTTCCCTGTAGAGTCAGTTCGTCTCTGTGGTGGTTACGTGGTCCATGAGGTCACTGCTGTGGAAACCCTGCGTGCTGGAGATCAAGTTCAGCTTTTCGTGGATGAGGTAATAACTCAGAGCTCTTAACCCTTTTCCAGCCTTTCTTTGAAAGTCATTTAATGCCGTGAGTAACCTGGGCACGGCAGCGGTTCCTTGTGTTCCTGAGACTTCTTTATTGCAGTGGGAAGGAGGACTTACAAGTGAGTTTGTCTGTAGTCTTGTATGAGCTACAGGTCTGTCCAGAAGCGTTCAGCCTACCCTTGCTGTTTTACAGAGGCGATCCCATGGCGAAAAGAAGTGAGATCTGCCCTCTGACATAAATTCATCTGGCAGCTGTGCTGCCTGTTGTTCTGTCACCATCACCCCCCATCCCCTCGCATGCAGCCTTTCACTTCCCTCCTTATGCCATCCTCTGCTCCCCCAGGCTGTGCAGAAGCAGCCCACCAGGGGAAATTGTCTGTGCTTTCAGGCCCGGCGGCTGGCCTGCATGACCAACCACACTGCTACCCACCTGCTCAACTTTGCTCTCCGCCACGTCCTGGGTGACAGGACGGAGCAGCGAGGGTCCCACGTGACAGCAGAGCGGCTGCGCTTGGACTTCGATATCCAGGTGACTCTGGGCTCGTGTCTCCTTGCTTCTCAACAGTACCAGCACCTCGGTACTGGCCTCTCTTCGGGGATTTTTCTCCTCTCGCTGTAGTCACTTCTATAGAGAGGTGGGAGGGTCGTGATGCTCGCTATTCCCTTTTACAAGCAGGGAAGGTGAGTCATGGGGAAAGTGGTGTGTCCAAGCTGAGTTGTCTGTGAGCCCAGAGTTCTCCCTCCTTTGTTCTGTGCCTTTTGGGAGGCTTCTCCTGAAGGCTGATTTGCTTCCTCAGGGTCCTGTGACTGTGGAGCAGCTGCAGCGAGTTGAGCAGGTGGTCCAGGATGTGATCAAACGAAATGAGGCTGTGCATATGGCTGAGGTTCCCCTTGCGCTGGCAAGAAGAGTTCAGGGACTTCGTGCTATGGATGAGGTACGACAGGAACATAGGGCGTGTTTCTCTGAGCCTGCTCCTTCAGCAGGAATCATCTGGGCCATAAGAGAAGTTGAAGCAACAGGTTTCTGTAGGGGAAATGACTCTCAAAACTCAGGAGGGAAAATGGGACAGAGATAAGATCTCAGGAGCACTGTTTTGTGATATGTGGCGACTGGTGGTGCATAGGCTTTCTGCTCATTTATCTGGCCCAACAGCTTATGGTGTCACCCCGTTGTTTCTTTCTCCCATGGTGGCTGTTTGTGGGGGAGCAGCAGAGCTGCCCCTGACTCTGGGGGTGCTTTAGAAGAGGGGTAAAGTAAGGCAGGGACCTGAAGCTGCCTGTAAGTGCCCCTGAAGGACTGCGTGGTTAGCTGCTGATCCCTGTCTCCTCTGTCAGGAGTATCCAGACCCGGTGAGGATAGTGTCCCTCGGGGTCCCTGTGGAGACTGTGCTGACCTGCGACTCTGAGGCTGCAAGGCAGACCTCTGTGGAGCTCTGCTGTGGGACGTAAGTGTCTTTTACCTACAGTCAGATGGTGTGTTTGTGTGCAGACTGTGTCCTTCTGATTCTCTTGAGCTGCTTCCCACCCTGACCCAGGGATCAGCCTGTGTGAGGATCCCTGTATGCTCTGCAAGGCTTGTGTGTGAGCACTGGTGGCTGAGGTAAAGGCATAATTCCAAGTCCCACTCCCTGATCCTTCCTCATCTGAAATGGGGACAGAGTAGGCTGGTTGTAGAGATTGGGAAGTACCAAAACATTAACGAAATGCAAAGCATTTTTCCTTGTTTCACACTCTGAAGCCCACCTGGAAGCTGCAGGGCTCCATCAGTGTGAGCAGGGTGCGTGTCCTCTCACTCTAAACTGAGATAGGGAGCTTTGGTTTTGGGGTTGCAGGAGGGTAGGAAACCCAACAGGAGACTCTGTGATGGTTGGCAGAACTAGGGGCCAGTCTGATTATTTTAATTATTTTAGCCCTTTTAGCACTAATGAGAGTAGAAGAAGAGTTAATAATCTTAGGACAGTGATACCATGAAAACAAAAAGGAACGAATTGGCCTTTGAGCTGATACAGCTGGAAATGAGCAAGTTTCTAGTCATGAGAACATTCACGTGGGAGGAGTGGGACAAGAAACTGCAGGGGAGTGGAGATGATCAATTCTAGCGAAGCTGTCTGAAATGGTTACTTGTGGTAACGGAGAACCTGAGACGCTGTGGTTGTTTTCCTTCTTGGCTATTCAACATTGGATATGAAAGGGGAAAGTCATCGGTGCCCTCTGTCTGCATGGCTGCAATGTGTCTGGAGATGACTGGCCTTTCTGCAAGCTGGTCTGACAAAGGAGTGGGGGAGTGGAAGGAAAAAATTGTTTTCGGCAAGCTTCAGCAGTGGCTGAGTAGCAAGGGAAAAATTCTAATCCATCCTAGTGCTGAAAGAAAGGAAAGCAAGGCAGAACTTGGCTGTTAGGTACATTTGGCAGCAGCCTGCTGAGCTGGTAGCACGGAGGTTCTTCTGGAGTAGCCTCAGCTCTGCTGTCTCTTGCCTGACCAGGTGCCACCAGGATTTTAGGGATGGAAAGGACTGAAGCTGTTGGGACTGGGGAGGGGCTGCTCTACTCAAGATGTGTCTGAAATGGAAGTAGGCTCCCTGATTTCTGGTCCCAGAGGGCAACTTGTTTCTGTCCTGTTCTCCGTCAACTTCGCAGGCACCTTCTCCAAACAGGAGCTATGGAGGACCTGGCCATCGTCAGCGAGCGCCAGCTTGTGAAAGGGGTTAGCCGTGTCATTGCAGTCACAGGGAGACAGGCCAAGCAGGTAAGAAAAGGGTACTGAGATTTCAGATGGACCCAATTTTACAGGTTCCTGCTTAGACAAGCAGATTCCCTCTGCTGGAGCCTCCCTGCTACACCTGATCTTGTTTCCTTCTTTACCCTGGGGCCAGCTCTGCTGCTGTACCTCACTCTTCACATCCATTCCCCCTTGTCCCACGCTCCTGTCTCCATGACCTTCATTCCTCCCTTCAGACCCCCCTTTTCCAAGATAGGAACTTGGCACAAAATATCAGGAAGCCTCTGGAATAGAAATTTCAGTCTCCAGGTAGGTATTTAAAGGTGTGATCCATTGTGCTTTGCTTCTACCTCCTACCTATCACAGTTGGATTTGTACTTTATGACTACAGGGCTCTGCCCTCATTCTTACAGCCCTTTTTGATTCTTTCTTTAGTCTCTTTCTTGCAGAACTGTAGTTCTGATCTGATAAGGTCTTTATAAGAAGCAATCAACCTATTAGTGTGTCTGTGAGATCTCTGTTCTTGAGTATCTGGAAGCGCTAGGGGCCCCGCACCCTGACTGCTTCCTTAAAGGCTGCAGACAGAGGAGAGTGACCCGCTGCCATCACAACTGGGAAAACTGGAAGCAAAGCTCCCCCCTCAAATCTGTTGCTTTTTGGCTGGCTGTGTCCCATGCATAGCTGTGTTCCCACCAGTTTGTCTTGATGCAGAGGAATGAAAAGCTGCGGGGCACATCTGCATGCTTTGCTGGAAGCGTTGACCTGAGGAGCCCCCGAGAGGAGCTGTGGATGTGTTAATCAGACAAAGGAGACTGCAGGCAGGGCGGAGTAATGTGGAACAAGGAATGGGTATTTAGCTGGGCAGAACAGATCTCTCTGCCCACAGGTTTTCCTATATCGTCTCTGCTATTCTGGTGTATAATCTCCCAGGACCCTCACGGGCACAAAGATCTGGCAGGGCAGAAGTGGTCCAAACACTGAAGATTTTCACTGGTGGCAAAAAGCTTGTATTAGCTTTTTTTTTTTATTAATAATAGCGTTGGTGTTTGTTGGCAAAAGCAATAAGAAATGCACCAAGACCAGCTGAACTCATCCTCAGGGAAACATCAGCTGATGAGGTTTCTTTAATCTTGGTTTAGTGTTTCTTCAGTCTTTGTGTTTAACTTCAGTTAGTTTCAAGAGTGTGCTTGCTAATGCATTAAAAAGTAAATGGATACCCGAGTTTTTTGCATTGAAATCATGATGGTTTGTTGTGAGATACTGAGGATATATGAGTTTTAGGTTGGATCTTAGGAAGAACTTCTTTACCGGAAGGGTTGTTAGACACTGGAACAGGCTGCCCAGGGAAGTGGTGGAGTCACCACCCCTGGAAGTCTTTACAAGACGTTTAGATGTAGAGCTTAGGGATATGGTTTAGTGGGGACTGCTAGCGTTAGGTCAGAGGTTGGACTCGATGATCTTGAGGTCTCTTCCAACCTAGAAATTCTGTGATTCTGTGGTAACGAGGTGACAGCTTGGTCCTGTGGGTGTGAACCTCTAGCACTGGTTGCAAATGTAGAGAGGAGCTTTGTATTGCAGAGTCTCATTGGGACAGTCGATTTTAAAGCCTGTCTGTAGGTGTCTTCCCTCTGGATGCTGAGCAGCACTTCAGTGGTTATGACCCTGCCACCTCCCCACGTTCTCCATCCCTGCTCCTTCTTTCTGTTGCTGCACCTGAAGTGTTTTCTCTCCCTCTCTGCAGGCCCGAGAGGTAGGCCAGTGCTTGGCTGTGGAAGTGGACTCCGTCTCCATACGGATGAAGCAGAGGAGCACCTCTGTTGCTGAGATGCAGAACCTCTCCAAAGAAGTGGGCCAGCTGACCAAAGTAAGGATTACGTTCCTGTGCAGAAGGATCCTGCCGTAGGCTCTCCTGAGGTCCCCAGTAGGCTCACATTTTACCCCGTGGTCAATAGCAAGGAGAAGTTGCTACTTGCTGGTGCCTCGTTGGTCACAAAGATTTCAACCAGTCTAGGTGCCTTTGTTGCCAGAGGGAATATGAGAGGAGGAAGTGGTGGGGAGGGTAAAGCAGTGAAAAAGGGGTTCCAGGCTTCTCCCCAGGCTTTAGATGCCCAGCTGAAAAATCTTCTGGTCCTCCCAGAGAATGAGTAGTTGATTCCTAGGTACTATTCAGCGTCTTTACACAGCAAATTGTCTTGCAGGTGGTGGCTAGCACTGCAATGCCCCAGTGGCAAAGAAAAGAACTACAGACCATTCTCAAAGCGCTGCAGCGAACCGCCAACACAGCCATCAAGAAACTGGAGATGCAGCAGGTACTGTGGCAGCAGCACGCTCCCTGCAGCCTGCTGGTAGCAGTGAACCTGGTGTCTTTGGCACAGTTCACAGCACCTCAGTGACTGGGGTCCCATCAGAAGGCAAGGGAAAGCAGGTACAGTCACATGCAGTACAGCACAAGCCCTCTGTTGGGTTGATTTCACTGGCATTAACCAGGGCTGAAGGATTGACTGGTTTTGGCACACCCAAATACCCACAGCTCCCTCTCTCTGAGGATAGAGAACCCCCATCAGTGCTTTTATCAAACAGCAACAGGCACGTAGGCATTGCCGCCTCCTTAATACGTGGAGAAGATAAGGTGGCCCTGAAAATGAGCTTTAAAAGGTCCGGCAGTAGGAGAGTGGCCAGACAGAGCCTTTCTCTCAGCCGCATGGATGTTGCTCTGCTTCCCTGCTGCATTTGTCTTGCTAATTTACATGATTACATTAAAAGCCCTTAGGAAATGCTTATTGGTGACTTAATAATCTCAGTAAGATCTATCCTGTCCTTAAAGTAGCAGCATCTTGCTACAAGATCCTGCCTGAGATGTGGCAATGAGTAGGCAGAGGAAAGAGGCTGAGAACAGCGTGGGTCTCTGTCCCCCTTTTGAAAGGGGTTCATCTCTTTGGGGTTGTACATGTGGAGATTTTAGTCTGCCAGCCTTACTTGGATCTCAGCTAGCATACACCTCTCCTCTATCCCACAGAGCAGTACTTTCACTCCTCATGTACGTGTTACATGCACATATACCCATCCTGCTCACCCGTGCCACCTGTAGCCCCTCAAGTGCTGTGTGTTTCCTCCTCCAGGCTGAAGAGAAGGCGCAAAGCCTGCTAACAAAGCACTGCAACCAACCTGTCATCATAGACACTGTCCCAGCTGACTCCCTGTCCGTGAGTGAATCATGTTGTGTGTTGGTCCAGCAGTCAAGGGGAGCTGCAGGCTGTGTTTTCTGCTGCACCCCGTTCTCCTTTGCCACAGCCTGACCCCTCCTCTCCCTGCTTCTCCTAGATCCTGATGAAGGTAGTGAACCAGCTGTGTGACAAATCTCCAGGCACATCAGTCCTGCTGCTCAGCCCTCAGGCTTCTGGAGAGGTGCTCTGTGCCTGCCAGGTGTCCAAGGTAAGCAGAACCCTGGCAGAGTCACGGGGAACCTGTCTTCAAAGAGAGACTGGGGCTGACTGCTCAGTAAGTCCCAGCTGAGGTATTTTTAATGGGATTATACCCAATGTTGCTGGTTAATCTTGCTGGGGTAGGACCTGAGATGACCATACTGGGACCAGGTAAGCTTTCAGCCTTTGCTGGGCACAGATAACACTCTATCCTCCAGGTCACGTCCACCTTCCTTCACCAAACTTTGGAGTGCTCCACCGTCCAAACCACTCTGCTCTGTGTCTCTTCCCCAGGACTGCCTCCCTGTGTTCTCTGCCGCTGACTGGGCCGTGGCTGTCTGTACGCAGATGGAGGGCAAGGCAGGAGGCTCTCCTGTCGTCGCTAAGGGCAGTGGAAATGCCAAAGGCATTCAGGGAGCCCTGACTACTGCGCTGGAGTTCGCTCGGAGTAAACTCTGAAATAACTGTGGTGCTTTGGTGGCAGGACAGCTGCATGCCCCCCAGCGCAAGGTGCGTGGATACTTGATCCAGAGCACGCGTTACACTTTGATCTGAGAGGATGAGCAGCTTCCACGCTGAACGTTGCTGTAAATGCTGTGCTGGAGCACTCAGCTTCTGGCTATCAGGGATGAGCAGAGTCTGCTCCTGATACCACTGACAGAATAATGCTGCCTGTTCTCAGCATGGGTGTTTGGGGATTGAGCCTCAAAAAGTGCCAACTTCTTCTGGAACAGCACAGTTCTTGCCACAAGACTGGCACTGGGAAGCTCTGTGAGAGCATGGGGGGATGGCACAGTGTTATCCCAACACTATTAAATGGCCGGGAATGTTTGATCTCCTGTGTTGATTTTTTTTTATCTGCACCTTTCATTCAGCAAATGCTACTTCCAGCCTTGGAACTAAGGCAAAACTTGTTGCAAAGGGGTTGCAAGCCTATGTCCTTGAGCATCTGCCTTTGCTGCCAAGAGATTTCAGCTGTCAGCAGAGTGCACAGGGACTTTACATCACCCTGCCCCGTACTTTATGCTGTGTTGCAGCTCAGAGCGGTCTCAAACCTCTTCCCTTCCTTCAGCCAACCTCTCGCTGGCTCTTTCTTTACTAGTGTTAGTAGCTTCCAGTGCTGGAAGGCAGAGCATATCTTCAGCAAGATGGGAAGAGGTGGGAGCTGTGTTGTTGGTGATCTCTTGGAGGCAGGGGTGCTGCTGGTGCTTGTAGCATCTCTGCAGGACACCTGAGCGTGGCAGGGAGAGCTGGAACAGCTGGCCTGGTGCCTCAGGAGCTTGTGACGTGGCCAGAGGGGTGCTGGAGGGGGTGCATGGGGCAGGGATGACGGAGACAGTTCATGCTGTTAGTGCCTGGTGCTGAACAGCTGCTGTGTTTTGCTCCAGCCACAGCAGTACCGGCTGTGGGGAGGGGAAGGATGCTCTGTCTGACTAGGAAAATGCTTTTCCCAGGTCCTTCTGAGAGCATTCGTGTTGCTATATTAATAGCTGCTGCTGGAGATGATGTCTGCTGTCGGTATTGGAGAGTAGGTGTGAAGAGGAGGAGAGAAGAGCCTGAGCTGCTCCTGCATCATGCTCCAAAAGCAGAGCCTGAGCTTGCCAGCAGTAGCAGCCTTACAAAATTAACCCCCTTTGGCCTGCTTTTTAGCTTAAAAGCCGCTGACCCCTTGTAAACTCTTTCCCAGCCCCTTACAGTGCAGGGATCCTTTGCAGCAGCCAAATGCGACGTGGAATCAGGCCCATCTGTCTCCCTGTCAGTTTGGCATCCACTGCTGTATCAGCTGCTGCTTGGATTTCTCAGGAGCAAGGCTGCAACAACTCAGGACACCACTGCAGACAAAATAAGGCATGAAGTGTGTTTACCCACTTCTTCTAGCTGTCCTATCCAGCAGGGAGAGCAGCTTCGTGGCGAGCTGTCTGAGGGCCGGTTTGGCATCCAGTGTGCGCAGAAGGTTTCATCCTACCAAAAAGCAGTTCCGAGCAATGCTCAGCTGCGAGGGCTCGAGGGCACGTAACGTGGGTTTTAAATGGAGCTCTCTGGCCAGATAGCTGCCTGCATTCATTCACGAGAGATCAGAGGTGCAAGCAGCTCCTTGGGCACACGTTGCAGCTCCGAACAGCAAAGGCTGCAGGCACACACGGGCCAGTGGGAAGCGGGAAACTAATTAAGAAGCAAGGTGGGTTTTGCCGTGAGCAGGTGCTATCGAGTTGGCAACGGCGCTCTAAGTCCAGATGGCCCCCCAAGGCCCCTGCAATGCCAGGGCTTGCCAGCCCCGACCCCAGGCAGCTACCTGGCGTTGGCAGCAGGGGAGCTGGAAGCCCTTGCTTGTCTCTCCTGGCCTGCTTTGCTGCAGGAGCTTTGCTCTGGGTCGCCTGGGCTGCAGAGAGAGGCCAGCAGAAGCCGAGGACCTGTGTCATGCTGGACAGGAGACAGGTCACCTCCTATAAGCCGCCTCCACCACGTCCCTCCGGCACCACGCTCTGCAGCCAGCTCTAACACTTGGATTTGCAGCGGGTGTTTCTGTGCCACTCGCTGGGAGCAGCAAGGAGAGGCTTGCACGGGCACAGGGTTTCTGCCCTCATCCCTGACCGAGGTCCTGGCATCCCCTGCTCCTCGCCCAGCCTCGTTTCATGCCCTCCCCTCTTCCTTCGCATCAGAGGTGGCACGGGCTGGAGCTCCAGGAAGAGGAGGATAAAATCGGAGGCTCCGTAGGCCTTCTTTTCACATGGTGAATTATTTACACTCGGGTTGGGATTTGCTGCTCTACTAATTTCGTTGTCTCCTCGTTCGTCCCACATTGCAGGCGGCGTTCCCTCCCCGCTCCCTTCCCTCGCTGCCCGCCGGCCGATTTTGGCAGGTGCACGGGGAAGATGCCCAAGGAAGACGAGCCCTGGACTCCAATATCACTGAGTGCTATACAGAAAAGGGGGAAGGAGATGCAAAACGGCCTGACCTTTAAAACAACCCAGCTCTCGGGTTCCCTCCCCCACCTGGGAGCAGCTCGCGGGCTCTGCCATAACCTTCCCTTCCCCGTCCCAGCATTTATTTATAAGCACTATCAATAATTAAGGAGCCGCCTGCCTGCCTCGGCTGCAGCGTTGACAGAGGCACCGCTGATGTTTCCTGCCTCAGCCTGGCTGCGTTGCTCTTTTGGGCTTCTAATTTTCCCCCTTGCTTTGGTTGAAGCCCCCAAAGTGCCCACCAGGAGCCAGCCCAAGCTGTCCCTAGATGCTGAGGGAAGCCCCTGCGGTGTCAGACAGGCAGAGGTGGACAAAAGGAGGTGACGAGGGGCTGGGGCTCTGGCACCCATAACCAGAGGGGGGCTGATGGCAGCTGGGAGCCATGGGGATGCCCACCATGGCAGGGGAAAGCAGGGCAGCCCGAAGCCTGCGCCCGCTGGAAGAGCTCTGCTGGTCCCTCAGCCTTTTTCTGCAGCTCCAAGGGTGGCGAGGGAGGGAGGGGAGCCTGGCACGGCTCCTGCCAGAGCTGCTTTGCCATCTGGCACTGGGATGCAATGCCAGGGGCTGAGTGGGAGTCGGCAGAGGGGCCTGAATCTTCTGGCCTGGCACTGGAGAGATCTCGGTGAGAGGAAATGAGAGAGGGGGCTGCAAGCAGCAGCCGCTGGGGCCCTGAGCACGGATCCCAAATCAAGGTGCAAGCTGGGGTGGCATTAAGCCAGCCACGGAGGAAGGATGCTGCTTCTCACAGACCTGGGTGGTTGTGGGGACGCCAGCTACAAGAGCAGACCAGATCTGCTGCATATAATTCATTCCCCACCTTCTTTCTTCCATTAATTTTAAGCAGGGAGCATCCCACCCGCCAGCATCCTCAGGCTTCGGTGGCGACGTTCGCCTCACCACCTGCTTGGCTCCTGGGGCACGTCTGAAAGGCCAGGCTGAGAAAAACTCCTCGCTGCCCTCAGCACCCAGGGACGAGGCCACGGGATGCCCCGAGAGCCAGGCACTGCTCCCTGCCGCGCTGGCCCCTGCGCTGCATGGGCAGGGGGCTGGAAGGCAGGAGCTGGAACAAAATCCAGGCTAACGAAGGGTAATTAGTGCTCATCCCAGGGAGCGGTAGGAGACACAACCCACAATCAACAACACCTCTATTAATAGCTGCCAGCAGCTGCACGGCTCCTGCTGGGACCTGGGGAGAGCGGAAGGCTTTGGGAGGAGAGGCAGCGTGTGGGATGCTCGCCGTCCCTTCAGCGCTGGCTTTGCAGGGGCTTTTTCCTCCTCCTGAGCCTTTTGCCGCTTCCCCCAGGGCTGCAGGAGGTGCTGGCTGCTTTCTAGCAGTGCTCTCTAGCAGAAGGCAACAGGAGGGGGGCCTGGAGAAGGGGCTCGGGAGCTTCTCCCCGCTCCTTGGGGTCCTCATCTTGCTGAGCCATAAGCACTTGGGAATGGCTGTGAGCCCAGATGGAATGGGAATGGGAATGGGAATGGGAGGGGTGTTTTACCCTCCACACTTAGCCAGCTGCATTTGAGCTGGCATCTGAAGCACCTACTGCTGCAAACGCTGCTGGAAGCACATGCTGATGTCTGTGTGCTTGGAAATAAATGTGTTAACCTGGCCATTTTGAAGGTACCACTGCTTGTTTTCATCAGATTCAACACCTGCTTGTACCCAGCTCCACAACTGACTGCAATACTTGGGCCACGTCATCTCCATTATAATTTTTTTTTGACAAGCAAGATCTTAAAAGCCCCAAGGATGTGCCCCCAGAAATAAAATGGCTAGTGTGGGGCCAGCTTTTGGGAAAGGCTCTGGCATCCCCTCTGATTAAACACCAGCCTGAATCCCAGGCTGCCTCACACTCTTCTCCGGAGCTGGAGAGACAGCATCAGGCCACTCCTACACTGCTGCTGAAGTTGAGCTGCACATCACTGAAAGTCACGAAGTAGGCCTCAAAATCTTCATTTTTTAATCCTTCCCAGATCACATTTAGTAACCTCGTCTTCACAACCAGGAGGTACATTTTAACCGAGAGGCAGTGTGGCTCCCCAAAAATGCCAGCTATCTGGGGACTCACAGGGCTATCAGGAGAGCTGGCAACAGCACTATGTGTGCTCCCACAGGGCACGCGCTGCGATGTTCCCGCTGCCGAGCACGTCAGCATTTTGAAAGAGCAGAAGTCGCCTTTCAGCCTGGAAAGCTACTGGCGAATACCAAAACGCCTGGGTCTGAGGAAGGGGGAAAATGAGACGCACGTTTACATCCCTTTGTGCAGTGTGGCTGTGGCACCTGGCCGTGCCAGCGGCACTGTGTGCCCCCCAGTGCTGCAGGAGCCTCCCCGGGGGGGATACACACATGAGCGTGGCTGGGATCCCCACGGGTGACACCCGGAGGTGCCGGAGAGCTGGGGGTGATGTGTTTGGGTTACCCGGGTGCCCGAGTCCCGCCCCGGAGCCGTGTGCCCCGGATACACATCGGTGACCGGGCAACAGCGGCTGCCTCGCTGGCAGGTGAGGGGCTCCAGGGCTGTCGGAGACAGCCGCAGGGAGTGTGGGGGTGATGTTCGGGCCCTAAAGGGCTTTTCCTGCCGCTGAAGCCCCTCAGGGGGCAGGGGTCTGGCCGTGCAGGACCGCGGTGTTGACCCTCAGCACCAGCTGGAGCGCGGTGGCGACATCATGAGCCATTTTCCCAAGTGGCTGGCTGGCCTAATTCTGCCTGCTATCCCCTTACAGACAAATTTCATTATGTGTGAAGCTAAATAGATTCCTCGTCTGGCATCCCTTTTTTTTTTTTTTTTTTTTTTTTTTTTTCCTTTACTTAAGGCCCGCTGCAGAGAGGCGGTGTGCGATACGCTGCCCTAATGGATCCTTAGCATCAGCCTCATGGCAGGGAGCAGCGCTGGTGGCACCAGCAGCCGGCACCAGCACCAGGACCCCTGGCTGATGCCTCCTCTGCAGGACAGCCAGCGTTTGCTGCAGCAATGCTGTGAGAGCTGGTAGGAGGCACCAGCCGGAGGTCACCACTTCCCACACGACTCCTGGTCAGGCTCTCTGGGCTTTGGGGTGAATCTAATGAGCAGAGAAATTTACGTTTGAGCAGATGTCCCATCTCCAGGTCACAGGAGGTGCCAGCGAGATGCTGGTTTGCTGTTTAAATACGCGCTCAACACCCCAGCTCTGAGGACAGGCTCGATGAGCCTCCTGCAGCCCAGGCAAGGGGACGCAGCCACGGTCAGAAAAGCCATCAGAAGCCCCAGTTAGCTGTGAGTGGCCTGGGGGGCAGAGTGACACAGATGCTTTTTGAATGGGATGAAGGGCTGAGCAAGGAGAAAGCCTTTTTCCCGGTCACCTCTCCTCTGCCAGCGTTGGCTGTGCTGTGCCTGTCTGCTGAAGCCCACCAAGCACCACGAGCTGGGTTTTCAGCTGGGTCGAGGAGGTCAGAGGAAGGACTCCCAGCTCTCTCATTTGCACGTGGCCCGTTCCTTCTCCTCCCACACCCACCCTTCTTCAGACCAGGCTTCTTTTTCTTCTACGGCCTTTGTTTTTGCCATCTTTGCAGCAGTGCCTGCCAGAAAATGCAGCTCCCCTTGGCACCTGTGTCCTGCTTTGCATTGGAGGATTCCCTGCTGCTGCTCTCTCCCTCACCCCGTCTCCTGACTCTCATCCCGAAATGGTTCTTCTCATCCAGGACCTGCTACAAGCACATTGGAAGAAGCATTTGCTGACACATTTGCTGCAGTACAACATGGATCATTTTGTTTCTGACCTTTAGCTCTTGGCATTTCACAGATCTCTCTTCCCCTTTTGTAGGTTCCTTTTGCAGGCCCTTCCTCACGTCTCTTTTGGAGGGGGAAGGAGCAGAGGCAGGCAAGCTCACAAAGCCGTACAGGGCTTTCAGAGAGTGAGGGACTTATGCTGACTGAGGCACTGGTCCTGAGGTTGGGGTGGGAAGCAGCAAATGGGAACATTTGGTCTGGGAAAGCTCTGCAGAGCTAATAGGGATGGGCATCGTGCCTTCTGGTCCAGGCTGGTTCTCTTAGCTCATATCTGCTTCGTGTGGGTCTGCACAGGTCTGACCCGCCTCATCAGTTAATGGATGTTTGGAAAGAGTTCAGCTGGAGAATAATTGAGCAAAGCAGAAAAAAATGAATGCACTTATAGTAAGCATCTGCCTGTGAAGAGCCATGAGGGCAGGCAGGCACAGTGGATCTAACCGGGGGTGATCTGGCCCAGTATCCCTCTCTGACAGCAGCAGGTTCCCCCAGAGGAGTGGGAAACAGATGCAAGTGCATGTGTTTGTTTCCACCTGCACTCTCCCACCTCCAACCATTTTCAGACTGACAGGTGTGGTTTCTGGGCACTGAATCATTTCCAAAGGGTTTCTCTTCCCTGAACTTGTCCTGGAGCCTCCACCGGCTGTCAGCACCCGCAGCAAGGAGTTCCCCAGCTTAACTGTAGATGGCATGAAGAACCGCCTTTCCCCTTTGTTTTAAGCCCAGCTCCTGCCAGCTTCACCTATTTATTTTATTGGAAAAGACAGGGAGCTCTCAATTCCTGTCCATCCTCTTCAACAGCACACTGAATGAACACCACCCTGTTATCTTTTATTACATGCAGTGTTTGGAGACCTCTTTGTGCAAGGCAGTGGATAAAGATAAGGGTAAATAATAGTTGCTTTGCTGCAGTGCCTCCAGTGCAAGCAGAGGAAGCAGAAGAAGGGTGGGGGAAACCGCATGACAGAAGAGCTGTGTGAGCTGGACACCCTTACAGCCGGTCTCTTTCCAAGGTTGCCTTTTTCTTTTCCAGGCAGCCCAGCTGGAAAACGTGGTTCTCCTGACCCCGAGCAATTTCCCTCGTGCCTCCCGTGAAGGAGCCGTGGGCGGTGAGCGCGATGCAGCAGGCTGCTGGCAGGAGCAGGCCCATTCCCTCGCTGCGGCGCTCCCAGAGCAGGCTGACTGCTGACTCCTACTGCATACACCGCATCATCGAGGACCCCGAGTGGTCCCTCGCCGCCGTCCCCCAGCTCACCGAGCTCTGCCTCCAGCACATCGTCCACAATTTCACCCGTAAGCGGGAGGGAGAGCTTCTCCCCGGGGTGTGTGGGAGCAGAGGGCCAGCAAGGCACAGAGGCAGCCAAAATGCATGGTGTGGCACCCAGCCCAAAGGAGCAGTGGGGCAAATATCTCCCCAGGCAGCTAGTTAAACATAATATTTAGTTGTTGAGTATGTATTTTCACACTCTGGTCCCTTCTCGTGGGTCACACACGGGCCTGGTTCCCAGCACGGGGATGGAGTGCTGCACGAGGGACGCAGAAAGGGGCCCTGCTGCCAGGAGCCTCCGAACACACGTGGTGGTGCTCACAGCTTCAGGCTTCCTCCACAGCTCTTGGTGGCGACGTGACAAGCTACACCCTCGGGCAGGGAATGTGCTTTTGAAGCAGGTGGACGGGTGAAGCATAGTAAAATATAAAAAGCACATCTCATCTGGGAACGGGAGAGAAAGGGCCTAGCCGTCACTCAGCGGGGCCGCAGCAAAGCCCAAGGATGTGCCCACACGGGGGCTGTAAAACGGTGTGGTGCCTGGGGGCTGAGCTCAGAGACCTCTCAGTCCTACCAGCCTGATTAGTCCGATGCCAAATGCCACCCAGAGGGAAGCTATCCTGCTTCTGTCCCACCTCTGGTTGTGCTGTGGGACTCTGCAGAGAGTCCTGAATGCCAGCTGTGGGACATGGAGAAGAGACTCCAGGAGGAGCCTGTGGCAGGACTCTGGGTGTCCTTAGGGAGGGAATGCCACAGAGACAGAGAAAATATAAGATTAACCCCACTTTGTGCCTCAAAATCTGATTCCCCATGTGCAGATAAGGCGCACGGGTAAGACAGACACCTGACTTCAGATAAAAAGGCATGAGGACTTGCATGAAAAGCATGCAGGTAACTCAGTTCTCAAATAACCTTTGATATGTTTAGGAACCAAAGGGAGTAAGTTCAGTAACTGGCAAGTCGAGCTCTTCCGTCACTGTAAGCCTGGCGCAGCTCTGTTGGCAGCAGAAGTCCTGCTCTGAATATCAACCGCATTAAACCCAAATTTAAACTGGGAGCC
The DNA here is from genome assembly GCF_964035555.1 of Netta rufina. Classification (NCBI taxonomy): domain Eukaryota; kingdom Metazoa; phylum Chordata; class Aves; order Anseriformes; family Anatidae; genus Netta; species Netta rufina. Next base: position 35,260,098 of record NC_140125.1, on the reverse strand, counting down.
AAGGTTCTGGTGCAGATCCCAAATATTATGAGGGTAAACCCAATTACACTGATGCTTTGTCATAAAAGTAAGAAATCCTACACAAAAATGAGTCATTTTCTGCCAGCTTAGCTCCCTGCACCAGCTGATGGCAAGTGAGAGGGGAACCAGTAACAGCAGCTGGGGGTCCGGGTAGAACCAGAGGGCCAGCCCCACTTCCTACAGCCCAGACTAACCTCTCCTCCTCTCCTTTCCCTCCAGAGAACCCTATTTTAGACCGTCTCCTGCCTGAGCACCAAAGGAAGGTGCTGGACAGGCTCCCCACTGACCTTCCGCTCGCGGTCACTGCCAACCTAGTGAGTGACGAGGACTACTGGAAGCGGTGCTGCACCGAGCGCTGGCAGGTGTGCGACATCTCCGGCTATGGGGACAGCTGGAAACGGATGTTCTTCGAACGCCACCTGGAGAACATCCTGAAAAGTTTTGTCCCCAACACCACGGACCCCAACCAGGTTCTGGAGCTCATCCCACTCTGCAAAGACTACGTGCGGAAACTGGAGGTTGATCAGTTCCTGCCGCCACTGAAGGTGGATCCAGAGGAGGAGGCGGACGACATCTCTGATTCAGGGAGTGATTTGGGGCTTGGCGAGGTCCCCATACATCACTATGACCTGGGAGCCCTCGTTACTGCTCTCCCTTACCTTGAAGAGCTTCATCTTACTTACGGCGTGAAGGACTGCGGCATGAATTTCGAGTGGAACCTCTTTAAGTTCACCTACCAGGACTGCTGCAACCTGGCTGGTGCCGTGAAGAAGTGCCACAAATTGAAGGTAATGCATCCCAAAATCAATCTTTCTTCCTCAGCTCGATCTTCAGATTGCCTTTGGAGGGGGAGGAGAGGGAGAAACCCTGGGCTCAGTTTTCCCTGCTGGCAGTGAGGAGAGGTTAACTTGCTGGCCTCCTGCTGAGCATCTCTTTCTGTTTATGCTCTTGGTAGAAGACATTGCCAGAGGGTGAAAACCATATTTGCTCCCTCAAAATTTGTTCCCTGTAGCCCAAGAGAAAGCAACACTCCTGCTTTAACTCCATATGTGGTTTTGGGAGAGAAGAGAGGGGAAAGATGGAGAGAGTTTTTCACAGGGACAGTTTTGGGTGGTTATGCTCAGTAAATAAATCTTGATGTACCCCAAGACCTCCAGGAAGAGCATGGGGAAGAGTGAGGAGGGTGAGGAGGCTTCTTCTTCCTGGATGCTAACAAAACCCTCAGTTCCTTGACAATTTCAGTGCATATATTTAGCCTCTCATAAACACCAGAGCGCAGCCAGAGCGAGCTGGCCGAACACTGTCTCCAAATTGACATGCTTTAGGAAATATTTTCCTGCGTGGCTTCCAGAAGGGAAATCACCTCTCACATGGCTGTCGAGGTGCCCTGGCCACACAGAGCCTTGCCCTTAAGGAAGAGCACTGCAGGTTACCACCAATGCATGTGGCCATCTGGACAATCCAGTTGTGATTGGGGGTGGATTTAGCTATTAGTCCCTGCAGAAGGTTGGGCAACATTCTTTCATTTAATTTTGCCCTATGTGTTAGAGATCCCACAGAGTCAGAGGAGAGGAATGGGAGTTTCCAAGAGGTGAACCCTGGGGCAGGCAGGGGACCTCAGTGTCATGCCCTGCCCTCTCCACAATAAAAAACAGCTACTTTACCCCACTAGCTAAATGCATCTAAAGCAAAGGGAGATGAATCTCATCTCTGGTGAGCCACAGGCTTGAGGACTCGTGCAAAGCTCCATCCTAAGCGCCTGTTTCAGTGTTCCTGTCCTTTACCCCACAGGTTTTCAAGCTGACGCGCAGCAACGTGGATGACGACAAGACCAAGCTGCTGGTCCGCAGCTTGCTGGATCACCCCTCCCTGCTGGAGCTGAACCTGTCCCACAACCTCATTGGGGACACGGGGGCACAAGCTGTGGGCAAGCTGATCAACCGCAGCAAGCTAGAAACCCTGGATCTGTGTAACAACAAGATCCATCACGCGGGGGCTCAGGCCCTGGCCCAGGCGCTGGCCCAGAACTGCACCCTGACCTCCCTGAACCTGCGCCTCAACTACCTGGGGGACGAGGGCGGGGAGGCGATGGGCCGTGCCCTGCTGGCCAACACCACCCTGAAGTCCATCCACCTGGGAAGCAACATGCTGTCGGAGCCGAGTGCTGTGCTGCTCTCCCAGGTCCTTGCTCAGAATGCCACCCTGACGTCCATCAACTTGTCGTGCAACCACATCGGGCCGGTAAGAGAAAGCCCCGCTCCCTGCAGCTGGACGTGGTTGTGAGGTTTGATGCTGGGACGCGGTCTCAACCTGCCCTCGGTGTCCCTGCTTGAGCAGGGGGTTGCAGCAGGTGGCCGCCAGAGGTCCCGTCCCACCTCAGGCATCCTGTGAGCACGTGGTTTGGTTGTGAAGGAGATGCTGAGCCTGGTCCGCCTCAAAGCCACGGGGCAGAGGCATCCCTCACATTTCAGTCTTGCTGGGGTAACAATCAGTTGCAAGCAGTGAAGAGACTACAGCAGACAGCATAAAGGAGAACATCTTCTGTGGGGACACACACATTTATCTCACTCACGCCTAGCTCTTCTCACGGGGCTCTCAGGCAGACGCCGGCTCCCAGGCTTCTGGGCAGAGAGGGGTTTTCCCCACAGGAGACTGAAATCCAGGGAGTATGCCTGGGGGAATCACAGCCACTTTACCCACGTGGGAGTAGATAGAAATGATAGGTGGCATAAGACGAGGGCCTTATTCATATCCTCTGTACTTCGGATCTGCTGTGCCATCTGTCACGCAGTGGCACACAGGCAGTTTTCGCCCTTCCCAGAATCTCTCCTGTCCGTCAGGAGGACATAGTTAGAAAATTGGCTCTGCTGTTCAGCTCCTTTAATTCCCCCCGCAGCTCTGGTGCGGTGTGGCAGGTCAAAAGTGTCGCGTCTGGATGCTTTTTTGTGGCTCCTGAGCCACAGGCGTGCATTTTCTAGGCAGAGGAGCATCCACAAATCTTAGCGCATCCCTAAGAGCTGCAGTGTGCTGCATGCCCACAAAGCCGACCACTTCTCTTCTGCTGATTAAAAAAAGGAGCTTTAGACGTCTGAAACTAGACAGCTAAATGCAATCACGCTGGCTTTTAAACTTTCTGTGCTGCCTCAATTTTTCTCGCTGTCACAATAAAGAGACAGCAAGACCAGCTGTCCCTGCTGGCAGGAATATTGGCATCAATATGTTTGACAACGGTTTTAAAAGGATTTGATGGCAGAAAACCTTTTGTGAGCCCTCATTTTTATGGTTCTGGACATGGATAACCATCTGAGTGTAACGATACAAGGGGACAAGTGTTGGAAAGGATAGCAGGATTTTTGCTTAGTAAATAATAATCTTTGTGCCTGGCATTTTCCATCTGCTGAGCTCCCCTGGTACCCGTTTGTGAAGCTCTGTAGCACCCCAAGAAGCGGGCTGCTGTTTTTGTCTTTGTTTTACATATGGGAAAATGGAGGTCTTCGCTAGGGATGCATCAAATCCTCTGTACCCCTTTAAAGAGAGGTTCCTCTCCCTTCTCACGTTTTGTCCTTTTTAGCAAGAGGTCTAACGGGCAGGGTGCTGGGGAGAGGGGGCTGCCTGCATGGAGGTGATGGGGTTGGGATGTGCGTTGGGTATGTGAAAGAGAAGAGCTGTGGGAAGAAAAAGCCAAATGGTTGCATCCCTAATGACCATATTTCAGGCAAGGGAAGGAAATGCACCAGGTGAGCTGCTAGAGCAGACTCCTGGCAGGTTATCCTCTGCGTCCGTGCCATTAAGCAGCCTGAGCTTGAAGATTCCTGACACCATACCCAGAGGGAGTCATTAGCACGTGTCATAGCGCTGAGCACTGCAGAAGGTTACGCTCCGGCCCCGTCCTTCTCTTGGGAGCAAGGTTTCAGGCTTGGATGAAGCCTCACTCACTTTTGGGCTCCTTTCCTCTACCCGCTGCAGGACGGTGGCAAGCAGCTGCTGGAAGGGCTGGCGGGCAACAAGACACTGACCGAGTTCGACCTCCGCCTGGCAGAGGTGGGCCAGGAGAACGAGTTCCTCATCGGGCAGATGCTGTGGGCCAACAGGCACGCTGCCCGGCTGGCACCTCAGCCACAGCCACCAGCCGAGCCCCTCTGACCAGGACGCTGCAGAAAGCTCCCCAGGTACCAGTTTTGCTCCCCACATAGGATCTGGGCTGACAAACCTCCCCTTGCACAAGTGGAGGGCTTCCAGTAGAGCACCTGGGGTCGGTAATCCAGCCCCTCAACCCCCAGGGGAGGGCTCTGGGGCTGCTTCCCCAGCTGCCCCCCCATCCCTGCTGTCCCCCAGGGGTCAAAGCATCGAGTGTGTCTGTGCAGAGAAACCCTGCTCCCCCCGAACAGGCAGCATGGCCTGGAGCTGGGAGGAAAGGTCGCGTGGTGGACACCACGGTACAGCCGCTGCCCGGGGCTGCAGGGTCTTCTGCTGTGACAGGGAAAGGGGGCAGCCTCTGAAATGTCACCGGTACCTGACGGTAGCAAAGACACTCACCTGCTCAGCTTTCTGTGGTCCTAAATATCCCACTTTGTCCAAAGCCTCGTCATGGGGTGCTGTTTGTCATCCTTAATTTGCTGCAGAACAGCATCCACTCGCAGCGCTTTAGTGCTAGGATCAGCAGTGCTGTAGCGCTCCTTGGGAAGTCAGCCTGTCCTTCAGAGGCTTGGTTTTATTTGCAGTTTTTGAGAAAAACATGCCCCTTATGGCTGCATTTCCCCCCTGTCAGCCCCTGCCCTCGGAGCAGCGCGGGGGCTCCGGCTCTGACCGCGACCCATGCCCACAGACCCGCCGCTGACAGCCGCCTCCGTGAATCATCTGAAACTTTTATTACACCGATTTGGTTTACAATCTTTGTACTTTGATATTTCCAACAAAAAAGGCAACATTGTGATATACTGTTTGTACATATATAGAGAGACGGAGAGAGCTAGATCGTACTGACATAGCTGAAAAGTAAAAACTGTTCCCAGTGCTCACCAGAGAATTTGTTCGCCACCTACCCGCTCCTGCCTTGCTCTGCCTGACGGACACGGACACCCACTGGATGGATCAGAAAGGGTTGAGCACGAGGCTGTCACTCGCAGCAGCGGCCACATGAGGGGTGCCCATGTGGGTCACCCCAAAGCCTTGCAGGTAGCCCCCTTCCAAACCACCCGTGGATGCTCCCAGGGGCTACGTCTGCAAGAAAACACAGCCAGTGGCAGCCACTGCGAGCCCTTCCCACCCGGGCATCTCCAACGCCTTGTTTCCCACCCTCGAGAGCGAGGTATTGAAAAGATTTTGTTTCTTTTTTTTTGTTTGCACTTACAAAATATTTCCACTGAATGACACACCTGAATGAGATGAGGACTCGTGTTCAGAAACAGCAGAAAAGACCCAGGTCAGGTTCCGGCTGAAGAAGGAGCAGCTCCAGCAGTAATGGGGAGGGCTTAATGGGGCTGTCCTGGTCTGGAGAAAGCCTGTGCATAGCTCCAGGCACAGGGCTGGTGCCGGGAGGGCAGTGGTGGGATCCCTCCAGCACACCGAGGAGTAAGCAGCCAGCACAGCCGGCGAGGAAAGGAAAGGGCTCATGGAAAATTTATCACTGGAAAAAATGCTGAATTGCTTTCCAGGATCCTCCCAGCTCCTCTTGATGCACACAGCCAGGATTGCCAACACCTTCTAACCCCCATCCAAGCACAGGCCCCCCTCCTGGGGCCTGGAGACCCCCTGCCTTCCCTCCCGTGAGCCCCTTGGCCGCCGCACCACTCTGCAAGGCTTCAAACCATTCCAAGCACCACTGAAAATCAAAGCCCGGCAGCTGACAGCACCCACCAGCAGCTTCTCCAGCGGGTCGCCCGTGGGGTGTGCGTGGGTCTGTGCCAGACCGACGGGGGGAGGATGGGGAGAAAAAAAGGAAAAAAAAGGGGGGGAGCAACACGGGGGCTTCCACCGTGCGCACGCAGCGGCGGGTGCCGCGGGCTGGCTGCTGGCTGCGGCAGATGGCGAGCCGTGCTTCGTGCAGGGGGGCAGGAGCTCCCCCAGCCTCTTGGCTTCTGCTCACAGCCCCAGAGGCAGCGATTTGCGAGGTGTCGTGCTGGCATATGGTGTCACCGGGACGGCGGGCTGATTTTGGGCACCAGCTGGGGGTGGAGGAGCAGGAGGGGGTGTGGGGGATCGGTGCTGCGCTCGGCGTCCCTCTGCTTCGACAGGGCTGGGTCTGTTCACACCAAAATCCATCCTGGGGCTGTGCATGGCACTGAGACAGCATAGTACAGCTGGCTGTGTCCCCTGAGAGAGGGGCTTGGCTTGGAGCATCGCCTTGAGGGCACCTCATGTAGGGGCGAACTATGAGATTGAACTGGGGAGCAAGTGGCCTGTTGTAAAGCACCACAGCAAGCACTCCTGGCCACAGCCCTGCACCCCGGACCAGCGACACAAGCCCTCCAGGTGGCTGGGCACAGCTTTCTGGCAGCCCTAATGCCCCCCTGGTTCCTCCTGTGGTGGCACGGAGCTGGTGTGGTGGGGAGGTGGGGAGCAGCGCGGAGCCAAGCCCTGCACCGGCCTCCCTGGGCGAGAGGGGACAGCTGAGACGTGCAGCGGTTCCTCCCCACAGGCTGCACCCGAAATAGCCGGCCCTGTCAGATCCCTGTCCCCAGCCGTGATGGATTAGCCTCTCCCAGGCACGAGGCAATTTGTTCATTAGTGACATTTACACCTTGTGGCTGCATCAGCCGTTGCGGCTCGCTGCCACGTGCCCCAGCTGTCAGCGCGGGGCTCGGAGGCAGCAGCGCTGCTCAGCGAGGCTTGGGATGGGCACCTCAGCTGGGAAATGCCTCCTGCACGTCCCCTGGGGCACGCACAGCCTGCCCCAAAAGCCTGATATATCCCAGGCCTTCTCCACCCGCTGCCCCGCTCCTTCTCCTTGCCCCCAAACACCGCTGCTCCAGCACAGCCCGGCCCTGCCCGGCCTCGCGTCTCCCACTAAAATCACCCCACCTGCAAAGCCTCTGAGGGCTGACCCCGCACACCCTCTCTGCGCCCCCCCTGGTCCCGCACAGCCACGAGAGACCATTTTCACACCAGGTTTGGGGAGGGCGAGGGGAGCCGCAGCGCGCTGGCCAGGGAGCAGATCCAACAGCTCTCGCACTTCAGGCAGCCGGCAGGGGATGGGCTTCATCTCCAACACAGCTTGCGCCGTGCTCTGATCCCGGCTCCCTGCCAGTCACTGCAGCAAATGTGACACTTCGCGCCATCCTCCTGCAAAATCCAGGTCAGGAGTTTCCTCCCACAAGCCACGAGCAGTGCCCTGCCACCCCAAAAAACACTCCCTACAGGAACAGAGGGGCCGTACCAGACCAAAGCCACCAACACAAGCTCCTCTGCGGGGTGGCAGCCCCCAGTAGTGCATGTGGGCACCCAGCAGCATGCCCTGCCCCTCATCAATACACGTTTGGATGCCAAGCCCAGACCTCTATCTAGGTGCAGAGGAGGACTTTAAGCTCCAGCCTCTGTTCCTGATCACCCTACCCCACAGCAAAGCCCCTGTGGCACTATCCAAGCCTTCCTCTGGCATCTCTTTTCCACGAGCACTGCACAATTCTAGCAGAGCTGGCTGGAGCAGGGTGCTTAAATCCACACCATCCTCAGCGATTCCATATATAAAGCAAGGAGCAGCAACCCGAAACGCTCTCAAGGCCTCTCCCTGCGTGTGCTCTGCAGACGCGTACAGACTCAGCCCTGGCTCTTCCAAACCTCTTCACCCTGCCCGCTTCGTGGGCTGCCATCCAGAGCCTGAACTCACGGCACGGCAGCTCACAGCGCTGCTAATGGCCACTGGGACCGTGGGACAGATGCAAAACACTAAGTCATCTCAACACAGTCTAGCGAGGCTTTTTTCCTCTCACTAATGCGAGTAGCTACGGTTGCAGAAGCAGCTTGCGCTGATGGGGAGGGAAAGAAGCTTGTGTGGCTGTGTGTGAAGTTACTTTGCTCTACGAAGTCCACGAAATGACAGTCACAGCAGCTGATCCACCCATTCCCAAAGTTCAGAGGGATGGGGACAGGTCGGGACGGGCACCGATTTCTCACAAGCTTCGTTTCCCCAGGAGTCCGGAGTTTACAAAACCCAAACGAACGAGCGAAAGGCCCCAACAAAAGCAGTCCTCGTTAGGAGGGGAGGAATAAAACCCATTTAGCAGCAGCTGTGCTTGTTCTCGGTGCTGGATGGACGTGCTGCACGTCGTCATGGGCTCCTGAAAACTCATCATTGTGTTGCATAGGTGGAGGATCTACCTGTTTGTGGGGCCTGCCTTGGGGCTGCAGGACGAGGAGCTGGCTCGCCTCCGCGAGGAAGCTGTCCCTCCCCCAGGTAAGACAGAGGAGGTAAGGATGGAAGGAGGAAGAGCAGTCCTGGAGGCCACGGGTCTGGCAGGTTCAGTTCCGACCTTGGGACCTCTTTTCCCTCGTGTGTGGCTGCGGTGCTGTGGAAGAAGGCTGCTCTCCCCGTGCGGTAGAGGTCAATTTGCTCGTTTTAGCTTGCTTTTGAGATCACATCCACGGGCATAACATCTCCCTTCGCGGAGCAGCTGTGGCGGAGGCAGCAGAGCAGAACAATTCAACCCATGGCTTGAAGAGCCAGCAGATATTCACCATTCACTCACGCTGGCCAAGCCCCAAGATGAACTCTGTGCATCAAAGCACCACTGCGGCAGATCAGTTTGGCTTCAAGGAGCGATCGCCCTGGGGAGTTGCTAAGCCATGCTGGCACTGGCACGGCACCACTGGCTTCAATGGCATTACACCAGGGATGACCACGGCCCATGAATACTGTGCTTAAACCGTGCCACGTTTCTGTGATCACGCAGATCCCGATCCCAACTTCGCATTCACACAGACACGGACCCTGCAGCTGCTGCAGCAGCGTAGGAGCACACTGCTCTGCCCTGCGAGAGGAAAGGCAGCGTCCCACAGAACCGAAGCCGTAACTGAAAGGCTGGAAGGAGAGGTGGGGTGGGTCTCCAGTGTGCATTTTTGGGGGAAGGGGAAGAAGGGGTTGTGCTTGTTTGAAGTCAAACAGCAGCTTCCCCAGCGCTAACCCTGAGTATTTGCCTGGAGTGTGATTCTGGAAGGCTTGGGGTGGCCACAGGCTGACTCCTTCCCCCTGTGCTAATGAACCCACCGTTTTTCAGCCCAAAAGCCCGCTCCAGCTGGCTCTCACATCAGTCCTCTCTAGCCCAAAGCAGCTGGCCGTGCTCTCACTTCCCCTGCCCTGGCGTGAGAGGAAAACCCACTGGCAAGCACCGTGCCGTCTGACTCCACAGCCATGGAAAGCTGCAAGGGGTGAAGGGCAGGTGGAAAAAAAAGCAGAGCCTTCCAGAGCCTGGGCCTGTGTGCTCCTGGAGAAACCTCGTGAGAGGATTCTCGTGAGAGACTCACCAGGATCCTCAGCATTGGCCTGAGCTTACGTCAGGCCCTCGGAGAGAGAAGCACAAGCGCCCAGCAAGCCAAATGTAATCACTGAGCAAGGAAACTCCAGGACAGCCAACAGGGCACTGCTACCCGGCCTGAATTCGTGCCAACGAGAACAAAAAGCAGAGGAGGATGTACCCACACCGGAGACCTTGTGCTTCCCTGTTTCCACAGGGGCCCTCTTATTTAAGCCAACATCTAGGTCTGGCAGCGAGAGGAAGGGTAGATTACAAGACAGAAGCATAACAGAGTGAGGTTTTAAGGGACTTTGTGTTCAAATCACCGTTGTTTGGAGTCCGGCCCTTGAGACCCAGGAGGACAAATCAATCTGGGAGGGCAAGAGACGCTGTCCAGGGCATGCAGGCACAAAGAGCAGCAGAAGGAACAACCCTATGGGCAAAGCCAAGCCCTGCCTTGTTTGTCTGTGCATCCTGCAGAGATGCAGCAGAGGAGGATCCTGCAATTACAGACTTAACCCACTGGAGATGATTTTCAAAAGTCAGGCGGCGTGGTCCCCGAGGCCTGGTCGGTGCAGCAATGCAGTGGCGTGCCTAGAGAAACAGATCCTTCGTCAACAAGTTGGGAGGAGGAGGAGAGGCTGGATTACACACAGTGCCTCGCTGTTTGCTGTGTCTTGCCCTTCCGATACGGATGTGGAGACACCAAGCTCGAGAAATGGACTTGCTCGTGCGACCCATGGCACGTTGCTCTTGGATTTCTTCTGCCCCAGCAGATGAGGGAAGCGTGGTGAGGCTGAGAAGCGCTGTCAGGAGACGTCACTGGCTGCCTTGGCATCCACCTCCCAAAAGAGCTGATGGAAAAGGAGACAGCTTTTCTGAGAACAGTGACACGAGAGACCTGGGGACGTGCTGATGGAGAAGAAAAGCTGGATGCCCTTGTGCTGCAGGCTCGGTGACACGAAGACTCCTTCCCCAGCGTCCCCGAGCTCCTTCCTAGCAGGGACAGCACGGAGCTCAGTGCAGGCCAGCGTGCCCCGACCAGAGCAAGGCAGAGAAGCCGGGGAGCTGCACAGAGCTCCCCTCACTCCTCACAGCCTGACGCCTCTCTGCAAATACCCCCGTAGCAAAAGCTGCCCGGTTTCAAGCAGGCTCCCCTCTAACACCTCCCCAGGCTCTGTTCTGGTGGCGGACACCTCCCTGCTGTGCTCCCCACGTCCCCAGCCCGGGGTTCCCAACTCTCCAGCGTGTTTTTGCCTTTCTCCCTCACCATCCCTCAGAGCTCTCTGCCAAAACCAGGCTGCCAGAAGTCTGCAGCTCCGCCTGCAGCCAGAAACCAGCCTGATTTAGTGCACAACAGCCTCCTGCAGACATGCACCACCCTGCTGGCCTTCTATCAATGGGTGAGCTGCAGCTGAACCTCCCAGCGCCTTCCTTGATGCCTGCCTGAAGCAATTAGGACCTGCTTCAAGGCTGGGGACCCCTGCCAAGGGACACACAAGCTCTTAGCACAATGCTGTCCCAGCGCCAGCCCCGTCCCCTTCCCCAGCTCACCAGGGGCCTCCTGCTCTCCTTCCAGCTGAGCCCTCCTCCAGCCGGCAGGTGGGTGTTGCTGCCTCTCTCTGCTCCCCCTGTGTCCACACCTCCATCCCTTCCCCAGCGCTGCCTTCCTGAGCACACAGCCCTTTGCCCCCGGGATGCTGACCCTCGGAGCTGGCATCCCGAAGCTTTCCTGGGAGCCGTGCCCAGGGTCCTCTGGAGATGACGCCGTTCCCAGCAGTGAGAGCACCTAACAGTCGGAGCACGGTCTGAAAAACAAACGGGGAGGGTGGACGGGGCAGGAGGAAGCTGGATTCGTGGCGCTCAGCCTTCTCTCTGACCTGCCCGTCAGCTCCTGGGCACCCCACGGGCAGGTAACGTCGCTCCCTGCACCCTGCGAGGGCTCTGGCTCTGCTGCCAGTGGGAGCAGGGGTGGCGAGAGGTGCGACAGGGTGTCTGGTGGTCGCTGCTTCCAGCCTGCAGACGGAGCTGGGAGCCGAAGCACCCCCCTCCCTGCAACAGGCCCGTCTTTTCATTCCCCCCTTTGGGTCTCAACGCTGCTGGATTATGGTTTCGGGGTTTGTTTTTTTTGCATGTGGTGGTCGGTCTGGAGTCCTGTGCCACGTCAGGGAGAGCACCATCCATCACTCACCCCCCCAGGAGGTCAGAGCCACCGCTCCGTCCCGCCTCGTCCTCCCAGGCCGTCTCCCTCCCCGGCGCTCTTCTCCCCAAATCCTGCACTGGCTCGGGCCAGGCCATGGGCAACGAGATCCCACCGCCCCCCCTGCCTTCACAGTGAGGTCTCCACGCAGGACCCGTTGCGGTGGAGGTGACGGTGGTCGTGGTTCAGGCAGCCTTCGTTGCGGTGCACGATGAGGATGGGGAAGTAGAGGGCGTCCTGGTAAGGAGGGGGGTCTTCCTCCTCCACCGTGACCTGGCTGGAGAGGCGGGTCTGCTCCGTGGGGCAGCTCTGCTCGTTCAGGCTCCCGCTCCGGCTCTGCCACAGGCAGCTGCGCCGCGAGCCGTAGAGGCGGCCCAGCGAGAAGCGGCTGCTGCTGAAGGGGATGCGGGGGCTGCCGTTGCAGATGCTCAGGGCGCTGCGGGAGAAGATGGACGAGCTGCTTATAGTCCTGTGGCACCGCTCGCAGTTCTGCCGGTAGCCCCCGTAGCGGCACGCCGAGTAGCTGGTGCAGCCCGAGAGCCCCACCAAGTCCATCAGGACGGCTTCCGAGTAGCTGGGCACCAGCTGCTGGTTGGATCGGATGTGCCACTCCAGCTCGGTGCTGTCCACCGTGTTGACGCGGGGCATCCTCCGGCAGAAGGAGCGCTCCTCGGCCGGCGTCACCGCCACGTAGTCAAACCCAAAGAGTTTCTCCACGTGGTAGTGGACGTAGGAGGTGCGGTACTCGTTTAGCACCCGCAGGGGCCAGGAGAGGGTCAGCAGAGCAGCCACCCAGAAGACGTAGTGGGATACGTACCAAGGCAGGTTGTCTGGGTCGGAAAAGGCCACCATGTATTCCTTGAAGTCCACGTTTTTGAGGTGCATGCCCTCCCTGGCCTCCATGTAGTCATCCAGGCCCTCGTTCTCCGTGAAGAAGCGGGCCCGCTGGGTCAGGTAGGAGTTCTCCGACTCCACGTTGGCGAAGCTGAAACACTTGGTGAAGCGGAGCCGCGTGGCCGGGTAGCTCTCCAGGTCAATGAGGTCCTTGGAGATGTCCTTAACCCCGCAGTTGGAATAGTCAAACTCGGCCTCTGCCACGTGGGTGTTGACCCGCTCGTGATACACTTGGGTGGTGGTGTAGGCGTCCCCGTTGCGATAGCGGGTCACCTGCCGGGTCCTCCGGACATAGTGGTAGCTGATGGCCTTCCACCAGATGCAGGGGGTGGCCTGCTGCATCCGCTGCACTCGCTCGTGCACGCTTTCCACGTCCACCTTGTACTGCAGCTCGTTGCGGGTGTAGCAGTGCCAGCACTCCACCAGGTACACCACGTAGAGCATCACCAGGAAGGCCAGCGGGATGTAGACGTAGCCGTTGGAGCAGGGGCTGTCGTGGTACATCATGGACTTGCCCTTGTAGGCGCTGTCGAAGGTCAGGCGGGTCACCTTGGTGACGTGGCACCACGTCATGGCCCCCATGCAGCCGTACATCAGCAGCGACAGCAGCAGGCATTTCCAGTGGGACTCCCGGCACAGAGACTTGCTGAGAGACTGCTTCACCGGCCGCTGCTGCTCCGGGGGGGCCGGGGAGAGGGGGAGAGAAAACAAGAGGAGAGGTCAGTGGGATGAAGCAGCGGGAGGAAGGCGAGCAGGCGGCGGGATGCTCTGGATGGGGAACGGAGCGAGCCGAGGTGCAGGGGGCACAGTGCCACCCCAAAGGGAGACCCCCCCTCCTCCGCAGCCCTGGTGGGGGACACGTCCCACGTCCTGGGGCAGGGGTGTAAAAGCTCGTGCCTTTTTCTATAAGAACTGCTCTCAGGGCTATAGTGATGGTCAAGGGGCAGGACTTCAGCCACGGGACTTCGTAGAGGGACTGCACCGGTGCATTTGCCACAGAAACTGTGCAGGGTTTCATAAAAACCTGGGAAACCCTCCTCTTAAGGAAACCTTTGCCACGCTCTGCAACGCCCTGAAGTCTCGAGTATTGATCCAGCAGGTGCTTGTTTGGTCAATTACCAAACCCCAAGGGAGGACATGCAAAGAGGTTATTTGTTTTTTTTTTTATATATACACGAGACTTCCTCCAGCACAAACGCCATCCAACACAGCAAGCTCCAAAGAGAGAGGAGGTGGGAACCCTGGCCTTGGGCAGATGCCACAAAGGTCCCTCAGAGGGTTTCAGCTTTGTGTCCCATCTCCATCTGCATGTGCCATGCCTTCGGGCTCCCTTCTCTCATCAGAGGCCGTGCTGCCTTTGCCTGAGCTCACCTCTGCCCTTGCAGGGGTAAAGCCAGCTGTAATGCCACCCCTGATGCGTGAGATGCCGTGCAAACGGCAGGGAAAACAACAAGAGGAACATCCACAAAGCCTGAGGAGAGCAAGAAACGCACAGGTTGGGGAGCTGAGGAGACACAGAGCCCCTGCAGACTGTGAGCTTCAAGGACTTCAGGGCACTGTCCCGCAGCTTCCCAGCCCACTAGGTGTTTGGAGCCTTTCATATGAGGATCCCAAAGGGCTTAATGGATTTACGCTGCCAAACAGGAGGTCACTTGCACTTTTGGCATGAAAAGGAAAATTTTAGCAGCAACCAGAGGTCACAAAGCATTGGCAAGCCCAGGAAGTGATCCGGGCCTCTTCTCCCCTCTAAAAAAACCCTCCTCGCCCTCCTTAAAGAGCCCCCCACCCCTTGGCTTGGTCCCGCAGAGTCCCACATGCCAATCTTTCCTCCCTGCTCCGTGCCAAAGCCTGGCCCACCCCATGCCAGTGGGACTTCTGCCACGGAGCTGAGCGGGGCTGGACCCAGCCCAAGCCTCCAGCAGGGACGGTGACAGCAGGGGGGTTACGATGGCACGGCCCTCTGGGGGTCCCAGGTGGCACTGAGGCCCTGCTCTATGGGAACCAGCTGAGGGCAGGAGCTGGTGGCAGAGCTGGGGAAGACACGGGGGCTCTGTGGGGTGGCTCTGCCCTGGAGCTGCAGTACAGGCACCCCACAGCCTTCCCAGTGCAACCCACACCTGATGGGGGATGCGAGGAACCACAGGAAGAGAAAAGGGAGCAGGGAGAGGAAAGGGGGACGCCGAGCAGGAGCTGCCTGTGCTCTGCCCTCCCTGCTCGGGTCCCTGCTGCGGTTACGAGGGTCTGCACAGACCCCTTGGGTTCGGCCAGGCTGCTCGGCCTCAGGGGGGGCTGCAAGCAAGGCCCTAGCCCTGCAGGGATCCCGGCAGAGCCCGCTGCAGGCAGGGACCCGGGGCACGGCAGCAGGGAGGATGATGCAGCCGCGGCTCGCTTCCAGGAACTGTGTTAGCAGGGCTCCAGTCCACGCTCCAGTCTCCTCCTGAGGCTACGCGGCATTCAGACACTGCAGCGCTTCCACGGGGTCACGCTAACCCCTGCCGTAAACTGTTTACAAACCCGTTTCGTCCCAGGCTTTTGAGGTAAAACACGCAGACATCGGCTGCGCCGGTGGGGTTTCTGAGAGCCGTTCGAGTGCCAATAACAGGGGACACAACCACAGCAGAGGCGGAGGAGGAGCCAGCTGCAGAGGCTAATCCCGGTAGGAAATGCAGCATCCCTGCTCCTCTCCCGGGCTGCACGGGGCTCTCGGGAGCAAACAAGCAGCACCAAGGCTTCCCCCGCAGGAGCAGCTGAAGAAGGTCACCTCCTCGAGCTCTTCCCCAGCCTTGGAGGAGCCCGCACCAGGGGATGGGGAAATCCTTTCTGTCCCAGAATGGTGCCACTCGGAGGAACGTGGGCTGTGGCACAAACGCCACACCGCCTGCCTGCTGCAGTCTGAAGGAGTAATAGGGCACGAGGCTTGCCCCGCTCGTCTCCTCCCGTCACACAGCACATGTTGGACAGCCTCACCTGGAGCTGCTGTTTTCTGAGGGCGTGTGGAAGGCACGTTTGGGAAAGGCCCTCCTGGGCCTCACACGAGGCGTTTGCTTCCGAAATTGCCCCCGAGGTGAAAGGAGGTGGGAGCCCCACACCCGCAGCTGCTGCTCTGGGGTGGAGAGGAAAGGATGGAGGTGATGACCTGTGAGCAGCCGTGAAGCAAGCAGAAATGTCCACAACACACAGGGCAGAGGCAGCAGAAGAGCAGGCCCCCGTCACTGCTAGAGCCCAGACCCTTTGAGCATCTCCTGCTGTGGAGAGCTGGGCAATCCACCTCTCAATCGTCCCTCAAGGGGACAAACCTGCCCAGGACCATGGCAGCCAAGCACGTGGGCAAAAATCCCTTCGTTGCCCCCACCTCTTCGATCCTGTGACCAAACTCCAGCAGTCCTTCAAGCTGCACAAAGCTCCTCTCCGAAACAGCCTGAGCTCTCCAATTCCCGCTGACCTCCTGACTTTACACGGTGGCCCGGGGGTCACAGGGGTAGGTGCCCTGGAGACACGTCTCTACAGGGCCGAGAAAAACAAAACAAAACAAAACAAAACAACAACAAACAGAATCCAAAGGCCAAAAGCAGCAGCTTGAAGGCCTAGACCACTGTAGCAGCAGCTTGCAGGAGGCTCTGGTGGGACTCCAGAGCCTTGGTGTCCACGGCTGGGCCCTGCAGGTTGGTTTCTATCATGCAACAGATTAATAACCTTGTCCCCTTTGACCTCAGATCCCCAGAAGAAGGCTGGCGGGGAGGATCCAGCCAGCCCGAGGAAGCACCACCGTCTCCCAAGGCCACTCGTGGTCAGGAGGGTCCCGGCTCACCCCCGCGTGCCCACGGCCCAGGTTCGGGAACTACCTGCCTAGAAGCAGCAGCTGGCTCGGCCCCAGCCTGGCAGCGCTGCCAACTGCAGAGGAAAGGGGAAGGCAGAGCATCTAGGAGCCAGGGAAGCCTGCCAGCACTCCGCGCCTGCGACGGTACCAAGGGCTCCATTTTACACAGCAGCTGGGAACAGGACCGCTTCCCTCCGCCGCATCCCCCCGGGGCTGCAGGACAAGGGGTTTTTTTTAAGCTTGCTCCCAGGTTGAGGGGCTAGTCCCTTGGCATTTCATCCCCTCCAAAGTGGAAATGAGTTGCTGAGTGAGATTCAGCTCAGCGCTGCTAAGTGTAGGTGTATGCATGTGATGCCAAAAGGAAGCAGGAGCTCAGACAGCAAAGCAGCTCGTCTCCAGCCCGCTCTGGCTTGCCACTTGCCGAAGCCTTACAGGGCTCCGAGGTGACCTGAGACGTGTCGAGTTGAGGCACCTTCAATCAGGACAGATCTCATTTCCCATTTTCCAGTCCCCAGACATCCCTGTAAGCAGGAGATGCCGCTTCCCTCTCCCCCACAGGCTGCTTCATGCCAGTCTGTGATAGCTGCTGGCTGAGGGAAGCGTGCCCTTAGCCTAAACCGTGCGGGTCACGGACTCCAGCTCTTCTGTCTGCTCCCAGGGGGTGCAATTACACTGACACCCCGGCTGGCAGCCACCAGCAGAGCAATCAAAGCCCAGATGATCTTCTCGTAAGCCCTGCAAGGCAGGGGACACCCTCGGCGAGGGACACCCAGCCAGGCACTGCCCCTGCTGTGCTTGTGTCATCCAAACCGGCTCAGCGCTGGCACCTCTCATAAGCCACTCCACTCGGACCCAGCGCTGATTCACACAACCAGCCAGGGCACAGAAGGCGAGGGGCCACGTCCCAGTGTGGCACAAGCACGTCCTTGTGCTAAAAAAACCTCTCACGGGGTCTGCTGGGAGCCCTGTTGGGGTCTGGGGGTGGCCGAGCGGCAGCAGGAGACGGGAGCTGAGGCAGAGCCGCAGAGCGGAGCATACGGCGTTTGTACAGCTTCCCAGTCCTTGCACGCCAGTTTTCCTCTCCCACAATTATTTCCATCTAAATATAAGTCTGTATATATAGAACAACTACGCGTCTGCATGGATGTTCTCCCGGAGCCGAGGAGGCAGAGAACACCGGGGTTATGCAGCACTTGCTAGCGGCAGCTCCCCGGCAGCAGCAGAGGGCGAGCGGTGTGCCAGCTCCTGGGCACCCCAGCGAGCTGGGACACCTTGGGGGACAAGGACAACACTGCTCACCCCACACTGCCCACCTGCCCTCCAGGACCACCGGCCCCACAGCACACGGGGGCTCCTCTCGGTGTGGTTGCTGCCTCTCCCCTTGGGACGCACGATATGGGGGACGCACAGGGGCTCGCAGCCCTGCCTGCCCCATGCTGCTCCCTGTTCCCAAAGCACCCCAATCCCTACCCCCTGGCACCCGTGGCCTGGGCTCCAGAAAGCCACCAGCCTGGGGGACTACAGCGTGCCCGGGGGCTGCCCTGAGCCACCCTGGGCCTGAGAGCAGTCCCCAGGTCCCTCCGCAGGGCTTCCCTCGCAGCCACCCCGCATTTGTGCCACCTCCTGGCATCCCCCCGCACCCGAGGGGCAAAAGGGGGGTCTCGGCGCATCCTTCCCAAGCACAGCAACCTCCTCCTCGCTTCCCTTTTGGCATCTCCCCTTTTCGTTCCCCATCCCCAGCCGCTCGCCACCCAGACCCCCATCCACGTCTCCAGCCCCCCCACGACCCCCGAGCGCGCTCCTCGCGCCGAGCACAACCCGAGCGATGGAAAAAGGGGGGGGCGCGGGCGGGGAGGGGGGCTTGCAGCCCCCTGCCCGCCTCTCCCCACCTGCGGGCTCCGGCGGGGAAGCGAGCCCCGCACCGCACCGCCCCGCAGAGGGCTGCGCTGCCCCTCGGAGCCCGGCGGCGAGTCCCGGGGGGGGTCCCCGAGGCACCCACCCGTCTCCGGGCCGTCAGGGGAGGGGGGCTCCCGGCCCGGGGGGTCCGTACCTGTGCGGGCGCGGCGCGGCTAGCCTCCGCCGGGCGCGCCGCGCACAGCCGGCCCCGTGCAGCCGGCTAGGGTTGGTGGTTGTGGGGGGCACCTCACCTCCTCTCGGCCCCCCCTCCGCCTCCTCCGGCGGCCCCGACGCGCTGCTGCCTCCTCCCTCGCCGGCCGCGGCCGCCGAGGCCGGGGGGGACATGGTGGTGGCGCTGGAGGCGGCGGGGGCGCCCCGCTGGCGATGCCTCCGGGCTGGGCGGCGCGGCCCCGCAGCCGCATTATCCCGGCCGCCGCCGGGCGCTGCCCCCCCGGGAGGCGGCGGGGCGGCGGGGCGGCATGGCACCGGCCGCGCTCCGGGCCCCCCCCGCGGCTCCCGGGCCCCGCCGCAGCGCAACGCCCGCACCCGCACCCGCGCCCGCACCCGCGCCCGGTGCGGCGGAGGGCGGCGGGCGGAGCCGCGGGGGGAGGAGGGACGGCGGGGAGGGGGCGCGGGAGGGGGCGGGGGGCCGGGGGTCACCTTGAGGAGGGAGGGGAAGGGGAGGGAGGGGGC
This sequence comes from Netta rufina, assembly GCF_964035555.1. Classification (NCBI taxonomy): domain Eukaryota; kingdom Metazoa; phylum Chordata; class Aves; order Anseriformes; family Anatidae; genus Netta; species Netta rufina. The sequence continues at coordinate 35,241,128 of NC_140125.1, read as the reverse complement.
GCGCTGCGGGGCGCGGAGCCCCCGGGGGGGATGCGCCGCGCTGGGGCGCACGGCTGAGGGGTGGGTGGGATGTCCTGGGATGGATGCGCCACTGCGGGATGGACACACGGCCCAGGATGGACACACTGCCAGGATGGACACACTGCCATGGGACACACTGCCAGGATGGACACACTGCCAGGATGGACACACTGCCATGGGACACACCACCCAGGACGGACACCCCGCTGCGCCTCTCCCCAGCTCATCCCCACCACACTGGGGACCTCCAGGGGGCTGTAAAAGCTCGGCCCCGCCGGCTGGGGAGGGGGCTGTGGGATGTTCCCGTGGGTAGAAGCAGCTCCAGCAGGGCATGGGACTTCTTTGGGGGGAAGGGAAGGGAAGGGAAGGGAAGGGAAGGGAAGGGAAGGGAAGGGAAGGGAAGGGAAGGGAAGGGAAGGGAAGGGAAGGGAAGGGAAGGGAAGGGAAGGGAAGGGAAGGGAAGGGAAGGGAAGGGAAGGGAAGGGAAGGGAAGGGAAGGGAAGGGAAGGGAAGGGAAGGGAAGGGAAGGGAAGGGAAGGGAAGGGAAGGGAAGGGAAGGGAAGGGAAGGGAAGGGAAGGGAAGGGAAGGGAAGGGAAGGGAAGGGAAGGGAAGGGAAGGGAAGGGAAGGGAAGGGAAGGGAAGGGAAGGGAAGGGAAGGGAAGGGAAGGGAAGGAGGCCCAAGGAGACACACGTCTAGAGGGAAATGATGCAGCCACTGCCTCCTATGGAAAGAGGTGTGGCAGGCGGGGTGCTGCTGGAGGAGCTCCTCTTCCAAAGAGGCTGGGGATGGATTTCCTCTCTCCTTTCCCCTGTTTCCATGGGAACAGCAGCAAGCAGGAACAGCCTGCTCTGAATTTCACTGCCTGCTGCTCAGGCACCCCCCTCCCGACCCTGTAGGCAGATTTGGGCTCTCAGGGGTTTCGGACCCATTCTCGGTGTGTGCACCGTGGCAGGGCAAGGCAAAGGGGCACAAGCCCTCACCTGCTGGGATTCCCATAGCAGCACTGTCTGCTATCAGACGCACACCAGCAGGCATTTGCAAACAATTTGCATCCATGGATGTGTTTCTGCTCTTTGTGGCCGCAGGGGCAGGTGTGGGGTGATCATCCTGGAGGAGCAGCGCTGTTCTCTCAAGGATGGGAAGGAAGAAAAGGTGAATTTGTCCCTGCACTTTTGAATTCATGGTAACCTTTGACTTTGAAATGCTTCAGAGGGGTGCCCAGCACCACCACAAACTGCAAGGAGCATCTCGCTACACGTTACCCATTTCAGGCCCATTACCAGCTCAGACTGAGCCTTGGGATGCGTGCTGCCACCAACCCTTTGGAGCCATCCACGCCACGGATCTCCTACCGGTGGGTTCCTTCCACAGCTACCGGTGAGCCAGAAGGAGGCTTTTTTGTATCGAGCATCTTGGATTGTGGCCCTGGCAGAACGTTTTCTGTGCCTTGGAGGCGACAGTGCCAAGCACATCGTCAGCGGTGCTATTTCTGAGCGAGGTGTCACAAGGAAGTTCTGTGCCCTGCTCTATCCAAACTGAAATTATGCAAGTTCTCAGCCACCTTCTGCACGAAAGAGGCATGTGGCGGGTTTATATCCTCGGAGATGAATCCAAGGGCACAGCTGGTAACGTGCTGAAAAGAGCAGAGCCGCCCCACAGAGAATGGGAGAGAGAAGGCTATAAGGTGCATAGGTCTCTTCCACCTGGTTCACCTTTCTGCAGACCAGCAGGAGAGGTTTTACCTGATTTCCTGGCATGATTCCTTCCCTACACTCTTTCTCCTTGAAATGAAAACACAGGGCTCTAAAACGTTGCCCTCAGTGTCCAGAACCCCACACCACAACTCGCTGCGACAGCCCTGCACTGCAGCTCCTTCAGATACCCTCTCTCCCCAAAGCTCACGCGGCTTAATTCCTGGGAATCAACTTTTCCGGAGAAAACTGAAGGAAGAGGGGCAATGACCGAGGCTGTGCTCTGTGTCACCATCAGAGAGAAAACCCAGGAGTCCTAATTCTAGCACGCTGCACAGTAAACAACTTGGAAAGCTGCATTTGCCACAAACTTCTGTAGCATCATATATATATATACATATATATATATATATAATACTGGTTCTAGCTTTATTATGTCCAAAAGGTCAAGGATGATCAAGCCTTAACCTTTTGTTCCTAAGCAGTCAACAATAGCTAGTGGTGTGCTCCTTCCCCTGTCTCAAGAAGATGTGTAAGAGAAAATCCCCTTGCGTTGGACACGGGGTTGTCTGAGCCTGGAAGCGGCAGCCTATTATATTTAGAAATATCAAAGATATTTTGTGCAGGCTGCGTGAGCCTTCCCGAATGCGTCGCTCCAATTAAGTTACTCCTTACTAACGCAACGAGGGGAGTGTGGGTGATGGGATGCGCTCCTTGCTCCAGTTAAACAAGATCCCTTAGCTGCTGCTGCTTGGCCATATTGACTGCTCTGCTGCCATTTACCTCTGTGATCGCTGTCCTCACAGGAAATCTGTGCCATTAGTCACATTTTTCTCGACTACACTCAGACTGCATGTCTGCTGGCAGGAGATCCAAGGGCGTGTATTTTATTTCCTCCCTTTTTTCATCTTTTTTTGCTTCTTTTTTTTTTCTGTGTGAGGGAAACTCACTGAAACCCACAGGGGTCTTTGCCACCAGCCAAATCACGGATTTGCGAGAGGGAAATTTCTGATGAGAAGGGGGTTTCTGATGAGCAGGAGTGAGGTGCAGCCCGAAAAAGCCGTCCTGTTCGGCATCAGCAGACAGGCCCCACACCTCCACCATCAGGATGCTGGCGGCCCACGGATGTGCCGATTTTGGGACGGTGAGGCAGGTGGTTTTGCTGCTCGTGCTCGGCGGTACATCTCACACACGGGGATTATTGCTGTCCCTGGAAACCCTCAGATTCGTGGTCTCCTCCTTCCCTTTCCAACGAGCTGCCTGTGTGCAGTTTGTTTATTCTCCACCCAGCCCCACGAGAGGCTATTTCTCCATCACCGCAATTATCCGTGAGGCTCCACAGAGGTTTCAGGCTCAGGTTAAATGGCTTTCCTCCCTGCGGCTGCCCGGCAGGCAATCTGGTGCCTCCCTCAGCAATGAAAAGGGGGTTCACGGCCACCCACATGCTGCCTGACAGCCCTCAGGGCATCCATCGGGTCTGACACAACTCCGGAGCAGCGGCGACCTCTCCAAGTGCCCGGAGAGTGGCAGCGGTGTGAGCTTTCCCCTCTCCCTGCCCCCCCGGAGCCAGCCCTCCCTGCTCACCCACCTCTCCCAACCCCTTCCTGGGTTCCTCGGCTGCTTACAGCAGCGTGCCTCGCCCGAGCCTATTCCCAAAGCACCCTGCTGCAAGCGTGGAGAGCCGCAAGCCCTAATTCGGCCTGGCAGCTCAGAGGGTTCGCTCTCCGGAGAGCGGAGCTGAGCGTGCATGAGTAATACCTCGGGCAGCGCCCTGCCGGGGACCAGAGCAGCCGCCTGGAGCACTGCTGGGACAGGACGGGGGGCTGAGACAGCAGGGAGGGGAGCCCCTGCCCCACAACCATCCCCGGGGAGGGAGGAGATGTCTCCTCTTGGCGGGGCGGCCAGGCGCTGGTGACCCTCTGGAAGGCAGTCAGCTTCCCACTGGCTACCAAGGGAGCCCCAGGTGACAAGGTCTCTCACCTCGGGCAGCGTTTCACCAGCTAATTATGCGTGGTTTTGATTATCTGTGCTCCCAGGCCTATCCCATCTGCCATCCCCTCCCCGTTCCTAGCCACATCTGCCGCCTCCCCTGGGAGAGCCGCAGAGCGCACAGACCAGTGCACAGCAAGGCAGAGGGTCACACGAGGAGAGGGAATGACATCGAAATTAAGAACGAAATTTTGTTGAAACGCCTGAGGTTTTTTTTGTTCATTCACTTTGCAGGGATTTCCCTGCCCCTTTATCTCCGCCGTGCACCTTTCTACCCATCGCTGGGCTTTTGGAGGCGCAGGCAGGGGCCACGGTTCCCGTGACATTACGGGAGTGTAGACCAAAAGGAAGGGAGGCAACCACCGTGGACGGCAAGGAGGAAAACTCCGAGTGGGGAAAACCCTGCAGAACTGGGGCAGAACTGGGGCAGGAGCCCCGAGCGGCGTCCTCGGGGACACGCGGTGACACCGTGATGTCAGCCCCAGCCACCACAAGAGGGCAGGCAGCGTTTGCTAGGCCCCTTTCCAAAAAGTGGGTGCCTGAGGAGCACCCCATCTGTCCCGGTCAGCGAGGAACTGTCCTCGCCTTGGGGCATGCATTCCTCTGAAAGGCACGCTCCTGCCTTACCCTGTTGGGCCGCACAGCCAGGTGACCCAGTTTGGTGCACCACAGAGCTGGTTTGCAGCGAGATGCATGGAGCAGCAGCCCGAGGAGAAGCCCTGTCACTTCTCCTGCCGCTTCCCTTGCTCTCCTGGGGCCTCTGCTCCACGTAAGGAGCCCGGTGCGTGTGGTGTTGGAGCCCCAGGCAGAGGTCTGGGCCGCTGCTCAGGGTACCTGAAGATATCCCTGGTGTTGGAAATGCGGTAGGAGCTTTGGGGCCTGGCACCTTTCTGGCCTTCTGCCCTCAGACCAGCCACAGGCTTCATCTCTCTCCATCTCTTTCAGGCTCCTTGCGCTCACCTCACCCGGCAAACAGCCCGAGGTGAGGTGGAGAAGACAAGGGGACGGTGCCAGGCCCAGGCTGCAGCTGGTGTGTGGAAATTGCAGGAAATTGTAGGGCTGTGCCCCCATGGCCCCAGCTGCTCAGGGGCCAGCCTCTGGGCCACTCTTTCTGGGCTGAGTTTGGTGCTGGAGAGGTCACCCGGAGCAGCTCGGAGCGCCATGTGCTGACACTGACCTCTAGCGGGAATGGATTCCTTCCTCTGGGTTTCTCCCTGCGATTTTAGGCACTGGAGTGCCAGCTTCAAGGGGGCTGGAGAGAGCCCAGAATTAGGGCTGCGTTATTTAAATCCTCAGAAGCAAATCACGCTCAGATTTGGCCTCTCCTTACATTTAAATGTGCTCAGTCCCTCCACCGCTACCTGCGCAAAACAGAACAGAAAACAGGAAAGGCATTTGGGAAGGTTCTCGCTGGGTAACCCAGCAGCGGCTGGGTACAAAAAGCTGAAAGAGCAGAAACTCTGGGTGCGAGGGGGCACCTTTTGGCTTCACTCTGGATCCCACAGGACGTGTGAGACTTCTGTGCTGAGCTCGGGCCGGCTGTGATGGCCCAGTCCCCATCCCAGGCCCCAGCCAGACCCAGCCTGACTCTGCCCCGCGTGGGGCTCCGTGGGTTATCAGCTGCAAGCAGCAGGATGAGGAGTGGCAGCTGCAGGCAGGGTGCAGGAGGGGGTGGCGTGAAGGCATGACCCAGATCCGTGCCCTGGTGAGGTGCAGGAGCTTCTTGCCCTTAGCACTTGGCATCTCGCACCCAGGCAGCGCAGCACGACCGGCGAAACCGAAAGAGAACCTGAGCGTGGGAGGAAAAACTTGTGACAGGAGGCTACTGATGCCCACGGAGACTTCCTCTGCCCGCCTCCTGCTGCGCTGCCCCTGTCCTCGTGGCCCTAAACCTCCCTTCCTGCCCGCCCGGAGGCACTTGTCACGGGCAGCTTGCTGGCAGCGAGCCTGCGGTCGGAGGGCTGGCTGGCTGGTGACGCAGAGCCGAAGCGGCAGCTGCAGCCCAGGAGGGGAAGTCCTTGGCACTTTGCATGCGGCTGCTGCGAACTCTGCCCCGCAGCCACCGCCGAGCTGTGCCCAGGTGAGCTCCCGTGCAGGTGCGGGGCACGAGCGGGACCGTCCCCTGCCGCTGGGTCCAGCTGGGGAGGCGTGCGCCTTGCAGAGGGGGAGAGGGACACCGATTGCAAAGGGTCACCTGCCTGCCGAGCTATCTAGGTAGCCTTCTGAGGACAGCCCGTTGCCTGGGGCACTGGAAAGCAGCTGGATAAAGCAGATCCATGAGGAACATGGACAATTTTGCTCTCAGGAGGAGAGCCCTGAGTCAGGAGAGACCTGGTCAGCAGCTGATGGGCACAGCGCCTTGGCCCAGCTGCTGTTTCAGCTTGGTCCTCGCATGCCGCCTGCTCTTGCCCCTGCAGCCCCCCCAGCTCAGCAGCACTGCAGCCAGCCTCGCCACCTGCCTGGTGCAAAGCAACGAGCTGCAGCGTGCACAGAGGGCAAACAAAACCCTCTCGGGGCGCTGCCAGCGAGCACCCCGGGGCTCGGGGACGCAGGAGCCACCCGCCTGGGCACCCCCGGCGCTGGGGGAATCCCGGGCAGGCGGGGCCGGGTGCGGCTGAGTCAGTGCGGGCAGGGGAGGAGGAGGAGGAGGAGGAGGAGGAGGAGAAGGAGGAGGAAGAGGAGGAGGAGGAGGAGCCGCAGCGCTTTGCCTGTGCGCCGGCCGCCGCTCGCTGGCTTTGTGGCCATGAGCCCCCCGCTGCCGGGGGGCCCGGGGCGGGCGGGCGGTGGGCGCTGAGCGCGGAGCGATGGCGAGGGCGGCGGGCGGCGGGTGCCGCAAGGAGGCTGCGGGCTGGGAGGGCGACGAGGGGCAGTGCGACTCCGGCATCGAGTCCCTGCGCTCGCTGCCCGGCGGCCGGGACGCCCCGGCTGGCGTCGAGCCCCCCGTGCCCGCCGAGGAGCCCCCCGAGGAGAAGCGCCCCGCCGAGGAGCCCCCCGCCGAGGAGCGCCTGGACTCCAGCTACGGCTCCGGAGCCCTCCCCGAGGCGCTGCCCCGGCTGCCGCCAGCCTGCGGGACCGAGGAGCCGCCGCCGGCAGCCAAGGGGCTGAGCAGGAGGCAGCTGGAGGCGCTCAACTTCGTCTCGGAGGATGGCGACACGTGAGTGAGCCCAGGGTGGCACGGCACGGCACGGCACGGCACGGCACGGCCCAACGCGGGGTGCTCAGCAGGGAGCTGGGGTGGGAGCGCAGCAGCCAGGGGTGCGGAGCTCCCCGAGCCCCGGGGAGAGCTGGGCTGCCCACCCTGGTGGGTGGCAGAGACCCAAAAGGTTGCCCGTGTGCATGGCGCAACACCCCGAGGCCCGCGGATGGATGGTGGCTCTCTGCTGGAGGTGGCCTTGTGCACCAGCAGCGCTGTGATGTGCACCACGCCGTGACGGAGGGGACTGGCTCCTTTCAGAGGGGACCTGGCTCCTTTCAGGGCAGGGGGCTTCCCGCGGCTGCAGTGCCCTCCTCAAGGGCAAAAGCATTTCACTGGGGTTACTCGCTTTGGCTTCTGGTGACTGCGTTCAGCTAGCCACGGCTCTCCTCTGCTACATCCCCCTCGATGGATGGTTTCCATCACGAGTGCACGCAGTGTGCTCGCAGCTCAGGAGCCTTGCCCCGAGCCCAGGCTGGCACTTAACACTGAGAAATGGTGCAGGAGGAAGAGAAACTCTGAGGCACTGGCAGAAGCGAGGAAACAAACCTCTCGAGTCGTGCCCGTGCAGCGAGCGCGCTGCTGCTGGAGCTGCGGGGAGGCTGGCCTTGGCGAGACGGGAGCGAGCCCGGGTGTTTACTTCCTGGTTAGGAAGGAACCTGCACGGCTGCTAATGAGTTCATTAATGCTCCCTGTGGGATCTGCTCCGAGCACTGGCTGGGAGCCTGGCAGCGAGCAAGCTTTGCCCACGCGTGGCCGCCCACGCTCCCCGGCGGGCGCAGGGACGGTGCTGGCTGCTGCGAGCCGGCCCGGAGCTCCCCTGTGCAGTACTTCACCCTCTGTCCCGGCTGTAACACCACGGCCAGCGTGCCCACAGGGAGAGCCACGGGTATTTTAGGCAGGCCTGTGGAAATACCACGGCAGAAGAGCAGCCCGGGGCTCACCCGGCGGCGGCGTTCGTCAGCGGATGCGGCTGTTTGGAGGCGCCGCGCGGGTCTGTGCTGCCAGGGGGCTGAGCCCTTCACTTGTCAGACTTGCTCGGCCAGAGCCCAAGCTCACGCAAGCTTGTCATTAACTGGGGAAAAGTGAATCGGTGGCGCCCGAGTTGCCCCAGGCAGGAGAGGCGCTCCCAGCGTGCTCCGAATGGCTGCAGTTGCTCTTCTGTCTTCTCTTTACGGCGCAGCTCGGAACAGGAAATCTGCAAAGGGCAAGGGAGGGAGCAAAAAGCCTGCTGGGGCGGCTCGCACAGCTCGGGGCTGGAGGGGTCAGCGCAGGGAGCCCGCTGCCAGTGCTGGAAAGAAACTGTATTCTTGTGGTCGGGGCGGCCAGGCTGCGGGCTCCTGCCTCTTCTATTCCTGGCTCTCCTCCTGACCCTGCGGGAGAGGTGGGTGGCGTTTATATTTAGCACTGCTGAGCATCCAGCACCGCCTCGAGCTGCCGTCGGTTTTGTGTGCAAAAGGAAACCGGGGCTGAGAGCAAAATGCTGTGAAAGTCCAGGGAACGGAGGCCTGTCAGGGTTCCCAAAGGAAAGGGATGAGATGGCCACGGGCTGCATCCCCTCCATCCAGCCAGCCAAACCTGGCGGCTTCTTGTCACCTCGGTCAGCTGCGTGTCTCCTCGCCCGCCGTGCTCCACCGTCTGCCCCAAAGCGGCCCCAGGCTGAGCGAGACCCGTCCCACCATTGCACCCCAGAAGCCTTGGGCAATCACGCTGCTCTGTCACGCTGTAATTCTGAAAACACAACGAGTTCGGGCCTTGGGCTGAGCAGTTCCTGTTTCCCCAGCTGCCCCGGCTTGGTACCCAGCAGCACCCAGAAGGGCACCATGCTTGCCCAGAAGGATCTGGCCAAATTATCGGCTGCCCACGGCCCTGCCCTCCCACCTGCACAGCGGGGATGTTGCGGGCAGCGAGGCGTGCGTGCCAGGGGCTGTGTTTTTCAGCCTGGCACTTGTGGCAGAAGCACACGAGGGGGTGGCAGAGGCGAGGGGCGCGCTACACCAGCTGGAGAGCCAGCAGGGTCTTCCCGGGATGGCTTCCTGCAGGGAGGAGAGCGCTGGTGGATGCAGGGCGAAGGCACGGGGCTAAACCCAAGGGTTTCTCACTTAAAATTATCAGGGGGCCTGCTCGCGTGGGAAGGAAGTTGGGTAACGCGAGAGACGGGGGGGTGACGGCCGGCGAAACGCGTGGGCGCCCCTACGCCAGCAGCCGGCTTCCAAGAAGCCTTTGCAGAAGCCTCAAAAGCCCTCGCCCAAACCGCCCCCGTGTGACCAACAGCCCTCTGCCCTGGGGGAGTCGGGGCTGTAGTAGCTGGGCAAGGGCGCAGAGAGGCAGGCGGGGGCAGGGCTGATGGCTGGGGTGTGCTTAGGGTCAGGGTGTGCGTGCAGAGCGCGAGCCCAGCCAGGGCTGCTCCTGTCCTCCCCAAGCAGTCTCCCCCGAGGAGTTTTGGAAACTCCGTCTCTTCCTCGCAGCCCGGCTCCTCTTTGTGCTGCGCTGCGTCCCGCTGGGATTGCTCGGCATGGAAGCGAGGAGCGGGGCTTTCCAGCGGCAGGGGTGGCGAGCTGCGAGGAGCAGGCAGCGCAGTTGGCGTGGCCTGGCCTCCGAACAAGCTCAACCTTTGTTAGGAGTCACCGAGGAAAACCCCCTCCTGCCTCGCCTCGCCGGCCAGACGCGTGAGCCCGGCGTCCTGGGAAAGGGGTGGGTGTGGGATGGCTCCTTTGGGGTGGGATGGGATGTGAGGGGATGGTCTGTAGCATTCCAGCACTTGGGAAGACCTCCCCGTTTGCTTGGGTCCGTGGCAGCCCCGGCGAGCTCGGGGGAGGCAGGATTGAGAGGTGTCAGCGCAGGAAACCAGGCAGCGCTTCCTCTCTCCGGGGCTGCGCGTTCTGCCTGAAGCCTTTCCCTTTCTTAGGGCTTCTGCCACGGGTACCCCACCCCACGGCGATGCTCCCCGGGCGGTGGTGGGCCAGCTGGTGGCACCGATGCTCGGGGGTCCCCCCGGCAGGCAGATCTCAGCACGCACCTCCTGCAAGCGGGGACGGAGCCCTTCTGGGCAGGCGTGTGTGCGCGGTGGGGAGCAGCACCTCGGGGCAGGGGGAGCAGAGGAAGCCCGACTTCCTCCTTCCAGCAGCGACGAGTGCTGCCCCGTCTGCTGATAAGAAATCACGTGCCGGTGACTCGTGGGCTGAGCTGCGTTAGCAAGGGCTGGGGGAGTAAATTTGGGTAAATTTGGTGATGTTCTGGGCTCCCCGTGACTGTGGTAGCCCGGGGGGGTCTTCCCTGCTGAGCCCTCGCCTGCTGAGGATCGAGCACGAGGCCTCCTCTCGCCTCTTTTAACCACTTTTCCCCCGAAGTTCCTGGCGTCTGCAGGGGTCACACGCTTGCAAACCTGACTTGACGCAGCGAAGGCCTCTCGAGGCCGTGCTGGCGAGAAGTTTTTCCCTGCTCTGATGACTTCAACCTGCCCTCGAGGATGCCTCCTCAGGCTTTCCGCCTGCACAGGCTCACCTCGGCGCTGGGCTGCCTGCACTGCTCCTCCTGGCAGAGAGAGGTTCCTGCTGCTGCCCGAGGAAGCGGTTAGCGGGGCAGGATGAAGGGCTGGAGCAGGGGAGCGGGGCAAGCGTGGAATTCCCCCGCTGTTTTCCTCCCCGCTCGCGCTCCTCTGCCTTGCTGCTGATGCCATTTCCTCCCGCTAACGAGCTCCCCTTGTGCAAAAAAAAAAAAAGCCTGCACGGCTTCCTACTCCTCTGCTCAGGCGAAACGGGGAGCTGGGAGCAAATTGTTCCCGTGGACAGCACGGGTGCACCTAAACGGGGACCTCCTGGGACGCGGTGCTGCCGGGTGCTCGACCCGGGGGCATCCCAAGGGGCAGCCCTGACCCCCTGCCCGTGTGCGTGGGCTGGCAGCCTTCCCCCTGCCCACAGCCCCTCTATTCGCTCGCTGCCCTTTCCAAAACTCCCCGCTGGCCTCTCCAAAAGCTCTCCGTGGCCAAGGCTGCTCGCACACGTGCTCCCCGTGGGCTCATCCCGCCCCGCTGGCCGCTGCGCGATTCCCCCGGCAGCTCGCTGCCCCTGCAGCCGTTTCGGGAAGTTGAGGCCTGGCGGATGAGGAAAGAGGGGAACGAATGCAGAAACGAAAGCACGGCAGGAGGCTGTGCCTGGGTGGAGAAGGAAGACACAGGGGGTGGAAAATAAAAATAGAAATAGAAATGCAGTCCTGCGAAGCGGGCACGTCCCAGCATCGAGGTGAAAGGCTGAGCTCCGGGAAGGGTCGCTGGCGGTGCAGCCTCCGCCCCCCCTGCAGCAAAGATGTCCAAATTTTGGCGTCAGCTTCCACGCTGGGCTCACGTGGAGCTGCAGGGCTGCCCGTCCCGGGGCGAGGGAGGTGCTGCTGGGGTTTCCACCTCCCCCGTGTGGCCGCCCCACCTGTGCCCGCGTGGGGACGGGGTGGCGTGGGGCGCGGGGGATTCCTGAGGGGTGCTCCCCCCCCCTCCGGCACGCCGCCTCTGGGCACAGCTCTCTCCCCCGGGAGCCAAGTTGGGCTCTGGAAAGTGAAAGCAGCAGGGGTTTAAAGTTCAACCTGAATGGCTTCGGAAAGTCCCTGGGCTGAGCTGAGGGCTCCGTACCTGCTAGCGGCACATCCTGCCCTCCCCTCGCACGTGGCGCCCGGGAGCGGGCTTGGAGAAGCAGGGGCTGTCCCCGGCAGCGGGCAGAGGCCACCCTGGTGCAGGTGCAAACCCATCGGGGCATCTCCCTGCCCTGATTGCTCCCTCGGGGCCATGGGAGCCCCGCTGAGGGCAGGGGGAGCACCTGCAGCTGGTCCCGGTGTGGACTCCACCAGCCCCCTGCCCTCCCCATGAGCATCGGCGGTGCGGGGTGCACTCGGCGGCCTCGTGGAGGCAAAATGTGGGTGTCCTCTGCTTCCCACGGGGAATTCCCTGCTGCGTCGTGACCTGGGGCTTCCCCGGGGACGCGGCCCTTTGGGCACAGCCTCTCCGCAGGCAGCGGGGTGAGGAGGAACTTGCTTGTTTCGCCACCAAAAATGGGGCTCGCCTGAGGGTGCCTGGGGTGCCAGGTGCTGGCTTGGCCCGTGGAGGAGGTGGCTTTGCTGGGCTGCTCGGGCTCTGCGCCCTTCCACCTCCCTCCTGCCTTCAAGAGCTGTCCTGCACCTCCACCCCACGCCCTCCTGGGGCCCAGACCCCTGTGCAGGAGGGGCTGGGGCACAGCAGGTTAGCGAGGCCGGGCTGGAAACTCCCTCCGGGCTCGCTGCTGCTGCTCTCACTTCTGTTCTGACTGCGCGTGGACAGCGAGGACCGGGGCGAAACCCGCACGAGCATCACGGCAGGAAGGGGAAGGGACGAGTGGGATGGGAAGGAAATCTGCCCTCAGGTTGGGGCAGCCCAGGCTGCCGGGGCGTCAAACAGCCGTGGGTGCCGGGGACTGGGGCTCTCTGCCGGCCACCAAGCTCTGCGGGGAGCTCTGGTGTCCCTCTGCCCGGCGCCAGCATTGCCAAAGGGGAAGGATGTGGAAGGGAGAAGAGGAAATCGGCGTGGGCTGGCGGAGAGGCTGGCGCGGGGATTGTGCCACACAGGTGGCCTTGGATCGCTGCCGGGCTCCTGCCTGGCTTTTGCTGACCACCCTGGTGCAGGGGAAAGCAGAAGTGTCGTCCTGCACGGCCAGCAGCGGGGAGCTGGAATTCCCCTGGCAGCCACCCGGCTCCAAGCCTCCCACCCAGCGGCCAAAGCCAGCCCTCGGGCTCTCCGCTACGCCTCCCGGCCTCGTCCATCCTCCCAGGGCTGGAGGCCCGTCTGCGTGATGGGGCCAGAGAGAGGACCCGCCGGTGCTCAGAAGGGACAGATGGGTCACGTGGGACTGATTTTTCCTTTTTTTTTTCCACCTCTGTCCCCTCTGCAGGTTGGTTCACCTGGCCATTATCCACTGCGCCCCCGATGTGGCTCTCTTCTGCATTGCTCACCTGCCCAGGGAGATGCTGGAGACCCAGAATGACTTTTTCCAGGTATGTGGCTGTGATGGGCAGAAGAGGAGGGCGGGTGCCACCCCGAGCAGGCACCCAATCCACCTGCCCTTTCCCCGGGGGTTCCCCACCCACACGCCGCAGAGCACGGCGAAGGTCCCGTGTGAGCAGTCCCTTTTCGGGGAGGAGAAAACCCAGGGGGAGGGAATCGGCATCTCCCAGCACTGAGTGTGAAGGGATGCCCCCCCAGCCCCTTAATTCTGCCCCCTGCTCCTCGCCAGACCCCGCTGCACCTGGCCGTGTACCTGGAGCAGCCCGTTGTGGTCGAGGCGCTGATGCGCAAGGGAGTCAACCCGGGGCTGCAGGACCGCAACGGCAACACCCCGCTGCACCTGGCCTGCGAGCAGCAGTACCTCTACTGCGCCCAGCAGCTGCTGCAGGGCACGGCCGAGCCCCCCGAGCACCACCAGGACCTGCAGCTGCAGAACTGGCAAGGTGAGACCTGGATGGCGACGGCTCTGCTTCGCCTACGCGCGAGCCTGGCCGCGCGGGGTGCTGAGGGTGGCTCTCTCCTGTCTCCCCGCCCCAGGCTTGGCCTGTCTGCACATCAGCACCTTGAAGGGGAACATCGAGATGATGTCCCTGCTGCTGCAGAGCGGCGCCAACATCGACGTTCAGGTGAGGACGGGCTGCCGCGCGGACGTCCCCCGGCTTTGGGGCAGGGAAGCGCTCCGCTTGGATGGGGTGGAGAGGAAGGATCAGGGCGGGTGGGGGGCTCTGGGGACCCTACACCCACGTCCCTGTTGTCCGCAGGAGGGCACGAGCGGCAAGACCCCGCTGCACCTGGCGGTGGAGTGCTGCAACCGCAGAGCCGTGCAGTTCCTGCTGCTCAACGGGGCCTACGTGGACGCCCAGATGTACAACGGCTGCACCCCGCTGCACCTGGCCGTGTGCCACAGGGACGCCGCCATCGCCTCCATCCTCTCGCACTCCGGGGCTGACACCCTGCTGAGGAACATGGAGAACGAGACGGCCCAGGACCTGGCTGATGGCAACGACGACGTGAGTGCGGGCAGTGCTGCCAGCCCCTCGTGGGGCGGCACCTCCCCGGGGAGGCGGGTGGCCGGGGGGACCGGCGGAGAAGCAGCCTGGATGCTGACACAAAAAAACCTTTGGTCTCTGCAGCTCCTCGCCTTGCTGCCCTTCGACGACCTGAAGATCTCGGGGAAGCCCGTGGTGTGCTCTGAGTGAGCGGCTGGACTCCTTGGCCCGGCGGGCAGCCTCCTCGCCCCGCGCTGTTGCCCTGATGCCCGCCGGGACCCTGCCTGCCCGCGGAGCCATGCTGGGAGACGTCTCACCCTCCCGGGAGAGATGTTTTGTTGGCCTCAGGCTGCCTTCCTGGACGGTGGGAGGTGGCACCATGAGCACTACACATGGGGAAGGCTTTTTTTTCTAGGCTTCGTGCCCAGCAGGACTGAATTTCCCCTCCCTGCCACGGGTGTGAATCGCTGGGCTCTGCGGGCTCCCGCTTGCCCCAGGTTGGAGCAGGAGAGGACTCCTTTATCACACCGCAGAGGGGACGGAGCGTCCCCTGGCACCCCAAACACCAGCAGAACAAGTGTGGGGTGAGCAGGAACCCCTCGCTCTAATAAACGTTTGTTCTGACTGCGGGCGCCCCAGGTCTCGTGTGATCCAACCCACCCCGCTCCCCGCCTGGCACCACGGTGAGGGGCAGCGGGGAGCAGAGGGGAGCGGGGAGGAGGGGGGATCCCCGCCTGCAGAGCCTGTTTCGGGTTCACGGGGGGGCCCAGCCCTGTGCTTGGTGCTCTGTCCCCCCACCAAGCACTCGCCATGGGGGCTGAAAAGGCAGAGCACGGGAAGTGCCAGAAATGGGGTGACGGATCCTTGCTTCTGCTACCACGCCTGACGTCCCGCTGCCACGGTTCCTCTTCTGCACCCAGTGTGAAAGATCCCGACCCACCTCCTGGCGCAGGAGGTTGTCTAAAAGCTGTGCGTTCCCCCATGGCAGGCTGATTTCCACACCCCTCCTGCTGCTCGCCTCCCTCCCCTGCCCCCTCTGCAGCGCACGCCCCAGGGAACCAGCCCCGTGGGTGCTGCGGGGAGGGAGGCAGGAGCTGCCTGACCCCACCTGGGCTGGGGAAATCCCCCGCTTGCTGCTCCCATCGCCTGGGGCAGGGCTTTGGGGGGGAAGGAGATGCCCCAGAGCCGCTGGCCTTCCTCATCCCTTCTTGGAAGGACGGGCGTGAGGGAACGTGGCCGGGAACAGCAGCACCTCCCCGGAGCTGCCCAGGGCGCTTCAGCAGCCATGGGGGAGATGGCTCGGCACCAGCTTGGGGTGGGAGGCAGGGAGGGAGGGAGGCGGAAAAAGCCAGAATCGAGCCATCTGCACTTCGTATTTTCTTTTTTTTTTTAATAAAAGTGTGGTGTTTTTTTTTTAAACGAGTGTCACAAGATGCTTCTGGGCGGCCTCGTGGGGGCCACCTCTACCTGTGTGCGGGGTGTTTGGGGTGTTTGGGGTGTTTGGGGTGTGGGGATGGTGTGGGGATTTGGGGCTGTGGGGCCTGCCGGGCGGCCCGAGGCCTCCCCGTGGCGGTGCCCGGCCCCTCCGCGGCGGCAGGGGGCGGTGTGGGGCGGGCGGCAGGGGCATGGCCGCCGCCGGGAGCGGGCCGAGGGCAGGCGGCCGGGAGCGGGGCCGGGCCGCAGCGGGCCGCAGGTGGGCAGCGGGGGGCGAGCCCGGGGGGCGAGCCCGGGGGCCGGGGCCGCTTCTCCTCCTCCTCCGGGACCTGAGGGGGTGGCGGCAGCACGGCGGCGCCGAGCGGGGCCCGGCGGCTTCCAGCCCCGCTGTGGGGAAGGGAGACGTGGCCGGCGGGGAGGGCGTGGGGCTTTGCTCGGCTTCGCAACCCCAAATTCCCAACCCCAAGGCGCTGAGGTTGACGGCAGGGCCGGCAGGGGGGTGTTGGGGGGCATCCTGAGGAGCCCCGGTTTGGCTGGGAGATGGGACGGCGACAGGGCGAGCTCCCCCCCCGGGCAGCCCCGCAGCTGCCCACACTGGGCTCAAGCTGCAGGATTTGAGGGGTTGGTAAAATCCTAACCCCAGCCTCGCCCAGCCCTGCTGGCTTCCCGAGGGGCAGCCCGCGGGGAGGGGAGGCTCGGCTCGGAGCTGCTTTCTGCCCCAGAGCAGCCCTTTAGGTTCAAACACCCTCTCCCATCCTGGGAGCCCCGGCTTCCCAGCGCGAGTGCTCCCGAGCCAGAGCAAACACCGTGAACAGCTGCTGACGAAGTCCCAGGGGCCTTTCCTGCCCGACATCTCTGGGGTGGGATCTGGGTGCTGGCGGCGTGCTGGTAGTAGCCCACCGCCCGCCTCCCCGTGCCCACAGATTTTGTGTTCCCCTCGTGCTGGCTGCGCTCCCCGCCATGGCTGCTGGGGAAGAGTTCCCCCCTGCCCTGCAGGACGCCTGGGGGGACTTCTGGCTCTTCCGTTTCTTCGTCAACGCTGCTGGCTACGCGAGTATCGTGGTGCCAGGGTTCCTCCTCATCCAGTACTTCAAGAGAAAGAACTACCTGGAGACAGGTAAGGGCAGCAGCTTCCCTTCCACCTCCTGCCTCCCCCGCGGTTAGCAAGGAGGGAGGCTGTGCCTCTCCGGCTGTGGTGGTGAATTCTCTTCTCTTACCCCCTCCAGGCCGAGGCATTTGCTTCCCTGTCATCAAGTCGTGCGTGTTCGGCTCCGAGGTGAAGTCCGCACACCCGGACGATGGCTCCCTGCCGCCCCGAGCAGAGCCCACGGAGTCCTCCACAGCCCGACAGGTCCTGAAGCTGCTCTTCTGTGCTGCTGGGCTGCAGGTAGGCACCCTGCACATTTCCATGGCCTTCCTGCTCCGGGAGGCGCAGCTGGACACTGGGTTTGTGCCCCCAGCCCCTTGAAGGCCAAGGATGCAGCGCTGTCCTGGATGGCTGGGCTGGAGGCAGGGGCACAGCCTCTCCTGCGGGGCTGCTGCGTCACCTCGGAGCTGTTCTGCTGGTGTCATCTGAGTTGGGACAGCTTGTCTGTCTGAGCCATGAATAGGGAAAACTCTGAGTGTCAGCAGGGTTATTAGGGCTGCTTTTGTTCCAGCCCTTATCAGAGCAGCAGGTAGTTTGAGCCCGCTTAATTCCCAGGGTCACCTCTGGGGGCTGCTGCGTACTGCTGCCCTTCAGCTACAGAAAAAAAAAAAAGAGGAATTTTTAATTTTAGCTCTCTCAGGTCTCATCTACAGCTGAAGCTTTTTGGGTCTGTGAGGACTAAAAATAATTTCTGTGCTACGAAACCCGCAGCCAGCAGAATACTCCCACATCCTGGCCTACTGTTCGGTGCCCACGCAGCCGTGCTGCGAGGACACCCCCAAGTCATTTCGTGTCTCTGCACCGCGGTTTCTCGGGAGGGGATGGATGATGGGAGAGGTCTGTGCTCCTTTTGGGAGGTGCTGTGGCACCAGGGCTGCACAAATAGCAGAGGTGACAGCCAGTGATCATCCCCAGAGGAGCATCTCATCTGCTGGGTTTAAAACTAGGTTTGATTTGAATGGGCCTGGGGAGTTGGAAGTGAAAACCGATGCGGAGGCCACTGGGAGAGGCGCCAGGCCCTACTGCAGGGAGCTGGCACCGAACCCACGGCAAGGCATCGGTAACGTCCCCCGGCCCTGCCCGCATGGTTCAGCAGGCAGCTCAGAACAACTGCTCCTTGTGCGCTGGGGTGTCGCTCTGTGGGCTTTTCTTCCCGGGAGGAGGCTGAAAACGGGGCAGGGCTGGTTCAGTTCGGGACTGGCTGTTCCCAGCTGTGACCACGAGGAGCAGCGGGCTGGCCCCGTCCTTCCTGCCCCAGCAGGGCCCTGAGTCCGTGCTCCTCCCGCTTCGCAGGCCTCCTACCTGACATGGGGCGTCCTCCAGGAGCGCGTGATGACGAGGACGTACGGCGCCACCGAGACGGACCCCGGTGAGAAGTTCAAGGACTCCCAGTTCCTCGTCTTCATGAACCGCATCCTGGCCTTCACGGTGGCCGGGCTGTACTGCGCCCTGACCAAGCAGCCGCGCCACGGGGCGCCCATGTACAAGTACTCCTTCGCCTCCCTCTCCAACATCCTCAGCAGCTGGTGCCAGTACGAGGCGCTCAAGTACATCAGCTTCCCCACCCAGGTGCTGGCCAAGGCCTCCAAGGTGATCCCAGTGATGATGATGGGCAAACTGGTGTCCCGCAAGAGTTACGAGTACTGGGAGTACCTGACGGCCGCCCTCATCTCCGTGGGGGTCAGCATGTTCCTGCTGTCCAGCGCTCCCCACCGGCACGCCTCCACCGTCACCACTTTCTCGGGCGTGGTCCTCCTGGCCGGCTACATCGTCTTCGACAGCTTCACCTCCAACTGGCAGGACGCCCTCTTCACCTACAAGATGTCCCCCGTGCAGATGATGTTCGGCGTCAACGTCTTCTCCTGCCTCTTCACGGTGGGCTCGCTGCTGGAGCAGGGCGCCCTGCTGGAGTCGCTGCGCTTCATGGCCCGCCACTCGGAGTTCGCGGCCCACGCCGTGCTGCTCTCGGTGTGCTCGGCCTGCGGCCAGCTCTTCATCTTCTACACCATCAACCAGTTCGGCGCCGCCGTCTTCACCATCATCATGACGCTCCGCCAGGCCTTCGCCATCCTCCTCTCCTGCCTCATCTACGGCCACACCGTCACCGTGGTGGGCGGGCTGGGCGTCGCCGTCGTCTTCCTGGCCCTCTTCCTCCGCGTCTACGCCCGCAGCCGCATGAAGAAGCGCAGCAAGAAGCTGCCGCCCGGCGACACCCCCGCGCAGAAGGTTTAGGCAGCCGGCGCCCCTCCGAGCTGTGCCCGCTGTCCCGCCTCCGCCGGGGGACCCCGCCGAGGAGCGGGGTCGGGGTAGGGGCAGGCTGGAGCAGCGACTCGCTTTTCCAACTGCTTTTCCCGGGGAAGGGGCTGCGGCGAGGCCAGGCTGCCGCAGCCCCAACCCTTTTTCTTTGCCTTAACGGGTCGGAGGCTTCCAGCCGAGGCACTGGGGGAAACCAGCGTGGAGCTGCTGGTGCCCCTGCCCCGCCCGCGCCTCGTGGCGTCCCTCCAAGGTCACTGATTGAACAAGGGAGCTTTTTTTTCCCAGCCCCGTCTTGCCTCTGGCTGACACGTCTCCACATTTCGGTCACGACTCCAGGGCTCAGCAGGAGGAAGCAAAACACTAGCGCTGCCTTGGGGACGGCCCTACGACGACGAGGGAAGCGCCGAGCTGAGCCTGTGCCGGGGCTGGGAGCAGAGGACAGAAGCTGCCAGCCCCTCCAGCCCCCTTCCCAGGAGGTGCTCCAGGTAGGACAGGCGCGGCTCTGAGGCAGCCCGTCCTACCCCAGGCCTGGGATCTGCTCCGGGCGAGCTGGAGTCGAGGCCAGGACCTCAGAGTTTGGGTTCGGCCGTCCCTCGCCCCAGCTCCACGTCCCTTTTCGCAGCTCCCCAGGCTCGCTGAGCCCTGTAGGTTACTTTTCGGTTCCAGCCGCTGCTGTTACAGGCCAAAGGCCGCAGCACCCAGAAGCCCGGGGGCACCTCTAGGCTGCTTCTGGGCCGCGTGGTTGCCGTTCAGAGAAGCACAACCACCACCCACCCTCCTCATTTTGCATCTTTTTTTTTTTTTTTTCCCTGCCAACTGGAGGCACTGACCCCGGCTTTCTTAGGGTCTTGCCAGAGCCCCCCCAGTGCCTGGAGGCCCGCGGGAGGGGGCAGAGCCCGCTGCAGTGCCTTGTCCCCGCGCCGCAGGGGATGGAGCATGTGGCCACCAGCAGGGAAGGGGCAGGGGTTGCCGCTCCCAGTGCTCTTTTTTCCCCAGGAGCCCGGCGTTTCGTGGCTGCCCCCGGCCTCCCCCCCGCGAGCTGACTGAGAAGCCAGCAGGTTTTGGTACTTTTGAAAGGCAACTTTTTTTCCTCTATTTTATTAAATTAAAGATATGCTGCATATAGTACCCTGGGGGTAAACGTTCTTTTATTTTTTTTATTTTCTCTACCTGGAAGGAGGGGAGCAACCCTCCCTAACCCCTCCCCAAGTCTCTCTGGGACCACAGAGCAAGATCCCTGCAGGCACAGCTGGGCAGCACAGTCAGGGAACAGAATTTACGGGGTACACGTGCACCAACACCAGCTCCACACACCCCATCCACCCGCCCAGCACATGCCTTGCGAGAGCCCTGGGACTCGGTGTCCCTTCCCCTGCCAAACCCAGGAGCTGGCGTGGCAGAGGGTGACAGCCCCACAGCTGGGGCAGTGCGAAGGGCACGTGAACCAGAGGTGCTGCCTCTCGGCCATGCAGGAAACTGGAAAAAGACATGGAGCAGCAAGATGCCGAGCCCAGGAGCAGCAGGACACGGGTGGGAGGGAAGGTGGAGGCCAGCCCGCAGCAGCGTGTGCTCACAGCCTGGCTCAGCGTGCCCAGCTGGCAGGCACAGCTTGAAAATGTTTGTTCCTGGGCTGCGGAGCTCTGGCCGAGCTGCTGCCCAGCTGGGGATGAGCCCTGCACAGCAGGGCCCGTGTCACCTACCTGCACGGCACGCCCCGCAGGGCTCGGGCACCGACACCATACACAAAGGGCCCCCCCGTGTAAACCCAGTCCAGTTGGTACTTTAATTCCAGTAGAACAACATCAGAAAAATACATGAGAGAGAACCAAGCCGACCAAAAGACACCCTGCTCCGGGGAGGGAGCAGCTCAGAAGGGCTCTCCCCACCTGACGGACTGAAAGCCCCAAGGACAGGCAGCCTGGAGCTGCCCGAGGCACCCACTACTGACAGACAGGGAACCGTGACTCCCTTCCTCCCCCCCCAAATCAAAGGGAATCCAAAGACACCCCCGAGGGGTCAGCAGCAGCCGGGGGGATCAGCCCCCTTCCCAGCGGTGAGGTGGGTTGGAGGCCTGGCAGGAGACACAGGAGGTTTGCCCCTACTTTGGTCCACCTCTTCCATGCGGGATGTGTTTTCCTCTCCCTCCAGAGCGGGGATTTCATCGGGGGGAGCTGCGCTGGGCTCCTCTGCGGACACCTCATCTTCATCAGTGCCTAAAAGGAGAGGAGAGGGACAGGAGAGGGGGGTCAGCACCTTCACAGTGACTGGCAGCAGGTTAAGATGACCCCATTATGAGGAGACCCGCAGTAAGCTCAACGCTGAGCTTCTCCTCAGTGTTGAGGATAAGCAGGGATCCTCAGAGCAGCTCCAGGATTGCTGCACGGAACGGTCTGGACAGCTCAGCCAGCGCCTCCAGCACCTACTGCGCGTTCCCCACACTGACCCTCTCCCATCAATGCACGTATTTGGGTCAGTGCCCCTTGCCTGCAGCCTGGGGCAACATTGAGTGGGGCCCAGGAGCCCTCAGCTCTGTACCAAAGCACAACAGAAGTGATGGCTTTGGGTACACGCTGGAAAGGAGCCCCCTGTCTCTGCCAAGAAGCTAGCATGGCCCAGGACCCACCTTGACAGCCAGGTGGTCCCCCCAGTCATTGGTGAGGCTTTTGTAGAACTCGCCGTTCTCTTCCTGGGTGATGTCATCAGGGTTGCAGGTCCAAATAGGCTTGGTCTTGTTCAGCTCCTCCTGGTCAATGTATTTCTCCTTAATTTTCTTGGTCTTTTTCTTCTTGCTTTTATCTCCTTCCTCCTCATCAGAGCCCACATCCTCAATTTTGTGTTTCTCCTCATCCTTGGACTCCTCTTCTTCTCACCTTTCTCCTCCTCTGCCTCATCATCACTGATCTTTCTCACACTCCTTCTTCAGCTGTGGAGGAAAGGACAAGAAAATCAGCACCACAAGCCCAGGTCTAGCACCAAGCGAACATCACCAGGAATCCTTCTCCATGTGAGGTATCCTCCTGGGTGCAATACAAGGCCCAACCCATGTAACACCTGGAAATGGAGCTTATCACCAGGGCAGCCCTCACAGCCCTTCCAGGATCTACATAACCAGGAACTGTTCAAGGGAATAGCAGGCAAGAAACCCTCCTCTCTCTGTGGCTGGTCTGGATGACCCCCAGCTGCACCAATACAAGTCCAACAGTGTGGCTGAACATTTCACTTCCAGTTAGCCCCCAGCCTCATACTACCTCTAGCAACACAAGCTGGAAGCTGCTCTTTCCTAGCTGCTCCCTCCTCTCACCCCCCCTCACTCCTCCCTCCAGCCTTTCCGGGATCCCCCAGTTCTTCTCTTACATACATGAAGCGTGATGGGGTAGCCCATGAACTGGGAGTGCTTCTTCACCACCTCTTTGACCCGCCTCTCCTCCAAGTACTCTGCCTGGTCTTCCTTCAGATACAAGTTCACTTTGGTGCCTCATCCTATGGGCTCGCCTGTAGTGTGAGACGACAAGGATTTGTGCTTCAGGGCACTGCGTTAAAGGGCAGAGTACAACATGGACTAACCCCTTGAGCCTAACCGCTGCTTGGTATCTCAACATTACCATGAGTGATTAATCGGACAGTCCAGCTCTACGGAGCACCAGGGAAAGGGTCATGCCCAACAGCAAGACACACTTGGCTTTGTGTGACACATACCGTGGTCAGACCAGACAGTGAAGGAGCCCCCAGCTGATGACTCCCAAGCGTTGTCACTGCTCATCGTTGTCGTGCTTGGTAATGACAACCACCTTCTCAGTAGGCAGAGTAGAAACCCACACCAAACTGCCCAACCACGGAGATGTCTGCACCAGCCTGTGGAGGTGGAGAAACACTAATGGAGCAGGGAGGACATGGGAAAGGTGTGCAACCGATTCAACCAACAAAGAGCTGCATCAGTATGCACACATTAAGGAGCAAGTGCTAGCAGGCAGCCAGCCCTACTCTCAGCACCTCCCTGCTGCTGTGGAGGTGGAGATGGAGAAACACTGCAGGAGGCCAGCAGCTCCCACAGCCAGAAAGGCAGCAGGGCTGGGGTTATACAACAACGCCAGACTGTGCCCAGGCCCTTGGGATCCCAGACACCCCCTAACAACCCACCTGCAGGGCTTCCATGAAGGCCTTGGTGCCGGATTTGGTGATGATGCCCAGGTTGTTGATGAGATCAGCTTCCATCATCCCGATGCCCGTGTCCACCAGGGTGAGCGTGCACTCCCAGGGGCTGGGGACTAGGTCGATGGCGAGGTCCTCACCGCTGTCGAGCTTTGAGGAGTCGGTCAGGCTCTCATAGCGGATCTTATCCAGCGCCTTGGGGACAGGGCGATGCCTCCCGCTGCCTCCCTGCTCAGCACCCCCCTCCCCTCACCGCCACGAGCCCTAAGCGTCTCCCAGAGGGCCCCAGCCGACAAGGGGCTGCTCACGCCGGAGGCGTTGGAGATGAGCTCCCGCAGGCTGAAAGGGGCGCTAGAAGGGGACAGGGACAGGACGGGGACGGAAGGGTAATGCCCGGCCCACCCCTCTCCCCGCTCCTTACCTGGCCGCCCGCGATCGCCCGCCGCGAAATGCGAACGCAGCCCCCCGGCCGCCCTTTTATAGGCTGGGCGCCGCCCCGCCCCAGCCGCCGGCTCCCTCCGCCTTAAAGCGGCCACGGACCGCGCTGCTTCCAGCCGCCGCTCAGCGGAGCCTCGTCACGGCCTCCCAACCCTTCTCTCCTCCTCATATCTCGTCAGATACTCAGGTGCCCTCCTCTCCGCGCTCCCACCCGGCTCAACGCGGCAGTCCTGTCGGTGGGCCCCCCAAAGTGCCCGTTTAACAGCAGCGTGCTGGCAGGGGGGCGAGGGACTACTTCCCGCGGCCGGCGGCGGAGGAGCACAGCGGAGAGATAAGAGTGCTGCGGCTCTCGCAGAGTCTTCCAGACGGCCGCGGGCGGCCGTGGGGGGCGGTGGGGCCGCGCTGCTGCGGGCGCTCGGCTCAGCCTGTGGGGCTGTGAGGGGCTGAGGGGTCGGGCACGGTGTGGGGCACGGTGTGGGGCAGGCTGAGGGGTTGGGGACCTGTCAGGGGGGATCCGGGTCGGCAGGGGGCGCTGGGTCCTGTTGAGGAAAGCCCCTGCAGTGATGGAGACGGACACAGGGACGCAGGTTTCGGTCTTTTTTATAGAAAACGGGTACACTGAGAGACACGGGGGGGGGGGGGGGGCAGGCGGGGAGCTGCCCCCTCTCCTCTCTGCAGGGGGGACCTGCTGCGTGGTACGGGGGGGGAGCCGGGAAGGAGCTGCAGGGTCTGTGGGGGGGGCACCGGGGCAAGGAGAGGGGCAGGAGGCGAAGCGTGGGGGCTGCGCGGTGGTGCTGGCCCCCGGTCACGCCGCGGGGGCGTCCCCGGGCCGCGGGGTGCGTGCTGCGAGGAGAGGGGAGCGAGGCGCTGCGGGCAGGAGGGGCGGTAACACTGGATGCTGCTGGCCTTCGAGCCCGCCTGGCAGCGGTCGAGGGGGTTTGGCACGGCTGGGGGGAGCGACACGGCACGGCGGGCAGCAGGAGCTGGGCTGAGGTCCCAGGGGTGTCACACGCGGCACGGGGCAGGCGAAGGCACGGAGGCCTGAAGGCAGCGCGCGGCCAAGCGTGGCAGGAGCCAGCCCGGCCCTGGAGGAGTGGAACCGTCCCCGGGTGTCAGGTCTGCCCTGGCAGGGGCAGGCGCGGGGCGCTCAGGTGTCCGGGGCCTCGGAGGAGGAGGATGCGGAGCCGTCGCGGTGTCCCTGCACCCTCGGGGTGCCTCTGCTAGACGAGGATTTGGAACAGGAAGGAGATGGCGGCTCCCAGGGCCAAGCCCAGCGCCAGGAAGAAGGCCATGACCGCGCCGGCTGTCTCCGCTTCGTGGGCCAGCACTTTCCTAGGGGAGAAAACACGTGTCAGGCCCCTTCCCAAGACGCACGCCCCGTGCCCTGGCATCAGCTCTGCTGAGAGGAGGCCACCGAGGAGGCAGAGGCTGTGTTCCTCCACGGCAGGAGGCCAGCAAGAACAAATCCTGCCTTGCTCCGAGCATCTACCTCCAAACCCCGGGCTCGCAGGAGAGGCAGAGTGCATGGAGCACCCACTGCTGTAACCGGCTCTTCCCCCGCCCCCAGCCCGTACTCACTTGGGCCCGAAGCACATGCAGAGGCTGGCCAGGTAGCCGTTGGAGATGGAGAAGAAGATCATGAAGATGATGTACCAGGCGTCATGGGAGAAGATGACGGGCAGGTAGTTGCGGGGCTGCACGTTGCACAGCATGAAAAGGGGGATGAAGACAACGCGGAGGAACACCAGCAGTGGCAGGAGGTAGCTGTCCTTGCCGGGCTGGGGGAGAAACACGGGGCGCTGAGCAGCTCTGAGGTGGCTGGCACAGCAGCAAGGGCTGCAGAGGCTGTCCCTGCCGCGCTGTGGCTGCGGAGGAGCCACACCGAGCTGGAGAGGACTTGGTGCTCTGGGGTCGGAGCAGCCCCTGGAGGTGGCAGCACTCTGGGGCTGGCGCAGCTGAGGGACGCTTCCTGAACGTGGTGGATGCTACGCCAACTGCTGTGCCCGCGGGCAAACAGCAAGAGCAGCTGCCTGCTTTGTTTGCAGAGCAGAGAGGAGGGCCCCAGCCAGGGAACCGGGGCCCAAAACCGCAGGCAGTCAGACTTTCCACACAGCTCTGTTTTGGAAACGGCTCCTGCTGGCTCATCCCACC
Source organism: Netta rufina (assembly GCF_964035555.1). Lineage (NCBI taxonomy): Eukaryota > Metazoa > Chordata > Aves > Anseriformes > Anatidae > Netta > Netta rufina. Next base: position 35,215,646 of record NC_140125.1, on the reverse strand, counting down.
GCCACGGCCCAGGCAGCTCCAAGGAGAAGCGGCTCCGGGCTGCGAGGAGCTTCTCCAAACAAACAGCCCAAACCATGCAAGGGAAACGGCGCTTGGGGGGTGGACGCAGGCAGGACAGCCCCCTCCTCGCCCACCGCTCAACCCCGGCACCAGGAGAGGAGAGGAGAGCTCGGGGGGGACCTGCAGGGCCCTGCTCCGCTCCCAGGACCGGGCTCTTTAAAGCAGCTGCACCCCGCGCGGGGGCCAGAGGTTTTATTTTGGGCTGCCCTGCCTTTCACCCTCTTCAACCGCCGCCATCCTGCCCCGCTGTTTGCATAGCTGGAGCGCAGGGTTGTTTACAAAGAGGCTGGAAACGGAGGAGACAGCTTCATCCAAGCCCCGCTGCGGGAGGGGGTGGGAGGAGGGCAGGACAACGCCGTGGCTTTTGCTTCTAACCCGTAAATTTCTACTTGGACCTCCAGCCAGGGCAGGAGGCAGCTCTGCGCCTCCTTCCTCCCCCAAGCCGTGGACGGCAACCCCGGTGGGAGCCGTGGGCACGGGGTGATGGAGAGCTTACCCACGTGAAGAGGGCAGTGAGGCTCCGTCCTGCCCAGTCGAAGACGTTGAACATCAGGAAGCAGGAGACGGGGATGAAGTAGAGACCTGCAGGAGGAGGAGGAGGAGCAGATCAGCGGTGCCCGGGGTGCCCTCCTCCACAAGCCCCACTTCCCTTCCTGGCATTTAACTTGTTGCCGCTTCCCTCCCAGCCCGGCCATGCTTACCCCACTCGTTTTCCTCTCCGAGGCTGGTGTGCACCTTAGCTGTGATGGCAGGGAAGACCCCGATGGTGACGGTGAAGACCGCACAGACAGACACAGCCATGAGCCAGAGCTGGGGAGATGAAAGAAAGAGGTTGGTGCCGCCGGCCTGGTCTCTTTTTCCATGCCCTGCGCCCGTCTCCTGACACGAGGGGCAGGGCAGGGGCTGCTGGCAGCTCGCAGACCTTCTTAAAAATGGAGATGACCGAGGACTTCTCGTCAGGGCTGTGGACGGGGATGATCTTTGAGTTATTCTGCTCCATCCCGTTGAGCTCATCTGCGGGGAGAGACAAAAATAGAGGCATAGCAGACCCCACACAGCACAGCCCTGATTTAGCCCTGCCTCGTCTTTCCTCTCAGCCCCTCACCTTTCTTAATCAGGTCTCTCTTGGTCTCCAGCTCCGCGTTGTACACGTGGTACTCCGTCTTGTCCTTCATGGAGTAGTACCTGAAGAAATCCTGCGGAGACACAGCCAGAGAGCTCGGTCAGGCAGGAAGAAAGAAGCCTGCCAGGGGACCGGCACCTCAGATCGTGCCAGATGGGCAAAGTTTTTCTTCCTCTTCTGTCTGGGGCTCATTTCCACACAGCCCCAGGGTATATGAGGAGGGAAGTGCCACGGGGAGGTGCCCCAGGAGGTGGAGGCTGGCAGGAGCCAAAGCTGGGGTGCTACGGGGCCAAGGTTCCCCAGGCTCTTCCCCACCAAGCAGACGAAGCCTTACCGTGCGGGGCAGGAGGATGTAGGACAAGATTGCCAGCAGGATGGCCCCGCACGCCGTGGTGAAGTAACCAATGAAGCTCTCTGGCTGCTGAGCGCCAACTGGGGAAGGGACAGGGAGAAAAGGATGAGGATGAGGAGCCAGCAGCGCCCCGCTGACCCGCAGGGCCACAGGGCAGGGGTTACTCACTGGCGATGCTGAAGATCATGGCCAAGGCGGCGAAGATGCCCGCCAGGCCCTGCCCGCTCATGATGGGAGTCGTGTAGTTGGCGGGCAGGAGCCCCGCCAGGCCGAAGAGGCTGCTCTGGAGGATGGCCCCGAAGGCTGCGAGGGGAAAAACGAGAAGCAGGAGTGAGGAACCAAAGGCGAGGGTACGCCGCGCCTCGGCGGGGAGCCCCTGTGGGTCCCCGTCCTTCCCACAGAGCCCAGTCCCAGCCCCGGGGCCTCGCTCACAGTTGATGAAGACGATGCTGATCATGGTGAAGACGAAGAAGGGCAGCGGCTCCATGGCGACCTTCACCATGACGGCGGTGATCAAGAACACCAGCCCGATGGCCACCAGGCTGCCCAAGATGCGGATCTGCTGGGGAATCCTGCAAGAGAGGGCCTCGAGTGAGGAAAGCCCAGCTCCTGGAGGCCTGAAAGCTCTCCCCAGGGTGTCCCAGCCAAAACCCAGCAGTTTGGCCCTGGAGGGGGCTGGCGGGGGCAAGGATGGGGCCGGGCTCACCGCTGGTGGATGAAGGAGTTGAGGCAGGTGAAGACGAGGAGGGGCACCATGGCGCAGAGAGTCATGAAGTTGTCAAACATGGACTGCAGGTAGGAGTGGGACAAGGCAGCCCCAGTGCTCTGGTTGCTGACCTGGCTTATGTTCTCCGCGTCCGCCAGGCGGCCGATGAAATACTGCCAGGGAAGGAGGGGATGAGGTGCTGCCAGGCCTCCCCAGGCCATCCCCGTCCCCGCTCCAGCCCCACAGCCAGCCCAGGGCTCCTCCTGCCACCTCGGCACCACTTCTGCCTCCCCGCGGTGCCGCAAGCCCTCACCTCCCTGGCAGTCATGAAGAAATTCCATGGCAGCAGCGTTCCCAGGCCAAGGATGAAGAAGATCAGCCAGACAGCCTTGTACCTGCACAAGGTGTGTGGGAAAAACCCGTTTTTCTGTGGAAAAACTGAAGGAGCCCCTCACGGAGCGCTCTCCACGGGCAGGGAGGGATCCTGCTGCTCCCAGCCTCTGCCACAACCACTGCTGGCCGTCAGCGACGCAGCACTCCCCAGGGGCTCAGCCCATACGGGCCCTTTGGCGCCCTACAGCTCCGTAACCCACTAAATAGCAGGACCAGGGTGCCCCCTGCATGCTGCCCCCCCCAAAATGTCCCGGTCCCCTGCGCGTGCCCCGCGCCCGCTCGGCGTTACCTATCCTGTGGCCCGTCTCTTGCTGTCATCTTCCGCAGCGAGGCTCAGCGCGGGTCCTGGCAGGTCTCTGCCTGGGAAGCAAACAGAGGATTTTATGGGGCCGTGAGGCCAGGCAGGGGCCTCCCGCTGCAGGTTTTCACCCCGGGGCTGTGCCGCTGGGCAAGCGGCTCCTCGGGACTGCCCGCAGCCCAAGCCCTGTGCCACCTCTGTGCCGCTGCTCGGGGGGCACCGCCTGTCCTCCCACGGGAGGGCTGCCCTCCCGCGATGCCCACGCTGCTCCACCCCGGCCGCCTGCCACTCGGCTGCGGGCTCTTAAGGGATTTGTGAGCCTGCAGCTCTGCCCCCAATCCCCAGGAATCCCCGAAGCGTATGCGCACTGGGCTGCGGCCGCTCCCCCCGCCCTCCCCGCATCCTTCCAGCGCCGGGGGTGCGGAGGGACAAAGGACACAGGGCACGTTTCGGACACGGTGGCCTCTCGGGTCAGCGCCCCACAAACCTTTTTCCGATCCCCTCTTCCCCAAGGCTCTCACAGCCCGTTCCTGGGCTAGCCGAGGGCATCCCTCCTCCCCTCCCCGGCGCTCACCGCTGCGGGTACAGCCCCTGCGGGGGGGAAACCGGACCCCATCCGCTGCCCCCCGTCCCCGTTCCCTCTCAGTGGGGCAGAGAGGGTTCCCCACAGGCCTGCCTTGTCCTTCTCCAGGCGGGGCGGCGCATGGGGCACCCGGCTGCTTCTCCCGGGGCGCTTGGTCCGCAGCGGGGCTCCCGGAGCTCAGCTCCCCGCTGCCCCTCGGCCTCGCTTGCCTCCCGTCCTGCTGCAGCATCCCTCCCTGCCTGCCTGCCTGCAGCACCCTGCCAGCTAGGGCGGCCCCGGGGGCTGGCAGGGAAGCAGCATGCCGGGATCTGTAGTCCTCACGAGGGCAGCCTGCCTTAAAGGCAACCGGGAGGGGAGCCTCCGGGCACGGCTGGCACTGGATTAGCGGGGGGGTGAAAGCGTGACTGCTACCCCCCCACGTGCAGAAACACCGCCAAGGCTGCTGGTTGTCCCCAAAAAACAGGCAGCAGAGCCCCAGCTTGCCCAGCAGGTCCCCAGGAAGCCACCCCTTCCCCAGACAAACCCCACCAGCTTCCCTCGGGTCGTGCCGGTGTCCCGAGAAGCCGGGGAACCAGCGGCACACACGTACCTGGGGAGGACAGAGCCCCAGCTGCTGATCCTACCCCCGGGTCCAGCCTATTTGAAGGCAGCACGTGCCCCCCCTGCTGCTGGGGGCGAGCGCTCAGCCCCGGCTCAGGTCACGGGGCCGTTGCCGTGTGGCTCTGGTGGCACCCGCGGCGGAGGTGTCGGGTACCGGGGCTGGCAGGCGGCCCGGGTCCCGCTGCCCAGGAGAAGGCAGCAGGCAAAGGGCACCGTGCACAGGGTGGCACGGGGCTGCCGGCGGCAGGGAGGATGCAGGGGGGGCGGGATCGGGGTTTTGGGGACGCTTCTGTGACGCTGCCCCTTCCCCGACACCTCCCGCTTCCGTCCGCGGAGCGCCAGCATCCCTGCGTCAGGAGCCTGACCTCAGCGGGTGATGCCCGGCCGCAGCCTCCTGCCTGCTCTGTTTGTTTTCCATCTCACTTTGCTAAGCGCCTTCTCATTTATTTATTTTATTTTTTTTCCCCACAAAGAGCCGGTGGCTGCCAAGGGGCGCGCGGGTCAGAGCTCATTACGGCAGGAAACGCGTCCAGCTGCCAACTCTTCCAAACGGCCCTCCAGTAAACACGAGAGGTCAAACAAACCAACACAAGCAACAGGTGGCAACCAGGCGAGAGCGATCCGACAGCAGATTGAGAGCAAGCCCACGACAACGGGCCAGGGATGGAGCCCACCTCCAACCTCCGCCACCTCCTGGGGACCTCACCGCGACCACCGGTGCGACGGAGGGCGCGGGGCAAGAGTAAGGACTCTTGTTCCTGGCCACCCCGTCTCCTCTGAAGTGCTGCGTGAGCAAAAGGAGCAGGATGAGGGGTTGGACGGGCTTAGCAAGCGAGGAGTTATCCCCTTTGACCACACGTGAGCGAGAGGGAGCACAATTTTAATTGCCCATTTGCTCGGCACAAAGGCTCAGGCACGCGCTTAGGTGACACCGATTGTGTCGGGCCAAGCCTGGCAGCCCAGGGCAGGGATGTGAGCGAAACGCCCAAGCTCTGCAGAAAAACTGGCACTGCAGGAGCGCCACGCCTGCAGGCAGCACTTTGTCACCCGCTTCGGAGGCTTCCTCACCCCTCCCTTCCCACTCACCCCCTTCCCTTCGGCTCCTGCCACCTTCGCCAACAGCGAGCGAAGAGCGCGTCCAGCTCCACGGCGCCATTTCAGGGCGAGGGATGGGGATGCCCTGAGCCTCGTCCCCAAACACCAGCCCGTTAAAGAGAAGCCCTTTCTGCCACCCCAGCTAAGGGGCTGCTGGCAGGCTCTCCGGCGAGCACCTTGGCATCCTCCTGCCGCCGGCCAGCGCCGGATCGCTTTGCAGGGATAAGGTCAGCACTTCCTGCCCCCGCAGCCAAGACGGGGCAGGGCCAGCTGCCTCTCCAGCCATCGCCCCCTTCCCTCTTCCGTCCTCCCCCCCCGCGCCAGCAGGAAGGCTGACCTGGGGCCGCCGGAGTTTACCTACGGGCACGGAGGTCCGGCGAAAACAAGTCACATGAACCCTCGGCTCGGCTGGAGGATGGGAAAGGCGTCGAGATCTCGTCCCCGGCCAGGCCACCTGCACGCTCGGGGTGCCCCTTCCTTGCTGCGGCCGTGCCTCCGTCTGCAGTCGTTTCTGTCCCACGCGCCCCCGCCTTCAGCTGCGCACACACCTGGCGCGTTTTGCAAGAGGCATGAGTGTGCGTGGCGGCGCACCTCGCCGCGGCGCCGGGACGAACGCGAGGCCTCGAAAACGCAGGGCAGGTGCCCCTGCACGACACGGAGCCCGGCCAGCCTGAAACGGGGCCTCTAGGAGGGCCAAAGGCAACGCCAGGAACGCAGGGGCACGGCACGAGCAGGGAGAGCAGCTCCGTGCGTGCGCTCTCAGCCGCTGAGCAACGCTGCCCCTCGGTCAGACAGCCTTGGTATGTGTTTTGTAACCCGCTGAGGGTTTCGCTTTGTGAAACTTCCCACTTCCCCTGCAACTCAACAGCCCTTTGAGCAAGGGCAGTGTCCCGCAGCAAGGAACTCCTCCGCCGCACGGCATCTCCAAGGCTCCCTCGCCCTCGGATCCAAAGCCTGGACACACTTTAGACCCCTTCTCGTGCCAGCCATGACTTTCCAGGCGTGGATCCTAGCCACCCTCGATCATGTTTTCCAAACAGAAAAATTCTAGCTCACTTAGTCATACAGAAACAGCTCTGCGCCTTTGATCCTCCTCTTTGCTTTTCTCCAAATCTTTCCCCTCGTTCTCCCAAAGCCTTTCGGAGATGAGGGGGCCTCATTACGAGTGGATGAGCCATGGATCTGAACAATGGCACCAGCCCTTCCTGCTTTGGTGCTCCTGGTGGCTTGCAAAGAGTGACAAAGGCTCTTTCTTAACGACTTGATGCACTCAGTGACTCTGGCTGCACACCGAGCTATCTGAAATAGCCCCAGGCCTCGCTGTGAGCAGCCAGCTCAGTTTGTAATCTCCTTTGCAGATTTGGGACTATTATTTCCCCCTTGTGCATCACTTGATTTTTATCTAAACCGAATTTCAGCTGCCTGGTGTCGCAATGCTCTTCTGTGCTTTAGGCACTGTAATTCGATAGCATCAGGCGAACCCTCAGCTCCTTGCTCACTCACTCCCTTTTCCAGGTCACTCCTGACGGCGCTGGAAAAGCGCGGAGCTCAACGCGGCCATCTCCTGCCACTGCAGGGACTGACCACGGCCTCCCACGCCCTGCTTCCTGTTTTGGAACCAATTACCCAGCCACGCAAGGACCTTCCCTCTTGCCCTGCCAGCTTCCCGAAAACCTGGGCTAAAAGACCTCGTTGGGTGCGTTTTGGCAAGCCGTGCGGCCACCGCGAGCCCAGGCTCCCTCCGAAGCACTCGCCCAGCTTGGGGACCTGGGGTGCCCACGCAGGACCCTCGGCACTTGCCGGCTCCCCACGGGCTGGGTTGGCCTCTCGGGTCGCGGTGCAGGCGGGCGGGACGCGCAGCAGCTTCACCAGCCAGCTTTTCCCCGAAGTTCCCCCCAGCCTTTCTTAGAAATCAGCGCCACATCTTCCCCCTTCCCGGTCTCTCGAGGGCTGGGGCAGGAGTGGATGAGCGAGCACACGTCGCACACGAGGCTTGGCTGCTTCATCCTCCCTTTCCTGTCGGCGAACGTTACCAGCGTTGGCTCTGTCTGCTTTATGAGCCTTCCTCCGGGCTCCTCGGACGCTCGCTGAGCCCCCTGGCAGAAGGACACAGCTCGGGCTCTCCCGGAGAGCAGAGGACGAGCTCTGTTTGGCTTTTCTTTTGCATCCTCTTCTCCGATCCCCTCCAACAGCCTGTGGCTGGCTTTCTGCTCCCGGTGTGCTTTACGCGCCGTTCCCACCAGCGAGCTGGTGGCACTTCCTACTGCGCTCGTCGTTCTGCTTCCTGAGCCCTGCCTCCACACGCAAACCAGCTCACCGCAGCCTCCGCGCCCCCACCGCCGCTCTGCCCCTGCCCCTGCAGGAGGGAGCTCGGCGAAGCATTTCAGCCTCCCCATCACCTCACTGCCCTTCGCATCGCGAGGCGCTGGCAGGCTGAAAATGCTCCTGGGAGGCTCCCCGCTCAGGCACCCTCACCCCACACGGGTTTTTGCACGGCGTGCAGCAGCGACGCCTCCTCCACACCTCCACTGCACCCTGCCTCACCGTGCCACCCGTGCCGAGGAAAGCAAAGGTGGGCTCCGAGCCCTGCTCCTTTGGGTTTGCAGCACTTACACGGGATTCCCACAGCCGCCCAGCTCTGAGCAGGAGACACGGGGGATGTCCCCGCCGCCAGCAGCTGCCCCGGCCCTTATCTCGTCTGCCGGGCGGCGCAGGGGGCGCGTCCAGCCCTGCGGCGTGTTTTGAACCGCGCACAGCAGCCAGCTGCAAGGCCCCTTATCGGCAGGGTTCACCGAGTCCCGAGAGGCTCCCCCGGGGGCCCCCGGCAGGTAGAGCCGCCCGGGTGTGTAAATTAATCCGGGAAGGCTCTTCTCACGCCCTCCACTTACGTCCTTAATTTGACAAGCAAGCCACGCGCTGCCCTGCACCTGGCAATTATGCCCCTTTGACGTGCCCGGCGTCAGGTCGCTCGCTCTGCCTCAAGCAGCAGCTCCTGGCGGCACGGCGCTGACACCACGCGTGGTCACTGCTGCCCACAAATCCCTCCCCCTGGACACCGCTCCCCAGCACGCTGGGCATGGGCTGCCCCTGCAGGGCTTCCCTCCAGCACCCACGGAGCCCCACGCAGCAGAGAGGGGTGCTGCTGCTCAGCATCCCAGCAAACGCTGCACCCCCGAGGCAGTGGCCGTTCCCCTCCTTGCTCCCAGGGAGAGCGTTTTAAGGTCACGGCAAGAAGCTTACCAGAAGGGCAGGGTGGTCCCAGCCCCCGGGTCCTGGTCCCACAAGTATCTGAGCTGTCCTTGGCTCTCAGGCTGGCAGTTTGGGGACGGGAGAGGAGATAGGGTGCCCGGAGAGGGCAGCAGTTCGGGGGGGACGTCACCGCTGCGCAGGGAGAGGGAGCTCCCCAGATGGAGCCAGCATCGGAGGGACAGAGATAAGCTGAGATAAGGTGCCACCGCCGCAGGCACAAGCTTCACCTCCACCCCGACACGCCACCATGGGGCAGAGGGGCCCCACGGGGATTTTGGCAGCCGGGCTGTCACCCCAGAAGGAAGGGACAACAAGGCAAGAGCTGGCTGATGCGCTCGAGACGTGAGGTGGCAGCGATGACCTCCAGAGAAGGCCACCCCGCCTCACATCCCCGCCCTGAGCTGGCTCGGGAGGAGGAGGGCACCGTTTTCCAGAAGTGGGTTGGAAAATGGGAAAAATCAAGGCCCTTTCTCCCAAGGGCAGGATGAAAGATTTGCGCAGGGCTCTACTCAACCGCATCTGCGGAAACCTCCAAAATAAAGCGCGCAACCTAAAGGAAACCATCCCCAGGTCCACCCTCGTGGAGGTCCCAAGGGCCGTGGAGGGATGCTGGGGGAAAGGGGTCGTCCCGGGGGCCACAGCAGGAAGAGGCACAATGGGAGGAAGCCAGGTTTCCGCTCCTGAGTCAAGAAAACCCTGCGGGGAGAAGGGGCAGGACACCGTTAATGCGAAAATCAGCTGGGAGCCCCGGTGAGGCTCAGGGACACGGATGCTGGGTACATCTCTTGGCCTTGTTGAAGCAGCCAGGCACCTCGTGCTGCTCCTCGTGGACAGCTCTTACCCGCTCCAGCGGTGTGGAGGATGGAGAGTAACGCCAGGAGCTGCTGTGCGAGGTGCAGCCCTATCCGTTTTGGGGTTTTGCGATAAGATCTGCGTCTTCCTGCCCCACAACGCCCCGGCACCCCGTTCCTGCTGCCCCAGGGAGCAGCCCTGTCCGGCAGCATGCCGGCAGATCGCCTCCTGATGTGGCTCGGCGCGCGGTCACCCCAAAAAGCCACGAGGAGCAGAGGTGAAGATAGGAAGGAGAAGCTGTAGGAGAGGGCGGACTGCTTCTTAATCGCGGCCCCGAGCCCCCGGGTGTCCCACAAGCACACTTTAAAGCAGGCTGCACGCCCCAAAGCCCTGCACGCCCCTGCTGTGTCCCCCACGTGCCTCCCTCTGCGGCTCCGCGGGCTGCTCGCTCAGCACATTGCCAGCTGTCGGCGGAGGCGCTGGCAATTTCGCAGCGAGGTGCTTTCCCATCTGACAAGTCCTAGAGGAAACGGACGAAAATCAATCCCCCCCGGCACTGCTGGGAAGAAGGCAAGGCCGACGAGTTCAGCCCGATTTCCTGCTGGCTGCCTCCCCGACACCCAGCAGGCAGACTCCAAGCCTCTGCTCCCCGTCTGCCTCAGAGAAATGTGCTCTCCTGGAGGCGAAGCCCAGCCGCACGCATCCAAGGCTCGGCTAAAAGGCTGACAAACAGCCCCGAGCACCTCACGCCCAGCACCAGGCTCACCCGTTTGTGCCACTGCTGGACCCAGTGCTTTGAGCCTCTGCTTCCCCAGGGAGGGGGGAAACCAGGGAAAAGCCTGCTCCCAGCCAGAGCAGGGCCAAAACACCACAAGAGCTTGAGGTTCCTCGCTGCCCGGCATGGGTTAGTGCTGGGCTGAGAGGGGAAGAGCTCGGTGCTGGGGGGACGATGCATGGAGTTTGCACTTTGGGGTCAGTGCTGAGCCGGTAACAAAGGCAAGCAAACAGTGGCCGATAAGGGCGGGTTTCGCAGTTTCCTTAACAACTCCCAAGGACTCCTGGCCAAAGCAGCGGAGGTGCTCGCTGCCTTCCAGCCTCGGCACCTTCCCGGATGGCTGCAGGCTGGATCCAGCCCTGCCTCTACCCGGGGAGCTGCGAGGAGCAGGGCAAAGCGAGGAGGGCGCCGTGCCAGCCCGACGGGTGCCTCCGCACCCCGGCTTCCTCCCTGGCCACAACAAGGAGGGAGTGCGATCATCGCGGGTCAAGGACGAAGCCCAGGGCTCAGCTTCAAAGCGGACGGGACTCATTAAGGCCATCTCACCCCGTGATAATGGGCGCAGGGATGCCGTGATGGTGAAATGAACTATGCAGCTTGGGGAGGTGCCCTACTGCCCTGTGTGCCGGGGCCACGATTGCTGGGCCAGGCTGAGGTGGGTATCTTCATCCTCTGTGCTCCTCCTCCTCGCTCCAGGCACCTGGCACAGCCCCTGCCTCTCATCTGCGCTAGCCCGGGGGGCAGCCACTCTGCAAATCACCTTCTGGGGCCTACGCCACAGCCCTCGGAGCCACATGAAAGCTCCTCTGCTCCACAAACGCAGCCTCAGGGAGCCGAGAGCGAGCCTACCTCTCCTTGCTGGGAGCAAAAGGCAATGCTGGGAGCAGGAGAGCTCAGCAGCCGAGCTCTGCGGCGAAGGCAGACCCGAGGGAGCAGCTTGCAAGGGGCTGGGGAGCGGAAACGATGCCGCCAGGCCGGGCTGGGGTGCAAGAGGAGAGTGGGATTTCCCACGTCGGCATCCACAGAAGTCTCCTCAATTGTGTCTGCTCGCAACAGGCAACCGTGGGGCAGCCGAGCTGCTTCCTGCTCCGGAGCCGCGAGGAAGCGCATCCAGCTGCGGCCGCCAGCTGCACGAACTCCTCCTGCTGCCCGCAGCCCCGGGGAACCCGCTGGGCTGAAGGACACAGCCTCGCTTCTCTGCGATCCCACAGCCTCAGGGCTTGGCCAGCGCCGCCTTCCCACGAGCCGAGCTGACAGCCCGTCTCCCAGGCAGATGCTGTGTCAGCCCAGCTGGCCTCAGTGCTTAGCAGGGGCGAAAGAGAGGCGCGGGTTTAGCCACAGGGGTGGGGAGGACGGCACGGGCTCCACGCCGAGCTCCCCGTGCTCCTGCTAAGGCGGCCGATCTGCTCGGGAGGAGCAGGCAAACACGTGTTGAAACCTCCTGCTGCATCCCACAGCCGGCCGGGAGCGCTCCCCCGAGCGGGACGCGCCGCCACCACGGCCGGGGGCTCCTGGTGGAGGGCCACCAGCCCAGGGGACCCGGTGGCACGTGGGGCTGGGTGGCACGTGGGGCTCAGCCCGCGTGCCCTCCTGCAGCTCCGTGCCATGTGTGGATGGCCACATGGCTGGGGGGGGGGGACACGCAGTGCCCTGGTGAAACCCCGCACCCCACCCACTTGTGTCCGGGAACCGGGTGTGTGGCCCCAAAACCACGCACCGGCTGGCACTCCTCCCATAAGTTAGGGGAAGGGGCTCGGAGCTGCCGTGGGAGCCTGGGAGGGTGGAAAACACCTCGAGAAAAGCAGCACCCGAGGCGGGGGCGCGCAGCATCCCCACGGGGGGGGCACCTCCGCGCCCCACGCGTGGCCCCGGAGCGCTCGGGGGAGCGCATCCCCCGACGGGCAGCCCCCTGCCGCCACCTCCCCGCCATCCCCGGCCCCCCCAGCCGCTCGCAAGCCGTCCCCCCCAAATTTTTCTCCCCCCCCCACCCCCCCGAGTCATTTTTGCCGCCTCTTCCTTTTACCGCCTCCAGCCCCCAGAGGGCCGGGCTGGGCGCCGCCACCATGCGCCACGCGGTCCCCACGCCCCGGGAGGGTCCCCTCTTCCCCACGGCCACCGCGGCGCCCACGGCCACGGGGACCCCCGCGCCCCCCCACGCCGCACCCACCTGCGGCGCACCCCGCTCCGGGCCGGGCTCCGGCGCCGCTCCGCAGCTCCACGCCGCTCCGCTCCCCGCCGAGCCACTCCGCCCCGCCCCGGCCCGCCTCCCGCTCCGCCCCACGGCGGGGGGGACACGCGGGGGAGCCGTGCCCCGCAGCCCCACACCCGGCCCCGGGGGGGCGCGGAGATGCGGGGTCCCCCCCCCGGCTCGCCGGGATGCGGGGCGCGCCCGTGCGCCCTGCGCCCGGTGGCCAAAGGGCGAGCAGCGGGGGGCTGCGGGCGCCTTTCCCCGCTCGCACCGGCTCCAGGGGGTGATTTGTTTGGTTTTTGTTTTTTTTTTTCTTTGCACAGCTCACATTAATCGATCGGTATAGATAGCTGGCATTCAAAGGCTACTTGTTTTTTTGCTTAAGTGCCAAGGTACGCTGGCGCTGAGGGTACTTTGTCCCACGGCGGAGGGGTGTGGGTGCAAACCCTAGCTCGTACCTGGGCGGCTGGGGATGTTTTTTGTTTGGCCACTGGTTCAAACACGCCACCCTCCTTGCTGGATCTCTTCACCTATAACTTCCAACCCCAGGAGGTGACCGCAGCTTATAAACTTTCCCCTTATTTGACTGCTCGAGCGTTTTCTGCGCTGATAAAACCTCCTCGGGAAACTCTGCAGCCAGCCACCAGCTGGGTTAGGAACAAAAATAGGAAGCTAAACGACCCCAAGTGCAGATCCCGATCCTCAGTGACGCTCACAAGATGCTCTACAACACGCCTCCCGAGCAGAAACAGGCACAATGGTCACGCTTTTATTTCACATCCCAACTATGAACTTCTACGTGCAAGCAAAAAGATCACAAAGCCATGAAAAAAAGGCAGCAGTGACACATGAGAGACAGCTACTTGAACTTTCTGAAGTACGGCAGTGTGTCACCCCGATGAGGTGGCCTCTCCACCGCCCTGCTCGGTGACACCAGTGCTGCAGGAGCCCTGCCGGTGCCGGTGGCACCCATTTATCACAACCCTGTGCTGCTGGGGTCTGCCCGCGGGCAGCCCTGGGAGCACGGAGCGAGCGGCAGAAAGCGTTGGTGGACAACAAGGCAGGAGGCTGCTGCACTAAGTCTGAGATTCGTATCGGGTCAAATCAAATTTCAAAGCTCCCGTCTCCAATTAGGCTCCCGCTGTGTCTCGCGGGCAGTGCCGGATCCGAGCCCAGGGGCCTGCCTTTCCCCAGCCTGCTTTCCCCAAACGTCTCCGGTCTGGAAGGTCTTGCTCCGGGTGAGCTCCTCTCCCTTCCCTTCCCTCCCCCACTAAGGGAAAAACACCAACCGAGATCACCTCAAAATACACAGGGAGGGGAAAAATAGAAAGCCAAGTGGAAGGCTGCAGTGTCGCCTGCTTTGGGACGCCTACAATCACCCCTCTAGCTGTGAGATCGGCCACGCTGCCGCCTGCGGAGCCTTACGAGCTCCCGTGGGAGACGTGGGGACCTTGGTGCTGCGTTGGCTCAGGCCCTGTGTTTCCCCTGGAGAGGTCACACCCGCAGCTCAGCAGCACAAGCTAGCGTTTGAGCCTCGTTAAGATGTTCATGTTATTTATAAGCTCCAATTTTAGCTAAACGCTACGGGAACCGATCCCCCAGGGACCCCTGGGCGCGTGGTGCCCGCTCGAGCCACCTCTGGGCATCCAGGAGCCGGTAGCAAGGTTCTCAGCACCATTAAGAGACCCGGCCCTGTCGGGAGGAAAGCCACCAGCACATCTCCTTCCCACCCAATTTTCCAGTAAGCCTCCACTTGAGGAGCAGGTGGGTGTAGCTGCTGCCTCACCCCGGGGCTTTCAGCAGCAGGGTACACAGCGCTCAGCATCGCCAACGTACCGGATTAAATGTTGCCTAATTCACAGCTCTGCTCCTGACGACACTCCCAAGGACTGGAATTGGCACGGCTGCTCCGAGCCGCCTCTCTCGGTGGAGCTTGAAAACCCATTAGCACCGAGCGCAGCCATCGGTGACCGCAGGCAGACGGGAGGCAGGCAGGATGCCCGGGGGGGCGCGGGGAGGAAGGCAGCCCCAGCCTGGCTGCTTCTCGGCGCCCAGAGCCTCACCCAACCAGCACCAATTCGCAGGACTGGGTCTTGAGGTGTCCTCCCGTGGGCAAGCAGGCGGCCCGGGGCGAGCAAGGCACGGTGCTTGGACGTGAGAGCGGCTCAGGGCTGTGAAACTTCAGCTGCTCACGGCTCGCGCATCGCCCCGCAACGAAATCTGCGCCCCAGCTGGAGGGCCGAGCTGCTTTGCTTTGTGCAGGCCAAGCACGGCCTTTGCCGAGCCCTCTGCTCCCAAGCGGCTCGCGTGTTATCAAGCTCGTTCCTGCGAGCACAACAACAAGTCCTCCCAGAAGAAGCAAACAGCTCCGGAAACCTCTTTGGCCCCGAACTGGAAGCAGCTGGCACCGGGAGCGCCGCCGCCCCACGCCGCCACGCCACGCGGAGCGGGATTTCTCCCCCTCGTGCGGGGAAAAGCCAGCCCGGAGCGAGCCCGGGGGCTTGCTGCTCTCCCAGCCTCCTGCTCGGGAAGCAGCAGCGTGCTGCCAAAGTGCTGCTGGCAGCTTGCTCCGCTCCCCAGAGCGAAGGGAGAAGGCAGGCTTGTACTTTCCCGGAGGAAGGCAGCCAGCAAAGTCTCTGCCTTATATAACGCCGGGAGTCCCCTCACCGGGGCCTGCCGGAGAGGCTGGCTGAGTTTTTCCTCCCGAAACCTCAGGTGTGTGCCACAGGCAAGCCAAAGCTGTCACCTGGAGCCCAGTTTGTAGGCTGTCCTCCAGCCTGGCTCCCCGGTTTGTAACAGGCAGAACAAACAGAAGGGCTCCCCTTTCAGATATGCTCACTGCCAAACATTTCACAAAAGCTGCTTTTTTTCTTTTTTTTCATTCTTTTTTTTTTTTTTTTCCTCCTTGTAGCAATTCCCCGCATCCACCAAAGCGACTAAATCCAGAAGGGGAAGGCAAACAAGCGGCTGATTTGGAAAGCAAGAGCAAAATGTGAGCTTTATTCCGGGCATAACCTGGGGAAATATTTTCTGCACCTCTTGGGCAATGTTTGGTTTTCAGAGCCCGAGGAGCGAGGTGCTATTTGTATGCGCTCAGCGTTTCAAGCATCCTTTCCCCACTTGGCACCCACGGCAAACGCTTCCCTCGGAGATTTGCGAGCACTTTGCATCCATACGTTAATTAACCCACAAGCCTTCCTCCTCCGGCACCGAGATTTTCCTTTTCCCCTCATTTGCCTCTGCTGCAGACGCTGGGGGGGGGAACGGAGGCAGCGCGAGGACACGGGGCTGTGCACCAACCCGTCCCAAAGCCATGTTGCCACCCCAAATCCAAGCCAAGCAGCGAGGGCAGCCCCGGCCACCTGCAGCACCCGTGTGCGGAAAGGCAGGGCCATAAAACACAGGCATGCGTGTCGCTGCGTGGACGTCTCGCTCTCCCCGGGCACGTGCGGAGCTGGTTTGCTCTTCTTGGCCCCCGGTGGGGCTGGGGGAAACTGGCTCTCATCCCGCTGGCACACCCCATCAGGAAACGCAGAAGATGCTGGACCTCTCGCTCAATGGCAGAGGGAAAAAAAAAACCCTACAGGCTCCTGGAGAGCCGGTTGTAATGAGGCTGCGGCAGTCCCGGATGCTTTGAAAGTCAGCAGAGGTCCTCAGCCTCTTCCTGAGGTCCCCAGGAGCTGCTGCCAGCCCCGTTTGGGGACGGGGCTGTCCCACCATCACTCATGGGGCTCCCAGCGGTGACCCCAAGGACGCCTGCCCTGCGATTTGGGGCGGGAGGGGATGCTCACCTGCGTGCTGTGATGCTCTGTGGAGCTCCGGCCGTGCCCGTCAGCCGTCCCGCTGCCGTCCCTCCGCCTCCTCCCGCGGCCAGACCTGCCGGGATAAAGCCAGGCTGCTCGCAGTTGAAATGGGGCCGTGGGTGCCTTTCCAGCTCAGCAAGCAGGAACAAACCCCATTGTCCACGGGCTCAGCAAGGGGCCCGGGTGCTCGCAGGCCTCCCATTCCCTCCATCGTCCCAAGGGGAAGCAGGGCCGGGTGCTCGTGGGGACAGCAGCATCTTTGGGACCTGGCGCCGGCGCTCCCCTTGGCAGCCCTCGGGTGCGGGCTGAGGGGCCCAAACCCACTGCCAAAGCCGCTGCTGAGGGTCTCCCACCCCTGCTGCCTCCCTTCCTGCACCCCTGCTCCCCCCAGCTGCCCCTTTGCTCCTCCGACAAGCTTTTACTGCCTAATGACAGCTCCTGGCACGGGGCCGCGGGGCAGCTGGTTACTGAGTGACAGCGGCAGCCACCAGCCGTCCCGTGAGGCTGCTTCTGCCTGCAAGGGGCCAGGCTGAGACCTGGGGGAGCTCATGACACGTGGCGTGGGCTCCCGGCCCTGCAGGAGCCAGCAGGGAGCCACACAAATCCCCAAGGGCACCCGGCTCCTCGAGGCGGTGCGTGGGGATGGCACCGCGGGGACCCTGCCATGGGGCCACGGGCAGGAGGAGGGCACCTCACGCAGCCCCGAGAGCTTTCCCAGCGCTGCCTGCCCAAATCTGCGCCTGCCCAAACGCGCGCCCAGCCCGCCAGCTGCCGGCCGGCGCGGAGGAATCCAGCTCTGTGTAAACGCCTGGCACGGCCGACCGAATCCTGCTTGGAGAGCGGAGCCTGCCCCGTCACGCTTTCCCCTGTGGGCGATTCGGCAGCGGGGCTGTGGCTGAATGCTCCCAAACATCTCCCGGGGAGACGGCCGGCCGGGAGGGCCCTTCCCCACAGCTCCCAGCACGACAAGCCGCTCATTATTTCCCCTCCCTGCCAGCCCTGTTTGCTCGCCTTCCCAAGCCGCGACGTGGCCCCGAGGCCAAGCAACGATGAGACATCACCACGAGGGCCGGCCAAACCTAAAGCTGGCTGCTGGGCACGCCGACTGCCCAGGAGAGGAGGAAAAAAAAGCCTGAGCCCCCCATGGGGAGCACCCCGAGTGAGTGCCAGCCATCCCATGGGCAGGGGGCATGCTAAAAAAACAGGGCAAAGGAAATAATTCGGGGTACCACCGGGCTTTGGGGCGCAGACGTGGAGAGGGGGCTGTCTCAGGGGCACCGCCTGCTTCTCCCTGGGTTTGGGGTGGGTTGGGGCGAGCGGGGCAGATCCCGGGGCCGTGCCAAAGCCCCGACAAACTCACGGCACGGGGAGCGCAGCGCGGTGCTCCCCTCTGCTGGCCGCAGCCGGCGGCGCGCCCGTCCCCGGCGCCTCGGGGCTGTGCGTTTTGGGGAGGGGGGGGGGCAGCAGCTTTTTGGGGGCTTGGTGAGAACCCAAATCTGCGCCCCATCTTTGGGGTGCTATTCCCAGCCGGGATGGGTGCGTTACGGGTGGGGTTGTGGAGGTGATGGGAGCCCCAAAAAACAGGCGGAGCTCCGCGAGGAGCCCCCCAGGGCAGCTCGGGGGGCTGCAGCCAGGGCTGCCCACCCCGCCCCACGTCCCCGTTTTGTGGGGTTTTGGCCAGGGCAGCCAGGCCGAGAGGCAGCCTGGGGGCAAGGGCCAGGCTGCGGACCCTGCCCCGGCCCCCGCACCCCGTGCGTGGGGTCAGGACCCTGCAAACAAGCCAAGGGGCAGCCGGGGCCACCCCGTCCCGGCTGAACCAGGCCGAGGGCAGCACGGGGACGGCGCCTGGGGAGGAAGGAGCTGGGGAGGGAGCGGAGCGAGGGCCGAGGGCGGGCGCCCAGCGGTCAGCCTGCGGCTTGGAAGGGTCACGGGAGAGAGTCTGGCTATGGGGACAAAGGGCTGGCGAGGTTTGGGAAGCGCTGGGGAAGAAACCCCGATGGGGAGGCACCGAGCGAGGGCTCCCCGCTGTGTCCCCCGCGCTGCAGGCACCCCAAGGACCCTACAGAAGCACAAGGCACCACCCCAGTACGGCCAGGAGTGCGGGGACGAGCACCCTGGGGCCAAAAAAACCCCATGGGACCACCTGCCCCCCCGGCACCCCAACACCCTGCCCCGTTACGGGCCAGCAGGCAGAGCAAAGCCACCGCCAGCGGCGTCCCCGTGCCCCAGCTCTGACCTGCTGTCCCCGGCACCGCCGCTCAGCCCCGTGCCCCCGTTTCGGTGGCTGTCCGTGGCACACGGTGCCAGCCCGGGGCACGGCCACGCACGCTTACATGTTGTTGGCTTATTTTTTTGTTGTTGTTTTGTTATTTTTTTTTTTTTCTCCCCGTGCTGCTGCCGGCTGACGGGTCCGGATCCGGCGCTGCTCCGGGGGAGAGCTGCCAGCGCTGCCTGCCTGCCTCTCCGCAGGTCCTAGTGCTCTGCCGGCCGCACCAAGGACACCCGGCTGCAGGACAGCCCTCGGCCCCCGCCCGGGGATGCCCTCCTGGGGACAAAGGCCTTGTGAAGCGGGGAGCCCTGCCCTGTAGGCATGGCCCTGCAGAGCCCGCTCCCCCCAGCCCTTTCCCTGCCACCCGCAGCGTGGCCGGGAGCCGGATCGTCCTTGTCCCCAGCTCCCCGCTCAGCCCCGGGGGCAGAGGGACGGGGCGCTGGGTGGCAGCCCCCCTGGCTGCGGGGTGACCTTGCACGCGGGTCTCAGAGCCACGTCCCCTCCCCACCCCTCAGCCCGGCTCCTTTCCCTCTCGCCACCCTGCCCGTTACCTCCGGGGCTCAGCTCCCCGCTGCCGCCGTGCCTGGTGCCGGGGATCCTCCAGGAGCGGGAGGATGGGGGCTGCGGAGCCCTCACCACACCACCAGCTCCTCAGCGGGCGCTGGCTCCCGCTGGCTCAGCAGGTGGAGGCTGCGTGCACGCGGGGATTAGCGGGGGGAAGCGGCGCCTGCCACCCAGACCGCCAGCGGGCCCGCTGCCAGGGCGAGGAGGGGGAGAGGCTGAGGGGAAGGAGCCCTCCCGCGGCACCCCGCAGCACGGGGAGCGCGCCGGGGGCTCTGCCTGGGGTCACCAGTTTGCCCCCCCAGCCCCTCTGCCTTTTACATGTCCCGTCCCATGCTGCTGTGCTGGATTTGGGCCAGCGTGGGACACTTTGGGCAGGTCGGCGGCTCCACGTGTCCCGCACCCCGAGCAGTGCCCTGCGTGCAGCCCCAGCCCCGCTGCCCCTCCGTGGGCCCCCGAGCAGCTCGGGAATGAGCTGGCAGCTCCGGACACAGCGGCTGCTGGGGCTAAAAGTGCCTCCCCGTGGCACAACCAGAGCTGGCCCCCTCCCAGGGCATCCCCCCCAGCCCCAGGAGAGCCGCCCCGCTCCTCTCTTCCCATTAAGGAATTTCCTCCACGGGTGCTGGAGGAAAACAGGTGCCCGAGCCAAGGCACCGAGCCGAGAGAAATCTGCGGCCCCAAATCCCCACCAGGTCCCCTCCGGGAGCACGAAGCCCCTCGCCGGGTGACACCAATGTCCCCGTCCCCAGCTGGGGGTTGCGGCAGGACACGGGGGGGGGGGAGCAGCCCCGTGCCCGCTGCTCGTGTTTGTGCGCTGCCAGCCCTCGCTGCGGATCTGGGCGGCAGCCAGCCCGGCTATTTTAAGCCCCATCCTGCGCCTGCGGAGGAGAGGCTGA
This sequence comes from Netta rufina, assembly GCF_964035555.1. Lineage (NCBI taxonomy): Eukaryota > Metazoa > Chordata > Aves > Anseriformes > Anatidae > Netta > Netta rufina. Next base: position 35,195,903 of record NC_140125.1, on the reverse strand, counting down.
GCCTTGGAGCCTGCCGGGAGCATCCTCACAGCCCTGCCCTGTTTGCCCAGGGTTTGCGCTCCCTCCCCTTCCCAGCACGGACCGGAACCTGGAGAAGTCATCGCAAAATTTTGGGGACGGGGGAAGCACCCCGGGGGCCGGCCACGCTCCCCGACCCCCACAGCAGGCAGCACGCGCCGGAGCGGAGCCCCCCACCCACCTGGGGGCTGGAGGAAGAAGTTCCCAGCCGGCGTGTCGATCTGTTTTTTAATAAAAACACCCCCGGCCCTGCCTGTGCTGCGTGTGGGGGGAGGCCCGGGGGGGGCAGGGGGGAGGCAGGGTGCGGTGCAGCCCCCCCGGGGCAGGCGGCGAGCGGTGAGCGGGTGCTGGGGGCGCAGCCGGTGCCAGGAGGGCAGGCAGACGGGCAGGCGAGGGGCTCTCCTCGCCCTCGGCCGGGGCTCACTCCTTCTTGCCGAAGAACTTCTTGAAGACGGACTTGTTCTTGGGGCGGGGGGCGCCGGGGGGCTTCTCCCCCAGCGCGTCCCGGGGGCTCCCCGGCCGGGCCACGAAGGAGCGGCAGCGCGCCCTGGGCACGGCCGCCGCTTGCTCCCCGATGTAGAGCGTCACCGAGTAGCTGCCCCCGGCCTCCCGCGGCTCCTGGGGCACGGCCAGCGGGGTGATCTTCTGGTAGGTGGCTGCGGGAGGGAGCAGGGAGAGGCTGCCGGCACCCCCAGAGCCCTCCCCGAGCCGGGCACGGGGTGCTGAGCACGGCCACCCCGCGGGGCGCAAGGGGTGGGAGATGCCTCCTGGGGGGGCTCGGGACCTATCCCATGGCCACCGCCACGCCACCGGGACAAAGAGCGGTGGGTGAAGCACCTCCTGCCCCGTACGGGTGTGCCCCGAGCCCACCGTACCTGAGGTGAAGGAGTAGGACCGCCGCTTGTTGGCCACCAGCCCGCAGTCGTCCTCGTCTGGGCAGCCGTTGTCCCACAGCCCGGGGGACGTCCGGGGTGACCGCTGCTGCTCCCTGGGCCCGGCTGTGGGGCTGGCGGCCCCGCAGACATCCTCTGAAGGAGAAGGAGGCGTTACAGGGACACACAGCCAGGTGGAAAGGCTCTCCACCAGCGGCTTGCCTTGCCCCCGGGTCAGGATGTCCTACAGACACCACCATGGCACTACGGCAAAAAGCAAGGCCACCACAGGCCACCGCTGGGGCTGCATTTGGGCAGCAAGTAGGGAAAACCCCATGGGACCCGGAGACGCGGGTGCGAGGAAGAAGTCACCTGCTGCCGATGTGCCATCGGCGTGGCCGTCCTGCGCGTCCTGGGGCAGCTGCAGCCGGGCGTTGGAGCGGGGCAGCACCACGATCTCTGGGCTCTTGGCGGTCACAGCCTGGTGGGGACCCTGCAGGGGGCAGCTGCCGGGGCTGAAGCTGGCACCCTCGACGCACTGCGCGGCCGCCTGGAAGTAATCCACTTCGGGGAAACCTGGGCAGAGGGGCAGAGGGGCACGCTGTGGCATGGGGGGCACGCGGGACACCCCAAATAGCCCGCGGGGTGACCATCCGTGGCCACCATCTGCAGGAGATGGGCTGGCTCCTGCAAATCAGCCCCCCAGGGAATGGCTGTGGCAGCGGGGAGACACCGCTCCGGCACATCCCCTCGCCAGGAAGGGGCTCCCAGCCCCACAGGAATGGCAGATGAAGGGCACGGGATGCCCGGAGCCCGTTTATAATCTTCCCGAGGCTGTATTTTTTTTTTTTTTTTTTTTTGCTGCTGAGCCTCGGCTGACGTCAGCCCTGTTATTCCTGATTCCTAACTGTGTGTGCGCGGGGCGAAAACCAAGCCTCCAAATCCTGCTGGCGGGGACGCGCAGCTCCCGAGGCAGGGCAGGAGCCTGCGTAACTCAGGGGCAGCCGTGTTTCGGCTCATCCGTCCCATACCCGGCTCCGAAGGGGCTGCGGCACCGAGGTGCCTGCTCCAAGGGCTGCTCACCTGAGTTTTGCTGCAGCTTGGAGACCCACTCGTTCATCAGGGGCTGCGACGGGGCCCGCAGGAGGTACTCGGAGCCGTCCCGCAGCCTGCCGGGGGAAGAAGAGGAGGTCAAGCAGCAGGAAAAGCGTGGCTTGTGGATGGCTCCCCATCTCCCGGGAGAACTCACTGCAGCCTGAAGCAGTTGGTCTTTTTGGTGTACTCGCTGTCCGGAGCGCAGACGGCCCCGGCGAGGTTGAGGGGCAGGGCCACCACGGAGCTCTGCAGCACGGGGAAGAGCAAAAAGCAAAAAGCACGGCGGGGTGTTCGGCTCCCCCTTCCCCAGCCGGCCACGAGGACCCCCCCCCGTCACACAGAGCCCCCCTCAGGGCGCCGTACCTTGAGGCTGTCCCTCCGGTCCTGGTAGAAGCACAGCGTCTGCCGCATCAGCACGGCGTGGAAGAGGCCCCAGGCGCGGCAGCTGGCCTGCGGGACACGAGCAGGGGACAGAGGGGACACGGGGATGGCGGGTCAGCATCCGTCAGGTGCTGTGGGGTGCCCCCATTAGGGTCCCGCAGGTGCACGGAGGTGTCCCCTTGCCGCGCCCCGCTCCAGCAGCCCCCCACGGCCTCGTGCCCAGCACCCCGGTGCCACAGACCGTACCTTCCTCCCTCCCGCCTGCAGCACGTGCTTCCTTTCCAGCGTCCCCTCCATCATCTGGAACTCCGTTTTACCAGCAGGAGCCTGCAAGCAGACAGCAGGTGAGGGAGGGAGCCCCGGATCGGCCCCAGGGCATGCAGGTTTGCCCGAGCGGGCAGCACCAAATGGGACAGCTGGGGCTGAGCTACACCAGGGCACCCTTTTTTTTTTTAGGGTTAAGCGCTGCCTGCTAAGGCTGAGCAGTTTGGGGAGCCCCGTGCAGCCGGCACTCCCGAATTCATCCCCCCGCTCCTCCCCACACTGACCTGGCCGCCCTCTCTCTCCTCGTCCCGCTGCCTCCACCGATCCCACGCAGCGGGGCTGTCCGAGGGGGGCACGGCCACCGTCCCCTCCAGGCAGGGGGCTGCCCCGTGCCCCTGGGGGCTGCCCGCGTGCCCCTTCCCTCCGGCTGGGCTGTGCAGGATCCGGGCGGCGCTGGGGAGGGTGAACTTGGCCACCAGCACGTTGTTGGCCGAGGAGAGGATGAGGGGCCCGCCGGCGGTGTCGGAGCCGGGGGGGCTCCCCGGCGGGTGGCCGGGCGCACGCCGCTCACCCACCCCATCCCAAATGGCCTGCAGCTCCTCCTCCTCCTCCTCGAACTGCCCGTGGGCAGGGTGGCAAACCTCCTGGGCACCCCGCACGGGGCTGGGGGGCTGCGGGGACCCCAGCGCCCACTCGAAGATGGAGAGCTGGGTGGGAGCAGCGGGGGAAGCCGGGCACCCCGCGGGCTGGGCGCTGCTGCTGCGGGGGTGCTGAGCGGGGGCAGCGCTGGGGACGGCTCCTGCCCCGTGCGGGGTGCTGGTGGGGGACGTCCCCATCTCCAGGTGAGCGGCTTCGCGGTGCCGGGCCCTGCAGCTGGCTCTGGGGCTGCCGTCCTGCTGCGGGCGGGCGGGCAGCAGATCCTGCTCGTGCAGCACGCTGCTGTGGGGCTGCCGGCCCGGCCTCGAGTCCGGGAGGTGCTGCCTGGTGCTGCCGGGGTGCCGCGGGCTCCTGCGCTCCTCCCCGGTGCCGTGGGCAGCCCGCGGGCCCCGCGCCTTGTGCCGGCCGGAGCTGGGGTTGAAGCTCACCTCCTCGAGCCACGTTCCTCGCTCGGCTTTGGGGGACACCCCCAGCACATCGCCGGGCTGCCGGGGACCGTGCCCGCCCGTGTCCTCTCCAGGGGGCTCCCAGCACCTCACCCCCCTGCCCTTCCTCTCTTCCTCCTCCTCCTCCTCCTCTGCCGGTGCGGCGTCTCGGAGGCGCCCCAGCACTGCCACATCCTTGGGCAGCTCCAGGCTGAGCACGGAGCCCAGGGCGAGGTGAGGGCACGTGGCTTTGGGCCCCGGGCGCCGCGCGGCTCCGGGGGGAGCCAGGCGAGGTTTGGGGTGCCGGGGGGCCGCCCCGCACTCGGCGTCGATGTCCCGCACCAGGGGGTTCTTCACATAGAGCAGCAGCTCCCCGAGCTGGGGGCCGGGGGGCCCCGCTGCCTTCCTCCAGCCGCATTTGAGGGGCCAGGTGTTGCTGGGGCCGTGCCGCTCCTCGGGCAGGGGCTGCAGCGAGCTGGCGCCCATGATCCCCTGAAGCGTCAGCAGCCGTGCCTGCTCGGCCCTGGCCCGCTCCCTCCTCTGCAGGCTGTTGAAGAGGGAGCCCGTGCTGGCCTTGGGCAGGGTGTGGGAGGCCGGCGGCGTGCCGGAGCCGGGTGCCGGAGGGCGGCAGGACGCGGCAGGCGGCCGCTTTGCTGGCTGCGGCGTGCCGGAGCTGCTCCTGGCCCCTTCCCCGTAGCTCTCCTCCAGCAGCACCTGCGGGCACGGAGGGAGGGCTGAGCCCCGGCTCCTGGAAACGCCTCGCCCGGCATCCCCAGCCCTCCCGGCCCTCAGGGCTGTCCCCCACACAGCCCTCCCGTGTCCCTGCGAGGCTGTGGCAGCCCAGGTCTGGATGGAGCAGGCGGGTTCACACCATGCAGCCGCTCCGCCCCGCATGCGGCCTCCCCCGGGGCCGTTACCTCTTCCGCCGCTGGCTGGCGAGGCGGCTTTCTCTTTCGCCTTAAACTACCCCAAGTGTTTCCTACAAGCCCCTGGCAACGCTTCCAAAAGGTTTTACAGCCCGAGGGTTTAGTGGCAGGGAGCTGAGCAGGGGGAGAGAGAGACAGAGAGAGATGGGGGGGGGGTTGGATGTGCGGGGGTGAGGAGCTGCAGCCAGGAAAGTGCAGGAAAAGGGTGGCACAAGCTGGTCCTTAGCCCTCGGGAGGTGCTCGACATCCAGCAGAGCCTTATGCAGGCCGGGCAGCTCTCCTGGGGACAGCCCGGCTGGGTGCCACCACGGGAGACACCCAGGAGCCCTCCAAGCCCCCCCGCCCAGCCCCACGTACCGTCCGCGGCGCCTCCTCGATCTGCACCTTCTTCTTCTCGCCCTTCTTGCCGATGCTCAGGATGAGGTTGACCGTGCCCCCCAGCCCGCCGGGGCCCCGCGGCGGCAGCAGCAGCGTGGAGGTCTCGGAGGGATCCCAGGCCAGAGCCTGCTCGGGGCTTCCTGAGCTGCTGGGAGGTGATGCTGGAGGGGAGAGCGCTGCCCCTGCCGGCACCCGCGGCTCTGGTCCTTGTGCGGGCACGGGGAAGGAGCAGGGAGGGAGCCTCGCCGGGCTGAGGGTGCTCTCCTGAGTGCATGGGGCACGCTGCTCCTGGGGAATGAGGCAGGAGGGAAGCTGGAGGAGGGGCTGCACTTTGCCAGGACGAGACACGTCCCCCACTGCCTGTGCCCCCTGCTCCATCGGGGCTCTCAGCCCAGCTGGGTGCTCACCTGGCTGGCAGGGGATGCTCTCCGCGGGCTCTCGGGGTCCCTCCTCTCATCCCGCTGGTGCCTCTGCGCTCGCCAGCGCACCAGCACCCAGCCCAGCATGCTCTGCAGCTCCTCCAGGCGCTCCTGGATCTATGGGGACGGAGATGCTGGGTGGCCCCCGCCAGGACCCCAGCGGCCCCAGGGCCCCGTGCCGCTCGTCCCGGCTCTCCGCCGCTTACCGTGGCGCTCAGGTAGTGCTCCTCCGCCACCAGCTGCTGCCCCGCCGCCGCCAGCTCCTCGAACTCCTGCAGCTTGCCCTCGATCTTCTTCTCCAGCTCCTCACACTGAGTCTCCAGGAAGCCGGGGCCGCTCGGGCTCTCGGAGAAGATCTGAGCCCGCGTGTCTTCCGTCCAGGAGCTGAGGGCGCACGAAGGACGGGCTCGGGGACAGCCCAGGGAAGCCATTCCCAACCTGCCCTCGTCTCCCACGCGATGTGGCACCTCAGGGACCCCAAGACCCCGATGGCTGTGCAGGGCCTGAGGTCCCCCCGACATCCTTTCCCCAGAGACAACCCCGCGGGCTCCTCAGCACTCACATCATGGCCAAGTAATCCCTGAAGAAGTGCCGCAGCCGGCCGGCCTGCTGCACGTGCCCACGGGTCTCCCGCAGCAGCTCCCGCAGCCCGGCCCACGCCCGCAGCGTGTCCTGCACCTCCCGGCTGATGGGGCACAGGCGAGCAGGGCAGAGCTCTTGCAAGCGGGCAGCTCCCTGCTCCAGCTCCTCCAGCTGCCCCTGCAGGGTCTCCGACACCTCACGCTGAAGACCAAAAGGGGAGGGGAAAAAAAAAAAAAAAAAAGCCTCAGGATGCTGCGGGTGCCATGGCCGGGCAGTTTTCCCCGCGCGGTTTCCCTGCCTGCCCGCCTGAGTCACCACCCCGCCGGCGGAAAGATGAGCGAGGTGCTGGCAGCCGGGCGCTGGCACGGGGCAGCTGAGGCGAGCTCTCTCCCCTTCCCTGGCCCGGGCTGGAAAATTCCAGCCCAGACGCCGCCGCGCGCCAAAGCTGACGACACCTGGGCCCCCGGGGGCCAGCGCCTCCCCGGGATGGCCCCATCCTGCCCGGGCACCTCCCCGCCACGTGCCCGGCCGGCCGCGGGGCTCCCGGAGCTCACCTCCATCTCCTGCTGGCGGCTCTGCAAGCCCTGCAGCCCCGGCAGGTCCTTCTCGCTCTTCACCGTGGTGAAGCCGCTCTCCGCCTGCGCCGTGTCGCGAGCCAGGGCCTCGGCGCTGCGCCGCAGGGCCTCCAGGCGCGGGGACACCACTGCCACCTGGGCAGGAGGGAGGGAGGGCAGAGGTGAGCCCCACCACGGGACCCCTCACAGCTGCGGGTGGGCCGCCCGGGTCGTGTCCCCAAAGCCCCCCTGTCCCCGTCCCCTACCAGGCGCTCCAGGCTCTCCGTCTCCGCCGCCACCTCCATCACTCGCTCCCGCTCCTTGGCCGCGTCGTTCAGCATCTCCACCGCCTCCTGCAGCTCTCCCAAGGGGCTGCTCGCCTCCTCGCCGTCCTCAGCCCGGGCCGAGAGCAGGGGAAAAGCCCCCTGCGAGCCACGGTGCCCGCTCCCTGGCTGAAACCAACAGAGCCGCTGGGCGTGAGGGAGGTGTGGAGCAACCCCCAAAGCGTCCGGGCTGGAGAGGGGCAGCCCCCCTTGCCAGCCTCAGACCAACCCTCGGGTTGTCCCCAGCTGCTGGGCGATCCCAAAGGGCTCCCATCCCCGCTGCTCACCTCCCCAGATCCCTGCCGGCTCCGCTCCTCCTCCTCCTGCAGGTTCTGCAGGAACTCGGACAGCACCAGGGAGTCGCGCAGGTCGGCGGCTCGGCGTCGCAGGGCTGCCTGCACGTGTGCCAACCTGCGGGGACAGGCGGCCCTCGTGGACACCTGCACCTCCCTGGGTGAAACCTCCTCCTCCCCACGCACCCCGGGACCGGAGAGGAGGCGGCCTCCCCTGCTACTCACTTCTCCTCCACCATCTCCACCTTCCTCTGCATCTTCCTCGCTCCCTCGCGCTCCGCGGGCGTCCCGCCCGCCGCCTCCTCCCGCAGCGCCTGGAGCTTGACGCCGCACAGCAGGAGCTGCCTCTCCAGCTGGCCCGTCCCCTCCAGGTCCCTGCGCAGCTCCGCGGGGCTCCTCATGGCAGCTGGCTCCGAGAGCGACCCCGCCACGGCTTGCAGCCACCGCTCGGCGCGGTCCAGCTCCCCCACCAGCCTCAGCGCCTGCGGGGACAGCGGGGAGGTGGGACCGACCCCACTGGCCCCCCAGGGGGTGCAGGAGCAGCGTGAGGGTGACACCAGCCACTCACCTTATTGATTTCCCTCAACACGGCACCATTCTCCTGGTGCTTCCTCTGCAGGTCCTCCCACAGCTCGCCCAGCTCCCGCAGCATGGCCTCCACCTGGGGGCTCCCCGCGCCCTCCTGGAGGCAGGGGCAGCGCTCAGGGCGGCTGCCACCCCGTGTCCCCGGGCTGGAGGGGGCTCAGCGGGGGCACAGCCGCGCTGGAGCCCGCCCTTCCCAGCTCTCTGCACCCCCCCCGGGAGCTGGGGGGGCTCTCCTCGAGCGGGGCTGCAGCCTGCTGAGGAGCACGGGGACGTGCGCCCCCAAAATTTGCAGGGGGTGGGAAAGGGGACCCCGAAAATGAATGGACTGGGAATAGAGGGGCAGGGGGGACACGGCGGGGCTCTCGGGGAGGCGTTACCGTGCTTGGCACCCGGCCGACATCCTGCGCCAGGGCCTCGGGGGGCCGCGTGCCCCTCTCAGCCTCCACCTCTCCAGGACCCCGTCTCCTCCTGCGGAGAGGGGGGCGGTCAGCCACGGGGACCCCCGCTCCGCTCCGCCCCGCTCCCCACAGCCTCCTCCACGAGCCCATACCTCCTGCTGTCCCCTCCCGCTGCCGGACAGCCAGGGCCGCTCTCCTCGCCTCGCACGTGCTCCACCAGCCTCCTCGACACGTCCTTCGGCACCTGCGGCACCAAGGCTCCCATGCCTCCTCCGCCCGGCCCCAAAAGCGCTTCGCCTCGCCGCGGGCCGGGTGCAGGGCTCCTTGCTGCATCCCAGCCACGGCACAGCGCTGGGCTTGGGCTTGGGCCAGCGGCCAAATTCCCACAAGCTCGGCCGCCTTCCTACCATGGAGGCCCCGGAGAGGCCGGGGGGAGGCAGGGCTGAGCTGCCGTGCTCACCGTGCTGCCGCCGGGATCTCTCTTCTGCTTGTCTCCTGCCTCCTTTCCCACCAGCTCCCGGCTGCTGCCGTCTCTGTGTGGCTCAGTGCTCGCAGCTGCAGCTTCTCCCCCTGGGAAACTGCTTCCCAGAGCCACTGCCGGAGCCTTCTCGGTCCTGGGAAGGGGCAGGGAGAGAAAGGAGGCTCGGGGGGGGCAGAGGATGGAGAAAAGAGAGCCCCTAAAGCTCACTTTTCGTGGTCCTGATCACCCCATTTTCCACCGAGGAAATGGAAAAAAGGAGGAAACCCTCTGAGCTCACGGCACCGTGAGCCTGACCAAGGAGCCCAGACCCCGGGGCCAAGCTGCAAACCCCAAACCCCTTCTCCCCACAGCCAGATACAGCCTGGCCGGGGGCTGCCCCACCTCAGCGCCTGCTGGAGCCGGGCCCAGCTCTCCTTCACGTTCCGGTGCTTGGGGGTGACTCGGGCCGCCAGGCTGGGCTGCAGGCTGAGGAGCTGCGACACGGTCACGTCCAGCATCTGCGGGACAGGGGAGCGGTGGCAGGGCCGGGACGAGCCCCACACAAGTGGCTGCCTGCCCCCACCCTCGGCCCCGGCTGCCCCATGTGGGTTTGGGGTGCACGCCGACCCCCCAGCCCCCGCTGCCAGCGCTGACCCCGCGAGGCACGCGAGCCCCCGTCCCCAGGGTGCCCCCAGGGCTCAGAGGACGAGGGTGGCACCCGCACTTACCATCACCTGGCTGGCTATGTCCCTGACATCCCAATCCCGGCTGGCCTCGGCCTCCCCGTGCTTCCCCACGCCGCAGACGCTCCTCCACTGCGAGAAGAAGCCGCGCTCAGCGCGGGGAGGGGGACAGGACCCTGCCCTCAGCTCCGCCGTGCTCGAATCCCCCCAGCCCAGCTCTGTTTGCTGCTCTGGCTCTGCCCCCCAGCTCTCACACCCCGAGGACCCTCCGAACGCAGGGGACGGGAGCGGGGCGCTCCCCCCACCGTGCCACCCTGCCCGGGGCTGCTACCTTGGCGTGGATGGCACCCAGCAGGGCATCGGCCTGCTGCAGGAAGGCGGCGACCTCCAGGGCCAGCTGCAGGGCCTCGTGGTGCTCCTTCAGGGTGCCCTGTAGCCGCAGCCACCTGCCCGGGGGGGAATCGCAGTGGTGAGGGGCGGCTGGTGCCCACCATGGACCCCCCTGCTCCATCGCCCCGCCGCCCCGCTCACATTTTGTTGAGGTGCTTGCGCCGGGCGGAGACGCTCCGGCTCTCGCTTTTGCCTTGCTTCTCCAGCTTCTGGGCCAGGCTGTTGAGCTCCTCGTGCAGGCTCTGGAAGTGCTGCTCCTCCTGGGGCGGGCAGAGGCAGAAATCAGCACCCCCAAGAACCTCGGGGGCTCCGGCTGGGTTTTGGGGAGCAGCTGGGGCGGGCACGGGCTGGCCACCCACATCCTGAACCCCGTGAGATGGAGCCGAGCTGCGCCCACCTGCTTCAAGTCGAGGATGCGGCGGGTGAGCTGGATCTTATCCAGGCTTTCCTGCAGGAGTGCCGCCAGGCAGGGCTTCTCCTCCTGGAACAGGGGCTGCTGTGAGCAAGGGGGGGACGTGGCAGCCCGTCCCAAGGGTGCTGCGCCCACCACCAGCACCTCACCTTGCTGCGGATCCATGCCTCCAGGCTCTCCGCCTTCCTGCCGAAGTCCTGCAGGCTGCGCAGCCCGCCCAGGGCCCGGCTCTGGCTGGCGGCCGTCTGCTTCAGGAGCTGCCACTGCTCCCGCAGCGCCTGCAGCTGCCTCCGCACCGCCTCGCCGCCGGGGCTCGGCCTGCACGCCAGCTGCTCGCCCATCTGCGGGGAGAGGGACCCCAAAACGGGTCACTGGGGGGCTCGTGGATGGCCCACGGGGGGGGTGCCCCGTGGGTTACCCCGTGCCTCACCTGGCTGAGCTTGATGAGGGTGTTGTCGAAGTCCTTCATCTCCCTCTGCAGGGCCTGCGCCACCTGCTCCCAGCCCTGCAGCTCGCAGCCGTCCTGCAGGTCCCGCAGCTTGCCTCGCACCCAGCCCTCCGCCTGCGGGGTGGCAAGAGCCGTGTCTGTCTCCAACGGCCCCCATCTCCCTCCTCCCGTCCCCGTCCCCGTCGGGAGGAGGAGGAGGAAGAGGAGGAGGAGGAAGCAGGGCCCCGGTGCGGGCTGACCCCCTCTCCCCGGGGCTGACAGCCAGGCGGAGGCGGCCAAAGATGATCTCACGCCGCAACAATGGCTCGGCTCGAGGCCGGCCGCGCAGCCCTCCCCGCGGCGCACCCCACCCGCAGCCCCAAAGGAAGGCAGCCTGGGTCCTGATCCCGCTCCCGGCCCCCATCCCGGCCCTATTCCCCCCGGGTGGGCTCACCTGCAGCATCTCCCGGTTGAACTGGGCGAGCAGGGGGCTGGGGTCCAGGAGGGTGGGTGCCCCCGGCACGCTTCGCCCCACGCTCCTGGGGGCTGCCGGCTCCTTGCTCCCGGGGCTGTCTTTATGGGGTGCCAGCTGGGGGGGCAGAGCCGGGGGGGCAGCATGTCACCCCCCCTGCTGCCTGGGGGCTTCAAGGAGGGGACGTGCCCATGGTGTTCGCTACCCTGGGTCACCCCGTGGGGGACAGAGGGGCGCAGAGCGAGCCAGGGAGACCCCCAGCAAAAGGGGTGGCAGAGGGGGGGGAGAAGCACAGCATGGCCCCCGGGCTGACGAAATGCTCTGTCAGGGCTCCAGCTCCGCCGGGGGCCATGGCGAAGGTCAGCCAGCACAAGGAGCTGGCCCCCCTCCAAACGCAGCCCTGGGCCCAGCTGCACGGAGCCCGGGGGGAGCGCGGCCTCTCCCAGGCGCTGGTTCCCAGCACGGGGCCCCGAAATGCCCCCCGCTGCCCTCCCTGGGGCTGGCAGGGGGCAGGGGTCCCGCGGGGGGCTCGGCGCACCCATGCCCGCAGGGTGCCACCTCCTGGGTGCAGGGCTGCAGGGTTGGGGCGAGCGTCAGGCTCCCTCAGCACTCTGGCGTGCGCTGCCCCGCTGATGACATGGGAGTCGCTTTTCAAAGCCTCTCTGCCTAACCACAAGAACTGGAGAAATCTTTTTTTTTTCCTGCTTTTTTTTTTTTTTTTTAAATAGCAACACAGATTCTCAGGCCCTCCCGCGACTCTGTCATCCCCAGCCTCTTGACACAGCCAAACGCTGGAAGTGCCCAGCCCCCTGCGAACCCTAAACCCCAGCCCCTGTGCCCCCTGGCGATAGACGCACCCCGTTTTTTTGGGCAGATGCCCTCGTGCACCCCCGGGCTCTGCGCACCCCCCCCCAGCCCCGTTTGCTCAGCCCCAAGCCCTCGGTCACCCCTTCCCGGCAGCGTGCGCGGGGACGTACCGCCTCCAAGGGGGAACCTCTGTCCAGCGGGGAGCAGAACCCGCCGGGCTGGGGGCTCGCAGCCTCCTGCTTGTCGTCCTCCCCGTCCACATCCTTCCTGAGATAGACCTGGAGGCGGGGAAGGCGCAGCCCCGTCAGCCTGGCAGCGAGGTGGGTGCCAGCGGCGGGGAGCCTGGCAGCGCTCCTGCACCCCCCCCTGCAGCAGCCACAGCCCCTGCTTGCAGGGAAGAGCTGCCGAAGCCGCCTTGCTGGGTGCTGGCTTCATTTTGGCTCCCCCACACACGTTTTCTTATTTTATTTTGCTCCGGGCCAGGAGGCAAGAGTTAAGAGGGCGGCTGAGTCACCGGGAAGGGCTCCCGCAGGATGGAGGGGCCGGGGTGTGAGCAGGAGAGGCACGGCGAGGAGGCCTGGGATGAACTCCGCGTTACCTTAGCCTCCCCGTGGCCCAAGCCCAGGGCAAGAAGCACGTGGGATCGCTTGGGCCGTGCCCAAGGGCAGTCCCTCTGACCCTCTACGCCCATCGGATGCCATTCGGGACCCCGTGAAGCCCCTCTGGCAGGCAGCACCCCGCGAGCCCCTCGCCGAGCCCGCGGGTGACAGGGGAGCTGTATTTAGGGCCCCGTCCCGCGCCCCGCCGGCGGCAGGCAAATAGGGCCGGCGGCACAGGGATGACTTCATCCTTCCCGCACGGGGCCGGTCCCTCTGGCCGGAGCTGGGTCCTCGCTTGGGAGGAACAAACCCTTCCTCTCGCTGCCCTGCAGGCTGAAGGCGCCTCCCACGCAAAGCAGAGGTGCAAAGGCTCGTGCTCCTGGCCGAGCAGCACCTCCGGGCGTTCCTTGTAGGAACGAGGGGAGCCCCCAGGCTGATGCCCCTCGGGCTGCGCAGGCTGCTCGTGCCACGAGGAGCTGCCTGCGTGCCCGAGGGCCCGGCAGCTCTTGCGAGGCTGCGCCTGGCCTTTATTGGCAATGAAGGAGAGGGTTTTGGCAGCCGGCTGCGCGGCTCTCCCCGGCGCTATCCCGCTGCGAAACCAGCCGCTGCGGGTCGGGGTTAAAGCACAAGGAGCTCCTGGCGAGGTCTCGCAGCCGCCCCACTCCCCATCCCGGCCCCACAGGGGGGTCTCTCGGGACACCCGCATCCGCCGGGGCCGAAACGCAGAGGGCAGGCTGCCAGGGCTCCCGGGTCCCGTGGCGGGGGCCGGGCGGGCAGCAGCCTTGTCCTGGCTCTGCCTCACCGCGCGGCCCCTCGTGAGTCACTTCCCTTCTCCCAGCCTCGGTTTCCCCTCTGGTAAAGGAGCGGGGGGCGAGTTCCCAGCTCCCCGCACGCGACCGCGAGCATCCAAAGGGCCGAGCCCCCCAGGGCTCAATCTGTGGGGCCGAGCTTTCCCACCCACGTTCATCCTGGGCTCGCCCATCCCCTCGAGCACCCCGCAGCCCTCCCGCCGCAGGCGCTGAACCAGGATCCGGCCCCAAAGCGGGACGGGGAGCAGGGTTTGAGGGGAGCGCTTACCTTGAACTGAGCCTTCCCCGTCCTGCTGTTGTTGTTGTTGTGGTTCCTCTCCCCTCCGGCCCTCCCGGGCTCCCCGGACCCCCCTGCATCCCCGGAGCCGGCCTCCCCGTGCCAGTTGGAGAGCGTGATCTTCTTGATGGAGCGCGCCAGGGAGCCCCGGCTCAGCCTCTCCTCCTCGCCGCCTTCCTCCCCGCGGCGGGGCTGGCCGGGGGGCCCCGGGGACCCCCCCCTGGCCTGGGCCAGGTAGAGGGAGATGCGCTGGTTGAGGTCTCTCCGGAGGCCCCGGTGGTTGTCCAGCGCCGAGGCCAGGGCGATGCCGGGGCAGGCGTCGGCTGCGAAATCGGCGGCGCACTTGGGCAGGGACAGCTTGGTGCTGATGGTGAAGGGCTGCACCTTCCTCGCCGTGCTGCCCGACATCCTCCCGCTCCGGCCGGGGCTCCGGGCCGGGGAGGAGGCCCGGGGGAACCGGGGGGGTCCCGGGGATCCTGCTCGGGCTGCTCGGGGCGAAGCGGCGCCGCTGCTCCCCCGCTGCCGGAGCCCGCCCCGGAGCGGGCGCGGCGGTGCCGGGGCCGCCCCTCGCCGGGGGGGCGCTCAGCGGGGCGGCCCCGCCGCGGCCGGGGGGGGCTCCGGGGACCCGGCTCCCATGGCCCGGGGCTCGGGAGGGCTTCTCCGGCCCCTCCGCCCCCGGCGGGGCGCGTCCCTTCGCTTCCCTTCGCTTCCCTTCCCTTCCCCTCCCCGGTGCCGGTGCCGGTCCCTCCCCCGGCGGCGGCGCAGGGGAGGCGGCTCCGCGCCCGGCCCCCCCTCGGCCGTGCCGAGCTCAGCCGTCCACCTTCTTGTGCAGGTTGAGGATGCAGAGCAGGCAGGTGAGCAGGGCCTGGCGGCTCTCCCCGGAGCGCAGCCGGCGGCCCAGGCGGCGGAGGGGCGGCAGGAGGCGCTTGCGGGCCAGCAGCAGCAGGCGGCCGAGCAGGGCGCGCAGCAGCGGGGCGGCGAGCGGTGGGGCGGGCATGCTGCCCCCCGGCTGCGGCACGGGGAGCCCTCGGCACCGGCACCGGCACTGGGAGCGGCACCGGGAGCGGCTCCGGGAAGCGCTGCCCGGCGGGGATGCTGCGCTCCGGGGCGGCTCGGAGCAGGGCGCAGCGCGGAGCGGGGTCACCTCGGCTCCCCGAGGCTCTCTCTCCGCGTCCCGGGGAGCTTTCCCCCCTCGTGTCCCCGCTCTGCCTCGCTTCCCACAGGAGCCCGTGCCGCTCAGCAGCCCCCACGCGGACCCGCCGCCAGCCCGAGTGGCTTGGATGCCTTCGCTGCGAGGGATAACAACGGTATTAAAAAAAGCACCCCAAAAAATCCCCGCAGCCGGCCGCCCATTTAAACGCCCCCTCCTCCCTGTAAGCCACACCGCCGACCCCATCTGTCGGGGTGGCAGTGGCGGGGTGGGACAACATCTGCCCACCGCAGCGACGTGGGCTGCGGGGCAGGCTCCTGGCTCCTGTTTCACCCCCGAGCTGGCAGCCGGCCCCAAAAGACGCCTCAGCCATCCCCACAGGGACAGGAGTGCCGGGGCAGGGGGTGGCACGAGGCAGCGAGCACCAAGCAGTCCGTGCCCTTCCCCTTCCCGCCTGTGTCTTGTTCCTGGTGGCTGCCTGGCTTCGTTTCCTCCCCTCGTTGTTCCCTCCAAGAGCCCAGCCCGCAAGCCCCTGCTCTTGGCTCCCGGTCAAGCGGAATTTAGGAGAAGGGGGAGACGCGAGGCCCTGAACGCTGTCCCCGTGCCCCAGCCTGTGCCCGGAGAGCCCCATCCGGGCGGCGCAGGCAGGGTGACCTTTCCCAGCCCCGCAGATTCCTCCTGGGGAGCCGGGGACGGATGAGGGAGGAGGGCTGGCCGTGCCTCAGCGCAGAGATGCCACGTGCCTGAATCAGAAGCAGCTCCGGGCCCCGGAGCCGCACGGACCGGGGCTGACGTCAGCCCCCGGGACCAGCCTCCGCTGCGCTCCGAGGGCTCCTGCGCCAGCAGCAAGAGGAGCCCCAGTGGAGGACGCGGGACCTGAAGCCTCGCTGCAGCCGCGACGGGGTCTGTGTGTCCCCGGGAGGGAGCCCGGCCCCGATTTTTATCGGGGAAGCGGAGGGCGCAGCGCCTGGCCTGGTGGTGAGGTTCCCGGGGCTGCTGTTCTGTGGCTGACCCCAGCCGGGCTGTTTCCTCTCTCCGTGCCCTGATTTCCCCAGCAGGTACGTGGCGAGGGGAGAGAGCAGAGATCTTCCTCCCTGGGGAGCTTCGCCCATCGCTGGGGACAGCCCGAGACACGCAGCCGGTGGGGACGGGGAGCTTCCCATCAGCGGTGCCCACGGGGGCAATCCCCGGGGCTCGGTCCCAGGAGAAAGGGAGAGAGTGGCCAGGCACGGAGGTGACACTGCGCCTTCCTGGGGACATTACGTGGCACGGAGGGTGGGGAATGAAAAACCCCTCTGGAACGGAGGGATTGCAGAAACCTGCATCTTCTGGGCGCGGGGCAGGGCCCGTTTGCCAAGCTGCCGGGGCTCCTCAGGAGGCCGCTTTGTTGTGCCAGCAAACACCAGAAAAGGGGCGCCCAAGTCCTGCGTGCCAACCTATGGCTTGGATCAGGTCCTTCAGGAGGCGCAGAGCCCTGCTGCCACCCGTCAGTGCTCCACGTAAGCAGCGGGGACACGCAGGGCCCCATCCCATGGCCCACGGTGCGGGGAGACGGCTGCGTCCCCTCCTCACCTACCCCTGCTGCCAGCTGCGGGGACAGCCCCGGAGCCCCAGGAATTCATCAAATCCCTCTCTTGGTGGCAGCTGTGCCAGCAGGGGTGACCAGCGAGCGGGAGGAATGCAGGCGCTGGGTGCCGGGCGAGGCAGGCCCTATAAATAGTTTGTGTAACACACCGTGCCCGGGCCCCAAAAGCATTCCCCGTGCTGCCGGCAGCTGCTGAAAAAGGCCGAACCCAGCAGCTGCTGGGCTGCATTCAGCCCCCGGGACCCCCCAGCCCTCCCCGGGGTGTCCCTCGGGCTCTCCAAGGAGCTGGGTTGGTGCAGGAGGAAGGGAAGGGGGCTTTGTGGGGCTTTGTCCCCCCTCCAGCCCCCCGCTGGCACAAAGGGCCCTTGTGCCAGAGCCCGGGGCAGCTGCTGGGGACAGGTGGGGACGGCCACGGGCAGCTGGAGGGGGACCCCCGGGTGGGCGAGCACTGGGGAGGGGCTGCATTGCAAGGGGGGGGCGAGATGAGCCCTGCTGTGGGATTAATTGGCAGCTGGGCCCCCACCTGCTGCCCCCTCCCCGCAAATGCCGGGGATGGGGAGGGAAAGGAGCTGCCAGCTGGTGGCTGCAGGGAGGGAGGGAGGGGAAGGGCTGCCGGATGGGGACAGCTGGCACCCCAAAGCCCCACAATGGGGCCAGTGTGCGCGGCCCGCCCCACCGAGGACGAGGAGCAGGGGGCCTAGAGGAGGGACGCGGGGATGGGGACACCCCTGTCCCACGCTCCGAGCCCCCCCAGGGCCCCGAAGGACGCCAAAACCCCCCCCAGCAGCCTCCCCAATGCCCCTACCCTGCAAGGAGGAGGCCGAGCCGCCCGTCCCACAGAGCTCGTTTTATTACCCGGAGCAGGGTTAGGGGGGCGAGGAAGCAGCGCTGCCGGGGGGGCAGCAGTGGTTATTGCTGCAAGCCGCCGGGGAGGGGCTGCCTGCCTGCCCCCCGCGGGCCCTCGCCCACCGCCAGGCTGGAGACACCCCCTTTCCCCTCCCCGGAGGAGAAGGTGAGGACGGAGAAGCGCAAGGAGAGTGCCCACGGGGATGGAGGGGAGCCCCCCGTGCCGTGCCACGTGCAGGGGGAGCCCCCAGGAGTTCAGTGCTTACGTGAGGGGGGCGAAGGGCAGCGGGCTGAGGGGGAGGTGGGGAAGGCCACGCAGGAAGGAGCCCGGGCTGGGGGAGGCTGAGCAGCCGGGGCTCCACGCTTTGGTCATTCTTCGGGGCGAGGGGCGCGAGGGAAGGGTTTTAGGGGGCACAGAGCTTCCTCCTCCCCGCGGCCTGCCTTCCCCAGCAGGGCAGCCCTGGCTTCCCAGGACCAAGCTGCCCCTGCCCGAGCAAGGCAGGACCTGCTGATGCCCTAGAGCAGGCGACCCGAGCCCTCCCTCTCTCCCTACAGCTCCTCTCCCTTCGGGGCAGCTGCCCCCAGCTTTCTGCCCCCCTGGAGCAGCTGCGGTGCCCCCCAGCTCCCCCCCTGCTGCTCGCCCTCCTCCTGTTGTGGGGCGGGAGGTGAGGAGGGGAGAGGGCGGGCGGCTCGGCGTGGGATGGAGCGAGGGGAAGGAGCTGGTCCTGCGTGCAGGGACCCCAAGGGAGGCACGTGGAGGGGGCCTGGCCCGCCGGGCTGTCCTAGGCACGGCCATCACCCTGGCTCCTAGCCACACATCGTCAGCAGCAGCCACTGGGAAGGAGAAATGGGGTGAGCAGGGGCCGGCACGCACCGCCCCGACACCCCGCACGGGACCTGCAGCAGCTCCCTGGCCCAGCCCTTGCTCTTTTAGGGGTCCTTCCCCTTCCCCCGGGGACTAAAGGCCTTCCCCCACCCCCCGCGGGTGCCCCTTTCGCTTTGGGGTCACCCCTTTCTCTCCACCCCCCGCCACCTCAACCTCTCACCTCGGCGAAGTTCATCACGGCGCTGCCCGTGCCCTCGGGGTCCATGCTGCGGAAGAACCCTAGAGGGGCACAGGGGCAAGGTGAGCAGCCCGTCCCCTCGTCCGCCCAGCCGTCCCCGTGTCTGTTTGTCCCTCCCCAGGGCGGCACTCACTGAACATGGCCTCCAGCTTGACCAGGCAGCAGACGAAGTTGTCGAAGTCCACCCCCATCTCGGCGTCGGCGTAGCGGGCCACCACCACCTGGTGCAGCTTGTTGTTCAGCCTGAAGCCTGCGAGGCAGAGCGCTCAGCACCCGCGGGGGCGGCTGGGGAGGGCCGTGCCCCCCAAAACCTGAAGGGACGGGGCTCCTGCAGCTTCCCTCTCTGCCCCACACCTACCCGCCGACTCCAGGGCCATGCGCATCTCGTAGGCGCTCATGGTGCCCGACTTATCCAGGTCGTGCTGGCGGAAGATGGTCTGCAAAAGGCACCGCCGAGGAGGTGAAGGGCAGGTCCTCCCCCGGCCATCATCCCCAAACCCCAGAGGGGCAGCCCCACTCACCAGCCAGCTGCGGATCTTGTTCCAGAGGATCTGGAACTCCACCAGCCCCAGGCGGGCGCTGCCGTCCTTCTGGGAGCAGAGGGTCAAGGAGAAATTGGGCAGCAGAGGGCTGGAGGAGCAGAGCAGGCACAGGCAGGGCAAAGCGAGCAGATCCTGGTCTCTTTAGGCGAGAGGAAGCGTTTCAGCCACGCCGTGCCCAGCTCTTTTTTCCAGCTTCCCCTCTCCAACCTACCGCACATCAGAGATCAGAGCCTGCCAGCCCAAGGGAAAGCTCGATGCTTAAACCAGCCGTGGTGCCACTCACCAGCAAATTTGGCTACACGTTGCCTGCAGGGAGCACAGGGCTGTGGTGTGCAAAAACAGGCTGGCGTGCAAACGGGATGCCGCAGGGCATGGCCGGGGAAGGGCTCGGAGCCGCTTCTCGGAGCCTGTGGCTCCACGCAGCCATCCCTGGAGCACCCTCGGTGCAGCCACGAGGACTCCTTCCCCCTTTCCCCAGCTTCCCAGCCCTGGCACGGCCGGGCAGCCAAGCCCCAGTTCCCACGGAGAAGTTTCCCAGGCGCCAGGCTGCCTGCCAGGAAAGCTGTCCCCTGCCCGCGGCGCCAAGAGGATACATCCATCAGGTTGACCATGTTGCGGCAGGAGTCCAGGCTGAACCCGTCCGTCTTCAGGTCTTTGTCTGAGGAGGAGGAGGAGGAGGAGGAGGAAGGGATACGTGCATCAAAACACAGTATGGGGCCCCGGGGAACACAGAGGGGAAGGAGGGCAGCACTCACGCCTCGCGATGACTCTGTTCAGGATGGTCCTGAGCTCGAAGACGCTGATTTCCATGTCCTGCAGCAGCAGCAGCAGCGTTAGCAGCACCCTGCTCCCCACCCCGCTCCTGCCCACCTTCCTGCCCACACATCCCTGCCTTATTCACAGCACAGCAGGGTGCCACCACGTGCCCTGCGTGCCCGCAAGAGCCTGGGCCACGGCTGACCTCCCCTTCCCCAAAATCTTGCTCCCATCACACCCTGGGGACAGCTGGGCTGAGCTGCAGCATCTGCTTTTTGGCGGGTGGTACCAAAAGCCCCCAGGACATCACCAGAGTCCCCAGGAGCCCTTTTTTTAGGAAGCCCCTGCTCTCTGCAGCCTGATGGCCAAGGGTCCCGTCCCCTCGCCACCCCAGGGAGCTGCCGGGGGCTTCCCAAAGCTTGGCGTGGCACGGCCGTACCCACCTCCCCTGCCAGCTGCTGGAACATGTTCTTGAAGCCATCCTCAATGTCATCCTCGGTTATCTCCTCCTGCAGCCAGAAAGGGAGCTCAGCGCTCAAACACAAGGCCCTGCCCTGCCTCCGAGGCTCAGGAAGCATTTGAGGGGGACGAGAAGCCGCTCCCAGCGACACCCCAAACCCACAGGGCCACCTCTTGCCCACAGCTCCCAGCCCCAAAGCCTCGGCGCCAGCTGAAGGAGAGCGGTGGCCCCTACCTCATCGGCCAGATCTGCAGAGATCTCCTCGTCCAGCTCCCTGGGGGGCACAAAGGGGGGAAAAAAGAGTGAGGGGAGGGCTGTGGGGTCTGGCTCAGGGGCATGGGGCACAGGGCCGTCTGGTCCCGTAGCCAGGCAAAGGTGTGGGAGGTGGCAGAAGGCCCTGCAGCGGGGACTCACGCCGTGTCCGACTGCTTCTCGGTGAAGACCCGCAGCACGAAGTCGGCCTCCTTGTGCGGCTCGAAGGTGGAGGGCACCACGATGTACTCGCCGGGGGGCAGCCGGATCTGGTTGCTCACCTCCCGCAGGTTGATGAAGGTCTCGGAGCGCGCCCGCGACTGGTTGCGCAGGAAGAAATCCTTCTTCAGGTGCACGTTCTGGCTGCCCTGGGCCTGGGGGAGAGGGCACAGGAGCTCGTGGGCAACAGCCCTGCGCGACGGGGACCTGCAGGGTCCCCATCCCACGTCAATCCGCCCAGCACCCTTCAGCGCCGCCAGCCCGCTGGCAATCCCGATCCCCAGAGCTCTGGCTGAGGACGTACCTCCTCAGGAACCTGCAGGGAGGAGAGAAGAGGGAAAATGAGAACCCCACAACCCGCACCCTCTCTCTCAGGGCGCCAGGAGGGGTGCCCGAGGTGCGGGGAGGTGGCGGCGGGGTGGGGGTTACCTCGTAGACCGCGAAGCCGATGGTGTGCATGTCGCCCCCCAGGCGCCGCTCCCGCCGCCGGTGCTTCTGCATCAGGGCCACCAGGAAGCTGCAGGCCACCTCGTCGTCCCCGGGGTCGTCGTCCTCCTCCAGCAGCTTGATCTTGAACTGGGGGTTGATCCAGAAGGTGGCTGCGAGGAAGGAGGACACGCGGGTGAGACACCCGGCGCGGTGATGCCACCGAAGGTGGAGCTGCTGGGGGGTGAGGTACCTGGGTGATTCCTGCAGCCCCCAGCAGTGCTGCCCCGGCGCCACGTGCCCTCGAACACCTGCGTGTGCCACCTGCTGAGCTCGTCCTTGGTGAGGGCGTCGGGGGTCAGGTTGCAGATCTCCAGCCTGGAGAACTCCCGCATGAAGTCGCGGAAAGACATCCTGTGGGCGAGCAGGCAGGGGCTGAGGCCAGGACACGGCTGGGGAACGCAAGCAGCTCTGGATTCAGCCACGGCTGCCTTTACTAGGTGGAAAGAGTCGATGGGAACCACCCCAAAGCCCCTTCTCAGGGCGGTGAGCTGAACGCTGGGTGCCCTGTGGTGAGCTAAGGCTCACGAGCCAGGCTGTCTGTGGTGGGGGTGGCACCCCTGCAGCCCTTCACCCCATGAACCTCGCTCTTTGAGCCTCCAAAACACCCCGCAGCACGGAGTCCCACAGCAGGCTTCCAACACCTGCCTGAGCTGCTGCTCACTGGGAAGCCCTTCGTTTTCATGGTTTGGTAAGAAGCAGGTAACTCCTTCCTGCTCACCCTGCATTTCCAAGTGTTTGGGCTCCCTCTTTGGCCACTCGAAGAGTCACAGCCAACGTTTTGAGAGAATTACAGGGTGCCAAGATCACCTACACCGAGCAGCCACAACTCATTTAAAGCACAGAGCTGGGTTTGTGCCATAAGGGATGATTGTCCTTCTTAGGAATTAGTTAGTGCTTCATTTCCTTGAGGGAAGGGCAATCATTAACTAGACCAGGTAGGAAAACGTTACAGGCTTTCTGGTAGCGGAAACACGGATGACAAAGGCAGGTCACGAGCTTTAGGAGAAGCACTAAGACCTCTCCTGGGCTCCTCTGCTCGTTCCCAAGCTGGATGCTGAGGAAGAGCAGCTCTGGCACTCACCAAAACTCTCCGTCCTCCATCTTCAGCTGGAGCTCTTCCCTGTCGCTGGGGTCGATGTTGTCCCACTCGGGGGAGCTGGAATAATCAGCACAGACCATCAGACTCCTCAGGGCGAACTGAGACAGCCTCGGTGCTGCGTGCTTCCCCTCAGCGGTGCCACGCAGGGCACGTCCCAGTTGCTGTGTGCGCTCCCAGCTGGACTCACCCATCGCTCCAGGCTCCCGTCCACTCCACTTGCCCCCAGGGGTTCCTGATGCGGATGAGCTGCTCCTGCTGACCCCGGTAGTTCACCTGCCAGTCATCAGATGCAAGAAGTTAAACCCATGCCACTGGGCACGGCGTTTTAGGGCTACTAAGGTCTCCCTTAGCCAACTCACATCTCTGAAGGCTGTGACGGAATAGGCATGGCCCTTCACCAGCTTCTTGAAGGTCACAGCTTCCATATCAAAGGCACTTGTGATCTGAAAAGAACGTGCAAAGCTCAGGTGAATATGATTAAATTTATGCAGGTCGATCCCCACCCTTTTTGAGGGGAGTCCGAGAGACTGCATGGAGAACGACTCATGCTTTGTAATGCTCCAGCCAAGGGAAGGAGCTCCCTGTACTCAAACGCTGCTGACCGAGGATGATTTAAAGACAGTTTCTCCGTCAGGGGACCCTGAAGACCCATCACAAAACCACCCAAACTTCAGAAAGCATAAGACAAGGTTTCGTGCTTCCCCAGACACAGAACTGTCACTAGGCGCAGAGATTGTGGGTTACAAATCTCCGAAGAGGTTACGCAACGCATCACGGTGGCGATTTGCAAACTGAATGAAACTCGAAATGAATTGCAAATCCAAGGGGTACGGCTGTCAGCGGCGACGGGGATGATGCCCTGTGTTGTTTGTGGCTGAGAGGGAGCAGATGACAGAGCCCACCCCAGGTGATCTGCAGATGTTGACCCAAGACTTGGCCAGAGCTCGAGGCAGACCCTTGCTCAGCAGCCTGGCTCCAGCCGGACATTTCCAACCCCAATAAAGAGAGACCGTTCCCAGGCACCAGGGCGTAGCCTCTGTGCCCACGGGCGCTCTGCTAGGAGGAGAAAGCAGTCGCCTCCCACCCGGCGTCCCGGTGAAAGCCCTTACGTCGATGGAGCAGCCCAGCAGGGAGCCCCTCTCCAGCGCCTTGCGGATGATGTGGCCCATGTTGCGCGGCGCCCGCTTGAGGTCGTACATCTCCGCCACGCCGCCGGTGAAGTCCTCGAAGCCCTCGGTGGTGCTGCCCCCCGAAAGCGCCTCGTAGCAGCCGTTCAGCCTGAGCGCGGGGCAGCGAGAGGGGCACGTGAGGCGACGGGGACACGCGGCGCTGCCGCTCGGCCCCGGCCCCTCTGGCCCCGGTGCCCGCTGCCGTGGGACTCACTTGGCGTAGGCTTTCTCCAGCAGAGCGCTCCAGAACTCGGTGCACTCCGCTGAGTGCACGAAGAGGAGCTCCCCGTCCTTGGTGGGCAGCAGGTCATCCACCACCACGTCCACCCACTCGCCGAACTGCCAGATCTGGGGGGGAAGACAGGGGTGAGCAGGACGGAGGGGCGCCCTGAGCGTGCCCCCGAATGGCCCGTCCTGCCCCCAGCCCACCTGGAAGTGGAAGATGCCGGCGTAGTCCTCCTGGAAGCTCTGCCCGTGGGGCACCACGCGGTGCAGGAGCTCCTCGTTGAGCGTGAGGGAGCCGATGGCAGCCAGCAGCCAGCAGTCACCTGGGCAAGGAGAGGAAAACGGCGAGGAAAACGGCGTGAGCCTTCACCAGGGGGCGGAGGCGGCTCGTTCAGCCTGCACACATCGCGTGGGGTCTCTGGGTGCCCTGCACCAGCTGCCCAGCTGGCTGTGTGGGTCTCGAATCTCTCAGGTGTCTCCACCAGCAGCCCGTTCCCCTGCCACACGTCCAGCTTTGGCAGTGAACCTCGCTCCTAGCCCACATGGAGTACCAGCAGGTGCTCGGAAAGCAGCGCTAGCTCAAGGCAGAGAGGCAACAACCCTCCCTGGCCAAACAAACCTCCCCGGCCTGTGTCAGCACCAACACAGTCAGCACCAACTGCCCCTCCCGCAGTCCTTTGTCTAGGCCTGCCTGCATGCCCTCCGCGTCTCAGGACAGTGAGCTCTGCAGGGCGAATTTGCTTGGCATGTAAATAAAAGTTTTCCCCTGTTTTCAGTCCCCAAGCGAGATGTTTAACACTGGTGCCCTGGCTTCGAGCTGCAAGAAATAACACCGCACTTCTCCTTCCAAGAGCTCTTAACCACAAGCGCTGCTCGAGGCCAGCGCTCGTTTTTAAATTCTTTCCCTCAGTTTCCCCTTCCTCTTTCGCCTCTAGAGCCTGTCATACATCAGTCCTGAGCCTGGGTAACCTGTGCGGGGCTGTGTTCAGACAAAACAGCACTTCAAACTCTGCCCTCCTAGTGACCGACTGAGAAACAGAAATGCTCTGGGCTGTTACACGCTCCAGTTACCGCCGCAGGTTTGTCCAAATTGCTGGCTGCATCAAATGTGGTCGGTCCTGAAACCAGCGTGCTGCGCTAACGTGCTCAGCTTGATCGGGATCAGGAAAACGTTGCTGAAGGCAGCCAGATCTGGTTTGGATAGCCCCAGGATTGCAATTACCAGCCCTCCCAGCCCTTCTCTCCTTGCCTCAGCCCCTTGGCTTGGGCGACACCCCTGGGGAAGGCGTACGGGGCTGGCTGCACACGGAAAGGCGCTGCTCCTTGGTCCCAAACCCAAGGACAGATCCCCAGCACTCACCCAGAGCCCCCTGGCAGATATCCGTCCGGGTTGCACCGCCAACGATGAACTGAGGGTCACCCACCAACTCCTGCAGGAGGAGGAGAGAATCAGACGGCGGACCTCAGCGGTCGATGCTCTCCTGGGCACCGCTCTGTTTCCTTGGGTGAAGCACCCGGGGACTCGAGCACGGCGAGGAGCAGGCCAGAGCCAGGCTGCAGCTTGGCAAACCGCGTCAATGCAGATACTGCAGGCGAGGGCTAGGAGCCCAACACGCGGAGCAGCGAGCCCAAAGCTTACCGAGGGGCGCTTCCACTCCACCCCCCGCGTCTTGCTGGAGTGCGGCCCCAGCTCCTTGAAGCCGAGGGCGGAGGGGCCGGCCGGGAACTGGGGGTCCCTGAAGAGGGTCCCGCTCTCGATGCACTCCTGCTTGAGGGCCTCGTAGTCCTGGTTGAGGTACTTGACGGCGTTGTGGTGCTGGCCCACCCCCTCGGCTCGCAGGCGGTCCCGCTCCAGCCGGGCGGCGATCCCCCCGAAGGGCATCATGGCTGGGCACCGGCTGCACTACCTCCGCCTCCGCTCCCTGCGGAGAAACGGGCACCGTGAGGCCGTGGCAGCCCCACAAGCAGGACCTGGCTTCGGGAGCACCTCCCCAAGCCCCGTCCCAGCGATTTAAGCCTCTCCCTTGGAGGCTCGAGGAGCTTGCATCTGGCTCCCGGCGCCGCTTTTTGGACTCGCGGGGACCTTCCCCATCCCGCTCGCTGGCTCCTCCTCGCCCGCCGGGCTGTTCCTCTGCCTGGAGAGCCTGAGCATTGAGTCAACAACGGGACGGGGAAGGGAGGAGCGCCTCGGGGAGCCGCGAGGCCCCATGTCGTGTCGGGTGGAGAGGGAAGGAAGAGGCAGGACGGGATGGCCCTTCCTCAGCGCTGGGTGACGCGAGGAGGGGCGCAGCGGGACGGGGTGCAGGCTGTGGGGCTGACAGCACCGGCACCGTGAGCCTCAGCCCCTTCATGCTCCAGGCTGAGCTTCCTTTGGGGACGCGGGCATGGCGTGGGTTATTCTTAGCCCTGTTACTACTGCAAATACCCGCGGAGGTGGTGGCGGGTGGCAGGCCGGGGTCACGCAGGCGCAGAGCGGGGAGGAAGGCTGCGGACCCACGGGTGGGACGGGGGCGTGGGGGTGGTGGGACGCGGCGGCGGGGGGCTTCCCCAGGGTGATGCCGGGATGCTGCCGGCCCCACGCCAAGCAGGGAAATGCAGACAGCGGTTTGGAGAGGATCCCAGCCCCAGGCTGGCTTTCCACGCCACAAAACGCCCGGCCACAAGCGGGGGGCTCTGCGGGGCCGGCCACCAGAGCAAGACACGGCACCGGGTGGGCAGCGCCGGGCACCACCTGCGCGGAGACACCGCAAAATCCCTGAGATCCCCCAAAAATCCCAGAGACCTTCCCAAAACCCCAGAGACCCCTCCAAAATCCCGGAGACCCCCCCCAAAAAAAAAACCCAGCCCCCAAACCCCGCCGCCACCCCCCGGAGGACGCAGCGGGGAGGCGCACGGCTGTGTCCCCCCACGGGGGCCCGGGGGACACGCAGGGACTCACCGCTCGCCCCCCACGGAAGCTGCCACCGCCCTGCCCGGCCCTGCCCGGCTCGGCACGGCCCTGCCCGGCTCGGCACGGCTCGGCCCGGCGGAGGGAGGGCCCTGGGATGTGGCTGTGGGAGGTGGCGTTCAAGGAGCAGCCCCGGGGCCGGGCTCCCCGCTCGCCCACCCACCCCACGCGTGTCCTGTCTCCCCCCTCCGTGACTCAGCGCTGCGCTATGCGGGCGGTGTCCCTGCTCGGATCGGTTCAGCCCCAACCTTGGCAGCCCTCTAAGCGGCTTTGTGGTGCCTCCCCTAATCCTTCCCTGCGGGAAGCCAGGTTTTTTGTCCCCAAGTGGGGAGAGAGCCGGGGGCGCGCGTTGGGCGCCCTACTGAGCGCCACGCACCCTGCTGCTGGGGTGATAGCTGCTACACCCGCCCCGACCCCACCAGATGCAGCCCCCCATCCACATTTAGCATTAGGATGGACATGGAGCCTTGCAGGACACACCATGAGGGCCCACAGGCCCTGTGGAGGGTTTGCAGACGCAATAGGAGCCCACCAGGCCCCGGTCCCGTGCAGCACGCATGCTCCCAGCCCTGCTGCAGCCTCCCCTCGCTGCCAGCTCCCCCCCGCTGCGCAAAGGAAGACCACGAGAACAATAGCTCCTTTTTTTTTTTGTTTCTTTTCTTTTGTACACAAATATATACAGGGTATTATACACATCTCTACACAGACAGTGCCAATCCCAACGCAGGTCTCCGCGGGCAGCGCCCCAGGGCTGCAGGCACAGAGACTGGGGCACCCCGGGCAGGGTGGGGGGCACGGGCAGCAGGCGGGGGCACGGACACGGATATAGGATCAACATCCTCCTTGCCCCAGCCTGGGACCCGGCAGGGAGCTCCCATCTCACGTGCCCACCCCTGGAAGGGCTGGCTTCAAACACCACGCTTCTCCACACCAGCACGTGCTCCAGCCCCGGCCTGCCCTCTCCACACCTCCAGGACCCACATTTCATCCCCTCCACGCCCCCTTTCCCTCTGGGCCTGGGGATCCTATAGAGAGGTGCACAGGGACGTCAGCTCTACCCTCCCCGGAGCAGCCCCGTGTCTCAGGATCCCCTCTTCTAACAGGGGATGAGGGGAGATAAGCCGGGGGTGGTGAGGGCCTGTCCCCGCAGCGGGGCCGGGGAGGGCTGACGCTCCTCTTGTTCGGGTCCGTAAAGTGCTTTGAGCTCCAGGGCCAGAGTTGGTGATTGAAAAAGGTAAAACCCCTGTCCCCCGGCCCCGTCAGGGCCTGCAGGGCACAGCTCCAGCGAGCCAGAAGAGCAGGAGCGGGCCCCGCAGGCGCTGGGCAGAGGGAAGGGGCAGTGTCAGCGATGAGCACCAAACAGGATGGTGGCAGGGGCTGAGGGAAATAAATATAGCTCAGTAGCAGGGAGATTTATTATTTTCCTTTACATTTTACACAAGGGGAGGAGGGGAAAGCAATCGAGGGCAATGGGTGCTGACCAGAGACCTCCTCGCAAGAACCTCCACATGGGTGCCAGGGGCTCCAGGCCACCTCTCCTGCCCCTGTCCACCTCCGCAGCCACCCAGGGCCCCTCTCCCATCCTTCTTGTCCCCAGGACACAGCTATCACCAGAGAGGGGACACAAGGGGCAGAAGCAGGCAAGGAACAGCCCCAGGCAGGTGAAGCAGCCCAGGGCTGCACAGGGCCAAAGAGCTGTAGCCTAAACCCTTTTCTCCCCTCTCCATAGCACCCAGGAGACCCCCAAAACAGCCCTCCCGCACCTGACCCTGCGGTGCAGACACAGGGCAGAAAAGGGATCCACGGTCTGCCACAGAAGTCAAGTTACTTTTCGCTCGAAAGGGGAGGAAAAATGTGCAAAAAAATGCCACTTAAAACGATGCTGCAGTCCCCAAGCTGTGCCCTCGGGGAGCAGGGGGCACGATTTAGGGGAGAGGCTGCCTGCGCCTTCTCCTGCCTGCGAGAAGCACCCTGGGCACCCCTCACCCTGCAAGGGGTTGCCCCCGTGCTGCTCCCCCAGCAGTCCCCCAGCAGGGTGAGGCTGTCACCTGCCCACTGGGGGACTTCTCCATCACCCCCTCCCCAGCACCTATAGCACGTCACCCCACAGGGACACGCGGGCACGGGGAGGAGGGAAGGCAGCACTGCACGTGCAGGTGGAACAAAGCTACCCCATCTTCCTACGGGGGGCTTCCAAGACATCAATTAAAGCTTCGTTTGTCACCTTCCTGCAAATCTAATAAATTATTAGTGTTTCTGTTTCTCACCAGGAGGACGGGGGACAGAAGGGGCAGCCAACGAGGCCTCAGCGGTGCCTCTTGTCCCCAGAGCCCTCCCCAAAGCACCCAGCCTCCCTTCTCTCTCCTGGGGTGCCGGCAGGGTCATGGTCCCTTCCTCCCCAGCCCCTGGGGGGTCTGCGGTCCGGGTACGTGTTAACGAAGGTAGCTAATGAAGAGCAAGCCCGCAGAGCGGCGGGGAGGTGGAGGCAGGGAAGCGGAGAGCCAGGGCCAGGGCCCCTGCCCTCGCTGAAGGTGGTGGCCCCAGGGGTGGGCGAGGGCTGCGGGTGGCCCCCTCCCCATCTCCGCGCTCCCTTGGGTTTCTCTCGGCCGGTCTGGGTGGGCGCAGCCTGCCCCGCTCCTGGGCCTCCATCCCCTCCTCCCTCCTGCCCTCCCTCCGCAGTCCCTACTGGCGGATCTCGTTCTCTATCAGGCTGTCCTCACACGACTGGAAATCCGTGTCGTTCATGCCATCGGCGGTGATGAGCTCCTCGTCCTGCGACCCCTGCTCCTCCGACTCGGTCGCTTCACCCTCCGGGGAGGAGTCCTGCAGCACTTGGGCGATGTACTTCTGCTGGGGCAAGGGGGGGAGAGCAGAAACACGGTGAGCACAGGCAGCTGTGAGACCTCCTCGCACAGTGCAAGGAGGAGGTTGAGCATTAAGGAGCCCCAAGATGCTGAACGAGGAGACCGAGCAGTTGGATTCACTGCCCCAGCCGAGAGGGAGGCAGAAAACACACACGCAGCACCCAGGCAGCAGAAGGAAAGGGGCAGGTATGTGAGCATGGGGGGTTACAACTCATCACCCAGCTCAGGTGAGCGACACCTGCCTCCCACTCCTGTTGGGAGATTGTGGGTGCTGCCTCAGGAAGGCGAGAAGCAAGGAGAAAAGGTCTCCAGATGTTGCCTCCCCCTTTCCTAAACCCAGGAGAGCAGCGCGCCAGGGCAGGGAGGTGGGGACAGGAACTCACAGTGGATTTGGGAGCCGGCAGATTAGTGGCAGGTCTCCCGTTCTGCCTGCTTTCTATGGTGTCCACCTCTGTGTGTTCGATCTGGAGAGGGAAAGGTGAGACCAAGAGAAAGTCGAGGAGACGCATTTGTAGGAGCCACACTCCAGCAAGGCTGCCCTTGACCTCTGCACAGGTATGGGAGCAGCACACACGCGGTAAAGGTTCCTTGGGAACCTTCGCCACGGAGCTGGTGAAGAGACGCCCTGCCAGGGAACAGGCTGGGACATCCCAATTTGCCCCCAAGCCCATTTCACTGCTCGGCTGCACTCCCAGGGGAAGGGCCCCCAGGCAGCAGCCCAGCTCACCTTGTAATTGTGAGCGCTGAGGTATTTGAAGTGCCCGAAGCAGACGTGACACAGGCAGATCACGATGGTGATCACGAGGACCACAAAGGTGAACATGGAAGTAGGGGCCAGGAACCCTGAGGCAAATAAAAGCCAACGTTAGGTTGCCAGAGCCCGACGGACAGGGGGAGGCCACCTGCAGCCCGGCTGGACGCCTCCCAGCCCAGCGCTCACCCGTGCGCACGGTGGAGAAGAAGAGGAGCCAGAAGAGGCAGAGGATGGGGGCAGCCACCACTTGGTTCACGGCCCCGGAATGGATCTTCTTGTCCAGCTTGGCAGGCAGGTAGGCATAGTACAGGTTGTACCGGTCCACCAGGTGCTTCAGCAGCATGTACATGAGCCCTGAGGGAGAGAGAGGGGAGAGGTGGCAGGAGGGAAGCTGCCTCTTTCCCAGCGCCTTGGGGCAGTGGGAAATATCTCACCCCAAAGCGGGGAGGCAGAGGGGTGTCGCTTACCAAAGGGGACGATGATGGGGCAGGTGATGCTGTAGGTCATGACCACGGTGAAGACGCACATCATCCAGGCGTACGCAGCCCCAAACTGGAACTCGTAGGCCTGGTGCTGCCGGAGAGAGCAGAGACTCATCTGTGGGGTCGACCCCCAGCCCTTGGCGAGCCCCAGGGCGCACGGCCCCCGGCACAGTGCCTTCAGGGGGAGACCCCGAAACACCCCCAGCCCCACCACTCACCCGCTTGACGTTCCTCCGCTCGGCGGCCGAGCGGGCCAGGCAGAGGCGGATCATGTACATCAGCAGGCCGGGGATGCGCAGCAGGTCCATGGCGTTGCCGATGAAGGCGGAGGCGATGACGTAGTTGACGAAGAAAGCCCCGTTATCGGGCAGGAACACGCACCTGGGGAGCACAGCAGGCTGCAGGAGATGCTCCCCTGCCCCGCCACGCACCCCGGTCCTGGGTGCCGCCTCTGGAGGCTGCCAGGAACCTCCCCCCCCCCCCCCATCCCCGCTGCAAAGAAGGGGCTTTCTTCCCTGCCCCACTTACTCAAATCGCACTGTGGCTTCAGCCAGGAATTTTTTGTCGAAGAGCCAGCGGAAGAACACATCCAAGCTGTGGGGGAAGGGGGTGGGAAGAGAAGAGAAACAGTCGGAAGCAGCGGCATACGGACATAGACATGCAAATGTATGGAAACTGCTCTAAAAAGGCCCAGAGCTCTGACCACAGGCCTTATTGTTCCCTCTTGGGATATGTCATTGGCATTTATGTAAATCAGACACTGGGAAAACCAGTTACAGGATGCAAAAAGGGATGCAAGACTTCCCATTCTCACACGTGTTCTCCCGTCACCCTAATCCCATCAGTATTTCCCTCTCTGCTCCTGGCAGAGGTTGTTTTGGTTAAACACTAGGTTACTGACCACAGGAGAAACCACTCAGGTACACGGTAACCTCAGGCACAGAAATAAGAAAGAAAAAAAAAAAAACCACAAATCTCATTCCCCCTCATTCTATATTTTTTTGATATAGAACTGTACAATCCTCTGGCACCTCTAGGGCCAGGATTTCAGCGGAGCACAGAGATCCCCACGCAGCAGCGGGACTGATTTTGTCCTCAGAAAGGAGCATGACCTGTTTGCTGGGACACAGCCAAAACGCAAATCCTGGGAGAATGTTTACCTGCCTAGGGCACAAGGTTAAAAGCAGCAGGGCATTTTAAACCTGACGGGGAAACTTTACGGTAGTCACCCCCTGCAATGAATGGCGATTTTTCTGTGTGTCCTCTCTGTTGGAGGGCTCCTCTATTCTCAAAAACCACCCAATTTAGCCACCGAGGGGCTGTACCCTGAATTTATGGGATGTAGATCCCCCACCCCGCAATGCATAAAGAACTCCCTGTCACAGCAGATCCCCCCCATCGTGCTTCCACCTCCCAGTTTTCCTCTCTTCTGTCACACAGCTGCTCTGCTTTGCCCCCAGTCAGTGCTGAGCCCATGCTGATTCCTGGCAGCTGAAGCCCCCCTGTCACAGGATATTTCTATAACCCCTGCAGGAGGATTTGGGGCTTGCATCCAGCAGGATTCACATTTCTGCAGCCTACAAATGGGAAGACCACCCAGCCGAGCAGTATGACGTCCTCAGTTCTGGCTGAAGTGGGGGAAGTTGCTACTTTTGTGTAAAAGTGAGCGCACGTAAAACAGATGTGGGAAGAGTCTCCTTCACCAGCAGGCCTCAAGAAGGCTTTTTATGTGCATCCATCAGCCACCTCAGGGTTTGTTGCCTTTCTAGGAACACCCAGGGAAGGGTGACAGGGACATTTGTGCAAGCAGGGCGAGGAGGCGTTGCAGGAGGACCACCAGAGGTGCATCTCAGCCCTCTCCACGCTCCAGGTCTCTGCTTGCTTGCCCTTCCCTCCACACCTACCTGCTCAGGCCCAGCGAGGGCAGCAGCAAGACCATGAAGATGAGGAAGGTGTAACACTTGTGCATGGTGGTCCTGTTCTCTCCAGACCTGCGGGCAGAGAGAAGGCCATTAAAATTGTCACTTTTAATGTCACTTTTTTTTTTTTTTTAAATGTCACTTTTAATTCCCAATTGTTACTGGGAACAAGCAGCTTCAGTAATCTGCAGCTGCCAGAGACGCCAGGTGAAAGGAGCTTATGTTCTCACACATGGTGAATATGCCCCTTTCCCTCCAAGGTATCCCTTGGAAAAGCTATGTCCTACACACGGGTACAGGCACACCACACCTGCACGCTCACCTCAGCCACGCCTTCCCTTACTACCTGCATTTCTCATTACCTTTGGCCCCAACTCCTCCCAGCCTTCCTCTTGCAAACGTACATCAAGCTCCGCTCAAATAACCCCAATACTGTGCAACACCCAGCTAAGGGCTGGCAGAAGAGCAGCAGACCCCAAGGTGACCAAGAGGTGCCACAAGACACCACGCTGGGGGTGGACGACGGGAATTGAAGCGAGAGGAACCAGTCAGCAGCTTTCCCTCAGCGGGGAGCATCAAGATGCCAGGCACTGGCTGCTCTTACCTGGTCCAGTGCGCTTCGAAGAAGGCCGAGTAATACACGATGGTGGGCAGCAGAGCTGAGAAGCACCACAGCAGCAGCGTGGGGAAGAACTGCGTGATGATGGGGTTCTGCAACGAGGAAGAGAAGAGACCACGCGTTACACGTGATGTGGCAGCTCTCGTGCCCGTCACGGGAGCTGCCTTTGCTGATGCAGAGTCCCCAGCTGCCACCGCACCCTGGCCAGGCTTAGCACTCCTTCTGGAGGCTGGGAACACATGGCAGGGTGCTGGCCCCTTCCCGGGGGACATCCCTCTTGTTCTCAAGGCTGAAGGGACCTGAGGCACGCTGACAATCTCACTGCCCCTTCCCCTGCAGGGGCTGCTGTGCCTCAGGGTGGTGGGTTCAGTGCTCCCCATCCCGTGCCCTTCTCCGAAGGCCTTACGTTGAGGTACTCCACAGGCTTGGTGACGTTGAACTTGTCCATCGTGGTGATGATGATCGCAGGGGTGGTGAGGAAGAAGAGGAGGATGAAGAGGACCACGTTGATCACCAGGCAGCGGATCCACCAGATGAAGCCCCGGATGGAGAGGTGTTCCCTGGGTGGGGTGAGGGGGGAAGAGGGCATCAGGAACAGCCACACCGAGCCGAGCCTCACACACGTTCACGGCACAGCCCAGCCTGCATCAGCAGGGCCTGGGGCACGATCCCAAGCTTTCCCCTTCTGAGTCAGGGCCCAACTCTGGCTCAGCCAGGCAAGAACAACTCCTTTAGCTATCAGAGTGTGAGGGTGCACCCCTTTCCCATCACTGGGGACCCGAAGAACCCCACAGCTGCTCACCAGTAGATGTTCTGCGGGTCAGGGGCATAGCTGACAGTCCAGTTGGAAACGTGAAGGGACTCGCTGCAGGAAGAGGCCTTGGGCTCCCCGCGGCACGCACAGCCCTGGCACTTGCAAGCGTTGAAGTCTTTGAGGATTCTGGAGAAGAGAACAGTGGAGATGGTGACACACAAGGCTAGCAGGGACACGTTGAGGTGAACGCCCTGCGGCTGGGATCTGATTGCAAGGAAGAGCTGTGGGACACCACCTTCCCGGCAGAACCCCTTGCAAGACTCACATGGCTGTGATGGTCTCATTGTGGAAGGTGACGAAGGCCATCCCCAAAGGCTTCTCGTTCACTTTCTCCTTCTCCCGCTTGTAGTCGTCTTTGAGTTTCTCCTCCAGCTTCGTGTAGTACTCGATTGCCTCCACCTGGCCACAAGGACAGAGGTTAGAGCAGAGACCTGGGGACGCCAGCCAGTGTGGGCAGTACAAGGACCCAATGCTCACGTTAACCCTTCTGCCCAACATCTCCAGCTCTCCACATACCTCCTCACAGCCCCTGATGACACAGCAGCACAGGTGGCCGCAGGGCTTAGGGTTGATCATAGATGGGGTGTTCTCCTTGCCCTGCAGGTTGGTGAAATAGATTCGCCCGCGCTCAGCCTTCTTTCTGAAGCGGGAGAGTGGAAAAGAAAAAAGGTACTCAAAACAGCTTTCACGGCACAGGATTTGAAGGAGAAACAGTTGGGAAGAACCCGCTCCCCACCTCCTGTGCACCCTCCCCCCAGCCCTGCCCTCTCCCCCAAACCAGGGGCTGCTTACCTCTCCGCATCAAGGAACATCAGCCGGGCCACATCGTAGCAGGGACGCGCCTCCAGCACGGTGCAGTTGGCATAGGCCTCCCTGCAGACAGAGAAAACCAGCCCCTCACACACTGCATCAGAGCTGCACCTCAAAACAAAGCCCACACCTTCAGGCCTTCCTCCTGCCGCCGGCAGAGCATCATCAAAAGCTTGCTGGACAGCAGGAGAGCAGCAGGCTCTGCTCCCTCTTTTGGGAGCAACGTGTAGGGCAACGGAAGGGAAACTTTTCTTTTTTAGGGATTCAGTTAAAAAAGAGAACGCAGTTTTCTACAAAGAGCATGATCAATGCAGAGGCAGCAGCAAAGCATCCCACAGCTAGTGCTGGAGCGCCTCCTGCCTGCTTCTCACAGCTCTGAAGCTGAGCCCTTCTCATCACGTGCCCTGTCTCACTACTTACCATGCTGACCCCCTACGGCTCTGCAAGATAGAGCTGGGCACGTCCCAAAATGCTGCATATTGGGATAAAAATTTGCACAGAAAAATCGCAGCAAGATGCCCAAAATGAAAGTGCTCACTGATTCAGACTGCTTCCCCCTCCTCATCCCGAGGTATTATTGCTATTTCAGGTAACACTAGCACCGCTCCACTAAAATATATATATATATATTTTTTTTTTTTTTACAGAGCAGCCTTTAATTAGGAACACAGTCAGACTCACTCAAAATGCTTCTTGATCTTTTCTGGCTCGGCATATTTTGAAATCCCATTGATGAAGAGAGTTCGCTTCACCTAGAGGGAAGAGAGTGCAGATCGGTATGGGTGGCATGACAGACCAGACTGCAGGAAAAAAAAGAAAACCCCAAGGCCCTGGCCTGAGCTAGCAGTCGGAGAAGGCAGCCCCCAGGCTTGCAGAACCTTTGCTCCCCACCTCCTGTGCTGCTGCTAGCTGTTGGCATTTCATACCCTGACGTGCTGCAGGTTGATGGGGTGGGGGCTCACACTGCAGCCGCTTCAACAGAAACAGGGATGTTATAGTATGAAACAAGGCAAAAACAACTGGAGAAGAGCCCCAAACCCACACAGCAGCTGGAGCAACTCCTGAGGAAGACATAGGGCACGCCACATGCCCACCCAGCTCAGGCCTCTCTCATTTCCCCCGCACGGCATCAGGACTGCTGCTCTGGAGGAGATCCGCCCTTGGCCAGGCAGAACACGCCAGCCCCAAATTGCTGCGGGAAGTGGGGGTGCCTGGCACCCTCTCCCAGGCTGCCCAACTTGACAGGAGGCCCAGGAAGCCTGGGCGAGCTCCCAGCCCTGCTCACCAAGTCATCCTCCTTGTAGCGCATCTTGGAGGTGTGCCGGCGCATGCTGTACACCGTCAGCAGCAGGTACAGGAAGGCGAAGGACGTGTGCAGCCACAGCAGGTTATTCCTGGCACGAGAGAGACCGTGCTTAAAGCCAGCGTGAGGTTGCCACCGCGGCCCTCAGGGACCTCCCCTCAAAGTCTCTGGGGCCAGGAGGAGCGTTCCTGGCAGGGCATCATCCACAGGCCCTGCCAACAGCCTCCAGGAGCTCGGTCTGGACGTAGGAGCAGGGACAGCAGCCTCACAGGAAAGGCAGAAACACAGCCTTCGAGGAGGCAAGGCTCTGCAGCACGTGGGCATCCAGAAAACGCACCCTGAGGGCCCCAGTTACCCACCCCACCCCTGCCCACACCTACCCGGAGTTCAGGTTAGCGATCGTCGTCCTCCCAAAGCTGTAAGCGTTGTTTTCTGGGGAGAAAGGCAGACAGGCATGCTCGGTTACACCACGGGGCTGGGGCAAAGCACCCCAAAACCCAAGCCGCCCAGGACAAACCCTACGCACCCCCCAAGCCCAAAGCGGGACAGGACCCAGGGTTTCTCTCTGCTCCTCCCTGGCAGGACCAGGGCTCCCTGCCCTCACCTAGCAGGTCCCCTGAGAAGTTGACGGGTAGCACGATGCCCACGGAGAGCACGCCCACGGCCACCAGCAGCCCGATGATGTGCCTCTGGAAGGACAGGTAGTGCACCGCGTCGCCCCCGCACTTGTCCCGGATCTCGTCATCCCTGCCAGGGAGAGAAAGGAAGACAGTGAAGAAACCTCCTCCAGCGACCTGAGGGCAGGCAGGAAAGCACTGGGTGACGGCTGTGAACCCACAAACCACCCCTGTAACCCACACAACACCCCTGGATCAAGCCCTACAGCTGCAGCCATGCCCTGGGGAGGCACTCCAGCACCTGGCCATGCACCAGCGCAGGCAGAAGCCTGCCTGTGCAAATCTTGCTGCAGCTCTGCTCCCCACGCTGCTGCCCTCTGCAGGGCAGCTGAGCCCCTGAGAGCCACACCTGATGCCCATCCTTATGGTGGGTCCCATCTGTCCCCTTGCTGATGCGGCCCCACAGAGCTCTGAAACCTCAAAATGCTTAGGAAAGCACCCCTGAGCATCAGCATGTGTCTCTCTGTACCCTCCAGTCCACCTTTCGCTGCCGTGGGCCTTCCTTGGACAGCAGTGCCCCCAGCAGGAGCCTCAGGGAGAGCAGCAGCTTATTTCTCAGATGGGATCGAGGCAGAGGTGACCTGGGCTGGGATTTCTCCTCCGTTTGTGTCCCAGCCTGTGTGCTGCCTCTGCTTTTTCCCCCCGTGGTTCCCCACCCGCAGGCAGGTCCCGGGGCACTTACTTTATCCTGAAGATGGCCGTCAGCCAGGAGCAGAAGCCCTGTGCAGAGAGAAGACAGGAGGGGCTCACATCACTCCGCGCTCCCTTCTCCCTGGACTCTGCCACGTGGCTGCCCCCCACCAAGCAGCTTGGCCTCCCAGGAAAGCCGGCACCCCCCCCCCCCCCCGGAGAGCACAAAAGCTCTCCACAGCCCGGGGATGCCCAGCAAATTCATCACACAGGTATTTCAGCCACTGCTTTTGCCTCCTGCCACTACTCACGTTGTCCCTCTGGTCGAAGTCGACGGAGCTGGAGACGGAGGTGAGGCGCTCGTAGCGGTCGTGGTTGTCGGAGTGCAGGGCGGAGGCGACGCTGCAATGACAAATTTGGGGGAGAGAGGAGGCAGAAAGTGAGGGTGAGAGGAGGCAGCCGGGCCGGGAACCGAGAGCACCCGGAAGGCCAGCGGTTAATTCGGGTCAGTTTGCCCCAGGTGAGACGGAGGAGAGAGGACAGCCTCGAAGAGCGGAGGGGAGCAGTAAGCAGAGACCCCTCCTCGGGTGGCACCGGGCTCTGGCAGCCTCCCCGGGCTCAGCTGTGGGTGCTGCTCCCTCATCGTGCACCAGCCCCTGCCAGGAGGGGCTGGGGGCAGCTGCCACGGTGGGGGAGATCGTGTCTGCTTAGTGCAGGGTTCAGAGAGGGAGGAGGAGACGTGAAGGAGAGGGTGCCACAAGAGGGGACAGGCTTCAAGAGGAAAAAAGAGCCAGGCTCAGCCCAGCTGCTCCTCGGCTTCATCTGGGGACCTCTGCAGGCAGCAGACCCAGAGAGGGAGCAGGGAAGCAGCTAGGAGCATGGGGCTGAAGGGCAGGAGAGGGGACTGTCCCAAACCGCTGCGCTCCACACACAGGCAGGGACCTCGATGAAGAACCTGCAGCAACCAAGGCAGGTAACAGCCCCCGGTATGAATGAAAGTGGAGGGTAGGCTGGCAAAGGAGACAGGAAAACGGCCCAGAGACCTAAATTAAATAGCACTGGTAAGGTGACAACATCAGGCTGGGCCCTTGGAGGTGCAAGAAGGGAGATGGCTGATCTGAAGGCTAGAAGTAAAGGGGAAAAAAAAAGATGAAAACAGTCTCTGTGTAACCAGTACAGGCTCAAGAAGGAGCAGATGGATGAGAACCTAGAGGAGAAACAGGTGAGAGATGAGTGCTAGAGACAAGGAGGCGACACTAGGGGGAGAAAAACAAGCAAAGACACTTGTGACCCTGCAGAAGGGAAGAGGATGGGACACGTGGCCTCCCCGCAGGGCAGAGCAGCACCTGCTGAGCCCCTAGCTGGAAGCAACGCCCAGAGGGGAAAGGAGATTAGCTGAAGGTCACGGGTCTACAGGAGAACAGATTAGACACAGCCCTGCAACTGCACGGCCCGGCACCTGGCTCTGCTGCAGGGACAGCTCAAGCTTCAACCAAGCCCTGGGACCCTCAGCCCTTTGAAATCCCCAAGACCCTGCAGCTGGGCACGGGGAGAGGGTGAATTTCTGCTGCCTGCAGCCCTGAGGAGACCCCGGCACGCTGGGCACGGTGTGCTTCTGGCTCCTTGGTGCTGGAAAAGCATTGGGCAGGGCAGGGAAACACTAGAGAGCATAGCTGTGAAGAGAGCCATGGCTCTCATGATAAGACCACCTCGTGACAAGACTCTCTCGTGATAAGATTAACTCAGCTCCGTTCCAGGGGACGCAGAGACCATGACCAGGACAACTGGCAGCGCCGTGAAGATGGTGGGTGCCGGCCTTGCCAAGGATGGGGAGCTGAAGATGGGGCTCCAGGGGGACCTGCATCCAGCTGGAGGCTTTTTAAAGCGAAGCACTAACAAGGCGGGCGAGGGGCGGGTGGGTTGCACTAGGCCTG
Source organism: Netta rufina (assembly GCF_964035555.1). Taxonomy (NCBI): domain Eukaryota; kingdom Metazoa; phylum Chordata; class Aves; order Anseriformes; family Anatidae; genus Netta; species Netta rufina. The sequence goes on along the minus strand of NC_140125.1, from coordinate 35,156,788 downwards.
GGTGACAGCAGAGCCCCAGCAAGCTCAGGGGAGCAACGGGAAGAGGAACAAGAGGACCCCTGGAGAGAGGCAAGCGCTCAGGAGGATAACAGAGGTGACCAAACCCTCCTGCAAGGCCACATCCTGAGCCTCAGAGCTCTGCTACCTCTACCTGACTCCCCCTTGGTAGAGCTGCCAGCCTACCTGAAGCAGGGCCAACCACTAGTGAAGCATTCAAGCGTGAGCAAGGCATCCCCTCCGTGCTATTCACCACGGCTACCAGCACCTTTGCTTCCACAACTCCAATTACTCTGCTCCTTCTGGAGCAAAGAACAGTCACAAAAACACGGCAGTGGCGTGACCATCTCGGGCTCTGTGCTGCTGGCTGGCTCCTCTGCAGCGTGTAGCACTCAGCACGTCAGCAAGAACAGTCCTTACTTAGATAAAAAAAAAAGCAGCAAGAAAGAGGGAAGAGCAGGGAGGAAAGGTCTGGAAATGCCAGGCCGAGGTGCTGGAGGATGCTCTGAGCAGCACTGAGGCAGGAAGGGGTGGGTGCGAAGGGACAAGAGCCAGCACTTCCTTTGGTCCTGGCAGCCTCGCAGGGGTGAAGGCAAGAGAAAAGCTGTGTGAGGGCCTGCCAGATCCTCCCCACGCACCTCGGTGCTCCTGAGAGCAGCCCTCGTGGCTCACCAGCACGAGGTAAAGGAGGCTGCCCTCTGCCTGGGCGACCCCAGGATGCCACAGGTTCATTTCCAGCTCCTCCATCACAGCTACGTTTATTCCCACCACACAGCAGGACACTGGCAGGTACAGCAGGGTGCATGACACAGCACCCTCTGCCTCCACCGGCAGCTTCCTGGCGCTGCTGCATGCAGGGAGCATTTAAGAGGGGAAAACCAGGGAGTGCCCAGCTGCGGGAGGTGGCTGACACAAAGGGGAGGGGAAGAGCAAAGTGTGAATCCCCTGAGAGACACAAATCCAAGCCCTGAGCTCCCAGCCACTCAGATTAGTTCAGAAGCAAGAGAGAAAACTGCGAAAAGAAGAGAAAGAGAGAGACAGGGAGAGAGAGAGGAGAAACAAGACCCTGAAAAAACAACATACTATTCCCGCTCCTCTCGCTCCGTCTGCCAGCGTCGGCGCCTGGGGGCACAGAAACAGAAAAGGAGAGGTTACAACAGGGGAGCGGGCGCTGGGGCCCCTCCGTCGCAGGGCACTGTGCGCCCAGCAGGGCTCCACGCCGTCCTGAGGAGGAGAAAAACCTGCTGGGGGTGAGGCCAGAGAAGATCTTCCCTCCAGAGCTTGGTTAGCAAGGTGTGCTCCCAACAGGAGCCCCAAGCATCAGCCTCCAACACAAAATCACCGTCTCCAAGGGGCCCTGAGTTTTGCCAGAAGGCTCAGTCGCCCAAACACACCTTGGGCAGGGAGGATGAGCTCCAGGAGTGATGTTTTAGCACCTGCAAGCTAAACCCCCACTTGCACAGGAGCAGATACACAGGCCCTACAGCTCCTCTGCCTGCTTCCTGACAAACTAGCTACACACACTGCCTCCAGAAGCAAAACGAGAGGGTTGCTGGACACGTTCCCTCTGCCATCCCTGCTCTGGCCCCACAGAGAGCTCCCCACAGCCCTGTCCAGGTGTGTCGTGCTCCCAGGGTCAGCACAGGCCACAGAGCACGGGAGGGATGAGCTGCAGCTCGTTCACTTTTCACCCTGCCAAAAACGCCTGGTGGCCCACCCCTTTCCCCTTGGGGAGGAAGAGCTGTGTGGGATGAGCTCCGTATCTGCGCCCAGGCTTACCTGTCAGCATCAGTCACCAGGGCCAGGCGCCCGTAGTCCCAAGCAACCTTCCGCAAAATTGAGAAGACAAACAGCAGTGCCTGGAGGAGAGCAGAGGGAGAGCCGTGAGGCCAAGCATCGCCCTGAACGTTACCTCTTTGCCCTCCGCCTGCAGAAGTGCAGGAACGGGGTTAGGAGGGGACAGAGCTACTCATGACATCCTGGGGAATTTGGGACCCCGCAGCTCTCACCACCCGGCCACGGCCCTCCCTCCCTGATTAACCTGGGGGAGAAGGTGCCAAAGCAGCAGCAGCAGCAGGAGGAGGAGGAGGAGGAGGAGGAGGAGGCAGACTTACGAGGAAGCACATAAAGTCGAGGGCGAGGACGGTGGGCACGCCGCCGAAGGGCAGCCCCTGCAGCACGGTGCTGCGGATGCGGGCGCTGTAGCAGTAATCCTTGGTGCTGTTGCTGCAGGAGGCGGCCTTGCAGGTGCCCCCGGCTGAGCCCAGGGTGGCGATCACGTAGGGAAGCATCTCTACAGCTTCATCGTCTTCCCTGGGGGAGGGAGAGACAGGGCGGGTTAGGTGCCTGCCTGCTGGGTCACAGCACGGCCCCGTTAGGGCTGGGGGCCAGGAGCTGGTCCCACTGTGCACGATCCCAGAGCCTCCCTTCGCCTGCTCCCCAGCTCCCACGGCTTTTCGGTGCACCTCGTCCTCACCGACTACTCCTTCTCCCAAAAGGTGCTGCCTCCCCGCACCTTCCCCCTGCCAGGGAGGGCATTTAGCCACCAACAGGGTGGGGTGGGCGTTCAGTCACGGCTGGCTGATGGCAGCGAACGGCTGCGGGAGGGTTGCTGCATCATGATCCCACCATTTCCTCCGCCTGGCTGCGTGCCACCAAGCTTTACGAGGCTGAATCACCGCGCTCGGCTCGCCGCGGGCCTCAGCCCCACACTCCCAGGGCCCCCATCAGAGGCTGGTAACACCTCAGCAGCCCCGTGAGGGCATCACCCCCCTCTCCCAACCCTACAGCAACACCGCCAGGAGCGCACGGCACGGCATGGATGCGGGAGATGACCTTGCCTCCCAGGACAGCGCTCTGATGCTCTCAGCACCTCTTACCCAACCCCTCGTGCGTTGGGTACCCCACCACACACCTTTTGGATCAGGCACGCCGGTGCAGTGTTAGCTATTCATGCAGAGAAGACTCGCAACAGGCCGGGGAAGGATGATTCTCCTCTGCAGAGGCCGAACCATTTACCTCGTTCCCGCCTGTTTTATAGCCCCATTCTCAGTCTCCTTTCTAGCAGGAACACGGCTCGTGCACGCACATTGCCCACGACGCTACCGTAACCATCATTTATCCCAACCATTGGGCATTCACGACAAATTTCACGAGCCTGTGGATAATGCAGGCCACATTTTACAGAAACAGGTCCCACAGAAGTATTTTTTTTTCCCCCTAAAGCCAAGAAGAAGGACTGGAGGAGATCCTTCCTAGCAGAAAAGCTGTGGCTTACACCCCAGCCAGGAGCATCTCTTTCCTCCCAGCCCTCCAGCAGTGCCCTCCTGGCACATCCCTCCAGGTCAGACCCAGCTCCTGCTGGAGGCTGATCCTAAAGGGATGCAGGTCTTGAGGCTCCTGCTTCCTGCAAAACCCTCCACGCTGCCTTCTCACTCCTTGGTGCTGGGCTTGTGTGTGTAAACCCCCCAAAAACACCTTCTGCTTTCTGGATCCCCGCAGCACACGGGCTGCTTCGTTCCTCTGTGGGGAAATGAATCCTTATAGGGGATCTTTGCTGCACAAACACCACTGCTCCTTCACAGCGCTCAACCCTGGTGGTCTCTCTGAATTTTCACATTCCTCCTCAATTTAAGCCATCTCATCAGTGAAGCACAGGTGCACGTTTTTAGCAGAAGCTCCGCACCTCTCACCCCCCTTCCCTTTGTTTATCAGTAAGCTCACCTCGTCTTGGAGCTTCCTGTTTATCTCTGATCTTAATCCTCTCCCTGGGGGATAATTAACACATCTGCCTTCCCTCCTGCCCTGTGTCTGTCCCCTGCCAGCCTCCCCAGGCTGGCTATTCCCACCCACACCCAGCTCTCCTTCCTGAAGTGCAGGATCTCTTTCCTACAACCAGGTTTCTGAGCTAGCCTCTCAAGGTCACATTGCCTCTTTCCTCCTGCGTGGCAGGTACCGACCTCCTTGCAGCACTGAGCTCAGCCACACAGGGATTTTGTCCCCTGGGCACCATCGCGAGCCCTTACCCGCAGCACTTCACCACCGAGGACACCTTTCACGATGCAAGCCACCGCGCGGTGACGGCGAGGAGCATCTCCGCTGCCTCCCCAGGGGCTGGCAGGGCGTGCTGCTGCATCAGCCCTTTTCCGTGCTCCTTATGCATGCTGCAGCTCCCAGAGGTTGCAGGGGGATGGCCTCACCTCCTCCTCGCTGCACGGTGCTCGCCCGCCAGGGCTGGTCTCCAAAGGGCCTCCGGCGCGGGCAGGCAACAAAGGGCAAGGTAATCGCAGCCCTGCGGCACGCGGAGCCGGGCTCTCCTCGCGGCTGCACGCTGATAAGGGGTTGAGCAGCCAAAGCAAGAGGAGGAATTGTTCCTCAACAACAGCCAGCATCAGCAAAGGGCCCTCCCAGAGAGAGGGCTGGAGGCGGCCAGCAAGGCAGGAGGGTTAGAGAAGGACATCCAGGAACCGGCACGCAGCTCAGCGCTGACACAGCACCCGGTACGGCCACACGCAGCAAGGTGACCTTGGCCATGAGAACGTCCAACCCGGGGCGCCGAGACACTGGGAAATCCTTGAGGTTTTACGACACATCGTTCCCCACACGCACCCAGTCTCAGCAGCTTCTGCGCTCAACAGGGAAAGCAGGGAAGTTGCACGGTCCACGAGGCAGGGCTAGGAGACCCAGCCTGAGCTCCTGCTGCGAGCTGAGCAAGCAGCAAAGGTCACAGCAGAGCGAGGTGGACCCCAAAAACAGCCTTGAGACTCACCCTGTCCCCGAGCCCTTATCCGCATAGCTCCGGATAGACGGCCGGGCCCCTCTCTGTGTGTCAGTGCTGGAAGATGGCCCGGTCCCTCTTCTGCAGGATGCTTGCTCTGCCGCTGCCAGAGGGACCTGAACCACAGACAGGGAAATCTCTGCGCACCTGCTGAGCACCACGAGGGCTCAACACCTCCTTTGGAGTTTTCGGGTTGATCTCAGGCTGCCGGGCAGGGGTCTGTAGCCGGGAGCCACGCACACACGGCAGGCTGGGGAGGCTGGGCCCGCAGCCAGCCAGCAGCACGTGAGAGATGCTGAGCGGGCTGCTCTTTTCACCGGCCTCTCTCCACCCTCTGGGCTTGGCAAGAGGAGCCGGGCCCAGGCTGGGAACGCAGGGAACAAAGTGCCGGTCAGGCGCTGGGCACGGAGCTGACGGCACCCGGCCAAGAGCAGGGACACAGAAGTGGCACTCGAAGGCAAGCAGCCCGGCTCCCAGAGCCGCAGAGAGAGGTGTGGGAGATAAAAAGTGGTTGCTTAGGCTTGAAGGAGGGCTCTGAATTTTAGGCGAGGCGCAGCAGCGCAAGCCTTGTGTCATCCAGAGCCCTATCTTAACGCTCGGGTAAACAGAGAAATGGCACTTTAATCGGGCAAAGCCACTTCGAGTCACTGTTTACACGGAGCACAGCTCCACGAGGGCAAATACCAAACCTAAGAAAGTCCATCCAAGGCTTGCAGGGGGTAACACGGGCTCCTCTTGCCCACAGCCCCTGCTCGCACGTACCAAGACCACCGAAATCCTGCCTTGACCTGAGGGAGGCTGATGACTGCTGGATCACACACTGGAAAGTGCTGTTCCATCTCTGGTTTCTGGATCAGGACAACACACCACGACAGGACGGCTACACGAAGTGACAAGTCACCTGTTGGAGCTGCAGCTGAGGCCCCTAATGCAACAGGACAGAGCAGCAAACGATCCCTCCAGAGCCTGGCCTTCCCAAACACATCGCAGGAGTGCAGGAACAATTAATGGATAATGGCAGTCAGAGTTTAATTACTAATTAATAACCCAGATGAGGTTGCTGTTTAGAATTTCGCCCAACACGAATCTAGCCTTGGCAGCCTGCATGGGCTAATGCTTGGTGAGATATTTCTTCACGGATCCCTCACACAAGAGAAATCGCCCCTGCTCAGGAAAGCTGCTAAGCACACACTTACCTCGAGACGCTCTCGCTGAAGTGATCACAGCTTAAACACACAGCTAAATTAAAGTGTTTGTCTAAAATGGGGCGGACTGGAGCACCGTGCTCTGCTTCAAGCACCAGCTGTTTTCCAGGACCATTCGCTGACCCCAGGCTACGCGTACTGGTTATCAGCCCAGCCCCAGTTGAGATCTCACAGTAGAGGCAGCGAAGATCAAGTAGCTCAACCCGAATTTGTCTCTGATGGTGAGAAATAGGCTCCTGTGGTACACTACAGGGACAACTGCCACACACTGCCTTAGCATTGATACCCTGAGAGCTCACAGAGCTGTCTTTCAGCCACACCAGGACCTAAAGCATCATCCCCTCTCCCAGGCTTATCCTCGCATTTCCTGTTGCCTTCCAGCAAGCTCTCCTTGGTTTTAAATAAACACAGCAGGTCGAGAAGCACCAATTGTCCTGATGAAATGCAGTTTACTCCATTTAAACCAACAAACGCTCAGACATCCTGGTAGCTGCCCCATTTCTGCACCCCAGGACACCCTTGAACCTCGCTGCCAGCCTCACTACGCACCATCAGCGTTCATGTCAGGGCTTATCAGCCTCTTGGCAAACGCTGCCACACACAACAAACACGGCCTTTGCATCTCTGTTGCTGTCACAGGGCTTTATTTTTTTTTTTTTTTCTATGGGGTATTCTGGGAAAAATAAACAACAGAAAAGGAAGAAAACCACCCCCAAAACCTCTTGCTGGGGCAGGCGCTCTCCAGCCACGAAGCGCAGCGGCGCGCTCCGTTACCGTGTGAGGGACAAGAGGCAGCCCAGTGGGCCCTTTCCAGATCCCCGTGCAGGAAGACCCGTGCCACTTGCTGGAGATAAGGCAGGAACCGTTTAAAGGACATTTTATCCACAAAGAAGTTGCAGCACCACTGTCTCACCTCACACACCAGTCTGCGTGTGAGCAGGTGGCCTCCAGCCTGGCTCTTCCGAGGTGCCCTCATGGCTCCGAGGGGCCAGCCCGACCCTCCAGCAGAGCACCAGGCAGCTTTACCTGCCTTAAACCAGGCTGTGGAAAAGTCCAAAGAGGCAGGAGGGCAGCACCTCCTCTACCCTTCCCCACGAGGCCGGCCGGCCGCTGCCAAGCTGCCCGTTTGTTTGCACGCCAGGCCCGTGGGGTTAATCGTGCCACGGCCCCATAAGCAAGCAGCAAGGCTGGAATTTCCCCCCTGGCAGCCTGCCCTGCTCTGATGCCACTCGACTGGCATCCCCATCAAAGGCTGGGAGCCTGGGGACACCTTTTTCGGGGCCAGGTGGAGCAGAGCTGGTGCTCAGGCAGCTGCCCAGCCCTGCCCACAGCAGCCAGGCCCAGGCCCTGCGACGCCTGCGCTCGACAGCAGGCAAAGCTCCCGATATAGCACCGGCTGCCTATTTATAACACGCTGTTTACCAACACCGAGCGCTCTCTGGGTGGAAATGAGATGAGTCAAGGGAGCACGAGTGCTCTGGATCCCCCCTCCTGTCATGGGGAGGATCAGGAGACAGCGGGAGGGTGACCTAGGGCTGATCACCTCACCAATGGGATCATACTTGAGGGCACCCTCAGTATATATATTTTTAATATCAGACCCCAAGGCTCTGGGTAGATCGTCCTGTTGATTAGATCCACCACACAAGACCTTCTCCCAGCAGCTCGATGGAGGGCTGCTGGCTGCTATGGGGCTGTGACGGGGGACTCGGGCAGTGCCTGTGTCCTGCAGAGGGACCACGATGCTGCTGCCACCCCCACGGAGAGGGGAATGGGGTTTCAGGGGCTGTAGGCAGCAAGGACATCTGACAACAACTACCAGAGGCCTCCTTCAATTCTGTAGTTTCTCTGCTGCCCGAGGCATACCCCCACCCGGCAGCGAGGAACAGGCCCCGCAGTGCTGCTGCTGATCCGAACGCCCATATGGTGGCACAGCCTTGAAGCCCATCCAGGCAGAACAACCGGTGCCAGCTCCTGGCTCCTCCTAAAGCCACCACCACATTTTTTCCATCCCTCCCTCCTGGCTGAGCCCAGCCGCCTCTCCACGCCAGGCTCATTTTTAGAACCTCGCCTTTTCCTCTCCTCCTTGGAGAAGGCCATCGCTTTCCTGCCTTCAAACCCACCAGGAGGGTAATGGACCTCCTGGCTCCTCTCCCCTTTCTCATTTCCTGGAGCCATCCTCGTTGCCGTCGCACTTACCAGCTCCAAATGGACTGGAGAGGACGATTAAGAGGCTCGGATCGATTTCTGAGCTTCCACCCCTCCTGAGGGGCACGGGGAGGGCGGTCCCAGTGGCTTTACCAGAAAGCCTCAGCCGCGGCTTGATGTGTGTCCAGTTATAGCCTGGAGCACGCCGTGTTAACAACAGGACCACAGGACCAGAGGCAGAAACACACCGTGCTGTTGGACTTACCCTTCTGGGCGAGTTACACCTGTCCTGTCCCTGCTCGAGGGTTGCACAGCCCACGGGATTAAAACCGAGGGTGTTTTTGGATGGTTCTCCAGCTGCTTACAGGAGGAACTGCAAAAGCACAAGCTTCAATCTGCCCCCACTGGCTGAGGGAGCCAGGGAGATGTCAGAGACATCTCCCTGCCCGCACATTCAGGCGAGCAGTGCTGTGCACTATGAATTTTGCCACTGCTGGTTCAATTCCATCAAAGATCAATGCTCAGGCTCTACAGGGCTGGGTACGTTCCCTGCTCTCGAAGCACTGACATGAGTTTGCCAGGCAGAGGAGTTAAGCGCCCTGCTCTGAGCCCAGAAGCATCTCTCACCCACAGAGCCCTTCCTCACAGACATGAGGATTTTTTTCTTTCCAAACAGCGAGAAAGAACACTTTGTCCTACGGATCCCAAACCCTCCCTGACTCGGAAATCCACCTCGCGTAAGGCTCCTGCAGGCAAAACAGGGCATTAGCATGCATGCACCTCTACGTGGGGAGACAGAGCAGGACTTACAAGGTCCCGGTGCTGGGTAGGAGGAGAGGGAGTTGCCCCAAAGCTCTGCTCGGGGCCTCCAGAGCCAGCTCGGCAAGGAAAGGAGGTGGTGTTGGGAAAGAAGGGCTCTGCAACCAGCAAGGCGAGATGGCATCTAGGGAGGGACGAGCTCAGGGATGCTCAGAAAGGCTGGGAGGCAATTAGAGGCTGATAGGGATGATCGGGCAAGCCGAAAACAGCCCCAGGGGAGGGTGGGGTGCCAAGGAAAAAGCAGGCGGGCACGCTTGCTGTGGGCTGGGCCGGCTCCCAGCACTCCAGCAGCTTTTCAGGACTAGGCTGGGTGTTCCTGGTCCCATTCAGCCACAACACACGGTCCTGTCCTGCCCGTACCACCTCTTAGATTGCCTATTCTTCCCCCTTAACAGGCTTCAAAGCATTTCCCTGACTTGCCACGATAGTCGGCAGCTATCTGCCAGCTCTGAAGCTCCCTTTACCACAAAGGATAAGGGAACACGGAGATATGCATTAGAGTGAGGTGCCGCCAGCGCTAGGCGGTGGGGATTTACAGGGGAGACATCCTGTCAGGCAAACTGGCTCATCTTTATTTTTAACAGCATTACAGCGTTAGTGGGTGAAAGGGAAGTCGCGGATGGAGCGAGATTTTAGCAAGCCATCTGCCGCAGCACCTCACCCAACCTCCCTCTCGAGGTTTGCTCGGCAGGCTCAGACAAAAACATCGCCTCACGGGCTGGAAACCGGCCCAGTGACCCTAAATAAAACAGCAGCTACAGGTGACAAAGCCCCGGACCACGGGCTGGTAGGGGGATTTTTGCTTTTGGGCATTATTGGCCCTGAAGCAGGCGGTGGGTATTCGTCCAGCCAAGCAGCCAAGGGCCACAGGGGAAAGGGATGCCATAAATCACCTGAGGAGTCGGATGGATGATGGGCTGGGACAAGGAGAGGGACAAACTGCAGAGGCACACATGTGGAGAGTGTCGGAGAGCCTGGGCATCACCCTGCGTTAGATGAGGTCAGGATGGTGCTTGCTTTTTTGGAGGTGCCTCCTCACAAGGCATGCTTGTTATCCTCATGCAGGATAACCGAGTCCCACCTCGATCTTTCCCTTGATTAGATAAACAGATCGATCTCTTCCCGTTTCTCGCCAGAAAGCTCCCTCCCCAGCCCTCGGATCCTTCTGCAACCCTCCTGCATTCTCCTCAATTTCTCAACATCCCTTTCCGAGCGCCGACACTGGATTTAGATGGAGTATTTTCGTACCCGTCTCCCCAGCACCTCCTACAGAAGCCAAGTCATATTCCCATGGCTACTGGCTGCTTCCTCGCCAGGTAGCTAACACGGCACGTACCGCTGCCGGCCTGGAACGGGCCTCCACGGGTGATCTGGAGGGATGCTGCGCTTTGAGGCAGAGCCAGCTACAGCTCGTCCGTAACCATACGGGCTATAACTCGGCCATGCAAGCTATAACTTGACTTTTTGCCAAATTGGTAATAAAACAAACAAAACAAAGCACAATACAAAACATTCCACTGTCAAAAACCCACCTCTTCTGCTCCATCACCCCAGCCAACAGCGTTGCCACCATTAGAGGCGATTTCCCTTGTTCCAGGTAAATTCCTGCCCTGTGGACTTCCAGCAACATGCTGCTGTGCATGCTTCAGGACCAAGAAGCTCCCTCTTCCATCATTTCTTCCTCAGGCTAACCCAGCCCTACTTCTTCCCATCCTTCCTCCCATGTCATTTCTAAAAGCCTTAATAATTTCTGTCGCTTTCCTGGATGCTCTCTGCTTTGTGGACATCCTCCAAAGCGTTCCCTCTACATCCGAGCCTAGTCCTTCAGCAACACCTCACCCGTGACGGGGACAGCAGTGATTACTTCCCATCCCTTAGAGGTGACACTCTGAGCGCACACAGCCTGGCACGAGGCCTGCCTCGCATTTTCCCACCCCACAGCAAAGCACCAACCCACCCTGCTCAGAAACCCCAGCCAGGGTCTCCTGTCGGAGAGGAACATCAGACCTCCTTTTTAGCGTGACTTGTGGATCCTCTTGGGATCTCCTTCCACTAGATGTTTTCTGAAGGGGCTGCTCACCATGCAGAAGTTGCTTTAGCCTATTCTAAAGTACTCTCAGGTGGATTTCATAAGGCTTTGTCCCCTTGACCCCATCTCTAATTTACCTCAACAGCCATCACCTGTTCCAACCTGTGCTTGGATTCGCTTTTCACAATTAACTCCTCTACGTCGCTCATCACCCCGACCTTCCCCGCCAGGTGAAGACGGTTCCTCCTCACCGCCACCTTTCCCTTGTTCTCCTTTTCCTCCCAGCCGATGCCTCCCTGCGTCCACCACGCCGTTTTAGTGTCTGCCACAACTCCAGCTCCTTCCTCGCAGATTTATAACGCTGCCACTCACGCCGCCTTCTCCTCCCCGTGAGTAATAGCGAGCCCCTGGGCAGTTACCGCAGCTCGGGAGGCACGCAGTCATTTGTTCCCAGCTCGGTGCCTCAAGTGTGGAGAAGAGCCCAGCAAACCCAAACCACCGGCTCGCAGCCTGTCACCCTGGGGGAGGCGGCAGCCCTGCCAGCATCACCCGGGAGCCTCCAGAGCACAACGCTTTCACACAAAGGGAACCCAGCTGATACACACAGGGATCCAACCCTGGTAAGGTCTTCTCTGCCACCCCCAGGGGCTGGATTTTTGGTTGAAGAGCCTAGGTGTTGTCAAGCCAGCTGCAGAGACCACCCCCAGGCTGTGTCGCTACCAGGCTCTGCTGGGACATCGGACACAAGACACCAGCTGCTGACGACTATTCCAAGCAGCAGACGAGGCCTGCTGCCATCTGGGTTTCCTCTAAGTAACAGATAATGCCAAGATTGTCTCATTCCCTGGCTTCGAAGGGACCCGAGGCAGAGCCTACTGACGGCCCCAATTTAATTAGGGGAAGCACCGAGGGCAGGGCAGAGCCCCGCTGGCTGCCACCCCGCAGCAGAGATCCGCAAGGGCTTCAGCAGGAGCATCCCCCGAGGATGGTGTCAGAGCTCGTGGGAGCCTTTCTGGTGCTGCTGAGCCATCGCAAGCACACCCAGCTGGCTGGAACAACCCAGCAAGGGGAGCAAACGCCGCGGAGAAGCCCGGAGGAAAGCATCCAGCATCTCAGGCGTAGCCAGAGAGGCCGGGGCTCGCCGCGGCCGATCGGTATCTGGAGCAGAGGGCAGACACCCAGCTCCACGCCGGAGGAACACGAAGCGAGGGGGCAGTGCCAAGCACGGGCCTGCAGCCCCGGAGAAAAGCCGCTTCACGCTGCGAGCCTCGGCTCCACAAGCTTGGCACTGGCGTCACGGATCTCGCCCTCCTTCTCTCGCAGGGTGCGTACACGTACGCACACGTTTGTTTTTATCCTCCCTTTGTTGTTTTCTGATTAATATCTTGCTAGAAGAGCCACCAGGCCTATCCCCTGAGCCCCCTTTTTGCTGCTACCCTGCGGCACGCAGCCTCCGTGAGAGCTGCAGGCGGAGGAGCCCCGGAGCAGGACATGCTCAGGGCAGCTCCTGTGTGTCCCAGCCCTCTCTGGGTGGCTCAGGGTAGGTAAATCCCGCCTGCAAAATGCGGGAAAGGAGGAAAAAAAAAAAGAGACAACTCCCGTTTCTCCCATTTCCAGCGGCTGTAGCTGTCACACTGACCTGGGGTGAAAGCGGGGAGCACGCTGGCAGCAAAGCGTTTTGCTTCCTGCCTGCCCAGCCCCGACAGGAGCCCGGGGAGCTGGGAGGAGGAGGAGCAGGAGCGCAGACAAAGGCGAGCCTTCCTCTGAGTCACGCAGCATCCCGGGGGACGCTCCTGCACCAGCAGTGGGGCCGGTCGGGGCGGCAGCACCCCTGCCCTGCTCCCTGTGGGGTCTCTGCATCCCTCTCCCTGTCGGTGGGCACCGAGTGCCACGGGAAAAGGGCCCTTTCTGCCCCGTTGCCATGGGGATGGAGATGCGGCCGGCGCAGGGTGGGCATCGCAGAGCCACCCCAAGCCAGGTGCTGCTGGGGAGCCTCAGCTTCGTGTATAGGGGTGCCCACACCGGGGGCTGCTCCCCTCCTTCTCCGCTTTGTTCCCCCTCTCGGGGCAGCGGCGGGTGGATTAGGAAGAGGCCTCAGCAGCGCTGCTAAAGGATAGGAGACGGCTCCCGGAGGCGGCTCCGTTTCCCAAACATCCCCACCGTCACGTTCCCTCTCTGCACCAAAAAAAAACAAAACAAAAAAAAAAAAAAAAACCCTACGGGGGAAGATCGGGCCCAGCAAGCCCCATCCGCCCTGCCTCCACCAGCAGACCCTTTATATCCCAAATCCCCCATCGGGTCCGCAACAGACCCCGATCCGGCACCCCATAGCGGGCAGCACGGACCCCAAACGCTTCCCATAGGGATCAGGGGGTGAGGATGAGGATGGGGCATGATGGCGAGGGTGTGCACAGGGTACAACCCCTGCACCGGCGCTGGGGGCTGCCGGTTCTTGGGAAAACGGGATTTGGGGTTTTACCTTTTGGGTGCATTTTCACCCCAAAAGGCGAGCCCGCAGCGGGAAGCCCCCGGACCCCGCAGCCGGCATTTCCCAGCCGAGAAATCCGCATTTCCCAGCCCCAATCCCGGATATTTTCCCCCCCCCCTTTCCCACCCCAACCGGGGCCACCGTGCCAGCAGGGCACGGAGCGGAGCCTCGCCGAGCGCCCCCCGCCCCAAAACCACGGCACCCCCGCGACCCCCGGGCTTACCGGGACCTGCACCGGGGACCCGAGGGGCTCACGGCGCTGCCCGAGCCCTGCACACCCGCCCCAAGATGGCAGCCGGCGCCCCCCGCCCCGCAGCGCTCACCCGGTGCCAGGCGCGGACGGGCTCCGGGCTCCCCCCGGCCGCCGGGACCGGGACCGGGATCGGGACCGGCACCGGGACGGGCGGGGAGGGGAGGGGAGGGGGCGGCTTCGGCTCCGCTCGGCAATCTTCGGCTCCGCTCGGCCAGGGGAGGGCCGAGGGGGCGGCGGCGCGCATGCGCAGCTGCGCTGCGAAGCGGAGGCCTCCGAAGCGAGGTAGGGAGGGAGGTGGGGCAGGGAGTGGGGTGCGCGCTGAGGGGGCTCCGCGCTGAGGGGGGGGGGGGTTCGTGCCCTGTGAAGGGGTTTTGTGCCCTGGGAGGGGGCAGCGAGCTCGGCCTCGTCCCCCCCCGAGCCTCCCCGGGGGTTTCGGGGCGGTGGGGTGGGATTCCTGCGCCCTGACGGTGTGTGGCGGGGACTCGGGAAGTGCGGGCTGCCCGCCCCCGAAATGTGCCTGTGGGGGAATTTGGGGAGGGAGGCGGCGTGACGGGGCTGCCCAGCCCGCACAGCGCTCCGAAATGCACCAGCGAGGCAGGGCTGGGCTGCACCGCCAGCCCCACGGGCAGCAGAGCGCTGCTTGTGGGTGCTGGGTGCCTTTGGGGTGCCCCCTTGCCTTTAGGTCCCAGCCCCACCACCCCTGCTGCCCTGTGTCCTCTCCACAGCTTAATATCCTGCTGGTACAATAGCACTAATCCCCTGCTATTTTAGGCTGTGAACGTGTATAATGGATTAAGGTGCTCGGCTGCTGGAGCAGTAAGAGCCCCAAGTGCTTTTGGGACTCCCGGGCCCTTAATGTATCAACAGTAAGTTTTCCCTTGCAGGTGTCCAGCCCTTCTTTACCTGCCCTTCCTGGCTGCGGGAACGGGGTCAGTGTGTTGCCCTTGCGAGCTGTTAACAGACATACCTGTAATGAGCTGCCGTTGGTAACGTGGATCAATAAATGCCCTGTTTAATAGCTAATCCTATTCATAAACGGAGCCCGAGAAGCCTTAATTCCTCTGCGAATCTTGGCCTTTCTGCCTGTCATTAATGCACAACCAATTATGCCTGGGTAATGAATATCTTGTGTATTTTTAACACGCCCAAGCCCTTAATCACATCGCTTCCTCTATGAGGAGGGCCGTGGATGGACCGAGCCCCGTAGCTCCCAGCTGGCTCTCGCAGCTCACCCTGGCAGACATCCTATAAATAACCCCCCAGCGCCAGAGCTGGGGTGAGGTGTTTGCGTGGTGGGCCTTGCCTTGATTTATTTCCCGTGTTTTAGTGATGGATGACAGATACAGTTCACATCCTTGCGGTGCCCAGGGCAGGCCTATTTCGGTCTCTGAGAAGAATAAAGGGCACGTGGGCTCCCGCTCTTGCGCTCTTCAGCTCAAATCGCTGCTCCGAAGGTGAGGAGTATTTCTTCCTCTTTCATTTGGTGCGTTTGACAGCGGGCGCTGGCTGCTCGGCCTCAGCACAACCGCTGGTTTTCCCTGTGGCCAGTTGGTGTGGATGAGTTCCCAGCAGAAGGAAGGAACAGAAATTACCGAACGGCGGCAGAACTACAGATCTTGGTTTGGGACCAGGGAGCAAGTGCCATTGCCACAACTTCTCATGTAAAAGGAAAGCGATACTGGCTCGCCGGCTAATAGCACTATTTAAAAGTACTTTTATTCTAGGATGCAGGCGAGGTAAGAACGACATCCCGACTGGGTTTCAGGCTATGCACCGTTGATGAAAAGCTTGGTCAGAGCCACTTCACTATTTCATCAGGTGTTCAGACAGATCTTTGCAGTGCTGCCGTGAGCGTGCTGATAGTGCAGGTTCATACCGAGTGCTGTTGTGAAGCACATCGGCGTTTTTTGCTGAAGTGGAAGAGTCTTTGCTTGTCCGCGTCTCCCGGTGTTTCTCTTGAGATGTTCTCACTTGGAGCCAACGCACGTCAGGGTCGCCAGACAAGGGAGAAATCCCAGTCTTGTGTTTTGCCACATCCCCTCGGTCCAGCGTTCGTGCGGCTGTGCGATGAGGCTGCTCGGGGTGCTGATCCTGCTGAAAACAGTTCCTGGTTGACACACGTGCTGGAGCCAGCACAAGGGAAGCGATGGACATGTGCGCTGTGGGGACACGGGACTCCTTTCTTGGCGTTTCGTGCCCCGACGTGGGTTCAGAGGCAGTATCTGGAAGGTGTTCTTGCTTCCTGTGGTCTCCCTGAAGAGGTCTGCTCTCGTGTTTGCATGTGGATTTCGAAAATGGTGCGTCTGGCCTGCTCCAGTTACCTGGGATGAAGTTTTCCAGAATTCTCCTTTCAAAAGCCACTGCAGCCTTGCAGTAAATAGAAATCACTCCTTTAATCTCCTGGGAAAACGGTGAAGTTGGTCGCTTTAGTACGGCACTTGAAAGTGGTGCAGTGGGTAAACAACCAGCAGGGGTTTGAAACTGGTGAAGAGTTTCTTTGTTGAGTGGTGTCCGGACTTGATGCGAGCCTGTTGCACCAAGTGGGGTAATGCTGAAGGGCCCTCGAGAAGGGAATGTTTGCTGTAGGGATTACTGCGTGTTTGGACCCAGCGAAGTAGAAATTGTGTCACCTCGGTGAATATTGGATGCGCCAATTCCTCAGCCCTTTCTGAATCTTGCTCTGACGTCTGTGCGAACTTTTAACCGGTACGTGGGGCGGAGAGAAGCAAAGCCAGGTTCGGCTCTCAAGAAGTTAGGTCCCTCTAACTGCTCCTGGAAGCGAGGTGCTGCGTAACGCCGCTCTTGCCTAGCGTGAACAGCTCCGAAGCTAATCCTGCCTGAGCAGGAGGTTGGGCTAGGCGACCTCCTGCAGTCCCAGCAAGGTAATTCCGCGGCGAGGAGCGTGGAGGTGACTAAGTGGGAATTCCTCCAAATCTTCCTGTGCTTGAAGGTTGTGGGGATGCCCTTGCCATCCACCGAAACCCCCCAGGAGAGCCGCCTTTGGAAGCAAACCCAGGGAGCACGGGCTGAGCGCAGCCTCCTTGCAGAGCCTGGTTCAGACCCGCTGGTGCGAGGCAGCTGCAGGGCTTTCCTCTCTGTAACTGAGAGCTCGTGTGGCACACGCGTTGTGGCAGAGTGAATGACTTCAGTGCCCTTCAGAGCTTGGTTTGGTGCTAGCTCCTCACTGCAGGGGGAAACAGAGGGCAGAGGATATCAATTGCCTGCTCACAGCCACGGGACCACCAAGGCAGAGCTGTGTCTGGCCGAGGAGAGCCTGGAAGCAGAGCCAAACCATCATCTGCTCGTTTCTGGAAGGGGAGCCGGCCTGTTACAATAGCTGCAGGTGTGATTCACTGCTCACAAAGCCCCTTGCACCCTTGCATGTTGTGCTCGGTGCCGCAGATGCATTCTTCCCTTCCTTCCGCCCCGAACCTTCCTGCAAATTGCAAACGTCCTCCCTGTTTACTCAGCTCCTAGCAGGATGCTTCATCCCAAACAGTCACCCGTACAGAGTTTCTCAGCCGGTGACACATCTTAATGCGCCGAGGAATAATTCCTAGCAGTGAGGGGGTTCTGAGTCATGTGGAAAAATAAACAGTCCTCGGACACTTCGTGCTGATGCTGCTGCTTCTGCCCGTAGCTCTGTAACTTCCTTCGAACCTTCACTGCTGCCACAGGGTAGAAACAAACCCTGGCTCCTCCCGGGACCGGGTGGTGAGGTGACCATGGGGAATGGAGGCTGGGGGCACGATGGGCTCCCCAAAAAGCATCCATCAGTGACAACAGAGTGGCCGACTCGCTGCTGCTTGCCTAGTTCTAGAGGGCTGCAAGGCCTCGCTGCGATGCTGGAGGGTTTAGGAGCAGTATTACAGCCTGGGGTTGAGTTTCCCGCAGGGAAACAGGACACCCAAGTGCAGAACGGGGACCTGCTGTCCTCCCTGCCGACGAATGCAACCTCTCTGGGGTCTCGTTCAGGAGAGGGAACGGTGCAGGTGATCTCTGAGCAGAAGCTCGGAGTCATTCGGAGATTTTCTGCCCCACAGCAACGTGGCTTTGTCAGCAAATGACCTCAGGCTTTGATTATGGCTGATCTCTGTCCCAGACCTGCCCGGGTGACAGGTGAGTTGGCTTGTCAGGTAGCTGAGGAAGCTCGCCTCGCTCAGGGAGCGCTGCTGCAAAGTGGCTGTGGTGCAGATCCCCAGGGC
Organism: Netta rufina; assembly: GCF_964035555.1. Lineage (NCBI taxonomy): Eukaryota > Metazoa > Chordata > Aves > Anseriformes > Anatidae > Netta > Netta rufina. The sequence goes on along the minus strand of NC_140125.1, from coordinate 35,138,867 downwards.
TTCTTGCCCAGCTCTCAGGTAATGCGTGCTCTGTAGGACAGCTGCAAACGCTGGGGAAAAATAAAAAGAATAAAGAGAGAGTGAAGATGTAGCCTGGCTTTTTTGCTCGGTTGTAGTGAGAATAACTGAGGCTGTGTCCCTCACAAGGCTCTGTGGTTGTTTTTTCCCCCCAGTGAAGTTAGATCGGCTTTATTTTAAAAGATAAGGAAACTGTTTTACGACACGCTGCTCTGGAATTTGGCCCTGTGCTCATCCGAACTGGCAAAGGGAGACGAGAGGTCAACGTGTTTTTAACGTTTAAGCAGGAGAGAGGCAGAGCACGTGCTGGTTACGCTGTGGAGGGCCAGGTAAGCATGGTCACAGCAGCAGCTGCAGCCACAGAGATAGTCGCAGCTCTACCTGGGCTGGCCTGCAAGAGGTCGGGATCCAGATCCAGGCTGTTTCCTCCCCCTGCCTGGGTCTGCCTGGCAAAGTGATCTGGGCTCAGATAAGCCGCAGTGACTGAGCGCTGAGCGTGCAGGCTGCTCCCCATCAGTCTGACAGAATGAGGTTAGGGAGCAGCTCGGGATGCAGTTAGGGAGGAGGGTGCGGTACGGGCGGAGGTGAGCCCTGTAACCCAGTTCTGCTGCAGCCAGGGCGCTGCTGCCTGGGGCTGCGTGGGCACCGTAAAGGCACGGGGAGCTCTTCCTCCTGGGCAGGCTCTAAACAAGGCTGCTGAACACCTTGCTCGTCGAGCATCTTGCTTGTGTAAGCTCTGGTGCCGCTCTGCAGGGTGTCTCTGGCTTTTTACCTTTTTTATAGGTAACGTTGGTAGCTTTTGCTGGTCACTCCGGTCTCTAAACTAGAAGCTGTTCACATCCAGAATGCTCAAACACGTTTGTTGTTAACCTGCTTCGCAGTGCACAGAAGGATCTTCATCCCTGGGCACAGAAGACTGCAGTATGGGGTTACTAACCCAGCTTCATGGTCTAAGCATCCGAATTATTGTCTGCTGAACCTGGCAGAGGCTCTTGCTCTGCTTTGTGGCACGCTAATGATGCTGTTAGCGCGCTGTGGGCTGTGGATTGCAACGTCTGAAGAGTTGCTGAGACTCTAGTGTGACATTCCCATGCGGAAAAGGAAGTGAAACGAACACTGTGCCATTTCCAGGATTCGTAATTCTCTTATTTCTTCCACAGGTCGTGTTGCCAGAATCCAAATGGCCCTCTTGAACAGGCAGCTGGGTTTTTCCTTAACCCACCTAAGGAGCGCAGTCAGCCAGCGTCACTTCAGGTAATTTTTCAAATCCTGCTTTTGTTTCCTTGGGAGAGTTCCCTGACTGAACGAGATGCCATGAAGTAGATCAAGAAGAACACAGAGTATTTCTAGTTTAAAAAGGATAATATAGTCAAAAAATAGCACAGATGTCTCTTCGCAGGTTGTGAAGTGAGCCCAAACACAACAACAGATGCAGGTTCCTGGCAGACAGAACACGGTCTGAATTCTGCATTTTTCCTGTGCTGGGAAGGAGGTTTTCAGGCCTTAGATGGTGATGCAGAGGCCTGCAAGCAGAAGATAAAAGTGCTCGTGTTTCTCAGCCAAGTGCAAAAAAGCAACAGCCAGCCCCTGCTGATGTCAAGCCAATTACGTGTTTAAAATTCCTCCCGAGTTTATCATTTCTGCTCTTTAGAACAAGAATAACCTGAGAAATGATTTCCTTGTACCTTAACACCGTCCATTTTGCTATTTTTCTTTAGGTGCTTGTTCCAGGCTCAGTGCATTCAAAACTCGTTAAATTCATTTACTTCTGTTCTCCAGTGCCTTGCACAAAAACTAGACCCTCATCCTGCAGTACACTCCAGCATTTAGCTCCCTGAAGGGCTTCAGTCTGCAGGGTGAGAATAGTCGTTCCTGTGACTGTGGTCTAGAAAGGGGATTAAGAGAGTGCCCAGGGCCGGGTTTTGTTGTAGTCCCAGGAGCTACTGCTGCTTTGTAGCTTTGATCCTGCCTAGATTTCCCCTTCTCCTTCCTGCAGCAGCACTCGTGTCCCTTTCCAGCTTCCTCCTGCCTTCCCTGCTATGCAGCCACAGCCTGGCAAGCGGAGCATGAAGTGCGATAAAAGAATAGCTGCTCCTGGAAGGGAGGTTGAATTATTTCTCAGCTTATCCCTGCTGCTCCCAGGCGTACTCAAAATCAGATCTACCGACTTGGTACCGTTTAGTGTGTTCCTGTTATTCCTCGCTCCCGATAATCGCATGTTGCAAGCAGATAGAGAAGATACTGCTGCTCTCTGGGTGCCTCCCACATGGGGAAGGTGAGGATCTCTTAGATTCTAATTGGCAGCAGCTTAGCACAGCCACAGCAGGACCTCAGAGGTCTCACTGCGCGCAGAATAAGGTGAGAGCACCTCATAGACTTCACTGAAAAGATTAGTCAGAAAAGTCCTTACTGCTGGGGAGTGTCTACAAGATGGAAAGAGCTCGTCTTGAATCTTAGCTTCCTCTGGGCTGTTTCTGGCAGAAGCAATCGCTTTTTTTTTTTTTTTTTTTGCTTGTAAATTGAACTGAATCACCCACAGTTGCTAAAAAAAAAAAACAACAAACAACACAACAGTAAATGCAAGCCATCTTTTAGTCATGTTTCAGAGTAGAACGGTTGTTTTATGTTTGACATTTAGTGAAGAGTGTGCAAAGCTCAAAGTAGCATCTGGCTTTCAGAGAGCGCACTGAATGCAGTAGATGTGTCACCCGTGTGGTATGTATATGTTGCTGGCGTCTTCTGAGTGGTTTGTGCAGTGACAAGATCCTGCTGCTGGGTTTGCCCTTGCTCCCCAAGGGTTATTGGGGAGGTCTCTCTCTCATTCTTTCCTGTTTTTTCCCAGTATCACCGCGGCATGCCGAGCAATACAGAAACTTACTCGTGTGCGAGTGGTGGACAACAGCGCCTTGGGGAACACGCCGTACCACCGGCCACCAAAATGTATCCACGTGTATAACAAGACTGGAGTTGGCAAAGTAGGAGACAAGATTCTTCTGGCTATCAAAGGAGAGAAGAAGAAGGCTTTGATTGTAGGGCACAAGATGCCTGGCCCTCACATGACGCCTAGGTTTGATTCTAACAATGTGGTACTCATAGAGGACAATGGAAATCCGATAGGGACTAGAATAAAAACGCCCATACCATATACCCTGCGACAGAAAGGAGAGTTCTCCAAAGTATTGGCCATTGCCCGCAACTTTGTGTGAGGTTCTTTCATTTTCCAAAGAAACATTTCTGGCGATCCCATTCAGGTTTTTTAATTCTGCAGCTGTTCCTGGGTCTTTCACCTAAAAAGGTGAAGTGTGAAAAAGCTGAGGTTCATCACCTGTTTGTGAATTGCAAACAACTAATTTAAGTATTGAAATACCTTGTTTTTCTCCCAAAGATGGGTGATTTGTTTCATGGAAATGTCTGCAGTATGTTTGGGAAATGCTCATTCACTCTCACTGTTCTGGTGGTGTTACTTTGGACTCTAACCATTAAAGTGAGAACATGAAAATCCTTGTGTTGTACTTCTTATGTTTTCTTTTTCCTGTTTCTGCCACTCACAGTTCTGCTGGAGCAGGGCACGAAGCCCAGTCCCTGGCGGGGTGGCTTTGGGGTCTACAAAATGGCTTCACATCGAATGGAGTAGGAGAGGTGACAGCAGTATGGTGAACTATTGGTGCTTTGAGCACATTCAGTAAAAGGTTTTGTTTCCACATCTTTGCCTAGGAGAAAAAGTCTGTAGGAAATATTGGAACTGGGAAAGCATGATGGCCTACAACTTCACTGGTGGGTGGTTGAATGGGATATGCCAGAGATGGGGAAGAGGAGGTGGGAGGGAAAAGGGAAAGTGATAGGTTTGAGATGAAGCCTATGCTTTCCACTGGATCAACCTCAGGAAAATAACTTTGTCTTCTCTGGACAGCACAAGGGTTGTGCTCAGGCTGAAACCTCCCTAGGAAGAAACTTCCTTTTGGACTGCTTTTTGGGACCACATCAGGGAACCTAGGCTAGCCTGTTACCTACTGCCAACAGGCAGCGTGTGCTGGTTGGAGAGACCAGCCGTTGTCCACAAGTGCCTCCTCAGCTCAGGCACAGCAATGGGAAAGTGCTGCTGGGTTGCTTTCAGTGCTAACTGTAGGCCCAGAGCCACAGAGCTTCCTTTATATGGAGCCAAGCAGAGCAACTTGGTGCTTGCGATGGGTAAAGGGACGTGGGAGCACTCCTGGAAATGGCAGTGCTGGGGACGGGGGCACGGGGGATGCAGCTGGCAGGAGGCCGCCTTCCTTCAGTCCCCCGAGCCTGCTCTTCACGGATCTGATGGCTGTGGCAGCTGCCTGTGCCTTGTCCTCCCCTTCCCATAGTGCTGAGGAGCTCTTCATCAGCGTGGCTTTGGCTTCAGCAGCAGGAAAGGATCTGGAGACGGCAGTGCTGAACTACGCCAGATTTGGACTCCTGGCAGGTCTGTTTGCCCTGTGCTCCCTGCTGTCCCTGTCAAAACCAAATCGTCCAAGAAAAATGAGAGCCCTGCACCTCCTCCTACTCCATTACTTCAGGCAATGCAGACAGGACAATGCTTTGTATTTAAATTTAGCTTTAACCTGCAAGTAGTGGCACTGTTCTCCTCAGCACAGCTTCCCTGTGAACTGGAGGGACCCGAGCCTACGGGCTGCTCAGTTCAGTGCAGAAAACAAAATTGCCTGCTGCTTGCAGCACACTGTTTGTCTGCTGCTGTCTGTGGGCCAGTGAATGCTGGATGTGCTGCTCCCAACCCTCCTAGGCCCTGCAGGCATTATCAGTGAGCCCTCCGCCCGCCTGCTTGACACAGCAGATGCTCGCCCGGCTGATGTCAGTCTTTCCAGTCTGTCTGAGCACAGTCGCTTTCAAGGAGAGACTTTCTGTGCTGGGAGGTGACGTGGAGGCTGCTCTGCGAGGCGTGGCAGTGAACGAATTGAGCATGGCTGGGTTCCCCCCTTTTATTTCCTAGAAGAAGCTGCAATTGCTGGCTGAGCATCCCTGGGCGTGCACGCCGGCCATCTAGTGGCTCCCTGCGGCTGGGGCTTCGGAGAGGTGCTCTGCAAGCCTGGGCGTTGAAGTCTTCCCCCTGCAAATACAGGACTCCCTAAAGGTGCTCAGGTTGTGGTCCTGCCCTGGTTCAGTGAGCAGCCGGAGCTGTCTTTGTGTCCGGCTGTTACCTGTGTGATTTTACAGGGGTGCTGTGAAGTACAACGGAGTCAAACTTAAAAAAAAAGTTCACCATCTGCCTAAGATTCCTCTAAATTCCTGAGGATGCATGTGAACCTGCTGCTGTCAGAAATGTCAGAAATACTTAGGAATTCCCAACACAAAGCCACCTGGAAAAGCGTGGCTTTGGCTTTGGGAGCAAAATCGGTCCAGGCGCATCTCAGGGCCAAGTGGCTCCGGGGAGCGCTGGGCACACAGGGCCCATTCTGGCAACTGAGAAACTTTATAGGGGCAGACATGCTACTGGGCACAGCTGCAGGGTGATAAATCTACCAAAGTTCAGCTAAGGAATGGAAAAAATAAAAGAAGTGTATGTGTTTATGCATATTTAGGAAACTTAGCAGCTCTGCATTTTTCCTTTAGAAAACCTTCCTTGACTTTGAAAGTCCCCCAACCCCAACGACCACGCAAACAAATACCTTCGTATTTTTAAAAGCAAACCACAAGACAGTTAACAAGAGGGGGAATAGATCTCCCCACAATCCTTTCTTTGAGAAAAGGAAAATTGCCTCAGTTCACTTAAGGCTGAATAATCTACTTTCCAATGCCACTTGTGCCGGGTGTTCAGTTTCTGTGCAAAGGCCGCCACAAAGTGGAAGAGAGGTTCGCCCCAATACCTGTGGTTCCAGCTCACCCTGTTTGTAGCTCACCTAAAGGGCTATTTTACTGTGGGTTTTCTTTGCTTGTTTATTTATTTTTTATTATTTTTTTTTCTTAGCAATGACTCCAGCCTTGAAGCAGTCTCCCGATAGGACCCAGGGGCCTACACACAATTCTTGTTTTTCTTATCCTAGATGTAAGGACTACTAGTCCCTCATGGGATGCACGGACCCTGCTGTTTGGATATTAAATATTTCCCAGAATATTTGCTAATAACTTCCCAGCATTTCACAGGGGAAAAGCCCATGGGGAGAGGGCACCAGAGGAAGCGGGCAAGCCAGTGGAGCAGACTTGAGATTAAAGCGCGGAGAGGCGCTTTATTCGGAAATCAAGTGATAATGTGGAGCTAAATCCTTCACTTGGGGACTTAATGAGCAGCCGTGCAGACAGCTAAGCCAAGCACATCCCGCAGGGCAGCTCCTGCAGCTTGTACCCCTCTTTTCCTGACGGGACAGCGATGGCCTCAGCAGGCCTGCGGTGACAGGCCTGTGCTTGGCAACCTCCAGGCGCTCGCCTGTGGCACCTTCTCACTAAGGGGCTCTCCATTTTGTGTGGCACTGGCTTGCTGGGGCCGTGTGGCCTGCCCCATGCTCAACTCAGGCCATGCCGAGCCTCTGCGGGGCTTTGTGGGCTCCATCTTGCGGCATCCTTCCTCTGGTGGCCAGCCCGAGGAGCCCTGTGAGGGGAGGCTTTCCTTCAGCTTCCACCCTGCTGGGAAATCAATCTGATCGCCTCTGGGGGTAGCAATCCCTGCAGGGCCTTTCCCTGAAGGTGGCCGGTGGTCTTCTCCTTCCCTGCTCCCTGTTTATGCTTATTATTCTGCCATTAAAAGGGTTTTATATGGGAAAAGTGCCCAGCAGGGGATGGTGCTGAGGAGGCAGTCTCTCATCTCCTGATCAGCCTCTGGGGGAGCTGCGAGCCGCTGCAGAGAGAAAGGGAAGCCAGGAGCCAGAGGCCTCCCAGGGCCCTTTTTCTTTTCTTTTTTTTTTTTTTTTTTTTTTTTTTTTTTTTTTTTTTTTTACCCCTAGGACATTGCTGTGACCGATGTGCCTCCCTGGCCAGCCCTGCCCATGTGCTCAGATGTGGGGTTTGCATCGGATTCAGCTCCCCCAAGGGTGCCTGTTCCCTGGGTGATGGCCAGGATTTAGTGCCCAGATGTCCTTCGGTGGGAGGTGGGGGACAGTGGTCTTCTTGGGGTGTCCTGCATGGGTAGAGAGAGATGGTTTCTGAGGAGATGCTCGCCCAGAAAAGATGTGGGACAGGGCTCTCTGTCGAGCTGCAGGGCCTGGAAGGAGACAGGCAAACACGGGGGATTAGCTGGCCATGAGAAGGGGTGTCCCGAAAGGAAGCAGGCGAGACAGATTATCGCGGAGGGATGCTGCGGGGAGCTGATGTCTTCCATCTGCTTGGAGACAGAGGCTGGGAGACAGAGGCTGGGAGACAGGCGGCCCTGGCTCGTGGCCCCGTGCCAGTGGGGTAGATGGGCCGCAGGGCTGGGGACGGCAGCTGGGACTTAGGGGGCTGGGAGGAGGGGGACGCAGCTGGAGGCTGGACCTTGGTCAAAAGCAAGCTGCTGGACTTGTAGCCAGCCCTTGGTTGGTGGGGTGAGAGCCGTCAGAGGGGCTAAATCCTGAAACTGCAGTGAGTTGCACGCCCCAGAGCAAGAAGTGGGTGCTGGAGTGGTCCCGTGGGGGGCCATGGCTTCAGTCCCCACCTAGCTGCCACCACGGTGCAGGTCTGGTCTCCATGCCCACAGCCAGCACGAGCAGAGGATGCTTCTGAGCAGCAGAGAGAGGGCTGCCACCTCCTGCTCTTCTTCTGCATGTGGCTGTGCCACCCAGGGGGAGCAAAGAGGACCGGGAGGCAGCAGGAGCCAGGGCTGCGTTTGTTCATATCCTGCAGCTACTGCTGGGGATAGGCAGGGGGCACAGGGTGCAGCAGGGGGATGCGCAGGAGCAGGACACATACCCTGGCAGCCTTGCGAACTCATTTTCTGGATGTAAGCTTCTCAAGCGTAAGGAATGTGGTGGTGAATGATACTGAGTGTGTTCTTAATGCTGTAGCATAAATCAGCGGTGGAGCCTCAATGAACTAGCGCATGGCGGGCTGGTCAGCTTATCTCAGAAGCTGTCAGGGGTAGATGACAGGAATTTTCCTATGCCTCTCGCAGATACACCCTCTAACAAGAAAATAGAATTGGAAAGCTCAGGAGTGTCTAGCTTGGAAGAGAAAGAAGATTAATGAGGGCTCATGATAGAAGGATAAAAAGAAGGAGGTGGAGAAAACACATCAGGCACATCCATTCTCCCTGTCTGAGACAGCAGTAGAGGTGACATCCTATCAAAAAGGCTGGCAGAGGAAAGAAAATCAGCTTTATTTATTTTATTTTATTTTATTTTATTTTATTTTATTTTATTTTATTTTATTTTATTTTATTTTATTTTATTTTATTTTATTTTATTTTATTTTATTTTATTTTATTTTATTTTTTATTTTTCCTGTCACCCATAGCACAAGTTACCCCATGGAACTCATCGCTCCAGGACTCCAGCAGGAGTAAGTGGTTACTGCAGCTCGAAGCAAACTGGACACTCACCTCCATGGCAGTAATCGTATGCATGCCTTCCCCAGCAGGTTGGGAGGTGATGTGCCCAGTTATTGAGGTGTGGATGCCACAGGCAGGCTGTCACTTGGGTTTCTGAAATACAAGCTTGCTTGGGAAATGTCTGAAGGCTACAAGCTCTGTGCAGGTAATGTGGTTCTTTAACAACAAACATGCAAGCCCCAAGCTATGGGGCTGGGTACCAGGGTGCTCCTGTGGCAAGCTGCAGGTTTGAACCAAATCTCTGGCAGGACCCTTGTTGGACCCTGTCATCCCCTGTGGCTCCTCTGCTTCCCCATATGGGCTGCATCGCTCAGGTTTAAAGGGCTCACTGCTCTGGTTGCGTGCAGCCCAGGCGGCTGAGCTTTGCTCCAGGCAAATCTGTGTTTGCCTTCCTCTTCCAACCTCGGCTCAGGATCACCCCATGCGTTCCCTGGAGATCCCCGTCCATCAGGAGGCCGGTGGGAAAGGATCGGGTTCACCGACAGCACAAAACCCATTGCTCTGCGGAGCAGACGAAGTGAGGAGAGGAGGTGGTAGGATGGCAGATGCTATCTCGGCCCTTGTTTCCTGAGGTTTACGCTCGGCTCTTGGCCCTCCTCCAGGAGGCCCTAGACAGCTCTGGGCAGCCCTGAATCTGTGTTTCGTGGTGCTCATGGTAGCAAACAGCTGGTTTAACTGGCTTCTCCTGTCTGCCACCTCGCCCTTGATGTCCCTAGGCTCTGCCTTGCGGAGGAGGGGACCTCACCTGCAGCCAGGTGAGCTAAGGACAGGGACCTCAGGGGCATCAAACCCAGACCCACGGAGACAGTTCCCTCCCGGGTGGCTCACACACAGGGGCAGGGAGGAGAGAGAAGTGTCCTGCCTGCCAGAGAGGGTCTCCAAACCTGCTGGTGTCCCCGCTCAGTGCGTTGACAGCATCTCATGCTGCTTGCTAGCAAACTCAATGGCAAGAAGCTCTGCTCAGACGTACCCTGGGCACGGCTCTGTCCAAGAAGCCAGGTCTGTGTGGTCAGCCTGGCCCAGATACCAGCCACCAGGGTGTAGAGATGTGGTGCAGAGCTGTGGCAGCTGCTGGCTCAGAGGCCCTGAGACGTCAAACCCCAGCCGAAAGTGCCCAGTGCTGCGCAGAAGGGTTAACAGCCCGCTCGCTCTCCGCTTTGGGGAGCTTTGTTCATTGGAGTATTAAATTCCACAGCTGTAAATAATCTGCAGCAGGAGAGATTATCAAGACCCTGGGAAGAAGCAGCTTTTATTAATAAGATCAGTTCTCCCTGCGAAGCATCACGTAGCCGCTCCCCACCCTTTCCTCGCTGCCTCACACCTCACCAGGCGTTTCTGAGGGCTTTCCCACCTCCATCCCCTGCCATCCTGGTGGCCGAATCCTTCCACAGCTCTCCCTCTGTCTCGCTGCTACTGAGCACAAACGGGGCCCTTCACAGCCATCAGTGGCACGGGCCAAGGCTCTTCTGGAGAGCAACGCCCCTTGCCTTGTCTGAAATGTGGGATCTTTTTTTTCAGGAGCATCCTGGGAACGTACCAGGAACGCGGGAAGGTGACGGCTCCCCCAGGAGGGTGAGGAACCACCCAAGAGGCCAAAATATACCTGGCTCTGTAGGGTGCACATGAGGGCCTGGCTCTCCTTCAAGCCTCCCAGTCCACGGGCATCCCCAGCCTGGTTCCTCCCCAAGCCCAGATCCTCCTGACAGGTTGCTGAGAGGGGCTGGCTTTGGGGAGCAGCAAATGCTTTGGGAACCCCCCTGGGCTTTCAGGGCACTGTAGATGTTTGCAGGAGCACCCTGCCCATGGTGGGGGTGCACATGGAGCACCGGGCACATGGGAAGTGCCCGCAGGCACCCCCTCACCCTCCTGCTTTCCTTGCGAAGCTCTCAAGCCCAGAGCTGACCCTGGGCAGCCACAAATTCCCCTTACGCCACTCCCCACATCCCCAGAGAAACCTGTGCCCCGCTGACCAGGGCATCTTTTTAATTAAAATCCTTTCTTTGAAATGCGCTGGCTGAACGTCTCAGTTCCCCCCCCGCTGGTCTCCAGCCAGCCAGAGGGACGTGCAGGGGCAGAATATCACACCAAAATCTCTCTGAACCGCAGCCAGTTCGGAGAAACCGGAGCCGGTGCGGGGAGAGCAGCCGGTGGGGTCCCTGCCCCTGCGCCAAGGGGCTCGGGAACGGGATGAGCCCCCGGCTGGGGGCTGTAAAAGCAGGGTTAGGGGTTGGCAGCCCCCTGGGCGCACCCTATGAGCCCGCAAGGGAACCGCGGAGCTGAGCCAAGCCACCTCCCCGCGTCCCCACCGCCTCCCCGCGTCCCCACGCGCGGCGTGGCCGTGTCTCCTCGCCAGAGGCTTCCCCGGGCCGGCTGCAAGGCAGGCAGCAGCCGCACGGTGTCAGGCGATGCCGGCCTTATGCGGGCAGCGCTCCCCCAGCGCCCAGCCCGGAGGAGGCGGCCACGGCCCCGCGTGGCTCCGTGTCCCGCGTGTCCCCCCTGCGCGCACCGGCTGGCCCTGGCCGCCAGGGTGACCGCGACACCCCGCTCTGCAGGGCAGGGAAGCTGGGGAAAAGGCAGAGAGCCAGGTTTTTTGGGGTCACCTAGAGCCCTGCGGGTGCGCCTCGCTGCGCGGGGATGATGCTGCGGCTCCTTTCCCCTGTGGGGGCCACGGTTTGCGGGCGCTGCGTGGGTCCTGCCCTATTTTTTTGGCGTCCCGCCTGCTGTGCAAGGTGAGGCGAGGTGTGCTGGGTCTCAGCCTGCGGCTGCACAGCGCAGGAGGACACTGCCCTGCGAGGGGAACAAAGAGGCTTCGGCACTCGCTGGCACGGGGAGAGGCCAAGCTCGGGGGTCCCCCCATCACCACGAGGCTGCTGCTGCCGAATGCCTCCCGCAACGGAGGCACACACGAGCTGGACCACGAATCGAGCTCAGCCCTGCCTCTCCCAGCCTTTTCCTTTCCAGGGGGGACCCTTTTTTCCTTTTTGCCCACTGGGTTTTGCTGTCAGAGGCAGGGGAGCCGGGGAGGACCCATCGGGAGGTGCCGCACGGCGCTGAGCCGCGGCCCAGCCTCGCTCAGGTGCAGCTCTCCGTGCGGCGCCTCACGTAGCGAGACGCTGTCTGTCCTCCAGCTATTTACCGCCAGCTCATTTTGCAAACGCTGCACTCACCAGATTTTTTTTTTTTTTTCTTCTCCCCCTCTCTCCCTCCCTTCCTCTCCCTCTCTTCCCCGCGGAGATGCTCAGACAGTGCTCCCCATTCAGCCCAGCAGAGCCGGCGCTCCCACCTGCGCGCGCGCCGCACAGGCTGACCCACGTGCGGGGTCGCTCCGCTGGGCTGCTCCAAATTCGCCACCTTCCCCTTCTCCTGCTCCCCTGGCTCCGGGCCCGGGGCGGGGAGCGTGGGTGAACAAAGAGCTCGGTGGGCCTGGGGAGGCTGCTGCGGACCACGGAGCTCACGGAGGGGCAAATTGGCACTGGGAGGGGGGTTCTCCATGCGCAGGGGATGTTTGGTGGCCAGCTCCCACCCCTGTCCTGGCCAGCACGTGCTACTTCCACCTTTTCCTCAAAGCCTCAGACCCTGTGCTCGGTACACGAGCCGCTGGGCTTTCACCTCCCCTATCTCCCCATCTCGGGGGAGGACTGGGTGGTTAGCAGGAGGCGCTTGGAATCGCGAGCTGAGGGTTTCCCTGCGGGTTGGAGGAATCAGATCACTGATTCCACCACCCCATTGCTCCCAACTGCTTGGTGGGTGGTGGCGTGGCCGTGCGGCCCCATGGAGACCCCACAGCTCCACCCATGGCAAGCCTGAGGGGCTGGGCGGATGGACAGATGGACGGGTGGACGGGTGGATGGATGGATGGATGGATGGATGGACGGATGGATGGATGGATGGATGGATGGATGGATGGATGGATGGATGGATAGGTGGATAGGTAGATAGATGGATGGATAGGTGGAGAAATCCCAACTTTGTGCCCTTTGGGATGCCCCTGGCTCTCTGGGGGACACGAGGAGGGGTGGCTGGAGATCCCCTCGGGGCACTGTGGGGATGGGGGCTTGCGGGGAGCGGGCTGGGGTCCGTAGGGGCTGCGGGGTTCCCAGGCTGCCCGCAGGCCGAGCGGGGTGGCCGTCACACGCTACGGTAGATGGCAGTGCCGCCCGGATTTTATGAATGGAGGAAAAAGCAGGAGGAGGAGGAGGAGGAGGAGGAGGAGGAGGAGGAGGGGAGGCAGATGGATGTGGGGAGGTGGTGATGGAGGGAGGGAAAGAGGGAAGGAGGGGGGGGGGGGGGGAATTTGCTGGCTGGGCTCCGGCCTCCACCTCCGTTCCCCCTCGCCCCTGCGCCAGGCGCCCTCCCCCAGCCATTAGCATAGGCCTGCCCGGTTTACATGTCAGGCTGCACGTTGCAGCGGCCGGATCCAGCAGCCAGCAGCGCTGGCAGCCGCCCCGAGTCAGCTGCTTCCCAGCGAGGAGCATGGAGGAGCAGGCGGGCGGCGGGAGGCAGCCCGCGGGCCTCCACTTTAAGGTGTCCTCGCCGAGATGCCACCGTGCCTCTGGCACCTCCTGGCCTGCACCCCTGCGCCCTGGGGGGCAGCCCTGGGGTCCCAGCCGGCCCCCCAGGAGCCTCGCTCAAGCTGAGCCCAACCCCAAGGGTTTTGCACCAGGGGACTGCTAGGGTGCTCCCCGTGCACCCCTCGGGGAGGTTTTGGCAAGGCCACGGGGCACAGTTCTGTGCCCTGCCTCTCCCAGGAACATCCCCCTGCCCTGCAGCTGCTGCCTCAGGCCCTGGAGGTGCTCACAGACCCCATCCTGCTCGCCCCCAGCTTCCCACCTGCATCACAAGCCCCCCTCGGTGCGGAAAACCGGGAGAGAAACCCGCTCAGAAACCGCTCAGAAAGCGCCTGCCCTTCGCTGCTCGAGGAGCCGGGGGTGAGGAGTGCTCGGTGCTGTGAGATGAGGAGAGGAAAACCCTTCGCCTCCAGGTTCCTGGGGGTCTCCGAGGCATCACCTGGGGCTGCGTGGGCCCGTCGCTTCCAGCTGCTGCTGGGATTTGCAGCACATCGCTGGCACAGCTGTGGGACGGGCGCGATGGAGGAGCAGAGGCGGCTGCTGCACACAACCCCGGATCCTGTCCCCTGTGCGCACAGAGGGCTGCCCTGCCTGTCCCCAGCCATGAGCCATCGCTGCTTTCCCATCCTCTCTGCATCACGGGGGTGTAAAATTTCCTCCAGGGACAGCTTTGGCTGTACCTCGGGATACCTTCAAGTACAAAAATGCTCAGGGGGAGCTTTGGAGAAGACCCCAGAGAGCGGCACCTCTCCAGGACAGAAGCTTCAGCATCGTCTTCCCCTCCAGCCCTTTGCTCTGGCTCCTGGCTGGGGCACATCCCTGGTGCCAGCACAGTGCAGGGGAGCAGGGCCAGGCTGTGGGGTGGGCGAGAGACCCCACAGAAAGCCTCAGCATGGCCACGTTTGGGATGGATGAGGCTCCTGCCCCCCAGCACAGCCGGGGTGCCCTGGGGTGGTATCCAACCGCGCTGGTTGTAGGTCTGCTGGTACCTTCAGCACCGCTTGGGCACGGGTTCCTGCCTGCTGATCCCGCTCCAGCCCACATATTTCCACCTGCCTGACCTAAATTCCACAGCAGTTTCAGCAGGATGCAGCATTTTTTCATCACCCCTTGCCCAAACCAGTTGTATGGCGTCACGGTCTGCAGTGAGGTGTTTCTGCGTGCCACCCTAAAGGATCCTAAATCCTGCAGGATCCTTTCCGTGGAGTGGGGGCAAGCGGGTGGATTGGGGCACCCCGTGGCACCCGCAGCCTCCCCAGTGGGGAAGGCATCTCCCTGCACCGCTGCTCTGCTCCTGTCTGTCTGTCTGTCTGCGGGTCAGCACCTGCATGGGGTGGAGATGGAAGGGGTTTTGGGAAGCAGGGAGCAGGGGAGCACGCGCTGCCCGGCACGTAGCTCGTCCTCGGCTGGTGGCCGTGAGCAGCTGGCCGGTCTGACACGCTGAGCTCATTAGGAACTTGCCGACACCACAGCTGGGCTCACCTGGCTCGTGCGCTGCCGCCGGGTGACTCTCGCTGCGTGTGACAGTCCCCCCAGCCTCCCTGGGGACCGGGAATAGCAGCCAGCCTGTCACACGGCCCCGCTGCACCGCGCGAGCCTGCTGGCAGCCACGCGTGCCAGAGTCATGAGGTGGCTTCGGCGGCCGCGGGGGAACGTGCTGCTCCTCACCAGCCCCGGGGACAAAGCGGGTGACAAGTCTCCTGACATGCCGGCACCCCTTCTCTCCAGGGATCGGCCGGAGTAGCCAAGGGCACGGGGGTGGCCCTGTGCTCCCCGCGTGCTCAAAGCCAGCCCCGAGAGCACCGAGAGGCTGCCCCCACATCCCGACACCACAGCGGGCTGTCAGCTGAGCGGCTTTGTCACCCATGGAGGTGACACAGGTTGGCCGCAGGGCTGTCACGGCGGTGATGCTGGCTCAGGGGATCCCAGCACCATCGGGGGAACCGGCATCGTGTCCTTCAGCAGCTTCGAAACACAGCGCTGAGAGCAGCCCCTGGCTGGGGAAGGTGGCTGTGCGCCGCTGGCACCGGCGATGCCGAGCTGCTCGAGAGTGCACGGAAAAAAAAAAAAGGGTCTATTTCCTGGAAACCTATATAAATTGGAACCATCTCCCGGCGAGGAGCGCCGAGTTCGGTTTCCTGATGTAAAGCGTCAGCTACAATAAAGAGGAAAAAAAAAAAAAAAAAGCAACAAAACACAAAACCCAACAAAAAGCTCCCGGACCACCCACTGCCTGCTGGGGGTGCGGGGAGAGGGAGGTGGGCAGCCCGGGGTCCGCGCAGGTGGGACGCCCGCTGACTGCAAATTTGGGGCAGGCTTCCCACAGCCCTCCCCGAACCCAAGGGAGCCACCTTAAGAGCTCTCCCTCCATAGGACCAAACGGGATCCGCCAGGCGTTTCATATACCATATTCTATAGCCAAGGAAACCCTAACAAAGAGCCGTACGCTCTCACGTTTCGCTTCAGGCTTCTCCCTGCTGCAGCTGGGGCCGAGTTTTTTAAAATCTTTGTGTCATTATTTCGTTCCTCTTTTGAGCCAGCCATAGAGGGACAAGGAGATGCCAAACGAAAAGAATGGGCATTTAAGCAGAACTAGATTGAAGAGGCAGTGTGTGCGCAGAACAACAAGTCTTTTTACATTTCATATGATCTTATACATGGGCTCCATTCAGTATATTTCCCCTCTGTTTCATTTGAATGTACAGAATTAGCCATTCACATCCCCTGGAATTACGTCTCCAGCACTTCCATTCGGAGCTGCCTCCATATTTTGGTTATTAGCTTGGCCGGGGAAGCGCAGGCTGAGATCAGAGCCCGTGCGACAGGCTGGAAGCGATCTTTTTCTTTATTTTGGAAAGTGCTGGATTTGATGCTCGGTGGCTGCGGTCGGGAAAAGAGACGCGTACACGCAGATATACGGACGCGTCGGGGCATGCGCGCATCTGGTTGCAGTTGAGGGGGGTCTTTTTCATGTTAATCCTGCTGGATTTATTCCTTCTAATGGAAAAATGAGCCCCGGCTTTCAGGCGTGGGCTGTGGCCGGCTGGGGCCGCGCGCGTGGCCGTGGTGCCGTGCGTGGCCGCGTGGTCGCTGCCTCATTGTCTTGGTGCGGCGGGGCTACTGGGAACAAATATTTATCCTGCTATTTCCTAAAGCTCCCCGGGTGCTTCTACACGTTTAGGAAAACTGGCCTGTAAAACTCGAGCTGGGGGAAAACCGGCGGGGAGAGGCGTGTGCGGCTGATCCTGCTGAGCCGCGGAGCCAGCGTGGGCGTCCCGAGCGCACGCGGGACCCCGCCGTGCTTCGCAAGGCAAGGGAGCATCTCCCTGCCTTGGGGCTGCACCAGAAACCAGGACACCTCGCTTTTAGGTTCCTCGTGGCCATCTGACCACATTTTAATGCACAGCTCCCCCCGAGCAGAGCCTGCTGGAGGGGTTTTCCTGGAGCAGGAGCACAGAGCCCAGCATCTGCGGGCTGTCCTGCGCATCCCTTCAGCCGCAGCCCCGCCTTCGTTTAACCCCGTTATTTATACCTTTCCCTGTGTGTGTTTAATTATAGCAGGACCTGGCAATACCGCTGGGCTTAACGGTCTGTTGGCGTTTCCATTATGAGCCCAGACTGGAAGGATTATATAGCCAGAGTGTTTGAACTGAGCCTCAGACAGAGACTTGGCATAGGCTTTCAGCGCAAACACAAAGATTTTCAATTGGCTTATGGCAGTTTTGAAAAGGGAACATTTTTCACATGCTTAGCCCCTTCCGTTTGCTTAAGCCGCCTTCCTTCGTTTTGAAAATCAGCGAGAGAGGAGTCGTAATTCACCCTGCTCCATCTGTGACTCACGTTTGCTGTGCGGCGATGCCGTGACCGGCCAAGGCAGGGCTCTCTGCCTTACGAGGAGCCCCGTTCCCAAAAATGACCGGGGGAAAGTCATCGCTTTCACCCACCGGGGTCACGCATCCCTGCCTCCACGCTGCAGCTGCAGTGAAAACAGGAGTTGTCTGACCACGTCTCAGCAGCAGAGACACATAACGTCACCGACGTGTCCTGGGAGGCCAGCAGCACTTACCGGGCATCTGTTGCTTTGTCCTCAAGTAAACATCTCAAGCAAGTTGGCTCAATCAAGCCCTAATGATGCTTTCTCTTCCCACCAGCTGTAAGAGGAGCAGGGGGCAATTATTTCAGCAGCAACACCTACCCTGGGGATGGGCTGGAGGGAGTCGAGAGAAGCTCCCGTGGTGGGACGCGGTGCGTGCGTCCATCTCCACAAGCAGCCAGATCATTCTCTCCTGGCATGGGAGGCAGCCCAAGAGCAGGGAAAAAAAAGCAGTGCCTTCTTTCTTTCTTTTATGCATGGGAGTCTTTGCTACAGAAGGATTAAGAGGTTTGCCCACGGTCTCGTAGCAGGTCAGGGGAAGCTTTCCTTGGGAGTGAGCCTAGATCTGCACCCGCGTGTGAGCACGTTAAACAAGTTGATACAACGAGCGAGGGAATGCCGTGTGCCGGGAGGAACCGTAAGGCACACTGACCAGGCACCAGCTAGCTGGTGAGTTCAGGAGGAGCTGATAGCAGGGAGCACGGGCTGCAAACAGCCTTTCCCTCCGGAAAGCTTGCCTTTGATTTTGGGGGTAGGTGCTCCGTGTCTGCGTCTCAGGGAGAGCTGGTCTACCCATTGCAGCCTGGCCTGGAGGGATGCTACCCGAGCTGGTGCTGTGCCCTATCTTATAGGGTGCAGCGTGGGGTGCGCTCGCCTGCCTACACCCCTGCTGGGTGCGTTCGTCCCCCCCAATTTGTCCTTCCCCTTGGAGAAGCTCTGGGTTTGCGAGGCTGAGGAGCCGTGCTGAGGTCTAGCAGAGCACGCTTGGAGCTTTTGAGGCTGGAAGGGCTCGTCCCTCGCCTCGGCCAAAGCTGGCAGCACCGCTGCGAGGAGATGGAGCAACAGCTGGCAGGAGCCGGGCTGCGGAGGAGAAGCCGAGGGCAGAAGGAGTTCAGCAGCCAAATGCCGTCTGCTCCTTCTCCTGGTGCCAAGAGCTCCTTCCCGTGAAGCCACCACATCTCCTGTCAAGGAAGAAGCTGCCCCAAGCTGCCCGGCCTCCATCCCTCCCTGCTCCATCCCTCCTTGCCCTCGTGTGGCCAGCAGCTCCTGGTCACTCTGCGGCTGCTGTGGTGCACGAGGAGGTGTGAGCACGGTGTTGGGTGCTTGGTATGGCCAAGTGGGGTGGGCTCACGGGAATTGAAAGCATTTGGCCAAACCGGCCTGCCTCCAGGAGCCCAGCTCCGTGATATACAGCAAAACCACCCTGCGGAACCCAGACCCTGCAGGTAAAACATGATCCAAAATTCAGTGCAAAGAAATATCTCAAAAAAAAAATGATAATTTTTATCTGATGTTCTCAGGAAGCCTTTCAAAGTAGCGCTGCATGGAGATGCATCTTTTCACGAAGCCATTCACCTGCACAAATGCTTCTCCGCAGGCATCCCCGCAGCTCGGTGCCCGGTCCCATGCCCCTGTCCCCGCAGGAGGACACCTCCTGGCGGAGCTGGGACCGACACGGCACACTGCTCGCCCCTTTCCCACTCCCTTATTTCCCTCGCGGATGAGTCACTCGCTGGCACCCTGGCTGGAAGACGGGCGAGTCGCCCCCGGGGTGCTGACACAGCCCGAATGCAAGCCCTTGGCTCCTGCACAGGTAGGGATTCAGGGGGAGGAGCTGCGTATCGTGAGAAAAAGCTTCCCGTGGGATGCCGAGTGAATAGTGGGAAAGTGGCGCTGCTTTGTGAGCGGGCCCGGGGTGTTTCTGTGCTCGTTTTTTGCTTTATTTTGAAGAAAGCGGGAAGGAAATGTTCCTCCTTCGGGGAAACATAAACCAAAAGCAGAGAGTGGTGGCGTTGGCTGCTCATCCGTGGAGACCAGCAGTCCCCTGAAAGGCCGGCTGACGTCCACGGAGAGGCTGCCTGTGCTGGTGCCTCGAGCTGATGGGGTATGGCCGTGAAGGGGGCTCTCAGTGCTGGCGCAACGTGAGGCTTGTGAGCTTCAGATGTTTGCCTGGCTGGTCTCCAAACCTCCTGCCCTCCTTTGGGCAGGGGCTGAGGTCAGAGACCTTGGAGCTGCGAGGATTTCAGCGCTGCCGCTTCCAAGCAAAACCAGGGCATCACAATGAAAATAAATAAACAAATACATCCAGCTATTCTGAGCCCTGGCAACATTGGAGGGTTTCATTTGCACCGGAGCGGGCAGGATGTGTCTCTCCCTGTTTGGAAGCAATGTCCCCGTTTATATTTTGGTCGCGTACCGATGAATCCCCTCCTCTGTCTGGAGAGCGTGGAGCCTGCAGGGCCCTGCGAGACCCTCGCATGTCGGCCCTTACACTCCCTGCACACCTTTTGGCTGTCACCTCTGCACAAGGTGCGATCCAGGACCTCTTGGTTTTGCCCTGCTCCTTGCCTCGCTCAGTGCTGGTGATGCTCAGCAGCTGCCTGCCCCCCTCGCTGCTCCCCGTGTCCTCCAGAAATTCGTGTGCCCAGGCGTTCTCCAGGGCTGCGTCCCTGCAGGATGCTCTGCACCCTTGGCCACACCCTTGGCTGCCCCCTCACAGAGGCTCGATCCCCTTCCTTTATCTCCCTTCTCTGCACCCTCAGCTCTCCGTCCCTTCCTTCCCCTCCTGGACACACGCTCTGATTTCCCTTCAGCCAAGCCCTCGGCCCACACTCTCTCTCCTCCCAGCATTTCTCGGCTCCTTTCCCCTCCTGCCTGCGCTGCTCCATGCCAGGATGAGGAAGGTGCGGGCGCAGGACCTGCCCCCTTTCCATCTGGAGCACATCCCGAGTGGGGAAGGCAGGCAGGGAACGGGGCCGGTGCGCACTCGGGCTGGCTTAAGGCAGCACATGTGAAACGGATTATTTCAAAGGCTTGGCCCAGTTTGGCGGCAGCAAAGGGTGAGCCTGCGCTCAACCAAAGGCCTTCCCTGCTTCTCCTTTTGCCAAACTTCAGGCCCGCGTGCCAAAAACATGCCGCTTCGGGAGCTCTTCAAAGGAAAGGTCATCAGATTTCCCTGTAGCAAAAGCAAGAGAAACCCAAGCATTTCCCCCTTACAATGTTCTTGGAAGCGGATGAATCATTTTGGCTGAAATTATATATTTTTACATCTATATTTATGTAGACAGTTCAGCGTTAGGCAGCCGACCAGCAAGACGGTGATCAGCCCAGATGGTTTAAGTATGGCCCAGTGAAAACCAGCTGAAAACTGCTGGTGCTTGGAGCAGGAAGAGTGGCAGCGTGTCCACGGTGCTCAGCAGGACCAGACCCATTCGTGGGCATCTGCCCCGTGCCTCTGCTTCACGGAGCAGAAATCCTGCTCTGTCAGGGTGCAAGGAGCGTGGGTTTGGAGATGGAGCAGACAGGGCAAGCTTCCCGGCTGCCTCAAGGTGCAGCAGCTGCAATTCTCATAGCCACCACCCCTGCTTGCTCCCCACCCGTGCAGACCCACGGAAGGAATCGTGGTGCCCCCAAGACGCGCTGAGCAGCCTCTGAAGCCAGCAGAGCCTGGCCATCCTCGCCCATGGTGGCCCGTAGGCGCTCAGCACCGTGCCTCCTGCCAGCCATCGGTCATCTGCTGATGCTCCTCGGCCTTCAGGCGGCGGAGGCCGGCGTGTGTGAGTCACCAGCCCCTGCTGGCCCTTGTCCACCCGCTCCATTTGGTGCCGCGCGGTGTGTGTGAGAGCGCGCTCCCCGCTCCCAGCTGTGCGCGCTCGCCTGCCAGCTCGCGGCTGAGCGAATCTGCAGCTGGGCTGGGTTGCAAGCCTCTCTTCGAGCTCTGAGAGGCTTGCTCGTGGATTAGGGGGAAAGGAGGAGGGGGGGGGGGGGGGGACGAGGAGGAGGGAGGGAAAATGAAAAATAAATTCATAAACCAACGGAGTGAGAGATGCCCCGTGGAAGGGGGTGTCCCCTTCCAGAGCTGTTTATCCCCCCGGCAGCGTGGTGCGCTGGTGTCCCCACCGCGCCTCCAGCACCAGCAGGCAGGAGATGCCACCTCCCAAAACCTTCCTGGAAGATGAACGGGGTCCCTGTTGGAAGCCCCCCTGCTTTGCTCGGGGGCTGCCAGCTCCTTCGGGCACCACGTTGACTTCCAAGGGAGGCTGAGCCCCTGTCTCGTGGCTACGCGCTCAGTTCGGCTGCTTCTGGGGCTGCTGCCTCTCTCCTCATCATGTTTGCGAGGGCGGCCAGCCCACCTGCAGACAGATGGACTGGACCTTTCTTGCTGGCACCACCAGCTCTTGACCAGATCTTATGGCCCAAAATGCTCAGAGGTGGCAGGGCAGCGGGAAAATAGGTGCCATTGTGGTAGAGCGCCTTGTGACCGACATCTAGGAGAGGATACGGGGCAGGACGGCCCCTCCAGCAGGAGCTGCAGAGCTGGGACACGCAGCCCCGTGACCCTACAGCCTTTTTCTCCGTGGTGGGTGCACAGGAGGTCTTGAGCCATGGCGCCTTGCAGGGGAACAGCGAGACGTCCCAGCGCGGGCCGTCCCATCTGCAGGAGGTGTTTGGAGGTAAGGTCGGCTCCCTTTGCAAAAAGTCAGGGATGGATCGAGGTGGGCTGCCCAGGATCCTGGTTCCTGGTGCGTCCCGTGGGCCACGTAGCCCCCAGAGGGTCTTGTGTGCCAGGGGGTGAAGCAGGAGCTGGTTTAGAGCTCGAGCACCATCCTTCTCTCTGCTGGGGCGCTGGGGACTTGGGTGTGCTGGCCCAAAGCCCTCCTGTGTGTCACAGGAGACTGTGCCAAATGGCCTCGATCCCAGCCTGTCCTGAAAAACCTGCAGGGCGATGGCGCCCACTGCACGGGGTCTTTAGAGGACTGGGAGAAAAGGGGTCTTCTGGCTTTTGGGCCACACAAAACAGTATGGGTCGTGCTGCACACCGTCTCGATTCTCCGCAGCTTATGGTCAATGGATTTGATGAAGCCTTCAGAAGGCCCACAGCCTTTAAAATGTTCTGTCCTGGTGACGGCTTCCCTGAGCAGACCCAGTTTTGGAAGGGGCCGTTCTGATTTCTCGTCTGGGGATGACTGCAGGGCTCACAACCTATGTGTATGCTGCAGATGAGGAAGGAGGCGTTTTCCCAGCCTTTTGGGCTCACAGCTGGAGAAACGCTCTGGATGTGGGATGGGATGTGAAGGAAGAATTCAGCAATGCCGCTTCCTTTTTACAGAGGTGCCCACGGCCTGGAGGCAGGAGCTGCCATGCCCTTGTCCCCAGGGCTGTCCCTCGCCACCAGCCCGACCTGTCGCACAGTCCACGGACTTTCCCCAGCTGGCGGAGGCCGGGGGTGGCTGTGGCAGGGCTGCTCTAATCAGGGACTTTGCCTCCCGCCCCGGGGGCAGGAGGTAAAGTGGTGGCACCTCCTGGCACGGGGCTCTCCCTGCCCGTGGCGCACGGGAAGGATGGCACGGGAAGGGAGAGGGGCATTGCAGCTCCCCCGTGCTGCTCGCAGGGAGGCAGGGGGTGGGAAATTCCTCCTCTCCTCCCCTTGCCCCCATTTTGAGGGGCGAGAGAGCTGTGGTAACTCACATATAATGCGGCGGGGGGCACACCTAGCACCCCAGCTCAGCAAGGCTGTGCGGGCGCTGGGTAAGGAACCCCAGATCCATGCCCATCTCTGCAACCCCTGGTGCTGGGGGGCAGCGGGACCCCCAGGCAGCCCCTGCAGCCCCTCTCCCCTCGGGCACAGCAGCCACCACTCCTTCTCTCCTTCTCCTCAGCGGCGTGGTGGCGGGGAAGCCCGGGCAGCGTCCCACCGGGCGCCAAGCCAAAGCGGGCTCCGACCACGGCCGTTCCCCTCGCCACCTGCCTTCAGCCCGCTGCCCCTCCTGCCACCACCCGGTCCCGTGTCCTGCGTGGGTGTGCGGGGACCTTCCCCCGGCGCGGGGATGCTGCCAGCAGCCCCTCCTCCCCACCTGGGAAACAGGCTCCCTTCTCTTCCCAGCCCGCTGTGCAGACACCAGGCTTTGCACGTAGCAAATGGAGGCGATTTCCTCCTCAGAGGCGGCACATGGAAAGTATTGAGCTCTGTGTGTGTTTTTTTTTTTTTTTTTCTTCTTCGTTTTTTTTTTTTTTTCCTCCTTCTGTATTTTTTTTTTCCCCTTCCCTTGCCCGACAGGCTGTCAGCGTGCTGTTGGACGCGGGATTATAGCTCCCACTCTTCTCCGCTTGTGTACATCTGTGCTTGGTCATCCTGCGCGGTGCTGGATGTCAGGAAATGACTTAATCAGAGAGCCAGCACTGCCTGACATGGCCAGGAAAGGGAAGGGAGGGAGAGGGGGAATCGGTGGGGGCATTGGGAAGCGGGGGGAAGAAGGAAAGGGGCTTTTGGAGATCCCTTGTGCTGCTGTTCCCCCAGCAGGAATGGTGTCTGCCCCCGATACTGCAGCACAGGGCAGAGGGATGGAGCTGGGGGGTGCTGAGGCTGCACCCACAGCAGAAAGGAGTCATCCGTGGGGTGTGTGGAGGAGGCTGGGATGGGTGACAGGCTGACCCACACCCGGGAAGGAGATTGTGCTTTAGCTGTGGGGTCCCCATGTCTCCCCCTTCCAGTCTGGGTGGTGTCTGCAGGGTTGGCTTGCTCACAGAGTGGGAACGGGGATACTCATCTGTTCACTTTTCTGGTGGGATATTATCTTCCAGTAACCAAAGAAGGAGAAACCAGCCAGCAAACACTGGAGGAGAGCCCTTTGCTCGTCCTGCGCATGGTTGGGGGCCAGCAGCCAAACACGCTGCGTGCACTGATGCGTGAAATGCCCATCAGCTGGTGGGGCTGCGATGGGCAAGGAAACCTTTTGCTGGCTGAGATGGGGGCCTCGTTAAACACCCAGCGCTTGGTGTCCTCTGCCCTGACAGGGACAAGAAAATAAACGCCAGGGTCCCAGAAAGGACAGGCGCCAGTGGTCATGAAGGTGGCAGCCAGCTTAGCACTGGTGCGTGTGGCTGCGTTACGAGGCCTTCTGCTGCCATCCTCTTGGAAGAGGGTCTCTGACCCCAGAGGAGAACTGGGGCACCCCCAGCACCGCTACACTACCTCTGAGCCAGGGCAAGGGCAGGCACAAACCAATGTGAGGCAGGCCTACAACATACACAGACACCTCCGAGCTGCTGGTGCCAAGGGTTCGTCACCGCACGGACATGGTCCAGGCTCCGTGTCGGGGGTACGTGACTCATGTGGAAGCTGATGGGACTGGAGCATCATTGCTCCTGGCACTCGGGGCTGCTAGATTTAGTGCTAGGTTGGGTACATCCTTCACGTGTGGCAGAGAGAGTCCTGCCCAGCACGCGGTGCCATTTGCGCATATGCTCTCTGCAACAAACATCCTGTGAGCCCAGGAGCCTGTTCCCTCCATCAGTACCCTGCCATGTGTTTGAGGAGTGAAAAATTTACTGTGAATGCTCAAACGGCACGGGGAGAGGGGTGAATTTTTGCAGAGCTCACCAGCTTGTCTCGGTGCCCAGGCTGCCACCAAGGGGCTCCCCCGTTTCTGCTGTGAGCTGGGCAGGTGGAGCGGGTCCCTGCCCCAGTGCTGCCCGGGTCCCTCCTGCAACCTGTGGTACGTGAGGGTCGGAGCAGGGCTTTGGGGAGGAGGCTCTCCACCTGACTGCCTGCTGTTTGTCCCGTGGACCGTTTCCTGCCTCCAAATTAGCGCCCATCTGAGTCATGCTGGAAGCCCTTCCCGGCCGCTGCACACAGGGACCGCTGTGTGCAGACCTTGTGCCGTGCCATCCCTTGGAGCACACTCCCCGGGACTCGGTGTCCTCCCACCAGCTGCTCTCGCCGAGCTGGTTACAAGATTTCTTTCTTCCTTGGCTCGCTTTCCATCCAAGCCTGCTCGTTTCTCTCCCAAGATCTGAACGCTGCCCAAGCTCTCCTGAAGATCTGAGCCCCCTTCTGCGAGCTGCAGCCCCAGAGGTGGCTGCGTCCCATCACCAAGCCAGATGGATTTGGCCTTTAAATAACCCCCAGCGCATGTGGGAGACCTTTGGGCAGTGGTACAGGACTTTCTTTGCTTCCAAACCCTCAGCAGCATCCCGGCATCAAGGTGCCACGTATTCCAGCCAGGACCTAGCACAAGGGAAAGGCATAAGCAGCACGCACGCACAGCTGTGGTGGTGACTTGAGGGGCTGAGACATTCAGAAGCGGCACTGCCCTAAAAAACTGGGCTGATCCCAACAGCAGCGGTGGGCTCAGCTCTTGGTGGCCAATGGTGGAGGAGGCCACCATGGGGTGACGGGAGGCGCAGCCCATCAGCAGCCAGGGGAGGGTCCAGGAGGCGGCCGTGTGCTGCCCACCCCAGCCTCTGTCAGCCGTGGGACGTGGGACGCATCCCAGGAGGGCTGGGCTGGGGTCCCCCATCCTTTACCACCCCTCTGGTCGCAGGCACCCACACGCCAGCTCTACTGTGAGCTTGGTCAGGGATGTACAGAGGTGGGATGAAAAGGTTTGGAGCTGTGTCCCCAGCGCTCACCTGCAGGGAGCCGGCACCAGCTCAGAGCGGGTCCCTGGGCACAGTGGGATGCACAAATGCCACCCTCCTTGCCATAACTCAGAGGTGGCAGGGATGTGGGGACGGGATCGTGCTGCCTGCAGGCCCCCAGGCGAGGCTTAGTCAGAGCCCTGCCGCCCTACGTGCAGTCTGGCACCGAGACGGGCGTGAGCCTCCGCGAGAGGCGGGGAGGGAGAGCTGTGATAAACCGGCCTGGGTAATTAATTCCTGCTCCCGATTACATGTTTGCATGTTTGCCCTTCCAAATGTGTGTGTGTGTGTGTTGGCATGAGCCTGGGCAGGGCTCGGCCTGGCATCCAACAGGCTGCTTGGGCAAATCTGCTAATT
Organism: Netta rufina; assembly: GCF_964035555.1. Taxonomy (NCBI): domain Eukaryota; kingdom Metazoa; phylum Chordata; class Aves; order Anseriformes; family Anatidae; genus Netta; species Netta rufina. The sequence continues at coordinate 35,112,916 of NC_140125.1, read as the reverse complement.
GTATCTATCTCCAGGCCTGGGCTCGGGATGGAGATTTCACACCAAACAGCGAGGGCTCGTAAAGGGGCTCCCAGCTGGGCACTGAGCTCAGCTCTGGGGCTGTGAGGAGGAGAAAGAAACCTCCCGGAGGGTGATTCTGTCCCTGGCTCTCTGCAGACCCCCTCGTGTTTGGCAGGCTCGGTGGGGAAGGAGTTTCCCACACTGGTGACCCCTAAAAGATGTCCTGGGTCGGTCGGGAAAATGTGGGCACCTGAGGCTTGGCAACAAGTCACATCTGCAGCAGTTTTGAATGGGGAGCAAGTCATCTCTGTAAAAACCTTATCTGGAAATCAGGAAGAGAGGCTTATCCCAAAATACATGGGCTTGCCACCAAAGCTCCTTGCGTAGCACTGACCCGAGGGATTACACACCGTGTCCCTCCTGCAGGAGCTGGCCGCCTGGCTCCCAAAGGCTCCCCGGGCTCCCAGTCTGTCCAGCACATGCCCACTGACAGCTCATTAATTTCCAACCTCTTCCTCCTCCAGCACAATTATTTCTAAGCCTCTTTGCAGCCCTCCAGGCATGCCACCCTCTTGCTGGCTTCTTTTCACAGCCCTCTGCAGCTCATCTCTGCAGTGCTTTGCCCCGAGCCTCCCTTCAGAAGAGCTTCATAGCTGGGACCCAGGGTGGAGATGCACTGCGAGACCATGGTGGCCAACTGCAGGCTCCTCTCTCGTGTTATAGCCTAGATCTGTAGCCTCAGGCAAAGATGTTACGTGATCCTAAAGGGCCACAGGGGAAAGAGCTGTGGTCTGTGCATAGAAAGGGCAGCATCTGGGAGGCCCTCCCAGGGCTGCTCTTGGCCAAGAGGCTCCAGATCAATGAGCCACGCCAGCAAGCACAGGCTTGCTTCCCTTTTGGCGTGCTTGTCTCTCAGCGACACAAATAATAACAACAAAAGGCTCTGCTGCTTTTTGGTGGCCTACACCTCTGGGCCACACCTCATGCCTGGAGCTGATGGGGCCGTTTTTGACCGAGCGCTCCTCCTGCAAGCAGAGCCCCTGGGTCCAGGCTGCTGTGGCAAGGAGGAGGTGTTTGGGAGCCTCTCCTGGGCACACTGGGAGGGAGCATGCAGGCACATGGTGGGCCAGCAGGCAAAAACACAGTAGGGTCTGCCCAGGGCAGTGGGGACAGGACCTGCCATCTCCCACGAGCATCAGGAGGCAACGAAGGACCACGCTGATGCTGGAGGTGGAGGCACCTTGGGACATTTGTAGTGGTCCCATAGGCTCAGAAATCACCTCTCAGCTGGCCAGTGCTCGAAGCACCCCAGCGGCACAGCGATATTCGGTGCAGTTTCATCTCCGTCCTTCCCGAGCAGGGCCTGCTCCCTTCCCCCAGCCGCCCTGCCCGCACTTGCTGAGGGAGCACCCGTCCCTTTAATTCCGATCACAAATCCTGGAAATGATTAGCGGGCTGTCATCACTCAGCCGCACCGGATATTGGGCACGGGGCATTTCCGTCCCCTGTAATTAATGGTGTGCAGGGCTGCCTGGATCTGCGGCGGGCAGGGGAGAAGCAAGCGAGCGGTGGGTGTAGCGCTCCCCCGCCTCCCCCTCTCACCGCCCAGCTGGGAAAACCGCTGGACCAAAAAACGGGGCAAAGAATAAATTCATTCATGGCTCGAGGTAAAGAGAAGGCGAAAGGGTTCACCAATGAGTTGGGCCTCTCCTGTCTGGGAAAGGAAACAGAAAGGAGCTCTGGGGAGGGGATGCTGGAGCAGCCCCCTTCACCGATGCGCAGCATTGCACTTTGTGCATCCCCCGAAGGGCCTGGGAACTCGGTGGCCCGATGGTCCCCCTGTCCCTTCCCGGGTGCCCAGGGGCAGCTGCCAGCTCCTGCCTGGCGGAGAGGATGTCAGCCTCACACCCCAGCCCTGCCTCTCTCCCGTAGCCTCCCCACAGCTTTTGTTCCCCTGCTGCCTGCCCCTTTCCCAGGGCGCTCTGGCTCCATGGGCTGCCCGACTGCCAGCTGCCTAGCGAGAGCGCTCTCTGCCCCGTGTGAATGCTGTGCATCCATCCAGCAGCCTCCCGGCCCGCCGCTGAAACGCCTCATTGTGCAGCTGGCCGGGCTACGTGAGCCTGGCTACGTGGAGCCTGCTTTGCTTTGAAGCTCACTCTTCCTTTTGAGTCAACAGAGCTGTGTGGTGCAATTGTAAAATTTCCCCTCGTTGGCCAACCTCCTGATGTTAACAAAGGCTCCCTGCTATGTAAACAGGCCAGATGCTGTGGGATGCTGTCTGAAGGCTCACGTACCCTCTTCGCACCATGGAAGATGCTCGAATGGCACCTGCAGGCTCCCTTTGCTGGGCAGAGGCTGCATGTCCCCCGACCACAGCAAAGATGTGGCTTCCCTCGTCCTCTTGCTGCTGACCTCGGATGTGGCTCTCCCTTCCTTTCCTATCAGCCAGCCCTGCTGAAGTCCTGGCTGAAATCACCTCAAATGTGGTAGCAATTATCTAGGGAAGAAGGGGTGAGGTTCCAGATGACTAGGAAGAAAAGTCAGTACCTGGCCTTAAAGGAGTGGAAATGCAGCCCTGGGACTGCTTATCTTCTGGCCCCTGGAGCAGATGAGCTGCTTGTAAGACAAGATGAGAAGTAATACCTAACGTGGATTTGTCAGCAGCCTGATTGCCTTCTACAGCAGGGTTTTGGGGCAAGGCCATGGTTGATGAGGAAGCTGCATCCTGGCTCTGACACTTGCCTGGGTGTTGGGTGGAAGGATGCATTTGTTGCATTTGATTACATTTGCTGCCGATGATCAGCCACGTGGTGGCTGCAGACCCTTTGGAGGCCAGGCCGGGAGTCCAAGCAGATTGTGACATTGGTGAAGTGGATATAAACAGGATGCAATTCAGTAAGGGCAAATGCAAGCCACAGCACTTAGCAGGATAATCGGCTCTGTGCATATACAAGGGGGCAAGAAGGCCTTCAGGAAAGGACATGGGCGTCATTGTGGTGATGGGTGTCATTACTGACTTGACAACACACAGATGTGAAACAAAACATAAACAAATGTCCCTACTAGGACTTATAAACAAAAGTGCTACATATACCACGTGTGCTGCAATCATCCCACTTCTTGCAGCATTAGAAAAGCCTCATGCTTTCCGGATGTGCCCACTTTTGGACAATGCAGTTCAAGAGAGGTGTAAACCTCTTAGAGTTCACGGGATGATCAGCAGTCTAGCAACCGTGACCTATGAGTAAAGGTTGAAAAAATTGCATTTGTTTAGTCTGTCTAGGAGAAGAGGAAAAGGGAAGAGTAACAACCTTCAGATTTGTAGAAAAATGTCTTAAAAGGAACAGGATAGATTGTTTTCCACCTCCAGGAGGCATAAGGTTAGGCAATCAAAATAACTTTTCAGCTCTTTGAGCCGTTAGGTGCTCCTGTCCCCTCCAGACAGAGTGCTTTCTCCAGAAATTTCGAAAACCAAGGCAGTCAAAGGCTCCTAACTCTGCAGGGCTGGGGGCAACCAAAAAGGCTCATTACATCATTCCTGTCTGCAAGAATCAGATGAGAAGACTTCCTGAACAGATTCCTCATCTGGTGCTGGCTAGATATCAAGTAAATTTAGAGAAGTCATGGATGAAGGCTACCCTTTATTGTGGCTCAAGCTAAACCACTAATCCAGGGCAAATTGCAAGTTGTGGGGGTAACATCAGCCCTTGAATGAGCTTTTGTGAAGGCGAGAGAAAGGAGGCCTAGTCATCTCCAGGCCTTGCAGAGAGCAAAACAAAGCTGGCAGGTCCTTCAAGGGGTAGCAGGGAAAGGCAGCCCAGAGGAGTCCTTCAGAGTTTCACCAGGAGGCTGTTCGGGGCAGGCCCGAGCCATATTTTCACACAGGCCCAGCCTGTACCTGTCCCACTTGCACGAGGAATGCCCTTTGTTTCGTGCCCTTTTGCAGGGCACAAAAACCGCCCCCCAAACCCAAAGACATGGCGGAGGTCGGCTGAAGCCAACGCGTGCCTCTGCTGGAGGACAAGCACGCTCGCAGAGGCGGGGTGGAGGCCGGATTGAAAATCTAGGATTGAAAATCTAGGCCCTGCGACTCGAGGACACGGAGGAGCCAACCTGCCGCAGGCGTGAAGGGAGGCATTGGCAAGGAGAGGGCTGGCTGTTGCCTGGATTACAGCATCGAGGCGAGGGAGGCCGCTGCGGTGTAAACATCTGTTGAGAACAGAGGAGGGCTGGAGCGGAGACATTCCCCACAGGTTTATAGGATTTTTGAGGATCTGAGGCCAGCGATCCATTTTCTGCTTCTTGGTGGTTTCACAGATGAGTGACCTCAGCGATCTCATGACCCTTTAATTAAGCATTGCTCCAGACTCCTTGGCTGAATGGCCCCGGGGTAACAGTGCAGGATCAAACCGAGGGGAATACCTTCCTCCAAGGATTCATCTAGCAGGCCAAGATAAGTTGATCCCAAGGGGAATGCAAAATTCCCCGTGCTTGGAAGGGAGAAGAAAGGGGTCTCGGAGGAGAAAACAGCACAGACCTCGGAAAGTACCTTCTCTGGCTGTCCTGCTCAGCCAAAAGGGAGCTGCCCCGGCATCTGGCCGAAGAGGTATGTGAGCATCCACTCATGTAGCAACCCTCAGGAGCTACAAATGGCTCTCCACAATTTCCCAGCTTTCACTGGAAACCAAAAGGGACTGTATCTACACTATTGATTTCTGCCAGCCAGCACTGCTCCCCTGCTTGAGGGTGTGAAGCGGGGAGACAAGCTACACCAGCCAAACGTCTTCTAACATCTCATTTTGGTATCTGGCAAGCTTGTTCGGGGGGGTTGAGCTTGGAGGAGTACCACGACCTCCTCCCCTCCGTGTTTGACCGTGGTGCTCAGGAGAATGAGTCACCCGTTTTGCATGTGGAGCTCCCCATCGTTCCAAGGGAAAAAGCCATGCTTCCGGCATCCCTTGGCATGTGGGTTTCCATTCATCTGTCGATGGCTAGGCAACGCGCCATCCCCGGGACAAAATGGCTTCTCCTTCGTTCCTCTGCTATTAGCTTATCCCTCAGGATTTAATGAAATTCCTCCAAGAGCCCCAAGTATTTTGAACTGTCTGTCTTAGCAGAGAGAGCTCAGAGCCTGAAGATTTTTCTGTCAATCCCTCAGTGCACTGTGGCCGCTCACGTCTACCCATGTGCACCACTGGCAAGTCAGGAAGGCTACCTCTTCCTTTCCCTTGATTTCAAGGGATTCAACTTGATTTCAACTTCAACTCAGGCCCTCCTGATCCGAAGAAGCCAACCAGAGCAGTGCAGGTGGCCATCAGGTGGTCCCTCGCTTTGGGGAAGCACATGAACACATCTCTGTCTGGTTTCTAGCTTTCTCCTCAGCATGGACAAAACCCCACGGACACTCCCCTGTTTCACATGAGGTGGTAAACAAGCCCTGGACCTCATCCCTTGGCTCCGGGGCATGCAGTTGCGAGGCTCCTCTGATCAGTGTGGGAGGAAGCGCCTCCACCCTCTTTATGGCTGCCCCGTAATGAGCCCCAGCTGTAAGCCTCTCCCTTCCATGCCTGGAAGCCCAGGCTGGCCTCGTGGGGTGGGGCATGGGCTGTTTAACCCATTCCCTGGATGGACAGACAGACAGACGGATGGATGCTCTGCCGGCTTGGCCAACAGGACTGCCAGAAAGGTGCCAGAAAGCTGGTGGCACAGAGGTGGCTGGCTCTGTGCACCGGGGGAAATGGAGATGGTTTTGCTTGCTCCCCGCTCGAAGGCACCCAGGGGAGCTGTCCCCATCCCAGGGCTGTCCCCAACACCTCCTCCACGGGGGGTGTTCCCGGTGGCTCCTGCCAGCTTCGTCCTGCTGTGGATGTCCACCCCGTGGGCACACACGGGTTGCTGCAGGATGCCCTCTTCTCCCCGGGCCCAGCACCCCAGCAGCACCTGGGACTTTGGCTCCTTCTTTTAGGCAGCTTTTGTCCACCGGAGAAAACCCGCGGAGAGAAACCATCCATCCCCGCCTGGCCCTGGCGCCCAGGCGCAGGCGAGTGGCCAGGCAGCCGCTGGTGTGATGCCTACGTAGCACCGCGCCACGGAGACGGGGCAGGGGATTCCTGAGGTGACACGGGGCTGCAGCGCGAGAGCGGAGCGGCGCGGGATGGTGAGAGGCTTTCTCTGCTCGTCTAGCTAATAGACTAATTAGCAAGGAGCTCGAAACTTGGCCGTGTTTGTTGTCAAATGCAGGCCCCTTTCCAAGTGGTGTTAACAGCCTTCCCTTTTCACTCTGGGCACATTGTACAGCCGGTGCTTTTCTGCCGCTTCACAGAGGATGCTTCATTTAGAAATGGATATAGGCTGAATGGCTACAGGTGACAAAAGGGTCAGGAGCGAGGGGTGACCAGGAGGCGGGGACGGGGCTGGGGCTGGGAGAGCAGCAGGAGGCTGGCAGCAAGGATGGAGGGGGCATTTACCGAGCCGTGCACGACGTGGAGGCAGGCTGGGGATGGCAGGGGGCTGCAGGGCACGATGTGCCAAGGAAGGATGGAGGGGCTGGGAGAGCCGAGCTCTCCAGGGACATGGTAGCAGAGTAGGGTGCCCGTCACAGAGAGGGGAGCACATTGGCAAAGGTGCATCTCCAAGCAAAGGTACGGCTCCCCTTGCCATTTGCCCGCTTCTAATTAAGATGCCAATGTTTAAACGACCCCTTTGAAAACGCTCCCCTTTCACACGAGAGACAAAAGTTCACACGGGCAAAAGGCTCCGGGCGCTGGCAGGACGCTGGCAGCGTGCGGGCGAGGGGCGGGCGAGCTTCCACGCCGCCGCGCTGCCAATGCAAATCTGCAGGCGCAGCTGAGCCGAGGCCAGGGGGAAGCGGGAGGGTTTCCGCCGGGTTCCCACAAGTGCAGGAGCTGTGGCTGTGCCTGCCATCACGTCTGCCCACTGCCTTTGTAGGCGGCCTGGATAATGGTTATTCAGTGCTGGCTGGAGCAGGGAGTCTCGCCCCCATGGGGCCACCCCTCCATCCGGACACCTGGCATGTCGATTCCCTCCAGCTTCCCAACTGGCATGCTCCAAACTCTGCAAACTGAGCAGGAAACCTGGCTTCAGCTCGGGGGAGCAGGGCCACGGTGCTGGCAGGACGATGCCTTCTGCCTTCCTCTCGTGGGACGGCACTGGTCCCTGCCCAACAAAAAAAAGTGGCGACGGGGCAGAGGGAGGCAGGCAGCAGCCTGGGAGATGCCCACGGTAGTGCAGCCTGCCCTGAGGACACCCACCTGCTGGGGGAGATACCTTGCTGCATCCCCACAGTGATTTTAGCAGCGAGGAGGAAGGCGAGGGCTTTGCAGGAGCCTGTGTGCAACCCAGGCTGGAGGCAGGGGAGATGCCTGCAAGCCTGGCTGTTCCTCAAGCACTCCGCAGCGCCTGGAACAAGGTATAATTGACACCTTCACCACACACTTAAACATTGCCTCAGCCAAAAGCACCTGCCAGCCACACGCAAATATTATCTGGGTGTCACGGCAAACACTGGGCTCGGGGCCGAGAGCTTGCCCCGGCTCCCCCCCAGCTCCCCGTCGGTTACATGCCCGCGGCTGGCTCTCCCGCAGACGCTTGCGATGACATGGCATCAATGCTGCTGTTTTCCTTGGACACGGGCCGAAGGCTTCTGGAAAAGCAGCGTGGAAGGCAGGTGATGCTGAGAAGGGCACAGGGTGCCCTGCCGACACGAAATGGCTCATGTCTCAGGCACGGCCGGGTGGAAACTGCCCCAAACCTCAGAAGCAGGATGGTGGTTTGGCAGAGGCATGACTCCATGACAAAAGCCATGCCTGAGCGTGTTTGACACATCCACACTCATACACGAGATCCTCGGAGGAAGAAAATATTTCCCCAAAGCATGTCCCTTCTTGCTGACACTGGAGATGCAGGAAGGATTGACTCCCTTTAGCAGAAGATAGGAGGCCTAATATCAAACCTCTTATTAAAGCCCTCTTACACCCTGGCCATTTACCACTGGGACTTGGCCTCTGTAAGATCTGTTTGCAGACCACCCAGAGCTCCAGAGCTCTTCTCGCACACCCGAGATTAGCCAGCCCATGGGCTCCTCGGGAGCTGGCCACTGTGTGCAGAATGTGACAAGCCACCGTGTCACCCTGGGTGAGCTCCTCTCCCCCAGCCGAGCCACCAGCGAGGCCAGGGGGACTTCTGAGCTCGCCGTGCAGCCTGCCGAGGGGCCGAACCTCAGCACTGACAGGCTCAGGATCTGGATATTTGGCCCCTGGGGCTGAAGTTTTCCGTGAACGTCAACTTCTGGTCTGGAAAATGAGCCTGGAGACAGGGTCGGGTTTCCAGCTGAGAAGAATGAATGATCTCACTACAGGCAGGTTATTTCCAGAGCGGCGCTTCCCAAGCGCCCTGGTGCTAAGCTCCCCCAGAGCAGCGCTGGCAGCGCGTGGCGGGGCCAGGCCGCTTCCCAGTGTGCCAGCTCTGCTTCATCATTTCCTTCTTTCTCCCATCTCCTCTTAGGGATTTCAGCGCGCAGACCTGGCTGCTTCTGCGTTTCCTGCTCCGTTCTGTGTTTGCCTTTCTAAGTCTGGACGTCTCCTCCGTTTTCCGGATGCTGGTAGTTCCCACCCATTCATCTCCCTTTTAAACGCTGCTCGAGTTCATGCATCTGTTAATTTGCTGCTCGTTTGTGATCCAGGCCCAGAGGCAGCCTCTGTCCCAGGTAGTTCTCAGCTTAAACCACCCCTGTAGCCCCCCTTGGACAACCTCTTATTTTCCAGTCCTCCATCCTTAACTCAGCTGCTTTCCTGAGGCCTGTCTCAGCTGACTGCCTTGTTTATGGGAATGTGATGACCACCTATCCCCATCCAAGCTTTGCGACATTTTATAGCTATTTATTTATTCATCTGCTTCAAGAATCCTAGATTATTATCACCCCTTGCACAGAAAATGAATATTTTGCTGGAAGTGGGAGTTTAGCTTACAGATGTGCTGCTGCAGCGTGTGAGCAAGGGGCAGGGCCGGGCCAGCAAAGCGCAGCACGCACAGCAGTGAGAAGAGCTGTGCAGCAGTGATCGTGTCTCAGGCCTGCTTCTGTATAATTAACACTCTTTTATGCTTCTGCCCTCTGATAGCTGGAGGCTAAGTAGAGGCCTCTACAGTGGATAGCTGAGAAATGAATACCGTATTTACCAGCACAAGCGGGGTGAACCCCGAGCTGTTGTTCCTGCCACCCCATGGCATTTGCTGCCCTGCAGGTGATACCCAGCAAAGGAGTGCTGGCAATGCCGAAATCAGGTGAAAACAGACACCAATTACCATGACACCAGGCTGGCAGCCAGCAGCACGAGGGCTGTGGCTGCAGGGAGCTGCCACAGAGCAGTGCGTGCTCCCCGGCTCGTGGGACACCTCACTGTGGTCACACCAGGGGTGTTTTGGAGCAGCCAAGCCGCTACGTGCCTGCTGCCCAGTGCCTGGTTTTACTGGGACTTTCCTAGCCCAGCGGTGTCACCCCCAGCGTGTAACCGTTACTGATGGCTGCTGACTCATGGGTTCAGCACACCTCCGGCTCTGCAGGCTGCTCGCCGCCCTCTGAAACAGCTGGAAACCTCCTTCATTTCTGGGAGATGTGCAGAAGGAGACTAAGACTTAGTTAACTCCCAGCTGGCCCATGACACAATGCACGGGCGTGCACAGGAGTAAAATGTCTTAATAAATCTTCCCTTCCCTTCCCTTCCCTTCCCTTCCCTTCCCTTCCCTTCCCTTCCCTTCCCTTCCCTTCCCTTCCCTTCCCTTCCCTTCCCTTCCCTTCCCTTCCCTTCCCTTCCCTTCCCTTCCCTTCCCTTCCCTTCCCTTTGGATTTGATGTGAATGCAGAGGAAATTGTGCCTGAGCCCCGAATGTGAATTTGGGGACACCTCTGTGAGCAGGCTATGAGCAGGACCTCCTTTTGCTCTGCCCCCCAACCCGAGGCCTCCCTGCAGACGCCTCAAGGGCAGGGGAGCGGGGCTCAGCCCCCGCAGCGCTGACACAGCCCGCGGGCAGCAGCGTGATCCCGGGCACGGCACCGCGGGGACACGTGGCCCTGGGATGGCAGAGGTCACGGTTTTGCTTCCCAGAGCCAAAACCAGCTGGCCCACGGGAAAGAAGAAGCTGGCTATGGCCTGAAGGCCGGTGCCCACCCCGGGGCTGCCAGCGGAGACGCGGGGAGCAGCACGGCTGCCACGGCCCTCGCACGCTGCCAGCCGCACGTAGGTGCCCGCAGCCCCCAGCACCCTGGCAGCGGCTCCCGGCCGCCCTTCTTGTCTGCCTGCCAGCCAGCGTGCCCCGCGTGATTCCTCCCGCTCTCCTTTTGCTTTTTTTTTTTTGTTTGTTTTATTTTGTATATTTGTTTTTTTTCCTCCCTTCCAGTCTCTCTGCAGGGAGAGAGAGGGGGTGCAGGCAGCGGAGGGGATGGGAGGAGGGCTGGGGGCTCCGTCTGCAAAGCAATGGGTGCTCACCCCTCCGCCACAGCCGCCTCCAGAGAAGTCACTTCCTTCCCTCCCTCGGCTCTTTGTTCCTCCCCACAAAGGCAGAGAGGATGGACGGGTCTCTCCCAGCAGCTGCTGTGCCTTGGACTGCCTCTTGGTCCTGCTGCCGGGGTGCTGCTGAGTGCTAAGCCACCGCCTCCCCCCCTTCCCTGTGTCACCTCAGGGGCCTGGCCATGCTGCCCGAGGGTTTGGGGTAGGTGGCGAGCCCCTCAGGAGGCTGCACGACACCTGGCCCTGGAGCTCGGTGGCTGAAACTGTGAGATGGAGCTTGCCGGGCCTGCGAGCTGTCTGGTGGGGACAGCCTCAGGGGTGGAGGGGGGACAAAAAGGGACATCTCTAGGTCTGGAGACACCAGGGCCCCTCTGGATATTGATGGTGTGCAGAAGTTGCTTGCCACCGTGCCTGTTGGTGTCCCCCATGGCTTCCAAGACGATGTCCATCACCCCACTCTTCCTTCAGATCCCTGGCCCTGTTCCAGCCTGCACCGAGATCTTTCTCCCCCAGCTTTTTCCTAGGGTTTTTGCCTTCATTAACCTGGGAATCCCGTTCGCAGCACAGCACATTCAGCTGATTTTTTTTTTCCTTCTCTCTCTCTTTCTTTTTTTTTCCTTTCCCAAAAAAATCTGTCCTCGTGAGGTCTCTGGCTGGGAACCCAGAGCTCATCCCTCGTCCAGGTTCCCGTGGTCACCGCCTCAGGTTTCCCGCTCGCCCCCGCCGTTCGCCGTCCCTCCCTCCCCGTCGGCAAGGGGAAGAGCCAAGGGCATGACTTTTCCCTTGGACCTTCTCTTGGCGAACGTGCCTGGCTGACTGTGCCACACACGGCACAGCCTTCACTCGCCCCGGGAGCGTCTGCTCACGTCCACACACCCGCAGACATCAGGGGGCACCTTGCCCCCGTGGCACCTGGTGCCAGCAGCGCTGCCCCGTGCCAGCGGTCCCCGAGGGACTCGCCCCGCCGGCACGTCCTCCCTGGCAGATTTATTCCCTCCACGCTCACTGCAGGCTCCTGCAGGCAGCCAGATGGAGCGGTCACCTCCCCTGCTGCACGTCTGCAGCCAGTGACTCTGCCCGTTGTGCTCCCAGCTTGGTTAGAAACCCGCATGGCCCTGTTTCCCGGGGCAGATTGCCTTGAGGTGGCCGTCTTACACACACCGGCACCTGTGGGTGTGTTGGACACCACGGTGTGTCCTCAGGGCCGAGGGGCATCTCCCTTCCCTGACCCGTGTTCATCCTTTGGCTTTTCTCCCTTGGTTCTTTACCCAAGGATGTTCCCGATGAGCTCCTGACTGTTATCTTCCACCCTCCAAAGTTACTGCCCCCCTCTGCCTGTCTTGTCCATGCAGACCATGATCTGCCATGGGGAACCGGGAGCGTTATTGTCGCCGATGACAATGGACTCCCCCTAATTTTCTCCTGAGCTTTTCTGTTCCCACCACTCTCTCATTTCAGAGAAATCTGTCTCCCTGTAGCTCTCAGGGTGGAAGAGCCCAGTCGCACCTGCTTGGACAGCTTGGAGGACACCTAGCCAGCCCTGCCAGATTTGAAGGTGTTTCTCACCTTTTCACCCTGTTTTTTCCTGTAAGAAGAGACATGTCCTTCCTCTTTGAGTCCAAAATCTTGCTCGAGCCAGCACTGGCTTCCTTCTATCATCATTCCTGGAGGAGAGTCTCCTGGCCTGCACATATCTTTGGCTCTCTGAGGTCATTTGTGAATGTAGCAAATCTTCCTTCAGCAGGAGATTTGCTTTGTTAGCAAAGGGAAATCCCTGAATTTGCTGATATTCTTGGGGCACTTCCCCAGGACATTTGTCCTGGTACCAGAAGGGCAGTGTGGCTGCTGCTGATTTCTTTCTTTCAGCCCAGGGTATCTCAAGCTGTGCTCTGACAGCGGGTCAGTAATGGGGCCAGTCACTCCTTCTGGCTCCCGTGGATGACTATATCAGGGCCAAGCACCATGCCAGTGAGCTTCTTTTAAGGACTGATATTCTTCTACATAGTCAAGTCTCCAGCAGCCTATTATTAACCTCAAATCCTGACAGCTTGCTTCACATTGCCATTTTAGTCTGTATTTTCACTGACTCCAGCACACAACTGCTGCACTCCTGCACCCCTGCTTGTGCCTCCTTGCACTTGCTCTGAGCCCCCTTGCCTCACCAGGCCACCTTGCCCAGCCTCATACCCCAAAGAAACCTGTTGCAGCCTTCATTTGTCCACAGAGAAGAGGACATGAGTGGGGTTTTCAGCCAGCCTGCCCTAGATACATGTCCCAGCAAGCTGGGGAGCAGGGCCTTGGTCTTACAGATGGGCAGCTGAGGCAAAGTGGCACGCCAGCAGCACGTGGGTGGCCAGCAGCAGAGGCATCATCTGAGGGCAAAGCTCCAGGCTTAGGTCAGGAGAAATGTCACCACCCTGAAGGACAACAGCAGGACGACATGCATGCTTTGCCCAAACCCAAGCAGCTGTGTCACCGCCGATATCAGGGAAGGACGAGAGAGTTTTGCTAATAAGGATTAATTACGAAGCTGCGCCTGGGCTCGGACCTCCTGCTTAGAAAGTCCCCCGCCTGTAAGCGTGCAGCGATGACCTTAGCAGGGCAAACCTCAGCGACAGCGGGAGGCCGGAGGGTGCCAGGCAGAAGAAGCAGAGGCCAGCCCCTGCCAGCCCATCTCCGCCGAGAGGTGAAGCAGGCGTCCAAAAATAGCCGGCCGCCCCGATGCCAAGAGCAGCAAGCCTTTGATAAACAGTGCAAAAATAACCGCTGCGGGAAAGACACTGCTGCTCCTTCCATCGGAGCCTGGTCTGCTCCGGAGCCCGTGTTTGCCTTCCCCTGGCCCTGCCAGCTCCCACCGAGCGTGCCTCTCACGTGATGCTGCTGCCAGCGGGTGCTGGCCACGAGGGACTGGTGAGGTGCTGGGCTATATTTTGCTGCTGCGGCAAGGGTTTGGCTCCCAGCCACGAGCAGGGATGTGCCCCCAGCTGGGGTTACAAGGTGCTCCTCGCCTTGCGGCTTCCCAGCTCGCTGCAGACACAAGGGGATGGCTTGTGTGGGTGTCTGGTGGAGAGGGGAAAGTGCAGGGAGGTCTGCTGCGGGGAATCGGAGCCAGCGTGTCCCCGAGAGCCCTTCCCAGGGAAGGGGGGCAATGGGGGACGTTTCTTCTCACCTGGTGCTGGGACACAGAGGGGCAGAGGAGAGGGGTCCTCCCCACATCCCCTCCCTAGAGGAGGTGGGGCTGTGCAGGATGGGACAAGGAGAGTCCCCTGGGATGCTGGTTCTGCATGGACCTCAAAGCTCTGCTGACTTCATTCGCGGCCCCAGCCAGCAGCAGGGCTCGCTGCACCACCGTGTGCTCTTGAGCAAGGCAGTCACAGTGCTAGAAGAAGGGACATTTATACCCCTCTCATCCCAGTGCCTCCATGAACACACCCCCATAGCTTCGGGACACAGACCCTGCACAGCTCCCTTGCCCCAGCTGCCCAGCAAAGCCCCCTCCAGAGAAGCAAGCAGCAGGGCCTGGGGAGAAGAGGTCCCAGCAGACAGAAAAGCTGGTATTTTGGAGGGTCATTGTTCTGCTCTTGTGGGAGGGGAGAGACAGGGAGGTGGGGCAGGACAGGGGCTGGCCATCCCTCTCCAAGCGTTGTCACTCCGGCGCAGCAATCCTTGGAGAGCCCTGGCCCTTCGGCTGCCAGCAGGCAGGAGCCAATTAAGGGCAATTAGGGTGGAAGCGGAGAAGGCGCCCCTTTAGCAGCCGCCAGAGCGGCCGCTCCGAGCGCTGGCAGGGCTCCACACTGTAAGGTTACTGGAGTTCTCCCTCGTATTGTCCTTGGAAGGGGTTCTTCGGGGCTGTCTGCACGGAGCGCCGACATGAAAGAGAGACCTCCTTTGATGTGTTCACGTAACCAGCCCCAGCTCTTCTCCACCACCTTCCCCTGCTATTAATTACCTGAGACGGTTACCCCAAAATCCGAGGACTCCCAGGTGGAGTGGGACCCCCCCGGGGCACAGACGTGGCCTCTGCCCCACGCAGTGCCTCGTCCCTCACCAAAGGAGAGGCAGGGAGCGGGCAGAGGAGTGCTAGCAGCTCCCCGTTTAGGGGAGGACGGGAGGCTCAGCTGGGCTAGTGGGCTCACTCACAGCCCTGTGGGACATGGCATGCACCCAGGGCTCTTCCTGGTGGCCCGCGTGCCTGGCAGCCGGGTTCGGATGGTCTCAAAGCCTCCCTCCTATCTGCACACACTGCCCCAGGAGACCAAGCAGCATGGAAAGGCCGCGGTGGAGCTTGCAGTGGCTTTGATGCTTATTTTGTCCCAGCATTTACAACCCCCTGCTCACCCCCCTGCTGCTCCCCCTCGGCCACCCCTTCCTCCCCTACAGCTCAGGCAGCTGAGGAACAGCAGAGGCAGGGGACGGGACAGCTCTGGTGTGTGTCATTAAGACGTCCTCTTGGCCCACTGCAGCAATGCTCTCCCCATTCCCTGCTCTGCAAGGCTGAGTACGAAGTGCCTCTGGGCAGCAGTGTCCTGCCAACTTAGAGATTGCACCACAGCGTTGAGTTTCCTAATATATGTTGCCCACAGCACCCTTATTCTGTTTTCCCCTCCCCATTCTGGGTTTGGACAACCCCTCTCCCTCCCCGGGGTCACACCTCCCCGTCCTCCTTCTCAGGCTTTGCTGCTCCCGTCCTGTGTCTCTTCCCCTGGGCAGAGCTCGGTGTGCTGAGCTACTCTCACTGCTGGAGCGGGGAGAAGCTGGAAGAGAAAAGAGGTGCAGATACTGCTACCCAGCAGGGGACTACGATGGGATGGGCAGAAAGTCCGTGGTAACTCACCATCCTCACAGATTTTGTATTTTTTCCTGTATCCATGAGCTGGATGGACTTCAATTTTGTCTTGATGTGGGAGAGGGCAGGAAAGCCTTCAACTCCAGACACCAGGCCTTTTGTCTGCAGGCTCTGGGCACTGTTGGTTTGGCCCGGGTTCCTGTAGCCCTACTTAGGTCACCTGCTGGGCAAATCCCTTGTTCTGCCTCCCTCTCCCTTTGGCTGGATGGCTCTTCATGTTTCCCAGCCATGCAAGCCTGCTCACTGAGGTGGGAACAGTGTGGTGCCTCCTCGTCTCCAAAGGCAAGCTGGCCCCAGGGCACTTCCCATGGGGACCGTATGTCCCCAGTGCCCAACGCAGGTCCAGTTTGGAGATGCTGCTCTTGCCACCAGCTCTCAGGACAACCGTCTTTCTGCTCCTCAGTCTCTGTGGGAAGAGGAATCATCTCGATAGCTTCCTTTCCCACCTTGTCCTGCCCTTGAGACTGCAACTGCTGCAAAGCAGAAGCACAAACAGGCGGATGCAGAACTTGGTCTGCTTCGTGAAAACGTTTTCAGTGCTGTCAGATTTGATAAAGCTCTTTCATTTACAAGGCCTACCCGTTGACCACAAAACACCTGAGATCCTCTCAGAATTTTTGCCAGCATCCGAGGTGCTTTTGTGTAGCTCCAAAAAGGAAACAGTGGTCTTGGAAAAGCTCCTAGCAGCTCCAGAAGAGGTCCTGGGAACGCGGAGGGTAGTTACAAGGCAGAGCTCAGATGTGCTCTTCCCACACGTGCTACCTCCTGGAAGCCAAGGAGGGATTCCTGGGGCCTGGAGGAGAGAGTGGATGCCACCATGTGGCAGCAGGCTCCTGAAAGTGGAGCTCGTGAGGGCCTGGGGCCTGGCTCATTGCTCGGGCTGGAGGATGGCCTGGCCCTCCACATGCACGGCCTCAAGGAGGAGTTACGGCCTTCGGTGGGCTGACGGCGAGGTGCCACACCAGCATCCCCTACCTTCCCCAGCGACACCAGCCACCCACTCAATGGAAATAAGATTTATTCTGCAACTCAACAGCCCTGGAATTTACCGTGGTAGCCAATATTTGTCAGGGAATTGTACTCCAGAACCAAAGGCCCATTATTCACAGTGACAGCCTGCAGAACTGAAAACAAAGGAAGAACAAAGTCAAATGAAGTAGCTTTGGACATAAACCATCCTGCCTCAAGGCAGAAGACAACTTCTAAGCGAGAGAGACAACTTCTAAGGGAGGAACTCTTTTGGCAAGCACATTATCCCACTGCTGCAGAGCTTTTTGCCTTTCTCTCAACAGCAACTAAAAGCAGCCTCCACAAAATACTGGGCTAGATGGAGACTTAATTCGATCCAGGCCGGCCACTCTTATCTTCTATATTTTCACTGTAAAAAAAGAAAAAGACAAAAGAAAAAAAAATATCATGCATCTTTCTGGCAACGAGGAGAGCCCTAAATATTTGGAGCTAATACAAAAAGATGCAACCACATTGTTTGTGGTCTGAAGTATGCTGCAACAGCAGGCTCTGAACTGCCTTCTATCAATAGGCTGCTAACTCCGAACTCAGCGGTGGCAGCTCGGGCCTCAGCTTTCTTCACTACTGGGTGTTGGCTCAAACTTCTGGCCAGAGGATCTGCTCACCCCCTAACCTCTTTACTGCCTGGCTTGACACTTGCTGCCTCCTAACCATCAAAATGCCAGTTTGTGCCCCCTGAACAGCCCTTATGGGGTGTCCCATGCAACAGCTGCACTCTCCTGTATATATACAACAACGTTGGCTTGAAATACTTTTTAGTTTCAAAAACAACAATATGGGGACAACTGCCTGCTTGATTCCTTACTCAAGCTATTCTCACACCGGGGTGCTGGCTGGATGAACAGGCCTTATATGCAGCAGCAAGCCCTCCAACCCAAGCAAGGCCCATTTTAAAGCATAGGCCTGGCTGCTGTGGCCAAGTTTTGGGGTGCCGGCACTGCTGTGCTCACACGGCGATGCCCACTGGCTGCGTGGCTGCAGAGCTCACCACCATGGGTCACCAGGGGCAGCCGCCTAAATTCACTTAAACCACAGCTAGCCTCAGGCCCCCGGCTGTGCCACCCATCCCAAGGGAAGGCCTCTGACCGCTGCGCAAATTCCTCCTGTGGTCTCTTTCATAAAGCTCAGCTTGGGGAAGGGCAGGGAAGGCAGGCTGTGGGGTTCAGCGGCCAAAGAGCAGCCATGTCCCTGCCCTACGATGCAGGGATCAGGATGATTCATGCTCCTGGGGATTCGGCCTCTCCTGCAGAAAGCCAGCTCAGTAGCATCGCCACCCTGGGGGGATGCTACTGCCGGCACGGCACCAGGCTCGAAGGAAGCCCCCTCCAGCTCCCAGCACTTTCTTCACAGCCTCAGTGGAGATGTGTGGACCTGGGGATGTTCATCCAGACTGGGCTGGTGTTTCTTGACTCTTCTTTCTTCCCCAGAAGTCATCTGCCATCATCCTGCAGCCCTGTTGGCATCTTACAGACCTCATATGGCCTTCAGACCATGGGCTAGGAACGGGTGACGTCCCTCGCGTTGCTCTCCTAGGAAGGCCAGGATGGGGATGCCAAAGAAAGCACGGCAGGCAGGTAAGAGAGGCAGTGAGGGCTGGTGGTGGAGGGGGAGGAGAGAGCTCTCACCAGCCCCACCACACTCCAGCAATCAAAGCCCAGCCTCTGTAATTAATACTATTTAGCCCAGGTTAGTGGTAGAGGAAAATGTCTCTTGTCAGCCTGGCTTTGCCCACTGGCCCTGATTTAGCAACATGAAAGCATTTTTTCTGATTAACTGTTCACTGAAGGAGATAAAAGAGATGACCATGAAATGTTTTCTTTAATGTGATGAATGTAAAGGGACTGGTAGGGCTGGGAAGGGGGAGAGGAGAGGGGAGAGAGGGCTCCCATAGCAGATGGGGCTGTGGGGAAGGGGTGCGGGGGGCTCGGGTGGGCTGGGGGTGTGGGGCAGGGGTGGGTGGGCATCCACCATAAAGCCTAATAGCTGAAGCCTTTCTGAAAAGAGTGGTTATGAGAGAAACTGCTAGTGCTGCAGATAGACAGGCATATATATAGATAGCATGAGGTTTCTGAAAGGGTTTGATGAAGTCACAGTCTGAATGCCAGATTTCACTGCGCGTCTCTACTACTAAGCTAAAAAAAATGCCGGTAGCTAGGAAACAAAGCGGAGTAGTAAAGCTCCATTTCTAATATGGTGTGGTGAGGATATTTTGGGGAAGAGTGCTGCCGCCTCTAATTTGTAAAACCATACCGGCAGGTTCAAAAGCTATACTTGAAAGCTAAACACAGTTTCCTACCAGCCCTTAAAAGATATTTCGGCGACATGTAGCCCAAACTGGCCTTCAATGGCTTCTGATGTACTTTTAAGTATGTATTCCTGATAGCTCATACTGGAATATGAAGTTGTTCTGACCTCCTGGAGATATATTCCTGCTTTCCATGTAGCGATTGTGGATTTGGATGGGTTCTTGCCAAAATTAAAAAAAAAAACACAAAACAAAACAAAAGACAACACTGATTAAGAGGAGAGTGGGAGAAAATCCAGTGAGCACCCCCACTCAAGTTAGCTTTTGCATTTTTTCCCCTGGAAAGGTTGGTTAGAGCGTATTCTGCCCTGATGTTTTTACGTGCTTCAAGAAAGAAAGGGAACGTGCATGACATGAAATGATTTTTGGTTACAGTATCCTACTGAAAGGCAGTCTGGCACGAGCTGGGAGATGAAAGTCCATATAGATAAGTAGCAAGTCACGCAAACTGACACGTCTCGCACGAGCCGAGGGTGCCAAAAGGGGTGCAGCTTTGCAGGCAAGCAAGTCATCGAGTTGTCTTCCTGGGATGTGCAGTGAGAAGCTCAGGCACACACAAAAGCAGTGTCCAGGCTCAGCACTGGGCTGGGGGGGTCCATCAGTGGATCAGATGTCCTCTCACCGAGCCCCCCTCTTGGGTTCACTCGGCTCCTTGCCCAGGGGTCACGGGAGACGTAGGGAAGGTCCCCGAGCAGGCAATGGAAACACTGAGAGGGAGGTGAAACTCGAATGTAGATAAGAGGAGTGAAAACTAATTGATCTGGAAGAGTCCCGTGATTACGGGGTATAACATAATGATTGGAAAGTCCCTTTTATTTACTGTGAGGCAGTAATAGCAGAGGGCAGTTGATAACACCGCGAGGGTGACATTTTAGGGCTCTTTAATCTAGCAGAGAGAGGCGTAGCAAGCAGCAGGGGCTGCAATTTAAAGCTAGGTGAATGTAAATAAGCAATGAAGCACATTTTATGTGGCTTGCTGGCACACATCAAAACGGAGCGGGGGGAGCCTGTGGCTCCCCGTCTGCTGATGCCTTTGTGTCCAGACTGCCTGCTTTTCTGGGAGATAATCTCAAAGTGCTGAGCTCCAAGCGGCAGCGATGGCTGAAATTCAGCAGCCGGTGATGTGTGGCAGAGCAGAAGCCAGGCTAGTAAGTCTTTTGGGTACTGAAATCCTGCCTTTTTTGCATAGAGGCAGGAAAAATTCGCGGGGTGCCCCGACACCTCACCGGCAGGGACTGTCCCAGCCTGTGGGCAAGGCTCACCAGGGCGGCTGGTTGTGGTGCTTACACCATTGCCCAAAACCTTAATTCCTGAGAAGTACCCCCCAAGCTCACTGTGATCCATCCCGCAGCAGCTGCAGGGGCTGCCAGCACCTTGCTTCAGCCAGGGCTTGGGGGTGAGGGGATGCTCTTGGTGCCTACCCCTGCCAAAGCGCTGCCTCGCCTCTGGCAGGAGGAGCAGTGCAAACACTGCACAGCAGGTAGGAAAAACACCTGCAGGTGATCATTAAGCCACAATGTTTTCCCAGAAAGCGGAAAATCTGTCAGCCTGGAGTTTATCACTGTAAACAGTTTTTTTTTTTTTCTTTTAAAAGCAAACAAACAAACTGGTAAAAAGTCTCCTGGTAACAGGTGCTGCCTCCACGCAAAGCCCGGAGCTGCAGCCCATAATTCGCAGTTGTCTGTTTATTCAGGCTGCTATTTATAGCCGGTCAAATCTCTCCGTCCCAGCTTGTGTTTCCCACTTGCTCTGTCTTCCTAATAAATGTATTTACTGTCAGCGTTTTAATAAAGCAACAACAACAAAATATTTGAATCAAAAATACACCCGGTGGCTGCTGATGTGCGCTGTTTGGGAGGGCAGGGACCAGCTGCGGAGGTTGCCCTGTGTGAAGAGACACCCAGGTCCTGCTGAGTCTCACCTCATCCCCTGGCCCTCTGCAGATGTCTGTCCAGCTGCAGGTCATCTTCCACTGGCCGCATGAGCTGAACCTGCAGCCTCCTTGCTGTGTCAGCTTCACATTTTCTTCAGCAGGGCTGTATTTCCCTGTGCAGGTGCAAGTTGAGGCATTGCATGGCAGCCTCCAGCAGACACCAGCCATGCCTCTCCCTTACTTTAACTCATTGAACCTGCCAACGCAGCACCAGGTCCTGCAGTCTCCGGCCTCTGCTATGAACGACGTAGCCTTCGTTTGCCTTAAAATCCAAAATTCATCACACCCACTGCCACTACTTTCCCAAAAAGAGCCCATTTTTAATTTCAGTTTGGGTAATTTAGGCAGCCAGCCCTAAAGCAGAGGCTGACTTCTCTCTCACAGTTAGCCCATCGCCCTCATGACAAACACTTGCTCTGGATTTCAAACAACTGCGTTCGAGGCAGCTGGTCTCGAGTGGGCACTTGCTCCTTTGGGAGAAGACATTTCTGAGAATCCCCTGCTGGGCAGGAGGGCCAGGACCACAGCCCAGCCTGCCCACAACCGGCTGTATGAGCAGAAGGAAGCCTTTCCTCTCCAGGAATCTCTGCATCTGGAAAGTGGGGGGAGCCCCGCAGTGCAATGACGAAAGCATTGCTATCTGATGGGGTGTGAGCTCTCACAGAAGAACCTAGGCAGCTAAATAAGTGGGGTATAAAGCGTGGCCAGAGAAATCCCAATGAGTTTTCCTTTTTTTGGCAGTTCTCTACTCAGAATGCACACTCCGAACCCTTAAAAATCTAATTACGACTACTTGTGTATAGAAATAATGCAGCTGATCTTAAAGGCGAGGCTTAGGGTGTGTTTGGTTGCTTTTAGGAGATCTGCACCGAATTAGTTTATTACATTTTTTTATCCTGGAGAGGTTTCAGGCTGTTTCGTTTCCAGGGCTGCTAATGTAACAATAGGATGTGGCCGAACTATTAGCAGCCTCGGGCACCGTCCAAGTGATTCACCAAAAGCATTTCACTCGTACCACAGCCGATAGCTGTGTGTCATTCGGTGTGCCAGACGGGAACGCTCGATGTTTGGATCTCGGGTTCCTCCCAGACAGAAAGGCGCTTGGGAGGGGCTGCACACTATCTCTGCGCTCCTTCCTTTAAAAAAAATAATAGAAAAAAGAAAAAGATCTGATTAAGTTAATTATATTTTGGAAAAAAAAGAAAAGAAAAACAAAAAAGAAAAACAACTTCTGAGCTGTCGGGGAAAAAATATCCCACGCTTTCTGAGAAAATGGCTTAAATCAATGGATTCCTGCCATCTTAGTTGTCTCACCTTTCCCACTGGCTTGGCTGTGATTTACATCAGTGTTGATGAAGCAGCGATCCTGCTGTGAAACAGCAAAACAGCATTCTGCCAGGGTGAAGTTTACCCAGTGCAAATAACCGGAGCAAAATCTATGCACCCCTTCATCGTATGTCACTCAGTAATTTCGTGGAAGAAAAAAATAGAAGTTTTTTTTTTTTTTTCTCTCCTTTTTAATTATTATTATTATTATTATTAATTGACATTTGCTTTCTGCAACAGGGTGCCCCAACCTCCTCTGGAATCGCCTTGGCAGATGCAGCAGCACATGGACTGAACTCTCCAGGAAGCAAGGGTAGCTCTTTCCGTAAAGCACCACCCCACATTCCTGCTTTCTCACCTTAGCAATTTTTAAATGCCAAATACCTTTTTCTGACAAGATTTACAGGGGTCTTAAAGAGTCTTATCAAAAAAAACAGATTGGAAAATGGTCTGACGGCCTTCCCGTCTGGTACAGAAGGGAGTGAACGGCATAACGATGCTAGAATGTTTAGTAGTTTGTGTGATTGCACAAATATTTCTTTTATTCCTAGAAGTTGGGCCCCCACAAAAAAAAGGGTTTTATGAGTTTGATGGATTGGACTGCCCCTTTCTGCACTGTTGGTTGCTCTTTTTCACCTCCAGCCATGCGCAGCTGCAACATGCTTGGTGACCCCGTGAGCCTGAGGGAAAGCAGTGAACATCTCCCTGAATACTTCTCCATCAAAACCTGCTCAAGGGGACCAGATTAGGCAGAGGAGGAGTCCTATGGGAAGCACCTGCACTCGGGTATTTAGCTCAGCATTGTGCTGCCTGATGCTGCTGACCTGTTCTGTGATCTTGAAAAAAGATTTTTCTTTCACTTTCCCCTCCGACCCCATCACCCTTTTGTCTCCTAGCGCTTCGTGGCAGAATCGGCCCCGTCCCCTTTGTCCGTGGCAGGCAAAGCCTGCGTGTGCTGCATGAGCAGTGCCTGCCCCCTGGGCAGAGTGACCCCTCGTGTGTCCCGGCACAGTGCATTTTGGGGTGTTGTGCAAGCTGGCAGCACGGAGGTAGGGAGATAAGGCCTCACCTTTGGATGCTGCTGCAGTTGCTGCTTGCTGGCACGGCACCCCAGCTGGATTTCCAGCTCCATGCAATGTAAAACAGCTTAAGGGAGGGTTTGCTCGATTCCAATTTCAAAGCAGACCCGAGGGTGTTGTTTTTGGAAGAGGAACACCAGCGTGGTCTCCCGTACAGCTGCAGCCGCTGCTCTGAGACGGGAGCTCGGGTAAGCGAAGTGAAGTCTGCTGGGAGCAGCGGAGCTGTTGAAGCCTAGCTTTCAGCAACTGCATTGCAATGCTGGAACTCCTTCACATACAATACCCTCCCCTACAGCACCCTCCAGCTCTCCTCAAATCCCCTGCCCACCTCTGGGCCGTCTACAAGATGTATTGCCTGGCCAGCCAGACTCACCGCGGCCTCTCTGCTGCCCATCAGCTCCTGTCACCCTGCTCCACGTGTCCGCAGCACGTGGCTAAGAGCCCTTTCCAGCTGGAAAAGGCTGCCCTGAGGAGGCCGTGATTTGGGCAGACACAACATCCACCAAAGGCAGGCGGGTCTCCGGGAGAGAGGGGGGAATTTCACACAAAGGTGGTCCGAGCTGTGAATGAAGGAGTACGAGCGTATGATGAGAGGAGGCAGTTTTCCGTAGCTTGGATCAGCCTGAGCTGTTAAGACTCCCAGTCTGGTCCAGTCCTGGAGTATTTTGGCTTTTTGTGCATCCAGGCTACCCAGCTGTGGGCTGTTCTGTCTCGTGGGGCTTCTTGTAGTTGCTGGAACAAAAACTCGGTTGCACGCATGTTTTTCCTTACAAGTTTAATGGGGATAAAAACCATACGAAGGTAAGGAAGATAAAAATCCCTTGACATCTGTTTGCACTTTAAAAAAATGGCATAAAAAACTGAAAACACAAATAAAGCTAACATTTGATGTGTGTGATGAGCAGTTTCCCCTCTGCCTGTGTGACAGCCTGGAGCTGCTGATGACTGGATGGGCTGCGACTATGGCTCAGAGGAAGCCACAGGAAAATAGCACCTGATTTACAAAGCCAAGCTTTCAGCCTCTCTGGGGTCCCCAGAGAAGTGGGAGGTGACAACCCTGAGCAGCCCCCGTGGCTGCTGACCCTCCCAGGCCAGCTCAATGAGCAGTCCGTAGAAATCCTGGATCCTAAGGAAGGTGTCAGGGCCGAAAATGGGCAAGCACATCTCCTCCCTTCACCCTCCATCACGGGTGTCCGATCCAGCTAAGCAGCTTAATCAACGGGCAGCCAAAGACAGGCCCCGGAGCAGGATAGCTCATACCCTTCTGACACATATGGTCATTATTTACAGCGATCCTGAGCCTTGCTGACTGCATGAAAAATTACAGAAGTTGGCTTGATGGTGCAGAGCTAACTTAAGGCAGACAGCACCCCCCCCTTCCCCTCAGAGGGAAACTCACTGAAATCCCCAGGCCGGCTCTCAGAAGCCAGCAATAAGAATGGGAACAAAAATTGCATAACTTAGTGCTATTTGCAATGGCCCTGTGCCTTCTAGCTATCCAGGCCCCTTCTGAGTATTGCTAAGTTCACGGCTGGTGCTAAAATGTATGTTATTCCACTGGAATTCCCCACCCTTGAACTTCTTCTCCTCCGATGCTTTTGTGGCCCTGAGGGAAAGGGCAGGTGTTGCCAGCTGCCCCCCTTGAGACCATCAGCAAGCTTGTATCCAGCCTCTCTCGCTCTTCTCCATTTTGAGGCAACTTATCCCAGCATTTTTGGGGTCTTGTCAGACAAAAACTAGCCCCCAGCCATCCTCTTATGGGACTGGAGGCCGGGGCTGCACGCTGGGTGATGCACAAGTGTTGGGACCACAGCAGTGTGCTTTCCCAGGCCCTTTTACACGGTGCCCACCTCCTTCCTAAGCATTTCTACAGATTTCTTGGAGCCCTGGAAAGCCCACAAGCTCCAGGTTGCATTAACTTGTATTCACCATCCTGGGCTTCCTCCTGCAACTGGGATCTTCACTGAGCATCTGAGGGGTGTCTCCCCAGGCTTCCTCAAGTCTCTTCTCATCCAGCAGGCACTTACATCACTTTTACCTCCTTATACATCTTCCTTAACTCACTGCACATCCTTCTTGTCTTATTGTACTCCTCCTTTCTAGATTGATGGGGAGGAAAGTGCAAAGTAAGTAAGTGGTGGGTAAGTATTATTGTGTCTGGGTGAGAGCGTGCCAAGCTCCAGATCGGGGAAATCTGGGACTGCTGCATAAAGCAAGGGATCTCAAGAGGCTAAAAATACAAACTTGCCACCAAATGTGACAGCACAGCTCTGCAGCAGAATTGCCTGGGCAGCGGGTGAAGAGAAATCCCGACAGCCTCAAGTGCTCCCAGAGGCTGCCTTTGACTTCAGGGCCTGACAAGGGGGTTTGAAGAACAGGACACACCATCCTTGCAGGGGAACTTTTCTTGAGCCCACTGACTCTTTTTCTAGGCCAGCCTGTGGCAGCAAAAAAACTCCTTCTGACTTGTGAGCCTGTGCTAGCAGCCCTTCTGCTTTACATCAGGACTGAACCACCTGGTATTTTCTCTGCGGGATGGGAGAGCATAAGAGAGGCTGTGTTAAAACCCAGGGCCCATCTGACTATGGATAAAAGAAAAACAACAACAACAACAACAAAACAGAAGACAAATGAAAAAAAAAAATGAGGGGAGAGCCATCACACTGCATGGACATATTGCTGGTAAAAACCTCCCTCCAGCTTTCTGTTAAGGTCAGCTGAACTGAAGCACTTGCTTGGAAATATGTGTAAGCAGTTCTCTGGGCAAGAGCTCTGGAGCAGGCTTGGGCAAGACCTGGTGGGACAAACGTGACTGCAGTCAGAAAGCACTCTCCTTTTCCCCTGGGATGCAAACTCGCTAACCCCTGTGGGATGGTGGACACAGCACAAGGAATGAGAGCGAGGATTGCACAACACGCAGTGCTAGAAACCAGGCCTGACGTTCAGCCAGTGTAAATTTAAACCAAGTGCTATGCTGGGTCAGATCAAAAGTCCACCTAGTTTGTCCTCCTGACTTTGACAGCGACTAAAAGCCTGACTTCAGGGGTCCAGCAGAAAAACCAGACCTTGGTGGGGTGATTTTTCCCCCTGTGGACCCTCTTGGCTTCTGCCAGCTAGCATGACAGACACGCCCAGAGATGGAGTTTTGGCTAGACTGTTGTATTTAACAATGAGAGGCTTCTCCAGAGCTTTGCCTGGAGCCTTGGTGGGACCTCTTTGGGTGTTTGCCTCCCACCATATCCCACAGCCATGTGTCCCATGGGGTGGTCATGGGGTGGTCGTGCAGCGTGCGAGAGGAGGTGGCGTTACGCAGTGGATGGAGGCCAAGTGAGTGCACACCGCGCAAACCCCACATACACAGGACTGAAGGCTATGAATTTTCTGTGCTGGTGAAGAAATCCTGCAGGCATAACATAAAGAAGAAACTGAGGAAGTCCAAGTTTGAAACCGGTTGCTGGCCATTACTGCATGGAGGACATCTTCACGGGAATTCTGCAAAGTAATTTTACTTGCGATGCTTTGAAAACGTTGTGTAAATAAAGTCTCCGTGATACATGTGTTGCAAGTTATTATGGAGCCGTAAAAGAGCTAGGAAAGAAGAAACCGAAATACAAAATATTCTGTGACGCCAGAACGCTCTTCTGGCGAGTATCAGTTTGCAAACCGCAGTGTAAGTTTATGCCCACAATTCAATTGACCTCCTGAAAGCAAAGGTAAACAGGAATAGAAGGGCAGGCGTCTGCGGTTCCCTCTCTCCTCTAGAGAAATTTATTCTCCCTTGGGCTCTGCCCTGTTTCGCTGGCGTTCCCTCAGCCTCTGAGCAGCTGAAACAAAACCAGGCAGGGAGCTGCTTCCTTAGGTGTGCAGGGGACGGGGCCTGTGAGACACATTTTGCAACCACACAGCCCCCAGACCTAGGGAGGGAACCCTACACCCACCCCAAAAACCACACGAACCAAAGCAAAAAGGTGGTTAAGGAAGCAGCCTGCTCTGAAAGGCCGCACTTCACGGTGAGAAGTGTCTGAACTGAACCTTAGCTGGCCCTTGGGCTCTTTGGTGTATGCTGCACACTTGGTCCAGTTTCAAAGCTTAGGGAAATCAGAGAGGCAGGAGCTTCCCCCAGGTCAGGCACGGGCTTATGGGGCTCAGCAGCTCTCAGTTTTGCACTCAAATGGGTTTTATTTGGAGCACAGCATTGGAGAAGCCACTTTCCTTGTGCCTCCAGTCACATCATACAGGCCAGGGCATTCAGAGGGCTTCCTCTCATGGGACCCTGCGTGAACAGCCAAGCTTTGAGCCAGGGACTGCTTCCTACCCCAAGTGTGCAGCACGGCGAGTCCCTCGCCTCCCTCACCCTTAAGGCAGCTGTGATACAGGCAGTCAGTCATCAGAGGATTGGTTTTTCCCAACCGTGAATTCAATTTTCAGCCGGGCATCCTATCCTCTGCAGCCAATGAGCATTTCTGGAGGAAGGTTTGCGACCCCGGCAAGTGATTCGGGTTCGTGCCCCACTCAGTAATTACATTCACTTCTGGGTTGAGGAGGGAACGGGTGCTCCAGGGTGGTCCACCGAATCCAGAGCTGCACCACACGGCTGAAGGCACAGCTCGAACAAAGGATTTCACAACGAGACTTTTACAGATAAGGCATTTGGGACCTTTGAATCCGGACTCGGTTCCCAGCCACAGATCTGCAGCAGGAGCAGGGGCTCTCAGGTTCCTCGTCTGTACGGGGGGATGCTCCAGCCCCTCTTTACAGGAGGGCTGCAAACAGATGCCAACCTACCCAACGGGCTGGTGGAGCTTCCAGCAGAAAACTCAGACAAATAATCTGTTTGAGAAGGGGACGTGAGTCAATGAAGAGTTTTTATCATTTCGAGTGACTATTCGGTGTGCATTTATTTGCAGTTCCCTCTTCTTTCCTCCCCTTTTATACTTTAAAGCAATTCAGAAACAAACTGAAGTTATGTTTCACATCAGCTCCTTCACGTTTGGGATCAAGTAACTTTTTTTCCTCCCTCAGCTGTCGAAGGAAGCTGGTGGCTGGGAACTGCCAACAGAGGGGATTAGCATCTGCTGAAGGCTGCCAGCTCCTAGGACTGATCCAACGCCAGGCAGTGCCCTTGATGGCTCTCAGCTCGCGGCTTCTCCCCCCGTCATTGTTCCCCTCCCAGCCTTCTCTGATGGCCACCCAGCTGTTCTCTCACTCCAGCCCTCAGATTTACAGTCTGTCACAGCTCACAGCTGCGAGCAGGGCTTGAGCAGGGCCGGCCTGCTGTGGTTGGAAGGACTGGCCCTCGTTTCTGGCGCTGCCACCTTGCCTTCCAAAAAATCCCAGTGCTCGGAAGAGCCAACGAAACCACACTGTGAAGTCTTCAAGCAGATGGGTCCCAAGGCAGCGGGTCACCACGAAACACAGAGCCACTTCTCAGTTGTTTCAGAAGGCTCTGAACTTTTCTCGTCTGGAGAACTTTTCTCCCTTTCTCCCCAGATGCTAGGGGTTTGCTCACCGGAGATGCTCTGGCATATCTGTCTTGGTTTCAAATCCCCTCTCTCCACCCTATGTCAGTGCTCTCACACGGCTGCATGCCCACCTTGCTGCACCTACGTGCTGCTCGAGAAACCCTCTCCCCAGCCCCTCGTCTCCATTTGCCAGGTCTCTCTCCTGGGAGCAGGCTCGTAGCCTTACTGCAGACTCCCAGACGTGCCGCCAAGCTCAGCACAAGGCTTGCAGTTCCCTCTTTCCCAGCTGCAGGGTCATGCCAAGCTCCACTCACTGCCTGGGGAAAGGGTGATCCTCTGTAGTCATTCCCCTCCCCTCCACCCAAATGCTGGGAGCTGCTTTGGCTCTTTCTGTGCTTTTATCCCTCACACCAAGAAAATTAGCCACTAATGAAAAACATTTGGCTTGCAAATTCTCGCTGCTCTTTCGTATCAAGGTCACCTAAAACTGCTCCACTAGCCCAGAGAGATGGAAAGTGCTGCCTTTATAGCTTCTGCTCCTCAGCTCTGAAAGCTATAGGCTTCACAGCCAGCCCAGACTGCCGTTTCCCCTCTACTCCAACCACAAGTCTGCTGGCCACTTCTGCACGGAGATGCTGCAGCTGGCTGGGACTCTCCTGAACAGGCTCTCACAGCAGCGGAGCTTTGCCAGCCCCTAAATCCATCAGTCTTTTCTTCCACTCCCTGGAGCACCTAGGGGCATCTCCCATTTCTGAGCTCCCATTCCCAGGCAGACAATCCTAACATTCCTTACAATTAAGAAGCCAGTTAAGTAATTGCAACAATTGCACGGTTGCAGCATCTGTCGTCCCTAAGGATCCCCGGCACATCTCAAATGTGCTGTGACACAGAAACGCAGCCAGCTCTGGAGAGCTGGTGCCCAGGTGGGACCCACATCGTGTCTAGTGATGCTCATGAGCTTGGTGCATGGTGTTTCCTTACAGGCTGTGTCCCCACACCACCCGGCTGCACAGGGGGATCTTTATTTTCCTTTCAGAGATGGGGGAACGCTGGGGCTGCTTGTTCTGAGCTGAACAATTGTGTGATGTGTACGGGATGAGTTGGATGCTATAGTGCCAGAGTGGGAACTGTGCTTGAAGTTGGATATTTGCAACGAGCAAGACCAAGAGCGTGGGGCACAAACCATGGGTAGCCCCAGGACCAAGGAGCTTGGAGCCCAGGAAAGCTGGGAGGCATGGCTGGTGGGAAGGAGAGAAGCTGAGAGCACTCCCTCAGGTTGCACCAAAGGTGCAGAAGGTGACAGAAGGGTGCAGGCAGGGATCGTTTCTTCAGTGCCTGGGAGACCTCCTGGGGCTGCAGATATCCCGGTTCGATCCCCTGGGTGCAGCCAGGAGGAGAACTTCTCCCTCCCAGCAGAGCATCCTCCCCTCTGCCAGCCTCTCCGCAGCCAAAGCATTTGGCACCAGCAATAACCATTTCCCGTAGTGGGTAATGACTGCCTCGCCTCCCATGGGCCCTCTGAGGATTAAGGAGTTAATTGCTTCGGAAACGTACAACGAGAGACTAGTAATAATAACAGGAGTGGCACAAATGTTTCACAATGAGCAGCCTGTCACATTCATCCTTCTCCTTCTTCTCCTTGCTCGGTACTCACTGCGAGGCGGCATGCTCCTTGCATTAGTTTGTTGATTTAATAGACAAAAAAAAAAAAAAAATTGGTCTTTTTTTTTTTAATTATTATTTGTTGGGTGTGTGTTTTGGTGTGTCCTGTAATGTGACAGCACATATTTAAAATTCAGTGTGTGCTAATGGGGGTGGCTCCTCGGAAACTGTGGGTGTTGCTGGTCCCTGAGCAGATGCGCACGTATGTCCTCTGAGAGGCGGATGGCCACAAAAAGTCACTCTGTTTTGTGCAGGGGACTGCAACGTGATGACTAGAAGGATCTTTAGCCATAAAGTGCAATTTTTCTTGGAAGCGAAATAGCATCCCACTGCTGATCGTCCAAAGGATTTGAACCGGGGTGCTGCTAGCACCAAACCAACCTCCCACTTTGGCTACTGGAGCTGCCCAAATCTGGCTGCAGTTCTCCAGGGGACAGGGCAGCACCACCAATGCAGCCATCTCAGGACCTTTATTTTCACCTGGGGCTTGACTTTAACCATCCCTAGCGCACGAGGGCCGCGTGTTACCTGTCAAGCCCAGGGCTGCAGCTCTGGAGAACCTCGTGGGACCCACACCACGTAGCAGCCTTCAGCTCCTTGCCTGCCCTTCCCCATGCTGTTGGGGCAGTGTTGGGATGTCATCATCACTTCCACAGTGACACACCGTGATGTCACAGGGAGAGGATGAGGATGGCTTTGCGGCCAGCCCTGGTGCAGGGGCTGTCTTCAATTACGGTGGTGGGGAGCAGCGTGCGCCCAGCTCCCTGCTTTCTCCAGCCCCAGGGTGCAGGTAGCATCCCCTGCCTGCCCGCAGGAGCACACGGAGCCCGGCCCCACCACCAGCACCTGGTGCTGGCACCAGTCAGCACCATAGTGGGGTTAGCACGGGACAAGTTCAGGGTAGCTAACTGCTAGCAGACCGGCTCCATCACTTGGAAGAGATGGCAGGCGAGCAGACTGCAAGCACTGGGAGCCTGGACAAGTCGGGGCGGGGAGCGTGGTGGCTTCCTCTCCTCTCGTGATCAGTGTACTTTGTTAAATACAGATGTAATTGTCCTTCCAACACGTGTATGGCAGGGCGGGGAGGACGGCGGGAGACAGCGAGCGGCGCTCATTGGCTCCAATGCATGGCCCGTCTCCCTGCACATCTGTTTCGTGGGCTCTTTTTGTCACCAGAAAAAAATGGCAAGGCTTTTTGGCATTGCCACCAATGGAACCTGTGCCCAGCCGAGGCAGGGAAAGCCACCCCATGCACCCAGCTCTGCTCCTCACCCCATTTCCCATCCTGGCCCATGCCCTGTGGCACTGCTGGTGGGTCGAACTGGCCAAGACCGACTCCAGCTCTGATTCCAGGCACATCTGGAAGTAGAGGAGGAAAGAAAGCACACATCTTGTATGCCCAGAGGCTGCCTCTGAGTCCTGGATCATTTGTTGGGTGTCAACTGGGGATTTCTTGCTGAAGATGACACCGGAGACGGGGCCACTCTGGCACACTGATTCGATAAAGATTAAGAATTTGCCCTTGAATAAAATTTCAGCCATCGAGAGAAAAGTGCTTTGGCAGAGCTGGAATTGGGGCACAAGAGGGGTTGTGGGGCAGGAGCAAGGAGCAGGGAAGAGCTGGGGACCAGGGCTGGGCTCGCAGTGAGGCTGCGAGGCAGGAGCAAAAGCAGCAGCGAAGCCGTGCACTTCTGGATGGCAGCGGCACTGTGAAAACGTGGCTCACGGTGATGTACTGCACGCACCTCCCGAAGCAAAGCACTGGCTGCGTTAACAGAGCACACATGGCCTCCTTCTGAGTGGCGTCCCTTTGCGTGGCGTTGCCTTTTAAAATGTGCCAGAGGGATCAAGCACAAGCAGCACGCACATAATAAGCGTGACACAACAGAACAACAAGACTGCCCAAAGAATGCTGGAAATGCTGCAGAATTCATTGAAGATGCCCCAAAATCCCCCTTAACCTTTGTGCCAGGAACTATTATTTCTAACAGTAATAAAGGCTGGTCATAAACAGCGGCATAGCTCCAGGTCCCTGCGAGCCAGGACCGAAGAGATGTAATCAGGAGCAGAGCACGGCTCAGCTTTCCACGCTGTTCCTTTTTGACGGTGCATATCCCAGCTGGAAAAAAAGAAGCCCCCAGAGACAGGCAGGTAGCGGGTGGGTGCAGCATCCTGCAGTCATTCCTCGAGCTGCCAGAGCTCAGAGCATCCTGTGCAGACGCAGATGGGATCTTTTGAACAAAACCTGGTGTGACGCTGCCGTGAGACAGCACGGCCCTCCCTGCACAACCAGGAGGGACCGGGGCTCCCTCCACACCCCTGTGGGAGCGGGCTGGCAGGGGGAGGAAGGGGTTAAGGGAGGCATTGCGGCCCGCACGACCCATCTGCCACCTCATCTCGTGTGACACCAGTCATGCGATGGGGGGGCGGAGGGGAGGGCAGGGAGCAGCTCTCTTTCTCTCCTGTTTGCTGAACCTCTGATTATCATTTCTGTGCCGGCAAGGAGGTGGCATGCCATTGTGCGTCAGCTGGGAGAGCCTGCTGAAAGGGGGGCTTCTCCCTTTCTTAAAGGAGACGGCCCTTCCTAATCCTCCCCGGCCCGGAGGAATCGCCCTCCTCCCCAAAAGCCTTCCTCCCCCAAGAGGAAAGGACCCTCGTGCAGCTCCAGCCCACCCAACCAGCCCCGCTCCAGCCCCGGGGGTGCTGAGCTGAAGCATCGCGGGGTGCTGAGCCAACAGCTCCCCGGGGATGTGGGGCTGGCGGTGCTGGGGCACACTGCCCTCGGGACATAGCCCCCCAGGAGCAGGGAACCGGGGTGCACAGGCAGCAGCAATCAGCTGGTAATAACCGTGGGTCACTAGAAGGTGACCCCGGGGTGAAAGGCTCCCCATCCCATTCCTGGTTTACGGAGCTAGCAGCCTAACACGTCCCTCCAGCGCTTTGAATCAGAAAATGGCATTGAAACCCTTTGAGAAAGTCCCTGCAGGCTGGTGTTTAGCACTGAGCATTTCCCAGTAGACATGTGGGAACTGTAATTAAAATCCTCCATGGCTACCAAGCTCTGGGACCTTACCATTAGGGTTATGTGACTAGGTGGGAATTTACTGATTTCTTTCTCGAGCTGTGCACGCTTACAGCAGACACCAACTCCGATTTTTCTCCCGCTTCATTATGTCTGTGTACTCATCTCACTCTCACTGTTATGCTTCCCATTAGTATCTGCTGGTATTCCGTGGCGTGCTCCTATCATCCCTGCTCCTATCTCTGCACGTCTAAATAGTTTGCACCCCACGGCACCAACGATCCAGCTGGCTCCTTTGTCGCACCCGGGCCCTGCAATGGCACTGCAGCTCTCTTCCAGCACCACTTCCAGATGCTCTTTTTAATTCTCCATCCTCACGGGGTCCAAGAGAGTATTTCCATCCTTATGGCCATTTGTGCCATCCTTTTCTCCCATGATGGTCAGTGGAGCTGTGGGAGGGCTGGATGGAAAAGGCTAAGGGCCTTTGCTTCTGAAGCACTTCCTTCCACAGAGTATGTATTTTTCCCCAATTTATATGATATACACACAGTCCCCTTATCCCACTCACCTTCTGTGTTGTCCCCGTGTGTCTGCATCTCTTGCAGTGTTGCCATTTTGGCCTTTGTTGTGAATTTTAGTGTTTCCTTCACTTTCTCGTCTAAGCCCTCTTCAGCACAAAAGCCTCCTTTTCAGTTTTGAAAAACATACGGCAAGCTCTTGCTAAGCACTGTCCGAGAACAAATGTTGTGAGTTGAATTTGAGTTTTGGTGGTCAGATGGGCAATTTGAGAAAAAGGTGGAGAAGACTTCTGCTTTTAACCTGTGACAGGATAAGGGCTGAGAAGCAGCGATAAGCAGTGCTGCGTAATAAGACGGTGTATTTACTGAGTTAATGAGCTTTACTGTCCGCAGGGACTGTGAACTCTAGCTCCCAGCTCATCCTTTGCAGGTGTTTTATAAATCCCCCTGGGATCAGCCTGCAATATCAGTGGCTGAATGGCCATTTCTGTGGAGGAAGCCAGCCAGGTGTTCCTGCTCCCCTACCAGCTGCCAACATGCGTTCACTCGGGGCTGTGCTTCTTGCTCAGTGGTGCACACAGTTCCCAGGAGGATGTTGGCTGTGATGGGGAAGCGTACTGCACGTTGATGGCTGCGAAATGGCACGTACGTATGAATATACACACAGGTATTTATCTGCATGGAATGGGCCATGTCCAAACCCCATGTGGCAGCTGCTTTCTACTCCAAAGACACCTTGCAAAATTCTACTGCTCCCTGCCTCTCCTGGCTCTTTTGCCACTGTTGCTGGAAGCACGTGTTTAGGAGACACTGGTCCCTGAGGAGTGGGCAGCAGTTTCTTTCTACAGCATGACAGCCTGAGCAAAAGCTGACCCTGAGGGGTTTTTAAATCTGAGCATGCTGGGATGGAGGCTATCATGCCTCTTGGGGGTGATCTGGCTCCTTTTTGAAGAGCTGGAGGAGTAAGGAAGAGAAATGATTAAGGAAGAGAAATGATTTAGTCAGCAGCAAAGAATAACCCTGGAGGGATTTTCGACTTGGCTAGCAGATGATGACAGGGCTGTTAGCCTTTGCCTAAAGGCAAGCCAGAGTGTGAGTGTGCAGCCAGGCCATCGGCAAGCAACGGGAATCCCTGACACCCCCAGGCATGCAGCCGGCCAACTCCAGGGATGCAGTCACTGAACAACTGGTCCTGTATTGCTGGCATCCTCCTTTCCAGCAAGCATCCCACTGCTGCGGGGAGCATGGTCAGCCAGGGGAATGCGTGACTGGATGGTACTGTGAGATGTTTGAGACTGCTTCTTCTCTGCAATTTCAGATTCATAACTTAAGAAAAATTTAAGAAAAAGACTAAATTTTCTACATAATCTCAAATTAGATATTTGAAGAGATTATAGCTAAGAAGGCACAGGATCTTTTGGCCATTTTCCGTGTGAAGAGGAGAAGAGAAGAAGCAGGATCACATCCCGACCTTGGAAGCTTTTCATGCTGCTCATAGATGCACCTGCCACTGCGAACAGAACGAGCCAAATGATTATTTTACAAGCCAATAAAAACTCTTTTCAGGAAACGGTTATGATCTGACCTAGCCTGGAGGATCAATTTACACTGAACTAACTCTTGGTTGACAGTCCGATGTCTTTTTCTGGACTGCGCATAAGCAAAGAAGGAAAGGCAGAGAGAGAGGGCAGCTCTGGGGAAGCTGGTGATACAGGGCAGGAAGGAGTGACAAGGAAAAGAATCTGGAATTAGCGATCTTTAAACACTGCTGTTCTTAACAAGTTTTCCTGTGTTGGATGTACAGCTTCTCCATGCCCAGGGGTCAGATACAGGTCAGATACATACACATACCTGGGTGAGAGACAGGTTCTGTATGCCCTGCTGGTAAATGAGTGGCGACAGAGGAACACAGCAAACCTCACTGCCCTGGGAGAACAGCAACTATCCAAACTGTGCCTTTGGCTGGACAGCCAAACGATGGCTTGTGGATGGCGATAAAATGTATCATGGGTTTTGGGAGGCTTTTCTCATAGGATTATGGCATGCTATTAGGGAGGAAGAGAAGCTACGATGAGAAAATAACATGGTGTCCAGCAAGACTTGGATTCATCCTGTTTAAATGAACCTAAGATAAGGCATTCAGTGAGATCCTATGGGAGGAGTGCTCCCTGGTAGGGGGGGATTGGCATGGCAATGCCTGATTTTTGCAGGATTTTTGCAGGGATCCAGCCTTCATGCCAGGGTGAAGGAGACCAGACAGTAATGAGAGGATCATGACTATAAAATTAGTGCGGAGTGGATGCTGCTGACATACAGACACCTGGGGTGGATTGCCGGTGAGATTTCCAAGAAAAAATTGGAACAGAAAGAAAAGTTAGGGAAAAAAAAAAAAAAAAAAAAAAAAGGACCAAAAGAGTAAGCAGAAGACTAGGGCAGAGTGCTGGTAAACATTTGTATTCCTCAGGCTGGCCTAGAACAATGACTGGAAGATGGGTGGACCATAGAGGGATTTAAGGCCAAGCTCTGACTTGCAAACAAAATTCATGTTTGGATTTGACCCTGCTGATTGTCATGGGTGTTGCTGAGTTTACAGTTTTCCTCACTGGTGGAGGAACACGTAGGGATGAGAGAAGTAGGGTCAGAGGTGGCTGCTCACTTCAGGCTTGGCAAATTTTCCTCCCTGTGGTCTTTCCTCACTCTGGGAAAGTCCATTGTTGCTACAGCCTCATTTACCATCTTTTTCCTTCTAATTCTCATTCATGCATCAGAGGATACAAAATCTTCAGTCAGCCAGAGAGATGTTGCCAGTGGAGTTCGTTAAAGATAATTAAAGCCTAGAATCACCTACGCACTTATTTTTATTTTGTTGAAATATGTTGCTTATATTGGGACCTGCCCAGGAGCATATATCAGAAGCTTTTTTTATTGCTTTTCTTAATTTTAGTGGCATGAGCTCTAGTATTCTTTAAGTATTCTGCCATTTACTGAAAAAGATAGTAGGAGATAAAATTTCCCTCCTTCAAATCCCATTTTGTCTCTCAGAGTTATCAGAAGCGCAGACATTATTGATATTATTGCATCTTCTCCTTAGGTCAGCTGCTTTTAAAAATATATGTATATCATTTAATCACCTTTGTTTTGAATATGAATGCTCAAAGACAGTTCTCAGGTGCTGTAAATGTACTCCTGCTTGGGGACAGTCAGTAGATTCAGCATCACATTTGCAAACAGCTCCTGATGTTCACACAGATGTGGTGCAAAAAACAAACAAACATAGCATAAATTCATTACAGTATTACATGGCAAGTCACAGGATTTGCCACCAGGCTTTGCACTGTGACCACAAACCCACCTCTAGACAAACAGCATGGAGAGGTGAAGCAGACTGGTCAGGGCAGAGCCCAGTGATGGCAGTAAGGTAACTCAAGGGAAGGGAGCACCTGGAA
This sequence comes from Netta rufina, assembly GCF_964035555.1. Lineage (NCBI taxonomy): Eukaryota > Metazoa > Chordata > Aves > Anseriformes > Anatidae > Netta > Netta rufina. The sequence continues at coordinate 35,075,766 of NC_140125.1, read as the reverse complement.
GAGGTGAAGACTTACAGAGGATTTCAAAGGAGGTAAGAGAAGATGCATTACGGTGGGATGGGGACTATAAAATATGAATGAAAAACTGGGAGGGACCAGACTGACAAACAGACAAGGGGCTGTGGGGGATCCTTCACTTATTTCAAGCAGAAAAAGTGTCATGGCCAAAGTAAAGGAGGAGAAAAGCCAAGAGAAGGAGGAAGAAGGAAAGGTTTTAATTCAGGGTTGCAAAGGTCGAGGGCAGATTCATCAAGAGAGGATAGGGAGATGTATGTAAAAGAGAAGGGGGGAAAGAAAAGTCAAAGAGATCAGTGAGTAGAAGCTGTCATCTACAGTGCTGTCATGGTCACAGCTGCAGAGAACCAGAGGTGTACCCAGGGTAGATATACATCAGATAGTGCTGGTGCTGCTTTGTAGGTAGTGCCAAAACTATTTGTGTTGTAGCTGTGGTAGCAAGAGCTGCCAGCAGTCCTGGAGGTAGGATAGTTAGCTACATCTCCATGAGCTGAAGAAGTCATTTTGAGAAGACAACCAGAGCTGCATGGGGAGTTAGCAGCAGAACAGAAACACAGCAGAGCTTTTTTTCTGTTCATAGTGGATCACATGCAGGTCTTAATTCCCGTATTTAAATCTTCCATGGGCTTGGCCCCTCTAATCTGTAGACACCGTTCCCCTGTCCAGTATTACCAGTGTCTGCACCAGCAGTATCAGCATGTGGCACCCATGCCTTCAAAGGCTTTCAGGTGGTCCATGAACGAGAGCTCTTTTCCCCATGGTGGGCTTCAGCACTCGCAGGGGTTGGAATAACCTCTCCCTCCACAATGAAAATGAAATGAAAGAGCCCTCCACCTCCTCCCTACAAGCAAAGTCCTGGCCTATTAACTGGGATGGCTGGGAGAGGGGGGGTGTAAAGCAGGGGAGAAACATATCTTTGTGTCTGCTTGACAACTTTGTAAGAGGCAATGTTACCATGGCAATGGGTGGTCTTTAGTGAGAAGGGGAGTGAGCTATAGTGTCAGGGTGAGGAGAAGGGGGAGCGATGCCGAAGGGAGGCGGCTTGAAAGTAGAGTGGAAAGGGGGAGAAAGGTCTGCACAGCAGTCATCAGGGGGTGACGGGCAGAGAACCACTTTTGGCAAAGGGCAGGTGGCTGAGACAGCAAGCCTGAGGGCTGGCACGGCGTCCCTGCAACGTGGGCTGTCTCCAGAGCTGCTATTAGATGGGCATCTCTGGATAGGGCCCACATCTTTCCAGGGGGGCATCCCCACCCTCAAACAGGGCACTGCAATGAGCCCCCCAGGCCTCTGCATGGACCAAAAGCCACCACCTAGCCACGACCCTGCTGCTCTCCCCCATTCCCACCCCAAAAGCCCCTCTACATTCGGGGGAAGCCTTGTTGCCCACGCCAAGGCGACCACACAGCGTGGCCACCAGAGAACGGCCGGCTGGCAACAGAAACCAGTTGTCTGGGTGGGAGCCAAGGAGATACTGCAGCCCTGAAGCGAAATACGGCTGAAAGGCCAGAACTGCATGGGAACGGGCCTCCTCCCCACCTCTCCTCGGATGTGGCAGAGGAGTTTTCTTCGGGTCTCGTGTTTTTTGCAAGGGGAGGGGCTGGGCGGCCAGAGCCGCGAGTGCTGCCGCACAGTCGGACGATTGTGTGGTAGGTGGGGAGGAGAGGGAACAAAGGCGCAGTGCTGAAAGCACAGCACTACCAACAATCACAGCGATAAAAAAAAAAAACACCAAGCCTTCCCCGTGAGCTCTGCAGCGTGGCACGGGCTCTGCCAGGCCGCTCTCTGCACCAGCACCAGGGCTCGGTCCCGCTGACATTCCCTTGGGAAAGTGCCACGGTGTAGGGGGGAAGATGGACGGGCATGGCGGGCCCTTTGGGGCCAGCATGGGCAGCACCCCGGCCTCACCACCCTTCTCCTGGGGGCTCCCTGGGGGGCTCCCCAGCCATGGCCAGGCTCTGCCGGCAGGTGGCAGGGCAGCCCTGCTCCTCGGCCAGGCCCGGCCCCCCCAGCGATGCCTGCAGGCATGGTGTCCCCATGAAGGGGCTTGAGGCACCTTGGCATGGCGCCCCGCCACCTCCACTGCCCGCTGCAGTCTGGGGCGGGTGGCTCCGGCTTCGTGTCTTCCTCGGCCGTCAGCTCCGCCACATGTGGCCACCGGGAGCTGGACCTTGTGGCCACGGTGGGGAGGCTTGCCTAAACACCCTGCCCCATGAGTTGGTTGTTCCCCGGCAGCCTGCCTGCTGGCTGTTCATGGCCGCCCTACAGTGATGGGCATTTTTATTATTATTAATGGCAGTACGTTCACACCGAGGTTAGGTTACAGCTCCATTGTGAGCGGCTCCGCACAAGCGTGGTCGGAGACAGCCTGTACTCCGGGGAACACGCCGTCCAAACAGAAACGGCACCAAAAAGGGCAGGGAAGGGAGGCAGCACAGGGAGAGGAAGCGCTTTCCCCCCGGCTTCATCCAGCAGGCCAGTGGCAGAAAACAGGCTTTCTACACCCATCCAGGCCCCTCATCCTTTGGACCGCACGGTCCTCTTGTGTAAGTGGAATAAATAACCTGTGACTGGCTGGTTTTTGGTGGTTCAGCATTTGTAAATGCTGACCGTTTACCCCTTGGTTAAAGCTAAACTCGCCGTCTCTTTCCCCAGCTGTTTAACGTAGATACAGGGAGCCGGGAGCCCACGGCGCTGTGCTCGGGGCTGTGAAGGTAAATCATTAACCTGCGGGGCTCCTGCCTGCCCCATGGGTGCCAGAGACCTCCAATGGAGGAGCACTGCCCACCCTGCCCTCCCGAGGGCCAGGTAGCCCCCTGGGTTTACCAGGTGGCCAGCCAGGAGGAGAGCAGGACCACTGCAGGCAGCTGAACTTTTCACTCCAGCTTACAGAGAGGTTTCCAGAGATGCTTCGAGGGAGGGAAGGGGATGGGAAGCAAGGTTTGCAGGGGGACCAGCCTGGCTTTTTTGAATTCAGCTGCAGAGTTAGTTAACAAAGTTGCAGGTTCTCAGTCTCTTTTTCTCTTTCTTTGCCAACTCTTTTTTTTTTTTTTTTTCTTTTCCTTCCTCAATATAAATACCCTAGGGCAGTTTCTTTTCTTTTTGGTATGAATGTGATGATCTTTCGGGCCTGCGATTGGCTCCGCGGCTTGTCATCGAGGACACACCTCCTGGCGAGGGGCCACCGCCTCCCCCTCTTGTGAAAGCTTCCCCTTGTAACAAGTGAGCGTAATTACATCAGTTACTCACTAGAGCACAGACCTGCTTTAAATTTTGGCCTCTCGGAGCCTTTGAGAAGCTGAAGGACTAGAAAATGCAGTTTCAAAGGCCTGTAACACTGTGGAGCGTGCAACTCAAGCTGGGCTCTTCCCTCCCAGGAATTAAGGCTCCCAGTCACATGCAAGGAGGAATGAATATCCCTACCAGCCACTGAAATGGCTACCTGTTAGGAGAACAGACCTGCCACACCAGGGGAGGATTTCCGCTTTACCAAAGCCTGACCCACTGAAAAAAAAAACAAAAAACCAAAACAAACAAAAACACAAAACCCAAAAAACAACACATCTGGTCTCTTTTGAATTGAGCCTTGGTGCAAATGAACCGGAAAAGGCCATGCTTCCAGGGGCACCAAGAAGGGAGGGAGCTCGGAGTGAGGTGCAGGGTCTGTGGACGATCCCTGTAAAAGAGCAGAGCCAGCTGAACAAAGGCATCTGTGTGCCAAAAGAAAATGTGTTTCACCCAGCAGCAAGGGTCTGCAGGACAGGGCCAGACCTGCTGGGGGGAGAGAATGACCCTGAAGTGTGGTGTTTGTGTACCGGGTGGGTATTGCAGCATCAGTTTGACACATTTCTGACAGATTGGGATGGGAACTTATAGCTTCTTTGGGCTTGACCCCAAAAGGGCTGAACAACTGGGGGGGGAGCATCCTAGCTGTGCTCCAGAGGGCAAGGTCCTCTACTGGGGTAGATCACCAGAGCACATGGGGAGTCAGCGTTCTCCTAGCTGAGAGCCTGTTCCACACTTGCATGGCAGAGTGTGGCTGATAAAGAGGAAAGTTTCTGTGCAAGAAAGCAAGGAAGTGGTGTTCTGACTGGAGGAGAGGACTCACTTCATATCCCAGGGCATTCGGTCCCTGCAGAGACACAATCCTGACATACAGTAAAGATGCTGCTGCTAATTGGTGAGCTGGAAGGATGCAGATGAGGTGTAGAGGAATTCAAACCATATGTCTGGCTAGAGATGAGTCTTCATGTACAGACATTTGCAGGGTGTCATAACTGCTAGTCTGACACGAGATGAACCTGGGCCTTTTCAAACACGTCTTGCAAAAAGTAGACACCTTTCCCCTTCTCCCCTCCAGCTATTCTCTCACACACAGGTGTTTGCTCAGAGTGTACTCCTGAACTGATCCAGCCCTGGTTCTGGATCAGGCAGAGCAAACCTTGAGCTGGTTCTCACATTGCCTGGCCAGTGGATTGACTGTAGCTTTTTTTTTTTTCCCTCTCCATCTCCTTCATTTCTCTGCCCTCCTCCAAAATAAAAATACCCACCTGCTTTCTCTCCTGCATCAGAGAAACTTCTTCCTGGAAATGTCATCAGAACTGATGTTCCCCTGTGTGTGAAAAATTTAGGTTTTGATGATTCGGCATTTTCCCATGGAAGAAAAAGCCCCTTTGTTTCTCTGCCCAGCTCTCATAGGAAATGGCTCAGTGGCATGCTGTCTGTGTTTTCTCCCAGGGACCTGTTCTGGAGCTGCTGAGAAGCTTCCTAGGTCACGGTCCATTCAGAAGCTGGCAGGAGTTGCAGGACCAGGCAGGCCTGGTCTGAATGCAAGCAAAGAGCTCTAATTCATTATTACAGGCCTGAAAACATGACAAATGGTATTAGGTGCTTTCCATGGTATCTGCTTTTCTCTGATCATATCAGCTTCAGCGAGACTGGCATCTGGGTACCCAAAAGTGAGTGTACTCTCACTGAGAGGTGAGAGCTCCAGGGTGTCTGTCATCTCTGCAAGCCAGGACTCCCCTGTCCGTCTGTCCCACAGGCTGGGGAGCAGGGACGGAGCAGGCAATGCTTGAGGTCTGGATATCTGGCACGAGAGGAGCAGGCGGAACAATGGGAGGTTGTGGTGCCTAGGGCAGGTGCACCAGCAGGCTATGGGGCATTTCCATGTTCCCAGATGTTGTATCCGCCTCTGCTCTCACCTCCAGGCCAGGGTGAGAGTGTTGGCTCCCAGCTTTGCTCTGCAGGATGCCAAAGCATGTTTGCCCATTTCCTTTGCCTGTAAACAACTGCAACACCTTTCTTATATGCCCTTTTCAGGTGGATAAAGCTTTCATCATTACTGCTACAATGATCCCTAACATTCTCTGCAAGCAAACTATTGGCAAGTGATGAAATTCCCTACGTAGAGACTGAAATGCAGCCATCACAGGAACAAAATAATAATACTAGTAGTAATAATAAATAATAGCCCCATTTGCTTTAATCCGCAGCTCACGAAACAGCCTGGTCCAAATTCTCATCTGCTGGGGAGATAAAAAGTGTGATTTACTCTGTCAGCTATGGAGAACAGACACACCACAGGGCAGTTATCTGTGGCCATAAACAAACTGGAGTGGCTTTGCCTTTTAACAGGCTCCCTTCTCCTCTCCTGTGGAGTGCTACTTTCCGCCTTACGTAACCCTCTGGGCAACTCCGCTGACCTATTTTGTTTTAATAAACTTGAGCAGTTTGAGTTATGCACCTTCCACTTCTCAGACACCGTTGCCACTCCACAGGGCTCCCTTTCTTGCCCTGCTCTGCAAGGTTGCGTAGGTAATGTCTTGGTAGAAGCTAAGTAAGCGGCTTCCAAGTTCTGACACAGCCCATATGTGCCAAGCTTCCCTTTTGAATGTTAGCCTTGGAGTTGAGAAGGAAAAACCGAGTTGTCTAGGAAAATGCATAACCTTTCAGAAACAGGTTTTTATTACCTTCCTTATCACCCCTCTAAGGTCATAAAGATTATACCAAAGAAACTATTAAGTTTTCCAGGACTGCAAAATATTTTATCAATGATACACATGAGGCATGCCATTCCACTTTTCAATTTTTTTTTTTTCTTCAAATTTCCTTTTAAGTTCAGGGATTTGATCTTAATCTTCCCTCCGTACCTTTCTGCTTCCGTCCTGCTTGGAGGCAGTCAGACACGGTTAATGGTTTCTTCTAGCCAGAAGCCTACAGTAAGCTGCAAACAGAAGACCTCGCAGGCATTGAAACAAATTAAAACTGTGAATATTGAAACGAAAAATGTGGGCACCGTGGTTCCTTAAGGGGCTGAGCTTCTGGCTTTCCCTCTCTTATGCTTTCTGAGTCAGGTATTAACTTCTGAAGATCAGTGACTGGCAGAAGTGATTTTCCATGGTGCCTCATCTGCTTGAGTTAATTTAGGAGCTAGAATATATTCTTCCACTGAAAAACATCTGTGAAAACAACACCAGAATGTTTCTAGTGGTTTAATCTGGGGTCTGGGCTGAAATGGCTGCATACTGGTGTCTCCACCAGGTTCTCCTGAGGAGGAAATAAGGTTCAAATGCAGTAGGAGGCTATCTGAGATTCCCTTCCCCACATGCTACAGCGGAGGAGCAGATTAGTGTCCTTTTTATAATGTGTCCCTTGCAAATCCCATGCTAGAAAAGGATATCCAGAGCTTTGGGAGAAACTCTGCAAAGAGGCTCATGAGAGGCCCAATTCTTCCCACTGAACTGGAAAGTGTTACGGGTCGGCTGCAAAGCTCTCCTGAATATTGAGTTAATCCAAGATTTACGTGTCATAAGCCTCCAGAAATGGGGCTGTGGTGGGCTTTAGCTAAAGCAGCGTTAGCTAACCTTTTAAGCAACCCCTTTTTCCCCTCCTGTGCAGTCTTTCCGATGGGCCTTGTTTTCCTGAAGGGCCAGATCTTCAGCTGGCATAACTCAGCTCCATCCCACCGAAGCCAGTGGAGCATATATATGGTGACATTTGTCTCCACCAAGCAAAGCAAAGAACGGGTGATGGAAGAACAACAGACAGGCTACTGGCACAAAGACTCCCCATTCGCCTCTGCTGTGCCATTTGCTATAAAGAGAAGCCTAAGCAGGAAGGTGAGACATTTCAGCTGGCATGGAGAAGAGAGGAGCCTTACTCAAGCAGAGTCGGAGTGGAAAAACTTTTATCAGGGAAGTGCCAAGTATAAATCACTAACAGAGACTCCTCAGTCGAGACGCTTCGGAAACAGGACAGTAGCGAGCTAATTAATGCCAACTGGCAATAAAACAGAACAATATTATGGCCATGTAGGACAGCGTGTGCCAACCTTTTCCATAGTGTCCCACAGAGAGAGGCTTCCCCTTTCCCACAGGATTAGACCTCCTGCCTGGGGTCGGCAGAGGGGCTGGCAGCTGGCGATCTCTGAGCTCGTTTATAGCCAGTTTTACACTATAAACTAGCTATATTTTCAGGTGTCTTGCCAATCTGAGCAGGCATCTCAGCATCAATTTATACTCTGCTTGTATCTTCCAGGTTCTTTCTCCAGTTGTGCGACGGTACAGAAAGACTTCCCCAGTGATTGTAACACAAAAAACAGGTGAAAGATTAAAAAAAGAAACAGGGGGAACCTGCCTTTTCTGACAGCTCCGTTCATCCGAGAGGAGCTCGTAGTTCCCAGCTGGAAACTTTGTCTCTTGGATGGTGGCTTGTGATGCTGAAGCCACCCACGGTCTCCTGGCAGCAGCCTGAAGTAGTCTGGTCAGTGGGCAGGGAAGGCTAGGCACAAGCTATTCTCAACAACCATCTCAGGCAACATAAAATAACCATGGCAGACTTCTAATCCTTTTCCAAATTTTAATGTAAATGATTTTTCTCTCTTGTGAAAGAAAATTAAAATTAAATTTGGAACAATGGCAATCTGTCTTAGGCAATGAGGCTTAGTACATTTGATAAAAAGCTTCTTTTTGTTTTGATTGAAGTATCAAGTAGCACGCTTCCTGCCAAGGCATTTCAGAAAGTTGAACCAAACCACTGCCTAAGCACCTGGAACTAAAGCTTGGTAAGTGCTAAATTCACTTTGGAGAGTGATAGCTCTTCTGTGAGTAGGAGATGACTATTTTTTCCATTTTGGTTTATTCAACAACTCAGATTCAATGATTTGTTCGTTCAAAGTTGAGAAACCGAATTAGCTTTGGAAAAAGCAGACAAGCTTGTTTTTCTTCTCTGGTTTACAGGGAAAATCAGGATGAAAAGACAAGATCCAGCAGATCTAAAATGTTGGGTTATATGGTGTCCCAGAATAACTTGCTTAACCCAATAGCCACTGACTCAACTTCCTTTGTTTAATATTGCTTTTTATTTTTCTATTTTGCAATTAGGGTGGTTTATTTGAGTAATAAAAATTTAAGAGTTTAATAAAAAATGTTTTTAGATATTTTTAGTGGATTTCAATTTCATTCTAAGTGCAACCTGATGTGAATCAATTCTAAGGAAAAAAAGTCACCCTGTAATAAATGAAAAATGCATAATTCAACATTTTCCAGCATAGAAAAATGTAATAGTCAAGACCTAATAAAAGCACGTAAAGCTGTAAATAAATATGTGAAGATAAAACTGCTCCTAACAGTAGGCAACCTGCGCAGACAGGCTGTACATGGTTTGAAGTCAACAACTGGTCACAGACTGGTGAGTATCAAACTTTCTTTAGGGAAAATAATTAAAAAGGATAAATGGAAAAGAAGTTTTGAATTAATATTTAAAATTATGCTCTCCCACTTGCTAATTTAATTGCATGATTTAATCTGTTCACTGAGGCTCAAATCTATCAGTTTTAGTCTAGTTTCCCTGTATTTGCAGGGTGGGTGGGGTTTTATGCATCTGAAATTTCAGGTTCAGCTCTGTGAAGCTGAAGCCAAACCTCCCTGGACTCAGTGCGATTTTCCCCACCAGTCTGCCAGGAGTCTGGAGCAAGCCTTCAGTGGTCCAGATTGGTGACTGTGCAGTCACTAAAAATCAGTCCCCGGCAGGCAGGCAGGCAGCTTCTGTCGCTGCCTGACACATATCACTAGCAAGGGCGCCTGTAGCATTCCCAACCGAGGAGCCAGGAAAAAAGATGCTCTGATGATAACATGTGCTAGCAGTTTGTAGTGTCCCTGCCCATGCTGTATCTCTCTGTCAGCCTCCTGCCTGTTAACCAGATCTTTCCTGGCTCAAAATTTGCTTAGGAGAATGTCACCAAAGCCATCATCTGTAGCACGCAGAGTCAGAAGGTAACAGCCATGCAGCAGGTGACCCCAGGCAGAAGCCATGATTTGAACAGTAAGGGCAGAGCAAGCACATCGATGCTGAGGGTGGAGGAGAGTATGGTGAAAACAGTGGAATCATCTCCTTGGAGAAGTATAAATAAATGTGGTAACAATATATTATGATATAATTGGGAGTGTCAGTCATGTGCTAGGAGTTCTTGTGCTTCACCATGCCTCATTTATATCCTATCCTATCCCATCCCATTCCATCTTATCCATTTGTGTGCCATAGGACCTTAAAAACTCTGTTTATATTAGGCTCTGTGGAAACACCACACATGCACAGCTCCATTGTCCCAGTCCTGGTGTGAGTTTGTCCAGACCTTGGTGTGCACTGCGGAGCACTGTGCCACTCCAGCATCTGCTAAGGGTATGGCAGTGAAAGACTGACTTCCAGTGTGTGATGGGATGATGAGACAAAAGCAGGCAGCAGGCAGGGCAACTTTGTGTTACATCATGTTAGTTCTCATTTGTTTTTGTGTGCAGACAGTGCTCCTACGGCAAGGTATACACTGTGTGTTTGCACCTCTGTCTATCTGCTAATGAGCCCATCCGTGCCACGAATCAGTTTCTCCGTCAAGGTGAAGCCTGTGAAGTGACATGTAGTAACTATTTAGTATATTTACTGCAGTGTATTTACTTTGTTTAACTAGTAACGGCACAGTTTGTGGGTAACTCCATGAGGGAAAACATCATCTTGTGTCCCATGGCAAATAAATGCAAACAACTGTCCAGCGAGGCTCCAAAATGACCCATATTTGTCATCCCTAAATCAGTTTTTGTTTTCCAGCCCTCACCATCAGTCTACAGTTGCTGTTCTTGAGCTCCTTCCTCTGGCTGCAGATGCCTATCAGCATAACTGGAATTCATGGCATGACCTTTGATTCATTCTGTCCTCGTGCCAGACTCCAGCAGGTCTCTGTTATCAGATACTAAGGCCTATTATAACATGAAGTGCATGCACAAATTTACTCAGGCGGGTATGCTGGCATCCTTGCCTGATAGTTCCTCCTTCCCAGAGAAGCACGGGCATCTCTCAGCCTCCTTAGGGCCGCCAGAGCCTCTCTTTACATAAGGAAAATATGTTGGCACAAAAGGCAAATGGTTACACATGCTTCTGCTATTTTCCCTTTTGGAGGGTGAATGCTCGTTCACATCCCATGATGTCATCTTTTGACACCGCACACTGACGTTGTGCCAGGCAAAGATGGGATTCTCGTCTGCTATCTGCCGCATCCTGCAGAGGCCCTCTGGCCCTGGAGCCCAAGGGTTTGTCCTCATTCTCCTTTTAGCTCAAGGGAGCATCATTTCCCCAGGCAGAGGCACAGGAGAAGGATATTTCTTGCCCAGCATCACCCCTGAAGGCTGTGGCAGAGCTGGGGAGAGAAGCCAGGCCTTGTGAGTCCTGGCACTGCCCTTCCGCAATGCTACTGCTGGTTCCATGGCATAGATGAGTTCTCCCAAGCAATCCTGTCTCCCATGCAGACACCACAGCCTGGGACACTGCTGGGTACACCCTGCATCTGTTACTAGTCTGGCCCAGGACAGTGTATAACCTGAGCCAATGTGGCAGAGACAGCAGGGCAAGCCCAGCTGGACATGGCCATGGAGAAATGTTTTAGCTTCACTCCCATGCCTCTCTTCACTCCTTCCCAAGTGCTGGTGCTGCCTGGGTTCAGGGTGCAGAACTGTTGTTAGAGCCTTGGTGGGAGGCAGAGGAAATGTTTGGGGTGTATCCAGCTCCCTGTTGAGGGGACTCGTTTTGTGTTATGCAGCAGGTATAGCAGGACTTCGCTTTTACTAGCAGCAGATGGGATGCAGAGAGACTGCATGCCTCCCAGGATGCCTCCTAGGACCATTTGAACCACAAAACACTGTCATTTCCTCTGAGGCCCTTGCCGGGTTCATCGAAGGGTGTTAGGAAATGTTCCTGCAGTGGGTGGAAGCAGGCAGTGCTGACAAAACTGGGTGCCAAACTGAAGTGCCTCAGCTGATCCAAGGGGATTTTAACTGAACCACCTTCACCCACTGTGAGTGGGTGCCAATTCACCAAGCCGTGGCGATGCCAGCCAGCATCAGGGAGAGCAGCAGGTTCACATGCACACTCTCTGTGGGACTGCAGTAGCACTTCCTGCTGAATGACCACACACATATGCCTTTGCAGTCATTAAATATGGGAAGTGCCTCTGGTGTCCATGATAATGCATCATTATAGTCATCCTGGAAGCTGCTTCCTCCTTGCCCCGGTGTCTCTTAGCTCAACACACAGCAACAGCAAGATGGAGCCACCAGCAGATGTAGCAAATCCAGCATGAGCCCATCAAGGGAGAAGCAAGTTCTGATGCCAGGTTCTCACTGCTTACAGATGTAGGGAGCTCCCTGTTTAATGTCCTTCCAGACAGACTCCATACAGTGCAGTATGGGGTAAGAGACAAATCTGGTGTTAATCAGATCGTAGGTAACTTCGAGCAGTGCAGATTAAAAACCAACACTCAAAGGGAAGAGTCTTAATTTAATTTAATTTAATTAATCCTCTCCGTGATGTGCTTGGCTCCCTGATAGCCAGGCAGCTGCATGTGCAGCTAGCTTCAGCTTGAGGTCTCTGGATACGGTCCTGTGAAAAGTACATTGAGCATCGCTCTGCGGCAGCACAATAAGGCCACCTTCTGTGCTTGGCGCTTGTTCTCACGCGGGAGGTGTGTGCTGTTCTCACACGCAGCTTCACACTCCCTGGTTATACATTAGCATGGACACATTCTTTAGCTCAAGTTTGAGTTGGACGTAGATCGAGGCCCGATACTACAAACGGCGGCTGGGGAGAAAGAAAACATCTCTCAGGGTCAAATATTTTCTGGGCTCAGATTAGCAGGCAGAGCTCATGGCAAAGCACTGCTGCTAATTACTGTTATTGATTAGTATCTACTGGAGTCCAGTAATGCAAGAGGAGATGAGGTCCTTGGGCCTAAAGGCTGAGTCCAAACAGGCACTCTCTGTGCTTGAATTTATCCGTGAGGTGAAGAGCACTTTCTGAGGGCACGGTGCCTTTGCTGAGGTGGTTAGGGTCCCATGGATTATGTGTCTTTTGTGGAGGAGGCTTAGCAGAGGAAGAAAGGAGGAGCAGACACAAGCAGAACTGAAAGGAGCTGCTTTGGAGTGGGCTCAACAGAAGTGATACATTTGGGATTGAATAAGGAAGGGCCTACACTTTCATCTTCTGACCCCTTTGCTCCCCACTCCCTGCAGGTCTCTGGTACCCAAGAGGCACTGACAGCCTGTGCTTCTCTCTCACGGGTGCCAGGCCAGACCCCCAGTGCAAGTAGCACAGCTGACTGGGGACAGGAGAGCTGGGAGGTTGCCCGTGACAGCCAGCTGTCCATACCAGCCATTCCTGCCCCGAAAGGAGAGTGCCCCAATTGCATGCTTGCAGGCTGGCCTTTTGTCTGGGCCCATCTCTCTCGCCCTGTGTAATCCACCCGGCTGGAACACTTTGCAGAGTATCATGCTGCTTGGAGAGGGGCCTTCAGCATGTGCTGGCTTTGGACAACCTTCCCCAACTCCCGTGTCATCTTTCAGTCAGGACCTGGCCATCTCACGCATCCTGATAAAAATCACATGTTTAGCTTCGCTGGATGTGGACTGAATGTCATGCCTGAATAAATAATTCCCCATCTGTGTCCACAGCCATCTTTTCTCTGAGGAAGAAATTAATAGTAACATCAATGCAATCAGATCCCAAGACTAATGCAAACCCAAACCAAGGAAATTTCACTTTTAATTATTTAAAATGACATAAGGAAAATGCAAGTAGGGAATAGAGGAGCAAGGAAAGCTAAAATAGTTGGAGGCAGAGAGCTCCAGCTGTCTCTCCAACTGCCTTTGGCTACTGACAGCTCAATCTAAGTCTAAGGGCACAGGGCAGGTGATGCCAGATCACACCGCCTCCCTCATTGCCTCAAGTTATAAGCAGCAGTTTTGTCTAAAGCATGGAAAGACAGGTTGCTGGAAGGTCTTAGCTGTTACCTTCCCTCCCATTTCCCTCTCCCTTTCCTGCTTTATGGATACCAGCCATGCTGTGCTCTTAGGCCTGATAGTGATAGCCCTCTTTTAAGTGGATGCCTGGCCCAGGGGGAGAGGTGGAGGCAGGAGACCACGAGCAGAGCAGTGCTGACACATCCCCTTGGGTGTTCTTCAGTGCCCTCTTGCTTCCATCAACTTCCTATTTTGTGAAGCCTTTGGATTCTCTGTGTGGAGGGAAGGACAGGCAGAGACAGAACTCTACAGGAGGCTGTATGAGCCCACTGGAAATTGTTTGCAGCCTAGAAAAAAAGGTATGGACTCATCCCTAGTCTCTGCCTTTTTATTGCATACACATCACAGTGGCGCTTCCAGCACACCGTTTGGTTTGCTGCCATGTCAGGGAGAACTAGGGGCTGAGCTTGCTCAGGATGCAGTGCCTGGAGGACTTTGTCCATCAAGACTCATGGAGCTTCAGATGAGCCCCAGCCTGTTCCAGGCAGCAAAGCTGAACCTGTCTCAGATGTAACTGAGGTTGAGAGACTGCCAGAGGTCACACCAAAAAACTGCACTAGAAACAGGATCAAACGTAGTACCTTAGCTGCAGGGCCATCTATGTCACAGGAAAGACAATGTTTGGGCAGTTCTGTCTGGGGAGGAGATGCCAAATTTTGATGCCTACAGAGCCCTTGTGAGACGTCACCTCACAAAGCCTCCTAGCCAGCACTGGGAAGCCAGGACAGGACAAGAACCCAACAGGTCTCTCATTTATCAAACCAGGCTGTGACTGCACAGGCCAAGTCTTGTTCTGACCCACTCGTCTAGGTCAGTGCAAATGTTGCTTTGGGAAAAAATGAGTGTTTCAGCTACCAGAAGTGAACATCTTGGCCTGACACACTGACAGGGAAAAGATGCATGTTTGGACAAACCTAATAACTCCGCTGTGGTGACGGTTCCTTCAGATTGCCTTGTAGGTACAAGCAGCTCATGTTCAGATAAGCTGGGTATGGCCCTAGCTCTTCTGCAACTCGTTTCTCCTAGACCTCTAGGGCTAGCTCCTCTGCACCAGCCTCGGTGCAGCATTACTCAGCCACAGCAGCGTGCTGACATGCGTGGCTTCGCTGATGGACAAACCGCAGATTTTCACAGTGCTCCCATAGAGTTGCTCTGTCGGTGGGAGGTACGATTTCAGGAACATTAACACGAATAAACAACTTCCTATGACAGCTACATTCACTGGGCCTGCTTCCCTCCCTTGCCTCTACATTTCTGACATGACCTTTGATAAGAAAGTGGCTTGCTGGAATGACACTAGATTGCTAGGAGCTCTTGTGAGACAACCCCTTATCAAAGGCTGAGCACAGCCGTGACCAGCGTGGAGTGCCAGTCCAAATTTACTCAGGCTGCTATGTTGGCATGCATCCCTAAATTCTCAGCTTCGTGGGCTTTTATCTTCCACCGCAAAACGAGGGCATCACGGACTCTCCTCTTAGCTGCCCCTAGCCTGTTTGACACCACAGAAATATGCCTGAGAACATGCTCACCCTCCCAACCCATACACAGAGCTCCCCTCCCCAAAAACCTCCTCAGGAAAGAAATGTTTGAAATGTGTGTTTCCCAAGTGCAGCTCTGTTTACTCAATAGTGATTGTTCAAGGAGGTGTTTTTGGCCTCTCCTCTTCCATTCTGAGGTTCTCAGCTGAACAAGGGCTGTATTCTTGTCACGGTGTTTATCGGGCAATGAAGGAGAAGCAGCAATGGCTTTCTGGTGCCAGCTGGCACCGTGCCATGCAATTGTTGTCAAATGGGGATGTAATAATTGTAATAATATGTTTCTCACTCAATTCGAACCTCTCCTGAGATGCTCTTTTTATTTGAGGGGGGCGGGAGGGGGGATCTGTGACTCTGCATGTCTCAATCTGCCGCTCCAGCTGGGTCTCTTTATCCTTCCAATGATGCCTGTGGCAAACCAGGTGCCTCTGCGTGCCCTGCTGCAGCTAGCTTCACCCCGATGCGCTCTTCAGCTGCTGTGGAAACACAAAGACAGGCCCCCAGAATGGTCCCTGAGCACCAGAAGGGCTGCTGGGCTCCAGATCTGCCTCCTGCAGCTCTCTCTGCCATTCAGTGTCTGCGGCTGGAAGAAGGCGCTGGAGCACCGGGACAGCGTGTACGAGAGGAGGGGGGTGGCTCAGCCCCAAGTCTTCCCCTCTAACTTTTCCTGCCTGTCTGGCCTTTAGGAAGTAGAAGGGAACTCAGTCATTAATAACCCTTGCAGTTTTTTGGCCTCCGCGCTGAGCCCGTCCATGAGAGACCAATTATAATTGTGCTGCAGCCAGAAATCTCGGCTAAATGGCCAAAGCCCTCAGATTCTGAGAAATTCTGGGGAAGGATTTCTTTGTGGAGAGAGAGGATGAGAAAGAAAAAAAAAAAAAAAAAAAGAGGATTTTCTTGGACACATGGCAGTCTGTGAGCGGGGCCAGGATTTCATACAATGCAGCTCGCTGTGGCTGGCTGCAGCACGAGGCCCGTGTGTCACTTCAGACCCAGCGCGTCTGGCTGCCTGCACGGGGCATGGGTTTCACCCTACAGGTACCTCTGCAGCACCCCACTGCTGCCCTACTCCTTCTACCAGGCACCTCGCAGGAACAGATGCCTTGAGAAAGCAAAGGCAGTGCCTGAACTGAAGCCAAGACCCCAAGACCTCGACCTATTCCTAGCAGCCTGAGTCATGGGGACCCCGGGGAGTCCTGTCCTAAGGACAGGTATACAGTGTGTGTCTGTTGCACCCATTTATCCCATGACAGAAGTGCATGTGTTCAAATGGGAGAGACCTCCAAGGCTCAGACACCTCTGTGGCCTGTAATGCATCAACTCACGTTATTTCCATTTAGGAGATGAGTGTGTACACTTAGGCCAGTTCAAAACTCAATCATCCTTTCATCATAGCGTGGCATAAACCTCTTCTGTCCTGCACTTATTTTGAATGGCTGGAGGTTGCTGTTGCAGTAGCTCCTGGTCAGCCTTTTCCTTTCTCCACACCAAAAAACCCTACTTGTTTGTTTGTTTATTTTTTCAGCACATCAAGCTCTAAAATCTACATTTCCAAAGCAAAAAATGCTGATTAAAATGATACAATATAAAATAAAAAAAAAAGGGGGAAAAAAAAAAGGTAATATCTCTGTCTCAGGAAATTTATCCCTGAACACATAGCAGGTCTGTAAAACAATGAAGGGAGGGAATATGTGAAAAAGGCTTTATGACAGCTGAAGGTTTAAAATATGTAACTGTTTTTGGGGAGTTAATCCTATGTACAAGAACACTTTACAGATGCACAAGTTTGGCTTCATTTAGGTGCAGATGCAAGAGGGGAGCAATCTCCTGCCACAGTGTACGTCACACTTCTGTATGCCACGGAGGGGTATGCTAAGAGGAAATATTGCATGTATTTATTTATTCAGTGAGCAGATAGAGATGTGTCCTTTTCTTTGCTGGGGCACTGCAATACTGCCAGCATTTGCTTACCCAATGGTTGCATATGAAAATGTGGGGTCTGGGGCAGGTGTTTAGACTTCTTTTTCTTACCTGTTCATGGAGATATATACCACCAAAAGCTGGGAATGGACAGGAAGCACACAGCACACAAAGCTGGTGGAGCCACTCTAGTTTAGAAGCACGGTGTAATGACAGGAAAGTCAAGAAATTCTCCTTGTCTTTAAAAGTCATACAGGAAGCTGATCTGCATTGCAGTTAGGTCAATCTGCATGCCTCTGGTTTTGCCCTTCACTCTGTTTAATTAAGAAAAAACTTTTAGTGACTATCATAATGTGGATTGCTATTCACTGACGATGTGAAGGAGGTCATCAACTCCTGCGAACTCCTGTCAGTTGGAAAAGAAACCCTTCAGACCTCTTCATACCCTGACGGGACAGGTGAGGCTAGAGAGAAAAGACCAGGTTCCTGAAGGTGTTGAGAGAGAACCTAGAAGGTCAAAGTCTTATTTAACAAGTCTGTTTCTTCTTTCTGTGCCTGCTTGCTGCCTTGCTTAGTGTGAGTAGATGCTGGGATCCTTCCCCAGCTCTTGTGTGGGCTCGTTCAGTCTCTGCCTCAGGCATTTGTACCTAGATAAAGATAATCCCCACAGGCTTCACACTCTCGATGCCCACTGCTCTGTGATGATGGTCTGGATTCTTTGTGGTTGGCAGGAGTGGAGCTGTGCTCTCCAAGCCTGAGAGCAAAGCACCAAAATCACAGAGTCATGGCAACCCTGGGAACACAACTGAAACTCTAATCCCATTATAACAGCTCAATGTACTTTCCTCAAACTTTTAATAGGGTAACATGTACCTGAATAACTAGATTTCCTCCTCATGTTCATGATCCTGCTCTTGGCGATGATTGGAGAACCATGATAACATAATCTGATTTGGATGGCCTGTGCAGGCACCACCTGGCAGCTATTGATATCAAGTTAGGAGAATGAAGATGTATGGTCCAAAGCAATATTCAATTATATTGTTTCCTTTCCAAAGGTAATAACCTGATGAATAACAAAGTTACTTTCCTTTTCTTTTGCTGTCACCATCTCTGTTCTCAGCAATTTTTATTTAGTTATTTTCATTTTTCTATTCAGCACCCGTCTGGAGATGTATGTGCACTCCCTCTGTTTCTGGAAGCCACCACTGCTGAATCAAAATCAGCTGCCTGTGTTGGAATACAGTGATAATGCCCGGAGTAAGGTTTGTGCACCGCAGAGCCTGGCTTCCCAAGTTCCTGTGAGCAGAAGTGCTGAGAGACAAGATCTCAACAGCCTACCTTCTCAGGCATTTGCAACTTGTCTCAAGTCCCAGCAAAGAGCTTCAGCACAGAGATAAGGGGAGATCTGTCTCCTGTTCAGCAACACTGAGATATTTCTCATTCCATCCTCTGTAACGAGATTGGATGTTTAAGGAATGCTGAATTCACCGAGATGTCTAAAGCCAGGTGAGAAGGCATAAAGGAGCTTTCCCTAGAGATCCTGGGAACCACACTTCATTTGCTCACCATCTGACTGAAAGGGCATTCCCTCGCTTATAATGTTCATCTAAAGGTTGTGAGGAGATGTTACTCTTGTCTATGCACTGACAAACCATTCTCCCTAGTTGGGATTTCTCTATTATGGATGTAGTGCCTTGGGGCTTGTGCTGAATTTTCTGATTTGGGTCCAAACAGAAGCTCATTTTGACTGGGACTCTCCCCCACCCTGAAGCTTTGCTCGCCTGAATTCCCTTTATCCTTCAGCATCCAAAGGAGGAAGCTGCAGTAGTTGCAGTCCCTCTCTGATGTGGGAAAAAAAACTCACTAGCAAATGTTGACTCACTACCCAAAATCTCTTTACTGAACCTCAGTCTCTTTTCCAGAAGTAGTGTGTGCCATTCTCTTCCCAGTACGTGAGACATTTGGTGTTTCTTGCTCCTGTAAATGTTTCAGTGGGCTGGCTTCTCATTGGCATTAGGCAAAGGGGGCTTTCCATACCAGCATTTCTGTCCTTCCCCAGTCTCATCCCATTTCTAATTTTCCCTCCCAGTGGTTTCTGGGCAAACATTTTTAAATGCCTAGCACCTAGGCAAATGCACTATGGAATGACTGTCTGGTCTCCATACCTGCCAGCAAGATTAAACCAGCTCTCAGCACTAATGGTAATAGAAGCAACTTCAAAATCTGAGTGAATCTCAAGAGTTCAAGGAAATGAATGGAAAAGCTCTGAATGATTTTAATAGCCTTGTAGCAAGTTTCTGCTTGAACACAGAATCAAATCAAATCAAAGTCACTTTGGAGCAAGAAGGACTCACATTGAAATGACACAGGCAGGGAAGAACAGAAGATGCTGGGAGAGAGACAAATAGGCAATAAGATGAGAAATTAGTTATCTTTAGTGGATAACTGTCTTTTCCTTGCCAGGCACTGCACAATGACTCTTGAAGAGAGACAGCCCCCGGACTTGAAGAGACACAGCTCCTGGCCTTGGGAATCTGTAAAAGCAAAGGGTGGCAGACAGGGAGTGCAATCCTTCTCATTGCTAAGGAAGTCGAGGCACGGAGAAGGACATGCACGAGATTGCACAGGTTTAACAGCAAAGCCCAGATGAAGCCAAGTGTTGTGCCCTCCATTACTGTTGCTTAACCATGAGATTGTCTCCCTGAAGTTTCCTGATTGGACCTGACTCAGTAGGCACACCCTGAATGTGATGATACTTATTGTTTATATGTTTAATTTTCTACTCCTAGTGCTGCCCCCAGCAAAATGCAGTATAAGAACTGAGTTGTCTCGAGGGATACAAAAGATCAGTGCTTCTCACCCCTGTGCACAGATTTTCAGAGAAGATAGAACTTGGATGATGAAATCAGTGTCATCAGACGTAAAGAACACCCTGTTGAGACTCCAGTTCTGGCTCCAGCATCGCCTGCATGCCAAACATTATACAGCTTGGACATTGTGGAGAAATCCCATCATGGCCCTTTCTCATTATCTGTATTCTCAGAAGGAATGCGGTCACTAGGGGCTGACAACAAAGGTTTTAGCTTCGATCAGGCATTGAGGAAGGACACCCTCTGGTCACAGCCACAGTGGGTCAGTCTACCTCACTGGTTGTTTGTGAAAGCAATTTTCAGAATCACAGATGGAAAATTCATTACAAGATCTGACTGTTACAGCCACAAGGACCGCAGTGGCTGATCTCGTCACATCACTTGCAAAACCCGACATGAAGATCTCTGGCCAGCCAGCTGGCAGTCCAGACACTTTATTCTTCCCCACTACTTATCGAATCCAATACATTCTGGTAAACTAGACCACGTACTTTAGCAACCATCCCAGACAGGACGTAAAGAGTCCAAATGATGACAAATTCACCACTTTCCTCAGGAAATGCTTTCAGTTATTCCTTTCCTCAAATCTTAAACAACAACAACAACATAGGAAACACACACACGTACACACACACACACACACATAAATTTAACAAACTCAAAAAAACTTTATGTCTCACTTCCAGTTTGAATTGTATGGGTTCCATGTTCTGAACAGGACTTTCTTAGGGTTTTCCTTTAGGTTAACAGTCCTTCCTGCTCTGAGATGTCTTTTTCCTTGGTAGATCATTAAAACATCGGTACCTCTTACTTTCTTCTGTTAAACCATGTAGTATCCTGAAGAGTTGCTCATGTTAGATAGTATCTTAAAGATTGCATATTATTCCTGTAGTTTTTATTTTGTTTCTGTACCTTTCCCAGCCATTCTACTTCCCTCTCCAATGTAGTCATCTGGTAGATGTTTTGTCAGTGTTATGCCAGTGGGCAAACCATGTCCTTACTGCTCCTGCATATCTCCTAAATTAGCTGCCAGGAACAAGTTTGGCTTTCTTGGTGTGCCTGGAGCCAGCTTCCACTGTATTATCTGCATAACCTATCAAGAGCTTCCTAGAGTAACTGCTTTCCAGAACACAACCTCACAAATGCATAAAGCTTGTCTTACGGCCTACTCTGTGCACCATTTGCTGGGACAGATCCTACGGCACACATCACCTCACTGCTGCCCCGTTATGAGCAGCAGAGTTCTCTCTGTATCACCCATCTGGTCTGACTGCCGTTTTCCTTCTCCCATTTTCTACTCAGATACTTGCCAGCATGGAGTGTGGAAATGCTGTCCTAGCAAGAATCGATTTCTGCTGTTTTCCAGAATAAGGAATAGCCCACATTCCAGCCCACTTCCTTCCCCTGTCTCACCCACATTCAGAAGAAGCTGTCATTTTTGGGTATCTATAAACCAACAGGGTTTTAATACTTTTTATTCTTCAAGGTTTTTCTCAGTCTGCATTGTCCTAGTATCTCAGTCAGCATGCCAATTTTGGGAAAATCTGGTCTGCATTACATTATTTATTTCTTTACATTATAGTACTGACTCGAGAATCCAGAGGTGTTGTGCACTCCAGCTATACATGCAAAAAGCCTGTCATGGCACTGAGCAATTATAACCCAGGCAGAGTTTAGGATGAAGATAGGCAGAAGCTAGGAAAAAGGATTTTACAATAGCTTTGTTTTGCAGATAGAGCACAAAGACACGAAGAAGTTAAAAATAAGGATGTGTATGGATGAGCTGTCAATAACCAAACTTTCCCAGCAACTGAGCAGTAGGAAACACCCTCACCCAACCTTTTGACCTCACCATTGACTGTCATTCAGCTCGGATTTACAAGCATCCTGCCTTTCTGTTCCCCTTTTCCCTACCCTTTATCCTACTCTTTACCATCCTTGCTCTAATTCTCAACTAGCTGGTTTCATCTCAAATGCATGCTTACCTATGTTGCCTTAGTCATGATAACTTTTTCCAGAACGCCATGTGTCGTCCTAGATGATATCATTTTAGCCAAGGGCTCTGTTCCTCACTTTTAGATTATTTCCTGCCACTGAGACATAAAATTGCTCTTTTTTTTTTTTTTTTTTTTGGCTTTCTACTCCCCTTTCAGAGCTGTGAAACCTTCTTTCTTGTGAGACACCTCCCAGAAGCACCCAGATTTTGCAAAAATTCAGATTCTCCACACAGTAAGAATTTTGCATCAGGTGTCCTGTGTAGTGTCATTTTATCCAATGAGCACAAAAATCTGCTCCCACGAGAAGACAGAGGCAGAATCCTGACCTCTGCCTGTGCACCTGCTCCTTTAAGCAGTCTCGGGGCAAGCCAACTCTTCCACAGCTGGCTAGCAGATGGGAAAAGGTGAGAACAGACAGGCCGCTGTTCAGGGTTTCTGTGGCAGAGTAGTAGGATTGCTTTAAGCTCCTCTTAACACATTATGCAGAATCCTAAGTCTGTAGCTGAACCAGGACTACAATCCTCTTATGCGTCTTTGCTGAAATTCCGCAAGTTGCATGCACGCACACACACACACCAGCACAGAGGAGCCTTCAGCAGCGGCTTACCCCTCGCAGGTGACAAACGACACCAGGCAAGTTTGTGCTGGAAAGCCCGCGAGCCATCAGTCACCCAGAGACAAGAGGCGGCTTTTGGCTCCCCCAGGCTTAAGGCATGTTATGATTGCCTTCTTTTTATTTACAGGTAACGGAATTGCTTGTTAAGATTGGCTTGTCCTTTCTTGCTGGGGATTTTTGTGTGTGTGTTTGTTTTCTGTTTCCAGCATATTGATGTGAGGTCTTTACCTCCCCTGACCTCCACCAACAAGGCAACTTATGTTTGGGTCTGACTGCCTGTTAGATCCATATTCAATGGGTGATGCTCACCGCCATGCAGGACATGGGGACAAGGTGATGTTGGATATGACAGCCAGCATTGCATGTGCATGAAAGTGTGTCCTTTGCAGGTGAGAGAGATCCTGCCCCAGTCAGAAATAGGGTTTCCCAGACCTTGTTCCCAATCCTTTCTGCCACTCCATATCTGGAATATCACAACAAACAGAGTTTTATCATATCTGCCAGTGTTTTTCTGCTTCATTGTGGTACTTTGATATCATTAGTATTAAATAGTTCTGTATTTAGGTTGGGACTTTCAAAATTAACACGGGATTTCAGCATCCACCCATCTAGGGACTGGATTTTCAAAACTGGACAAAACAAAACAAAACAAAACAACAACAACAAACAATTTGGAACTAATGACACTGTCTTAGTCTGAGGCTCAAAATACTCACTCCAAGTAACAAGACACATGGCCCCCAAAAAACTACTGAAAGATACATGGCTCCTCTTCTTGAGAGCTGATGTTCTCTGCCACCCTGAAACCTCAAGGGTGGACCCAGCTGTTTGCCCAGGTCTGATGCTGGACCAAGGCCTGCACAAGTGATGAAGAGCTGAAGGAAATTATCCTTATATTCTTGCTGCTTACTAGCATGTGATACCTTTAAAGTTTGTTTTGTCTTTTCTGATCTCTGGTGGAGTCTCCCTACCTGTCCTTCCCTCAATACAAGCTCTGGCCAGAGTCTGCACCCAGGCTGCTGTGAACAACTGTGTAGCAGCTGAAACTGCAGAAGAAGCTGGCTTGCAAGCCAGCTGGCTAGGGAAGGGGCAGATAAGTGGCATATTGAGAGCCAGATGTAGTCCCCATGGTTTCTGGGGTTGGCCTGCAAAGCCTCTCAGCGGCTGCCCATGGCGCCAGGCCTGCAGGCACGTATCCTGCTGCTCTGCAGGTCCCCTGCTCAAGCCCTGCCAGCTGAGGGGACCCCAGGGCTCACAGGAGAGGCAGGATTGCCAGCACCCAGGGCCGTGGGCGAGCACTGGCCATCTCCACGCAGAGGCTATCCCCTACAGGGCTGCGTCAGATTGCATTTGCTGTGACTGCGCGGAAGCTCAGTGGTAATTACAGCATGGGTTGTCATGTGGGATGCCATAACACAGGGAATGGCCGCTCTGCTGATGTTGAGGCAACCCTGGTACATCAAAGCTTTTGTTTCATCTTGCCAGCCATGGGCTATTTCGAGTCTCTTGGGATAACTTGAAGATTGTGTCAGTGTCTCTGGATTTTTATCAACAATAAGCATGCTTAAAAAAAAAAAAAAAAAAAAAAAAAAAAAAAAGCCCCACTGTGCCAAAAGCCGTGTGGTGTGCTTGCAATGGTATTTACAGTAAACATCTCCAGACACAATTATACAGAGCATTTTTAACATATGTGTCTCCTTGGCACAGTCCATTTCGTTTCTTCACGCTGCAGAAGGGGAAAGCTGGCCACTCCTCATGCACAGCACACACTTTGCAGTCACAGGGGCTGAACACCAGCCCCATCCTGTGCTGTCACCTGCTTCAAGCAGCCAGTCCTATGAAGAGCAGTCTTTCAAGGGGAGACCGCAGAGCTGCTGCTCTCCCTGGAGTTCAAAACAGCTCCACGGCCTGCAGAAATACTCCGTGGTGCCCTTCTGTTCCCTTCAGCAGGGCTGAATGTCACACGAGTGCAGTTTTGTACGTGCTGAGGACCGCTGTGAGGTGGCGGCTCCACTGCACAGAGCCTGGGTGTGTGAGGCCTCACCTTAAAGACTCAGGGGGCCTGTGCTCCTCGTGTGGATCTGTGGTGGGTTTCACAATCCTGTCTGCACTGCCTCGCTGCCTTTGTGGCCCTGCCAGCTGCTGACAGTGGTGAGAGGCCGACTGCAGCACTGCCTGGCTGCCAGCCAGCCCATGTAGCACTTGTGCAGGCGGCTCCACCTCTCTGCATCCCTTCCCATCTCAGCCTGCACAGCTCTAATGCATCTCTGCTGCTGCTGCTCCCTCCAGATCTAGAACACCTCCACAGTTCTTCCATCCCCAGGCCTCTCACAACTTCCTCATGCCCAAGCTGCAGTGGGCCTCTCAGCTGGCCCAGAGCTTTCCACCCCTGGTCCTACCAGCACATCCTTCAGCTCTCCTCAGTCCCCCCAGCTCCGTACTCCTGCTGGTATGGGGAGATGCCATTAGTCACTGCTTTTTGGAGTCTCAATGGATACAGGGCTAAAAACAAACAAACAAACAAACAAACAAACATGTTCTTGTCAGCGTTGCCTTATGTTTCAGAAGTAGATATTCATGGAGGTATGAAGGCTTATTTCTGACTTACTTCAAACAGAACATCTATAATCTCTAGGCCTCTGCTGATGTGTTTTATACTTACTGTCCTGTCTGGTGCAAATAACACCATGTGGGAAAAGTTCATTTCATTAGAGGGTTGCTTGGTAGCTGGATATCTATGTTGCCCTGCATTAAAGCAATGCTCATCAACACTTGAGGATAGTGCTTTTAAGAAGAAGGTGCTTCAACAGAAGAAATCCCACCTGAATCTGACCCTAAATATAATGGTGCAAATGAGATCCTATATTGGTTGCAAGGAATGGTAAGAAATTATTAAGGCTACTCTGGTACTGCATTATGATGTCCCCCTTTTCTTTCAGGGAACTAAAACTCAAACACCTGAATATCACCTGGTGAGGTGGTGTCAGAGCCCAGCTATCAACTTGAGATCCAAAGTCATGTTCCTTGACTGACATCGTGCGCTACATGGACATTGCAATCCTGGAATTACCATGGAATCATAGAATCATCAAGGTTGGAAAAGACCTCCAAGATATCTGGTCCAACCACTGCCCTACTATCAGTGTCACCCACTAAACCATGTCCCTAAGCACCATGTCCAACCTTTCCTTGGACACCCACAGGGACAGTGACACCACCACCTCCCTGGGCAACCCGTCCCAATGCCTGACTGCTCTTTCTGAGAAGAAATGTCTCCTCAGTTCCAACCTGAACCTCCCCTGGCACAACTTGAGGCCACTATCACTAGTTATCTGCGAGAAGAAGCCGACCCCCAGCTGCCCACACCTTCCTTTCAGGTAGCTGTAGAAAGCAATAAGGTCTGCCCCGAGCCTCCTCTTCTCCAGACTAAACAGCCCCAGTTCCCTCAGCTGCTCCTCACAGGACTTGTGTTCCAGGCCCTTCACCAGCTTCGTAGCCCTTCCCTGGACATGTTCCAGGGCCTAAATGTAGTGAGGGGCCCAAAACTGAACACAGTACTCGTGCAGCCTCACCAGAGCTGAGAACAGGGGGATGATCACCTCCCTGCTCCTGCTGGCTGCATGTTCCTGATACAAGCCAGGATGCCGTTGGCCTTCTTGGTCACCTGGGCACACTTTTACTTAAAGAACAGATCAGTTGGAGCAAACCTACCCATCCCTGTTTGAAGCAGGGCCAAGTCACAACTGAGCACCATTTATGAAATAGTCACTGAAGCTCTGGAAACTGAACTACTATATTTATTCAGCCTGAGGTGAAGTCTGTCCCCAGATAATTGCAAAGGGGAATGAACTTATTCCAGTAAGGTCAGTTTTACCATTTTATCCCTTGCAAGCTCAGTTCATAGTTCCTGTTTGTTAACTGCAACTGAGCTGCACACAGAGGCTTTATGCTGGGGGATCTCTCTAGGAGGTAGGATGAAACAGTGCCTGTCCCACAGAATTTACAGGAGAGGCTGTTTGTTTCATGCAGGTTAAAAGCAGGAGTTTTTGTTTAAGTGAAACAATTTCTTACGTTCACTCTGCTTCTGTTAAGAAACATTCTAATTAGGTTGTTAGGGGTCATTAGGGAACATGTGAGGGGTCATGAGGGTCATTAGGGGACATGTGAGTCTGAAGCGGAGGAAAAAGAAGCATCTGTGGGGGAAAGAGCAGGGAAGTGAAGAAAGGTTTGGGCAGAGAGATGTGGCAATGAAGAGCTGCTGGGGCAGGGGGAAGTAAAAGGGGCTGACACCCAAGAACAGTGCAGTATAGGGAATAAGAAGTCAAGATCTAGCATGCTGGAAGACTGTCTCTGGCAAAGAAGGTTCGTTATGCTGTAGGCTGCTTGCAGCTGTGATCTGCACGTTGTCTACCCCAAATCTACCAGCAGTTTCTCCTGAACTGGAACCATCCACAGAGAGCCTGCCAAAACCACTTTCCTGGACACTCAGCAGAGACGCTGGTTGAGCTCCCATTAGAGAGTTGGCCTGGCTTCTGGGAATAGATCTGCTCTGGTCACACCCCTTTCATTCTCACTGCTCTTGGAGTGGCCAAGCTATTGTTTGCAGGGCCTGAATTGCAAAGCTGCATGCGTGGAACTGAAACAAAAATTCCCACACCCAAAGAGCTGGGCTGCAAGACTTCATGCCCTCAATCATACTGGGGCTGGGAGTTTGCCACTGAGCATGTGCGTGTTTATAGTCCTGCTCACAAGGCTTCAGCTGGCCTGCTGTCTGGCTCACTGAGCTACGGCAGTGCCAGGACGCTGCTAGGAGTCTTGGAGCATTGCCTTAAATTCAGTTTATCTTACAACATCAGATCTGCCACCTGCAGGATATGAATCCCTCCATGCTACTACCTGTCATGCCTATTTCTGCACTTATTACCCCCCTCTCTCAAATGTTTTATATTCCCTTATTTCGGAGTTAGGTCAGAGCTGTAAATGTGCACAGACCATGTGGCCAGATGCTGTCCATTCTCGTCATAGCAGAGGTTTGAGTCAGCCTAACGGCTCTGTAGCTCCATAGGCCATTCTGAGTCCAAATGTCATTATTAACAGTTCCTCCGGAGAAATCCTTCAAGACGCTCTGTGGTGGTTGGTTCTAGACTAATCAAGCTTGAGGGCAAATTCCTCCTCAGCCCCACAGCCTTGAGGATGGTTTATCAGAAGCAAGAAGGCACATTTTTCTGTTGGAAGTCTGACGTGTTTTAAATAGTTACTATTCCAACAGAACATTTGGAGAGCATTATAAGTACTACCTTCCTCTTAAAAAAATCTTGCTTAGCTCTTGTGCCCCCCAGCACCCTGCGGTAGTGAGTTCCAGCTAATCTGATAAGATGACAGTAAGGTCATGTGCAGCATTCTGGGGTGTCCTCATGCTGTTGGATTGTAGAACGGGGAGTTCAGATTTTTTTTTTTTTTCCCTCTAGCTTGTTAAACATTTCTGTGACAGCTCTTTCTGTCTGTCTTCTCTCCAAGTCAAACATTATTCACTGCTGTGCCTAGAGGTAAGTCTCAGAGGCCAGTTCCTCTGGGTGGGGGCATTGCAGCAAGGATATATGTAGGTGTGCCAGGAAACTCCATTCTCTCCTTTCTCCCACTACTCCGAGTTATCCATCACTATCACTTCTCCAGTGTTCAGCAGGATGGCAGAGCTTGCAAAAGGAGTCAAAATGATGGAGGAGTTCCTAGAGGACTGCAGATGAATTTCTCCAGACTATTTTGATGGAGAAGCTCTTGTAGAGCTTGTAGGAAGGCAAAGGGAGGAATGTTAAAGCCAGCCTCCCAGTGGGAACCCAAAAGTAGTAAGGAGCTGCACTATCCAGCCTGTCTTGGTGCAGCTCCTTGCTCCACATGCTGTGGGATGCCAGGATAGACCCACTGTGCAACAAAGCGATGTGCCACTGGAAGTCTCCATTATGTGATTCTGTGCTGGTGAGCCATGGCCCCACAATGACTCGGTAGGGGTCACTCGTGCAGCTCTCTGATGGTAGGCATTGGCCTAAGCAGCAGGACTCCTGGAGACACGAGGCAGGACTGACGGCAGCACATGCTCTCCTGGACACAAAGATCAATGCTGGCTCTCAAGAAACCTCAGCCTGTGCTGAAGTGGAAGAGGAAATGGTGCCTTTTCATTAGCACACTGGAGTACCGGCATGTGCCTGCTTCTGTGCCAGCAGGTATTAATGCCCATCAGAGCGTGCCAACCAGCAGGCACTGTCTAATCCTGCTGTTGTGTAATGAATAAGATTATTGAACTGGAGAACTGAAGGTCAGAGAATGAGAATGAAGGTGTCTGGTGCAGAGCTGCTGTTCTCCACTGAGATATCAGGGGACACTTCCCTGCTCACCCTTCCTCCTGACCAATGCTCTTCCTTAGATCCAGATGTTCATGTTCAAGAAGGAGGCTATGAAGACCCCAGTTGGTACAGAACAGGCAAGACCAACTTCAGCTCCAGATATGTGTGTCAGCTTGTGCTATATCTGGACATAGCTGGATATCAGAGTCCCACTGGTTTCAGGCTATTATTGAAAGGTAGAGATGCTGTCTACCAAAACAGATGGAAGCTCTCCAAGGGATGAACCTTCCTTCCTGTCAGTGTGTTACGGGCCTGACAGAGGCAGAAGTGGCAGGTGAATGTCCAGATTATCTGCAGGTGAAAGATACCGGGAAGTGAAGGGAAAGAGGAAATGCACGAGTAAGGTCTCAAGGAGGTGATAAACCCAAGTTATTTCTTTGTATCAGCTCCACATTATAAACAATAGCTTCCATCCCCAAGTCTCATCTCTCTTTCCCATAGCATGAAGAACTGAGAACTCTGAAGATAAAAATCTTTCAGTTCATAGAACGAAGAAAGAGATTACTGCATTACTCTGTAGGGCCTCAGGGAAGATTTGAATGCTTAAGACTTTGGATGGACTTTGAAGGGGACTGCCCTTGAGCAGCCTTTAGCTGAAAGGACTGATCTGAAGTCTGAAGCATCTGGGGAGGGGCAAACAGGGTTCTCAGGATTGTATGAAGTCCACAGAGAGCTGAACATCTAATTAATTTCTCCAAACGAAGAAGAATTCCCTATCATCTGCTTTTTTTTTTTTTTTTTTTTTTTTTTTGAAATTATCCAGAAATAGTGGGAGGGATCCACAAGCTTGAGGCTAATGCACAACAGCTCTGTTAATCATTTATTAGTGTTTGTTTGGTGCGTGTAATGTGTGTGTGGAGATGGCTCTGATGAGCTCTAAACTTCTGGTTCCCATCTGGAACCTCTTGCTGTGCCCAGACTTTGTTCAGACTTTGTTTACCGTCAATTGGCCATCTGGCCTGTCACCAGGAAATACATCAGCACAGGTATCGATCTGTACCATTGATTTTGTGACACTTCCTCCTCTGGGAGTAAGGAGGAATTCACATGAGAATAACTCAAAATGCTGAGTTCAGCATGCCACCATGGACCCACACAAGGGTCCTCTGTCATGAGGACCTCTCCTCCCTGTGAAACTCTCTGAAGAAAAGAGAGTTCAGATATGGGTATCTATTGGTAAACTGATCAGATGGGACTGCGGGGAATTAGAGGCCTGGGAGGTACAAACTCATTCATCTTGTTTAGGCCAAATGACAGGTTTCTGTTGGGCAGAGGTGCCTGGAGAACATCACGAGGGTGGTTTGCAAGAACCGTCCTGCTGAGGTCCTTGGGCAACATCCACTCAGCTTGGTTTATGGAAGCAGAAAGAACTTGAAAGCAGTAGTCTGTTCCCCAGGCTGGCTGGGTGGTGCCGCTGCTCATGTCTCCTGGGTTTCCAAGGGAAGGCTGACATTCAAGCCCCTCCCTTGGAGCAGGTCGTCTCCAGCTGTCTCAGACTCCTCTGATGTCTTCTTCCTCCTTCAAAGCACCGAGCTGGCCTTGGGTCCCTTCTCCTTCATCACCATGCTGGCTGCTGCCACTGCTCCTCCTCCTTCCAGATGCCCGGCACGGTCTCAGGGGCTCCAGCTCCTGCTTCTTGCAGCCAGCTGACTCGTCCTTTCTGAGCGGCGTGAAATATCCGCGAGAAACACTAGTGTTGTTGCTCCAGAACAAATAGACCTTAGAAACTCTGCCCTGTGAAGCTGCACTGAGAGAGTGAATTCCTCCTAAGGTAGAGGTGTGCGCCACAGCAACAGGTAGAAAGGAATGGGATGGGGCTGTTGGCAGCAGCTGAGGAGCTTCCCTGACAGTGGGGTTTCTGTGACCCATCCGTGGGCACCATGGGCCGTGGCCAAGCAGATGGAGTCCTGCCAGCAGCAAAGGTGGCTGCCAGAGGGATGGCTGCCAGATGTTCCAGCTCTCCATGTTCCCAGCCTCCTCATTTCCAAGGAAATCAAAAGAAAAAAAAAATTAATAAATTTAGACATGAGGACTGAACTAGCTATCGCTGCCTGCTTTGGTGTTAAGTACAGGTTCCTCCAGGCTCAGATGGGAAGAAGTGAGTGTGGACTTATTTTAGAGGAGTTTAGGGAAGAGGTCAGGGCTTCCTGAATGCAGAAATGAAGAAGAGACCTGCATTACATGGGGAACACTGCGGGCCTGTCTACTGATGGCTGGCATCAATAGACAATCTGGGAGAAGTGCTCACCTGGGTATGGAGAACACCCATACAGGCCCTGCACTCCCCATAGCCAGGAGAAACCCGATGATATATGAAGTCTGAAAACATCCCTGAATTCATCTGAATGCAGATGAATATAAACTAAAGTTGTACAAAACTGCTACAGGAAAAGACTTCTCAGTTTTACACCGAGGAAAAAATAAATAAATTTGTTGGGACCTCTTGTCCCAAGACTTAAATGAACCATTTGACCTTCCATGTCCGCTGTGTCTGAAAGCAGAACACACCTGATGGACAAAAGGAAACACCACCCTATAGGCATTTCTGTTTCCATGTTTGTTCAGTTTGTGCCACAATCCATAATCCACTGCCACCATCCGCTGTATTCCAGACCCTGACAGAGGTGTCTTGAGTGTCTTGCCATGTGGCCGTGGTGCTTAACCTTTCTTCAGTTCAGAATAGATATGCTGTAAGAAAATAATGTATTTAGAGGGACTGCAAATAGAGGTAAAAAAAGGAATAAAAAAAGTAGGAGGAGCATTTTCAGGAAGGCTAAAAACAAACAGCAGTATTATGGAGACATTTATTTACGGGCTTACAAAAAAACTGGGTGGAAATCTGCTAACAGGCCAATTTTGCTGTCTTTATTGTTTTCTGCTCTAGCCTCCCTAAATTTTGCTAGTCCCCTTTCTCCACCGGGTATGAACTGGAGGACTTGCTAACAAGTGAAACCAAGCTTTTCAAACCTCCTCACCTCAAGGCTGGCTACAAGAGCCAGAGTTAGGCAGCTGGGAATTGTTTTAAATAGCTCTAAGGATGTCTAATGTCATTCATCCAGACGCAGCGAGCTTCTGAAATGGGCTACTCCACACTCATTTTGGAACCTGCAGTCAGTCTCCACCATCTGAAAGGCTGGGCTGTGCCATTTCAGGGAGAAGGACAGAACCCAGCTCAGCCACCCAAAGCAGCAGCCTGCTCCATGGGGCCAGCCTGAGCAGGGGGGTTGGACAAGATGACCTCTAGAGGTCACTTCCTACCTCAACGATTCTGTGACACTGATCCTGTGATCGCTAGCCCTAGTTACACCTCAGTCCCGACCAGGTCTGTGAAAGCACACAGACCTTGCCACAGGTGCTAGCAAAGGTTCCTCACTGGCAGCTCTGTTGGCATCATTCTCCTGCAGCTCACCTGCAGGTCGCCCTGTGGGAAGGGTTGTGGGGATACATCTCTGCTGCCCATATGTGCATTTGCAGCTTGTCTGTGGGCTTCCAAGCTAGCTCCCCTTCATGATTTTCCTTTCCCCAAACCAGCACTGTTGTCTGCTACATCAAGCCCAGGGGTGGCTGGCAGGGGCTGCAGCAGTGAGGTGCAAGCCAGGCTGTTTGGTTTGATCAAGAACACCGAAACCCAGGTGCAGGGAGGAAGAAAAATTCCCATTTACTGCTGGGAGCCCCAGTGTCAGGGCTCACATGCAAATAATAAGACTAGACAAATTACATCCTAATTTGCATCAGGCAGATTCAATGGTTCTTGCAGCTGATAGATGTTTTTCCACTGAATTCATTGCCCTGTGGATTCAGACCCATGGACAGAGGGTGCGAACAGAAACCAGACCTTTAAATCCGACAGAGAGCTTCCCTGGGGACAGAGCTGCCCTGCAGTACCATGTGCTGGAAGACACTCCTTCAAGAGAGAAAGGGAATAACGGAGATGCTGGCGATGATGGGTTGTCCTCAGCAGTGGGGCAGGGGACAGAACACGAGGGCTGGGCTTTGGGGCCATTCCCACCGAGCAGGAGTTGGCTCTGCAACGCGCCCCAGTTCTTCTGTGGTCCGAACAAATTTAAGGCTCGAACTCAACAAAAAGCCATTTCTCCCCCTCCCTCCCCATTTCCCCCACTTTCTCCCCAAACCCCCTGCCTTCTCCTCCTGCTTCCCCCGACGGGCAGCCAGCCCAGCTGGGGCCGGTGCGTGCCGTGCCAGGGGTCAGCGAGCCTGGCACGAGCTGGCTGTTGCATGGGCGAAACAGCACGTATGCACCGCCGCGCCGTGCCTCGTGCCTCTGGTTGCACAGCAACCCCGGGGACACATGCTCGGGTCCCAGCCAAGTGCCGGGGCCAGCCCCGCCAGCACCTGGTCCTCTGCGCCCCTCTGAAAGCCCGCAGGGGAGCGAGCATCTGCGATGTCAAGGAAAGGCTTCAGCTGACGGCGGTGCCTCCAGCGTGGCTCGGCCAGCGCACCGCAAATGCTCCGAGTTCTTGGCAGGCCAAAACGGGGGCTGCTGGGGTTATTTATTTATTTAATTATTTATTTATTTTGAGGGAGAGTGGTGTTGGGGGGGGGAGGCTGTAGGAGAGAGAAGGTTATGATTTAAATATCCATCCTGTTGCCAACCAAAAATGTCAGGAGGGTATTGAGTTACTATTGACTCTGTGGGCCAGCGCTCCCCCCCCCCCCCCCCCTTCGCCCCTCTAACTCGACTTGCTCTGCTGTGTCTCTCGCTCAGCTGTAAGGGCTGCTATAAACGGAAAGCGAGCCTCACCGGCCGACACTGGAGATGTTTTATTCCCCCCTTCCCCAGCTGAACCAGCCGGCCTCCAATAGCAGGCTAGGACGCAGCCTCGTGCTGCCCCCAGCCCTCCCTCCTTCCTTCCCTCGCTCCCTCCTGCCAGACCTGCGGGCTGAATACTCCTTTTGATTCAAAGTTAATAGCGTGACCTTTTGCAAAACCAGCCTGCCTCAAAGGCATGGGTGCTGCAGGCGGTGGGCAGCACCAGAGCGGGCCGGGGGAGCACGGATGTGCTTTGACCTTCTTCTGACTTTAACTCCGGTTTGGAGATGTTTCCCCGCCATGTCCCCTTAGCATTTGGCCAACATCAGGTGCTTTCACTTTCAGATTGTTTCATGACTTTCAAGGGGTTCAAGCCTTTTGATCTCTTCCTCCCTCCCTGCCTGGACATTCGGGTTGAGGTATCTGCTCAGCTGGGCTCTTCAGGGGCTGAAACGAGATGAAAAGTCCTCCGCCGCTGCCTGGTGTTGCCTTTCATGGAGCTCTCCAGAACAGTTCTTTCCAACAGTTGCAAGGCACACAGGGGCCATGTAAGGTAGGGTGTGGGCTCAGATATCACCCTTGACTGATCTTGAGCTACCGGTGGGGTGCAGGGATGAAGTACCCAGCTGGGATCATGTTGCCAAGGGCTTAGCTGCATGGAGGGGAAGGTGTTGTCTGAAAGGGTCTCCTGGCACTAAGACGTAGGGGAGTGGGAAAGTTGAGGTGAAGGCACGCTAAAAAAAGAGGAACAAAGGAGAGCAGGAGGGCCATAAGAACCTACACAGAGGTAGCTCACCTCCCTACACCCAGGGATAGTTGGGATCAAGAGCCCCAGATCTTTTGCAGCAGTCAAGCTAGCTCTGGGAACCAGGCTGGGCAGCACTTAGTCCTGTGAATAGGCCCATTTGTCCTACGGGATTTGAAAGCAAAGCTCTGTGTGCTGAGTTAAAGGGGGGCACGCTGGGAAAAGGATGGGCACGCTGCAAAATCAGAGGCTATACGTTAGCAAGGTCTATGCCAAAGAAAAAAAAAAAAAAAAAAGAAAGGCACCGTGACCCTGCAATGACTTTGCCTGTTTAGCCTGTAGGGTTTCTTTGATTTTGCCTGTGATTTACAGTATCAACCACTTTGCTAATGTCTCTTAAATGAAGTGACCTGCAGGGATAAACTCTACAGCAAGACCTCACATGTGTGGGATCAGCAGATAGCGTGGACTGAAGCTTGGAGGGTGTTCATAACTCTGGGTGCTGCCACGGAGCTGAGGCAAAGGTGAAGAGACACCCAGAAATCTTCAAACTAGACCATGCAGAGTAAATGAGGGGGTGCAATTTGTTCTGTGCCTCCTCCAATCAGTTTATCGGGGAGTTCCAGTTGTCCCAGCCCCAAATCACCACCTCACTGAGCTGAGACACCGGCAACAGCAGATTATCGTCAAACTTTCATCACCCGGGGCTGAGCACAAGCGTGAGAAATTTCAGCCCAGGAGGAAAAAAAAAACACAACACCAAATGGTTTCAGAAGGTTGCAGAAGCCAATGAAAAGAAGTGCTTAAAATAAAAGTGCCACCTCGACTATTAAAGCAGCCAATGTATAAGTGCGTCCTGGCAAGGAGGAGAGAAATTGCATGGTCTGATGTGGTCAGTGCAGGATTCCAAAAAGGCGTCCGGCTAAGTATACCATCAAATGGAGACTTATCCTTGTTCCAGCGGGTTATTGAATCATGGCACTGTGAATCAGAAAGCCATTGAGTTGCCAATTGATTTAAAGGATGCCTTTTTGTCAGCAGCTCTTCTGCTTACAGTT
The DNA here is from genome assembly GCF_964035555.1 of Netta rufina. Lineage (NCBI taxonomy): Eukaryota > Metazoa > Chordata > Aves > Anseriformes > Anatidae > Netta > Netta rufina. The sequence continues at coordinate 35,040,501 of NC_140125.1, read as the reverse complement.
TGCAGCCTAACAGTCAAGCAGGCTGCACCATGACCTGTGTCTCCAAAGAGAAGGTAGAGGTGACTTTACGCCACCCTTGCAGTGTCCCTGGTGCTTTCTTGTCTTGTGTTCTGTACTGAGGGATGACACAGAGGTCTGATCAACACTGCTATGAGACAAAGTGGTGCCAGGAATACAGGACCATACAGATCTGTAGGGGCAGCTCAGGGCAGATCCTGGCATGCCTATACCTCCCCAACTCCCCCCTATTCCTTCACACTGCATGTCCAGGATAGCAGTGTATGTTGCAAGAGGCTAACTCATGGCAGCTTCTTCTACTCCATCTCTTGGAGTATTCCCTGTTTTTTTTCAGCCTGATTGCACAAGCAAGATATAGTGGCCAGAGGTGGAGCAGTGCTGATTTTAAGTCCCAAGCTGCTATGTCTGCTCATTACTCTCTGGTACTTCTGACAACCCTGCTGCCTCTTTCTGTTATGTTTTCCCATGGCTGGAAAACCATTTCTCTTCCCTTCAACAAATCATCTCCTTCCAGTTCCTCTAAATGGCTTGCTTCTTTTGTCTTTCCTTTCATCACCATCCTCCTCCGTGACATGGTCAGCTCCCTCCATCATGTCTGATCTCGCCTTGCCTGCTGGCATCTGCATAATCGATATGGAAGGCTCCGTGGGGAAAGAAGTCCGTCTTACATGCTGTTTGTCTGGCATCACATACACCTCTCGTGCTGTATCAGTGATTAACTAGCATTGGTCAAATGCAGGCGAGAGCACACCCTCTGGCTTCTGCCGCCTCCCTGACAGTGCTCCAGCTTCCCCCGAAGGAGTCATCCGAGGATGTGTGAGATGTGCTAGATAGATGGCTAGCTGGCAGTGCTACAGCCACCGCTCTGGAGAAGCTGCTCTGCAGGGGATGGGCTGTAAAGCTGAGTCACGGTTAGAAGGATGATGTTGAATTTCCCTTGCTGCATCACTGTGTAACAGGACCAAGATCTTTAGTGGCTGTTCTTTATTACTTTGCTGCATCAGGCTAAGGGAAAATGCTGGCTTTGATGAGTTGCCAAGTCCTTGCTGAATTATAATAACTACTAGAAACACCAGCAAGAGTGATTTAAGAAAGAGCAGGAATAGAAATATGTGCATATTAGGTCCTTAGCAATTTCAGCTGGCACTGACTGTGGCCGCTGGATATAAAGGGCCGTGAGGCAGGGGAAAGGGATCAGTTCTGCTTACAGAGGGTGTCTGTGTCCTGCAAACCACAGGGCTGTGCCCTAGGGAGGCAGCCAGCCTTAAGGGAGAGCCGGGAGCAGGCTGCAGGCCCCTGCCCTCAGGGAGGTGTCACGGCCCCTTTGCAGAGGGAGAATTGCTGGATGTGGTCTGGGGCAGCAGCAGCAGGACCCCCAGTGCTCCCAGTTGGACAGTGCCTGCCTCCCTCCTGGATCCTGTGCAGACACTGAACCACAGCCCTGCAGGCTCAGAGCCAAGACTGGCCCTTTCCAGCTCCCAGTGTCTGCCTCAAGGACAAGCCAAGGCAAGTCATGTATGACTTCAGGATGCTGCACGTGGCAAGGCTAATGTTGGAAGGCTGGGTGTTCACCTCTGTGCAGAACAAAAAAAAAAACAAAACACAACACACCAACAAAACAAAATAACAACAAAACACCCAAGCCCAGACATCCTTCCCTGCCAAGAGCCATGTTTTACTTACTGGTGCCTTGCAGGGGCTTGGCTACTCTGAGAGCCAACCCAGCGCCCGCTGCAGGACCAAATAAGAAGCCACAGCAAGGCATCCATGTGCAGCCCGAGCTCATGTCTAATGACAGCTGGGTGTCAGGTTGGCACAGGGACACAACTGGTCCAGTTGAGTGAGACTGAGCATCCTCACAGGATCAACCTCCTCTCACAGAGCAAGGTACTTGAAGAGCACCAGAAACGTCAGGGACTGATGTCTGGGGAATGTATTTTCTCATCTGGAACCCCATTATGTTGATGTAGCTGCAAGAAACATCTTATTTAGCATTGTACTATCGAAGCTAGGCATATAATCTCTTTTACATGAGACACAAGCAAGAGGCACATCTCAGAAGGCAATCTGATGTAAGAACATCTCATGGTGGTTGTGCAGCACTGTGGCTAAGTACCAGAGGGCACTTGGGTCAGGATGGAGCGTGTTTTACATCAGTAGTTATTCTGGGTCCTAGCACTGCAAGAATAATCCAGACACTTAGTGTTTCCAATTCATGCAAAGAAAGCTTTTCTGAGCCTCAGACAGCTCTCAGTCTGTCCATCCAACATATTCCTTTTGCTAATGTGTGTCTGCTCAGCAGCCAAAAGAAAAGCAAAATACATTTGTAGGGAGGGCAGGGGGCAGAAGGGAGAAATGTTATGAAATAAAAGATCAGAGGATCAAGAGCACTTTTGAGGCTCAAACATGCCACACACAAGCTCTGGGCCTGTGGTCAGCCGGAAAACATCAGTTTAAAATTCCACAATAGCCCTGGTATTTAATCCTTCTAATGCAAATTCCCTCCACCCCAGTCCTAGATCGGCACTACTACTGTGGTGGCACAACCCGAGCCTTTAAGCCCTTTTGAAGTATGCAAGAGTCCCTGTTTCTCAGCAGGAGGGCTGGGAAGCTATGTCAACAATGTCAAAAATGTTCCTGTGATTACTGTACCTTTCTGAGCAGAAACCAGGAGAGAAAGCAATTAATGCCTCCTAATCTTGCTCATAAATAAAACTTGTTCTCCATTGAAGCGTCATCCCCGTAGCCCCCTAATTAGAAGGGCTGTCTGTCACTTCCAGGCCTGCACCAGTGCAAGGAAGGACACCCGTTATCTCCCTCTGCCCAACACACGGGTTAGATGTAGACTTCTGCAAGCGAAGCCATGTCGGAAAGCAGCTGCAAGCAGCACCATGCACTTTTGTGATATTCTTCACGGTTCGGTTCCCAAAGCTGCCAGGTGTTGCAGGGCCTTGGGGTCCATCACAGGACCTAGGGCCTTGGGGTCCTGGCCAACCCCTGTGCCAAGCAGCTCTCATCCAAGGCGTACAAGGGGTGAGGTGAGGGGAAGGAGCCGGAAGGCGCAGATGTTGACACGCGATGGTGATGAGAGCTGCAGACCACTCCAAGTCAGACAGAGGGAGAGGCACGGTGTGTATCAGTGGGGAGTCCGGCCTTATCAGCAGGTGCAGTGCCAAGTATTTCCACCAGCCCCCCCTGCACGAGCTGGGGGACTTCCTATCAGCATCAGGAGCGAGACCGCAGGGAGCTGGGAGCAGTGCTCGCAGAGCAGCTCTCAGAGGACCTCCAAGTGTGTCTGGATCACGGCCTCTCTGGGCCTTGACACATGGATGCTTAGTCCTGAGATAAATACCTCAAGAGAGGGCAAACAGGGAGGTGGTGGGATGAACATGGGGCATGTGTAGGATGAGATGAGCTCATCCTACAGCTGAGTTCAGCACAGGATAACAGATCTATACTTTGCAAGGTCCATGCATGTGGGACAGTTGGGGTAGAAAGGGGCAAAGGAAGGGATGGGGAGGCTGGAGAGGAAGCACCCACAGTGGCTATGGTGCTGGTGGAGGTGGTGGTCCCCACCTGTGGGATCTCCAAGCATCTGCAGGACAGGCCTCACAGCTCTGCATGACAGATGAAGAAAAAGAGTCTCATCTGCACCTTTTTAGTCAACAACAACACCAAAACGAGCCACTGAAGTGCAACCCATCTCCGAGAGCCTTGTCCAAGACCTGAGCTCTCCCACTGCTCCCCAGCTCCAGCACCTGCGCAGCCACATGGAAGCCAGCCCAGATGGGAGAGGAGTGCTTGAGGCACTGCTTTCTCCGTGCCAAAATGGTGCTGCCAAGCCATTCCTGTGGCTGTACACTACCTTTGCTGAGCCCAAAATGCCTTGCAGGGAGGAGCACAGCTTTACTGGGAACACTGAGAGCTGGTCCCCACTCGCCCTCCCCACAGACCACCACTGAGGAGCTGTGGGACCCACCTGCTGCCAAGCACATGATCCTGCAAGAAACATTGGTCCTGTTTAACTTCAGCAACATAAAAATCCTACCCCTAATTGAGTGGGGGGAAAGCATTTCAGATCCCACACCACCCTGCAAGGCTTGCTCGCCCTGCGTGGAGCGGGGCACTGGGGCCTCAGGAATTTGTGATATAGCATTTCTCCCCCCTGTTGACTGCGCAGGACTGCAATGAAGCCAGGCTTGGCACTACCGTCCCCATCAGCAACTCTGCTAAGAGGAATTTGAGTTTTTATGACCACTGATAAGATTAAACTCTTTGTTGCAGCTGGTCGAGGCAGACGGCTTCGGGCCGCGTAAAGCCACTGCTGCAGGGGCAGAGCTGAGGCAGTTTGGTTGCTCTCCTTGGGAATTCCCACACTTGCAAATGTTTGGATTTTGTGTCAGCCACAGTCTTAACTCCACGCTTGCTGGTGCTTGCAAGGCCTAGACCTGTGGATGTAAAGAGCACTCCTCGCTGAGCTCTGCTGGCAACCAGAGCATCCCTCCACAATCATTCTCGACACTAGCTCTCAGACAGGTGTGTCCAATAAACTACATTTTATTCCATCCTAAACTCTCTGTTTTGCTCTTAGGTGCAACTGTTAATGCAATGACTGCTCTCTGGCAGATGCATGCCAACAGAGCACTGATTTACTTCCCCTTGGTGAGAAATGTGCATGGACCCTGCAAAGATCAGCTTTCCTGGGTTGTACTCAGTTGTCATCTCATCCTACACATGCCACCAACATCATCCTTCCTGTTCAAGGCCAGGCTAGATGGGGCTTTGGGCAACCTGGTCTGATGGGAGGTGTCCCTGCCCATGGCAGGGTGTAGGAACCAGGAGATGTTTAAGGTCCCTTCCAACCCAACCCATTCTGTGATTCTATGGTTCAAATACCTACCTTGTCCTCACAGCCCACCTGTGGAGCAGACGGTGGTCTCATTGGAGCAGGACAGAGGGAAAGGAGAAGTACTGTGTCAAGCTCATGCATCCCACTGAGAACCCAGCTGTTTCCTCACTCCGGGGTGCTGGGTGCTCAAGAACCAAATCAGGCTAGCTGAGGTCCCTCGTGCCCTTTCAGCCCGTGCCAAGGAGGTAGGGTATCCAGGGACAGGTGGGCAGCACTGTTTCCATTTTAAGAGAATTATTCACACTGAGCCCAACCTGCGGCTGCTTTCTGAGATTCCAGCCTGCCTGGCAAGCTGTAGGTAAGGCATGTCCTCTTCCACCGCAGCACCTTGTGAAATCAGGCAGTGCTGTTAGTTGCCTTTGCGGGCAGGAGGAGCAGGGAAGTCATGTTTGCCTTTGCAGATCGTGGCACAAGTGACTTGGCCCAGGCATTGCAGGGAGGCAGTAGCATAGCAAGGAGCTGACCCAGGCTTGCCTGTGCCTAGGGCAGGGCTGTAATCCCTGTCCATGCCCCTTGTGGCTCTGGTGACACCTCCAAGAAGCTGCAGGTGAACTGAGAACCTTGGTGCTGCATCCTGCCTGCAGAGTGCTTCAGAAAATCAGCAGCAGCGGGTGCAATTAATGAAGGGAAAAAAATAAAATGAAATATTGGCAGAGCAAGATGTGAGAACAGGGGCTACCCTCTGTCAAATAAAAAGCATAGGTGTCAGAATATCTTGCTCCCAGCCTCCTTGGTTCTAGTCCCACCTGCACAGGTGAAAATTAGGACACAACCCTATGACATTTGGATTTTACATCATTTAAAATGAGCATTCTTGGAAACAATGTGCAAAGCAGAGTCATGTCTCTGGCCTGCTCTTTGCCATGTAGGTGTGTTAGTCCAGGGTACAAAGCTGTCTCCATCCTGCAACGGGACTGCTCTGAGCCCCAGCTGGGCATTTAGGTGCTGCACAGAGTGTTCCCCATCACACGAAGTGTTGGTGCTGATGTTGAGCCTGGAGATGGGGTCACACTACAACCTGCTGGGCCTCAGCGATGTCATATTTCTGTGGGGCTGCCACCAGCAGAGGTCCTGAAATACCAGTTTTAATTAAAAGCTGTGTTTTCCATTATGCTGCACAGCTCGTACATGCTGACTACTGCTCTTTCACCTCACCGGGGCTAAGTCCACTCTCTAAAAATATGTCATGTGTCAGTCAGACAGAGCCCATGGGGGCTACAGCACTCACAAGCCAGAACTTGGCTAAAGCAGAGAAATCTCTAGGAAAAAAATGGAAGAGGACAGAGCGACAGTGGGGGCAGCGAGAGCAGGGGGGGAGCTGAGTGGAAATAAAGAGAAAAAGGAGATCTTGGAGGCAAGTGAGGGAAATGAAAGCAAAAAAAATGAGGTAGGCAAATATCTGTGGTAAAGAAACACCAGGTGCCTTCATTGGGATCAGCATATTTTAGGCATTGACTATGCCCAGAGCTCTCCTCCTGCCTCTTGCGAACATTGGTCCATGTAGAAAAGCCCAAGGAGGAGAGAAAAAGCACTGTTATGTTTGCTGTAGAGGGGAGAAATAGATAAATAAAAAGTTTATAGAATTACCTGAAGTCTCTCAAAGACTATTGGGTAGAACTGGCCTTCCAGTCAAGACCTTCTCCCAGCCTTTCTGACTCAGAGAAGTTCCCAGGTTTACCAAAAGATTTTGCAATCACTGATCTCCCTCCAGAGCCCAAGCTGCCCCTGATGTCCAAACCCACCCTTTCCAACGCAAGGCTGTCCCTCCTCAACAGCCTGTGCACAACCATGGTGCTTCCTGCCCTTTCTCTCTCTGCAGCCATGACTCCACTGGGATTTGTCCCTCCTGGTGACTTGGCACCATGGTCACTGAGGTTGCTGCAGGCAGGCTGCTTGCAGCGGCCAGCAAACTCAGGGAAGCATGTCTAGCCCATGTCTAGCTGGAGCTGAAGGGCTGGTGATGGAGGAACAACAGTCCATTCTCATTGTGCCAAATCCAGTCTCTGGGTCTGGCTTGCCACCGTCTATCTGGACGACTTTTTACAGAGGTGTGATGGCTTACAAGCATTCCCTCTGGCCCTCCTGATGTGGTTTACCACCCCAAGGACCATCATCTGCCCCAGAGAGCTTGGTTGGTGGTGCACCAGCGCGATGGCAGGATGGAGGAGGTTGAAGTCATTCGGACAACACTTGGTGCCCTGTGATTGTGGTGGCCATGACCCTGGGGAGGAGGCCACAAGCTCTGGTTGCCTGCTCACCCTCTCGCTGCTCAGGGAAGGAAAAGGTAGGGCTGTGCCGCCTTATCTCCCATCACCTGTAGATGGCTCTTTCATACTCTGGTAAGGCTGGAGCAAAGCTGCCTCAGCACAGCGCTCCTAAAAAGCTGCCAGTGATACCACTCCAGTGGCCTCCAAGAAGGAGGAAAGGGGAGGAAAATGACCCCCCTGTAACATCCAAAAATATGTTTGGCTCATGTGGAAGCAAGTAGGAAAGCTTAAATCCTGTGCCTGCCCTTTCTTCCGACTCCCCACACCTAAAACGAGTAGATGCTCGGCTTTCCCGCGGGGACGTCACGGAAGCAGAGCTGCTGGACGTGACCTCACGCGCTTGCCCTCCTGCCTGACAGCGGGACAGGGCTGCCAGGACACATGACTGCGGTAACACAAGATGAGAGCTATTTGCCCCGACTATATTAAGAACATTTCACAGGCTCCGGCTCTTGGTCCTCGCTGGGATCTGGTGTCAGCAGTTTTGAAAACACTCCTCTCTTCAACAGCAGTGGAAATTTGCAGGCTCCCCGTGAGACCCAGCACCCACAGGAGTGCCCAGAGTGCCAGAACAGGCTAAACATAGCACTGCTAATTTTGGAGAGGTTAGGTGATCAGATAAGGAGAGATGGGGCAGGAGGATAGGGAGAGAGTCAGCGGAGCTAGTAATGTTAGGCAGGGATTAAGAGGGAAGAGATTGTTAAAGGGTCTTGCTAATGGGCTCCAAAAGGAGCAGAGCTATTCAGCATCATTAGCTGCCTGCAGAAACCTGCTTTTCCCGCAGAGTTCCCAATGCTGCTTTGTGAGCCAGCTCCCAACACATGCAGAGTGCATCCACCTCTGATATCATGTAAGAATGCAGGATTCTGCATGGATGACCCACTCAATGCAGCGGGTTAAGTGACTGTTGCCACCGAGAGCAAAATTCACTGTACAAGTGAGTGGGAAACATCTTAGGATGTTTGCACTAAATGCCTAACTCTGCTGAAGTTCACACGACATCCCACAGCTCTGCTGGTGCAGTGTTCCTCAGCTGAGGAAGAACAAAGTCATCTGTTTTAGCTTAACCTATGGCCAAAGCTGGTTTGCCTTCAATGGACCAGCTTTGCACTGAAAGAGATGAAGGAGAGCTCACACGGACTAACCACCAGCCAGCAGGTAGTGACTGGCAGCTGGACTAAGTAATATATTCGCTGGCTTCATTTAAGACCACATAAGGGTCTTTGCCTTTCTCCAGAACAAATCAGTCACTGGAAGAGCCTAAATGAGCTCCTGAGGCTTAGACAGATGGTCTGTCACTGGAGACTGTTGTGTGTTGTCTGGGTGCAGGAATGGATCCTGTGCATCAGCATCTCACCGATGCTGGGCGAAGGGTGCAGCAGGTGACTGCTCACTACCTGCAGGTGAGGAGTCTGGCCATGGCTCAGTCCTGTGGCCATGTCTTGGAGCTCATGAAGCCATTACAACAAGCTGCACTTCAGAGTACCACAATTACAGCAACAGAGGAAGTGAGGAAATAGAGAAATTAAGAAATTAAGAAATTAAGTCACTGATTCAGTGACTGAAGAGGCAATATTTCTGCTGACAGAAACAGCTACGATGGCTGTCTAAAACGTGGGGGCTCTTGCCCCCCAGATCAGCTGCAAGTTCACAGCTTTGCGTCTTGTTCCCTTAGCTCGCTCCTGGGCCAAGACCAACTTCCCCAGCAGAATCTGCTGGGAGAGGAGAGGTTTGTAAGCCATCTGGCTTCTGACTGGCTCAAGTGCCAACTGAGTTCATGCTCTGGGCATGCCAGGAGGCAGCTTTCTTTGAACAAAAGGGAAAAGGGGGGGAGAGGGAAGCCCTCCCGAGGAGCTCCCACTCTGTGAAGAATTCCCAAATGGCCTCCCACTTTCACATGATTTGGGCATTCAGCGTGAGGACAAGTGAGCCCTGACAGAGCCCTGTCGCATGCTTCAGAGACAAAAATAAGTACTGGCTTCATTTCCGTGTTCCCTTATCACTAACCCCCTGGCTTCATCCTGGCTTTGGCCACTGAATAGCTCACTGTGCCAAGACTCTGGACTTAAGAAAGAAAAAATGTTTAAGAGCTGGGCAATGATGTTACCGTGTCTCACTAAGCCACCACAGATGGGATAAAAACTCATGAGACCCTCTGACTAGGGCTTGGTGGCTGCTAGCACAAAGCATGCAATTTCTATTATGTTAATCTGCAATTATTGTGCAATTGGAAGCCTACATTAGTGTGGCTGGGCATCATGTCACTTTGCAGATAGCTGATGAATGAATGTTAAAGAAGCAGGGAGAAGAGCAATCTGCCCTTGTGCACAATCCATGTGCTAACCAGATCATCATATGGTGTTGTTAGATGCAATACCCAAACAAATATTGTTCCTAGGTCCCTTCTGAGAAGAACCTTACTTTCTCATGAAATGGAAAACAGACCACAAAGTGAAACTTGGTGTTAACATCCATAGGAAATCATGAGTTGCATGGCCAATCCCCCTTTTTTGTGCCCTTTCTGAATCTACTCTGCAACAGTTGGATAAAATGTAAAAGTCGCTTTGGGATGTTCATTAACAAAGATCTGTCTTTTGTGCAGTTTTGGGAAGGCAAAGCTCCAGCCGTGTGGTCCTGCAATCAGCTGGCTCTTTGCACGTAGTGATTGTCGTACTACTTTTAAAGGTTTCTATCCGAGCATCCAGAACAGAATGTAACTTTGACTCCTTTTCCTCAGACTCTGACTCACTTATGGGCCCTTAGCACCCCGTTTCACTCATCAGGGCTACAGTAGCAAAGGTTAGAAGCTTAAGATCTTTAAAGACTCAGCCCCCAATTTAGACTGAGAACATATATTTCTCTCTGATGCAGAACTGGATGTTCCCTGTATGACTCCTCTACATAAAGCTCCAGTAATAGAACCCTCAAATCTAGCCAAACCTCTCAAGCATGTCCTGCCAATGCTCTTCCTTACTTTCCCTGCTGAAGAAGGGACTGGGCCTGGGGTTAGGAAGACTGCCCAGCCTTTTTGTGGTTTTACCTAGGTCACTCATTCTTGCAAAATTAATTTAAATGTTAGTTAATTAAACAAACAAACAAACAAAGCAACCTTTTTTTTCTAGCTCCAAAAAGAGCATGGTGTGAGCTTACTGCCTTCAGAGAGAGAGATGAACTCCAGGAGTGAGTTAGGCTGAATCTTCTTATTCACATGGTTGCTTCTCAAACAAACAAACAAACAAAAAACTATCCAAAGGAGGCTATTACCATATCTCATCTTCAGGTACACAAATTTTGCAGCCTGAGATTTAAAAGATATCCTCAGAGACACCTGCTCCTAACCCCACATTCCCATAGGTATTTTCCCTTAAGTTAGACTCCCGTGCTTCTTGCGGTTTGTTTTTAAATATGCCCCATGATAAGGCTTTCCATACCTCTGCCACATGTAAGCATATGATCATTTCATGCCAAGTCTTCCCATGTGGCTGGCAGCAGCAGGGCAGTACAAGCAAAGAACAGCACCAAACAGATCAGTTTATCACAGCAGCTCTGGCTGGATGATGCTTGCTGCAGGGAGAGCAGGCACGGCATTTCTGCACAGGTGTGATTGCTGTGCTCAGGTGTCTGTGCTCAGGGCTCTGCAAATGTTCACATACCTGCCTGCTTTCCTTTTTTTTTTTTCCTGGTGTGAACGTGGTTTTGGTGCATGGGAAGGCCTGTGCCTGGAAGTTTGTACATGTGGCAGCAGAACCTCGCGTGTGCTTGTCTCAGCTCATGACAAAGAATCAAGTTTGATTAAAGCTCGTCTTAACATTTGAGAGCACATTTTCCTGGATATGTTAAACTGTGGTCAAACATCATCCACATGCTTTGCAGTGGTCTCATTAGAAACAAGTCAGAAATGATGAAAGTTTTGAGCTAGAGTGAGGGTGTGTCAGGCCTTTGGATCTGGGTGTGTAAACAAGGGCACAACAGATTTTGTGAGTATAAACTCTGCAGACCTATAAGACTAAACTCCTGTGACATATTTATGTTTCCTCATACACAAATCACATTGACTCTCACACTCCCCTATCACGCGGAGTCACCGGACTTCAAACGAAGTGGAGGAGGCAGCTGGATTCACTAAACAACATCTTGGGCACTGTGAAAGTGTGCCAGATAATAAGGGGAGAATCGCAATTAAAATGTCAAACTGTATCACATTTCCATAACAAAGTCAGAGAGGATTTCCCTCTCTGTGCCTTTCCTTTCTGTTTAACTTGTTTAGGGAGCTGAGACTGCTCTTTCCATGCTGTGGTTTTCAACCCCTGCAAGACATACGAAGTATATTGTTCTTGCAGTATTTGCTTCCTTCATGAGATAATTTGTTGAATACTTGAGCAAAACTGTGTAACAGAAGGAGCTGAAGCTGTCTCAGAGGAAACTATTTAAATCTTCCTGCTCAGCACGAAGCCTTCTTACAGAGCTCTGCTCTTTGCTCTGCACTAATAATACCCCCACTTTGTTCTCATGATCTTGAAGGACTTTCCATCTCTGCTGCACTCTTACAAGGTATATAATGCTGATTTGTGCATGCAGCAGCTAAGGAAAATTTTAATGTGAAATCCAAGGTTATGTAGACAAATGCTCTATGTTATGGCAAAGGTTCTCTTCAACCTTGGCACACTGACTGCAGGCAAAAGCTTGAAGCCATGCTAGATTTGTCCAAAGACTCAGATAAAAATGGGAACTTCAGGTGTTTGGCAGTGATAAGAACTGCTTTGGACCTAAAAATAAATGTCTCTATCAATTGCCCCTCTCCAACTCACCTGGAAATCATTCAGTGACTTGCCAGAGAGGGAAGAATTAAAGAACTAGACCCTAAAAAATAATGAAAAATTTCGACATGGACCAAATATCTACTTGGGGAAAAAGTGCTTCCCAGACAGATTTTACTGCAAGTTCTTAATTGAGTGGCCATTTACACAGAGTCTTGAGGCTATTAGTGCTATGAGCATTATCAAATATCATTTAGTGTTTGCTGTAACATTTAACGTGCAACTGGGAACCAAGATGGAAGCTGGTTCCCTTACCAGCTGGCTCTTGTCCCCTTGAAGAATATCTCTAGCTCTGAGCTAGCCCTTCCCAACCTCCATAAACACATCCCCTGCTTTTATACACTGTAATAAAGGAGGCCTCGCTCTGTTTTGCCTGGCTGTGGCTGCCCTGGCCTTGCACAGGCACATCCAGCAGCTGGGCGTGAGCTTGAACTCTGGGATTCCTGCCGCAGCACCATCTGTGGAGGAAAGGGTGTGGAAACAGATGCTACCGGATGATGTCTGAAGCCACCCGAGCTGCTTCCCAGCTAGGAGGCCCCGGGCAGAGAGCAGCCAGACATCCCAAAGGCCGTGGACCTGCTGAGCAGAGTGCCACTGAAGAGGTGTCAGTGTGGTCTTTCTTACTCATGGAGCAAAACTGGAAGGAGGCTGCAGGCCTTTTCTTGGAAGAAGGCTGTGGAGTCCCTCTGAGGGTGACATAGCACCAGGACCTAGCAACTTCTTCTCTAAAAACCTTCCCCTACCTGCCACCGAGGGAACAGAGCACACAGAAGAAGAATGGCCTGTTCAGGAAGAGGAACCAAGTCTCTCCATGCTGTTTGTATGGATATCCTGCTGTGGAGAGACTTTTTTGGCATCTTGTGAGCTCAGCTACTCAGCCCAAAGGGAGAGGAAATGGTTAAAATGGTTGTGAGCCCCTCTGTTCTGCTTTCATTTCAGTGTTGCAATGAACTTACTTTAAAGATCAATAAGCTCTGCATAAATTAAACTTGAACAGGCAACTGTTCCATTCTCACCTTCTCTGGTTTTCCCTCCACCTTCCCTGTACACACCACCTCTCTGTCTTGCCCCATCCATTCTGGCTTTCCACCCCTCTCTAAAGCAATTCAGTGTCCCCCCCATTTTTATGGACTTCCTACACTGAGTCCAGCCCCCTGTTCACAGATAACTGTCTCACAAGGGACACTTCTTTTTGCAAATTATGAACTCAAGGCATCTCCTGAAGGGCCCCACAACTACATGTAAAGAGTTGGTGACTGTAACTCTCAGAGCAGATCCATGGAAGCCGAGGGGACAAAACCCCTTGCCCTGCACGGTGCATGTTCCCACGCTCACGTCTGACCACATATCAATAACCACACAGCTGGAGCAGCCCTGGAGCTGGCTGGCGTGACAGGACCTGCTTCTTCATCAGGACCTGAATCCCACGCCAGGCTTGTCCTTTCCTCCCCTCTGCAGCTGTGAGGCTCGCAGCCCCTCCAGCTGAAGTTACACCTTCCTCCTTTCAAAGCCAGGTCATGCCGAAACCTCCCGCTTAGCTCCTGCCGGTGGCTGTGTCTCCCTGCAGCACTCCTGGCCAGGACATCTGTTGTACTGTGTCCTGCAGTACCTCGTGAGTCATCTCCATTCTCTCGTATGACTGCAGGCACAGAAACGCTGGGCTGCGAATTGGCTGGTTTGGGCCGGTGAGCTTCACAGAGAGATGTGTCACTCCCCTCCTGTGGGAAGTTCCTATAATGCCTAACAGAAAAACATTACCCTGCCTGTGCCTGACAATTGCTCGGGCAGGTGGCGTGTGCTGGCCCTGCTGCTCCTTGTGCTGAACTCAATCATTTTGCAGTTACCTTGTGTTCCACCCATCTGTTAGCTCCATCCACCTTTTGGTTGCCTCCAGTCAAGCATTTCTGGACTTCATTTTGTACTTCATCTTTCACCACATCCCAAGCTCTATCCCTACCCTCAGAACAAATGAGCAATTCCCATTCTCTTACACTCAGAGCTGGGCTCTTCCCATGGCAGTGCATCATGAGCTCGTCCCTGCCTGAGCAATGCCATTTCCAAGCTGCACGGAGCTGGTGGCAGAGGTGGGAACTCCAGCCCGACCTCCCCTGTCCTGCTGTGGGTTCAAGAAGAGTGCTCACCCCCCGAGCACCCAAGCACCCCTGAGGTCCTGAATGCAGGAGGTGGAGGCCGTGCCGTCCCCACATGTCTGCAGACACCCAGGCTGGCTCTGCAGCTCAAGGTCACCCAGGGAAGCTGAAGGAAAGGAGGCAACTGGACCTGGGCCACTGAGGTGCCCGGGTAGCACCGCTGCCACTCTGCGGGTGAAATATTTCCCACCATCTGCGCCGCCTTCCTAGAAACAGGGAGGTAACTCCTGCCCTAGCTGGCTGCCAGGCACTGACTTTTCTCTGCTCTCGTTTCTCATGGAGTCAATGCAGAGAAGGACGGCTCTGAGGCCTCCCTGGACTGTGCGCCGGTCTCCCAGGAGACCTCGGCACCGTTCTGGGTAAAGGCTTTGTTCTCTCGTCTCTGCCCCTGAGAGAGGGCCAGGGCCTCTCTGCTGCAGGTGAAACTCCAGAGCTGCTGCCAGTCACTCCTGCTGGGGCACCAGTGCTCCCCAGAGCCACCAGTGCCTGCCCAGTTGGAGCCCACTGGGGCTGGGCTGTCAGGAGCCACATCTCCCCGACACATGGCACCTTGGCTGGACACCTCCCTGGATAATGCACCTCCACTCCCCACCTGCAGTCACAGCCCTAGAGTTGTGGAAGGGTGTTCCAAAAGCCTCCTTTTCAGAAAAAATAAAAAATAAAAAGAAAAAATAAAAAGGGAGAAGAGGCATAGAGAAAGAATATCCCCCTTGTTTACTTCATTCTTCAGCAGGTAACCTTGTGATTCTGTGCTATTTTGGTGCCGACATTCCTGGGAGCTTACCGTAATGAGAAGCAAACACTACAAACGAAAATAACAGCATGAACCTAAGCACCAGTCCTGGATTCCCACCTAGAGATTGACTCATCTCCAAGGGCCGCTTTGAGATTCAGCATGACCCATGAGGAATTAATAGGGTGCTAGTGAGGAAGGGACGGACAAATGGGCTCCAAACGGTGCAAAAGGCTGCGAATCCCACATGCCGTTGCCCTGGCGTGGTCCCTCTTAGCCTGATGTTAAGCCTGCTGCAAAGCAGGACTGCACGCTATGTCCAAAAGCATGATCCCACCCTGCGGTTTTTAACTCTCTAGTGCTTTGCATGGCATCACCTTTAGCCGCATGCTGCAGCAGCCACTTCAGTTATGTTGCCAGAGTCCTGCAGTGTCAGGGAGTGAAGACACTGAGCAAACACACCGAGGAGCAGCAGGCATGTGGTACAGAGGTACAGCCCTCCCGTGAGACCTTATATCCTACCTGGTCCATCAGCGGTTGTCTCCCAGATGCCCCCCACCCCTATAGCTTTTGCTAACAGGATTTTCTCTCCCTTCAGACTTATGGTAATAATAACACACTTCAGTACGGTCACTCTAGATGGAAACCTGTCTGCAGCCTCTGAGCTTGAATTGCATGAATATCTGGATGTTGCTTTGGGAGAGGGCAGCCCCTGCACAAGGTTTTCTGTTACAAAACCAGCCCTGCCATGGTTATAGGGAAAGGAAGATGTATTTCTTCCCTTGTGAAACTTGGTGACATTGGGCTGAGCACAAAGCAGAGGCAGACTTTCTTTTTAACGTCCATCCTGGAAAATGCTGCGCCGCATCCAGCCTCTAGCCCTGCTGCCTCTCCCGCGATGCAGTTATATAATGCAACCCGAGCTGCCAAGGGACTCGGTCTGAATTCACCTGATTAAATTATTAGCCTCATGTCCTGGCAAACATTTCACCAGGACGCCTCGCAAGCTAGATAAATCTAGTGCCAGGTTTCAGGTGTCGGAGCAACAGGAAAGCATCGCCCGTGTTGGAGCGTCCGCTCCCGCAGCGGAAGAGCCCTAAGCCCATGGGAGCATAACAGCTGCACGTCACTGCTGCCTGTCAACGCTGCTGCCACCAGCCTCGTGCAATGTCACTTGTCCCCAGGGCTGCCAGGCCCCCCGTGTCCTGCAGGCTGCCCCCTCATGTGTTGTAGGGACCCCGTGCTCAGCTCATGCCTTCGGCCGTGGCTGCGTTCCCCAGGGCACAGCGGGTGCTGGGAAATCTCTCAGATTAGAAACTGGCTCTTGGGTGCCTGTGAAGCTTTGGATACCACGTGGCTGCTTTGGAGAAGCTCCAGGGGTATTGCAAGAGTGGAGGACTCATAGTGGCCTTCCCAATGAAGATGGAGCAGGCAATGGCATAGAGGAATTGAAGAGAAAAGTCCACCAAGGTTTCCTCTGTGAAGCCCACTCTCAAGAACAGCCCTGGGAAGTGGTCAAGGGGAGCCGAGCAGGCTTCATGCCATCACCTGGCTGCCCCTGCTACTCTGCCGGATCACCTGGCAATGCTGGCGGGAGCATTAGGTCATAACCCAGCAAACCAGAACTGCCAGAAATCAGGGGGGCAATCTGTGCTGGGCAGACTTTACAAAGCTGGCTTCAATCTCTGTGTGCCCATGAGGATGGATCCATATCTAAAAGGTTCATCTAATGCAAAAGGACATTTAGAAAGAAACAGCCCAGGGTAATACAATTGTTGTTGATTACCCACAGGTGTGACAGGGCTGCAGAAGGCAGGAAATACATTTTTCTGACTAAGAGATACCTGGAGGTTTGCCTGCGATGAGCTTTGTATTCATTTCACTTGCTCTAAGTGTACTCAGTGGAGACAGATGTGCTGTTTTGTAAAAGGTTTTCCAGCTCCCAAGCAACCCAATGACTGAGTACACTCAGCAATCAATGTTACAAGCACTGCTTATTCTACACCCTGGTGCACTGCCAGGATCCCACACAGATCAACCTGACCTAGCTGAGGAAATCATTGAGAAATAAGAGAGAGAGAGGGAGAGGGGGAGAGAGAGAGGAAAAAAAAAGAAATCCCCAAATCCCCAGAAACACAATGTTAAACCCTCCCACCTGATCTGCAAAGCAAAAGCCAGCCCAGACCAAATATAAACCAAGGCTGCACAGCCAAAACAACCAGACTGTAGAAGGTCAGACAATCTCAGAAGAGCATATCGCAGCGGGGCAGACGTGCCCGCAGCCAGCTCACACAGGGGAGGAGGAAGGCTGTCTCCCCGCACGCACCCCTCGGGGATCCTCTCGAACTCTGCTCCTCCAGGAAACCACAGGGATGGCTAGCCTGGAGGAAGCCCAGCAGCTCTCAGCTGGCATCCCCATGCCTGGCAGCGGCCAGCCCAGAGGCAACACCGGCTCTGCTCCTCCACTGCCCATGCTTGGGTGGCACTGCAGTTTGTAGGATCTATGGGTCCTACAAAGGTGGAGTGAAGGAAGGACCCCAGCAGGCTGACACCTGCAGCAGGAGGACTTTAATGTTGTTGTTGAGTTCTTACTCACATAACACGTCTGATCCCTTTTAATCTTACTAAGCTAATAGTAAATCCTGCTACAGCAAATGCCCCAGCACAGCCAAAAGTCTTTTCTCTTGTTCAAGTGTTGCTGTTTACTATTTTTTTTTCTTTTCTCCTAAGTCCTAAGATAAAGCTGTCCCCTTCTCACACTGGCAGGAGCAAAAGCAAACACATTTCTAATGAGGAGGCTGGAAAGTTCTTCCTGGGGTGACTGGACTTGCAATATGTTTATGCTTTGTAAAGATGGGATTACTTGTCATGGTGCTGGTCAAATGGTCGAGGGTGCCAACACCTTCTGACATGTCTGCATGGGTAGGAAGCTCAAGGGTTTAGCAGTCACTGCTGGCCTCAGCTTCAGCCCAGACCTCAGTAGAAAGTCCTTCTAAATATGTACCCCCCATCGATGCTACTCAATAACCAGAGGTCATCCTCACCCCGAGTGTCCCAGGTATCCCCCTGATGCTCTTCCCATGGAAACTGCCACAGGGTATAGTTATTTCAGACCAGCTGGTGACACCGTCTTTCAAACGACCTTCAGGCTGCAAGGAGTCTGCTTTTCCCTAACTCCACTTTTGGCAACCTCTCTGCTACGTGACGTATCTGTGTGTGTTAAAGTTAACCTTGAAACCACGGCTGAGCGGCCAGGCTCCCAAGACCATCGCCTCCAGGAGCTCCGTCAATCCTGTGCTCCCCACCTGTGTTGTGGATAGGACTTCACAAGCATTGCAGCAGCTGGAAATTGCTTTCTCTTCAGGCACGTTTTTATCTTTCTTATGTTTTTGGATTCCAGTACCACCTTGAAAGACTTCAGCTGCCTGTCCGAAAGGGAGGATTAAGGCTGGAGCTCATAATTTGAACTCCATTCCTTGCCAGCCCAGCTGAATATCTCAGCTGTTCTTCACCAGATAATGCACTTCCCTTTCATTTCATACAAAGATGTTTAGCCTATGGTGTTTACAGTCATATGTTATCCGTACCAGGACAACGCTGAAGGGAGCATCCCTCATATAATGATAACCCCTGCATATCTTAGAAACACTGAGGTTTTCCACCTTGTGTTCCTGGACAAATTCCTGCCCAGAGCTTGTGTACTTGCTCTGCGCCGCAGTAAAAGCATGTGGGACCATCACAGCACAGCTGGATTTTAGAAAATCATCCCTCAGATGCAGGACGCTCAGCCTGTGTTCTTCCTGTTTTGGGCAAGGACCTGAAAACTGCCCAAGAGAAAACAAACAGGTTGATTAAGGAGTTTTGCAGCTTCTCAGAGAGGATGTTACCCAGCTGTCCTACAGGACCCTGACACAGAAACCTCTCTCCTGCCACCTCCCCAGGCTCCTCTGTCATTCACACAAGCCTTGATGCAGGGTGGCTGCAAGCCTTGATGCGTGATGGATGTTTGTCTTCTCACACCATGATTATAAAATCCCAGTCATGGACACTTGTGAGGGATATTATGGTGGTTATTTGGTGAGCCCACATCCACCAGCTGCTTGAATCCATCACTATAGATGGTATAGCTCTTAGAGCTAATGAGAAAGTCCTGCTGATGTGCTGCTATTCTGCCTTGAAGGCTGTGTTCACATGGGATGGAGGACCAAGGTACCAGCAGCCTCAGATGTGCTTTGGGATGTCCATGTACTGAACTCTTGGAAGTGCACTCACAGACCCAGTGCCTGGTGTTTGTGTGAACAGCTCTCAACTAAATATTGTCAACTGCCACAATATTTCCCATTTATCTTGTTGCAGTGGGTGCAGAAATCAGGTGCTTGTTCAAGAATCACTTCTTTTATTTAAAGGTGCAGGGGGTGAAAAGGAGAAGGCTGCTCTACCTCAGATGGCAACTGATGAAAACTGAGCCCTGCAGGCAAATACCACTTCTGGGCCATCAGGGGGGTTATAACTTGTTATTTTAAAGACAAGTTTGCTTGCTTTATAGCAGAAATCTCAGGGTAGATGTTTCTGAGCAGCTTACAGCCAGTGAATTGAAATAATCTAACTCAGACTGGAAATGAAACATGACCTCAAATATACCCCAGGTGATAATCCAAGGGGAAAGCGAATTGAAACGTAGGAGTTGATAAAAAGTGAGTGTACCCACATTTGTACAATATGTAGCAGGTTGTGCCCTGCACTTGTTTTGGGACTAGTTACTAAAACAACAATAATGCGAGGGAACAAAAAAAAAAAAAAAAGGTGTGCCAAAGAACAGAGAAAGGGTGTGAGTAGCTGCACTTTTCTAGCACCAGTACTTTAGCCAGCAGGAACTCTTCCAAAGGGATGGCTTAACTCCATGCCATTACTTTATGCTTTGCAAATATTTGCCTTTGAAAATGACAGTATTTGTGGGTACTTGCAATTTTCTTTGACAGCTGCTACCAGTAGCTTTCCATAGAAAAACAAACTGGGGAAATGTAATTTCCTGAGGAAATTTCCATGAAAATGTTGCAGGTAAAACGTGGCTAATTTAGTAGGGGACTGTTACCTTTTGCACCATAAAAAATATCTTGCTTCAGTGAAATTAATTTCCACATAGGCAGACTGGCTTCCTTTCTTACATTAAAATTATGGCAAGGGGGAAAAAAATCAACAAAACCACACACAACAAAAACAAATTAACAACAGAGAAATGTTCTGCTTTATGAAAATACCTCCCAAAAATACAATTGTCCTCATTTGTCCCCTAGAAGGACAGCCATGAGAATGGGCTCTTTCCCCCAACAACCACACGGACCTTGGGAGTGGGGAGGCAAACCTGTCAGGAACAGAGAGTTGTGATATGTGCTCTTTCCTTTATTTGAAAGGATAAAAAAGGAACTGGGACACTACTAGCTTCTGCCAGATGAAAAGCGCCAAGAACTTTTCAGGAGCTTTAGAACTGGCAACTATGACCAAAACGTTCAAAATGACATTTGGAGATCATTAGAGTAATAGCAAGAAGAAAGACCATAATGAATGATGATCTAGTTAATGGGTTTCATGTACTGAATAAATAAAAGAACAAATAGGCACAGAACAAAACCTGATGTGTCTCTCACATATAAGAGCTGAAAAACTTGATTCAGCACTAATCCAAGTAATTACAATAAGGTCAGGGAGAAATGCATAGCCTTTTGCAAGGTATTAAGCTGACAGATTTGAAGAGGAGAGGCGGGCAGACAGGGCTGGGTTGTAAATGTGCATGTCTCCAGGCTCACAAGAGCATTGCCCTAGGCTTTCTGGCTTTGCACTGTAGTCCCCTCTCACTGGAGGGTGGGATCTCTGGAGGAAACAGTGGGTGACACCTAAAAGTGGGGCTGCTTTACCCTTTCTAATACCATAAAATCCCTCCACCTCGCCGCTTCTAATGCTCTTCACCTGAAAATAGAGCCAGTGCAGGTCTTTGCCCTCACCCTGCCACTACTTTGCCGTGCCATAAAGCCTGCAGTGGTGGTGAAAGCCAAGGTAAAAGTGAAATCCTCCCTGATCCTAACTCAGCACTGGAGTCAAACCAGAGGCTCCAGGCTCTGGGATGCTCCTGTCATCCCCCACTTCTTTTTCTTTGTATATCTCTGGCCCAAAGGCTGCTCTTAGGGCAGCACACGGTGCTGGGCTATGGCAGTGCTGGTAGCCATGGCAGTGCTGCATTTCTGCCAGTGGGCACTGAAGTTACCACTGTCTTATGGCACTCCAAATACCACCTTGTCCCCTCTCTGTGCAGCTCAGCAAAGCTGCAGAATCACAAACCCACAGCATGGTGGAGCTGGGCAGGAACCTCTGGAGGTGGTCCAGTCCAGCCTCCTGCTCACAGCAGGTTGTTCAGGGCCGTGTCCAGATGGGTTTTGAGCATCTCCCATGATGAATGGAAACTCCATAAACCCTTATGGTCAACATGTTTCCACCTTTCTCTCTCTTTGACAAATCCAAACATTTTCAGCCCCAGGCTTTCAAGCCTAATCACTGAGAATCACTGAACTAAGGCAGCTCCGATGCCAGTGTGACAGCAAGAGAAGACTGAGGACCCACATGCAAATGCTAAACCCCCATCTATATAAAGAGCAGTGAGAGCACAGATTACCCCACAACGTGGGAGTCGTGCCCATGTACACCCCGACAGGGAGAAAGCCTCAAGGTCACAACAGCAGGGGCTGACGTAAGGCTGTAACCTTGGCAGGGTGGGAGAGGGGGAGAGGAGCGTTTCCACTTCGTGGAATAAATAGTACCCAAGGCTTCCCTGATAAGAGGGGCTGTATCAATAGACAACTTTATTCAGAAGGTTAATGAATTGATCTGATCATTCCTGAGATCATCTATTAGTTCAGTGCTTGCTCATGACAGGGAGCTGCCCCTGAGCATACGCTGCACATCAGCGAGTCGACTGTGCAAAGAAAGGCAGACGCATGCCCACAGAGAAAGAAAGCCTGAAGCAAAGCCTGACACTGAACAGCTGGACAGCAGCACTTCATAATGGAAGGCACGTTTTGAAAGCTGTGTTATCCAAATAAAACAGCAGAGGAGATTTAGGGAGATGAGAAGGACATGTGGCGAAGATGTAAGAGCTACCATCTTATTCTTTCCCAAAATAGTCCATAAATATTCCACGGGACCCTTTGTGACAGCAGAGGGGTGTGAGCCTGATTTTTATCCAAAACAGAACATCTCAGATACAATGAGAGCGGGAACTTGGTACCAGCCTGGAGGAAAAATGCCTGCAGTTGGAGCCCTCCCCGTGCCTTCTGCAGTTTTCCCAGCCCCTACCCCCTGCATTAGGGGAAGCTCCCTGCATCAGGGATGCAGCCCTGCAGGGTCAGTGGCCACCAGCGCTCACCAGCCTTGTAAAATCCCCCATCCCACTCGGCTCTAATTGGCACCCCGGTTAGGAGGCTTATCAAAGGGCTGGGTCATAAGGGCTGACTTCTCCCCTTGTTCCTGGAAGCGACCCCGCTGATCCGAGGCTGAGGCAGGGTGACAGGTCGCTGTAGTGGAAGATGGAGCTGCCCCTCCTCGTGCTGTAGCACTGTGAGAGATAACGCAGGTCTCCTGGGCTGTCTGTTCAGTATGATGTGCTGCCAGCGCTGCAACAAAAGCAATAAACACAGAATCCCTGTTAAAAAAAATAAAAATACATTGTGGGGAATCATCAGCAGGGTTAGGAGTTGCCTCTCTGTCTGAGGGGTGCCTGTGGCTTTACAAGAATGGTTACTCCATAGTTATTTACTGGTATTATCAACGTGCACAGGGGAGGTTAAGGCAGGGGTTTGCCTGAACCATACCAGAGTCCAGGCAGTTAGCTAGTGTGTCTTCAAGTCTACCATTTCTTTGGCCTAAGCATAATTTCTGCCAACCACACAGACACAGAAAAATGCAATTTCAGTGCAATACACCTGGGGACCCCAGGAAGGCTTCTTAAGGCAGCACGGTAGGTGGTTTGGTGTGACCAGTCCTCATTCTGACAGCCTGTCCTTTGCTTTGGGAGCACTGGTGTTGAACGTTAGAGCTTGACTGAATACAGCCACAACTCTGTTCACGAGCACTGCATTTAAACCTGAACAGCTGTCATGTTTGGTCTTGTTTAGAGCCCTTATATATAGTTATAGCAGGCATTTACACCAAAGTTGGATGGTTCAGCTCTCCATTCAGCTACTGAGATCCATGCTCCTGTTGGACACTGCATCGGCTGGGGGTGTGGGTTCACTCAGTCCTCCTCCCCTCGCTCTCAGACTGAAAGCCCCATTGCCTGGTGTGAAAGCCTCATTGTCCAGGTCATTTATAAAACAGAATGGGCATGGAGAATCCATCCGACGGTATTCTGCTCAACAGCGGCAGATCTGACAAAACCCCTCGGCAGTGTCAGCTGGGGCTAGATAAAAGCACCTGGTAAGCTCATCAGCCATAGGGTTGTAAGGTCAAGGAGGAGATAATCCCTCTGAGCCATGTCAATGGAACAAGCTTATTTCCAAGCTCTCCCATTCAGTGGCAGGGTCAGACCAACACCGGCAAGGAAGAGTATTCCCACTCATCCTCACTGCCCAGTGCATCTTGAGATCAGATTCGGGCTCAGCCAAAGAGATGCCACAAAAAAAAAAAAAAAAAAAAAAAAAAAAAAAAAAGCTGTGTCCTGCTCTTAAGGGTTTTATCATCTCTTCTGGAGATTTCAAAAGAGAGTGTGCCACATGAAAACAGGTTTACCGCTGACTCCCGTTGGAGTCACGCAGAACAGCGTGTCCCACTGCATCTTCCTGCCTTCAGGGCCAGTCTTCCTCCGAAGGCAGGTCTGAGATTTGCTGGTTTGTGAAATATAATCAGGACATTTCCATGCTGTCCCTGTCATGCAGCCTTGAGTTCAGGGACGTCTTGAATTCTGTGCTTGATTTGCCCTGCTTTGATGTCCCACGTCGGGGGCGTTGATTAGAACAGTGAAAGTAATTGAAGCTGCCCTTTGGTTTAGAATATTATTCATCCCTTCAGCCAGTTTAATGCATTGCTTTCACAGTCCTTTCTCCTCCTCTACAAAATGCAGCACTACCCTGAAAAGAAGTAAAAATGGCTTCTGATTTCAAAGATTTCATCTCTTAGCCAAAAGATAAAATAAAATCCTCAGGCTGGCATAGGCCAACAGCTTCAAGAAGAGGTGCAGCATCCCTTGCATGCCCAGTCAAAACAATTGGGCAGTAAACTTAGTGAACTACATTCAGAGATGGCTCTTGAGGGATATTATGTCACTGTGGCAGAGGAAGAAGGTGGAGGTGGCACTGGGATCTCCTCATTTTTCAATCTAGTCCCACATCAGCTCTGTCCTCCCAGCTGTGTTGACTGTGAGCTCAGTCAGGAGCCCTGGGTTCTGCAGCAAAATCCTGCTCCAAAAGGCTACCCATTATTTGCCCCAACTACCTGAAATTCTGCTTCATGCCTATTGTGCAGACATCAGATACTGCTTTTCCTCCTAAACCAGGCTGTGCTGTTTTGAGGTTCTCCTGCACAATTTCTCACTGGGAATCAGGTAGATACGGGAGAGGATGCATTTGTTTCATCTCTGGAGCTGCATGGAGAAATGGTTTTCAGCCTGGAAGCCTCACTGGAAAATAATTTAGATTCAGAGGGAAACAAATGTAAATTTTTGGAGGTTTAACTCACACGGGGAGGGGGGAATCAGTCTCATTGTTTTCAGTTGACACAAAATGTTCCTTGAGATCCAAAATGAAATATTTCACTATGGACACATGCAAACAAAAGCAAAGGGGGGGTGAGTTATGCAACTGCGGGCAGAAGGAGCAGTTATTGACATCCCATCCTTTTATCTCTTATGGAGGGGGCAATAAGAGAAACCAGCCTCCAAAACCCCTGCAGCCTGCTGCAAGGCCTGGTTAGGCTGAAGCCCCTGCCTGCAGTCAGGCAGCTGACCTAAACATGGGGCTCCTTGCCCAGGAGTCCCAGCCTCTAAGGGGTCCTGGGACGGGCACTTCTGCACTTCTCTGCCTTTCCTTCTCATTTAAATAATTATTGGGTCAGGAAACATCCCTCGCCAGCCTGCTGGATTAGGGTATTGTTCTGGGATTTGGGGTGCTCACATTCCTTTCCCTGTGGAAAGACTATGTTCTTTAGGTCATAAGCACCCAGAGGAGAGGGGGAAATGACAGCTGCTCTCACACCCTGGGTAGGGTTGCTCTGTCCCTGATACCTACAGCCATGCTCCAGGCAGTGAGGAGACAGGGCTGCACCGTCACATGTGGGGTACAACTCTATACTACACTCTTGAGACTGGATGCAATGATACAATCTGAACAGCACTATTTCATCTTGCAGATTTGTGAAGCTAATCCCATTATGATTTTTTCTCAGCTAGCATCATTCAGGAAATGCAGTACTAATGTGTGAATAGCTTCAGGACAACTAAAACCACATTTCCAGAGACTGTATTATTCTCTGGAAAAATAATGATTGTTCAGGTCTATTCATGAGTAGACACTTGCAGAATTAGTTCCATATATCTGGGAATGGACCATTTCAATCTCTCTCTTTTGAAACAGAGCAATTGTTGGTTATAAATAATAATAATAAAATAATAGACCAGGAAAATAGGATGAGACTCAACTGGAAGTTCTTAGAATGTAATGAAGAAAATGCTATTCACATTGGTGCCAGTATCATTGATATTAAGTAAAACACAACTTGATTCAACAAGCTTTTTCCTGATTCTATTATATTTGCCCCTGGTTTTGCTTATGCAAAGAGGATGTACTGCCTGCTATAGAACTGCCTTTGCCTGTGCTGTATTGTTAAAGGGAACCCACTCAGCCTGTGTTTTGGGACCCATGCTGTGCTCCATGAGGCAAAGAGCAGGACATGTGCTTGGCAAAGTACAGGCTTTGTCCTCAGAAAGCTCCCAGGCCAAGTTAGAACCAGCTGCAGCAGGTGGCAGAGCATGGAGCAGGCAGTTTGTGACGGGCTAGGAGGAAGAAGCTAAGTGTGGGGACCTCAGATAGCCTCCAGTATGAGAAGCCTGGGTGTGTCAGATCCACAAATCTCCTTGCTCCTAAGGGAACTGAGCTGTGGTAATAGAATGTGGAACTCTATCCAGAGAACCACTAAAATGCAAGAGGTGTGAAAGGAAAAAGAGTTTTGAGTTAAGGAGGAAATAGGGCAATTAAACTTGGATGAGAGCATGAGAAGAGGAAGCAGGAGTACAAAGTGATGCAGGTGACGCCAACAAGCACTCCTGCTTCCTTTTCCCATAAAGCAAAACCAGAACACTCTATTAGAAGAAGATAGACTTGAATAGATAAAATAAATACTTTTTTTTTTTCTTTCTTTCTTTTTTTTTTGTTTTCTGGCATTGCATAATGTACTCGCAGTGGGCTGCACGTAGCAGAATGTTATTGAGGCAAATAATCTAGATTGAAAGTGCGATAGACATGGGATTAAATTTATCCCTTCTGTAACTTGGGAAAAGGACCATGTCTTAATAAAGCATGAAGAATAGCATCTTCAATTACAATACATAACACCCGCAGTAATTATGTCTTCAAAGTCCAGGCCAGCCAGGATGAAATCACGAACACTATCAACGCCCAGCTTCAAGGCACAAGATAATCAGCCATGAAAGGGCAGGGTAAATTATCCCTGCTGTCATGCTAGGTAGGTGAATTAGGAAGGGTTTTGTACCTTTTCTTCAAACATAGAATCATCTATGTTGAAAAAATAAAAACCTTCAAGAACATCAAGTCCAACATCCAGTACTGTTAACTGTAGATTGGGTAACGGAGTGTGTGGACAATTATTTTTTTTGCAATGCAGCAGACCTTTTCTGCCTCTTGTTCCCCGGGAATTTCCTGTACTGTTTCTCACAGGTGGGTTTCTGAAGATCTTTTGTCAGAGGGGTGTTGTGTTTGGCTGTTTTCTTTCCATGGGTGTCTGGTGGGCAGGGTGGGCTTTGTTAGATCAGTGAAGTTACAGGAGAGGATTTCTTAGAGCATTAACCAAGGAAGTATTGTTTCTCCTGAAGAACAAGTTGTTAGCAGCCAAACAAAACATTGCAAAACTAAACAGGACAGAGCGTGTGCTGCACTTCAAGAGGCTGATCTTGTTTTGACAAGAACCTAAAGCAAATGCTAGCAGAGGACAAAGAAAAGAGAACAAAAAGCCTTCTTCTCCCCTGGCCCAGTCAGAAATGAAGTCAACCTGATGGACCAGTCATGGGCCCGTGGGCTCTGTGTGCAAGACCCTTCTTTCCTCTGAGGATCTAGAGGAGGATATATTGTTCTCTGAACCCACTGGCAAGTGAATTTGTTTGCTTAGTCCATGATTCTTGATCATCCACATCAGGGATGCATCTCATTAAATGGAAGGTCTGTAACACAGATCTGGTTGTCTGCTCGCCCCTCCCCATTCCTTGGCATTTCATTCCCATTATCCAAGTCACGTGAAGATATTCTGGCCTCTCTCTCATGTTTCTGTGTACATAAGGGAAACCCTGGCTGCATCACCCAAGCAGTGGCTGTTACTTCACCGGGCAGTAGGGAACTACCCTGTTCTTGCTCTGGCCCAGATCTGCCGGTGGTGGTGACCTCAGGAGCTCATTTCACACCACTCCACCTTCTGCTGGGCTGTTCCAGGTGAAACTTGCACTAGGATGCCAGTTGTGGGGAGTCAAGGAATTAGAGGACAGCAGCCACTGCTTCCAGCATTGGGTGACATTGACACAGAAACAAGTGAGCCTTGCAAACCTGGAGGTGACCAGAGCACAGCCTCTCTGTTGGCTTCATTTGCACTGAGACCTCAGGAGGGAAAGGCAAACGGTGGGAAAGGACCACGGAGATGGCAACATGTGATGTCCTCAGTGGTAGTGACCAGCTAGTCACTTGGGCAGGTAGCATGTTCCATCCCCACAAATTCACTGTCCATCAAACTCCAGAATATCTTCCATCCTGATCCTGATGTTTCTAATGTCTGGAAAGTGTTCAAGATGAGAAAGTAAAAAAATGACAAGCATGTGTACAGCTATTATGAAGAAAGAAAAGAGGAAATATAGAACGTGGCTTTCATCATGCCTGAGATGTATTGCCTGACCCCACCCTTCATGACATAGACATGTTATCTTCCTGAGAGATATGTCTCACTGAGGAAAAAGAAGACAAAAAAAAAAAAAAAGAGAAGCTTTTTTAAAAAATTATTTATTTTTATTTTTTAGTGCTAGAAGTTGAATTTAATTAGAGGGATGCAAACTTCAGCAAAGATAAGTCTGGAAGGCAGGAGGATCGTTCCTGCAGTATAAAGACATGGAGATGAGCGGGCTGGACTAATTTCGGAGGATTTCTAAAGAAGTAAAGTACTTTTAATTGTGTGACAAATTTCACTGACCTTTCACTGGAGACTGGCTTTTTACCTTTTATTTGATCTCGTCCATAGATCAACTCTTTCAGCTGAGATCATTTCAGCTCCAGGAAAAGAATTGCAAACCTAGCCGAGATGAAAGATGCTTGAACGGAAAATAATCTTTTTCTTCGACAGAAGAATTAAGCTTCATGAAACGATTGATTTCTGAACACAATGCATCACAAGATACTGGTCTGTGTCCAGAAACTGTCCTGCTGGCTTCCTCTCTCTTATTGTGCAGCAATCCTCTGTTCTGCTTCCTGCTTTCTGTACACTACACTGGCTGCTGTTGTTACTTCATTGATAGAATTCATCCACACGCTTGCACCTGACTTTATTTTTACAGCTCTCCCTACTTACAGCTGTTGGGCTGAGTTGAATTGCAGCATCTCAGCCAGCTCACGATAGGAAAAGGGCTGGAACAGCCATCCCCGGTTGACAATTCCAATTCCCCGCTATTATGGGCAGGCGCGTCATGTCACATCCTTCATAAACACAGAGAGCTCTATCATCAAAAAGCTTTTAAGGTAACCTTTGTGGCTCAGCTCGTTGTTGCATTAGAAGCTTGTTCTCCACCTCTCCTCCCCCCACGGGAGTTCTGATTATTTGTGTATCTCCCATTGTGCATTGCTTTGTTTTCACAAAGACGGAAAAAGAGATGGTTTCTTAAACCCCTCCTTTTATAAGTTTGACATGTAGTTAATTCTTTGTTGCGGGTGATTAATCCTCTGGCAGAGCTTTTAGAGCAAGATAATATACAGAGTGATATGGAGAAATCAAAGCTGATGTTGATTTAGTCTCAATACCAAATCAATGCCAAGGTACCTGACTTCTGATCTGTTTTCCAATATATCAATAAAGACTACGGGATGAAATGTATCCTGGCATTTGAATGGAATTTAACAACTACCTCAACATTGTGGTATCTCACTATAGAGAGCTGAATTTCATCCACAGAGAGCACATGCTGATGTGTGCAACACTCTACCTTGTTTTTTTAAAGAGCATTTCCAAGCACTGCAGAGCCAGACTTGCTCTGGAGTTAGAGAAACATATGCTGCCTGTGCTAATGTGCCATAAATTAGTGTTCACCAATACTCCATGACTTTTGTGTCAGGGAAATTTTCTAGAAAGCAGATGAGACAAAAAATTATCTACAGCCAAGGAGGGTGCAAGTCACAGGCTGGAAAACAGCTCCAGAAGTTTGGAACTTGCTTGGCTTGTTTTTGCTTTTAGGTTTTGGAAGTGTCCTGACCTCAGGCTACCATAACCGGCAATTCTCACAATCTAGGAGGGAATGGCACTGATGAAAAATCCACACTGGCTCCACATTTCAAACATGCTCAGCTTACTGGATGGGTTCTAATTGACCAGTAGAGAATTCATCAATAAAAAGAGTGTAACCAACTACAAATACCTGTCACCAACATTATGTGTTTGGGAGGTACAAATCATACGCTGTCATTTTCCAGCTTGGTGTTAAGTCAATATCTAAACCAGATGCAGTGGTGGCATAAGATGTTTTTCCAACAAACTACCCAAATAGATTAATTGCTTTCGGTCTCATAGTAAAAAAGACACATGGGAATGTAACATGAAAACACTCCCCCTCGTAAAGACATGTGGAACATGAGCATTCACAATCAGCTATTCATTACAGAGGCTTTTGAATCTGTGAATAATTTCTACCTACTGGAAGAAATGAAAGGCACAGTATCTGCATAGGTGACAGGAGGAGAAGGGATCCCTTGTTCCCCATTGGAGAGGAACACATTTGGTTCTGCTACGTGGTCATCCACTGCAGAGGAGCTCAGAAGCAATCTGGATGCATGCATTTTAACTGCAAAAAGAAGAAGAAATTCAGCTAGCGGAAGGAACATCAAGAAATAGTGAGTGAAACTAGTCCAGGATTTTAATTAAGTGACATGAATAACAACAACAAAAGATACCAAAACCTGGCACATTTTGGTGGGCAGAACTAGTATTTCCTTAGGAAATAACATGTTAGACTTTGGGGGATTATGTCAAGCAATTTTTATAGTATTTTTTTGGCTTCCAGTTGCTGAAATGCAAATGCAATTAGGTATTTAGGAGCTAGACACTGAACACTGCAACCCAAACCTTAAAAACATTGGCTTTACAACCATAGTAGTTTGTCATTGGGCTCCCCAATGAAACCCTGAAAAACATTTAAGTAAAAGCTTCATTATAAACTTTGCCAAACTAAACTTGCAGAAACAATGACCAGTTGAGGTTGCAACTCATAGGGCTGCTCTCAAGGTTCAAGATCTCTTCAGACAACTGTAATTGAGAGGTCACTAAAGGGTCATGTTGTCTGATATCATCTGCAGTCAATGCAGAATCCCTTGCAGAGGATCTCAGGGTAACAGCACAAGAGACATACTTATTCTCCTATTAGAGGAAGTTTATACAACTAAGTCAACAGAAAAAAATACAGGCATGGAATGACTAGAAAGTCTCAAAGGATCAAGGATAAAATGAATAAACAAATCTACCCTACCACTCCATGACAGTGCACACGCAGGCAATGGTGACTTACTGCATTCCTCAGGACATAAGAAGCCCAAATGCATGTATGCCAGTGCAATCACCAGGGTAAGACAGCTGACTTCTCTACACCCTCCTTTTCTACAGTCCCCAGCATGGCTCTCTGTGTTGTCCAGGCACCAGAAATTTCTGTTCAGCAGACTGTTTACATATGAGTCCTACTGAAGCTTAAAAATAAGTATGCCCTCCAGTATTTTCATGAACACCAGTGGATGTAAGCAGATCCCTGAAATTAAGGAGGTGCTTTGCAGAACTGAGCCTGCGGTCAGCAATCAGATGGATCCACGGTGACACTAAGTAGATTGATACCTGGAATTTGCTTCCTGTTGTCTTTCCTGAGACACAACAGCCAGCACTGCCTGACTGCCAAGCAGATGAGTAGGGTGGAAGATCTATTTAAGCACTGGCTGCACCTCACAAATTCCAGTCTGGATTTCAAAGAAAGGAGATGCTTTTCTACACCCCACAGATGTTGCTCGTCTCTGTGCCAGCAGCTGAGGAATTGCACGTACCTCTCTTCAAAGCCTAGCACAATAGCCATGCCATTCCTGCATTTTGGGATCAATGTTAAGTCTTGAACAAGTAAGGTTTACTTTTCTTCACTTATTGTTACTGTATGGGATCTCTCTGAGTAAGGCTCTAGAACTTTGCATGTGAAAATAGCCTTTAAAGTCTGTGCTGGTTGTAATCAAAGTGAATGTCTGCCAGCATCATTTTTGAGGGAGTAAAACCAACACCAGCTATTCATAGTCCTACTCCCTGACCTCTCTCTTACCTCTTTTTCCTTGCTCTATGTTCTCCTCCCTCATGATAGAGAAACAGGACTGTAGATTTATGATCCATCAAGTATATGACTGTTGGTTTCTCCACCCATTCATGAGCACTTCTGACTATCTATATCACTGCCACGGTTTATGTGCTAAAACCTTTAGTATTTCAAGAAATCCCACACTTTTTTTTTTTTTTGTTGTTGTTGTTTGTTTGTCGTGTAAATGCTTTGAGTCAGGGTTTGTCTACTTCTGCCTGTGTGCTTATGCAGTGCTGAAGACAATGGGGCTATTCTTGGTTTATCATTAGGCACCACCATAACAAATCTAATGACAACAGTTGGAACTACCTGCTCCCGTCCACACCCTGACACGAAGGTTTGTAAAGTATCATATCACTGTTGGCAATCCCTCTATAACACGAAACTCTCTCCTCCAGCATCAGAAGTCAGAATATCTCTGTCTGAAAAAATTCATTCGCACGATAGCATCTGCACACCATGTTCTGCTCAGAGGGAGAAACGTGTTTATGAATGAAGGTGAGGAGTTCGTTCACAGATGTGAATGTGAACAGCCTGTGCCATGCAGGTAACTCTATTCTGATGTTGTCAGATCTGGTTACCTTGGGTACTGATGATATCAATCAAGCCTGTGTTACACACGTAATCCCGGGTACCAAGGTCATCTACGTTAACTTGCACAGACAAAACCAAGCATTGGACTTAGCAGATTCTTGGTTCATTGGCCCCAGTTGCAGAGATCCAGTCAAAGGAAGATATGACTATGGGGCTCTGAGAAGGCTGGGATTACCTTAAAAAGATCTAGTAGCATTAAAAGACATTTAGATGATATGGTTAGACGGTTTAGTGGAGGACTGGTTAGTGTTAGGTCAGAGGTTGGTCTAGGTGATCTTGGAGGTCTCTTCCAACCTAGATGATTCTGTGCTTCTGTGATTTGCTGCAGAAAAGCTTCATAAATCTGAGGTTATCACTTTGCTATATTTGCCATCTTTCCTTTTGAACCAAGCTATCAGTTAGGAAGGACACTTGCAGAAGATGGTGAAAGATCTCAGGTGTTTCTGCTCCAGGGAAGCAAAGCAGGTGACATGTCAGTCAATGGTCCTTCATTGTCATTGATATCTCCCATTCCACTAAGCATCAGGCCTGATTTGGTCTCTCCCCAGATGACACAGTGGCTAGATTTAGATGGTGAGTACACATCTTGTCTATCATAAGTCCTATAAATAGTTGGCGTATCCATGTACAGTATCTTACTGGACTATTTACAGCATGATCCAAAGCCCCTTGAAGCCAATGGAAAGGATGCCATTTACCTTACAGGGCTTTGAATCAGGCCATTATAAACTCCTCACCTCTAGGGTACGTGACCACACTCTTCCAGGCCTACTGCAATGTGCATGGCAAACCATGGGCTGTAACAGGCTTCCATGTGAGCCTGCTGCACTTTCTGGCTATGGATACATCATCCCAATAAGAGAGAGGAAAAATAAAACATAGAATGAAAGCAGGCACATAAAAGGATCAGGAAATGGAAGAAGTCCATATTCTGCTTTGCTACATTTTCCTGTTTGTGATAAGGGGGAGATTAGAGAGAAAAATAAAATAATAAAAGGACAAAATGAGAGCAGGTTAAGAGATATCTGGCACCAGGTCCTTGTGGCTTGAAGTCTGTTGTCTGTATTAAGATGCACTGGGTGAGCCTATTTTCTTTGTTTAGTATTTGTTATTGTGTCTCCTACCTCGAAATGGGAACAACAAGTCCTGAGAGGGCGTCTGCTCTCAGTCCTTCAGCATGGCACACGTACCAGCAGAATTAGGTTGTGTAAACTTCCTTCAGTGAAACTTTCACAGCAGATAACTTTATGCTTTCTACAGCAACAGGGAAGAGAGACAAGTGAAATGTCCCAGCGTAAAGGTGACAGGCTGTTCTGTCACTCCTCTCCCAGCCCTGGCTCACTGATGTGTTCTGATATAAGAAGACAGTGAGGACAGTATCACTGGTACCTGGGTAGTGCCCAACAACCCTGCTAACCCAGCAAAGCCCTTGTGCTTGGTGCTATACAAACAGAACGGACCCAGTTTCAAGTAAATTGCAATCCAAATATAAATAAAAGGATGTGATTAGAGGAAAACATTTAAAAATGAGCTTTCATCTTTATCCAGCTTCCTGTAGGCAAAGTGAAGGGTTTTATGATTGATCTGAAGGAGGTAACAAGGAACATTTTCCCTGCCCATCTTACACTGCACCACTGGAAAAGCAGAGGTGGGCATGCTGCAGAAATCTTCACACCTCTGTTACTCGGTGTTCGGAGTCAAACAGGGACATATTTCATAACCCAGCCTTAGTAGGCGGAAAGGAGGCAGCCCTGATTACGAGGGAACTGATACCAGCACAGTGGGCCACACCTCAGCATGGGGCTGTGGGCAAGGAGAAGGCCCTGCAAGGTCTTGTTGGTGGGACCAAGGGTTTGGGAAAGCCACAGCATCATGCTCAACCCTTTCAGGGTGCAAGAAGAGGATCGTGAGCTGTGTGGGGAGACCCCCAAATCCTTCCTTCAGGCAGCGAGTGCTGCTGGGTGGAGGTGGCTCAGCTTCAGCAGATGCAGCACTGACTCCACCTGCTCACCAGGGCTGGAAACTGCCTGATTTCTGCAATTACACCTCTCCTGGCCTCTAAACCCTGTGATTGGAGAAGAGAGAGAGAGGGAACAGAAAAAGGCAGAAAGGATGGTGAGGACAGCTGAGGAAAAGGAGAAGGGCACAGCAGTGAAGAGGCAGGAGGGTCAAAAATTGTCACTGTAAAGAGTATCAAGGGAGAACTGAGAAAAACAAACAACAAGATGAACAGGGGAGAGATAAAGCTACCTGCAGTTGGGGAAAGGTTTGCACAGGGTGGATGGATGAAGGAAAGTTGGCTGCAGCAAAAATACCAAAAGACAGGAAGAAGGAAGGTCCTAGAAAGAAGAGGTGCCGGCAGTGCTGGGTGCTGTGGAGAAAGTTATACAGACTCTCTCCCACAGGGCTGGCAAACCTGCCCTTTCTGAATCACTTTGTGCCCTGAAGCAGGAGGGTTAATTTCCTTTTCTGCTGCAATCCTAGCCACTCTAACTGCGGATATTACTATTCATATAAATATCTAATAAAGGATATGGTGTGGAGCAGCTGGAGCTGAGCTGTGGAAGGTGAATGATGTTAATGATGTTTTTTCATTGAGGACTGAGCACTGAGTTTAGATCTTTTCATGCTCATCTGTCCCACAAATGAGGCAAGATGGACAACAGAAGACTGAATAAATAAAAACTCATGATTCTTCTGGAGACTGTTCTCAGCAAGCAGGAGAAGGCAGGTAGCTGGACACGTCCCTTGCTGCCAGCACCCTCATTTATCCCTGTCCACAGAGAGGAGGCATCATTACCTTTACCACAATGAGGAGACATCATGCCCTTTACCACAACCTTGACTCATCTGTCGGCTTTTTTGTGCTGAAAATTGTCTGCAGGTATCTAGCTTCTATAAGTGGGATTTTTCAGGAAGTGAGAGAGAGCCCTAGTGAACCTCAGACAAAACCAAGCCAAGCCTGAGGCAATGCTCTCAGCAGCTGTTCTGGAGAATGTCAGCATTGGTTTCTGCAGAACTATAGGGTCAGAGTCTTCAGTGTCCTCCCTGAACCCTGGTAACCAAAAAGGAGAGGGGGGATGACTTTCTACCATGGGTGACATAGTTCACTGCCTTTAATACTACAGAAGTTACTGGTCCAGCCAAACAAAGAGAAAGAAAGAAAGAAAGAAAGAAAGAAAGAAAGAAAGAAAGAAAGAAAGAAAGAAAGAAAGAAAGAAAGAAAGAAAGAAAGAAAGAAAGAAAGAAAGAAAGAAAGAAATCACCAAATGTTTTGACTTAGTTAGAAATAAAATAAGCCTCTTTGGCTTCTTTGTTTTGTTGCTGAAACTTTTTTTTAAAATTTACTCCAGTCACCGGAAAGCTTTAAGTCAACTGAGAGCACAGCATGGTGATGAGTGACAGCCATCTTAAGCTGACATCTTGGCCACCTCCCAGGTCTGGGCTTGCACCCCCATGCACTCACCCCAGAGGTGAGTGGTTCTCCGGGGCTTCTGCTGACGGTGATCAACTTTGCAAAAATAATGAGCTCCCTGGAGCCAAGCTTATACTTCAGATGACAACCCGTCCCCTATCCCCCACCACCCCTGGCATGTTCTAGCCCTCAAGCTAGAAAATAGTGAGTTAGGATTTTAGAAAAAATCTTGAACTGCTCCAACAAGAGGTAAAGGAGAAATGCCGTCTTGGATACCCCTTAGCTCTGTGGCTACTTGACAAGCAGACTACCCCAGTTCCCTGTTACCCAATCGTCCTGGATAGCCCATCTCCTCCTCAATGAGCTATTCACAGGAAAGTTTGTCCCACTCCAGAAGCTGATGAAGGATGATTTGTGTTGTCTATTCCACTGTCTGCCTTCAGGCTTTCATGGTGTTATTTTTGCATGCACAGTCCAGGGTTGTTTTGGTCTTATTTACGCAACCCTCGGACAGTCTGCTTGAAACCCAAGTCTCCGAGGAAGACGTAATGATAAGGTTTAGAGGGCTCTTGTCTTTTTACATTCAGCACTTCCTCCCCACACTGCTTTGTTCTTGACTGATATTAGGTTGGTCAGTGCAAAGAGAGGGAACACAGCCAGGGTGGTCACTGAATGCAGCCTGAACTCCACAACAACAGATCCCCAGCAGACAGCTTTATGCCTTGCTCATGAAAGAAAACTTTTCCATTGACATTCACAGGCAATTTGCTCATGGATTATCAGATGTAGTTGCTTCCTCCAGCTTTGCGCTGTCTTGTAAGTAAGGTGGATCCCACTCTAGCTATATGCAATACTGCCTTTGGTGTTTATGCATGACTTGGCCTCCTTAGTAATACATGCCTTAAAAAACCTACAAGTACAGCTGATCTGGTTGCAAGGGCCTATGCCTAGTGTGTGCAGTGCCACAGGCAGCAGATTTGTGCTTAGTATAGCAATTCAGAGAAGCTGGAAAACAAACAAACAAATAGTGCTTCACAGTGTCTAAAGAAACTAGTTTTAGGAGTGACATAACTACAAAACTGACAAAGCTGTTAAGTCACCTGGAAATGATAAAGAAATTCATTTTTAGGGACGTAGGCTTTACTGTTACTTTTACCAAACATGATGTAATGGATTTGGAATTCAGCCCTGGAAAATTTAACTAATATGTTTTGACGGAGTAAAACATAATAACAGGTTTGGGGGCTTCCCCTTCCCCTTCTCTTTCCCCTCCCCTTCCCATCCCCTCCCCTGCATGGATTTTCACCTACTCACCTACTGTCTTTACAGAATTCAAGGTCCTACTTCCAGGGTGAGCAAATTGTACGGTACTATATGCAACCTATTTGCCAGGGTATGTTCCAGTATGAGAAGGAACATTCTCACACCCTTAGCCTGTGCAGAAGGTCTTCTTTACACCAGCCCTGGGACATCACTCCTTTAAAGTTAGCTGCAGTCTGTTCCAGGAATTCCAATTCTCCTCTGTCTTCAACAGTCCAGGGTAAAGATCTTTTCTCCTTCCCCTGCAGCCTTCTTCCCTGCCCAGTGCTGGCTAATGCAATTGTGTTTCTAGAAGTGCTGAAGTCGGCTGCTTAATGCCAAGCAACACCTTGACAGGTTTCATTTCAGGTACTTGATGAACTCACTGCTGGCTTAAAACCCATGGCAAGCTTTACTCTGCTTAATTGCTATGTCTTTCTATAATGAAGGGGAGAAGAATAGTAAGGCAATTACCATTGTTCAGATGACTCAGGAAACCAGTAATGAGAAGGAGAATCTCTCACCACTAGGTTACCAGATCACACGTGAGTTAGGTGTGTTTTCATGAACGGCCTGAGCCAATCTAAGTCAAATTTTTTGCCTAAATGTGTGGCATTGCTCTCCTGCCCCTGCCCATAAGTTCCCTTCCCTTATCCTGTGCTAGCTGTAGGGTCACAATCAGGCTGATCCAGCTGAATGCTCCACCCAACAGAAAACAGGAAAAAAAGGGAAAACTTCCCTCATCTGAGTCCCCTGATTTGTCAGACTGCTCAACTGCACCATCTCCAAGTCGCACAGGCGATGGGGTGGGAATGCATGTTGTAGGGCTGAGTCACCACTTTCAGATGTAGTACCAAAATTAGGTTGCCTTAAGCCAATGATGAAAGCAAAGAGAAAAAACAAACAATGTCTTTTTCATCTAGGAATTAAAAGTCTATCCATTTGTCATCATTACACTGTCTGATGTCTTTATAAGAATTGCAACAAACCTAAAGGATGCAACTCATCTCTGCTCATTCATCCAGCTAGTTTAAGCTAGTTTCTCAGGTCCAATGGAGAGAAAAGCTTCCAGAGGAGGCTGCATCTCATCCAAACATGGGTATTTAAGGGAGCTAAGACATCCTCTGAAGATGCTTTTAAGTACAGAGAGAATTCAAGCTTCAACTCCATGATATCTGCATTTCACATCCCATCTTGTTCTCGTCTGGAATCTGACTCAATAATCTCTACTCTGTAGTAATCAGGCACTCTCCACATTGACATATTCCCATGGAAAGCCAGTTCCCCTTCACTTCTCCTCCCCTCCAGCACTGGGACTGCACCTGCAAGGGGCCAAACATTTTCTTCAGCGCACTTTGGATCGGGCTTGTTTGGCCAGCAGCAGGTTCACAAAAGTAGGGTTTGTGACTTCATAGCAATCGGCCCCAAAAGAAGCTGACATCATATTTGCCAGCTGTGTTCTGCCCCGACTGCCGTCTGCAGCAGGCTAATCAGGGACAGGATGCTAGGCGTGATGCACCCAGCTTTCTGAGCTCTGCCTGGGGAAATCAGATAGAAGTGTATCCTTCCAGAAAGCGATTGATTTGTGGGGTAGGGGGAAGAGACGTTATTTTATTAATAATTTTTAACAGCAGCTTTCCCTCCGGAAGTTCTTTTCTGCTATCTTAGGGCAAGGACTATGAGTGTATAACTTAAAAGATCTGGTAAGGAGATTTTGATCATAATGACTTAATTAAATGAGGTGTTTGGGGAGTTTAATATTACATCGTTGCTGATGGCTGGCTGATTGTTTTACTTGCCTTTGATCAACTGTGTGAGTGGAGGGTCATCCCAATCACTGCGGGCCTACAGTATCCGTCATCACCCCTCAGTCCTATTTGTCTTGCGTGTGTATGCAGAAGGCCTGCTTTTGATGAACTGTGAAAAGAAAGATGAACTGTTGTAATGAAAACATTCCCTCCCCAAGATCCTCTTTAGACAACATTCAATTGGTTTGACCTTGTCCCCTCTTGCGGAGGACGGTAATGATTCCTGCAGATGGCTGGGTCATTCCTTGGACACTTGGGAGCAAGGGAGCTGGATTCTCCGTCTGCATTAACTCTCCAGCTATGTAGGCTGCAGCTGGGAAATGCAAGAGCAACATGGGCAGAATACCTGAGATAGTTGTCATCGAGCCGCTTGGAGTCCTCATAGATGTCTTGGGCTGCCTATTTATACTCAGGCACTTCACCTAGGCTCATAGCACATGCGCACCCTAGTACATGCTAACTCACCAGGGAGAGCTGAACCTCTCCAGGCTGCAGTCTCCTCTCTTGCTGAGGCAAAGGCATGGCCTGAGGGAATCTGGCAGTCTCCTGCCTTAATGCTCTCTTGCTCCCAAAGAGGCTGCCTTCTCTGAGATATTTAGAAAAGGGATATAAGACCTGGTGATGAACACAGCCTTAGTACCCTTTGAAGCAGTCTTTGGTAGAGGAAAACCCTAGATCAGTCTTAGGGAGATGTCCCTGCCCCTCTGTTAGCTAAAAAGGTGACCGTGTTGGAAATGGCAGGCCATTTGTTATCAGGGGAGAAAAGAGACCCGTTCTGTTACTGTCTGGCCCTTCCGTGACTGCTCCAAAAGGAGCTGCAGCTACTTTAATGACATAAGTCTTGCCTGTAGAAATATAGACAAATGAAATACGTGTCCACTGGCCATATCCTGCTGGTTTTCTCATTCTTCCTCCATTTCAGAAGTTTCTTGAAAATGTAGTCTTCATATGCATGGCAGTTATAAGGCACCCCGACACTTGGGCGCAGGCCAAACACTGACCGTTCTTGCTTAGTCATGTTTCAGTGAAGCAAGAATGACACTATTTCTGTTGGAAATATCACAGCTGCCAGCACCCTGATACCTACGTTAAGGAGTCTTTTGCCAGACGCTGCTCTCTGTAGCTCAGACTGGTGGAGGTGGGTTTTTCTGCCTACCTCTGCAGCATGGAATCACATGACACATTTGATAAGTTTAATCATGTTTCCTTCTATTTAAGGTGTTCTAGATATTGCAGCCTGAGCTGGCTTCACTTTCTCTTGTCCTCTGCCAGAGGCACATAACAGTTTAGTCACCTGGAAGACCTCAGACCTGTCATTTAGCCAGTCAGGGGCTCTGTACTGGGGTATTCCAGTTTGACTGGTCCAGGTGGGATATGAGAGCAGCCAGAATGCTTCTTCCTGTGACAGCCTTAGTGTGTGCTCACCCCATAGTTTTCTTGTAGTGCAATAAGCCTGCAACCCCCCCAGTACTGTACAAGGGAGGCAGTGCTTCCAGCAGAGGTCTGCAGATTTAGTGACATTCATTCAGGCAGAATTCCTCATGGACCTTAAAATATTTTTGCCAGAGCAAGAGCTGGCAGAAGTGGCAAATAGAGAAAGAATGAGCTAAGGTTTGCCCCATGGGGTTTTCTCCAGACCAAAAATATTACCGAAACACCATTGCATGAAAGAAGTGGTCCCTCTGACTGGTATCCGAGGCAGGACAATGAGGCTACAACCCCTAGCTGGATTCATCACGCAGCTACGTGGGTAGCAGCCTGGTGCATGCGGCAACAGGCATCAGCAGATTACTTGCTTCAGTAACTTGGGCTGGGTGTTCAGAACCAAAAGTAAACACTCCAGTTGCAGGTTTGTAAAAAGGCTTAATACCCTGTATTCAAAAAACACCTTTCATTCAGCCGCATTTTAAAGCAACTATATCTTCTGCATGCACAGAACAGAAGGCGCAGCTAAACTTGGTAACCTTTCCCATCTCCACATGTGAAGAGGACAGGAGGAACAGCCAGGTGTTTATGCAATGCCTGAACACAGCACACACCAGACACTACCAGTGCTGACCCTGGCCCTGCTCCACATGCATGGGCCCAGGCCACCTGGGATCCAGGTGATCAGTGCTCCCTGAGACAAGGTGGACACTCAATGGGTTAGCCAGGGGCTCAGCTGTGCTTACATCAGCTGCATTTGGTAGAGAACACAACAGAGTTAGGTGGCAGTGTCTTGCAGGAAGGAATACTCCCAAATATCAAAATAACTGAATGCTTCGGCCAAGAAAAAATGTAAAAAATCTCCCAGAAACACAATCCCAAAAGAAAACTAAAGATAGCATGTGGTCAGCTGAACTGTTTGACGTCAGGTATTTCATTGGACAACACATGAAGGTCGTGATCCTGCTGCCCACGGTATGCACCTCTCTGCCCCGCTGAGTATTTCTGAAGCATCTAGCAGCATTGTTCTCCGAGCACTGCTTTGGTGCCAGTACTAGACTACGAAAACCTTATCCTGCCTCCACACATGTCAGCAGATCAGTTCAGAAGACCTGCAAGTACCCCAAGCACAGGGATAGTGATTAATAGAACCAAGCACATTTCCTGGTAGCAGAGAAAGCTCTCCAGATGCCTGAGGAGTAAAAAAATTCCCCAGGAGATGCCACCCTGGGGACATTGTTCTATCAGACCTGTACGTTTGCAGACATGCAAAAGGAAAAATACAATAACTGGGGTACATTGTTTGAAAATGGTGTACATTTTCCTGATTTCCTAACTTCCAAGAGGCCTGGTACAGAACCCAAAGACCTCCCCTCCACAATGGAAGTGTACCTTTAGGTGCAGTGACAGAACCAAGCATGTGCATCATTATACATTAAGCTAGATAATGTTTTTCAAATGACTAGAGAAAGACATAGCTGTTCCTCTGAAAGTATTTTTGAAAGTATTTCCATTTTTCCATAGTCTTCATTTCAGGCATATTCTGGCATTTATTCATTTAATTGTCGTTTCCCTTGGTCAGCATAACCACATTGTGAGTTTTTTCAAAAGTAGTAATATAATAAAAAAAGCTTAGCTTGAAAGAAAATGTTTAATTTGAAATAAAGAATTTCTCATTCCTACTTTTTTCAAAAATAAAAAGATGGATTTTAAGATCTATGCAACTAGCAAATCAATGAAGAATAAACCTCTTTGAAAGCTACAAAAAACCACAAATGCATTACTGCCCTTCAAAACTTTGCAGATGAAAGAAAGAATATCCACCCGTTTCTGGATTTTGGCAAAATTAGAAATTGCATGCCTCTGCACTCCCAGACGAATGTCAAAACTCGCACCTCATCAGCATTTATTATTATTCCCAGTTAAAAATGAATCTGTCACAGACAAAGTGGAAGGTCAAAGGACCTTGTTGGCCCTTGGCTGGTGTGTGCTTCTCAAAGCTAAATTCCAGAAGAGTCACAAAAGAGTACAAAAGGACACAGTAGAGCAACAGAAAGGAGCTGAGCTTGGGAACAAGGGAGAGCTGCTTTCTGTGGGGCTGTCTAAAATGTCTTTTGATTCTTAATCAGCCTGATGCTTGCCCCAGGTTAGCCAAGCTCTGACCTCCCTGGAGTACAGATTCATGGTGGCCACAGCTGGGGGACCGCAGCCCTGTGCCTACCTCTGGCCACCATGTCCATCCCAAATCCTCTCCTTCTGCATTGACACATATCAAGGCACTCCTCCGGGCAAAGGTCAGCTGCTTAGTGCTCCACCATTAAAAATGGACAGGATTAAAAAGTAATGGATAAAAATACAGGCCTAGTGAACCTGACAAGAAAGCAGCTTCTTTGTTGGGTCTTAAACCCCTGCTCACCTCACAGTCCTTTTATCTGTGAGGTGTGCATGTCACTGTTTTACGCAGGTCTAATATATGCATGGCAACATGCCCTTAGCTTTTTCTTTTTGTTTAATCTTTGGCTTGACAGTGTTGGAACTTGCTTCACCATGAAACTGGAGAAGGAGGGACTGTTGTGTGTGTCAGGTTTTGCTTTTGTTTTGTTTCTCTCACTTTTATTGA
Organism: Netta rufina; assembly: GCF_964035555.1. Lineage (NCBI taxonomy): Eukaryota > Metazoa > Chordata > Aves > Anseriformes > Anatidae > Netta > Netta rufina. The sequence continues at coordinate 34,997,612 of NC_140125.1, read as the reverse complement.
ATTATATAAAGAAGCCCAGCAACTTTTGGCTGCTCCTGAGTGCTCAGGTGTCCGTCTGCTTCTGTTTTCTGGCATCAGATTGTACACAGTTCAAAGACCATCATACAGGCCACCATTAGAAGGATTGTTTTGGATTCTGATGAAGGCAGCTGGTCCAGCACGAAGCCTTATTTTTACATCAGCCTAGAAATCTGCCCTTCACTTTTGTTTGTTTGGATTTGTAACTCCATTAAATGGGATTCCACGTTGTTTCTTTGGGATTTTCTTCTGGTTGATCTCAGGATGGACAACTTAGTTCTAAGTCCTATAAGAAAACAATACATAAAACCCAAGAGTTGCCCAGTAGCAAAACACACAAACACACACACATGAGAATTAAGAACCAGCTTTGTGACTTTCTGCTTTGATAACAAAAATCATACAAAAAAAATGGGCTGGAAGAAACTTGTGAAGGTCATCTCGCCCTTTCACCAACCTCCAGATAGGATCAGCTGTGCCGAAGGTGCTGGGGTTGAGATAGTTATCTCAGCCATTGCTAAAACCTTCCCATGGCAGTGTTTTCACACAGCTAACCATCCCACCAGTTCACGAGTTCACAACTGGAAAACGTCTCTTAACATCTCACCTGAATATTGTTGCACTTTAAGCCCATTACTTCCTTTCCTGTCCCCAGCAGACATGAAAAGCAACCTATCCTTCCTATTTGCAGTAGCCTTTCACATACTTGAAGGGTGTTATCACATCTACCCGTCTTCAATTCCCTAGACTAAACAAACCCAACTCTTTCAGTCTTTCCTCATAGCTCATGTTTTCTAGCTCTCTGCTCACTCTTGTTCTTGCCTGCTGGACTCTCTCCAGTCAGTCAACACCCTTCTTGAAGTCTGATGCTCATAAGTGGACACATTCAGTAGGTTATTTCGGGCCAAAGGACAGAGAGGAGTAATTTCAAAGCTGGGGCATCCTCACCGTGAATGACTTACTCACTCCAGCTGTGGCACCTCTGTAAAACTTGGCTCTGGGGCAGACTGGCAGTCTCTCTGAGAAGGTGTACATTCACAGATGCGTATCAGCACCTCAGATTCATCCTAGAACCTAACAGATAGCTGTAACCAACCAAAAAAAAAATAAAATAAAACAAATAAACAAACAAAAACCAAAGCATCCTACAAAGCATCTTCTCAATAGTCTGTTAGCAAAGTATTCAGGGACAAATGTCATTGTCCTGTTGTCACAGACAGGAACTTCTTCCCATTCACATCTTAAGACTTATTCTTCAGTTGAGAGAATATGCCAGTGTAAGTATACTACATCTGCAAAAAGCCCAAAGCAAGGGCCAGGAAGACTGGTCTGTATATTCCACACAGTGAAAAGCCTGGAGGGAAGTGAGCTTACACTCAAAATCACGGTATACTGGCTTCTGAACAGGGAGGATAGGCTTGGTCACTGGACCACACTGACACAGCTTGTGGGCTCTTGGTCCCACTACTAGCTCTGTGGCCAGAGCTGGGATCTTTGCAGTGTGCTTCATGACATGGTGTAGACATGCCTTAAGGAGCTCAGGGCTGCAGGATTTCTGCTGTTTGGTTTCGTTGGCATGTTGCAGACTTTTTCCCTGGAAATTGCTCTTTCTAAACTCTAACCTTAACACTCCTCAAAAAACCCACACTTCATGAGCCAACATCCTTAGTTCCTGTCAAGAGAAGACAAAGGAAAGACGTGTTAAAACAGCTATGCTGCTACACCTCAGGCAAGGCTCAGCTCCACTCTCTTCTGGGGAACTGCTCCAGTACATATTGGCTAGGATTTGTGCCAAGATTTTTCAGTTAATATTTGCAAAATTTAATCACAACAGCCCAGATTCTACATTGCCTTAATCCCATTGAATTGTTCCTTAGTCCACAGCAAGTGCCTCCAGTTTCAATTAGACCATTCATGGTTATGGGCACTTTTGAATAAGAAGGGATCAAAACCTGATTCTGGAAACCTGATTGCAAAATGTGTTCATACAAACCAAAGCTGCATTTCATCTCCCCAACCTACAGTATATTATAAAAAGGGAAGGTTTATATACACACTACACTGGACCATTGTAGCAAAAGGCTGTGACGATGAGACTTGCTGGAAAGAGGAGAATACTGTAGACAGACTCTTTGCAATGCATCTCCCTGAAAAGCTCCCTCTTTAAATGAAAGAGAGATCAAACCAGATAAATAAGCAGTACCTACCCCAAGAGGCAGGCTTGCCTCCTGAGTGCCAGATAATAATAAACGATGTGTTTGTAATCCAAAGCAGAGATACAGTGGCATTTTCTTTGACATCAAATGCTAAAGAGGGAGTGAATAGTTCTGTAAAGTGCTTTTTCCAACACAGGGTGAAAGATCTTTCACTAGAGAGAGGATGCTCTCTGGGGATGGTTGTTCCTATCTTTTCATTTCAGATCAGCATGAAGAATTGGGCAAAAAGGAGAAGTGTGTATGTACCTAATACCACATAATTTCAGGAAGAAAAGAGATTATCCTATTGCTAAAGCGAGTCGATAAATATGACATACCCAGGAAGGGGAAGAAGCTGAAGGGAAAAAAAGCTTGGAATCAAGAGGTAACTATACCTCTTTGCACCAAGAGTTAGTATTTCAGCCTAAAAGCTCCTTCCAAATGTAACTGTACAGAGAAGTGATCCCACCTCCTCTGAGGGGGCAGCCACCAGGGGACCTGAGGGGCATTCCTGGCAGCCACAGCACAGGATGGCCGGGGAAACACAGGGTCCACTCAGTCCAGCTAGAGGAAGTTAATTCCAGCAGAACAGAACATACTCCATTATAATTTGACCAGATCACTCTGTATCACTCCTCCACAAACACCAAATGCCCTCCAGAATGATCTTTCATGCAATTAAATAGCCTGGGCTCAGTCCTGTGCCCCATCAAAAGATTAGAGGGCAGGATTAAACCTACTGCTGGACATTTTAATTCCGTGCATTAAATCCACCTTCAAAAAAATTGCATTGAGTTTTATTCTCTGGTTGTTTCCTAAGGACACACGTTGTCTCAGCAGTCGTGGGTTTCACTGAAACACCTGCTCTTTACAGGCTTCGTTGACTGAAGGACAAGGTAATTAGGTAACTTACCCAAAGGTCACATGGTGAGTAAAGCAGGATTAGCACTCAAGTTCCTCCTGGCAACTAGTCCTGTACTGCGACAATTAGAAAAGGTTAACCATCCTCTTTTAGCTTTTGTTTTCCATCTTTCAGAATGTGGCAGCACGTAGGCAGGGCTGGGCCATGTAACATTGCCTCAGCAGTATTTTGGAAAAAAAAAAAAACAACAAAAAAGGCAAACGAAGAACTCACCCCAAAAAGGGCTTTGAAAAGCCGTCATATCTGGTGGGATGTGGTGCCTAAGAGAGAACAGAGCAAAACAGTGGATTAAGCAAAGCACACTGCATATGAATTCTGGAAAAAGCCCCGCTCCCTCTGTAATCCCCAAAGCAGGCCTTGCGCACCCAGCCGCGGCGTGACATTGTGTCGTGCTGCTTCCCCTCTTTGCTCAGAAGCCTGGCTTCCCGTGCACATCTGCCCCATGTGTAGACATAACCTGTTGAATATTAGCAAAGGGTCTTCTAGTTGAGCTAAAGACCCCCGCCTTAACTCCTTTTCACTTGAGACCTCTCACTCAGGTCCCCTGCATGGGCACTGCTGGATCAGGCCTGCCAGCTGGCACAAGGCTAGGTAGAAACAGGCTGCACCAGGGTCACCAGCCATGTGTCGTGCATGTGTGTGTACTTGGTGCCATTTTGGTCCTCAGCAGCACTGGTTTGCTCATGCCAATTTTGCCAGAACCACAGGGAGCAGACCTACTGTGCGCGCTGGTCAGTGCAAGTCCCTCACTGGTCTCTTCTCCAACTTCTCCTCACCGCATATCCCACTTCTCAGTGTGCATACAGTCCCTCCATACACTACTCAGGTGGCATCTAGATAGCAAAACCACCATGAAGAAGTTCATGAGGTAACATTTGGAGGTCACTTGCTGTGGCCTCTCCGCCACCAGAGTAAAGAGAGGAAAGGTGTTTTGTTTTAGTGACAGATTTTGACCTTGGCTGGGGATGAGGTGTATGTCACCTGATGACACATGTCTCATTCCCGTGCCCTGTGTCCTTAGCTCCAAAAGTCATCCCCCTGGGACTCTTCCCATTGGCCTATGTGATGTCCCTGCGGGCCAGGGACCTCAGCTGTTTCCAAGGGAGGCCAGCAGTCTTCCTCTGAGGAAGGTGAACCTTCTGAATCCTCCTCCAACCCCTCGAGTGCCACACTTTCCTCCTCTCGAGGGTAAGCGAACATGAAGATCAGCCGCTCACCTTGTTACTGGAGCTCACTGAACACGTTTCACCCACAAACCTTCAGCAGGAGGGCATGTGGGACAGGTGCTCACCTGCCATAGTCCCAGAAGGTGCGTACCACACTGGACAGTGTAACTGGGTGCAGTATTCTCCTCCCCCACTATAAATACAAGCCTTAGGGTAAAGAATTGCAATCAAAAATCTTTTTGCCTACTACTTTGTGCAATGGCAGCACAATCATTTTTTTTCCCTGCCTGCTAGCTGCTTGAAATTCAGGTAGCTTTATCAGCTGAGAATTTACTGGGCCATTCGTCAGAAACAGCTGTTTTGGAGTCAGCCAGGGACCACCACCTCCCAAATACTCATTGTTGGGATTTGCATAACTTAAATTCACAGCCATTGAGAGTATTCGCAAAAGCAAAACCTGCTCATAAGCTGTGAGCAGGACAGCTTGACTTTAAAAAGTCAGCTCATATTTCTCGTGTGAGAAAGAGCACCTGTTTAAACTATGTAGATCTGACAAACAGTGGGTATGTTTTGGGCACTGACCCGTTAATAGAAAGGGTGGGGCTTTGCAGTCATTAATAGCAATCAGCAACTGAAACAAACACAATGAAATAAATCAGCAATTTCTTTAATCCAAGGATGGGTAGGAGGGTGAAGACCAGGACTGAAATAAACTTCAAACACATCATCTCTTATCCCCAGTTGGTGGCCTTCTGATATGCCCTCCACAAAAAGTCAAGCACCTCAAAAACATATTAACTATTTCTATTCCTGCAGAAATCCCAAATACTAAATGGTAGCTAATGAACTGGCAAAAAGTTCCAGAGCAAGACGCTATAATCAGAGCATAGCACTCGCACACTAAAATGCCATACTATCCCCTTTAAGACCTTTTCACAAACCTTGGATTAAAAGTCTAAGAAGAAAGAACAAATGTTCTCTGCACATTTTCATTAGCAAGCAGTGGTAAGGAGCTTGCATGTTTTGCCACCTCTTTGTCACTCTCTGCAGAAGGGGCTGTCAGAGGGACCATTACTGCCCATCTGAACCAAAGATGTCCCTCAGCCAGCTCCCCTACAAGCGAGTTCCCTCATGAGTGCTTTCAGTGCTATCCTTTGGTTTATACCATTCATAATTTTACCAGCATGATCCTTTGATTGTATCATTCATAAACTGATGTGCAAGTGGGACAGATTGTTGATCTACAGCTGCCTATCTGCCTTTCTGAAAGCAGCCATCTGTGTGCCATCTAAAATAAGCATCTGGGGCTACCCCCTCACCTACAACTCTGAGGACATCACCGCGTCCGTGAAACCTTGGGTGGCTGCCCGCTCCCAGGGCCAGCCCTGGCAAATGCAATTCTTAACTGCTCCGTGCATTAGCATCGTCTGTCTCAGCAACCCAAAGGGCTTGAGTGCTGAGTTACGTACACCTTCTGAAATAGGCAGTGATCTCTTCCACAGCCACTAAACTCAGAAAGAATGCCTGGTACCCACAAGAAGACCAATCAACCAACAAAAAGCTAAACAGCAGAAAGCGCTTGGGTATGAAACATGCATGGCATTTACACAGTGCTTTGACTCAGTGCTGGACACATAATACTTTTGGAGAGTGTTACGGGACTCCGTAAGCCACGTACAGCCCTTGCTGTATCACAGCCATGTATGGCCACTTGTTTCTTGGTAACGTCATTAAAGGTCACCAGCATGATAGACAATTCTTCAATACATTATTGTTTTGTCAAAATATTATTAATTTTTATCAAAAATAATAGATTTTTTGTTACATCAAAGACAGTTTACTGACATTCAATGAAGCATTTCTCTTTAGATCCGGAAGAAACGAGCCTCATAAAATAATAAATATCTTTGCATTTTATCTCTTGATGCCTCTATCTATGGAGGTATTTATATGACCCCCATAACTAGTCCCTGGGTACTTACCTGACCTGATTAGAAAACAGATCTACTAAACAAAGACATGATTTGTGTGCACACCAAACTCATCTTCTTAAAATAGCTTTCTGAAGGAGAGACAAACCTGCTAAGGGAGTGGAGTCAGCCAAAGAACATGTTGCTGCAGTAGGTTTTTTTGTTATACAGGGTGCTGCTTGGTTGTTGCCATGCAATTTAAAGAGTTTTTCTCTTAAGAGATTACAGCAAAGCCCATCAAAACACTGGGGCCTGAATCGTTACTGTATTTCAAATTTTTGCATCATTTGGGTAAAGCAGAGGAGTTCATTTGCCTGAGTTTTAGGACACTGGTGAATTCCCATGAGACAGAATACCAGCAGAAGAGCTTGTATAATCCAGAGTCACCAGGATGGGGGTGGCAGGCTGGGGACCCACTCCTTGTTCCCCAAGGCCTGGACCTGGCCATCATCCTCACCAAGCCACTGTGTCACCTTCCCAGAGATGGAAGTAGCATCTGCCATGGGGTTGGCTGCAGGGGTTCTAGGGACAGCCAGGACTGGGGAAGGGTCTTGTATCCCCTCTTACCGGCACACCAGAGGTTATTCCAGGGGGAGCTGAGGAGGAGCACTGAGTCCCGCTATTGCTTAAATGGGGATTTTGCACTCTCATGAAAGGAGAGAACAAGGTGCTACCTTCCTGAGAGGGAAAGGCCACTGCTTTCAAAAGAACATTGGCACAATAAATCATTTTGGAGGACTACTGGCCCAACTTTGGACGTGGAAGTGAACAGCACTGCAAAACACCCCCTGCCTCAACCTCTGAAGAAGTACCACAGTCTCCATTGCTTCCCAAAGCAGCACACCTACACTTCCAGATATCTCAAACACTGCCTGGATGCCCCAGCCACTGACTCAGAGATACCACTCAAAGGCAAGCACAGAGGGACTCAAAAAGCTGGGAGACTGTTTTTTGCAGGTTTGCTTTTTGCAGTGCTTTCGTCCCATGGAAAGCTGGAACACTGAAACCAAGCCCAAAACCTCCCAAAGAACCCCCTTTCAGGCTCCAGCTCAGCATGCCACCTGCCGTCATCATTCCTCCAACTGTTCTCAGGAGGCTCTTACAGCAGGCGCATCTGGGCTGCAGCCAAGTTGGCATGAAGTTTGCATGAATCTTGAGACATTTTATGACCTTAATAATGTTTAGCTGAAATAAGCAGGGCTGTTTACAGCCTGGGCCCAGCCTAGTTGAAAGCATTTCTTAGTAGGGTGGTGGGTACATAAATCAGCATCTTGCCTCTTGCCTCTCTGTCATTGACCTTTCTGTGGGAGGAGAAACGGTGTAGACATGTGGATTGCAGAGTACTCTCATGTGCCATTGTGTTGGCACCATATCCATTACGAACTTCTGCCCTTATTCTTAGAGGACATGTCCAGTAATAATACACCCCAGTGAACTTTTCCATTATGAGATCATGATTTCTTCCATGGGAGACTCAGTAGCATGTTACGATTTACTGGCCTTTAGCTGACCATTAACAATTTTCTCACTGCAGTGACACAATGCTGCAAAGTTTTCTGAAATGAAAAAGTAGTGTCCACCCTTTTAAACAGAGATCCACTTCCACTTTTACACCTGCAAAAAGGAAACTTTACTTGCACAAAAGTGAATTTGTGTTTTTATATACTGGATTTTATATACCTGATTTATGCTTCCCGTCAGACAGCTCTGAAGGCCAAATACTTGGACTGACAACCATGAAAAAATTGTGAGCACAGGGACAAAAAGCAAATGCTAATTTTGCTCCTGAGATCCCTGAAAGGGAGATTTATACTTTTGAAAATGTCTAAAAAGAAACTCATGATGTTGTGAATAAAGCATCAATATATTGTAACCAGGACAGGGCATCACTGTTGATTTATATTGATGTAATATACATGTAATCATGCTTTTTATAATCATTTCAAAGCAAAGATATTCACAGAGAAGTGCAATGGATGACTCAATTTTTTGTCATTGCAAAACAATAAAAAGTGTAGAATTTATAGCTGTATAATCAAGTTTTTATTAACACCAAATGTAATGAGATAACAAAGTCCATCTCCTAAGCCTTTTCTCAAGATGTGGTCTGGCCAAAGTTCTTCCCTCAGCTTTGTTTAGCTCAGATCCTAGACTGCATGAAAAAGGTTCTTGGTGAGAAAATCACACCCCACAGAGAGAGACTTAAGGAACTCTATTTAGCTGATCAAAGAGACAGCTAAGAGACAACTTGATTGGGGTTAAAAAGTCTCTGCACAAGAGAGTATCTAGAAAAAGAGGTTCTTTACTCTGAAAAGTGGAAATTGAAGTGCAAAACAAATTAAGAGCAGAAATCAGTCTTTAATAGTGCAGGTGTTAGTAAATTCTCATGAGACTTCCAGATTTTCCATTATTTGAAGTCTTTGGCTAACACCAGCTCTTTTTCTGAAAACAGGGCTGGTTCAATCACAGATTATTTGTAGGACCAAATAAAAAGTAGATTGATGGTGTGAAAAGCTACTGACTGTGACTTGGCTCAAGTTGATCACCTCTTCAGGCATTCACATAACTATTCCTTGGGCCCAAACCCATTGCATTGTCTACATCAGTAGACTACAGCTCACTTTTCTCCATGGCCTGTGTCGGAACATGTCTAGGGCACTGGTTCTGTGTAGAGGTGGAGCTTCAGTCACAACTGCTTTGTTTTCCAGACATTCCTTTTAAAGTACACAATTCTTCAGGACCATGGGTTACCCAAAGATCTGATGCTCCTCTGTGAGCTTTTAGAGCATGTGGTTGGACAGTTTGAAAATGTAATATGCCTTATGATTGGGGTGGGATTCGGGTACAATTTAGCTCTTTTCTCAGTACCTGAAGTACACAGAAGATGAAATACAGATAAAAACAAAACAAAACTAAGCAAAACAAAAACTCTGCACAGAATTCTTGGTCTCGATATTGTCTCTATGCCAGAGTAATTTTAAATTGGGTCAATTCCTCAGGTAGCTCAGCTGATAAACCAGACTTGCTCCTAATCTGAAAATCACAGTGGATTCTTTCTTCTCCTCAAATCTGATTCTAGGTCCTTGGAATAATTCCACAAGAGTCTTCAAATATTTTTAATCCCTTCTGTTCTTTGCCCTGTCCTGTTTCCATGCTCCAGTCCCTCTCTTGGTAGATATGAGCTAGGTTCCCACCGACGTCATTAGCATATCAATTGTTTGCTCAGAAGACGGTCATTATGACTCTGTTCATCTCTGTTATTACTTGTTGCCCTTACACTGGTGCTGGAAGCCTTGTCAGCACCCGCAGAAACAGAAAACATTGTATGATAGGGCAATGACCGTAGCAACAACACCAGTCTGTAGTCTGTGCAAAGACCAACTTCCCAAACCATCAAGCTGTGTGATGCAAGGGACCATCAAGTTCCCTTTCAGATGAGAAACTACAAATCCTTCAGATATTCACCCCCAGACCTTCTTTCTGCAGGTGAGAACATGAATCTAACACCACATAACCCTTTCAGAGGACAATTGACACTTAATGTCATGGTGAATATTAGAGCAAAACATTTTCTATAAAAAAGATGGATACATTCAGTAGACAGGACAGTTTAAAACTGCTAATTCCTGGTCCTCCTGACTTATCCTATCACTCTCTTGTATCACAAGAAGGAAAAAAGCATGACACAAATGACCAAGGACATGGGCAGTGATAGTGAGGCCAGCAACGAGGCAGACCTCACGTCATTGCAGTGGAGCCAGAAGGTCACCAGGCTTGGTGGCAGAGGTTGCCACAAGAGCAGTGCTGCACAGGAGGTCTCATAAGGAAGGTCTCAGAAGGAGATCTGTCCTGGTCCTCCTGGCCAGGTGGCTCAGACAATCTGCCTTGCTTATCATAGCTTGAGACAGCCCTTCAGCAGGGGGAGACTCCAGGCTTTGAAAATGTCATGGTCTGTACGCAGAGTTCAAATAGCCAACATGCAGCCACAGAAAGGGTGCAGGGAATGGAGCAACGAGAGGCTGGACCCCAAGCTGGTGTCTCAAAGTGCTCTCCAACTGAGACATCCAACTGTGCCCTCCTTGCGAGGCAGCACGAGAGGCAGGGGCAGGAGGGGACTATTGCACAAGCCCAACACAACCAGTACTGGAGGAGAGCAGGCTAACCAGTGTGGCTGGTATGCTGCATTAGCAACACGGAGGAAGTCTGACAGGAACGATTAGGACTTTCAGGGGGACATGGTGGGAATACCACCAGCTCCCAGAAGGGACAGTTGAAATAGAGTAGTAAATCCTTCCTTGTTCTTCTTGTTTATCTTTCCAACTGAGACACAGGGCAGGGGAAAGTGCTCCTGTTGCAGTGATGATGTTGCGGCTGTGAAAGTTTGGCAGTTAGCAATCAGTTGTGGTGTCGGATCGAAGGTCATCTTGGCTCTTCAGAAGAGGTCTTTGGATGTGTGCAGACAGACTCCATTAAGAAAGCCACTCAGCCCGCTTGGAGAGCAAAAGGAGACCTCCCTGGGACTGAAGCCCACTGTTTTCAGTTTGTGGTCATGGCACATTTGTTTGCAAAGCAATATTCAGTCAGCCACAAGTCACAAGGTTCAACCTGCTTGGACTGTGCTTCAGGAACCTTAAATAAACAAACACAAAATCATGAGATAAGGAAAAAATAAAATTTCCTGAGGAAATACTTCCAAGCATGACACCAGAAGATGGCCAAATTTTCACAAATTAATGGGTGAACCAGGTTCCCCTCTTGGGTCTCCTCTGAAGCTTCATGTTGCATCTCATCCCATGACTTACTGCTGGGCTAGAGTGGTTTCTCTTCCCAGCATAGCATAGCTCAGTTGGATAGGACCCACATAGCTCATGGGAGCAGAATCCAAGTCCTAGCCACTTATCTCCTTGTGCCTGTGTGTTGCTGGCCTGCAGACCAGAAGGCTCAATCTAGTTGTGAGCAATGAAAGAGAAGTGTGATCCCGAGGCTGGAGGTAACATGATTCTGAAGATGTCACTTTACTAGTGGAGTCCAGTAACTTGTTTATGTAAAGGAGTGCATTAGGATTCACCTCTTTCTTCAGAGAGGAAAGGCAAGTTGCCAAGGGGTACTGTGTGGTCTGAAGTGAACAGAAGATGATAGGAAGCCAGCAGGAGACCTGGTACCTATTCTCAGCTCAGTCGTTGACTCATGGACACATTGAATAGGACACTCCTCCATGGATTAGCTCTATATTTAGGCAATGTAAAAAATCAACTCACTTGCTTTTGCAAAGCACTTTGAGATCATCAGATGTCAAGTGCTTGAATGTGCTTGAAGGACGTTCTGTCCTGTGCAAACACACTGAAGTTCCCAAAACAGGTGTGCCACGCTACCAGCAAAAGGATGCCTCTGACCTTTACAAACCCCTTTTACCAGTGCATCACGTTAGTGGAAAGCTTGGTGGCCTCCAGCTTTTTTCCAGGTGGAGAGCTCTGAGAGCTCTGCTATTCCCAGTCTGGGTCTCTGGCAGTGGTTCAGCAGCACTGGATCACAGGAGTATTCTGGGAGCTCAGACACATTTGAGCAACAGTCTGAGCAATAAACCCTCCTGGGAACAATAGAAGTGTGGATGCTTTTATTGTCTCAAGTCAAAAATCTCTTCTGAAGGCACTTCTTCTTCAGCACTTTTTTTAGTTCACCAAAACAGTGAGTTTGAGCCTTGAATCTGAAATAGAAAGACAAAGTTCACATGCCAGCCCTTATCAGCAGGAGCACCGGTTTTCATGTAATATCTTTATATAACCGAATATAACAATCAACATATATTAGTGAATATAGCATATAACAATTATTCACTAATATTTATTGTATAAATTACAAAGTACATTTTTTTATCCTAAATAAATATTTACTATTTATCCAGGCACTTGCTATTGACTTTTGAGACAAAACCTAATTGCTAATCTTATTAAAATACTTCTCCACAAATCCATCTTTGTTCTTCTGCATATGAGCTGTTCCTTGGGTAGATCTAGATTTCCTCCTACAAGTGTTAGCGAGGTTTAGCTGTCAGTTTTGACATCTTCACCCTCTATTTGCCAGGTCTAACCTCTCTTGCCTGAAAAAAATAAGTCCTTTCTTAGGAACAGAGTAGATGGTTACCCAACATAGTACCTCTCAAAGAAATCAAGAGAAGGTAATGGGCCCCAGACAGAGATGAAGCCAAAGGGAAAGGTTTTCTGGATATCAGCACCAAACACAGCTTGTGTTTGTAATGATGGGCTGCATTTCCCATTCCCATCCATCAGCTAACCTTCTTGAGTGCTGATGCAAAGATGACATCACCAGAAATAAAAGATCAGATATAGGATTATTATTTGCAGAAAATTCAAAGTAAAAAGCTAATTTCCTTAGAGAAGGTCACAGTTCAAAAGGTACTTGTTTAGATGATGTAGGGCAACACCTAAATGAATTAGTTTCCAAACTTTTGGTGGTGAATCGAATGAAAGACTTGCTCAAAAAAAAAAAAAAAATCAAGTGTGTGTGGTGGGGATAATAGGAAAATCGGAGCAACATGTTGAGTAACAATATGCCTTTATTTGCAGAGGACACTCTCAGGCCACACTAATGAACCTGGAGCAATATGGCCAGCTGCTCATGGGCAGACACAGTGAAGGTTCTCATTGCTGTTTAGTGCACGAGTGACCAATTACTTTCCTTGTCCAGGAATCAAATATTATTGATCAACAGTTGCAAGTATTTTTTCAGACAATTGAATATGCAGAGCATGAAGCTCACCCCCTCTGGAAGCAAGTGAGGGCAGCTCTAAATCACAGCTGCTGTTGCTTTCTGCTTGCTGTCCTCCCTGCTGCCTTACACTAGGGCTTGAGCCCAGGTGAGCAGCTGTGTCATACGCAGGGCACATGGTATTTATAATTCCTATGATTGTGGCATCTGATAATATGGAGCATTACAACTGCTAGCCACGTAAGCAGACTTAATGGGTCTCTGCTGTTGCTGTTTGCATCAGCATAGGTTAGCAAAGAATCCTTCTGGGACGCTACGGTTTCAAGTATGGATGTAAGAGGCACCAAAGGTGGCAGTCACTGCAATGATATATGGTACACCACTGATAGTGTTCAGGCCTAATGCCTGCTGGTGTCACCTCTTGCTTGCAGAGCTTTAGGGCTGCTCTTTGCTGTGTGAGCAGTGACATGAGCAAAGAGGAGGCAGAGGCACAAGCCCAGCAGAGGGGGCAAGACAGAGACAACACCAACAGGCAGACACGCAAACCACTCTGCTGACCCAGGAAACGCAGCCAAGATGAGTCTTTATACAAAGATGAGATCACTGCAGCAGTATGAATTTGAAGAATACCCTACCTTGTGGCCCCCCTGGAAAGAAATCATTTAATTCCTCAGCCTGGAAGAGAATGCTTCTTTGCTGCCTGTGGCTTCTGGTAGCTTGGGGGCATTGCCTCACACTGCTTGCTTTCACACCCTTAGAACAAAACATCTGCAAGTACTGCACCCCAAAATCTTGTCCCTCACAAGATTTGAGACTCAGTTCTGTCACTCTGTGTGCAGCTGAGGGCAGAGGGCTGCTGAGTGGGAGCATTTTGCTTACAACCCAAACAGAACCAAGGTTACTTTGTGCTTCTGCAGAACTGCAGGGATAGGCACGACCTGTTTCGTGAGAGGTCACACTGTTCCTCCAGATTCAACTCCAGCCCTGTACAGCAGAACAGTCCTGACTAAGACAAGGTGGATATCTGTAGATGATGTCCCTGGGATATGTTTGCAGATTTTTTGACTGCATTTGTGTTTTTAGGTGGAAGGTGAGAGCTGCAGTCTCAAGACACGTGTGTAGCCATTGGTTGGACTCATCTGAACGTACCTTTTTTCTGCATCAGGACTGTACCTGCAGTAGCTTAGCTCTCAAAGAACCAGTCTGAAATTGAAGAGACCTCTACCATGTATATCTCCAGCACCTGCGGCAACTGTACATGCAAACTAGAATAATTTGGGCTTGTAAAACTGCGCTGTTTCTCTTGCTCACTGCTCAGCAAGCTTTAGCTGTGTTGTGATGTATGAGAGGTATGCACAACACTTGGTGAGGAGTTGTCCATGCTCAGTGGAAGTAATGCTGAGAGAAGAGGACAAAACAGACATCCTCTTTATTTTCATGCATCATAGCACATCAAACATGCTCTCTTCTGGGTAGCAGACTTACAAGGCAGAGATGCTTCTGTCACTGTTCAGCACAGCCTGGCCCAGTCCTGCTGGTGGCTCCTCAGTAGTCCATAACTCAGTACTCAGGACTCAGTACTCCAGGACTCAGTACTCCTGGCCCTCATCCCCATGCAGCTGGGAATCATTGACTGACTGCTTACATCCCTGAACATCACATCTCACACTCATCCAGTACCCTGCTCTCAGCCATGAACACTCCAGCACAGCTCTGGAACTTCCTGAGGGCCTTCTGGCATCATCTGCAGGCCTTCTTGAGCAGTCTGCAATAAGATTAGGGTTAAAACAGTAGCAAAGCTTTTTTTTTTTTTTTTTTTTTCTGGTGTGATAACCTCTAAAAGAAGTAGAGCTGTGAAAGCACAGCCCTTGTAAAGTATCCAGGCTCTGTCGGTAGCATACAGCATTGGTCATAGACTGTCTCTGCAATGAACTGGACTCCCGCAAAGACAGTTGCTCTGTTTCCATTGTCCAAAAAAAAAAGGAAAAAAAAAAAAAAAAGGGGGAAGCAAAGCACCATTAAAAGAACACATTTCACATGAGAGGCAGGGCATGCTGAATTCATTTTTAAGGTATTGGCCATATGGTCATTTCCATTTCAGAAAACTTGTGTTCAGCAGGATCCCAAGCGCATGCACAGACAAAACGAATGATAAATGAGCATCTGCTTGCTTAAAACCCAGTGTTTGACATAGTTTGTTTTCTTAAGCAATTAAAACACATCTTGGCAGTCTCCATCCCATTCCAGAAGGGGACTAGTATCTCTTCCTTTCACTTTGATTAAATGTTTGCTTTGATAAAATACTTAGTAATATGCTTTTTTTAAGGTTAACTCATTCACAGAAGAGATCTGACTAATGGAGGAGGATTTATACTTTTGGGGGCCTCTGTCATTTCTTTACTCCTTGTCCTGACATTCAAGGAGGCTTACAAGTTTCCCAGCAAACGGAGGTTACTTTGAGAAGAGATTACCATTCAATTAAAGCTGATCAAAAAAACCCTCCTCTGGTCTTATATCATCCTAATGGACATCTGAAATGTCCACAAGTGCTGCCAAGGAATAGCCCATTAATCTCTGAAGTGGTGCAGGTGTGTTTCTTAACACAAAGGGCATCCTGTTTAAAAAGGATGGAAATGCCACTAATATACCAAATGGCTACCACACACTTCAAGCTTCCTCCTTCAGCTTCTCTGGAGGTGTAGCAGTGTGCAGGGTTGACAGTTCATCTGCCTTACAGACTTCCCCCCAGGTAGGCTCCAATCAGCAATAATTAAAAACAAAATCGGCTAATCACACTGCGCTCCCAAGGGGTCCTGACTTAACATGAAAAGCCTATTGGAATGCACTAATGGTTTTTCTATTTTAAAAGGAAACTGATTATTTGGCCCAGCCCAGCAACATGAAAATTCAGTGGGTAAGAAAGAATTTTGTGAATAAACAGTGAGAAGTATTTCATTTGGCATTGACAAGCAGAACGCTGGAGAAGCAGCCATTTTGCTGAAATATGGTATTTACGCTACTTTGACATTGCACTTTGTTTAAATACATTAAGATAATTTAACCACATCTGTAAGAGGCCGAAATGCTTGCTATTCAGCATTTCCCAGTCTGCAGATTGTGTGGCCTTGTCTGGCATAGCAGAGGTCGGGGGAGAGACGACGACCGTGCTGCCTATTTGGATAGCATTCATTTGGACGCCTGAGCACTGCAGAGATGGCCCGAAGACTTCTGCTGACTTCAGGCAGCACTGATTCAGGTCTTCAATGCCACCGTTTGGTACAAGACATCTCATTTGGACGTACAGTTGAAAGATGACAGCATTTATATTGAATCCACTTCTGGCCTAATCTCACCATGAAATTGGGTGAGATCTGATAGTCTGTTAAAAGATCCAACCTTTTATTACTTTCTATCCATCCTACTCCATCTGGGCATGATATTGTTTTTAAGAGCAGGATGGATTTTCACAGGAGGAAAGTCTGTGTACTAGAGTATTATTTATATTAAGAAATAATGGGTCTGACATGCCAGGGTGTGTTACAAAAATTGAGTATTGAAATGGACAGGGTAAATTCTGCTTATGCAAAACATTCTAATCATTTTTTTCCACCCAGAAATGTAAAAAAAAAAGTCTGAACTCTGTAACTTAACTTGCTATATAAATAATATTATGGCGCTACCAGCAGGGTTACATTCCCCTTGTTCAGAGAAGGCCAACTCAAAATGAGGCAATTTCTGCACTCTTAAAAAGGCCGAGAAAAGACTGCCAGTTATGAAATTCCTCTCAACTCTGACCTGCTTTTAAGCTTACAGCAAAAAAAAAAAAAAAAAGTAAAAAAAAAAAGTTAAGTAGATGACAGAAAGGAGCAAAGTGGCACAACTGTTCAATAAGACAGCTGCCCTTGCAGAAAACTCTGTGCACAAGTATGTGATATAGTTGGACCGTGAGGTGGTTTAAGCAAGCCTATTTGACCATATATTGTAACAACCTCAGCAACGCACACATTTAGATATGTCATTTTGGTGGAGGGACAGTAACTTCAGTAAACTGTCCAGGTGTGATTCTGAGGCTCTGCTTCCATCTCCTGCTTAGGTGGGCTGGGAGGGGTGAGCAGAGCTCATGCTAACCTCTGCAGCCAGGAAAATTTACCCTTACCAGACTGGGAAATGTCACCCAAGCTCAGCGCTGTGTGAAAGCAAAATGAGAGACACTGTAAAGACAGAATAACCTGCAGGATTCTTCCAGCATCAGCTGAAGAATATGCATCCCATGGAAAGTACAGCACAAAAATGGGGATGCAAGCAGAATCAGGCAGAAAGGGAGACAGGAAAACCAGAGACCTTCTGTGCATTGCCTGCTTCACAGCCTTTCATAACTTTCTCACCAGTTTCCTTTTCTAGCTGGAGACTTCTCATGATTAGCTACCAGCTGAAGCCACATAGCAAAACATATGCGTAATTCATTCGTGCATATAGAGCTAATTACATGCTCCACTGGTTGGCTAAAGGAATTCACACATCCCACCAGCCAAATAGTTTTGGACCAAGGAGTTTAAAAGCTAAGGAGCTGATATTACATTAGCTAAAATTTTTGGTAAATGCATGACTGTGAGAGGAAAAAATATGTGTACATCTAGGAAAAGTTTGAATGCCCCTTAGAAAGGAACCATCTGAGCAAGTTTGTTACAGATGATGTCCATATGGCATTTTGCAGGCAGGTGTGAACTTGTTCTGTCTGTATTCAGAGCTGGCCGAGCACAAGGAAGGCTTGGACAAGTGAGGTCGTTCACTTTGGTTGTGCATGCTGTTAACACTGCCACACAGCTCTCCAACTGGGGCACGGAGAGACCTTCTTTATGTCCGCCTGCAGAGCAGATATTCATACAGGAGCATCCGCCTTTAACACTGACACATCTTTGCAGAGAAAGGGGCTTTGTTTAAGAAGAACCACCAACTATTCACTGCCGGAGAGACCAAGAAGGAATTCAGACATGATCCTATTGCATGGAGCCCTCTGATTGTCATTTGTCTAAATGGCCAATAATTGCATACAGTCACAGCCAAGTGACCAGGTTAAGGCTTTTTCAGAATCCCAAAGGTCTAAAAGTCAGCTGCTAAATCTATATGCAGGCACTTCAATAAAGACAGCTTGTTTTTCAAAGTAGCCAGTGCCCCAGTTCTTCCCAGGCCAATTAGAGATGTGCAGAATTTGTGGAAAATTGCCTTTCAGGTGTGTGGCTGTGGATCTTGGGCAGCCCTCTGTAGGCACCACTGTTGGCAAACATTGGTGGCATGCCAGTGTGGTGGTCAGTGGTACCTGTAAGATGTCAGCCAGCAGGAGCCACATGAAGGAATTGAAATTCTAGCCTTGTCGCTCTGTGTCTGGCTGCCAGATTCATACTTAGTTTTTGTCTCTTGCCTCCTCCTCCTCCTCCTGTGTCCCCCGCCACCCCCTCATTTCAATTCCTTTCCACCGCTTTCACCCTGCTGTGGTTTTTGACCTGCTCTTGTCCCTCCTGGTTTCTTCCTTGAGAACATGCTCTTGCAGTGGAGAGAAGACAGAGTGAAACATTAGACTGCATGTTACGATGATTAAAAGGCATGTAAGAAAACCAAGGCTGTCATTTTAATCTCTCACTAATGTTCATTGGCATGTCTTTGAGATAGGGTACCGTGCTGACAATAGTGATGGACAGGGTGTGAGATTGGCCCCTTGAACCCAGGGGCCTCCCAGGAATAGATCATGTCTAGACCTGGTTTGCATCAAGGGCCAAACCGGATAAGCTGATTAGCCAATTAGAAATAGTTCAGCTAGTGGAGTAGAGGGACCAAAGAGAGCTGAAACTGGAGGTCATGTGGATATCACAACTGATTAATAACCCCACTGTGATGTGGAACTTGGGAGGAGCTGGAGCTGAAAGGGGAGGAGGAGACCAAGTACAAAACCAGGAGATGAACAGAAGATTTTTTGTCTTTGTGCATTTTTTCCCTAGAACCTGAATGAGAAGAAAGATCAAACACCAAATCTAAATGTGGAGAACCGTGATATTTGATCCCCCACCAAATTATTTCAGGCATGTCCTTTAAATGTCATATAAAAAAGTCTCACTCTAGAGGTCTCATTTCCAATCTTTACCAGTATATTGCTTTTTGTTGCTTTATTCCCGTCAGTCCCTACTATATATGGATACTACTAACACTAAATATGTTTTTCATCACGAAACTCTTAGAATTTTCCATTGTGGGCACCATTAGTCAGGGATCATATGAATCATAGGACTTTAAAATTGCTTACTTGGAAGACTGTTGAGAGTAAAACAGGACCAATGTAGAGGTGATAACTTTCAAAAAATGAAAGAAATGCTCCCTCTGGGAAGGCATCATCTCTTCATTACCAGTTCCTTAGTCTGGGAACAACCTAATTAGAAGTAATCAGGCTACTGCTTTGTACCTTGTTTTCCAAGAACACAAAAGACCATAACTTTTCCTGTGATGTACTTGTCTGGCAAAATAATATTACCCACCCTCATAGCCTTCGATGCTGGGTAAGACAGACAAATTCTATCTGCAATTCACCCGTAATGAAGATGCATGCTTAAATTGTTCTTAAAGGCTTTACAGGGTGGAGACCTCTTTCCCAGAAAATCCCTTCCAGCATCCTTCTCTTCTTGCCATCAGGAAGGTTTTCCTAGAGATGTCTGATGTGCATCTGTCCTTCTGTATTTATAAGTATTAATTTGCAGGCTAGGATAGCAAGTCATTTCCTTCATCTCTGTAGAAGGTTTTTTTTTTACTCAAAGGTTATTTCATGCCTCTTTCGCTATCAGACAGCCTCCTTGCAAACTTCTCTTGCAATTCACATTCTTTCAGCCCTCTGTACTGTTGTTTATCCTCTTCTGCCTTTCCCTGAACACTCCACATCTTTTCAGAAGTGCAGTGCCCAAAACTGGACCAAGTGTTCCCCCCCAGGCCCCCCTAGTGCTGAGTAGAAGGCATTGTCCAAGACCTATTCCTACTCATATACCCCAGGTTAATAGCTGACATTTTCATGAAAGTATGACACAGTTGGCTCATTTGGCAACTCCTTCTGTGATCCACCAGAGTTCTCCTCTGTTCTTTTCTGCAAATTTTCTACAAATTGTTCCTTATTACAGGCTTATGCTGATGATTATTCCTAAGTATATGCTTTGCGTGTGTCCCTGTTGAATTGCATTCTGTGTTTCTACTTATTTATTTATTATTATTTTTTTTCAGAACATTCATCCAGTTTAGCAGGATCATTTTGAATTCTAATCCTGTCCTCTATCATACTCACAAGCCATTCCTGCCTGGTGTCATCTGTAAATTTAATAAACATTCTCAATATTCTTTCATGAGGTCATTAGCAAAAATATTCAACACTAATTCCAGATGGTCTCTTACATTTCTGGGCAACACAGAATGTGTTGAAACATTTCCGTGACTGACAATTCCCTCCACTCGTGATATTGCTGAGAACTTTGGGTCTGGGCTGTGTGGTCACCAAGGTTAGGGAAGGCTCTTGCATGTAGATGAAGTGAGCATTCCTGCTGGCATGGCATGTTACTTCTCTTTCCCACTTAAGGACTTGAAAGATCTGTATGCCTTCCTAGCCTGAAGGAAATAGATTAAATTCTGCTTAGTCAGATAGGCACTTTATTCCCTCATCTTCACTTATTCCTAATAGTGTTTCTATGTCCTCATTTCATCCCTGTTATTAAAACCTCATTCTTGAGCTGAGAGAAATCTATTCTTAAAGCTACCACATTTAGTTCAGACGAAGAGTCACTGCTGATTTCTCTGAGAACATAGTGGGTTGAAAGACTTCAGAGTAGTGTCCCATGCACTGATACAAACACACACACAAAAAAAGTTTGCACTTAACATAAAAGCTTTCTTACCGATGAGATGATATTTTAGGATGAGGACAATGTACAGGGAGTAAAAACCACATGTTCAGAATGTGCTCAGCCATGCACAACAGGAAAGGAAGGCCAGAGAAAGGACGTCAAACTATGAAACAAGGCTATTTGTCACAATTCCACAGAAGAAACAAGAAGAGAGTGCATCAGTCTTAGATGCTGACATATGGTGAAATCAGTATTTAATAAACATTCTCATTATTCTAACATAGGATCAAGATTTCAGCTTCACTGAAATAATAGAAACGTGGTTGGATCACTCATATGACTGGAATGCTAATAAAAAAGGATAGTGCTTGTTCAAGAATGGAGAGCAGAAAGGGAAAAGAGGTGGCACTTAGTGCACCTAGGCTGCATAAACTTGCTCTGAAATCCAGAAAACAGATGGAGTTAACCTTGCTGAAAGTCCACAGAGGTGGAAAGAGGGTGCCATTGTCAGAGTTAATTGGAGTCTATTAAAAGTCATCCATCCATGAAGGTAAGATGTATGAGGCTCTTTGGGAATAACAAAGACCTGAAGTACAGGTGTTGTTGGGAATGGAAGATTTTAGCTACATTTAGAGACTTTGTTGAAAAAGAATTCAGCAGCATACCAACACTCCAGAACCTTGACGGCATAGGCTTGTCACAATTTCTGAATTTGGATTCAGAAGACCTAGAAAGGAAGTAAAGGAAAAGTTCTTCCACTTCAGAGTCTCAGCACTCAAGGAAGGAAGCAATGAGAGAGGACCAGCCTAAGAATGGGAAGTTGGAAGGCAATGTGGATGGGAGTTACCATGAAAAGGTAGATTTCTTGATTCTTGATGAGAGGCAAAGCAGAAGAAAGACTAATCCCAATGGGCTTCAGAAAGGCAGACTTCCTGTTTATACACAGGGAACTAACACATAATATCTTGTGAGAAACAACCAAAGAAAAAAAAGGACTTAGAACTATAAGCTCATCAAAGAAATAATGCTAAAGGCAGAAACACAGATGCAGAAGTAAGACTAGAAATGGAAAAGATTCTGTATTCTCTTAATTAACCTCAAGGAGAAAAAAGAACCACAATGGCAACCAGAAATAGATTCAGATATCTAAGGGTGAATATGAACACAGCCATATAGAATAAGGTCAGGAAAATTAAAATTAAATTAGAAAGAGACACCAAAGGTAAAAGACATCAATCTTTCACTAAAAGGAAGAAGGTAAATATTTGCTCACTTCTCCATGAAATGAAAATGGGGAGATCACACTGAAAAGATCATGTGTTTAATCTTTTTTCTTTTTCCCATCTAAAAAGGTCAGACGTACAGATACAATTAGTATAACTAATACCAATGAAAAAGAGGTAAGATTTAAGTCTAGAGTAGGAAAAGAACAGCCTTGAGAGCATGTAGGAATGTGAGACTCTATAGGCAGAGGAAAAGTTGTTGTTTTACCATACATGTACAATGTAGCAAAACTTCTGATTCAGGAATGAAGTTAAGAAATTGAAGAAATAGCCTGAGAAAAAGGTGGATGGGATAACAAAGCAAGATCAAGGGATTAAGTTCATGTAGTAAACAGGTTACTCTGGAGATTGCACAGGTAGTAAATTTTATGATGCTAAAAATGTAGAAAGATACTTTGGTTAGAAAGAAGTCTCTGGGAAAAGGATCTGTGTGTTAGCTGAACCTGAAACAGCAATATCACCCTGGTGTGGAAAAGGCAAATATCACATCAAAGTGTATAAACAGGACTGCAAGCCTGCACATCATGAAAAGTGATATTTGCACTGTACTGGGAAGGCCTTCGCTGAAATATTACTCCTTAAGCTTGAGGCACGCTCTTACATCTATTGGGAATGGTAAAGCTGGTCATGTTTTAGGACAACGAAAAGCACACTATCACAGTTTGAACCCCCCCTCCCACAAGCACCTAAGCCAACTGAAAGCTCTTGTGCACACACATCCTTGAATAAAGGTAATGTATGAGACATCATGGAGTCACACGCCTGGGAAGAACCCTTGAAAATCTGGTGCCCCATCACCTCCAACTGGGAGGAGATACAATAGAAAGAGGATTAAAAATAAAAATAATAATAAAAAAAGAAAAAGAGAAAAAAAAGTTGCATTTGTACAGGTCAGGAGCTGCTGAGGACAGCACAGGACGTCTGCATTCAATTATTCCATATTCTATCCATATCGAGGTAGTTACTTTGACCGTACAAGGCAACCCCACAGCTCAGTGTCCCTCTCTTTGCACTGCACTAGCCAAACCATAGGATGCTGTAGAATTAAGGGAGCAGAATAAATAGGGCAGACAGCTGTTAGACAGCTGCATCAAGCTTTCTGACCCCTGTTATATCTCCATTAGGTTTGTTTGTATATAGTGCTGTACAAAAAGGTTAACTGGTGGCACTTTGAAGGAGAATTTTTCTATTACTCATTTTCTTCCTTAGCATGATTTTCCCTTTATTTATTTAGCTTTCCACTCTCACTTGAGTTTGCAATAATTTAGTGCAGATGTTCTATTTTTCTGTAATTTATTAATACTAACTTGCTTTTCCCTCTCTTTACTATAAATGTTTTTCAAATGTTCACACTCTGACTGCGTGACTTCCCTTGCTTGCCTCCAAAAGGATGGGAGCTGCACGCTCACACAAAAGAAAATGTGCTGGAGGCATCCTATCAGCTACAGCACTGCACACAGCTGGAAGCAACAGACCACTCTTGCCCAAGGAAGGGAAGTGGGGAATGAGCTCACCCCAGCCACCCTGCATGTACAGGAAACCTCTTACACTAAGCAAGAACATGGAAACATGTAAAAAAAAATAAATAATAAAATGAAATGCAGAGAGTAAGGAGAGTAGTTGGGACGGGACAGGAGATGAGTAGCTTCGCCTTGGGATCCTCAGCTGATTCATTTTCCTCTCTGTGAGAGGAGAGGGACTTCTGGTGTTTGTGCAGACAGTGGGAAAGTGTGTCTCTTCAAAAGGTCACCAAGGAGGCATCCAGCCACTGGTTCATCCAGACCTGGAGGTAGTGAGAAACTGATGTGGTGGCACTGTCCTGCATGCTGAGTTTCAGGCAGGACACTAGGTCAGAGATCAGCAAGTTCTGCATTCACCTGAGGAAGGACTCCCAATGTCCCAGCCTAGGAGACATTTCAGCCCCTGTCTGAAATGTGACAAGCACAGTATCAGTTCAAGTTGCTGATTTTCCATTCTTGCAGAGAGGCAAGTGCAATTCTTCCAGTATCTCTCTAATGATGGAGATGGAAATGCACCTCTTTGAGACAGCTTTCCTTGGAAGAGCATGATGGGCACCAAGATGTGGTTCCTGCCCCAGGTTTCTGCTAGACGCCCATAAGACACCCTCAGAGCAGCAGTAATGATTGGTGCCCATCAGCTGCTCATCCTCCACCTCACCGTGCAGCTAGTTGTCACTGGCTCTCCTTGGAGATCAGTGCCATATCTAGCACCACCCGTCCTTGCTGCCTGCACAGCGTGGACCCAAAATATCCAGCACATCTAAAAGACTAAAAAAAGAATGTTATTTCCATGAACACAGAACACTACAGATATATTCTGGAGCTATTGAATGCATCAAAAGGGCCCAGAATAGCTTTTTCCAATATGTTTTTAACACTCCCTAAGTTATTTGGATGGGGATCAGTCTGGTAAAACAGTCCTGCATCTCTCCTACTGGGTTTCCAGAGGAGATCTCCAAAACCTTGATGCTACCAGGCAGGCGTTATGTCTAGGCCAAGGGAGAATTAGAGTACAGCTAAGAGACAAAACAGCATCTTTCCATTCCTTTGTGCTTACCTGTTTCTCCCCACACTGTGTTGGCACTAAGAAAGAAGCAGTCCAGCATTCTGAAAGAGCTCCAAGAGAGGAAAGTATTTCCAAATGTGCAAGATCAAACCACTAGGGTAGGAAAAACAGGAAGCTACAGGATTAGGACTTTTTCTTAACCTTCTTTTTCTGTTCAGAACAATGGGAATGGGTAATGCTGACAAGTGAGGGTGCTAGTGCTGTGCTCTCACTTCATGACCAGCCAGACTGAATCCAGAAGGCAAAAGCACTCTTTTTCATCCACCCTGCCCCATTTGCCTGAGCAGGGGAGCCCTTCAGCCTGGTGCCAGGAGGCAACATGCTTCTGGATGTGCATGGTCCCACTTAGGCGGAATGAAGCATGGTGATCAAGACGCTGAAAAAGTCATGGAGGAAAAAAGGAGGGGGAAATTCAGAAGAGTCCAAATACACCACCTCATAACCAGTACACAACACAGCCCTTTGCAAAGGAAGGTCACATTCACATGCAGTGTCAGAGAGTCAAAGTGGAATGGGCAAGCGGCAGTGAGAGGCTTTTTTCAATACCTAATCCCATATTCCTCGTGTCACCCTGTAGGTTTCACATCCCTTCTTTCCCCTCTGCTCACATCGCACTTTTCTCCACTTTTTGGCTGCTGCCCCTGCCTTCTCCCTTGGGTCACCGTGTGCTGCCGGATGTGGGCTCCTAGCAGCGTGAGATCCCTTTAGCTGACTAACCCTGCAGTGAAATTCTCACTCAGTGGTCATAGCCCCATGTTTTGAGAGCAAAATATTTGCATTTCAGTCACGTAGGTTATTTCAAGTTGGCACAAGGAGCAGAGCTTCATGTCTGCCACCCTGCTGTGGACGCAGCCTCTGCTGCGCTTGCCCACAGGTACCGCTTGCTCCAGCAGCTCTCCAACAACTCCTGCTGGCTCTGTGAACCATCTCCTCTCCCCTACACAAAGCTAACAACATCAGGCTAAGTTCCCAGCCACCACAAGGGACACATGCCCCATGGAAAGCAGAGGCCCCCAGACAGGAGGAAAATTTGAGTGACAGCGATATCCGTTTTGGCTCTTCCACAGAAGCACTAGGGCAGAATTCAATACATATGCCGAAGCATTTTGCTCCTCTCTGTCCCAGCTCATTTCTTATCCTTGCAAAAGCAGTTAGCAAGCCCAAATTGGCCTAACAGCCCATTAGGATCCAATCTGCTCTAAGCCGCCCACAGTGCAGAGACGATTTGAAAGCTCAGATAAAACTGCTGCTGGGAGTTCATCTCCATCTGTGGGGTGTGGTCTGGGGTGTGTGACCCAAACCTCTGGACTGCTGAAGCTTGATACATGATGGCACAAAACCCAGACCAACAGGGAAGTGGTGCTGATCCTGCCTCGCCAACCAAGTTCTGCTCCTTTGAGTTTATTGTGGAAAAAACAACACCGAGACTTGCTTGTGGAAATGGTTGTTTGAGAAAGGATGGTTTGAAACTTGGGTGGCTCAGGGGGAAACTTGCTGAAGTAAAAGCAAAGGTGGTTTTTGTGCAAAGGAAGTCAGGGGTTGGGGAAATAAAAGTGACTTGACAAAAGAAGAGCAGAAGATATTTTGTAAATTGCTAGAATAAATCTGTCTCCACACCCAGGAGAGAAAACAGATAACAGGAAACAGAGGACAGGACAAAATGCAAATGAGGGATCTGGGCAATATCACTGAGTGGTTCGATGCCCCTCCTGGACCCAGTTCAGAGCCTTTTAGAACTGATGGGTGACTTTCCATTGACCTCAGTGGACCATGTCCTGTTTCCCCCAAAATATGTCCTCCTAGGTAGAGACAAGCTGATGTTACAAGAGCTCCCGCACATCTGAGGAATGGGAAGCAACACAGAGAATGGGGGTTTTTAGATACCTGAACTAACCTTCTAGTTTGCCAGGCAATAAAATATTTTACATCGGACAGTAGGGTCTTCTTGTAGATACAGCAGGTTTACCATACTCAAAGAGCACTTATGGATAGCAAAGCCCTGGAAAAATTAAATCAGTGTACTGACTTTACAGGGACAGCCACAGATGTTCCACAATGTGTCCACTTAGAGGAGCATCAGATACCAGCAGCAAGAAAGCCAATGTCACTCTCTGGGTGAAACTGCCCTTGTGAAGGACAGTCAGCGTTCAGGTTTTCAAGTCTTTCTCTTGAAAAGGAGTTTCTCTAAGGCTGTGGTATTCCCCAGGTTCAATCTATGTGTCTCCCTGCACAACTGGTGTATGCATTTCTTCAAGCATCTGAAATGCTGCTCCAAGCTCCAAAGCAATAACTGGAGAGGGAGACTTGGCCTTCAGTTCTCCTGTGGAGCATGGCTGCTTGGATAATGCACAAGCATTTTGGTTGGAAGGTGTCTGAATTCTCTGTGACCATTTCCCTCTCCCCTTTTGAGAAGGGTGGGATCAGGGAAGCATCTGCTTAGGCATCCGAATCACAGGATTAAACGTTCTACCTCCGAGGAATATATGATCAAGTCTTACTCAGTCCCACAGGATGCCAAAGACATAAAGCTTACCGGGAGGAAGGAAATTAGAAAGGCTTTAGAAACAAGACTACAGCCTGTTCCATGTGGCCATGATGGATTAGACCCAAATTTTCTTATAAGCATGAGCCTGATTGTACTTGGCCTAGCATTTCCTGTTCAGAGAGTCATCCTGTGTCTGGGGAACGGTTGCACTTCAGTGAGGCATAATTCCCACAGATATACAATCCACTGCAATCGTTCATATGTACAGCGCTGTAAATTTATGTAACTAACTACAATAGCAGGCCCTTACCTAGGGGGTTTTGGTGTCACAGCTAGGGTAAGATAAAAGGTATCAACAAGAGGAAACATGCACAGTGAGGTGTGGCCGTGAAGAGCTTACTGCATTATAAAATGGGTAAGCATTATTTATGATGTGAGTAGGATTTAAATACTTGAAGTCAGATCCTCTGAAGTACTTGGTTTGCCTTTGAAGATGTGGGTCCTAAAGATTATTCAGGGTGAAGCATAGCCAGTACAGCAAGGTGACATTTTTTATGGGCTGTTTAGCATCCTTTTAGGTTATGACAAAGGATCCAAAGACCTGAGCTTCATGAGATCCCAGAGTTGCCATCTGAACTGGCAGAAGCACTGAAGAGACTGAAGCTGCCTGGATGCTGAAGCTTAATTAGGGGTGAATAAATCATCCTTGCCTGAAAAGTCAAGAAAATACCATATTCAGTGATGCTTGTGATTTATTATTATTATTTTGTTCTTTCGGAATGAGAGCCAATAGTAGGGCAAGCAAGGAAGAAACAAAGAGGAATATTAAAACAAAGCAGCAGAAGTTAATTCATAATTGGAACTAACAATAACAAAGGTACAGTTTGTTTTCTTTTGCAAAAATTTCTGAGACTCTTCAAGTGGCAAACCCATACGTCTATTTCACCTACACAGGTAATGCTCTCGCACCATGGTCTGTATCTGACTGTCATCATGATGGATGGACATCAAGTACTACTGTATTGCTGATCCCCCAAAGCCCTTAAACAATCTGATATCGATAATGTTGCAAGGCTAATCACTTAATAATAGGGCTCCCTGCAAACCAGACACCTCTACCACACGCCGTGGGAGGAGAAGATGCTTTGCATACATCATCCTGTCAGCTGAGTTTATTATTCTTGCATTCAAGATAAACTGCAGCAGCCAAATGCTGGCCTGTATAAATTCCAGCCTCAGGAGTCCAGCAGGCACCGGGCTCCTTGTTAAACACACACACACATGCATAAATCCAACCGGGTAAATAATACGACATCTTCCTATTCCCAGCAGATCTTTCAAGAGCTGTTGTTTTCTTTGTTACCTGGGGTGGTCCACGGACCAGCTGTATAAACCAGGGATAAGGAGTGAGTACATGGACTTTGCAGAGACAACAGGCAGGAGAGACTTCTGGCCACAAGCAGACCTAGCTGCTTTGTGCTAATAAAGCTTTGTTGTATGTCATTTAAACAAACACCAGACAAATAAGCTCTGGACTTCAGAGACTTTATCTCCACTGTTTACCTCTCCCCAGGATTCACCACCATATCTGTTAGACAAAGAACATAGGCATCTAAGAGGCAAAGAAAGACTATAAAACCTTCAGAGCTCAAACCGAAGTCTTCCTAATGGGATTGCTGAAGAAAATCGTTTCTTCCTCTAAAACATCTGTATTGGTCTCTATTGGGATGATGAATTGGCAGAACCATGGGTATGGCCTAAAAGGTCACTCCTACATGTCTTGGGGAGAGGATCCTAGGAAAGACCAGATGCCAGTCACCCTTGTTGTTACTGGAGAAAATAATAATCAAAAGAAAAAAATAAAATCTGGCAGGATAATTCTGGCTTCAGCAATATCCCCACAGCCCTGAACCAGAACTGCCACCCTTTGGCACGTGATGGAGGTGGGTCCCGAGGCTGTACTCATTGTAAGCAGATCCAAGTCCATGGTCTGGCTGCCCAGTTCAGCCCCAGGGTATTAACATCAAGATTGGAATCAGTGGTTGGAAAAATGTCTCCCTAC
This sequence comes from Netta rufina, assembly GCF_964035555.1. Lineage (NCBI taxonomy): Eukaryota > Metazoa > Chordata > Aves > Anseriformes > Anatidae > Netta > Netta rufina. The sequence goes on along the minus strand of NC_140125.1, from coordinate 34,968,331 downwards.
ATGAAGAAACAGTACTGGGACAAGAGGGAGAAAGAAAGAGGGAGGTGGATGGCTAAAGAAGTCTCTGATGGAACCACCACACAGCAGCCTGTGCAGCCTGAGAGCTTCTTTGTCTATTAAAAACACCAAATCCAAGCCAGCTGCAAGCTTACAGAGCTATAGAAAGGTGAGTTGGTGTGTCTTCTCCCCAGAGCCAGAAGCAACAGCAGCTGACTCCAGAGCACTTCTAGAGAAGACTTTTGTCAGTGCAACCCCCCTCAAGTCTCCAGGCTCACAGCTCTTTAGAAAAAAAGTTGTCTGCAGTTATTGAAATAGATTTCTATTTTCCGTCTCTTTGACAGGACGATCATAAATAAAAGATCTTAATGAAAAGGGCTGACTCACCAAAGAGAAGAAAAGTGAAACTGAAACATCACAGAGCAGTTGCTAAGTGCCTCCTGTTAAAGTGAGAGCATCATGGAGATGGCATGCCAGACTTTGGAGCACTTGAAACTAGGCAAGATATGTGTCCCATTACAAGAACTGCAGCTTCAAAGCAAGCAGAGGCAAGAAAGGCTTTACAAACTTCTTCCATTCCCTCAGATAAGACCTTTCTCTATGCTCCTTCTCTTTCCACCCTCCTCTTAACACCATAAGGGACCACTTTTTATTTCTGGAAAGCTGAGGCTAGGTCCAAAGCGCTCACAGAAAGTAAAACGTAGGGATTTATGCACTGCCTACTTCTTCAAGCTCCTTTCTGCAGTCCTAGAAAGCAGCCTGGAGGGAAATGAGACTCCTTCCAGAGTCCAGCAACAGGAGGGAAATGAAGCAACGTCTCTGCTAGGAGCTGACAGCAGGATGCTGTGTTCGGGAGATACCTTGGACGCCGTTCCACAGCTTTGCACATCTGTCGTTCTGCTCCTGGCCAGAGAACAGAGCCGTGGAAAATGCTTCCTTAACCAAACCCTAGATGGGCTGGAAAATCAAACTAATGCTGGTTTGATTTTCCACGAGAACCTAGAAAATCTGATCCCAGGGCCCATAGCATGTTCGAGCCTATGCTATTTTTTAATACCACTTTTGGCAGCACATCAGGTGAATGGCAGATTCCATGCAGCGTCTCACCCTGTTTATGGCTTCCAAGCCATGGATGTCACAGGCATGCTGCCTGTCTCAGTTTTTCAGCTGCATGATGATCCCACCATTTTTACCACTGCAGAAACTTACATCTGCATTTTTGCCTGTGTGTATCAGCAGCTGCGTGACCAGCTCTCCTGGTGCTTGCAGATGACCTCCCCTATGAATAGGTGTAAATTTCAAGGAAGTCAAGGGTACCTTTCACAACATAGTGCTCATCACCTTGTCCTCACCTAGAGAGGGGTGATCCCATGCTGAAAAGGCTGTGTATGGGGTCAGGAGGTACTCCACAAACCCAGCAGCAGTCCACTACCTCAGTCCTGCAATGCCAGGTGTGAGCAGCTGGTGGTCTCTCTTCGGTTCCTGATTCCCCAGGAAGGAAACCATTTCTTGCACTTTTGTGGCCTCTGCACAAGGACTGTGTGGAATAGTATCCATGTTTGTGAGACCTCGCCAGCTCATCTCGGTCAGAGTGCCCTGATGGGATCCTTTATGAACAGCGTTGCGACTCCCTTTCCCCGAGCTGTGTATACACACTGCAGCAGTGTGAGCTGGATCCCATTACTCTGATGAAATCTTATATCAAGCATCAGAAACTGAACAAGTAATTACACGACTGGCATCTTAAATATCCCCTGCTGAGTTTATGTGACTGAGAAAAGCAGCAGAAGGGAGGAGGAATTACAATGAGTTTTACTTTTTGGCCACGTTGTTACTCAGTTCTTCTCCACAGCCTTCAGCTCCCCATTTTGACAGCCTCCCCTGGGGGCTGCCACTGACTTGGGCCAGAGAGACCTCACATGTGGCCCTGTGATGCCAAGAGTGAATTCATTCCAGCCATCCCGAGGAGCACCCTTTTGGCACTGCACTGGGCAGGGGCTAGGACTGAAGGAAAGAAGCTAATGAACGTGAAGTCAGGCCGTTTTATCATTTTTCAATCCCATGGCACAGAGGCTGGAAACTGAATAAAACCTGAAGCTAGAAGGAGGAAAGCTTTGCGGTGATGTACTCACTGGTCAGGCACTTCCCAGCTGCAGCAGGAGCACGGAAACTTATTCATAGAAGAGTCATGATTTTTTTTTTTTTGTCTGTCCAGGCATTTGCACTTGGCAAAAGGTGAGTCCTGACCCCAGCCAGATGTTTCACCCGTCTCTGCAGAGGTGGTTATAGAGGTGGTGGCTTTGCCGCAGCTCCATCCAAATACTCTTGCAGTGCTGGACGCGCCGCAGCCGCCCCACGCCACGGCTCTTGCCTCCAGAGGGAGACGACCTGCTTGTTTTCTGTCCCCGGCCACACACCCCTGCGCCTTTCCCAGGGTGGCGTTTGTTGGCTCTGTCTGCCAGCAGGCAGTTTCTGGCAGTGAGTCACCTCTGCTCCGGGGAGGCTGCGGTTTGTGCCCTGACCTCAGGAGCTCCAGGCTCTGGCACCAGCAGGGCAATGGGAGCAGGGGAAGACCCCCCTCGTCTTCTTCTCTGCACAGAGGGCTTCCTCTAGGGGGAAATGCCATCAGGGTAAGGACTCTGCCTGGCCGAGGGGAGCTCTGATGCTGTCCTGGCTCGCAGGACACCACTGACCACACGGCACCTATCGGCACACCCGTGAGAGCCAAGAAGTCCTGTGGTCAGCCTGCCCAAAGACATGCAACGACAACAGGATCTTGAAGGGCTTTCCCACCTTTATGGGTGATGCCTGCTTGCCTTTCATCCCACACGCAGGGAGAAAGCTTGGGCCAGCAGACGTCAGGGCAGATTTTGTACTGCTTCTCTAATATTGTTCCAGACATGATGAGAACCACGTCTGCTGAGTGTGTGGGCTTAGTTTGTTTATTTGAAGGGGTGATTCTTTTTTTTATTTGACCGCAGTTCTTTTTAAAAACAGTTTAAAAAAAGCTTATCCTTGCAAATAATAAATATGTGATAACAGTTTCAAAAGACTTAGGTCTGGGATCTGTGCCCTTTCTGATAGGTGCTTTATATAACCTTTATGTATTCAACCTAATACGTATAATCTAATACAATCTAATATGCATTTTCAATGCGCATTCAAAATGACATTGATCTTTCCTCGTATATTTCGTATATACATGTATATATTTCCTTGTATATACGTATTTATATATATTTATAATATTTCCTCAATATTATATTCCACTTTTCTCTTTTCCAAATCTAGTCAGTCAATAAATAATTAATGTCTTAGGGCATAAAGTATCATTTTTAGAGCATTTTAAAAATTATTATAATTCTTATTAACACAGGAGAGAAGCATCTACAACTGTAAATAATGATTTTCAGTCAAAAACTCCCCAGACATAAATGTTGTGAGGAGACAGACAGTTATTTAGGCAGACCAAAGCCTCATCCAATGCACCAAGCCTGCTCACAGGGTGCAGTGTGGCTGTAGCGACTGCAGTTAAATTCATGCTGAACTTAGCTTCTCCCAAACAGTTCCTTCTCCTGACTGCTATTCATTTGTTTAATCTCAGAGATTTGTGGATTTTTTTTTTTTTTTTTCGTGGTATCCTGATGGAACAAGGTTCCTGCAACAATGTTGTCCAGCAGCCCCACTACCTCCCAGCTTTTGAACCTGTCAGGAAAGGAATGGGATCTTCAAGAGATCTTGCATTTCTATACATTTTGTAAAAACTGTCATCTGGTTAAGGGAGAGAAAATTAAATTATCCATCTTTTTCAGAGGAAAGTTTCTGTGAGAAGCTTGGGCATATTAAATATAAAATTATCCACAACTGACAGAGTCATAGGAGAGATCCTAAAAATATTCTTCTGCTTACAGAATTGTGAGACCTTGGGGTTATCACATTCAGAGTCTCCCTTTTCATCACAGAGCCATCACGTTGGTGGCCAGCACCCACCACAAAACAGTGAAGGTGGAACTGCTGCTGCAAGGCCACGTGTGAGAGCTGTGACGATGCACAGGACACCTGCCTTTGTCTCCTAACTCTATCACAGACTCCTTGCAACATCTCATCAAGATGTTTCTCTCCCTGCCTTTGCCCCTCATCAATATGAGATAAAAAATCTATGTCTCACAGGAGGCTTGCCTGAACAACTGCTCTTTTGTGGCAGGTTTTGGAGCAGGGGGGAAGAGATAAATGTTGCTGGTGATGCTACAGAACAGGATAGGGACCACACTGAAGAAAGGATGCTGAGGAGAACATGGGTCTCAGGCTTGTCCACCCGCTGCCCTCTGAGAGTGGCAGTGAGCAGGGTCAAAGGCAGGAAGGCCACAGGAGGAGATGTGTCCGCAAGGAGAAGTAGACTCTGGGGCTTTTTGGGGTGCTGTGGTGCTCAGGTCTCGCTTCACTCAGCCAGCAGCCCACAGCCAGCATGGTGAGCTGTGCTCCCCTGGCTGCAAAGTAAACACGTGTGAGAGAACAACAGGGATGTGTTTACTGTACACAGCCAAGCACAGTAGACTTCAGAGAGTAAAAATATCCAGTGGAAAAACACATGGACTTGAGTAAAACTTTAACTATCAGGGGCTGCCTAGCCAGCAACATGTGTATCCTTCACAGGCTCTCCTGCTTGCGGAGAGCTTTGAAGCTCCCTAGGAAATCTCCAGCTCTTTTTGATTAGTGGCTTCTCCACCCCAGCCCCTGATAATTACACCATAGGCCTGGTTCAGATTATAAACTTGTTTGACCCAGAAAGGCAAAAGGGAGTGTGGACAGGGAGTGCCTCCCATGACTCGGGGAGAGCCCACGACGTCCCCACCACCATCCCCTCCACTGCCAGATTTCTGACCCTAATTTCTGCGCCACCCAGGCTCAGGCTGCGAGCTGGGCAGCAGGGCAAGGCTCTGGCCCTCACCTTGGGCTTTGGGTAGGAGCAGCTTGGCTAGGACAGCCACGGGCCAGCACTCCCACTGGCACTGCTGAAACAAGTGGAATCGCACCCGCCGCACTGCAGCCACTGCAGCTGCACTGGGCCGAGGCTCTGGCCGGACAAAACACTTAAGCACGTGCTTAAATTTAAGCGCAGGAGCAAACAGTCTCAGGGCAAATACTTACACGCTTGAGCGCTTTGCCATGCAGGTGCTGTTCTCGGCCTCACACACCTGGCGGGAGGTGGTGGTGGCATTTTATTACGTGGCCACTGGTCTGACTACAGCCAGGCGAGGAAGGGAACTTTCCACTGGCTACAGACCAACAGGCACTACAGGTATGTGTCAGGTCTTTAAAAAGAAAAAAAATAAAAAAGGCTTTTTTTTTTTTTTTTTTTTTTTTTAATCTTATCTGTCTCATTATCACCCTGACATTTGCTTTGGCTTCCAGTTTAATTAGCTCTTGAATTGAACAAAGGTTCAGATAGGGCTGAGATAATAAGAAGTCAGCAAAGCTGATGTGTATAGGAAACAGGGCCTCACCAAAGGTGTTAGCCCATGCAAGCTGACCCCCAGTTATGAGAAAGAAAAGCCAATAAAGGAGAAAGCTATTAATCAATCATCCAGGAAAGCTGGGGATGTGTAAAGAGGTGTCTGATGTTTGCATCTTACATGCCACCTGGGCTGGTACAAACACAGCACACCCCACTTTGATAAATACCTGTGCATCAGAGCAAAACCAGGCAAACAAAGGGAAACCGTGGGGAAAAACGAAAAAAAAAAAAAAAAGAAAGAAAGAAAGAAAAAAAAAAAAAAGAGAGAGAGAGAGAGAGATGGAATAAACAAAGGATATAAATATATTACCATGAAAGGCAACGTTCAGAGTGGGAAATTGCACAATAGGAAAGATACATTACCAGTCACCAGAAGCAGGGATCAAGACCCCCACGATGCTCCAGGTGTTTGCACACAAAGTCAGCCAGCTGCAGTCTGCCTGGGGGACATTTCAGTCCAGACAGACAAAGTCAATAGGGGAGAGCAGGAACAGACACTCCTAACCTCACAGGGGAGCAGCAAGAGCTAGGAATAGATTCAGGTACCATCTGCTCTGGATGCCACATGAATGAGGGATGGACCAGACTGCCTGCACCACTGGCCTCTTACAGAGGCCCTACAGTTCAAGGGCAGTTTTATTTCATATTTTAGAGGCTTCCTGACCCAGCAGGTAACAAAGCACAGTTTTTCAGGAGCTCTTTCTTCTCAGACTGTTTCTGGAGTGGGCTCCAGCTGGCAAAACAGAAGGGATGGGTGACTGGGAACTACAGCAGCAGAAGGTGGCACAGCTCGAAGTATGACGCTAGCCCCACAGGCCAAGAAGGTACTTTTGCAAAAAACTTCTTGCTAAAACTGAAGAAGAGATAGGTAGAGTCCTCAGCAAGCCAAGGACTGAACTGCTACTCTGAGGTGTTAGCCATGCACAGCTCTGTCCTGAGCACAAAAGAAGGCTCCAGTGCCCATTCAAAATACACACCTGAATGAGAAAATGTAATTTTGAGACTGCACTTTGGAAAAATCCAGCTGACATTTTTTGTTTTGACTTTATCATACAAATGAAAGAGAAACACAATCTTGTCAAAACAAAACAGTAATTTCATTTTGATTTCATCAGGCTGACCCATGTCATAGCACACTTTAGAGTCAAAACAGTAAGACTATTATGCCATGACCCGTCATAATATTATGGCATGGTAATTTAATAGACAAAACTTTAAGGCTTTTGTAGTGCATTCTGAAAGTCAAAACAAAAGTTTCAATAAGCTGGAAAGACCTGTACCTTCTCTGAAAATCCTGTGAGAATCAACACCTTCCCACAGACAGTTTCAATGGTGTCGAAGCATCGCTTTCCCTTGGAGGGGCACTCGGTGGCCAACAATAACCAGGTCTGAGCAGCGCATGTCTCCAGCAGCTCTGCTGGGAATGAGAGCAGTGGAGCCACGATTCTTGACTGTCTCTGCATTCCCCAGAGACACATCATATGAGCAGCCCTTGCTTTTTTCACCGATTTGTTTCAGAACAGCTTTAAATGTGGCAGTACAGCTTGGGCAGGAAAGCTTGCTCACTGCTGTGATAACCCAGTCCAAAGTATTTCTATTTTCTTTAGGAGAATTCTGTCAGAGGCCAGAACTCCTGATAGAAGCTTTTCCCAAAGAGCTGTGAGCTCTTTTAGCTGAGAAAGGATAGTCCTTATCATCACTACTGGGCTACAAGCAGAACTGAAGGAGAGGAGCAGAACCCACTGATTCGGGACCTGCTACTACCTGTTTCTCTCCCACAGAGTTTTGGAGTTTGCTTCCTCTGGCACTGCACTATATGCTGTCACCTAGACAACAGGAACATCTAGATGCCCCACTCTTATACTAAGATGGGTGTAGACATGTTTTATGAAGCATAGAGTTAAAAAAAAAAATACAGTGTCATGGCTTTGACTATTGTGTGGTCTTTGACAGCACAAAAAGTTGGTATCTCTGTTGCCTGTGGATCTGTTGGAAGGTGGAGGTGTTCTACTGTACGCAGGCAAGACTGATAGGTGAATGAAATGCAGAAAGCATCAGGAGAGAGGCTCACCTGCAAGAACAACAGTATGTGTTGGACATGCTTCTCAGCAGACAGCATGACACAGAAGTACCAATGGCTTGTTCTCTCTAGAAAGTTTAGTAAAGTATGTTTTAAGAAAGTATCGGGAATATTTTCCTCCAGGTATATCTCATTTCACCTTGCGGTTGATATGGAGTAGGAGAAAATGTGTCTACCTGTAGAGGAAGTCAATGACTATCCAGCTGAGGAAGTGCCTGGTGGTGATAGCAGAGGACAGCATGGAAGGTTTGCTAGGAGCAAGGAGTGGATGGCTAAGCCATGCTGAGCCGTCAGGACAAAGACAAGCTTGTGTTTGGTGCTGTGGTGAAATGATGGCCAAAACTAATCACAGTGGAGATCCCACTGGAGATAATTGACCTGGCTGGTCCAGCTGCATGAAGGCAGATGTGGTCAAAGGTAAAGGAGAGGAGGCTGCAGTCAAGATGCAAGGTAGCAGAGACCTGAATTAATTTCTGTTGTGCAAGAAAGGAGATTTGTTCCTGGGGAGTGGTCTGGGAACCTGTCCTCCTTCATGTGAGGGAGGGATCAATGTCCCCTGGGAAAGATGTATGGAAATGATCTGCTCTGCCTTGCAGGTCAGAGAGAGATTGGATACCTTCATGTCATCCCGTGCTATTTTCTATGGCTGTCAAGTTATTAGGCACATCAGATCAAACTGGAGGCTCATTTACCCCAGTAATCGTTTTCAGCCCAGTAGGAAATGCTTTTGGAAAGTGTATTAGATATAGACCATAACAGAGTCATATTTCCACTCAGATATTTTTTCAGATTCCAGCAGACAGATACAAAAAGGGTTTCCTGAGCTGGACATGGCTGTGAGTGCCCTGTGTCATCCATGTCCAAGGGCCTTCTGACCTTCTCTGAACCTTCTTCCCTCTGATCCCCCACAACATTCTCCATCTCAGGCTGCAAAGACTCTTTATCATCCCAGGAGAGCTCTGAAAGCTGCACAGTTCTGACCTACAGAAACGTGTGGGACCTTGACGAATCCTATGGTGCCATCATAGTGCCATCTCCCTATGGGGAGAGCACCCATCCTTGTGGACTTCATTGCTGCAGGCAGGAGAGCTGAGGTGGAGGGCATGGGCTCCTCACCTGCTAATTCCCGTCCCCAGTTGTGAGAGACAGACCATTGATCCACCCAACCCCAGTTTCTGAGATGTGGTTTCCATTAAGCGTACTGTTTTCCAGCACTTTTTGTTTTGTTTTATTTTGTTGTTGCTTTTGATTTATTTCTTTGCTTTGTTTCTGATGCCTCATGCGCTCTGTGCAATGAAATTGAAAACAAAAGAAAGAAGATAAAAGGAAAGAGACAATGCACACAAACCCCTGGCTTTCCTATCCCCTAGTTCCGTGCAGTGGTACCAGATGTCGACCCACAGCAGCCTCCTGGCTGGTGGCTCTTGGCATGACCGACACCTCCCACTCCAGCAGTTCCTACTTGAGGCATGGCTCAGTTGCTGGCTCCCAAGGCACGGGGCTGGTTATGTCTCTTAATTTCCACTACAGAGGGAACAGCCTGTGCCAGCACAGTCAAGCACTCAAAAAAGGAGCAGAAAAATAAATAGGTATGATATTTTAAAGAGTATGAGTAATATAATGAAGACAATTTTAGGAGCACGAAGCAGTTTTACCATAACCCTTCTCCATCAGAGAGAATTACTCTTAAAAAGCACTGTATTACTAAAAGCTTGTACAGGCCTGCCACAGACTAGCAGTTAAAGAAAATGGCTTAGATACAGTCCTTCAGGATGGATCCACAACCAACATTGTTCTAAGCAAGTAGGTAGGAAACATTTCAGAGGACTTCAGAGGACTTTGAAATAGGCATTCCTTAATGGTGCTGCTGAATCCTGGACAGAAATGGGAGCAATGGTTTCAGGGTGCTCTTCAGGCTGAGCTTCCCTTGTGTAAGTTGCATGCAGCTGCTCTTGATCCTGTGAACTGCTGATTAACTGCTGGTGGTAAGGGCATCTCTGGTTACCTACCCTCTTTGAACAACACCAAAAGTCTTGTGTGGAGTAGTTGTAATGTTCATACCGCCACAGACGGAAAATCGAGTCAAAAGCTATGCATTTTATTTTACCACCACCCCCTTCACCTCCCCTCCCTCCTTTTTTTTTTTTTTTTTTTTTTGGTGTGTGCTTTTCTGCACATTGTTTGGCCTCTCTGCTGTCTGGTTTGCAGGTTGAGTAATGCTGCTCCAGACCACGCAGGGCCCTGGAGAGATGTTCCCATTTATTGCCCTATTGTCCCAGGGATGAAAGAAGTGGGTTTTATTCATGAATGCACATAAAAGCATCCTGGTGGTTGGAACAAGCTGCACATCCAGCTATACTAAAATAAAACTTTGAGAATATTTTTGGTTCCAGAAGTCTTTAGTTGAGATTTTGCAGAATAGTTTATCTTTGAGCACCTTTTCCCCATGAATTGGGACATACTTTAAATCTTCTTTGCAACATACAGCTTAAAGTGTACTGCCGATGGGCAGTCTGGAAAGAGATTTATTCTCCTCCAGGTTTTCATCAGAGTCTTTTGGAGCTCCTATGCTTTCAACATGCTACCCCCTGGGAAAGTAGATGCAGGCATCCGTGCAACAACTGGCTGCAGAGCACTGGCACGGAGTAAGCAGCAAACCGGCTCCTACTTTTCTGGGTCATTGGAGCAGAAACGTGACTGCATGCAGCCTATATCATAGTGGAACTGACTAGCAGATATATATATATATATATATGCACACATATGTGTATATATACGAATGCATTTATGATGACTGGAGAGGATAGCAAAGCACATATACTTTAGGGTATTCTCGGCAGCAAGGAGGCTAATTTGCTACGCCAGATCCTCCGTGCTTCGGCCACCTCCTGCCTGCCTGTCGCTCACATACCGAGGAACACGAGCTGTAAACAAGCCCAGTTGCTACAGCCGATGCCTCTTTCTCCCTCCAGAGCGACCCATGCTCTTTGACACGGGTCCAATTGCCCTCCCGCCTCCGGCTGCCCTGGCACTTGGAGCAGTCTGTCAAGGTCACCTCCCCGCTCCTGGGCCAGACGGTGTGAGTGCTCGCAGCCTTCCCCCTCATTCTGGGCATACTGACCATCCTCTGGCGGCTCAGGCATCCGCCAAGCCAAGAAGATCTTAGCCCTACCGAGCTGGACTCTATCTGTCTGGATGCCTCCTGCGTCTCTCGTTTCTGGTCTCCTTCCTCCTTTCTTCCTCCGGCTGAAATGCCCCCAAGTCTGCCTAGGAACAGCAGAAGGTGACATCGCTGCTAGCCAAATATACACCCCGGAGCTGTGGTCTGGAGGCACTCCTCTGCTCTCCCTTGGAAGCAGCGCTTTGCAACGTGCCGCTGTGTGCTCGGTCAAGCAGTGCCGAGGAGAAGACCAGCCTTAGCAATACCACTCATAGACACTATAAGGTGCTCTTTGCTTTGCCACATTTTGGTGCCAAAAGCTGAATTCAGCTGCGGGAAATATGTCAGCGTTTATCCCGCTTCGCTGTAAAGAACTGGGCTAGAAGAATATTGTCTCTGGTTACAGGCAGTTACACGTTGGTTTTCTGCTTTGGTTTGGTTTTCAAGCTGCCCTTTGGCTCCCACGGCAAGGCTTGGAGGGGCTAGTAATAGCTTTTATTGGACCAGCAGATATAGGCAGAGAAAACATGACAGCTTTCAGACACCCCCAAGGAGGACATATATGGACAAAAGTTAATTTTTCTCCACCCGTAACATCCCATCCAGTAAAAGCTATCGTTCTCCCTACATCTCCCTCAGTTATGTCCAAAACCTACCACAACTGCTCTCAACTCCCCAGAGATGCCCAAAGTCTGCAGAGCCGGCAGTTGTGTTCCCTTTTGCAGGGCTGCAGGATCTGACACAGGTTTCAGTGGGGCTTCCTGAACACAGCCATGTCCCTGGCCTGGTGAGAGGTTTCCCAAGTCAGAGGAGCTTCTTCTTTCTCTTGAAGGAGAAAGAAGAAACCAGGAGACCACAACCATCTTGTGCACACAGGGAATCAGGCCACCCCACAGCCTGCTACTCTTCCTTACTCCTGGCTGGAGGCACATCTAAGGCACATAAAGTGTTTTGATTTTGCTTGGTGTCTCTCCTGTTTTAGCAGCCTGTGGGGACCCAACAAGCAGCCCCCTGCTGTGGCTGCACAGAGACCATTTGGGCTGGAGCCCCTCAGCTCCTGGATGTGCTGCTGAAAGGGCAGCAGCTGAGGAATGGATGGTGATGGGACAAAGCTCTGCCAAAGGCCTTTCCACCCAGCTGTGCAGAACCACTCACTGCCTCTTGGTTAAATTGACCACTGCCTCTTGGTGCTACCTCTAAGGACCCTTGGCACCACGAGGTACCCTCACCTCTGTTCTCCTGGCACCCTAAGTGCCCCCTTCCAGCCCCAGCCCCCCATTTGCACCTTCCAAGGGCTCGTTCACCGAGCCTTGACCCTCTCCTCTTTTGCCTCTCTTCATTTCCACACCGAGACACAGAAGTGGCTCCAACATGCCCATGCTGGCAAGCGAAGGCGGCGCAGTGCTGACTCTGTCCATGCGGACTCCAGAAGCCCACGGGGCAGGGCTTGGGAGCACGATGGTGGGGAAGCCAATGGGCTGCTCCGTGCCTGGCCCCGAGCTCGCAGGTCTCTCCACGCAGGCAGAAACACACCACCCTTCCCTCCTCGCCGCCCAGGGACATGGGTGCCACGCTGACTCAGCCACCCCTGGCTCTGCTCGCCCAAAGGTGCCCGGCCATCACTGCCTGCCGAGGCACGGATCTGCCTGCTCGCCCATGGCCCCTCTACCTCACTGCACATCAAGCCCACGCAGAAAAAAAAATAAATAAACAGCTTCTCTGCATATAGCTCAGTGTGCTGCCTCGGCTGGGGGCCCCATGGGCGGCTGAGACATGCTGGCACCGCTGCTATTCAGGTCTCCTGCAGCCCGAGCAGAGAAGGGGGAGGCAGGGGAAGAAGCTGTGGCCCCCCATGAGCTGCATCATCTTGCTTCTCTCATGCTCACCCCAAATACAGCATCCTTCTCACTAAATTTTAATGCAGACAGGGAGGATGTGACCAACGTAAAAGAAATTTGGCACTTATGCTGGAATTGCGCTTTTGTTACAGAGTTGGCTCGGTGACTCTCAGTACTGAGCTGGTCTTTGGCTATGTATTTCCTAGCCTTCACTGTTTAGGTTATTAAAAAAAAATTAAATTCCTCCAACTTTTTGTTTAGAAGACAGCCCAGCTTATAAAATGCTCCAGACTTCATGTGTCCCTCCCTCTCCTCAAGTCAGAAGGCATTGTCCTGCCTGGTTTTATAGATCACAGACCCAAGCCACCAAGTGGAGGGCAAAATGTCCCCCACCAGCGACTGGCCCTTGCTCTGCCTCAAAGCAAGGATGGGGCCAGACAGGGCGTAGGAAGCCTTCAGTGATTCATAGCCGTACGTGTCCTCCTCCTCAGTGTTCTCCGCCTCAGAGAGCACTTTGTAAGAGAGACCTCAAGCCCTACAGCCTTTGCTCTGAAAGACCTCAGAAAACATGCTTAGAACCGTCTTTTGGAAAGGGAAGTTTTGCATCCTTTGTGGACTTTGACTTTTATAAATCACACCTTTCTTTACTTGCACAAACATTAAAAAATAGCTCTCCCATCAGCAAACCTGTTTTTTTTTTTTTTTTTTTTTTTTTTAATGCATGGCTCCAAAATAAGCAAAACAATGTGTGTTTTTTGTTTTGTTTTGTTTTTTAATGTAGGAAAAATATATAACCTAAAGCTGAGGCTCTCTGCTAAGAACAAATTTAAAAAGGGACAGTTCTAAAGGTCCGAAAATAGATTTTTATAATTGGAAGTGCCTGCAAGGGCCTAAGTATAGCAGGCCTTATTACATCTCAGCTACCAGGTACTTAGGTGCTGTTCTCAGAACCTGCCATTAGCCAGGTCCGTTGAACAGGGCACACCATTATTTCTTTTTTTTTTTATGAAAACCACTGGCACGAGTTCACACGCAGCAAAGGTGCCGAGCCTTTGATCCCTAGCGCCAGGCAGATCCTTGAAAATGTCATGGAGTGATTCATGTGCCCAAGAAAAGGGAGATCTTCTGCTGAAGGAAAGCAGGTGCGAGGCTGCTTCTGGCCAGGCTTTGTTCTGGTGGGGCAGAGCTGCCAGGGAGCAGGGCCCGGTGTAAAGGATGCTCGGCTCCTGCCACAGGCAGGGGCCAGCTAGCCAAAACTTGCTCGGCTTTTCCCCTCCTGCAAGGAACAGACCGCTGCTCACACGAGGTTTGCGAGCTTCTTTCCAGCCGGAGACAAAAATAGTCCATATGTGAAAGATGGAAAGAGGGGGAAGAGGAGAAATTCTTTGATTTGGCTGTTTTAACACAGCCTGTATGTTTCAGTAGGCGGTAGGACGCCAGAATAGAAGGGAGGACGGTGTGTCACCACACAGAAATACTTCAAGCTTGGAGCATAAATGCCAATATTGTCAAAGAGGTGGCCTAAAGTTAGGAACCTGAATCAGTCCAGGAGCACCCTTTGATTTCCAGCAGTGAGAGAGCCCTGATGAAGCCTGGAGAGTCTCAGTATTTTTAAGGCACCAAGCCACAGATTTAAGAGACCGGGATCTTCTACTCTGTCTAATCCTGTTGTGGGGCTCGGCCAAAAATCGCAGCACAGCCACCTAGGTCCGAGCATCCAGCTGTGAGCAGGCGGCAGGGCGCACAGCACGGAGCGGAGCGCGCGCTGGCTTTGAAGCGAGGCTGCTTCTAAATCTGCCTCCTCGGGGCGGAGGCAGCCTGGCGTATAAATCAATGGCCACGCTGCATATGGGTGTTGTAAATAAGTGCTGGAGAGCATCCAAGGCAGCCAGCTTCCTGGCTGAGGCGCCAAGAGTTGAACCTGGGCTCTCCAAAGCCTCAAGCGTGAGATAAGATAGCTTGGGTTAAACAGCTCGCCATCTGTAGCTGGGGGCTGCAGTGACCCCGTAGCCTCTGTGATTCAGCCACGGACGCTGAGCGACATTTTTCTGCTGTTTTTTAAGAGGCTCCAGCCTGAACCAGTTGGTAATGGGGCTGGAAATGCCAGACCTGTGCCATCCCTGGACACCTCGTAGCCCTTTTTCATAGTCAGCTTGACAGCCACTGACAAAGTCCCTAAAATTAGCTTCCAGGAGTGCAGAGACCTCCCTGAAGGCAGAGGTGGGGATATCACGGGCACTGAGCTTTCTGCAGAAGCCGGGGTTAGATGGTGTTTGGGGAACACAGCTGGCTGTGAGACCATCCCCATGGATGTGTTCACGGCTCCATGTGTTCATGGAGCAGGCAGCTCCATGGACCTCCTGGTGTTTGGTGATGCAGTGTGACACCGTGTGCGTGGCAGCACATGGGGAGCTTGCAGGGTCAGCCTGCTCCTCTGGGCAGCGCTGCTGCAGGACGGCAGTGGAGGGAAGGTGATGCAATGGCATGCAAGCAAAGGAAGGGAACAAAAGAAACAAAGCCAAATGAAAAGCAAATAACCAAACCCACAACCAAAAGCCAAAATACCAAATAGGCAGTGTGGGGGAGACAAATACATTACTCTCCCAGGAAAGCTCCTCTCCTGCTTTCCTGCTGTGTTTTGCAATGGCCATGCCTCACGGATGCTGCTTCTTTCCCACCGTGCATCCCCACTTCCACCTTCCCACAAGCTCTCCTCTCTCTGGCAGCCCCAGGAGCGGTCTGCAGGCATTTGGCAAGGGGAGAGGATGGGGAAGGCAGCCCGGGGGCTGCCAGGACCACACTTCAGGTCTGCCTGTGCCAGATGGGAAGGGCTCGAGGAGGAGCGAGTGCTGGCGCCGCTCGCCAGGCCCCGGCTGTGGGCGGCTGGAGTCTGTGGCCACTGGATGCCTCTTAACATATCCCAGTGCCCTCAAGACAAGGTAAATTGGTGGTTGAGGCAAAACTCAGCTTGGCACGCAGTTATGCTGCGCTGCCCAAATTCTTGGTCAACCAATTTTTGTTTGTTTGTGTTATGCACTCATTTCCCTTCCCACTTTAAAGCCATTTTGTGCTGGCTGAAGGTGCCATGCTGGCAGCTCCGGATGACCCAAGAGTTAAATCTAAGCCCTCGAACAGGTAGAGTGGCTGGGTGCATTGCCTCCCTTCTTGCTCCCACTGCCCACCCTGGCAGTGGCAGGGGGTTTTGCCCTCCCTGGGTCAGCCCAGAGGAGTTCATCCATGCGGCTGTTTGTCCTGGAGCCTGTCCGACAGTGGCAATGACAGACAGAGCCCTTGAGAGATCTTGCATGCGTGGGCAGCTGCATTGTGGGGTCCAGCAAGGTGGAGAAATATCCATTATCAAGCAATATCCAGCTTCACACAAGGATCAAGTCCCCCAAGTATTGATGTACTTCATGCCCCAAAGGATGTTGCAGCATTGCTGGCTGTAGCATCCATTTTAAATGCAGTCTCAGATCCCAAAGCAAGTCTTTATGTAACTTCATACACTTTTCCTACTTTATTTTGGATTTAACGTTTGCTATTTTGTCTTCAGACATTCACGTTGGTTATGCTGATATCCAGCAATTTACCCTGCTGAGCAAGGGGTGACCTGTGGGACTCACTGTTGCAAGTAACTCTGCACTGACATTCCTCTTCTCTACATTACACTTTTTTGTTGTTTTTCACATGCCTTGAGATTGCCCTTTTCCCCATGTTCTGATTCAGCAAGAAGTCTGTTAGACCTTGTTTGTATCTGTTAGTTAAACTTCTCTCTCGGGCTACATCCATCCATGACTTTGCACTCTGCCCAGGCACTGAGCAGGCATGAGCAAGACCTGTGCGCAGAGCTGAATGGGAGCTGCATTAAAGGAGTTATCACCTTGAAAGACCCAGGCTCGGGTTACTATAGGGTCAGGGCTGCCCGATGGCATCAGTTCAGAGTTCAGACAACATATCTCTATCTGGCTGCAAAATACCTTGTAGGCATGCCCACAGCCCCAGGTCTGATCTAAAAGTAGTCACCCACCTAACTCCTTTATGCTTATTCTTTTCCTTTATCCTTTATCCTTTTTGCCAGGAAGTTTTGACAATGCCTTAATGAGTCATTTTAATCAGTTTAGCAACCTTTTTGCTGTTTTGTTTGAAGGCATGCTAGCAGCCCAGCAAGGTCCAGCTCCCCTTTGTGAAGACACAGTTCTTTGGAAGCCATCCTGTTGCAATCACTTGGGCAATTAGTAATTCTGCTTTTAGTTAATTGTCATTTGATCCCATGCCTTCTACACACAACATGCTTGCCTAGTTCCCACTGTTCCTAGCCTGCTGGTCCCCTTTCCCCTTGTCTGAAGCATGCAGGTATGATCATTTCTTCATTTTCAGCCTGCTGGGTCTGTAGCCAGCTTCTCACTTAGCTGCTGAGAGGTGCTGCTTCCCATTAAGAGGTGACAAAATGCTTTCAAAACCACTTAACATCCAGGAGGAGAGTGTGAGCTCTTCTGGAAGCCTGGGCCAGTGCAAGAGAGGGAAACTCTATTCATTGTGACACCAGCTAGGGATGGCACGTGCAGCCATAGATCATCCCCAGCTGCTCGCCCGGGGCAGGATGGACACTTGCCACCGAGGCGTTGACACCCCCTTGGGGTTACACAGGGTTGAGCACCGTCCCCAGCATGGTGCTCTGCTGGGTGCTCTTGATAGGAGCTCGTCCACTCGCTTGCCCCAAAGCACTTCAGATATTCCTGCCTAGCCCTTGGTAAAATATTTACTATGCCGCCTTATCGCTTCCCTAGAAGGCTTTGTTGGAGCTGACTGATGCATTAATTCCTTCAGGATCCAAGCTGGGGTTTTTCTACACAGGCCTGGAACATGTCCAACAGCATTAAGAAAAAAAAAAAAAAAAAAAGAAAAAAAAAAAAAACCTTCCTTGCTTACTCCATTCTTCTAGGCAGACTTGCACCTGAAACCCAAACTCCGTCTGGCACCGAGATGGCTGCAGGGAGCTGCCCTCCTGTCTCCCAAGGATGTCTGTGACCACTGGTTTTACATGTGGGGGAGAGCACTTAAATAGCAAGCTCACTGTCACATCTCCAGGCACAGGATAAGAATGAATGACCTAAAGCAGAGCAAGGGAGAGCCCAGCTGGAGCATGGGCAGTGTTTTCTGATGCAAAGGGCATGAGGCAGAGGGACAGGCTGCCAGGAAGGTGTGGAGCATGTGTGAGAGGAGGTGAGGCACTCACCTGGGCAGCACAGGGCAGCCAGAGCCATGGTGCCTGGTGGCACTACGTGGGCTCAGCTGCATTATGTCTCTGCTGCAGTTTCAGCGTGACACTCCAAAGGTTTCGGCAAGGTGCTATCGATGCTGGATCTCATCCAGTCATGCGAACAAGCAAGCCTTCACTCAGGATTATCAACGAGAAATTCCTTCCTAGGATAAATGAATGGCTGATGATGATGAACAGATATAGCCTGCCATTGTTTTGCGGTGTTTGGTAACTATCAGAAAGTTTTCTATTCCATTTAAATAGAATTTTTTATGAAAAAGCCCTTGTGAGCCAAAGCGTTACACAAAGGCCACATTCAGCTCTCTCAAAATGTACACGAAAATTGAATTAACGTCCAGCGTGCTATATACAGTACCTGTGCAGCGGAGCGGCTCCCAGGCAGGCTGGGACAGAACAATGCCGCTGCCTGTTCCCCAGGGACCCCCTCTGAAATCCTCACCTACACGGTGGGGTCTTTCCACACCACGTTTCACCGCAGGGAGGACCATTTGTGGCACAGGGCGCAGGCTGAATCTGGGAATCCCAATCGTGCTGTGGTCTCACTCCCCGCAACTGGCCCCATGAAGCAATGGGGATTGAACCCCGGTCCCTTGGCAGCCACAGGGCAAGCTTGGGCTGTAGGAGCTGGGATGTTGGTTGACATCCAGAAGTCCCCCTTGCTGGGGCTGGAAAGGGTTCACAGGTGCACACAGGCACCCAAAGGCATCATCTCACGCGATGTCCCTGTGGCCACTGACTCTTCCCCAGATCAGGTAGGTTTGTGGCTGTGTTCCCAGGCTTGCAGCACGATTGCACATAGGAGCTCTCACCAGACACCAGGATGCCACATATCTCTGAGGCACAGAGTAGCAAAATAACCCAACCACAGCTCAACAAGTTGACCAGCTACCTCAAAATACTCATGATGAAATGATCGCATTTTCAGGTTGGAGCACACACTAAAAGAAACATTCATTATTATTTTTTCTTTCTCTTTTCACCCGATCATTCACATTTACACGATCATATCTATGTTCATCACAGAACCTGTGCCACTGGGTTATATCTGAAAGCTGTGTTGCCCCAGGGACACAACCTCCACACCAGGGATTCACAGCCTTGCAAGAGCCAGGTGAGAACACAACCTGAGCCAATGTCTGAAAGCTCCATTTTATGGCCTGAGTGGCACAACATTATCTTCAGCCCTGGCTCCTGGGATCTCCCTCTCCTCCTCCACCCCTTCCAATATGAAATGGTGGGCACAGACTTCTCTGTACTTAAAGTGGAAAAGCTTCCCATCATTCCCCCCTGGCTCTTTCTTCCTGAGGTCCTTGCTGCTCAGACCCCTTCCATGTCATTGATCACCTCTGTTTTTCTGTTTGCTTTCTATTACAAAACTCACTACACCAATCAGCTGGCTGTCATGCTGCCAGCCTTTGTATTTGGTGGTGAGGATTATTGTTACCCTTAGATTTGTGTGCAGCTACCAAACAAGAATTAGCACATCATTTTACTGGGCACCACACAAACACAAACAGGTAACACAAGTGAAGATGCCTGCTCTAAGAAGCATGCAGGCTGGCCTTTAGACAATCTGTCTCACAGGTGAGTAAACAAAGGGAGGAAGAGACAGATAGGAAGGAAGCATATATGAAGAAGGAAGGAAGGAAGGAAGGAAGGAAGGAAGGAAGGAAGGAAGGAAGGAAGGAAGGAAGGAAGGAAGGAAGGAAGGAAGGAAGGAAGGAAGGAAGGAAGGAAGGAAGGAAGGAAGGAGAATTATTCTGCAAGCATTTTTTTCATTAAGATTAAAAAGCCTTTTTTGTTTGTTTGTTTGTTTGTTTGTTAGGTGGGAGGAATAACTAGACTGAAAAATGAAATGTTACATACCACAATGGCAACAGATCAGTTAAATCTGCTTTCAGGATTAACCTACTTGCAAGCATGGGCATGGAAAAGACAAGGAACGCTTTTCCTTCCCCCTGTGCTACATTTTTTTCCACAATTGGACAAGAGAGCTGTGTTGCGATTTGAAATCCCTTTCTTCTGGAATATTAAACACTTACCAGGCACAGAAGATTGAGTCTTTTGCCTTGATAAATACATATAGAGGACTTAGTGATAGTGATAGACTTCAGAGAGGAATTCTCCTTGAAGGTTAAGGTGTCTTGGAAGATCTTTTCTAGAGATCCAGCAGCAGAATAGGGAAAAAAATATTTTCCCAAGTAGAAACTACACCAGCTGTGGTGAGGTATGCTTCAGAAAATACCATGGAAGTGAGAATGCAACTGTGGAAAACAGGAAGCTTCGGAGAGCTCAGATTTCTGGGTTGATAGTAAAGCCTGGCAGAGGAAATGGAGAGGCTGGGGAAGGTCAGCGGTCTCTAGGTTTAATGCTTAGATTTGCTAGAGAAGGACTGGGGTTCAGGAGCATTTCTATTTGTGGAGAAAAAAACAATTTTTGCATACAGAACAGATAAGAATCCAAACATATGAAGCTTATCCAAGCCTTGCAGAAATGTTTGATATTTGCCTTCCTTTTGAGGGTCTAAATTTAATCTCTGGCTTGTGTCATCCAGATAAAGCTGGCTTTCATACTGTACCAGAAAATAAGCCTGTCTCCCCAGCTTGCTTTTTTGTTTTTGTTTTTGTTTCTGTTTTTCCTCATCTTGAAGTGCTGTAATGGAATATGGTCAATGTAGGACACATTTTCATGCATGATGAGAAGACAGGACCCTGGTTCCCAGTGAAAGACTGTGCAGGTTACCTACCTAACACAAACTTTCCATGCTTAAAAGCTCTCTGCGCAGTGACTAATGTTTTATCCTTTGTGTTACTTTCCTGTGAAAACATCTTCCTCTAGCTCTTTGCTGGAGGAATGAAGAGGAGGCACCATTGAAGCTATTGGGAGAAAGTAGTCAGTAGAACATCAGACCCAAACTGCGACACAAAGCAGTAGTAGGGTCATTGAGAGGGAGCATGACAAGAACTTCTCATTTTAAGTAAAAAGTGTCATGTAGGAATGAGAAATAGAAGTACCACATGCTGGAAATGGCATCCTGCAGTCAGTCACCTTTTCTGGGATCTTTCAGGGCCTTCTGCCGTGCCACAAAGAAGAAAAATTGCCTTCACTAAAAGTCAGATATCTGCACACCGAAAGACATGTATGCAATTTAACATGCATTTCATCCTGGATACTGGGCTTACATCCTTAGGTGGCGTAAATCCACGTGACTACATCATTCACAAGGCAGGGTCATTCAAGGGAACACCTCTTTTTTCTCTTCATTTTTGCCTGCAGCCCAGTCTCTATGAAAGTTTTGCAATTCTTTCTTTGGGGGCCCTCGCAGCCGTTAAACACATTGGTAGCAGCAGTCATAATTCTGCGGAGTTGCAGTACTACTTGGTCAACCTCCTTTTTGACCAGCTGAGGACAAACCAAAATGCATCAGCCTCAGCTGCTGGGCAATACCTTCCTACATTCAGCATTAAGTGTACCAGTTCCCACATGTTACTGGTACCAGTCGCTCTTTCCAGCCTGCAGCCCCATTTCTTCTGCAACTGAACTTCTGTCAGGTGAATTGTGCCTTGCAAGCTCTTTCAGGTCAAGACCTCCAGTTTGGGAAAAGCTAAGTTAAATGCCATTGTGTTTATACCCCCTCCCAATGCATAGTTTTCCAGACATTCCCATATGAAGTCTTTCTGTTCACATTAGCAGCAGAACTGTCAGCTCCTTTTAGTAATTCTCCAAAACTTGTGGTTTGTTCGCATATTGTGTCATGGGGTTTTACAGGATAATTCCACCAAGCATCATAAAACCATCACTTTTTCTCAGAATGAAGATGGAAAGGCTGAGCATAACTTTCCTGCCCATTCACCGTGCTCTAACCTCACTCTCGTGCCTTTTTATCAGTCTCCTCTATATCCCTCTTTTCACCTGTGCATTTTCTCCTGATAAACAACATTAAGCCATATTTAAAAGTATATTTACATCATTTAAAAACATAAAAGTGATCTAACTTCTCAAGGAAAGCCACACACACAACTTTTTTTGGCTCCATTTTTACTCAACTTTGTCTCAGTTGTAGTTAGTGGTTTGGCAGATCTTTGTGTATTTTTGGATCAAACACTCACGCCAGGGAACACAAAGGGTCCTGGTATGAAATTCAGAGGAAGACCTCAAAGAGGGGTATTTATTTTTGTTAAAAATAGCTCAGCCCATCTCTATCTGTATTGAAATTGGCAAAAGAATGTGTATGATTTTCATTTTTTTGCAATGTTTCATTTAAAACATTTGATAAAAGTAGTCAATAACAAAAAAAGCTAGTTTATTTTTACTGCAATGCAAATTTTTTCTCTTGCTGTTCAAGTCCTAGATGACAAATATAGGCCACAGGGATGGTATGCTAAGAGGAAAAGCAGAAGACTTTTCCTTCTCAGTTCCACTAAACTGAGTATGTAGCTAAAAGCCTGCCAACCCCTTCATCTGGTATCTCCTTTTCTTTCTGGTATCACCTGTACACCACTCCCAATCCCATCTTCATATATATATGTAAATATATATTTATACATACACACACACACACACACTTATTTCCACGCTTACGTCTGCACTGGTGATTTTCTCAATTACTCTGCATTTTGCTCAGGAAGATTTAACTTTGAAAGAGACTTTTGCAAGCTTAGTGGCTACTATCTCAACAAACAGCATACCCTAAAGCATCATTTGGGAAGGGCACCTCCTGAATTTTTATTTACGTGTGTATTAGATCACATTTTTCCCTGCTTGATGTGGTGTCCTGCTCCTGAGAACTTTGGCACATGGTAAGATCACCATGAAGGATGTGGTGGAGAAAGCAGTCTTTGTGAATGGGAGATGTCCTTTATTTGCTCTCCATCAGGGCTTCCTCATCAGTGAGCAAGGTGGAAGGTTAAACCTCCCAGGCCCGGCTGCCAAAAACCACTTACACCCCATCAATGAGTGATGCGGCCATGCTGATTTACACCTCTGAAGGACAGAAGCTAGTACACAGAATGAGGTAGAGTTTTCACACGATGCATAGGCACTATGGCATCCCTGTCTGACTAATCGTTAGAAGTCAGCAGTATTGTCAGGCACATCCAAGGGGACTCAACCTCTGCAGTGAGCTGTGGCTAGGGTCAGCAGCCTTTTAGAGGGCTGTGCTACATGGGACCATGCAACATTGTGCATGGTGCTGTACAAACACAGCAGAACAAAAGTTACTCCTTGCCCTGAAGGGTTTCGATGAGAAAAGAAAAGATTCTTTGCAAAAAAAAAAAATAAATAAAAGCCTCACCTCAGACATTCAAGTGTATGGTAATGAGTCATCTGTTCAAATGTTGTAGTGGTACCTGAGAAAGAGGTGGCTTCTCAGGCCAGTGGCAAAAATCCTCCTGCCACAGGTTATGTAGAACACAGAACACTTGTACTCCACTGAGGCAGATCTTAAATAAATATAAAAAATAAAAAATGTATAGCTCTCGTGCCTTTTTTTTTTTTTTTTCCCCAGGAGACTGCTGTATGCAGCATATTGTGCCATGACCAGCACATTAGCTCTGTACTGGTGGGTGTGGAAGACATCAGGAAATCACTGTGTGTATTTTTAGGCCACTTGAGTTCTGGCAGTATATACCCTGGGATTTCAGTTCAGTCAACTTTCAGCTATACCATCTTAAGCCATGCTGAAGGGAATGGATATACTCTTCCATTTGATACTTTCCACAATAAAGCCAGGGAATTTCTCATAAATCACTTTCTCTCTAGAGCAAACTGTGAAGTTGGGGAAGGGAAAATGGCAACAACTTTGATTTATTTTTCTTCATCTAGCTTACATTTCTGATCTTCACAAAAGGATATAGAAACTGCAAAAAACTTTCCATAACGTAATGCAGTCATCCAGAAACCAGACAAACAAAAACCACAGGTTCAGCAGAGAGACTCTGTCTTTCTGCACTCTGCGGAGGGTTATTTCTTTTTCTAAGGAAGCATATTCAAGAGTAGGCCATGCACACCACACAAAGGGAAGATCACATTTCCTTCCACCCTCCAGGTTTCTTTTGTTAATAATAATTATAAGCCAACACTTAGCCTTGGAGTCACATGTCTACTGGTGAGAGATGGGTTCTGTCTCTAATCTCAGTCCTCCTCTCCCATTATTGTTTCATTGACTACTATTGACTTTATAGCGCGGCTGGAAGCCAGAAATGAATGGGAGAATTGGGATGGCAAAACTGGTGAGGCCGGTTTCCATGGCCAATGTTGCAACAGGCAGAAAATAAATAAATAAATGAAATAATGCCATTTATCAACGGCCAGGATCCAGGTCCGTCTAGGGTCACTGTGCACATGTGTCACAGCTGGAGGACAATGGTCTAGAAGACCTATTCAAGTCTTGGAAATACAATTTCATTTACACACGCATACTCCACACCTGACGTTAACCAACTTACATGGCCTCTAGAAGCAGGAACAAGTGCCCAGTTGAAGCAAACTCATCTCAAAATCACTTTATTTTATTACTATTAATATATTTTTTTTTGGTATCAGACCTTCAGATGGCATCCTCAGACACCATTAATTCAGCAGGACAGTGAAATAATATTTGCAGGAGGGAATTCCTAACATGGTGGAGTTGCTGGCATGCTATATTCTAGAAAGGAGAGCCAGAATGCATGCTGTGGTCTTGCTGACAGCATTCAAGGGACTAGATTCTCAAGCTGTAAGAATGGGCCCTCCATATCACAGTCATTTAAATGCATGAGCTGAGATCCACTCCCAGGATCTTCCTCAGCTGTTTTAATGACCCAGTCTTAATCTGATCCACTACATCCCCAGCAGAGGGAGGGACTAGATTCTGCCATGAGAGCATGCAGAAATATGCGTGTCCACCATAAGCACAGCTAGCAAGTTGGTAATTGCCTCATTGCAGCATATGTTTTGGGTCATATGATGGTAAAACAACCTCATTGTTCACACCCAGCTCACCTATGCTTTGCTGGCTCTGCTCCACTATGGATAGCAGAGCTGTCCCATAGAAGACAAGTGCAGGATCTCTTCTGCTGAGACTTCAGAGGAAGTTCTGAACCATCTCCCTCTGCCTCCTTGAGCATCAGCTACCACAAACCATGTAATGCTTTATTCCAGGGATATGCTACCCTTTGAATGGAGTGGGACTGATGGTAGGATATCCCTTCCACTTAGTATGGGGACATCTGAGGCTGACTCAGAGAAGGAAGGGATATGAAGAGAAAAAAACTAACCACTCTGGCTGAAAGTGAAGGGATCCAGCAAGTACTCAATGCCTTCACCCAAGGACAGACTCCATGTTTGGTCCATGTTCAGTAGAGTGGAGGTGTCACCATTGACATAAACAGAGCACAGAGGTTATGCCTGAAAGGAGAGGCAGCAGCAAGGTGCAGAGTGTGATGGTACAGCTTTCAACAAATGGTCCAGGAAACAACCCTGATTTTAAGCAGTTCAGCCAGACCAGGCAGAACTGCTTCCAGCTCAGTCTGGCTATACTGCTCTCTGGAAATCACACCTCCTTAAAGGCAATTTGAGTCACTTACTCACAAATGAACTTACCTGAATTTTCTTTTGAGATCTGATATTCTTGTAACAGTAACCGGTGATCCCATTAATCTGCATGATTTTCAGGGTACTTCAGGGTGACAAAGGATGCTAGTCTTAACATATAGTTGTCTGTGCACTGTTCAGAACTATGTGTCAGTCTCTCAATTCTGAAGGAGCTGCACGTTAATTTCCTGTATGACTTTCAAGTGGTTGCTTACATCCAAGTAATCAAAATTTGACAGTACTTGCTATGTTCACACAAAGTAAATTAAAATTCACTACTACATGTGGATTGTGCTAAGTACTGTATGTAGACATTTAGGACAGGTTCCATAAAGTTGAAGTGTTTAGAAGAAAGGACTTCAAACAGGAAAAAATAATAACGTGGAACATAATTGTTCCTCAAGCAATGTTCAGAGACGTGCTGGTGTTAACTTTCCAAAATGAACTAAGAGAGATATTTGAACTCAGAAAGGAAATTGAATTGTGAAATGGACATCAGCATGAAGAAAATGGGGTGGGAAGTCAAATCATTTGAGAAAATAACATGGATAACTCCACAATAGGTACTGGAATGTACATTCTTCTAGCAAGTTTCATTGGTGTCTAAAAGCTCATGATTCAACATCATGTGGAGCAGCACAGATTGCAGAAGATTTTGGGGGCCACTGGAAAGGATCGAAAGGAAAGCAAAGTTCAGATAACCCACCAACAATCCTTTCAGTCCCATCAGTGACAGGATGCAAGAATGAACTAACTGCTGGTTAGCTGAGGGAGATGACACTGAAGGTCTGGGTTTTGCGGGGCACTAGGTCACATCCCCCGTATAAACAGGATGACAAGCATATTGCTGGTGCAGGAGAACTAATCTTCCTAGCCTGAGTCTAGCAGCAATCAAGGCATTACACAATGCAAGAACTGTGGGTTAAGGAACTACAAACAAGCTTGACATGTTGCAAAATGATTTAATCATGTGACAAAGAATGTGAAGAGAAGACGTTTTCCATTTGCTTTTATGTAGACATTAGTCGTCTGGGTAGCAGGCAAGAGGAATTGGAAATTCTCATTAGTGAGAAGAAATGTGATATAATCAGCATTACTGAAAGCTGCTGGTTTCAATTTGCATGATCGGAATGTTAAAATAACTGGTTATAACCTGTTTAGGAAAGATAGAGTCGGTGAAAATGGACTGTGTGAATCATGCCATAAAATCATACCATAGAATAGGAATTACTCCACAGCCTCCATAAGAATGCACGGAAAGAAACACTGTGTTACAGGGGACTTCCATACTCTGGGAGCTCCAGACAGCCACTGAGAAAACATCCCGATTTGGGGAAAACTATTGGCTATTTTCTAACACAAGGAGCCATCATGTGGTAACTCTCCTGGACTTCATTCTGACAAAGATGAATTAATTACTGGGCTGAGAGTTGACGGTTGTCAAGGGAACAGTGTGGATGACCTGATTATATTCAATATGGGCAAATAGAGGCTGTCCCTAACTGTTACTTCAAAAGAGCTAATTTCTCAAACCCAAAGTAAATTAGGAATAAACCAGTTTGTAAGGAAAAACTAAGACAGAAAAAAATGTGAATGAAAGTAGGATGTCCAGGAAAATTGTATTTGAAAGCCAATAACTGGAAGCCTACAAAAATAACTAGTGCAGCATTAGACAAAAGCTTTGTGGCAAAGTTGAGAATAATCATAGGGAATAATAATAAAAAAATAAATAAATCACTAAGCAGATGAGAAAAAAAATGGCTGTGTAAAACTTGAGAAAAATGGTAAGAGTATCCACATGTATGGAGAAAAAACACAGTCAGCAGAACCCAAGGCCACCAGAATGACATTTTCAAAAGGATATTCAGAACAAAAGAAACTGCAGTAATCACCTGAGCCTATTAACTGGGTGAAGATAGTAAAAGCAGTAATGATAACAAGAAAAGGCAGAAGTGGTTTAGTAAATATTCCTGCTTTGGTGTTTAACATCTTGGGAAGTTGAATGTCTATTAGAGGCAAAGCACTTCTAAAGCACCAGACCCAAATAATCTGCATTCAGGAATCAAAAAATTGTCAGCTGAAGTCTGTTGGGATTAATTTTGAAAGTGCTTTGTGAAACAGGAGATTCCAGACAACAGAAGGAACACTAACACGATGCCAGTTCAAACAGGGCAAGCTGGATGAGCAAGGTAACTATAGATCACTTACCTTAACCCCAGTCCAAGCAAAATGGAAAAACTGACATAGGACTCAACTGATAAAGAATAAAAGGACAAAAAAATCAGTTAATTCCAATAACACGACATTGTGGAAAGTATGTTTCATCAAGCAAATAGAGTTGCACTCTTTCAATGAGGTTACAGGAATGGCCAGTGAAGTCACTAGTCAACTACTATGTGATAGTCCTTGACGAAGTGTCTTCCTTAGCACCACATAACAGTCTGATTACAAATTAGCATAATCAAATGTCAGGAAAGCACAGGTGAAATGGCATGAAGAACAAACTGACTGACAGATTTAAACCACCTGTCAACAGTGAGTGCTTGCTGAAGGAGGATGTATTGCTGGTGAGATTGGTACTAGGCTCTGTACTGCTCAACATTTTAATCAATGAGCCGGAAGCTTGAAATTACCACTGATAATCATTTGTTGATGACACAAAGACTGGCAGATGGGTAAACAGTGTTGAAGGCATGGCAATCATGCCGCCTGACTGTATCACTTGATAAATTGGGCCCTTCAAACAACATGTTTGATGAGGCAAATGCTAACATATGCATCTAGGAATAGGGAATGCAAGCCGTTCATACAACCTAGGGATGACATTCTGGAAAGGGATGATTCTGAAAAGGATTAAGGGAGAGAAGAGGACAACTGAACTTACTAAGGCTAGGGCTCTGTTAGAGCTAATGCAACCACTTGAGATATAAAAAGGCTCATAGGAGAAGGTGATATTCCTATGGCATTGTTGAAAAAATGCCAGAATGCCACAGTTAATGCTGCCTTTTTTTTTTTTTTTTTTTTTTTTTTTTTTTTAAGACACTTGCGCTTTGAGGAAGGCTGCTTGTAAAGGAATTGCATGGAAGATTTTATGCATGGAGAATTTTGTCTTATAGAGCGAGACTTAGAAAAGAAAAAAATTAGTCCACAAAGGTCACAATTAGCCACGAGGACCTGCATCAGGCCACTCAAAACAGGGCAGACTTGAAAGTTTAATCAGGTAGCTCAAGGCTTTGTCTACCCAACTTTTGAAAATCTCCATCAATCTCGAATGCTTTATTACTCTTCACAATGAGAACTTCACGTCCAGTCAGAAAATGCTTTTGCTGCAACTTGTATCTATTGCTTCTCATCCTTCCGTAGTGTCCCTCCATGAGGGACATTTTTCCTGTCACCATCTTCTCCATAAGCACCCACTAGGTAGTGGAAAAAAACAAGCAGCTCTCCCATTACCTTTTTTTCTCCAGGCTGAGCAAATCCAGTTCCCTCAACCTCTCCTAACACACTATATGCCCCATCTGCCAGCTATTTCAGCGGTCCTCTGCTGGAACCTCTCCAGTTTGCCAATATCTTTCTTGTGCTTATAGAGCTCCATTTGTTTTGTCTATCTAAAGCCAGAGTGAGAGAAGATTTGATGACTTGAGGCATCTGTAAGCTAGAAGGAAAGAAAGATCAAGCATCTACAAATGAAAGCTGAAGCCAGATAAATTGGATTATAGTGCGGGTGCTTAGCTACTAAGCAGACAGTGCAGGTGGTGGAATCTCCATTTCTTGATGTCTTCAAATCAAGGCCAGATGCTTGTATGAACATTTTTCTTCAACTGAGCAGCACAATCTTGCCTAGGCTTAAGACAAGGATAACACATGGGAAATCATGAGTTGGCGATATGTGAACTGCAGGACCCAACTGACTCCAAACTATGAAATGTATTTTGGAATAATACATTCAAGGTCCAAGACACTGTAAATTTACAAATTAAAAAACCCATACTGACTCATGAGGGAAACAAGAGAAGGAAAGAAGAAACTATGTATACTGTATATTGGATAGAAGAAAGGAGAAGTCAATAAACATGTATGTTTCTGACTGAGTTACCTGGTTGGGCACTCGATGGACTTCTGGAGGCTGTGGCTCAAAAGTCTTTCATAGCCTCTCAGAGGAAGGTCTTATAGCTGAACAACCCTTAGCCCTAAGGACCAGTTGCCCAAGACACTCCAGTTCCTTGAAATATTGTCTTTTGGAACCAAAAGTGTCATTGATCTGAAGCCACCACTTGTCTTTTCAGGGATATATAATAGACATAAGTACACAGACGTATTCTTTGCACAGAGATTTTGAACACCGTTGGTCTTTACTCAAATGGCAGAGGTGGCATATCCAATCCTCAGAAAACAATCTCCTTCCTGAAAGGAGCACCTTCCCCCCTTTTTCTCACCCAAAGGCAATGAAGTGAATCTGTGTCAGTTTAGAATGCAATCTCAGATTTAGGAGATTTACAAACTCAGTCAGTGGAAGGAAGAGTTGATGTGATTTACCTAAGCTTCAGTGACGCATTTGGCTTGGTATCACACAATATTTTTATTAAGGAAATATGTAATAAAACGCAACTTTAAAACTGATTAACAGTCAACAGATAGGCTTTCAAGTGTCATTCTAAATGGGGAGTTATCATTATGCTCACATGTTTCCTGCAGAATTCCCCTAGACATCAGCTCTGAGCCCCCTGCTATTTAACATTTTTATTGACGACCTGGAAGAAGAAGTAGCTCAGTTAATAATAAAGTCTCATCCATCCTTAGAGAGGTGTGACAAATGCGTTTGGCATGAGAGATTGCCCTCTGAATAATACTAAATATGTTCTCCAGAGTTTAGAGGGAGGCCAGAAAACCAGCTCAGAACAGAGGTGTAGTTTTAGGTAGGCAGTTAGACTATGGTCTCCCTAGGTCATACCTGCACACTCTGCAGTTCTTAGCTTTGGAAGGTCTCCTTCTGCTGAAGCTTTACTGAAAGTGTAATAGTGCAATTGCCTGGCTGTTTCTTGTGAGCTGACAAGCTATGTCAACATGTGATGGCTCTGAAAAGGGATTTTACTTTCCGATTATACTGACTAGAAGCAGAGGTGGCTGTATAAACACAAAAACTTGACATTGCCCATAGTATGTTTTTCTGTTTGACATTTTTGGGACAAAAAAAAAACCTGCTTTGGCTCACAGATCGTGTCTGGGAAAGGGGAATTGGAGGCTTCACCAAACTGTATAGCAACAAGTGCCCGGGCTGAAACGCAGGCTGTAGGCATGGTAGGAGGAGGCTGGGAATTTTATATGGAAGTTTAGAGC
Organism: Netta rufina; assembly: GCF_964035555.1. NCBI lineage: Eukaryota > Metazoa > Chordata > Aves > Anseriformes > Anatidae > Netta > Netta rufina. The sequence continues at coordinate 34,937,551 of NC_140125.1, read as the reverse complement.
TCTGCTGATTTATTGTCTGGCAATGTGCCTACTACTCAATGAACAGGTGGCTCCAGGAGCCCTTCCAGTGAAGGCACACTGCAGGGATCTGGTACGCCTCTCCAGAAGAAAGTTAGAGCTTTGCTGCAGTTTTACATAACACATTTGCTTTTGCAAGAGAAAACAGCTCCAGCCATAGTTTATAGCAGTCTTGCTTTCTTGAACCATTTGTGGCTTTTGCCCCTTTTCACATTCGTTACAGATCTTTTTCTCTGAAGGATAATTTTCAGGACTTTGGGGGTGTCCTGTATGATACAGTTTTATGTCTGGTAGTACACAGAGTATATCTGTTCCTGTTGGAGAAGCAATGGTTGTCCATCTGTCCAGGACTATGGAAAAGTAGGCTTGATGACCAGAAAGAAACTATTATGCTCCCGCACTCCAGTGAGGCCCTTCCTTCTCACGACTGGCATTCCAGGATGCGATCTGGGTTTCCCTTGTCAGGATGGTCGCTGAACCAGGCCTTATCTCAGGGAGATGCTGGTGTGCTGCAGAATCAAATACATCAGAGAAACACAATCAGATAGAGCAAAAGGCTTGCACTGCTAGCTCAAATCTGTGTGCTGGGATGCAGCAATTTGCACACAGCATTATGGGGGACCGTGCAGAGGTTTTACACACTAACTACGTGCACCTTTTACTTCCCACTTTGTGTTATAACCCAGCCCTCCTTCTAGGAGTGTCTGAATTCTTACTCTGTCATGGCCGCTCCACTCAGCTATTCAGTGGGACAAATTCAGAATAGTAATAGCTGGAAAACAACCATTATAGCCCGAATCTGCACAAAGCTGTGGGCTTACTCTACAAAGGGGTGACTTTGTTTTCCTCTCAATCTGGTTTTGATGTTCTCTTTCTCCTTCCTTTTATGCAAAGCTCTCCACCCCAGAAGGCAGGCATGCAGCCAATCCACCTCTCTGCCCCACTCCAAAATAAATGTTAGACACTAAAGAATGCACAAAAGGGAACTCTGAAAGGGTTTGCAGAAAGGGCTGTTTTTTTGTTGTTTTTGTTGTTGTTTTTCCTAGTTTTGAGGGGTTTTGTGTGTTTTGCACAGCGCACTCTACTAAAGTTCTTAAACTGGTCAGAGGACATCTGCCACATGGATAGACCTGATGTTATATAAAAAATGCCACACACCTTTCCTCTGTTACATTCCTCCTCTGATGAAAACAACATACCACGGGCTGATAAAATGAGTGCTATGATGAGAGATTTGTCCAAAATTTGGATACCTCTGCGGCAGAACTGAAATGTTACTTGTTAGATCCATATCCAGGGAGATGCAGATCTGGCATAGCTCCACCCAAGGCCAGATTCTACGCTGGAAAAAAAATCCCTTGACTGAAGCAGAGCTAAAAAGATTTACAGCGGCTGGAGATGTACGCCTACATTGCATGTCATGATGTGTGTATGGATCAGATGCTTTGCTTGTCCTAGGCAAACCAAGGAGTCACACTTGCTGACAGTTATTCTATGACCATTCTTCCTTTCTTTGAAGCAGTATGTCTCACCTATCAGGTTCCCAAACTTACATCATCAGAGGAAGACTCAGAACCATTGGGCTTGACTGGTGAGTGTATCCTGGCTGTGATACTGCTCTTAGAGAGGCAGCCCAAATTGCCTACAGTGGGAACACCAGCCTCTCAGATAAGCAGGCACCATCCCAGCACACAGGAAGGAGAAGACATAGAGTCCTTGAAGCACAATTTGCTTCACAGTGTGCTTACAGAGGTGGCTCCCAAGCTACGAGGACACGCAGCTCCCCAATGTTCAGACTGCCTTTTGCAACCCTTGATGCTACAGTTGCATCTGCAGATGGCCAGTGCCTGGATGGCTCAGATCCAGGCTCCCTCACAAATAAAGCACAGAGATACTGGAACTCCAGCTGTTGTGCCCAAATTCCACTGTCTGCTGCAGGGAAAGACAGATTGCTCACAAAAGGGCAAGTGTGAGTGACTGGCCAAAGAGATCTGTTCTCCCCAATCCATCAAATATTTCCATGTGCTCCGTTCCAAAATATTGATGTGCCGAGCCTTGGGAGTTTTATATTTAGCAAGGAATATAAATCACAGATGCAGGGGGCAGCTTCTGTAATGTTTCCTGGCTTATCAGCTGTACTAGTAATAGCTCAGAGGGGCTTGTAAATTGGACTGTGAATTCCACAGTGCAAGCGGGAGAAAAAAGCCATTTACCCTCGAAGTAGGATGGGAGGCACTTTCTGGTGACAGGCCCTCTGGGGCATGTCAGGATCCTCCTGGCAAGGCTCCCAGGGGTCTGTGAGGTGTCAGTGAAATAAATGGGACCCACCTATTCAAAAGGTGGTGAGGCCAGCACATGGATTTCCCTGGATGTGCGCTGAGGATCTGTGTGCAGTATTCCTGTGACTGCTGCATTCAAAAGAGAGCCATCGGGGAGATGAAGGGGGCAGAAGGGGGCTCCTGGGATTATTTGACCTTTGCTGGAGTCCCAGAAGGCATACAGGAGTGCTACCTCACTCCAGAAATACACAGAGGCTTGCTGCATCCTTCTAAAAGCTATGGCTTATGTCCGAGGCAAGAAGTGGTAAAGAAGCCAGAGGGCTGGACTCATTCCTCTTTTTCTTTGTTGTTTGTTTGTTTTCTCAGCTAAGAAGCCTCACACAGGTCCTACTCCTTTCATGGGTAAGTGGCTTGTAAATTCAGCATTTCAGATAAATAGCCTGAGATCTCAGGAATGCCCATGTGAATGGCAACAGCCTTTCCCTGGCCGGGAAAGTCAGCAGCTTTCCCCGCACGTTCATGAGTGATGCACTGGTGTGCTCTTGCAAGGAAGGTTTGAGGCCTTCTCCTTTGTAATCCAATGTTTTATGCCTCTGAATAACTCAGTGTTTGGTTTAATAATAATGCTTTGTACTCCCATAGTTCCCTCCATCCAAGCACCAAGAATCGGTTTACCAACATCAAAGCATCTGTCCTCTTGCATTGAATTTTGGCATCAACTGATTTTCTTAAAATCCACGTTCTGACAGATTTCCCCTCTAGCAGCTTGTACTGGCCTTTAAAAATTCTTCTAAGCAGAATCTGAGAATGGTTTGCCTGCTTCCCTCTTGAGTTCACAGCAAAACTTGCCAAAAGGGAGAAAGTGTGCATCCAACACAATGACACTAACACGCACAGTGTCCTGGCAAACGCAAGGAGCGAACAGCCCGAAGGAGATAACCAAATACTGGCTTATTCTATTCACAGGGCTCATTCACTAACAGCCAGATTATAATTTTAGCAATAGGAGGTACCCGGCTTTGGACAGATGGGATCTGTGAGCTGGCGTGTCCCTCCCGGAGCTGCATTGTGACCCCATGCAGAGAAGCGCTCGCATCACTGAAGCAAACACAACAGCACCAGGCCCAAGGAGCTGCCAACTGGGCTGGAGCTGCATCCACAATGTTTTTGCATTCAGTTGTCTCAGGTTTAGTCAAAGACTTGTTTCTCTTTATGTCCTTTGAAAAAAAAAAAAAAAAAAAGCCTTTCCATCTTTTCTCAAACCTCTGGAGAATTTCAGACTGCTCCCTCTTGCCTAGGCTGTGCTTCACCCCATGGTCCTGCCAGGACCATCGGCAGAGCTTTTCTAGGTATTGATGCATGGATGTTCTTTTGCAACTGCATGCAATAGTCCCCCCCGGATCTCAGAAAACTTGCCTGTGGTCTCTTACAGTAAGGGTTTTGTCAAGCACATTTTCCTTTGTTCCTTTAATTGTCCCTAATAATTACCTTGTTTTAGGGCTGGCTACCCGCACAGCCGCAGCATCCACAGTACAACTGTCTACAGTCACGGCTTCTTTGTCTGTAATGTACCCAAATCTCAAATCGTTGGCGGGCTGACAGAAGCACCCTTCTATTGTGCAATGGGATTTTATTCCATTTACTTTCCGTGAACTCTGTTAACTTTGTGCAGGGCTCTGTTTGCGCTCCCGTGTCTATTTTAAAATGACACACCTTGTGGACTTCTGTCATTCAAAATTTTACGAATACTTCACCCTGATCTTTTTATGACATGTTGACTGTCGAAGCTAACAACAACACTTTGTCATGGTTTTCTCCTTCTCTGTTGCCTCTGGCAGAGCTTATTTAACTCTTTCTGTATAATTAATCTCTCCTTTGCAGACCTTCCTTACCACAGATCTAGAAAGATATCTACCGCACACCTATGTTCTTATAAAATTTGCTGCCCTAATCCTTTGCTGAAGCTGTATTTTTATCACTGATGTCTTTCCTGTGGCCACCAGCTTTCCTGGATGTTATGCTCCCAGCCCCATTAGGTTTCTTATCTGTATTATTGCTCCGAAGGGAACCTTAGGAGTTTGGACCCCGCAGTGCTGAGAGCTGCATAAAAACAGCCTGGAATGACAACGGTGCCTGATCCCAGAGATCTAACAAATCTTTTTTTGGCTCACGTTATGTTTCAGTGCCTTCACATTGCTTGCAGAAATAATTTACGGAGACCAGACCAAAAGCTTCCACTAGAGGCATTTCTCTGGGTATCTCCTGTCTCTGTGCTTACTCGACAGCACAATTTCATGCTCCTGAGTGTCTCAGGGCTGTGAGAAGAACAACCTGTCATTCACAGCCTCACAAAAGGAAGCAACTGCTCCTCCTACCTCCATGTTAAATGATTTTCTGTGTTTGCAAGTGCTTTCCAGGATGATCTCACCATGGAGAAGGTTATTGTCTGTCTATTGAAACTTTTTTGCTGTGAATCTCTGTTCCTTGGTGCAGTCCTGCTCCCCAAAAGTGTTCAAAAAACAAAGTTCAGGTTTCCAGAAGTATAAGTCTGGCAAGAAACTGCAGGATTTTCAAAATGTGTTTGAAAATGAAGATTTTTATTTTCATGCTGATGCTGAAATCTAGGTGTTTCAAAATATTAAAATTTCTTCTGAACCTTCAAGGGTTAGAAAAATGCATTTTAAAATGTGAGTTGAGGTAATCTCATGATTTAACAAAACCATTGCCTGATAACACACCCATTGCCTTTGGATGATAAAAAAGGAGCTGCTGGAGGGACGGAAGAGGGTGCTGTCAGCCTCAGGTAAGACGCCTTTAACAAAGCTGATAAGAGCACAAACACCCTGTAGACAAAATCTCTCTTGAAGGTTGGGGGAAAGAAAGCAGATCAAGTTTGTTCAGCCTCAAAGAAGGTATCAGAGCAGAAAGATTTCTTCCTCTACCTGCCCACAGTGACTTAGCTGTAGCTCCATGGTCATGTTGCCTCCTTGAAAGACCTGCATGTCATTCAAAATACTCTGATGCAAAGGAAATGGTGGTCACCAGACTGGCATTGGATGTGGGCATGGCCACCAGTGGTCCTGGCTGGTGTTCAAATGCCAGAGCTGACTTCACACCTTCATGGAGGACCTTGCTAGGGTACACAGAGGGCCCCCAGGCAATGAACAACATGAAATCCTTGGAGAGGGGAGGAGATGGAGAGCAGAGGAGAGGGCATATTCTTCCCTCCACACCTGCACCAAGAGCTGAAGAGAACCACCTGGCACCCTGTCCCTCCTTTAGCTGCTTAAACTCCCAGGTGAGGCACAAAGGGCAGGATGAGCCCCACTCCAAATTCTGCATGGTGCAGAGCCCAGCCCCAGGGATGAAGATCTCGCTTGGCATCGGATGCCCAAAGGCACTGCGTGGCATATTAAGCATCACGTAGGCATGTGATCTCGAGTCGCTGGCAGCATCCCAGCAGAGTCATATTCCCATTGCATTCCTTGGATATCTCCCAGCCACTGGCTTGAGAAAGTCACTAACCTTCGTATGCTTCACTGTTCTGCCGGGGTGTCTCAGTCCAGAGGGTGTCTCGTGATTTCCACTGACCACTGCACATGCACTTACACAGGTCATCCCAGCAGCTGCTGAGCATTAGGATATGGCTGGGTGGCATGCCCCGGTCCCCAACGCCCACCAGCAGGAGCCACATTTCTTCCAGAGCTGGACAAGTCTTTCCAGCCACGGCATGTAATCATCACTCCCACTAACACCTTATCCCAGGAGGGAGCAGAGGAGCAGTCTAACAGTGTTTGACTTAGCATCTGCAGTGTTTGAGGAGAGGACTCCTTGGGGATGCAGGGCCACAGCAGCACAGGAGCAGGCAAATTGTACCCGGGGAACACATCAGTCACTATGGGGAGCAGTCTGCATCCTCTCTAGTCCTGGGTAACACCAAAATTCAGTTCAGGAGGGGGAGGGTCACCAAATAGAAGTCACATTTCAAAAGAGGTAGAGCAGTTAAAATGTAAAGGACTCAAAACTATGATATTGACCAGCTGGCCTGAGAGGGGAAAGAAATTTTGCTTTCTTACCTGCTGCTGGAGGATGTTTTCTCTCCTACCAGGCAAGCCGTGTTTCATCCCCAAGCTGCCTGCAGTCCTCCACTGCCGAACACAGGAGGTGCCTGGGTACCATGGCAAGCAGTGACAATACAATGGAGACATGATTTCTTCTCTTTGGCTTCTCTGCCAGCAGGGCTGGCCCAGCAATATGGGCACACCAGCCAGAATGCTTCTTAGGGCCTGTTTGCCTTGGACTCAACACCACAAGTGTGCTTTGTAGCCTGCAGCTTTGCCACACAGCAGTCCACACGCTTCTTCTCCCTGGGAATCTGGGCTGGTGATGTATCCAAAATCCTTTCCCAGACATCTTGCCAACATCCACACCCTTATGCCAGAGCACTTACTCAAAGAGGAAATAATCAGGCGTGGGTCCTGGGCTGCTGCCGAGACGCTGGTTTGCCACTTTGCAGATAAAACCCCAAGGCTTCCTTCAAACTCACCTGTGCAGGAACAAAACCCTCATGTGTTGGCCCACTCATCTTTATTTCTCTTTCCCTCTGACAACAAGAGTGCTGATTCTTTCATAAGACTGAATAGTCCAGGGCAAATAGGCACTCTGAGCTAGAGGGTGACTCTTAGGATGTCAGAAAGGAGCTGAAAAGCAAGCTCAGTCCCAAAGCAGGCAGCAGGGCTGAGGTATGAGCCACAGATGGACACCTCCTGCCCTTGGTCACAGCTGACAGGCAGGGAATCGCTGAGCCCAGAGGAAGGGCTGAGAAAGAAAGGGAGCAATGGCTGTGTCTACCTGGAGGATAGTGAGGATGAAATGAAGATGGCAGCAGTGAGAAGATTCAACGAGGGTCAGTAACAATTAGGATGACACCACAAGCTGTCATGGACATAAAATTATCTTCAAGCCTGATAGAACAGCATTGGGTGCTGCCATGAAATATCACCTTTCACAGCTCAGGGAAGAGGATGCTGTCAGACAGAAATTCATATGGCCAATACACTGGTCTCATGAGGAAGGGAAGGAAGGTGCTCTACAGACAACACAAGATTTACAGATGTGTACATTCAAGACTGCTTTATAGACAGGCCTTTGGATGAGGAGAGTGAAGGACACCTGAAGAAGAGGCTGAGGAAAACAGCAGCCATTGGAGAAGGAAAAATAGGTTTGCCAGAGGGCAGAAGGCTTGACCAGCTGCTCCCATAAGAACAGAAGTTACAGTAACAGAAAGGGACCCAAACATGAAGTGAGAACCAGGGACAGGATAAGAACCAGCTGACCAAGGACGGCATGATGGACCACTTTCAGCTCTTCAGCATTTCCTGTTATCCAGCAATTTTATTTGTACTGGCTTAGGCTAGGAAGTTAGGAAATGTTTCTCTTTTCGAGCATTATTGCATTTTTGTGAGTTATTAATGAAATGACTGTAGGCTCCCATGTGTCTGATATTGTTAAACTCTGCATAAGGTTGGAGAAGTGAGACAAGGTTTGATGACAGTCAGACTACAGGGGGTAGCATAGACTTCTCCCTGGCCTCCTTTTTTTTTTTTTTTAATGTACAATAAATAGATGTTACAATTATAACAGGAACAGAAAATATCCAGGACACTTGCAGAACGCAGGCCCAGTTTAATTTTATCAAATTGATATAAAAAGAAACTCAAATATACTGATGATATATACTGAAAGATAATTCTCCAGTTTAAATTAAATTACTGATATATCATGTTGAAGAGGCTCTGTGCTGTCTTTGAGAATATGCAGAAAGAGAAAGACCAGCATCTCCCATTTCCTGATATATGTGAACTGGAAAAGTGAGTATAAACTTCAGAATCTGCTTCTTTTGCGCAGTAAAACAGAGAGGTTTATACAGCAGGGACTAAACAGCAAGCAGCCAAGAAGCCAACACACAGGTACAAGAAGAGTTAGACCAATTATTAAATACAGAACAGGGCATCTTGATTAAGGACTTTCTTAAATCATGTAGCATGTAAGACAGGGAGACATGAGAAAGATGTTCAGCTGGTGGGGAAGGGGATGTTTTTCCATGTCCACTTATTGTTTAACATGCGAGCCCCTACAGTGAGCAAACATGCATCCAGTGAAACCTGCCAGACAGAAGTTGGTTTCCTACAGACTTCACATTGCCTCTGCAATCTGCATGCTCAACCTTGAGCATATGGATCTGTAGAGAACTTAATTTCACAATCCCATACCCCTTTTCCACAGGGCTTCCACTGTTCTAACTGTATGCATAATTATTCAGCTTAGCTATTTGCCCTCCTTACGCAGTGCATCACCTGCAGACCTGTTTTCCACTGATTCTTCCTGGTTTTGGTGGTGGTGGTTGGTTGGTTGGTTGGGTTTTGTTTGTTTGTTTGTTCTGTTTTGCCAGGTAGACAGCATTACTGAATTCCCTTGTGACCTTACCCTCAAATCAGAGAGCTTCAAACTCTTGATGTCTATTTCTCTATGGCATGCATGTGAGAGGGGATGGTGAAACCCCATAACAAAAGAGAGAGGTCAAAGTTGCCAGAAGTCTCTCACTAATTGTTGCTTCCAAAATGAAGGCACTCAGGGCTTATATTTCCCAAAACTGTTGGCAAGCTTACAGCATTTTATGCATTCAGCATACAGCTCCCACTGATTTCCCTTCCAGGTGTGCATGCTCAGCACTGCCACAAGCATTACCTGCATAAAAAACACAGCCTGCAGTGAGTGACAGACAAAGTCTGGTCTGAATGGACTCTGCAGCTGCCCAGAGAGACAGGAGAGCATCTGTTTCTCCAGCACAGCATCCCTCTGCCTCACCTATGGGACACTCCCTGCTGCTCCTGCCATGAAACCCATGCAGATGGCATCAGTGCCACTCAGGGCAGGTAATCCAGAGCAGCTTCCCCCTCCACAGCCTGACTCCTTCCCAGATCAGCCCACTCTGTGTGCTGAAGAAGGCAGAGGTCATACCAAAATACAACGTGTGCTCATGTAACCAGAGAGCAGCACAAGGCAGAAGCATTCCTCACGCTCGGCATCTCCTAACAAAGTGACCAACTCTGCAACTTCAACATGAGGCGTTGCAACAAAAACAAAACCGTCTTTTACAGAAAAATTGGACAAAACATTTTGTTGAGTGGATTTGTATTGATCAGCCACTTTGTCTGCCACAGAAGAGGTACTAATTTCAGTTAAGTAACAAAGGTCTGCACTGCAGATTAGCTGGGTTAGGAAAACTTTTTTTCTTCACAGACCAGCCACTGGTTCCAGGAAAGGAAGGGAGGGGGTAAGACAAACACTTCTGCTTGGAGTTTCACAGCTATTTAAGACAGCAGTCGGATAGGAAGACTGAGGTCTTCTGGGTTCAGTTCTAGTGTGATAGTAGCCATTGCAACCAGCAGTTGCACACCATTCTGCCACTAATCTCCCCTCATTTCTTCGTCTCTGTAGATGAAAGAACAGATTAAAAAGTATTAACAGCAATCTAGTCCTCACCTCCATATAAACACAAAAATGGTACGAAATAGGACCAGTCTGGTACCTCTCCCAGACAGATTGCATTATGTGTATTTTCTGTATGAGTCTGGCCATTGAATCTTCATCATCGTAACAAAAATGACTGAAGAAAGGCCAGTTGCTTATGAGTTTAAACGGTGTCCTATGCTCTTGGCATGAGTTTGATGCATGGTCGTGGCAAGTAAAATTTGCAATTGATTTTGCTAAGTAGGTATTTCAAAGTGATAGAGGTCTTTCCCTTGCTCTCTGGGAAGCATCCGTTTCAGAATGCCTCTGAGACGTTACCTCATTAATTTTAATGAGAAGCCCAGACGTGAGTCTGACACAACCATAAATTGTTCTTTTTGTGCGTGCGTGTATGTGTGTGTTTAAAAGAGCTCCCTGTGTTACCTCCTGAAGGACCTCACTGTGTTGCACGCTGACGTCCGCTATTTAGGCACACGTCATCCTGGCTTCGCCACACAGCTCCCTTTTCATGCTTCAGCCACCCTTTGCGAATTACCTTCGTGCTTCTCCCTGCCATGCCCTCTGTGCACAGATATTCTTCCATCTCTGTCAGGAGCAAGAGGTTTCTCCTACATCAGACAGCCTCTAGACTGAGGCTGTAACATCACCCCCAAAATACTCTTGCTCAGGCACATCTGTACACTCACTTCATCCCACCCCATGTCCCTCACCATCCTGTCCAAGCCATGCAGTCTCTAAGGAGCCCCCTCAGACCCTTATGCAAGGCAAAAGCTGAAGATTAGCCCCAGGCTGAGGGGTTGAGGATGGGTGGTGACCCTGACACCCCCAGAAAGGGGGTAAGGAAGCTAAATTATGACAGCTTGCTATCCTATTTTTCCATACCTGATTGCCCAGCCAGGCTGGCCATTGAGAGACAAGCTGCAGAAAGAAACCATTGACAAAGGAAAAACCCTTGCTTAGGATATCTACATGTATATCAGGAGGGATCCGGCTTTGTACGTCCTGTTATAGACAGTCCTGGAAAAATAGAGTCCTCAATGCAACCCATTCACTAGCTGCCGTGAGCTCAAATCCCACACATCTGCTGTGGGCAGTGGGCACTGGCTGCTTAAGTGACATTGCCACAAGGCACAGCAGCCATTTGCCCCTGCAGCTATGCCATTTTGTCTGGTATAAGAAGTAAAATGAACAGCAGAATATCGCTTACCATGGTACCTGTGCTCCTAAATTTCGTCCTCCCACATGTGTGCATTTCAGAGATGACCCATTTCCCCTCCCACAAAGATCTCAGCTTCCTCCTGTTGCACAACAGGCTTACTCCCGCTTCCAGCTATGGACCATTTTCATCCCAGTTCATCTCCTCATCAAGTTCTGACACTACTTAGACCATCTCAGACTGGGAAAGAGATGTTTGGTATGTTTTTTTGCCCAGCTGGTGTCTATTCACTCAGTAAATGCCCAAAATTAAGGTAAAGTTTTTCATCTTTCTCTGTCTCTGTGGGACTCAATCCTTGCTCATAGTTTGATAGTCACTTGGGTTTTCCCACCAGTGAGAATATTTATGTTGTTTTTAATCCTTCTCAAAGCAGTAAAGGCCACCCACCAGCTCTTTAAAAAAGAGATGCTGCATCTGTTTGGTGAACAAGTTATATGGATCTGCATTTGTAAACTTTGATTCAACCCAGATACGCTAGTGACTTGGGCTTCCTCTGCTCTCTACGTCCTGATTAGTATCTGCCCTTCTGTAAACATCCCGAGTAGCTTGGCAACATGGACTCTTTCCATCCTCTGTGATCGCATACGACTACATTGCCATTTTATCTTGATTATAAAAGTAGAAAGTCTCTGCTGGTACAGACAATATTTCAGAACGTGATGTTGTCCATCTCACCCCAACGTCACAAAGTGGCCTGCTCTCTACCTTTGCTGTGTACATGTAAGTGGAAACCTGAAGAACTTCACTTTCTTTCTCATCATCAAACCTATTGATTCCAAGTTTTTGTCCCCCCAGCCATATGTTCATAAATACACTTTGGTTTTGTGTGTCTTTGCAGTCTGCCAAAAGCAGCATAGTTTTGTTATATGGGATGCTTTTATTGAAAATTTGTAACTAAATCGCTTTTGTCGAGCTCATTGTTTTCTGTTGCAATTGCTTCCATGTTTATTGCAAACTAATCTGCTCTTTGCCTTCTGTTTACCCTGGCACAGTTTTTGTGCCCTGGTATGCATATGTAAGTAGATTCACTACCCCTGGCTCACTGCTTGTTAACACTTCCAAGTACTGGTTTCACTGGACTTCCAAACCCCTGATGTTACTTGTCAGCTCAAGTCCTCTTCTCCCAGCAATCTTCCCTTGTGGTGTGTCACAGTAAATTCCCCACTCTCCAAAATACCAGCTGCCAAATAGCCATGAATGAGCAATGTTCAGTTTTATCCAGCAAGCCCATCAAAATGGTTGATAGCATCTTCTGCCAGGACAATTCTTGTACAGTCGCCTCTGGGATGTTTCAGAAGGACTGGAGACTAATCTCCATCAGACTGGAATGGGCAGTGAATTTCCCTCTTCTCAGAGACATAACCTTCTGCTGTTTCTCTGAAGTGTTTCTAGACAATCTTAAAGTCGATGCAATCCGATTCTGAATCTTCATCAGGCTCCTTTTAAGCCCAAGGACTGAGTCTTAACTTTAGCAGACTTGTTTCCTGCTGACACTCTACAAGAGCGATGCTACTGCCAGGGTGTGGAGGACCAGCCTTTTTTGCCTGGCACACGATGTATCGCAGCGTGCAGAGAGTAAACATCTCATCCCATTCAGGCAGGTCATAGCCAGGGAAGCAGTGGCAAAGCTTTTTCCCATAACAAGTATTCTTTCTCTGGCCTTGTTTTTCATGTTCTCCTCCTTTCTCCAGCCCTCTCTGTCCCCTTCCTTTCTTCTTACTGCTTCCAGTGTGGTCTCTTTTCTTTCCACCTTCAACCTTGCCTGTCTTTTTGTTGCTGGCTTACCGTAGAAAAACTACCTCTGATCCAGGGAACAGCAGAGCAATTCTCTACGCTCGGTGAGCTGCTAACAGGACTCTGTCAACAAAGCGCCCGTACAAGCAGTGTGTTCTGTGTGAGCCCAGCCTGCTGCGTCAGAGGGAGGGAGCCACATTTTGTCGAGTATGGACCTCCTCCATGGCTGGGGTCTGCTCTTTGAGTATCCATCCCCCAGGTGCAAGCGAATCTCTATTTAAATGGCACATGTTCTCTAGTTCCTGCTTCTAAAAGTAGAACCCATTTAACTCAGCAGATTGCCCAGCTGGAACAGGCTATTTACAGCTGTACCTGAAGCTCTGATAAGATAATGGTTGTAAATACCTATCACATTATGTTGCCTTCGGTTAGTGTTTTGGGATCACTCATGAACCAAACGGCTCCAAGTATTGAATAACATCTCAGGGTTCCTTCATGAAGCAAGCTGAAAGTCCCACAGGATTTTTAAAATTTGTTTATAGTACTAGAAATTTCCTGGGGACCTGGTAAAAATCATCTGATTGCGTGGTAAAAAGCAGGCATTGCAGCTGGGTCTTGAGGCAGGGAGTCAGGGTGGGCCATTTTTCCACTTTGTTCATTTAATAGGTGTACATTTCATTAAGTGAGATTGGATCTGACATTTATTGGAATTATTAGGGAACAGGGAAAGGAGTGAGGTGAGAGAGCTTAGAATAAGGAGGCGAGCGGAAAACGTGTGCACATCACAGGGTGAAAGAGGATTTGTTCTTCCTTCCTCCCTCTGCCCTCTCCCCTTCCCAAAATTTAGTCTGCTTTCAGAGCAGAGTGGAGACAGGCTTCTGTGTGGTTTCCCCAAGGTTCTCCCACATTCTGCTGGTGGCAATGGATGTGGGGAAAATGCACAGCACTGGGAGCCCCTGTCACAGCAAGAGGCTGTTGGAGGGGGATTGCCCAGCCCAGGGAGCTGGTGTAGGCTAAGCCTACATAACAGAGGTGTGAGGCAGGCTGGTAAGGAAAATAAAAGACCAAGGTTGTATGGGGATGTTTGGGTCTGGGGAATGCTCTCTCCTTTTCTTCACTGCAGCCCCACAGTTTAGTATGAAGTATTTATAATATATTAGCATGAAATAAAATTTGAAGACCGGTGCTGTCCTGACATGGCAGAAGAGGCTGCTGAGGTGCCACTTTCCACCGACCTTCAGCATGGCTGCTCTCCCATCAGCCAAAAAACACCCCTCAAGTAAGCATCCTTACGGGATGCACACGTAGTTACGCTTGCAGACCACACACGAACTGCAGACAGCACTGGATGGTCCATTTGCTTCGTGTTGTTCCTCTTGGAGAGGAGGGAGATCCCATTAAATGTGAAAGCCGTGCTCTGCCGTCTGCCCCGGTTTCCTGTTCACGTGATGGCCATAAGAGGCAGCCCGTGCTAACCTTTGGGGCACCACGCAGAGCTCATCAGCATCTTGCCTGAGGTCATTAATAAGGCATACTTCTTTTTCTATCTAATTAAGCAGATTTTTCTATTTAATTGCTGGACCATCCTTCCTTTAGCCCCGTGCGTCACTGTGGTTATATTCACACAGGCGCTCTCAACCTGAGGAGCTGGAAAAAAGCATCCCCTGAATCATGCCCAAAGCACAGCAGAAGATGTGGTTCTCTCCTCCTAGGAAACCATAATCAAGTTCATATGTGTTGTTTAAACCCACTGTTGTGTCTGTGTGTCAAATAACTGCTGCTTGACCCATTAGGTGAAACGACTGCAAATACAAGGCTATTCTGGCGCCAGAGCTAGAACCACAGAAAGTCAGGAATATTTATAAGGGCAACAAAGTCAGCAGCTGGGATATAACTCCAGGATCCAGGAAACATCAGCTCCACTCCAGGTTCAGCCTCTGGGTCTTCTTTTTCACTGTCATCCTATGTCCATGAGGTACAGACTCTCTCCCTCATTAAGAGCTCGTACAGTATCTAGCGTAACAGGGCCTTGACCCAACGCAGCCCCAGGCCCTGCCTCCATAAATCAAGTACAAGAATGGGATTACAGCACTGTCACCCAACAGCAATAGCATGTGCTCCAGGTCAGAGACACTGAAGGGCAAGACTTGCTCATTAAGAAAGAGAAAAATATGGGATTTTTCACTTGACATTATCAGGGAAACATGTTCATTCATGTTTACAGAGTTATTGTAAGGGCTTCCTACAGCAAAGATATCCTCTTATGGCGAAAGTGAAACCCTATCCAGCTGCTCAGCCTGCTCTAGGCTGACCTCCAAAACTGAACAAAGCCCCCAAAACAGAAAGCGGATTTGGGGCCCAGAGGAAAGCCTCAGGCAGTGCTAAGCTCCTTGGCTAGAGGAAACCTCCGCGCTATGCCAAACCGCCCGGAGGCTGCACATCTCTGAGCTGCACCAGAACTGATGGAAGCAGGCACCTGGCCCTGCCGCAAGCCTCCCAGCCCTCCTGTACCAGTGCAGGCAACTGCAGCTGGAGCCTAGCATTTGCAGGTGTTATTTCAGCCCCATTCCTAAACGGATTTGGCCTTTTCCCATTTGGCTCAAAACGTAGCTCAGGAGCAGTGGCAAAAGCTGCAGCCTCTGCTGGCCTCCGAGGGATTCTGGCTAGTATTGGCTCCTCAGCACAAAACCCAACATGCCTCAGACTGAGAAAGAAGAGACTTTCCACTGTATATTTGCAGCCTGGGTTTTGCTTTCCTACAGAAAATATTTTCATTGAAGCAAATCAGTATTTCCTCGCCCCTCCCGAAGGTACCCCAGATCTATGCTGCTTCTTTTGCAAGAACTAATGTTCCCCATAGATTCACAGAAAAGCTTTGAATTACACAATTATTGGAGTGACAAAATAGGATACAGGGCAGCCTGTGGTGTAATTTTGTGAGCCAGGGAGATGTTAGGGCTACTCACATCTAACCCCGCTTCTGTACCTGGCATCCCGGTGAGGCATCAAAATGGTGGCAAGTCTAGGTCAGGTATGAGTTTCTCAGGAAAGGGGTGGGATTCAGTCACTCAAATAATCTGGGGTTGGAGCTGGGGAAACCTGGCCCTGCTGCTGAGGGGAAGGCTGCTCCTTCCCTTCCTTGCCCTGCTCAAAAGGAGGATCAAGATTTCTCAGGACTGTGAGCAGGGCAGAGGCAAGGGCAAAATCAAGGTCTGAAGCTCCTGCTGAAAGTGTTAGTGATGGACTAGCACGACCTGAATCCAGCTTGGCCAGCTCCACTGAGCAGTCTGGGGCAGGTCGTTTCATCTCCACGCTGTGGTTCCCCGGTTGTAAAAGAGAAGAAAACTTTTCCCTACCTCAGAGCAAATCCCTTGGTTCTTGTCAAGCACTTAACTACTACAGCAGTGAGGGCCACATAAATTATAATTACACTGAGTGCCTGGTGCTGCTGCCCGGAACTAGCACTTCATTCTTTAGTGCTCAAAATTTCTTTTTGGTGGGGAAATTAGCTGCCGCTGCAACCCTAATTAGGTTCCCTGTCTTGAATGGCTCATTTCAGCATATAGAAATCAGTTTTCTTTGTCTCTAAAGGAAGCCTAAAATCATGTTTCAGAATTCAAACCAGGTTATATTTGCCCATAGCACACAGCCCCCAAAGTCTGGTTAGGACAGGGTGGGGAGCCAGGGGTGTTAAACTTAGAAATGGATTTAATTAACCTTTGCTGTTTATTGCTTGCTTCCAGAGTTCAGCCAGGTTAGGAAAAGAACAAGGAATGGGTCACCCAGTGTTTACACGGGGCTTTTGAAGAATGGCCCAGACACTTATTTTCCCCCTCCTTTCTTTAAACATTCTGAGTTTAAAGTTGTGGCTTAATTTTGGAGCCCCGGAAGGGGGATGTTGATTCAGGGAATGGTAAATAGATGGTGGTAGGAGGCAATACAAGCTTCTCTGTGCTGCCTTTATCCCAGCCTATCTTTCTACTTCCTCAGCCTGCTGTATGCAGGAGGTGGTAGGAGAGCTCAGCACGAGGGCTGCGATTCATTTCCATGCTGAGGGTGCGCACAGCGTTTTGGTCATCTCTGTGTTTGTACTGCTCCTCTGTGTGAGATGGGAGTAAAACAAATCATTGTCTCTTGAGGTTTTTTTTGGGACATCCCAAAAGCACTTCTACATGAGGTGTCCCTTTCTGCCCTTCCTTCTACACAGAGCATTCGTGCCCTGCCCATGCAGCTGTTTCTGATAGGAACAGACGGATCTGTCGCCTGCTGGGGGAGAAGGTAAGGAAATGTATTAATGCTGCAGCCACCTGCCAGCAGTCATACCAAGTCCAAACTCAGCCAGTGGGCTGCTTTGTTGCAGTCCTGACAAGGTAGTTCAGCTTCTCCAGGAGAGCCCACAGTCCTCCAGGCTGCATCCGCACCCACCGGCACATAGCTGGGGAGCTGGGGCTTTTCCTGGGCTGGGGAAGGGGACAAGCAGACAGAATAACTGAAGAAAGATGCTGTTTACTTCTATTCTCCCAAATGAGTCATCCCCAAATCAGCTTTCTATTGAAAATACTCTGCACAGTGTTGCAGAGGGAAAAATTGTTATTTGGGATTTGATGAGCCTGCCCGATGCTACGGAGCAGGAAGCCACATAGTTTAAACAGCTGTCATCAGACTGGCATAATCACAGCAAGAAGCTCCAGCAGTGGCTCTGAAACTTAGGAGTGACACAGGAAGATATAGGAAATGATTAAGCAGGCAAATTGCACTGTCAGTGTAAAAAGAAGAGGTAGCACTTTTTCAGCCGTTGATTTTTACTTTTTCTCTGTTTACTTAAAATATGCTGGAGAGGAGAGGAGAGGAGAGGAGAGGAGAGGAGAGGAGAGGAGAGGAGAGGAGAGGAGAGGAGAGGAGAGGAGAGGAGAGGAGAGGAGAGGAGAGGAGAGGAGAGGAGAGGAGAGGAGAGGAGAGGAGAGGAGAGGAGACAAAGGAAAATAAAAAGAAAATACATAAAATGAAAAAAAAAAAAAGGAGAGAGAATTTAGCACATTTCAGAATGCAGTGTTTTATATTCAATATGTGACAGATTCCTTCCTTAGTGACCTTATATCAGACTGTTGGATGGTATAAACTGATTGATATCCATTGGTTTTTGGTTGGGAATCCTATCCTGTATACTCAAGAAACAAAAGATGGAAAAAGAAACTCCTAGGAGGTCACTTTGAGGTGTAGATATTACACAAGACAAGGCTTTCACTCGCATATTGTTTATGCAACAGCAGTGTCAAACTGCAGTAACTCTATTTGCTTCCACCAGGAGTTTCAAAAACTACAAAAGATGAACTTAGACTGGGAACTCTGTAGGGTAGAGACATGAGCAATGCTGTAAAGAATGAAGGAAACGGCCTGCAAATAGAATAAAAATTTCTATAGCAAAAAGAAAGGAAAAGAATATCATAGCTTTATCAGGCTGCCATAGTATAATTCCCTCTAATAATCACCCAGAGTATACCCCTTCATTTTGTAATGACTGCAAGCTGTGTATTGAGCTGGAAGTGGAAGACAGAAGTTCTTCCAGTGGAGTGGGTGTGATGTTATCTGCGGTCATGCCTTACCTTCTAAATTTATGTCCATGGAAGAAAAAGGGGTGGACAATGACCTTTGGTCCAATCCTGAGCCAAGAAATGTTGATGCGCCAAGAAAGAAAGAACAGTTTTCTAATAAATAAAACATGGGTAGAAAGATGACTTAATGGTTACAGGACACCTCAGGAGACCCTTGCTCCCTCCTCCACTGAAACATAAATAGGAATAGTTCCTATCCCTTTGTTGATCTGTAATGTAATGGGAGTCAAGATAGTCTCTCATTACACTTTTGGACAGCGTCTAGGAGAGTGAAACCTCAGTCATGGCAAAACACCTCTGGAATCCAAGCGAAGACGAAGATGTCATGGAAACTTGGATCCGGATGATCCAAAACATTCCACCAGCCTTGCAGTGGAAGGCCGTGGAGATACTGCATGACAGTAAGTGGCAGTATTTGCAAAACAGAAGGGGATGCTTGCTCCTTTCTAATTATGGAGGAGAGAGTAGTTGATTCAACCTTAAATGGCCTCTGAAACAGGAACTTGCAAAGAGAAAATTTCCACTTGGACTGAAATATTGATTCAGTTGGTGGAAGCCAAATTCTTCAGCAGATTAGATGCAGTGATAAAGTTTTTCAGATCTCCTTTGGCATGGAAAGCCCAGGGCTGAACACCTTGGATATATTCATTGGGCAGGTTCCAAAACATTTCCCTGCACAGATGCTAAAAAACATGTAAAAATTGAAGTGTCTGCTGAGGATTTAATTGTCTGGGACAGACCTGTCACTGAGTATCGCGAATTATTTCAGCATGCCCTTACTGAAAATTGCAAGTGGGAAAAGGTTTCAGATAAATAAAATGGTTTCAGTTAATAAATAAAAAAAAATAAATAGGTAGAAACAGGCAAGAAAGAGAAAGGAATCTCTTAATTACTACAGATACTGACCCTAAAATGATGAACTGAAAGTTTGGATTCTTAGACATGTTGTGTCCATAAGTTTATGACAAGATTTTCACAACCTGTGTGAAATGGTTTCCCAAACAAAACACAGGCAGTCTGACAACAAGATAAATAATAATAATAATAACAAAAAAAAAATGTAGTATGTACTGATATTAATCCAGATTACAATTTTTTTTTTTTTTTTACCTATTAAAAGCAACCAGGTTCTTCATGAATGCTTCAACTGGAGACTCCTGAAACCATGAGTCTCCAATTTCATGAGTGTCCAACTTTGCCCAACGTGCTGCATGACTGAGCAGAGGCCTGAAGAAGTGCATGCAAAGAGCAACGGAGGTGAGAAAGTAAGTGCTTGCACAGCTTAAGAAAGCAATGCTAGGTCTTGCACAGTTTTCCTGATTTGCCCAAGTATCGCAAGGGTTATAAACAATACCAGGCGGACAGCAGTTCCCGCTGATTCTAGAAGAGCACACTGTGATCCTCTGGTTGTATGATTTCGTCATGGCAGGTGTGCTGTCGAGAGCAAATGCACTACCTGATGGTGGGGAACAAGCAAGAACAGCTCATGCAAACACAGTAAAGGCATCATGTACTGCATCTCCTGAGACAAGGGAAATCTTCTAGGAATGAAATAGGGCAAGCATCAGCGCACACAACAACTGAAAACTCGTGTACACATTTATTCGCTCTATGTTTACATGCTTCTGGGATGAAAGAAGCAGAAAGCAGAGGAAACAGAAGAGGAAGGTGCATGTAGTTGTATCTAGACATTTCTGCATTTATTTGGAGTCCTCTGACAATGACCAGCCCGGCCACATTGAAACCGGGGCCAAGAAGCCAGGTTTTCTGCTGGTACAACTTGGCACCAGTCCATTGACAAAAGCAGATCACTTCCTTGGATGGTGTGGAGTGGGGTCACCCCACTGAAGTCACTAGTCCACTAACCCAGCCTCGCCTTCACAGAAAGTTGACAGAGCAGCAGCAGCCATCAGGAGCTGAGAGTTCGGCCCCCTCCTATGTGTCCTGCAGTAGATTAGGAAGACAGAGGTTTCTCCAAAAGACCAACGAGGCACGCTGACAGCAGAAAGGAGGGGAAAGGGAGGCAGGGAGCCAATGTAAGGATCTTTGCTGGGCTTGTCAGCACGGGCTCCAAGCTGATGCTGCCTGAGCCAGCATTGGGACAGGCAAGGAGGACGTGGCTTGGGAGGCTGAGTGGCTGCGGGTGGGTGAGAAGGCAGCGTGCCCAGGAGACGGGGCCAAGAGGAGGAGAAGGGAGTAGGACCCAGCAGAAGGAAGACTGGTGGAAAGGCACCCGCTGTCCTCTGACACATTCGTGATGTAACAGCAGCAGCTACACCATGGGGCTCCGTCATTGTGCTTCTTCAGCAAATTTGCTGGTGTGCTGAATTTAGAAAAGCCGTCTTTAAAAAGAGAAAGAGGGAGACATTGTTTCACTAGAGATGGTCCCACCTAACACTGAAATTGCTTAACATTTCTTATTAAAGGCTGGTTTTGGTTACTTATAACTTTGTCACATTAACCATCTGCCTGACAATTCCCCATGCTGGGTGCCTGCCTCAAGCTGAATTTGTTTTGTTCATTTGTTTTTGCATTTCTGCCTAAGTGGTGTGGTTGTTTCTGAGAACAAGGAGAAGAAAAATGCATTGTTTCCTTCATGGTGAAACAGTCGTACTGATTTGTGACTCCCATGCTTCAGCAGGCACATGAATACAGGGCTGCCCTCATCTCAAGGATGTGCTTCAGGCAACCTCCTTAAAACCTACCCCTGCTTGGCCACCTTATGAGCCTCAGAAAAGCCAATGTTTACATTTTGTAAGCAGAAGAAGCAAGCCAAGCGCTGGTTTTCCCTGAAGGTTTCCTGGATATCTCTTCTGGGTTTGTGTCTCATCTTGCCCAGCTCTGTGCCACCACGCAGGAGATGCAGTTGCACCCATGTGCCCCTGCACAGGGACATGAGGACTGGGGAGGATTGCTTCATCCACTCCTCCTACTGAGTCTTCCGGCTGTGAGAGGCCTGGACCTACTCTGCCTTCCAGGAAAGAGGGGTAAGCAGAGATGCAAACTGGAAGGAGCTGGGGGCTAGGAGTGGAAAATAGCATGAGGCACCAGCAAGAGATGAGTGATGGGGTGGTGTGAGTGAGAGAAGGGGTAAGACGAGTCAAGGAGCACCATGGTGTATAAGAGAACATTGCTTAGGATCTAAGTGATGGAGAAGGTGTATTTAAGCCATAGAAAATTCTCCTTTGGAAAGTCTCAATGTCCCTTGGCTGCCCAGGCTCTGAGAACAAGCCCAGCATGCTCCTGTCTCTACTGCTCTCCTGTCACCTCTGGTGGCACAGGGCAGTGGATCTCCAGGTCCCCTTCCTGTGGTAACCCAGGCCAAGGTCAGCACGTCTCCTCACTGTGCACTCTATGATGGGTAGGAGAGAAAGCACTGAAACTTTGTAGTGATTCCTCCTGTAAGCCAATGCAATAGCACATGGAAAACTATGCTAAAGGAACACTACGACTGCACAGTGCAGTGAGGAAATACAGGTCCGGAGACTTGCCATACAACATTAATTCCTCTCCTTTGTGCCTGTGCTGTATAGTACAGCCCTTAATGGCATGATCACGTACAGTTTTGTTGGATTTTTCCCAGAGGACCCCTGCATCCTTTACTGCCAAGCTGAGGGGTGTGTAGGAAGTTAGGAAAGGGATTGGAGGCGGAGATGATCTGGTCATTAATTCAGCTAGGCCTGCTCCTTTCACTGAGTCCCTGTGTGTTACTGGCAAGTCACTTAAATAAGCATTTTCACAGTTGGCTGCTACCTCCCACTCTGTTTGCCAAGCTATGGACACCTGGGGCCAGACTGGCAAAAGTGCTGAGCGATCTCCATTGCAAGCAAGGTTGCTGGGAGCTGTGCCTTCAACACCAAATTATGGGAGTCCCTGGCACTAGAGGTTCAAGAAATCCTGGACACTCCTGGCAAAAATCCTGGCAGAAATTCCCTCCCCCATGCTCCCTCTCTCTTCAGCCAAGGATGTGTTTTGCCTCCCAAGATAGTTTGTATCAGGCCATCACACATTTGCCTGTGGTTCCCTCTCCATTTTGGGTGATTTTAGTATAAAAACTTTCTAACAAGGCTATTCTAGGTCCTGCTCAGATCGTCTTTCTTCTATCCTCTTAGCTCCATGTCCTGCCCAAAGATGTTCTCCAGTGCTCATTTATTCATGAGCCTTTTACAATATTAGACTTTCTCGTCCACACACCATTCTCCCTCCCCACTCTCCCCCGATCTCCTCAATAATTTTCTTTTTCTTTTTCTTGTCCTTTTCTCTCAGTAATTGCTCAGCTCTCAAATTCACAGAAAACAATTGGTTTTGTTAGATATCTGCAATTTTGTCTTTCACAATAGTTGCTTGGAGGGTAAATTCTCTGCAGATTTAAATAACATGCAAATGTCTAAACATATACAACACTGAAAAAAAAAAAAAAAAAAAAGAAAAAGAAAAGCAAAAAAAAAAAAGCAAACTCATGTAGTTGTAAATCAAACAGCCAGACAGAGTTAGTGGTCCCATCTCTAAAATCTTTGTCTTCATTCCACTTCAGTAAGATGGAAGTGGTGCTAGTTCCTTCTTCTTTTTGCAAGGTCTGCAGTAAGGGGAAATGTCTTCATGCTTGTGAACTGCTCAGATTTGGAGTGAAAGTGTCACAGAAAAGCCCATGAGGAAATGTAATCGGTTTGCACTCTATGCAAAGCTAAAGTGGTGTTTAGTAAACAAGGTCTGAGGTCAAGTGATGAGGGTAAGAAAAAATTCTGAATAGTAACCCAGTGAGCTCAGTGATGATCTACCCTATACAGTGACCATCCTGTGACTGTAACACAATGCAGATCCATATAGAAGGCTGATTTGCGTGAAGAATCATGATTTTGCATGAAGAATCATGATTTCAGCACTTCTCATTTCTAAACATTTCATGTTTCCAGCCACAGTGTTCTTTTAATCTCATTTTTAAGAGGTAATAAGGACACTGAGAATACAGAAATGAGTGTCTGTCTACCTGAAATACTCTGCAGTTAAAGTATTTAGAAAGGTAGAACTTGGTTATCCACCTGTTCTCTGTGATGATGCAGAATTGGACTTCATGAGACACATGCCACGTTACCTCCTCTGAAAACTTCAGGCAAAGATCTGGAGGAAATGTTCATATTCTTATTTGTTTAACCTTTTCCCCACAATATTCAGGTTAAATTTCCCCTTAACCCCATTCCCAACCCCCCTTTAAGCCTTTACAAACAGGCAAGCACCATGACTCTTTGTCCTGGCTGCTCAGAAACCAATAAGTGTGAGCAGGTATTAACATGCACCCATAATCACAGACAGCCAATACAGAGCCAAACCAAGCAGGTTTGGGGCATTGTCCCATTGCAGTCTTCAAAAACCTGGACATGGCTGATCCCTCCAGGCCCTCAGTCCCTGCTGTCACTTTGCTGGAACACCATCCAGGTTATCACTGCCTCCCTGGCCTGGTATGCTACAGATTTCGGATCAAGATTGGAACTTCCTGGTTGTGTTTTGCACGCGCTTTGTGCCAGCGAGACCAAACTCCACTGACCGTCCTTGTAGCCATACTGCATGCCAAGATCTTATCACATCTGTTCCACGTATTGGCCCACCTCCTACCTTCCATTTCTTGAGCACCACATCTGGCTTTCACCAACACACTCGCAAATTCTCTCACTATCACCTGCCAAAGTTTTCCTGCCTTCTCATAGGCTGTGTGTTTTGGGTTGATTAACAGGTGTTTGCTTTCTATTTGTTTGTTTTTTTATCCCCTAGATGAAAATGCTATTTTTTTTTTTTTTTGCCTGGCTCTCTGCTCCTCCAAAGTCACATTGTGTTTGTTCTCTGCCTAAACTTGCTCTTGCAATTCACCACGGTTAAGTAGCATTTGTTAATGCCATTAATGGGCTTTTAACTCCCCGCAACCCGATTAATAGTGGAGATATTAAGTACACCCAGAAGTAATGTTTACAAAAGCACCCATGTGATTTAGAAGCATGAGTCCTGTCAAATGTCTCCGCGTCAGCTTTGCCTTTGAAAGTGAACTTCACAGTCTGGCATGGACCCAGAGAGGTGGGAGCATGGGAGCAGGCTCAGGTTTTTTTGAGTGTCCTTTTTTAAACGTATTTATTGCAAGCCTATCCCTCTATAGCGTGACATTTGGGTTAGCATCAAATCAAAGTGGATTTGCGTACTTAGATTTTTTTTCTTCCCTCCCTGACTGCTGGCAATTTTTACAGGATCTCGTTTTCTGCCTTACTTCCTGCTCAGCCACTCGTTTTGCCCTTGTGTTTTTAAGAAAGCAATGGGGACTCTCCGTCACTTCAGGCTCTGTCTCCTTTATGTATGG
Source organism: Netta rufina (assembly GCF_964035555.1). Lineage (NCBI taxonomy): Eukaryota > Metazoa > Chordata > Aves > Anseriformes > Anatidae > Netta > Netta rufina. Next base: position 34,912,819 of record NC_140125.1, on the reverse strand, counting down.
ATAAAGTCTCCAGTATTACTTGTTTTTTTTTCAACCTCTATTTGTAAAATCCTTTCATCTTTCCTTGGCAGCAAGAACTCCCTTCGCATTCCTCTTGCATGCACCCTTTCCCTGCAGCAGGTAATGGCTGAGCATTCAGATTTGGTTGCTTTCCCTGCAGCAAAGGATATTAACATATCTAAATAAATACACCTGTTTATGCAGGAGCCAGACAGGTATCCACAACAGACAGGGCTTGCTCTGTCCTCTGAATGCTCCTCTCTCTAGTAAGCCTCACAAACGCCTTATCTCAACTGAGCCACCCTCAGTTTGCTTTTAGACCCCTGTATGGACCAGTCCCAGTTCTGAGGGAAGAACAAGACTAGACACCTAGCTTCCATCCTGGACTCCTCCTACAAGAAGGGATTGTTTACACCTCGATACATACAAATAATTTCCCAGAACAGTGGGTAGCTACGTGGTGCTAATTCATCGCAGCAGGAGCCACACAACTCTATCTTATTCACTACCCGAAAGCACTGAATCTCCAGGGTCCCACAATCTGCTCCAACTGTGATTTGTCCCAAACAACCATCAGAGCGTGAGACCATACCTTTCCAGCCCATCTCCACAGAATTAAATTGCTGCAGAGCTCCCCATTGGCATTCCCCAACCTCCACTGAGCACTGACCACCCTTCGGAACAAACACAACTATTGCATCCTTCCCCTTGTTGATGCAGAAGAGCAAAGATCTCCTGCAGAAACTTGCCCAATTGCATTCATCACCTGAACTAGAGGTATGGGGTGAGTGGGCCATCCGCTTACTGATATACAGAGCCAGTTCCCATACCATCTCTGAACAGCCAGCAAGTCTTGCTCCAGGTGCTGTGTTAAGCCTGAATGGCATTCATCAGTGATTCAGCAGAGAGTTGATGGCTTTTGGCTGCTGCTTTCTTGCTGTTTACATGGCAAAAGAATGCCATCTATCACCATTCAGTGGCCTTGCCCATGCTGAGATGCTCTGAAGTTTGATACTGGACACAAACTGAATGATTGGGGGATGATTGTGCTAGATGTGCACGTGCTTTCAGATCCTTATGCAGCAGGAGGGCTGTGGTTCCCTTACTGCAGGCAAATCTGTGATTTCCTAGCAGAGCTGCTTCCCTCTCTCACAGACAGCTTTTAGTCATCAGGATGTTTGCAAAGACTGAGGTACAGGAATGAAGGGCGTGAACGTCCACATTTTTTCCATGGATAGGGGGAAGAATGGGACATGACTGGACAGTGCAGTAGTTCTCTGCCTGTTCCTATAACATATAACCAGATGTTATAGAAATATGCTATCCTGACCCTGAAAGAAAAGGTAAGGAAAAATATGTTACATGCACATCCATTTTCAATCCACTTTGGAGAACCAAAGACAGTGATTTTTATTTTTTTTTTGAGCTGTACTAACAGGCCACAGCCCTTTAACTCAGATGACTGAAACAAGCAAGGAGCTATTCCTATATCCTGGTGCATGATGCCCTGGTATTGACCTTGCTGAAATGCAACTTGTCCAAAAAAACTGAGGTTGCGACACGTAGCATTGGGGTCCTTATAGGCATTGTGGAGTGCTGGAGTACGCCGATATTCTATTAGAGAAGCCTTTGGTGTGCCATACATTGATTCCCATGTAGGATATTCCCACCACAGAAGCTGGGTTCACTACAAGCTCCAAATGAAGGCAGACAGTTGACTTTCAACAGGAGCTACTCCTTTATGGCTGTACTTGGGCACTGCAAGCTCAGTAATGGATGAACCACAACTCCTTCCTTTAATATTTAGTAGTCACAATGTATTCCCATCATTTGTTCACACAGATGGCAGGGACAGTCTTGTTAATAAATATATTTTATATATCTAAATCCCAGCATGGAGGGAACTGACTGTCTCAGATCAGGACCCTCTAAGTGCAGTGTGGTTATGAGCACTCTCAGGCAGAGTTTTGCAGTAACTTGGCACCACCTCCTGTGGCCCTGCAGAGAGGGAGACCACTTCAGTGTATCCTGCTTGGTGGAAATTTAATGTGTTCTAAGAAGCTTGGGGGAACGGTGATCTGGAGTGGCCTGTTATGATGTGGCTGGAGGGTAGAATTAGACCTATACCCATCTCACGGCAGCTGCCTGACAGAGAGGGGCAAGGGTTAGCCCGGGACTCCAAAATATTGTTTGGCACTCGGTCAATGTGAGATAATGGACCAGACAAAGTGGGGATGGAGAACCACAGAATGCACTCAAGGAGCAACCCTGCTGGAGTGCATGTTGCTTCCCCACGGGCATCTGTCAAGCATGGCCCTGCCTGGTTTCAGTGACCCTGCTGTGGGTGTGTTTTCAATGAAACAAAAGAGAAAAGGGCTTTATTTCACCAATTAAAAAAAAAAAATCACACAAAAAAATTGAATAAATGCTATTTAAATCCCATGTCTCCTCTTCATGAGTTTAATACAGAACACAGGTCCATCTTAAAGCCCCAGGATACCACCAAGGGCCTCTTAGATCACCTCTGTGGGACACCTGCCTCTGATGTGGCCCTGCCCAAAAACCCCTCTGAAGTGATCCAGGCAAAGGCAAAGGCAGATTGGCAGCTCCATCCATCGAGGAAGCAGCTGGGACTGCTGCTGCTTTCGAGCATTGTAGTGGGTTTACGTGGCAAGGTTTTGGTAGCAGGGAGCCATAGGGGTGGTTTCTGTGAGAAAGATTTCCATAACCACCATCACCCTCTCTAGGACAGGTCTGTACGCTGCCAGGACCAAATCTAGCTCTACATTCTCCTGAGTGCTATGAAATTCATTAATATGGTTGTTATTATCCTGGGGGAGCACTTTACAATCATCAGGTGAAGGTTAATCTCTGGCTGTACTGAACTGCATCAGCTGTACCAACTTGTCCCAAAGACCAGATAGACAAAATGTAGCATGGGAATAGATCACAGCATGGGGACTGCGGGTGGGAGGGGGAGAATCAGGAAAATCAGTGTGGCTGGATGATAAATGAGCCAGCATGTGTCTCAAGGATAACTTTGGACCATCAGTTTGTCTCTGATGGTGCATAACTCATGCATGAGCTGCCCATTTGAATAACAGAAAAGCTTCACCTCTGCTGTTTTCTCCTTTCTTCACCTCTCACCGTGACATCTACTGGAAGTAAAACTTAGATTAAACACGATCAAGGGGAAAGGGAAGCCAGGAGATGGGGGTTTATGGCTTACCACGTTCTCATCCATGTCGATGTACAAGCGACCAACAGCTAGGAGGACATCTGCCAAAATGTGCAAACACATGTTGAAGAAATCAGTCTGGCACGCTGAGTGATGGTTAAAAATCAACACAAGGAGGGCTGTAAGCAGGAGAGCTCAGGCTGAGACACTGAGAGGTGGATAGTCATTAGGAATGCAGCAGTGCACTGATGGCCACAGCAAGACAGATGGGAGATCATCAGCTATTCATCTCATCATGTCGTGGAGAAGGGGGGGCGCATCCCCTGGGAGTCAGCTCTGGAGTTACTGGTCAGGGAAGTCTGCAGAATGGCGGTACTGCCAAGGGATGGTAAGGTGGTGCAAAAGAGTGCAGCTTCACTAAAAACCGAGGTGACAATCTGTCCCAACATTATTTTTGGACTGGTTCAGTGCTGTGAACTTTTACCACTAGCAGAACTCTAGCCTGTTGTTATTTCGATAAGAGACAGAGGATGTTTCGCAAAACTTTGTGGCAGAACACGTAACGCTGGCCAGAGGGCTGTCACATTTGCAAAACTGGGTGAAATGTTGCAAACAGGCAGACTGGCGCCATTGGAGAGCAATTCCGAAAAATGAACTCCTGGGCACTTCCCGCTTTCAGCCAGGCGCCCAAACACCCTCCAGATACGAGCATTTTAACAAACGCTCCTGCATCCCAAATGCTGTCTAGCTTCCAGGACCTCAAAGCATTGCCCCAGCATCCGCAACAGGATATAAAAAGTGAATATAAAAAAGTTTTTTCTTAAAAAAAAAAAAAAAGAAACCAGAGGTTTGACTATAAGTGTTTAAAAAAAGTACTGGCTTTGCAGTCAATAGCTCTGCAGGAAACTTGCCATACCATGATGCCAATGACCGAAAATGCCTCCGACATGTCCCTCTTAGGGGCCACCCAAAATGTCTGAGTAGATGGCCATGCCATTGTGTGATTCCTTAAAATAAAATGACTATAATTGTGGTTAGGCTTCAGCAATCCAGGAGCCACATGAAAGAACATAAAAGCCACAGAATAACTTAGCTACATTGTCTACTGGGGCTTTGCCAGGGCTATTTCGGAGATGATGAAATCTCTATCTCTGCAGAACTTACTCTCAGTTTCAGGTTCCCAGATCTCTGCTTTACCTCTCCTGGAAATCAGCTCTATCGCCTTGAATTCATTGGTGTTCGTTCCCCTGCAGCCGAATCCCATCGTGGAAATGTAATTAAGGATAAGCTGTTCTCTGGCACCAACACTATTCCAGAGGCCCAAGTCCCACCCCAATTTCAATGCAGCCTAAAGAAGAGGCTGTCTGTTCCAGGGTATTGCATAGGAATGCGTGGCTATCCTGCTGAGTCACGCTGATAGAAGTAACCTCTGCCATGCAAAGGTATGCAGTTATTTTTGCTTGGTGCCTGATCATGTGCAAAGCAAAGCCAGATCACCCAAGTGTAGGAAGGGAAGGCAGAGGAGATCTGCAGTTTGCGATGGGAGCTGCACAAGGGAATGGCTGTGCCAGCAAACCTGTTCCAAAGTCTTTAAACTGTCTGCCACCGCGTGGCTGGTGCTCTCGGCTGTTCTTCGAACAAAGGAGCAGCAGCAGAATAAATAAAAATTGCAACCTACAAATGCAATCTGTACTTGAGGAGACACGCCTCATGCTAAGAGACCCAGAAATGCGGAAAAACACTTTATTTTGCAAGGGGCCCAGTAGAATCCCTACACTGGGAGGAAACTCAGGAAAAAGATGGACTGAACAAAAAGCTCTGGACTGCCTGTGGGACAGCTGAGCATGTTCTTTCAGTCTTTTCCCCAGAGAATGCAAGCAACCATTGAAGCCATTTCCAGGGGTGACAAAGTGACTGAGGAGCCTAAACTTGCACTTTAGAAGTGGCTTAGGGTAAGGGCTTTTCAGCAAGAGGGTTTCCTAAGACCCATCAGTTTTTGAAAACACAACCTTTCCTCAAAGATTTAAACCTATCAAGTGTTTAAACACTCTAATGCCCCTGTTTTAAAGCTGCAGAAGTCCCACTCCTGCCTCCACATTCGTACCCTGCTCCCATTCCTCTGCAGAGTTAAGCTGGCAGTGCAATCCTGCCAGGCAGCTGCAGCAGCCTTCGTGCCATATTCTTTGCGTATCATTCCGAAGTTATTAGACCAAAGTCAGCAAGTGAGCAAAGACTAAGTTATGACATCCAGGGCCTGCAAGTACAGTAGCAGTGTAAACAGCAGACATGTCCAGAAGCTCCAGTGCCCTCCCTTCCATCTTCAAGGCTCATGATTCTCTGCTGTCCTGAATCTCTGGATAATTTCAAACCTGATGCCAGCCCTCAGCCTCTGCTACCCTGGCAGTGCAGGTACAACCCTTTGCACTAATCAAAGAGTTGTGGTGGCAGGGGAAAGAATGACCTACATACTTCAAAACTCTGTGTCTGTAGTAAAACTGCCCTGCTGCCTTGGAGCCAGCAATTAGAGGGAGCAGAACAGAAGAGCATCAAATGCCCTGCTCCACACTGCATCTTCCACAGTTTGTTTAGCCACAGTAGCCCCCAAATAGCATACTACCAAGGTGCTGTCAGATAGACCTGAGCAGGAGAGTCCAAGTCCCAGAAGGAGCTGTTGGGGTTTCTAGGCCATTCAAAGAGAATAATCACATGTTCATCTTCCCCTCTCTTCCCTCTTTGTTGCTTGAGTTGTGCTTTCATTCCCCATTATTGGGGCTGCAGGCACTTGGGCACTGATTTTTAAATCTCTCATATTGCCTGTCCTTGATAGTTATCTGGCCCATGAAACCTCCTTGGAAAATATGTCGATCTTCTAATCCTTTTCTGCATGGACCCCAAATGCTCACCAGGAGCACCAGGTAGGACACCTGACACACTGCTCCAGATGAAACAGATGTTCTCCTGGTGGGAGAGATCAGGGCACTGAGGGCAAGGGGGACACACTCCCCTAGTTCACCCTGCCCCAGACAGGAGTTACACACTCGGGTGGGCAACAAGCTCAGGCAGCTGTCTAGCTTTTTCCACTGCTCTCCAAGGCATCTCTTTCTGCTTCTGTCCATCCTCTGCAGACACAGATAGATGTGTGATGGAGCAGCTGAGGAGGAACCTTGCTAGTCTTACTGAATGGAAGATGGGTCTCCTGCCAGCTCCAAAAGTTGTGCTATAACGTTGCCCTTTTATCTTTTACATAAAACAATTTCCAGACATCCATGCTGATGAAAAAAAGTTGACAACATGAACAATAATGGCTTGAAACCCTAAAGGAGAATAAACCCTCCTGGACCAATTTCCTTTACTCTCAGTGCTTGTTCACTTTAAGGCATACCTCCTGGAGTCTGACTTGGGGACACGGGACAGCTGAAGCTGGCAGTAGCACGTAAGTGACACTCAGACATTGTATTGCCTGCACAGAGGTGAATGCACCAGCAAATAGGAAGGCAATGCATAATGTGCTGTGCTAATTATATATACTCCTGTAACCAGGGAAGGGCCTATGCACATGTCAGCGCCTGGAAGAGCTTGGAAAGATAGGCATGAGATGCAAAACTGCGATTCCTCCTTTCCTCTCTCTTCTCCATTCAAGGCACTTCCAGAGAACACAATTAAGGATGGTATTTATTTATTTCTTTGAATGAAAAAGAAAAATTGTGCTTGTGATTTGGGGGGAGAGCTGCCAGAAGAGGAACTGGAGCCCTTCCAACACCTCACAGTCTAGTAGTTAAGCATTGCCTGAATTGGGCACCAGGGAATCTTGAGTCTTGCTTTCTTCCACTCACTGGTTTATAACTCTTGGCATTTAAAAGGCACCTTGTAAACATTTATTTCATTGTTCTTCAGCGTATAATTGAGCCATTTGCCTGCTTACCTTGTTAGAGGGAGGAAAGCACCCTGCAAGGAAAAGTTCTCTTTTTTTCCTCTCCTGCTGGGGTAAAATGGCACCAGCAGCTCAGTGCCTTCCGCTTCCTGCCAGCTCCCCTTCCCCTGAAGGGAGAGGAGGTCACCTTGCAGAGGGTCTGCTCACTGCATTGCCAGCTCTTCCTCTACCTGCACAACACCCACGCTTCATCTACCCACATCAGTGGCTCTCAGCCTGCTGCTGTGCCAGACCAAGCCCCAACTAATGAGTGTGCCAAGCCAAGACCTTCTACATGGTTGACTCTTGTGAGGCTGGTGTGGAGGCATGGTTGCCTCCTGCCAGCCCTCTTTGTAGATGCTAGTCTTGGTGGTGGTGCTCCAAAGTTTGCCCAGCATGCCTCTGCTATCCATTTGAGGGTGGCACACACACCATACTGTCTCCAGCCTGAGGTTGGCTGGTTCCCTACTTGAGTTGATGTGATTTTTGTTTAATGTTTCCCTATTGCCATTACTTGCACTTAAGACACAGGCCAAGGCTTGTTGGACGCTTTGGCAGAAGCCCTGCCTCTCTATTCCACCCTATGTACAAAGTTAGTGGAGAACTTTGCAGAGTTCCAGTAAGGGACTGAGTGACAGATCTGCTGGTTAAACATTTACCACTGTGTGAATCTGCTGAATAGCAAATATGCTAAAAAGGGGAAAGGAAAGGGCATGGCAAGAGATTAACTGAGGACAGTCAAAAGTCAACCAGAAAGGAGTGAGGATGACACTGGAAAGGTCAGGTGGCAAGCGGGAAGGCTACTGTAGTGTAAACACTGCCTCTCAGCAGCAGGGATGCCAGAGCCTGGACACAAACCAAGGAGTGGAGCAGAGGCACTGTCTCTCTCCAGGTTCAGCCCTCGCTGCTTCATGCCCACAGGTACCGTGGTCTGAATAACCAGCTACTGCCTCCAGATGAATTTAGTGGCTTGTCTGCTGAGGATTGCCTTTTGGATTGTTCGAGTTTCTTTTATCTTTCCAAGCCTTAGGTCTCGGCTGTTCCCAAAACATGTGCTCATCAGTAGGACAGTGCTGATGATTCTTGCAGCCCTCAAAAAACACATTCCCTCAGGCAAAGTAACTGTTCTCATCAGTGGCTCTGACCGTCAGCCATGGTGGCACTGAGGTGGTGGGAAATGGGAACTACTCAAGTAAGAGAGCAGGCTTTCCAGGAACTGATTTCTCTGACAGACCACTGATTCAGCAGTGTGCTGGGGCTGGTGGGGCAGAGAACAACGTGTGTCTGGTAGGACTGGAAGTAGTGCCTGAGCAGAACAAAGGTCCCTCTCCTAGAAACCCATGAGGAGTTCCTTTTAGGCCTCCAAAAGCTGGCTGGAGCAGCGAATACAGCCACTGCCACTAGTTACGTAGGTAACTACCAAAACGGGTTGTAGGCAAGACCACATGGGCACTAGGAGGATTTATGGTGTGTTTCTACAAGCCGGTGGGTGACAGGATGCAGCCCCACAGCAGCAACATGTGGGCAGGCAGCCATCCCATGCAGGCCAGGCCAGGGCCCCGCTGCACGCTGTGCACACCTCCAGCTAGGGCAAGCGGATGGGAACAGCACCCCAGGGCCGAGGAAAGGGCTCCATTTTGTCTCCTGTTGACATAGCAACTGTACACCATTGCCAGCATGCCCGGAGCATGGTGACAAAACATTGTACCATGGGATATCTGCCCAGAAAGCAGGGTGTTTATTTTGAGATGAGCACAATACTGAGTGAATGCAACAATTCAGAGAGGGAAGTACTTCAGCCAACATAAACAAGGCAGTTATTGATATATTTATATGACTGAGGTTCCTGACTTGAATTGTGACCATCCATTTGCCTTTTCTTTGCTCTTCATCTCAGGCCTCAGTGTTGACCCAGACGCAGAAGCGGCTCGGTGAAGTCTGGCTGATCACCACTCAGCTTCCTCAGCATCGACGGGGGAGACTCTGCAAAGCCCATGGTGCCAGGATGCTCTAACCTTCTGTCTCCAGCAGTGCCACTTCTGCTGTGGGGAGGGCGGCGAGCACCACCACCACTAACCCTTGCTCCAGACATTCAGGGGGATTCCTGTGACTTTTGGCTTCATCTGAGGTCATTGGCATGAGGTGGTGGGAAGTCCATGGTGAGTGTCTTGAGGTGAAATGGGGTGAAAGTAGAGCCTGGACACTGCAGCTGTGTCCTCATGCCCACAGCTCATGTGCTTCTCCTGAGGTGCAGGGTGGGTAGAAGTTGTGAACAACTTAAGTCGGGAGAGGAAGGCTACACCCGTGCTCCTAGAGGTCAGCAGAAACATCAAATGCTCTCTAACAGGAAAGCCAATCTCCACTTCATTTCTTACACTGCTGTGCCTGGCCATTGCTTTGTTCATGAATTCTTTCACAAATTCTTAGGTTGTTCCCAGACTTCCTCCATTGCCTTTCTAACACTGCTTGGAAGCAGCTGAGTGCTCTCTACCTTCCTTGTCTTGCAGCAGGCACATGCCGAATACTTGTACAAGAATAACACTCTCATCTATGCAGCCATGGTACATCAAGAAATATGACAACAGAGACACAGGCCATTAATATCACACTACCAGCCTTCATGCAAGCTGCAGGAAAATAGCTGTTTTTCCTCCATCTGCCCTTGCTAGACAGGTGTGAGCTTAAAACAGAAAGAGTTTTAGCACATTTTCTTCCTCTCCTGTAGAAGATCCTGGTCCAGTTTTCAGCTCACTGGGAAAGAAGATAAGTTAGGAAGGGCAGGAGGAACCAGTTTACTAACTATCTGAGTATTCAACAGGCTGGGCCTTAGAAGGCAGAAGAGAGTTTGTTCAAAAAGGCAATGGGCCTTCCTGCTTCTTAAAATAGTATGAAGTGAAAGAATGAAACAATCTATTGCTTGTTTGATTGTCCCAGCAGGATTATATTGCTTCACAGTGCACATGATAAAAACAAACACAAATATGTATACCAGAAAACTCTCTTTCATTTGCCCGCACACAAATACAAACTGCACTGCAAAATATTTTGGCAGTCAGTGTTCTCATTAAAAGCAATTAAAATTAGCAGGAATGCTTTGCCAAAACTGCAGATATCTCTGTCAAGTTGATTTGGTCATTTTACCTTTCAGGAGCTAAAAACAAGCTGAAAACGACAGCATTGATCAAACAAGCAACCAGTATCTCCCTTTCCCTGGTAAAGGCTCTGCCAAACTATAGCAGGACATGAGCACTGGGGTCAGGGAGAGGCAGGAACAAGTGGCTGAACAGGAGAGGGAGAACAGAAGGAATATAGGTGGCATCTCTGGCCAGTGGTTATAAGATTTGATGCCTAAAAAATACAGTGCTTTGGTGATGCAGTTTTTCTATGGAGCAGGCAGTAGAGTAAGGGGAGCATCAGCATGGCACAGAAACTGAGGTTTGCCACCACCCAGGCTGGCAGTGGTGCTCCAACATGGCACATCATCCTTCCAGGAAGAGGATCACTCCCTGCACAGACAGGTTGTCTCTGGGTGGATTTGAGGAGCTCTTCCGCATTTCTCTTTGCATGTGACATGTCAGAGAAAACTAAATGTACCAAAGAGTCCCCTCTTGCCCTGATCACTGCTCTCTTGGCTGTGATCCCCAGAGTGTGGCTGTCCAACCGGCAAACTTCCAGCCTAGCTCTCCACAGGACATCACTGGATATCTTGAGTTCCTCCTCTTAATTTTACCTGACAGACCCTGCAGGCCTTAGTGATCCAGCAGCTACTATTATGTTATACCTACATGCATTTCTGTCTCCAGAATCCCAAAATATCCTGGATTTCCCATCAAAGTACAAGGAAGCCATAACTGTCAGTGTGCAAACCTGAGCTCATCACAAAACAGGGCTGTGATCTCAAGGACATGATGCCAAATGAGACTTAATCCCCTCCTAAGCAGACCAGTATATAGGAGTGAGATGAAACATAAAATGAAATAGGAATGAGATGTGCAGGTAGGGAGAGGAGGAAAACACTTGCATGTGAGAGAGCAGGGCAGTCTTGTCACATAAAATATTTATGTTAACCTCCCCAAAAAAATATTATTGCACAGACAGGGCCCAAGAGAGGGTTCTTTCTTGGCAAATTATGCAAGAAACATGGGGATAGTTATGTACACAGTCATATAAAGGCAAATGCCACCTCATGACAGAGCTGGACCCTCTGCTTGCCTGCTCCAGTTCAGACCAAAGGGCTAGGTGTCACGCAGACAATGAACAGGCCTTCAGCTCCACTGCTGTATAGGGGGGAATTTCAGCCATCCCATTCTTCAGAGCTGACGGATTAGCCGTAGAAAATATGAAGATCTCTTCCTGGGGGACTTTCTAGGAACTCGCTTCAGGATGATTCTTGTTGCTGAAAAGGACGTGTATCAAAGCACTTTATATCCTGTGGGAGGAGAAGGGGAATTCTTTCACAGACATCATCTCTTCCTTATGTAATTAAAAAAGTCGATGGGAAACGAATCCAGACATGAATATTTATCTTTGGCTTCCTGGTAAGCCTTTCACTGCACTAATTCCCTTGGCCTCTTCCCAATTTGCTTACAGAGAGAACCCAGATACACTGGCTCCCCGCAAAGACTTGGGCACCTGGGGACATGTAGCCTGGGAACCTGTTGACCCTCAAGTTGTCTGACCGGGCTGATGCATGCGTCTTCATCTAACGTATCCCCTGAAGACTCACCCCTCAAAGTAGTATTTTCCATAAAGGGTAACACTGCAGTGATTCTATTAACGAGCACTGCTGTGAAACTGCCTGCTGGCCCCTTCCCACACACCACCCTCATCCCGGGGAGATGTCCAAGGGGGTAAGATGGAAAGGGACCCACCATCCTGGCTGCATCGGTTTTAGACATCAACAGGACAAAAGCCTCTTCTGGTCCCACTGCACAAGGATGACTTTCGCCATATGAGACCAAACCATCAGGGCTTGGGAAGGGACCACAAGCACACCCCAAGGCAGTGTTAGAGATGGCCTCCTGGTGTGCCTCCTGCTTCCCCACATGTTCTCACCTCTAAGCAGGCCCCATGTCCTTGCTCAAGGATGCTGCTACCTACTCTAACACCTTACGTGTAATGAAGCCCTAATCCTCTACAGCAGAGCACTCCCTCAGCCAACTTTTTTGCACAAAAAGCACTGCTCACAGCCAAGTAAACTTTGTGAAGTCAAGGACCACCAAGTTAGGAGGAGCATAGATTAATCTTCTCTATATAATTCTCCCTCCTAGATGCAAACACTAAGATATCACCTTTATAAGCCTAAGGTAGTCTACTTTTAAACCACAGTTTGTTCTTCTCCACACAGAACAAACTGTAAGTTATAATCCGCAAAGGTTCAGAATTTCCTCCTGTTCTCACCATGTTTATTTACCCCTCTCTACCCAGTCTCTGTCCTGAATGCACTGAATGCACTATTATTCATTTCCTCCTGTTGGTGCTTTCTCCATTGTAACTGCTCACTTCACAACTTTAAGGAGATTAAGGCTAACATAGTGAAATTAAGGCTCCAGTTTTTGATCCTTCCTCCAGTTTGGGCTGCTGCTGAATCTGGATGCCCTATCTCACCCGGGGTCCCTGTGATGCCAAACTAATTGCCTGATGACACCTCTATAGTTTGCCTCCAGCTGCCTTGCTGACTTGCAGGTAAAGACTCTCCCTCTTGAGCAGGAGCAGTCTATTTTGGGGTATGACTGTTCTTTGCTATCCATTGGTGGTTTCCTGCCACCTCTCAGTGGTTTCTCTTTCTGAGCAGGCATTGCTCAACAGCTCAGGTAACACCTTCACCTTCCACGTGCACAGGACTGAAGTGGCACAGGCTGGCCACTGCAGTACTTCACCAGCAGGGCACAAGAGCTGTCCTGGCAGTGGGGGTGAGAGAGCAGCACAGCGAACAGGGGCAGGAGCTCCACTAAGGTAATCCCTTCCCACCAATGAGTCAGGGACTTTAACCAGCTCATATTACCGCACACAGTTAATGTGACTCAGGTACTACCGGATCACCTGATAGCTGTGGTGATGCTATTGCACATCTAGTTATGAGCTGACAATGTCCTTCTATTCCCTGAAAGTGAAAGATTTGCACAGAGTGTGATGGAGAAACATGACAAGTCCAGGGGAGATGCATGAAGTGATCTCTCTTTTCACCCCAGCTCCTGGGCAGCCTGATCCAGTGTCTGGTCAATGGGGAGGTGAGGAGAGACCCTCCATGACTTCAGCAAGGCACCCACTTTGACATTGGCTTTCCCAGCTAACTAACTGGGACAGAAGAGCTCAGGCATCCCACCTTGTGCTTAGGGCTGTGGAACAGACCTTGCCCTCGGACTGTCAATTGCTCTGTTCCATTACCTTTTCCTCCTGTGTCTTCCTCACCTCTGCCAGCTCCTTGTTTTCACCGTCTTCTTCTTCTTGGCATCCCCAGTTCCTGTCTGTGATCTCTGCTGTCTTTCTACCTCCCTTCTCATCATCTTCTGATGCTTTCTCACCCCCCCCCTTCCTACCGGCATCCCTGCAGCTTCCACGTACCAGCCCCCAGATTCTTTCTCTCCTCATTTCCTACCTCCTACCCTTCTACATGGCAATCAGCACGCTCCTCCTCCAGGTAGTCTGATATCACATCTAGCCACAACTTGGAGAGAAGCTCACCACAAGTTCTCACACGTCCAAAGCTCAGTGGAGCAACTGCAGATAAAGCCTTGCTCAGCGAGGGATGCCTGGGACAGCACAGGCTCTCCTGCTCCCTGGGACTGTGCACACCACTGCTTTTTGGAGATAAAGACCTGATTAGCTCTGGGGTAGGTTTTTTGTTTGTTTGTTTGTTTGTTTTTATTATTTTTTTAAAAGGTAGCAACAAATTACATATTGACCCCTTTCCAGACAAGTATCAAGGCCCTCTAAAATAGTCAGTGACAATATAGTAAAAAAAGAAAAAAAAAAAAAAAGAGAGAGAGAGAGAAAAAAAATATATATATACAGGGCAAAGCATTGTCATTTTCCTAAACTTATTCTCAGAAACCAAAGAATCATTTTAGCCAAAACTTAAAAATTTAATTAATTAATCATGCTGAAGCAAGAGACCTAGGATGGAAAATTTTAGGCTAAATACTCAGTGACTGGCAATGTTACAAGCAACTACAAGGAAAAAAAAAAATCTGAATAACACGAAGTGCTGGCTAACTTTACCCAGTGCTGCCCTTGATATGCAGATTCTCAGAAGCGCAATACCCCTCCTGTCAAATTTATCACTGTGGTAATGCTGGTACCAACTTAGTGAGAGTTTTGCCTGAGTAAAGGCTAAGAAAAATATTGAGTAAGGACTTGGGACGTTGCCTGCTAAAATCATGGTGCAAATAAAGTGCAATGGCACTGCATGTTGTGTCTTACACGGGCTGTACTTCCTTGTCATTCGGGAAGCCCAGGTAGTTTACAGAGCACATGAGATCAGGAAGTCCATCAAGATGTTCCTGGCATAGATTAGTCACAAGACTATCTATCCAAGGGTCAGTCACATGTGTGGAAAATAAAAAATAGCAGCTGACAATCGGTTGGTCTCTGAACATAATCAATGTGCACTGTAATACTCCATGAATCACACAGTGCACACATGCACTGAACCTCCTTCATGTCAAGAAGAGGATTTTTGTGTAAATCCAAACAGTTAAGTACAAACTCTGAATTACAAAACATAGAGGAGGGACCTCTCTGCAGAACTGCCAGCATCGTTTCCTTTACAGGCAGATGGCAAAATTGCCATAAAAAGACACTTGAGGAGGAATTTGCCAGTAACACTTGAAGGGGTGTAAAGAGCCTGTCCCTCTAAATTGGGGAAGGAAATGTCAAACCAGCAGATCCAGATTTTTATATCCCTGTATAGATTTATCCTCAGAGAGGGGATTAAAGTCTTTGCATTTAAATAAATAAATAAATAAATCAGCAGTTTGGGGATACATCATTGCAGAATCATGTCTAGCAACCCAGCTTCAGTCAGCATGACGGGGGGAAGCTGGCGTCACACCCGCCAGCCCATCGGCAGGGAGATGCAGCAGGCTGCTGGGTGGACGTGTACGGATCATCCATCTAGGCATGACGAAAGAAGAACAGACATTTGGCATCAGTGGTTGCCATTAGATTCGCTGCCTCTCCCAAGGTGCTGGTGACTAAGAAAATCCTATGTGGACCAGTTTCTGCCAGACAGAACATTTGTTTCCTGCTCATGCAGAATTGTCTTTTATTCATTTTCACATCCAAAAGACAAGCCAGCTAAATTACACACACTTGTGCAGCAAAACCCAGAACGTGGGGCTATTCCCACAAGAAAGACTCAGAGACGTGTGCCATGGGAAAGAACGGACCATGAGGGGAGGATGAGGAGGAGGGCTCTTCATGGGCCATCACAGAAGACAAGACAAATAATGCTGACCAAACGCAGAACCTGACTGCACAGGCCTATACTAGGTAGCCCAGAAGTTCAGCCAGGTATTGCTGAACCATGGCAAGGTTCACATCCCCTTCACTAGTCCCACAGGAGTCCACACCTAGGTGACACAGGGAGGGAGGTTCAGGACTCAACATCCAGCAAACAGCAGGCTCTAAGAACCTTCTCACCAGGCTGCATGGTTTATTTTTGGTTTCTTCAAGATTCCTTCTGCTGCAGACTCCCAGCAGAAGAACAGACACAGAAATAGGCAGTGTGAGTGTCGCCTTCCCCAGATAGATTTCACACTTGTAAGGCACAAAGAAGGAAACCAACGTCACTTTGATCGAGTGCTGTGGAGTAGGGTTAAATGATGACACACCACTCGCTCCTGCACGACACCTCGTCAGCTTAGCATACTCACGCCTGATCTCTGAGTGTTACCCCTTATAAATAAAGGAAAATATTTTCAGGAGTGTGCAGGTGACACAGGAGCCCAAGCCCCATCATGGCTCAGTGAGATGTTGCATCAGACTGTAGGCACATAACAGAGGTACTTAACAGGTCGATTACCCAGGTGTCAAGTGGGACAGATGCCACCACAAGGAACCTGGAGCTGAATGAAACACCTTCTGGAGGTGTCCATCCCCCCTCACAGAGAGCTGAGGCTCACTGCAGCATGTACTCAGGCCTTTCAGTCTGCACAGGAAAAGTAGCCCACAACAGCAATGACCAGCTCCCAGATCCCAGTCCACAGCCCAGCCACGTCCTGCCTCTAGGCCAGCTCACAACCGAAATGTGCCCATGAAACCATTTCATCAGGGTATATTAACATCTGCCCCCCTAAATCCTGGTGAGCAGCACTTCTCTCCAGAAATGCACCTACGGCTTGGCTGGGCTACTCAAGGACTGCAGCTCCTCACTGGGACTAGGAGCCCCAAATCTAACCCTGGTGACACAGAGGGAAAAATGTTTTTTTCTAGAAAGGGCCCCCAGCAACAACATGTTCCCAGGACATGACACCCTGACGGACAGCACTGGGTGGCTGTGTAGCACTGAAACACCAGAGACGCTGCGAGCTGCACGGGCAGCCCAGAGCACAGCATCTGTCCTGGGAGGAGATGTTTACACTGGCTGTTTCACAGCCAGCTCACCGCTTTTCTTCCCAGCTCATGAAGGTGCTGCCTCCGCCCAATGTTGATCAGAGCACACGAGACCCGGTGTCAATGCTGCCTGCAGGCTGAGTGGGTTTCAGGTCCCATCTCCCAGGAAAGATGGAGCAGTAGGGCATGTGGAGGTAAAGGTGTTCTCCTACAATCACAGGGGCTCAGTGAGCCTAGGAATTAGAGGTCTAAAGACCCTCTATAACAAAAAGCATGCTCTGCAACCTAGAGCAGCAAGGTCACATGCTGCAGCATCTCTTATTCCTCCAGCACAGCTGGCTCACACCAAAGGCCTGCAATAGGCAGAATGGATTGTCTTTACACCAGCTCCTCTCCCAGAGCCCAGTCGTGCCACGTTCCTGCCTAGGCTGCTGAATGCAGGTGATGCAGCAGGTCTGTATGTCAGCATCACCACAGGAGGAGTTCCATGCTTGGGATTACTTCTCCACCAGCATCATCTGGAACGGTGCACCTGTGCCTTGTACTGTGAAGCAGAGGCTTCGGTCTCATAAATCCTGTGGGCGTCAACCGCTGCCACATCAAACATTGTCCCTGCTGTTACTTGTGTGATCTGCCAGAGAACAGGGGACATGTGAGGCCATCCTTAGGTGTGAGCACACGGTTCCCCTAGAACGACAGCTGAAATATTCACCGTGACATATTAAAATAAACCAACCCTCCCTCCTTCAGAGCCAGCTTGTGAACATGTAGGGTGTGTGTAGTCAGATGAATGTCACTGCCAGATAACGACATCTCACACAATAATGCAGTGTGAAGAGCCCAAGTGAATGCCAGTTAGTGATCGCTGTCACGTCAGTATATTGCAAAAGAGCGACTGCTCTGCTCGCTGTTGCCACAGTGTGATTTTGGAGAACCTCAGCACTCACCCCTGAGCAGCTTCTGAGACTGTCCACGGGGAATGTTTCTCTGCTTTCCCTTTGTCCTTGACCATATCTTTATACCAGGTGATTATAAGTGTAATCATGTGCAGGGAAGAAAAAAAAAAAAAAAAAAGCCACACAATAAAACAAGCTTGGATTAGAAACTGTTTTCTGGAGCATACAAAGAGAAAATCTTTGCCTGAAACAAGAGTTTGTTAGAAATAATGGCACATAAATAGGCAATGATATTTCAATAAGCGGGTCTACCATCCTCTAACCAAAATCCCTGTTCCCATCATCTCATTTCTCAGTTTAACCTCAGACTTTGCCAGTTCCCTAGCTTAATCAGAGTTCTCCCCTCCATGACATCAAGAGGGAGCAATAAGGCATAAGGGGGTCTGGAAAAGAGGAATTCAGGCACAGAATGTCTACATGAAGATCCCTTCCCACTGCTTCTGCCTCTTTCCATTTAGACTGTCAGCTTTGCAAAGAAAGGCTATGCACTTTCCTGCAAGCTTGCACAGCATTTGCACAAAGGTCCTGCACCCAACATTTAAATAGTTGTAGCTAAACAGAGTAAAGTGCCTTACTGTGGGTTTTTCTTTCCTGGGGTAAGGTGCATGCAGTGGGAATCTTTTGATATCCTTAGCTCTTCCAGCATTTCCCCCTCCGTATTCCAAGTTTTTGTGTGATTAAAATCCTAGTTCAGCCAGACTCAGATGAACAAAGAAGTGACCACGAAGAGTTAAGTCTGTTGACATAAACTGATTTATTTCTGGACTAGAGTCCTATTTCCCATCCTGCTTTGCACCCTCAGTTTTACTGGGCAAAATAAGTCTAAATAGTTGTTCGGTGCCAGACACAGCCACCATGGCTGAGGAACGGAGAAGATTTAGCCACTCCAAACCATGGAAGCAGCCATAGGAAGAGCTAGTTTCACAACACATGGGAGGCTGTCAGATGCCTCCTCTGACTGGGAAAGACACAGACTTTTCAGAGTAGATTTAAATCCAAGAGAAATATTTATTTTAAAAGATAACAAAGGATTCGCTGTTGACAATAAGATGGTAACAAGCAAAGCCATGCAAGACACGCTTTTCACCCATAACCCACATATGTTCAGGGAGTGTCTCACCCCAGTCCAACATCTGTCCAGGTATTTGAGCAATGACTTCAGCAGAGATCAGCACTTGGTAAACATCTACATGAGCTGGGGCAGTACAGCGAGACCTAGGGGTGGCAAAGAGAGCGTAGGCTTAGGTTGTAGCTATACTGCAGCAGCAGGTCTAAGCAGCAGTCCACAGCCAGCTTTACACAAACAACTGGGGCATGAAGAAAGTTGTGTCTTTATTGCTGCTGTCACTTGAGCCCCTGAGAAAGCAAGAACATCCAGACATTGTCTGCTAGACCCACTTGTGCTGGAGCCTTCCAGG
Organism: Netta rufina; assembly: GCF_964035555.1. NCBI lineage: Eukaryota > Metazoa > Chordata > Aves > Anseriformes > Anatidae > Netta > Netta rufina. The sequence goes on along the minus strand of NC_140125.1, from coordinate 34,893,802 downwards.
TGTCATGAACATCTAAAACCAAGTGGGAACCCCTTTTGGTATCCCATAAAGGGCTTTCTAAAGAGAGTCCTTCTGAAAAGGATCCTAGTAGTAGTAGATGGTGACTCTCTACTTCTTTATCTTGCACAGCTGAAGATGCACATCCAATGGTAGCATGTTGTCTCTCAGAAAGCTGAGCTATTTCTGAGATGCCATACTTTCATATGGCTTCCAGAAACCCTCAGAACATCTCTATAAGTCTCCCTTCGTTCCTTGTATGATACAAAGCTGAGGTCTCTGAGGCAATATATTACTGTTTAAAGAAATATTTTTACAGGAAAAAAAAAAAAAGAGGAGCATCATTAACAAACATTGCACATATCACATTTTGCAGAATGTCCAATGAACAGTGCAAGGATTTGGTTCTTGAAAGTTGATTTTTTGGCTTCTCCTCAGTGAAGAGAGCAGCATGGTGCCACCTTGGGTTTTAACTCATCTGGCTTCTCTTTCCATCCTTTCTACAAGCCTTTTGAAATACTATTCCCAATCATAGTTCCAAGAGTTATTTATTTACTTATTTGTGAGATGTAGAGTGCAGGTTATTTTGCAAATGTTTTTTTCCTGGTGTTATTGTTACCTTATTTTTATAGTGTAAATCCAATATTTCTCTTCCGGTCATAAAGTCTGTCAAGAATCCAGGATAATAGCAGCAATTCACACACCTCACTGAGCACAACCAGATTTATCAGGACAGCAACAATATATCTTTAGGATATCAGAATGCATCACCTATGGCTTTATTACAATTCCCCTCTGCCTGAAGTTGGGGTTCTAGGTCCAGCAGACAAAGAGTTTAGAGCTATGGTACGCTCTCACTTTTTTATCCATTAGTGCTACAAGAATGCACACAAACCTTAGAAGCAACCAGTAAATAGCTGCCTGGATCGAGCTCTGTGAGTACTTTAATAATCATATGGTCTGAGAGACCTCCTGGGCACATGTGCGTTTCTGAGACAGAACGCGAAGGTAACCCAGCCCAACCAAGACATTGCAAGGTCTCCCGCATCAGTGCATCAAGTGCTGAGGGAACAAAGACAGGACAGGATGAGAGAAGTGTCATGGCCTGGGCAAGGCGTGGAGAAACATCTTCTGGAGAAATCAGCAGACGGGTACTGGGAAGGTAGGTGTTCAGTTCCCATTGCAGAGGCCCTTCATGACACTGAGACACACATTTCCCCTTTGACACATCGGAAACAATTTCAGCTGCCCACACAGCAATTCCCCCTCTGGAAAAGGGAGAATCTGATGCTCTCTGTTCTGCTCATCTCCCACATGGATCAGTCCCACCAGCGTTTGGGTGCTTGCCCAGGTGCTTTCAGCATGGGGACCAGCTGTTGGTGTCTCAAGAGGGGGACATCACAGAACATTACGGCAGCTGGTGCCTAATGAGAGAACAGGCTGTGTCGCAGAAACCTCAACTCGATCAAAACTGAGCCTGCCATGTCCCATTTTCCCAAGACCAGCCTGAGGAAAGCAATAGATACGGTGAGGAAGGAATGGGTGGGCTGGTGCTTCTAATGGCAGTGCAGAGGAGTCCTGTAGTGGTTGTTATCCCAGCAGCTAGAGGTGTTATCTGATGCAGGTGGGACTCTTATCTCCCTTTTTGCTTCTGATGGTGCAGGTGAGCAGCCTGCCAACCTGAGACTTCTTTCCCCTGGGGAACACTGGGTGGTGCCTCAGTGCTGGCCAGATCAGAAAGGTCTCCAGAAAGATTTGTTCTTTCTCAAACATTTTGCAGCATAGCCCCTCTTCCTCAGAGGCTCATTGAGAAAATGCCACTTCATCAACAGCAATGAGTGACAGGGTCCCCAGGACACCCTACTTGTCTCCTGCAGGTTCATCAAAACACCCACTCCACTACCAAAGAGCACATTACAAATCTTGAAGATGTATTCAGCTGGGCACCCCCTCCTCCTCAGCACCCAGGCAGTCCTTCCCTCATTTACAGCAAACAAAGAAAAATATTTGCAAAGCCATGGGCATGCACAGGGGAGCAAGTGCTGCTGCTGCTCGGTGCAGAGTAGAGTGGGGATATGAAGGGAGACCCAACAGAGAGCCTGGGGAGCCCAGAGCTGCTGTGAGAGAGATCACTGGAGCAGCTCCTCCCCACATCCAGGTGGCCTCATTGACTTTGTCCTGCCCCGGCTGGGTTATGCCTCCTGTGCCATGTTTCCTGAAATAGGGATCCACATGTCTGGCTCGATGAGAGCAGGCTGTCCTAGCAGTGTTTAGAAGCTATGTAAGTGGAAAGCATTTTTACATGAGCTAATTTGACATGTAGCATTTCAGGAACTTACAATTTATTCCATTCACATTTCTAGCCAGAGACAGCGTCTTTATTTTTATGGTTTGGGGGGGGAGGAAAAAAAAAAGCAGAGCAAGAAAAGAAAATGAAAAAGAAAAAGAACACTGAGCAAATAATAACATGTATGGGTGTGTAATACTCCAACCGCATGGCTACAGCAACATTTGGTCCTGTTGACCTTTTTGCTCAAATTAAGGTAATTACTCAGCTACTGACAATAATCTGCTGGGTTATGTCTGTGGATTAGCCTATACAGAGGGGTATGATAAATACTTTTATAGTTTGACACATACAGATGACTCCAGGCTTGATCCAAAGTCTAAGTACAAACTGTCCTTAAGTGCAGAATGATTAAACCTTAATTAAATGTAAAGATATAGAAAGATAAATAGATGGATAGATAGACAGACAGACTACATGTGTTAAAATAGAAATAAATTATAGCAGAAATTTCCTGACTAGATCTGAGGGAAACAGACTTTCTACCAACATCAGCAGTTTTTGTTTCCCAAGAGATTTGTTTTTAATTTTTCCAGTAGGAAAATCAGACCCATGTATTTTAGATCAGATAATTCAGTGTGAATGACGATATGTTATGTCGTTGACCTGGCTCAAAATACTCTTTCAAGTACATTTGCATACTGTGATGCACTGTCTCCTAGGCATTTGCATTTCTTTCCCATAATATAGAAGTCTTCTGGTTCACATGAGGAAACAGGGCTACCAATCAACCTGGGCCATGTGCTTCCATACAAAAATCCTTTGTAATGCTGAACTGACTCAAAAAGAAGCACTCTGGAAAAAAATAAATAAATAAATAAATAAATAAAATGAACAAACTGACTCAGAACATTGCTCCCTGGAACAGTTAAATAGACCATTCCCCTCAGACTCATCAACAAAAGCAATTTCCAGATGTAAATATTTTAGAAGTTTTGTTCAAAAACCTCTGTATTTCAAATGTACATTTCACTCTTGTCATAAAGGAAATGTTGAAACACCTATTTCATGAAATAGAAATTCTGATTTTTATTTTGTTTTCTTGCTGCATAGCATACACACACACACAAAGAAAAGTAATATTTTCCTAGCTCAAGTTATGAGGCTGATATGCTGTTATTTAAAAATAAAAATAATTTTAAAAAAATCTCTCTCACCTGGAGACCTCATATTGTGATTGAAGCCAGCAGGCAGCTAACCATACAGCTGTTTGCCCACTCCCTCCCACACTTAGTGGGACAGGAAAGAGGAAAAAAGAAAAAAGTTAAAAACTCACGGGTTAAAATAAAGATATTTTGATAGAACAGAAAATGAATGGAAAATCATAATAATGATAATGATAAAAGAAAATATTAAGCAAGTGATGTATATCTCATAATTTGCATATTTACATAGTGTTGACTACCCTTAGATAAGCCTTGGAAACTTTTGCTGCTTGAGCCTGGATATTGTATCTGTGCACTATTTCCGCTTACAAAGGTAAAGCACCCACTGCACTCTGCTAGCACTGATTTTCTGTTTACCGTGAATGAAACACCTGGGATGAGACACACAAGCCCTCAGGTCATAAGGCTTGTTGCATGACACTTTGATATTAAATTCTGGCATTTAATATCATTTAAAGCAAGCTTGCTTGCAAAGCAGCAAGGTTCACCCCTGAGGCCAAGCTGCCTGCAAGCCCTTCTGGTGCTGAGCCATCTGGTCCCAAGGCTCAGTTCGTGTTTGCAGTCTCCCACTGTAATTTGCACACCCACAATTTGACATCTCTTGACAAAAGCATAGGTAGCATTTTTGTAAATATTTGAGAGTTCATATTTTTACTATTGTTTTTCATCTTAAGGGTTAAGAGCACTTACCTACCCATCAGAGGTGCTGGGAAATATTCACCAGTTCTGGTGCAGTCTGGAGCAAAAGATGGAGGTTTTTACTAACCCAGTAATTCTGAGGCAAGTGTGGAATAGGCCTGGCACTACTTGTTGTCCTTTAAGAAGAAGCAGATAACCCCAGGTAGAAGCAGGAGCTGGAATGAGACCTATGAACCTGAGGGTGAGAAAATGCAGAAAGCATTGACACTCCAAGCAGACAGGTGGAAGCTGGGAGGAAGTTAATATATGTGTCTTATTCATGGTGTTTTCAGACCAGTCTTATCAGCTAGATCCTCAGCTGAGGGATATTTTGGGCCAAACCTTCAGCAGGTGTGAAGCAGTGCAGCTGCAGGGATAAGCCCTGGCTTAGCAACAGAAGAATCACAGGAACCAGAAAATGACTCCTTCCCTGTGACTGGCTTAATCAGAGTTTAGCTATCCCTGAGTGACATTTGCCCTAATGTCTTTCAAGATTTCCAGTGCCCTTCTGGTCAATCTAAGACAAGCCAGGAGACCGAATCCATGGTCTAAGCTGGTAAATCCATGCAGTAGCAGTGATTTACACCCATTGCTTGTTTACTCCTTGAAAACACATTCCAGAAATACCCATGGGGTTCTCATTTTCCTGCTGCTTCTGGAGGTCTCACCTAAATCCAGAAGGCAACAAACCTCTGACACCACAAAAGTCCCTCTGGTTTTCTCTCCCATCGCCACCAGACCGAGCACAGCAAGCACAAGAATCCAGCAAAACAAAGCCAAACAGCTTCGTGCTGTTATTTTAAGCCAGGAGAGGGGATGGGGGGAGGCGGGGGGAGAACAAACTGCACTGCGTAAGCTGGGAAATCATTTAGTTTTGGCCGATGGCCTCTTGTGGCTGTGGTTTCCACAACATCTCTGTATTCTATCTGTGTCAAGATGGAACCAACCTCCTGAAATAGACTTAACAAGCTAGACGGGAGCTATTTTAATACCTGGAGCTTGTTCCCTTTAGACTTTGTTGAGTGAGGGGAGAGGGTGGAAGAGGAGAGACAACAAGCCAGGATGATGTTATTTTAACACGTGCACCAGAGCTGTCAAAGCATAGCAGTTCGGCTGCCTTAGCACACACCCCATCTGCCCCATCGCTACTACGTGCAAGGATGCACAGCCTGAGCTAGCACCCGCATAGACCAGAATTAGCCTCATTTGTGTATGCACACGCACACGTCTTACTGGAAAAGCGTCACGGTTTCCTTCGTCTCACACCAAGGAGGAAGGGTGACTTAATGTCTCCAGATGCATGCATGCAAGGCGTGATGGGTGACCCGACAAAAAGTGAGATGGACCCTTGTGACCCAAGCCACATACACATCACTCCCCCCAGTCATGCCACTAAAATAACTTGACCATCACAGTTCTGCTCAGGACTGCTTCTTCCCAGCAATAGGCATTGCAAATCTGGAAAGGGTGACAGAACCAGGTGCTTGAATGCTCTGGAACAAGAGCTTTGATACCATCTGGTGCTGTGTGATAATAGGGTAGACTTTCACAGACTTCATCCACTGAAGCAATACAGACCAGTCCTTTCCCCAGGCCTGCCTGGTTCCCAGTTTCATAACAGCTCAAACCACAACTTCCCCTCCTTTCTTCACTGGTTTTGCAGGATTAAATAGTCTGTCTCAAAAATGTTCTCCCAAACAGACTGTCAGTGTCATGCCAGACCCTTTCAAATCTCAGTGCACAAGGAAGCTTTAACAAATGCTCCTGGAGTGTTTTTCTATGTTTCTGTGCTGGAGGATTCATCCTGGTGTCTTGTAATGGAGTACTGTGCTGAGGGATCAGCCCCTCCATGGCAATCCAGAACCAAGTTATCCTGATTTATACTGGGCACCTGTGGCCTGATATGATGCCACAAAACAGCAGATCAGCTATACCCCTGACGCACAACAGCTTCCCTTTCTTTAATCAAAGAGACCAAGGCCATATACACCTTATATCACCTTTAGGTCAGAGAATAACTTGCTTCAAGGAGGATATTCTTCAGGAGCAAACCAAGCCCCTTTGGCAGCCTGTCTTACTGCTGAAGTCACAGGGCAAAAATCTTTAACTACCCCAGTATCTGGATTCCTCTTTATGTTTGCACACCTTCTGTAATGAAATAATGTCTGAATCTTCTTATACCTCTGCATTATGCAGCAAATCAGATCAAAAACATATGTGTGTCACTGTGCTGATTCTTCTTCTTTCAAGGTTAACTCTAATTTCTTTGCCCTTGCAACCAGACCTCCCCAACACAGCCAGTGAAGTCATCTCTATCAGATGGAAAGAGCTAAAACGTGACACAGGCGATCTCAGCTCCATTGGCTGCTTATCTAAGTACCTGCAGCCAAAACAGAAAGCTTACTCAGGCTGCCAAATAAGAATACCTCTTGTAGGCACATTCCTTGCAGAGTACGTGAGAGGGAGAGCTGAGGAGACAGCAAGGGAGGGCAGCAAGCAGTGAAATAGAATAAAAAAAAAATACATAGGTAGATGGATGGATGGATAGATAGATAGATAGATAGAAACAGACAAGAGAGTAGGTGAGAAAAACAAAAACACAGGTGAAGACCTATGAAGATAGAGACAAGGAGACAAGGGACATGGAGGACATACTCATTCCAATAGCAGCAAATGTCATGGCAGACAACACAACTGTATGATACAGTGCTTTCTTAGCTATGCACAGTGAAATCCTAGCCCTGTTGAAGACTATGGCCAAAATCCCATTGACTTCAGTAATGCCAAGACAAATGGAGCTGCCCTGTGTCTCCCAGCACCAGCTCTGGCTCTTCAACCTGTCAAAATCACTCCTGCAACCTGATGCTGCTTCTCCAGTTTCACCCATCACACTGCCAGAACCAGGCCCAAAGGGGCAAGCAGGGAATAACTGCGTAAAAGGCCAATTTCTGTTTTCACTGTTTTCCATGTATGGTGACAAAGCGGACAGCCAAGAGCAGAATTTAGCACCTGCAGCCCATCGCCCTTCAGAAAGGCCTTCAGGCCCAGCAGGATTTCCTTCTCAATGTCACTGCAACTTGTTTTTGCCTAGGGAAAAGGAATGACTCCTAATTACTACAAAGGGTGGCTAACCAGCTCCAGCTTGCTGGGAGCTTTATCCAAAATAACTGGAAAGATTTCCACTGCTTTCGGAGAGCAAAGCGTGCACTGACATCAAACTGATGCAAAGTGGCAGAGGCACTGCAGCCAGCAGAGCCAGCTCTCACAACAGGGTGGACTCTGAGAGCTTGCTCTGTCTTATTTCTCACTGTGATTTGATTACACAGTGATCATAGCTATGCAATGTGGCAGGGCTTAAAACCTTCAAAGCAGAAAGAACTCCTTGCAGTGCAGAGCCACCGCAGGAGTGGCTATCACTGAGACAACTGAGTTTTCTGCCTTGCTTCCCTATCTTCCCACTCTATCCCCAATTAAGCTCAAGGTCACAGTCATTTACTTCAAGGTGTCCCGCTGCAAAGGCCCAGGTAACCAAAGGACCAGCTAGCACTTGAGGTGAACATCGTGACTGACAGCTCGACTTCTCCAGCATTCGGGAAATCTCAGCTGCAAGATGAACCTTCTTCCAGATGGCTGGAACAGACCCAGGCTCACTGATGGAGTGATCTTCTGCAAGAAGACACGACGTGCCTTTCTATGCCAAGTGTGAGGGCATTTCTTCAAATCCTTCTTTTATCCTTCAGAGGTAAGAACCAAAAGTGAAAGGAAAAATGAACGTCAAGACTTCAGCATAGCAAAACATTCCACCCTCATTCTGACAGCAAACATACATGTTCCTCATGCTGCTCAGGTGTTCAGAAAATGGGTGACGAAAGCGTTGTGAGGATTTCTGCACAGAACCAGCTCAGCAATTCTCATTAGGGAAATGAGAATTAAGTAGGGAAAAATGAATTTTTTTTCCCTAGGACACAGTGCTGGGTCAAATAGGTGGGAGGAGTCCACCTTGTTGATATTTCTGCATCTGGAGTGAGGAGAAAACATGCTCCCCAGTTTTTCTCAATAACTGCACACCCCAGCACCCCTGCTTTAACCTCAGCACCAGTAACATATTGGGGTTTTGTGCGGTGGCATTAGCAAGATAGGCAGTAGTTTATGGCCATTTTGCTGACTGCAAACCAGCTGCACTAAGCATTTTTCTACTTTGTGTTTAGCATGAGTCATATCTTCAATGAGAGAAGAGAAGAGAAGAGAAGAGAAGAGAAGAGAAGAGAAGAGAAGAGAAGAGAAGAGAAGAGAAGAGAAGAGAAGAGAAGAGAAGAGAAGAGAAGAGAAGAGAAGAGAAGAGAAGAGAAGAGAAGAGAAGAGAAGAGAAGAGAAGAGAAGAGAAGAGAAGAGAAGAGAAGAGAAGAGAAGAGAAGAGAAGAGAAGAAGCAGGATCTATGACTAGTGCCGGATGAAGCACTGATACACAGCCCCGTGGCTCCAGCACTTTAGTTTCAGCAGATGCACATACACCGAGTGATGTGTTGACTCAAATGCTGTCATGGGCATAAATGGCCTAAACATTGCCTGATCGCAAACAAGTGCCACCTTGTGAGGCACATGTGCTCAGAACCAGGTGCGTGTCACTTCAGTAGCACTGGAGGATATTACCCTGACTTAGCTATAAAAAGAAGGAGGGGGGTGGACACTGCAGCAGGTACTGGAAATTGTTCTTGGCTCCTAGCAGCATTGTTTGATCTGTTCAGCGGGTCATGTGCCAGCCAGCCGCCTCTCTACGTGTGTTTAGGCAGCTCTTGCATGTCTGAATTCTCCTGGACAGCTGGTTGTTTTAACTCCTTCAGCTGCCTTGACCTCCAGCAGGAAGGCACTGTTAGAAGCAGCAGAATGAAACCCAGCAGGGCTGGAAAGCAGCAAAGGGCTTGAGTTAAGCAAAGAGGGTTTTGGACTTGAGAATGAAATGGTGAATTTGCAGGGACCCTCAAATTAGTGGTGCTCAGTGCTGTTGCTGTTGATAAAAACAGACTTGATGGTCATACTCCTGAGAGGTGTTTCCTAACAAGGCTTTGATGGAAAATTAGCCAGGGCAGCCTCTACTCTGTCAAGCTTTGAAATCCTGCCGTGGAAACATGTAGCACAGGCTGAAGAGTCAAGGATAACAGCAGTATATAGCACAAGCTGGTATCAAGCAAATAACTGGCGGGGAAAGGTTCATATGCCTGTCATGCCGTGCATCTTCAGTTGCATGCATCCCTCATAAAAGCAAATCCTAAACCTAGAAAGCTTGTAAAATTGACACTCTCCACTGGAGCCTGTGACTAGCCCGTCGCTCTGAATCACACAGCTATGACCCCCTTCCTTACCATGCCTTACCTTCTTGTCTGGCAGCTGTTAGTGTGCTCCCCCTGCATTAGTGCTGTAGGGCTCCCCTACAACAGGCTGAGGTGGATACCCAGACAGCACATTGCCTCAGGGAGAGTTTTCCAGACTTCCTGCCTCCCTGTGAGTCTTTTCTTCAGAAATCTTCCCTGATGGATCTGAGGCAGGTCTTGATATGATGACCTGTGCTCTGTTGCCCCTACCACATATTGAAGCCATTACACCAGCAGCCCCTCTCTCTTTCTTTGCCCCATTCTGCTATATAGGTCCCAAATCTCAGGTCCCTGGCAGAGATCCGGAATCATTCCTCAGGGTTTATTCCAGCCTGCCAACAGTGCTGCTGAGAGTTGAGCACACGTTTCTATTTCCCATCTCTTTGTCCAGAGGATGAGCTGGTTGCAAGGTGGACGGTGACATCCCATGCTTCAGGCAGTGCACTTGTGTTTGCTCTGTTGTAGCCCGAGGAGACTGAGCTGGCATCCTGGGAATTTCAAACATCAGTGAAGATTTCTCTGTTCCACTCCCTCCTTGCTTCTCCTCTGTGGGAGATCTGCTGCCCTTTCATGCAGCTCAGTAAAAGCAAGGGCAGAATCCTGATCATGGAAGATGAGTTAGGAGAATCCTGCAGAAAATGGAAAATAAATCAGGGGTGAGGATGTCCTTCCACTCAACAAAGAGGCCTGGGCCTGTCGTGATCACACAGTGTCTGGAGAACATCCATGACATGGGGACACCACCCCTGACTGTTTTGCTGGTAAAACCACAACACACTCCCACCGGTACCTTCACAAGCTAAATGGATGTTCCGTGCTGACCAGTAGGCTATTCTGACCCAGGGTGTCACTGAAGTTAGGAGACATGCAGTGGTGTATAAATGACAACAGTGAGAGCAGTCAGGCTGTAATTGACAACAACGGTGAGGAGAACAGCCTTTTGACTTTCACCATCTCAGCTAACACAACCACCTCCTCCCCACAGAGCTTGTCTCCAAAGGATATCCTAGCTGCTAGCTGCAGGGCCCTGAGGAGAAGTCCTGGCTGCCTTGTGAAGCAACCTTTGTCTTTATGTCCTCCTGACTGACATCTGCATGGATTATGGTTTCTTCTGCCAGAGGAGAATAGGACCGATCTTCTGAAAGTGTGCTTGATTTCCCTTGGGGGCTCTGCACCTGTGGAAGATGTTGCCATTGTTGTTTTCTTTGTAGCTAGGGTTTAGGGACTACTGACCTCTACAGAGAAAGGTCCTGGGTATTTCTTTAAGGTATATATCCACATGGAGACAAGGAGTTTCCCAAAAGGCTGTATTACAAGACACAGCAAGCCCAGATGAGCTGGGGTGCTCAAATCAGCGACAACAATCTCACCTGGAAGTCTGGAGATTGGAGACCAGAGCAGAGCAGTGGAAAGACCCTTTTGCATCCAGTCCTCTGTTAGGACAGACAACCATGTCGCATGAATGTGCTCAAAAGCACCTTTGTAAATCAGGCTGACAGCTGCAGTCTATCAAAACACCCTACTGGAGTGGGAACTCCGCATGCCACCTAGCTGGCAGCCATGACCTGGTGGCAGGGCATACCAGACTGCAGTCAGCTCCAGCAACCACCGTGGATTTGTGAGATCAGCACTGCTCCTGGTAACTGCCTCTATAAAATATCAGAAGCATCATGTCGGGACTGACTTTACCATTGATGAATTGTTTATATAAGATCGTAGCTTGAAAAGCATGAGGAACTTTTATCCTTGTTAACTTTTCATGACCTACCCTTATGTGCTACCTGCAGCAGAGATAAGAACCATTCTCGTGCTCAAGCTCTCTATTGTCCACAGGTACCACTTTAAAAAAGAAAAAAAAAAAAAAAAAGCCAAAAAAAAAAGCCTTTTTTTATTTTATAAGGGAGGTGGGGGGAGAACATTAAACCTTTAGGGCTCAGAAATTATCTACCATATCGAAAGTCACTGTAGGCTTGACAAAATTCCCCTTGTTAATTGGGAGCAGCCTGCAAGGAATTACAAGACAAAATCAAATATTTGAAATGCCTTTTCCTATTGTTATGCTGCTCTGCTTAACTGCCCTGGCAAACCTGCTGTCAGTTATAAATTTCTTCCTTGTGCCAAGCCATCCCAGCAATAACGAAACGTGCGTGCTCCTGAGTTACCCCCGGTTCCTGGCCTCCTGACAGATCACCCTTTCCTGCCTGTGCCTGTGGTTGGGCAGTGCCCTGAGATGTGTGCGTGTTCACGGAGGCTGCAGCCTGTGAAGAAGACACATGGCCATGTGTGGACTCCTCATCCACGCTCCACCCACACCAGGCATCTTCAGGCATCCTTGCACTCGATGGCCAGGGCATAAATCCCCTGGTGACTCCATGCTCGGATCCCTTCCCAGCCTTGCTCCTTCTGCTCCTCATGCCCTCCACACCAGCCTGCCCAACTGTTTCAGCCCTGAGTCCCCACGCCTTGTCCTGGTCATGCAAGACTTCCTTCACTTGGCCATTTTGGAGCAAAAACACCTTGGTGAATGTTTGGTCTGAGCCACTGATACGTTTTCTCACATGCCACGTGCGATTCAATATGTCTTTTTCATTCTCCAACACAAACGTAAGGTCACTAGAAACTCAAATACCTCTCACTTGTCAAGCGATGACAGATTTCCCAAGACGAAATGCCTGATGCACTAACAGCTAACACAGCCTGGCCCCGGATCTTATGTTTGTCAAGATCACATGTGGCACCATGACTTCATCATCAGGAATATCCCCAAGCGTTACTCAGTCGGGGCAGCCAGCCTCATTCAGGGGGTGACAAATCATCCGCAGCAGTTAGGCTCCTCACCCCACTAGCACCACCAACACTGGAGGGCAGATAAACAGAGAAACATGCCCCTCTTTTTGCCAGCGTGTCCATGGCACCACGGAAAAAGGTGCGAGGAGCCCCAGGCCCACGCCTATGGACTTTGTGTGGGAAGCCTGCTCTGTCGGAGGTGGTGCCAGAAGCCACACCTGGGAAGTACAGCTCTGCAGCTGTCAGCCAGCCCTCTGCCAGACCGACTGCCAGCAAGAATCACTCCGGGACGGAAGGACAGACCATCCTCCTCGCTTATCAGCCTGAGTCAGCGCCCGGGTGATGTGGGTGCCCTCTATCAGCAAGCTGCAGCTGGTCACATACTGTGTAGGGCCAGGAGAGTGGTGTGCACAGCCTCTGAGGAATGCACCCAGGTCTCTCACGTCCCTGAAGTGAAGATCCAGCATGGGCATCTCTGCTCCTCGCATCCGCACTCTGCAAGAAGGCAGCTCAGCATGGCTTCACAATCAGAGCCTGAAAGGTGTAAGACTCACATAAGCTCATCTCAACTGCTTGTCAGGAAAAGCCAAACCGCTGGGTAGGATTTGGGAAGCACACAGTTTTTGAGGATTTCCTCTCCTTATTGGTTTGTTCTGTGCTCGGTGTGTGAATTTGCGCTCAAGGGGAGCAGTTGCCCATATACAGCCAGATGGACTTAGTGAAGCCTTTGTCCTGCAGCCTTCAGGCAACCACATTGCCCAATGCCTTGTTGGAAAGGTCTCAAAAGTTATGCTGTTAAGGGTGGGATAAAAATCTCCAGAGAGGAGTCCTGAGCACATATCACCCTGACGAGGTACAACTTTCAGAACACACCTAATTCTAATTTCTCTTTAGGCAAGACCAGGAAGGACACTCACAAGGCTCTGGAATAGGTATTTTTCACATCAGCAGAGAGAAAAGCAAAGTCTGGCATTTGCACCTAAGTGGTATTATTTCACCGCTACTGCAAACTGGCTGGTCTGTCAGTGTACTCGGTTCCACATTTGCTTCTGGATTCTGGTTGTGAGCTCCATCCCTTTGTCTTTGGACCAAGCAACACATGGCGTAGCTGGGATGCCCCACTGGCCCTTTTCAGGAAAAGAGCATGCCCAAAATTATTAGCAACCCCTTGAGATCAAGTGGTGACATAACATGGAGTAGCTACAGAAAGGAACATGCGTAGTGTTCAAAGAGAGTAGGCACAAGTCCAGAAGATGTTTTAGAAATTGTCCACACTTTTAGACGAGCTCACTTGGGGGCACGGTACAGTGCAGTTTCCATCTCCAGTGCAGCTGCTAGGTCTACCTGCTCTGCCTGGGTTTTGCTTGGTTGAGTGACTTTGAGCTTCTTTCACAGCTCAGGATGTTTCCTGTGTGTTCCCTCTGCTGGTACTTTGTAAGAAGGGTCAGGCATTAATTTGTGTGGTTTTATAATTGATGTACCTGCACCTGGAGGTCACAACAGCAATTTGTACCAGGAAGAATGCAGCACTTAAAGGAAAGCCTTGCTCATTTTCTGCACCACAAGGGAAGTCCGTGGACCCTGCACAGGGCTCAGCCATGGTCCACAGCGACTGCAGTGTGCCGGCATCAGCCCGGTGGTTTTGCAGGGCTGCCTATTGTGCTCTGACCACCTGCTGTCATCGGGCAGCTGCATCAGCGTGACGGGTTTTCCTGCCTCTTCCAAAACACAGCCCTGGCCAATGGGCATGGGCAGATTTTACCGTTTGTCCTTTTTCTGTGTGGCAGACACGTCCTGTCTGCCTGTGGGAAACTGCTACCTGGAAGGAAGTGCTGACTTCCTTGAACATCTCATTTGTTACCTTTTCATTGTGTCCTCAATCTAAATGTCAAGGACTGAGATTTTCAACATGCCCAAAAGGCTTCGAAACTCATGCCTCCAGCATCTCTTCATGCGAGAACTGCAAGCTAAAATGCCTCGTTGGTGCTTCAAAACAAGCTCAGTTGCTTCAAAGCATCCTTTAGAGAATCCTAAGTGGGGATTACACCTGGCAGCGGTGCCCAGAAAAGCCAATGTGTGCAGCAAGAAGAACCCAGGGAACTGCTCCCCTCACCCAACATGTCAGTATGGTGGGTCCCCAGGAGAAGAGATCCTAACTCCTACATGCAGCCCATGGAGAACCAGAAGTTCCAGCAAACCCCAGTGCCGAGTGCTCGCTAGTCCTGGTCCTTCCCTTGTTTGTCACTGAGCCTGGAGTGAGGCAGGCAGATTTCATGGCAACTTCAGCCTTTGATCACCAGAATCTGCAGACAAATCCACTGCAGAGGCAGAACCATGAGCAACATAGACACACATACAAAGGTGATGGGTATCTTTTTAATGTCCTAGTGTTTTCCTGCACTGGGTGGAATGTGAAGAGGGGCTCGGCAGCCCTCTGGGGACTGCTCAGCCGGGGAGGCTGTTTCACTAACTTGGCCTCCGCAAGGGCACAAAGTGAGTGTGATAGGATCAACACGGCCTCTAATTAATGTTTTGTCTGCAGGACAAAAACTCTCAGGAACCAAAAAGAGAGACCTGGGACCTTCAAATGAAGAGGGTGATACAGGGTGACAGCTGGAGAGGAGGGAGAGAAATGTTCAGCATAACACAGACTGTAGACCTGATTCGTCCAAGAGTTGTACACATCCCCTACCTGTCTCCAGCCGAGGAATGTGAGATTACAAGGGCTGCTGGGCTCACCCAGTCTGGTCCCCGATTCTCGCAGGCACTGCATTTCAGAAATATATTGAATTCCATCTTCAAAGCGGATGGGTATTTGCCTGGAGAGGAAGGCTGCTGCAGAGCCCCATTTCTGAACGCAACCCCTCCAGGGTCATGGCATGTTTCACAGAGGTCATGAGCTCACTGGAAAAGAGATCACAGACATGGAGCTTGGGCTGGATGTCATGTAACTGTCAGAAACTCAAGAGCCTGCTTCTAGTTTCCCTCCCAATTCAGTGTCCTTGATCGCACGTGTATTGCCTTCGTACCTTTTGAGAAGGGAAACGTAGCACATATGCTTTAGTAGCTACCCATTGTTTGTTTACTTTTTATTGCCTGCTTGCCTTAAAATGATCCCAGAGTGTTCTGTAGTTCTAAGGCTCCTTCACAGGACAGCCTTAAAGTTACCACATAAATCACGGCTCTCCTCACTCTATACACACAGACAGGGAGCAATAAAGAAGCTATAAAAGGAAATTTGGCACTTTTTCAGCTTATCATCTAAGTGTAACGTGGTTGTTCTTTAGACAGGAAAGTGCCTGGCCTCTTGCCTAGATGATTCACCTGGAAGAGAAGAAGAGAGATGGGTCTTTAGGGTGGAAAAATTCTGCAAAATTAAGAGTGAATGGCACAGAGGTGTCTATTGGCCCAGCTGCCAGGTCTACGTTTCACCCTGGCTCACCTTGGCACAGAGAGGAAAAACATGTCTCTCCGCTCTGTGGTACCGGGTGAAGGAAAGAGTCCAGAGCAGCAGGGACACTGATTTACAGCCCGGCTGTGTTCACTTTGGGGACATGATCAAAGCATCCTGCGATCCCCAACTGGAGCGATGGGAAGAAACGGCCGACTGGCTATCTGCTTGGCATGTCCAGCTCTAGCATGGGGCCAAGGCAAGTGCTTTGTTTTCATGGACCAGAGCTTCTCAGAGTGGCAGCTGAGGGGAAGTGACTGAAAACTAATTCTCAATTAAGTTGGGGAACCAGTAGGTGGGAAGTTCCACTCAGGCCAAAGGCCCATAGCCTTGTCTAGAGGTGGCCTTGTGTTGGAGAAATAAAAAGGTGCCAGATGTCCTGTGCCCACAGTTCCTGCTGTGCCCTAGAAGAGGTCCTGACCTCTGAAAACTTGTGCTACTCTCCCAGTGACGGCTGAAGCACCCATTGGGAGACCCACTTACCAGAACATATGCAGGTCTCCCACCAGATGTGTAACACACATGGGATGCAGCCCACAGTCCCTCTGCCCTGGGACACAGTGCCAGGTGATAGCCTCATGTGGTTACGTGATACACATGCACTCTTCAAGGCCACAAGTCACAAGCCAAGGCGGAGCTCAGAGCAATGACTGTGCTCTCCTCCCTCCTCGGTCTCAGCACAGAGACTGAGAACATCTCCAGAGACACGGCAGGCTGGTGTTGTGGAGTAGAGGCATAAGGTTTTCTGCATGCTCTGCACTTTCTGGGGCATGGGGCAGAAGGGTTTCTTTGAGATCTGAGGGTAGGGCCAACATTTGCATGCAACTGAACAGCCAACAGTATGTGGTACGATGCACAAACTCCTCACAGACACCAGTGATGGCTGGCTCAGCAAGCCTGGCTCACCTCTTGACACATACTTGCAAAAAGAAGGAATTTTCCCCTTAATGAGCAAAGAGGAAAACTGGCGAAAGTGACCCTTGTGAGGTCAACCCCTCTCCCTCCCCACAACCCCAGCATCTACTCCATCATAACACCGTTCTGCATGTGTTGCACTATTTCACCTTTGGGAAGATCTTGACGGGAAGGCAAAGTGTCTTTGTGGAGATGTCACGTAGCTTGCCACCAAAGCAGCAGCTCAGCCACTTGATGCCTACACTGGACTGGCACAGCCCTGGGAGCACGTGGGCTACGTAAGAATACCGGGTCCCCTCCCTGGGGAAGGCTGCCAAGAAAGTTTGATTAATGCTCAGCAAGGTGATTGACCTCCCATGGTGAGCCTGGGCAGGGCGTGGTTGGTGTGAAAAGAGGCTGTGATTTCAGGGTATAAAAGAACAGTATGGGAAATACGGGAATGAAGGATTTTGGGTGGGATGAACCATTGCACTCTCTCTTGGAAAGGAGCAGGGGTTGAGGAGGAATGAGCCTGGAGAAGGCAATGTCTGCAGGGGAGGAGGGTGATGAAAGAAAAGATGAAGTTATAAGTCCCACTGGAGGGTGAGCCTGCCTGAGGCTGAAGGCTTGGGAATTTGCTGGGGCTCAGGCATGGGGGAGCATGCCTGGCCAGAGCTTTGTGGGAGCACCCAGGAGGTTTCAGGGAGCTCTGGTGGGACAGCTCAGGGGGCAGAAGCTGCTCTGACAGCCACATTAACATCCCAAAGGGGAGTCATCGTCCCTCTGCACCCAAAGGGATCTCCCTGGGTCACCAAAATGATGTAACTGGACAGCAGGGACTCCGGGGAGGACAGTCCTTGTAGTAAATACCATTTGCGCATACGTGAGATGACAGTGGCTCTTCTGGACAGGAATACCTTATACTTATGGGCCTGTCCTGCTACCTAGTCTGTGAGTCCTCAGGTTCAAGATCTAGAAAATACAGCAAACTGGGTCACCTCACCTCAGCCTCTTAGCTCTAATCCTTCACATTTTTACCACGCTGCCTACCAAGGCAGCTAGCTCTTAACCTGCACAAGGTCTTGCTCCGTGAGGGCTGCTCTCACCACAGCAACCACAGCGTGTGGCCTGAGACACAACGTGTGGCCTGATCCACCTGCAGGACCTCCCTTCCCCGGTGTCACCGCCAGGCTGACGGAAGCGGTGGAAACGCTACGCCCATGCGTGGTCTTGACCCCTGGCACAGCGTTGTTGCCGTTTCCACTTTTATTCAGTATGGTTTCCTGGATAAATGGCTCTATTCTCCTCTCCTGAGCCTCTGTAAATATTATTTCAAGGGTTCCGTTGAAATTGTATAAACAATCACCCGTTTTCGACTTTCACACAATATTTTTGTCGCCCTTTAATATGCAGATATATCTTCATGGCCCTGACTAAGTTAACATTCTCCTCCAGAGGTTCTCACTTCTGTGCTGCTTTATGTACCTCTTAAGCAACAGGTTATTGCCTTTCACTCGCGGCCTTGAATTTCTCGTATCCCAAATAATTTCATGGGATTTTAGTTGCAGCAATGACCAAGGGATTCTCGCAGCATTGAAGGCCTGTGCCTGACTCTCATAGATACCAAGGATTTTATCCAAAAATCTCATTTCGCCAAGGTTTTCGTATTTGAAGAACTAAAGCTCTGAGTCTTAATATTTTATATTACTGTGGGACGTAAGTGACTGAGAAGAGACCTTCTTTTGGGTGCCTGAAAGTTTGTCTTTTTTTCCAAAGTGTGTGATTTGGTCCAAGTAAAAGAGATGTGTTCTCCCTGTTACTTTTTATTTATTTATATCATTTATTTACCGTAGCTAGAACACAAACATGTGAGACTGTAAATGTGAAGTGCTGGGGTGAGGCAGCAGAAGCAGTCACCCCATCTTCATTTAAGAATTTAGTGCAACCATAAAAAGACATTCCTGATAAAATACTGGAAGTAAAATCTTCAATTGCTGCATCGTCATCATAAAGACACCAAGAAATCACTGAGAAGCAAGAACAAAAGAGAGTCTCGGAGGCCTCCAAATTTTGCCGACGTACTGCTACTGCTATCTTTTCTGTACATATTAGCTGCCAGCCTGTCTTGAGCAACCTCCCTGAAGCAAGCAACAGACAAGTGTAGCAGCCACAGGCTGTTTTTTCCCTGCTCTTGTCTTCTGCCTGAGGAACTTTGCTCCCTCAGCAAATCCTGACAAAGTATATGGCACTTGAATGAACAGCTTTAACTGTAAACACGGAGCAGGACCAAAGGTGAGATAAACAGGAGGCTGTGAAAAGCAAGCAGCATAACCCAGCAGCTCTCAATGATCCGGGAACAAGGGGCAGAGCTGACGTCCAAGAATTGGACTGAGGCTGATGTTTGCTTGCCCCTGAGATCACAGGACGCTGTTATGAGGACCCTTTCAATGGGGATCCTGTAGGAAATTTGCTGGCTGTTAGCAGCAAGGTGGAAGGGAAGAGCAAATTGAACACTGTGGCTTAGACCACTGTTTGACCCTTTGCAAGTGAAGAGGGGTGGCAATGTTCCAGCAGAAGGTCCAGAATTACTATGAGGGGGTTAGCAGGTGACACATGCTTGGAGAGCTGCATCCCACCCCACTGCAGACATGCCATCAATCATGGTGGTGAAGCTGCTTCTGCCTGATGTTGTTACTTACCTTCATACCCCACCCAGCAGGGCCACGGCTGAAACCCATGTCTGCAGGCAATGCTGGCTGGAATGTTTTTAAACATAGCTTTTCCTTCTAAAAGATGTTTTGATTAAATGAATCGTTTTAAATAACAAGATATTGATGTCAATGGAAATTTCCCCTGGCAAAATATGTCAGTATGGGCGTCTTCTTTGTTTTGTGTTGAGAAATACATTTTCATGAACTTATAAAATCCAAAATTGTATCCCAATTTTTATTGTACTTCTCTTTTACTACATGACAGCACCTCAACATGTACATCAGTGTATAAAAGACTTGAAATATTGGAGTTTTATTTCCTTTCTTAAATCATGATGGACAGCTGTTATTTAGTACTAATTAAAAACCTTATCTTTTTTTCACAGATTAAAGTGTCTCCTGTTTGTTTTGTAATGAAGCAGTTTAACACTTTTTGTGTTTGACTTTTTGTCAGACTGTTTTGTTACAAAACAAATAAAAGTCACTTTGATCTGTAAAGAAAGATAAGATTTTTTAATTAGTACTATATAACAGCTGCTCCTAATTGCATTTATAAATAAAAGAATGGAACGCTTCAAATCTCTTGCCATATTACGCACTACACTTTATTCTAAAACAGCCAGTAATCATGATAAAACACAGAAAGGGCATGAACTAGGATTTCTGACTGGTGCTTTGAAATTCTGGAATATAAATGAAATACTAAAGGTAAAACTCAAAATCCCAAACTGGAAACTGTTGGAAATTCCACTTTGCATGAAAATTGCAAAAATAATTGATTTGGCTTGTGAATACCTTTGAGAATTTCTCTTCCTTTGGAAAAGATGAGGGTGTCTCCCTGAAAAACAGCAGGCAAGGACTAAGGAGATCTTACATCATTGGCCCCATTTCTCAGCATGTTAGGACAATCCACAGCCTTGGTGTTTCCCCCACTCCTCATCGCTTCTAGACACTGAAATAGCCACATCTGTTAGATTTGTATCTTCTACTCTGTATGAACACTGCCTAGAGCAGTGGAGTCCCATTCTTGGCTGGCACCTAACCACACTGCACATGAATAGCAATAATGCATCTTTTGGCAAGGAGACAACATCTCTTCCCTTTGGGTTCAGTTTCCAGAGACCCCAGGTTTCTTCCCTCTTATTCCAGTGCAGACTTCAAACACCAGAGCCTTTGGTTCTCCACACCTTCTCCGTACCAAATTTTAGGCTGAATCCAGACTTTCGGTCCTCCTCTCCAAACCAACTCACAGGCTGGGCACCGTCTGCCTCAGGGAACTGGCTGATGCTCTCTGATCACAGCCTCTCAGAGCAGCAGTGATTCACCAGAAAATCTCAGTCTCAAGGGGAATGCCGACGTCTGCATCAGACGGGCACCTTCCCTGCTGCTGACTCGTACCCATGGAGTTTGTCCCTGTGGAGAGCCTGATAAAAGGCTACCCGCTTTCACATCTCCCAAGGCCAAAGGCACATCTCATTGCACCCAGCTCACCAGAATAATGCCAGGCACACCACATACAGCCCTGAGCTGCCAGGAGAGCCCAGGATGGTGGTCTGTCCTGAGTGATGCTCCACTGATCCAAAGGTCCCCGGCAGGACAGCTGAAGGATCTGTTCCAGATTAAAGGATGTGTTTGGGGAGGGGAGGGATGGAAAGGGAAAACAGACATGCCTCTCCAAGCAGCCCGTCTCTGCCAGCAGCCAGCACCATGCACTTCATGGGAGGTAGAAAACCCTCGCGGTGGACAGTTATGCAATAGTCTTCCTAGTCTAGCTCACAGCAATTATTGTCATGAAAGACAAAGATTTATAACCCTTGTAGGTTTTTATCCCAGCTGGTGTAGGGGTGGATGATATTTTTATTGCTCCTGTATGGAAAATGTGAGAGTAATATCTTCCAAAGCTCTTGGCCTCAGTAGTATTTTCGAACAAGGGATTCCACAGGTTGCATACTGTGTAAAACAGTGTGTTTCTTTGTTAGTATTTCACGTGCAATATTGTAAGCCATAAGCTTTTTCTTTCACATTCTGGTATTTTAATAAAAGATAAATAACAGGGTCTCATGTGCCTTCTCCCTGTCATTCTTCTTTTCATTCCTATATCACATCCCTCTTACCAAATTAATGCTCCTAATCTTTTCTTTGTGAAACCTTTCTAGGTCTCCTAATAATTTGCATCATCTATCTTTAGGTACCTTCTATTTCTGAATAGAAAAGTGACAAAATCTGAGCACATCATTTCAAATATAGACAGAATTCTGATTCACAGAAAGGCATTATCATACAACCTTTTCAGTACTAGCTAGCTATTGTGAGTGCTTTTGCTCAAGGAGCCTGAAAAAGACCTTGATGTTTTCCTGAGCAAGAAATAATTAATTTAGGTCCTGTCCTGTTACATAAGTAGTTTAAATTGGTCTTTCATGTTCCATTACCTTGTACTTACCTACACTGAAATTAAACTGCTGGCTGCTTACTCTGGTGCTCCTCATGCTCTCCCCTCTTTGTGTCCTCCAAGCAACATGTCCCCCTGGAGCCGGGGGTCAATGTTGAGTCCTGAAAAAACAATACTCAGGGTCCAGAGAAGAGCAATAGGTGCCTTGCAGCCCTCTGGCAACCTTCCACCTAAGTGTGGTGGGTAACAGTTATTTCTTAGCCAACCTCCATCTGCAGCTAGTGGTGAAACAGCTGCTGAGTGCTGCTCCTACACCATGAGCAGGTCTGCAGGAAAGGTGATGTGAGGTGAGGCCACAATCATTGGTTGCTGCCTGAGTAGTCAGATCCTTAAAACTTCTTGCCTACGGAAATCCTCGGGCAATTTTAGTCCAGCTTCCTGCTTAATATCTGCTTACTACCAACTGTAACACTTCTGCCAGCCATCTCTTCCTCAAGTCTTTGAGATTGCTGAGCAAGATAAAGCATCTGTCTCAGAAAGTCAGCCAAACTCAAGAGTTGAGTTGCAAGGCTAGGTGGTCCCCCACCATTGCTAGTGGTTACTTGCTCAAAAAAAAAAACATTTACTTTCTCTTGTCTGACCCTGCCTGGCACCTGTGACAAAACACTAGTTCTCCTCCTTCCCTTACTTTGAAAATCCATACCAAGACTCAACAGCTACAGCTAGACAAGGGAAGCATACGGTGCACACAGTTAAGAGAGCAAACAAGCATTAATTATTACCATTTTGAACATCACTCTACTTCATATTTTGTCCATGGACCAAAGTAGAATTTGCCACATAAAGCTTTCTCCATATCTTGGCCCGCACCTTGTGCAATTGCTTGTGGGGCTGCTCATCTCTTTATGTTTGCTGTTTGTTTTTAACTGTGTTCAGCAACACAGCACAGGATGAAGAAGTTTGATCAGCAAGGCTGAGATGGGTGGAAAGTGAGCTCACTGAACCTGGATCGTGGAAGCTCCATGCATTCATTGCAGTGGCAAGAGCAGAGTTTGGAAGATAACCAGCAAGGACCTATAGCTCACCTAGATTTATCTCTTGGTAATAATTCTTGCTGCCTTTAGAGGGGTATGATTAGCGCTGTTTATATAGACTTGGCCAAATCGTCAGTAACTATAAATCAGAATAGCTCCAATTAATTTAATGAAACTGTCAACTGACACCAAATAAACATCTAGTTTTTAGTATGTTCTCAAATTCAACCAGATCACCCCCTTTCCATAAATACCTGGTTGGCAGTTTCCCCTCCAGAATTCCTGCAGATCCTTCCTCCTGGAATCCAGCAGACTCCATGTCCTCACTGTCTCGCTGGGCATGAGGTAACATCTGAACGTTAGAACCATAAATAAAAGAAGCACACATTGTTGTTTTTTTTTACTACAGATTTCTATTAGCAAGTCAAAGCAACAGCTTGGAATGGTGGAGGCACAAACCTAAAGAATTTGTGGTATTTGTAAGAAATGCAGATAGTAGAGGATTTGACTTATTTCCAAATACTACAGCAACTGTTCCTTTAATGCATAGTGTTCTGCTCAGCCTATTGCGTTGCCTGCAATAGAAGTTTATTTATGGATGGCCTGAGGCAACTACACAAACCTTCTTGTAAGAAGTTCTTGCTCCATAAGGTAAATCATTGTTCCTCTAAACCACCTTTCACCAGCAGATTTCTGTGCACTTTGCAAACAGCGACTCAGGCATCAGGGAAATCCTCTGTTAGGCAATTAATTGGTGTTGCTGTACTAAGAGAGAGATTCAGTAAGTTGCTCTAGGTCAGCAGGAAAGGCATGAATTAAACTCTAAACTCCACCAGCCCACTTTTCACTTCCAGACTATGGTCAATTTCCCACACCTGGAACTAGAAGTCAAAACCTGACTCCTATCACCAGATGCAAATGTTACACTGCAATTCTATTCATTGGCAGAAAAGTACCTATATCTCTCAAGCCCCTAGTCCACACTGTAAACCTGACACTGTTTCTACAAAGTAACCCACAAAGACTCCTCCATTTGCTTTAAAAAGATAAAAAATCAAGTTTTATCTCCTTGTTCTTTGGTGAAGAGCAGCTCATTTTGGTTTGCTTTGGAAGTCTCCAGTAAGGACTCTTGAGGACAGGAAGAAGACTAAATTCTCAGTGGGAGTCTGTTCAACTATCCCGCCTGGAAAAAAAAACTTGGATAAAATATTTACAGTTCAATCCAAATCTGTGCTAGGTTTCTAATTAAGAGGTTTCAGATCAGTTCCTTATTTTAAAATGGTGATTCTCATTCCAGGTGACTTCACCTTTGCCTGTTTTTTGCTTTACTATTCTCTACATCACATCAATATTTTTGTGATTTTTTTTGTCTCCTGTCCATCAGATTATATCCCCCATGTACTGATTTTTACCAGGTTTAATCTCCCCTCCTCCTACATTTTTTATCCATTTTTTTTTCTGTTTTTTTCTTAAAGTTCAGTCTGAAGTCAAAGTCAACTCTTGCCTGACTTCAGGTTATCCAGATATTTAGTCTTTTTTTTTCCCCCTAATCCTGTTTACTGCACCTTTCCTTTCCTCAACACTCCTCTGCAAAGATCCATATGACATTAGCTGTGCCTGTTCTTTGAGGTGTAGGAGTATTTTGCACTTTTCCTAAGTCCATATCCTGGCCACATTCTGGTTTCCTCTGGTTTCACTCTCTACTCTACCCACATCTTAGTTTCCACAAGAATGAAACCAAGTTGCCTGCTCAGGAAGACACATCTCAGCCACATCAATGTCCTGGGAGCTCAAAGGTTATAGAACCAGAGGCTGTACCATGGCAGACATCCATCCATAGTGTAAACAGGACTGTACCTAAACAATGTTGTATAGACTAACTTCCACCTGTTCAAGTATCTATACTGTATCTCCTCACAATAACTTCAACCAGACATGACACCTGAAAAGTGCTCAGCACCTCTAAACTTAAGATCAGAGAGCTGCTGAGCCAAGTGATGGAAGAGAAAAGAGAAGGTCCCCACAACCAAAAATAGGTACGAAGACGGAGTCTATAATCACATAGCAGGTTGGCATTAGATTAGGTACAGAACCAGGTCTCCTGATTGTCCCCACTGGTGCCCTCACCACAGACTATATGACATTTCTCTCTCTTCACTCCCTTCTCATCCCTCTCCATCCCCCCCAAGCCACTCCTCTCCTTTTATTTTAAGAGCTGACTCTGCCATTTCCCATCTATAAGGTGACATATGAAAACTTTCTTAGAAAACAGTCATAAAAAGAAGAAGAAAATGAAAAAGAAAGACCCAATGGAGAGCAGAAAATTACAGTGTCTGGGCCGTATTTACAATAATTATAATTATTATAAAGCACAATAGGGTGTAGAAACCCATAATTCTCCTGGTGCTTTCTGATTTTTAGATCTATGTTTAGAAAGCACACGCCAGAGAAACAGTCAGAAAAGGAATGTCATGAAGTCACTTTCCTCTCTATGTTGCAAAAGCATTGGGGGGAATATTTGTGTCTGCAGGAACATGGGGACAAGCAGCTTCAGAAATGTGTCCATCATTGCCTGTCCCAGTGTGACGTGCCACCTGCTAGACTGAAAAATGAAGCTGTCTCCTAACACCACTTCACAAGCAGAGGCCCTCTTTTCCCTAAAGGTCCATGTGTCACTTTCTAGGACCATGCAGTTCTCCCAGTTCTGACACTTTGGTGACTCCTACCTAAACGTCAGACTCCACACCAGCAGACATGGCCCCCAGCCCACAATAGCGCAAACTCAGAGTTAATCCCTTGCATGACCATATCACAGTGGGATCTCGAGACCTCCTAGTAGTGCCCAAGGCAGCCTGACTAACATCTGCCCCCTGGGACTCATTCTTTCCTCATTCCTCTTACACATACAATGCAGGTGGTTTATTTAGCTCACCAGGTTTCATAGCCAGAGAAAGCAGCTTGAGGTGCCCTCATGTGTAAGGCAGGAGGTGGGAAGGCTTGCAATGGTCCTTCCCTCCTGCAGACGGTTATCTAGCCCATTAAAAAACTCTCCTTCCTGCACAGAGGAGCTTTGCCCATTTGACAGTAAATTCTGTTGCTTATATGCAGTAGGCATCTGCAGCTTCATTCCTAAATCCTGTGCAATCTCCTCAAGGAAATAGGCCTGAGACCTGCAATTTTAATCAGACATCTTTCATAAAGATAAACGCTCATATTCCTACCTAATCCTGCATGGCTGTCCACCTTGGAACCAAACCAGTTCATTCTGAGCTTCTCCCAGTCAGAGTGATGAAACCTGTGTCTCCCAAACGAAAGAGAAAGGTCTCCCTGCACAGTTCAGTGTGTCCAGAGTAGTCTGTGCTGTCAGAGGTTGTGTGCTCCAGCATCCAGCACAAACTGGATTAGGTTCACCCGCACAAATCTCCCTACTCCTTCCTGTTCAGGTTTGGACTCTGCCCTCCGTGCCCTGACTCCTGAGCTCTGCTGCTCTGTTTTCCTAAGCAGCACATGTTCCAGCCGCTATGATATGAACCAGCATCTACAGCAGGGCCGCCTCACAGCCAGTAGCAAAACTGGTGTTTGAAGTGCTATGGGAGTGTCCACTTCTCATCCAGTGAGCTCGGGACACCTTTTTAGGTTGTTGGACTGGAAGCAACCAGGCCAATTCTCTAATACATTGTGCCAACAGGCTTAGGGAACTTTTTAACCAGCAAGGTGGAAGCTGGATTAAAGGAATCTTCTCTGGAAGGAGCATTTTTGTAAAAACAGGCCTTTAATTGTCTTTATTAATGCATGAAAGGGTGATAATAGTACCTGAATGTGAAAACCCACAATGAACTATGACTAGGAAACATGTCTGAGTAACAGGGCAAGGCTTAGTGACACACGGGTAAGTAGATAGGAAATAACGGGGACCAGCCATGAAGGAACAGACAGTCTGTGGGTTTGGGCAGAAGTGAATACACCCTTCCCTCAAGCACCAGTTGTGTTCAGGGGTAGGTATGAGGTGCAGTTTCATGCATTGCAAATGTATCCATGTATGAGCATAGAAGTACATGTGGATTTTTCTTGTAGCATTACACATTTCTGCCCAGATAAGGTGGAGTGGGACTGCATGCAGCATGAACATTCATAACCAGACAAGAATAATCTTTGAAACATGTATGCCTATCCGAAAAAAAACTCCCAATCCTGCAGAAAAAGCCAAGCTCAAGCTCTTCACCTACAGTGTAAAAAGCCAAGGGACTGCTGTTAACCAAAAGTAGGGTGTTTTATATTCCTTCCCCCAGCATCCAATCTCTTGTCTCAGGCCCAGCAGAGGAGGAAGATGGAGAAGCACCAAGGCACTTGGAGGCAGGAAGGAGGGAAGCACTGGGATTCTTCTCTACCCCTGCTGTTTCCTAAGGGGCAGGTGGGGAGTTTTGCATGGCAGCAGCTGAGTTCTCTCCCCAAGAGGTAGGAAGGTTGCCAAACCAGAGAAGTTTCCCCCAAGGAGGGCTGAGAGTCACACCTGGCCAGGTGTTCTTGCTCTGTCATGAGACCAGCTACCTCCCCACCTCAAATTAAACAGCCTGAAGTGGGGAGAAGGGGTGATCAGATAGACGCGCATACAGGTATCTCAGATATGCACCTGCCACTCAGCCAGCGCCAGGGAGACGCCGGGGAGAGAAGGAAATGTTTTCTTTCTCTAACATTTTTAGCATGGATAACAGAGTTCAAGCAGAGTGGAGGAGCCCAGCAATAATGGCTTCTGTTGCCTTGAGCTACGCTGCTTAATTGCACGGGGCTGGCTCCTCTGATCAGGGAGAAAGGTGAAGCACCTCACTGCTCATCCCAGCTAACTTTCTTCAAACAAAAAAGCCAGAGAGCACAACACGAAGTGACACCCAACATCAGAAGTAGCTGAATGGGACAAAAAGAGTCCTGCTAATGTAATTCTGTTGGAATTAACGTGTGAGCAGGCATGTGCTGAAATGGCTTGCAGACCAGGCTGAACCTGAAGCCCAGCAGCCATGGTCCTCCCAGCTCTGTGGAAGCACACCATTCCTAATTCACCTCTTCTCCAGTTCATGCTTCAGGGCTTTGGGGAGCAGCAAGCAGCTCCCAAATGGTTCTTGGTATCTGAAGAAAACTCAGTCTGCTGAAACAGCTGAAATGAGGATCTTTCTTCTACTCTGTCTCACAGTTCAGGGCCTTTTTCTTTCACCCTTGTCCTTCCCCTCCGTTGCAAGACCTTGGCTTGGTGTTTAAAGAACTTGCAATCATCATAAGATATAAAATGTTCTGCCAGGATGTAAAACTAAAGATCTTGATGTACCCCAAATAATCATGGATAGCAGAATAGAGCTGCTCAGCAAGAAGGGCCTTAGCCTGGCCCAGTCTCTTTGCTTTTCCTGTCAACTCCCTTATCTCTATAGCAAAACTGGATGACACAGGGTAGAGAATTGGCCAATGTCAAATCACAGATTGTACACAGAAGTGTCCCACAGCATATGGACCAGTGTCCACCCCAACAGTGCCCAGTCCCAACCGTATTACCAGTGTCAACCCCAACATGTGCCTGCTTATGGCTCCAGAGCCTCATACCCTTCATTTGCCCAGCTACTAACAGTGTCCCAAACCTGCATCTGCTCTCAGGGGGCTGCTGTCCAGCCACTGCTCATCTCCACATCCTCCCAACCTCATCCCCAGCCAGACTAGGCTTTTCTCCAAGGAACATGCCCTCCTGCATCCCTGTGGTGAAGGGAATGGTGAGCTGGATGTCTATGATGGGCCCAGGATGTGTCCACCACCACGTTGTGCTGGAGCCCTGCCTTGGAGGCGATACGGACCTGTGGCATAAGCACCGCCAGGCCTGGCTTCACATCCTACTGCTGCAACTCATCTGGCATGTGGCCCTGGGCAAACAAAGTGTCATTTCCTCCTCTCAGTCTCCCTGCCTATCTGTCTAGTCTAATTAGGTAAAAGCTTTCCAGGGTAGAGATCGCCTCTCCCTCAGCAGTGACACAGAGCAGCGGGGAGCACTTCTAGACACAATTAATGCTCAAGCAGAGCAGGCCTGCTGGATACGATGGTGTCAGCAGGAGCAGACACCCCTGACGCAGGCTTTTATCTCATCTCGGTTAAGGGGCAGCAAACATTGAGACCTTCTGTGGCTTGGTGAGGAAGCCAAGGCTCTCCCCTGGATAACTCCAAGTCTCTCCCCTGGTAGAGCAGCTCCATGTCTGGAGTATGCAAAGCAAAGCATTGCTTTTACAGGTGCTTCTCCCCTTCACACAGCCTTCAGGGCTCACCTCAAGCACAGGGCAAAGGGTTTTTCTCAGGCTTTGGTGCTGTGAAAGGAAAGGCTTTGCTCGCTGGCTGGAGATAGCTGGAAGAGCCCTGGAAGCCAGCCTATCTCGCAGGTAGGAGCACACAGGCAGCAGGGAGAGAGTGACCCTGGCATGGCTGTTACAGGGGCTTAGGGCTGCTCGTCTGCGTCACGGTGGAGATAACATCAGCCTGCTGAAGGCGGCCTCGGGGCAGCCTAATTGCTCCTGCAGGAGAAGGAAAATGCCAGGCCCCAGAAACCTGGCTGGCTCTCAGCTCATTGCCAGGCCCTTGGGCTGCACTGGGGTTGTAAATCCCAGGGGAGAAGCTGCTGAGGAGGGACACGATGGGCAGACAGAATGAAGATGAGCTCCCTTCACACACCACCATGAGGGGTGCGTGGATGGAGCAGTACTGAAGGAGGAGGCTCACTTCTCCATCACTTGCTCCTCCCCAGGAGGTGGGTGCAGGTGTGGGTGCTGTGCCAGGCCCAGCGGTCACCATCTCAGAAGAAAAGGGTGAGACCTCTGTGAGGGGGCCAGCAGAGAGCTGAGACAAGGGGTGTGATGGCTGCTAGGAGTTTAAACAAGGGTGCTGCAAAGAATCCAAAACCACACAAGTTCTCCCTCAGTCCTTTGCTACCCGTCTTCTTATTTCATTGCTGTTTTCCAGTGGATTTGAAGATGTTAAGAAGAGAATGTCATGAGACTGACGCAGCTACAGACATTGCTAACCTCAAATGCAATCACCACAGAAAGCATTGCAGAATGGCAAACCCGAGGTGTGTGGACATACCAAACCCAGACTCTACTCAGTAAAAATCCACATGCTCAGGATGTTTCCGACATGGCTTATAAATAACACATTGGCCTTAAATATTCGGAAACCCACAGTTATGTCCTCTAGGAGTCAGGCCAAACAAAATAAGGGAACATTTCAAGACGATATAGGTCCATGCATTTGAGAGCTGTATACTAAAAGTAGTGGTGGTAACAAATATAGTGTTCTCCATCTGCCCAGTGGATATACAAGAAATAAAGTGTGTGTCAGGTAGCAGCCCTGCTAAAATTGACACTGTAGGTGGCTCAAGCATGTGGGTTCTGGGTGTCTTCCCTCCCTTTGCTCCTGCGTGGAGTCTTCTCACTCTGAAGAGCCCAAAAAGCTTGGCTTGTGATCCTGGCAAGAAGCATGAGAGGGCCCGTCCACATTGACCAGGCCCCATGGAGCCCTGCCAACTGCAAGACGGGACTCTGCTTTGTGGAGCTTGCTCAGCAGCAAGAGCTCACACAGTCGCCCCAGCAAGCCCTTGAGCTCATTCACAAAACAGGAGCTCGGATCCCAGCAAACCCACACGCTCACCAAAAGGAGCCTGGAAATGATCTGAGGGAGAGCACAGATGGAAATCATTGTCATCAGGGAGGCCAAGAGCTTTGCAGGAAGCACGAAAGGATCAGATGTTTCAATGGATAAGAAAGAACATCCAGAGCTACACAAGATAGAATAACAATGTAGGAGATCGAAGCCCTTTTGCTCCAGGATACAGGCCAGCCCTGACTGACGGGGATTAAGAACTACACATCTGAACAGTTTATCTCATAATTACCTTCAGCCATATTTCTTGCCCCTCTTCCCTGCACTGTCTGGCACTGGCCCCATCCCAGACACAACTGAGTGAGACCACTAGGAAGCTCCTCTGAGACAGGGTCTCTGCAGGGATGGCAGGAGAGGAAGGAGGCTCTGCAGAGGGGAGATGAGGAGACAAAGAGAGAAACCTCAACCACGGTAATCAACCGGAGCAATCCGCTTGCTCTCCCCCACATTCCCACTTTCTCCCTCACCATTTCTGCCAACAGAAGATATTGCCTAAGTAAAGCCCCATTGAAAGAACAGCCTGCTTTGGATATCTATCAAGACAAGAAAAAAATAATAATAATTTACAGACCATCTGTCCTGTCCAAAGGAGAGCAATCTTTCCCAAACTGAGCTAATTCCATGCAACAGCAACAGTAAGCAACATGATATTAAACAATAATAAATCAAATCTGACATCATTTGGAGCGTGTCCGGTCCTTCTCCTGTGGGGGTATCACTCTTCTGTGTGTCGACAGAGAGAAGAGAAAAGCAGAAAGAAACCTAATCTGAATCAGATAAAAGACAGAGAGCTGAGTACAGTGTTTCTGAGAGGGAAGACCCCTCCTAAAGTCTTGCTGTAGGCACTGAGAGGGAGGGACAAGGGGAGCAGGGAGGAAGGATGGGGCAGGATGACCTGCATATTCTTCAGCAGCCAACTTTCTAGACCAGCAATGTCATTCTGACCTTTGGTGCAGGGGATTGGGACCACCCAGCCCCATCACAGCACACACATGCCTCCCAGAGCCCCTGCCTTCACAGAGCAGCCCCTTTTCCAAGGTGCCAAAAGGCTTCTCACCTTGGTCCAAACCAGCAAGCCCAAGAGCTCAGACACACATGGAGAGCAGCAGGGCAGAAGGGAAGCTCTCACGGTGACTCTGGGCTGGAGGATGTGGTGGGGATGTCTTGGGAGGGCATCCCTGAGCCAGCTTTAAACTTGCTGGGCACCAGTGGCAGAGTACGGGCTGCAGCAGAGAGCTGGGCTTGGCCTAGGAGGGGTCTGCAGTCCCGCACCCTGGTGGCACACTGCCCCTGGTACCCATGCCAGCAAGTAGAAATCTAGGTTAAAACTCAGCCTAACACCCAATCTCATTAGAGTGTGTTTACCAAGCTCTGATTCCACCTCTGGAATGCAGTACACGCATACCCTAGGGATGACTGGATTTATCTCTCTCTTTGTAAAGTACTAACAGAGATGTGACTGGGGAGAGTTTTACTCCATGGCCAGTCTTAGATCTGCATACTAGGCACTTCAAGGTAAATCCACTTTTTTCTTCTTCAGTGGAAGCAGGAAAATGAGGCTGTTTTCCTAGTGATGTACCAGCAAGGGACACCAGTGTAAATGAGAGCACTGCAGCCATCCTTTCTGCTCACTGCACACTCAGGTCAAGGCATTTATACCAAGACACACAGAAGCCCTCTCCCTCTAGCTTAGTGCTTCAAGGGCATGTCCAAGAAAGCACCCAACAGGCAAGGGAAAGTTGGCAGCTGGATACTGTTCAGAGAGCACAGCTTCACCCCAGAAACTGAGGTCTTCCGCGCCTGTGCTACAGACACTGCAGAACACAGGGCAACACAGTCCTTCTGCTACTCCAGCTTTTGTAGGAGGCTGCAGTCACCAGGGTGGATGGCTCTGAAGAAAGTGGAGTCCAAAGCACTGGAAGAGAAGTGACAGCTGAGCTTTGGACTGCATCTCTGACAAATACAGAAATCTGGGCTGGTGGGGACCATGGGCAGAGCTGGGGCACCCAGGGATAAGCTTGAAGGAAATTTAAAGGGGTTAAGGTGATGGGGTAAGGAATTATCTCTGGTACTTTGTTCTCCCATCTCCCTTTCCTCTGGCCATTTTCACTCCATTGTAGTGACTTGCTTCCAGTGATGTTGGAAGCCCTTCAGGACAGGGACTAATTCTCAAAAAATGCTGTGCAGCTCCAAGAACCAGGGAATTATGATCCACAACAATTCTCTCCACTGCCATCGTGGCATTCGCCCAACAGTTCAGACACTGAGATGTGGATGTGGTAAAATAGATGGTCTACAGCAGAGAGGAGAAATTAGGTGCTTGATTTTCTTTCACTTTTAATGGGCTTCTTGTAGGTGTGCCACTGCTAATGAGCGTTGAGTCATGCTGGCCAGAGCTTTTTCTTGCACAACCTCTCCCTGCCTCCCCAGGCTGCTCTCGATCTGCCCTCTGATAGCACTATACCCAATGACTAGGGTAAGCACCACTGCCAGCAGCAGATTTCACGACCTATCTGCTGAGCTTTACCAGAACCAGGACCCGATAGTTTCGCTGTGGTGGCTGTTTTCTTGGCCATTCCCCATGCCCACCCCTCCAAAACCCTCTGCAGCTGCCCTTTGGCAGCAAAGGACAAGGCCCCCCCGGGTGCACCCCAAGTGCAGCCCCATCCCATCCCACAGCCCAACACGGAGCCGTGCTGCTCCTCTCTGGCATCACCCACACCCCACCCCGGCTCACCAGCACCCGCAGCCCCGCTCCCTGCCCCTGAGCACAGGAGGAGCCGTCCCATCCACGCTTCCAGGGCCAAATGCTGCAGCTGCAGGTGAAACCAGCTCTTTCCCTCTGCCACGGGTCCTTTCCCACGTGGACACCTCGTGGCATCACACCAGCCCCCTTCGGCAGACACTAACCCCAGCAAGGACGGTGCCAGCTTGAGGCAGCCAGATGCAAGCAGCCAGGAGTTTCACTACAAAGTGACCAGCTCCTATACAAGCTCCTTTTTTTCCTTTTCCTTCCTATTTTTCTTCCAGGCTGTTGGAGTAGTCACACCCCGAGGCACTGTTCCCATCAGGACTTTCTTGATGACCTCTGTGTGCAGGGGAGTATGTCTCAAGCTGGTGCCTGAAACCTCTTCTACCAGGACTGTGAGTCCAAAGACACTGTGTGAGTAGGCAGCGTTGCCCTGCTGATTCAGCTAAACGTGCTGGCACATCATGAAGAAAATCTGAAGTATTTCCACTGACTCACACAGGTCCAGAGCTCCTCTCAGCTCCATCCCTGGCTATGAGAGTGGGTAGAGCCTGCCTCTGAGTCTCAGTGCCTCAGGATTGCAATGGTTGGGAGAGGAAATCCCATACGGGGAGGCACTTGGACCCTTTCTAGCACTCTGAGAGGAGCAGGGATCTTCCACCTTGCATCATGTGCAGGCTGCGGGCACGCACGATGCAGTGCCTTACGCCAGTTTAGACTCATCTCTGAATCCGGCCTTCAGTCTCCGAGTGGCTCCGCATGCCAGGGCACTGTGTCCCAGCATTAAAAATACCAAGGCTGACAGATAGTGTTTATTAATAGCACGAGTGGTGTTTATTGCTGAGCAGCTCGGAGGTTACTGCTGTTACGAGCCAAGGTCTGAGCGCGTTGCCACACTGCTCTGCTCTCGGGGGGAGAGGCTCCATCTTTGGAGGCAGAAGCCATGGGAACGGGTTGAGGTGGGTGCTCGGGGCCCTGGGGACCTGCTGCTCACAGGGACGGGCAGAGCACCCTGACTTGATGCAGCCTGCATGGCCTAGGGGACTCAGCTCCATGTGTAATGTACAGCACAGACAGTGCAAATGGATGGAGAGCAGAGGGGCCGTCTGCTTTCTTCCCCTCCTCACCTATACTCAACTACACTGGGAACAACATCTCTTCTCCATGAAGAGCCCTGGTCCTCTGGGGTCTTGTTCATAGCTCCACGTGGCCCCCAAATCTGCCTCTGCACCACAGCCCCTGCCAGCCTTGGGGGCCCCAGCTGCTCTCTGGGATGTTGTTGGTGTTTTGGTTTTACACAGGGGAATTGGGGTGCAAGGAGATGAAATGATTTTCCCAAGGGTGATCTTCTGCTTGTTCTCCAGACATCTCCACAGACCTGGTGACTCAGTCTCAATGATCCAGAAGTAAACAAGTCATGCACTGTGCTGGTGTTTCTGTAGAACACCCATGGAGGAGGCGAAGGGGTGCAGAGGCTAAAATTTAACAAGCTGTTGTCACACCCCAGGCACAGGGCTCACAGTATGGCACTTACATCTGGAGGCAGAAGCCAAATCCAGCTGTCAGCAGACATTTCTCCCCAATCTTCGATCTTGCCCCCTCAGCACAGCAGACTTCATGCGATGCTTTGCACTCCCCAGGTTCTCAGAGCCATGCTCCCTAGTTTTTACTTGTTTATGGGAAAAACACTACAGCACTACAAGCAACATCCCCCTTTGCTCTGTTTCTCCCTTTTTTCCCCCTTTTCCTCGTCATCACACACACCATGTGGGGCTCTCCAAGCGAATGCTAACCTTGTTACTCGTTCTGTGTTGCTTCAGGGGAAGACAGTTGCAGCTGGGAAGCTACTCCATCCTGCCCACACAGCCTGCTGCACACCTGGAAAGCACATTACGTGACTGATGAGCGTTTGTCTTAACGAAGGCGTGACTTTCTGCTGGAGCCACACAGAGCGGAGCAAAGACTCGGTGACAAGCTGCACGGTAAGCAAAAGCTATGTTTTGCATAGCAGGCAAAACTTCAGCTTGCTGCCTGCTATCGTGGAATCTCTGAGCACCTGACAGAGGTTACCAATTAATCCATCCTTAACAACTTGCCATTAATTCACTTACAGATCATCCCCCGGGGTGGTTCAGTACTGTTACCGCTGCTAACAGACGAGGAAACTGAGGCAGCAGCCAGAGCAGTGATTGACACCAGCCGTCATTAGCGAATGAGGCTCAGGGCTGGGAAGAAGACCTGGGAGCCCTGCCTCTGGCTCAGCACCAAGGCACAAGATCTCCTGTGGTGCCAATGCCCATAGCTTTCAGCCAGTTCGGATCACACCGAGCCAAAACACAGGCTTTGACAAAAGTACATCTTCCACGGAGGCAAGTGATTTGGTTCATCTCTGTTAAGAGACCCTATTCAAAGCTCTCCTCATCCTTTTAATTAACCTCCATGCAGATTTCATCCTCTGGGTGCGCTGGAGTCTGTGCGCACAGGCAGATCTGCATGAGAAGGGCATACAAGTGCTCGGAGCGGCTGTTCCCAAAGCCCAGCAGAAGCGAGGGACCTCCTCTCCTCCCTCAAGGCCCCAGTCCGGGTCAGGGAGCCGGGCCGTCGATGTTTAGTCTGGAATGGTCTGCGGGACACGATTTGGTGGTGTTCCCGTGATACTTCGCACAATGAGCTTAGGGAGGACAATGCAGTTGCTTTGTGAGACGTGGCGATGCTGTGTCTTGTGACACAGCCTATTAGCAGATTGGCTAATGCTGGGTGTGCAGCTGCTTTCTGTCACGGGGAAGGCTGAAAGCAGCCAGAATATACCTGTGAATCCTGCCTCTAATTACTGAGAGCAAAAAAAAAAAACAGTGTGCTCCTGGTTTTCCCATATCTGAGCACCTTACAGGCACATGGAAAATAGCAGTCCATAACAAGAACAAAAATCCCTTTTTATACCTTACTAAAATCCTGCTTAGTAAACAGAATTACTCTTAAAACAGACTGTGACAGAGAGATACAAGGGAAGACAGATACCTCCTTTCATGAAGACAACTTATTAAACAGCTGAGTGGATTTTGCTACCTCTGCTTAACCCCAGCTGTCTCTACACCCCCTATTTAAGATGTTTTGCCTCTTTAAAGGACCTTTCTGGCAGCCCTCCATCAGTGCTGAATTTTTCAGGAGGTGGGGGGAGAAGGGATGGGATGTGAAACAGCCCAGTGAGGGAACATAACATTTTTCCTTTCATTTCACTAAGGCCAAGATTTGGCCTTCTTGCTGAGGGTGGCTCAGTGGTAATAAGGATCCCGGCAGTGAACTTCCTGTGAACTGATGGGAAAAGCCCTTCTCCCGGAGAGAGAAGACAATATCCAAGGGCTGCGTACAGAAAAGGGAGGTAGTCAGCTAATAAAGAAAATTAACCCGGTGGACATGATTTGCCCGCATTCTCCAAAGCTGGAGCTCTTTTATAAGGCTTGCCGCAGAAAGCTCTTAAGGATAACAACTAATCCCTGGATAAGGGTCAAAGTTCTTACTGGGCATTAAAACCTGGTGATGTGATTAGAGAAAAAGTGAAAATTTGCTGCTCAGAGCAGAGCCTCCAACGAGGAAGCCGCAGGGTGCCATGTCTTGGTCGCTGCTGAATGATCCCAGGACACCAGGGATGAAGAGCTAATGGCTTTGGCTGATGGTGCTCAGATGTTGGAGGAGCCCAGAAGGGATGGAAAGATTATTTGGAGTGAAGCAGCCCAGCAGCCCTCTGAAACGGCCACTGGGACAGGTGCAAGGTGACGTACCCTGGCACGGGACAGCCATAACTTCATCTCTCCACCAATGGGCCTTGAAGGTCCCCTCTGGAAAAAAATATTTAGCAGTTGCTGTGGATACCTCCGATTAGATGCCTGGGTTTTGTGTGTGTCTGCAACCTAGAAGGCAAACAGGACTCAAGTGACTTAGAACCAGGAGAGAAACTATAAAAAATATCCACAGTGAGACAATGATATATAAACAATCCTTTTCCAGGCTTAGGAAAGGTTCGAGATTGACAACACCAGAAGATGGGGAGTGGATTAAAAATAGGGTGGGACCTGGTTGTAAAGGGATATGGCAAAAGACTGGAGAGCGGGGTCTGAAGTGTGCCGGAGGGGTCTGGGTGATGGGATTTAAGGCTAGGAAGGAAAATCATTGCTGGCAAATCACCTGCCCAGCTGAACGCCATGGCAGTTTGAAAATGAATGCAATCTGGGGACATTTACCTTCCGAGCTTTCAGAGTATGCTTGGGTCATGCTGGATTTTGTCTTCTGCAAGCAAGAAGGCTTGAAACCTTTTTGGTTTGACTAAAAGCTATTAGTCTTGCACATCACACAGCTCTTGCACTGGTGCAAATAGCACAAAATTCTCAGTAAAATTGTCAGTATTGGTGGCCTGGGCTCTAATAGCTGCTTCTTTGCCTGCATGGTCTGATGGAGGGTTGCCTGGGGTAGGTTCTCCAAGCTCAGACACTCCTGCAAGCCTTAGGTGCACGTTTTCCAGCTTGGAGCAATTTATTCCACTGAGAGCTGTATCTATGAGAGTGCAGGAGGTTTTGCAACTGGGAGGGTTCCCTAAGCCCAGGGCTGACAGATAAATTTGGGCCTGCCCCACCCCACTCCTCAGACATACTCAGCCTCTTCCTCCCCATCCTCCCACCCTACATGTCATCCCTTACCTTCCTCCCTCGTTGGTCTTGCACTATACCCCACCCTTCCTGGCCAGCAAAGCCCCTCCAGGCTGTGCCTTGCTGTTTCCCCTCCCCATCACCCCCATACTCCATATGCAGCACCCCAATTCTAGCTGAATCATGGGTCTAAAATTCTAGATTGTAGTGACCACAGCTGTAGGATTCCCCGTAGGGAGTTGCAACCCTCCTAATTTTCCTGAAGTGGGGTTGGGAGCTCTTTTCAGCCATACTACAGCACAATTACATACCATAACATCACCAAAATGGTGAGCAACAGGCACCTCCCATCCCAAAATCTCACAAAAATGGCCCCAGCCCCATCAGCATTGGCAAGGCCGTGGCCCATACAAACCTTTTACAATGAGGGCAGAAAGTGACTCCCTTCAAAGAAGCCACCACATAGGAGAAGGAATGAGAACAAAGCTTGGATGTGCATCTACAGCAAGTGGGAGAAATACCTACCAGCAAAGTAAATAAGATATGCATGTACACTATTTTTACAGTTCCTATCCCCTTCCCAAAGAGCAAATGGAGTGAGGTGCAATTGGTACCAAAATTACCTGTTGAGGTTGTGTCTCAAATGATGGAGAGGAGCAGGGAAACGTGACTTCAGCTGGAACTGGGTGGCGAACACAATACTATGTTCAGTTTGGGGCCCCTCACTGCACGAATGACATTGAGTTGCTGGAATGCATTCAGAGAAGAGCAGCAAATCTAGTGAAAGGACTAGAAAATGACATATGAGGAGCAGTTGAAGGAACTGGGGCTGCTCATTTGGAGGAAAGGAGGCTGAGGGCAGACCTTGTTGTTCTCAACAACCTGCAAGAAGGTTGCAGCAAGGAGGAAGTCAGTCTCTTTTTCTCAGGTAGCAAGTGACAAGATGCAACGAAACAGCCTCAAGTTGTGCCAGGAGAGGTTTAGACTGGATATCAGGAAGAATGTCTTCATGGAAAGGGTGGTTAGGCATCGAAACAGGCTGCCCAGGGAAGTTGTGGAGTCAGCATCCATGGGGGCATTTAAAAGAAATGCTGATGTGGCATTTAGGTGCATGGTTTAGAGGTAGACTTGGTAGTGATAGGTGGTTGGACTTGATGATCTCTGATGGGTCTTTTCCAACCTCCCCGAGCTGGCACCTCTAGCAGAAGTGACTGCAAATTCCAGTTCAAAAATGAGAAAGCTCCCGAAAGGATTTAGAGAGATTAGGAATGAGCAGGAAACAAAATGAGATTTAACTTGGGAAAAGATAAGCTAATATATCTGGGGCAAAGCTGCTTTGCAGTGGAAGGGGACACCCTGGAAAACAGAACTGGCAGAAGAGGCTGAAAATGAACATCCATGGAGAGATGAATTTAGAGAGAGACTGAAGGAGATGTTTAAGGCCACTTCTGCTGTTTTGGAGTCATCCACCTTTGAGTGTCTCCAGCAGCAGAAAACTTATGAGGCAAAATGAGTATTTTTTTTATAAATGAAAGGTATCAAGAGATGAGGAACAGGAATAACTGAGGGCAGAGCTTGATGAGTTGATACAAGGAAATTTGAAGAACTTCTGTTTTATGTCACTGGCCAAGAAACACCCAGAGAGGAGACATAATGAGACTCCATAACCATCTGAGGGGTCCACATCGGAGAGAAAAGGAACACATCTAGACACATTCACAACAGGGTGAAATTAAGGCATAGAAAGCAGAGGCTAAAGAGCAGGACAAAGTGCAGGCAGTGCAACATGCCAGGCTGCAGAGTATGACCTGCGTGAGGGTAAACATGCTCAAAACAGCAGCACAATTGTGACTGGTGGACCAGACAACCTAAAATCAGAAAATATTCCTCTTGGGATGTCTTGGAGCCTGTGGCTGGTCCCAACAATTCAGCAGGGGTGTGGATCACACTCAGTCCCACAAAGTGAGTCACAAATGTCACAGTCCCTCATGCTGTACATCCAGCCACCCCAGTGGGGTACTGGTGCAGAGGGCAGTGCCACTCCCTGACTCATCAGCACCACCTCTGGTGGTTCAGCCCATTCTCCTGGCTGCTGTGTGTTGGCTAGGTCCGCACTGTGCATTCAAAACACAGCTCCTGCAAGCCAATACTGCAGGCGAGAAATTGGCCCAAAGCCTCAAGAACAGCCTCGTATTAGTCACCAAATAACTCAGGATGATCCTATGACTCATAATTTATTGTTCCTATGGAGACTAAAAACAATCAGATTCGGTGCTGTTGACCCCAATTCATCGCACTTTCAATGGTGAGATAAATCAAAATAAGTAGGAGTTGGCTTCGTATTCCCCAGGAGCAATAACACCTTAGAAGAAACATGAGCTGACCAGGAATTTCCAGTCTGTTTCTCCCAGATGTGAGGTCCTTGCAATGCAACAGAAAAAGGCTTGAACACTCCAGCAAGCTGCCCAAAATAAGGAAGGGGTCTTGAGGAAAAATGAACCAATTCAAGGTGGGGGAATGAAAGGAAAGGAAAGGAAAGGAAAGGAAAGGAAAGGAAAGGAAAGGAAAGGAAAGGAAAGGAAAGGAAAGGAAAGGAAAGGAAAGGAAAGGAAAGGAAAGGAAAGGAAAGGAAAGGAAAGGAAAGGAAAGGAAAGGAAAGGAAAGGAAAGGAAAGGAAAGGAAAGGAAAGGAAAGGAAAGGAAAGGAAAGGAAAGGAAAGGAAAGGAAAGGAAAGGAAACAATGGAGGCAAATGACAGCAATTTTCTTTTCCAGAAGTTAGTGCTTGCACTAGACTCCCAGCAGCTAGACAGGAAAGGCAGTGAGAAGTGGTGGTGGGAGTCTAGCTACTGGAGAAAAGGCCAATGACATGAACATGGCACAGGGTTAATAATATGATCATGGCATGGGCTGTAATCGATGCTAGGGTTCTCTGTAGTGAGAAAGACATGAAGGCTAGGCAGACAGACAGCAGCTGAGATGCCTTTCCAAAGTGTACACACACTCAGAAAAGCTGTGCTCTTGCTCAGGGAGGAGTTATGAATACGATGGAGGTGAAGGACTCAGGTCAGTTCATGCAGACCACAATTCTGGCCTCAAAATCCCTGAAGAGGTGATGGGAGACGGTTATTTGCTTAAGCTGATCATTGTGCTTATCTTGTGCTGCCTCTCCTGAGCTGTCCATGGGGCTTGCAGCTAAGGGGTTAAATCTCTCCCCGTTCTGCTCAGGTAATGGTCCCATTGAATGGGGCAGTGAACCACAGACCTGTTCAACCAAGAATCACAGGTCTTGCCATCCCCAACCAAAGCTTCTCAGCTGCAAGGCACCATTCAGGTTGGGAGTGAGGCATCACCACCTGTATCCTGGGTTATTTTGGCATGCCATCAGCAGTGCGGGCGTAACACCCAGCAGAGCCAGACACCTTTCCTAGCCTGGGTCCCACCAAGTGACACGCTCCAGGGACAGAGCACACAAGCAGCTCCTGAAATAGCTGGCAAAGGCCATACTGAAGCAACCCCCTAGCCAAACCCTTGCCATGCAGGCACGGGTTGAGCTCAACAACTTGTAGCTCAACACCTTTCCCCAGCACATCTAAGTGCCAGGCTTGGCCAGGAGATGCATGGCACGCAGTGAGCAGCAGAGCTACCCCTGTGCTGAAGGCACGTAGGAGCCTGTGGCAGCAGATTGCAGTAAGCAGCACGGATGCCAGAGGAGACACTTGGGCACTCCCCATTTGGGGCGGGGTTGGGCATTTTTTTTACTCCCACAGAGGTGTCAGGGGTATCCAAAGGTGTGAGATAAAAATAAAAAGCGTGAACCAGCAAGATTAGCCCCATATCACAATGTACAGATATAGCCCAGAAGCACAGATATTTCCTAATATGTCCCTCAGCTGTGAATGAACAGCAATGTCTTCCTGAGTATACATTTAGGCATCTCAGGCGGTGCCTCAGTGGAGACCTGTAACTGGAAGACTATTTTGGTGGCGGGAGGCCAGCCTTGGCCAGGTAAATGGGTCACACGTGTGGAAGAAGCCTGTCTGCCAAGTGTGTGTGTCACCTCCAGACGTGCGTGGAGAGCTGCACCTCTGGGAGATGCCCTGTCATCCCCTCCTCACTGCATGTACCCAGCAAACCAGTGCCACCAGTCCCTGATATTTGAGGGAGGACTTGACCTCATCCCTGCTGTGGTGCAGAGCCCCCCGATGCCTCCCCACTCCCCAAATGGAGAGGAATCCCTCCCCAAAGCCAGATGCTGCTCAATTTCCTCACAGGCTCG
The DNA here is from genome assembly GCF_964035555.1 of Netta rufina. Taxonomy (NCBI): domain Eukaryota; kingdom Metazoa; phylum Chordata; class Aves; order Anseriformes; family Anatidae; genus Netta; species Netta rufina. The sequence goes on along the minus strand of NC_140125.1, from coordinate 34,851,633 downwards.
CCCTGGCCCCTGGTATGGGGGTACCACAACTCGCCACCTCCCACAAAAACACATGGGGGGGCATGTCTGGGGCTGGCCTGTCTCTCTCTGTGGTGATATCCCTACAGCATCTCACTCAAGGGAGGCACACCATCAGGTGACATGGCCGGGAGCCATCTTGAGACACCTGAAGCACCTGAAGGGACAAGGGTACTGCCAGTGTGTGGGCTGCTCTTGCCTCACTGACAGGGGGTGGATTTCCTCTGGGCCTCCCAGTCCTTCACAGGACAGTGTAGATCAGGACAGAAGATGTATAAGCATTTTTAACATATTCTCTGGAGGTGGCTGAGGAGCCTGAGCAAGGCCTTTCTCTGCAGTACTGCTCCCCCTGCTTCCCTCCTGGCAGGCTGATGGACTCAATTTGCAGTCCAAGTCATCAGCAACAAGGGGTCAAAGCAGCTAACAGGTGTCAAATCAAAATGAAGGCATTTCTAACCAAAAGCACCCTTTTCCCACTGCCAGTGGGGTTTTCTGTCCTCTCTGCCCAGGGTGTTTCAGGTGCCTCTGCTCTTTGACTCCCACAGAGTAAGTGAAGCAGGTAGGAGGAAAAACTGCCTGAACACAATGTTTCAATCAGCCACCCACCCAAACGTGGATGTGACCAAAAGTCTCCAGGGAAAAATCCCTTTGTGCAGGGCATGTGGCAGCAAAGCTGGCTGGGCTCCACACGTCCTTGCCTCACCCCAGGACAAGGCACACGTGAGCCAGGTATGATGCACAGGCTCAGGACGGGCAGGACGAGGGAACGGCACGTTCCTGGATCCAGATACCTCCTGAAGGGGGGTCCTCACCCCTGTGGAGCAGCTCCAGTGAGGCCAAAGCTCCCCTCTAACAACAAGCTGCAACCAGTCTCCTCCCAGGAAGTTGCAGCCCAGCCATATCCACTCTGGAAGGTAAATTTGAAGAGCTGGAAGGCTTCCAGTGCCCCAGGTGCCTGCTTCAGAGCTGACTTGGACAGCCTCTTGCTACGCTGCTATCCTGTTGTGGCTGCAGTGTGTATATGATGTATCGTGAGGCAGCTGCTTCACCTCTGCTGTAGCCACACACAAGTGAATCCCTTCAGCAGGTGGAGTTGTCCCAGCTGAAAAGTGCCACCACACCAGGCACAGCTGCTGTCTCATGAAGAAACCTGGCTCTGCACGTGTCCTCCTCCTCCTCCTCAGCCCTCAGAGCAGGAGGAGAGAGCAGTGCAGATGCTGTTCTTCGCTCACAGGAAGCAGCCATCTCAGCTCTCCAACGATGGGCAGGGTTCAACATGTTGTGACCCACAGTAGGGACCTGCTGCCTCATCCATCCAGGGGACCTGGGTTCCCTCATGCTGATATTTCACATCCAGACAGGTCTCTTCAGCTCAGCCCATGGTATCACCACTGACTTGTTGGTTTCAGTCTTTTTCAGTTTGCTGACTTGTAAACACTTCCAGGTTCCAGTAAAACCAATGCAGGTCTGCCAAGGATAGACTTGATGCCTTTGTTAACTTGCACAGCCATCTGTGAAACAGCCAATAGATCCTCACAAGCCACAAGTTGGTGGTGAATATGCAAGGCAATAAATTCCTTGGGTTCTTCGCACAGCAGCATCCACAAATGGCCCCCGCTCACCTTCACACCTTCCACTGCTGCACCCTGCAAGATGTTACTGAACAAGATGAACCAGAGCCTCAAGTGCTTTTCCTCTTTCCTCTACTCTCTGCCTTCTGCAGAGGCCAAAACTGCACATAAAATAAATGAAAAACAAAAACCAGATCCTTTACCTTGAGAAGAACGGGACAGAGCAGCAATGAACTTAGTGGTCTGTATTAACCCCATTTATCTTTGTTCAACGTCGTCCAGGATGGTGAGGTATCACTGAGCCATGACTGGTAGCGGGTTACACACAGCTCCAACAGCAAACACCGAGTCCATTACCAGTGAAAGGCAGGCTCAGAGCATTAATTTTAATCTTGGATTGTAAATTCCACCGAGATTGCACCTACTCGTGCCCGTGCAGCAAGCATGATGGGGCTTGGCTCCTGATAAGACAAGAGGCAAGGCTGCAACCATCATGGCACTGCTTGGTGTCAGAGGCTGGAAAGGAACCCAGGAGTCCTGCCCCCTCACTCCTGCCCATCAGACCACCCTCTTCTCACTGAGCTGGGAACTTGGGCTGGGCTTCACAAAAGTATTTTGGTGCCTACCTCCCAGTAATTTCAAGGGACTTTAGGTACCTAGATGCTTTTGGAGGCTCTGGGCCCAAATCCAAGAGTCCAACTGGCAGGTTGCTGGAGCCCTGTATCCTCCAGAGGCAATGCTGGAGGGTCTGCTACACAATGGAAGAAAATCAGGATGCAAGGCAGAAGGAGAAGGCAAAGGAAATCAAGGTCAGAATTAAATTCTTTAATACAAAAAAAGTTTGTTTGTCGTCGTCGTCGTCGTTTTTTTTAAGATATATCTGTAATTTCTTTGTTTAAAAATAAATATGTACTAAGGAATATCTTGAAAAAATTCACTAGACACAATATGTAGTGTTAATATCTTTTTTCCCCGCAATTATTACAGATAAACAGTAGCACCAATAAATAAAATGATAACAAATATTAAAATTAAAAAGGAGAGAGATTCAAGATGTAGAATTTTCTATTTTTCCTGTCTCTTCTTTTTACATATATAAAAAAATCGTAGCGTCTATTTAATCCAAATCACACATATACATAAACATATATATATATATACAAACACATAGCCAAATATATATATAGTATGTAGATGTATATCTAACCCTTGTCTCAATAGGAATGTGTAGGGGTAGGTGTTAGAGAAATTAATTAAATAACTGCCCATAACATGCTACTGACTCTGCCAACAATTGGGGAGAGATGGGATGGGACAACAGGAAGGTTAAATTTATACACAACCAGTACAAATAAAAAAAAAAAAAAAAAAAAAAAAAAAAAAAAGAGGTACGGCTTATAAATAGTTGAAATTAAATATTAACAAAGAATACTGAAAAATCCCTACTCTTTAATTAAATTATCTGTTTAATTTCTAATTTAAAAAGGGATATTAAATAAGTATATAAAACACTTTCTCTTCCCTCCCCCCCCATCGGAAGCCTCTGTCTTGCGCACGATGCAGCATAAGTATTATACATTGCAGATGCAAGCACCCACCCGTGTGTTTTTTTTCTCCTTCTGAAAGCCATCGGTCAGATGGGGAGTTCCTAGTGGTTAGTAGTCACTTGTTGTGAGTCTGTTTTTAGACTGTCTTGTCTTTTTTGGAAGCTTTCCGTGTTGTACATTATCAGGCGTTGAAAAATTCAATTGCAGATGATGTTTGGCAGATTTCTGACACAGACCGAGTACCTTTTTGATTATTATTATTATTATTATTAATTTTAATCACAGAACTAGATTATATATATCCACATAGATGTACAAACACGCTTTCAGGGGTGTGTGTGTGCACGCGTGTGTAAGGTGGGTTTCACATACACCACAGCGTATATTGCAGATACACACATAGCCAAGATTTTCAGACATGGCTTGGGGATTCCTGCTGCCTTCACATTTGATTCCCCAGCCCAAGAGCAGGAAAAAGGGCCTGATATTTACAGTACGCCATTAAAAAAAATCTTGACGCTCACATACACACACACACACCCCTACTGTGTATATACTTTTGATTAATATCCCTTTCCAGAAATGTTCCATAAGCATCTTGGATGCTCTTGAATGGCAGCTCTGTGCATGAAGAAAGCAGACAGTGCTGAACAATTGTGTGGCTATGCACCGGTCCCCATTCTTGCTTCAGCACACTGTAGGCCTTATGTCCTTTTGCAGCCACCAAGGGCGGGGAATCTAGACTCCTGTGATACTTCCTTGAATGGAAAGTTAGTGCGCATCAGCTGCCCACCATCCTTAAGAGAAGCCAGCATTGCCTCTCTGGCGAAGTTTCTATAGCGAATAAAGTCAACGCAAAATGTACACTGACATCCCATGTCCCAGCAAGGCAGGCAGGTTATGAGACGAGTAAGGGCGAAGGTTGGGGGAAGAGAGGGGAGGAGGAATCCTTGATCACGCAGATGGCCATTTCCTTGGCCTTTGACCCATCGCACCCTAGGATGCCGCTCTTTGGAACTCCCTGCCCATCCTCTCCATCACCTCTCCTTCCTGTCCCAGGCAAGGAGAAGGTGGTTTATGGTACAGCACACTCTACAGAGAAACAGCGGAGGCCGCACAAGTCAGTTAGAGTTAAGAAGTTTACACCCAGCGCTTCTACTCAAGTCCAGTCTTAGCTTGTTTCTTATGCCCCAAGTAGCCCGCTTGTGTCCACAGCAGTCGAGTATTATCCAGTGAAGACACCAATAACATTAGCAATGTTAAAAAAAATAATCAGTATATATATATATATATTATATATATATGTGTGTGTGTGTGTGGTTAAGATATACATATATGTATATATAGATGTGGTTAAAATATATATACATATATATATATGTATATGCATGTATACACACATATATATGTATGCATGGGAAAACCCATCAAATACACCCCTATAGTCTTCCTGGCTCTGTTATTTAGCAGCATGAAAAGAAAAATAAAATAAAACAGTTCAAAACCCAAAGGTGAATTCTGTGCGGCGGGTGCCTTGGGGAATGTTCCTTCCGGAGTCCATCGTCCGTACTGAAAGTGCTGTGCTCTACCGATCCTTCATTTTTAGGGTTCATTTGGATTAGTGTTTTGTTTTGTATTTTTCTGTCCAGGCGAGAAATCAGGCTCCAGAAACAGGGCTGTTCCCCCTTCTTTTCCGCTGCTCACCGTCTCGGTTTTTCACATCTGTCAGAGAGGAGAGGGAAGGAAAGAAAGAGAGAAGAGATTAACGTTTGTGACGGGGGTGCAGGTAGGACAGGGAAGGGGAGAAAGGGAGGTGACTGATGTGTTTAAGAGCATATGGCGTTAGGACATGGCATGACGTCACTGGTGGGGTGAAGTGCTGTGCAGTCAGGGCAGAACAGTGGAGAACCTCGACCCATGAATGGGTCGATGAATTTTACTCCCCCAGGCTCACCCAGATGTGGGGGGACACTGGTACAGGGGTAAATTTAGGAGCAGAACCAGAGGTCTCCTCGCTCACAAGCTGAGTGTCTTGTTTGCACCCTCTCACACCATGCACACATAGATACACACACACACACACACACAAAAACAAGGCTAAGCAACGCATGCAGAAGGACACACTCCCTCAGCTCCCCACCTAGCCTGTTGTTTGGGTTGGAAGCAATGCAGACAACAAAGCCTCATGCAGGCGAGAAGGTGAAAAGAAAATGCATCTCATTTCACTGGCTGCCACGAGCAGGGGTTAGCGCCACAGAAGAGCAGCAGCAGCAGCCTGAAGAAGCGGCAGGAGAAACAAAAATTTGCCCTCCCCTCCAGGGCCCAATTCTAACTCTACAAAGAGATGGAACAGGAAGAACTACAGCTTAACCAGCTTTTTATCTGGAAACAAATAAGCTACCCACTCTTACGACTCCTTCCTATCTTTCTGGCCAACACACCAGGTCTGGAAATCTCCCTGAGTGCCAACTATCCCACCACAGGGAGCGACTAGTAAAAGAAGCAAGTAACCCCCTTCTGTCATCATGACTTCTTTGGGGTATTGTTTGTTTTTCTTTGTACTTTGTACTGTTTCTCACTCTTCAAACTCTGTAGGGTAATTTCCCGTTACTCTGTGGATAGGGAGCAGGACCAGAGGGAAAAAAAACAAGGTTGGGTCTGGTCTCATTCTTCGGGGGCTATGCTCACTGGGAGAAGTGTAACTCTGGAAGCTGCTGTACTCTGGCCCCTCCATCAATTACTTTCCCACTCGGATTACAGAACCCCAGAAAATTCCTCTGTTTGCAGAGCAGTTTCCAGCACTCTGGCAGTGCCTAGATGCCTCCCTGATTTTGGCACACAGCACTTTCACACTTAAGGGAAGCACAGCCCTAGTCACCTAGCCAATTCTAGGCAGGCAAACAGATGTCTCCTCTGTCAGGATGTAGCCCCTGGTGAGGACCCTGGATCTCTCTCCCTCATTCTTTCTCATCCAGCCACTGCTCCTGCAATATTCTGGCAGGAGGAAGCTCCTAGATCTCTGTGAGTTGAGTTTGGAGGCACAACCAAGGGCTCATTAGCAAACCCACCTCTATGCCTCTCTCTACGGATAGGTAGGATGATCACGCACCAGAGGTGCACACGCAGCTGGTGCGAGTCAAGTGACCCCACTGAGTTCACCACAGTGCTCAGGTGAGAACCAGGAATCGGTTTCTGCACGTGCCCATGCCACGGGTGGTGCATGGTAAGTAGCATTCAGACAACGCATGCACAGTGTGGATTTCTGAGCAGACACTAACCGGTGTCTTTGCACCTCTCACCTGGCATCTGAAATACAGACCCCGGCCTGCCTTCACCTAGAGACAGGCTGTATCCCACATCACAGCCCTGAGTCCCTCAAACCACCACTCTGGCCAAGCCGTGGACAGTACACTGTGAGCACAGTGCCAGAGGACAGGGCCCTCTCCCTGGCTTTCAAGAACACAAAGGCAAATGAGAGTATGAGGACATCCTTGAGGGTGAGGGAGGTTCCCGGCCTGGCCTTCCCTACTCTGCACACTGCAGAGTGTCCGCAAGCCATCCAGAAAGGGCTTGGAAGACAGGGGTGGTGAAATCCTAGTCAGCTAGGAAGGATTTGGCTTTGTACAACAGTACCCTCTCAGAGTTGCACACAGCTAATGCACAGAGGGCTGCAGACCCTCCCCCTGGCTACTGCAGCAGCATGAACTCCGTTACCTTGTTCTAGGGGAATGGACACCTTAGACACAAATGCCCTGTCTCTGGGAGCCATCCCCATCCAAGTCCTGACAGCGCATCCGAAACGCAGAGCTGCCCTCTGACACAGGGAATCTCTGTCCTCATCTCAGATAGACCCTCTGGCCCACATGGGATAGACAAACGAAGTAATCATATAGCACTGGTGCCAGAAGTCAGCAGGAAGCAAGCTCCCCCCTCTTTCTCTTTCTCTCTCTTTCTTTTTGTGTGTTTCTCTTTCATCCTTCAGGACACAAACCTGCAAGTGCGCTCGTTTAACTCAAGCTGCCTCGACTTGCAACGTGAGTCTGTGAATTTGCAGGAACATTTACAGGTCTGGGGATCTTGTACAAACAAGTGCTTTCTCCTCTCTGAGCAAGGCTCACAGTGACTGCAAAAAGGCAAAAGGAAAGATGTCTAAGCTACAGCGCTTCAGCAGAAAGAAAATACACATGCAACACCCTAAACATCAAAGCAATCCCCTTGCCCCCTCCCGCAGCCCCCATGCTGCCCACTGGAGCGTCGCGGGCTGCTGGTTTTCCAGCAGCACCCCGGCAGCCCCAGAACCTGGTCAGGACAGCACCCCTTGGCATTAGCGTAAAGAGAAAAGAGAACAGGCTCTGCACAGTATTCACAAATGCTGCATTGGATCCATCGGCACAGGCCACAGGGAGGAGGAAGGGGGGAAGCAAGGATGGGAAGGTGAGAGGTCCCAACCAGCTATTGAGGTATCAATGAAAGGCGTTCTCTGAAGTGGGCTATTCGAGTAGAAAGAGGCCAGCGGCTACATGAGTTAAATACACAGGGTCTCTCCCCCCTGGAAAGCAGCATCATGTGCTTATCCCCACAGTCGGCATGGCCCTCTTTTCTCTAAGCCCCGTCCCAGCCTTGCCACCTAGGAGTCTCTCCCGTGAGGGAAGGGCCGTGAGCTTTCAATGCAGAATTGTGTGAACCACCGTGAGAGGCAGAGCGAAAGAGACAGGGGGAGAGACAGGGAGAGAGAAGCCACCGAAACCAGCAGGGAGAGAGAGAGAGAGAAAGACAAAAAGAGAGAGAGAGAGAGAGAGCCCCCCGGTTCCCCAGCACCCCTTTTCCAGCTCCCCACCGTCCCACCTCTCCTCTCCGCCTGTGACTCCACCAGACACGCAGGCACACGCGCGCACGCACGCACACACACCCATGCACGGCAGGCACCAGCCTGCCCGCCGCCAGTCGTCGTAGCACGGGCACAAGTGGGGGGACAGCAGGCGACAAGAGCCGCAGCCCAAGGAGCGGGAGAAGAGGTGCAGAGAGCTCGCCCACCCCGCCCCGCGCTCCTGAGCCTCGCCGGGGGTGATTAGAGAGAGCCAAGCAAGCGAGAGCCGCCTTCCCTGAGACACCCCTCGGTGCCGGAGCGGTGCCACCGCCAGCGCTGCCCCTGAGGGGATCTGCAGCCCACCAGTGACTGGGAGGGGAGGGTGAGATTTTGAGTGAGCAGCAAGCAGGCGGACTGGTTTGGGGAAAAGGGAGGGAAGAGAGTCTACAAGCAGAGGACACAAACGTACAAGCTGGGTGGTTTGTACCGGCCTTTCTTGCGCTTTCTCTTTTGACCCTTCCCCTTTCCTCGCTTTGATTTTCTGGAAGAAAAACAAAAAAAAAAAACAGAGAAAGAGAGAGAGAGAGAGAGAAGGAAAGAAAGGGAGAGAGAGAGAGAGAGAGAAAACGGAAGAAAACGCAAGGAAGAAGAGGAGAAAAAAAAAACACAGCCATGTGCCTTGCTGGGAGGGGGAAGCACATGAGGCAGGACCGGAGGAGGGCAAGTCCCGGGGCCGAAGCACAGATCTCCAGAAGCACAGATCTCCAGAAGCACAGATCTCCACCTCGCACACACACTCACTGGCCTCCTGCGCTCCTGCCAGCACCGCACCCAGCCTGCCCGCAGCCAAGCCAGCGCCAGGGGACACGGCGTGCGCAGAGGCCACCTCCACGCGGGGCTGTCTCTGAGGGTCCTCGCAGCCCCCGGAGAGGGGCAGTGGGGCAGGGGAGAGGGAAAGGGAATGGAAAGCCTGGTGAAAGCGTCACGCAGCGAGCGCAGGCAGCCATCCCGGGCCACAAGCTCAGGTGCACGCTGGCTGAGGAGGGGCAACCTGCGTGGAGGGGCTCCCTCAGGGAAGAGGAAAGCGCCCTGACCTGGTGGCGAGGAGCGGGCAGCCCGGGGATGGTGATAATTCTGCCACGGGATGGGCTCAGCACGCTGGGATAAGGGGGGAGAATGCTGCTTGGAAGGGGTCACCTAGCCTGTGGGCTCTGCTCGCCCACCCCGCTGCCTGCCTGTGGCTCGGTGGGCTCCAGGAGACCTCGCTGTCTGCTAGCAGCCCCTCCAGCAGCCTCCTTCCCGAGTGCCAGAGGAGGAAGAGGGAGGCCTGACCGAGCTATGACACCCAGGAGATGATCACCAGCAAGAGGCTTCAGGCCTGTGCTCCTTTTCTCCCTTACCCACCCCTTCCCTCCCTTCGCTTTCCACATGGGCCTGATGAGCGGACGGAGCCAAGGCACTGACTCTCTTAAAAATTCACCCCTTGCTCCTGATTTGGGGGCAGGAGCTGGGACGGGACAGGGCCAGGACACTACCCATGGACCTCTACAGCCCAGCGAGAGCACAGAGAGGGAGGGAGGCTGGAGCCTGCGCTGCTCCTCGAGCCACGTCAGAGCAGCACCAAGGGAGAAGCATGCGAGGAGAAGGCCCTGGGCAAAGCACCGGGGCTCGTCAGACACGTGGGCACCACGGCAGCTCAGCAGGGACTCCCTCCTTCCCTGGCGCAGCCCACCTCGGGAGGGAGCTGTGGAGGGAGGGGACCTGGGGGGGCAGAAGGGAAAGCACCACGGGTGTTCCTTAGGCCCCGTTCAAGTCTTCTCGCTGGAACGAGTGCCCGAGCATCAGCTCGCTCCCAGCCTCTGCCCTACGTGTCAGGAGTCACAGGGAGGCGGTGAGGGGAGGAAAATCGACCTGAAGGGAGGAGAGGGGCACCAATATAACAGGACTTTCAATCGAGAGCAAGTCAAAGCACAGCAATCTCTCCCATCCCTTCCCTTCCTTCCCCGGGGGAGTGCAGAACCAGCAAAGAGCAGGCAAGGTGCTGTTAGAAGAGGAAAGGGAATTGCAACACAGGCCGGGCTGGCTGCTTCACCCACACCCCATCCTCACCAGAGCGCACACAACCCAACAACTCTCGCACACCTTCAGACCACAGAGCCACGCAGACCGACCGTCCCCGACACGGCCCTGCACAGAGAGGAGCGCCGGCTGCCTGACGCAGCCACGAGCGGATTGCCCGGGGGAGGAGGAGAGGCTGGAAGGCGGCGAGAAGTACACAGCCGCCGGGAGAGGGGTGAAAGAAGTTCTCTCTCACTCTCCCGCTTGCTCTCTCTCTCTCTCTGTTTCAGCCTCATCGCCCAGCAGTCGCCCCTTTCCTCTCCAACTCCGCACCTCCAAGTGGCAGAGCCGCTATCCCAGCCGTGCGCTCTCCGGCTGACCCTCTCAGCCAGAGAGGTTGCTCTATTTTTCCATGTTCTTCCATGTTTTGTGATTGTCCCTGCAACTACCGCAGGGCGAGAGCCGATTTATCTACTTTCCATAACCTTTTTACTTCGGGGAGGAAGGAAAGGGAAGGTTGTGCCTTAACCTTCTTCAGGTCACCAGAGTAAATCCATCAGCTTGAAAAAAACCTCTCCTGAAAGCCTCCACCGAGACCCAGCTAGGAGATCCATCTCCTTTTATACCCACCCAGGCCCCCACCCCACCAAAACCAGCATCACATCGTGCATGGCATCAGTCCTGCCTCCACCAGGCCTCCACTGCCACCTCTCCCTGTAGCCAGCAGAGTTCCTACCCAAGCTGCTGTGAAAGAAGCCAGCAAGTTCTCACTCAAGCAGCAAGAAAAAAAATTAATAATAAAGAAAGGCAGCGATTTGCAGTAACCAGAAACACCCCAGGAAGAGGGAAGGGAGAACAGGGGCTGCACCTTGAATCCATTCTGGTAGGACACACACGACGGGACTTCCCTGACTCTGGGTAAAGCATTAGGAATGACTGCCATGGTCGTGGGTCATGCAAGCTCCAGGTCTGGGGTATGAAGGAAGGACCGTCAGATCTGGGTTTCTGTGCCCACCTGGAACGGATTCAGAGTGTCGCCCCATGCACTACCATATGCCATTTCCAAAAACACCTTCTCCAAGTGAGTATCTCCAACCAATCAAGGAAAAGGGCAAGGGGCAGTGGGGAGAGGAAATGCCAACCAACCACCAAAAGAGAAAGGAGGAAAGGTTTGTCACTTACTTTTCTTGTTTATTTTTGACATCTTTCTTTGGTCTGTGGAGGAAGAAAGAACAAAGGCCTCATTAGAAGGGCGCATACCACATACACATCCAGTATTATTCCCAGTTCCCGCAAGCACAGGGAAGAGGACGTGTACAGCTGCTGCTGCAGGATGCCCATGGCACAGGTTAAGCAGTCCTTCTCAAAGCATTTGCTCTCCTGCTGCACCTCACCAGTGCCACAAGACCCCAGGCTGCAGGCTAGCATTGTCCACCTGCCATATCTAGAGACGGAGGAGCCTCGCCAGCAGAGTTCTTTTCCCAGGCTCAGCCATCCCACTGCAAACCACCTGAGGAGACCGCAGAAGCCTCTGGACAACAGTCCCAACCCAACGGCAGGAAGAAGGAAAGGCTCAGAGTAAGTTTATTGCAAGAGGACCCAGCGCTGCTCCATTCTCACCTGCAGTCACATTTACTGTGCTGTAAGAAGCTCATGTGCGCTATGTGCTGACTCTGATGGGGTTTAATTCTCATGATCTGGAATGAAAGAAACAGAGAGGGTCACTGCCCATTCACTATTTATACTCACAGCTCCAAATCAGCCCGCTGCGCGGCAAAGCACTTGCACCCCAGGTGCTCCTGGGAAGAGCATGGCAGAGTTTGAGCTGGCTTTGAGGCCCCGTTCTCCCAGTCAGAGAAGGCCCTTTGATCACAAGCAAGCGGCAACACCAGGCTCGTGCCAAAGCTCTGTTTGCTCATGCATGCAAGGTGCCAGCACTGGTGGACTGCCTTGGAGACAGGCATGGGAGAGGGCGTTAACACCACAGTAAGATTCTCGCTGAGCCGTCCCTGGGCAATACTAGCAAGACAGTAACGGAGCATTCAGCCTGCTCCCAGAGAGAGGCACGTTTCAGTCTAAAGCAAAGGCCCAAAGCGAAAGCTCCACATCTGACTACTGTTCCCTAAGCCACCACTCCTTCCCGGCTGACACGTCACCTTCTCCGCGAGATGACACACAGAACAAATCTGGTGCTCTGTGCTTAAAACACCCCTGCAGAGCCAGGCTTCGCCCAGCCCCCAGCTCCGTGTGCCTGCAGGGAAGTTATATGGGAAGCCAGGCATGTGATGTTACAGTTTCTCAACCCAGAACCTGGCTGGACCACGAGCTCTAGCATTTGCACCACAGATCTCCTGAAGTGCTTCTGACCCTTCCCAGGCATGCAGGCACGCCAGCCAAAACACATAATTCAGCAAGGAATGGTAAGAAGGAAACTGTCCTTAGTTACAGCGTGCTAGTAGGCTCTGGCCCAGGCTGGAGCATGCAAGTGGAAAAGCAGTACAGGGGAACCATGGAAGGACACCGAGAGGTTCTCTGCCAGAGTTCAAACACAGCCGAGGTCACAAGTGAAAAGCACTGGCTGGTAATCACGCAGTCCTGCACGTCTCTCCTCCATATCAAAAACTGATGGCAATATTTACAGTGCCCTTTCAAGAGGCTGAGGGACAAAAGTAGGTGAGGGAGCTACAGGCTAAGGGTAATGGACACTAGCACCACGGTGGGTGCAAGCTGGAACCGAGGCTGGCAGGCAAGGGCAGTGACAATGCTCTCTAAGCAGAGTCTGTATCTTCCCCGTGTGCCCAGCCTTTGCTATCACGGCCAGTCCCTGTCTCTTCCAAGAAATGAATTCAGCAGCCTCCAAACAAAGGAGGAGGACGCCCAGAGGCAGAAAGGCTTTTCCACTTGACACTGAAGCAGTGTGTTTCTTAGAGACCCTTTCCACCCCTGCTGTGCCAGTGTAGCTAATGACCCAAATCCCCTGCTCTGTTGGTAAAGACTGACCTCGCATGCCCTCCGGGAGAGAGTACTGACAGGCTTTTCCCTACTGCCCTACTCAGCTGCCTTCAGAGCAACAGCTGTGTGGACCAAATGCAGAGTTAAGGTAGAGCAAAGGTCTGGGGAGCGTCTTCTCCGGGGCCTCAGAGATAACAGCATCAGAAATGCTCCTCTGCATTCTCTACGCGTGAAGTGCTCCTTTGCAGAAATGCTCCTCTGCCTGCTCCTAGCTTCTGTATCTCTTGGGGTGGCTGTGACGGGTGACTTGCCTCCTCCACCCAAGCATGCCAGCTCGCAAGTTGGGCCCTCACCTCCATCGTGACGTTGTACACATCCACAGGGACACATTCTAGGCCCTCATCGCCGCAGCAACCCGCACATCTCATCAGAGGCACACAGGATGGCTTGAATATGTACTCCACCTCATCAGGGTACTCCTGGAAAATGTCCACCAGGGTCTCAATTGTCCTGCAGAAACTGCGCTCGTAGACTTCCAGGAATTTGATAACTACAGGGAGGAATGGAGGGAATAAGTTAATGCAAACTTAGCTCAAGAATGTCTAGTGCTTTGCCCCTTAGAACGAGCCAGACAGTTGCAACACATCTACCCTATGCTCTTCACTAACAGTCTTGCAGGCCTATGTCCTTCGTCTCTGCCCTACTCACCCACCCTCTCTCTCCCTCCCACCCACACCCCAAATCAGCAGGGGAAGACAAGGAAATGGCCCTTCCTCCTGCTGCTTCGGGACTGAGACAAGATGGACCGGAGAGCTTCGCTCTTTGGACTGGCCCTCCCTGGCAGCATGATGCATCCCACAGGTGCCTTGTCCCCTTGCTGTTCCCCACACTCTCAGCCATGCTGCCTCTAAGCAAAGGAGCCGTGCCAAAAAGCACCTGAGGCTGCTGCAGATGACCTGCACTCTGGATTAAGGCCCTTCACTTTTACCTTCTGTCAAAAGCAGAGGTTTTAGGAGGCAGGGGCATAAGCCAGAGACAGAAGCATCCTCTCTATAGACCTCAGTGCAGAGACAGCCCTGAGAACGGTGAGACAGCTGTGAACAGTGCATCCATGTGGCTTCGTTTGCCCCGCCAGCTACAGCTTTTGCCCACACACAGCATCCACCTCCAGGAGACCGACAGCACCTGCTACACATCGCAGCCTCCCCGTCTCTGCACCGACCACTCTCCCAGAGCAAGGAAGCCAGCCAGCACCTGGAAGACTCGAAGCGAGCCCACAACACCCCCAGGATTACCCAGACCACACACTTGGCCCCTGAACCACAATAAGGCAATGTGGGAGGGGGAACGGGGTGGATCTGCCATTATCCCCTGCCTTCCCTCTGAATGGAGCAAACGCTAACTGCTTGCGACCTGCGCTGATTTCACAAGCGTTTCTCAATGTTTCCCAGCCTCTTGCCAAAGCTTCGTCTTGCTGCTTGGTCAAGGGTTGGAGAGATTTAAAGAGATGAGAGATAGGGTAGATAAAGTACACACGCACAAAACCCAGCTGCTCACCCACCTCTGCAAACAGCCAGTACCTGGAGCCCTCCAGGCCTCCCAGCTCCACCAGCATGCAGGCAGCAAAGGAAGTTGTCTCAAACAGAGCAGAGGATAAGCGTGTGCACCAAGAGATAGTGCCTGCCCCGTGCTGTTATGCGCTATAATGATCCACCTGTACAGCATGCAGAGTCCTACAGCACCGAGGTTGATAACTCGGAGTGATAAGCACAAACTGCTTGCATCATGGAAAAATGGTCTCTGGTAAGCGTTTCTAAAGCGCCCTGAACTTGTGACAAACTGGCATAAAGGTTACTTTGCCACAAAAATGCAAAAGCTGCAGGGCTTGGAGCTCACAGCCCGCAGTTAATTGTTGAAAGTTAATTCTAGGTCATGCAGAGCTGACAGTGCCACAGTGCTGAGAGCGGGTACAAGAGGGGAGGAGCTCCCATCCAGGGAGTTTGAAGTGTCAGAGAGCGTGAGCAGCTATTAAAAGAGAAAGTGGCTTGTGAAAAGGAAATGTAGCCTGGCAGGCATGGACTGCTTGTTGGTATTCCTAGCCTAAAAGACAGCATGCCTCTGTTCCCTGTCCCTTCCCTTCCTCTTCCCTCCTCCCCCAGCAGCAGCGTGCCTCCTGCCTGTCCTCCGATCTTGTCTGTGCTACCTCCTTCTTCCTGCTCCCCTTCAGAGTGACCTTAGTCCCTGCCTGTGCTCCAACAAGTGGAACAATTTAATATGTGGGAAATTCTGCAGGCACAGTGACAGCCGCTGAACTGCACTGCTGATTATTCACACTGTGCCAGCAGAAAGGATCCGGGAACTCCGGCAATACAAGCACAGCGCTGGGTAAAAGAATGCTTCCAGACCCACTGCAAAGGGAAGGAGGGAGGAAAAGAGGGCGGGAAAGCGATAGTTACCTGTGCAGAGCAGCTGCTGCTCACTGAATCCCTCTGGAGCACATAAAGAGGCAGAAACCGAAACCAGGCAGAAAACTGAAGTGAAACTGATTCGAGTCCACAGTGCTAGATTACACCATGGCCACGGAACAGCACATTTGATTTATTTTGCGGAGCCTTTACTTTTATGGCTGCACCCTGATAACTATACTTGAGATCTGGGAGATCTGACAGGACCAAACGCCTCCCGTTATCAGCACTGGAGTTTTTGCCTTTACTTCAACGTAGGAGGATTTTCCAAAGTCTGAATCAGCCTCGGAAGAGGGAACAGGGACTCTTTATCCGACTGCCAGTCAGAATGTCCTGCCACAAAAGGCGCGTTGCCTCGATGTCACTGGACACAGAGCATTCGCACGGAGGCTGTGCGGCGCTCCACAGCCCATTTGCACAGCCAGTTCCCAAACCGGAGCACATGACTGAGGTACAGTCATCCTCACAACAAAGCCCTGCCCCTGCTACTGTATCTACACTTACTCCTATGTCCTGGGAGTCATATTCCGCACTTTGCCGGGCTGATTCAGTCCCTGCTTCCTTTCCATTGGCTGTGGCAGGGACGGAAGGACGTCTGTCTTTCATGGGGAAACATAGGAAGGTCACTGAAGGACTAACACCGCTTAGCCTGCTCCCTTCCTGCAATTTGGGCCTCAGCCCATGTTAAAAGTTAATCCCGCATTTAACCCACACCCCTACTCTGTAAAACACCTCCACATTTGAGTCAGAGGTTCTTCTTTGTGAATGGAGAGGGAAATAAGGTTAAAACTCAGCCAGGGCCCACACTAGCTCTTTAGGCAGACATGGCCACAGCAGGCAGGATTAAGTCCAAATTTTGAGCAGTCGAGTGGGAACAAGCTAGACTAGAAAAGGAGTAGGTCTGTGATCATTCTGCCTCCCTCCCCGTCAATGGCTTAGCAGCAATACAGACACACTGTTCTCTTAAAAATAAAAGTGCAACCACAAGTGCTGGTGGTTTCATTTATTTATACCAGAAAATCTTTTCTCGTGGAACAAACAAAGAGGGTTTGTCTAACTCCTCTACAACTTCCCGTGCCACAAAACATGTGGAAGGCTCTCTCGAGCACAAAAGGGTAGGGGCTGAAGTTAAAATTACAGGCTCCAACTGGAGTTAAGTCTATCCCAAATAAAAACCTGTTGCAGCTTGACATCTCAGAGCAAGCACAAAATGGCCAGAGACACAAAGTCACCTTACGCACCCACCCCAAAGACCCCAGGAGCATCAGCAGAAGGCACTGCAGGATTGTCCTTGTACAACAGAGGCACATCATCGACTCCTCTTCACCAAGGGGAAACTGAGGTACAGAGAGAGAACCGCCAAGGTCATACAGCAGGACAGAAGCAGAGCCAGGAAGGTAATGCCAAGAGTCCTGACTTCTAGCTCGCAGATGTATTTGCATAACAGAGCCAGGAATAGCATCAAGGCAATAGCACTGGAGTCCCACCGCTCACGTTGCTACACCAACTTCTCCCCTGCTCCCATCAACCTTCCTGTGACAGGGAATTAAATTCTGTTCAACTCTTCCCTCCCCGGGAACGTGGTCAGACACAACAAACGGCACAGACCAGGACCCTAGCGCTCTCCTACCAACAGCAGAGGGACTGGTTACCAAAATAAGCCTCACAGCAGGCTCCATCTTGATCCCTCTGGAGTCACTGAACCTTCTTCTGTTGACTTCAGCAGGAGCAAGGGTCAAGCGCAACACGCGGCAGCCCGCCAGCAAACGGGGAAATTTCGGCCACGCAAAATGGACACCTAGCCCAAACGCTGCCTGCCACAAATCTCTGGCTCCTTGCAGCTGGTCAGAGCAGTACAGTTACAAGAAATTGAAGTAAGAGTGCAACGTAAAAAGCCAATCTGGGCCCACACTGCTAGAGCCCTCTGCTGACCTCCCGCTGGAATAACGCTGGAGGTCACAGCCCATGGGGGGACCCTGCGAGACCTCCGACAGAGCCAGTCACTCCAGTGAGGGGCTTGCTCTGCTGCCAAGGTAATGGGGAAAACACGGTCAGAACAGAAGCTGATTGATGATCACCTCGGCCTGAAGGCCCCCAAGTCCACAGCCCCCACTTGTGAGCGGAGGACTGCGGATGGGAAGCCCACCTGCTGCAAGGCACGGGGCTCCACCGGGCAGGGGGCTGGCAGGAGGCACCCCTGACCAGCTTGGTGGCTGACTGCCCGCCTGGCCTGCTCACACAAACCCACAGGGCCGAGGACATGGCCACAGCCTGGCCTTTGGGCAGCACAGAATCACTGCGGCTGCACAGCCACCACCTCGTTTCGCAAAACCATTAAGGCTGGAGAAGACCTCCAAGATCACCTGGTCCCATCCCTACTACGCTGCCAGCATCAGATCAAGCAGAACCCATATGGCATCCAGCCCTTGAACCCTTTACCCTTGCTCACAGCGGAGTAAAAGGGTGCTTTTTGCAAGCCTGGCTCTGCACACAGCAATAACCCGAGCTGGGGGACGAGGCTGGAAGTCCCCCTGCATTGCCACCCCTCTGTCCCCAGAGCCACTGCTGGCGGTGCCGGGGCTGCGGGGCACGGCTCCGGCCTTTGTTCGGGGATCAGCCCAGGCCGCCCGGGCACCAGCGGCGCCTCCGGGGAGGAGGCAGGCGGCTGAGATGACAAATCCCTTCCTACGGCACTGTGGCGAATTCCTAGGAGGCTGCTCGCAGCCACTCAGCTCTTTGTGTGCGCGCATAAATATATATATAAATATATATATATATATAAATGAGCGTGTGTGTGTGCACCAGCGCACGCACGCAGTTCTCCCCGGAGTTATGGGAAGCGCGCAGCAGGCTGGGCCGGCCCCGCTGCACGTCCCGGCCCCGCCGCACGTCCCGATCCCTATCCCAATCCCGATCCCAGTCCCAATCCCGATCCCAATCCTGATCCCAATCCCGACCCCGACCCCGGCGGGGCTAATGGCGGCGGCCGCAGCCCCCCGCTCCCACTGCGGCTCCCCGGGAGGTGGCGGTGTTGGCCGCTCCCGGGGCCCCGGCTGCCTTCCCCCGAGCCCCCCGGGGAAGCCACCCGGCTCTTACCTTCGTTGGGTTTCCGCTCCCCATCCCCCAGGGCAGGAGCAGCCTTGGACAACTGCAAAGACAAGAGAAAAGCGGTCACCACGCGGAGCCCCCCACGCCGGGCTGGGCACAGAGCCCTTTTGTTCCCCATCCCGCTCCCCATCCTCGGCCCCGCAGGGAGAACGGGGCCGGGGAAGGGAAAAGGGAGAGGAAAGCGGGCAGGGGAAGGGGCCCGAGGGCTTGGAAGGAGCCCCCCCCGAGGGGTTTGCAGCGGCTGGGGGCAAAAAGCATTGAGCAGACGAGGGCACGGAGAGGAAAACAAGGCGGGTGACCTTCTCCCGCTGACCCGCGCTAAGCCGTGGGGCTTGGCAAGCCGTGGGCCCGGTGCCACCTCCAGAGCAGCGCCAGGCCTGCCTTTTCTCCTTCAGGCCTCCCCTTCCCCTCCATAAAGGTGAATCTGGCCCAGGAGGAGCGGGGAGAAGGGCTGTCAGGCGCCAAAGGGCATCGCGCCCCGCTCAATGTCACCGATGTCTGTCACCGAGTGGCGGTGGCCACAGAGGTGTCGCTATCTGGCCCGCTGTCAGGGCGGCTAACTGCTGCGATCCCCCCCCGTGTCCCTCTGCGCTGGCACTGTCACTTAACGGGCCCGTCCCCAGCCCCTGCGCTGCTTCCCCGGGACAAAAAGAGGCCTCGAGCTCTGCATTCGCGCCTGCTGTCCTCTTGGGACAAGGGGCATTTCCAAACCGCTGACGCAGGTGGGAGCAGCAATAGGGAACCCACCCCCAGACTGGGATGGAGCGGTATTACACCGTTTCACTGAGGAAGTCTTTTTTTAATTCCAGGTGAAACAAAAACTCCACTCTTCCTGCTCTGCGTGAGGGTTTTAGCTCTGACGTAACTTTCCAGCCAAGTCAGGTTTCCCCCTGCTGTTCTGTTCTGAACCAAAACCAAAAAAAAAAAAAAAAAAAAAAAGCTTGGGTTTCTTCACTTCTGCAAGGTATGTTGCCACCTTCGTGACGCCATCCACCCCGGAACCTGCTGCCTTTCAGCAGAGGTGCAAAAAGAGAGCGGCAATGCAAACACGCAGAGCACTGTTTCATCAGCAACATGCTGTATTTGGGCTTAGGAAAAGGCCCTCTGATCGCACAGCTGGAGACGGGACTGAATTGAGCAGGCAAAGTCCACCTCGAGCTCACAACGGGAATCTGCCACCTATAGTCTTCTAGCAGCCCTGTGCACAGGGCAGCACCACCTTCCGAGCGGCCTGAAGTGTCAGCTTTTCAAAGGAGGAGGAAAGAGAGCCAGTGAAGCCCCTCTCCCAGCCATTCCTTTGTGTCTGTGCACAGTTCCCTTTGTCTAAGGTCCCCCTGACCGAACTCCTTGCTTCTCATTTCAACCGACGTCCTTCTGTACCTGGGAATAACGCAGCAGCCCAGACCTGAGCCACCCCACGCGTGGATCTGTTATGTCCCTGGGGAGGAAAGCCTGTGTGCCTAACCTCAGCGCCGTGCTAACAGCTTAAAAAGCAGGTTCCTGGGAACAATTTTGTTCCTGAAGTGTGAAGGTCACTGCAACAGCACACACAAAATGGAGGCAGCAGAGGTTGCAGCGGCCTTCCAAAGACGCACAGGGCCCAAAGATCTACGGGTCTAAAGAAAACCGCATCAAGGGCAGAAAAGCCTCCATTCATGTCATAGCACAGGAAGAAGATCACGAGCCAGGCCGATCTATCCAAGTCACAACGCTCCCAAGACCTTTCGCAGAGGGATTTTCGGTTCGCACACCAAGTGACCGTGGTGGACTAAGCGAAATTAGCTCTGAGCCACCTTGAGGGTCCTTCTGCCCGTTCCCAGGGTGAGGCGGCCCAGCCTGCTGCCAAGCCCCCTGCCTCCGTGCTCGGGCGCACACAAACACGCACACGTGGTGCATGGGTGTTGGGAAGCAGGCGTGAGCCGCACACTTTCACTGCTCACCTGCGCGTGGCCAGCACCTCTCCCTGCCCAATGCACCGCCGCGGGAGCCAGAGCACCCTCCCAGCTCTCACCTAGACCTAGACCTGCAATTCTACCCGTAGGGTGGGAAATGGGATCGGTACGGAGCCTGCCAGGAGCATGAGGTGGACGAGGTTGCTGTTCCCCCCCCCGGCAGAGCTCTGCAGCGCTCGAACGGGAGCTCTCAGCAGTCACCTAAAAGGTTTCCCAGAACTATCAGTAACACGCTGTCTGCCCGCTATACCAAGAAACCTCTCTGCCCTTTTGGCAGTGCCTTTCACCTGTGGCTAATGCCCTGCGAGCCCGTTCGCTCAAACAACAGAGCAGGCAGGGGGTTCTGCCTCACTTGAGACCAGGCTGCTACATATCATAAAGGGCGATGGGAAGCCAAAAGCCTTCCAAGGGACAAGCAGGCCCAGCGTGCCCTTCGGTGGGAGCCTGAAGGTCACGCTCTCCTCTGCTGTCTTTCGGAATTACCCAACAGCTCCGTAACACAATTTGTTTCCGATAGCTTTTCAGCATTTCACAGAGGTGTGGAAGCAAGCCCCGGGCTCGAGAGCAGGGTAAATGCCCCCCAGAGAATGGGGCTGAGCAGGGGGAAGCTCCTTTTTGGGCCCTTTGCAGGTCACAGTGAATGCATGTCCTGAAGTGGGGTAAAACCCTCCCGAGCAAATAAACCTGCCTCACACCGTCTGTATCTGCACCTTCCCCGTCCCCCTTCTCCTCCAAGTGCCATTAGGAAGCAAGTTCCTCTCTGAAGGGAGAGAAAAGGTTAATCAAGTCATTCCTCTCCAGCCATCACCCCCCTCACCACCACCACCAGGACTCTTTCTCTCCCTTCCCCTCCCCCTAATCTGTGCAGCCTCATTAAAAGAGCTTTGTAACTGTTTAGGACTGGAACAAACAATCCAGCCACTTTGAGAGGGGCTCTGGGACAGGAGTTAAGGCACTTTTCGTCTTAGGCGCTGGAAATTCTTCTCAGCGGTTTCGACTTAAGCGGCGGGGGGACCCCGCTGCACTCCTTCCCCATTGTACCTACGGACGGAGATCAGTAATCCCGCGAGCTGCCAGCACGGTGCAGGCACCTCGGACACGGAGCAGGACGGACAAGAGACCCGATTCGGGGCCGCCCGGGAATCGGAGAGCCCCTCCGAGACCCCAGCACGGGCTCCCCTCTCCCCTGCTCCCGAAGGAGCCCTCCTCCTCCTCCCAGCGTTTCCTCAGGCCCACAGCGGGTCCGGGGAAGGTGACGGGGACCCATGTGGGGTCCTGGCTGCTGGGGGGGCTCGGGAGGCAGGCTGCGGGGGCTCCCAGCGGGGCCTGGCGCAGAGGCACGCCGAAGGCAGCGCGGCTGGTGGGTGTGTGATCATTAGCAGTCTGGTCACAGGCTCGCTCTCCCTCCCTCCGTGTCTGATCGCTGCCTGTTCCCTGTGGCAATCCAGCTGGTAATAGCCAGGTCCCTCCACGGCGCGGGGTGGGAAGGGATGAGCTCCCAGACCCCCACCAGCACGGACCCGCCACCATGCCGCCACTGAGACCCCCGGACAAAGGAAGAAGGGGAAGGAGCTGCCTTCCCCTATTCTCTAGGAAACCGGGGAGTGGAAGGGGACAAAAACACAACCTCCAGCACCCTGCGGGGCTACACGCCCGCTGGCCAGCAGCTGGGAGGGTGGCACTGCCAAACCACCTCTCCCTCCCTCTCCTGCACGGCAGGGCTGGTGCCACAGGCACAGGCAGACACCTGTGGCATCAGCGCCACCCAGCCCGGGCCGGGACACAATTCCCCGCTGTCCCAGCCTTGCTGCAGGAGCAACCACACCAGCTCCCTCAGTAAGGAGCCATCCCCCTGCTGCCTTCCCCGGGGGAGCACCGTGATTCCTGCGTCCCTCCTCCCTCGCCTTCAGGAAAGCAGCCTGACACGTGCTGGCCCCTGCCTTCCCAGCTCAGCCTCTTGCCAGGGCTTTTCTTTAATTCTCTCCAGCGCGCCTGGCTAGCTAGATAGGTTTTATTCAGCACGACAGTCTGATTAACGCTGCAGATAAATATTATCATCAAAGCACAAAACCCCTAGCCCCAGCGTGAAGAGCCACGCTCTCTGCCGTGCCCACCGCCATCGTCAAGCTGCCTACGCGAGATCTGCTGGCATTTCCAACGCTCCCATCACCGTGGTGCCCAGGCGACCAACGGACAAATAAGGACAGAACTGAAGGACAGACCTCACCGTCTGTCCGTCTGAGCACTTATATGGCCCGCATCACCCGGCTGGCTGCACATCTCGCGATCTCTCGTGCAATTAGCCCCGCAACACTTCCCACCACCCCACATTTCCCACGCCACCCCGGAATTTTTTTTTCCCTGCTCCTTTTTTGCTCCCCCCCAACCATTACCCTCTGTCTTTTCTCAGCAGCACCATCCTCCTGCCTGGGAGGAAAGGCAGCGTTGAGGCTTTCACGCGACTCCCGAGGACAGGCAGACCTGGACCCTACCTGATCCACAGCTTCATCTCCGGGGAAGAGGAAGGGGAGGGGAGAAGGAGCAAGGGGAGGGTTGAAGGGTATTATCACTAGACACAGAGTTGTCTAACCTACAGCCAGGGAACAGACGCTGCTCTGCAAGTTTCCTGAGGAGCTGGGAGGCAAAGAAGCCCTGTTTTAGGTGACGGTGGAAAAACTCTTGGAGAGCGGAAAGAATCGTCCCACGAGCCAAATCTGGCAGGCAGGCTGCACGGAGCTGCTCCGTGACACGCTCTAATGAGAGCTCAGCCCCGGTTCCCATCGAGCACAGCCTAACGTGCGGCTGTCACTGGAGAAAGTGGAGATATAACAGGCTAGAAACAAAGCGTGCAGTGCCTGCATGACTTCGGTTACAGCTGAAATGGCTCCTAATTGGGGAGTTACCTTCCAGCATCGGTGCTGAACAAACAATGTGAATAACTGATTAGTTTGCAAGCGACGTTTATGTTCACCACTGTGGGAGATGGTCTGGCCCGGACGCTCGCCGAGAGCTGGGGAGGAATGGCAGGGGAGAACTAGCTCCTCATAGCCCTTAAAACATAATCCACGCTGCCTAGCATACAGTCACTTTCACGTGGGCACTCTGTCTAAACCCCTTAATATCTCTTGGCAACACAGCCCTCTTGACTCTTTTGAAAACACATTTATAGGACAGGTTTGCACAGAAAGCTGCCTTTCTTTTTCTCTCTCCTTTTTTTTTTTTTTTTTTTTTAAGGAGAGAAAGACAAGGAGGAAGAGTCGGTTTCTAATCGCTCAGGAATGACAATGAGGCAAAAGTAAAAGTGACCGAGGAAGGAGAGAAGGGAAAAAACGAGGGGTTTTGTAATCTCGGTGCAGGAGATATGCATTTTGGAAAAAAAAAAAAAAAAAAATCAATCTGGAAGAAATTCAGGATCCATTTTGTCCTCTTTGATCTCTATTTGTTTTTCCAGCTAGGTATTTTGAACTCCGCACGGCAGCGCGAACCCGAGCCGGGACCCAAGGCAAATACCGCCGAAACACCCTTTTGCAATGTCAGGAGAGCCGAGGCCGGGAGGAGAGAGGCTGATGCAAGAAGCCAGCGCGCTGCCTCCCCTCCTTTTTCCCTTCCTTTCCCCTTCCCTCCCCTGCCCCGCGCAGCGCCGCGCAGCGCCCCGGCCCCGCGGAGCCCCACGGCGGGGGCGTGCAATGCGCGCACATGTGCGCGGCCCCTCCGCGCCTCGCCCCCTGCCTTCCCCAAGCTGCACACACGCCGGGC
Source organism: Netta rufina (assembly GCF_964035555.1). Classification (NCBI taxonomy): domain Eukaryota; kingdom Metazoa; phylum Chordata; class Aves; order Anseriformes; family Anatidae; genus Netta; species Netta rufina. The sequence goes on along the minus strand of NC_140125.1, from coordinate 34,827,399 downwards.
GAGCAGGTGGGAGCCGAGGGAAGGGGAAATTGTAAAAAAAAATTATAAAATATGTATTTTTTTTAAATTTTTTTTTCCCGCCCCCTCCCCGCGCCAGCCCGTTCCCCGCCGCGCTCGGGGGGCACAAAAGCCCCGTCCCGCTCTGCTCACCTCCGCGCTCTGCAGATAGAGCAGCGCCGCCAGCCCCCAGTGGATCCAAGTGAGCAGAAAGTTCATGGTTGCCGGCGCACGCCGCGGAGGAACGGGGCCCGCCGCGCTCCGCCTCGCCTCCGCCGCCGCCCCGCCGCCCCGCCGCGCTCTCGCCTCCTCCGTGCCCTCCTGCGGTGCCGCCGGCCGGGCGCTGCGAGGGTCTCCGGGGGCAAAGGGGTTCCTCTTCGGGGTGTCCGCCTTCACCCCTCCATACGGCGGCCCCCGCTGCTGCTGCTGCTGCTGCTGCTGCCGGTGGGCGCTCCGCAGGGCCGAGCGCTGGCTCCGCGGCCGCCCCGCCGCCGCCGCCCGGCCCCCGCCGCCGGGCAATCCGAGCTCCACAGCGGCCACCGGGGCAAGGAGAGGCACCCGCGCCGCGCTCGCTCTGGGCTTCGCGCACTCACTCACGCCGAAGTTTGCGGGGAAAAGTTTCAATGCATCTCTTTTCCTGCGCGCACTCCCACCCCCCCCCACCTCGCCTCTTCTTCTTCTTCGCGGCGGCGGCTGCTGCCTCCCCCCGCCGGGGGGGATGGATGGAAGGGGCTGAGCCCGCCGCCGCTCGGCCGTCCACCGCTTTAAAAAATCAGAAGGGGGTGGAAAAAAAAAAAAAAAAAAGAAAAAAAAAAATCCAAACTGGCTGGAGAGGGAGGCAACCGGGGCGGAGAAGAGGGGGAAAAAAGGGGGGAGGGAGGGGGCTTTGAAGGAAAGGGAGAAAAAAAAATAAAAAAATCCAAAGTCTAGGGAAAAAAAAAAAAAAAATCAATTAAACGGGAGGATAAAGCAAGGCGGCGAGCCAAGCGCAGGTCCCGGTGGCCGGGGAGGGTTTCGGTGCTCCCGCGGCGCGCTGTCCCCCGCCGGCTCGGCAGCAGCGGCGGCTCCGCGCAGCGCCCGCTCCCCGCGCAGCGCAGCGCAGCGCCCGCCCCACCGCCCGCTCGCCGGCGCTCTGCAACTGCTCGGCGCGGCCGCGGGGAGAGACGCTCCGCCGAAGTCCCACCCTCTCCGCCGATTCCCCTCCCTCCTTCTCCTCCCCTCGCGTCCTTGCGGCTCTGGGCTAAAAGGCCACGGGGGTAAAAGGGGGTGCGCGGCGCGCCCCCCCCCCCCCCCCCCGCCCTCCTTCTCTTCTCCTCTCCAGCTCGCCCCACTCGGGATCGTGCCCCACACCCCGACCCCCAGGCGTGGTTCCCACCATGCGCGCCCACCTTTTTCCCACCCACCCCACCCCAGCCCCACGGGTGCGCTTGCTGCCCCGCCGAGCGATGCGTGAGTTCGGGTCAAAATTCACCTTCTGCCGTCCACCCGTGGGAATCGCTCCAAAGTCCAGCCGAGCCCTTTGGGGGGAGGGGGCAGCAGGGGACAAATTGCCATCCCGGCCGCCGCCCGGCCCCCCAAGCCCTTTGCTTTGCAGCTGCGGTGATTTCTTGGCACCTAGGTGTCAAAGGGGAGGGGGCGCATCCTCGGTTGGGTTTGATTTCTCTTTATCCAGCTCCAGCCCCCCTAGGTCGCGGGGCCTGCCCACACCAGCCTTCGCCTGAGGAAGGGCATTATACTGGAGATCTTGCCAGGCAGACCCCATCCCGCTTTCTGGGAAGGTATTTGTAGGGCAAAAAGATGTCTCCGTCTCCCTGGGGTTACCACAGGCATTCCCCGACCAAGCTCCTTCGCTCGTGTCACCCGCGAAATTTCCTCATATGGGATATAGCAGCAACACGCGCGTGTCGACATAGATCAGTCTCCCTCCTGCTGCCATCCCCCGTGGACCTTTGGTGGTGGACGGGGTGGAAGTCCAGGCCGGCAGCTTCCTGGGGCTCGCCACAGGCTGGAGGAAGGGGAAGGGGAAGAAGACACCAAAGAAAGAAAAGGCCATATCATCGTTAGAAAGCAGGTATTCCAGCACTGTGCCACAGACTCCCACTGATACAGGCAAAGCGTTGGCTCTATAGAGGCACCTGCTGGCTGAGGGGAACACACGAAACATAAAAATAAAACCGAATAAAAATCTCTGCTCTCGGCACATCTTAGACCCGTTCCTCCCTTTGTTTTCAACCGGTTTGTGTCACCCCTTCGTGCGGTACTGGGGGAAGTCGCCGGGGTCCCGCAGATCCCGAGGAAGGCTGACAGGAGGCTGGCAGCTCTGTCTGAGCGAGGAGCCACCCCAGCTCCCACCCAGCCCCTCGGCTGCAGGGCCGCAACCTGCACCCCTGGGTGAGGGGAGAAACCCAGCCCAGCCAAAACCCTGGGGAAGGATATAATCTCTGTCCCCTCAGGGATCACATTTCTTCAGAGGAATGGTGGGTGTTGTTCAAACATTGCAAAAGAATCCTTTTTTTTTTTTCTTTTGCTCTCTCTCTCTTTTTTTCTTTTTAACTAATTGTTGCAAAGAGTTTCTGAAGAAACAATTATCCATCCAAAATATCTGGAGTTTCCCGTATTCAGAACACAACTGCCAAAAACATCCTCCCAGAGATAGGGAGGCTTCCCCCTTGGGGCAAGTGAGGGGATGTTTCACCGACTGACAGCAAAGCCAGGCTGGAGGTCCTGGAGGTAGGAGCTGCTTCCGACTGTCACAGCTCACAGCGAGCAGCTCCCTCCTCACTCCAGGCCTCTGCTCTTCAGACCAGCAGAGAGCAGATAATTCACTTTTTTTCCCGTATTTGGTAGAAGGGGCCTTTTTTTTTTTCCCTAGGGGCCTTTTTCCCTTCCCGCTAGGTGAACTTTTTATGAATGAACGTAGCTCTGCTGCAAATACCTTGCAGTTTTCACACTCCTCTGGAAGGATGAAATCCCCGAGGCTGGTGCATTTTGGAAAGTCCCCCAGAGAAACCCAACAGAAAAGATTAAACCTGCCAGTGGAGAGGGGGAGCCTTGCCCCCACCGAGCTACAATGTACTGTAAATAATGTACAGAACCCAGCTTCTAAAATTACCGCTACAGGATTGCTCAGCTCGTCTTACGTTTCGTCTGGATCCTGTGATCTTCCCACCTGCCAACATCCTGCTACCAGGAGCGCGGCGCGTGTGAAGTTTGTGCAAGCGGTCATGTACTTGCACGAATTCTGGCACAAGCGGGGACACTCATGTGCCTCCCGTGTTAGAGTTACACCGTAATAAATACGGGGACGGGAGATGCTGACATTGCTACAGGATCCGCACTGCTCGCGCTACGTACCGCTCACCAAAAAAAGCAGATCGATGCGTGTCGTGGCTACGCCGCTTCATTAGCCTTGGTGTCTTCCTCACGTCCACGGCTCCCGAGACAGAAAGGAAGACGGAATCAGGGGGCAGGATTTTAAATATGGAACGCCTAAAAGCACGAGCTCCATGTTTAGGCACTGCAGCGAGTAGGACGCGTGATCTGCACAGAGGCTGAGTGACGACTGCTTTGGAGCCGTGAGGCGCGGAGAACTTGGAAGAACCTGACCATAATTTAGGACTTCGTCTTCCAGACTGAATTCAGGGGCAGCTTTGGCACCGACTTCAAAGGGCACGGGATCAAGCCCGTATTTAGGGGCTCAAAATACAAAATTAGGAGCCTAAATTTAGGCATCCATTTTTTAATACCTTGCCCCGGGCTAGTAATAGCCTGCATCTCATCCCTCTATTCGACCTGAAAAGGGAGGAATGTCAGTAACTCTTCACCGGCTCACCTCAAGGAACCTGTGGCTGAACAGGGGAAAACCCAAGAATCACATTCCCTGCACATCGTTTATTTTTCTCCCCTCTCTCAGGTCCCCGAAATAACAGCCAGAGCAGTGTTAGTAGAGGAGCTCAGGCCCACTTTGAAATTGGAACAGGAAATGTGAGAAACGCAGGCGTTAAAAAACAAATGAAACAAAACAATTTTTTCTTAGAATTCCATCTCGTGGGCAAGTCTGGGGGGAATCTGGATTTGGATAATCTAAATTAGGAGAGAAGTCAGGAAAACAAAGAGTAATTTTGAACATCGCGGTGCCAGAGCTATTTCTTAACACGCAGCTCACTCGGTGATTTCAAGCACAGTCCCTCAGCGCTGAGCCTGGAGAACAGCGCGAGGAAGCGCAGTGTCTCGATGGGGCCGCCTGGCAGGCGTGGAAAAAAAGGCCAGGATGGAGTGGGGCGTAGAGAGAAGCAGGCAGGAGAGCAAACCCCAAAAGTCCTGGGGTATTTCAGGTGCTTTGTTCCCCGCAAGAAATCACAGCGATGCAAACCCAGGCTATGGCCACGGCGGCGGCGGAACGGTCACAAGGTAGCAGATCACTTAACCCCACGATCCACGATATTGTGATGATTTTTGCATCGTTTCCACGGACAGGAAAGGGAGCAGCTGTAGGTATAACAAAAGGTGGCTCCTCGGAGATGCTTTGCCAACGCTCCCTCTGCTGTGGTATAAATAGAATACATGCAGCGGGCACGGGCAGAGCGCGAGGCTTGCGCTTGCAAGCATTAGAGATGCCCATGCACCACCCACTGGCAGTTTCACTTGCCTCTGTCACTCAGGAGTTTGTCCAGAAAGCTTCAGCTCCTGAAAAGACAAAAACACTCAAGGGGCAGCAGCATCCCTCAGATCATCCCCCCGGCTTGATTCTGGACGCCAGGTGCTTCTCCCGCGGTCTATAATTGCAGCAGGTTGCGAGGAGTTGCTCCCCTTTCCTCACTCTCCAGCTGATCTCCATCACTGGATCTTCATCTAACCCTTTTGCAGCAAGCAGCAGAGGCAGTGACAAGTGGAGGAAACAGGACAGGTTGTCAGCTATCAGCAGGATTGTTTTAATATCTACGGAGAGATCAAGGGGCTGAAACAGCTTTTTTCCTGCCCGAACTACACGTCATGTCAGCCTAAGGGTGCAGACATCCTGACCCCGACTTATGTGTCCCCAGCTAATAGGGCCGGTAGGAATATGCACACGGTTACTGTGATAGTACTTCACCTTACACTTACCTCACAGTCCCAGGAGAAACATCCGATGGGGCAGCCTTACATATTAAATCATTTCCTGGAGGGGAGAATTCATTTGGGTTCATTTATTATCATTTGTCCCGGAGCTCTTACTTTGCACTCTCAGCGTTGGGAGCGGGTGTTTCTCATGGATAGGGGTCAAAGAACCAAAGGCTGTTTTCAGAAAAGCTCCTCTGCTGTTTTAGGTTGGTCATTTGATGTTTGTCCCAGGTGCTGGACACAGGTTGCTTGGTGAAGAAGGCGTGATTCGGACTCAGACTTCCACATTTTGGTAACTATTAAGGAAAAATAAAACTAAACTCAAGCGTGCCCATCACTCCCCACAAATCAAGAGGCCGTTAATGATATTGACTTGAGCAATAAATAAACCAATACAACAATCAAATCAGAATCACACCAGTGATGCATCAAATGGGTGATGGAGTGACACGTAAGATGGACAATCAGCACGTGCAGTCCTCTGCAAGAACATCTAAATGGGTCTCCAGTCCAGAGAAACCCTCAAAATGTCTATTCTACGTGCCACGAGTCACAAAGTGCCTCCCAGTACCTCATACCACTCTTCAGAGCCATACCAAAAGCCAAACACCACAAATGTGATGTGCCACAAAAAGAGAGAAGAGCACGAGGTTCTCCCCAAAGGCCGGCAGCAGCAGGCTGTGGTTTGCACCCGTGCCCCACACGACTGTCAGAAGTTGTCAGTGCTCCACATCAAAGAGGAAGATAGCAAACCCCGACCAGTGGTATCTACATGATCGTGGAGAAACTCCCTCCTGCCCACAGATGTGACAGTCAGATTAAATCCTGAGGCCAGAGGAACAGGAGCGTGGATATGCCTTGTGATAAATCACACCCTTGCTCAGGCCCCTCACAAGTGCTCCCCTCAAAGGAAGAAGCAAGAGAAGAAACCCGGGAACCTCCTTTTTTCTTCAGAGACCCAAGTACCCCATCCAACAACAGGGGGGGGGGTTGGGGGTTATTTCTTCCTTAGGGTGAAAAGCTGAGGAAATCTACCAGCCAGCTGTCTGGGGTTCCCCATCCCAGGGTAGCAGAGGGGCGTGAGATGTATGTGCACCAAAGCAACGCCCGTGCCTCCTCCCCAGTAATTAGGGCCCGAGGTAGGGAACCTCCCCGTCCCCAGACGCCACTTCCCCACGGATGACTGAAGACCTCCTTGCACCATGTCCTCCTCCCACCCCGTTCCCACAAGTCACTCGTGACCATCCCACACTCACCTCCGTGACTGCCCGAGCCTTTCAAGAACTCCTGCCCGCTCCACCACGCAGGTTATAAAACCCAACCGAAGGAAGTTGCAATCAATCAGATCTATAACTGGATGCCAGTTAAATATTTCCATATTGAAACTAGATTATTATCTGACGTGTAAACCACAAACCATAGATACAATTGTAAAGCTTCCATCTCAGAGCTCTATTAATGTCTGGCTCACCACTCCGAAAAAAATGCAATTTATTTATTTTTTTTAAATAACAGACTTCAACAAATTGTTTTGGATAAATGGCAATTTGGTAACTCTTTTGAATCAGAGTTTACACAAGATAGTATTTCAGTTTCATCGGACCTTAAGCAGAACATATTGAATACAGTTCGGTGAGCAATTTCCTGAGAGCATACCGGGTTGCTCAAAGCAGGGGAGTTTTCTTAAATTCCTTCTGTGTCTGGACCTTACAGATGCCCACACACCTTGGTGGCTGTCTGCCCAGAGCCACACCTTCACACCCAAAAGCATCTGGGCACTCCTCCAGCTAGAAAAAGATCAAAACAAGGGCAAAGAGACTACTAGGAGGTTCCTGAGTTCTCCAGCTCTCACTCTCTTGGGGGATTGCTTCTCAGCTCTGGATCTGAAATGCAGCCCATGCAGCATTTCTCGATAATTTAAGAGACAGCCTTCCTCATCCTCAGCCAAGATCATCAGCCTCCTCCTTGCAAAGAATAATTTCCAAAATTCCTTTTTCCTCTCCAAATTTCGAAACAAAGTTCTTAGGGCAAATCTTGGAGGCAGGAACTTTGGTCCAAACAGCCTCAACTCAAGACAACACTTCGCTAGTGTCAGTTCTGGGAAAACCTCTTTTACACCAGCAGGACAAAACATAGTCAGAGCTTAAGATGCCTGAGATGCCAGAAATGCTCTCTTTCTTACAAAAATGATATTCATAAATAAAACTTGTGAAGAAGGTTGGCAAAATCCAAACTGGGTAATAGGTTTTGTGATGTCACCAATTCACAGAAAGGTCAACACTAAAAGCCCAGAAGATTTAAAACAAAAACTGTAGGGACAGCTATTCACACAACTGTCGTCCATCAACAAAATTAAAGTTCAAACATATGATCGGTTTCATCATTTCCAGCTTATTTTCTGTTCATCCAAAAAGAAATGTTTTTTCTGGAACTAAACTATAGGTCAAAGAGCTTAGCTTCTGACATCTATAGTTTGATGGAGTGAAGTTACTTTTCAATTGTCTGTATTCCGATTTACATTATTTTTCCTTCTAAGGGGCCATATTAGCATGGTGGACTGAGGAAGGGATATGAGTTTGCAAATTTCCAGTGAATTTAACATGTTATGTTTGTTCTGGAAGGAAAAAAAAATATGCAGTGCGGCTTTATCTCATCCCCTTCCTGGACATTTCAGGACTGCTATGTTGTGAGTGTGCTAACATCTTATCCCCTAGCATCTTATCTGTCTGCATTATGTCACAGGGCAGCACAGGACCATCAGGGCAGTGATCCAGACCTGCACAGGGCAGTGCTTTCTTCTTGTTACGATGTGAGGCAAAGGAAAAGGCACAGTCCTTGCTCCAAACATGCTTCCTAGTCCTTGCTAGGAAGTACCTAGCAGCTTGTTTTCTTGGAAAGTGAGCTATAAAACAACTCTTACAGCAATGCATTTATACCTGGACAGCTCAAGTCTTGAGCCAGAAGCTTTGTAAATATAAGAGAAGGGAAGCAGGCTAAGTTAGTGCCACTATTTTATTGTATTGTATTGTATTGTATTGGAGGGGGGGGAGAGATGTCTTTTACATCTCCGATTTGCAAGGCACAGTGCTGGGCCCCAGGACATACCTGACATCAGGACAAGATGACCATCATCTGAGACAACATCCTGAGTACACGACACTGGATGGGGACTGGGCTTTCCAGCAAAACAGCTTTTGCTTCACTCAACATCAGCTCAGTTAGGTGAAATAATGTGAGCTGAATCCCATTTTCAAAGAAAATGATTGCACAACCCAATGCTATCTGTGAAAACAAACAATTAAGCAAACGAAACCAGGCATCAAACTCTAAGAGTGCTTCATGCAAGACCATGTCCACCTAGCTAACCTGGCTCTGGAGACCAGCAGTCCCTTCTCTGACACTTCTGCTCACTCCCAACATTGCACACCGACCCATTTCACTGCATTTCACTCAGGGAGTTACCTTTGATCCTTTGTGGCTTTGGCGTACTCAGCGGAAGGACCTTGCGATGGCAAATGGCTCCAGCTGCAGAGCTCTACTGAAGCAGCATTTGTGTCTGTGATCTAGCTGGCCTTGTCTGTTCAAAAGGAAGGTGGCTTTGAAGTCTTTGAAAGGAAAAGGGTGACAGCAAAACCTTAGTTGTGAGGTACTTTGATTCTTTCGGCGATGAACACCTCCCCTGTGTGTGTACCCATGTTTCTGTCCTGACCAGGATGGAGGAGAGGTTTGGGCACTCGAGGCTGGGCACAGGATGTGTGGTGAGGAGATGGAGGTGCTGGTGGCGGGTCTGTAGCCCTCCACCCAAAGGACCATGCCTGGAGGGTCTCACGAGAAGAGGACAACCAGTCAGGACACAACGTAACCTGTGCCACAGCAGAGACACTGGGAAGCCCACGCGCTACCACCTTGGAGAATGACGTGGTTGCCCAGGGAGTTGTCTCTTTTAATAATTTTCATCCTTGACCAGGTGCAGGCCATGTGCGGGCTGGCCTCACTGCTGGACGGCATCCTATGGCACACAGAGCTGAGGCCGGTGGCCGGTGCCTCGTGCCAGGTTTCGGTCGGAAACGCTTGCCTTTCATTTTGCCCTGGACTGGGCAGAGGGAATGGAGGAGCCGCATCAGCCAGTGCCGATTTCATCTAGTCAAAAGTTTGGCGTACTCGGATGAGTCAAGGCTCGTTAAGTAGCTGCTGAAGTGTCCTGAGCTGGCTGCGTTGTTCTCCAACGATGTGCACGCAATTTAGGAAGTGGCTGTCGGCTGCCTGTTCTCCCAGGTCTGTGTCTCACCAGGATCATGCTGACGTTTCCCTCCTGTATCCCACCTGCTGCCGGGGGAGCGAAGGTCTCTGAAGGTCTCTCTCCCCTCACCAGGAGCGTTAACCCATGGTGGATGTGGCCCAGTTAGAAGAAACCAGACAAGAATCAGGACACGGCCATGGGGAGGTCTCTGCTCACTGCTGGGCAGCAGTTAGCCAAAGGCACCCAGGTGCCCAGCCAGCACAGCACCTCTGCACCATCCCCCAGGAGATGGCCTGAGCTCTGTCATTGCTGACACCTCAGGGACAGTCACCTGATGGCAAACAGGCAAAAATTATCCAGGGCAGTATCCATTTGCTGGCTACTCCTGTTCCAAAGGCACTGAAGTATGTCCGACTCGAAAGCACTGCAGCATTAAGAGCAAAACAGCCCGCTGCGAGCCAGGAGAACTGTGGGTAGTGCATATATTGCATAGAGCAGCTCAGACAATGCTTACACCAGCATGGGAGGTGATCCTACAACAGCCACCGCACATCTGCAGGCAAAGCTGAGGCAGAGTGGCGTAGGAGGGGTCACAGTGGACATCCCAAAACACCTTCCTTTGGTAGAAACTCATTCCCTATTGGTATTCTGAGCCAGAGAAAGACTACTAGCTACAGAACTAGAAACAAGTTATTGATTAGAGCCAAACTAGTGTGACTTATGGGCAAACAGAATAAAGTCCAAGCTACTAATGTACAAACACGGAGTTTTAAAAGGGCCAGTTTCTGGAGCTGAAAACAATTCAGCTTTGGGCTAGATCAGCTGGGAGATAAATGCAAATAAAAGAAGTGGAACAGTTGGGAAACTAAATATTTTATTGGTGCTGAAATATAACAACTGAGGAAAAAGTTTGGTAAGAGGGAAAATAAAGCAGATGCAAAAATTAAATACATAGATGTGCTCTGTATGGATTTGTGTATACGTAGATATGAGGAAGAGGGAAGCCGACAACAATAGCTAATGCTAATTTAATTGATTTCTACTGTAGAAAATTGATAGGACGACAGGAAGACATTTGTGGACAGTAGGTTTAAAGGCAATAAGATGTCTTTTTGAAGCAGAGTCAAAACAAAGGATATCATAAAGCAATTCTGGTCCATTTCTACACAGAAATAGTGGCAAAATAAATATTCAGCAATGATTCAGAGAATGTAGATGAAGCCAATGAATATGATCAGTCAAGACTTTGAACAGAGACAACGTATATTTCCTTCTCAACTGGAATCTTAGGAAACTTTAAAAAAATTAACAGAAGTATAAGAAGCCCGAAGGCAGCAATTTAGATTCAAGAGACAAAAAGGAAAGGAAGAAAAAAAAATAAAGCCAACTTTTCAAAGCATTAAAACGTTAAAAGAGCTGGCAGGAAAGACTGTGAGTGACTTTGATAAGTTTTGGGAAACAGGTTTCATAGGTCTAGAAGCAAAGTGGCATTGTGCCAGTATGAAAATGAGCAACCACAGGAGCTTGTGTGGCAGTGCAGCAAGATACCCAGAGAGTTGGTGGAGCCTTCAGTCAGTCCCAGGCTCATCAGCATTCAGCCCTACAGAGCCAAGCTGACCTGATCTAGCATTGGTGATGGTCCTGCTCCAGTTCTCCAGTGTCCTTTCCAATCATTTCTATGACTGCAAACATGATGTGGGTAAGTGTATGGCTGCAGGGCGGCATAACCAAATGGACTGAAGCAAGAATTAATAAGAATGAATTAAAGGGGATAGTACAATTCACATCAGTGAGCCTAGATACGTAGAAAATGGATCTAATTAGAATAATGATAGCTTTTTTTCAGTGAGGTTACAAGTTTGCATGACAGAGGTTACCAGGGTTGATGTAATTTACTTGGACTTCTTCAGGGTATTTTAGTTCATGGCACAGGATGATATAAAATAAGCGTGGATCTTATTAACTGGATTAAACACTGGCTAACTAGTGCATCTCAGGACATGACACTGTAAGCTAGGAGTTACCATTTGGCAGGTGGTGTTTTTGGTGCAGCCCCTTCAAATCGAACTCAGAAAGACACACAAAATGCTTCCCATTGAAGCCTGAAGATGGCACAAAGATGGAACTACAAAGTAATGAAGAGGATATGTCTTCAGTGCAGAACAGCATGGATTACCTGGGCTCTTGCAACCAATATGCATTTTACTGCAGAAATGTGTGAATCACAGCTGTGGAACAGAACAGGAGACCTCCCGACAGAAGAGGATTTCTACCAAAGCAAGCCTGAAATCCGGAGAGGACTTGGAGGTCATGGATATATGTGCCAGTGTGAAATATAGTGTCAAGGGTAATAAGATCCCGGGCTGTACAAACAGGAAATATGAAACAGGAAAAGGGAGGTTGCATTATCCCAGCCTTTCACACCGAGACAACTGCTTTGGGGATCACTGCGTGCAGACCTGGCGCTGTGAGCTGGGCAGGGAGGAGCCGGGAGGGTGCTGAGAAGAGCCAGAGGATGACTGCAGTGCTGGAAAAGATGCCATGCTTCAGAGCTGCCAGGATGCAGCCTGCTCGTTGGATGGAAGAGAAGGTCACGGGTGATTTGGCCATCATTTGGTCACTGGGGAAAACTGCAAGAAGCCCTGGTGAGTTTCTTGACAGCCAAGTATCTTTCAGTCACTTATTTTTTTTCTTCTTCTTCTAGAAAAGAGCTTTAATGTTTCTTCTTAATTCAATCAGAGATGAACTCAGGAAGGTCCTTTGACAGGTGTTACACAGATCAGATGAGATGGTCACAGTAGTCCCTTCTGCCCTATGTTTCTGATTCTGTGCTCTTGTAAAAAATGGGTAAGCAGTTTTGCAGCTCCCTCTGACTTGAATCAGAAGCAAAATTTTGGGTAGCTAAAGACAACTTTGGGGCTGGCAAGGTAACTCCTGAGGTAAACTGCTCGCCAAGGTCAAACCCCAGGACTGTGGGGGAGTGGGGAAGGGATGCAGAGCGGACTCCCACCACCAGCATGCAGACCCTTGGACCACGTTTGGTCACTTGTTGGTTTTTCCCCTAGCAGCAAAGCCACGACATTTTCGTGCTGCCCACACTCCCCCCTGCTGGTCACACTGGCGCTCGGCCCTTGCTACAGCTTGGCCCAATTCTGACTTAGTTTTCTGACTGCTTTGAATTCTGGAGGTGAGATGTAGACAAAGGTCACGATGGCATCCGCTCACCTGCCTGGAGGTATGCAGGATTAAAACATCCCTCCCCAGCGTGCTTCAACAGGGCATGACTTTCAGCCTGGATGAGGGGAGCAATGAGGAATGCCTCTTTATTTGGCTGATGCTAGCAGGAAAATAAAGGCTGGATAATCACCGTCATCCAAGCCAAGGAGGCCTCTGCCTGCAAAGGCCACTGTAGGAAAGACTCAACAGCATCAAAGGGCTACGGAGAGCCATTGGGCAGGCGTGTGAACAGGAATGTCATTAACTCGCTTGAATGTTACCTCACGCTTTGCATGACTCATGGCGGGGAAGTAGAAGCTCGATCCCATTACCTGTGCACTCTGACTGCGCGGTCGTAACCCCGGCAGAAATAGATTGCTAATAAATAACTTATTAGCATTGTTGTTGTTGTTGTTATTAGTAAGAAGCCAGTTACTGGAGTGCTAACTCAAAGGAACGGCCTCTGTCCCCTGACCCCTCCTGCCAGCCACCCTCTGGGGAGAGGCGTTTGCTGCTGAAGATAGGGTTTAAGGAGAAAAATGAGTGAAGATTTCCGTTTCTGAGATAGCTGGTAATAATTAACATGCAGCTAATGGAGGAGCATGTTAGTTGGGCTTTCCAGGGAATGCGTTCTAGCTGCGAGAAGATAGAAAAATTCCAGAGTGAAATGCAACTGGCCTTGCACCTCATATTTCTTGTGCTCCCCAGTTCCCATTAGGCCATTAGGAGGCCTGACCCTGTGCATGCTGAAGCTACTCTGAGCATTTTCTTTGTGTGTAGAGGACTTTAGGGCAAGTCTGCTAAACCCTGAAGAAGAAAACCTGGATTCTACTTCAGCTGCAGAGAGCTGGAAACTCAGAGAGAACCTAAGAGAGCCAAAGACTCAAAAAACTTGTAGGATGCCTCTATCTCTCTGGCAATATCTGCCTGCCAAAATAACCTTGTCAATTCCTGCTGAAGCTCCCCCCAACCCCAGCCCACCCTTTCAGAAGAAGATGGTTCATCGGGACAAGTACAGCCCAGGCTTTCTATCCAGAAGATCTCCAGTATATCTATCAATACAACAGACCAGCATGTGGTCTGGTCTGTGGACTGCACACCACCACCATCACACTCGGAATAAAGCAAGAAGGGTGCACAGACCTGGCCGTAACAGGGACAGCACAGCCCCATGGTGATAAGTTAAATTTTTAGTGTATCTCTGGCCTATCTGGTAAGGAATCCAGCACTGATTTCCTCTGGGGCAGGACAACTTGCACACTGTTAGCCCATACACAACCAGTTTTCAAGCAAGGAAGGGAAGAGTAACTTCTCCCAACAACTGGGATTAGACATATTTATATACAAAGAGTAAAAAACACCATCAGTTTGTGCTATCATTGTTTACTATTGCATATGCAGCAGAAATAGCTCAAGATAGTGTAAGAAAAATAGTTGAAGTCGTACAAACATATAGATTCTGGGGTATTTATGGGACAAGATAGCACAGTGAGGAAGGACAGATAAGGTGGTATAGGAAGAGAAGAAAGTGAGAAACTTTGTGCAGGGTATTTGAGAGATTGAGGAAGATACGAATTTGAGTGAGAGTTTTAAACATCAGAAGATCTCCAAAGAACAGTTGTGGTTTTCCTCTCATAAACACAGAAACAACATAAACAGCAGAGAACAACACGCTGAAATCTTAACTCATATTAATAGCATTAAAAAAAAGAAAGTCTCACTCCACGCACTTTCTTGCAGCTCTGCACAGGCAAAGACTCACATGGGAAAGGGGAGTGAAGGACCTTTAGTAATCACAAAACCCAATCTCCTGTGATTACCATCCAACCTTTAAACAGAAAGTCTTCACAATTTGCCAACCGTAACCATAATTCCATTGTCTTTGCTCCCCGGTCCCTCGGCTCACAGTTACAAGCACACTCATGCAGAACGCCAGGTTATAATTCTGATAGCTGGTGGAGACAAAGAGAAAGTCCATCAGGGAAAGATAAATATTGTTCTATAAAGATCACCAACCAAATCTACTCAAATTCCAGAAGATAAGAATCGTTAATAATTTCCTGCTCAAAGTGGTCAGCCCTGGCCTCTCCTGCAACCTCTTGTTCCCATGAAGATAACATTTTTGAATAATAATTTTTTTTAAATTACCCCAAACCAAAGCAGTTTTCCCCTGAGTAAAACTCCTGCCCATAATTTGCAAATGTTGGCTTTAGGCCACCACACTTCTTTCTTCTCCAACGGGTTGTATGGTGCATTTAGAGAAATGCAGCTCTGTCGGAATTGCTCAAGCCCTTTATTTTAAGCAAAACACAGTTTCTACCCGTCTCCAAAAGATGTGAGTGTTCCAGTAACCGAAAGCTACCTGTTCATTTTACCAGATTGCAAACTCTTTCAGCTTTCCCTGGACAACAAAGTAACCATAAGTAAATTTTGAAGTAAATTTTGTATTTTAAGGGCTGATGACATGCTTTGATTGCAGCTGTGCAGAATCACTCTCTGGAATTGTTATCTACCAGTGGACTCCAACGCACTCAGAATTTCTCACACACTCCAATAGCTGGATTCAAGTTTACAGCCCTGTTTTTATTTTCAAGTATTTGCAGAACCATTTTGGTTTGGTGATACATTCCCTTCAGCTAGAGAAAATATTTTGCAGGAGCTGCTCTCTGGCTCTTCTAGCTCTGAAACATCCCCACCGTTCACTGCTTCAGCAGCTGCAGAAGTGATTTGCCTCATGAGAAGAACTGTGAACCGTCTGCATCCCAGGATAGGGAACACAGGACCAACCATTACTACAACAGCTCCATGTCAAGTTTTGCAAAATATCTGTAGCCACGAACAATCCTCACAGCAGAGCTGAGCTCCCTGTGCCTGCCTGGGTCTGCTTACTCCTGGAACCCACCCAGGGCTTTTCCCTCTGTGCTAGCCCCACAGGAGCCATCCATGAGACAGAAAGCCGATTCTGCTCACCAGAAATGTAGCATTTTGATTATTGCCATGCACCAGGAAGAACCACTCTTGGAGCCAGATACAAGGCTGGGCTCACACAGTGGGCATTGGGGGTCAGGAAGTTATCACTTTATTTGTAAACATGAGAAAACTTCATCTGGAGTCAATAAAAACACGGAGTCCCATGGGGCCTTTTTCTGAGTCAAGCAATAAATACAAAGATCTCATCCTCACAGCGAAGGGAAATTGGCAAAGAACAGCGGCATAATCATATGGTACGTCGTATATCTGCGGGCCCTTTGATCCCAGGATATTTACAAATATTAATGAGTCATGCTTCTCAAGCACCTTTTTGGAAGGTATCATTAGATCGTTTTCCAGATGGGGAAACCCAAGGGAGAGAGAAGTGATCCTTCCATAGCCACACAGAGCGTCTGTGACACAGCCAAAAGCAGAAACCAGATATTCTTGCTTCCAGTCCTTTGTTTTTAATTATAGCAACATTCTTCCTCTCGTGTTTTAGGTTGTATTTTATGGCAAGTCATATATGAATACACACCTATGCATGACATTTCTTTCTGGTTTGCCTTCCACCAGTAACACTAATACTTTACCCCTTACACTAAATGAATTTTAACTGACCTTTTATAGCAGAAAACTCAATAATAAACATATACCACAGTCACACAGATAGTGCTCCTCATAAAAAATAGTAATTGTCTTTATGAGCAAGCAAAACGATATTGGAAATTTAAAAGCAGATGCGTCTTTAATGTTTGAGAGGGAAAATTTAACAGAGTTCATATGTGGGTATACACATGAGCAAATGCAAAATAATGCTCTGCTGTGCTGTCTTGGTCAAGTTCAGTAACTTTCACACTATATCTTAAAGGCTCAAACTTACCAAGACAGAATTTATTATCTGTTGGTTTGATGGAGAAGTAGAAAAGAAAGAAAAGAAAAAAATGTCAAGTACTCTCAAATATGTGAAAAAGCAGCTATCTATCAGCTTCTTTGTTCCGGGGGATCTGATAAAAGAAGCAGCGTCCTTTAGTGACACACTGCCTAGCCCTGCTTTTTGCTCCTGGTGTGGATAAGCAAGGACAGTTGTCAATGGACAATCTAACCCACAGAGGCTCTGCTTTCCTCTAGAACACCACAGCTCGCTCGCTCTTTCTTTCTTTCTTTCTTTCTTTCTTTCTTTCTTTCTTTCTTTCTTTCTTTCTTTCTTTCTTTCTTTCTTTCTTTTTCTCTCTTTTTCTCTTTTTCTCTTTTTCTCTTTTTCTCTTTTCTTTTCTTTCTCTCTTTCTTTCTCTTTCCCTCTTTCTCTCTCTCCTTCTTTCTTTTCTCTTTCTCTCTTTCTCTCTTTCTCTCTCCCTTTCTCTCTTTCTTTCTTTCCAGCCAGAACACTGTCATAGAGTTTAGGCCAAAGTGATAACTACATTTACATACAGGGCCAGTACTTATTAGGTGATTTCTGCAAGCCGTATCAAACATTCAGATCCTTCTGTCTCCTCCCTGTGAAATCTAAAAAACATCTTCCCATCAAATCCATAGATAAGGGGGTGAGCTGGGCCTCCACACAGATTCTGTTCCTAACCAGCCCAGGAGAAGTGTGGGAATTTGATCCCTTTATCACTTTCTCCTTGGCTTTTTCTTTGGCCTCACTCTTCTCTGCTCTCATCTTTGATTTAGCTGATTGTTCTTTTGAGAGAACAAAGCAATTGCTCTGGATTTTACCAGGGGACGTTTTGCTGGTGGGATAAACCTGTCCAGATGTTGGCATTTACATCAGAGCTAGACGTCTAGACTTACTCTAACAGTCAGTGGATAGAAACAGGCAATCTGGGGCATGGGTAATCGCATTTTAACGTAGATGTTGAAAAAGCTCAGATGAACTAAGTCCTGGAAGCGCATATCTCTCCATTGGCTATAAAGATTGCCTGGAGCGTAAGCTCAAACATAAACATCAAAAGTTAGGTGAGATGAAAGTGTGTGGTCCTCAAAGCACCTAATACAAAAGCACTTCAATACTCACCAGGCTTTGGGTCTTTTGCAGTGCATCAAGTAATATCCATGCTTGTGTTTTCTATGATGATCAAATAGTAATAGAAAATCAGGGAGAGGATTTTCTGTGAAGGAATCACAGCCATACGCTCCTTGTCTGTGAGTGGTATCTGCTCACATGCCTGAAGACAGCTAGGCTTAAACCTCAGCCCTGAGCCCCAACAACTTTAGTTCAAGTATTTCTGTTGCCATCGGTGGAGTCAGATTGCCCCGTGTTAGTAAGGGGAAGAATGACTTCACAGAATACTCCATCTGTGGGAAGTGCTGCTTATCTCATGTTACCAAGCAATGTCCATATGATGCAGCCTTCCATAATGCTTGCTCATGTTTCCCCAAAGTAAAAGAAGGCAAAATACTTCCTCCTCATCTCTAAATTTACACCACGAAGGTGTATCTACTCAGTTGACTTCATCAGCACAGTTTGCAGCTTGTCAGCAGTGAGACCTCATCTTGTCCACGTCGTGACAGGAGGACACATTCAGACCTCCTCCAAATCCTGTAAAGAGTAGGCATTGCAACTGCTTCCCCCACTGATGATGCAGCCAGAGAGAGTCTAGCAACCTTAGGTAGCAGGCTTTTAACCAAGTAATGACAAAGTACTCTCCTCTTTAGCTGCCAGAGCAATTGCAATGCCAGTATCATGACTGGAGAAAGAAAAGCTTTGCCACCCTCCTCCCCATACCAACCATCTCTTCATGTTCTTCACACTAGAAGACAGCAGACAACTTCCTTTCCTTGATATCAGGGCTGGCTGTCATTTTATCCATATTCCTCTTCAAATTTAGCTACATTTACACAACATCAGGATCTCAACAAGTTCATTAAAGACACAGCTATCACTCCATAACTGAAAAGCCTGGTGAGGACTCTACTTCTCCAAAAGCAAATTTTCCAAAGATGTCTGAGCAAAGAGGGAGTTTTTTGTGAGGTCACTCTAAGCTATCTTCCTAATCATTTCAAATCGTCAGTAAGATTTTGCACTCTGCATGATCTGCTACTCTCTGCTCTTCCACAATTCAATGCAGCTTTAATTTTGTTTGGATCAAAGACCTAGAGGAGTCCAAAAAGCTATCCACAATGGCTAGTTGTCCTTGTTTTCAGACAGTCTAAGGGTAATTTCCAAGTGCTCCCCCTTTGCATTATGCGCTAAGATTGTTTTTCTCAGTTTTTCTCGTTCTCTAGGAATGCTTATTGGCAGAAGAGTCTTTGTTTCTTAGAAGTTCATCAGCTCTCACCATCTGTTTCTCCCATGATGTCACCGTTCTCACTTTTGCCTCATCATTACTTCCACAGCAATCAATCAGAATTGGATGCCTCAACTGTCTGACCTCTAGGAGGAAAGGATATGAAGTTAAAAAAAATAAAAATTAAAAAAAGGATTATGAGAATCAAAACCAGGGAAAAATAACTGTTCGAAGTGTCTGATTGCCTCTAAATGTAATTCTTCTAAATTTCTGTTTTAAAGAGTATTTTCAAGTTGGCTTCCAATGAAAAACTCTTTGAATTTATAGATTTTAAAAGGTAAATGTTTAATAATGTTTTCATGGCATTTTTAAAGAGTGATTTCTCTCCATTTTCACACTCAGCCTCGTATAACCTGAATACCAAGAGACAGTGTGAGAAGTATAGACAGTTCTTACATTGTAAAAAAAAAAAGAGAATAGCACATAGGCATTCTAAGTTGAAGGATTCATTTATTTTTCTTAATACTGGTGCCTAACAAACATAGGAAAAATATATCCCTGTTAACAATCACTGCTTTGTAAATTTAGATATAAGACATCTGTTGGTTCTGAAAAATACATACATCAAAATCAAGGAGGACCCAAATGCAAGAACTTTGTTGTTTCTAGCAGGGAAACAAGCAAACCATCCCCTCTTCCCATTTTTCTTTCTTGTCCTGATCACGCAATGTCAACAAACAAAGAAGGCCATAAACCGGGTTGTATTTTGCCTTGGCAGGGCACCTGTAGCATATGCTTGCTCTTACATAAAACAGAGCTTTTTAGCTGTTTTTTATTGCTCTCTCCGGTATCAAGGTGCCCACAACATTCCAGCCAGGAGCTCTCAGCTGCTTCTGGGGTTGTAACGATGCCAGAAATACCACTGCAGAGGAAGGCTTTCTCTCCATAGACCAGGAATAATATTTTCCACAGATCTCCAGCTTGCACAGGTTAATGTGACCACAGGCTTCTTCCTCAGCCCCCTGTAGGGTCTATCATGATGAAAGTGTTTGAAAGTGCTTTCTTTGTACGCTAAACTTCCTGGAGCCAACGGGAGGGCTCAGTATGGCGTTTTGCAATCTGAGCATCCATCTAAGGGGCCGTGTTCCTCGCAAAGTCCCAGCGCTGCGTATGCTGCATATCTGCGCTAGCAATTACTGCAAAGGGGTGCAGCTGAGCCTGATCTCAACACAGCTGAAGCATGAGCGCTGCCAAGAACAGAGTGTGTTCAGCTCTGTTTTAAAAACTATGGTTCGTCTTCAGTTGCAGGAGCGCTCCTTGTTCTCATTACCTCTCCTGAGTGCCAGAGTCCGTGAGGTAAGGGAGAGAGCCCGCTCCTATCTTGCCTACAATGAAAACTACTTGTTTCAATGTGGAACTCCATTTAACTAGAAATTATCCCCTCCAGATGTTTGTCTCTCCTCACTGGAGGATCTGGTACATCCCAAAGCTAAGCATTTTCTCATTCACCTTATGTAAATATACATATATCCATAGGCATTCATCCAATAATATCCTGGAGTAACATTTCCTCTGTACTTGGTAATGAACACAATTTTCACCATATCCCCAGTTTCATCTTCAGCTTGTTTCATGGGTCTTTTATTTCATCCTTTCACCTCCCCAGGAGGAGATTCCCTTTCTCTGCATCTCATGCTTGGAAATAGAGTAGAAAAAGTACAAGATTTTTAGCTGGATCATGTGTCTGTCTCTAGTAGCATACCTGCGAAGAGGTTGTTCTGAACAGACCTCTGTAGATGATTCTCTTTTTTTCAAAGTAAGAGGGAGGCTGTGATGGGGAATCAATTTTTGTGCTTGGTGTTCACCTAGTATCAGCCAGGCAGAAGTAACAACGGGACCCTGGGAATGGGTTCATCCCAGAAAGTGGAGTGATCAGATGACCACTGTAAACACACAGGACGAGAGGATGGCTGCGTTACTGCATAGACAGCCTCTCCCAGGGGTCCAATGTTCCCCTTGTACAGTTTCAAGCAAGATGCCCATCAGTGCTCAGGGATCAGCGTAACTGATCCCTTTCAGTAGTTATGGATGAACACACCACTTCTGAAGGCTGAATCAAAGAGGGGTCCAGTAATCTCCAGTTGCATCATCTGCTTCCACTAACGCATGATCAGACTCTTCCCCTCCACTTCCCTCGCCCTTAGTTTCAGCAGCCCTTCCCCTTTCCTCCTCAGTCGCTCTCCACATCTCAGTTTGCCCTGCAGTATTCTCCCTCCATCTCCCGCCGTTCACCCTCATGTTGCACGCGTGAATAGCAGTGGGTGGAGCAGCTGCTGAAATCGTGCTGGATCCACAGTATGGGCAGTGGGGTCTGCATGCACTTAAGCAAAAATCCTAGAGCCAAGCTAAGGCGTCAGGATTTTGCTCAGTAGATCTGTAGCTGAGAAAATGAACCCCTGGCACCGAACAAGATAAGCAGGGGGTGTTGAAAGTAGGCTGTGTGCCGAGAACTCCCCTTGCTAATCCCTGCCTCTGGCTTTGAGGGTGACCTAGAGGGGGACTGCTAATTTGCCTCTAGATGATGAGACAGCTTCAGGAGGAGGGCCAAGGGTGACCTTCAGCTTCTCATTTCTTCACTTCACCTCGCCTCACAGTGACCACTTTGCTCACCGCCACACCGGCCCAAGTCTCTGCTTCATCAAAAGAAACCGGAGTTCAGTGTCTATTCTGGGAAATACAGATGGGAGTGAAGGGAAGGAGGGGAGAGACCCGTTTCCATGGTTTCAAGCTCTTTCTTTCCCGACATTGCTTCCCTCCTCTTCAGCAGTTAATTTCTTGGGTTTCAGGGCTCAGGCCTGGCCCTGCCTCCTCCCCAAGGTTTCCTGCACCACGGCAAGCACTTTCACACCTCGGCAAGTCCTTTGCTGAGAGAACAAGGCAGGGGAGCGAGCAGTCTGCTTTGCCGCGTGTCACACCCTGGCTTTTGTGGAGTTTTCAGGTTGCTCTGCCCTACCGCTGCTTCTCCTTCTCCTCAAGCAGCCCCTCACGCAGATGAGGCCTAGCCGCACATCGCCCCCTCTGCCCCAAACAATGGGGGATGTCATACCCCCGGGATACGCCACAGCCCTCCTCTCTCCTGCTGCTTTCCCCAGGGCAGGAGGCTCTTTGCAGCCCCCCTGTTTCCCTTGACCCCACTAAAAGGACACCCCAGCAACCCCATTTTGTCAAGGGGAGCAGCCCACGGATCTAACTCCTTTAGAGGTTGCATTGAAATAGGTCCTGCTGGTGGCATGTGGGGTGTCCCCCAGCAGGAGCTGACCATGCCCCGTGCCGTGCCCTCCACTCCTGCCAGCCCACGGCAAAGCCTCTTGGCTCTCTCCTCCCAGGCCCTCCTTGGTCTTTGCCCCCCAGATCCCTTTCTGAGCAGATCCTCCCCACAGACCAGAGGCAGACGTCCCCCCAGGAGACTCTGTAAAGGAAAAGAGCCAGCTCAGAGAGATCTTTTGTACTGCCCTGAGCCCAGGCTGATTTTTCCTGGGAACACCTCCCGCTTGCTTTTTCTGTGAAGGAATGAATGTAGCAAAGCTTAGAGTTGGGCTCATGGCTACAAGTCCAAACACAAGAAAAGGGAAAGCAGGACTGAAAAGCTAGCTACCCTATCATTAAAATATGAAAAGGATTAAGCTTATCTTCTCCTTAGGAAATAGAGGAGAAGTGGGAAGTAGCAGTGTAAGGGGCCTACAGTCGAACAAGCTTTGTTTGCAGGATAAGTGGCTTTTATTCCTGGTGAGGAGAGCTAAGCCATGTTTACAAATAATGCTGACGGTCCAGCCCTGACTGTGCTCCAAAAATGCACCATCCCTACTCCTGGATTGCCTCAGCATTGTGTCCCCAGAGGCAGGGAGAAGCAATAAATTAGAGCTGCTATCCAAAACATGACACAACTTTTGAGCAATATTTTCTTGTGCCTTGTGGTACGTAGAGGGCTGCTGTCCCCACCATCCCACTGGCAATTGCTCTGGTAACAAAAATATTATTGTCTGCACTGTGATGGACAATAAAGACCCCTCGGGCTCATTGTTTTAGAGTCGGGATTTAGCCCAAGTATCCTCACCACGCCTCTGCCTCTAAATGCTGTGATTCAGTGACTTGGCTGTGGGCTGGAGAGTCGCTCCCTCCCATCTGCTGCAAGGCTCGGCCCCGTAGGTGGGACGGAGGTGATGTGAGGGCCTCGGGCTGGCCTGCAGGACCAGGGCGAGTTACATCCCTCTGTCAGACAGTGCTTCAGAGCCCTGTGGGAGGAGAGCAGTCAAGAGGTAGCCAGCGTGCCTCCTTCGCTCTCCTGCCCAGCCCGAGGCTCCTCTGCTGTGGGCTCCTTCATCCCACAGCCAAAAGTTCCCAGGTCCTCTGTCTTGTGAACCCTAGAGGGTACTAGAGAGCAATATTCAGCCTCCTGAGAAGCAGACTACTTGCCTGTGGTCCCGGTGGTGCCTTTCATGAAACTAGGAGGCAACCCTGTATATTGTGGAGGAGCCTTGGAGACACCAGGGCCTGAGCATCTCCCTCAGTCACCATCAATCTCCGAAGAAACCCTAGTAGGGACTGCTCAGCACAGGCAACATCATGAAATGCCTTGCAAAGGATGTACTTCCCCCCCAGGTACTCACAAAAGGGGGCCAACACATGCAGGGTCAGCAACACCCCAACTTTAATGGCCAGGATTCCCTTCGTTATCTCCTCCTCTGCTTTACAGGTAATGCAAGACATGTTGCTGTGGTGGTGTGGGCCGTAGGAGACTCGAGGGGACTAGGCAACCTGTACCACATTACTCCAGCCCTCTGAGCTGTGAATCCATACACGCCGGCATGGAGGAAAGCATGCAGTGTGAGCGCATACACTGCCCTGCCTGGAATCGTAATGCAGAATGGGATCATCCCGAACCCATCCCATCTAGGCACTCATCCAAATTTTAAATGTTCTGCGAGTTCAGACACAAGAGAAACATTTCTGCCCTTTCTGCTTTGCCCTGTGATGAGAGCAGAAGAGCAGCAGAGACTGGGTGGGAAGAAAGTCGAGAGGACCCCGCCAAATGATGTCCTAGAAAATAATGACCAGTCTTGGTGACTTGTTTCTCCCCCCTGGACCACACAGAGTCCTGACGCCAAAAAAGCTCTTCTGCTTTCGGAGAGAGGAACACCTCTGATTCCTCCTGACAAGCCAGGGTGCCAGATGTTGGCAGTGCTGTAGAGCATGCTGGCTGTTTGCCAGTCTCTTGAGGTTGGCATGTTAATTACACCTAAACGTATAGAAGATTTGAATCAGATATAACTGCTCACAGTTATAACTTTCTATTTGGACAGCAAAAGCACTCAGAAGTTCACAAACCACGGAGTAAAACAAAAATACACTTTCATAGCAGTAGAGAAACAGCCTGAAGAACATCCTAAAAACCAGAAGAGTTAAAAAAGTGTGTCCTAATCTCTTGGCCCATTTTAACTTGGTAGAACTGATACACATGCCATATCACCCAGCTAAGCCTCTCCTGGAGTCTTTTTTTTTGGAGATGACTTCTTACAGGTGAGATTTTCTTGTTCACAACCTCTCTCCCAGCCTTGCAGAGCCATATTTCAGTGATCCCTGAAGTTGTTTCCAGGGGTCAGAGACAGGCAGTAGCACAGTATTAGGAAGTGGAGAGGGGTCTCATCTGATACGTCTTCATACTACACCTTCATCCCTTCCAGGCCTGAGCTTCACCTTTCCATCAGCTGCAGACCTTAATATCCTCTTCTTGCCCATGGCCTGCACAGCTCAAACCTCTTCTGGCTGGTCTCCCTCTGCAGCTATGGGTTGTTCCATATTCCATGCTAACAGCAAATTCGATCCTGACATCACTTTCACCAACAGCCTGTTTGACAGACAGAAATGAAGGAAAGCATGTGGTGGGGACAGTTAATTGAAAAAAAAAAAAAAAATTGCTTGTGGCGTAGCTGATTAAAAAGCTTTTAGAAAGAGCTTGGAACAAATTTTTCTTCAAGAAGGAAAGACAGGCCTCCCGATCAAAGCCAGGAGATATCTCCCTTCTGTGACCTAAACTAATGATACAGATGTTCTAGATAGCCTAATTCATCACTGTTTTCACCGCTTAGATGAATTAGATAAGTAGGATGTCCACAAATACGTCCAGAAACTGTTTCAAATAACAGCCAACCCAAGCTCTCCTATGGTTCTGCGTGTCTGTCAGCCAACAGGCACTTACAATGATGCACGGTGGGGTCCTTTGCAAAACTTCATTGCCCTCTGAAAACTCTAACAAAGGGTTCAGTCTTGAGCTGGAAATGGATCTGCAAACAAGGTGAATGCTTTGCATCCCTGAGCAGTTCTGAACAGTTCAGCAAAGCAGTCTTGAAGTTACCTGCGCCCTTCAGCATAGCTGTTGCTGTCATTTCACTATTGCCTTAGAGTTTGAAGGAAAACAAGAGACGTCATCCTGCAGAAGCCACTTCTGAAAAAGCCGCAATGTTTTCTGTCATCTTGCAAGCAAGAACAGAACTAAACAATTCATTGTCTATACAGGAAAACTAAAGTGCCTATGGGGAAAAAAAATCATAACACACTTTGCCATTTTCAGGCTCTGCAATCTTTCAGCGTTAGAAATGTGAAAGTGTACTAACTTCCAAAGCAAAAATAAATAAATAAATAAAAATAAATAAAAATTACCAAACATCTGGGAAGCTCCAGATAATTATTGACCATGTTGTTTATCAAAAAAATAAATAAAACAAAAAAGTGTGGTAGCCACGATCAGCCCTCTGCTATCACACAGACCGTACTATACAAGCAACCACTGAAAATGTACTGGTTCTCACATATGTTTGCCTAAAGGACTGTGTTCCTGCTTGTAGCCACCTGGATGAATTTTGTTTGCATCCACACCACTTGAGGGAAGCCCGGCCAGGAAGAGATCTGAACCCTGGCAAACTCCCTGCGCCCTGCTCCACTCAGCCATCCCCACCCGCAGCTGCAGAGCAGTTGCAGGCCAGCACATGCGTGGCCATATGCAGAACACCCCGGAGTCGATGAAACCACATCACGGGCATGAGGAAAACCAGGTGGACACCAGACAAGATTGGTTGCAAGTGCAGGCTCAGGCCCAGGCACAAATTCAGGGGATACATCCCTGATGAAACCACAGAAGAGGCAGCAGCTATTCTGACAGCAGCAATCAGAGCCCAAGTTTCCAGCAGGCTTTTAAAAGTGTCAGACCTCCTGCACTGGCCCAGAGATGAAGGCACATTCAGAAGCTATTTATTGCACTTCAGGTTCTGTTTTCACTCCATAAAGAAAATAAATGTTTTGGCCATGAACACAGTCAGTTGTTTGGCTTTTGCTAAGCATACGCAGGGAAACTTCCTAGTAACATCTTGCACTGTCATCAAATACCATGAATTTGTTCCTTTCCACTGAGCTAGGCTCAGGCTTGAATTCTCAATTCATAGACTTTGAACTTGACTCAGGGTAACATTGTTTTATCTGAGGTTCACAGCCTCTTGAGGCCATAGAGGGCCAGCCAGAACATCTAGTCTGACCTCCAGCTGCCCCTAGGCCACAGACTTCAGCAGTTCCAGAGCAATACTTGGTTTCAGCAAATCTCTGTGAGCAGTGCCAGGAGAATCCACAAGATTTTTGTTTTTCAGCAAAGAAGAAGCCCAGGTATTAATTGTCTGGGTTTTGTTGTTGTTTGCTTGTTCTTTTTGGTTTTGTTTTCTGAGAGAGGGAGCCACACAAAGACAGAAGTATGGTAAAATCTCCATCACTCTTACATCCCATCCAGGTGAGGACAGACCAGACCACATCCATCTGTTATTCTGGGTCTCAATACCAAGCTCATGATGAGGCCTCTCAAACCATGTCTGGTGCACAGTCACTGGAGCACTTCCCTGCCTCTCGTCCCCACTATCTCCACACCATCCTTCCCCACTGATGAATTGAGGAGCACAAATGATACCCACAAAAAAACATTATTTCTGAAAGACAGTTATCCACTGATAATAAAAAAAGGCTGAGCTCTCTGTGTAACTGCAACCAAGAAACTCTGTTGTAAAAACTGAGCTCATTCATAAAGAGAGACAAAAGGGGAAGCTGTGTGCAAGGAACAATTCACAGAGCACTGCTCAGTCAGCTCTGGCCCTTGAGACCCTCTGCAGACCCTTGCTCTGATACCCATCTGCACAGGCTGTTCTCAGGAAACTTGCATGGGGAGATGGAGAGAAAGGTGAGATGATCTTCTGTACACATGGCTACGAAACAGCAACATCATGATGACTTATGAGATACTTTCTCTTGCTTTCACCATCTCCAGAGATTCATACAAACTGCCTAGCTGGTAGGAATGCTTATGGCCAAAGTCCTGTGGGAAAAAATTTTGCTGAGTCAAGCTGGTTGAAAAACAGAAATTCCGCTTTGTGGGAAATTCCAGGACCTTTGTTTTCTCTCAAAATTAATCGGAAAAGTAAGAAATCAAAACTTTGCAGAATGACATTTCCAAGCATTTTGCTTGAGTATTTGGAGGAAAAGATAGGCCAGCCAGAGTTTTCCAAGCCACAGCTTTGTGGGATGTGTGCCAAGTATAAAACCTTTCGGACATTTCTGTGCTGCAATTCCCAGAGCCACACCACGCCGCAGTAAACAAGTGCAGCATCAGCGGCAGCACTCCTAGCAGCATCACATTGCCCTACAGAAAATTCAGTGTCTGTGCAGGCCACATGTGTGTCCTTCCCCTAGCAGACATGCCAGGCTGGAAGGAGATTCCCTTCCTGGCAGAGCCATTTGTTGGGCTCTCCTGGTTATCTGTGCAAGGTGAAAGTGTGTTTATATTGTGAGTACTTTCTCTTTCCACTACCATTACCTCTCCCACTCACTGTGTGTGTTCCAGTGACGTGCAAAGGAAGTTACAGCTGACATAGGAGAGGGACAGGCTTTTAAGATGTTCCCCAGAGCCTTGAAACAAAGGCTATTACAAGGAACTCTCTGTGCGTCTTCCAGCACAGAGAGCGTATGCACACCCAGATGGCAGCTCCTGAAGCTGGGATTGTGCAATCCTATGCAGCACCAGTGAGGCTTCATCCTGAATACTCACTGAACTGAGATCACAAGGCTGAGTAAGGGTGGTTTCATCTCTGCATCCTTTCACTACATCAAGAAAGGGAGTAATGGTCAGCAGCAGGCGGCTTCACAAGGTTATGCTCAGAGGACATAGTGTTTCCAGCGTGGTAGCACGTGGGACCACAGCCTCCAACACCCAGGCTGGAATTAGGGTGGGAAAAAGGGCAGGAACAGACCAAGGCTTGACAGTGCCTTTCTGTGCCAGAGCTTTACAGGCTTTCCCTAAGTCAAGCCAGAATCAGAGAGACATTTCATTAAATAAGCAGTCCCAGGTTTCTCCAAGAGTCAGGGCACTATAAAGCATTGTTTAACACTGGTATGATGAATTAATTTTGCTAAATTCGGCCAGCACCTCCTGCTTCCAGACTGTTCAGTGGCATATTTGTAACAGTGGCAAACGGAGGCACTGAGAGTTGCACCATGCAGTGCTGGTGAACTAAAGAGTGAATTTGCCGAGGACCAAGTGGAACACAAAGTGATGTATGGAGGCTCTTCATTGGCACACAGAAACAAGTTTAACAAACCACCACAAACTCCTTCAGGGAATCGGAGGACAGAAGGGCTGCAAGGAATAGATGTGGAGCACAGGAAAAAGCAAAGGGAGTTTAGGAAGCAAAGTAGCTGGATTATTTCTTCCTAAATTGGAGCCTGAAGTTCCTCTCTGCTAAAGGTGCTGTATACTTCACACGGGCTATGCACCAGGAGAGCAACGTTGGGTCTCTCCACTGGGCTATAACAGGAATACAACTACAAGAAGTTATTTCAGATCACAAATATTGCTGTCAAGATGCTGGGGGGGTTACAAACACTAGCCCTGATTCTGCTGTGTTTCTCACATGTGTGTTCTCCTGCTCAACCTCCAGGCCTTGTTAAATGACAGGGGCTCAGTGTGGTCTCCAAAGCTGACTCACAAATTGCTCCTTGCATGGCCAGGGCCAGAGTTGTACCAGCAAATTCATTTTGGGGGAATGACTTTTAATGAGGCTTAAAAGGTCTGCTAGAGAAGAGGCGTGAAGCTTTCTAAAAATTTCATCGTGCTCACTAATTCTCCCAGACAGGAGAATCAAGACCAAGTGACTCGATCACATCCCTTCTCCCACCTTATTCACTGGTCAGGAAACAGAAACAGCAGCATGGCACAGTGGTGAGAGTGACGTGTGGCCAGGAGTGCTGGATACATAGGAAGCTCTCACAGAGCTGAGCTATTGCTAAGAGGTTTCCAGTGGCTTTGTTCTACCAAAACTGAAATCAGGCAGTATACCGGGGAAAGGGGTATATACGAGACTGACACTCATGTAGTACAGAGGGATAACACCAGGTAATTTGCTTTTTTAGGTCTCTTTGAATACATCGGGAATGGTTTGGGCCTAAGTGAGATTCCAGTGGATTCCAGCCTAGTGCGACTTTCTCTGCAGAGGAAGGAATTCCACACCACCACCACCCAGAAAACAGACTATTATAAAAAGGTTTACTATTTCTACTACCAAACCGTACAGGAAGGAGAAGTGAAAAATAGCAGGACTGACAGCATAGGGTGAGAGGACAGACAGATTATCCCTAGATCTACTGCAGGAGCCAACTTTTATGATGAGCAAGGTTTACGCCAGCAAGGGTTCATCCGCATGGTCAGATGATCCTGTGCAGTCTACACTTCAGTCTGCCCCCTCAAGCTACCCGACTTTGCAAGAGAGGAGTAGTGCCTTGCTGGCTCCCCTCCATTCTTCCGGGGCCTTATCCCACAGCCCCGAGTGCCGTGCAGGAAAACTGCACAGCTCTCTAAGCCCTTTCCCAGAGAAGTGGGAGGAGAGATGTCTGTCTGACCCAGGGCAAGGGGGCGGATTGTAGGAAGCCCCTTGAGGACTAGGAGTACGGGTGAGGGGCTAGCCTGCACCCACATTGCAGAGCAGTTATGTCAGCGGCCTTGGGGTTGTACTCTAGCCCATCTCCTTGGCTGGCCAGCCAGCTCGAGTCAAAAAGCATCTCTGATTTATAGGGATGTGGGTGTGGATGAAACACAAGTTACCAGCAACACTGGAGTTATAATCTTATTAACTCTGCAGTGAACACCCTAACCAAGCAGGGAGGCCAGGGAGACAGCGTGACTGGAACAGAGAAGCAGGGCAGCCAGGCTTGTAGTTCTGGTCCAGTTGTAGCCTCCCCACTCTCATTCCCTCCACCCCACGCACCCAGCGGTCCTGGGGCCACCTGCACAGGGTGCAGGCAGGTCATGGCTTTCCTTTCCAGTCTCCAGGACGGGGGATGTCAGCAGCCAGACCCCCTCCCCCTGGCGCTCATTCCTCCTCCGCCTTCACCCCGAGACCCCGCAGCTGGGCCCAGAGCACGCAGCCAGAAATGGGAGCTGTCAGCGCAATCACTGCGGGTTTCACAACCTCCTATTACTGCAGCTTTATAGTTTGCTTGCTCTGTGTGCCAATATATGTGGACACATGCTCTGTGTCTGTGGATATACGTGCACCCATGTGTCATGTTACCCACCTCCTTAAGCACAGGGGAAGGCCAGGCCGGTGAAAAGGTGGTGTTCATGGTTTGGCATCTGCACGTTTTGTGGTCGCTCTTTGTATCAGATGGGCATGGGAAATTCCTACTGGACTCCAGCAACAAGTCTCTCCCTTGGCTAATTTTTAATGGCAAAGGTTTTGTAATCACCATCCGAGCCTGAGGAGCAGAAATTCCTGCGGGGTAATTGGCTTTGTCGGTCTGTTGGGTGCACTCAGTCTTGATCTCTTCAATTACTGTACGCATGTACCTACTCTCACACTGACACGCCGGCGAGGACAAGCCTGCCGGCTCATGGATGGGTGCGTGTCTTCAAGCAGCACAACCGCCCTGGCAGCTAATGCAGCGCACGAGACCTGGGCCAAATCTAGCAAGGCACACCAGGTTTGGCTTGGTAGCAGCTACTTCATGAACTAGATCACAGAGGGAACAAGACCTGTGGGGATAGGGGGCCACCAGCCAGTCTTCTTCCACCACTTTGACTCAGCTCGATCACAAACTTCTCCATCTGCCACTGCTTAGGGCACCTCGCTCTTCTTTCCAACAAGGCCTTTTTCACATGGAAAATTCTGTAGCAAACCTTCCCCGTGGAGACACAGCTTCCCCTGGCAAAAAGTCTGCCTTTGCCAGGCTTATCCCTGACGAATTTGCCGCCAGAAGAGCAGCACATCGTCTTAAGACTCTTGACAGCATTGCAGCATCAACAGGAGGGACAGGATGACTTTTTCTTTCCTTAATTAATTGGGTTATGCAGGCAAAAAAGTTTTGGG
The DNA here is from genome assembly GCF_964035555.1 of Netta rufina. Classification (NCBI taxonomy): domain Eukaryota; kingdom Metazoa; phylum Chordata; class Aves; order Anseriformes; family Anatidae; genus Netta; species Netta rufina. The sequence continues at coordinate 34,796,197 of NC_140125.1, read as the reverse complement.
AATGGATCAGGCTGATGACCCCTTAATGCTGCCTCATCAGCATGCAGCATTTAAAGGATGTATGTGACACTGAAGCATGCTTTGAAGCCCCTCCATGGGGCCCAGGAGGGCTGTGCATAGGCACAAATCTTCAAGCCCAGCATCCGTTATGTTATTACACACTGAACACCACTGAGGGCTCAGGCACAGCAAACGAGGTCAATGTACGTGTGGGTTATCCTCCTCATGCAGCCCGTATCTTCACCATAAGGTGACCAGCACGTTCTTCCATACCATATCTGTCCCATTCATGTCCCACCTGTCCCACATGTTGCTGCTGTCCCTCCCCATCCTCCCCACCTTCTCCCTGGGACAGTATCTTTGCCTTTCCCCACTAGACCGCAGATCTGCTGCCCTTTTCCCTCTGCTAGTGGCCTGTGGGTTGTTCCCCCACACCGCTGGAGTTCACCGCAGGCAACTTTCACTCCCTCATCTCCTCTAATTGCGGTCGGCACCCCCCAGGCTGGGGGGGCTCATAAATACTGCGGCCTTGTGAGGGAGTCTCCCAGCCAGTAATTGCCTGAACTTTCCAGATGCACTTCCAGCAAGAAATTAAAAAGCAATGTGACCCTTGTCAAGGGCACAGGCACCCCCCACAATGCAAACACCCTCTCCCAGGAAAACCCCGTCCTCACAGGCCAGCGGGGCCGGATGGAGCCGCAGTGGCAGAGGTGCTGGGGGTCCATAAATCAGGCTTCCCCACAGCCTCTTATCAGCATTGCGGGTGCTGCAGGAGGGAGATAAGGGCCCACCGGGGCAGGCCCGGCTCTCCTGAGAGCCTCCAGGCCAGCAGGCCTGGCCAGCAGCCGGCCACCCCTGCTCCCTGCAGTGCCTGGGCCTGCGGCCTCAGTACCTGGCTCCTCGCTGCCATCACAGCGTGCTGCTCGGCAGGCCTGGTGGCTTTACCCAGGCAGGCTGCCACTTCCCCATCCCCTCTGCAACATGAGAAACAGCTTCAGGGCCTAATGGAAAACAAGCAATTAACGAGCAAAACAGCAGCACTGACAAACAGGATTGGGGTGTGCATCTCTGAGCAGACACCCCCATTTCTTGCTTCTGCTGTCATACGTTGCGCTGGGTGAAGCAGGCTTGCCCCTCTCCCCTCGGGCTCTGCAAGATGTGGCACCGAGCTTGGCACTGTGAGTGCCAAGAAAGTACCAGAGTACCAGAAAGGCTGCCTCTCCTCTCCGTGCATGCTGCAGCTGACTCTTGGCTGGTTCTGATGGCAGAAAGCAGTGACAGCAGCCAGGGCTGGTGTGGGGACAGTGGCAGAGGGGTCCTCATGGGGCACAAAGTGCTTCAGGAGAGCCTGTGATGTACTGCGCCCTGAGCAGGCACAGATAACTGGTTGAAAGGTCTCTCGCCCTGCTGATCCCATTTCCCTCCAGTAGCTCTAAATCTATCACTTAAAAATTCAGTGTTCCTCTGCTGGAGAGCTGGGTGGCCCACAGGATGAATGGACTTCTTCACCGCTGGAGCAGCAGGGAGACTTGAGCAAACAGGGCCAGGAAGGTGCTGCCATGTTAGCACGTAGCTGGGTTATAATTTACATGTACATGCCATATGCTGAGTGCCATTAGCATCTCATCTGGGAGGGCACCCAGTCTCCTTTCACTCCTGAAGGAAACAGCCTCATTAGAAAGCACTTTACGGCCTATGTGGCCATACTTGCCTGCAAAACAGGGGCAGCTATGCAGAGACCAAAGACAACCTTGAACATTAGGTTCATTCCCCTCTGGTGGAGTTAGAAGGATGGCACTTCACATGGTGGGCAGTCTCAAGCTGGCCAGTTTCCCTGAGAGGATGCAGCAAACACACTCATCCCTGCTGCGGTTTCAGTGACCTCAGGTGGCGTGCAATAGGGGTGGTTTGGGTTTGTGTATTTAAAATGACACCTATGAGAGATTGCCCGAAGGTCCAGTAAAAATCAATTAGCTGGTAGAAGAGAAACCTTAAACTGCATGGCTAGTCAACATAAGACGGAACCTTGGGGCACTGAAAATGTGATTGAGTCCATGCCAAGTATGGCCTTGCTGTTGTCACTAGCATCATTCTCAGTGACTGTGACAAATACTGTCCCTTCCCGCACTCCTTTAGGTAAGGTGCAACCACTTCAGTAGCCCCAAAGAAGCTTCAGAGGCAGGTGGGGCCTCCAATGGTCAAACCAGTGCTCCCAGCTACATGGGAGGGCTTTGCCTTTGGGTGGAGTTGTCCCAAAGCAGCTTGCCCACACCTAATTCCCCACACTCCCAGGACTCTGAAAGGCCACAGCCCCGTCCTTTTCCACTGTGCTGCCATCACCTCCACTTAACGAGTGTCATAAAGCCCAGCACTGGGCCCCAGATGGAAGTCCAGGGGGAGGAGGGGTGCTGAGTCTGTATATTCTTCCAAATCTCCCCCTACACACTCCTCCGTGCAGAAATATCCCTGCTCCTATCAGCGGTTTTGGAGCTGACGTCCTTTGTGACGTGAGTGAGGTCCCGCAGGGGCCACCAGCAATGATCTCTCCCCACCAGATCTGGCCTGCTCTGGCTGGGGAGACCCCTGCACACCGACATTAGCCCCAGTGCTGGCAGGACACTGCTGGCTCCTGTTGGCTTGCTGAAGGTCAAGACTGGTGGCACAGGGGAGCAGTGCTGATGTAGACCCACCCAGAGAGCTGCCCGTTGAAATGCTGCCGCATTTTCCCTCCTTTGGGCTGCTAAAGGCTGTCTTGATGAAAGACCTTTGTGTTCCCTCTTGACCAGCATTTCCAAGAGATGAAACCAGGTCTTCAAGTGCTGAAAGCACTGGAGCTTAAGCCCACACTGCCTGACTGGCACCTCTGTCCTACTGTCATGAGGAGGACATACAGGGGCAATAGACTTGGGCTTGCAGCAGTTTCTCCAGACAACAAGCAAGACCCTCAAGGAACCACCTCAAAGGCACCCTCACTGTCATGCCAGCATATACCTACTGTGGAAAGGTGTTTCCAGAGACCCCCTTTGCATTCCCTGTCCCGATGTGACTACATGGGAACCTTTAAAATGGAAAAAAAAACGTGAGCAGGTACTGCAAGGCAGAAAGGGGGCAGGATGACAGAAGTTCAGCCAGTGAATGTCTTAAAGCAAGGTGTTGAAGTCTCTAATACCTTGGTGCATAGAGTCAGAGCTCTCTGACTAGGAGACAAGCTAAATTCCCTCTGCCTGCCCCAGCATCCCCCTTCCCTTGTCCCCAGAGTTCTTCCCTGTCTTGCATTAGTGCCTGACAGGGGGGACAAGCAGGGGATGGGACACGGGAGACAGCTTGGCTTATCTCTCCCGGGGGGGAATTTCTCACCTCAGCTCTGTTCTGCTCAGCTGCCCAGGAGTCAGCCCTGTCGCCAGAGACAGCGTCTGGCCTGCTGTGTTGACAAAGTCACAAGAGATGTGGAGTGCACATGGAGATCAAGGCAGGGCTGACACAGGCTTTAAGCCCGTTCCCACTGCTCCGCTCATCAGAGAAGGGAGGCGGGGTGGGGGTGGGAAGGGAGAAGATTTGTCTTCTGCACAGAAGAGACTTGGCTCTCCAGTTCCCCCAGCTCTCACACTTCCCAGTGTCAAGTAGAGGTAGCATGGGGTTGACAGATGGGGGCATCACTCTGCGACCATTGCAGAGGACAGAAAAAATCTTCCTTGTAGCCAAGCAGCACTGTCAAACTCTGCTACAAGTTCCTGTGTCTAAAACACCGAGTTGTGGCTGTGCTTTGCTCCCAGCCTCGACAGCAAAGCAGACTCTTCTGGACAGGCATCCACCTCCACTGCTTCCTATCAGACAGCTCTTCATCTGAATGATTTCTCCTCATTCAGATGCTTATCTGCCAAGTTTGGCATCAGCCCTCAGATCTGAGCACTCTGCCCACGATCCTCCTGCACCCCCTTGTTTGCAAAGGATCTTGATGATGTGCACTGCAACTGCCTGAAAGAGAAGGGCAAGTTAGCATTCGCCTGGTCGTTTTCACACACACACACCACTCAACGGATTGCAGGCGCTCATCCCTGCCTCCGTTCAGCACCAGATTTGCTTTGCCAGGAGGGGTTTGCCCATTTCAGGAGGGTGGGACCAGCACTGTTACAGGCACCTCCAGCGGCCAGAGCACGGCCCTGCTCCCTGTGCCACCTCCCGCCGCCCTCCCAGACAGCCAGGCCACGCTGTCCTCCTCTCACTGCTCCCACCGCCTGCCCCCTCCGTTCCCCAAATCTGCCCTTGCAGCTCACTTTTGGAAACAGGTGCAATTTCCCCTGCTCAGTGCACCTCCTTCTTGCCGAGCTCTGGAGCAGTTTGTGCACTGCTCTCCGGGTGTTGGGGCCTGATAGAGTTTGGGAGGCCCGGACACATCCCCAGCCCTAAATGCCTGCACTGAGAGCAAGGCAGAATCAGGCCCGGTGTAGCCGCCCTTACAAAACTCTTTCACTGGGCTCTGCAGAGGGGTGTTTTGGCAACACTGAGCTGCTTCAGCAGATGGGATGAGTTAGCAATCGTAGTTCAATGCTGGAGTAACGGTGGCTACGCTTCCTAGTATAGAAATGTTGCTTAAAAAAAAAACATACCCCTACATGTCTCAGTTCCACTGTGAGCCTGCCAGTAATAGAGGCCAGCTCAGTCTGAAATAGATGGGTTTTTAGTGGTGCCCAGCTCCCACTGAGGACAATAGCAAACCCCATCCCCTGAAGAGCAGCGGCAGAAGTGCTGAAGAGCCAGCCGGCCCGTGCTGCCAGCAGCCCAGCCGCACAGCGGTGTGGCTGCAGGACGCCTCGCCAGAAGGAAAGGGGTGGCAGGTCTTCCCCTTCGCTGACTCTCCGTCTCCACCTTTGTGTTGCAAAAACAAAGAGGTTTGGGTGTGATCCCGCCCCGCGCCCAGCGGCAGCTTCGGTGGTTGCGTGCACAACGTGCCCGACCCTGGTGCTGCTCATGGAGGAGGAGGGTGCCTGTGCCCTGGGCATGCTCCACAGGCCCCCAGGTGCCGTGCTTCTCCCTCTCCAAAATACATACGCCCACACCGCCACCCCCTTGCTGGCAGTGAGGCGGTTGCTGGAGACTTTTCCATGCTGCAAGCTAGGCTGGGTGAGGAGGACTGGGCTTTTCCCAAGGTGCCCGCCCGCCTCCCACTGTGAAATCACGGAGCGGATGGATGCAGATGAGCACGTAGGGTAGAGGGAGGGACGGTGTGTGCTGTCCCAGCCTGACTAAAAGAGCTTATAGTTTACAGCCAAACCTGGCTTGACCTCCTCTGGGATCACCCCAGGGAGCTGGGCTCTTCTTCTCCAGCTTTGCCTTTCTCATTTCATATTTTTGACCTTTATAGCAATATCCAAGAAAACCCCTCAGGCTAGAAATCAGGGGGCTGTGATTTCCCTTGGTGGTCAGTGGAAGCCAAGAACAAGGAGAGGCACGTACTAATTCACACGGCCGCATAAAGCAGCACAGACGGGGCCCGGGATCCCACTACCAAAAACCAGGGGGAGGCTCAGCTCACATCTGCACAGTGCAGAGCGTGAGGTGTTAGAAGGACAAATGGAGAAGAGGAGGAGGAGAAACAGTCTCAGGCAGCTACACACTCACATGTCCCAGCTAAAAGCCACTAGCAGAGTAAACTGTGAAGACCCCAGGCCAGGAGGAACAGAGTTACAGTAGTGTCTCCATCCAAATTGGCTCCTGCACTGAGAAGAGGAGCCTGTGGTAAGCGCGCTGGCAAAGCCTGCCAGAGCCAAGCTACACAGCAACGTTAGCTGTCAGAAGCAAAGCCTCTGGGCTACTCTGTCTAGGATTTTTTTATTATTTTTTTTTTTATAAGTCTTACTCTGCTTTTTCCAAACTCCAGACTCTGGCAAGCGTTCTGGGCAGCCTGGTAACTGTGTGCTAAGTTTGGCCTGAAAGCATATAATCCTAATGAGAATAGAAAGACCTGCCTCTCTCTGGGAGCTCCTGCTCGGCTTCAAAGGATCCAGGACTTACCAAGCGGTTTTGAAACCCATCCATGACTTCTGGCCCACTTTCTGGTTGCTGCTGAGGAGGGACAGCTGCATGCACAGCTAGGAGGGGGCACGGGGCTGGGAGGGGAAGGCAGAGGAAGATGAAGGGGTGAAAGTCATTGGTGACCAAGGGATAGGGCAGAGGAAGCAGGGCTGGGTGTCAAGGGAGGTGTTTGGATAGGAGGGGCTAGGAAAGCCAGTGTTAGGCTGCACGGGTGTCCCCTGCACACCCAGCTTGGGGCTTGCATCTCTTCATCTGCCCACCTGGCACGAGACCCCTGGACCTTGTAATACTGCCCCAAAGGAAAGGGTTTTCTAAGGCTGGAGAGGCTCCAAGAGAGGAGGTGCTCTCCTCCCAACCAGTGTCCACCTTACATTGGTTCTGCTGCATGTCTCAGAGGGGAGCAAATACGTGCTTGTTTAGGCAGGGAGGCTGCTCTGTGTGAAAACAAGTAGGGGATGAAAATGTCCACAGCCACTACCAACACAACACGGGAGCTCATGAAACTTTTGGAGAATTGCCCTCCACCACCACCCCGTTGGAGAAGAGAAATACCGTGTCCTTTAGCAGAGATATTTGAGGCTAAGGAGCACAGAGAGGCCACGGATGATGAAGAAATAACACTGCTGTGCAGGTATTAGTGCTAGCTCGGGATATCACATGAACTGAGGCAAAGGGGAAACCAGAGAGTCGGGAATGCAAGTCCGATTAGCTATCAGAGAAAAAACAGCAGAGTACCTCTGTGTAACCCTCGTCTCCTGTCAGATCTAATATTGCCCGAGTTAGGGCTGCACATGGGTGTGCTGCTGCCGGAGCACCATGTGGCCAAAAGCCTGGTGCTGCGCCAAGCAGCATGTGTGCCACATTGCTAACGCAGAGCAGGGCAGTCGCCCCCATGGGCACCACTCGCAATTCAATGCCTGATCTTTCATGGTTTTATACACATCTGGCCATCCTGCTGCTGGAGTGCCTTATGTACAAAGCCAACTGCAACGCGCTTCGCGGGCGGTGCGGAGGTGCTCACCTGCCTGCCAGCTGCTTTCTGCTGCTCTGGCCCCCTTGCTTCAACACCCCCTCCCCGTGAACACTAGGCCTTTCTGACTCAAGTCAGCAGCAGTCACAGCTGTTCCTTAATGGCTTGCTCCACAGGAGCTGCTTGCCCAGAAATACAGAGGCAATGGATTGCCCTCCCTGCTGTCCGCAGGCCCCAGGCTGTGGGGACCCAGCCCCACTGCCTGCCCCCACCTCCTGGCAGCAGCAAGGTGGGTGGCAGCATCTCATCCCACACAAGCTCAGGGCTAGCAAGGCCAGGGTGTACCACCAGGCTATATACCCTGGGCCATAATGTGCCAGCACTCTTAGCATCCCCAGGAACGCACACACACAGCACTCATGCTCTTAGCTGGGTCCCAAGCAGAGCCTCCGATGTCAACATGCTCTCAAGCCTGGCACTCACAGACAATGGAAATGGTCTCATTAAAAAAGCTGTAGACAGAGTGAATCACAGCCTCCTGCAGGACTAGTCTCTGGGCCCTTCCCAAGCAGATGAGGTTGGCAAAAAGCAACAAGCCCGGTGCCCACAGCTGCCTGCTAACTCTGGACGGCACCGGGAGGAAACACCCTGCTCGGCGCTCCAGCGACCAGGCTCGCCCTGCGACAGGCAAAGCACTCTGCAAACGCTGAGGGATGCAGGCAAAGCTAATGCTGTAGCGGTGAGAGAAAACAGATCTCCACCAAGGAAGCCACCCTGATGCTTTCCCCAGGATGCTTTGGTGATTGTGTCTTGCTTGAGAACGGGCTGCTCCATCCTAGAGAATGTAAGCACTAGCACCTATTGGACTCGTCTCTCCCAGCCCTGGTTTCAATTGCTTGTAACTTCCCACTTTCACCACTTGGGCTGACATTTTCCAGACCAGGCATCTGCCTTAGGCTGTTAAAAGAAAAAGAACACGAAAAAAAAAAAGGAAAACCCACACACATCTAGGGGTTTTGACTGTTTTTAGAATTGAAGGGGAAAAAAAAAGAGTTTATTTTGTCCATGCTTGAAAAGCAGTGCTTACAACTGGTTAACCGAGAGTTTGAAATTAAGCAAGGGAAGTGCCTGGCTGCCAAGAATATGTCTCTGCTGTCCCCAAGAAAAATATCCCTGAATTTTGATCCAGTTATGAGCTCGATGCTCACACAGAAGAGATTTGGCAGAGTTGGCTGATCCTTGCTGCAAAGTTTCTGCCCGAAGTGAGTGCTCTGTTTGTCCACACATAGCTCCCAACGCGCGGAACAGAACCAGACCTGCGCTGCAACATCCGCATCTCTCCATGTCAGCGTGTCTGTGTCTGGGGCTGTTGATGGAAATCCTACTTTCTCTGCAAAATAAGCAGAGGAGTAAGCAATTGCCTTGTAAAATCTTGCTGAATCACCCCAATCTCAGTTGCCAAACATCAACTGGAAACACTGCCAGGCCTACCCTAACTTCATTAACTTCAAACATCTTTTGACTGCTGCCACGACCAAGACTGTGTCCCACGAACATCTCTGGTTTCCTACATAGACAAGCTGAATTCATATCCACCAATCCTGAGATCCATTCCAGTCAGAAAGAATATATATATAAAATAAATATATATAAATGTGCTATCTGATCACCTTATGCATCCTAGGTGCACAGAAAACCTTAACTCCATCATTTTCTCATTCAGGAGGTTAGACAATATTTTTAACCTCTATTGCTATGTAGGCTCCTATAGCCCCTCCACGTCTCCAGTTTCTAAGCTGGTCCTAGGCAGTATTGATCCCGCCTCTGAGACTTGGGCCTCCAATTTTTTACCTTTTACCCAGGGGAGAAACAGGGGTGTTTTGAAGACTCTCATCTCAGGTGTTATTTTTTGGTTAGATGTGGGACAGCAGGGAGCACGGTCCAGCATTGGAATAGCCACAGGATAAAAATGATAACTCTGGGCTGTTGTCTTCCAGACATGCTGCACCCTCTGATTTTAGCCATAACATTTGTGTTGAAGTCGTCTTTGTTCTGCTAAATATTTATTCACAGCAATACCTAGCCACACTGATAGAGATGGATACAGCAAAGAGAGACACAGGGGAAAGGAATCATGATCCAGAGTGATGGGTGTTCCTGGGGTGGGAGACAGAGTGGGGAGGTTTTCCTCTCCCACCTTCTTTATTAGCATGGCAGGGTTTGTAGGAAGAGCAGTGGAGTTTTCTAATTAGACCAAAGGAGGTATCTGGGAAAAGACAGACAAGCTGTCAGGAACCCGAGCTAACTTCAGGTCTGAAAGAGACACATCAAACCTCAAGCGAAGCACAGACTGCAAACAAGCTGAACGGCAGTGTGTCAATCAGCCAGCTCTTCCAAAGGAAAGGGGGCTGTTAGTGCAGACACAGCAGCAGGAAACGCTAGCAGGGGAGAGGGGTAAGCGCTGTTAGCTCGCATGTAACAAGGAGAGGCAGAACTTCTTGCCAGGGGAACAGCAGGGGATTCGTGGAAAAGTGGGAAGCTGGGGAAAATTGTAAATTACTATACAACCAGTATCAGTGCTGCATCCTTGGCTTTTAGCATCCATTAAAGTCACAGATTGTAATTCCTTGCTCATCTTTTCAAGGTGTTTCCTGGGTTTGCCTTAAGGATCAGGAGCAGATCTATGACAGAGTGGCTGTTTTTGCTGTGAACAGCGTTCTCCTGCCTGTGTCAGCCTGTTTCTGTCAGGCACTGATGCCCCGTGCTAGTTCATTGAAGGCATGGTGGCAGTTTGGTCCCCCCAGCAGCTTCCTTGAGGACATGGGACACAGTGGAGGATGTGTCACGTTCTGCACGCCGCTGAGATGGCTTAGGGACATCTTAGCAGTTTTATCCCCTGTTGCTCAAACAGTCTGACTGCAGGGTGACAATGCCTGGTTGTGCCATGCAAAATCCCCAGCTTGGACTGCTTCTTCACAGCCTGAGTTAATGCTAACACCACCCAAAGCTTCACCCCTGTCTTTCAAGGACTGTTCTTCTCGGAATATGTCTTCCTCAGAGACCTGGCACAGGACTGGGAGCTCCCTGCAACATCAACCTTGAGTTGTGCAGGCTGCCCACCCTCTCTGCAGGGGTTACAAATGATGCAGGCAGGACCATGCTCACCCTCAGCCTGCGCTCAGTGCTGGCAGCTGCCATCACAGCGACCACGTTTCGTTTCACTGGGTGCTGTAAGCCTGGATGACTGTGTAGGAGGCATGGGGCAATTTCTGAGGATGAAAGAGGTGGGACCTGAAAAGCCTGCCCTCCAGCCTGGGGACAGGGTCTGGATAATGCTCTTTGCTGAGTCCCCGCCACAGAATTCATTGCAGAGTAATTTCTTCCTGCTGCATCTTGCCCAGTTTCAGACATCTTTCTTTCTGACTCTGTGTTTCAGTCTCTGCAGCTTGTTCTGAGAAGCTATTCATCAGATAATTCCCACAGATGGCTCCCAGACATCAGTTCACTCGTGAACAGCTCTGTGTAAATCTGCCTGAAATGCAAGCAGTGGACGTGCAGGTGCCACAGGATCCTTCTATCCCCTGCCATCAGGGGGATCCTTAGAGTGGTGCAGATGTGCTCGGCTGAAAACTGCACATTGGTTTGCTGAGGTGCTGAGGCCACTGTCTCATGGCTGATGTTCATGTCCCTTTGGAGCAAAGGAACATGAACATCAGACCCAAAAGCAGATTGCTAAATGAATACCTGAGGATCAGCTTACCCAGAGATGCAAATACAGGGTGGCAGAGAAGCGGTGGCTCTGTCTCTACCCACTGTTTGCTGCATCCTTTTTCATGCTTTCCTCCGTGAGCCCAAACCAAGCAGCTTTGCTTGGGCCTGTCCCCACTACCACAGCCGAGCTCGGCTCCAGCTGAGATCATGTTGGAAGGTGTTTCTCAGGATGATGGGCCTGCTCTCCTCCAAAGAGGGACTTAAAACAAAACAACCACAGCCACTCAATTAGAGTTTGGGGCTTAGAAGGCCCTTTATCTCATGAAAAAGAGATTAAAGCCCTCTGATAATTTATAAAGCGCTTAAAAGTTTAAAGGGGAATAGGGCTTTTATCTGAACTATCAGATAACATGAGGCACGCAAAGGCCACGCACAAGGCAGCCCCCGGGTGCAGTGGCTTCGCTGCAGAGCGCTTTTCCTTCCAACCATGGATCTGATCCCAGTGCCTGAAATTAATAGCCAGACTCCCAGGCTCTCGGGGACCAGTAGCCAGGCCAGTCTGACATGTCCCTGCGGCTCAGACGTGCAGTCACGTAACTCTCGCTTAGAAAGTCCTTGGGTGTCCTCGCTTAGTGGTGGCTGACAGCTCCCGCGGTGAGATGGGCCCGGCTGCCCCTGTGTGGCTAGCCCGGGGCTGAGGGCTTCTCCCACCACACTGGTGGCCAGTGTTTACTTAATGAAGGTGTGTGGTGTGCTCAGCATACCCTCAGCAATGCACAGTTGGCCCGAGTGCTCTCAGAAGCCTGCCCAACCTGTTTTCATTCGAGTTGGTATTTCACACAGCCAGTTATTATTTGGGTGGCTGAGGCCGTCATTCATTACTCTCCTGGTGTACTTGTGCTGTCTTCCCAGCTCTCCCTCTGCTCATTATCCACTTTGGCCACTGCTGACAATGGTGTCCCGGCAGGCTGAGACCACCAGTGAACAATGGAGGGAGGAACGCGTGTGGGACACAGAGCGTGCCCTGGAGCTGGCCCTGGATGCTGGAACGCGCTCCCGCAGGAGATGGGGACTCCCAGGCTCGCGGCAAAACGCCAGGCTCAGCTATTCCTCAGCGCTGCCCACACATAAAGGAAATGAGATGCCCTTTGAACAACAGGGCTAGCAAAGCCCAGGGTTCCTCGAGAAGAGGGGGTGCCTGTCATCCCCAGACGTCTTCTGCTCACCCTCTGCATTAACCCTCATCCCTCTGCGTGTTAGAGGCAGTAGTGGTGTGCATGAGGTAGAGTTAAATACCTGCTGGCGGACAGGTCATGTTCACACATGGTGATGGTGAGGGCAGCTAATGGCTAACAGAAGGTGCAACAGCTGGGTTCTCCCTCTCTTTCCTTCAGAAATCACCGGTTTGTGCCATTTTATCTACTCTGACAGACACAAACTTAGCATTTCTGAAACTTCTACTGTTCTTTCAGATGTGGTTGAAACTGGCTGACATATCACTGCTGTTTGAAGAGGGGAGGATGGACAGCCAAACAGGCATTGTTTCCCTTGGAAAACAGGCCTTAACAGTCCCCTATAAATAAACCAGACTCTCTTTCTTTGTGCTGACCCCCAGTTAAAGCATGTACTTCACCCAGCAGATGAAGTCCCAACCTCGGTTATCCTAGCATGCAGACAGAGCCATGTGGCCGGACTCATCTTCACTTGACCACACTCCTCACGAGTGAATGAATCAAACACTCCACCTTGCATCTGCTTTGCTGGCAGCCTGTGAGAGGATCAAAATGTTCCTAAACAAATGCAGTATGCGTATTGTTTGCCAAATACTTGCTTGTTTAGAAGGTCCTCTTTGCAGAATTTCAAGGCCAAGTTGAAAATGAAAGTTACCTCAGGAGATTTTGGTGGATCACTCGGGGAGATGGGGCTTTGTCAAGTAGATAAAACTCTGGTCTGAGGGTCAGCAGGCACGAGTCCCCTTCCCAGATCCATCCAGGACCTTCTGCACGATCTCAAAGAAAAATTCTCTTCTGTATTTTCTCTCTCAGGGTTTGCCCATCCACTCCATGAGTAAAGCAGCCACCGTGCCTGTGTGGTGTTGAGCATGGGAGCCACTATGAGAAGGAGGTGTTCAAAACAACTCAGGAGTTGTGCTTTTTGTGCTGTCCTTTGGTTTAGGACACTACCAGAACTGGCCAAGAATACTTTAGCGTGACAAAGTTTTCATTCGCATGGCCGGCATGCTAACATCCTCATTCTTACCTTGCATGTCTGTCAAGTGTAAGCAAAGTATCTATTAATTGTGTCTGACTGAATTTCAGCCAGTCTTTTAAAAGGTCATTGATATAAGTTTAGACAATAGGCTAAGAACAGGCTGAATCCCCGTGGAAAACATGCACAAGGCATTCTCCTGTGTCACTGATTTAATGAGGAAGAGTTGAATACACTCCTGTTTAGAAAGGCCCAAATGCTTTGAAGATTTCTGCTTGAATGGAAATTGGAATTCACTTTGGCTCTGCTCTCACCCTCTGTGTGCTCACCTCCCTGCACTGCCCCAGCCAAGGACATTTGCTGCAGGGAACATCTGCAAAAATAGGAAGGGATGCCACTAGCTTATGTGGGAAATCCTGTTTCCAGTGGGTACCTCCTTCCAAGCATGAGGCTCGTCCTCCAAGACCAAGGGGTGATGTATGTGACTCAACATCCAAGACCATAAACAACATCCAAGCCCATAAATGAGGTGATCAGCGTGATCCAAGAAAATGAAGTAACTCTGATTTTGAAGTATTGGGAATTTCCAAGAAATTAACTGCTGAGAGTTCGTCAGGAGAGAAGAGGTGAATGTGTTACTTGAATTGGTGAATAATCAATCATAAACTCACAGGCTACTCAGAAACATGACCAGCGCTGAAAATGCCCCAGATACATGACTGGAAGTGTTACTTGATTGCAGGCATGACTCCTCAGGTCCACATGGTAACCAGAAACTCAGCCAAGATCTCACCAAGTTGGCCCTAGCTGCCAACTCCTAGGCCTCTTCGCTTAGTCAAGTCCTCTGTGCAATACACACTTCCTGCCCTCTCCCTTGCCAAAGTCCCACTCATCTGGAGCTCACCCCCCAGCAGCAGATGGAAACTATCCACCGCGAGAAGCAATGGGAAAAACCAGCTCCGGTTAGCTCCTCACCCCTCAGCACACTCTGAAATTGGTTAGCTGCGCTGGCTCCCCATTGCACGGAGTGCTGCCATCCCTCCCTTTCTATTTTAACTGCCTCGCATAAGGAGTGGAAAATTCTGCAAGGGAATTAAGTTGCTGGTAGGCACTGAGCTGTGAACAGCCTCCTACCGCCTGAGCCGCAAGAAACGCGTTGCTGAGAGAAGGGCAGACCACTGCCATGATGGGACATGGGCAGGGATACCCTGCTGTGCTTGCTCTGTGCCTCAGATGCCATAAAAAACCCCAACACTCTGAGTATCACATTTATTATGTACCTTTATAAGAGCCCCTAGCAGTTCCAGACACAAAGTTAAACCAGGCACCGTTCACTCCCCGGTAGAATATCTCACGGAGCAGCATGCTAAAATTTTGTAAGCGCTGTTGTGTCCCCAGCACGTGAACATGAACAAACACCGCATGCCTGAGCACCCTAGTAGGGAGGCCGTGCATATTGCAACCGCAACAATCAGAGCTTCGTATCTCCAGCAGCGATAACAGACAGTTTCTGTTATGCAAACAGCACCAGGTAGGGCAAAGCAACCCACAACACGGCATCACTGATGCTCCAGGAATGGCACGGCACCTCTGTGGCCAAAGTGCACCTCCTGCTGCATGTCCCAGTGTGGTGGCACTCGCAGGGGGAGCTACAGCCACAGGGAAACATCCTCCTGCAGCAACATGGGGATGTTTCAAGGGATACAGCGAAGCCCTAATCCTGCTGGAGAAGGCCAGCAGCTGGGTAGATGTGAAGCAGCTCAGGAAAGACCCAGAACCACCCAGGATGCCTGTTGCTTATATGAAACAGCTAATAAAGCTGGTTATCATCCAGGCAGCTCCTGCATTAGGTGTCAGTGGCCATGTGGAGGACTCCCAAAAGGAAAAAAAAAAAAAATACATGCAGACATTGCTGTCCAAAATGAGAATGTAAAGTATGAACTCAGCAATTGGTTTTCTTGGTCCTTGAACACACACGTCTAACAACAAATGTGGAGCAAACCTATATCCAAGAGGCACTTAAGCACGTGTGGATTAAAGTTAAGCGTGTGTTTGAGTGCTGTCCCAGATCATACCCATTGCAAAATCAAGGCCTGTGCCTGTGGAGACTGTTGGGTGAAGGTGTCTTCTGGTACAAAATGCCACCTACAGCACTACGGGCAGAACATACTGAACCCATGTGCAGAGACAGGGAATTACCCCTGTAGGTGCAGAGGCTTCAAGGATTCTTGGTAACATTCATCACCAGAAAACACAGGCTTATACAACTGCATTGTGTTCCCAGATTTTAGTGAAAGTACCTGGAAGGCACATGAAAGAGGAGGAGAGAGACACATGAAGACACATCCTTCCATTCCTCAGGGTGAGAATATACCACAGGGTATTTATTTGCAACCAAAAGCATGAGAGGCGGGTAGGCCTCGGTGAAAACTCCTCTGAGGAAATTGTTAGCATACATTACAAGAACCAGGGGCATCAAATGAAAGTGGCAAGCAAAGCAAGCAGTAGGAGGTGTCCATTTACACAACAGGAGTTAAACGGTGGAGGTCCTCGCCGCAGGATGCTGTGGGTGCTCGAAGTTTACACCCTTTCCAAAGACAGAAGGACAAATGTATGGAAAAATAAAATAAAAATAAAGTAAAAAAAAAAAAATCAACAAAGATGGTAGGTCTGCCTCAGAAACTCCCCAAAGCACAAATTGTTGGAGACTGGCAAACGTTTGGGAGACATATCACTATACATTTGCCTTCCAATTAGACTGTGTGTTGTGCATGCGCTATCAGCCATCGTTGGAGACAGGATGCTGGGCTCCATGAAAACCCTTGGTCTGACACAGCACAGCTGTTCCTCCCTTATGCACATGCATGTTTTGCTTGGTGGGGGCAGCGAGGAGCAGTGGACTCGCAGCCAGAGGGAACACCCAAGCCTTGGAACAGGCTCCATCCCATGTCTGGTTTTGCATGATTGGGGTAGATATTTTGCTCAAAATGAGATTGGACAGAGACACGAATCTGGGCACAAACTACCAGCATGCGCTCCTCGTATTCCAGCTGTGAAAAATGTAAGTTTCAATCTGAAAAGCACATTTCACACACAAAAACTGGAAATTGGACACAACCCTCTTTCTGCCAGCATAGCTGAAATATCGTGGCTTTGTCCCAAAACAGACTGAGAGCTAATTAGGGAGCTTTGAAAGTCGTTCCCAAACAAAACTTCTTTCCTCTGGTTATCTACCATGGCAGCCTGACTCCAGAAATACATGAATTTGTCAAAAAAAATAAATAAATAAAAGACAAGGATGTGTGTCAGCAATTTATAAACACTTCTGAAAAGGAATGGCACAGCCTATTTTACCAAAAAAAAAAAAAAAAAAAAAAAGTAGGAATATGGCTCTGACTGCACACTGAAGCTCTGAAAAGTACTTGAGCTCCTTTTTTCCTAGACTACAATAGGAAATGCCAAAGGCCAACAGGACCTACAGTGCTGGGGGGAAGCTGGTCTTGGGCTCCCCTCCCTGGTTTGGCAGCAGCAGAAAATATCACTGCTTAAAAGGTGCCCCATAAAGAGAGTAAAACACCAATCTAGCACAGTAATAGCAATCCCAGGCACCCCAAAGCACAAAACAGGATTCAAAAACTTCAGGATCTTGGTTTAAAAGTGAGAAATTAATATCCAACATGCTATGCTGAAGTTTTCATGTCCATCACGGAGTCTTCAAGTCCTCAGACTCCACGGTCCCAAGCTCTTCATGAGATGACACTTGGGGCTGGAAACATGTTTAAAGAAAACCAAGACATGTGTGAAAAATAAGCTGTGATTGGCACCAGATTTCGTTTTTGCCATGGCCATTTTGAAATCCTTGCTGTTATGTGCAAAGCAGCTCCTCTCTCAGTGAGAATTTGGCCTCAATATTTATCCTGAAAAGGACTTTCAAAAATAGCAAGGTCACAGAGGAATAGGGCCAAGGATCTATCTATGACTATCAGTGGTAGAGTAAAATAAAATCTAAAAAAAAAAAAAAAAAAAAAAAGAGAGAGAGAGAGAGAGAAACTTGCTATATAGTTGTTTAAAAATAAATAAATAAATAAAAATCAGCAGTAACATGAAACAATGGGGCTAAATTTTCTGGATTAATTGGTGAGTAAATCCTCCCCAGTCAATTGGCTTATGAGCCGAATAGCCTGCAGCATTAGGGAAAAAAAAAAATGCTAGATGGTTTTGCAACACAGAAGAAGAAAAGAAAGAAAACTTGAAAGTAGCTGCTGTTCTTTGTGGATGGTTCCTGCCATTGGAAGTCATTACTGACTGATTAATTTACTAACTCATTAGGGGTTATTTACATTGTTTATGAGCATGTGACTAATTACACAATGAAGATACCAAAACATAATCACCTAATAACAGCGTGTGACTGTGGCAGAGATGAATTGGGTGACCAGGGCGATCCTGTCTAAGTGCAGCCAGCAAGCCCCAGCCCGCCCAGATGACGGGGCACTCGGAGCACTCCTTCACCCTCTCCCCCAGCTCCAAGTCCACAAGAGGCACAAAAATTGCCAGGGACCCTTGCTCTGGAGGGGCCACATCTGGAGGGAAGCCAGGAAGGCTGCATACACGTCCTCGCAGGGAGACACGGGCGCAAAGCCTCAGTGCCAGTGCCACTGACTGGGAGGGTGTAATCGGGGCGAGTGGTATTTGGGAGCGGTTCTCACCCTGTCCAGAGGCAAATTCCAGCCCAGGAGAATTTGCTCCTGATGACAGGTGTCTGACAGGCGGCCTCAAAGACTGAAGGCTTCAACATCTAAAGAAATGGCAACGTCGTCGGTGCAAATGGAGCAATCCCCTTCGTCCTCGCTGGCCTCGCAGGGAGTCTTATCTCCAAACGCCCAGTGAGTGTCTTCTGCAGCGGTGGGTTTTCCTCGTGTAGAAACTCGTTCTCCTGCCGCAACGCTGCATTTGCTGCAATGCACCACCACAGGGGCTTTGCATGTCCAGGGCTGCCATAAATACCTCCCAGAAATATGCTGTCACCAGTGAAGCTTCTCATAGGGGAAACAGCTTTTATATCCAGGCTACATTGCTTTACTTACTGGGTAAATCCAAGCTACGTTAATGAAATAAATTAGCTTCTTACAGTATGACATCTCCCATTTTGGATAGGCTGCCACTAACCACTTTGCCATTTATAAACAAAAAGGGTGACACTGACCTGTCTTAACCAAAACTGATGTCTCAGGGTAAAGGCTGTCCCCAAGAGGTTTCCCTGGTAGAAAAAATAATCATAATAATAATAATAAATTGAGGCTTTGAGGAACATCAACAGCTCACAGCGGTGTGAGCTCTCCCAGCTCGGCCTGGCTGACCCCCCTGTGCACAGGAGGGTGCGCTGGGCACCCAGCCCTGGGGTCTGGCTGGGGGTTTTGAGACATGTAATGGGGACACCACAGGAGTGTGAAGTTGAATGTTTAGCCACCAACAGCCAAAGCAGGGGGTACATAAGAAACAATTTCAGACCCCAGCTGTGGCTACCTGAAGACACCTTCAAGCAGCATGGTTTGCTGCCAGACTGACACTCATTCCCAGCAGTGCTTTCTCCGTTTCCCTTTCTCATCCAAATGTTTGTGCTGCTGTTTGAAGGCACTGCGCTGCGAGGCACTGAAGGAACCGCAGGGAAACCCCAGCCCAGCTGTGAACCCGCGAGGGAGAGGCAAAGGACCCAGATCTCAGTCACCCTCTCATCTTTTCTCCCCTCCTGCCCTAAACAGGATGGTCAAGAGGGAACATGCTGATTTATTAAAGCAGCTCTTGTGCAGAAAAGAGGCCCGGGGTACAGGACTGCTGAGCTCAGCTGAAATCGGGCATCTCCCCCGAGCAGCAGAGGGGCAGGGAAATTTGTGTCAGCTGAGGAGTGTCCCGGCTGCAGGACGTCCAGCTGGTTCCCTTCCCAACAGGGCCTGAGACAGCGCGAGCCTTCCCGCCTGCCTCCCCCAAAACCGACCGTCACATTTGTCACGGACTGCGTTGGCCTAAATAGCTAGGTGTCACGTCGCCAGCAGCCCGTACGGGAAGATCTTACATAACCCGGATAAATGGGACAAGGTCACCGCCGAGCCCAACCTCCTCTTGCAGAAGACCCAGCACCCGTGGGTCCTGCCAGCCCCGCCGCGCCCGGGAGCCCTGGCTGCTGCTTCTGGTGGCAGGCGGATCGCAGCACACTGCTGATGCCTACAGGAAGAAATTCCTGGCAGGATTTGCCGGGCTGGAATTTGCCAGCATCAGTCAGTAACCAGCGGTGCTGGATCAGGTGAGAGGGTTTAGTGAAACCGCAGGTGTGGCCCTTTGTCTGTGCCCAGTGCGTGCCGCGGCAGAAAAGTTTTACCCGGGTTACCTTACATCCCCTTCACCTGCTGATTCAGGCTCCTCTCGCTATTTTTAAATGAGGTGCTTGGTGTCACTCGCTGAGGAAAATTACCCTGTGCCTCCAGAAATAGATGCTGCACCTCTATCCCAGGAGAGCCCCCTTATGCAACACCATTTCGCAGCCATCGGCGCCAAAGGGATGTCTGCAGCATCTGCTGTAAGACAACACAGGGCCCATGTTTGTGGGAAACACCACGAGATAAGGAACAAGAGGGGGCCGGGTCACAGGAGAGCACAGCATGGGAGATCAGGGAGCAGGCCTTCATGGAGAAAAGGAGGGAGGATGGAAAGCAGGGGTTGGGGAGGCTGAATGCTGCCGGGGCCACGGTTTGGGAGCATTGGCCTCAGGAGCAGGGGCAGACACGGGCAGGGAGGATCCGCAGAGGGGCTGCAGCACAGGGAGAGGAGCGCGGGCAGGGCAGAGGCACCGAGGGGCTGCCAGCCCTGAGATTTTTAGGACGGGTTTTGCGATGGCGTGGATTTTCCTTACAGCCCCTGCTTTGGCTGAGGGGAGAAAGCGTTCAGGGCTTGCCTAGAAATGCAAGGCAGTTTTTAGCCTTGGTGGTTTCAGAGGAACGCTCAGAGTTGTGTCCCAAGAGGAATTTTAAGGGTAAGCAGTTGGAAGTGGGGGAGGAGGGGAAGGGCTGTTAAATACGGATGCATTTTTCTTTTCTTTCTTTTTTTTTTTTTTTTTTTTTACTGTTGTTTTTACTTACTCTACCAATTTGTTGCGCACTTTGGGCTGGCAGCATGGGGCCAGCGCAGGGTGGTGGCTGCTCCCTTGTCACCACCGCGGGGCTGCGGCACTGCTCCTGCTCCCCGGCCCGCAGTGCTGAGGGAGGCTCCGGCCTTGCCACCAGCTCGGCACCACCATCCCGTGTCCCTGTGTCCCTCTGGCTCTGGGGGTGCCGGGTGCTTCATGCAGGGCCCTCCTCGCACCCCTGGGCCTTTGGCCTGACACAGCCAGGGCCCAGCTACAGGTGTCCGTCACCTGGAGGACGCGGCCGGCGAGCAATGTTTGTATCACGTGCCGGGGAAGGAAAACCACAGAGGCAGCCGGAGGCCAAAAACAACAGCCGGGAGAGGAGGAATTCATTAAGAGAAACGGCAAGGGAAGCAAAGCCTGTTTGTGTAAGGGCAGAGCCTGCGGCAAGCCGTCCCGTGACCCGCAGCCACAGAGGGTCGGGGATGGAGCCGTGCCCCCGGCCACCCCCATGGCGGCTGTCTCCTCGGCCAGGCCATCCTGGCGAGCCACAGCCAGGGACCCTCCTGCTGTGGCAGGGGTCTTCCTCAAACATGATCCTTTCACGCCCTCGGCAGCTTCATTTGTTGCTCTCTTTGGAGTAGGTGGTTTTTTGGAGGCTGTGGCCCCATGGGTGAGCACAGCCCCACTCCTCGCAGCTCCCCGACTTAGCACCCCCTCTGGCACACAGGCCAGCGAGTTCCCAGCAAAAGAGTTGGAACCGACTTCAAAAGGATTTGCAGTGAGCAACCTTTCTATCTCTTGATCCTCTCAGCTGTACGCGGGATTAGGGGCTGGCTGAAGCCCAGCGCCCCCAGCCTGGGGCTTGCTCCCCTCACTCTCCAGGGACACGCCGTGGACCTGCCCGTCCCCAGTCCCACACGCCCTGGTCCAGTGTCAAACACCATTTCATGGGCAATGGACAGTAAGGACAAAATGACTGGGCTGCTTCTCCTTGGGAAGGATACTGGCTCCTTCCACAGCACTCCCATACAGTGGGGCTGATGCAGCTCCTCCTGCCCCAGGGAGGAGGGAAAGGTGCCAGCCTAACACCAAGGGGACTCAGGGAAGGGTTATGTCCCACTGAGAAGGGGAGCGGGGAAAAGGGGGTACAAAATGCTGGAGGAACCTAATGAAAGGACTAAGCTTTCAAGATGGAAAATGAAAGGGAAGGCTGGGAGGTGGGGTTGTGTTTTATTTTTCCAACTGACAAAAGGCCTGGTCCAACTTTTTGAATCACGAAAACAAGGGAAGCTTTTGAAAGGGAGAAAAATGACCCTGGCTCAGCTCAGGGTAGCAGAAGAGTGGTGTGAGCTCAGCATTACTAACTTCCATTTGCTCTGCAGGATGGGTCAGTGTGATGCAAAGTTTGTCTCTGAGAGGGATGTCCAGACTGTTTCCAGTAGGTGGGGATGGGAACAGAGGTGGCGTTACCTCATTGCGGAAATGAGGGTGGGAAACGGCTCAAGCAAAATATATACTGCAAAAGTGGAGATGCTTAGCCATCGCTGGAAAAAAATAAAACAAAAAATTGTAGCCAGCAGTGTGGATGGGGTTACTGCAGGACAGGACACCGGGGCTCCCTCCGTAGTGAAGAAGGGCAGCTGAGTAAGGGTTGGGACACAGGGTCTGGAAGTAGCACTGCTGTGCTCAAAGCCTGCTTCTGCATAGCTTTATGTGCATCTGGTTTGTGCCTCAGCTGGCCGATGCAAACCACAGGGTGAAAAAGTCAGGGCAAGGAATGTCCAAGAGGTGGTGGAGGAGTCAGCCACTACTGTTGTGTGCTTCGAGAGCTGCTGAGAAAGGGAGAGGACTCCAAGCCGCCAGCAAAAGCGATGGAGCCATCAGGATCTACTGGGATGAGCTTGTTCAGAGAGCCTTGGGCCCCCATCACACTCTTCCCACAACCATCTGGCAGGGCCACCGCACTGGGATGCGCCGGGCAATCTCCGGACAGAGCCACCGCTGCTGCCGGTGCCGCTTCAGCTTGTTTGTTTTCCTTAATCCCAAGAGGCAGCATCTCTGACAGGGCAGCAGTGTGATTAAGATGATCCAGCGTGGCTGTCACAAGCATGTAATTACGGGTTTCCTGTGTCACTCCTGCTGGGAGGTCAGTGACTTGCCCTCCCTCGCTCCAGCAGCAGGAGGGGAGAGCCACCAGCTCCTATCAGCCTCTTAACCTCCTGGCCAGCTCCGGCCTCCAGCTCCAGCCTCCGCAGCCCTGGGAAGGGGAGGGCAGGCTGTGGCACACAGCCAGGCTGGGGACGGACAGCAGGCAAGCCACAAACTTTTTCTGGGGGGCCAGGGAGAGTCAGAGCCAAGAGGAGGGGGATGGAGAGGACTGGAAAGGGATGGTATGAGGGCAATGCTACCAGTGGATGTAGAAAAGTGGATACATTCCCCCTCCCACTACTCTTTTAAGACATAACATAATCCATCTAGGTGCATTCGGACTTCTCAGGCACACTTTCCCATCCCCAACATCCAGGTATCTCTGCCTACACCAACATGAAGAGAGGAAGCCTTGCTGCGGCCTGCCCCGGGTTCTCCCCAAAGGCACTGCAAAATATTTCAGTGGCCCCCAAGGGATCATCGTGCTCTGCAGCACCCATGCTTCCCTCGCAGCTAGCAGGCTGGCCAGGGACACACAGAGGGGCTGCTCTCACCAGATCAGTTTCTAAAGCTGTTGCACACGGGATTAGCTGCAAATCACAGCAGAGAAGGACCCGCTGCTGGCCCGTCAGAACAAGACGAGGTTTTGTGCGGCATTTGCTCCCAGAGAAGGCAGGTTTTCCTCAAGCTCTGTTTGTTTAGTGACCCCCACATAAGGAAATCCATCACATAGCCTCCTTTATTAATACTGGCAATCATCTGCAGCCAGCTGTTGCCCAGCTGTCAGAGCTGGTATTGCACGGGAATCCCTGCACAGAGCACCACATCTCATCCTTACAGACCAAGCCTCCAAGAGGCACTTGGGGAAGAGCTTGCATGCCCCTGCAGAGCCCAATATCAATGCTCATCTGTGGTGGCAGCAAAGCATTTCTGTCTGTGAGGAACCGCCACTTGGTTGCAAGACAAAACTCTCTCTGAAGCACCAAATGCCACTGTATTTAGGTGCTGGCCAAAGCTGAGATTCAGATTTTGGGCCAAAACAGAGTGGCATCCCACATGTAAAGCAAGCCGTGAAACTGAAACTCTGTTCTTCACTTACCAGTATCACTTATTTGCCAGGCATATCTTCCAAAAGGGCATCCAGTTGCAATCCAGAGACAGCAAGAAACAGAGAAGCCACCATCGCACACAATAGAGGGCTCCAGTGAAGCACTGGAAAAAATGCCTTCACCACTGGAAAATGTCTGCCTTCTTCCTAATCTGGAGCTGCCTGGCATGAGCTGAGAAGCAGGCAACCCATACACAAGCTGTGTTTACACCTAACACAGTAACCAAGAGCTGCAGCCATGAAGTAATGACCACACAAACCTTGGACAAGGGTGGCAGTTACTTTTTTACAGGTTTCCTCTAGTCTACGTTGCATCAGAAAACAAGTGAGCTCCATCCATAATGCATGCTGTAAGCAGGGGCATTATGTAGAGACCCTCAGACAGGGTTTGCTAATTTATGCCCGCAGCCATGCCAGGCACGTGCCGTTCCTCAAATAACCAAGCTTTTCTCTGAAACACTAAAAAAAAAAAGAAAAAGAGGAGTGCTGAGGTCCTTCGAGTGAAGGCATTCGCACAGCCAGCCCCTGAAGCCTTCCCATCCCTCTCGTGTACCCCCTGCTCACATGGCACAACATTTCGGTGTTTCTGAGCGTGCTGGGGGTGATTCACAGGCACGCACACAATGCCTGCTTTAGCACGAGGCTGGGGAGGAGCTCTGCCTGCCACGACAGAGAGAACTGCTGCTTTCTGAAACATTTCCCAGGAGGAAAACCCCTCACCGTGCCAGCCCCACATCGCTGTGCCACTGCAGGGTTGGCAGCCCTGACACGCGCCGGATCCCCTCCCAGGTTGTGGGAGCTGATCACTTCCCATGACCTGCCACAGCCCTGGGGCTGGGAAAGTGTCCCAAAGTGGAAGGGACCCAGGGTGCAAGAGCCAGGAGTGCCACTTCTACAGGGGAACGGGGGGCTGCTCTGTACTGAACCAGCGGAGGAGATATCAGATCTGCACGCGATGCTAGTAAATTTGGAAGCAAAGCAAAATTACAGGCCACGAGGATATTCACCCCCATCTCCTCATCGCCCACATCACAAAATGCCTCATCATTCCCCTCCTCTCCTGGTGGCCCTGGGAAAGCAGAGCACACCACAAACTACACAAGGCTAAAAAATTGTTCCTGCCAATCTGATTTGGATCAAAATACCTTCCTGACCTCAAATTTGGCATTTCCTTAGGGCTACAAGAGATATATTAGCCATGTCAAGCAGCCCTGGGAGGGATTTCTGTGTGCCGCTAACATCACCATGACACCCCTCCACATCTTGTCTCTAGCAGTAGCCAGTGTCCCAAGCACCGGGACAAAAGAGGGGGAAATGCAAACAAACCTTCTTTTCAGCCTCCTTTCTAAGTGAATTGGTAGGGAAGAAAGTTTGCTGGTGGGTTTATAGGCAACCTGAGAAAGGGATTCGGTTAGCAGGGTTGTGTGCATTAACTGGGATTAATTAGTGCACTGCAACAAACTGAAATCAGATCACTTTTCAGTCCCTCTTGGCAATACCACCAAATGGAACATCCAAAACTTAATATTGCGAGCTTTATTCTTCCAGTCCAGAACCCCGTTATCCTGTCATCTGATCCCTTCCATAAATTCAGCAGTTCTGCCAATGAATTATTCAGCTGTCCTAGGTCTTATGCATCAGCTGCTACACCCATGTAAGACCAAGATCATGATGAATGGGAAGAGGGACAAAAAATAAGGCAGTCTGCTGTCTCTGTAGCTAGAGAACACCCTAAAGCACACCCCAGAAAAAGGGCTAAAGCTCCCCAAAATGTGTGTTTTCCTGGCTAAGATGCAGAAGAGCCAAGAGGAGGAGATTTACAAACTTGATATGAATCTTGTATTAAAACTGTCTGTTGAACTTGTACCATTTAAAACTCATGGTCACTGAGATCATTTCTCCAGAACACCATTTATTTTACTCTTTTTTTTTTCTTCTGTTTATCTAACCCACACATGTAACTGGTGCAGGAAGTACTGACAGGACATGACTCAGAAATACATACAAGCGTGTCCCTCTACATTTACGCAAGTAAATTCCCAAGGATTTGCTGCTGAGGATGGCAGCATTGCACTGGATGTAACAGGTACTCATACAAAACATCCTCGGGGCCCTCTGAGCTCATGTAAACGAGCCCTCCATGGACACCCTGGGGCCTTCTACCGTGATGGGAAACAGTCATCTTTTTCTCAGGCATTGCCCTGTGACGGAGGACCCAACACCACAAGCCACAGCACTTGCCGATAACAAAAGGCAGGCACATATTTTTGATGTTCCTTCTCCACCAAGGGATGTAAGTCTCAAAGAAAACACCATCCTCCCTTAAACAAAGCATCTTTCTCCTAGGAAGCTGAGTACACCAAGGAGGACTGACGTTAGTCTCCTCTCTTAACAAACCGATGGAGGGTGGTGTGTTTTGGGCACGGGATGAAAACATTACCAGATGCTAGCTGACCCTGCACCAGGGAGCCAAGCCCGGCCCTGCCTGTGAAGGCTCCGCTGATCTTTATCTGCTAGAAATGTGATGCACCTATCCAGCGCTAGGTCTGGTGGGGAACCTCCAAAAGCTGAGAGTTCAGCAAGGGGAAAGGAGAAGGGGATGAATGGCCAGGGAAGGGCCATCCCACAGCTCAGGTAGAAGGGCACTGAGACTGCGAGCTCTGTGGGAGAGCAGGGAAGAACTGAAAGCTGGCCAAAGATCAGCAAAGCTCCCTTATGCTCCTTTGGGACACTTCTTGGAGATCATTATCAGCACCCTACGGCCGACTGCTGAAAGAGACAAATCCCAAATGGCAACAAAAGACAGAAATTCTGGAAGTTTTGAAACAGATTCAGTTAAAGACCCCAGCATAGAGCTGAAGCAGGAAAAATACCACCACAAAGATATAGAAGGGGGCGCTGAAGAAGCTGACCCCTGCACCAAGTTGTGCAGAGCAGCACCATCAGCTCCTTCGCCAACTCCCACAGGTAAGCATCATTCCTTCCCGAGGTCTGGTTGCCAAGGTCAGGGGTGCAGAGAGAAAAGGAACTTCTGAAAAGTAGGACATGAGGGTGGTAGAGCAAGCGTGAAGCAAACATTTCCCTGCAATACGTAGGAATGCTGGAGAACTGCAACGTCCTTCATGACAAGAACTAGTTAAACTTTACGCTCTTGCAACAAAAGCATTCCCATCTCACTGACCAGGAAACTGGAGCACCGGCAGATTCCAGCCGATGTTCCTAAATGTGGAAGCCTTAAATCAGATGTCTAAACAGCTTGCAGGCATGTTAGAAAGGGTCTTGGTCTTTCCAAGATGCTGCGGATCCCCATCTGCTGCTGGCTGAACGGTTGCCAGCTGACCTACCTCACAGTTCACGATCACTAGCCTCTCCACACAGGCGCAGGATTATTATCATTATTATTACTGATAAGAGGGCCCAGCTCATTCACTCCATTAGCCCAATTAATTCCAAGGCTTGCAATGCCATTTCCGTCTGATAAGTCAGACGAGCAGGCTGTCATGTAATTTGCTCAAGACTTCCCCAAGTCTTCAGAGTTACCTCTCGCACAGATTTTTTTTCCAATCCCAAGGCAGCAGAGTCATGCATGACTATGTGGGGCCATTTGATCCTATCACTTTCAAACAAACACCCCCCTGGAAATCAGGTGTTAGCACGCCCAAGCAAGAAAAATCTGTGTTCCAGCGCTGTGGATGACTGTAGCAGAGATCTGTATTAACATGTCTTTGCCAGGCCAGAAGAAAATTCACAGATTATATATATATATATTTTTTTTTTTTTTTGCTGTAAGCTAACTTTATCCAAACTTCTGTTTTGGATCATTGAATCATGTGTTTGAACAAATCTTCCCCCCGCTCCTCTTACGGCATGACGGCGAGGAGCTTATGTGACAGAGCTGATACTGTTTTGTTAGATAAAAGCACACAAGTTTTTGGACATCAAAAAAGCGAGCCTTCATCACTTACAATGCATGTAGGAATTCCTGTCCATGAAAATACTAATCTTAACACTTTCCCAGTCTGTGTTAAATTAGTAGCATTCATATGCAGCACTTCAGGCCATTTACAAGGGGCACTTCCTGCAATCAAAAACATATGTCCCATAAATGGCCCAGCTCTGCCTAAATTTGCTTTCCTAGAGCAGCTGGCCGCTCCTGAGAACACAAAGGAGAATATTTAAGCAAGTGTAGAGTTCGCTGATACCCGGGGCTGGCTGGGAAATACAAATCCCTTCCAGCAAGAAAGAAAACAAGAGCAACCGAGTTTCTTTTCAAGCAAAATACTAGACCGAAAAATCAAACCCGCTGTTTTCATTAGGGCTCCGCAAAAAGCCAGGCTTCACCAGGACCAAAAACTGCCGGCTTCCTGGCTGCAGCGGATTGCAGGTGAGCTGTCGGGAGCTCCTGGGGCAGCTCCCAGCCCTCCGGTGCCTCTGGCTGCCTCTGGCTGCTCCGCTGCGCCGGGGATTTCTGGTCCCCAGGGGAAGGCTGGGTGGCTGGGACCTGCGCGGGAAGGCAGCCTCCACGCGCCCGTCCGGAGGCACTCTCGGCGATTTTGTTTGCTCCTCGCGGAACAAGAGCCAAGGATCCTTCAGTTTGACTCTCCCCGTGGAAATCTGCAATTTTCTTACAGAAAGTGCTGAGCTAGTGAAAATGACATTTTCCATCGGAGGATTATTCTGATGGAAAATTTCCCAACTCGCTTTATTAATACCCTTGACATCGTTTTGTCATTCCTCCTATTTGTGTATCAGTGTCTGGCCACTAAACCAAATTTCTAGCCAGGGCTTTCATAGTTATTATTCCCAGAGGCCATCATGTAATTCTTGGAGTACACTAGACCTGGGATTTATTACAGCAACCGCTCTGGTGCCACACGTTAGGCAACCTGGACGTGTATTTCAGTACACTCTTTCCAGCCAAGGAGGCTGGAAGAGGCTGTGTGCTAAGCCCATCTCCTCATCATATCATCGGATGCCTCAGCCAGGCCCGTCTGGCTCTCAGTTTCACGTTGCATCAGGGTACCTGTCACTCCACGGGTCTCGTGGTGCCAGCCGCTGCATCTCCTACCACGGTACCAGAGCAGGGACTACCCCAGAAAACCTTCTGGCTCCGTAACCAGGCTGCAACTGCTAAAACCGAAGCTGGTGTTTGATGATTTGCAGCCAGGGTAAAGTTGTTTCCTCCCAAGATAAGCTGTGGCTCAACCGCTGACCTCCCAAGGCGATGCTTGGATCTCCTCGGGGGTGTGAGCACAGGGCTGCAGGTCGATGCCAGCCAGCCCTAGGCGCAGGTTTTTTCAGCGTCCTACCCCAACAGCTGGCTTTCTGCGCCAGTGTTTCAGGCCCGTGGGGAAGTGCTGCAAGCTGATTTTACAGGCAGCATTTCGCTTGTTCATAATACAAAGTTCTTTGCTTCATCTGGAGCCTTGGTACATCATGTGGATCAACATTACTTCTGTCCTCCGTGCACTGGTCTATTTAGGGACTGTAATATTGTCTAGATATTGGGCAAGACCCCTTGGTAATAACTGCCTATCCCCAGAAAGGAAGATAATTGTGACATATCTTGTGGTCAGAGTGCCTTGAGAATAACCCCAAGCATTACTGGTGATTTATGAAAATCATTTGCAAGTCCCACAGCACGCAGCCGGGTCTTTGGAAAATTCACTTTTCCCTCATTTGCTCCGCAACCGCTCTTGACAGCCTCAGCAGCACCTCTGCAGACATCCCTCGTTGCCACCTCCACCAACCCACCCCTTGCCTGCAATAGCTCCAAACGTTAAACATGTTTTGCAGGAGCTGCCCCGTGGCCCTCTCCCAAAACAAGGGTGGGGAAGCTCTCCTCGCGCTGGTCGGTTGTACTGGAGTAAAACCCCGTGTGCATTATTCACGGGATGCTTCTTGGCATTATCCAGCATCCCCCTCTGGCTGATAGGTTTTGCTTAGTCAGACCTAGGGAAAGGATGCCAGCCTTTTTTAGCTGTGAGCAGGGAAACACCACAGTCCCTAAGGCCCCCTCTTTCCTCCTCATGGATCCTTCCTCAGCAACCCAGGAGATCATCCCAAACCCTGTCTGTGTTGTAGCCTTGCCTTTCTTCAGGCTGTCACGCAGAGAACAGTGGCATCAAAAACACCCTTCTCCCTCAAGCAAAGCTTAATTTCCTTTACGTTTTGGTTCTGATATTGTCCCAAAAGACTTTCACCCCAAAGAGTTAACCGTCCCCCAACGGGGAAAAAAAATAAACCCCTTTGTTTCAGGCTGTTTGATGCTGTTGCAACTCCCCATCACCACGAGGAGCTGTATCCTTTGACACAGCAGTTCCTAGAGCACGTTTTAAGGGCAAATCGGCCTCGGTTAATAACCGTTTTTGGATTGCTTCATTTTGCATACCACATGCTAACCGCTCCCTTGACGCAGCATTTAAACTCTCTCCAAACTGGCAACACGCTAGTAATTTCCTTAGCCCCCCCACCTCCCTACCAACACATATTTAGGAATTGTTTCTTTTTGCTGTTTTTTTTTTTTGTTTGTTTGTCTTTATTGCATTTTTCGGGAGCTCAGATGCATCTCTACCACCACTGCCTTTATGGAGAGAGGGGCTGGGAAAGTTTCCACCATCTCGGCAAGCCTTCCACCAGCTGGTTTAACAGCAGCCACTCGCCTGTGGTTTCCTCCTCGTTTTTTCAGCAGTCACGGTATTCCTGGATTATAATCCCACCCTGGTCACCATTTCTTGTTTTGCTTTCCTTCTCAGACATAACACGAAGAGCCACACGGTCACGGATGAGCGCGCGCTGCATACACACAGCAGCTTCTCCCACTACAGCCTGGCCACGAGCGCGGAGCAAACTTTGCTTTCTCCTTCGGCACTTCAGCCTGTCTTCTTAACCATTTATTTGCTCCCTGCAGGCTGTTCAGCTCCACGGTGTAAAGACCTGGTTTGATTTAGAGTATCTGTGACCCGATTGCAGCACCGGTTGATCTCCGCATCAGTGGATGCTTTCGTGTTGTGAATCCTCTCTGGCTGGAGCTCAGGCACCCAGGCTGTCGTGTGTGAGTGGTTGGAGGTGTCGCTGCAGCCCTGAAGGGCCATGCCATAACCCCTTTTACCACCAGCACAGTCTCTCCAGCCCCAGAGCATCACTTCTGGAGGGTGAGATGGGGAACGGATAAAAGGGTACCTTCAGGGAAGGGAGATGGAAGGATCCAGGCACCAGGCTGGGGAAAGGCATTTTTACCACCTCCCAGCCCCACTATGTGTGCTGGCAGAGCTGTGGAAATTCACCTGCAGTGTTACATCATGAGGGCCTGGTTCACAAAGCCGAAAGGGAAGAGGCTTCACCTCACCAGAGCCAGGCACTCAAGCACCGGCTGCGGGCGCAGCAGCGTGGCTGGAAAGGTACTGAGGCCACGGTGACTCACAGGTAGGAGTCACGCCAGGAAGGGGATACCAGCTTGTATCGCTGTCCCCTCCCAGTTCGGTTTCAGTGGTTGCTGCTTGGCTCCGGCTGGTGGCATTTTCCATGCAAACTTGGCAGCGACAGCAGTGCCCAGGATTAGCTCCCCTGGCAGGGGGAAGGGAAAGGCAGGTGATACTTGGGGTCGTGCCAGGCTGATCCTCGCACAGAAAGACAACCTGGCTCCCTCGGGGCTCCACTGCTTTCTCTTGCCACATCCCAGGAGGGCTTCCCAAAACCCAAGTACGTTGCTTCTGGAGGCGGTGTTGCAGCCTGGACTGGTGAGATGCTACAGCAGTGAGGGACATGGCAGGACCACCACACCACGGCTGTCGTGACCAGCTTGTTTCTGGGGCTCATCATCCCTCCCCGGCGTGCCCCAGCTCCCCCTGCCTTGCTCGGGCACCACACACGCGCCAGACCTCCCAACAGCTGCAAACTCTCACTGCTTGTACAGAAAACAGCAGGCCAGCGACCGCCCTCTGTTTTCTTTTAGCTTAAATATGATAAATGTCAGAGAAAAGATGAGGAATTGCTTTGGCCTGAGGTTCAGGACAGACAGCAGCAGATGTCAGGCCATGGGCAGATTTCGGGTGATGCCTTGCCTCATTCTATATTAAAGAACATCGGTGTCTTGCCCCAGGAAAGGGGTACTGCCACTTTCCCCAAGGCACCAGGTTAAGCAGCAGACCTGCAGAGCCTCGAGGCTGCCTTACACAGCACTGAGCTCAAAATCGTGATTTAGCCTGGTGGAAAAAGCCAAGCAATGAACATCTGGGGGCGAGGGGCTGCAAATGGAGACTGAGGTACCCCAGCTCCAGCAGGCTTCAGGAGCTGCAGGACATGAGTGAGGAAAGAGGCTTTGGACAGGATTAGCTGCAGGTGGGAATGAAGAACATGGGCTGAGCTGCAGGGAGGGCATTTCCATAGCTGCTGTTTGCAATGTGCCTGGCTCTTGCCTCTGCTTGTGGTCTACTCACCCCTCACGAGCCACAGCTGTTTGTTTGTTTGCAGTGATTTCAAACCCAAGAGCAAAGCCTGAGCTGCCAGGAGCAGTGCTGCTGTCCACTCCCACCAGCTGACCTCACATGTGTACATGCAGGAGGAGGTATGGACACCATACAGCAGCCACCCAGGACCTGCTGCTTTAAACTCCAGCCATAGGTGTTGCGTCAGGTTATGTAAAGTTCAGTTGCATCACGCACCATTGCACAATGCCGCCTGTGCCTGACAGCGTGCCAGGGCTTCATTCATCGATCAGGTCTTGTCGGCCAGAGCAAGCTGGTCAGGAGAAAGGTGCCTGCTCCTCGGGGTACCCTGCTGTGGAGGTCGCCTCTTCCAGCTCACAACAACCTCCCAAAATGTGGGGGCAGAGCTGCCACCCAGCTCCCTGTTGCCGTCATCACCAGCCGTCATTATGACACAACAGTGGCACCAGGGCTCCACGAGAGCACAAGGCACAAGCTGCTCACCTGGCCACCCAGAGCAGGGAGCATCTCTCCTCAGTGAGCTCCCCGCCACACATCCCCTGGCGTTGTGGGAGCCAGCACCATCCTGCCACAGTAAGTTATCAAAAATGTGCCATTTCAGAGAAATGTGTCCATCCCACTGCTGGTGTCCCCATAGGGTACCTTGTGCAGGTGGTGCTGGGCAGCCTGGCACGGCACTGAGCCCAGCTGGTGCAGCCCCTCTGCCTCCATCCCTGCTGTATTTGTGTCCCCATGGTCTGCAGAAACCACCAGGCATGGGCCAGGGCACTGCACCAGCTTCAGCAGTCCAAGCCCTCGGCTGATGGAAAAGATGGAGATGGGAATGGCCCATCCAAAGCAGCTGGAAATGAGAGAACATCAGGAGCAGACCTGAAACATGAATGGGTTTAGAGGCAGCACCTGAACACACAGGCCCATCTCTAGAGAGCTCCAGGCCCCCACCGGGCTCCTGTGCATCTCCTCTCCCCGGACGTGCTGCGACACCCGTGGTGGCAGGCTTGGCGGTGTTGAGCCGCCGGTGGACTCATTGCTATTGTGTGAAATGCTCCCTTCTTGCCAAATGGCTCCCCTCCTCTGCTAGCAGCGCAATCCCGCGATGACCCACTCCAGGGTGCGGCAGTGCAAGCAGTGGCCCATCCACCAGGCTGAGCTGGGTGGAAGCCCTGCGGCATGGGAGGGTCTCCTCTGGGAAGGGTGCGGGGGGGACCTACCTGCGCTGCGAGGTGCTCTGTCCCCCTCCAGTGGCAGAGGCCTTCAGAAACCAGCTCGCCAGGCCACACACAGCCATCTCTCGTGCTTTTGGCAGCAGAGCCTGGGCACTCGGGTCCTGCTGGTGGTGGCAACGCCATGTGTCGTAGCCGTGGTGGGCTCCAAAGCCACCAAGGCATCGTGCCAAGGAAGTCCCGTCAAGGAAGGTGCCCCGGCAGGACATCCCATCACCCATAGGAGACCCCAGCCTGCCACGGCCTGGTTGTGTGCAGACCTCACTCTTTATGTAGAGCTGCGTGGCTGCAATATTTACTTAAGGAAGGTACAGCTTTTGCCTTTGGTTTCTTCCCTGCCTGAGATACTATTGTTTGAAATGGATGAAGGTAATCCACAGTATCTCTGTACAAAGAGCTACAAATTTTGTCACGTGTATGCCATGAGTCTCCTCATGGGGCTATAGCTGAGCAGGGGCATGGTCTGTCTGAGACTAAGCCTACCTTTGTAGTACCTGTCCCTCCACGGGGAAATGTCCCAACTCTTGTGGAAGACCCCCAGAGAGCCCAGAACATCAGGAACCACCTCAATCATGGCATGAAGATGCTCAGGGGATTGTCCTAGAGCACTTGGTGGCCTGTGGACGACACAGCACAGACAGGCACAAAGCCCCATCCCCTGCAGACCCAACCACCTTTGGGCGGTGGGAATGTCCTCCAGGCTGGGCATGAACTTGGAACGGGTTGGGTGAAGGTGAGAGGTCTGGGAAGATAAGGGAGCCCGACGAGCTGGCAGGTCTGGTGCTTTCCCTCTGTGGAATAACAGGAAGAAAACACATCCACACCCGCATGACAGATTTCACCTCCTATACACACTGGCTACAGTGGGAGCACACGGTGGGGTAGGTAGGCACCACCAGGCCACGGCCCAGCTCGCCATCATCTGATTTCCCCCTCCTAAATAGCACACGCCGGACACAGGCTGGCTTCATTGGGCTTGCTGAGGCCATTGAGTAGGAAGAGGGTTTAATTCCAGTCAGTCAGAGCTGAACTGTTTAAGATGTGAGGGCAGGCTGGGCTGGGAGGAGGGCATGGGGAATTTGTTGGACCTACTGTGACCTCTACTGGCTTGGTCTGAAATTGGTGTGCCGGTTGGCCTGGGCTCTCCAGAGCGTGGTGGGAGCTGGACCCCTTGCTGCAGGGCCTTTGGGAGTTCCCGTGCCCTGGGGACCTCTGTCCACAGCACAGGCTTTGCCCTCGTTCCCATTAAACATGTAACGCAGCTCTCCAAATCACTCATCTCCAGTGGTGCTTTCTGGGCCAAGTTGGGGCACCCAAGGCCTTCAGCCCCACTACCCTACAGGCATGCCCTCCAAGACTCAGGCCCCCAGAAGAAGCTGTTGCATCACTTCTGTTTAGCTGAGGGTTTTGATCTTTTCTCTGGAGTCAGAGAGCAGGAAGCTTTCTTTTTTAAAGGAAATCCGAGCTTTCAGTTTAATCCTGTGTTTTTAGGAATGCACGGATCTTAATCCAAGCCTGGAGTTTGGACTGTTTTAAGTAGATGTTGTGTGACATTTCAGAGCTAGCTGCATTTAATTGGTGACCTAGAGTCTGTTGCCACAGCTCTGAATGAAGTTTTAGGTTATATTTGATGAAAAACACTAAAACACACTCGCCCACATACGCCTCTCCAACCCCTGCACATGAAGAGAAATATGGGGGGAAGAGAGAGAGGCAAAATCATTAGCAAGCCAGTAGGGTTCTGAACCTTACTTTGAAAATCAAAACCAGAGACTCCTCGGTGGTGACGTATTAGATTGTCACAAACTGTTCCCATGAAAGACATCACAGAGCTGGTTTTGATCGAGTGTTTGTGTTTTTCCTACACGAGCTACTGCCCCTACAGCAGCACAAATGCTTCTTGCAGCAGAACTTCTCCAGCAGTTTCATCTTTCCAGCACAGTCCTTCCTGCAGCACTAAAACAGACTGAGTGGCTCGTACAGCTTCAATGGGGTTTGCACTCATTTGACCTCTCTTGTAATCCAAATACCCTTCATCCCAGTGAGCACACCTTCTTCTGGGCTGTTTGTTCCTGCTAAACATGGGACAGATTCTCACCAGTGCTGCAATATGTACTGAACAAACACTGTGTCGTGATTTAAGAATAGAATCTGGTGACATGAAAAACAGAGACATTTCCAGCCTCCTAGAAAACATTCCTGGGTTACAGGGATGTCTTTAGAAAAGCTGAGACACACGGGCACATGACACAACACGTCCTTATCAGCCAACCTTTGTCCTGACCCGTCAGACTGCTTCTCTCCCATATGACGTAGCGTATTGACTGGTTGACGTGCTCTTACTGTGATGCTTTAGCTAGAGCCCAGCCTTTCTTTAGCAAAGGGGATTGTCTGCATAGATGGGGAGATCTGGTTGGAACACATCCTGTCCCTCCGATAGCTGACAGTGCCCCAGCAGATATTAGTGATAGCAAGGAACAAATGATGGTTAAAGCCACGAGGAGGGAAGCTATATTTTTAGCTTTACATTGCCTTTTTTGTTGCCAAACCACTCAAAGGATTCAAACTCTGATCTTTCACACCACTGTACTACACTGACATACATTTGTCAAGGACAGAGGTCTGCACCCAGCAGCACATGGACAGAGACAGCCAGGTGAATGAATGGTAGAGGGGGCAAAAAAAAATGAGAGGGGGAGTTCCTAAATATGCACCATGTCTCATTTGTGGGGCTGCTGAGTTCTGCCAGGTGAGGCAATGTTTTCCCATTTGGTCTGAAAGAAAACTCGCACCATTGAGAGAGTTACAATGACTGCAGCTGTGAGAAAAGCTGCCCTGCGGTATCAGCCTTGACCTTGCTGAAGCAAAGCTCTCTGAGTCTGTGAGGCAGGGTGGAGTGAAACAAGATAACTGAACGAAAAAGAGACTCCAACGCTCTCAAAACAAGAGACTCAACAACAGGTTAGGAGTGACTGAACAGGAAGCGAGTTGTGGGCTCTGCAGTGGGCTGTAGGCTGAATCCCCAAAGCTGGAAAGTTCCTTTCAGTGTCCGTATAAATATTTCTGTAAGTTATTTTTAAGCATGTGTTTTGAAACTGAAATATATTTAGACTGGTTAAATGAAAATGTGGTTTACAGAAGGCTGCTTCTTTAGAAATTTCCCACGCTGGGGAGCCTGCTCTGCCCTGCTCAGCCCGTGCCTGGGCTGCCCGGTCCTGTGGGCAGCACTGGGTCAGAGGCAGGGGCTCCTCTCTGCACCAGGTAGCTGGGACCAGCCCCAGAACCAGCACAGGAAGGCTGGGTGCTGTTTCCATATTGTTTTGTGGTCCCAGCCTGCGAGAGTGGGGTAAGATCTGGTGCAGCATGTGAGGAGGGCCTAGGAGGAAATCCTGGATCTGGAGAAAGCAAAACCTTCTCCTTCCTGTGAGCTGTGGCCAAGAGACTTTCCCAGGGCGCAGCAGGGGTCACGATAGCTGTCCCTTCCCAACGCAACACAGAGCTGGGGTCCTCATCACATGTGGCCGGATCCCACAGCACTTGCTGTGGAACCAGGATGTTGCTTTGGCCAAGGTCCAGGCTGGCCAGCACCGTTTTGTAGAAGCTAGGGATGGGAAAACAAGGTGGATAGCGCAGCCCCTCTGCCCAGTGGGTGGAGAGGACAGTGGCATGCTGTGGTCTGCTTATCTCTTCTTTTGAAGTAGCTTTGATGGGTGGCAAACTTCTTCTCCTTGCTTATCCCAAGCTGCTCTGCAGTGCTGCCACATACATGGAAACAGTTTTCTGTCCCAGCCCCAGAGAGTGTTGTTTTGCAGTGGACGGTGATGCCCTCATACCTGTGCTTAAGCCTGAAGCAAAAACACAGTTATTTGTGTCCCAGTTCATATAAAATAATGCTGGGAGTGGCACCATGTGTAAAAAATGCCTTTTCTTCCATATCGCTTTCTTGCTTTTTGCATTATCCATCCATCTTGTGAGCAAAATTCTCAAAAGCTTTCCCAGTGGACTTCAACAGGCTGGGTTGATTTAGGAAAAACCTTTTGAAGCTTCTCTGCTCTAGCCTGCACAGTTGGATTGCTTTTGGGGGGGAGTTCTGGGAAGTGCACATCCAACAAAACCTCTTTCCAGGACTCTGATTTTCTTTTCCAGCTTTTATAGATAGTCCAGCTGGAACAGCAGAATCATGTATGCTATAGTTTAGAAATCTGACCTAGTTCCTTTAATCCGTGCTAACCACAGGAGCTCTCAGAGGGCTCAGCATCAGTGCACAGCCTCGCCAGGTCACTTGCAACACAGGCTTTAAAGAAACAGCTTCATGCAAGAGTAAAAACATCCTTTGATCGCTGTTAAATTGACCAAAAATAGGGGGCAGGGGGGCTTTGAGCTTAAGAAACAGCAAACTTGAAATGAGTTTGGTTTCTTCTGCACATGAATGAAAGCTAAACTTCAGCAATGCAGCCTGCATCACCCATCAGAGCAGGGGAATTCCAGAAAACGGAGTGAGAGATGTATCTGGTAAATACAAATAGAGGATTAACAGCAACTGACCCAATGGCAGGACCCCAATCAAGATGCTGAAATGAAACACAGAGCTTACTGTAAGTCCCAGATTCCCTCCCTGCTCCCCTGCTTATCCCCAGTGCATCGTTCCCCAGCGCTATCTGTGGAAAGGCAGACAAGGGGGTAGCAAGAAAGTGAAAGTGTTATTAAATACCAAAGCAAAGCTATGCTGCTACTTTTCCCACCCGCCTCACTGTCCTTTGAGGTCCAAAGCCACCTCTCTGAACACCATTTCTCCTCACAAAGTCATCAGCCAGGCACTTTTATTTTATTCTTTTATTTTTCCATAATGCACAGGAGGGCTTCATTTTTTTCCTTTTTCTTATTTCTTTTTTTTTTTCCTGAGTGAGGGGCTACTGCCTGTAATAAAGGAGGGCTGAGAAAGCCACTTCTAGGGCATTCTTTTCTCAGGATAGGCAGAGGTGTCTATAAACCATATTCACAGCCTGCTTGGAGCCTGGTCTCTTTGCAAGCTACTCGCGTCCAACTATGATAGGTGCCGCACAGAAAGTCAGAGGAGGAGCAGACCTGCTCTCCTTCTAGTTGAAGCCAACGACAACATTTCTTATCCTAAATCACCCTCATCTTTTCCCTCTCTCATTATAAAAGCGCTTTCCCATGCTCCCAGCCATTCTCAATAGCAGTGCCCCAGCCCCCTCTGTTTCTTTTTTACCAGGGCTGTAGACTATATTCCCTTCCCACGAGAAAATGCCATTATAATGCTTGCAACTTTTTTTCCCCCCTTCCGTCCCACTCCCATTTCTGTTTTCTTTTGACCCACGCTGGGAAGAGCTTTCCACCCAGCCGTGCCCACCGATACCGAGCCTCCTGGCCAAGCAGCTGCAGCTCATCTGAAACACGGTCCTGTGAAGGATCGCTTGGACTGGCTCCTTGTCGTGCATCTTCCCCAAGCCTCAGTAATGCTGAGCTCTGGCCACCGTGAACCCTCTTATCCACTCACCCATCTGTGCTGAGCCTTCCCAAAACTCCCCACAGCTCCTCTGTGGGCTTGGTTTTACTTCTCTGGACCTCAGAGGCCAGATGTTCCCACCACCCTCTTCACTCCTCCATCACAGCAGAGATAACAGCTTGGGGAGGGAACCTCTGGGCCTCGCTGCTGATGTTTAAAAATGGCCTCTTGCTTCATACGTTGGACGCAGCCTCCATCTTGCAAAGCATCCCAACAGCAGCCACGTGCTTGTCCCACCGCTTTGATCAGGCCTGTCGAGGAGAACGCTAAAGTGTACAACGAGGACATTTGTTAAGATCAGCTATAAAAATTTAAGAGGTGGCCAGTGCCTGTCCTGTGCCAAAATTCCTCTTCATCCAGCTCTATTCCGTGCAGGGAAATATTGCAGGATATTTGGGGGGGAGGAGGGGGCGGTGTTTGTTTTGCTGGGTTTTAGGCAATGGGAATTTTGCTTTTGTTTCCCAGAACTCACGTGCAGCTGGAGGGGCTTTCCAGAACAAAGCCTATCCCGTATTATAGTGGGCCAAGTGGCACTCTGGCTACACAAAAGCAGAAATAACAACAATAATAACAATAATCTGCATAACAAGATCGTTCAAGATGGGACAGGTAGGCAGAAGGAAAAGGCAGATGAGCTTCGGGCAGGCTTATAAACCCTCCTTCCTTTTAGTACCCGAATAAAGCTGGCCACAAGTGCCCATGCCGGTAGCTCGCCGCCACCCAGCTGCTGTGAGGGGCAGCCCCGACGGCCCCGTGCGCAGCCAGACCCCGCACCCAATTTCCTCCACCTCCCCCTTTTTCAAAGGGTCCTTTCTTGTCCCTGCCGCCACCTCCCCATTTCCACGCGTTGCCGGCATTCAAGGCAAATATTTCTCCCAGCCCCGGCCAGCTCTTCCCCCCGCCTTGCTTTTCGGAGGCCCCTTTATCAGGCAAGGCCACGGCGAGCCAGGCAAACATTACCTCAGGGGCACTGTGAATCAGGGCAGGGGGGGTGTGAATAGGGCCCAGGCATTCCCTCCAGCCTCTTCCCTTTCCTATAGCAACCACGTCGGGAGCCGGCAGGTCACACAGCCCCTCCGTTGTGTGGCCGGGGGCCGGGGGGGCCGGGGTTTCGCCGCCCCGTCTGGGAGCAGGGGACGGGGCAAGCGACAGTGATACAGCCTCCACATGCTCCCTCTGCCTCCACGTGATGGTGGCTTGGGATTTTCTGGGCTGTGTCTTCCTGTCCAAGAGTCCTGGAGGGGCTTTTTCTTCCTGAGTTCATCCAGGCATAGTTCAGAGTATCAGCACTTGACACATCCCGGTGCTTCAGCAAGGGTTGCGTGAAGGACTAGGCCCCTTCTCTGCTTTTGTACGCTGTGACACTGCCTTAAATAAACCGAAATAACACTAATTGGGTAATTTTCCTTCTTGGAAGCATGGTGGGATCCTGTCTATCCAGGATACCAGAGCAGACCTTCAGACTCCAGGCGTCTGGCAGGACGCTGGGTACGCCCCCCATGACTGGTGCCATGGGCAGGCGAGCTCAGTCCAATCTTTCCCTGTCACACCCAGGTGTGGCAGGGTTTGCTGCCTTGCCGCTGCCAGAGCAGCCACTCCTGGAGCTGATACCACACTGGGCTGCCCTTGCAGATATTCCTGCAGTGTCCACCAGCATCACAGCAGCAGTGTTTGCACTTAGGCCATGCTTTTGGCCACCTTTACTCCACTCCCCTATTCCATCCTCTGCTCTAAGAGCTCTCCCCCAGGAGCCATTTCAGTCACTGGGACAACAAACCCCTGGCAGAGGACGGCCATGGATGGGTGCAGTGCCCTCAGTGGG
The DNA here is from genome assembly GCF_964035555.1 of Netta rufina. NCBI lineage: Eukaryota > Metazoa > Chordata > Aves > Anseriformes > Anatidae > Netta > Netta rufina. Next base: position 34,755,877 of record NC_140125.1, on the reverse strand, counting down.
CTGAGCTGAGCCCGTCAGGGAGCTCCAAGTCTAAAAACAGAGACAGTGAACTGGATTTGTTCAGATTTCAGGTTTGAAACAGAATTTGTGTTCCAGGTTGGAAAGTAGGCTGGATCGCAGACAAGTAGACATGAAACGCACCCTGCTCAGGTGTCAGCAGCACTATCTGGGAGATATCAGTCTAAGCCCCTCTGAAAGCATCACAGGAAAGAGCTCCCATTGCATCCTTAGTTTGCTTGCTCCATAGTTAGAAAGTCTTTCCTAATATCATACCTCAAATATTCGTGGACGCTTACGCGTGCTCAGCCTCATACCAGCTGGAGCTTTTTCAGGAGCTGTGGCTTTACTCCTAAGTATAGAGGGAAACTGCCCATTTGAATTCTCGTCCATTTCCAAAATGAGTGTGTTGTGGTTATTTTATGGACCATTTTTTTATGTCACAGTAGTAGCCGTCAGGCACTGGGAATTGTACAGATTGAGAGGAAAGCGTGGTCTTCCCAAAACTCTACATGATTCATGAAGAATTAGGACACTGACAAGAGGCTGGTAGCAGGCAGCTGCATGCCAGGATAGTGATGGTGACTAATATCCTGACAGTCAGGAGCCGTTTTGGCTCCTCTATCCACTCCGGAGACCCTCCATCACTCTTGTGGTTTCACAGTCATATATTCCACTTTCTAAAAAAGCCTTTGCTTTCCCCCAAAAGCTTGTGCAAGGCCCACCCAAACAACGGAAGAAACTCACTGACCAGAGGAAAACTGATTGCACCCAAAGTGCTGACACATGCACCGCACAACCCAACCAGCAGCCGAGCCCCCATGTTTTTCTCTACTCCTGGGCTCTCAGGAACTTCACAGCTCAGCAGCGGAATGGAAATAACTGAGATAGAAGCACGTTTTTTAAGCTGATACAGTCCTTTGGACAAGTTACTACATCCTCTGCTGGTTGAGTGAGAGAGAACAGGGTTTGTCATGAGATTATTTGGGATGGAGATAAGAACAGGGTTTGTCATGAGATTATTTGGGATGGAGATAAGAACAGGGTTTGTCATGAGATTATTTGGGATGAAGATAAAATATCTGCTGCCTGCTTCTGATTCAAGGATGGGGAAATCCCTCCTTGCTCTTTCAGCAGGGATGCACACAGCCCTCTGGGTCTATGCTCTGGCCTTTCTCCTGCTCTGTGACAAGGAGCCATCCTCCATCCCACAGCCCAACATCCATAGCCATTCCCACCACACAGTGAGGCTCCCACCGGCCAAGAGATGGAGAAAACCAGCCCTCCGGCCGTGCAGCAAGCTCCATGGGATGACGTGATGGGGTATGGCAACCCCACATGCATGGTGAGCTACCAGATGTCATGGCAGGTATTAAGATTCAAGTTCAACACAGAAATACCCTCCAGCCTCACTTTGACCAGCTCCAGAGCTGGGTACTACCCCAACCCAGGGTCATCACCTGGAACAGCTGAGCCAGGACCACCTGGGGAAGGGTTCGTGCTGGCTCTCAACACCCAGCAAGGCCAGCCATCAGTGCCAAGATGGGCTGAGCACCGCTGCACCGATAGTCCTGGCATGCAAAGCCACCCACATTCCTTCCCCTGACTCCAGGGCAGAAAACCAGGCACTGCCTGAGCTGGCTGTGTTATTTGCGGTTAGGATCCGGGCCAAGCCAGCGGGTTTGGTGCTTTGGCCTTGCCACATTCATAGTGCAGCCAGGAGAACGTGCTGCTGATGGCCAGTCTTGGCCCCAGAGGCTGCTCACCACTCCTTCCACCCAGAGACCTTGAAAAAGGAGCTTGGTGGAGAAGGCAGCTCCCATCCCCACAGCCAAGGGGGCCTGGTTGTGGGCTCTCTGCCTCCACCAAACCCAAAGGCTCGGCAAGGGAAATTATCAGGAGTCTTGAACTGGCAGATGATGCTGCACCTAAAAACAGAGGTGCTACCAGTCACAACATGTGCCCCTAAGCCCTGCAGAAACTTTACACATCCCATATGTCTTTGCCTCTTTGCCAGGTATTCCATGGAGGAACAAACACGGATCTGAGGTTAGAGCATTGGGATCAGGACTCCCTGCTCTGCGGGCAGAAGGCACATCCCTCCTTGACTCAGTTTCCCCCTGGGAGCCGGGGCTGTATGCTCACTTTCCTGGAGTGGTAGGAGAAATGCTCACTTTTCCCGGGGCGGTAGGAAAAAAAAAGCTTCTGATGGCTGTGTAGGCATCATCCCCCATGCTTCCTGATGGGGAGCAGGTTGACGCATAGCTCATAAGTCAAATCTGCAGCTTAATTAAAGTCAAAGACAGGCAGGAGAATGGCAGGGATGCACTGGCCAAAGGGTACTTATCCTGCCACCCCCATGCGTGCAAAGCCTCGGTTTGAGGCATCTGTGCCTCTCTGGGGACACATCTGCTCCCGGACTGTGGGCAGAGCTTTCTCATTCCAGCTACCTCCTGCCCCCAGCCCTGCAATTGCCTGTGAATTAGGAGCTATTCTTGCTACTTCTATGGAAACCCAGAAGTTCCCAGAAAAGGCACTTCTGAAATATATTTTTATATATGTATTAAAACCTCTGCTAACAGGAACCTTCGGCAATGCACCCACCTTTTTCTTCCTGCCCCACTGCCACCCACTCCAAGCAGAAAGAGCAGTGGGTGGCATTTACAGAACATCTCCCTGCTGACAAGCAGAGGCAATAGGAAGGTGGCCCAGCTACCGGAGTGGGAAATGCAGTGGTCTACAAGCACTTGGCTTCAAACTGAAGTGGTTTATTTCTGGTAACTCAGCCACAGCAGCTTCCAGTAACGCTCGTAAAGCTCCTTTCCGCTCGGGTGATGGTGGCTTCCAAGGGCCATCGCAGCTAATGCTCCAGTCTGGCTTCTTTCAAAGCACGTTGGTGGATGCCTGAAGTCAGTGAGGGAGCTGAGGCTGCCCAAGATCCCACACGGGGAACACCAGAGATTTCCTAACAGAACCCGCGAGGCACTTTTACACTCTGAGGAGCGATGAGCCAACCTCAGATGGTCTGGCCAGCATCCACGCATTTGGAGAATTAGGGGACAGGGTGGCTAATGAAGACTGCCTGTCCCTGTCCTTCCTAAGATCTGCCTTATCCGGACAGGGAATCCCAAAGCCCTGCTCTGAGCAGGCTGCTCACATCCCCTTGCTCCCACCAAGCCCAAGACTGGGCAGGCTCAGATGGGAACAGCTGCAGCTTCCCCTCATATCTGCTCTAGCCCTAAAGAAGCCTCACATCTGCACTGCCCCGTGGGGAAGTTGGGCTGTTGCCTAAAACACTCCTCGTCGGGAGCTGCAGGAACACAACCACAGCACATCAAAGCCCAGCCTTGCCCGGAGCTGTTGTCCGGCCAGATGCAGCGGCTCCGTGCTGTAAAAATGCCACCACTGACCCTTCTCTCGCCGTGCCAGACCTGATCGCCAGCTCCGAGCAGACTGCTTGGGGTTTCTCCTGACCACAGCGCCCAGCTCCTCACCGCTGCACTCAGCCCTGACCCTGACCCAAGCCGCTGCAGATCCTGGCTCCGGTGGCTAACCAGCACCACCTGGAGCACCCGATGGAGCGACTGGCAAACGCTGCCCTCTGGTCATTAGAGATATGACATACGTCCTGCTCTTTAGTGCTCGGCCGGCTTCCAGGCTTGCACAACAACCCCTTTTATCTGCCTGGAGTTTGGCCCCTTGGCATTTCAGCCCGTGCCCCTTTCTCCCCAGGCTGAAAGCCGCGACACACGGAAGCCTCTCTGGGTTTCCCTACACAATCCACTCCAGGATCACATCGTCCCCTTTTCCCCCTCAAGCTATTGGCAAGGCCACAGTGTTCCCTTGCTTGAGGCTGCATGCTTTTCAAACAGCTCCCTGATTTGCCTCCTTTCCTGTCATTTCAGAGCTCAGAGCTGGTCATGAGGCTCTTACGAGGGAGACAGCACAAGGACTGGGGAGGATGAAGCAGCAGGGAAACCCAAAGCCCCTGCCCACACCAAGCACCCCCACCGGGCAGCTTGCAGCCCACGGTCTCCTGAGGCTGTAGCAAAGGGAGAAGGAAGTTTGGTCACAGCTGATGTGGAAACAATGGAGTTCAGCCCAGAGCGTGTTCCCCCCCACCTCTCTCTGCCTCAGGGCTCTCCTTGGGGCAGTCATTTCGATGACTGAGCGTGCCTCTGAATTCCCTGCCAAGTTTCAGTCACGGGGATGGATAGAGAGAGAAATACATATAGTGAAGGGGAAAGGGGAGCGAGGCAAAGGGAGGGGGAGATATGTTATCTCCAGCGTGTCAGCTGCCGAGAGAAGGGCAAGAAAAGTGACCCGTATTAGCAGCGGATGGCTTCTCCTCGAAGCCAGCCAGGGACCGAAGCTGGGCAGGGAGGGGAGGTGCTGCAAGAGAGACACAGCCCACGGGCAAACAGCCCCCGTGGGGAGGCAGAGGAAGAGGTCCCAATGCAACACACAGCCCCAGCACGTGGCATCTCCCACTTTGAGGCACCTTCCCTTCCCTTTTGTGCCTCTGCCTCCCTGCTCTATATGTCTGAGGGAACACATCCTTTCCTTGGCCATGTTTTACCCCAGACTGGGATCCCTCTCTGCCTGCCTGGGCCGAGACCCCTTGGTGGGATCCCAGCACCTCTCCCACTCAATGTTCCTCTTCCTCTGCCTTCCCTGGGGCTGGTGCCCCTTGCCCCGCATCTGTGGGGGTTCCCCACAAGCCTTGAACTCGCCACGTCCTCTGGCAGGGACCAGATTCCCCCTGGCCATGCTGGAGGTGGCCTCCCCGGTCCAGGCATCTCTGTGCAGGAGCAAGACAGCAAAAGCTTTTTATTTTTATTTTTTATTAAGGAGAGGGAAAACAAAATGCAGGAGCTGGCAGAAATAGAAGAGTTGGTGACATCCGCAGTGTCACCTCTCTGTGCAGAGCCCTTTGTGCCCTCGGTTCCATGAATAGCAGCAGATATTAGGCATTAATATTAATAACAGTGCTTTGATTATTGCTACTGATCATACAGTTGATAGCAATAAGCGATGCTGCTCGAGGCCTGGAGGAAAACCTCTCAGCACATCCAGAGCAGAGCGAAGTCAAGGAGAGGACAAGGAGCTCCAACCCCTCCCTGTATGACACACAAGGAAATTTACGTTCGCACTCTTCCCCCGATTTTACTTAACCCTACAGTGCAAGACCCCTCTCCAAACCGTGCCGAAGCGCCTCAACCCCTGCTCGCAGCGCCAAGCTGGCCGGCGAGCCCTGCCAGCGGCCAGGGAGAGGAAATGAATCCCCAGGCCCTTCGGCCACAACGCCTTTAGAAGCTAATGGGGAAACTTGATTAAAAAATAATAACGGCGATAAAAAAGGAGACAAGCAAGCCGCCTTGGAAGCCGTTCAACTGCGAGCGCTGCGAGCACGGGAGGCCCCTTCGAAGGCAAACACCAGCCGGCCTCCCCCGGCCGCGCGGCGCGGCGGGTCGCAGCCATCGGCCCTGCTGAGATCCAGCGCCGGGTCGCTTCTGATCAAAACCAGCCCCCGCCGGCTCTGCTGGGAATGAAGCACATCCCCTCGAAGCCCTTCGCCAGCATCGGTTCCTGCCTGGCTGGCGAGGAATGAAAGCGTTTCGCAGGAGCTGCCGGTGCTGCTCCCCTGCAGTTTTCTTCCCTTGCAGCCGTGGATTTCTCCAGCGCCTGCCCGAGGCTTGCCCAGCAGTGGGATCAGGATCTTCCTAAAAGCCTTCTCCCATCCATCCCCAATTTTTTCCCCCGGGATGTGCCAGATGAGGTGACACTGCAGCCCCAGGGGATGGAAACCACTGTGTGCATGCTGTCCTTCACACCAAGCCTGTCCATCCATCCATCCTCTGCTCCCCTGCACACGGGTGCACCCACACGAGGTGGCAGCAGGAACAAACCAGCCTCCAGAGGGCAAAGACACCTTCCAGCGAGGTGTTCCTGTTGGGACAGGAGCGGGCTCATCAGCCTGAGTCATGCCCGAGACGGCCAGCCCCCAGCACACCTCGCTGCAGGCACAGCCAGTGCCGGGACGGAGCGTGCCAGCTCAGGTGCCTCGCGCACGTAATCCCCTGCAAGCAACCAAAAAAAAAAAAAAAGAAAAGAAAAGAAAAGGAAGGGAAACTATCAGATTAAAGAAACCACAAAACCTGTCCCTACATCTCCCCATCCCCTCCGTCTCTGGAGGGGACCGATAGGAAGCCAAACATCCTGTGCACACAGCGCGTATCGCGTGGCGGGGACGTGGCTTATCGCCTCGTTCCTCTCCCAGCCTGCTGCAGCTCCCCGGGCCCAGCTGCACGTTGGGAGGAGAGGTGCCAACAAGCCGCCAGCTCATGCCGAGCTGCTCACTCACCCCAGCGAGGAAAGAAAGCTGCAGCCATGCTGCTGCCAGCCCAGATGCCCCCCAACGCCTTGCCTGTCCTGGTGGAGACACTTCACCAAAAATAAAAAATAAAAAACAAGTCACCAGGTAATCCCCTTCCTCATCCAGCCTTGATCTGCCCTGCTGAAGGCCCAGGGCAGGGATGCCAAAAGCTCCTTCTGCTTCTCCCCCAGCTCCCCAAACTCTGGTGACCCTGGATTAGCCCTCGCCACCCGCCAGGCTGGAGCTCTCCCCCATCCATTAGGAGCCTCCTCCCTCCCCAAGGGGGACCTGGCTTTCCGGACCCCCCTGCAAGTTTGCCAGGGCTGCTGGGGCAGCACCAGGGGTGGTGGGACCCCCATCCGACAGCCCGTGACACGCTAATCCCGGGATTAGCCAGAGTTCAGAGGTTAATTACAAAGGTGTGGAGAGGGAGGGAGGGGGAAGAGAAGAGGCCATGGGAAGACCCAGAACGACTCTTCCATCCAAAAAGCAATCCTGAACGCAGGTTGGCTGCATTTTCAGAAAGAAAATGGGGAAGAGGACATGATCCCTTGCCTGGGGCTGGAGGAGCTGGTCACCCCAATTCCTGCCCCATCTCTGGTCCGCCACCGAGCATGCACCAGGACCCAGCCCATACAACAGGCACAGCCTTCCCGCAGAGGTGCGGGGCGATTAAACCTGCTGGGGACCCCGCACAGCTCCAGCACAACCTGGGAACATAAACTGGGGACGTGCAGGGCAGATATCTCAGCGGGGGGGCGGCGGGATTTATGAGTCTTCCCACCCAGTTGGACGTCTCCGACGTCCCCGTAGCACAGAGAGGCTCCACGCAGGGAGACCTGAATGGGCTCCCAGGCTGCCAGCAGCGTAAACGCTTCGACCTCAACTCATTATCAGCAAACATCACTAATTCGCTCCATAACAACCATACCAAGTGTGGTTTTCTGGCTTCCAGGCCACAAAGCAGCTATCATCTCCACAGGACGCAGCTCTGGATTAAGCAGCTGTATCCAACCCGAAGAGAGATGCCCAGGTGCTCCGTGGGGCAGGAGCAGCCCCTGTGCGCCCCTACAAACCCTGCTGATCCCAAAAGGGGCATCGGGGGCCCCTCCGGGTGGGGGCTCCAGGCAGCAGCCCCCCGGGGAGCCGATGCTGTCGGCCCACCAACAGGTTCCTGGCGTGCCCCTCTCCCGCCCCGTCACCGCCGCGTCCCCAGGGATTTCCTCGGAGATGTCATTAGTCAGAACCAGCGGCATGCGACCGCACATCTGGAAGGAGTTAGATGACGCGAGCCCCTGCCAGCTGTCTTCGTTTAGGTTTGTTCATACTTGGAAGTGCCGTGCAGCGTGATCTGTAAAATAAAAAGCCGCGCTGATTGACATGAGCCCAGGGTTTCCTCCGAGACGCTCCCTGCCCCCCTCGCCTCCGCCCGGGAAGGCAGCGTTAGCGCTTATTGAATCCCAGACACCGGAGGAGGCCGTGCACTGCAGTTAGCCATTGCCTTTCTTCTTGCCAGAGCACCACCGGCCCCAGCTGGCACCAGGGGCAGCCCCAGTGACACCGCCGAGCCTTGCCACCCAAAAGGGATCCCGCTGGGAAGCCCAGACCTGTCGCTGGGGGCTTCAACCCCCTGCTGGGTGCTGCAGCACAGAGGGACCTGGGGTGCCAGCTCTGCCCCTGGGCGCAGCAGAATCAGAGAATGGTCTGGGCTGGAAGAGACCTTCAAGATCCTCCAGTTCCAGCCCCCAGAGATTTACAACCCCAAATCTCAAACTCGGAGATCTGGCAATGCCCAAAGTCAGTCAGAGGAGCCTATCAAGAGCACTGTCAAAGCTTCACCAATTCCTAATGGGTTTGTCAACAGCATTGGGTTCAGCCGTTCCCAATCTGGGAATCCCAGTCCCACACACGGAGCCAGGGGCTGCCAGGAAAGCAGCTGATCCATTTCAGGATCCCTGGGGTTGGGTCCTTCCTGTGCAAAACCAAGCAGGAGCAGGATGGGAGCTACCACCCGCTGGGATGGAGCCCTGCGCCCCGAACAAAGGGACGCTGCCGTGCCAGGACGCGGCAGGGCGGTGGGGAGGAGCGATGCTGGGAGCAGAGGGACAACCCCAAGAGCTCTGTGTGTCCGCACAGCCATGCACAGCCTCCCTCTGCTTCCGCAGGGCACGTGCGACCTGCCCAAAAGCAGTGAGGGGGGCTCGAATCGGAGCCTGGGCTATCGGCTCATCTGTGTGACACGCGATCTCCCAGCAAAGCTGCCAACGCTGGGCCCCAGCCAAGGGCTTGCGTTCCCCAGGACATGTCTTCAATTAATGTCTTTTCTTCCCCGTTTTTGTTTAAAATTGGGGTTGAGCTGCTTCTAAACAGATGTGTTGGGGCAGCCAAAATATTTGCCTTTCTGCTGGCTGCTTGTTTGGCATCCGTGCACGGCCGATGCCAAAATATTCCTTCCTTCCTCCCACCCGCGGCGAGTGAGAGGCAGCTCGGGGGAAGGGGATGCCGGGGGGGGGCACCCTCCTCAAACACACCCAAGGAGCCAAATTCAGGCAGTTCCCTGCTGCCCCCACATCTCACCTGCAGCCCAGACATCTGCCACACTCGCTGGATGCTGCGGATGAGACACCGCAGGGCGAGCAGCACCAGCGTGACACAGAGGACGAGGGGGAAGCCCCTGCCTGAGCAGCACCATCCCAGCCCCCCCTGCACAGACACGGACCCCTGCAGAAAGCTGCGGCCAGTTTTGGGGTTGGGAACGGGGCTGGCTCGGCAGGCATGCTTTTTGAGCTCCCTGGCGTGCTCTTGCCACCCAGGGGGGGTTAAACTCAAGCCCCTGACCACAGGAGTGCTCTCAGCGAGGCTCCCCGAGCCGACACGCAGGCTTGAGCCTGCAGCAAGCTGATAAGCAGTGGAGAGGGCGTTAAACCCTCCGCTACGCTCAGCAGGTCCAGCCCCACTCCGTCACACACCTGGGCGCCCATCCACCGTGCAGGCAAGTGTTGACGCCAAAGCCTTCAGGCTACAAATGCTCCCGACACATCCTCTGGCCCAAGTCTGAGGGGTCGTGGTGGCACACACATGTTTCAGCAGGTCCTTTTGCAAAGTGATAAGAGAAATACTGCCATCGGTTCATCCCAACCCCAGACTGAGCCATCCTCACCCCCTTCCACCTTTTCTTTTTCCTCTCTCTTCACCCGGGGTCATCTTCCCTCACTTGTCACTGCCTGGGTCTGGATGCTCAGGGTGGACCTGGATCCCCTAATGCCAAAATGCACCATTCAGGTCAATCCCAGGGCCCCACCATCAGCAGTTTGGGTCCCACTCATGATTTTGTTCTCCCTGGTGGCTTACGCAGCCACAACACCCTCAGAAATCCACAGCTCAGCAAAGCAGGAGAGGCAGGAGCTGACCTGGGATATGTCTCGTACTGTGCTCTCACATAGTTTTTTTGAGCTTGGGTGCCACAGTTTTGGACCCAGTTGCTTCAAAGCTTCCCTTGATCTTCCTGGAGCTCCCACAGCTCCCGAATATTCAGCATACGGGGACCTGTGTTGGTCAGGGAGAGAGGACAGCAGTGTAGCAGCCTCAGCCACAGAATTACATCCCAGCAACACCCCGCAGCCTCCACGGGAGTGCCTGCTGAGGAGGGAGATGGTGGCGAGGCCTTGCCTGTTCCCCGCTCACCACCAGCTCACCGCTGCCCCAGACAGACTGACCTCCGATGAGAGTTTCCCCCCCCAACATCCAGCAGGATGAGATGAATTCCTTCCCTCTTAGAAGAGATGTCTCACTGTGCAGCAAGATTTCCCCTCTTTCCTCAGTACCTGGGCTCCAGGCCTTCGATTGCCCAACGCTTGTCTGATGGGCTTGAAAGGAGGGGGAGGGAGGCTGAGCTAATCATCAGTGTCCTCAGAACTGATGATTATCATCCCAAAACGACCTCAAAGATGTCATGAAGGCCTGCTGCCCGAGTCACTGCCTGCTCGGCTCACCATAGTCATACCGTAAACATCCCAGCCATCAACGCAGCAACGTCACCCACTGAATACCCCAACTGGCTGCTTGCACATGCTACTCAAGTACTACTGGGGAGAATTTACATCTCCATCACATCATCAGAGGGGGATTGTATTTTTCCAGTCTCTTGTGAGTCAGTGGTGAGCGAGCGGGACGTGTGGCCGGTGGCCGGTGGCGGTGCTCCGCGCATACGCATGTCTGGGGGAGGAATCAGCTGCCTGGCCACAACCTGACCTCAGCCTTCCTCTGCGGTCCCACACTCAAACCTGGAAGCCAGAGACCCAGGGCAGAGCCCGGCTTCGCTGACCCCAGGTGGAGGAGAGCTCTGGTTCGAAGGCAGCGCTGGGGAGAGGGACTCTGACGCTCAGCATGTGCCTTAGAGAGAGGGAGAATGATGGTGAGGTGATGGGAGAGTGGGAAGGGTGCTGTTCCCAAGGCCCAGCACTGCAGAAACATCCACAAAAATTTCTGCTTTAGTTGTACAAGACCTTGTCTCTTTCCTTTACCTTTCCATACCCCCATCTCTATCTCTCTCTCCCTCTCTGACAGCACTCCAAACTGTACTCCCGAGAGGGAGGCTACGATAACAGCAGAGCTGGATAGTATCACTGCTCCGATGCTCAGAAGGCCTTTGGTATGTTTGCTAAGAGCTGTCTCGGCACAGCCGCAGCCCAGGCTGAGACACGGGGGAGGTTTCCTGCCTCCCAGAGCTCTGGCACAGAGGACCGGGACCCTCCAGCCTCACGAGGTGTGAGCATCTCGCCCTCCGCAGATAACCTCCAGGGGCGAGACAGGGTGCAGGGCCCAAACCTGCAAACAGCCCACATCCATTTTTAAAAAAAATCCCCTAATGAATCCTCCCTAGCAGCATGTGTTGAGGATATCCGTGCTTCCATATGAATGCTCAGGCCTCTTGGCAAAGCCAGGCTGGGCTGGCAAAACTTGCTTGGTTATTACGGTTATCATTAGGGACCTCTGGTGTGAGGGTTTCACGCTGTTGCCTTGCCTTTCAGCGGCTGGTTGTGACACAAACATAGAAGCAGACGGCAGCTCAACCTCTGCTCTCTGCAGAGGAACCAGGAGCGAGCGTTTGCAGGCTGCTTTTCGAGAAGAGGAGTCTCCTACAGCCCTCCCCTTCGCTCATAGCCAAGGAGAGAGCTCGCTGGCCCCAGCTGTCTTTCCACCCCGGCTCTCTCGCCAGATGTTGGCCATTAGCGGGACCGTCACGAACCACGGCTGGCCTCTGGGAGCAGCCTCCGTGGGACGTGGTGGTGAGCGAGGGTGTGCGTGTGCAAGCCGGCGTGCGTGCTGGCAAGTGTGTCCCCGCGGGCCGCCGTAACGCAGCCGCTCCTTTGGCCCCCGGCCAGAGGGGAAATGTCTCCCTCACACACGCACGCTCTCGGGCTCTGTGCTCACCCTTGTCCCCTTGGTGCTTCGCAAAGCCCCCGGCTCAGCTGACTCAACAGCTGAGCTCTCTGGAAGCACGGGGCTGGAGGTCTCCCGTCCCTCCTCCTCCTCCTCACGTCGAGCACACGCCGCCTTCCCGGAACGTGGGGGCTCCGGCTCCTGACTCCGCTTCCTCACGTCTGCCCTCCTGATTCAGCTCACTTTCTCCTCTCAGCCTCAAAGGCACGGGAAGTCCAGCTCTCTGATTCATCCGCCGTGGGTCCCGAGGAAAATGAATCCTCGGCTTTCCTTTTCTGAGGATGGAGTGGGATCTGTTTACTCAGGGATGTAATGAAGTCATTTTATTTTTTCCCCATTTATGCCAAAAGCGGAAAACCGTTTCAAAGGGAAAGGAGTGGGTTCAGATTTGGCCTCAGACAAAAGCTGAGTGAACTCAGATCAGAATCAAAGTCAAGCAAAGCTTCTGGATGGTTTGTCCAGAAGACTGAAAAGCCCTGACCCATGTCCTCTGCCACCACAATCAGGAAAGGACTCTCTGTTATGGACAGGGCTACAGACCTCTGTTCTCAACTTCTCAACCCCTCTTCTGGCCACCCAGCCTCACCCCTTCCCCTGCTAGGACAAGATTTCAGCAGTCCCAGGGCCTGCTTAATCCATTAGGTCAATTCCTCTCCCAGAGCTGGGAGGGGAGCCCTGGAGTCCTGCTCCAGTCCTTTGGCATCACTCTGTAAGAGCTCTTGTCCCACCCGCTGAACCCAGCGGGGACTGCGGAGGTGCCTAGGGACAAAGCAGAAAGCAGGACGGGCCTCATTCACATTTTGTCCAAAAAGAAGGGACACAGGATCATGCCCAGCTAAAAGCCAAGTGGGTCTGAGGCCAGGTTCATCTCAGAAGGATGCCTTTGACCAAAACTGAATCTACAGTACGATTGCCTCCAATGTGTGTGGTTCGGTGTTGGTTGTTGTCATTATTGAGTTTTGGTTGGTTGGTTTTTTCCCTCAGAGCTTTGTCTGCTCTCAGGTTTTCACCATTTGGCACCAAGATATTGCAGCCCAGCTCCCCAGCAGATGCAGCCAGAAGGCATCAGGCACTGTGTGACTGCTTGGAAGCTGAGGAGATGCTCCCTGCCTGCCCTACCGCAGCACCCGCAGCGACTGCAGCTCCCTCTGCCTGGTTCTGAGGAGCAGCACCAGGGAGGCAGTGGGTAGAGACCGGTGGCTGATACCTTCAGCATTTCTATAAATGTCTTGGCCACAGAGTGCCAGTGGTCCTAAGGGTGGCCCCAGCTCCCACATGGGGCTCTGCTTGAAAAAAGAAAATAAATAAATAAATAAAAAACAGGAGAGAGCGCAGAGCCATGGATATTGTATTTACGAAAACCAATGTTGCTAAGCAGACGTGCAGCTGGGATTCACACCGGCTGAATTCTCCTTCAGCCCTCCTTGGCTCCGGTCCCAGATATAATGACTTGTACTCGAGGAGCCCAAAGTCATGACTGCAAGGGTCCGGCTGCCAGATCCACGTCCAACAAAACTGGAGGTGGGGGCAATCCGTGGTCGTGTAAACCCCCCCCCCAGGACTGGAAATGTCATCATTGACTTCACTGGGTGCATTTCACTGCTCTCCAGAACCCCGTAGAGCAGCTCACTGACATCATTCCTACGGCCGGGCTTGGCAGAGGCGGTGGGGATGAGGCCCACAACGGCCAGCAGGCTGGGTATGGTCTGCATGGTTTCCATATGTTAGCTCTCTCACAGGACTCCGTCTTTGCTGCTCAAAAGCCTCAAGTGCCCTCTTTAGCTCACCGGTGCAACAACCATGACTGCTGCCGTGCATGCAATTTGGGCAGATCTGCAGCAAGACACCCTGGCTCATGGGGGCAAACACCTGGAAATCCTTTAGCAGCTTCTGTTAAAGGCAGAGAAATTAAATGAGTCCCCCGTCCAGAGCCCTTCGTTTTTGTCGAATTGGCTATTAAATGGAAGGTTTTCCCTGCTGCTGGAAGACTTTCAACAAGTCACAGCAGGATTTTGGACTGGAGGCACATCTGTGCTTCTCCAAAGGTGCCAGGACAGTGGGCACGGGGGACATCCAGGCACATGCCAAGAGACGGGCAGAGGGGAAGGGGAGAGGAGAAGGGACAGCTGGAGAAGTACCATAGCAGAAGGCCACTCCAAAACAATGGGCAGAGAAAGAATAAAGGTTGCCCTTGTTAATTAACATAATTACACCCTAGCAGTTGCAGTCTACAGGATCTATAACGCAGATTGTGTGTCACCAGAAACATCTCAGTAACACTTTATTTTCAAGCAGAAAGTTAGAAGAGCACAGATTTGACCTTATCTGGAGCAAAATACAAACAATTGTGTTCTCCACAAAACAAGACTGAGTCTGCATCTCAGCACTGCAAAGGCAGAGAAAAACAAAGGCTGTAAGTAATGCAACATGAAGAATAAGCATAACTTGTTCTAATGAACTAGAGAACTAGCTCCTCAGGTATACTAATGAATTAATGTATGTGCACATTGTCACACAGCCAGATGACTTTGAAAAGAAGACAGATTTCACTGCCATTTGGAAAATGAGACGGTGAAGTCTTCTGTGCACAGTCTTGGTCATGAGCCTGCAATCAGGGTTTTATTTCTCATGAAAAATACTGCTGGACTCCTCACTGATGGAGAGAAGGATGCCATTTCTGTTATCTCGGATAAAAGACAGCACTTCCTACAGCCGAGTTTCTCCTTCCAATAACATGTGCCATTGGGTTCAGCAAGGGAAAGTGCCAAACCTTGAATCATCAGGACTGTCTGCCTCACTCTGCAGTGACTCAGAGGATATCATTCTAACTTCTATTACCTTCTTCACCTTATTTTTCTTATTAGTTATGGTTAGTCAGGCAGAAAATGTTACATGGTCTGATTTCTGTTACCTGGTGTGTCAAACTAAGACTCCTTTCCGACTTTTCATTTGCACACACTGGTAGACAAAACACTCGCTGATTACTCTGTGGTGGTGCATTTTCTGTCTCTGAGATTTGGCCAATGCAAGATGATTTCTGGTGCAGATTTTGTTCTGGGAATAAAAAGACTGACATGTCTGTACTAGATCTGATCTGATCTGGTAGTAAATAAAAAGTAAGCTTTTTGCACCTGATTGAGAAAAAAAAAAAAATCAATTTACTGGTTTACTGGAAGTGAACCTTGCTGTGGGAAATTACCAATGCTAACAGATCACAGAGATCAAAGTTAGGTACTCAAGAGAGACGTGGGAGACCCAGATTCAAAGAGTGCATCAAATGCAGACTGGTTCGTTACATCGCCATGGTTCCTCTGACAGGATGAGACCTGTGTTCAGATCCCTCTCCTAAAGCACAATGAATCACTCACATAACATGAAATAGCTCTCTTGGGCAGAGGGAGAGCAGCTCCATACAGAAACATGCAGGATGGGGACAGTGTCCAGGATGCCAGAGACTGAGCCCTTGGTCCCTGCTACAAGCCAAGCAAATATTTGAATTCGTGTTTACAGCATCATCAAAATGCTCTGTGCTCCTTGCCTGGCACATCTGACCTGAAGCACCGCTGGCACTCAGGAGGATCAGCGTGGACAGCCAGACTTCTCCCCGAGCACAAATCCAGTTGTTGAAGAGCTGAAGCAAAGCTCTGGATGCCTGCAGTGACCAGCCCAGTGCCATTACAAGGGTAGTCAAATCCAATCTCAGGAGATGTTGGCTAGGCAGCTGATGAGCCACCTCACTGATAAGAAAACAGCAGGACCTAAATCTCCAAAGTTCCCACCAGCACCCCCAAAAAAATAGCTGAGATTTCAGGTGTTTCAGGCTGCTGGAAGCACTAGTATCAGTGGTTTAGGCCCATCTAAGTGCAGGCAACTGTCCGACAAGAGGGATCTCACCCCTCCCTTCCCTCAGTCTTGGCCATGAGTTTCCAGCACCTCCATCCATCCAACACTCGTGACCAACACCGGCCTCCCCATCCAGCTGCCAGCACATCTGTGGTTGTTTGCATGCTCATTTCTCCGCCAGATCCACGAGCATCCCAACCCATGAAGGGCGGCACCATTGCTGCTGCCAAAGCAAGGGAAAGGGCAAGGTCGCCACTGGGGTGAGGGGTGAGCAAAGGCTTCGCCTGCCCATTTCGTGGCTGTCCACGGTCAGACCTGCTTCACACAAGTTCAGCCCAGCTTCCTCCACACGCTAGGAATGTTCTCCTTGACTGCCTCTGTAAACAGCACCTAAGATGTGTCATCTGGTGGGCTCAGGCAAGTATTTGCCTCTTCCTCCCTCAACACCCCGTTGCCTAAGCATAGCCCTAAAAAAAAAGGCACATCCAGGAAGACTGCAAACTAAGACAGACTGAAACAAATAAAAGCCACGCTCCACACCCACTCCTCCTCAGCGGGAAGTACGTGGTCCACAAGCCACATCCTGGCCGTTCAGCCCTCAGCTCTCCTTATCAGAAGCATGGTCCCACTGCAAACCAGACTCCACCACCGCCAATAGCTCTGACTCCCAGCCAGCAACAACAGCCCTACAGGCCAGGAACTCCATAACCTCTGGGTTTCCCCAGACTGTCAAAAGGAAGCACTGACAACGGAGCCCAGACCTCGTGTCTTGATTTTCTCCCAAGCCATGCCTGGTGGGGCCCTCTCCTCCGATGCATAAGGGGCTGCCTTTGGAGCTGGGCACCATCTGTGGGGTCATTTTGCAAGGATGTACCTCACTCAAAGTCATGCATTAGCCAAAATATGGGAAACCTGGCTCCCAGGAGAGCTTTGCAAACTACTCCCAGCTGCTTTCTGGAGGAAGCAATTCCCAGTTGCCAGCTTGTGGCCCCAGGCTAAGGAGGGCACACCTTCCCTGCACTCCTCCCTCTCTTCCCCCTCTGTTCCCAGGTGCTGGCCCATGGCCAGCCGAGGAGCAAGAGAAGGTGGCCGCCCCTCTGGCTGCCCTGCTTGGAGGCAGCAGCTCCAGCACCGTAGGACCAAGCCGTCCTGCCTGCAGAAAGGCTCTGCCGAGGCCACTGCCCCCAGCTCTGCCCTCCCAGCCGGCCCCATCCTGCTCCAAAAGCCCTGCTGGCAGAGAGCCTCCTGGCTCCTGAGAAAGCGTCCCCTCAGGGGCTGCTCCTAATTGGTGGTTTCCTCCTCTCCCTCTCATGTTGCTGCGTTTTGCTCCCTTGCTCATATTTTATAAGGCTGGTTTATAATACCAGCCGCGGAGGCTGCCAGATCCCGTTCTACCTTCAGACTTCCACCGCAGGGCGAAGAAGTCCCGTCTGCAAACCAGGGAACAGCTGTGGCTGTGTGCCTGGGGGCAGGCAGGGCCAGCGGGCCCACCCAGAGGCCTGTAAGGACTCCCAGCTTTGAGGCTTCAGCTCTTCAACCTTTTGGAAAGTACCTAAATTACTTCACGATCTTAGAGGTCTTTTCCAACCTAAATGATTTTTGATTCTAGATACCGCAATGATGGGCGCAATACCCCAAAGAAGACAACCTGGGAATGGTTTCCGAAGTGCACTCCTGAGCTCTGCTAAGCCATGGCATAGCACATGTGTTGAGCAGGCAAGGTGTCCGCAGCCTGTAAGCATCCTGAACATTACCCTCCCGTGACCTGTACATCCTCCTTCTGCTGGGGATTACCTGCTGAGACCACCTGGAAACACCAGTGCCTGAAATGCAGATTTACTGCTGTATGCCCCGGCTGCTGAGGAAGGAGTGACTGGACGCGAGCAATTTGCCAGGACACAGCAAACGCCCAGGAGAAGCCTTCTGCCTCCTTCAGGCACAGAAAGCAGGAGCTGGGAGCTGCTGCCCCTCACTCATCCATTCGTGTGTCACACTGGCAATCTGCGCCAGGAATCACCTTTCTCCTCACCCTGACGGCGAGCCCTGACTCTGGCAGGGCTGTAAGCACAGCAGGGCTCATGCACACCCCTGTTTGTCCGAACAGGCAGACTCTGTGCCCGGGGAGCAGGCTGCGATGGAGGCACACGGCCTTGGCTGATCAAAGCCACAAGCAGTCCTCCGGGAGGAAGCCCCGGCTGAACTCTGCGGCGGCAGCTGCAGTCCCCGTCCCCGCAGGCAGGCTGTGGCGAGGAGGAAGCCAAAAAGGCCCCGTGCAAGCACAGACAAAACCTTCCTTCCCAGCAGGCTGGCCCAGCTTCTCACCTCCAAACCCCCTGCCAGCCCCTGCGCCTGAGCAAATCCACGAGTTACCTAGCCTCACCCATCCTCTAGCCATCCCTCCACCCCGCTCCCATCTCGCCACAGGCCCATGGCCTCTCGGAGAGGATTCTGCCCTCCGAGGGAGCCCACACACGCTGTGACTACCGAACCCCACAGGCGGCTGGCAAGCCATGCGGGGCTGCTTGTGCTCCACTTTGCAGAACTGGCCAGCATACCGTGAATTACAAGTGTCAGATATCACAGGCAAATCTCCAGCTGGGTTTCCCATTCAGTGGGGAGCTATCGGTTCAACAAACAGCAGCAAGTGCCTCCCGAGCGTAAGAAAGAGGGGTGACCGTCAGGGAAGGGTCAGGGCTTGATCCCCGGCATCCATCCCTCCTCCTTGCTGGCTTGGGAGCTGAGGATGGGTTGCTCTGAAGTGCACCGCCTGCATATTCAGGCGGTCTATCTCGCATCTCTGATCCTTTGATCCTATTTGCATACAAATGTCCTCAGAGATAAGGAGCAAAGGAGGGGGACAGAGGCAGGATTGTTTCTAGAGAGAATGGTGTGCTCTCTGCTTTCCCATGAAGAATCGGGAGGGCCGAGTCCCTTCCAAGCCACCGGCCTCACTGTGCTCTGGGGCCAAGCCCCACCACCAAGCCCGGGCAGCAGGGCACCGCAGCTCCCAGTTCACAGGGAACCTCCGACCCCGTTGTGAGGAGGTTCCCAACAGAGCTGCAGAGCATTAAGGCTGCCAAGAGGGGTGAGGGTATATTTCAGGGTGGATTATTAGGAATCGCTGTACGCATTGCAGCAGAGCAGAGAGGTTCCGGGTGAAATCACAGTTTGCAGGCACAACACACACACACAGCTTGTAGCCTGGAGGGGCAGATGTTGCTGCAAAAGGTCACAGCAAGGCACAGACCAGAGGCTGTCTCAGTCCCAGCTGAGTGCCTCAGCTATCAGGTAACACAGTTGATTACATACAGGGAGGGAAAAACACTGGAGAGAAGTGGGGGCTGTACAAGAAAGCAGGTAAAGTACACGGGAGCCTCAAGCAAGGAGTTTCACCTGCACAAATCCCCAGCAACAACCATAAGGCAACCTGATGCAAGCACACAAAATATCTGTAATAGGAAAGACAACTGGTTGTTGCTGTTGCCCTCGAACACAAAAGGATGAACAGGTATTCAGTAAGATGAAGAAGCAACCAGTTCAAACTTCATCAAAGTAAATAATTTCCTTCGCATCATATGCAATTGGACTAAGCCATCCTTAACACAAGAAGCTGGGGAGGCCAAGAATTCAGCAAGCCTTATGAAAAAAAAAAAAAAAAAAAGTGTACAATGATGTGGATGTGAAGGAAAAAAAATAATAATAACAATAGCTAACAGGACTTTTGGAAAAGAAGTTCAGTTTTGTATTCCTGGTCCCAATCCCATCTCTAATGGGTAGGAACCAGAAAGCGATCCCAAGTGTGTGGAACAGATTATGTTACATCTGCCTACTGCAAAGTTCTTGCACCTTCCCCTGAAGCATCTGGCAAAGGCATCAGAGACAGCATCAGAGCATCAGCACACCAGAGACAGGTCCCTGGAATAAATGGATTTTGGGGCTCATCCAGTTTGGCCATTCCAAGGCTCCAGAGTTTCCAGGGTCAAGATTGCAATCTCCGAATTTGTGTATACAAAGTCTTGTCAGACACCAGTGAAGTGAAGCCATTTGAAGTAGCACTGTGCTTGTGATGGGTTGTGGATCTCATTATACTGTTGCTGGTTTTCCTTAAAGCTCCAGATCCTGATGACAGATGATTAGGTGAAAACACGCTTTCTACATAAGACAAGTTTCTAGTCCTCTTCATTGTGAGGAAAACTAAAAAATGTGATTCAAAGGCAACTTTAAGACTCAGAAACCAAGAGGCAAGGAGAGAAAATGCAGCATATGTTCTTTTATAAAAGCTTATAATTTTAAAGTTAACATAAATTTTCATGGTCCAGCTTGAGATATCTGAAACCCTGGGGCTTAGAATACTGAATTTAAGGCAATATGAACTTCTTTGAGCTGCCTCATATCTCAGTGCTTGCTAGCTTCTCTCAGTCACAGGGTTTCCGCTCAGCAGCTCCTCAGAAACCCTTTTCTGTGGGGTCTGTTTTCCCCCATGGTGCTGGCTTTCTGGATTTCATCAGACATCTCATTCAAGTCACTGTTTTTTTCTAAAGCTCTGGCTTTCCGACTCACGCAATTATGTGAAAACATGCATCTTATAAGGGAAAGTTCCTACTCTTCAGAGCCGCCAGAAAAAGCTAGCAATGGAGCCTGGATGTAACCCCAAAGCCCAGTATTCCAGGCCCGAGGAAAACACCACTATCTTCTTCTATCTTCTTACACTATTGAGGCATTTATGATTTGAGGGAGTTGGTTCTTGGGTCACGCACCTGAACTCCTGAGGGCAACATTGCTCTCCACACCCCTTGATTTTGAGCAGGTCTCCCTTGACTCCAGCTTGCTCCTACACATCCCCAGCTTTCCACCGCTTCCATTCTGACAGCTAAGAAATATTCTGCAGTAGTCTGTATCCTGGATTAAAAAAAAAAAAAAAAAAGACTTTGATGTTCAGTTCCTGCCCTCAAAAACTGGAGCTTTGGCAGGGTTGGCTCCAGCTCAGACACTAATGGCATGTCCTCAGCGTGGCCTGGGCTTTGGCCCAGCAAATGTCACCCTGGGGCTTGGTTTCCCCCCCTCCCTCAGCTTGGCCCTGCTGCCCTTCTCCTCCCTTGTCCTAAGGCACAGTAGGGACAGAAAGCAGTTCCCTTCTTCCCCCTCCGCTCCATTCCTGACTCCCAAATCAGATGGGTTGGGGGTGACGAGGAGGTGAATCCTAGTCAACCTGGCAAAGGTGACGCTCGGATTCCTAGTGCTGTGGGATTTTGCCTCTTGTTTCTACAGCACAAAACCCTGTTGAGGCTTTCGGAGCCCCAGAGGCTTCCTGACTGAAATCAGAAGGATTTGGACGTGAAGATGAGGGTGTTAAGTTTGCACGGGAAGCAAGTCAGCACTCAGACCCAGCTTTAGCATACAATGTGAACATATCCACGTACGTATTTATTGTTCTGTGGCCAACGCCTGGTGGCAGCATCCAGAAGGTGAGCATGTGTACCTCCTAACTCTGTGCAAGCTGCCTGGCGAGGGGTTTGCAGCGTGCCCCTCACCCTGCCGCACAGGTGGGTGAGGTTTGCATCTGTGCCTGCTGCGCACGGGCAGAGCTTCCCAGAGAAGGTGAGCTCTCCAGCTCTTTCCTGTGCCAGTATTGCCGCCACCTGGAGATGAGAGGAATGAAGGGCTCCCAACCGTTTCCCTACCTTCATCCCCCTGCCTTTCCTCAGACGCACAGCACCCTCCTCTACCGCAGCTGGACGGGGCAAGCTGGCAGCCCCCCAGCTGCTGTGGTTACCCCACTGCGAGCCAGGGCCCTTCTGCTCTTGGTAAAAAACACCGCTCCCAGCCACTACGGGTGGCTTTGGCTGAGGAACACAACCCCACTCAGCGCTGCACCTTCAGGGAGGAGGCAACTTGCCCTGGGCTTTCCTGTCCTCGTTAGCTCGGAATTTAAGCTGCAGATCCGTGCGAATGAATACACGCTTGTGTGTTTGGCAGAGCTGTGCATGCGACGGAGAAGGGGTTTTCTGCACGTATTTTATGGCACTGTCTGGGTAGGGAGATGGGAGAGCGAGGGAGTTTCTGCTCTGCATGTGCACGTGCACGTTTTCATGTTGTCTGCACGTGTGTGCATGCGTATGTGCATTTCCATATTGTGTCTAATAGGCTCTTTGTTTCTCCAGAGAAGAAGGAAAAGGAAATCCGCATGTAATGAATCCATTTATTTTATGGAGCTCCCCCGGAGAGGGGCAGGGGAGCACAATTTATGCAAAAAAAACAGGCAGCTGCTGTTGGGAGGGGGACATCAATCTGGTTTTGATTTTCGTTCATAAGTGGAGGTGGCCACACAAGCCAAGGCCTCGTAAACTCCCTGTAGAGGAGAGTGGCCCGTTGGTGTGAGGCTGTCAGAGCCTATCTGGCCGTTAGTATCGAGCCCCTCTCCTCTGCATCCGACTAATTCCAGCCCTGTTCTGCCTTCCCAGGACGTGTTTCCCCCGTGCTGAGGCCTCCCAGCAGAAGACAGAGGCAGAGCTGTACCAGGGCGCAGGCTGAAATCTTTGTGTGGAAGGGCAAAATGCCCTTCACAGAGCGCACTGTACACTACAGAAACAACAACAGCATGACTTGTAAGCTACAGCCCGGCTCCTCTCTGCCATTTAGAAAAAACACAGGGAGGGAGATGGGATGGAAAAATTCCTGGGCTGAAGGAAATGGCCTGGAGACTACACGCCACTTCTCCGTCTTTTTTCCTCCCCTGCCATTTTGCAAAGCTCAATGCATGTCATCCGGACTGCGGGTGCAAAGCAGAGAGTTTCCCAGTGAGAAAATGTCTCAACAGGGGCAGAGCTCTCAGCAAAATTCTGTTTTATTATCTGATTCTTCATCAGAACGAGAGTCTGTGGAGTTTATCCATCAGCAGCACGAGAGCAAACTGCCCTCAGCGTACTCTAACCCACACTGTGACTGCCCCATATGACAAGGAAAGTACACGTGGCTTTCTGGTGACCTCCCCCAGATGCCTGTGCCAGACCAGAGATCATACGCTAAGGAGAATCTAGCTCAAAACCTCACTCAGGGTCTGTATTCTTCACCATCACCCTGTGCGTGCCCAATAAAGGTGGGCAGGTAAGTGGACAGACAGATCTATCAAGTCAGAAAACAGCGAATGAAAAGCAGTCTTTTCCAAAGACTGTCGGCACACACTACCAGCAATTGATTAGTGGGCAAAATTAATAAATTTTCTATTTTTGTTACTCTCTGTATCTGTGATTCCTACAGAGGACCCAGCTTCCCAGTTTATAAGACAACCATGCTAAAACATGCTCCCAGCAATACAGCTCCTGGCATCATGTTGCTCTTCCATTACCAGACAGTTCCAAGCCTCTTATCCTCTAGCACCTGAAAGGGAAAAAAAATATATGTATATATTAAAATTAAAATTAAAATTAAAATACCTGCTCTGAAGTATAAAGGCCAAGTATGCACTGATGTGAAATGCTGACCTTAGAGTAACTGCCATGAATTTTGGTTTCTGACACCAGTGGGATCAGAGCCTCTTCCTGAAGCCAAACGTGGTAGGTCAACTGCCCCATCAGTTTTTAGGCCAAGAGAAGGAACTGCTTTTACAGGTCAGGCTGAAAAAAAGCTCCTATCATAGAGTTTGATGTATGGAGCACTAGGTCACAGAGCTTCTCCCAGCAGAAGCTTTCAAGAATCCATCCAAAACCAAATTGGTTTGGAATAGATCTAATCACACACTAACTCTCAGAACTACTGGCCTTAAGAGGCCTCAAATGTACAGTAAAGTGCCATCATCTACGCTTGCTCTTTGAGAATCCTCAATTTAATGATTTTACTCCATTTGAGAGACAAGACTGAGAACCAATGACTAAAACACTGTCCAAGTCAAGTGAGGAGCACAGTAAACAGGTCACCTTAATGCTCTCATGGTTTACGTTTTCTTTCTTTGTATATAAACGTGGGTATCTTTAGAGGCATGGCAAAGGATACCTAAAATTCATGAAATGTTGAACTGATTTGCATCTCCATCTCATGCATGTGCTCACCTCCATTTATCAATGTTTCAGTTCATACATTGGGGACTGAACATCTGATGAAATCTTGGTTGACTGGGGCTGCATCTATTAGAGTTTGCCACTGATCCCTTCAGCGACAGCTCATGCAATTCTTAATTTTAATGTGTTCATCTTCACACAGACCTACAGGCAAGAGAGGCACAATTACACCCCAATTACGGGTAAGTCCCTGAGGCACTCAAAGACTAAGGTTTGTCTCACATTGCAGAGCTCATCCAGCCAAAGAGGGCTGCTGATGTACCTGTGCCAGCAAAAACCCTCATGCAGATGCATTTAAACTGATGCAACACTATAATGTCCTCATGGTTGTTAACAAGACATGGGTAAACAAGAGAAGAGCCCACAGCTGGGAAGGGAGCAGGCAGAAAACTGTGCCCAATCCAGCAGAAAGCCTTCTAGTCAGGCAGACCATATTCCCACTAGGTGGCTCTGCCAATGTAGCAATGCCCTTGATCATTTGGTAATTACTCTAAGCTATTATTTCTCAAGTACAACCACACAGACCACATGCAGGTACCCCGTACTTCATGAGCAGTCAGCATGCAAAAGCTTGTGCTTGCTATTCTGTTAGAGATTGACTTTTGCTTCTAAAAATGTGTAATTTGATCAGTCACAAGAAAAGCATGCTGGAAAAAGCACTTCATGGCTTACCAAGGTCATGCAAGAAGTCTGGGGCAAAGTACAAAATTGAACCCAGGTGTCCCGCATCCTCAGCTAGACACCTAAAAACATGGATCGGATGCTGCATTAGAAGCAGAACAGCCTGGAAGCATCCCAAGAAAATCCATGCAATCATGAAGACGTAACAACTCAGAAAGGAGGAAGCAAAATAATCCTGGGAGAAAGGGGGAGCTGCCTTGATGGATGCACGCGTAGCAGGGGATGCTCACCTAGGCTACTACAGGGCTGCATGGCTTGCTGAATATGTCCCAAAACAGAATTACAAACATCAGCACATCACGCTGTGATACGGCACTTCTACAAATACACAGCTCTGAGGCCCGGGAGAGGAAATCATTTTCTGACGAGGTTCAGAAGAAGCCTTCATACACCAGCGGTGAGGGCTGTGCAATGGACTTAAACAGCAGCCATGAGTACGGAAGGTTCCAGCCTGGCCTAGGGGCACCCACAAAAGGCAGAGTAAACTCTGCTGCTCCTTATGCAGAAGCGACAGGAGCGTTGCTGCTTGTCTGGAAACAGTCTGAGGAAATGAGGAAAGTTGTGAAGAACTTCGAGAGCCTTGTCCAGTTCGACTGGTCAAGAACAAAGTCCCTTATAGCAGCAAATAACTCAGCATGGCTCCTACTCCTTCATCCAGGAGGTGATTTCCATCCAAAGCTGCTCCCCAGGAATTACACCTTTTCAGCCAGCTCTCTGTGTTTCCTACTGACTTGGCCTAATGAAAGTGACTCCCAATCAAGACTGGCTCAGTAAAGCTCCTACTGGATCAGAACTGACCTCAGCTGGCTTCTGTCATTTCCAAAAAGCTCCCGCTGTTTTGGCTGACTGTCCAAGCTCCAGGAAAATTGCATGTAAGCCCGGCACTGGCAGAGTGTTTCCAGAAAATGGAGGAGATGAGAAAAGCCAACAGGAACCAACACGGTGAGTTTGCCTGTAGGAAAATGTTTGCAGCAATCCCTGCTCTAAGACTACTACCCTGAAGAGGACACCAAGACAGACATCCTGGGCAGACTGACATCCCCAGCCCCTTGGCCACCTTCTTTCTAGCTCTTCTTGACTGCTGCAGGTCTGGACAACAGCAAAACTTCACGTGGCAGCCACTTGCAGAGAGATTTGTCCCTACGAAGAGCTATTTCTCTTGCAAGGGGCCAATAACACAGTCCCAAAGAGGACACTCACAACCACGCTGCACTTTGGAGATGAGCCCAGCAGCCCATACAGAATCACACGCACTCTCCCCTCTCAAGCCCTTGGCAGAGCAGGGATTCAAAGCGATCGCTTGGATTAAATGTTTACGGCCACTTAAGCATCTGCCTGCCGTGCAGGGCCCACCTGGCAAGGCAGGCACACCTCCCCCAGACCCACAGCGGGGCCGCAAGGCTTGCAGGCTGTGTGGGCTGCGCTGCTTCGGGGCCGACGAGCCCACCGCCTTCCCCTCCAGCTGCCTTGTCGGCAGCGTCCTGCTGACAGGTTCAAGCCGTGCAGAGAGGGTTGTTTTCATAACCTGCTCTCTTTTAACCAAACTTTCCCAGGCTTAGTCCTCTCCGCTATAGGCAAGATCACCTGCTGCTCGGGGCGGATTCGGAGTCTTAAAGGGAAATTGCAGAAAAACAGATTGACACGTAGTGGTGTCCAAGGAAGAAGGCTCCACCATAACAAGCTCTGGAGATGCTCCTCATACTGACCTGTATTCCAGCCCTGGGACACAGCACACTGCCCAGCAGCTGACTTTGAGCTCTGATCAATACCCTACCATGCTGCTCCACCCGTAAGCTAAGCACAGCTCAGCTCTGTGATTCCCTGTGCTATTGATAAGCACACACATAGGGTGGTTGAGATTGGAAAGCACCTCTGGAGGTCATCTGGTCCAACCCCCCTGCTCAAGAAGGGCCACCTAGAGCCAGATAACCAGGGCTATGTCCAGATGGCTTCTGAATATCTCCAAGGAGGAAGAGTCTGCTCCTCTCTGGGCAACCGGTGTTGGTGTTCCATCACCCTCAGGGTAGAAAAGCATTTCCAGATTTTCAGAGGGAACCTCCTGTGTTTCTGTTTGTACCCACTGCCTCTTATCCTGGCACCAGGCACCACTGAAAAGAGGCTGGATACTTCTTTACACCCTCCCTTCAGGCATTTATATACATTGATGAGATTCCCCCCCTGAGCCTTCTCTTCTCTAGGCTCAACAGTCCCAGCTGTCTCAGCCTTTCCCCATATGAGACATGCGCCAGACCCTTCACCATCTTCACACGAAGGGCTCTCCCCAGTATGTCCATGTCTCCCTTGCAAAAAAAAAAAAAAAAAAAAAAAAAAAATCTCTGGAGTTTTTAACTGAGCTGTCAGCAGCAATGCTCAGCTCTTAAAGTGAAGGAATTAAATTAGAGCGCTTGAAGATGACTGAGCAAATGAGTTTTCTCCCAAGCACGCATTATCTTTTAGCATTCGACAGGGAACTTAATTTGCCATTGAGCTGCCTTTTCAGTAAGCTTAGCTGGGTCTCTCTGAACTTCCTCACAGCCATCTCTAGTCTTGACCAACCTAAATTTGGCCAGCGCTCACATGCTAATATTTAAAGCCCCTGCAGTGCAAATGAAAAAAACATGCTATAACAGGATTCTAAACAATGCCATTTGGTTTTGGTCTTAAAATTTTTGTATTGAATTTCATGCTCTTCAATCCACACCCCTGGAGACCAAAGCTCCTTTCTTACCCAAAAGGAACTGAACAGGCAAGATGAGAACAAGTTTCTTCACAGTATGTTGGAGGATCAGCTTCTGCGTTCCCTAGCGAGTTCAGACTCTGAGGAATATTTAGTCCATAACTTCTTTGATTAAACTATCAATGAGAGCAATGAAAGTCCGATGCCTTTTTGAGGCAGGGCTACTCTCGCCCACTAGGAGCTGGACTGCAAAAAAACAACTTATTTCACACATGTGCTGCCAAAGAGCTGTCAAATGGGAACGGCTCATTGTGAAATGTTTTTGTCATGAGAATGAATATTCACTCAAGAACAAAACCAAACCTATCAACCTCTCCGACTTCAAAAACAAAAAGCCCTCTGGCCCAGAGTTTTGAAGTTGTTCACCACCCTTGTGAGCCAGGATCCAGCACAGTTCAAGAGCCGCTGCCCAGTAGGGCAGGGAGTGAGATCCCAAACAGGTGTGGACCAGGTGTGAAAAAGTAGAAGGTTAACACACCCCATCCATCACCGGACAGCACATCTGTAAAAACGGAAATAAATATTAACTCGAGGCAAAATCTTGTCTGGAGATGAGCACAACTCTCCCCAGTGGCAACTAAGGGATATCATGTGGTGAGGACTGCAGCTGAGCTGATTTACTGCTAAACTGTGCTTGCATGGCTGCAAGAGGCTCTCGTTCCCTCGCTGCTGAATTGCTTCTCCTCAGTACAAGAGACAAAGAGTCCTAGTGCTCTACTGAATATCTCTCGGGTTCATTTTTCCAGTTGCAAAGCAAATGGTTTGAAGTTTCATTGTCTTGCCAGACTCATAAAAAGAAACTATCAAATGCTAGCCAAATTGTGAAGAACAGCATGTTTTATGAAAACCCAATTAAACTCTGGCCATCAGTATCTCACTTTCATCTCTGCCGAGCACTGTCTCAGCTTTCTTCTTGTATGCCAAGCTCATATTCTTCTCTGATTCACTCCGTGAGATTACAGTTAACAGTTTCATTTTGTTTGCCTGTTTTTTGGGGGGGAAAGAAGGCAGAGTCCTTCTTGTTTATATTTTAGACCCACAGGGTACCAGAAACAAGTATCTTTGGGGTCAGGAAAGGAGTTTGCTTCCATGCCTCAGCTATCAAAATGGGAATTGTTTGTCAGTGTTACTCATATACACACTGAATGCCGTTCCCAGAAGGACCTGACAGGAATAAAATGAAAACGCAATGAAAAGAGAAGCGCTGCCTTGTGATGCGCTTTGGAAATCCTCCTCTTTGAGCTGCACAACACGGCAGAGACCCGGAGTCCCCACAGACCCGAGTACCAGGAGAAGTGGAAAAAGTCACAGAAGTGTTCCCATTCCCTTCTTTCCCCAAGACAAATTCCTTTTCCCTTGTCTCTAAACAGATAGGTATCTGTCTGACTTGGATTCATGTCAGGAAGCCATAACAAATGCTGGAGTATATCATGTTTTCACCTGACCGGTCTTTTCACTGGCCAAAGAGGCCAATTTTTACTTTCCACCAGCCTCCAAGCTGCTTCCAGGCCGCCGATTAATGAAAGCAAAGAGCTCCCTGGATCCTGCTCGAAGTAAGGGTCACTAAAAAAATAATGCAACAGAATGCAAAGCAAAAGTCATGTACAATTAGGGATGAAGCAAAGCTGTTTTTAATAGATCGTCAACTATCACCTGAAACTCATCTTCAGCCCATCTGATTTGTTTTCCAACATACCAGTCCAGGAAACAAGCTTGCTGATGATTTAAACAAAACAAACAAGCGATGTCCCACTGTCTTCTGTCATTATCACCCTTCTGTTGTCCTTTTCTGTCTTCTATTTAGAAGACTCCGTAATAAGACTGTCTTCTATTGTCTGCCGCTCACTGTCGCCTCGGTACGAGTTACAAAAATGCAGTGAAAAGGGCAGTCCCTGCTTTTACTTGTCATGAGATTTGAGGCTTTCAGTGCTGAACAATATCAGAAAAAAAAAAATAATCATAATAAAAAGAGAGAGAGCGAGCAAAATACATTCTCTGCAGGTTTGCAAAACGCAAAGATAGATCGAGGTTCAGATAACAGGGTTCTGCTGATAAGACCAATCTGTCAGGACTCAGGGTAGCAGCAAGCATGGGTGTATAGGTGTGTATAAGAAGTGCCACTTCTGAACTTTTTACCAGCTGGAAACCAGCAGCATCACAAAGAAATACCAGTCGGAGAGCTACATCAACAGCAGAGTTGCCTAAGTGAGCGCTATTCTCAGAAATACTCAGAGGAGTTAGATGACTGAAAGCCTCCAGAAGTGAAGGGCTTTGAGGCAAATCCAGCTGATATATTTGTTATATGGTGCCAGCATAATTTCCCCTAATGGCTAGAGAAAAGGGGAAGCATGAAAAGGGTCAGTTGGGAACGTATGTGCGTGTGGGGGAGGGGGGCAAAGAAAAGGCAAGACTAGCTGAGAACAGGCTCCATCTAAATTGCATACAGACCTCACACAAAGCACAGAGAATTGGTCAGTAGATTGAAGCCATCTGGCTGGAGGAGCCATAAGAGGAAAACCCTGCTGGAGATCTCTCCATCACGTCCCATCGTGGTCCAACATCAGAGCACAACACGGGCTTCCCCCACTCCAACCTCACGGAGCTGAAAGCAGGGAGAAGAGCAAGGAGAGGACGGAAAAGTTTGTCATGCTGACAGAGCCTCTACTCTCCTCGCAAAGGACAGATCCAGCTGGCACTCTCCCCTGCAAACAATTTCAGGCTTGACTCTGTGCCTCGTTACAAAGCTCCCCTTTCGATGCAAGCCTAGGTGTTCGGCTCCTGGCTGGCATGGCTTGCAGAGCCTGCCCTGCGCCCTGGTAGCTCCACGTCAACCTTGACCAAAGCAATCAGATCCTGAGCTTGTGGATCCTCGAGTGCTCAGACACTGGGAACATGAGGCTTACAGATGAACACGCTAAATACCCAACAAAGCAGCTTCTACTGTGACACAACAGCGTGACAGACGGAAGGTTTGGGCACCACCGGCCTTGCCCACACAGCCCCAAGGCCTCTCTGGTCAGCTTCAGGCTTTGGTGGCAAGAAGAGAGAAACTGAGTCGAGGTTATACGTGCTGCAGCCAACAGCACAAAACGCTGGTGCAGACAGCTGGCTTCAGGTTGTCGAGACTCCCCAGTGGAAGACCACCCCAGGGCTGTCTTCACGAAAATGGACCAGAGAAATCCTAGTCTCCTCTTGCTCGTCTTCGCCATTTCAAAGCACGTCTGTTGGTGAAGTCAAACTGAGCATTTGTTACACCTCAGCCTCGAAATGTCTGAAAACACAGACGTTTTATGGCCCAGATACACCTTCTGACTTCACTTAACACAAATTAACATAGCTGTGTTTCAGCACACTGGTATCCGAGCACTCAACGTTGCACTGATCTTAATGCCAACCATGGCTTACAAAGTCAATGTTTTCCCCCGTCTGTTTTTCTGAAGTTCCTCCTTCACCTAGCTTGAGAAAAATAATAAAAAATAATAAAAAAGATACAACATCTGGAAAAATTAAATCTTTGGATATTTGCCGGTCTGATTGCCATGGCGTTGTTGCAGAGCTTTTCTTCCTTACGATTCTCCCATGCAGATTAATTGCCAATCCATATTAATTGCCAGAGATCAAAATCTCAGTGCGAGGGGTTCAGTTGTTTTCCGTCATTTTGCCTTGCCCCCATGCAGCATTCCCAAAATGTCAAAAGCTATTCATATTTTTTTTTTTTTTTGAACACTGAAAATCTCAGAACTTATCATTTCTGTATCACAAGTGAATTTCAGTGAACCTCATCTTTTTTTTCCTCTAATAAATGTCATCACTGAGGTATTTCAGCTGGTGTCAGCAATGTCACGTGAGAACAGTAGCATCTACAATATATAAGGAGAGAGGCAGGGGAAGGAGAAACAGAACTGAAGCGGTATTGAAAAAGGAAGTTGGATTATTTTTCCCACTGGATTTTTCTTGTTTACACTTTGCTTGAAATCTTGGAAGGAAAAGTAATGAAATTATTACTTGGTTGTTTTACTTTGAAAAATAAGCGTATCCACCGGGAAGAGAAGGAAACCTCAAAAATACAAACAAGTGATTTCCAAGCCAGTTGCTCATTCTCCTGCCAGTGCCATCTCCTTGCCCTGTATCCCTGCTCTCTTTGCAGCTTTTCCTTACCATCTCCAGCCACCCTTTCATCCCCCTCCACGCTTCAAATTATTAAAGTCTGTCCCGAGCTCATTCCCTCGCACCTCCTCTGTATCGCAGTGACTCTGAATGGTTGAGTATGATGAATTGCTCTTTCGGTGCAAAGTGTTAGCTATTCCCTTCTTTTATTCAAGATTAAGGGGGTTTTGTCACTTCTGGTGGTTTTGTTTGTTTGCTTTACAATCACTAGCATTATTTCAATTATTTTTTATCTGACTATAAGATGTTACTGTAAGGCACTCTGTCTAAGTATGGACTACCAGAGAGGACAAATCTCCGAATCTTTCTCCTTACGAGAGTGGCTCCAGAGCAGTTCTGAGGATTTGTAGCACTTGCTAAACACGCACAGGTAACAAGTCATTTTGAAGAGCTCACTCAACTTCCTTACATGAAATCCTGGATGATCCCTTGTTGGACTTGAACACATTTCTTCTGCTTTCGATCACCATCAACATCAAATCACGTGCTGTAATAAAAATTCTAGACATTTTGCAACGTGTTCATCACCAGATTCAGAAGGTTTTCCTAATTTTTCAAGGAGGAGGAAGGGAGGCGGGCTGTTGGAGGCAAAGTGAACACTGACCTGCAGTGACCCCTTCTGGAAAGCACCAAAAACGTACCATTGGAAACCTGTACTGCTCTGGGGGGTGCGTGTGGGAACTACATGACCTAATAGCTTTTTCCATCTCGATTTCTATGATTTTTAATCATATTGCCTTGGAACAGCCTCAGCCTTCACAAGATGTTTGCACGGGTAAAGCTCTGGAGCAGATATACATGTCATCTGTTAGCATCCAACAGATCAAAAAATGCCCAACGGACCAGAAAAGTTTCTCTGTTGCTGGAAACAGAAAGAAGTAATATGTTATATTAAATAAGAAAAATGGCAAAACATATTCCATTTTTTTCAAACAAGACCAAAGAGCAGAACAAAAATTAGTATGAAAAGAAATACTGTGCCTTGCAGAACATCTACAACATCTAATCCAAAAGCAGTTCAGACGAGTGAATACCATTTATTTGAGAACAGTGCCATAAAATCTTTGGAGGCCATAAGCAATTAGGACATAAGTTTCTCATCCGCAATATGGTATTTCTTTGCTTCTGACCAGCTCCACACTTGTGAGCACAGGTTTAATTTTGATTCAAAAGTCAAAGCATTCATTCTTTGATGGTCAGTGACATCCCGTTCTATTCCTTGGAAATGTCCACTTCTGTCTGAACTCCACCACCTTCTGTAGTGTCGACAAAATACAGACCGTGGCTGAAATGACTTACAGAAAAGAAAGCCACTTTTCTCTTTAGTATGTAGACATAACATTCAGAATTCTTTTTCTTTTACCCCAAAATACAAGGGCTTGATGAAATAAATGCATTTAAAATTATCTGAAGGAAATTAGAAATATGTCAAATTTCCAAACTTGGAAAGAGATGATGGGCTTCAACCCAAGTTGGCACAAACATTGTTTATCTCCTTGGGACTCAACGGTCTGCATCGCTGATGGAAAATACTCTGAAGGCAAAGAAATTATCCTGGGGAAAGAGAGGATCCACTCCAGAGACTCCAATTCTTTACGAAAGCAACTAATTTCCTTCTTTGTGTTAAATCATGTGTCACTAATTCATTTAGAGACAGCCTTTGTTTGAGGGTGAGACAAGCAAGAGGAGTTCTTACTGTTATCTGACCTACCACCATGTTGGTAGCCTCTGGCAGACCAAAACCCAGAATACTGCTTAAACGTCAATACTGAAAAGTCAAATGACATGGAGAAACTCTTGAACAGCACCCAACCTTGCCTGTCTCTTTATCTTCACCGTGCTGAACCAGCACTGTGCTTACTGTCGGTTTCTTCCAATTGAAATGGACAGCCCTTTAGTTTTCCCCACCACGTGAGACAAGCAGAGGAAATTGGGTTTAATTTAAACCCTTGAATAAACTCTCCTGCCAGGTTGTCGCAACCAAACTCCTTCCACTAGGATAAAATTCTCTATAAAAAGAAAAAAAAATCACAAAAATGTGACATTGCTACACTACTGTGTCTAGCAATGTTCCTTTTCCTCATAAGGAAGTTATTCCCAGACTGGATGGCAGTAAATATTTTGTTTGGCTCTTATTTCTAAACTTTTGGAGGAGCTGAAGATCACCCTGCTTCTAAGGATCATTATATAGCATAATCCAAGAAGAGATGAAGAGTTTTCTTCCGGCTGGCGTTCTTACTCAATTTGTTCTCTGAATAACTGGGATGGCCCCATTCTCATTGCTTGGCATAGAGCACAGGAGTCTGGACAGAAGCCCTGCCTTCACTCCCACTTCTTCGGAAAAGTCTGAGTTGAACGTTTAGAATTGCCATAGAAAGATTTGCGTTAATTTTCTGGTCTGGTCTCCCACAGTACAATCTAAAGGGACGGTATCACCTGGAGAACCTACCCAGTTTTATCAAGGACTACAAAAATAAATAAATATAATAATAACTAAAAAAAAAAAAAAAAAAGAAGCATAGTCCCACTGCCCCAGATAGGCATACGTTTTCAAACTGGACTGCAACAAAAAGCAAGCGTAACAACAGGAAGGAGGTAGGAGTGAGAGGAAACCTCTTGAGATAGTAAAATCACATTTATTTTAAATTATGTTAAATGTTATCTTTGTCACAATTTATACTTTACATTAACAGTTTATCTAGAAACTCAGAAAAACATAGAGTATCTTGCTTAAACACCGCTGACCACTGATAAAAGCGGATGCATGAATAACCACCAATGCATGACTCCCAGATGATTCTCTCATTCCATTAGTTTAGCGTTTTTGAGAGAGAAAAATTGAAAACTAGCTAGCATTTGGGAAAAAAAGAACGTGAATGACCTTTGCTATTGGCTACAGATTATCTCAACCTCAACTACACCAGCTGACTCTTCACGAGGACCCAGTATTATGATGAAAAATGAATGTTCACTTTGGTACCTAAAGTCACAACTGTTTCATGCACTCCCTCAATGGGCACCAAGGGGATACCTTCCATCAAAGGAAGGAGGAAGAAGCTCAGAGATGGACACATGCTAAGAAAGATGATGGGGACAGTACTTTCTCAGCAGCGGGCTACAAGCTGCCCAAGACCTGCCAAAGGCAAGCGATACTCATCCAAAAACGGAAAGCATCTAAACTGGGCTACTTGTATCACAAGTAAGTTTTCAGCCTGACAATATGGTGCTTAAAACCTTCACCTGAGTTACAGATCACCATAAACAACATAAATAAACCATAAACCAGCCCTTGTCCTTCCTCTCACAGAGAGCCAGGAGAGACTCAGGAGCTGTGGAAGGAGCATTGTTCAAGCCTATGTAACACATTGCCAACACCACCTTTAAATTCACCTCCACCTCGAGGTGGAAAAGACTGTGGAAAAAAAAAACAAACAATAAATAAATTTAAAAAGAAAAGGCGAATATGCTGGGCAGGCTAACAGCAGCCTCCCTCTGCCCGCCCCCCCGCCCGCCCCTCAGGTGACAGGGGCGGGCCCAGCCGCGCCTCAAAATGGCGGCGCGGGGCCCGCCTTCCCCCCGGCGGAAGCGGGAGTGACGGCAAGCAGGGCGACGACAAGATGGCGGCCCCCAGCCTGCTGCGCGGGGGGCTGAGGCGGCTCTTTGCCGGGCTCTGGGGGCGCGGCTGGGCCCCGCCGCCGGCCCGAGCCCTCCGGGAGGGTGAGTCCGGGGCCGGTCCCGGGCTACGGGCACCGGGGGGACCGCGGAGAGGCTCCCGGGCTGCCCCTCGCCCCGTTGCCTCGCTGCGGTTGGGGGAAACGGTAGCGTTCGCTCTGTTTCACCACCCATTTCCCCCCCCCCCCCCCCCCCCCCCAAAAAAAAAGGTTGTTTTTTGCTGAACTAGTGTCCCTCTATTATTTTGTTCTCCTGACTTTTTTTTTTGTTTTCATTTTTTTGTCTGTGCAGTCGTGGAGGTGACTGAAGGCAACACGACCACAGTAAGTCTCTGTCCCCATGTTTTGCTCAGTAGCAGCCCGTGCTGTTGCGTCTCCCCTTTTCAGAGTCGCCTGGTGACTCCCAAAAGGGGTGGTGAAAGGGTTGGTTTACTGCCCAAAAAACATCACAGGGTACGAAGGCAAAGCAAAGGTAGGAGAATGTTACTAGCACGGGTACATGAGGTAGATGGTTTGGCCAGAGAAGGTCAGGGTCTCAGCACCCTGGTGCTGGTGAGGGGACGAAGGGCTCCAGGCAGCATCACCCATGAACAACAAACCTGTGGTGGTGTCACATCCCTGTGAAATTGGAAGCCCACAGTACAGGTGTTGAGTAGCTGAAATGCAAAAGGCAATTCTTCTGCTTCATTCCCCCCCTTTTTTTTTTTTAAAGTGACATTTGACATGAACTCAGCCACATGATTAGTGTGAGTAGGGTGAGTAGGCACAAAGGAAGTTTCCCCGGTGTGCAAGCACAGGGTTGTCATGTACCACACATGTTGCTTGGCTTTGACATGCTTCATGTTTGATAATCAGAGCCTTAGTGACTGTTAGTGATGTGAAGATTGCATTTCATAACATATTCAGTAATAAAAAAAAGGTGAAGGAGGTATTGTCAAAGAGAAGATGCCAAATACTAAAAGAGTACTGCTTCTGAAAAGAAAACCTCAGTGTTGAGTTTTCTGATAAAGAACAGCATTTTTTCTCAGCTACGCTGTAAAACAGAAAGGAAAAGACCAAAGCAATAGGATTGGAATTTGCTTGATTAACACCATCTGATCTGTTGCATGTCATCAAGAGAAGTATTCTTTTGAAGAAGAGGCACAGAAGTTACTGGAGGGGGTGGTAAAATGTTATTGTTTTGCTCGCAGTATGCGTGCTAGTAGGAATCTATCTAGAGGCAGGCGGTACAGATATTTTGAATTGTTTAAATACCATTGGAAGAGTAGAGCAGGAATCATTGGGGAATAACTAGAAAACAATGCACTACGCCTTAGTCTATTTTAAAATAAATATTAGGGAGGGAAGAGACTTTAATGCCTTTGAAAGTGAGTTTCCTTGTTGTATTTGGGTTTGAGACTTGAATGGAGCAATGTCCAATGTAGAAATATAAGGAAGACTTGGATATTTAAATTGTATAATATTCTAGCATCAACCTAGAATCCATCCATACTCATAAATGATACTCAGCCCTTTAGCTGGTCAACCTATACCATTTGTTACATTTCTCAGTATATCCCCTGGTTATTTCATTTATCCTACCAACTCACTGTCTGACTTTTCTGAATCCATCTCTCTGTGCTCATCTTTCTATGTATTCTTGTCTTTTATTAATATTGAAGGAAGTATTCAACATGAACCAGATGAATGAGTCTCAAAGAAATCTGGGTTTTATCAGCATGCTGAGAATGTCAAGCATCTATATTCCCTCTTAGTTCTCTAACAGAAAAATAACTGGGTGGGTTAATGTGAGAATCCGTAGTAGTTGGGAAGTAATTACCAAAACGTGTATGCGGAAATTTATATCAAGAAAAAATGATACTGATATAGTATTCTGATTCTTCACTCGTTTTCAAGATTAAATTAAAGTCAAAGTACGGTTTGAAGCCAGACTGGCAGGAATCAGGACCCTGAGGGAACCAGATAGGCTGACTTCCCTAAAAATAATTTTACTAATGAGTAGAAGAGTAGATACTGGCCTGTATTTTATATTCATAATTACTTTTTTTTTTTATTTTTGTAAAACTGGCTGTCCTACTTGTAGAGGAAGGGATCTTTCTTAAAAATTGACAGCATTCTCTCTCTTTGAGGTACAGATTTTCAAGTACAGCTAAGTTATGTTTGCCATCACTAGGCAAGAAAGACACATGGTATGAGCTGTTTCTGACACTTCAGCTGGATGTCAGTGTCCCATACAAACTTAGAGAACACGTCATGCTGTTTTCTTCCCAGGATTTTCAGCTTTTTTATTAAAAATAGCATTGCATTCCTTCACAGTGTTGGAGAATTTAATTAGATACCCAGGATTTCTTCATAAACTCTCTGGTGTTTGAACTATTTGAGCCTAACGGTCGGTGTTCCAAATGGTTTTAATTTTAATTTGACCAGACAAGGCTTCCAAAATGTTTTTGAAGAAAAACTTGCTTAGTTTTATTGTCTTTTCATCTCCATTCAGCTGCAAGTTGAGAGAGCTCTTGCTTCTATTCATAAGTCCTCAAAAAAGACAAGCGCACACTTATATAGACTTCATGTTCCTAAAATACCTATGCCTCGAAAACAAATTTCTCAGGTTCCTCCCACACACGCCTTCTAGACTTCTTTGCATGATACTTTTGAGAAAAGTCGAGTGTTAGATTCACCACTCTGTAGTGATGGAGAAAAGATTGTAAAATGATTTCCCAAAGGGATTGTTCAGGGAATTAAACTAGAAAAAAATATTGGTGTATTTTAAATATATATATGTGTACACACACACACAGCAGACATCTTCTAACAGTCCTTTCTTTCAGTCTGACTTCTGCTCAGAATTTTCCTTGGTGTTGGCTTATAGTCTAGTAAACATCTGCATACTTTGGCCCACAGCATGCGTCTGCTGTTCTGTGACATTCTCATGTTCCCAGCAAAAATGTGTTTTAAGGCTTTTGGCTAAAGGATCACTGCAATTACAAGGCACGGTAGTTCAAAGGAATGCTGCAATGAATGGAATTCAGGCAAATATGAGAATTTCATATTAAATCTGAACTTGTTCTTAGTTAAATATATGCAAGAATTTATCAAATGGTTCTCTTTGCTCCTCGGATTACTTATTTTTCCCATAATCTGTATATATCCAAAGTGCTTGATTTATTGATCTATAAAAGAGTGAGTTGTATAATGCAGGTCCTGTGCCTCTTATATCTGTGCAGTAATTGTTAATGTGTTGTGGTCTTAGTGATAGATTTTTCTCAAATCACAGGTGAAGGCTGAGGTATGGATTATGCAATATTTGCTTGACCATTGTATCCTTTGAATTTTTTCCTAGATTGAAGGGAAAATTGTAGAGGATGCTGCAGCACCAACTCCTCCAAACCCCTCTGGCCAGTGTCCCATCTGTCGCTGGAACCTGAAGCATAAGTATGATTACGTGGTAAGCTTAATGAGGACGGTGTAATGCTCCTTCATAGATAAATACTGCTCTCGTGTCTAGCCTACTGCACAACCTGATCCTTTCTTCTTTTGCCAGGTACAGTAAAGATGGGTAACTCCATCTCTGCTTCTATTGGGTATAACAAGAGCTTCCTATATAGTGATTGTTTGCCTCGATTGATGGTATTTCGTGGAAAAAGGATTTGTTTATATCAAATAGGAGGTTTGGAATCTGATCTGAGAAGGCCATATCTCTGTAATGTGCCTAAATGCCCTTCAACATTGCGCTTTTAAGAGAACAGAACTGAAATGCGATATTTAGTCAACAGATTCAGGCCTGCTGTAACTCTAGAGAAACCAAAAGACTTGACTAGGTCTTGACTAGACTTGTATCTTTAAGCAATGCAGGTTTTTTTCAGGTCATTGTTCACTGAAGTAGTAACTGTTCTGCGTACCTTTTGAAGCTCTTGATGGATACAGCAGAGAGCATACATGCTCTCTTCCTTTCCCCTTAGCAACAGGAAAAAATAGTTGATTGACGCCTTTAGCAGGAAATGCTAATGAGGTGTTTATTAACTAACGAGAGTATGATTGACACTAAATGTGGAAGATGGCAGGGAAATTATGAAATGCTTTAAAACAAAAGCACAATGCTCAAAAACATCTTAGAATAAAGAGTATGAGGTAGAGGATGCAGAACGTAGTTTCACAAGAAGAGGTCATTCAAGCATAGTTTATAAAAGACCTAAGTACCCCAGTGTAAGCTAAAATCCCAATGCTGGATTGCAGTCTTGCAAATGACTACTATAAAACAACGGGAAAAAAAAAACAGGTACAGACTTAAGCACTGAATTAGGTACAGACCAGCAGGCCTGGATTGTGTGTAGTGCCAAGATCTTAGCGGAATTAACTAACAAATAACTTGACTTTTGCAGGATTTTTTGTAAGTGTAGAAAAAATCCTATGGAATCACCAATCACAACTGAGAGGGGCAAGAGGATGATGCAAATGGCTACTACTTGGTAAAAGAAATGCTGCAAATGCCAAGTAGAATGGTATTGATTAGGGGTAAAACCTAACAAGTGATTAGGACAGGACCAGTTATGACTCATGAGTTTTGAAGGACAGAAACAGTGCCAGATAAAATACAATTACTTCAGGTGGGTGAAATGGTGTGAGATATAAATGAAATGGCAGATTGGTATCTGTCAGTCTGTGTTGCAGGAATGATGTTGTCTAGGATCTGGGTGTTGCTAATGATTCCAAATAGGGCCGGATTTGGTATTAAACAGTGAAATAAATGTCAGGGCAAAGTGTTTTGTGTTCTCTGGTGTGGTTTCACAACAATCTGGGCAAGCTAAAATATTCTGAATTTGCAGGTGAGAGTAAGTAAGGAGAAATGCCAGATATCATTAAGGTATGGAAAGCACTACGAAAGCAGATCAGTCTCGTTTTGTGGTGTTCATCTTTGAATGCAGGGATTTCTTGCAAGACACACTTCGTGGTTGCTGAACGCCACTGTATTCAAAGTAAGCCAATCACACTGGAAAATAGTTTTCTAAGGTTAATTTAGAGTCACATAACTTCTAAATGCGTGGAGTCAACAGCATCATTAAACTGCCTCGCTCTACAGATTTTCAGAGAGCATTCCATGAGTCACCCACTAGGAACTTCATAGAAACTATAAACTGATACTCAGGGATGAGATGAGTCATCTTGAAAGTTAATAAGATTTATTTTCTTCTGCTGTCTGTGGTAGAGGACTCAGTTGCACAAAGAGATAACTGGGCCAATGAGAAACAAAATGATTTTAGATAATGTGGTGCTGCAGGGCCAGAGTTCCCGGATTAGAAGTAGGCTGTTGGTCCCGGAGGACAACGTGAAGGTTGAGTGTTAAATGTGTTTGTACTGTGAACTAAGATTCAACATTTTCTTCCATGTTGAAGCTGGTTGATTCTCGGATTCTGATTTCTAGTTGTCAGTGTGGAGGCAGGAGCAAACCAAATGTGAGGAGAGATCCTGCAGCCAGGGTCTTGAGAATCGTTGCTGAGATTGTTCCCAACAATTTAGGGAGCCTTGGCACATGTCCATCCTGGCTGTTGAGTAGTTTTTGAATGCAAGTGTATCTGGGAATATATATCCAGTATGCCTGCTGCAGGGCTGGGGAGAGTCTGGACAGAAAGCTAAAGAGAGCAGTGTGAATTAGCGTATCAGTTGTAGAAGGTTCCTGCCTTAGTTTTTAGAACTGTTCCTCCATGGGGTTGATGAGAGCTAGGAGAAACTTCAGCTCTGGAGTAGATCACCTCTTCTGCTTGAATAAGTCCATTATGTGTTTTAATGCCAGTTGTGGATTTATAGGCTTTTAAATGTTAAGGGGAATGAAATCCCCCCTTTTCTGCACAAAAGCTCTCAGCTGTTTTTCTTTGCTGCAGCAGCGATGACTAGCAGGATCTTGAAATGCTCAAATAATAAAATGCAGGCATTTAACTGTGTGGGTCATTAAACGGTTTATTAAAGTGTTTAATTAGACAATTTACTCACTGGTGGCTGAATTGTCCTAAAAGACTGTAAATCAAGACCAGCTATTTTAAAGGTACAGGCTAGTTCATACAGCATAACCTATGACCCCTGCTCAGTGCGGGATCAGAATAGGTGGATCACAGGGGTTTCTTTGAGCTTGATAAGCTGAGCTCAGGCGGTTGCACAGAAGGGAAAGTGTGAGCTTTTTTTTTTTTTTTTTTTTTGCTTGGGATGCTTGTAATTGGACTGAATAAGGCCCTATGAAAAGGGAAGTGTTGAATTAGCCCCCGAGGGAGCTGAGTAATATGACCTCATAGGACTTCCCTTTTGTCATGGGCAACTAGCACGGTCTAAAGTAGTAGCATAATGAGTTACTTTAGCTGTCAGGGAACCGGGGGACCAATGGCTCTGAAGTTATTAATCAACCAAACAGGCATTGTGAGCGCTCACGGGTCGTGATAACAACCTGCCTCAGCTGCAGTGTGGAGGGCTGCAGTCGGCACTGCCAGTTCAGTCCTTAGTCTGCACCGAGGCTCAGGATAAAGGAGCCCGAGGTACAAATGCCCGCTGTTTGTCGTCTGGGTATGTCTGGCCACTGAATCCCAGATCTCTCTTGATTTTTCACAGCCATCGGAGGTTTAAAAAATTGATTTTCATCACTGTCAGGAGGCAACTGGGTTGGAACCTGCAATCCTCTTACAAAATGCCTAGAGAATGGCGTACAGCTCCCAGGAATAAGGGTTAAAGGAGGAAATACGTTCTTGTGTAACTGGAAATCATGACAGGCAGGCTTGTCCACGGCCCCATAGTAATTTGGCTACACAGACAGAACTCTCATTGTGATAAATGAAGCTTTTAATGAATTGCATGTAGCCAGTCAAGGTTCTTGCTTTCCAAATGGTCTGCGGATATTGAAATGCAGAGATGCCTCTGCCTTTCAGTTGCCATCCATTCACAGCAATGTGTTATACGTAGTGTTTTGTTTAGCTAGTTTATCCAGACCTTTTAAAGGTGAAGGCTAAACTTGTTTTTCCTTCTCCCCCCTTAACCACTTCAAACATCATTAGCCTGAGCAGGCAGTAAATATGTCATCTTGCTTTGGCTGCAATGAGGGGAAACCAAACTGCAATCTTTGCCTGTTAGCCCTAGATTAATTCAATCCAAGCTGTTTTCATCAAATGCTGCAGATTACAGGGGTGGGAATCTGGGTCCAGCCTCATGGGAGCTGTCCAGTGATTAAAGCAAATCTGTAGTTACAGGCTTGGCTGTCCACTAGCACAGAATGTGAATTTCATGGAACATGACGGCACCACGAGAACTTGCCAGACGTATTTTTTTCCTTTGATTCCTCTACATGCTTGTTCGGTTCCCTCCGCAGCTGCCCCGTAAAGTTGGCTGTACCTGTCTGCTTGCTCCCTGCGGCAAGATGCATCTGCACGAGGACGCTGCGGGGATCTTCTGAAATGGACAAATCTCCTTAAAATGGCAGCATTTTAAGCCAAATGGCGTGAATGTAGCTTGGAACTGCAGGGACATAAATGATTTCACTTGGGATACGACTGCCACACAGGGAAGTTGGTCAGCTGGAGACACGCTGTTTGT
The DNA here is from genome assembly GCF_964035555.1 of Netta rufina. Taxonomy (NCBI): domain Eukaryota; kingdom Metazoa; phylum Chordata; class Aves; order Anseriformes; family Anatidae; genus Netta; species Netta rufina. Next base: position 34,713,343 of record NC_140125.1, on the reverse strand, counting down.
CAAAGATAATAACAGAGAATGGGTTTTTCCCTTTTTTTCCAGAGGAAGAAAAAGACTATCTGCTTTTGCTTCCCGCCACCCACCTTTGTGTGGAAACACTTGATAACAGCCCTGTGACTCCAAGAGGCGTGGTGGTAATAGGAGAGAGTGCTCGGACCACACACACCCTTCGGGAGAGCTGTGGCCTACTCAGGCTTTCACGGCTGCAGCGACTGGAACAGCTTCAAACTTGCCATCAGCTCCCTTCTCCTCCTTCCCCACAGAGCACTACAGCAGGCTAGTAGAAGGGTGTAGGAAGCTCTTCTCTTTCGAGGCACTTGGAGCTGAACAGCCCTTTCTCACTGAGGGAAGTGATATGTTTGTGTGTTTGGGCTAAATGGCAAGTCGAGGTGTTGGTGATTTGGAGAACGGGATGGCTGCAGAAGATGGAAAAAACGGGATGGAGGCTTGCTTAGGCTTCCTGGATCCAATCCAGTGCATTTCAGGAGTGGCCGAAAGTCAGTGCCCTTGGACTGCTTGGCTGGCCTCTGTCCAGTTTCCACCAACGCAGCTGGCACCAAACGGTCCCTTGGTTACTGTTCTCATTGGCAAGGTCATGCGCTGGCTGGGCTGAGGACACTTTGCTTCTTTTTTACCCACAGATGGCCTCTTGGGAGCTTCCTGCTAGTTGCTCAACTGTGCTATTCTTGTTCTTTGGATACAGCATCACTGCATGGTGGTTGTAAGTCGTTCTTCATTAGCATGGAGTTACCTAACCTGCTGCTCTTTCAAAGAGACAAATCTGAAAATAAGCCTGAATGCATTAACTGGTAGAAAGCAAGCCAGATAAGGGAAGAGGGAAATTTTGTTTTTCGTGATCATAGTGGTGAGGGTGGGATTGGAGAGAAAAAAAACTCTAAATTTTTGACTGCAGCAGTTGTATGGCAGCATCTGTCAGAGCAGGTCATTACCAGAAAGCCATGCTGAATTCCAACAGCCCACCTCAGAGCTGAGCTGGTCTCCTGCGGTGGGGATGGATTTATAAATCCTAGGTGGCTGTGTATTCTGAATGTTAGTCCACTTGATTGTCTGTCTTTGCAAGGGCAGTAAATGAAGCTAGGAGTGCTCCAGGGAGCTCTTTATGGAATTCGTTATGGAAAATGGAATAGATATGGGGTAGGAGGAGGTCTGTGATCGGCAGGCAATCAGGGTCACCCATCACAAAAAGCAACAAGTGCTCTTTGTTCCTGCCTGTTGCCCTGGACAGAGGGGTACAAAGTGCAGACATACCTGATCTGAATTCCCTTTTCTGTCGGGGTGCCTGCTGGCACGTCCCTTCCAGCCGGAGAGCAGCCTCTGCACGCTCCAGCTACCTCAACTATGACAATGTTTACAACAGCAGTGGAGAAGTAAACTCTCAACCAGCAACAAGTCTGTCAACAGACGGGGGGAGAACCCAGCACAGAGGCCCCAAAAGCCCTTTCGGCCAACTTACAGAGACGTCAGTGTGTCAGGACCTGCCTGTGTTGGCTTGAGGGTGCTCTGGCAGCGGTGGTGTGTGTGGAAATGGCGAGCTGTGGCTGAATACGGGGCCGGTTTACGACGTGCAGTTAATGGGACACTTGTGCTGTGTTTAATAATTTGTCAGGGCAGACTTATGATACTATCTGATCCTACAGTTCCCTTTAATTTTGTTTTTATTAAAAGCGCTTTAGATTTCTAGAGTACTTAATTGGAAAGGTCAACAGCAGTGTAAGCTAAATGATCCTTGAATCCCAGCCGAACCCTCGGCGTGCTCTGAGCGCTCCTCGCATCCAGCAGGGCTTCAGCAGCCCTGCCTAAGGCACGCACAGTCGAAAGGCTGGGAGCAGGGATTTATTCTCTTAGGTCTTTCCTATCGGCGCACGTTCTCTTTTCACAACAAGCTTCTTCGTGCAAGCTCTTGGAAGGCTGCCCTGCTCTCCGCCTTTCCAGAGAGACGTGAGGGAAGTTCCACCATGGGAAACCAGATGAAAGCTGGAGGGATAGGTAGCAGGGAACAACCCTGCTCTGAGGGAACAATGAAAGGGCCAGGGGTGATCTAACATATCTGTGACCTTTAGGATAGCAGCTGTGAGGGGATCTCAAGTTGTGTAAACACCGTCCATCTGCAGGTCTTGTGTAACTGTGCCTCAGTGTACCTAGGACACATTGTCTTAGCTAGAATCTTGGAGCAAGTGACAGCAGAGGAGCAAGGATCGGAGCTGACATCATGTGTTTACACTAGTGAAGTCAGGGGAAAGCTTAGTAACCTCACTGAGCTAAGCTGGCAGGCAGAGCGATGGCAAGCAAAAGTCGCTTGCTGTCCATCTGCAGCCAAAAGTGTAGGAAGTCATCCTTGTCCTGCTCTGTACTGAGCTCTGCGCACAGCGTGAGGACCAGCACAACACCTCAGAGGGACAGCAGTTAACGTAGCCGTAGCGCTGACGGCCCTGCCCTCTTTTCCTCCCTCAGGATGTCCTGCTCTTGAGCCAGTTTATCCGTTCTGACGGAGGGATGCTGCCACGGCGGATCACGGGCCTCTGTTTGGAGGAGCACAGGAAGATTGCGGTGTGCGTGCAGATGGCTCACCGTGCAGGTACCTGGCCCCCTCAGACAACACCCAGACAGCCCCATGAGAGGGGTCTCCCACCCTGTGGGTATAACTCTGTAAGGTTTCCTTGGCCAGTCACCCAGCAAAGCCGTTGTGCACCAAGTGCTGGGACAGGATGATGGAATCTGCCATTGTGGAAGGATGTGGGAAGTGGCACAGACTGTAGCTGTGCTCCTAATGATTAAATACCAGCTTCTGAAGTGACTTGCTCTAGCATAAGCATGACCCTGACCCCATTAATGCACCTGTCGACCGTCTGCATTGTGAAGATCTCTGTTTTGACCTGGAAGTGGGTCCTAGTTGACACGATCTGTCTATTGTGCTGGTCTTTGGTACGTGAGATGTATCCAAGTTAAATGGACTGAGAATTTTAATAGATTTTTCACCCTGTAGATGGAATCTGATTGGGTACCCCTGCCCTGTGTCCCCTCCAAAGCCTCAAGCAGCTGGGCCTGCTGTGTGTGTTCCCTCTCAAAGAGTGTATCCAGCAGAACCTCCCAATTTCTCTGGCTAGGGTGCAGGCTCAGCAATGGCTAAAGAAAGAACAAATACCCTTTGTGCTTTAGTCATGTTTTAGCAGTAGGGATCCTGGGTTGCCGGGCTTATGAGGTGTAATGTAACTTCTGGGTGATACAGAGGCAAGGAGGGACTGCAAAATATTCTCACGCCTTTCTTTTTCTGTCTCAGGTTTGTTGCCAAACCACAGGCCTCGACTTCCTGAAGGGCATATTCCCAAGAAACCCAAGCTCAACAGGTGAGTAGTCTTATCTTTCTGTCCTTTTTTTTTTTTTTAAGGAATAGATTGGAAGAGGAAACCCAGTTCCTTATAACTGGGTAGAACATGCCTCGGGCAACAGGTTTCATAAAAAGTACTCACAGCATGTCAGAGAAACAGTATCTGTCATAACTCTTGTTAGTCTTTAAGGACAAACCGCATCTCATCCAGACCATCCCCACAGGATGAGAACTGCCAGTGTTGGTCTGCTCACCCTTTCCCAGCTGCACTGGCCTCCTGTTCACTAATATTTAGTAGGGCAGTCACGGAAGGATGCCACAGAACTGGAGTCACAGCATCACAGAGTAGTTGAGGGTGGAAGCTCCTCTGGAGACCGTCTCGTCCACACCTCCTGCTAAAGCAGGGTCACCGAGAGCTGTTTATCCAGGGCTGCATCCAGTCAGATTTTGAATATCCCCAAGGATGAACCTTTCAGTTTCTCTGGGCAGCTTGTTCCAGAGTTCAACCACTCTCACAGTCAGAAGGTGCCTTCTTGCATTCAGACAAAATTTGTTTCCATTTGTGCCTGGTGCCTCTTGTTCTGTTGCTGGGTACCACTGAGAAGAGTCTAGCTTTGTTGTCTTTACACTTACCCTTCAAGTATTTATAAGCATTGATAAGACCCGCGCTGAGCCCTCTCATCTCCAAAATAAACAGCCCCTTCTCTCCCAGCCTTTCAGTGCCTGCCCCCCAGCTGCAATTAGGGCAGAAGGGTGTGCTCAGGATGGGTACCAGCAGTGAGATGAGGGCTGAGCAGCTAACAAGGGCCTGTCACAAAACTGCTCTACTCTTCCCCATCCCCATTTGCCCTTTCTGACTGCAGGCGGTGACTCGCCCTCAGCCTGCCCTTCCTGTGTTACACGCTCTCTTCCCCCTCCCAGGACTGAATGGCCTCTGACCTTTGGTGGACAAACTGAAAGGCTGCTGTCGCCTTCTGCGCTTTGCTCAGCGTTAGGAGGTGCTAATCCCCTGTTTATGGCCTCACACTCTGTTTCCATGGGGATGTCAGAGCGGTTTATGAACCTTGCATTAGCAAGCCATGGGGTTACCAGAGGCCAAGGGGCTGTTGCTGGGAGAGTTTGGGCTGCAGGGCTCGGGGCAGCTGGAGACCCCTGCATTTCAGATCCCACATTCTGCAGTGGAGACTTGAGGTAGGCCCTTGGAAATTGGAAAAGTCCCTGAGATCAGTGAGAACTAAATTAGAGGAGTACATTTGGTGCAGCCCTGTAGCCATCAAATACTTCAATTCTGAAAGCTTTGTTATTCCTCTATCTGAAGTCTTGGAGATTCTTTAGTTGCTGCGTCTATCTAGCAGCTGTGGGGTGGAGCACGTTATCTAGCTAACATTCACACAGCAGGTTGAGATGGGAAATGGTAAATCCTCTGTCCTGCTGGAATCACACCAGGGCTCCAGATCTAATGCCTTGACTCTGACAAAGTGTTTCATAAGTTTTTAGTGAGAAAAACCTCCAGATATGTTCTGTTTAATCTCTAAAATTAAGATATCTTAAATAATTAGTGATTAGGATCCAAGCTCTCCCTGTTACATTGCTACCACCCATGTTTTCCTCCTCCCAGCAAGGAGATGTAATGAGTGGGGTGGAGACAGTTGAGGAAAAGAGAACAGAGCTGTTGAGATGAAACAGCATTGAAATGTCCCCAACACTGACGTCTCAGCCTGCTGGCAGGGGAAAGCTCTCTGTCTCCTTACAGAATCTTGTCCACTGTGGTTCTGTGAGAGTTTTGACTCTGCCTACCCCACTAACTGTGCTTTTTCTGTGTTGCTCTGTGGAACTAACTGTAGCTGGCACCACTTACAGCAGGAGCCATTAATTGCTTCCATCCTCCAGCCTGCCGGGGCAGGGTGACCCTGTGAGGACTAAACACATTGAAGACATTTAACCAGCACTTACTTGGGGAATTAAGGCAGAATTCTTATCACAAGCTTCCCACATAACTGAGTTGTCCAGTCTTACGTTCTCTTTACCTCTGTAATTGTTTCTAAAGCCTTTTGTAAGTCCCTGGTAACTGGGGAAGTGCTCAACCTGTGGTGCTGCCACAGGGCAGGAGAAGGCAGAGGTAGAATTGAGCTGGGACTTCCAAGTGGAACAAGCTGCCTTGTTCAGTGCCATGGGGACTTGACCAGGACTTCCTCTAATCCTGTCTGGCGTAATATCAGGACTGCCCACCTAACTGAGCCTCTTTCTTCACTGCATTTGGACCTGCTGCAGTTTTAAGTGTCAGTCCATGAAGAGATCAACAGGATCTGCAGGGAGCCTATCACAGCAGGCACTATGCTGCACAACTGGATGATGGATTTTCCAAATCCTTGAGTTTTGGCTTCGCTTGAGATCGCTGTACTGACTGTTGTGGCCTTCTTTACCTCTGTTTAGAGAGGTAACAGTGCTTTTTTTTTTTTTTTTTTTTTTTCCCACTGCTGCTGTTGGCCTGGGAACACCAGTGAGGAGAAACTGAGGTGTCCCATGATACGCAGTTGCATAAGATCACACTGGGCTACTTGTTAAAGCTCTTCCAAGACAGGAACGCAGCACGTGTATATCCCTTAACATCAGGTTAACCAGCCTGTGTGCTCTCCAGATCTGCCTGCTTTTGTGGCTTTTTCCTTAGACCCCCAGTGGGTCTGCTCTGTGTGTGGTGTTGAAAGATACTCTCCTGTTCCCTCTCCCCTCCAAAAAACCCTGACCAGCCAAAACTTTAGGAGCCTACCTGCCCTTGTAGCTTGCTAATTGCTGGTACTGATGCTTGCAGAAATGAAAGAGGTGTCACTTGCTGGGCTCTGTACATTGTCCCTCCTTGGCCAAAGGAAAGTAATCATGAGGAAACAGAACTTGAGACAAATGTGTATCAGGGCTGCACACTGAGCTGGGTACTTCTCGCAGGTGGCTAGTAATATCCAGCATAGTGAGAATTTAGTGCATTCCCAATCATGTCCTCTGTTCCTGCTGTCTCCCTCATTCATTTGCCCTTATTCTCTTGATATCAGGGACTTTCATTGCACATGGAAGAGAACTTTGTATATAGAAGACACGTAGTTCCTGCTGTGCTCTCCTAAAACAGGAGGTCTGGTGCAAGGTGAAAAGAACAGGCAGAACTGAGCACTGCACAGGGATGTAGTCACTCTGACCGTGATAGTAAGAGCTTTGCCCTTCGGAAGGACAGCATTGCTCTTTGAAATGAGTGAAGTGACAGGACTAAGACAAAAACCTAAGGTAACCTTAAGGACAGATTCCGCTCACTCACACCACCCGAGATTGAAAGAGATTTAATGTGGGGAATGCAGCTTGATGCAGGAGTCAGAGCCCAGCACCTCTACTACACTACAGATCTAAGCATCCAATTTCTGGATGTAGGCTCTCTGGATGCTTTCTAGACTTAGAGCAGCAATCCCTACCTGGCTGGAGTCTGACAGATTACTTCATTTGGATAAGCAATTCCTTTCGTTTCTTTCCACTCCTGCAAAGTCATGGTTGATGCTCCATTTGGCCAGGTTTATTCCGGGTTGTGTTGGTACTGCTGAGATCTGCTGCTGAAGGAGGAACAAACCAAACAGATGAAACACTTCTGCTTTGTCTCTGCCCTGAAGTGAGGTGCTTCTCCAGCTCGAGACTATTTTCATAGCACAGCAGTCAGCAGTACCAATTAGCCAGTAGGTCTGTTATTGAGGAATCTGCTCGTGAGATGATGTACAAGCCAGCTGCATAGGAGGAGCCTTATGGCTCCTGGGCAGAGGTGCTAAGGAAGTGCATAAAGAAGGGCTGAGAGGAGCTGTATTCATGTATACCTGTGGGAGTACCTTGGCTGTGCTTGTGGCTATCTTGGCCAGAACATTTGGCCCACATCACATTCACCCTGTCTAAGAGAGCCTGCTTCAAATACAAAGTGCCTGGATGCACTGGCTATCACCTAGCTGAGATTAAGAAGTACCACACCACCATATGGAACTGTCAGCAAACTGCCTTCGTTTACCAGGGGTCAGGGGTGCTGTTCTGCAGTTGATCTAACGATGTGAAGTTTGGATTTATCACCAAAAACCCCTCTGCCTCTTCTCTGCTCCTCCTGAATGTGCTTTTTCTGGTGCTTACAAGCAGAAATAGCCTGTTCTATTTTCTGAAGAGGTTTTACTGTTTCCGTTGTACAAACTTCTTTCCTACACACCCTCAATTTCTCTGCACGATGGTAAGAATTTGCTTTGCACGCATCCTGGATATGATGTAACATAGAGGAGAAGATTGGATGAAGGTAGAACATGAAGGTGAAATGCTAGTCTGAGCCAAGTTGTGGTTGTCAGAGTGGTAGGAGATGAGTGAGAACAGCTTGTGGTCAGAATTCATCTGGGGAGCACTCCACAGCTTTCTGTTCTACCCCTTGCAGTTTGGACACCATCCAGGTGGGACTAACCATGGCGTTCCTCATTTCTTGGACTTTAGTTCTTTGTCTTTTCACTTTCTGCCTGATTTGTTTTTGACAGCAATATCTCACGAACGTTATTGCTTAACTGCTTTACTTCTTATGGGCTCTTCTGCAGAAATGTGGCCATCAGAGTACCCACATCACCCATAAATTCTTGAGTCCTCCTCCTCTCTTTCATAACGTTCGTCTGCAGCACTTGGACATGGAAAACCAATGAAGTTTACCCCATCATTGCAGAATTGCTCCCTACAATTCACTTTCTCATATTTGGCCCAGTCTGGGCCTGTCATTGTTTCCAAGGGATGACTCCACAAGCAAATTTGTTTTGTAGCCAAGGATTGTTCTTTCAACCCCAGCCTAAGTTCTCCCTTTCATAACTTCCTGTAGTTACTTCTTATGTCTGAGTCCAGTTGTGCTCCAGCCTGGCGTGTTCCAGTGAAGTGCTGTAGCAACGCAGTATTTTCACTGGCCCACGAGGCTGAGGAAGTTCTCAGGGATTTCTCCAGCGCTGTGTGGAGCAATAGGCCACTTCCAGATTCCAGAGTCATGTGTGCAGGCCGCCACGCACCAAAACCATTTGGGGAGCTGTCAAGCACTGTTGCAGGTCGGACTTCTTGCTTTCAGGAGTGGAAACCTGAGCAGCTCAGCGGTTTTCTTTTACAGCATGGAGCTTGCTGCCTGGATAGTGTGGACTAACTGTCCAGAACAGTCGCTGAGTTCAGGCCAGCATTTAGATGCTCCCTTAATGTGAATGTAGCACTCATTTCCTTTTGGCAGGTCCGAAGTGTTGGTTAAAGCACAACACTGTGTAGTTGTTCCTTTCCCAAAAGGACTGAAGGATGTCACGGGTTCCTGAGTCATCCTTGCTCTGTCAGCAAGAGGTTTTGTAAATGTGGAGTACATGATTCTCAGTGCTCAGCTGCCACTCCATTTTCATCTGTCCTACTGGAAGAACAGAAATTGGCACCGGTAACATCCAAGTCAACCTCTCCTCCATCACCTGAACTGAAGAATTTGCTGTGTGTTAGGGAACAGGCAGGTTCCACATGAACTCCTCGTGAATTACAAAGTTCTCAGGCTCTGTGGACACCTTTCCTCCCTCGGAGCAGAATCTGGTTTCACTGCTATCAGTGTTTCACGCCAGCAGCATGTGGTTTCTCTCATCTGCATGGAAACTGTGCTGTGCGTACCACGTGAATTCAAAAGCAAAGAGCCAGAGCTGCTGCAGGTGAGCAAAACCAAGAGGTGTCAAGGGAAGGGATGTGGCAGGGAGGAGGCAGCCTTTGCCAGCACTTTGATCAAGTGCTTCCTGCGTAGTCTGTAGCCCTCTGCCTTCTGCTCTTAATCCAAACAAGAGCCAGATTGGAAAAGCTCACTGAGGGTTCAGAAGTTCAGCCTTGAACTCCACCGGCAGGCTTGAGCTGCATGCAGGGCTGCAGTTGCCCCATGTGTGGGTAATTTCTCCTGGCACGTGGAAGTCCTGTGCCCATTATTCCTAGGTGTTAAGCAGCAGCCTCTGGGCGGGAAGGCTTTGGGGCCCTCCTGCTCGGAGAATAAAACCTGTGCAAACTGATTTCCATGTGCCACAGAGATTTTAGGTGACTGCAATGATACTACCTACAGCTGTTTCCAGGATTTGCATCACGCTTTACCCAAACTAGTCCTTTGTGCAGCTGGAGTCTAGGAATTCAGCTTGCTCCCTGGGATCCTATCCTACTCAAGGGGGTAAGCAGAGCCCTGGGGCAGGTTGCCACTCTGAGATTGGCAGTTCTGTCCCCCTTTAGCAGAGGGAGAGCTCTGGGTACTGAGATAACAGGTTAGGAGGCTGCACACCAGCTGCATTTGGCAACCACATGGAGGCTCTGTCCTCACAACCCTCGGCTGGTTGAGAAAATTCAGACCATCTGCCAGTGTGTATCTGTAGGTTATTGTAAAAGCTCCCGGGGACAAACCAGGTGGCTGGATATAATGGGAAGTTGGGTGGCTTGGCTAGAAAAGGAGGGTACAATTTCACGAAACAGCAGAATTCACAGGGAAGTCCTGTGTGCTGGGCTTTGAAGCCCTCATATGTGAGTTTTGTGGGTTGTTTCTGCTCTCAGGAAAAGCAAATCTGTTTTGTGAAACAGTAGGAACTGGAGTTAGTCAAAACGGAAAAGGAACTTGGTAGACCAAGTGCTCCCAGGCATCAGGCTTTTGCCACTGCTGAATCAAGGTAAAAAAAAAAAAAAAAAGGCAGCAAACAAAATAGGACAAGTTTGAGTTTGGGACAAAGCAAGTATTAAAAGTGCTAAAAGCAAATGTGCTCCAGGAAGGGAAAGCGTCCAAATGTCTGTTTCAGCTAACAATGAAAAGCCCCAGCCTGCAGTCCCCAAAGGAAGCCAAAAGCCTGGACCAGAGGGCTGGATTAGACCTGCTCAAAAGAGAAATAACAAAAGCTTTCAAATCAGGCCATTACTAAATCCTCCTTCCTATGCAGAATTGGGGTGTGCACTTCCAGCCCCCACACAGAAACAGAGGGATTTCTTAAAAAGCCACTGTCTGTCTAAACCTGCACACAGCATTGATGTGTATCGCGCGTTCACACATTCACTTCTCACAGTGAGATCATTTATTATCATGGGAGCACTTTCCCGTAAGCGTGCAGACACGTGATCAGAACTGCACTTGGCACACCGATGGATTAAAACTATTTTGTGTTTTTTTTTCCTCCTTCACTGTAACTGCAGCCTTGCGGTATCAAAACTTGTGCTACAGACCTCCCCCTACAGTAAGGGAAATTTGAGAAGGACTTAGCCCTATATGTCTGTCAAATACCCTTACAAGTTCTCCCAAAAAAAGCTGCCTTACGTTGGTTCTCCGCCAGATTCCCAAGTAGGGACCTGTGTTTGGTCTCTCTGAACTCCCCTTGCATTTGAAATTAGAGACAGGAGTCTCTCTGACTTCCTGTCCTCGTGGTGTTATGTAAGGGATTCCACTAATGCACTAGCATAGCATTAAAGGTCAAAAGGGACTAATTTAACGCATGCGTGTGAGGAAAAGTGACTGAGCCTTTTTCCATGCCATCTCCTGAACCCTTCCTGCTGCTTCTAGGTCTTTTAACTATCATAAACTCCTCAGAGCAAATGCAAACATTTTGGAAGTGCCTCTGTTTCAGCGGCAGGGACCTCCAAACATGATCCATTTTTCTATGTTTGTTATTCAGGATTGCTAAGGAAGGAAAGCACTAGGAAAACGTGCTGCTGTTAAATAGTTTGTGGCTGCCTGGCATTAGCAGGCTTTCTTTGTAGTTCGCAGGAATCTGCCAAATGCCTTCAAACAAATGCATTACGTGGTCTCTGTCCAAAGTTCTTAATATCTCAAAGTTGCACGATACAAATAGAAGGTAACAAAGCTGTTTGGGGAGAGGATGACTGATTGAGGTTCCATTAAGACCATGGGATTACTCAACACAGGCATGCAAACATCGCTGGACAAAGTTTATCAGGCCGTTCCAAATTCTAATTTGTTGGAGCATTGTTTGTGCAGATTACGCTGGGGTTTTACTTTGGATCTTTATTGTCTGAAAAGACTCCTCTTTCTCTAAGGACCTCTGTTCCCTCTCTACTGGTAGCAAAAGATTTAAAGCCTAACAAAACTGCAGGCCACCCAGCCACAGGGTAAGATTTCCAGTAACTGATTCTGGATCTGAAATCCCTTGCCTGTTCGCAAAGCCAAGTCTAAAACTTCAAATGGTAAAACGCAGAGGCTGTTTGCCAGACGTTGCTCTTCACAGAGATTTGTAGTCATGATAATTCCATTCTAGTACCTCTTAATTTCAGGTTCTGGCTTCCTGCAGCAGCAAGCTGGAATAGTGTTGTCCAGAGAATAATAAAGTAAATTTGGGCCTATGAAAATGCAGGACTAGGCCAGAAGCCCATCCTGCGCAGAAGAAATATCCATTTATCCACTGAAAGTAAACAAGTCCCTTTTTAGAGCCTATTTTACACTGTTAGACTAATTACTTTGTAATTAGTATACCTTATTGAGGCAAACTGTTGTAACGACACCTCCCCTAGGGGATGGATGGATGGATTCAGTCTTAATTGCAATGAAGGCACTCCACTTTTAGCTACTGGTGGACAACTTACCAGCAGCCTGGAGATTACACCTGATTTGTTTCGTGAGACTGGAAGTCAAGCAGGTGGTAATGGGTGCAGCACAGAGGTACAGCAGTGCCAAAACATACAGTATTTTCAGTGGTCCATTTGAGGGTGCTGTGCTCATGCGTAATTGCTTTCTTGAAGAGGCACGTGGGGAGGCAAAGGCTGACAGAGGAGTGTGTGTCCCTGCTTCACTCAAAACCTTTTCTCAGTGATCAGTCCCAAATTGAAATGTCTCTGTGTTGTTTTGACAGGTATCTGACCCGCTGGTCCATCAGATCTGCAAAGCCCATCTGGACAAGAGGCCCTAAGTGGTGCAAAGTCCCCATGCCAGTTGGACACCCCTTGCTGAAGGATAATGTCAAATACACACACAAGCCTCTTAACTTCAACCACTAGGGTCAAGAACTGGCATAGTCAATGAGTACAGCTGTTTTACACTGTTCTGGTTTTTTGTTTTGTTTTGTTTTGTTTGCAAGTTCGTCAGTATCTCCAATTTCCAAATTCCAAAACTCTCATTAGTGTCCTGTATTGTCTCCAGTGAATGAGCTTTGGTCTGCTTCTCTAGGAGAAGACACGACATCCAGCAGAGTTTAGCGTTCAGAATGATTTGGAGAAAGCAGGAGGCAAAGACTTGTCCTCAAAGCCAGAAAGGACCCGAAGGTTTCTGTTTCGTTATAGTCTACCACTGGGTTTGGAAAAGGTTGTTTCCTTCTTTTCCCAGAAATGAATATTAATGCCCATTAATGTGTTTCAACTCAGATTTGCTTTACTTGGGCTCCTATATCTGTGACACTGATGGAAGAAAAAGCCTCCTGAAGCACTGTTATCTCAGCAGTAATGGAAATGACATGAATGACTACTGAATTGAAATATTTTTATAATCTGTACTGTCCATAATTTGCAGCAGAACGTCTGGGCGGTGGCAGACAGGCATGTGTATGTCTTACATGACATCTTCAGGATTCCTAGCCTGTGCGTCCCTCCTGGATCTAGCAAATACAGAATGCTGACGTTCTTGACAACTTGGCCTCTTTTTTTTTTTCTCCTTGCAAATACATTTACCACAAGTCTTCCTTTTCAGTGATGGGGCTGCTTCCTAGGAAAGTTTCAGGCTGAGAGATGCGCACAGTTTTCCATCCTATAACTAAAAGGTGGTACCATTTCTCTCCCTGTACGATACATGTGTGCATCTTCCACTGACAGCTTCTGCTTAAGACTGCGAGTTAAGGGCCTCATATGAAAAGCTCATTAAATTTATCAGGGTCATTATTGGCTCCATTTCCTTGATACTTATCTGAGCTACAAATCAACACTGAATGTACTCCTTTCATCAGAATCATCAGTTAATACTTGTCAGCATTGACGGGAACAAAGGATGAGGATAAACCCATATTACCCAGGAAATGAAATTAGATTAAAATGATTCTTTTTAGTCTCACTTTGTTTAAATGGAAGCCCTAGATTCAGTCTCTTAAGCTGGCCAAGATTTTTTGGCTTTGGGAGACAGAACAAACTCTTCATTCTATACTGAGATAAAATCTCTGTCTGACCATCCTTGTTTTATGAAGCTTTGAAACCCAGAGCCCTTCAGAAACAAAAATATTTTTCTTTCTTCTGCTGTGTGCAGAAGTTAATAATGTCTTCTAGCCCAGGTAGCTCTGCTCAGTGAGTTCTACAAATGGAAAAGTCACTGGATAAAGCCTTGAGGTGAAACCAAATGAGAAAATTTTGCAAACAACTAGGTGATGCCTACAGTTATTTTTTTTCCTAAATTTTTGTGCCATGAGCTGGGAAGACCCCTCTAATTTTGGTGAAGCCTAACACCCGAAACACAAAACAATCGGCCCTGTCTTCAATAGGCCTTTCTCTAGTTCAGGGTTTAGTAAGGATCCCTTAGAGCATGCACCAGCTGTCTACTTTGACTCCAAAAGCAGGCAGAAACTCTAATTTTGTTTGGCATACATGGGTGACAGCAGGTATTGGTTTGTGTTGCCTCCAGATGAGTTGTGGTGGCTTTGTACACAAAAAGATTGCGTAGATTTGATTTCCAACCTAGGACAAGAATCGAGGCTAGAGTCCAGGCACAAAAGAATACTGCTCAAAGTGCAGAGGTTTTATACATTTATAGAATAAGCAATAAACAAAATCTCCGAAGTGCAAAATCTAAATATTTTTGAGTCCTCATCGCGGAGAAGCATGTCACAGCATGAAAGGCAGATCTAAGTTCTTCTCACCAGTGCCAAAGTAGATGTAGCCATACTGCTTAGTCATTGGGACGTGGTAGAACGTCAGTCCCGGCCAGAGCAGACTCCTCAACACCACCACAGCGCCTCCTTTCTCTGGCTGGACAGTCCAGGAGCCTGTAGGAGAATACGTGCTAATGAGTCACTACTGCAAAGAAGGGCGGTGTTCCTGCAGCAAGGGAGAAGGATCGTGGTGTGTTCTGCCTCACAAGTTAACAGTGCACAAGAATGCATCGGTACGTTGGAGTTCCTGACACTTGAAAAGAGGGAAGTCAGAGCAGAAACCTCACTGCTGTTTCTTCTTCTGGCAGTTCAGCGTTATTGGCTGCCTTCATTTCCAGGTGTTTGCATCTAGTTTCACACGGGCACATTTCTACAGCCATAACAGTAACGCCATGCATCACAGGAAGGATCTCCTGGGGCTCCAGACTTGTATACTTCACCCTAGGAGAGGCTGCAGCTATTTTTGGCGGCTTCTGAATCGGCAGCAGTTACTCTAACAAGCTCTGCTACCCTTTTGGTCTAGTTACTAGCTATATGGCAATCCTGGACAAATGCGCACGGGTATGAAATTTCTCCTCAAAATAAACTTACAGCATTAGTAGAAGGAAGAAGAAGGCACTCTTCCTGCTTCAGGAAAGACTTCCCTAATGCAGCAACTGGGAAAGAGGAAGAAAAGAAAGCTAAAAGCAGGATATTTCCTGTCTCAGAGAAATTTACAGAAAAGGTTAATTCTATTCAGTCTTTTTTTGGCTCCACCGTTGACGAGGATGTGCGTGGTAGGGGCAAAGGGATTAGCTTCAGCATTAATTTTGCTTTGGCTCTGCAGAGGAAGCCCAGAGCCAGTGTGAAAATGCAATTTCTGCTGGATGCAAGGAGCTCTGAGCCACCGAGTATTTGTTTTGTGTTTGACACAACAGCCTGGAAATAATGCCGGAGGGGAGAGGGCTGGAGCATCAACTTGGATTCAATGCTAGGGGCAAGGAGCTGCCAAGGAGAAGAAAATAGAGCTTCAGCACCAAATCAGTAATGCCTAGAGGCTGCGATGTAGGGAAGAAGGTTCTTGCCGAATCTCCATCTAAAAGCAAAAGCAGCAGACCCAAATCAAAAGAAAAAAAAAACACCACCCACAATTGGAGCTATCTGGCTATTGCTGGCCTAGAGTTAAGTTGTAAATCCATATGCACCCAACGCCAAAAAACTGCCAATTCCAGAGTAAGCGGAAAGCCCGTAATGTGTTGGGCCAGTTAGACTCTATTCATCCTTGTAGGTAATTTTAGGTTCATCAGTTTGTGCTCTGACTCACGCTTACTCATGTCGTGGTTCGCCTGAGGAAGGGCTTCTGTGATTGCTGTCAGCTGCCATCCCCCCCCGCCTCCCAGTAACCTCTGGTTCTTGGCCAATTTTAGTCACATCAGATGAAGGGCTTCAACAACCCCAAGCTCCTACGACAGCTCTCCACAGGACAGGGTCCAGGGGTTGACCGCAGCTCCTGAAGCTACGTGTTTGGTCTGCCAGCAGCTGCACACAGCACAGGCTGGGAGGCTTGCCCAGTAGCCAAAAGCTAGCTGGGGCAACTGGTGGTTGCATGGCTTTGGGGTTGTGCACCCTCGCAGTACATGTAGTCTCTTACCCAGCTGATGGCCAACTACAACAGGTAATTTCTTGAGGGAGGAGGGAAGTGATGCTGAAAGGAAATACGTGTGGTGGCTGCAGAATGACGAAGGAATAACACGATTCAAGGTCCTGTAAAACCAGGCGTCACGAGTGCTGCCACTCAGCTGTCTTCTGCCTGTTCTTTGTATTTCTGTTCTTTTCAGAACTTTGTTGGTCATGATTGCTTCTCCTGTCTTTCAGTAGCAAGTTGCACAGGCAGGTTATATTATAATACACAACATAATTCCCGTGCCATCTTTGTTCTGTTACCTTTTAAAGCACCCTCTTCGATTACGTGCAAACATGGAACTAAAAGATCCAGGAGAACCCCCTCACCTTCTGTGACAGCCACTGAACTTTCTGACAAACTGCCCCCGGCTGCAGTACAGAAGTACAAAGAGGATATTCACAGTCTGTAAAGACTGAAGAGATTTCTGCAATGGAGGGCTTGCTTCTGACTCACTCAGCCCTGTGTTTACACTACAGACAAACAGCTGGAAATGACAGTAAAGCCAAACACTGACTAATACAGAGCAGGATCAGTACAGGTATGCCATCTCTGCACCTTCCTTGCATTGTGCAGGGATTCTTGTGCAGGTCCGAGATAAAACATGAGCTGGTGTCTCCATAAGCAGTGGGTTCCCATACAAGGCAAGCTCAAGTCTCCCACGCAGCCTCTCCAGTGCCACACACAGGGAAACAAATGGCTGGATCTTTGTCATAGCTGGGGTAAACACACACATCATGGTTCGGGCACAGAGGTGAGAAATTCTGACTGAATGAATCTCCTACAAAATCCACATGCTCTTGAAAAACTACTTGGATTGCATGGCAGCCTAGCTGGGGAACCCTCCACCACAAGGCAAATCATCCAGTGACTGAGGCAAAAGTCACCTGCTGCCAAAGCGTGAGTTTTCAAATTGCTTTGTGAAGTTTGCTTCTAAAGTTTTCAGCGTTTGCTAGTGGCAGTAGCTAGTCTATGCATGAGGGTGTTGGACAACAAGTGGCAAGCAAATAGGTCTGACTGTAATCGTGACAAATAACTTCCATTTCTAACACTGAACTGACTTTTCTTTCGGCTCAGGGTTTTTTGCAGCATCAAGCTGCAGAAATGGTCTGCAAGCCTTTCATCCAGAGACTGGTAGGCTTTGCTGCAGCTTTGCACATCGATTTGCAGGGAGGATTGTAAACTTTTGGAAGAGTTTCTCTGACAAGAAAATAATGGAATGAAGAACTCCCATTGTCTGATTTTGGACCAGTCCTCTGAAAAGCAAGTGTGTCAAGGATAGGGTTGTGTCTTGCCTTGCTGGGTGGTGAAAGCCCATAGGGATTATCTAGCTTGCTAATGCCTCCCAGCATACTGGAAGCATCCAGCACCTTGTGTATACGTGATAGCTTCTATGCGTGTATATAAATATGCATACATTTGTATTCATGCACACAGATGAACTCTCTGCCCCAAACTACCTGTAGTCAAAAAACAAATGCCTGAAGCACATTAAGTGGGAAAGGTGTGAGGGAAAGCAGGGATGCTAATGCTCTCGGATCCTACGTTTGTAGTAAGACTTTGTTGTTGGACAAATTCACAGAGAAAGTAGAGTAAATCAAGTTCTGCTTGATTAAATCCACGTATCTTTTTTCTGCAAAAATACACTACATGGATCCACGGTCTCCTCAGAACATTTACCCAGTGTCACACAGGCTTATCAATCTCTGTAGAGTATTCATCAACAGTTAACTCCACTGATCAAAGGAGCTTCCCATACACTTTCAGACCTGGCAGAAATGGACAGATGTAATTGAAGACTTTTATGCTAGATCTCTGAAGGCTGTGATGGGCAACTGCTTCATTTTCCTACCATCAGTCCAAGCTGCAAAGTCTCAAAGGGCTCAAATGTGTCATTTCATACATGCAAGACCTTTGAGGAATATTATACTTCCCAGCTCTTCTCTGATCCTTGATTCTGCATCTACTTCTATGCAAATGGGGACAGTAAAGTTTTGCTGATGCTGCATAAGACTACTTGTGAAACGAGAACCTGAACAAAACAAGCAGGGTACTTAAGGGCAATCCCAGCTGGACCATCACAACGTACAGAGGCTGAGATCAGAATGAATTATAAGTAACTGCCTGAAACTCTAATGCCATCTTGACTTAGGTCCTGTTTTCAGCCATGACAGTGCCCAGTCATAGAGCTGCTATTAACTGTGCAGCACCAAATGGCAGCAGCAGTGCCATCTTTCATCATTTACTAACCAAATCACTGGGAAGATGTCTCTAATCATCTTTGATAGCTGAATTCATTCAGTAAACTTTTCCAGACTGCACTCCTGCAATGCAGAAAACCCATTCAGAAACTGCATTTGATAACGCAATGCTGGTGGCTGCCTTCAAAGAAGATACCACAACCAAGTTCTGGAACTTGCCTGCTTACCTCAGTTCTTTTTGTTAAAGGTTAGTTGAATTACAGTCCAGAATCTCAGTACTGATTTTTTCCATTCCTCACCATGTTAGCTACATTCAAGGAAACAGTCCAGAAAACAAAAGTTAATATTTGAATTTAAGAGACATGGAGTTGTTCTCCTTGAAAGATCCAAGACAACTTGTATTGTCTTCCATCACAGCTCAAATCTCACAATCTTCAAACAATGTGATGTTTTTTCAGCCCCACCTTTCTTGCAGGAGCTTTAAATATTGTTGTAAAACACTCAAACTATTTTAATCAGTAGCAAATGAACAGCATAAAATAATAGTTTAAAATGAACGGTCCTTCTTTCTCCTTCAAGAGAAAGCTTTAGAAATGCATTTAATAATACAATATAAAAAGGGATCAGGAGAATTATGAAAAATAGGTGCTGCATTTATCTTTTTCAATAAATAAACTTCACTTTATTATAATCAGTTCTCAGAGTAAAATGGGTAGGTGTGGGCCTGAATTAATATAAAAATACTGAAGCAGGATGCAGGGTTCAAATCCTTTCCAACATTGGCTCATCAGTACCCCTGTGCTCATCATTACACCTCTTTCAGGCGAGGTGTCTCTTAATGTGTGACTGGGAAGCTCAGAACATCAGCCTGTAAGGTACACCAAGAATCCTCAATAGAAGTAGTCAGGAAAACATATATAGATATATATGTATTATTTTTTGCATTGGAGGGAATACAACTACAACTAGGAGATGGCAAGTTAGAGCTGGCTTTCCTACAGTTAAACACTGCTTTTAAGTTGCATCTGAGCAAGAGGTGCAGCCTGTGTCGTCCCTAAATCGAGCAGCGGGGTTAACTCGCTCATCATGCAAAGCTTGATGAGGTGCAGGGAAGTGGAGGTCATAGCTCTCACGCTAGAGATTTTTCATGGCAACACTGCTGTGATAAGGTTTCTGTTCTTCAAAATACATATTTTTAAATGAGCAAAATAGTTCTTAAGCTGCACCCAGCAAACCTAAGGAAGCCAAGCGCTGCCTGTTACTGCTCCAGAAGGGAAGGGAGGGAGCTGCTGTGTGGGAGGAAAGAGCATGAGAAAAATATCCGCTGGATGAAGATCTGGAGCTTCCTATTCCCCCTTTGGAGCAGGCTGCAGCCTCCACCCCTCCAAACCCAGGCAGGAATTCTGAGGAGTTCCTTACAACTTTCCAAACAAGAAAGCACTTTGAAGATCCTGATGCTCACCCAGTGTTAAACCGCTGCCTTTTTTATGGCCCTTCGACAGCTGCCAGGACACCAGGGCTGAATTTCAAAAGTCAACCTCCTTCTTCTCAGCTTCTTCTTCCCTTGCAGTCGCCAATAGAAATCCCTGTCTCATCCCCTGCGTCTGTCTCGGCTATGGGCTGAATCTTGCAATTCAGAGGGTGCATGAAACATTAGCTTTTAAACAAAAGCCTTTTAAGAGGGCTGTTTGCAGGAGAAGTTTCCTGCTGTAACTGGTCCACTTTCAGTATGACCTCTCATAACATCGCTGCTTTGGAGGTGATTCAGCAACGCCTAATTTCAGAGCAAGCTTGAGAAGAAACAGCTTTAAAAGCTAGACAGCCCGACACAGACTCCATGTCGCACAAGCTCACACAGGGTCATAAAAGTGACATTATCAATTCCTCTTCAAAGAAGGAAATGCCTCGAGGGAAAAGCAGCTACGCCGTGGTTGCACTTACCAATAACACAATATGCCGCTGCAAGAGCAGGTCGTAATGCGTCATTCTGCAGTCAATCCAGAGTGAGAGGAAAGTACTGAGTTACAGGACAAATATTAACACCTAGCGAGGGCGAACACAACCATTTCCCTTTGCAAAAGCAGCTGCTGCTTGGCTGTGTGACCCAGGCACTTAGTTCTGACAGCGCTCCACTACACCCCTGGGACTTAACTTCCATTTCCCTCCAGCAGAAAATCCTGCGCTGGGGAGAGCTTCCTACTCCTAACTCACTGTCTATAGGGAACAAAGAGCAATTGCAAAGCAGAGCAGCTGTAAGGAAAGGTCACTTTGCTCTGGCTCTCAACAAATTTCACCACACGGACGTTTCACACGCAGCCTACCAGCCAGAAGGACGCATCCAAACACTGCGGGGCTCAAACTCCTTCGTGCCACTTACTGGCTGCAAACTAAATTTCTTTCATTTGCTTGACACGCCACCTGCACCCCATATGTTAACACTGCTGTCAATATTTCCAATTCCCCATGTAACTATTTAATAACAATTAAATAGAAACACAGACTGGTTGCAGGTTCACTACTATTTTAAAAAGCCACCAGAGACAGGAAAGTGGAGCTTACAAACAGGCAGATGCTGCCAGGAGGCTCTTGCGTGGTCCTAATGCCTGCCACATCTTTGACACACAAATAAAACCATGCCCAAACCTCAAAGTAAACCAGTCCTACTTCAGAGGCTTCCTGCTGACAAGGAAGATTCCAGGGTTGCAGCTTTGTCCCACATTCACAATATTCAGGTGAAATTCGGGCCATACCTAGACATCTGACATCAGTGCTGTTTAATTCAGTCGAAGCAGCCTCTGCCCTCAAACCTTTATTCCCACCCTCATCACTCCTTCATCATGAAGCCTGCAAAAGTGTTTTATTTACTGCTCAGCAAACGAGGTCAGGGAAACGATCTGGTTGAAAAATAGTCTAGTCAAAAATAAAGTTATTTTTCCAGCTGGAATCTGGGTGCACAGCCAGCAATGTGGATACAAAAGGAGGGACAATACACAGACATAAATGAGCAGCAGAGGATGGGAAGCACTGACAAAGCTAGCCCAGGAGTAATGCATATCTAATTACAGCCTCCCTTTTAGCCCAGTTACGTTGCCTGTTAGTCCTAAATCCACGTGATAATTAGAACAGCACCAGAATCCTTTCTCCCACCAGCTAGTTTTTTACTTTTTTGTTGTTGCTGTTTTGTTACGAAAAAGATGTGGTCTTGGCACAGAAAGCAGCCAGAACAAGGATTCGGAATGGTGCTGTGCACTAGAGGAAACAAGACAATATGCAATCAAAACTTCTAAATAGCGGGAAAAACTAATTCAAATCCCTTCTGTTTGGATAATGACAACAAAAATACGGATCATTGTATCTTGGGTCCTCTGCAGTAAATTTAGAAATCCCTCCGAGCAGCAGAACACCCTCCTTCCACAGCACAGGTTTATGCTGGATCCCGTCACACTCCATATTTCTTGTTCAGCTGGTCGCTGTGGAAACGTTTTTGGAGCGTGCCAGGAGTCACGTAGCATCTACCTGGGGAGCCCCTGCATTAATCCGTCACCTTCGTGGACTTCTGTGAGCCCATTGGTTCGCAGGAAGAAAAAGAAGGAGTCTCTCGCTCCTCCCCGCTCTGAATGAAAGACGCTTCCTCTAAATCTTGCTACAGGATTTCAGGCTCAATTCAGCTTCTTTGGGGCTTTTGTCACCAAACAAATGTGATGTCTTTGAAAGAAAGATTAACAGTTTGATGAAAGGATGCAATGGACAGCTTTGTTCTAGCCATCTTCCCCCTAGAGCTTTCGGTCACTGTCACTTTCTTACCCGAGGGAGAATATCTGTCTGACTCCCAGAGGAGATTATGGCCACCTTGTAAGATTTTGCCTCTCCTGATAACAAAGCACTGGCCACTTTGAGGAGGTGATAATGATGAACAGGGGCTGGATTACGAGCAAAGAACCTCACATTGATCTCTGAATTCTGAGAGAGCACAAAGCAGTCAATGCTGGGATTCAAAGCCCACTGAATGCTTAGAGCACATCCAATTCACCCTCCTGCAGGAGGGGCGAGGCTACAAACCCCATCAGTCCCCAAGGTGTACTTCTCACCTCCTCATCAAGTTAGCATGACTAGTTAAAAGGACTTGGGATGAAGAACAGATGGCAGGGCACAGATCACGAACAGTGGATGTTTTCATGCTAGGCTAGATACAAATTCTGGCCCAAATTACCTGAAGAGTTTACCAGTTGCTGAGAATACTGTCACTCAGAGCATGCCCACACAGCACAGTACAGCTGGGGTGATATTAAAGCTAATTCCAAAGCTTTAGACTAAGGAAGGATAGACTAAGGATGGCTAAGCATCTTCTAGTACCTGGAATAGCCTGGAAACCTATGCACAGCACAACTGCTGTACAAATACGCCCACAGATCAACTGTCCCTCGACCTTTTTCCTCCACGCACAGCCACACACCCCTTCAGCATGCAGAATTTGTGGACAGCAAAAGCAGACAATGCCCGTTGACTCCCTCTCTGCAAAAGTTGTACAGCCAAAGGAGCAGCAAACGGCAGAGGAAAGCCACGTGCAAAGAGCTGGCACCAATGCCAGCTGCTGCACAGGCAGGAACCGCACCTCCTCACGTGGAGCCCCTTCAGAAATAGATCACTGCGAGCAAAAGCTGACCTGCTTAGGGCTCATTCCGACTTCCAGTAACAGACAGACTGCCCTGGGATTTCCTCTTCGAGTAATTTCTCATCATTCCCTAAAAAAAGGGTTTAGTTCGAGGCTAACAGAGTGATAAAACTACAATTTTTGGTTCTGAGGCTTTACCAGCATTTCCCCATCAGTTCAATTGGAAGTTCATCTCCTTTTCACATCCAGTGAACCAGGAACTGGGCGGGCAATGTTTTCCTTTACTGAGGAGGAACAAATCTTGAACACAATCCCTGGAAAGTTGCTACGAAGACTGTGCTTCCGTCCTCCTTATTTCACTGCAGCAGTCAGGAGGGTGAAAGTCCCCACCACTGTTGATGGGCAGCCCTGATCCAGGATAAACTCACGCAAGGCCTCTGACTAAACAAACCCCCTGAGGTGATACAGACCTAGGACCCAAAAGTAGTGAATGCACTCTTTTAATACCCGCAGACACAAAGCCAAAGGAAAACAGACTCCTTTCCAGAAAGCAAGGCAGATCATGGACAGCCAGTCAAAAGTTGGCTCTCCAGCTGGCTCTGGAGTCCTCCTGCTGTGCTGCCACCGAGGAGGTTTCAGTCCGATACTGAACTCCTAAGCTAGCAGCACCACACCTGTAGGAGGGACAGCACCTTGGATTGTTCCCAGGGAACTTTCTTGGGCCTCTCTAAGAGTGGCCTCTAAAAGCTAACCTCTAAAGCCTCTGGCTTCTAAAGGCTCCCTCCTAGTCCAACATCACTAGCAACGATGAAGAGTGGCTCTACCTTTGTAGGAGGTAGGAAACATGCTTATGTGTTTGGTACATCCATTGAATGCCTCTGGTCACTAAGGATGATGAAAAAGCTTTTTAAAAATCCAGTGACCATTCCAGAAATTGCCTAAGCCTGGATCTCTTCATCTCCTTACCTACGGTTCAGGATGTCAATACACCACACACAGCCTGGGAACCCAGGCTTTACCTTCTCCTCGATCTGATCTTCTTGGTGCTTTTCTTCCTCATTTTACTTTTCTGTAGTTTCTTTTTCTGTGCTCAACGCTGAGAATGCTGGCACCATAGTGCACCCTGCTGGAAACCAGCAGCTACAGCCACCCTAGAATTATATCTGACTTCAGTTTTAACAGAGAAATTCAGGTACCAGATAAAAAACACCAATTAATTAATAACCCATTAAGCCAACTGCTCAGTTCAATCCCCACATCTGAAAGCCACCAGCTGTTCTGATCCACAGACATCTGTTGTACTCCCTCCGTGCCACCGTCCTATAAAGCTTGGTTGCTGAAACCACTTGTTTAAATGTCAGGTAACTCCAAGAGATACCATTGCTCAGTTTCACAGATTCACTGAGTCTGAGGATTACCTCTCCTAAACAGGAACGAGGATAGCTACGAGCCACAAGAGGTATTTTGGTTTACCTTTTGGCTACCTCTTTTTTTTCCCTTGCTAACACGCAGCACTGCCCTCTCATTCATTATGGGTCTTTTAGTTTGGATTTCAGTGAGACAGCTTGAAAAGCCTTGTCCCCGTGTGGCTCTTGGCAGGCTAAGAAGTAAAGTGCTCTTGCTCTCAGCTTTCACAGAGCTGGGGAGGTGCTGCTTATTGTTAAGCAACGAAAGGGGAGGGCTCAGGTCACATCTGTGAAATGTTAGCGGAGAAGGGAGGCTGGGTGAAAGTAGGTGGCCAGCACAGCATAGCACTTCGCTGGATTTTGCAAGGCCACTGGGGAGATAGGCAGCCATTTGTCTTCGAGCCCTGATAACAGCCCGGCTCGCTCTCTGCTGGCTAGCTGGGGTTGTAAATACCTCTGCAGACACAGACTCTTCGAATGGCTGGAGACTGGAGGCTGATAGGGGATTAATCGCCTGGGGGTGGGGGGACAGTCCAAAAGGGAGTTAATTAGCTGCGTTAATGCATGGAGATAAAGCAGGTTCATGTCTCCTGGGCCTCTTCCTCCCAGTACCTGGGCTTTTGGGGTAGGCGAGACGAGGCTACCAAAATGGCCCTTGAGAGTGGCCAAAGGAAACTCTCTCTCACTTAAAAATGCAGCCTCTCCATCGTCAAGGCCCCATTAAGCACAAGGTTTTGCTAAACTGATAAAGAGTGTGCTAATGAAGCTCAGAGGACAGGAGGTTAGCGTTCTAAGCCAGGCTACTGTTCAGGAAGTTTAAAGAAAGGCTAGCGCCCAAAGTCAAGGAAATAGTCACAAAGCCCTGTCTGTAATGCTGTAAAAGGAACACTCCCAAAGCACTGCACTTTTGGGTGAAGAGATAAAATAATCTTCTGTCTAGACAGTTCTACGCCCCCTCTAACTGAATCGTGAAGCAGCATGTGGACATGGCTCATCATTATCCCCCCTCTGTGTACTACTCATTTAGGTCAATGCCATAAAATCTCTCCTTGTGTTAGTCAGCAACTGCATCTGAGGAAATCTCAGCTCTTCAGATCACACTCCGTGATGGACAGTGATAAGTCAGGAGTCTCCTCAATGCTCTTTTTAGCCTTCCTGTGTTACAGCTCAGGAAGTAAAGCCAGCTGTATTGAGAGCCCTGCACTTGGAGTCACTGTCTCAGGAACCCGCTGTCACCTTTGTGTCATTGTCACTGGCCATGAAGAAGCCAAACATCGTTCTCCATAGCTGTCACCAAATTTCCCAAGGTGTACCAGGAAGTCATCTGTTCTGGGCTCCCACATACCACTGACGATTAAATTGAACTCAATTACTCACATCTAGTATTTGTGTTTGTATTTCAGGTTGTGTTTCCATTTGGCTAGGACACATCTCCCAGCATGGCATCCAGCATGACGCTAAGATACCAAGAAATGCACTCACCCATTGCCCTTGCTAGCAGGCAATCATTCCACTCTTAAGATTTCTACCTAGTTTTTCCTTTCGGTTTTTCTAGCTGTAATTTCCAGCTGCTGGTTCCTGTTATGGTTTTCTCCGCTATACTAGACCTTCAGTACCCAATACTTAAACTCCGTGGAGTATTTACACAGTGTAATACAGTCATTCTCGTGTTCTTTTCTGCAAGATAAACAGATTGAACTGTTTATGTCTCTCACCAGCCCTTGAATCATTCTGTGGCTCTTTTCTGCAACTTCTCTAGTTTTGCAATGTGCAGTAATACAGCCCTGATCCCACCAGCAGTATAGCAAAAGTAAAGTCACCTCCCAGTTCCTATTTGCTACGCCCTTGTTTATACATCTACAGATCATATTAGCCTTTTTAAGTCTCAACATCAGACTGAGAGCTTGTGCTCAGTGGGTTGTGTCTGGATTTCCTCTCAGAGCCACAGCTTCCAGAATACAATTCTCAGCCTCGCTCGTGCTCCCTGTTCTTGTATACTTGATTTTGCACTTACACCAAAACGTACTTTATTTAAGTAAGCTTAGTTTACCAGGTCTCTGTGGGTGTCTCTCCTTTGTCATTATCTGTCTCTCCACCACTCCTGCATTTCTATATCATTTATAAATACACTGAAGAATATCAGCACTGGCACCAGTCCCAGCTGAAACCCCTTCTGACCCCTTCCAGGAACACACCCATTCAGCGCTTTCTGAATCACAACTACTAATCAAGATTAGTTTAGGGGAGGATCTCTGCAATACTGGGATTTATTAAAGGTTAGCATCATAAGTATGCCACAAGTCTTCTGAGATAATGCATTCAGGAGCAACTTTTCTGGCTCTGCCATTCTCATGTTTTGGCCCACAGTAAAGGTTGTCTAATCCTTCTCTCACTTAGCAAATAGTCTGAAAACCGCCTGAAAGAGTATTTTATTGTCTTCATTTGATGCAAGTCCATATTCTTATTTTCGTTCCAAATACAAACCAGAAAAAAAAAAAATTGTTGAGCATTTCTGCCCTTCCATGTTCTTATCAGCCATTTTACCATCGCCAATTAGTGACGGATTCCAGTACCCTTACTATGCTTTCTTTTCCTGTCAATATACCCGAAAAAAAATCCTTCTTACGGTTGTCAAACAAGCCAGCAATGAATTACTCCAGGTTATTCTGTCTTCCTTTGTCATTTCTTATTCATTATAAATTCCAATTTATATTGATCATTAATCATACCTGACTTTCTACATTTCCTTTTATATTGATTTTTAATTCTAATTCTTGCTCTTATGACATCAACAAACTGCAGTAGGCTTTGAGCCAAAAGTTGCTGTTTCTTGACTGGGAGCCATGACTTTTGACTAAACTCTTCTCACAGAATTCCTGTTTTACTCATATCTTTTCCTATCTACAATTTTCTTTCCCTTTGCCTCTGACAAACCTCCCCTTCTGCATCGTTTTTTAACAGCGCCCTGTTGGTGTCCCTTATCTCCATATCAAAGTGATCTGAGTCAGTAATCTGTAACAAACCTTCAAAGTCAACTTATTGCTTTTCTGAAGTGTATTTTCAAAGTGCCTAAGAACTGAATTATCCATCCCCAATTTTAGTTCCTCCCAAGCTTTCCATTCTACACTAGTACCCTAGGCTTCCTCCCATCCTTTTCCTTCACCCTTGCAGAATGTAGCAGTGCCTAAACTGGTACGATGGTCACAGTAAAGTCATCCTTTCCTCTCCATTTTCACTTTCCCCGTCATGTCAGTGTGTGACAAGTGACTATTGTTTCATATCCACCCAACATTAGGTCAAGTGAAAACACTATAGGCATGCTAGGAATTACTGCTGTTTGCTTTGCTGTTTTATTATCTACAAGCACATGTAAAACTGCCACAACTCTAGTTCCTGAAATGCTATTGCCCATGGTGCCGAACTCCATGCAACAGAAAGGACGGCACTGGCAATCTGCCAGCAGCTCAAAGGCTACATCTAATTGTGCATAAATTTGAGCAGATTGTCTGCTTAGACTAGAGCAAACAAGCTTATCTTTAATGCAGACATATGGCCAGTAAAACCTACAGATCTCAGCACGCAACGTTTTGGCCAGCTGGCCATTTGGATCAGAAAGAAGCATTGCATGATCTGATACTGTGGTGACAAGGAGATCAGTATCACAACCCACCCATGTTCAAAAATCATGAGTCAGGCCACTCAAATTCATGAGTTTTGCTCAGAGCTGGAGATCTTAAAAGGGGGTAAGCAGACTGAATTTGTCTATGAGAAGGTAGTGTTCACATTCTCCCACTTTTCTCTCCAATCATAAAAAAAAATGTTTGTTTGTTTGTTTGTTTTTTATAAAAAGTCACATAGTCACTTGCCTCTGGGAGCTGAGATCCCAAGAAAAAGCAGACAGACTCAGTGTGATCAGGGGAGGAGCACCAACATATTCTGAACTCTTAAAGTATACAGATAACCACAAAGATAGACACACGAGCAGAATCTGGAACCTGCAATCACCACAGATATCACTGGTAAAGATAAGGGCAGCAGACAGTTTTGTTATAAAACTCCAGTTGTTGTACTCTTGCACTAAACTCTCTGCTTTTACCATTGCATCCTTGATTCAACCTGGTTTTAGCTTCCTTTCTTCCCACCTCTCAGCTGTCAAATAAAATCTTCTCTCTGCCTCCAGCCTTCCATTCTGTAAGACACCTCTGTTCTCCCATAACGACATGCCACTTTCTGACAGTTACCCTCTTGATAACCATCACAGATGCTCAGTCTCCAATTAATAAAGAAAACTATTCCAACAGAGTTGTTACATTTAGACAGGGGAGAAAAAAAAAAAAAAAAAAAAAAAAAAAAGCAGCCTTTCCTCCCTCAGTTCTGTTCTTTAGGTCTTTTAAGATATTGGGGTAATTCTAGCCAATTCAGGCTGTGAACATCACCGAGATGTTGCTCACCTACTGGTCCATTTTTTATGTATTTGCTGAGGGGAAAAACAATTCTCTGCTTCAGTCACAATCTATTCTGAATGCAATAGGTTTGGAAATTCCTGCTTCAACTCAGATAACAACTGTTCAAGAAAGGAGCTAGCCAGGAAAGACAGGAAAAGCTTCAGGTCAAAATGTGGGGATTTGCCAGAACTGTGAACAACATGTCAAGAAATAGAGAAAGCATTGTCTGCTCTCGATCAGGACTAACATGCACTGGCAGAGTTGAAAGAAAGTGATCCAAGAACCAGAGTTCAAAAGCTTTGCAACCAAGAATGGGAGACTTCAGCGGAGCCACACTGATAAAATCAGCGCAAAGCTTGTGTCTGTCCCCTCTTCCTTTTTTTTTACCCCCACTTTTTCACAAGCAACCAGTACATTAGACAGCCTGAACGCTTGCTAAAGAGGTGGGTTGATCTTTCTTTAATGTCAGAGCTCCTTTCTGCATATGATAGAGTGCAATTAGAGAGGGTGCATGCTTTGCTGATCCTTTAATCAGTTCCTGTCTTACTTCCTTAGCCTGACAAGCTCATCTCATCAATCCCCAGGTTCAGTCCAAGCAAGAGCAGGACAATACAGCCAGAACTGCACAGGCACCGTGATGAATCTTCTACTCTTCCATTAAGAAGCACTCAACTACACTTGAACTCAGGTAGTCTTTAATAGGTAACTTTTCTGAGGAGACTGAGAACTGCATTAAGAGCAACAGCCTCCTGGGAAGAGGGCAAAGGTTCACGCTTATCCAAACCTCAGGTTGCCACAGGAAGACAAACGTGATGGTGACATGTCTGAGTCCCACTTCCTACCTGCCACTGGGTCAAAGAGCTACAAGTCACATTTGATTTAAAGACTTCCACAAAATCTCCATCTTCGTGTCTAATATACAGCACGACCTGCCAGTTGCCTGAACCCTTGAACTAGATGGGAAGCTGCAGGATAAGGGGTCCCTAATCTTTGGAAGCTGCCATTCCCCATCACACTGAAGCTGGCAAAAACCAGCTCTGCGATGCAAACTAGCCTTCAGGCTCTTATCCCGTGGTGCCAGTTTCCCAGTGGAAACACGTAAAGCACTGCAGATTCATCTCCTGCTGCAGTGGCTTTGTGCCTGCAGGTCTCACAAAACTAAAGAGTCTCCCTATCAGAAACCCTAGAAAAAGAGAGGGGAAAAAAAAAAAATCTAAGTAGAAGCAATGCCTTAACTGCCATACAAAACTGCAACTAAGATTTTCTTAGGAAGCATCTAGGAGCTAACCCCACTTGCCATACTCCTTTTTGAGTCTAAATGAGCAATTCAATGAGCCAGTGTATGTAAAAACATGCAGTATGGCCAGACTACATTTCTGAAAAATGACTGCAGCAAAGACAGTAGCAGTAAGTTGGACAGTTTTGATTTTAGTGCTGTTTATACACTGAAGAGTCAAGAATTTTCAGAATTCAGGACACAGCTCACTAGTTTCATTCTCCCTTCTCTTTTGGCAGAGGAAAGATTGGGCAAATATATATATATATATATTCCAGTTCTTACAGCCAATTCTATCTGGCACGGGACAGCTACTATCCTACTATCCTATCTTGCTACTCCAGAACAGAAATAAAATAGCAAACGTGAAGTCTGATTGTGACTCAAAAATTCTTCTAGACAGCAGGATGTGGAAATGTTTGGCCCAACCCAAAAACTCACCATATCAGCAAAAAGCAGTGGTTTTTAGGAGAGAAAAAAAAAAAAAAAAAACACTCATTCCCACTTTTCAGACGTAAAGCAGTTCTGTAGAATTCTATGTACTTCGAAATGTAGCACAGTAACGAGGAATGCAGCTGCAGACCAGGTGGTAGATATCATGATTTACTCTCTCTGAATGAGAAACTAAATCCCTGTTCAGAGCTCCAGAAGCAAAACAGCAACATAAATCCAAACTGGTAACATCTCTTTAGAGAAATACCTCACCAGAGGAATCCCTGGATGAGGTTCAATATATTATATTTAACAGTTGCTCAGAAGAACAGTAGAGATGTGAACTGAAGATACATTCCAGTATGCACATCTTCCATTCTCCTTCTGCAATGTATAATCCTGCTAGAGGACCGATTATTCCACACTACAGTATTTCCAACACAGTTTATCAAAATAAAGTTTCAACCCAGCCTCTCAAGGATATCAGTTAAGCATTAATGAGAGCTCATTTAGGCAAAGAAAAGCAATACTGGGTGGGATGGAAGGTGTGAAATACTTCAAACCATGTAACTCCGCCAGTGACAGGGAATTTATCTCCCCCCATAGGGTCACCAGCTGTCACAGGCTTTACAGAAGTCAGGAGGGAATACAGCACTGAGGCTGAGGGGGGAAGTGATGGTGTGATCAGAAGACCTTTTGTAAGGATGCAACAGCCCTGGTACACTTATCATTTTAAGTGTTTATAATTGCTTAAAAAAAGGAATTAAGTATAACGTTTAGTAAAGAATAATGTTTACAGGTTAGCAGGGGGTTCCCCAAAGCATACCAACGCCACTGTAACCCACGCCTTGTCTCTGAAAGGGAAGACTGCCTTCCCTTTCATTGCATCTCTTGACTCTGCTGTTTTTACCTGGTGGGATATCATGCTCCAGAGAGTCCAGAAAGTCAGTGGATGGGTCCCAGTTAGCCTTTTCCAGCAGGGTTTTATTCTTCAGGTTACTAGGCTCCGTAAAATGGAAATAGGAACTTAGTTTTTTTGCCTCCGTCAAAGAAAGACCTGCAAACAGCCATTCCTGACCATTAATACAGTGAGCTGGGCTAATGCACATTGTATCACAGACAGTTACGTTGTTTCTCTAATGCCCACAGGACAGAATCACAGTCTTTCTCCAATGGACTCCATGGAAGTCCACGGATTTGCCACAAGTGGGTGGCACTACTCCCCGCTGCATTGTGGACCACGCGAACTGCAGTCCCAGATACACAGTGGGCACTGAGGCAAGACCAACTCTCTGCCCGTTTGGTTACATACTATATGCAGATGATGAACTCACTGCAGCTGTAATGGCTAAACATAAACCACACACACACAAATGAAACTACAGGTTTAATGACTCAGAGATTCTCCTCCCACCTCCCAGAGTTGAATCGTGCACCTGAACATTAGTGATTATATTCACAGCTCTGTGGTGTGAGTCAGAATTGCAGGAGTGGCACCGGATTGTCTCCTCCCTGTTCATCTTACCCGGGTCAAAAATAAACCTGAAATCAAAGCATCAGCTAGAGAGAGAAAGTCATCTTCGTTTACAGCCTTTATGATCAAAGTGCAGTTGATTCTGATAAAGACAATGGGAATTTACCTTCAAAGTTTCTGTTTTCATGCACAGACCCAAGAGGAGTCTTCACAAATGCACCTCGGGGGACGATACCAACTGCTCTGTCTATCTGGTCTATCGTAGCTATGAGGCGGTCCTCCTCCTTGATCACAGGCTTTTAAAAAAGAGGCAAGTTTTAAAGGCAGGGCTTTCCTTCTTGTTGTTTCTGTAAATAAACTCAAAGTGACAATAGAAACCACGACCAACTCATCTTGGTGCCCAATGGCTATCCAAGGATGAACACAAATCAGCCATTCTTCTCATAAGATATGACAGGAAACATGGCTAGGAGCAGAGTCTAGACTCCCAAGAGAATTACCTGTCCCTCCCTTCATTCAACCATTTCCTCCCTCTCAATTAAGCTGCTTTTGACTATTCAGTTAGAAAGAGTGATACCTGCAGTTCGTGCCTAGAGCTTCAGACACTGTAGTGAGGATCTGTACCAATTGCACATAATAAAACATGAAGGAGAGAGGATATTTCTAAGCCATATCTAAGTCCAGGAATAATTGAAGTAAGAGTTCAATCAAGAAGCTGTTGCTACACAATGACAGAGAACAGGAAGGCGGGTATATTCCACCTGCTGTGACCAGAGAGATTCTTGAAGGCATGCATGTTGGAGGGAGCATTACCTATGGGTAATACTCCAAGAACTAGAGAACAAACCACAGGAACAGCCTTTCTAGGCAGATGTAAAATAGGAGATATGGAGTCCCACTTGTCTCCCATTCTTGCTTCCATAACTTTTCGGGCATCAGTCAGTGGTGTCCAGGTAAAAGTGTGCTGGTTCTGAAGAAAGAGCTGCCCCCAAGTGGGAAATTTTGCCTGGAGCCTCTGGGACACATGCCAATTATCAGAATTATTATGAATATTCCGGTTACATGAAGACAGGCTGAGGGAGTTGAGGTTGTTCAACCTGGCAAAGAGAAGGCTCCATGGAGACCTTACAGCAGTTTTCCAGTGCCTAAAGAGGGCCTACAGGAAAGCTGGGGAGGGTCTCTGTCAGGGAATGTAGGGATAGGACGAGGGGTAAGGGCTATAAACTAAAAGAGGGTAGGTTTAAATTGTATATTCGGATAGAATATTTGGATAGAAATTCTTTATTCGGAGGGTGCTGAGGCCCTGGCACAGGCTGCCCAGAGCAGCTGTGGCTGCCCCATCCCTGGAGGTGCTTAAGACCAGGCTGGATGGGGCTTTGGGCAACCTGGTGTGGTGGAAGGTGTCCCTGCCCATGGCAGGGGGCTGGAACCAGGTGGCCTTTAATGTCCCTTCCAACCCAAACCACTCTGTGATTAAACAAGTAGGACCCAGGCTGTTCCTGTGACCCATCAGCTGCCTATTACACACGAGGAGCCATCTGTATGGCACGAGGGGTACAACTGTAGCGAAAGGAGCTTGAAAAGCATTTTGTCGTGTTTACCTCCACACCGTCTTCGAGCAATCTTTCGGCATCTTCCACGCTGACCTCGGCGTACTCGTACTGAAAACTCGGGTCCCCCTGGAAGCGACCCTTCAGCCTCTCCGCCTGCTCCCCCACCTCCTTGGCCACCGGCGTCAGCAGGCTCCACTCCACGCAGTCCAAGCTGCCGGCGACAACACACCTTGGCGCTCCCATCCCTCGGGGCTCTCTCCAGACCCCCAAACCCTCCCCATCGCCTCCCAACACCGTTTCTTTTTGGGGTTGGGGACTCCCATCCCGCTCCCTCTCCCACTCCCCCGGCCACCTGTAGAGGCGGCTGCGGGGCGCGGCGCGGTCAGCCCCCAGCCCCTGGGCGATGTAGTAGGTGCCGCGCACGCCATGGACGCAGCCCCAGAACCAGACCGCCTCGAAGCGGTAGTCGCGCTTCAGCAGCGCCAGCGAAGCCCCCAGCGCCGCCCGCTTCTCCGGGCTCAGCCCCGCTCCGCCGCCGCCGGCCGCCAGCTCCAGGGCGCCGGGCAGCCCCTCCGCCTCCATGGCCGCCGCGTCGCCGTCGCTGGGCAACCGGCAGGCAATGGCGGCGCCTCGGCAACGGCCGCCATGGCAACGGCGCGGCGGCCCCGGGGGGAAAATGGCGGCCGCGCCCCGCTGGGCTGAGGGGGGAGGTTGAGCGGGCAGGGCTGGGTGCGTCAGGGCTGTGTAACCCTAACCCGTTACCCGAGCCCCCGGTGTGGCAAGCAGTGTGTTAAGCGTGCAGCCCTGCGTGGGTGTGTGTCGTCCATCGGTGTCCCTCAGAGGGATGAAGCCAAAGGTGTCCCTAAAAAGCTGGTGGACACCCCATGGTGGAGGACACCTTGGCTGGGATCCCACCAACAGCTCCATTTTCCTCATGTCTTACACAGCCAGCACCACAAATTACCTCAGAATCTCACTGCACAGCATAATTTTACTGACCTTGCCATCTATCTCCTGCACCTCCATAAGTAGATGGCTTTTTTTATTATTTTTAACCGACACTATTTGGATCACTGTGTGGGGCCCTGTTTTGCTGAATCACACACAGACAGACATTCGTGAAATAGCTCCTGCCCTAAAAATCTTGCAAACCAGCCTAATACAAACGTCAGTAAATAAATAATGAGGTCATCCGGCTGCTTAGACAAATAAAAGTTGTGTTTGATGTCTTAAGGAAGTTTAAATCTTTATACGTACACTACTTAAATATATGTATGTGCATGTACATTTAAATCCATTGTCGCATCATAAATTCTTGTATTTCTTTTTTCATCTATTCCCTGTTCACACCTAAGGAAAACACTGATTAAGGGTTGCTGCCTGTAACATTGTCACCTGCTTGTCTGTCAAGTGAGATGTTCAGTGAGCTCTACAGCATGCAGTCAGATCCATTAGTTTTACCTAAATCTCACAAAAATGAACTTGGATTCTTGCAGATTAACCACCTTTCTTTAACGTGAATCACTCAGAACGTGCAGGAGAGGCCACAAAATTGTGTCCACACTGTCACCTACCACTGTGCCTTAGCCTGATTTTCCCTACAGGAATAGGCGTTTTCAGGTTTTGTAAACTCGTATAATGACCAATGTCGCTAGAACCATTTCTTGCACTAATATTTTATGATATGGCTGGCTGGCCAGTAAACACGAGAACTGCAAGCCATACTCGTTTCATACGAGTCAGAGAGGCAACCTGAGACCATAATGAATTTCTGCCACTGTCAGCCACAACTGGATTCAAACCAGATGCTAGCAGCTGAGCGGCTCTTTAGCCTGTTAGGGATCTTCTAAGCCACCCAGTCTCCAATCTTTGCTTGCCCTGACTGAAGATTATCAGAAAGGAAATCTGTAGCTTAAGGAAATTCTTCCTGGTTCAGCAAAGCCTGGTGGGCAACTGTACTCTGCCTTGCTTTGTCTTGACCCCAATTACTAAACACTGATAAGCATCGGGAAATAAGTGGTTGTATTATTTAACAAATGAAAGGTCAAAAGCACTGCTATTCAGCAAGGTCAGAGGTTACCACCACTGTTATTAAAGAGTTTGAAAGCAGTTTCTCCCATCAGTTGCCATCGCAGGCTCAAACAAGCAGCTCAGCAGTCGGGCAGCCAGGAGGGAAGAAGATAGGCACCGGGCATCATTCAGCAGGGCTCGGGTCAGGCAGCTTTCCTCAGAGACCTCCTTCAGGGAGGGAAGGTGCTGTGCTCCAGCGGTGCACAGCAATCTGCCATCAGGGCACTGAGCTCTCCTGCCTTTGGCCAAACCTGACGTACCCATGTGCCAAACTGCTTCAGCTCCTCCCTTTTCCACTCCACAGCACGGTCAACCTGGTAGAGCTGGTGTCAACTTTTGGGTGAGAAATCAAACTCAGGCTCCCTTGCACTCCTCTTGGGCAAGGTACTGAAGCTTGGACAGCTCTTTGCAGCATGAAATATCTTGAAATATATGTAAATTATTGCTGAGTGCACAGTGGCTCCTGTATGCCTTGCATAGCGTTGTAAAACATTTGAAAATACCTTTAGTGATGTAGTAGGAAGTGAGCTCATTTTCCTTCATGTTCTCCAGTGTGCCTCATCTCAAGAGAAAGACAAGCAGTCACTGATCCCTGTCACTGCTTCTGCTGGTACAGATTATGAAGGCTGCCCTGAAATACTCTCAAAGGACAAATGTAGCACTGTTCTGGGCATATACCAGGCCACCACTGCTCTTAAGTGGACTTACTCCTATCGGTTCTCTGTGTTACAATATAACAGCAACAGGAGGCACCAGAGATGTCCCTACTTTTTATAACACCAACACTTTCCTCCGTTTTGGAGATTGTACTAAATGTGGCAAAACTCTGGTAATACTCTGACTGCAAACTGTTCAAATAAAAAGGGTTTTGGCTTGTCCAGGACCATTGCCATTAGTGAGGCATCCACTAATGAGGCTGAAGCGTGCTGTGTGCTGTCACTGGGAGCCTTGGAGACGAAGGGGTGAAGGTGCTGTGTGCCACGGGCTTCAGATCCTCCACATCTGGAAACACTGCAGGAGTGTTCCCAGTAACAAGTTAGCGAGAAATTGGGCTAGTAGGTCAGGATGGAAACAGCTGTGCTGAGATTCAGAGGAAATCTGTGGGTTGACTGTGATAACGTCTTCCCGGAGATTCTCTTTGGCGTAGCTCTGGGCAGGCAATATGCCCAAAAAAAGTGGTTATCCTACCCTAGTCAGGAAAAGATAGACGTAAGAGGCAATGAGCTTTGTTGTAGTTGTGACATGAATTTTTCTATGTCTATCAGTTAAATTTCATGCTTTTCGTTACTCTCTTAATAGCATCTGTCTTCCTGGCTGTTCCTGGCACATGGGACAGGTAAAGCATTTACTGGGTAGGAAGCACCAATGCGCTGATTACATCCATGCCTGGGCATCGCGTGAGTAGCTATAATTCATCAAGCTGGCAACTGAACACACATGCCTCTCTTTGTGTTTTCCATGTACCCAGAGAGGTGAGGTGCAGCGCTGTGACCTTGCCTCACCACGCTGCCAAACTGCCTACAGTCTGAGTGGGAGGACTCTGTTCAGAAACCTTGGAAACAGAAAAATATCACTGAGAACCCAGTGTGGAACTGTGGTCCTGACTGTGGTTGGGCATCAGGAGGATTTAATGCATTATTAAATTATCCACATTTCAAGCTACCCATCATCCTAGTGTGTTGCCCCAATGAGTTAATGCATTCACAAGGGCTAACACAGGACTGTTTAGACATCCTAAGCAAGGATAGGCATTGTACAAACAATTACCTTTTTTTTTTTTTTTTTTTTTTTTTTTGTTCCCACATTGCAGTTTTGATGATGATGATCTCTGATCTTTACAAGTTCAATTTTTAGGACTGACGCTCATTTCTTCTCTACAGGCTGCAGTTGCTAAAGTGGAAGAGCATACCTTATAGTGGCTGGGACCTGAATGATTTAAGCTTTTCAGAGTCATGACCAAGACCATATATTACAGAGAGGAATGAATCAGCAGCCATGAGCAAGCACAGTCTCGATGTGACAAAGTTTAATTAACTTGTCTTTGGAAGAAAGGTCTATAAGTCTGCAGCTTGCAGGTGGCTCCAGACAGAACCTCTCTAATAGTTTAGCACAGAGGCAAGACCTGGTGGTATGTGAGGAAAGCAAACAAGCATTTGGCAAGCTGACGATGAGATGAGCGTTTCTGGCCTACTGTCTGGGAACTCGGAGCAGGAGTGAGAAGTTACATCTAGAGGGACTCTGGGGTCAGAACAATTCACAAGGAAGATCTCATTAAATAAAGATGAAGTTTTCAGAAAACATCCTTCTAGAAAGCTTTGCTTTTATTTAGGCAGAGCTTATTCCAGTTGGAGACATCTGCATTTCTCCCTTTGTCAGATAGTAAGAGTCTACTGGTCTTTCCTCATGTCTCTATCTGTAGTGACTGATATTTCCAATGCCTTTTTTATTTCCTCAGGAAAACTTTTCCAAACTGAAATTTCTACTCAGTCTCAGGCACCGGCTTACAACTATTAACTTTTAAAAATGGACAGGAGATAGAGACCACCTCAGCTGGGGTGGGTGGCTTGAGATGATTGTCATTACCCTAAGTCTGAACTTCCCTCCCAGAGAGGTGTTCGCATCCCTGTCTCTGGGGCACTGACTGTTGTCAGTATGGCTCAGCCATCCCCTCAGCAATTCCTTTGCATTTGCATGGATTCACTTTTGCCACCTGCTGCTGAATGATTCTGTTTGAACAACTCAGCTGCATTGTGCTGACATTTCTGTGTGGTTCCTTTTCCCAGGAATAGAGTCAAGCCAGGTAAATTATCTCTGAAAAGAGGAGGAAAAGACGGTTCCTGCACAGCATCTGCTGCAGAGTCTGGTCTCCTGCTGTCTTCCCCTCCATGTGCAGTGTGCAGGCCTCCATCCAATCAGCCTTGCAGTTGTACTAACAAAGAAGGGTTTTCCTCGTTTTCACTGCAGGACTGAAAAACATGTTCTTTTTGTTCACGAGAAAATTTTACTCTTCTGTAATTTCCAAGCTTTCTTTCCCGCCTGTGTTCAGTTCTGGGCAGAGATTGAAGAAATCTGAGATGACCCAGGAGAGAGAAGAGCAGAGACCTCTGCCTACACTGTTTGAATAGCTAATACCCTTTCCAAATACTGGCACCTGGGAATCCTTTAATGACTTGGATGGTGCTTTGGGTAGACTGAATATCTCCTTTCAGAAACAAAGGCTGATTATTATTATTTATTTATCTGCCTTAAATCATACAAGCAGTTAGAAAGTAACCCTTTCCTGTATTACGTTCCTGCCCCTGTGTTGGATATCGTGAGGCCAAGCTGTGTTCTCATTTAAAGTGATTTAATAATTATATTAGAGCAGATAGTGCAGATTTACATCAAATTTTCAAAGCGCAGAATTTGTCCCTATTCATTGAATTAAATCTTAAACATACACCGCCTATTCAGAAGGGAATTCTATGTGAAAATTTTCAAATGTTAAATGGATGTGTGCCTCCAACATAGCTATTGAAAAGCTAAGTAAGCATTTGTAGCTGGGAGGGGAAGGGTTGTCATTAAGAGCATTTACAGACCACCCTGTAAAACGTATTTTATCCTCTGTGTTGGGAAATTCTTTTAATCAACAGAACCTTTACTGACATTTCTGTATTGGCATAGCTCTGATAGGAGATTTTTTTTCCTCCTTGTCTCTTTAGAGACTCCTACTTGTTCTAAAGAGAGAATACAGTTTTTGGTTTCATGGGTGTGAAGGAAGACTCGGTTCTCTTAATAGCCTGACCCAGAGTCATACTCCTATGAAATTTATTTCCTACCTGTCTTCTTCTTGCCTTGATTTGTTTATCATTGCCTGGCTCACTCCCAGAACCTGGTTAACCCTATAAAAATATAATTCATATGCTCGAGCCACATAGTTGTGCTTGCAAACTCCAGCTTTTCCTGGTTTGATCTCTTTTCTATTTCTCAAATCTTTAAAGAAATGAAAGAATTTATAGGGGGGAAAAAAAAAAAAAAAAGTGCTGTTAATTTAGAGGTCTTCCTTTACATGAAC
Organism: Netta rufina; assembly: GCF_964035555.1. Taxonomy (NCBI): domain Eukaryota; kingdom Metazoa; phylum Chordata; class Aves; order Anseriformes; family Anatidae; genus Netta; species Netta rufina. Next base: position 34,673,955 of record NC_140125.1, on the reverse strand, counting down.
TCAGCTTCAGTTTTACAGGTAATACCTGTAAACTTCAAGGATGGAGAGTCACTGTGGGGTTGTTTACCACCTCTAGCAAAATTAACTATTCCTCCAGTCTCACTTGTGGTCTTTAGTTTTACTGAAATACAAATAATATCACATATAATAATGGTAATAGTGACCACCAGTTTGCATTCCTGCAGTAATGTTTATTTGCCTGTGTTTCTACACGCCTCTACCTCCAAATTTTCCATAGCACAGGTTGACACTGTCCAGCAAGGGCTGGAGATCATTCCAGATCTGAGCTGGGGAAATTTGCTCAATGACTGAAAACGGGTTGGGCCTCCCATATTCAGCTGCTTAGCCTTTATAACCAGCCACAGGGCAATTACATGCTGACAACAACTTTTGAGGTGTAGAGATGCATCTGAACTGTGAGGCTTGGGACTGTTTTTCCAGCTCAGAGGCCCAGATGTGCACCACACTTTTCACGTCCTGCTTGCTCGTCAGGATGCAGTCCGAATGTGTAAATGTTCGTCCTTTCCTCCCTCCCCTCCCTGCTGTGCTTCCTGGTTTCCAAGAAAACTGGGACTGAGGGCAGGGGAATGGGTGGTGTGGTGAACTCATAGTTTAGACAGCCGTAGCGTCTCTTATGCTTCACCTCAAACTAGAAACAACCCATCATGAAGCTCGACTTGGCACAGCAGCATCACTGCGGGATGGGCTGTCACCAAAGTCAGACAACCTGGTTTTCAACTTCTGAGCACCTGAGACATGCAGGCTGGGACTACAGGCGCGCTTTGGAACCAAATTTCCTTACCCAGAGAATTACCGTGATGCAACCTCAAGAACTGTGTTTGGGTTTGGTTTTGGCATTTTTGTTTCTTCCTTTGTTTAATAGCTGCCAGTACCAGCAGGGATGAGTTAAGCTATAATTGTTTGGAGAAAGCTGTTCAGGTCAGTACTGACTGATCTGGATGTCTAGTTCTTGGACTTCGGTGTGTAAATGCTTAATCAGTTACAAAATACAAAACAACTTAATGTTTCCTTTTCATTTGACCACAGCTTTATTTTTGCCCCTGTTGACCCAGAATCACATCTTGGCAGCTTGAGATCATTTGTCTTTGAAGTGACAGGCCACAGCTGTCTGAACTTGGCTGAGGGTAGGCTGCCAATTTCAAAACAGTGTCCACTTGGTGTAAGTAGAGATCGGAGCTCAGGTAAGTTGTCAGATGTGTCTATTGCTAAACGGCTGGAAAATCTGGCTGAGAAAAAGAATAAAATGAGAAACTCTTTCTGGGTTAAACAACAGAGGCTAATGATTGAAGCCTAGGTCTCACAGAAGTCAGTGGCAAAGCTTTCGTTGATTTTGCTGGATCAAGATTTCATCCGTATAGTGCAAATGAGGAGCCAGTGGAATGACAGTAGCGGACATGGCAGTAAAATAGTTGTGGTAAAGTGGGATGTGGTGCTCAATGTTTCACATGGAGAAGCAAAATCATAAACCTACAATACGTACACGATGAAAAGAAGTGGTTGTGAGGTAGTTACATGCTCTGAAGAACAGCTGTAAGATTAAATCATGGGAGGTGATCAGGGCATGACTTCAGCACTGGTCATTAGGAGTACCTCTCTCCCAAAGAAAGTGGACAGCTGTTCTACATTACTGACCAGTGTGGACTCCTGAGGGTAGAGATGCCTCCCAAATTACTTATGAGAGCACAACAGCATGGTTCAAGCTCCCAGAGGATTTCTGTTTACAATTATATAACAATGCTAAAGTCCATGGAGCTGATTGCTTAAGTAAGAAGTAACCATGGCTGATGACAAGCTGCCTTGTATGCCCTAGCAATCCTACCTTGCAAGTATTCATCGACTTTGTACCCACCAGAGCAGCCCCCCAGCACCATCAGTCTTTAGAAAGAGCATCAAGGCATTCATTCCTACCATGAAAGCATGAAGAATTTGATTTTGGAGACTACAGGATGAAATAAATATCTTTTTTTTTTTTTTTTTTTTTTCTTCTGTTCAGTGTGGTATTAAACAGCACCTCCTTGAGAAATATGAGTAACTGAAGAATAGTAACATTATAATTTCTCCTCCGTTGTTTCTCAGCTGAGAGACTTATTGCCAATAAAACCTGAAGTTAGCAAAGGGAGATTTGGTTTGTTCATTTAGTAAGTATTTCTCCTTTTTAAATCATATTTTCAAAGGATTCTTTCTCTGCAGGGTCATGACTAGAAAAAATCTGGGGTGGATGAAGAAAACTCTTTCATAGGCCTTGTATTCCAGAAATAGTGAATTGTAATTTATGGGCAACTCATTGATTTTTTTTTTTTTTTAATATTTTGTATAGGCTGAATCAAAAAATAATGGGGCTGGTGATTATAGTAGGAGGGCAGGCCTGTGAAAGTAGGCAGTGGGCAAGCAGCAAATTTTAATTCATTGAGTGGATTTCATACAAAATCTTGGTAGACAGTGCCCTCTTTGTTCCACAGAGAAGAATGCATCTCTCTGCTATTACTAATTTGCTGTTGCAAGTAAGCAAAATCCCGGCTAAGAAGCGTGTTGAAGAGGTTCCAGTAGTTCAGCTTGGACTGCTTAATCTTTGTTTGCCTGGAAATCCTGTGCAACTCAGGGTTCCTCCAGCCCAGAGTGGAGACCATGACAGATATTTGAGTAGAGACTTTTGTGTCCCTGCAGAGAGGTCTAGCACAGACAGGGACAGACAAGGTTTTGCAGGAGGAAATGGAGGCCTTGACCCTCTGTAAGAGCACCAAAACTGGATCCATTTTAAGTGCTGTTTCTGGTGAAAGGGTCTTGGAATTTGGAGACTTTGCAAGACCCAAATGTAGGGACCCAGTGAGATCGTCTCTCATATTCCCTGAATATTACTTGAGTAAAGCCTGGCCCTTCACAAACTGGAACTTTCTCTCCCCTTCTCATTTCTGTAGCAGCATGAAGCATCTTCTCAGGTGCACTCACTGCACCGGGATAACGGGAGCCTTCCACTTTGAGAGGAACACAAAACGCGGAGGTGCCCTGGGACAAAGAGCAGTGCTTTCATGCTGCATGTAAACCCAAAGCTTGTGTGTTTAGAACAAAAACGTGCGTGGGAAGGATCTAGAAGCAGGCTGTTGCACAGTGGCGGGGAAATGCGTGTGGCTGCCAGGCTGTGCTCAGCAGCTGGGGACGCTGCAGCTGCCGTGCCTGGCGCACGCACACAGGTGCTGCAGAGGAGCACGGCTCCTCACAGTTCCTGGAACTGGAGGAAGGAGAAGCCAGGAGCAGCAAAGAAAACACAAACTGAATAATCAGGGAAAAGAAGATAAACTGTGCTGAGTGGCAGCTGGTCTTTCGAGAACGGGCTGTGTAAATACCCCGAGGGCCTTGTGCATCATCCCAGGGAAGCGAGACCCCAGAGAAAGACTCAGCTGGATCACCACACCACTCCACACTGGAGGTATGTTTACTTCTGCACAGTCCTCAGTGTTTCCTGTGAAAACATTCCCCTGCTCATAACCAATATATGCTGACCTTTCAACAAGCAATGTTTCCCTTCTGTGTCTATACACATCTGTCTGTGCCAGGAAAAGCCTCCAAATAAATTATTTATTGCTCAGCCTCTTCAAGGCACAGAAGACAGAGGTGCAGCCCAGGCTCACTTTTCCCAGTGCCCAGTGAGGATACCAGCCACCAAATAACAGGATTCTTCATCTTGTCTTTTGAGCATAGGTGGCATACAGTGTAATTTCTCTACCTGTATGTTCTTAAGCTCGAAGCAGTTTTTAGGAAGAAGCTGCCTGGCTTAACTTTTAGTGCCATATACACTGACAGCCCTGTACTGTTATCTTTATAGTGGTCAGTATGGGTGACTTTGGGAAGAGGAATGCAGCTTGCCAGCCCATTGAAGTTTCAGTGCCTGCCGTAAATGCTGCTTCTGACTGTAACTGTGCAAACCACCATTCAATGAATAATTAATAAAAGGTATCACCAGTTTGCCCTTTTAATTTACCTCCAGGTCCACTTTGTGTCTGCTACATCCCTTTATTTTTCTTTTTGCCCTTTGCTGCATGTCCCTCTTCTCTCTCTGTCTCTGCCCCTCCCCTGGTTCTCCAGCAATGTGCCTGGTTATGTTTGTTCCCTGTAATTCGGTTGTAATTCGGCTGTAATGATAGATTTGCCAGTGCTGGAGGCACACAGCAGTTTTGGCGCTGGCTTTGACGTGATCTCCAATGATCTTGGCCAAAGAACTGCCTTTAGCCAGGAACTGTGGGTTTCCTTACAGGGCTCTGCAGAGGCCCCACAGAGCAGGGAAGGCCGAAGGAGAGGAACAGCCAAAATGATTTACTATTAAATAGGTTTTTTCAGAAGTTGAGGTTTGGATCAGAACAGCACTGCTGTCAAAGCAGCACTTCAGAGCCTTCCGGTTCTGCTCAGCACTTGGGCTGTCGCTGTTGCAGCAGCAAGATAATTTGGTCCTGCACCAACCAAATCCTCGTGCTCCCTTCCACTATGCCTAGGCTGCTGTTTACATCCTCCTTGTCCACACTTTTGATACCTGTCATCACCCAACGTCTGGTTCAGCAAAGAAGCCATCTGACAGAAAACATTCAGTTGCTGATTTACTGCAGGAAATTAATAAATAAGAAAACCCCGTACGGTCTACACCAATGGCTTGACATAAGAGCTACAGTGCTGTAGGTGCACTGTGCTCCGCGACACAAAGTCCCTGCTCTAAGAGACTGACAGTCTGATTTAGAAATGAGAAATGGCAAGAGACTGCAAGGAAAAAGAGCGATGATAAAGACCGTGGGCAGGGATCAGCCCTCGCTCCAAAGCACACACATTAGTGTGTTTATTTCATGCAGGGGAAAGAAACTGGGGATTAACTGTTGTCTTTACTCTGCAAGTGAGAGACAGATGTAGTAGAGACAAACCAGGGAGCGGAAAACAAATGTAAAGAAATAAATTGGACATTCAAGAAAAGAGGTGAAAGGGACTTATTGCATTGTGAGTCCTGGGATCTACTCCTGAAGTTATTGCCCCACTCCTTAGCTCTCTATTTAAGATCCGCACAGTGTCAGTTAAAGATCTGAGTCATCCTCTTGTTATTTATTGCCTGCTGGTGGTGCCCACAGGCTCTAAATGAGAACAGATAATTATTTACATTTACAGCAGAACCAAGGAACTTCTGCTGCGGATCAGAATCTAATTGTACTAGGAAGACAAACAAACAGAAAACAGAGAAACAGGGAAAAAGAAAAAAAAAAAAACAAGTTGCTTTCAGTCTAAGTAGGTAAAAGAAAGAGCTGAGGAGAGGAAGCATTATCACCTCTGTTTCATGGAGGGGAATGAGAGCATTAAAAGATCAAATAACATGCTCAAAGTCATAGGGAGGGTGGGTCAGGAAGTGAACCCAATCCATCAAGACCCCTTGCTTGCAATCCCATCTCTTCTTGGCGTAAGGACTCTGCTCCACCTGTGCAGGGAATGTGGTCCTTAGCTTCCAGGCAATAGTCTGTAAGCAGACATAAAACTCCTGTTGTACAGCACATGCCTAGCCATAGCTTTTATAACGTGTAACAACTAAATTTGGGGATTTCTGTAAGAACTGAAACTAAGAATGACTGGCTACTCAAATCCATAGACCCATGAGAAGAACTCAGTCTGATGACTTCTGTATTTACATGTGCTTGCACCTGTGACTTGTCTACACCTGGCAACTTATAGGAGACACAATAACCACCTAGACACTCAGGGTAAAGTTTTAGGAACTAAGAAACTTGTAACAAAACTCTGCTTTTTGCTGTCTATTTTTAATAGGGACAGTCTTGAGTATCTTCTTGAAGAAAACCTGGCCAGAAGTTGCTGAGGACTGGGAAAGGCTGCTTGTTTTTCCAGAGCCTGAAGTGGTCACAGCCACTTGTTGTACTGCAGGTGGGCAGTGGGCATGCAGCTGGTGACTCCTGTGAGCCCATCAATTTGCCACTGTCATCACAGCTGCTGGAGATCCATTCCTGCATCCTGCACTCTGTAAACAGCAGCTCCTAACCGCAAAGCACCCAGTGTCTCTGGTCCAGCATCAGCTCAGGGAGCCAGAGAGCTGCCTGCTGAAAGCTGCCTTCTGTTTGCTTGCAGACGTGTCAATATTTACTGAGTGAGGCTCCACTTTTGCCCAGCTGGAGCATGACAGCTTTGCCACTCTTGCACTCAGTAGCCCTATCTTCCAGCATTAACATCAGGAGGTGATGAGTGACCAGGCTGGCCTGATAAATGAGAAGAGATCTGCAAACAGAGAACAGCAAACACTTCCTGGGGGGCTCAGGACACCTGCTGAGAAAGATGTTCTTTTTTTTTTTTTTTGCAAGTATCAGGTAGCATATGATGCTGTATCAGGAGAGACATAGAAAAGGTGATATTCATGGTGATATTCATGGAGTCGGGTGCTGGGAAGATGCAGCTATGAGCAGGGGTGCATGGTGAATCATTAAGGCAGCCCCACAGGGATGGCACAGTGTGATCTCAGAGCTGTAGCCCCATCATGGGGTTTTCAGCAGAGCACAGCAGCCTGAAGAACCATGGCAAGGAGGGGGCAAAACCAGTCCAGACGTGCAGCAACAAAGGTGCCCCCATCTCCCATTTCTGAGTTTATAGGAGATGGGGAAGGCTGGACCTGGGATGCACTTGTGGGGAAAGCACCATCACAGGCTGAAAGGCAAGGAGCTCACTCCACAGTTACAGCTGCAGCTTCTCAGCTCGGCTGTAGAACATGAGGGAGCTGGCTCACGTTAACAAACATGCATGAGCGAGCCATTATATGCAGATAAATAAAAATCAAGAAGCCAATTTCTGCCATTACGTCTTCAGGCTTAATTCTCTGGGATTTCACAGCTAATTGATGATACTTTAGTGGTAGGCATGTTACAAGTAATGGTTTGAATTTGGCTTGAGCTTGCAGGCGTGTTCTGCTCTGCATTAGATGGACAATAGCTCCCAGTGGTGGGAAATGGCAGAAGGGAGGGATCAGAAAACAGCAAAAAGGGCTTAGAGATACTGAGGGAGAATATTGAAAAAAGAATAAGCTGTTCAGTTTGGGCTGTTTCTTCTTGATCAGTTTTTTTTTCATCCCGTTCCATCAGGACCCTCCAGGAAAAGAAATATAAATGACTGAAGGCCAGGCCTTTTTCTACAAAGAGACATGAGAGCATAACTTCTCCGGAAGCTGGCTGAAGTACATTCAAAAATCCCTCAGAGATGACAATGTGGGTGGCGGCATTTCCCCAAGGATTTAGGAAACAGAGAGGTTGAGCAATGAGGATATGAGGCGAGGGAGTCCACCCCTTTTATGAGTAAGTGGTGGCTTGGTACAGCAGAGTGAAGAATAAAGGAGACAAGGATACAGACAGTATTGAAAAGAAGGCTTTGGACAATGAAAGGAAAGCAGCAAAAAGATAACAAAGCAAGAATAATGTGCCTCATGCACTAAGTGAGAAAAAATAATTTCAGCAGCTGAAGCATGTGTAGAGTCAGGCAGTGTCAGAAGCCCCTTCTGTCTTTTCTGATGGCACGCCGTGTGTCATGGATGGCCTAACCTGCCTTGGGACTAATGACCCCATTGTTCAGATCTTCTTTCCTGATAGGGGTTGGATTGTTCACCTCAGACAGGCCCAGTTTGCAGTTTGAGCAGGGACCCAGTGTCCTGCAGTCAAATGCTCATGTCTTATGGTCACGGGGGTTCATTTAAAGGAATTTGTACAGAAAGGCCTCCCCATGAAACAAGCTGCCAGGGCAGAAAAAGATATTACCTTGAGGATATGCACCTCAAGAAAAGGAGCACACTCAGTACTGTCCTCTGAGGATCATGAGGCTGCAAGAATCCCAGCCCTGCTGCCCTGCCCTGAGCTAGCAGGGCCCCGGGCAGACAGCAGCTGCACTGGGCTGCTTCCCAGGAGCAGGGTGGACACGATCAGCCAACATCTGTTCCCCTTTAATCTCCTCTTCATTTACATTTTGGTGTAGTGCTTTTGTACATAGTGAGTTGTGTGCTCTGGCGCATCCACAGCCGCTCTCCTGAACAAGCTCCCGTGGACAGGCAGAGCTGTACAAAGGGCTCTTTGCAGCTGAGATGTTTTGAGAAACTGCGCAGGTTACAGACCCAAGTTCATGCTTGATGGTATTGTCCATCCTGTCCTGCCAGACTCTACAGGGTTCTCAGGACCTACCAGACCCCACTGGGAAGAGGCTGAACTGTTCAGGTTGGTTCCCATTTGTGTCACAATGTCTTCCATAAAGGCCTCGTGCTTTCTCAGCTTCTGCTGCCGCCTCCAGAAGTTCACTGAGACCCTGGGAAGGGAGCCAAAGATGGCCTTCTGCTGAGAAAAGCAGTCTGTGGCCATTAAGCCCCCTGCTGAAGGAATTGACAAAGGAGCATCCAGGGCAGTAGCCTGGAAGGTGAAGGCTTTCTTGTGATGCAAAGGGATTAGATAGATTTTAGGAGACAGGGAGGGAGCTTTTCTCTCCAATCAGTGTGTGAAACTCTAGATAACTTCCTAATGCCTTGGTGGTTGATGGTGTCCCTGCAGCTCCTCTGGGTCGGAAAGCAGAAGATGGTATTAATTGCCTTCCATCTCTAGGCCCTTTGAAACATGAGGGCTGGGATCCCTGAAGATGCTCATCATCCAGGAAATCACCAGCAAGAAGAATGAATGTACACAGGACTGAACTTAGCTGAAGCAACAGCTTCTGCACGATAGCACACTGCAGCCAGGAGCAGTAACATTGGCAATGCCAGACATGGGAGAGCAGTTAGATGGAAAGGGGATGTTGGGAATACACAGTGGGATAGATACTAGAGGCCAGCACACCCGGAGCAGCTCCAAAGGATTGTGAAATGACCCTTCTCCATGTCCAGCTGTAAGACAAAGCTGGCTGGATCTATATTCCCAAAACTCAGAGCAAAGGAGGATGAATAAAGCATGAGGCCCTAAGCAGAGGGGGCTGCTGGCTTCCAGATTTTCCAGACCAACATCCATGAAGGCTGACCAGTGTGTCTCTGCTCTGGTGGACATGTTCTCCTTCTTTTTAAGTCATAAGTGGAAAGGGTGGGACAACAGCACCCTGCAGCTAAAGTAAAAGAGCAAGAGGGCAACTCGAAAGCCGAGCTGCTGTCCTACTGACACATCTGAGAGGCAGGGCCCAGCACAAAGACAGAATTTCCATAGCCAGCATTGACTGCAAGCTGGTGGTGAAGCACCAGGAGATATTTGAGCACCTTGTTCTGTGCCTGTCTCAACGCTAGGGGTAGGATGCTGGGCTTTCTTACACCTCTTGCCTCAGTGTCTGCACAGCAAGGAGGGGGCTGTCATGGTCACAGGACACAGGTAGCTGTGGGCACCATGGCTGTCCCACAGATCACTGTTTGAGGACTCATCCCTTTTCTCTTTCACATTCATAACAGATATATTTTCCAGAAGCCAGTAAAAACAGTTTATGATGACATCAAATTAATATCTGTGACTACTTCTCCCAGGAAAACAGCTGGTGGGCAAGGACCCTACCAAGCCACGGAAAAACAGCCAGGAAAAATAAAACAACCTCCTAATGATGACTTTCCCTCCAGCTAGGGAGACCTCTGCCATTTCTTCTCTAAGAGAACAGTTTGTATCTCCCTCTTCATGTCACTGCACAGGTCAGGTACTTGAGTGTGTTGCCAGATACCCTTTGTATGTTGTTTTTCAACAGTGGAATGGAAGGATTGGAGATACTAGAAACCAACACAGAGCAATAAGCACTTCACTACTGGTGTCCTTTCCCCATGTCATCCTCAACTCTGAGGTACCCACTATGGGAACCTACAGAGGGTGCAGGTAAAGAACAGATAGGGCTTTAAGGTGCCAGAAGAGCCATGGGTTATTGTCCTCAGTTGGAAAACCACTCTGGTTTTTATATATTTTTTTTAACAATTTCTTCTAATTTTGAATTATACAGCCTCTCTTACACCCTTATATGCTCTGGGTTCTAGCTGCTGTGCCATGGAGCCATGAAGGTCTTTGGGGCACAGAGCTACCAATACAAACAATCCAGATGGAAAGAGAAATTTGTCCTCTTTGCTGGGAACCAGTGGTTCTCAAAACAAGTGAACACTCATTTGTTTGCTTCTACTCAAACAGAGATCCAGGGTATATTCAGTATTAGTGTCAAAACAAAAGCTGTTTGATTATTAATCTTTAGCAGGAATCTGAAAACAGCAGGCTGTGGGGATAATGCTTTGGAGGATATGGTGCATTAGACTGGCTCCAGGGTCTGAGGCTGACTGAGTTGAGTGTTGACTGCTTGATCTCTGAGAAGAAAAAAATATATTGCTGCAGACTGTAGGAAAGGGATCTAGCTAGCCATATTTGCAAATAGGCTCTTTGAGAGGAGACAGTAGATTTACCCCTTTTTCTTAAAAAAAAAAAAAAAAAAAAAAAAAAAAAAGTAATTTGTACAGGTAACCAGAAGAATTAGGATTTTCTTTCTTCAATGGGGGTCCTGAGAAGGGAATGAGGGGTTGCTGTTTTCTATTGCTTTCCATTTACGGTCAGTTTTGTTACTTGAGCTCAGTTTGCTTCCCAAATTTTCAGGCTCCGTCACACTCAGGGCATACTTACCACAGAATCAGAATGTTTAATTGCAGCATAGCAACTGTAAGTAAACTCTAACGGTGATGAAGTAACAGCAGGACAGACTTCCAGGAAGGCCAGACAAGTCTAATCAGGGCTTGAGCAAGCTTGTTAGGCCTTGCTGCTGCTGCTTTACCACTATTGACATCCCAGTTACTTAGAGATAGATAAGTCTGCCCATTCAGCATTCCCTTCCCCAACTGCATTTTAAATAAAGAACATCCTGCAAATCTTTCTGCAAAGTCATGGCATAAAGCTGGTGCTCCGGACATCGGGCAGGACCAGAATCCTTTCTTTTCCAGGGCTTTTCCAGGGCTTTCTGGTGGCCTCAGATCACCCTGAAGCTTCCAGCTCTGCACTTTTTAAGAAAATGAATCCCAAATCCTGTGCCACCAAGATGCAAATCTACAGCTGCTAATCATTTCCCTTCAGGATTAGCTGAGCCTGCTCCACTTTTGCCTAGAGGCCTGGCACTTACTACAACACCAGGCAGCTTTCCACGGTCACAGGGAGCTCTGCGCTAGGAGCTGGTTTTGATGCTGGCACAATCCAAGAGCTGGTGTGGCCCCCTCAGGTCAGTGACCAAAGGAGGTGGATGGAGGGACAGAACGGGAAGAAAGGCAAAGCCTGCTGATGGGAAGATTGAAATTTGGGTGCCAGGTAGAGAGTTGAGGGAGGAGTGGGGAAGGAGGTGGTTCTCAGCTAGACCAGTGCCACTCAGACCTCATCATCAAGGGATGCTGAGAGGGAAACAGGGCAGGAGAGCCCACAGGGTGGTGAGAGGTGCTGGATAGTGACTCCAGCACCTGCACAGAAACACTGCCACAGCCACAAGGGAGCTGGGTGCAGGCTAGGCTGACACAAACAGGCAGGAGATACTGCCCCTGTGCTACCCTGATTCATGACATTTGCTTTATTGAGTCCCGCTAACCCGCACAGGCTGGCAGCACCTACCAAATAGGTAGACCGTGACTATGCCTTAGCACCATCACCCAGCAGCTCCAGCCACCTCAGACCTTGCTTCTCCCACAGAAACAAACACAGTTTTCCCCTTTCCCATGGACCTGCTTCCCGTAAGGCATGAGAGCACTGAGGGCGTATTGGCCTCATTGGCTGGCTCCACAAAGAACATGCTGTGCCCCCGTCATCCCCACCACACGTGGCGTACCAAGCCACGTGAAGCTAGCTTGTCTGCTACTCTTGCCCGCAGACCTACATGAGGCTGAGCTGAACCAGATTTTCTTGTGTTGTGCTGACAGAGGCATTCAGAGCCCTCCGTGAGCACTTGTAAGCTTTTCCCTTCCTGAGCAGAGGACAGATGCTGCCCTACCCCTAGTGGCACAGCTTTAGCTCGGCAGCTTAGCTCTGCCTTCAGACCTGGCACGGCGTGATCCTGCCAACTATGTGCGTTCCCAGGTTGCTAAATCTGCTTTTTGTCCCAAAGAGGCAGGGGCAGCACACGGGCTTGCAGAGCGGCAGTTCTGCTGGCTTGCCCAACACATCCATCTCACCCCATCCCATCCTCTTTATGGCCATCCTGTGGCCCTTCAGGGAGGCTCACAGTTGTCCGCACTGCACAGGATCCCATACTCAGTCCCACTGGTAAATGGTGTCTCTTGTGTCTGGCCAAGGACCCAAATGCCTTCTTCCTTGGAAAAAAGTGGGAAGGTGAAGAAATAGCCCTGGCCTGATATCAGTATTGCTCTATAGCATCCAAAAATTTGTCATAGACTGACAAAGACGAAAGAGACTTCTTGGGACCACATGTATTGTGAAATTTGCAGATGGGGGAGGACAGCCTGGTGTTCCCAGGCCTTCAGGTATTTCTCCTGGAGAAATGGCTTCTTTTTCTCAAAGAACTGCATATTTTGTGCTATCTTCCTGCCCCACAACAGTGATGCACTTTACTCATTAGTCATATCCTGGTTGCCACTTGACTATGAGCTGCTCTTCTTGGCCAAGAGTCTGTGGTCCTGGCCTGTACCACAATTACCTTGACAGAGCCTTGATCTTTATTACACAATCAGAAAGTCAATACATTTAATTCCCAGACCAGTATCTCACAGGTAGGAAAAACACAACAGGAACACCAGGCACATTTTCCTTGCCTCATTTCCACCAATTACTCCTAGGTCTATGTTCCTATATTATGCTGAATAATTTCTCTTCACTCTTCAAATATTTGGAGGTCAATATGCTAATCAATCATTCCTTAGGCAAACTCGATTTTGCTTTTTTTTTTTTTTTTTTGCTTTTTTTTTTCTACATGGTAGCTCCAGCCTCCTAATGATCATCACTGCTGCTCTTTGAGTTGCTCCTAGTTTGTCATGTTTTTTTTTTTTTTTTTTCTGGTAATACAGTTCCTGGAACCAAGCGCGGCATTGCAGGCACGGGAGCTCAGTGCGGGTGATTGCATGTGTGAGATTGCCCTCAGGTGGTTAGTCCAGAGAGAAGATGTGGCCTTGAAAACAAAAACTTATCTTCAGGACAGGGGCTTGTAACTGCACGGGAGCTATGGAAAGAGTATTTGTCTCTCCTCTAACTCAACTCTCCACAAAGCTAAGCCATGCTGTTCGCTCATTCTGTTCTCCCATCACAGCCTCCACTGTTCCATGACTGTTACACTGTTTTATTTTCTGCCTTTTCTACTACTCTCTGCAGTTTAGATAAGGAAGTGATCGTATCCAACACAGATTTTGAGGTGGTGATACACAGATGACTTATTTAGGAATTATTATGACAATATATAATTTCCCATTTAGTACATGACATCTTATTTTGGTTTCACTTTGCTCTGCTCTCAGCCTCATCTCTAAATACTGAATTATTTGCTAGGTTAAAGGTTGGACCAGAAGGTCTTAGAAGTCTTCTCCAACTTAAATGTTTCTATGATTATCTGTGGAATAACCCAGATCTCTTCCCTGAGATCAGCTCTGTTGCAGAATTTTTCAGAGTGCAGATAAGTAAAACAGTTTTTCCAGCTTTCCATGACTTAAGCTGGCATGCACCGAGCTCCATCTGCCATCACTTTTTCCCACTTACCTAAGTTTTGCTTCATTCCTGCTCCCGCTGAATCTAAATGTCAAAACATGCAGCGGTCGTTGGATTTAGAAGGAGCAGCCTTTGCTTGGGTCTTTTGAAGTTTTTCACAACCATTCTGTATCTCACATAGACTTGGCCATTTCACTGAACTCTTCATCTTCTGGATGTGGTGCAAAAGCAAGCCGTGGTCTCACTAGCAGTGTTGAAGATTCTGCCACTGCAATAAAGAGTTGGAGTGGGTCATTTTTGGCTGCTATACATCACAGTGCTGATCATGGGAAACGCCTCGCAACTCCTGTTATAAAGCACTGCTAAGAAATGGATGCTTCCTCCTATGTTTTCATTCACAATTTCAGTTTATTCCCTTGCTTTCTGCAGAACCAATGCTTGTTCAATCATTTGGTGTGTCCCCCCAGTAATTTCTTGATCTATTTGCTGATCAATTTCAGCAAGCAGCAACTTCAAAATAGTTATGAAATGTGTTTGTACACATTTCATGAAATCTGATTATTCTGAGAATTGCAGGGGGAAATTTTTAAATGTGCATAGAGAAAACAAAGTCTTACAATAATTCAGTTTAAAAGTTTTTGTATTTGTATTTGCAAATAGTAGCTGTATTTTGCAAATATGTGTAGGAAACAAAGCTTCATTAGTTCCACTGCTTGTGGAACTGCTTATTAATCTTTGGCAAGTATTCATTCTGCAAGCTGTTGTTGCCAAGCTTTCTTAATAGCCATTTGCAAAGGGCTTTATCCTTGTACCTTTGGGAAGGGCCAGTTACGTATGCTGGGATAGTGCTTAGATAAGTCTTTCCAAGAATGCTGAAAAGCTGAAGGAGAGAAAAAAATAAAAATAAAAAATTATACTTACAGACTTGTTGATAGAGTCTTGTTTACCATAATCAGCCTGATAGCTTAAAATACAATACCTAATTATTTTCCCAGCTGTATTTGTAGGTCCTCTTATAAGGCTTAAAGTCCGCAGCTCTATTTTCTTTCGAAGAGATGTCTGCAGTGTTGTTATTGCATTATACACAAACTTCCCTTGTTTCCCAAACTAGCTGATTTTGATGAAAAATGAAAATCATATCCTTATGTTAGAAGTTCAGCTTATTGGGTCTTGATTTGCTTAATGCCTCTGGACAGAGTTTCTTCATGTCACTGTTGTTGTTGTTACACAATGTAGGCATAACAACTAATAATGAACAGTAGGGAAAATCACACACAGAATAAATGATAATTCAGAAAGGAGGCCACAGAAATGTTTCCAGATAGCTAGCGCCGTTCCCAAAGAGGGAGGAATTGACGCATAGGATCAGAGCAGAAAACTTTCTGAGATTTCTAGTGAACTGAACATGACATGAAACTGACTTTTCAATAAATAAATAAACATATAAATAAATAAATGAAATCTTCTTTTGCTTGCATGTTTCTTCAGGCCTGCAAAGGGGGGCTCACACACTCCAGCTGCCTCTCATATCAGTTGTGGGAGCTCTGCTGGTGTCTCTGCAAAACCATGCTTAGGTTTGGGCTTCTCACTTTCCCTGTGAAGTCCTTCTTTGAAGGAGGTTTGCCTCGTCTGGCTGGCTGACGGAGGACTGGCTGGCGGAGCTATGTGAGAGCAGTGGGGCAGAGACTGCCTGCCCCTCTCCTCCAGTGTACCTACTCCCCGCAGCCACTGACCACTGCTGCCCATCGAAAGCAATTCCCAGAGCTTGCCAGGACAAGGGCAGAGAAAAGGAACCAGTGATCATAATCATCATTGCAGGATCCTCAGCAGCGGTCATTGTTACGGAGAGGGATGGAGTTCATTCTCCACCATTTCTTTTTGCCTCACCCAAATATTGCTTTATTCAGTATTTTTTTGTTAAACTAAATAAATTATTGAGTACAGACCACCTGTGCGTACTGATTTATCTTCAGCCCTTTGATGAAGATAAGGCCTTTGCTTCTGCCTCCAATATTTCCATCATGGTGCTAATGGCAAATCACCCAGAATATTCTTTTCTATAAGGTATTTATATCTTTATTGCCCTACAGATCTTAAGACTGGTCTTGAGTGCCTTTGGTAAGTTGCCTCCTCTCTTCTTCAATGATTCTTGTTTGCTTTGTGAGGTGGTGATTTGGGGCAACTGTTGCAGGAGGTACACGATGCACTGCTAAGATTGTAAGGCAATGAAAATGACATAACTGATCGGGGTTTTAAAGCTGCATCTGCACTGGTTGTATGAAGCTCCATCCCGTGTCGGAGATTATTCTTTGATGCTTAATGCATAGCTTTGATACGTAGCCCTTAGGACATCACCCAGAGATCCAGCCTCATGGGACACGCGGCTTGGGAACAGCACATTCAGCTTTGATGCTCTCAGCCTCCAGCAGGGATTTTACCCATGTCCAGGCTGCCAGGCTCCTGGGTTAGCCTCAGCCACACTCACTCCATGTGTCCAAGGCCAGGGGGGCTCTGCCCCAACATTACGCTCCGGGATTAACAGGCCTCATCTGCAGCACAGCGGGATCCAGGTCCCAGAGCACAGGAAGGGGCCGAGCACCCAGCTCCTGGCGCTTGGAGGGGTGCACATGCGGCAACCACCACGTTTTGCACATCCAAGCTCTGAGCACCAGTTCCCAGTGTCTGCTGCCTGCTTCCCATCACCGATATCCCCAAGATTATCCCCAGGGTATCAGTGACCTAAATACGCTGTTTTGGACTTGAAAGTTGCTTTTGTTTTTAATGTTGCAGAGTCTCTAAAAACCAGCACACGTAACCAACTGCCTGTTTCCAAACAGCTGTTGTGTAACTTTGCTCCCCACCCCCTGAGACGTTGCCTGCCATTCATTTAATGGGCTCGGTTTCACTGGGAAGTGCCTGGGGGAACCTCTTAGCTCCCTAATTAGCAACAGAAGGGGCCAGTCCTTGCTGGAGGTAGCAGGAAAACATTTGTGAGGTCTCCTGAGAATAAGGGAGGCAGAGAAGGGGCCTTTTCCAGCTGGGAAAACACTAACTTTTATTCAGCCTACACTGCAGTGCAAAGGACTAAACAGATGGGGAAGGGGAGTACTTGCAGAAGAGAGCTGGAGAAATGAAGATGGGCTTTCTAGGCAAGAAAAGAGCATTTGTGAAGGGGGAGGAGGGAAGAGGAGAGGTTGTCCATGGCCCTCCCAAGTTGTTCATTGCTCCTGCCATCTGAGTTTTATATAAAATAGCGTGGAGCAGCCTCGTGGGCTGGCTGCTGGTGGAGGCAGGAGTGAGGTGTCGCTGCGATCTGCTGTCAGATGTTTGGTCTGGCTCTTGTTAATACAATTCGGGAATTAACAGCTTGGAAGCGCTTAGGAGCTCAGTGTTTCCTCTGGGATGTAATCACTGAGGCCGAACACAGAGGAAGCCATTCAGGGCTCAGGCAGATTTTGGTGAAAAGCAAATCTTCCACTGACCAGCTGCACTCCCCGAGGCCTCGCCAGGAAGGTGAAACCTCTGCCCATCCATTGTGGGCAGGGAGACACGCTTGGGGCTCTTCCTTGGCCCCCAGGACACAGCCACGTGTGGTAAGCTCTGCAGTTCTTCCTGCGGGATCCCATTGCTGGGCAGTGTTGTTTTCATACAACACCTGTGGAAAGAGACCTGCGTGCACGAGCAGACCCAGCTTGGACCCGTTGGGTTGTGCAGACTGTTCCCCTCCAGAGTTCATGCAGGGAAATGCTGCATTTAGCATCTGGAGCTGTCTTTGGTCTGGGGGAGCAAAGGTCCAGTCAAATTGAGGAAAGCCTTCGGGAGTCTCCTTAAAAGAAATGGAAGAAAATGAAGTGTCACAGAGAAGGTGGGTGTCATCAGGTGATGCCAGGGGTTGAGCAGGGTTGTGTGACAGCCTGGAAGGGGAAAAGGGCAGCCCTGATGTTCCCTGGCATTGCCCTGCCCTGCAACAGCATTGGCAGCCAGCAGCGTGCCAAGTGGCCACTCACCAGCTAAAAAGAAGACAGCTGGTCCTTGGTACATGGCAGGAGACCACATGCATAAAGATCCCCTGTTACTGCACAGTTTTTGCTCTCCAGTAATAGTCTCAGGATAGTGAACCTGATTTTGCACATGCAAAAGGAGAATTAGATAGGGAATTCTTCATACAGAAAGGTGGAGGGCAGAGCATTACAGCCAGAAGCATAAAACCTAAGGGTCAGAATGATCGTTTACAAGTTAGCACAGCATCTCAAGCTATAAAACAGCTGCAGTCAAAGCTTTTGTGCTCCAGTCTTAACTCTGTTCACAATCTCGTTTCATGACCAGAAATCACCAGCTTTCCTCCCCCCCCACGTCTCAGGTTTTGGAACTAAGGGCATTTAGGAGGCTTCCACTCTGATTATGTGCAAAGGACAATGAGAAAACCACAAAGTGCTCAAATAAGGGGGGAAAAAAAAAATAGTGGTTATTATTCTGTGCACTCTGAGCTGCTCTTCCCACCAGAGGGCACCCAGTATTTGCAGAAGTGCTGCGAGTGCCTCTGCTGGCACTCGCTTAAGCTCTGGTTGGGCTTTTGGTGCTCGCTGTAGCAGCAGCTCTCCCTGTGCCAGCACTGTGAGTGGCCCTGGGAGAGCCGGCAGGTTTTTTATTTTGTGTTTGGCTGCTGCTGCTTGTATCCAGGTGGGAAAAATGCATTGCAGTTACTTTTCCATGTGCGTATTTTCTATTGTTGGTGCAGGTGTGATGCTGCTGATTGGTGGCAACAGCAAGGGAAAGAGGAAACAAGCCCTTTATTCACATGGGATTTGTGCAATGGAAACATGAGAGCCTTTCAAAGTTTAGAGAGATGCAATACTGAAACACTATACATCAATTATTATTCTTCCTTCTTTTTTTTTTCTCCTCCCCATACCAGAACAGCAGCTGGACCAGGAAAATCACAGCACTGGGGCAGGGGCAGAAAATGTTCTAATAGTGCTCCAAGGAGGCTTTTTAACAACGAGTTTGATAAAAAGTCCATTGTCAAGATTAAGGGATCCTGCCCCAGAGCAGGGAAATGCTCAGAGATACTCTTCTAGGTCCTTTCCTCTGATAGTTACATTTATGGGACGTGCATCACAGCCTCCTGGTAGGCAGCCTTGTTGACACCATACCTGGACTTGTGCATTTGAGCCACTAGGGGTTGTAAGAGAAAAGGGGAAAAAACTTGTTTTCCAGTGGAGGGACAACCTGCTGTAGTATCCCAAAGTGGAGGATTTCCTCTGGAACCCCCTGAGATCTTTGCTCCTGCACTCACCAAACTCTTGCTCATATACCCTGCATTTTAGACAGTATCCTAGCATCTCAGCTGTTTCAGATTTATCAGATTTATCACTGTCTTGTGGCTTATGGGTTTTTTGTTTGGTTGGTTTTTTGTTGCCTTTTAGCCTCAGGATATTAATGGCCTTGATGTGTCCCCCTGTATCTCAGAGAAACCTGTTCTGATAGTCCCAAACCTTTTAGACAGACAGCAGCAGCTTGTGTCTTTTCTCTGCCTCTTTAACTAGCTCTGCTGGCTCTTTTCCAACATTCCTGTAATAGAGATTTTCACTCTCAGTTACTTCAGTCAGATCTTCCTCCTTTGTGCCTTTTCCTAGTGATAGGTAAGAAACATAATTCTCTCAAGGTCTCTTTTGAATCCTAGAAACATCACAGCCTGTTGTACCCCAACACGTCACACTACAGGGGTCCTCAACTACCTTTCACCCAGGTGATTGTTTTTTCCTCTTGTTGATCATAATTCTCCAGTCTTCTGACTACAGCCCTCTCTGCAATCAGGGTTGACATCTTCCAAAAGACCTCCAGACCTGCTTTTCATTTTGGAAATAAGGCCTTAAAGCTAAATAATCACAGCCATAACCAGAAATAGCTGTGGTGTAGGAATAAACTGAATTTCAACCAAATGTAGGATTTACAAGGTTTTCCTCCTGATAGCTCTTTTGACAGCACAGCAATACGAGACATGATCCTCACAGATCTCATTGGTGATTGGACTTTACTCTGAGCATTGCATGGAGGTAAGAATCATTCCCTCTGTCAGTAAAATGTAGCTATCCCTGGAGCAAAACACAGCAAGGACACTGTGCAACAATTTGGGGAAAAAAAAAAAAAAAAAAAAAAACACTTTATCCAGTAAGATTTAATTGATCACTGGGGAAATGAAATCTAGTTCCCTGAGCTAAATCAAAGCACTAGTTTCTGTGGTATATGAGAAAACTTAACTTTTCCTTTTTTGTTGTTTGTTTTGTTTTGTTTTGGCTGCTGCAAATCACAGGCACACATGGGATTGAACCACACGATGCACAGGTTGGAAGGGACCTGTGGAAGTCAGCTGGTCCCACCTCCTGCACAGAGCAGGCCCAGGTAGGTCAGGTTGCTGAGTGCCTTGCTCCTAACAAATTCTGAATACCTCCAAGGATGGAGATTCCAGATCTACTCTGGGACAATGTTCCAGCATCCTTTCTGAGACACATTCCAGTGCCTGAATGGGGAACTAATTTATCCCAATATCTAACCAGAACTTCCTTTGTTGCAATTAGCATCCATCGCCTTTTGTCCCTTCACTGTTGTGTCTGTTCCCCCCCCACACCCTGGGAAGAGTCTAGCTCTATTTTTTCTATGCTGTCCAATAGGCAGCTGTAGCCAGCAGTAGGATGGACACACACACACTTGCCTTCTCTCCTCCAGGGTGAAAAAGCACAGGTCTCTGTCTCTCCAGCCCCTGGCCAGCCTGGCGGCCCTGCACTGGGCTCACTCTGCTCTGTCCTCTACCAACAACTCCAGACCTCAACACAGCGCTTCCAGACATGGTCTCACAAGGGCCAAAGAGAGGGAAGGATCACTTCACCCAGCCTGCTGGCTAACGTTATTTGCTGTATAGGTACACAGCTAGCCTTTGCCAGATGGTCCCCTCCTTGCCTGATTCACTTGAGGACCTCAAATCAGGCTCTGCAGAGCTGCTTTCTGTGTTTTTTGGCACCCAGCCTATGCAGGAGCACAGGTCTATCCCCTCCCCGCGCAGGACTTTGTATTTGCCTCTGTTGAACTTTGTTGAACCTAATTCGCATGCGCACACTTAAGCAATAGGTGGCACCAACGAATGATGTAGCTTGCCTTGTCACTGAGAGAGCGTCAGCGCCAAGAGAAAGCCAGCCGAGGAGACACCTGGGTTGCTTCGCTCAGAGCTGCAGCAAGGCAAGGAGGAGCAACCATGTGGCAGGAGGTCCTTCCCAACGCCTGGTGAGATGCCCTCAGCGTGGGGAGGAAGGGCCCAAACGGGGCTGTGCTGTGGTTGGGGGGGGGGGGGGAAGCCCTGTGGGGTCCCCCAGGCTGAGCCAAGCCATTGGAGGGTGTGGGGAGCATGCAGCTGATACCTCCTGAACATGACTGAGGAGGAGGTTGTACAAGACCGAAGCTTGCTTTGTGTTGCTCAGAGAGCTGTGTCTCTGGCATGCTTGATTTATTAACAGTAATGAGCTGGTGCTACTGCCATGGTAACTTGCTCCATGCCTCCGACTCACTAAAGTCTGGGATATAAGTGCACGGGGATCTTATTACCTGTTGCATAAGCTGCTCAGCCTCCATGAGGTGGAGGGTGACACTGTTTGCTTACAGAAGCTTTGTTTTGCCTTGGCAGGGAGCTGCTTAAGGAGGTACCTCCTTACAAATCACACACGAGCTACCAGAGATCATTACCAAATTGCTGTGGGGACTGCTAGGGTCCAGCCAGACCCAGTACACCAGTACGGGCACCAGGTTATGTGCCACAGGTAGTGGTGGGAAGCGATAGCAGGCAGAAAGAAACAGCAAATGGGTGTGTGTTTTCATGGAGTTTTGTGTCCTTTTATTTGTTTTGAGATAACTTAATTATGATGCCAATCAATTGTGCAATCAAGTAATTATGCTCCCTACTTTAGCCACCTTCCCTAGGGCGGAGTAACAAAACTTTTTCTTGTTACTTCTAGGTTTTGTTTTTTTTTTTTCCAGAAGTAACTATTCTTGCAAGACAATCCATCAGGCTAAAACAGAACCAAGGAGGAATTTTCATTTTTCTTGACAGCAGATGAGACCTAAAAGCTCAGTATCCAGCTAGGAGTTGTTAGAAGTAGGAAAGTTATAGCAACTCACCGAAATCTGAGCAGGTAAAGGTCCTACAAGCCTCTCCTCGTGCCAGCCCTGTGGCACAATGAGCACAGCATGGCTGGGAGCAGGGTGAACCTTGATCTTAAAAGTTCCCTGCAGGGTTGTGTGCTTATCTCCATGCAGTGGTCAAAATAACTGATTTTCCTGGCTGAAGTATCACAGCCACTCGTAGGATGAAAGTCTGCAAGGACAGCTACCCGTCTGTTTAGGGCCTTTTATCTAAATTGTGCTGAAGGAGGTAACATTATTTAAACAAGATATCTAGCTAACACGCAGCCAAGAAACATTGCCTCTGCACTCCCTCTCTTTCTCATCCAAATGTACAAGAAAAGCTGTGGATGTGTCCATGTGGCTAAACAGCTCATGATCCCAAGGCAGTTGAGGTTCTTTGCACTGTCCCCAGGAATTGGTACCATTCAGAAAACACGATCAGTCTGTAAAGATCTTTTTTTTTCTTTTTCTCTTTTCTTTAGGGAGAGCATCTTATCCCGCATCAGGTGAGTGAAACAGCCAAGCCCTCCACTTTTCATTTAACACCCTAGCTGGGATACAGCAAAGTCCTTTCCCACCTCCATATGACAACAACAAATTTTCATTTGTAGTCCTCCTGCAGCCCCCTGCAACAGGCACAACTCCTAATCCCCAGGGAAAGCTGGAGAGCTTGAGCCACAAGTCAGAGGGACAGGAAGGTACACTGCATTTGGGACTGATTGCTCATGCATTTAAAGAGCTTCAGAACATGATACACGTCTGTTAAAACCAGCAAGTTAGCTCCCATATTTCAAGAAAGTCCTAAACTCATCTGTGTGGAACAGAAATGGGGGCACCAAACAGAAAACCTAGACCCCTATCTGTGGAAGGCTATGTTAGAGGGCCAGTATTGCCCTAAGAGATGCTTGAATTTGTAGGGGAGCTATGTGTAAAACACTGCCAAGAAGCGTATGTCCAGCACATCGAGCTCCCTCCAGCAGCTGAAGACCCTTGTCTCTGCTCAGGAGCCTAGTGATGAGCAAGTCATGATCAGCAAGAGCTTGAGATCCCTAATGAGCACTGGTAGATGTAACCTTGAGGCTTCTTGTCTTCAGACTCTTGTTGTTAGAGTTTAATATCTCCATACTGGTTCCAGATTGCTGAGCTGGTATTTGTGGGACTCATTGCCCTCTGGGGGGCTGCCCCAAATCTTGCATGTGGTCTTCAGAAATAACAGAAATGCTCAGCTCCTGCCAACTCCATGGGGTGTTTGGACATCTGCTAATTACTGGGCCCAACCACTGTGAAAACAAGCCTCAGCGCAGTCCCACTACCCTTGACGCTTTTGTTATTGAATGCAAATGTTATGCCTCCCTAGGTCTTTTCAATATTCACAGAAGAATGCAGTCCTGGTCCCTGCAGCCGCTCTGGGGGTCGGAGGAATGGTGGTGTGCTGGCTAATGTCCAGACGCAAGGTCAAGAGACTTGAAGTGGGTGATGGATGGTGGGGCTCAGGTGAAAGAGCCCTAAGAGAGAAGGAAGATGAACGAATCCGCCCCTTCAGGATTGAAACCTCTGACAAAGAAATTGAGGTACCAGTGGCTGGGGTGTAGGGAGGGGAAGGAAGCTGTGAGATGGAGCCTCCCTCCCTGTCACCACCTTGCTGCTTACAGACACACCAGTGCAGTTACTTAATACCCTTAGATGAAGCTGTCTCATCATCCTTTTTGAGTCAGATCTGGGTTCAGATTCATTGCAATGTCCCCTAAAGACTTTCAGACATCACAGACCCTCTGCAACCTTGAGCAGCTCAGTTTGCCAGTGGGCTGTGGGCAGCGGGGTGTAGGGCCAGCAGTGGCTACAGCACAGCAGGGCTGAGGAACTCTCACAGAGAGTTCTCTGTGAGAGTTCCTCTTCACCCTAGAAAGGGTGAAGGAACAGAGCCTTGATGAGCTGTAGCACCTGTCCCTAATTATCCAATCAATTAGCAACACACAGCTGGGCCCAATATTTTTTAAATTCCTTTTCCAGCCAGCAAGGCCTGGAAGCTGCTAGAACCAAAATTCCTAAAAGAAGTTAGCAGCAAGGCAGGAGTGGGATCCTCTTGGGGGAACAGCTAATCTGTAGAAAGATGTATTCCCCACATAAGTGATTGATGAGAACTTTTAGAGCATGCCACTGCTTCAGCTGGGCTTGTGGTGGTCTAAAAGCTGGTAGGACCTGGAGAGATGGCTCCTGCTCGTGGCTGCCCTGGTGCACGCAGTATGGGGGGCAGCTGGGCAGCCTCGCTTCTCCTGCAGGACCTGCACCGCCGCCTCGACCAGGCTCGCTACGCACCCCCGCTGGAAGGGGCAGCTTTCCACTACGGCTTCAACTCCGACTACCTGCAGAAGGTGGTGGCCTACTGGAGGAATCAGTTTGACTGGCGCAAGCAAGTGGAAATCCTGAACAAATACCCTCATTTCCACACCACCATCGAAGGTGAGGGGGTCACTGTGTCTCAAGCAGGTCCACATGGCTCCCTGGTCCAACACAGGGTGCTTCTCTGGCAGATACTAGCTGCCCTCACTTTGCTCTTGCCAGTGGTACACGAGGAGCTGCTGGAAGCCCAGCCCTGATGGCTAATGTATGATGTTAGAACGCTTAAGGCAACAGTATGCTTCACAGCTTAGTGATATAAGGGAAATATCACTAGGGTGGCCTACTCTATTAGTAATCTTGTATAGATTGAGACCATCATATGTTGGCAATAAGTTTAGGTATGCTTCAAGATGAGCTTCCTTTGGCTCAGAACCTGTGTTAACTAACAATGGGGTTTTCTGGTTTTCTTCTAGTGATGCACTGGCAAAACCTTCAAAGACTGCAAAATTTATCCAGGCTCTAAGGCTAGAATATTTTTTCATGTTGTTATGTCATGTTTTTACATGGTAATGCCCAATGCCTCACCTACATTATGCTGTGCATTCAAGTGTAGCTCTCCCCATGAGTGTGAAACCACTTTCTCAGGAAAGGGATGCTCAGTCTGCTGAAACCCCAAATTCTGGGGCTGGGATCAATACCTCGTCCAGTACACAAAAGATGAGACATAATTATGATGCCAGGCATCTCCCTTTTAGCTGGGCATCTTCTTGCCATTGGTTGATTGTATAACTTCTGCTATGAAACCTGATTACTACTTTGCCAGCCTCCTTCTTCAGAGTCCAGAACAGAAGTTGAGATGGAGTCGGAGCTTAATTTATCTCTTTGATGTCTGGCAGGGATTGATATCCATTTTATCCATGTGAAGCCCCCCTACGTCCCTCATGGACGAGCTGTTCAACCTATCCTGATGGTCCACGGCTGGCCTGGCTCCTTCTACGAGTTCTACAAGATCATCCCTCTGCTCACAGAGCCAGCCAGGTACGGCCTGGGTGATGGTGACGTGGTGTTTGAGGTCATCTGCCCATCCATCCCAGGCTATGGCTTCTCAGAGGCTCCGCACCAGAAAGGTAAGTGATGAAGAAGCTCCATCAGAAATCGCAAGGTTTTTGGTGTAACGCTTCAGCTATCCCCCAGCCCCTTGTGCACTGCAGTCTGTGAATGCAGGAAGGCAGGCTCTGGGTCTGAGGTTCAGTAAACTTGGCTCTGCACATATGCTAACGTGACTGATGCCCTGGGGCTGGTTGTGGAGATTTGGAAGGCAACAGTAGCTGGAAGCCATCTCTGCTTTCCACTTTCTCCTCTTTGCGTTGAATTTACATCATCACACTAGGACAAACAGGTCTTCTGTGTGGTGTTTCTCTTTACATACAGGCTTTGACACCCGCGCAACTGCTCGGATATTTCACAAGCTGATGAAGAGACTGGGCTTCAAGGAATACTATGTTCAGGGAGGAGACTGGGGATCTAGTATTACTACAAACATGGCCCAGATGCTGCCAGAGTGAGTAGCAAAGGAAATCCTTTCAGCATAGCACTTTCCCACCTAAAATGCAAAGTTGAGGGAGCCTGATCAGAAAAGAAGCATAATACCTTCCATGGAAGATGGCATTGTAGCTCAGCATTTAACACCTAAAAACTGGCATCATACCAGTGGCACAGCTGAACGGAGATAGCACCAGCTGTATCGTTTCTAACTCCTACAATCTTAACTATGATGAACCTTTCAGGTTCTTTCAGGGCTTTATATATCTGGCTCAGTGATATGCTTCTGTCATAGCACCAGTCAGACTTACTTTCTAGAAAATTTGGATACAGAAAATTTCTTGATTTAACTTTCTATTCATTGATTTGATTTTAGATCTGTGAAGGGGGTTCATGTGAATCGTGTCTTCATCACCATACGAGGTTTTAAAAAGTTGATTCAAGTGATGCTTGGGGCTTACGTACCATGGCTTGTGGGCTTCACTAGGGAAGATGTTCGACGGATGTACCCCTTCATGCAGAAGAATGTATATGATATTCTGCGAGAATCTGGCTACTTACATATCCAAGCCACCAAACCAGACACTGCAGGTAATGAACCTTCTTTATATTGCTATATATAGTATACAAGCTGCTTGTGCAAATATTACTTTTAAAACTGTTTAAAATGGAGTACCACTTCTCTTGAGGAAAGAATCCCTTTGCAAAAAGCCTCTTGAAGTGAAGCATAGGGTCTTGAAACTGAAGCTTCTAGAAACGGGTGAAAACATGAAAATAAGCAAGTGTAATGTGAAATTTGCAGGAAGGTAGACTTAGCCCTAAAGGCTGACAGAGTCAGTGTGGCCAGTAGATAAAGAGTCAGAAGAAACATATGGCCATCTCAGAAAGGTTAAATGAATTATTTGTGTTAGTCCACGCTAATAAAGATTATGAGGTATTCTTCTGAGTGTTTCTCTCACTAGGAATAACAGCAGAACTGCCTCAGACTGGTCTTACTAGCAGTGATCACAGAATGAATACTATCTCAGCCTACTATTCATTGAGACATTCAGAAGTAAATGAAAGTGAAATGTTAATACATAGTCTGTTGCTTGAACTCATCACAATACCAAAGAAATAAAAGGAGGCAAGCAAGATAGCAGGGTGTTTTGTTTGTTTGTTTGTTTGTTTGCTTTTGTTGTTGTGTGTTTTGTTTTGCTTTCTGATAGACAAGAAGAGAAGTGGTGGGACAGCAGCCCTGGAAAAATACAGATCAGTATGTCTAGTCTTTGTGATCAGCAAGCTGGCAGAACTATTTTAAAGAAGAAAATTGATATACAGGTGATAGAGTCACAGGAAAATCAGGGCTCGAAGATGAGAGCTCTGGCAGAACCAAAGAGCAGTAAATCCAGTAGTATAACATATTTCAAATTTCAAAAACTAGGTTTTGTTGAGGTTCCTCCCCGATGTTTCCCCAAAAATTAAAGTGCATTTAGAATAGGACTAAGTTCATGACTAATAACTGGTTAACATGAGAATCTGAGCACAGGAACAAGTAAGCAAGTTCCAGGGGTGAGGAGAGTATCACAAAAATCTGTGCTGGCACCCGTACAATTCAGCATGATCCTAATTTCTCTACAGAGGAAAGTTAATTGTTAAGTGAAAAATTGACTGCTATCCAGGGCTTAGTTTAATCTAAAGATAACTGCAGAGAGTTGCGAAAACATTTAATTGACTAGTTGATTAAACTGGCCAATAAAATTTGATGTCACCAAAGTGCAAAGCAATTAGGGGAAGAAAATCACAACGGGCTCTTCTTTATCTGTTGCCATATAAGAAAATCCATGAGTCATGGATAGTTCTTTCAAATGTCAGCCAGCTCAGCCAAAGTTCAAGAGCATTTTACAGACTGTCAAACAAGCAAAACAACAAAAAAAGACCAAGACAAAATACCAAATCCATTATATTCAGGACCCATTGCATTCCTGTTCAGCCTGTTTCATAAGCATGCCTTAGAATCAGAATACAAAAAGGCGGCAAAAAAGGAAAATAGAAGTGATCAAGCAGCTTACATAAAAACACTGTACACATTATAGAACTCTGTAGCATGGAAGAAAAAACAGCAAGGAGTTCTTAGCACACTAGAGTTGTGAAATATAGAAAATAAATATGAAAAAAAAATATATATATTCCCTACTCAGTCTTAAGAAATATCTACATTATCAATTCAGTTCTCATCAGGCAAGTTTAAAGCAAAGTCACAGTATTTTCACACAGCACCAGTTGTGGCATGTTGAATAACAAGCTGCAAACAAGACTGCTATTTGAGTGTCTAATCCACAGACACTCAATAAAGTGGTTCAGAGGCAGCTTTCAGCCCAGAAACTGCTCATCTCCAGATAGGTTGTATGCTGGATGACACATTTAAGCCTGCCCTACTGTTGCTGGCCAAAGCATTTATATGATTTCAATCTGTAGCACATTACTCAAGGCCTGACGTGCAGGAAATTGTTGTGCCAATGTACAAATTTCCTTAGCTAGGCCCACTATTAAACTGAGACACTGGTGTGCATCATCTTCTAAAAAGTCATTCAGTGCTGAAGTCACACTAAAATACACCTGAAAGTACCCAGTGCTTAGTACACTCTAAAATTACAGCCTAGAGTACTGTCAAGGAATTTTCTGAAGGCAAGCCCATATTGCTACTGAAGTAAATATTATCCTTGTTTTACAAGTAAAACATGGAGATAATGTACTATGTATGTGCTATCTTTATAGCATTTCTAACATAATGCTCCCCAAGGGCAGGAACAGGTAGTGGATACACAGCACTCCACTCTTTAAATGACATAAAAGGTGATGAACTGTGCTCCGTGTCCTGATTACCCATCCAAAGCAGGACAGCATTCCCAAACAGTTTATTTAAAAGTTCTTTGTAGAGTGTAATCCCTTTCCATCCCAGTGTGCTCCTGCCGCGTGTCAACAGGAAGCTGACGGGTCTGGTTTTGCTCCTTGCTTCTCTTGCATAGGAGCCACGTGTGTATGCAGCACTGTCACTTACAGCTCAACTCCATAGGGGTAAATTCATCAAGAATAAAGTACTGCCAGGGCTAGTTAAAAACAATCTCTCTGCCAAATTCTCATGTAAAACTCCGAGGAACTTGTGAAAGCCCAGTTTAACTTCAGCTGCAGTGTTACAATGCCATGCAAATGCCAAAGCTCTGCTGTTCTCCTGAATTAGGTTGCGGACTGAATGACTCCCCGGTGGGGCTTGCTGCATATATTTTGGAGAAATTCTCTACCTGGACAGATCAATCATTTCTGCACAGAGATGATGGAGGCTTGGAAAGGTAAGGAAACAAGTGCTCTTTGATGAGAAAACTCATTAAAAGGAAGCGTGATGATAGCTAATGAGGAGATAAGTAAAAGACTGGATGAATTTTAAGGATGAAAGACTACGTGACAAGTAGTTAACTTGTAGGCTGCCTGCAAGCTACTGGTTCAGATAAATTGCTTCTTCTTTCTCTCTCCATAGGAAGTACTCGCTAGATGAGCTTTTGACCAATGTGATGATTTACTGGGTGACATCGTCTATTGCATCCTCCATGCGATACTACAAGGAGAATTTATCCCGGGATCCTGCTCTATCTGATAATTCCAGGTAATGAACTGGCAGGTGCAAAACAGATTTGCACACAAGACAATCAGGTTTGCCTGTATAAACATTTAGATCTCTCACAACAGCAAATCTAACCTAGGCAAGAAAACAATTTGAGTTCTTATTTTCTTTGATAAATGAAAGTTAAAGGTCACTTTTCCTTTGAACCTAAAAACCTACACAGGCTGGCCTGTGGTCAAGAAAATAAGTAATTCTGTCTTGTCTTCCAAATATAGGTCTATAGATTTACCAGACAAACAAACATAATCCATGGGTTGGTTTGGTAAAAACAAAACAGAAAATCATGAGCATTTCTAACGTTTAAACTGAATTAGGAAGGATATGGCTTACTGCTGGATAAGCTATGAACTACAGCTGTTAAGCAGAAAGTTGTAGATGCAGTTCGGGAAGGGATTTTTCTAAGTAAACAAGCTTCCAGGAGAGCAGTACTTGAAACTCAACACCTTCTAACAGCTGCTGGCTTCAAGATGACTACAAGAGAGGCTGACCAGGAAACACACCCCTGAGCAGAATTCCTCTCCAAGTGATTGATATTAGAAACAATATAGGGGAGTCTTATTCTCTGTAGACTGACAACCAGTTTACTTTCCCTCTCAAGAGAGTAACTTATTATTCTGGTACCATAAATCCTGAAGTAAATATGAGTTAGCCTGTTTCTGAGTTTCACGCAGAGATGTGATATATCACCAAGCTATACAGCAATCTCAAAAACCTGAAACATTTTTCAAGATTTAATACTGTTAGTGGACTTCATTTTATGCATCTTTGGATATAACATTTTTGAACTCGAAGAGACTCAAATACAAATGAAGCTCATCAGCAGAGTGTAGACTACAAAGTGGTAAAATTTCTCCGACTCGCCATGACAGCTACCGGAGTCAGAAGGTTTTACTTCAGACTCTGAAAGTCAGATTTTCCCTAAGAACTCTTTTAAAAATGCAGTTAACTACTGTCTTTTTAGGTTTGGAGTGTATGTTCCTGCGGGGATCGCAGCTTTTCCTGAGGAGATAACACATGTACCACGTTGCTGGGCAAAGACGATCTTCAAGAACATTGTCAGTTACTCTTACATGCCCCGTGGAGGGCATTTCGCAGCTTTTGAGGAACCAAAGCTTCTGGCACAAGACATCATCCACTTTGTGAGAAGGGTGGAGCAGCTGTGAACCTGCTGTTTAGATACATACATAGAAAAGAAGCAAGCTGCTCTGCTACCCACAGAAGCCTTACTTTGAGGGATTAAATAAACTCAATGTAATCACAATACAGAAGCCAACATTTTATTTTGATAATGATTGTAACTACTAGTTAATCAAGTTCTAAAGCTCTTCCTATGTAAAAAAGCATCTTGTTATCTTTTATTTCCAGCACCATATCATTGCTGCATTCATAGTTCAAGTATAACAGAGTATGTAAACAGTTTAATGCAGTAACATTGCACTCATTTAGGGGATAAAGCAGAAGGGAACATGCCCCTTGATCCTCAGAACTAAGGCGTCTTTTCAAAAGCTTCCTTAAATTCTTGAGTGCCAGCATTCTTAAAGACGTGTTACAAGTAGCTTTGGTGGAAGTGCAGAAGGGCTTTGATCTCCTGAGTACATCAAACACTCCTACTGAATAGTTCAAGTTACATTTCATTCGAGAGACCTGTGATTACATTCCCAAGTGGGCAGCTGCACATAAGGCAGCTTGCTTTATTTTAGCAGTTTTCCCCTGGAGCTAGCTTTAGCAGTTACTACACATTATATGACAGTTGTCAGAGGCTAGTAAGGCAGAGACTGTACTCCTAGTGTTCTCCAAGCTCAAAAATATGAACTTAACTAATTTCCTTCCAGTTCTACAATCTTATTCCACGCCAAAATGTCAGACAAGCTTAAAATAGGTAACAGGTATGGAAGGTTACTTCACCCTCTGATCTCCTTTCAAAGGACTCTTAGCACCCCATCAAGCAGCTTTTGCTAGCAGATAACTGCAAGCAACCTCACTGCCAGTACACTAGAGCTTCTCTTCAAATCGGATGGAGCTGTTAAGCTCATTACATTACAAATACATGCACAGCTGATTCAAGACAACTCCAGCAGATATCTAGTTCTGGCACATTGTGCTTTACAGGTTTCTCTCCCTCCCTCCATGTCTCATTCTGTACTAGACATTAGTCCAGAAGAAAGGATTCAAGTTCTGCTTCCTGGTAAGACGTTCTGACTTAAAGATAGTGCTGAACTTGATAGCATGCCCCTTACCTCCTCTTCACATTTCAGAAACTTTTAGAGTCTAAGACTCTGAAATATCTGAAAGGCAAAAGCAAGCAAGAATTTTGCCTTTTTTTTAAAAAAAAAAAAAAGTGAGAATAAACTAGCACATTGGGGCAGGAGTCCTAACTTTCTCTGAAGAAGGCTAGAGAATAAATTGCTTATTCCTAATCTTAACTGTATATCAAACTGATTGTCAGCTCTGATGGACTAAAGGTTAGTAGAAAACAGGAAGAAAACGTGCTCCCCTGCCTCCATAGGACTGCTTAACCTCTTTCCACTGCCTGTAGAAGGCACTGTGCTAGGCATGAAGTCTCCAACTGCTGAAAAGTGCCACTCCTTAAATTGTTAAACTGGAACTGAGTCACGGGGAAGCCTGATTTTGTGAAATAGATGGGCAAGCACTTCAGTACTCGAGCCTGATCAGACTGCAGGAAATGTCACCTTTCACAGCAGTGGGGTAGATAAAAATAGTTACAGCCTTCATTGTAACGGCCAACTATATTAATAATTACATACATTATCTAGAATCCCAGATAATCAGCTAACATAGTCATTATTACCAGAGATATGGCTGCAATAAAACTCAGAAAACTGTATCCAGTATTTGTCAGTTCAGCAAATCTGTGGCTAAGAAGTTTTATTCCCAAGACACTAATTCATTTCCTATGCCTCGGGTCAGGTCCCTAATGAATCATGGTATCTGTATGCAATTGTGCCTTAGAGGATATTTGCTTTCAAAGACAATTCAGGATACGAACACGGAAGAACGCAGTCCAGCTACAGGAAGGCAGTAGGTACCCTGGGGAAGAGATCCAGATAGATAAAAATGTGCTGTTGCATTTGATAAAATTACCACATAAAGCAGCACCAAAGGTTATTCAATACTCCATTTAAATTCTACAGAGCACAGGTCATTCATGAAAGCCCTTGAGCGTCACTGGTGCTTGAAACCATACGTAGTCCTCCCAAGCAGAAGTCGTACTCGAAGGAGCTGAGGCACTTATACTGATGTCTCCATCACAGGACAAATTAACAGTTAGTTTCCTTCCCCGGGTTGGCACTTTATAGTTGAGCTTGGGCCGGAACCATTCAACACCACAGTCGCGGTGTCCTTGGAGCATAACAACAGTGCCCATGGCAGGCAGAGCTTTAAGTTCACTGAAGACATCCGCTATGAAGAGCGAGTGAAAGAGCTTACGCATGCAGGATGTGGTCTTCAGGCTCTCCTCAGTGCTGCCCACACACACACCCTCCAGGTTGAGCTCGTAAAGCTCCTTGGGACTCACGGCACTGCCTCCGAGCAGGATAAGGACCCGGGGAACCAGAGTCAAACTGAACATCACTTCCAAGTGCTGGAGCATTCCCTCCAGATCCGTCAGCACCTGCTGGCATTTCTTGCTTGCCAGGTCCACAGAGGGTGGCTTTTTAATCATGTCCCCAACCTGGATGGAAACCGAAACAAAAAACAGATTAGCACATTTATGAAGAAGCAGAGAGGGCCCCAATGCGTTCTTCAGAAAGCATGGCACATGCCCTCCCTGAAACTTGAGGAAGATTCGTAGGGTTTTATGCTTCTTTTAAAGGTAATGAAGTATTCTCATGTGAAGTCAGAAGGTCTAGGAATAACAGGAAATGCCACATTACTGCTGCTCAATTTGAGTCTGCATCAAGCTACCAATGAATCTTAAAGATAAGAAAACCCATCTTTCAAAGGCCGACTTCCACCCTGAAGCCACTTCAAAAGGCTTTTGCTAGTCTTATTTGTGCAAGGAGAGCGTCGCGTTTTGAGTGCAAACTGAGGCAAAAGGGGGTAAAAATAACAACGCGCTGAGCCCCGCCAGCTACTTCCCGTAACGTTGGCGGAGTTTCTCAGGAAAAAATAAAATAAAATAAAATAAAAAAAAAGCAAAACCCTGCACCCACCTGCGAGGGCCGCCGGCAGAAGTACGCGAGCTGCTCGTAGGGCAGCGGCAGCTGGTGCCGCTGGTACAGGACGTGCTTCAGGAGCTCGCAGGCGAAGCGGCAGCAGCTCTCCCGGCTCACGGCGCCCGGGAACACCACGGACACCGTGGGGCTGAGCGGCACCGCCATCCCGCCGCGATGAGGCCCCCTGGTGAGCCCCGGGGCTGCGGGCGGCTCGGCGGGAAGCAGCGGGGCCGCGGGGCTCGCCCCCACGCCCTCTGCCTCAGCGCCCCCCGGCGCCGCCATTTTGTCGGCAGCGGCGGCTCCCGGCTGGGGTTTGAATGGCCGCCGCCGCGGGGCACCATGGGAGCGGCGCCATGCCCGGCCCCGCGGCTTCCGGAGGGCGGTGGGGAGGGAGAGGAGGAGGAGGAGGAGGAGGAGGGGGCTCCGTCTGTGGCCGCTCGGTGGCTCCGTTTTCTCGCCACCCGCCGCGCTGAGGCGGCGTGGTGCTGCTTGCACCAGCCCTAAGGCCTCCCTAAGCATGTGTTGTCCCTGGCCGCGGCGCAGTGGGAGCCTTCCTGCAGCCAGCGGGGTTTTTCTCCCCGCATCTCCCGTGGTTGTCACAGAGCTGCGGCTGCCCCTGCCCTCAATGCCGGCCCGGTGCCCTCCCCGCTGCCTCCGTGGCAGCGCCTCCCCGCGGCGGAGGCGGGGAGCGGGGCCCGGCGGCGGCGGGAGGAGCGGCCCCGTGTTTGGCAACAACGTGGCCGCGGCCCCATTGGGCGCAGCCGCCGAGCCACGGCGGAGGGCGGGCGGTGGGACGAGCGAGCCCGAAGCAGCGAACTCAGTGACAGCGGGACGGGGGCGGGCATGGCAGGGCTGTCCCCAAAAAGCCCGCCGGTCTGGCTGCCGACCCCCTTTTAGCAGCAGGTCGCGGTGTCTCTCCGAGCAGCTCGAGCCGCTGCCGTTTCTGCGCAGCTGATGGCGAGCATCTTCGCAAACGCGCTGCCTCCCCGCCCCTGCCGGCAGCCGGTGGCGAACGAGCGGCGCTCCGGGCCCTGCCGGCGAGCTGCCAAAACGCCCGGACCTCCGCGGGTACCCCCGGGAGGCACGGAGAAGCCGCGCAGGGCGGGGGGGGGGGGTGAAAAACGGCAGCGGCTCCGCGGGACTCCAACTCCCATCATCCCCCGCGAGGCGGGCTCCATAGAGCAACCCGCGGGGCGCGGCGCGGGGCGTGCCGGGAGCTGTAGGCGGGCGGCGGGCGGTGGGCACGGCCTCGCTTTCCCGTGACGCCGCGCAGCGGGCGGGGAGGGGAGGGGAGGGGAAGGGAAGGGAAGGGAAGGGAAGGAAAGAAGGAGGGAGGGAGGGGGGCAACGGGGAGCCCGGGCGGCGAGCCCGGGGCCGCCATGGACTCGCGGGTGTCGGAGCTGTTCGGGGGCTGCTGCCGCCCGGCGGGCGCCGCGCTGCGAGGGCGCGGGGGGGGCGCCCCCGGCACCGGCAGCGGGGGCAGCGGCGGCGGCTGCGGGGGGAGCGGCGGCGGCGGCGGCTCGAAGGCGAAGAAGAAGAGCGGGCGGAGCCGGGGGGGGAAGGCCAACAACCCGCCCTACCTGCCGCCCGAGGTGAGCCCTCCGCCGCCACGGGGCTCGGCGGGGGTCGGGGGTCCTCGGGGGAAGGGGGTCCGGGGGAGCTGTGCCCGCCCCGGTGCCCCCCGTGCTGCGCCCCAGCCCTGCTGGGCTCGCAGCCTGCCCGGGGGGGTGACACGGAGGGGCTGGCAGGTGCCCTCCGTGAGCAGGATCGTCCCCTGCAGTCGTTGTTCCCCTCGGCCCGAGGCGTTGTCAGCGCCGCTTCCTCTTCTCGGCCACCCCGCTTGCTGCCTCGCCTCCCTCTGCTGCCTTCAAGCAGACCCAGCCCTTTTATTTGGGGTTTTTCTTACCCTCCGCCAGCTGCCGAGCGCTAAGGGAAGCCTTCCGCCTACACCCTGTTCTCTGCACAGCCCCGCTGCCCGAGAGCGGAGCTGGCAGCTCGGGGCTTCCCTCCCTTGGTTTTTGGCCACCAGGAGCTGGGCTGTGGCTAGCAGCTGGGCTAGGAGGCAGGGAGAGAGGGCTGCTGCCTCTCCTGACCTGCAAACTGGTGTCCGGGGGAAAAGGAAGCGCTGAGCGTGGGCTGGCAGAGTGCTCGGCTCCTGGAGCTTAGAGCAGACGAGTGCAGAAGTTACTTGAGGGTATCAATAAATGAGCAAATACACAGCAATTTTTGTTCCCCATCCCCTGTCTCTGTGCACACCGGGCGATCTGAAGGTGCTGGACGAGGTGGGAGAGGGATGGTTTGGCTGGCAGTGTGGGATGTGAGCGGGGAGGGGGGAACGCACTTCATCATACACTGTACGTTTTCTGAAACTGGAACTCTCTGTGACTGTCCCTAGCCTTTGCTGGCGGTAAAAAAATAAAAAAATAACCCACCCCCCCAAAGCGGTATGATGCCCTGTGTCACTCTCTAGTTTTGTCACCTGGTTTTCATCGTTGTTTCTGCTGTTTACATCACACAACCTACAGTAAGTTCCAGTTTAGTTTAGGAGTGAATGGCAGAACGGGCTGTGACCTAACAGTATGTTCCTGCAGTTTTCCCTCTCTGAAACTGTCAGTACAAACTGCAGAGTATCTGTACAGCTGATATAGCCCGTAGAAGTCCCTGCTGGCACAGCATCTAACCTTTGTTTTGTTTTATTCTCTGACCAGGCAGAAGATGGGAACATAGAGTACAAGGTGAGCCTTTTGTGGTTGCAGGAAGTCTTCCTCCCAGACAATTACCTTGCAGTGAGTAACTTATGGGGAGCACGTCAAAGGAAGGGACAGAAAAGCAGCGCTGTACTAAAGAACAATCTCTGTGTCTAGCGATGCCCGGTATGCTGAGCTGGAAGAGTTTGATCTCGGGGTTGGTGGCATTGCTTCATGGGGTTGATTTAGAGAGTTGCTGGCTCGGGCAGTGGGGTTCCCTCTGCACCCGAGCTGCAGCTGTAACTCCCTGCTCTGTTAAACAGCTGAAGCTGGTGAACCCCTCGCAGTACCGCTTTGAGCACCTGGTGACGCAGATGAAGTGGCGGCTACAGGAAGGCCGCGGTGAGGCCGTCTATCAGATCGGTGTGGAGGACAACGGGCTGCTGGTGGGCCTCTCGGAGGAGGAGATGCGCGCCTCGCTCAAGACGCTGCGCCGTATGGCAGAGAAGTACGTCTTCCCTTTTGTCTGAGGGACCCGCGGGTATAAACAGCCTCCAGTACAGAGACTTGGCTCCGGGAGTCCCCAGAGGAGCTGGTGGCTCCGTTCCACAACATCTTTGTATGACTGAAATACCCTTATCATGAGGCTCTGGAAATAGGAAGGCAGCTCGAGGACTTTTTGGCTTAAAGCCTGAGGCGCCTGCCCTGCTATTCCTAGCTTTTGTCCCGTTCCCTTTGCCAGGTCTGACTGTGCAGGTACAAGGGGTGCCGAGTACAAGCATGTGTCTCACTCTTCCCTCCTGTGTTTGTGCCAGGGTTGGGGCTGACATTACGGTGCTGCGGGAGAGGGAGGTGGATTACGACAGCGACGTTCCAAGGAAGATAACAGAGGTGCTCGTGCGAAAGGTGCCTGACAACCAGCAGGTAGGGACCTGAGATTTGGCTGTCCTCTTCTGCTGGCAACTTACAGCCTTCACATAAGAAACTTGCTTTTGGGATGGGAGCCTAAACCCTAGAGGCACTTTACTCTAGATTGGGCCATAGCAGGTGCTTTAAAGAGCTGCCAAAGGGCGACTTTGAGGACAGTGCTTTTTATCTCCAAGGTTGCGGTTGCGGCAGATGCCAAGTAGCAGAGATTGGCTGGATCAGATGCGAGAAACTATTTTGCTTCTTTGACAGCAGTTGTGATGCAGCCCAGTGTGCAAACAAGGAAGAGTTTAGACTTCCTGCTGATGAGTCAAGTCACAACACCCAAGAGTGTATCACAACTCCTCAGCTGTCATTTGCCATGAGCAGGAGCAGAATCAGAGCAAGATTATGCTGCAGTGTCCATCGTGGAAGGAAGCTCTCCGGGGCACGTCTCCATTGCCATGCAGTGCTCACACAC
This sequence comes from Netta rufina, assembly GCF_964035555.1. NCBI lineage: Eukaryota > Metazoa > Chordata > Aves > Anseriformes > Anatidae > Netta > Netta rufina. The sequence goes on along the minus strand of NC_140125.1, from coordinate 34,636,357 downwards.
ACCCAGCAGAGCAGCAGTTTGGTTTCATTTTTTTTTTTCTGTTTTTCCTGTAGTTCTTAGACCTGCGAGTGGCTGTGTTGGGGAATGTGGACTCAGGGAAGTCAACCCTGTTGGGCGTCCTAACGCAAGGCGAGCTGGACAACGGACGGGGCCGAGCACGCCTCAACCTCTTCCGGCATCTCCATGAAATCCAGTCAGGAAGAACATCAAGCATCAGTTTTGAAATTCTCGGCTTCAACAGCAAAGGAGAGGTGAGGGAGGGGACTGCTGAACTCAGCTGGGAGTGGTTGGGATGGTGGAGGAGAACAGGACTACCCTTCTGTTACAGCACTGAGGGGGACATGAGAGAAGAGAGGTGGCACAACTCCGTGTCCCCTTAGCTGAACTTGAGTGCTGCCTGCCCATTTGCAACAGAAGTAGTTTCTTGCACCCGTGGTAAATGATCTCTCTTCACTAATTTTGAGGTTAAAGTGGACTGATAAGAGCTGCCTCTTCCTTCACTTGCCTGCTGAGGCTCCTCCACTTACCAAGTCCTCATGTTCCTCAGGTGGTAAATTACAGTGACTCCCGAACGGCAGAAGAGATCTGTGAGAGTTCCTCCAAGATGATCACGTTCATCGACCTGGCTGGCCACCACAAGTACCTGAAAACAACCATCTTCGGCCTCACCAGCTACTGCCCGGATTTTGCTATGCTGGTGGTTAGCGCCAACACCGGCATTGGTAAGTCTGGTGCTGTCTGCATACACCAACAGCAGTGTGAATAGAAATGGGGAATGGGGGGAGCAGGTCTTTGTTAGCAGTGGTAGTTGGCAGAAAAACATTGTAGTCTGCGAGTCCCTAATGATTTTTTTGTAGGCCAATGCCTGTGAGTGCCTGGGAGGGGAGCAGAGCTGGGTTACCAGTCGTAAACCACATTAAACAGTGCTCTGGACAGAGAAGCTTGTTTGGAATTTGGGGCTGTGTTTGTTAGGGGGAAAAAGAAAAAAAAAAAAAAAAAGCTTTTACATATTCTTAGGGGTGCTGAATCCTTCAGCCTTGTGAAAAGGCAGCTGGAGTTCTCCCACATCTTTCTGTGACATTTTTGTGGTTGTTCTCTGGCAAACTGTAGCTCAAGAGGGAAAACTACCGCCTCTTTCTGAAGCAAAGAGATCACTTACAATAATTCTGGGTTGTTTTTATTTTTCTGGAATGCTCTTGGTTTTTGTTGAAAAGAATAATGTCGTTTGTTCCTTGCCTGATGGACTGAGCAGTTGGGGTGAAATCTTGAGGGTGGGCAATTAGGAGGGCCTAATTGGGTGACATAGCTGTCACGTAAGCAACCAACAGTGGTGAATGCTGCTGCACCAACACTCTCACTTCTCTCCTGCAGCAGGCACAACACGAGAGCACTTGGGCTTGGCCATGGCCCTCAAGGTCCCCTTCTTCATCGTCATCAGCAAAGTTGACTTGTGTTCCAAAGCCACCGTGGAGCGGACAGTGAAGCAGCTGGAGCGAATTCTGAAGCAGCCGGGCTGCAACAAGCTCCCCCTGCTTGTCACCTCAGACGATGATGCTGTTACAGCAGCCCAGCAGTTTGCACAGTCTCCCAAGTAAGGGACCATTCTTTTCTGCTGGGACCAGGCAATTCAGACTGGGCTGCTGTGCGGAGCTGGGAAAAGGTGACCACAGGGGAGAGCAGCACATTTTGAACATCTGGGCTCCTCATCAGGTTTCCTACCTCTGCGTTTTTTGCCTCCCAGGCATTTTTCTTGGCTCTGGGAGCAGAAGGTGCCAGAGGTTTCATGGAGCTGCTTCTCCAAGACAGAAACATGGGTTGACAGAGGGTTGGCGCCTCAAGCAATCGCTGAGGCAGGGGTTACTGCAGATTTGCACCTAGCCCACGTGCCCTCCTGCTCTGGCTGTTTATCTTTGTAGTCTCTGTCCTCTTGCTGACTGGGTAGATTCAGAATCCCAGCCACCTTCTGCTTACTCCTCTTTCTTTGTGTCTGGCAGCATCACCCCAATTTTCACACTGTCCAGCGTTTCTGGGGAGAACCTGGATCTCTTGAAAGTCTTCCTCAACATCCTTCCTCCACTGACCAACAGTAAAGAGCAGGAGGAACTAATGCAACAACTCACAGAGTTTCAGGTACATAAGGGTAGTTTGGCTCGTTTTATTACTGCACTTGTTGTGCCATGTGACAAACATCTGGGAACTCTGGACACCACAGGGAGAGACACGGTGAACTCCTGAGCTGTTGGTTCAAGTAAAGAAAGAACTCATTTCTTGAAAAAAGCCTGGTAGGCTAGGCTCTGTCCTAAGCAAGGGATGTACATTCAGAGAGAGTTTTTTTTTTCCTCTTAAAAGGCAGAGGGTCCTCTAAGACAAAGGTTGTAGAGGCTGATGAAAGCTCTCAAGTGGTGCCTGATGCCCCCTGGGTGGGCAGCTTGTTCTCATCCTGGAGTGCTGTTCCTTAGGTGTCTGAGCAGCTTGTTCCTTGTTTCCCTGTTGCAGGTTGATGAAATTTACACTGTGCCAGAGGTGGGGACTGTTGTGGGAGGAACTCTGTCGAGGTAAGTGAGGCCAGGCAGACGGGCGTGGGTGTGTGTGGTTGCTGGGGTTCCCACAAGGTTACAATTACCCGCTGCAGGTGGAAGCAGTACAAAGCTCCGTGCTGACTCCTGCCAGATAACTGGGCCAAGGGAGGATAAAGCCCTGCAGAGTGCTGGGAGGTGCCCTGAGCAGATCATTGCTCGTGCAGTGGCAAGCAGCGTGATAGGAGTGTGACCTGGAGTGTGCTGGGGGAAGGCACGCTGGTATCTAGAGTCAGCAGAGGTTAGTCAGGATCCCAAGGCGTTGCTCTGCTTCTTCCTCAAGCAGGGGGAGATGTAGAAGGCAAGTCCCCTGACCCCAGGAGAAGCTAACCTCATGCCACCCCATGAGAAGTCAGCTGTCCCTCAGCGTTTGGGAGTGATCAGGGCAGTTTGGATAAGAGTGCACTAACACAAAACGGGTGGCAACTGCAGTCTCCCCAACAAAAACAACGCAGTGTGGCAGAGAGACAGGCACCGTGTGAGGGATATTTGGTATTCTGAGGGGTGATAGTGTGGCTTTTGCTCCTACTGTAGGAAATCCCTGTCCCCACCAGTGTTTTGTCCCTGTTAGTTGGTCCCACGCCTGGGTAAAAGCCCAAAGGCGCTCACCTCCCTGGCCCTGGGGAGTTTGTGTAGGGTGATCTCAGAGGGTGCATCTTCCTCCCTGTCCCCTGACGAGCTCTGTCCTGCCGTTGTGCCCCGGCCAGTGGGATCTGCCGAGAAGGGGAGAGCCTGGTGGTCGGCCCCACGGACGACGGGAAGTTCCTCCGGCTGAAAGTGTGCAGCATCCAACGCAATCGCTCGGCCTGCCGCGTGCTGCGGGCCGGCCAGGCAGCCACGCTGGCCCTCGGGCCTTTCGACCGCTCCCTGCTGCGCAAGGTGGGTCCTGATGCTGCCAGCTTCATCTCTGCTCCAGCGAGAGGGACTGGAGGCTTTCCTGGGGATCCCCAGTTGGTAGAGAGGGAGTGAAGGAGAGATGTTTGTAGAAAACCTGTTGGAAGGGAAGGAAATGGCCTGTGAAATAGGGTGAGTACTGGGCTGAGAGTGGGGTGCAAGGCCAGGTCCCAGAGTGGAGATGTTTGTGGTTTTTGGGTGCTGTTCAGAGGCTGGGGGATTGGCCCTAACCGGTCTGAGCTTTGGGTTGTCGTACAGGGCATGGTCATGGTAAGCCCCGAGATGAACCCCACCATCTGCTCGGTGTTTGAGGCTGAGATTGTGCTGCTGTTCCATGCCACGACTTTCCGGAAAGGCTTTCAGGTGACAGTGCACGTGGGGAATGTGCGGCAGACCGCTATCGTAGAGAAGATCCATGGAAAGGTAAGGCATGGGAGGAAAGTGGAGAAAAACACACCTCCCTGTGAGGTTTGCTGGGATTCTGCTGTGTCCCCTGCTAAAGCGAGGGGCTACTGCTATCCCGAGTACTCGTGTCCCTTCCTAGGAGCACACTCCATCCCTTTACCCTCTACCCATTTCCCCTCCCAACGTGTTAAAGAGTTTCCTCCTCAGCAAGACTGAGGAGGGGGTTGAGCTCTGCCTTCTCCAGAGCTTATGTTTTCTTGCCCTCCCCTGCGCCAACAGCAGTGGGAAGGACTCAAGCCGTGCAGCCTGAGGGAGTCAACCCGCTCGTTTGTTTCCTCCTCTTAGCACCTGCGTGCACGGACAGGGCAGGTGGGTCTAAGCTGTGCCCTTTTTCTCTTCAGGACAAGCTGCGGACGGGAGAGAAGGCCGTTGTCTGCTTCCGATTCATCAAGCATCCGGAGTACCTGAAGATCGGAGCCAAGCTGCTTTTCCGTGAAGGAGTCACCAAAGGCATCGGGCACGTCACTGACCTCCAAGCCATCACCACCAAAGAAAACGGCCTGGAGGAGTCCCTGGGGCCTGGGCAGCTCAACTTCTGACTACCACGAGGTCGGAGAGATCTCCGCTCACCGACGGCCGGGGAGAAGGATGGAAGCTCCCGTGGCTCTCCGAGTGGTGCCTGGAGCTGCTGCTGTCCGGTTCTGGCAGGGGTGGCCATCCTCCACGCTGGGAGATGGAGCCTCGGAGAGTTTCTCGCCTTCAGTGCCATATGAGGGGCAAGCTGAGCACATTCTCCGCGTTGCCTGCCGCTTTCGTTACCCTGCCCTCCCTCAGAATAGATCAGAGGCACCTGCAGACCTGGGCAGGCAAGTTCTGGCTTTGTTTACTGTTTGGAAATTACTGGTTGGGAGGAGCAGAACCCTGGGAGACGAGCAGTGAAGGGATGTTTTCCCACCTCGCATACGGGATCTGGCCCCACTCCAGCTCTCCGAGCTCTGGGTTAATTAACGCAGCACTTCCTCGGGTCACCCCGCAGCACGTCCCTCCGGGCCGAGGGGATGGAAGAGGCCCTGCTCGAACCTCTCGAAACGCGTTCAGGACCCTTTTTCACCATTTTAACCCTGGTTGGCTTTTAATCTGCGGTGTGTCCCTTCGTATGCTGGTTTTGCATCACTCCAAGCCGAGTGCCTGACTGTCGGGCGGGCGCCCTGTCCCCGTGCACTCTGTCAGCATCCCACTTTCGGACTCGGAGGAAGCTGTGGGTGGTGCAGGACGTTTGCACTCGGGTCTGCTCCTCGCAGCAGCAGAGCAGGAGGCTGTGTGGCGGTGCAGAGCGGGGCCCGGGCCCTGTGCTGGCACGGGCAGGTTGTTTTTGTGGACGTTCGGTGCTGCCAGCCTGTTGGCCGCAGCGGTTTGCAGCTCACTGCTCCTCACACGCTTGCCTTAATGTGTGGGGGCAGGCAGCGTCGCTAACACCAAGGTGACTTCTGCGTAGCTGTGATTAGATAGCGACGGGAATTGCTTTCTTTTTCTCCTCAAGAAAGACTTTATTTTTTTCCCTTGCCACTGGGGCGTGCTGCGAGAGGAAAGCTGGTGCTGCCAGCGAGGACTCTGGGCACGAAAAGTGGAGCACTTCTGTTTTTCACTCGCTGTCACGCAGCTCCTCCAGGCCCCTCTGAGCCTGGAGGGTGCAGCAGGGGCTGCCGAGCTGTACATAAGCTTCTGGTTTTGCTGCTGACTGTTAAATCGTGGGGGTCAGCCACGAGCACCAGCCCTTCAGCCCTGCATCGTGCTCCTTCTGCCTTTGGTGCTAGAAAGCTGCCCTGCGCGGGGGGTGATGCCAGCTGGTGGCAGCCGTGTCCCCCAGCACCGAGATATCACTGTACAGAATAAAGATGTTTTATTGAGGTGGCTGGAGTCGTGCAAGGAGCGAAGGCGGGCTCTTGTCCTGCTGCCCGGGTGCTGGGTCACCCCTTCCTGAGCTTCCTGCACTCAGCCCTATAAATCCCGTGGCGTGGCGTGGCGGGGCTGCTGTTTACAGCCTTGCCCTCCCGGCTTATCTGAGCGAGCCCGGGGTGGCCACGTCACCCTGAGCACAGCACTTCTGGCTGCTGCTTCCTCATGGTCACACGTTCGTTCCCTCCCAGCCCGGTTAAAGGGATGCTTTCTAGGGCACAGACCTAAGCCCCGGCTTGTTTTTAAAATAGTGTCAGCCTTATCAAGGGGTTTGCCAGCGCCGCCCAGGAGAACACGTCGTTCCCTGGGGCCGAGCAGGGGCAGGAGGGCTGCCCGTGGAGGTGACACGGCACTGAGGGGTTGTGCCTGCTCTCTGCGTGGTTTTGTGGCAGGCAGTGGCACCTGCTGAGGCCGGTCCGGCCAGACATTTAGGATGTGAGGTGTGCTGTCAGCTCAGGAACGTGAGGCAACCCTACCGGATTGGTTGCTGTTTCCCTTTACACATGGGGACTTCAGGGAACCTGTCACTTGGCAGCGTGAGGGCTGTCATTAAGGGGAGGGACGCTGTAATTCCTTCTCGTGACTGCAGGCACGAGCACGGGCTGTGCCCTGAGCTTCTCAAAACTTGGTGACAGCTGCCAAGTCGGTGGAGGGAGAGCAGCTCGGCGGTACGAGCAGGGTGCTGCCCTGCGGAAACGACAGCGTGCAAGGACAGCTGCACTTTGCATCAGCTGCTGCCCGAAAGGCTCTCCCCCTGCTGAAGGAGGGGAAGGCTGCAGCTGACGAAACCCTCTGCAAAGTTTCCAGCCCCCACCCGGCGCTGCTTTGACGTGGCGAGTTCCCTCCCCCTGCCTGGAGCCAAACCCTTGCGGCTGCACAGCTGGAAGAGGCCCCGGGCTCTCGGCAGAGCCGAGCCCTGAGCGCATCTCCTGCCCTGCAGGGCACCTCCCCTTCTCGGTGCCTGCAGTGTCCGTGTAAGATACTCAGCTGTCTCAGCTCCCTTGCCTTTTGGGGAGGCTCTCACATGTGAACCGTGGCCCAGAGAGCTGAACAAGTTGTTCTGCCAACCAAAAACCAAAGCAGGTACCTCTAATGGAGCTGTGTGTGCTATCACCCAGAGCCTATGAGGAGGAGAAATGTGGTTACACTGTCAGCCTGTGTGACTAGCCTGCTTCCCCCTCCCTGGCATTAGGACTTGGGCATATGCATCAATGGCAATTACCTGGAACTAGCGTTGAGACTTCAAAAAGCCCACTGAAAGCATGACCCTGCTGCTCCAGCCTCCTCAAAGCAGGGAGCAGTCTTTCCTGGGCGCTCCAGAGCTGGTGGCAAGCATCATGCACTGGACTGCTACATGGAGAGAGTTGTCAGAGTGTATATTTAAAAAAAAACCCTTCTGTAGAAGAAACCATGCCGTGGAAAATCCATTTTGGTGGAAGAAAAAAAAAAAAAAGTGTTGCCCTACTGAGTAGAGAAGGGAGATGTAACCAGCAGACTAAGCTACTGTACATAAAATACAGCAAGGGCCAGGCCTGCAACTGCAGCCAGGGGAGAAAATCACGAGGTGAAGGCTTCCTCTGAAGTGACTGGATTTGGGTTCAGGCCTGGTCTTGGCTGGAGATGCCCTAGGATGAGCCACTGTGCTCCCAGCAGCTGCTTTTACACCGATCCCATCCCAGGGAAAAGCAAGAGCAAGATGTGAGGATGATGCAGAGGCAAGCGAGCTGCCACCAGCCCATCTGAGCAGTTTGCAAAGCTGGGTACATCCTGCACCACACACTATTCATCAGTTCCAGTTCCTCTTAGACTTGGGGTAGAGATAATTTATTAGACTTCTCCGCATTAAAACCCGGCAAGGCAGGATAAAATCTTTTAACCCTATCTAAAAACGGCGATTATCTAAAAACTCCCAGCCCGGCTGGATGTTAAGGAGGCAAGCGTTTAAAGAAAAAATCTAAAGTTCTTGTCACACCTTCCCTAGGGCGCTTTGCACTAGATCCTGCCGGAGTCTTGGGCTTGTTCTTTGCCTTGGCAGGAGAGCTGGCAGCTGCAGGCGGAGCCGTGGGGAAGCTGGCCTCCAGGAAGGAGCTTTGCAGCTCCACAGCGAAGTGGTAGTCCATGTGCTCCGGGAGCTCCCACACCAGCACGTGCTGGCCACACTTCTCACAGCGCTGCTGGTCCCCCGGCGAGGCAGGAGGGAGCAGGGGGAGCTCGGGAGAGGGCGGCAGGTTCTGCTCGTTGCCTTCCACAGCTGGCTCCGATCTGCGAAGCATCCTGGAGCTGGGTGGGGTGGAGGGCGTCTGCGTGGCATCAGACAGCAGCGTCTCGCAGGGAAGAAGCCTCTTGCTCGGAGAAGGGCTCCCCTCTCTGGGCCTCTGCTTCACGGGGGACTCCAGATCACGCTGCTCAGAGGCAAATCCAACAGCAGCTCCCTGCGGGTGCTCTGAGGAGCTGGTAGGAGCTGGCAGGCTGCTTGCTGCTGCCTGCGACTGCCGCTTTTCTGCTGCCTTCTGGAAGAAGGACTCAATAGCGTTAGCTGGCTTCTGCCTGTGCTCTTTGCTTGGGCTCCTGAAAAACTTGACCCTGGGCCCCCTGCCAGATGTGGCTTTCGCACTGTCAGTGCCATCGGGCTGGGTGTCACTTGTCAGGAAGGCGGCGATGCCCGCAGAAAGGAGCGTGGGGGCCTCCGAGAACTTGCTGGCTGAGAGCAGCACGGATATGAGTGGTGGAGACCTGCAAGGGACAGAACAACAGCCACTCAGACACCACCCTGGGAAGCAAAACGCCCTTTGAGGTAAGGCTTCAAGCAACATAAAACGTTCACAGGCAGGGGAGGGAGGGAAACTTGCAGAAGAGCTTAGTCTGGGTATCTGGCAAGGGGTGGGAAGGAGGTTTCCTGTGAGAATTGCTATCTCTGCAACACAGCCTCACGGACACAGCAGGCTGGGTTGGGCAGAGCAGAAAGCCTCTTCCCAGAACAGCATTTCCCCCATGAAAAAAAAAAAAAGCACTGGAGCCAGCTGCCAGCCTGCACTGCCAGCCCACCACAGGCTGGAGCTGCGGTGGGTCCTCAAGTCAAAGACAGAGGGCAGGAGGGACACGAATGGACACGAATGGCTTCCTCCCCCACTCACCAGGCTGCCTGGTGAGCCCCGGCCATGTTGCAGTTTTGGATGAGGGCGAAGGCATCGCTGTAGATCTTCTGGGCGTCGTAGCGGGTGATGGCGCAGAAGCGGGACAGCCGGGTGTCTCCCTGCATGCGGATGACCACCATGAGCTGCTTGGCCACTCGGTGGTTCTGGGAAGAGAAGAAAGACACAGCTGAGCTGCAAGCGACATCTACAGGGAAGAGCAGGAATGGCTCCAGAGACAGCCTCGATGCCCAGCCTGATCTCCCAGGGATGTGATACGGGACAGCAAGGACTTGCACAGCTGCCCCACGCAGGATGGGAAGCATTTCGTCCTCGCTTTTCTTCAAAGGGAGCTGTGCAGCACTTCTCGGCCTCCCTGCAGCAGCGAAGCTAGCAGATTGACCTCACCCTGGCCTGCAGTCTGCATTTTGTGCATTTGACCATATTCCAAGAGCAAAGGGCTTGCAAGCTGCAGTAGAGCAGCAGCAAGGCAGGATGAGGATGCAGCAGGCTTTAAGGACCATCCTTAGCCCTGCAGCGTTCTGGGACAGAGCCATCCCTGCTGGCCGGGCTCTCGCACACCTTTTTGCAGCACCTCAGCACAGGAGAACACCTGAGAACAGGCAGACCCTCCTCCCACCACCACCAGCCTCCTGCAAACAGCACCCCGGGGCTTCCCGAAGGCCTGGCCTCCTCGGGCACAGCAGGAAGGCTGCTGTCCACTCCTTACCTGATTCCTGTCCTGGATCAGCCTGGATTCCAGCTCCAAGGCCAGCTGCAGGAGCCAGTGTTGCACCTGGACAAAACAACAACAAACAGGATTGGGCCCATGCCCTCCCCAGAACACACGGAAGGTGCCTCCTCCCTCTTTCTTTGGGCTAATTACCTTCTTTCTAGCAACCAGCCCTGGAAGCTTGGCACCACAAATACCTTTTGAACAGCACAAGCCTATTTTGCTCAGGAAAATCATGAGGCTGGACCTTTTTGTGGAAGAGTTTGTCAACAAGAGATTTCTCTAATTCGTGGGACGCAAATCACTCCCTCCTACCAGGCCCCTAGCTCAGTTTCAGGGCACTGTGACACAGAAAAGCACTGTTTCTGCCAGCTAGTTTTTGCTTTTAATGTTCTTTTATTATCTGGTCCAAAGGCCAAGCTTTTTTTTTTTTTTTTTTTTTTGCCAGATGTGGGCTTCTCCTACCTCCTTCTGCGTGGCCAGGGCTGTCTTCCCAGGGAAGTTCTTGCTGCAGCCAATGGACTGGGGCAAGTGCCGATTTTTGACAGGTTCGTCATCAATTCCTCTGCACAAGTCGTAGAGCCAGGACCTGAAAGCCAGAAGAAGCATGAGGTAAAGGCAGCCAATGGAAAATGTAACCGTGGAGCAGGGCAGAGGAGCTGGGGACGGGCACAATGTTGTCTTGGTGAGGGCACCTGGGAGAAGCCAAGCCCAGAAGCCTGTTTGTGGGCCTGCTGCACCGCTGCTTCTGCCCCCTCAAAGATGTCACTGCATTTTTGCCTCCCAAGCTTCCAAACTGCTCCAGAACAACCTACAGTCAGAAGGCAGTTTCGGTTCCTGCCAAGAGCCAAACCGCAGCAAGCGGTACCTCCTTACCCTGTCTTGTCTCCGAAGTGAGTCTGGAGCTCCGTCTCGCTGAACTGCGCCACCTCCCCGATGTACTCCACTTCCAGGATGTCCATGATGGCAGCACCAAGCTTGCCCCCCAGGTTACGGCTACAGCAGAGACAAGAAAAGGAAATGAAACACCGTGGGGACGACTACAGTGAGCCTTTGTGCAGCAAAAGCTGATGATGTTCAAGGCAACCAGAAGCAGTCAGAAGTTTGGAGGGCAAAACCGAACACTTGGTACATAACAAGTCTTCTGCTTACAATAGAGGGATGCATAAGAGCTGAAATGGGAATAGCTCCTTGGCTCACCCAGTTTCAGCGCCTCTCTCAGATCCATCTTCAGAAGATGATCCCAAACTATGCCCTGAAGAGCACCTCACAGGCTCCCTGCTTCCTTTCTACATGGACAGAACCCTTCCCCCCAACGCTTTTCCATCACTAGTGACACACTGAAGGCAGAAAGCCACTGCATGCCTGAACACCGGTGACATTCCTCCAGACGAGTGGGGCTGGTGACACTTCCCCATGCAAGGAACAGCACTGGTGTGTTCAGAATAAAACCAGAACTGCTTTCTGGGAGCATGGCTCTGTCACTCACACTGGGGCACAGCTCTGGTCCCCTTGCCCAGGGCTGCTGCTGCCTTACGCCGTTACACCTGTGCATCCCAGCAGTCGTTCTGGGGACAGCTCTTCCCATGGAAAGGCTGCCCAGAAAACGCAGCTGAGCTCTTCAGGTGTGATTCCTTCTCTGGCACGGCTTCGACTCCCCAGCGTGCTCCTCTTGAACTGCCACGCACAGCTGTGAGGGATTCCTAGGAGGATTTCCTCTCCCTCTTACACATGCTGGCAAGTGGTTACTGTGGATGAAAGCCTTTGCTGGCTGATATAAATTGAGGTGAAATTTCTCTCTGTTGAGGTGGCCAGGAACCGTTTACTACCCCCAAGTCACTTTGGTTCTCCTTACACAAGGAGCAACAAAACCCAGACACGTACCCCAGCAATGAAGACAATCAGGGCCCTCTTCCTGAGGAAAGCCCGGATTGTGGGAGCACAGCACCAGCATTTCAAGCACACGCTCTCACCACAGACCAGCTCAGCCCAAGCCCCAAGCTGCAGGCAGCTCCCCAGCACTTACATGTTGCTGATGGGCATCTGGCGGAAGAGCTGCGGGACAGATCGTGAAGGTACCAGTGTCTGCCGGTTGGGCTTGTTTAACCCACAGGCCAGTTTTGCCAGCATCTGTAACGTGGAGGAGTGGAAAGCCTGTTATTACAAACCGGCATTATTGCAAAGCACTGTACTTAACGGCACGTGCTGCAGCAGCTGCTAGGAAGGACGCAGCATAATGCTGCAGAAGAAAATCTGCAAAATACAGAAGCTCTTGGAAGGGATGTCCTCTCACCCACCTGCTCTACAACTTCCCCTTCCACCCTAATCTGACTCAAGATCAAGAATACACAGACTAGCCAGAAATAAGCATAGCTTGTTTTTTAATTAAAAAAACAATGATTTTCCTCTTTCACTGCTTTACCCCTGTAACTAAACAAAGCTTCCTTCCCGCAGATTAAGCTATGATCTTTATTAGCAGCCTTTCTCACAGGCTTACATGTCCTCTCTCTTTTCTAGAGGAATTCCATCTTTTTCCTTCAACTCTTCATATTCAGTCATTTTGCAGACGCCCAATTATCGTTATTCTTGTTTCACTGGAGATTCTTCCAAGGCTACCCACACTATTCCTGTGGTGAACTGCTGCAAACTGAACCAGTGGCTGAGACTTCATGGGGAGAAGTAATCTACTTTTTTCCTGGCACCTAATTAACACATGCTGAAGCAGGACTTGCCTTTTCTACAAGAGCACCCCTGTTACTGACTCATCCTGATGACTGCCCACAATAACCCCAGACTAACTCCCAACTTACTGCAGTTCCCAACAATTTAAAAGGAAAAAGAACACCGGTTTGTGGCTCTGAGGTGAGTCGAGTTGCTTTTTCTCTTTCTGGGCAGTCTTTACCCGCCGTTAGCCATGCTGCGGGTGCTGCTCAGCCAGCTGCTGAGAGCTGCCCCAGGAGCACTTCATGCACGACAGCAGCTGCAGAAACAAACTGCCTTTGATGCTGCTGCAGTTGTGGATGGTTTCCTGCTGGGCGATATGCTTTGGGTGGTTTACCGAGAGCCCCTAACAGGAGATTCAGCCTATGCAAAGAGGGGCTCATCAGTTACAACTTTAAATATACAGGCTCTGACCAAAATAATAATTAAAAAAAAAGGATAAAGACTAAACAGATGTTTTGGAGCTCTCTCTGCAGAGCTAGCTGAGGAAGAGCACCGGTGTAGGAACTTCCAGTGGAAGGGATGCTCAGCTGGCCTTTTTGCCCTCATTAACAGCACTAACAGAGAACATTCCTGCTCTTCCTAAGAGCATCTCCCAGCTCCCAGTTTCTATGCCAGCGCTGTGTTTTATTTTTCAAGGGAAATAAGGAAATTACGATGGACTGTGCTGTCCCTAAAGAACCCTCTATCTATGCTATCAAGCACAATGCAGAGACCACCAGGTCAAAAGCCTGCACATTCTGCACAGTCACGTGCAAAGGTGCTTCCACAGCCTCTGTATGCACCAGCCTTTTCTGCAGAGGCTGAAACAAGCGTTAGGGGCTCTCAGTAAAACCACCCAAAGCATATCGCCCAGCAGGAAACCATCCACAACTGCAGCATCAAAGGCAGTTTGTTTCTGCAGCTGCTGTCGTGCATGAAGTGCTCGCAGCAGCTGGCTGAGCAGCACCCAAAGCGTGGCTAACAGCGGGTAAAGACCGATTGACCAGAAAGAGGAAAAGCAACTCGACTCACCTCAGGGCCACCAAACTGCTATTCTTCTTCCTCCAAGTCGCTGGAAAACAAGTCAGTAAAAATATTCCCTGGATGGACCCACTGTTCCCTAAAAAACAGGGTGCGACCTGCTTTAAGCTCTTGTGTTTTGTAGTTCTCCTGAGGGACTCAAAACCATTTTCTTCCTAGTAAGAGAAGTGGTTAGAGTACACCATGACCCCATCTAGTAAATTAACTGATTGCTGACCGCGCAGGCTACATCTCTGTGAAGAGTTTTCCTCCCCTTCCCAGATGCCCTATGATTTCCCTGAAGGCATGCTCACACACGGCTGCATTCCCCACTCCTCTTCCATCTGGCAGAGGAGCACAACAGCATCTACCACCCGTTCCAACCCAGCTACTCGGGGAAGACGGGCTGACACCTTCCACACACATACCTTGTTGTGTGAAATCCCAGCCGAGCACCTGAACCCAGTGGCTTTCTCCAAGGCCAACCTCATTTCTTCCACGATGACCGCTCCCATGGTCAGCTGCAGGTCGGGACAGTTGGGGTCATCAAAGGAGAGCGAGGCCAGCCATTCCTGCACGCCACGCTCCCGCAGCTCCTCTGCAAGGGGGACACAAAGGGGACCGGCGTGGGCATCGCTGAGCCCAGCAGAGGGGCTGGTACCGCTGCAAGCCCTACAGGGAAGAGCTGCGGGCACCCATAGCTGCGAGGGGGAAAAGCAGGCGACTTAGCAGCGGGGAAAACAGAGATCCTGGTCGCAGTGCTGCATCTCCAGAGGGGATGAAGCAGCTCATGCTCTGCCAGGGGATGGGGGGCACGAAGGGGAGCAGCAGGAGCGGGCTCATCCCTCGCAGCCAAGCTGTTGGAGCATCCCCATCGCATCAAGCTCCGGCCCGGCCACCGGGAGCCCACCGGGGCGAGCTTCTGCCTACCCTTGGCGGCGTGCTGGGGGTCCGGGCTGGCAGGCAGCCCCTGCACGAAGGTGGTGGGCAGCAGCTCGGCTGCCAGCGGCCGGCCCCGCAGCTCCCGCAGCCTGTCCCGAGCGCTGCCCGTCAGGTCCAGGTAAGCCTCGTCGATGCTGGCCCGCTCGATGGCGGCGAAGCGCGACAGCACCTCCATCACCTCGGCGCTGGCCTCCCGGTACCTGGCGGCCCAGAGGCTCAGCCGGGTGTCCCCGGGTGCCCCCGGGTGTCCCCGCAGCCCCGTCCCGCTGCCCCCGCTCACCGGCTGAGGTCGGCTTTGCCCCTGGCCTCGGGCACCCTGGCCAGCAGCAGCTCGGGGCACAGCGCCCGCGCCTCGCTCGCCCACATGCCGCGGGCCACGCCGAAGGAGCGCGCCTCGTAGCTCACCGCGATGATCCTGCAAGGCAACGGGCGGGCATGGCGCCATATCGCGACACGGCGACACGGGGAGAGACCGCGACGCGGCACCTACCCGCCGCCCTGCCACTTGTTGTACTGCACCACGGCGCAGGGCCGGCCGCGCAGCTGCGGGTCGAAGCGCTGCTCCACCTGCATGAAGAAGCAGTCCATGTCCACCAGGGCCACCACCCGCTCCCGACCCCGCGACATGATGGCGGCGGCGGCAGAGCGCCGGCAGCACCCCTCCTTCCCCTTCCAGCGCCACCCGCCCGACTGACTGACTGCCTCACCGCCCGCCCTCCCGCCACCGCGCCCCGCAGCCTGTCGGGAGCTGTAGGCGGAGCGCGGGGCACGCCGGGACTTGTAGTCCCAACAGCACTCCCTCACGCACACCTTCCTCGCCGCGCATGCGCAGGGCGCCTCCCCCCCCCCCCGCACGCCGGCGGCCGGTGGCGAGGGGCCGGCGCCGCCATCATCATGTCGGCCGAGCAGGTGAGCGGGCTGTGTGAGCAGCTGGTCAAGGCCGTCACCGTGATCATGGACCCGGCCTCCACGCAGCGGTACCGCCTGGAGGCGCTCAAGGTACGCGGGGCCCTGTCCCCGTCCTCCCCCCGGCCACGCGGGCTCCCGCAGCGGGCCGCTAGGGAGGCGGGGAGGGGCGCTGAGGCGATGAGGGGGGCGCTGAGGGGCTGAGGGGGGCGCTGAGGCGATGAGGGGGGCTATGGAGGGCTCTGAGGTGCTGAGGGGGGCTCTAAGGTGCTGAGGGGGGAATCTGAGGGGGGCTATGAGGGGCTCTGAGGTGCTGGAAGGGGGCTCTGAGGGACTGGGAGGGCGCTGGGGGGGGTTCTGAGGGGCCGAGGGGGGCTCTGAGGGGCTATGGGCGGCTCTGAGGTGCTGAGGGGGGACTATGGAAGGCTCTGAGGTGCTATGGGGAGGTTCTGAGGGGCTGAGGGGAGGCTGCGAGGTGCTGAGGGGGAGGCTCTGAGGGGCTGGGGGGGGGGCTCTGAGGGGCTATGGGGAGGCTCTGAGGTGCTGAGGGGGTCAGCGGGGTTCCCACCGGAGGCTGATCGGCTCCATGGTGAGGTGAGCGGCCCCGCTGAGCGCCCGCCGCGTGTCTGTCGCTGTCCCCGAGCAGTTCTGTGAGGAGTTCAAGGAGAAGTGTCCCATCTGCGTGCCCTGCGGGCTGAAGCTGGCCGAGAAGACGCAGACGGCCATCGTCCGGCACTTTGGCTTGCAGATCCTGGAGCATGTGGTCAAGTAAGGGTGCTCCACCAGGGCTGGGGGCCAGCATGCTTCCAGCCAGCCACCGGTCCTTGCTCTACTCCCCTTTGGTTCCTCCTAGCTCCAGGCAGAGGTTTCAGCACACACAGAGCCTGTCCTGCAGCAGGGGATGGCTGCTGGCACTCTTGCCATTCCTTGTCCTCCTTCTTTCTCCTCTAAGGAGAAACAGGCTTTTGGGCAGGTTGGGAGGGTTAATTCACCACGCTCTGAGCCACGTTGACACTGCAAGACGTAAACAAGCATGCAGGGTTACCAGTAGGTCCCTTGCAGTGCTCTCTGTCATTACTCACACACTAACAAAGAGGCTTTGTATTAGTTCAGTTCTGAGATTCCTCTCTGTCGCCTCTACAGACCTGATGCTTTGTGCTTTTGCTGCTGCTTCTCATGTCTGTTGACCTCAGCAGTGCACGCCCGTTTGCCAGCTGCAGTTTTAACTCAGCCTTTTCGTTAAGCGATTGGGCAGTGGCAGGGACGTTGGGCTCCAGTGTCTCGTTCTACCTAGTTTAGATAAAGAACTGGTGGTCCAGTGAGAGTCGAGTCAGAGATCTTCATAAATATTTTGACTTGGTGTCCTTTCTTTTCTCTTTTCTTTCTAACTCTTGTGAACAGGTTCCGCTGGAACAATATGCCTCGCCTGGAAAAGGTTTATCTAAAGAACAATGTCATGGGCCTCATATCCAACGTAAGTACCTTCCAGTCTCTGAAGCGTGATTCTTTCACTTGGAGATAGAAAGTGGGAGCAAAAAGGTGGAAAGACTCCAGTTAATTAGCACAGAGGACCTGAACTCAAGTCTGGATTTCGTTCCCCTCTTGCTGTGCATCCCTGGTTGTTGTGGTGTTGTCATCTCACGGGGCAGGAGGCTGTGAGGCTTCTATGAGTTACTTTTGCTTTCATAGAAGGACCTTCAGTAAATACAAAAGTTTTATCTTTGCAAGAACACTAAAGCCGTTATCTTAGTCGTGTTTACTTCACAGTTGTGGTTGTTGTCATGGCTGGGTGAGTTCCCTTTGAGGAAAATAGTTTGGGTTCCTAGAGTTCACCAGCTGTGGATGCTTGGGAGGGTAGAAGTGCTTCTCAGGGTAGCTGAGATGTGGAGTTTCCCTATATTGATGTTCTCTGGTTTGGTGGTGTTCTTTTTATTATTTTTTTTTAGAATATTTGCAATCACTGTGCAATTCTGTGACAGAATTACAATTGTCTGGTGCTTCCTTGCTTGTGTAACTGCGCCTCTCTCCTCTCGCAGGGAACTCAAAGTATTCTAGAGGAGGAGAGTCACATTAAGGACGTTTTGTCTCGCATCGTGGTGGAGATGATCAAGCGTGAGTGGCCTCAGCACTGGCCTGACATGCTGAAGGAGCTGGATACCCTCTCCAAGCAAGGGGTATGAACCACACCTGTCTGTTCTCTTCCACTTGCTGGTAGGGTGGGTTTCAGTCTTCCACGATTCTGAGGAAAGCCTAACTCACCGTCAGGTGAGACAGGTTGATGACACACTCAAAAAGTACCCGCAAGAGTCAGTTATTCTAGGAGATGGTTTTAGCAGAGAGGGAGCCCTTCTTCTGTTTTCTTTTCCCAAAATGTGTCTCGTGCCTTCATGTATGATTACTTTCTGCATCTCTGAGCTTATCTGTAGGGATTTTAACATTTCAGCCGTGCTCATGGAGTCTGTTTCATTTTGGGACGTTAGGAAACTCAGACAGAGCTGGTGATGTTCATCCTCCTACGTCTGGCAGAGGACGTGGTGACTTTCCAAACGCTGCCCACCCAGCGGCGCCGAGATATCCAGCAAACCCTCACCCAGAACATGGAGAAGATCTTCAGCTTCCTGCTCACTGCCCTGCAGCAGAACGTCAACAAGTACAGGCGCATGGTAAGCGGCTCCTTTCGTCAGGTTGACTCGCTGCTCGGAGGCGTTTAGGAACTGGCATGCAACTCGCACGGCTTGGGAAGCAGGGGCAGAAACGGTCTGAACCCCGTTGCTGGAGGTGTGGGGCAGGGATCTGCTGTGACAGGGCTGACAGGTTTAGCACTGAGAGTTTGGATTTGGAGTGTAAATGGCTCGAGTGGACGCGTGCCTCGTGAGCGCTGCTGGAATGCTCAGCTGGCTGACACCAGATTGGGGTAGGCATTGTAACAGGCAGTGGTCAAGTGACGTCGCCCCAGGCTCAGCTCTGCTGTTGTTTGCTGCAGTCGTGTTTGTGTTGACGCACACATTGCATCTGGGCCTCTCTGGTCCTTTTCTCCTAGAGCTCAGGGCAAGAGGCCCTTCTCTGCCAAGGTGTGGTGAGGAATGCTCTTCCTTTTCGCAAAAAGAGATTTTTTTTCCTGAGTTCTTGCCTACTGTCAGAGGTGTGCAGCTTGGTCAAGATGGAATAGTGTAGGCAAATGTCTGCCCCCGTCTGTGCTTGTCAGAAGGAAGTGGATTTGAGAGAGTGAAGCAGAATTCAGAAACCAATGTAGAAATAAGTTGCTCAGGTGTATCTCTTGTCCTTTTTTTTCCCTGTGAATTGAAATCCAGAGTTACACTAAAAGCAAAACTGGGATGAAATGAAAAAAACACGCCTTACCTGACTTCTGTTCCTTTTCCTAATAAACCGATCCACTGAACAACCTCTCCTGCAGAGCAGACAGTTCTCTGCGTAGGTCATGGTGGTGGGTGGGAAGCCCTGGTGCGTTTCGTAGTCTGGTTGAAATGCATTTCCAGGTAAGGTTTGAATTGCAGTGCTTGAGGTTCTGAAGTGTGGCTGCTTCTGCTAACGGTGGCATCTTTCTGATTGGCAAGGTTGGAGCACCCCAGGAACAAGAAGCCCTCACCACTCCACAGGTTAGCAGATCTTTGGGATGTTTGTGCGCAGGGAAATGCTGAGGGTTGGGTGCACACCGAGACTGGGGGAGATGATGGACAGTTCCCCAGGACCTGTTGATGGACAGTTCCCCAGTGCTTTTAAGTATGTAGTTGTGCTCAGTTGTTAAACATTTGGGACCCAAACAGATTAACTGAAAGTAACTGCACTGAATACATCAGCAGACAGTTTCCAAACCCAAACCTTGCAGTGGAAAGAAATGCTTCTGGTGTCTTTGCATCTGCAAAACAAATAACACTTGCCCTCTCTGAGAGCCTCAAACTGTGTGTCAGGGAAAAAGATGGTGCAAGCGGTGCCTTGTGAAGTGTTTGCAACTGTGAGTCAGGCTGTAAGCTCTTGCCCCAGCGCTCTCTCCAGCTGCCATTCTAACCACAGAGAAATTACTTAACATTTTCACATGTGAATCTCGGTAGATAAAAGCCACCAGCATCTTTCAGAGACTGACTCTTGGGTGTAAGACACTCTAAAAAGGTCAAAAGCTTCTTTCCTGGAAGCTGCCAGGAAGCACTGAGATGCCTTTCCTTCTTGTCCGCTGTCTGCCTGCTGACTGGAGCGTCATCTTTTGGATGAGAAGGAAACAGTGGCTTAACCTGCAGCTGAAAGTCCTGCCGTCTCACTCTGCAGGCAGCGGTGGTTCTGATGGCTGTAGCAGTGGCTTGAGCAGGAGACGGCTGCAGCCTCTTTCACTAGGGAGCTGTTCCGTGGAGCTTCTTCTGGCTGCGTTCTCAAGAATGAGCCTGTCCAGCAGCGGCTGGGAGTAAGCTCGTGCTGTCGCTGCTCACTCACCATTCCTTCTTTTCTTTTTCAGAAGACCGATCTGGCTCAGGAACCAAAGGTGAGTGGAGCTATGGAGGCATCAGTGCACCAGCCATTTGTAAAACCAAGGTTGCCTAGAAATGAGCCTCTCCCAGACTTTAGAGCCTGTTACCTGCAGATGGGTTTGTTCACTCATTATCCTAATCACCGAGAAGAGAGAAGTGGGAACCTGTGCTTCTCTTCGGTTCTGACTTCTTGCCTCCTCTATTCGCAGGCCCAGGCAAACTGCCGCGTGGGGATAGCAGCACTCAACACGCTGGCTGGCTACATCGACTGGGTGGCCCTGAGCCACATCACGGCGGACAACTGCAAGCTCTTGGAGATGTTGTGTCTGCTCCTAAATGAGCCTGAGCTCCAAATAGGAGCAGCGGAGTGTCTCCTGATTGCCGTCAGCAGGAAAGTAAGTTCTTTCTCAGCCACCCTGAGTCCTCTTTGTTTTCCTTCTATTCTCCTATGTAATTCTTCAGACCGAACAATGGTATCTTTACTCTTTTATTTAAGGCAACAACGTTCGAATGTGACTGCTTTGTGTTAGTGACATTTATAGTGAATGTCGTGCCAGCACAACACATTCCTACTTGCAGGTGGGAATAAGTAGTAGTGTCTAATCGAGGCATTTGGCTTTTCTTCTACACAGGGGAAGCTGGAGGATCGGAAACCTCTGATGGTGTTGTTTGGAGATGTTGCCATGCACTACATTCTCTCCGCTGCCCAGTGAGTACCACCTTGCTGCTGTCGTTTCACATAAAGCTGCATAGCAATGGCTTTCTGTAAGTAATTTATCAAAAAAAAAAAACAGTGCTGCTCAGCTGCAGAAAGCTGGTTAGGAGAGAAAAAAACACAACCTTTTTTTTCCTAAACCTGAAAAACTGCATTTTTTTTTTTCAGATTCCATATTTAAAGGACAAAGTGTGATAAATATCAGCTTCCCCAGCTTTCTCTTTTAAACTAAAACTGATGAGGGGGGACTCTGAAATAAACTATTTTAGAGGTTTTAAATGCCAGTAAAGTATTGGTTTTTGATAGAAGGAAAGAAAATGTCACTGTGAAAGAACCTAATTGCTCTAGTGTTCTCTTTGTCTACAAGATAGTTACAGCATGAGTAACTGTTTTTATTTTTGTTTTCCATTCCCTTCACACCCAGGACAGCAGATGGAGAAGGTCTGGTGGAGAAACACTATGTTTTCTTGAAGAGACTTTGCCAAGTTTTGTGTGCGTTGGGCAGCCAGCTGTGTGCATTGCTAGTAAGTCTCTACTAATACCAGCAGCAGTCTTGGCAAGGCTAGCTTCTAGGGTTGGGGGTGAGATAACCCTGATCTGACGTGAGAACAGGGTTCTGTCTGCACGGTTGGCAGCCCTAAGGTTCTCCACACATTTGGAAAAGGCAGAAACCACTCTGCTTGCAGGTAGGATAACTGTATCCTGCCAAGTCATAGGAACATAGAATGAAGAGACCCTGCCTGATTTCAGGCCTCTGCTGTCATTGAGAGTCATTTCCAATAACCTCTGTAATCTACTGAAAATTGTTTCAGTTTCTTGCTGCCTATTACTACAGGAAACCTGTTTGAGGCAATTACTAATGTGGGAAGCTTTTTAAATTTCACCGCTAAAAATATCTAAAAGATATATGTTTGTAACATACATACATAGCATCAGAGATGTTCTCGAAGAGTATACCTCTTTGTTCTTCTGCCAACATTCTCTCAAGAAACAAGAAACTGTTTTCTGTTCCTGCTGTTGATCTTTTTAACACTGTTTTTGTCGACATTGAGATGAAAGAGCACACATGCTTTGGATGCGGTGCTGACTGCTGAATTCCCACTCCCTTCATTCAGCACAGTGCTTCTACAGCAAGGAAGGCAGGCTTGCTGAGAGACACTGTTCGTGAGGAGACTGAGGCAGCCAGCCTGTGTAAAGTGATAGAGCAGAGTAAATTCTCACAGGCAGGGAAGGAACAAAAAAAATCTTTGATAATTTATCCCTTACAAGAATAGGCAGCAAAGGGTGAGTTATTACTTCCAGTGACAGGGACTTCACTTGGTGTTAGGCACTGGGAGTTGTTAGTCCATAACGAAGTAATGAGGTCGGGATTTGAGTCCAGCACCCCCAGGCTGGTCAGCAGAACTTGCTGCTCCTTAGGCTGCTGGTTTCAGAAAAACTCACTGATGTTCCGTGGTTTTGTCTCTGCTCCTTCACAGCCCGTGGCCTTGGATGTAAGTTCTGCTTTACCCAAAGACATGGCACTTGTGAACCCAGCATGACACGCGTTCAGTATTTTGTCTGAAATTCTTTGTCTTCCTTGCAGGGCTCAGATTCTGATGTGGAAACACCCGCCAACTTTGGAAAATACCTTGACTCATTTTTAGCCTTCACAACCCACCCCAGCCAGGTATGTAGGGGGCTGAAAGTCTTGTGTAGGTCTCTGTAAGAATGTGTGAATGCACAATTAAACTACCCTATAGAAGACTGCAGAACTTCATCTGCCGAATATGGCTTTCCAGTCTCTCAGTTCAGCTGAAGACCTGGAATACAGAGTGGATTCTCCTTCATTACCACCCCATTAGGAATGGTACCTGACACACAAAAGTGTTAAGTACAGAATCTAATGCAGAATTTGCAACCAACCTATTATAGAGTTTTTTGACTTTCTGGAAGTTTAGGTTGAGCCTGCAGGGTGCCTTGGCCTCAGCTGAATAGTCAGTATAATCTGCTCTTACCTTCTAATTGCAACGCTGGAGGCTTAGCAGTGGAGATTCCAGTACTGAAATCCTTCTCTGTTCCCCTTTTCCCCCTTTTCCCCCCCAGTTTCTGCGATCTTCCACTCAGATCACGTGGGGAGCCCTTTTTCGGCACGAGGTTCTGTCTCGCGACCCCTTGTTGCTGGCGATGATCCCCAAGTACCTTCGTGCATCTATGACCAACCTCGTGAAGGTATGTGGAAATGATATTGCATTTTACTGTCTGCTCCTTCAGTCTCGCTTCCTTGAAGCTGGTGTTAGCTCTGACGGGCGACTTCTCTTCCTTCCTCATGTTGTCCACTCTGCCTCTAGGTGGGCTTTCCCTCTAAAGCAGACAGCCCCAGTTGTGAATACTCCCGCTTCGATTTTGACAGCGATGAGGACTTCAATGCCTTCTTCAACTGTAAGTCGCCCTCACCCCACATGGATGCTGTTGTGTGTGCCTTTCCTCTTACGTTCAGCTGCTGGCCGAGCTTGGAGACTGCCGTGTTGATTTGGCAGCTTCCAGTCACATCCTGATTCTTTCAGCCTTAATCCTGGAGCTGAATGAGTTTGTGGTTTTCCTGTGACAGCTCAGGCATTTCATTTTACTTTTTTGCTATCATACTTTACAATTATTTTGCATGCTGGCCAGGTGAGTGGTCAAGTAGCATTTGCTACCTAGTGTCAAAGAAAATAGCCCTCTTGATCACCTAGATGAGGAAATGAAATGGCCTGGAATCCTGCTCAGGCTAGGAGAGGAAAACAGCTTATGGAAGACTTCATATGTCATTCCAGAGAGTCTGTATTGGCCCTGCTAGGAAGCTTTTGGTTCAGTACCAACTGTGTGATTGAGCAATTAAAACAGCTGATCTTAATCATGATCTTATATCAGCAAGCAGGGAAACCTGGATTTTAATAATTTTATATTTGCTTTCTTTCTGTATTTTACTTTCTACAAATGAGGTTGGCTCTCACTGGCTGGTGTAGTTTGGTACTCGGTGGCTGAGAGGGTATTCTTAATAACTACTTGCTTTTTACTTTTACTTTTGAAGATTTTTGAAGATTTATTTTAAATGATGGATGTCGCATCTGTAATCAGTAGAGCTGTTTCTTTTCTGTGGTCATGTCCTGGAATATTTTGGAACAGATTAAATTCTTGTTTAGACTTTGCTTTTGTTCATATTTCTGGAAATGAAAACAAGGCTTGCTGGTTTGGTGTAGTGTTTTTTTTGGTTCCTTTTTTTTTTTTTTTTTTTCTAGCATTAGCTTCTCGGCCTGTCACTTAACTGGGTAAAGTTGAATAAACTGTAAAAAGTGTTCAGCTGTGGGAAGTGATAGTTACCTAATGCTGAGTTTTGTATCTCAGTATCTCAAGGTGCTTTGTAACAGCAAACATGTATAGTTTAAAGATTTTTTAAAATGAAAAACGGATGCTCAATTTTATTAAATCTCAGTTTAGAGTAATTTTAATAATTCATATTGCATTTTAATTGTTTTTACTTAACCCATCATTTTTTAGTCCATTTGTATCTCTTCCAAAAAAAAAATGTGCATCCTGTTATAGCTAGTTTACTCACTGAGATTAATACACAGCTGTTGCTGGAACAACAGTACAAAACATTCCCAGGTCTGCAAAGATGCAGGTGAGCTTTGCTGAGGGAGCAGCGTTTGTAGCATCAGCTCATTGCATGGCATCTGATTGTTTTTACTGCAGCTTTCCGAGCCCAGCAAGGGGAGGTGATGAGGATGGCTTGTCGTCTGGACCCTCGAACTGGCTTCCAAATGGCTGGTGAATGGCTGAAGTACCAGCTCACAGCTCCTGTTGATACCGGACCCATGAACTGTAAGTTATCTGAAAAAAAAAAAGATTTGGTTTGTAATTCAAGTCAAGATGGACTTGGTGCTCTACGAAGTCACGCTGAGGGCAGTCTTGCCTGCAGTGCTGAGTCTGGGCATACGGCCCCTCCTTTTCTTTTCCCTTCTGTGAGTTGTTTGTGACAAAAGTACTTGGGAGTGCTGAGATGTTGTGGCGTGGGAGCTTATCAGCCTGGTGCTGCGTGTGAGGGGAGGAGCGCGGTGAGAGCTCCAATGTTCTCTTCCTTTCAGCTAAGACGGGTGAAGGTCTCTGCTCCATCTTCTCCCCATCCTTTGTGCAGTGGGATGCCATGACCTTCTTCTCAGAGAGCGTCATCAGCCAGATGTTTCGAACCCTGGACAAAGACGTATGTGTACCAGATGCTCTTACCTGTTCTCCTGGTTTCTTTTGGGTTGATCTGTGTGTTTTTTCCAGCTGTGTTGTCCTTGAAAACTTGTAGTTACCATTCATCCCCATGCAAAGAAAAAAAACACAACACAGATTGTTTAGTGAGTGTTTCTCATGAGTACTGACCCTTCTTTAGGTGGAACCAGTCTCATATTGGCTTATTCTATCAGACATTTTTTGGTTCTGGATGGTAGGAGAGGTCACAGGAGAGTGCTCAGATGACGTGGTTTGACAGTGCCTTGCTAGAGCCCTGCTTAAGCAGAAATTTCCTACGTTTGTTTTTTTTACTCATCCTCATGATTTGACATGTTTTTTCTTCTCATTTTCTGTGCTTTTATCTGAGTGAGAAAGACCCATGCTCAGGGTGAGGGAGATCAGAAGATCTGATAAAATATTTCTCTGCTGTTTGTTCAACAGTAGGCAAATCAGGAGAGCATTTTTTCATCTCAGCCTCATGTAGACTGGCTTGATTTTTGTCCCATTAGGCTGCTCACACTAATTCTAATCACAGTAAAATAATGACATGGGTTGATGTAGTTGGTTAAGCATGCAGTCTGTTGGACAGTGAAAAGGAAAATTGGGATCCAAACAGAGAGAGGAAACTTGCCTTTCTCAGAGGCACAAGCAATAGTGGGGATTTCAGATTGACATGTAAGACTGCCTTGGCAGCAATGGCAATGCTGCTCTCAACCTCCCTCAGCAAGTGCACACAGCACGCAGGTAAGCTGAGGTCTCTACTGCTTTTCTTTCTGCTTTGAGATAAGCAGTCTTAAGCAGAGAAGCCTGATATCGTAGCAGCAGCAAGTCAGTCTAGCTCTAAGAGTTCTAGGCTGTGTGCTGCAGGCTGAAGTACTGAGCGTTGCCTCCTTTTTTTCTTTCCTCCTCCTTTCCCTTCCCTGTTCCTGTAGGAAATCCCGGTGAATGATGGCATAGATCTCCTGCAGCTTGTCCTTAATTTTGAAACCAAGGATCCTCTCATCCTGTCCTGTGTGCTCACCAATGTCTCTGCTCTCTTCCCGTTTGTCACTTACCGACCAGAATACCTACCACAAGTACTTTCCAAGGTAGGTGCTTGCAGGCCATGCGAAAATCAGGTAGGCTTTTTGTGGAGCAGGGCCCTTGTACTAAGCTGCAGTAGTTCATTCTTTCAACATTCCCATCAGGGAAAGACTGTCCTCCGTGTTAATGATGGGAAAACACTTCGAGTCTTGTTCAAGAAGAAACAGTGTCAAATAACACAAATTTTGCAGTTTCCAGCCTTAAATCTTAACCTTGAGTGTACTCTCTGGCCAGTGAGCACCATGTTTCATTTCAAGGCCTCTCTGTGCCTATGATTCATCTTTCAGCTTAGTCAGGTGTTAACTGACATTAATGAAATTGCACCAAAGTCTTATGATCTGTTCCTTGAGCTCAAAACACCTGTGACTGCTGGATATTAACAAATGACATGGGCTTTTGGATTTTTCCTCCCTTTTCTCACAGCTGTTTGCTTCAGTTACCTTTGAAGTTGTAGAAGAAAGCAAGGTACGTCTGAATTATTCTCTAATACTCTGTAACAGTTGGATCAAATTATGTTTTATTTATTTAAGAGCATGCTGAGTCCGAAGACTCTGCTGTATTAAGCTTTTCAAGTATAGCCCTGCTCCTGGAAAGAGCTGAGGAGTCTAAACATAACTGATCTCCTGATTGACAGAGCCTAACAGGCTTTGGCTCACACACGTAGAAGGCCACGGGCATCGTCTGAGGCCAGTGCACTTGGTCCCAAGCCTATGCTGGCCCTCCTGAGAGTGAAATATATTCATTAGCTGTGGGTAGTCTTCAGGGGTTGGTATCCGTGGCTGTGAGCAACGGCTGTAAAGCTGCCAGCTACACTTGGAGTCTTGATGTAGTCATTAAGATCCACAGCATCGCTCCGGGAGCACAGCTTGTCCAAGTGTGGGTTCCTTGGGTTGCTTTCCAGAGGAAATTGGTTGTTGCATGGCTGGTCGGGGCGTGTAATGTTGGGGGGTGTTTTGATGTGTACTCAACAGTGCAGAAAAGTGTATGTAATGCATTTGTCTCTTGATACCCTGCATTTGTCTGAACTTTCGTTTTGTTGTATTGAAGTTTGTTATGTCTGTCCAGGCTCCTAGAACTCGAGCAGTGAAAAATGTGCGAAGGCATGCATGCTCCTCAATCATAAAGATGTGTCGGGATTACCCTCAGCTTGTCCTGGTACGTAAATGCAGCTCTGTCACCAAGAGTCTTGTCTCAATTTCAGCTGGATTTTATGGGATCTTCAGTTTCCTTGGCTACAGCCTCTGTTTTTCTTCAAGGAAATGTTCCTCCTGCTCAAATGATGAAGTGGTTTTTATTTCCTTCATCCTGCCCCACCACCCCTTGCCACCCCCCAAAATTTTTTTATGACTGAAAAGCTGAATCGTAAAGCTATGAATTAAATCCAAAAGGGATGAGGAGGAGGAAACAAGCAGCGCTAGATTCATTTTGTGGGAATTGTTTGCTGATTTTCTGTTTCGCAACTTGTGGTAGTCTCAGTTGATTCCTTAGCTGAAGACGTTATCAGTGACTAATCTCCAGGCTCTCTTCTGTTACTTAAAAGAATGAAGGAGCAAGAGGAGACTATTTGTTTCTGGATTAGCTTGAGGAGACTGGAAAATACAGACATTCTTTACTTTTGAAATCCACAAGCTGATGTTCTGTTTGATTTTGCTGAATTAAGTGGGCTGCACACAGCATGAATGCCTCTTGAGCTCCTTTCTTTATTGGTGTTTATCTTAGGTGGCTCTAGAGTTAAAGAAGCACAAGAGGGAATTGCTAGTTTGTTTAAGCAGGGTTCTTGAGGATGCTGATTAAGGTAGTTTAGGGGTTCTAGTCTGCATTCTGCACCAGCTACCATGAGTTACTGGGTTTGTCTCTTTCCCTCTGTACTGACCCCTGAACTACATCTCCCAATGGCCAACCAAATACTCTCCCTGGAAGAGCCAAGGGCCTAGAGCTGCTCCCAAAATATATTGACGACTTTGCTGCAGCAAGTGATTTCTGATACTTACACAAAATTACAGGAAGACGTGGTTACACTGGAGTAGGTAGGGAAGAAAATCAACCATTTCCATGGAGATAGCGTTGACCATATGAATCATTGTTACCCTAGTTTGTGAGCAAAGATTGGAAGAGTCACTTAGCCAGAAGAGCAAGGTACTTTCTGTGGCTAAGTAAAAGGACCAGAACTATTTTGAGGTGTGACCCTACTGCAAGGGAAATGATTGCTTAGAAGAGAGAGGTGGCCTCTGCATGCTTCAGTCGTTTTGGAGACTAAAGTAAACTGGATGCTGAATGATGACAGAGGAGCAGGGAAGAAAAGAGGTGTTTTTTTAGACTGAACTTTCAGAGGAACTTGAGACTGAAAAGGAGATGGATATGTGGAAAAAAAACTTATAACATGCTTCTCCAGCTGTTTTGGATAGTGCAGTACACCCCAATTCCCACCCCTGTCCTCCCCAGTGGTTCTCTTCCACACCAAATGGTGACGCTCTTCCACTTGGATGTGTTTTCCAGCCCAACTTTGAGATGTTGTACAACCATGTAAAGCAGCTGCTCTCCAACGAGCTACTCCTGACCCAGATGGAGAAGTGTGCGCTGATGGAGGCCCTCGTCCTCATCAGCAACCAGTTCAAGGACTACGAGCGGCAGAAGGCTTTCCTGGAGGAGCTCATGGCCCCCGTTGCTGGCTTGTGGCTCTCCGCAGAGATGCAGAGGTACGGGCGCTGTTCCCTGCTTTGAGCTGGCCGTGTTGCAGAGGTGGTGGGAAGCCCAGCAGGGAGTGTACCAAAAAAGGGGGTGGGGTGGTGCCTGGTGACACCTGGGCTCTGGGCAGTTATTGTCATCATAGCTCTGCCATCCAGAAATTGACGACTCAAGTCTAAGTGCTGGTTGTTGAACCTTGCTAGGGAAGAGTTGTTTAACTCCTCCCCGTATGCTTAAAGCATTTGCAGAAAATGAGAAATGAAAGATCTTTGCTCATCTCCAGCAGGAGCTAGGGAGCTGAGCTGTTCCTGCAGCCCTGGACAGTTGGGCATGCATAAGAGTTTTCCCCAGCAATGCTGTCTAAGTGAGATTTAAACATCTTGGGTTCTTATGGCCCAAGAGGACTGAAGATGCTTGGAGAACATCCAGAACTCAGCTGTTTGGTTTTTTTTCATTCTCTCAAGTACAATGTGGAGTGCTAGCCAACCTCTCTAGCCTGTTCTGTATTTTTAAATGTTTATTGGCCAGTGTAAAGCTCTGCTCAAAGTACCCTGGTACAAATAATAATCCCCTGTGCTGTCTTTTGCTGCTAGAGTCCTCTCAGATCCTGAAGCCTTTATCTCCTACGTGGGTGCGGATAACAAAATTGCTGATCCAGTCTTGGAAGATCCCAGTGGCCTGAACCGCTCTAGAGTGAGTATCGTTACCAGGAGAGGCACAATCCCTAGAGAAAGAGGCCTCTCCTCCTTGCATCCTGCCTTTCTGTTGTGGTTACATACGAGATCTCTCTCGATGATCTATTTTTTTAGTGTGTGGATGAGTAGGTTTTTCTGATGGCAGAGTAACAGGCAGTTTTTGCCTCTCCAGTGAGCATGCAGGCCATGCAATATAGATTACTCAGCACAGTAAAGCACTCTGTTCCTTACTCTCTGTGTGGCAAAATTTGGTTTTGGAGAAGCCATTGGTTTACATGACTTCTGGAAATACAGCGTGCTGAGTTGTGCTTTTTGAGCCGGGCAACATGGAAAGCGTCGTGCTGAGACTGCAGCATGCAGTACAACTAAAATTCACCCGAGGACATTCATACTGTTAAAGTTGCTACTGAGATGTCTTCACTTCTGGACATGCTGCAAATGGAGCTGCTGTCACTAGGGCTGCAGAAGATGCTGAAATGCTCCACGGAGCTGTGCTTGTGATTTGATGCTAATGCTGTTTGACCGCTGTGCTATTGCCCATGTCCACATCCATCCCGGCGCGTGAAGGAGTTGAAGGACTGGTGGTGCTGAGCATTTTAGAGGGGAACCTGCCTGGTTACCTGAATACAAATTGGATTGTATCCGTTCATGTTTTGTCTAATAATGAGCCCTGCCATGGCTAAGGGTCCCTGAACATGATGGAAAGGAGCACGATTTTTTGCTGCGTTTTCTTGGTAACAAACCCACCAGAGTTTGCTCCTAGTTAGGCTCACTAGAGTCTTCCTTTTGAGATGGGATGATGACGGGTTTCTCTGGATACCTATTTATTCAGGCTGTGCTTTGGCTGAAAACACCCTGTTCCTCTCTCTTGCTGCAGATCAGCTTTTGTGTGTACACCATCCTGGGAGTTGTGAAGCGAGCTCGCTGGCCTGCCGCAATGGAAGAGGCGAAAGCTGGAGGATTCCTGGTTGGGTTCATGCCCAGTGGAACTCCGATCTACCGCAACCCCTGCACTGAGCAGGTCCTGAAGCTTTTTGACAACTTGCTCGCTCTCATAAGGTGGGTCGAGTTGCCTCAAAATCATTTCTGTTGCCTTAAGAGTCTCTGAAAGCTAAACCGTGATAAATTCAGCTTCCTGGTATGCTCGGAGCATGTTCCCCCAGCGAAGCCAGTGGGAACGCAGGCTGGTGCAGGTGCCCAAGTGCTGTTCCTGACTGTTCACAGTGGGGAATGGCACTGGGGAAACTGGAGCCTTCTGAACACCCCTTGGCCTGGCCTGCGAGTGTCCATCAAAGCCAATGGGAGCTTGGGCTGGGATTGCTTCCCCCACCTCCACTGCTATAAATCTGCCACACCGTTAATCGTTTCTCGACTAACATCTCTGCTCTGCCCTCAGCCCCCACCAGGCCACCTCTCCAGTCACCACCGGGGCAGTCCCAGCTCTCATCGCCTCCTGTTTGCCTTGTTCTCTTCAGTCTTAAATTAAGCTGGTTTTGCTGAACGTGACTGTCAGCTGCCTGAAGCGCTGCCTGCTGTCGGAGCCAGCGGATGCACACTCTCAGGCTCTTGCTACCCTGCTGTGCCTCTCTGCACATCCCTGGCGGCGTAGACATCTAGGGCAGCCAGAGGAGGGAGAAAAATCTGGTAGAAAAGGGGAATCCTGCATAACACTGTTCCTGCGCTTACAGATGAGGAGTTTATTTCAGGGTGACAGTGGAGTTTTGCCCTTTTACTCATGCTGTCCAGTCAGGTGTGTTTGGTAGTCACTGCTGAGCTCCAGGTTGTGCTGCTTCCAGTGAGAAGCTCCGTGCTGGGCTGGCAGGACAAGCACGCGCTGTCTTGGCCCGCTCTAGCACTGCTTCTCCTCTCAGAGCTCCGTGGGGCCCATCGGGTGGTTCTTCGGCCTGTGGTTATGGTTGTGGTGCAGGTGAGCTGTGCTCGAGGTGGTTTTGCCTTTCATCGTGAAGGAAATATCCGAGGGGTGAACTTTTGGGGCAGGTTGGGTAGAGTAGAGTTGTGCTCCTGCCAGAACTCGTGCGTTCTTAAAAACATCAGGCATCCCTCTTGCAACAAGCTTAGGAAACTATTGTCAGCCACTCTTTTCAGTCAAAATTCTACTGCAGTACCTGTAAAGAAGCAGAAAATCCGTGTCTGCTGTTTTTCTCTTCCAGGAAAATGCATAAGCAGTGTTCTAGTCTAGCACTTCCCCATCAGCATAAAGGAGGAGGCTCCCTTGCTGTTTTCTGTCATAACGCATCAGTGGTGTTCAGGCTTTTCCACTGCAAACTAAAGGCTTTGTAGGATTTTTCTGAGCACTTGGTAGTGTACATCAAGTGGCTTGTACTTCACTCTGAGGTATCTGCGCGTTTCTGAAGGCTGGGTGCTTCAACAAGAACCTACATCTGAGGCATGGAGAGAAGAGATCCTCCACTCAATTCCTTTCCTGGCAGCTGCTGGACACAGAGGCCTCTTTAAAGTGTAAATGCTGCTGATGCTTACGTCTTTGTGGAGAAGCTGGAGGTGGTGCTGTGGCAGTTCTGGTGCGTTCTTTGCTGGCTTTGAGCACCTTTTCCATGTGTTGCTTCCTCGGGCCCTCTAATACGGATTGCACGAGAGAACAGGGAACCTGTAGCGGCGTGTCTGCAGACAAGCAGAGATAGGAGGAGGAAAAAGCCGCTCGTGTGAGGACACCTTCAGCAACCTGGCTGTGCTGGGGATGGATGCTTCTCTTAGCTGCGTGCCAGCAGGCAGCCCTGCAGGGGCAAGCCAGGCCCGGCGTTGCTTTGTGCTTCTGCTCGAAGCAGATGTGGACGTCCTTCGCAGGTGGTGCTGGTTGCTGTGTGAGCAAATCTGCGAGCAGCAGCTGCACCGATCCCCCTGAGCAGCTGAACTGAACTCCCCGTCAGGCAGCAGTGTGCAAAAAAGGGCACTCGGCCAGCCGAGCAGCTGGGCGTGCTGCTCTCTGGGTCCTGTGTGGCATTTTTCTGCTGTGGTTTTGGGTGGAAACGGTGAAAGATGCGAAGCTGATGGGTCCTTGCCGAGATGAGGAGCTTATGGGAGTGCCCAGAGAGCCAAGCTGAATGAGAGGGAGCTCAAATGATAAGGAAAATCAGGGAGTTCTGAGCGGCAGAGGCAGCACGGTGTGTTCCCTGCCAGCCTATCTCTTTGTGCCTGGCCGCGTTTGTTTCAGGAGCTCTATTTACTAAACGATTTCAAGGTTGCTTTGCTAATCACTGCTTGCAGCTTTTTGAACGATGACTCTCCTGCTCTCTGCAGTACCTCCTTTCACCCAGCTGCTTCCTAGCTTCTTGCTAAAATGGTTCTCTCCTGGGTTTAAACCCCAAACAGCAATCTCCAGCCACCAATGTTACCTTGCCTCTAGATGAGGGCACTTCTGGAGCCAACAGCTAGCTGCATGGGCTGATTGGCACAGCACCTTTATTGTGTTCAGATTTGCTTGTGGCTTTTTTTTTTTTTTTTTATATATATATACAAACGGCCTGATCAGGCGCAGCAAAATACTTTGCACAGAGAAAGGCTTTTCTGGAACTGCTCTTGATGAGATGCTGACCTTGTCAAGGCATTAATGCTGGTGAAAGAGCTGCCGGGTAGGCATGGATGCTGTAGCATTTCCAGTGTAGGCAGCTCCAGGTCTGGGTCAAGACGCTTCAGGCATGGACTGTCCTAAAGGACTCATCTCCTGGCCTCCAAGCCCACACCTGTAGGCATCAGACACTCTTTCCAGCAGAGCTGTGACCCTTTTCTGAAAATATACTTCCTCGAGTATTATACCCTTTGCTTAAAGTATAAACGTCTCTCAATTTTTTTTTTTCCATGCTTTCTTGTTTGTGGGATGCCCAGGAGTGCTGCTCAGTGAGAGTCTCAGCTGGACCATGCCTAGGGACTAGACCTTCGTCATGTACAAGGGCTGCTGGATGCTTTTTTAACTCCCAGGGGGAGCAACTGAGATGTTGTCTCTCTGTTACCACTGAGACGTGGCTGAAATAGCGAGGGAGATTGGCCTGTGAGTGAATATTTGCCCTTCCAGCTGTCAAACTTGAGAAAATGCCTCGGGGACTCTGAAACAGCTAAGGACCGTGACCACAGCTTCAGGATGTGACTGTCTGACCCATCCTGCTGGGCTTAGAGCAGTGAGGTTTCAGGGCTCACCCCGCAACACCTTGGGTTTGCCTCACTGCCCTTCTGCATGGGGCAAAGCCAATGTTGGCCTGGAGCAGACGGGAGACGTATGAGAGGTGATTTTAAGTGAGGTTTCAGGGTAGCCTCAAGCAGAAACGCACAGTTCTGAGTCACTGGAACAGCATTAGCCAAACTTTTGGAAGCGGGGCTAAGCCATGGCCTCTCCTGAGAAAGTAAAACCAGCTTCTGTCCCCTTTGCGGAGCGCTGCATGCTTTGAGACCCAGCCCAGAGTGAGAGCGTGAGTGGCAAAGGAGTGATTTGTGCAGCTCTTCTGAGGCTTAAATACTTGCCTTCCTCACCTGCAGTGAGCGGGGAAGTATTGAACACGTGCAGAGAGAAACGGGAGAGTTGCTGCTTCAAAGCTAACGCAGGCAGCTGTCGCTGCATCGGGGTTGCCAGGATTGTGAACAGCCACCTTCCAAAAAAATGAACTAAATCCAAAAATAAATCATTAAGACATGAGTGAAAGCTGAGACTCTGGAGAACGTCCTGAGGTCTGTCTGCGCTCCCTTCCCCCAGCCATTCCCGTGTACCCCCCTGCTTTGGGAAACGCTGCTCTAGGGAGAGATACTGAGTTGCCCTTGATCACCTCTAGCAGCAGGTACAATGGCATTGCAGTTTTGGAGGAGGCTGCAGGATTTGTGCTGTGTGCAGCTGGCGACACCCAGAGTGGAGGTCTGAGGTCTCAAAGGAGAGAGGTAGGTGAGAGAGACACCCCCTGCCGAGCCCAGCTCTGAGCCTCAGGGCCCCGGCTAAGAGGAGGGGGCCCATTTTGGCCTGGATGGCAAGAGCCAGCCACCCGTGGCCGACTTGGTGTCCCTCTCGGAGAGCTGCCCGTGGCCTCCCGCTGCCGCGGAGCTGTTCCCAGCTGGACGCCTTGTCCAGGGGGCGCGGGTGTCCGCCACCAGCAACACCTGCAGCAGGCTGACGTTCTCCCCGCAGTCCCTCCCGTGCCGCCTGCCATTCCGGGGACTGTGACCCAGCCCTGGGGGGCAGTGTGTGTATTTTGGAGCTGAAGCAGCCCCTCCCTCCGCAGGGGCCTCAGGTGCCGAAGATCCTCCGAGATGACAGAATCCGTGTCTTGTCGGTTTTTTAAAAAAGACGCTCTCTGATCCCAAGCTGTTGCCAGCATCAGCTGGGGGAACTGCTGGGAGTTCTCACTGCCAGTGCTTGCGAGGGGTGGGGCGGACCGAAAGAAGTAGAAGGGGGCAGCCAGGAGATTCAGGACATGAGGTGGAATCACTCCATGTCTCTGTCGGGTGAGCTTCCCCCAATATTTTTGCAGGTGGGGAAGGGGGATCCCATGCACACGTGCTTGGTCTCACCTTCCTCATCGTCTGCCTCAGAGGAGCTGTTGACAAGCTGAAGGAGAGGATCCCACTGTCCAGGGCAAGAGGGGGCGAGCCACATGAATATAAACCAAGCACTCTTCTGTTTCAGGACTCACAACAATCTCTACATGCCAGAGATGGTGGCTAAGCTGGGGGAAACATTTGCAAAGGCTCTAGACATGCTGGAGGTGGAGAAGAATGCCATCCTAGGTAAGGAGCTGCTCTTGAGGAGCGTGCGGGCAGGGTCTTCAAAGCCGTATGAGGCAGTGGTCCACCGCCACCAGCCGTGGGAGCAAAGAGGGGCTGGAGAGCCAGCTTCCTCGCAGTATTTGCAGCTCAGCTCTGCTTTGAACCTGCTGAAATGAAGAAGCTAAAGAAGTCGCTTGTCTCAGACAGATCTACTTCTGTTTTTTCTGCATTAAATTAAAAATTAAAAACTGCAGGTTTTGCCTGAGCAAAAGACTTTGGGGAAGTTGCTTTGTCTTTCTTATCTCTGTTTTCTGTCTGTAAGCCGAGGAGATGCTTCCTTTATCTGTCTTCTGTGACCTATAAACTGTCTGTGCCCTGTGCACATGGAGCCCCAGGGCCTTGATCTCTTCTCTAAGCTTATTAATGGTGCAGTCCAGCAGTAAATAATACGTGTGCTGACAGAGATGAATAGAGGCCAGCAGGGACGGGCTGTTCGCTGAGCTGCAGGATGGTCAGCTTCGCTTCTGGGTGGGTTTGATAGCTCCATAAGTTCGGCTCTGGAGGAATGAGGGGGCTCTACCAGCCCTAGCATGAAACCTCTGCCTTGGTACCACCACTCTGAGCTTCCCTGACCTCTGCAGAGAGGCTCAGCTCTTCCTACGGGCTGCTTGTTGCCTTGCTGAGTGCTTCCAGGCCTGGCTGGGAACGTGCTCCGAGGGGTGTGCTGTGCTCTCCTTAATGTAACTGAAGTTTCTTCTTCCCCACAGGTCTCCCTCAGCCTCTGCTGGAGCTTTATGACTCTCCTGTTTACAAAACAGTCTTAGAAAGGATGCAGGGTTTCTTTTGTACCCTCTACGACAACTGGTAAGGGCACCAGATATCCCCCCACAGCCCTGCCTGGCGGGGCTGGAGCAGTGGGCTGGGGCTGGGGCTGACTTCCAGGCTTGGGCTTTTTGTAAAATGGGGATCCGCTTTTTAGCTCTTCCACAACAGGGTAGTCAGACTGGAGCACTTGGCCTAGTTTGTCTCTTTGCCCTTTTTAATTACTACTGACACATCAGTACTTGGAAGTGCATTTTACTGCTTAAATGCTTGATTTATGGACCCTCTCTCTGCAGTTATCCCAAAAAAAGACAGATACTATGCTAAAATTCATCTATAATATTTCTTTTAGTACATGGCAACTCTGTAATCTCAGTTTAATAGTTCTTGCAGCCTTTCCAGGTCGGATGCACAGTACCTGTTATCTGGCACAGTTCTAATTTTTATTTTTCCCTGCAGTTTCCACATCCTGGGGAATGCAGGCCCTTCCATGCAGCAGGATTTCTACACCGTCGAGGGTCTTGCCACCCAGCTCCTCAGCTCAGCTTTCATCAATCTCAACAACATTCCTGATTACAGGCTGCGTCCCATGCTCCGTATCCTTCCCTCGCTGTCTCGGGCCAGCTAGGGGGGGCTTCAAGCACGTCAGCTGAAAGCCTGGTGGCTTCCCAGCGTCGTTTTAAGTGTTGTGTCTCTTCCTTAAGTGCGCTGTGCAGGTGTGTTTGTGAAGCCCTTGGTACTCTCCTGCCCTCCAGAATACTACGAAACCCTTGTCTGCCCCATGCTGGGACCACTCTTCACCTACCTGCACATGGTAAGGAAACAGCTTGTTCTGGTCCTTCGCAGCCCAGGCTCCTTCTCGCAGCTGGCAGCAGTTTGTGAGAGCTTCTCTGTCTCTCCACAGCCAGCAGGGACGAGGGCAGAGCCTTGATACTAAACAATTTTTATGCTGTTGGGGCAGGGGGAGAGGGTTTTGATGTTCATTGAGCCCTGATTGTCCCACAGCACCCCTTGCTGTGAATTCAAACCTGTGATTGTCAGATCCTCAACCTTCAGCACTGAGAGTGTTTGAGGGGGACTTTTGCCTGTCCCCCCACAATTGTTCTGACAGCTCCCTTGGATTCCTCGAGCCAGTGCAGCCAGCGGTGTCTTTCTGGGTCTTTGGTGCATTTGGCAGCAGTTCCTGTCCCATTCCAACTGAGAGCTGTGTTTAAGGCTCCAATTTTGCTTCCTTAGGCAGCTGTTGCTGCTTGCGAGTGAGAGCAGCACCTGCAGCTCTTTGCAGTGTGTCCAGGATGGTTTTCAATCTTCTCTGGGGAAGGTTTTCAATCTTCTCTTTTGTCTTGGTCTTAAACAGAGGTTGTCTCAGAAATGGCAAGTGATCAACCAGCGAAGCATGCTCTGGTAAGCATCCCGTGATGAGTACTGGGGAAGGGGGAGCGGGTGCAGCTCTGGTCTTTTACGTGGCCCTTTGTTCATGAAACAGCCTGGTTGGTAGAGAGATGGAAAACGCTGGTGCTTCTGGGGCTCTGACTCGAGTCTGCAGCTCTCTGGTTTGCTCTCAGACTTGCTACCAGGTGGTGCAGGCGAGGAGGTTGCTGAACCTTACAACAACTGCACCTCGGTGCTCCCCACGGTGCTGGGGGAGCGGTGGGGTTAGTGGGGCCCAGGGCTAGCACGGTGACTGCCTGGGCAGAGGGGGTGCTGTTGGGCTCTGGCTCCCTTCCCACCAAAACCTGTTCTCCTCAGCGAGGACGATGCTGCAGATGACAACCCAGAGTCTCAGGAGATGCTTGAGGAGCAGCTGGTCAGGCTGCTGACCCGAGAAGTCATGGATCTCATCAGTAAGTGAAACCAAGCAAGCTCTGCCGGCGCGTGGGGGAGGTTTGCCCTGGGAAGGACTACGGGATTTCTAGCTTGCAGTAAAAACCAGCCTCCATGGCCAGTAGCAATTAATGTAATCCTACAAAGCCACGTGTGAGGCGGTTAACCCTGTCAACATCTCATCTAAAACCTAGTAAGAGATCGATTTAAAACCTTCAGAAAAAAAGGTTTGTTTGTTTGTTTTCATTTTGTTAGCAGTTAGGGCTCCGTGCTTCTGGCACCGTCCCCATAGGAGCCTTGTCCTCCTTTGGAAGCTGAGTCTAGAGCAGTTCTGTTGCAGACAGAAGGGACACGTCCCTTCCCACAAGCAGTCTCCCTTCTGTGTTCCCTTTCTCTAATGTTTTCTTCCTGCCAGTGTGGCTTTGAGCAGATAGGCTGGGAAAATTAACTCCACGTAGAGATTACAGGTCCTCAACCTCACATCTCCTTTCTTTGTCAGCCCTGTTGCCTTGAAATGCTGCTCTTTGTAGGTTTTAGGCTTCAAATGATTTTGCATGTTCTTAGTAATATGAAGCAGCCACCGTGCAGCAGGTTCCACCGTGGGAGGTGTTCCAGCCTTCCAGTTAGTGCAGCATTTGGCCTCTTATGTTGTGCCGTCAGATTCTTCAGATGCTGTGTGAGGAGAAAGGTCTAGGGAGAGAGCTGGGGGGAGCCTGAAGCAGCTCTGACCCCATCAGAGCATGCAGGATCATCTCTGCATGCTCTGAGCTAACATCCTGCCTGTTCTGCTCCTCTCACCTCCGATTGTTTTTGCAGCCGTTTGCTGTGTGTCTAAGAAAGGGGCTGAGCATAACTCTGCTGTTGCTGCGGACGGAGATGGTGAGTAACTGCCTGCCGTTGCCTTCCCACCCCTTTAGTGCATGCAAACACTTTTCCCATTCCTTAAAAGATGAGACCGGCCTGCTGCTGGCAGTTGTGCCCGAGTGGTGTCCGTTCGGTGCACAGCCTTCAGCCCCATGTGCCTGGGGGCCACAGAAAACCCCAGTCTCACCAAGGCGTGAATGTGCCGTGGGGTGTGATCCTTGTGGCACCAAGGGGAGGGCTGAGGAAAAGAGTGGGATGTGCAGTGCTCCTGAGAGCTCAGTCCTTGCTCTGTCTTCCTGAGTCCTCGGGAGGCCGTGTTTGCAGCCTTGCTTTTCTCTCCTCTGCAGACGATGAAGCCATGGCCACAGAGGTGGCTCCCCCTGCCAGCGCAGAGCTCACCGAGCTTGGGAAGTGCCTGACACAGCAGGAGGTAAGAGCCCCTGCCCTGACCGCCACCACCCTTTCTCTGTAAAATCTCCCAGAGCTGTCCTAGAATCCCACATGTCCCTTCTGGCTCGAATCACAGAGCTGGGAAACGGCTTCTGAGCGGTTTCCTTCTCCAACTCCTTTTCAGGACGTCTGCACTGCTCTGCTGGTCACTGCCTATACGTCCCTCTCCTGGAAAGACACCTTGTCCTGCCAAAGAACCACGACCCAGCTCTGCTGGCCGCTGCTCAAGCAGGTACACGCGGGAGGCAGAGGGGAGCGCTTCTGGCGGGATGAGGGGAGGAAGCAGCGAGAAGCACGGCTGCTTCGCCCCGGGAGCCCCCTCCTTCGGGGCGGCTGCGCTGCTGCAGAAAGGCAGTCGGCCCCCGGGGTCCTTGCGTGCTGACGGTGCCTCCCCCCCAGGTGCTTTCAGGGAACCTGCTGCCCGACGCCGTGTCCTGGTTCTTCACCGGCGTGCTGAAGGGCCTGCAGACGCACGGGCAGCACGACGGCTGCATGGCCGCGCTCGTCCACCTGGCCTTCCAGATCTACGAGGCCCTGGTGAGAAGCTGCTCGTTGTCGGGACTTGGGGGGGGAAGACAAATCCCAAACCCTTGGGACTCGGGTCGGGGCGGAGGAGCTAACAGCCCCCATCTATGCAATGCCCCCACAGCGCCCTCGCTACGCCGAGCTGAAGGCCGTGATGGAACAGATCCCCGACATCCAGAAGGACTCCTTGGAGCAGTTCGATTCCAAGCTGCTGAACCCAGCGCTGCAGAAGGTGGCAGACAAGCGCCGGAAGGATCACTTCAAGCGCCTCATCACGGGTTGCATTGGGGTAGGTGATGCCCCGGGGGAAACGAGCCCGTTTCCTTCTGTCCTGTGCCCCTGGGGTTTGTTTGAACGCAGCGGCGAAGGGGGTGCTGGCCACCCTGCAAAGGGTGGTTATGACTGATCCTCTTCGTCCCCTGCAGAAGCCCCTCGGGGAGCAGTTCCGCAAGGACGTGCATATCCGGAACCTGCCGTCTCTCTTCAAGAAGGTGAAGCCATCGCTGGAGACAGACGTGCTAGAAAACGAGGACGGAGAAGGTCTTAACACGCTCTTTGAGCCCTGAGCCCGGGATGCTGCAGCTGTCTCCTCTCCTCCCTTCTATTTTGTCTCTTCTCCTAGTAAGCACATTAGATTCTCCTTGTCATCGCCTCCATCAGCGTCCGTCTGAATAAAGCCCTCGCAGGCCCCGTCCTGTTCTCCTCCCAATGCTGGGATGGGGCCTGCGGTGGCGTCTGACCCACTCTGTTAGGCTTTCTCTTGTTCCTTCCCCTCCCCTCCGCTGGATGAGCACCTTCAGCCCTCGCATCTCCACCAGGCGTAGACTCTGCTGGGCGAAGCCCGGTCATCCTGCAGCCTCGGCTCACTCTCACTCCACTTCTCCATCTCTTGGGGTTTAGGAGCAGTGCCGCGTGCCAAGGGGGCTGCCCTCACCTCGCTCTGGGTGCTCGTGGCCAGGCTTTGCAGGGAAGGCACCGGGCACTCCCGTCACACCTACCACACGTGTCCCTAGTGGGACAAGTATTCTGATCACCCCGTTTCCAGCCGGGATGCTGAGAGCCTTGGGCTGAGGGCTGGGTGCCAGGAAGCCTCGCGGTGCTTTAGGATCTCCTCGAGCTCAGGCTTTCTAAGGTGCAGCTCCTCTCCAGGAGGCAGGTGCCACCACACCCATATATCCGGAGGTATGTGTGTGTATCTGATCATCCAGCGTGTTCTACCCAGAGCCAAAGGGAAGGCTTTTACCTTCTGCCAGCCTTTCTTGGCTCTCCCTCAGGGGGAGCAGGACAGATTTTATTTTTTTCTTACTTTTTTCTTTTTACCACACCCTGGTCATGGCCAGTGCAGGGTATACAAACCTGGACCAATAGCCGAAGCACCTGCAGCCCCACAGGGATCTCCTCCCCCCGGCGCTGGGGCAGGAGGCTGAGTTTTTCCCCAGCCTGCTCCTTCTCAGAGAACGGCAGCGGGGGGCAGACTGCAGTTTACAGGGAGGAGCCAGGCCAGAAAGTGGGGTTCAGACGAGGTGGGGCTCCTAGCAAACTCCACAAAGCTGGTTCTTACCTGACAAGCGGCTCCCTCACCCTACTCCCCGT
Source organism: Netta rufina (assembly GCF_964035555.1). Lineage (NCBI taxonomy): Eukaryota > Metazoa > Chordata > Aves > Anseriformes > Anatidae > Netta > Netta rufina. The sequence continues at coordinate 34,595,397 of NC_140125.1, read as the reverse complement.
GGCACAGGAGCTGGGAGGGGCTGCCCGGAGCCAGCTGGCAGCTTGGCCACAGAGCTGGAACAGGCACTGAGCCTGTTTGGGGTCGCTGCTTGGGCACACCAGGCAGAAGAGCTTGGGGCGGAAAGGGTGGGAGCACAGCAAGGCCGAGCAGGCCTTGGGAAGCTGCTCTCACCCTCCTGCCCCGCTGTTCCACCAGCACCCTCCACTTTCTTCCTGGCCTCAAGACTTTTTTAACCTCTGAGCTAACGTGGCTCCTGGCTCTAGCAAAGGCTGGGTGTATTTATTGTGTCGTTTTAACATTCTGTGACTTCATGCTAGACACAAGGGTTGTTTTTTTTTTTAAATGGTTTTTAGAACCTTTTTTTGTAGGAATGTTTAAATCCGAAGCCGTCTCTGAACTGGTTGTGTTACACCTCTGAATGTCAGTAAAGCTATTCCAGTTTCATACCCACGGTGTCATGACTTCATTTCTATTCAGCACGCCTTAGCCCAGCTGCCAAAAAAGCAGCGCAGGGGCTGACAGTCGCTGTACCTCAGCAGGGAAGGGATGCACCACTCCGGCATGGGGCAGGGAGGTGACACCAGGGGTCAGTCACTGTTCCTGCGCTGCTTCCAGCCCGTCAGTGTGTGTACACCACATCCCGCTGACACCAGTACAGGGAAAGCAGGAGCACTTGCACCCAATCCAAATAATTTGGGCACCTGGAACACTCCCAGCCCACTCTGGTGGCCCTGTTCTTTTATCAGTTTGTCCAGAGAGGCTTCCACAAGCCAAGAACTTCCCTGTGCTGACAGCAGCACACGATGCTGACCCCCTGATGCTAACCTGCACATCGTCCCAGGCTTCCCCCGGTGGGGACGGGCATCTGACCCGTCACTTGCCCTCCACTGTGCCCCAGGAAACCCACTTCTGCTTCAAGGCGAGCCCAAATCACGCTCAGTGGCTGAGAACAGAGTAGTCCAAACGAACAGAGGAGAGAAATGCCGTAGCTTGAGGTACTTACAGGGGACAGACAGTTTTTACAGAGCATGTTTTCACCTCCACCTTCCCCCCCGTACAGAGAAGCCCAGTGCTACAGGACAATACAGCCTGTAAGCAACCAGAGCTTGACGCCTCCAAGCAGTCCCCAGCTGCCAGGGACCTGTCACCAGCTCACTGACCTGCTGCCAAGTGCTCTACTACGCTGCCATATCAATCCTCTTCACGCCCTGCTTGCGACCTGAAATAAATGCTAGAACTCAGCTTCAGGCCTGCTGCCACCTCCTCCTCCGCGCATGTGTTAACAGCACAGAAGCAGACAGCTGTAAAAGAAAGCTTTTATTTTAGTCCGTCTCCTCACTGAGGCTCATTACAAACAGTATAAAAGTTTAAAGAGATGGTCTGAGGACTCTTAAACCCAACTCAAACCTCTTTCCCATGGAAGAGGAACCGACTCCTGCAGGCGGGTGCCAGAAGCTTCTCCGCTGCCCCGCCGTCACTCCATCGGCACGGCGTCCAGCTCGTTCAGGAAGCGCTGACACTTGCCCATCAGGATCTTGATGGCTTCGCTCACCAGCACGTCTGGAGGCAAGATACCCGTGGACTCCACTGAAACTGCAGAGAGACACGAGTCAGCACCCCGCTGCGCAGCATTTCTGTCCCCCATTCTTCCTTCTTTGCAGCCAGAAGGGAAGAGGTTACACGTGCCAGCAAGAAACACCAACATGGTCAGGCCCAAAGCTGCCCCTAAAATTCGCACAAGCCAGAGGAGGGCTCTGCTGTGAAAATAATGACCTCACACTCACAGATGTAATGATTCCGCACTCTTGCCAGGCGCACAAGGTTCTTCAGACCCTCGTGTCGGAAAACCTCCCTGCCGAACGTGTCCAACCGTGCATTGGCGACTCTCGCCACCTTTTTTCCTGAAAGGGAAAAGGACGAAACGGGATGGGCACCTGCAGCAGATGGATGCCTTGGAGTCATGAAAGGTACCTGCCCCTCAAACAAGCACTCTCCCATCAACAGAGGCAGCAAAGCCACAAATACAAATCAGTCTCTGCTAAGACTTGTAAGGAACAAGGCACTTTAGAGCAGGGAAGGAAGTACCCTTGATGTTCTCGATCTCAATGACTCCAGGGGAAAAGCACTTCTGCAACGTCTCAGCTGCCTCATCCTCAATAGGCTGCAGGAGAGTAATGTCAGGAAGCAGTCGATAGCTCGCCGTGGCCACAGGAGAAAACTTGGCGTGATCTTTACCTGCACAAACGGTTAAGAGTTAAGGATGAGGGCAGGCCTCAGGGAACAAGAATGCAATGATGCCAGGGCCTCAAACTCTGGGGGAAAGCCCATTCCCCACAGTTCCCCTTCACAAAGCTGCGCCCAAGTCAGAGCACACACACTCCTCTCCCCCCTGCCCCAGGCCCACTCACCTATACCCTTGACACAGTGCATGAGCACGTCTATTTCCTGGCCAGGTCGCAACAGTGCAATGAGGATGTCGTCGTGAACAGGTCGGAAGTCAGCGTCTGGGAAGAGGTCTGTCTGATTCCCCAAGGGCACCCACGTCATGTGCTTACTGTACACTGTGAAGAGAAGCTGCAAGCATCAGCCAGCTGCTGCCTCAGAAAACAGGACTGGACAGGACAGGTGGTGTCAAAAGTGAGTTTAGCAGAACGACTGAATCAGCTGTCTCTGTTCACAGGCCTGAGAGAACAACCAAATCCCATCTCCCAAGAACAGAACAAAAAAGGAAAAAACAACTCCTAATTTTAGGACAGCGAGATAATTTACCTTTGTGATTGAAATACAGCTCATTAGGGTCAGATGATTCTTTGGCTGCCTGAGGATTTCGGCTGCATTTTATTTTCAGCTGGAACTGCAGTGTATCAATTTCTGTCCCTTCTTCATCTCCTGGGAAGGAGAGAACATCGTGAGTTTTTGCGGAATCACACTTCTGCTCAGTTTATGTGACCCCAATTTCTGCCTTTGAGTTCACACTTCAGTACGTCTATTTGATCCAAGACTCTCACCTTGATTTCTGTATTCAAAGAGTCGAGGGTCAGCTCGGATTGGGATAAGGCCCAAGCGATGAGCCAGAATCTCGTCCTGCACAATGGATGTGTTGTTGTACACAAAGACTTTCTCGACAGCCATCGTTGGTACCTCAGGGAGACAAGAGGTTGACTTAATAGGAGAAGAGTCAAAGCAGTCACCAACAGAACATCCAGATAGCGCGGTCTTATTTTCAGCATCCCTTCTCTTCCTTAAATAATTGCTCTGCAGACTGTTTTCACTGGTATTCTTGCCAAATGAAGCTATCCAATAAACCCTTTCCCCCTTCTTTTTTTAAAAATGGGATGAGTGTGAGAGATGGAGGGCAGAGCAACCCCCAGACTCTACCCACAGCATCCTCAAGAGCAACGAGCGGTAATGCTCAGGCTCCTAAGCTCCCGTCTCTCCTTGGCACAGGCATGAAGAGAAATTTCCCTCATTTTCCAAGGCTCCAAGGGCTGCCCCAATGTGAGAGCACCCCCAGCCCTACCTCGGCGAGCAGGATGCGGCGGAAGGCGTTGGCGATGGCAGCGTCGATGCCCACCATGTCGAACTCCAGCACGCCGTCCTCCTCGCCCACCACGTCCACACGGAACTCCTGGGGAAGGGAATGGGGACGGGGACAGGCAGAGCATCACCACAGCGTGCCCCAAGCGGGGACCCCACAAACACCCCAGGGCCGGCACCCCGCCGCCCCCTGCCCACCTCCTCGAAGCGCTGCTGGTCCCAGGCGTCGTCGTAGCCGGGGTAGTTGCCGGGGAAGTCGGTGCTGTGCACCTGAGGGGAGGCACAGCCCGTCAGCACGGCGGGACCCCCCTCACGACCCCGAGACCCCTCACCCTGCCCTGCCCCGCGCCCCTCACGTTGCGGACGCCGAACTCGCCCAGCACCACCCGCTCCCTCATCTCGTCGGTGCTCCGCCTGGTCGCCATCTCCCCGGGGCCGGGCAGAAGAGGCGTGTGGCGTCCCTTCCCCTTCCTTTTCCTTTCCTTTTCCCTTCTCTTTCTCCTCCCCTCCCCGCCCGCCGCCGCACACAAGATGGCGCCGCCGCCATCCCGCGAGAGCCCGCGTCAGAGCGGCGCCGCCCCCCCCAGCGCCTCACAGCGGCAGCGATGGCGGCCCCGGGAACGGGGAGCGGGCCGGGAACCGGGCCCTCGGGCACCGTCAGGAGCGGTGCCGCCGAGTGGGGAGGCTTCGAGGACAACATGCAGGTGGGTACCGGGAGGATGAGGAGGGGAGAGGAGGGAGAGGCGCGGGGCTGACGCCGTGTGGCCCCGGCTCGGCCTCAGGGCGGCGGCTCCGCCGTGATCGACATGGAGAACATGGACGACACGTCGGGCTCCAGCTTCGAGGACATGGGGGAGATGCACCAGCGCATGAAGGAGGAGGAGGACGACGACGGCGAGGCGGGGGGAGCCGACGAGGAGGACGGCGAGTTCCTGGGCGTCAAGGGGCTGCGGGGGCAGCTCGGCCGGCAGGTCGCTGACCAGGTGAGGCAAGACCCGCCATGGCCCCCCGCGCACCCTTGGCATCACCGCTGCTGCCCGCTGCCTTCTCCCCGCAGGTGTGGCAGGTGGGCAAGAGGCAAGCGTCGAAAGCCTTCAGCCTCTACGCCAACATCGACATCCTGCGGCCGTACTTCGACGTGGAGCCCGTCCAAGTGCGCGCCAGGTGGGCAGCCCCTGCCCTTGGGCGTGTGGGGTGGGCTGCGGGCTTCAAGGCATGGCCCCGACACAGAAACACAGCGTGAGGAGCCCGCTCCTCGTCCTCAGGCCACCCAGGAACAGCAGCAGCCCTTAGCACCCAGCTGAGCTTCTCAGCAGAGAAGAATTTAACAAAGTGAAAAGGGCTTTAGGACATCTTCAGGCTTTTCTATTCGCTGGGCTCACATGGCTTCTGTTGGGATGCGTAGTGCTGTCCAAAAAGGCCAAGTTTTTGAGGCTGGCTGAAGAAACGCTGCTGTTCTCCCAGTGATCACTCATCCCTGAGTGGATCCCTAAATATCACCTTTGAATCCTCCCCAGCAAAGCTAACCCGCTGACAGTAGGGTTTTCTTTAGTTACCTTATGTGACCCCCTAGGACTCACTCCCACAGGGCCTATAAGCCACGGCAGAAAGCGCTGGTGATGCATGTGTGGGGTCTGGTACTTCTGAAGCATCTTACTCACTCTCTTCTCATTCCTGCTTTCGATGTCACTCCTTGCTTTGCTGCAACACAGACTGCTGGAGTCCATGATTCCCGTGAAGATGATTAATTTCCCACAGGTGAGTTCTCTTTTGCTGAATGAGACTCCATGCTCTGAGTGAATGTCCCACAAACACCCTGTAAAACTTCCACGTTATTAAGGATTTGAGTTTGCTAGGTGTTCACCTCCCTGAAAATGTAAAAGATGGTAAATCCTTTCCTACAGTTGTTCCAAACCCCATTCTGGTACAGTTCTAGACCTCTAGATTTTAATTATCCCCTTTCTGCATTCTGTTTAACACCACTTTGACGACTCCTCACACAGCCTGTTCTGTCTGGCTCCAGTCAGCAGAGGCACTGCTGTTACTTCTCAGGTGACAAACTATCTAAGATCATCGTCATGTCACCTGGGGTGGGAAGCCTGGTAGCCGGGAGCACTGACCAAACCTTCCTTCCTCTCTCTTGCCCTGTAGAAGATTGCAGGTGAGCTTTACGGACCCCTCATGCTGGTTTTCACCCTGGTGGCCATCCTTCTGCACGGGATGAAGACCTCGGACACCATCATTGTACGGCGAGTCTCAGTGATAAGCTGGGGTTTGACCGGGCTTGGGAATGACAAAATGACAGCAAAAAGGGAAAGGAAGCCTCCTATAACAGAATAGCACCTTGCTGAAAAGTGTAGATCTGAGGAAGAGCCTGTTGGCTTGGGGAGGGGAGGAGCAATGCATCAGAAAGTCTTGATGCTCATCTGCTGGGAGAGCTGAGGTGTAGGTCGCGTGGTGTCCTGCATGCTGCTAGCCAGCTATTTGATAATGCTTATGAAAGGCTCTGGGTACTTCAAGGTGGAATTTGGGTGCTGGCAGGTCACTTCTCTAAGTTTTCTTCATCCTGACGCTGTCTCCGCAGAGGGAAGGCACGCTGATGGGCACGGCTATCGGTACCTGCTTTGGCTACTGGTTGGGAGTCTCCTCCTTCATCTATTTCCTGGCATATCTGTGCAACGCCCAGATCACGATGGTGCAGATGCTGTCGCTGTTGGTATGTATGGGGGGGCTGCCCCAAGATGGGGGTGTCTGCACGGTGTGCCAGTGGGAGGGTGGCCTGTGAGCTGCTCTGGAAAAGTCTTTGTAAGTCAGCGTTGCACTGGGACAACCTGGAAATGGTTGACTCTTGAAGGAGTGGCTTGCAAAGCTTTGCTTTGGTGAAACGTTGCAGGAATAGGCTGCTCGTGCTCAGCGGGCCTTTGTGTGAGAGTGATGTTTAGAATGTGGCTGTTCTTGTTTTGTCAGGGCTATGGTCTCTTTGGCCACTGCATCACTCTGTTTGTCACCTATAACATCCACTTCCATTCCCTCTTCTACATCTTCTGGTTGGTCGTCGGTGGACTCTCTACACTACGAATGGTGAGTGACAGGCAGCCTGAAGCCCTCCTCTTCTGGGGACAAAAAAGGGAGGGAAGTGTCTCCTGCCTGAGCCTCCTGCACTCCTGGTGAGATAGGGCAAGATGAATTTACCCAAACAAAGTCAGATTACTCTGAATTTGCTGGTGCAGACTGGGAAAAAGGCTCTGAGCGCCGTTTCCACTGGCTCTTGCTACTTGGCCCATCCTCCTGTGTGCTCCTGACCGCAGCACCAGAGGCTGAGGTAGCAGCTGCCTGGTGTCCAACCTTCTGATCTCCACCTCTCCCCTAGGTTGCTGTGCTGGTGTCGCGCACCGTGGGGCACACCCAGCGGCTCATCCTGTGTGGGACCCTCGCTGCTCTGCATATGCTTTTCCTCCTCTATCTGCACTTTGCTTACCACAAGGTGGTAGAAGGTAAGCAAGGGAGAGACGAAGGGAGCCCCTGTGGGCAGCGTGGACCTGACCTGAGGGCAGCTGGGCCAGTTTCACACCCAAAACCGAGCAGCACCAGCTTTGTTAGCAGAAGCTGCCAAAGCAGGGCAGGGGGTTGACATGGGGAAGTCTTTGCACGCTGAATCTAGTACTAAAGACATTAGTTGTGAGGCACAAAGCTTTGTCTTTACCCACAAGTGAAGAGTTGCTGCAACGACTGCTCTTGTGCAGATGTCTGGTCCCTTCCTGCGCGCTGGTGAAATCAGGCTGCTTTATCCCGATCAGGAAATGTGTCACAAAAATATTCCTTCTTTGCATAACGCTGTTAGAGCTTGTGTTGTACAACACAGCCAGCAGAACCTGCATTTTCCACAGTCGGTGCTATTTACCAGGCTGTACAGATTCAAGTCCTCTCTTTCTTGTAGTATTTCTCCTATTAGTCCCTTTAAAAATTCAAATCTGCATAATTTAGGGTTACAGCGTAGCATTTCAAGTCCTTTTTAGAGATAAACACTGTTCTTTCCTGGATCTGCTCTCACGGCTAAGGTTCTGAGCCCTGATCTGCAACTTCTTAGCACGCAAAACAGGGTAGAATATAGCCGAAGCAATTTTCTTCAAGGATCTCCAGGACCGATTTTCAGGCTGGAGAGGGTAATTGACAGAGCTGGAGAGCACTTGCAGCAGTATGTGTGTGCTTCCTGCCAACCACGGCTCGTGTTGGCATTGCAGCGATACAAATTCCGTATTACACCCCCAGCTGCAGCTCCTGCTGTAAGCCCGCAAGGGTATTTCAACAGAAAAGCAAACGGTTGGTCTAAGAGCAGGGCGCGTGCTGGAATGAGGTGGAGGGAGGCTTTACGCCTCTCGCAGCGTCTACCTTCAGGTTCACCTGCCTCTGAGCTAACTCCTGCCCTTCTCCCCTTTCTGCTCTTCCCCGCAGGCATCCTGGACACGTTGGAGGGACCCAACATGCCGCCCTTCCAGAGAGTCGCCAGAGACATTCCAGCTGTTCCTAACGCTGTCCTGAACACAACAGCCAAAGCCGTCGCGTTGACCCTGTAGTTTCACACTCTTGGACTCGCTTCCTTCACTACTTCTGGGGCTGCATAGGGCCAGAGGAACCTGCTGCCTCTTAGGAAAAGGACAGAACAGCAGGAGTTAGGACTTGGTTTTGCTTTCCCGGGCCTGTCCATCGGGTTGCAGTTGTGAGCAGCTGAGTGGACAGCACCTCAGTGACTCGGGAGGATTACCCTCTTCTGCCACCCAGCTCGGGGCTGTCTTGAGTAGAGTGGCTCTGTCGCCTGCATGTTTAGCTGGGATTCCCCAGCTCGGTTTGTCCCTTACCCCTCTTTCCACTCGCTCATGTAACCCCAGGGCTGTCTGCTCTGTTCCTGTCCCGAAGAGAGAAGAATTAAATTGATGTTGGTGCTGAACGATGTCTTACGTTTGAGCCTACCTATGTAAAGGGAGAGTGGTGCGGGGTCTCTCCATCTTGATCCACCCCGTGCTAGGCTCAAAGCAGGATCCCTGCACTTTTGTGCTGTCCTACTTCAAATGTTTCAAGTCCTGTCTTGGACAAAAGGCACACGAATTTCGGTGTCACTGCACATTTTCAGCAGTAGTATGTTTTTTGTTTTTTGTTTTTTTTTTACCATATTCTCTTCCTTGTCGTGTTCCAGATCGATCCCTCTCTTTTCACTTGGTCCAAGCTGCTGTCTCACCTCACTGTCCCTTGTGTATGTTAGAAATCTCTCCCTGCACCTGTGGATATTTCTGTTGAGGAGGGTCGTTCACCCTCATGCAGCTTGCTCTCATTGCTCTGTCAAACTCTTCTCCCACAGCAGTGTTCCCGTTAAGCAAGGGGAGCAGCGGGCACAGTTTTGTCCAGCAGCCTGATGCAGGAAAGCTCCAGCAGGAAAGATTAAGAACAGCCCACAAGGCAGGCAGCGTGGCAGAGCTGCTCTCTTTGGCCCCTTCCTTTTGCTGCTGGGAGAGGACACGGCTGTGGGGGCATTCAGACTAGAGCCACAGTGCAATGAATGACACGAAGACGGCACCAGCTACAGTGGACAGGCTGGTCGCCTGCTTCAGTTAGAACAAAAACGTCACTGGATAGGACTTGAGCATTTTGAGTCATAAACCTCCCTTCTGCAGCGTTGCTTATTCCCGAATTTATGATTTGTTCCCCCCCCAGGAGCACAGAGCTGATCTCCCAGCACGTCCATAGCAGACGTGTTCTCTCACTATCTTCCACGCCTCCACATTTGTTTTGGCTGAAGAACACAACTCCAAGCAAGTTGTTTGGGGAATCAAATCATTTGGGCCAATATCCCCCGTGGTTTTTGGAGCTATTGAAGCACTGTCAGCCCCTGGAAATCCCATTACTATCAGACTTAACAAAATGGAAGCGTCAGTTTGTAATGCTGCATGAGCCTGCTTTTTCCCTCTTTATAGCTCCATGGGAGGTTGGCTTCTAATTTCCTGACTTGTGCCTCTTGCCCTGGCTGCTTCTCTTGGAAGAAACTCTCCAAGTCCAGGCAGAGGGGAAGGAAAGGAGGCAGATGATTGCGAGCAGGATAAGTCCAGATAAAGAAAAATCACCCTAACTCTATCACTGCTGATCTACACGCACCGTCAGAGAAGCCCTGTGCCCCCCTCCCACACCCAGCCACGTCACTGGGTCGGAGGGATGAAGCTGGGCCCTGCGTTGTGACTCAAAGCACAGGAGACAGCAGTGAGGAAAGTCCTCAGGCTGCCCCTGTGCAGCTTGCGTGTCCTGTCAGCTGGGGACAGGTGACCAGGGCGGTGACAAAACACCCTCATCAGATTCTGTGGGGCTTGCTCTATCCCATTCCCCCAGCCCCAATTTATTGTCTGTGCAGCAGCAGCTGGAGCTTGAAATACTCTGTGCTGCCACAAGTTCAGCGCTGCGCTGAGAGATTCAGCCTCCCCTCTTGCTGACAGAGGGAGACGCTTTTGCAGGAAAACGCATGTGTGCTGCAGTTCCACAGAGCGTGCTGCACACACTGCCTCAGTCAAGGCTTTGTGGGAGGGCATCTCAGTGCTTATTCAAGGCCTCTAGCTACCAGCACAAACCTCACATCTCCATCATAGATGTCCTGGTTTCAGTTAGAACAGAATTAATTTTCTTCCTAGTAGCTGGTGGAATGCTGTGTTTTGGCTTAGGATGAGAAGAGTGCTGATAACACCCCGATGTTTTAATTGTTGCAGAGCAGTGCTTACACCAAGCCAAGGACACCTCAGACTTTTGCTCTGTCCTGCCAACAGGCAGGCTGGGGGTGCAGTAAGAGCTGGGAGGGGACAGACCCAGGACAGGTGACCCGAACTAGCCAAAGAGGTATTCCATACCATCTGACGTCATGCTAAACAATATATAGGGGTGGCTAGCCGGGGGAGGGGGCCGGACTGCTCGGGGTTAGGCTGGGCATCGGTCAGCAGGTGGTGAGCAATTGCATTGTGCATCACTTGTTTGTACATATTATTATTAGTAGTACTATTATCATCATTGTATTATTATTATTATTATTATTATTTTCCTGTCTTATTAAACTGTCTTTATCTCAACTCACGGGCTTCACTTTCCATTTCTCTCCCCCGTCCCAGAGAGGGAGGGGGGAGGGTGAGCGAACGGCTGCGTGGTGTTTAGCTGCCAGCCGGGTTAAACCACGACAACACCACACTCTCTCTACCTTTAATGCCTTTGTTTTCTTCTACGGCTCCTGCAACAAAGCAAAAATCATCTTCTCCCTCCTCCCTTGCGGCAAATCTGACATAATTCCACTGTGCACACACAGCTTTTGAGGAAGGGTAATGCTGCAAGAGCTGTGTAAGCCCTTTTTTTTTTTTTTTTTTATTAGAGCTGAAATAAACATTCAAGGCTGCCAGATTAGAAAGAAGAAATATATATATATATACACACATTAAAGCATGCTGTGGTCTCCTTCTCTCCTCTGCAGTGCCTGGGAGACTGACCATCATTTTTACAGTCTTTCCTTGTTGCACTTCCTGTCACCCTAGTGGTGTTTTGGGTTACAAGTAGGCTGTTTGTTCTCCCATTTGTCTTCCTCCCTACATCTAGTCTCTCTCTAGCTGCTCGTCACCCACTGTTTTTCTCCATTTGCGTGTGAGGAATTAATGGCATCCACCTGGGGAGTCAGCTCTTTCCTTACACCCCAGGAGGAGAACAATAAACCACCTTCCTCATACCTGCTGGGTAACTGCACACGAACAAGGAAGCAATACCTAGTTCTTCACAAAACACCACTGCCAAATCTGCCTCTGCACAGCCTTTGATGAGGCTTAGTGAACCAAGGCTTTGAACCACAACCACTAGCTCCTGTGCCACTTTTCCCAGTGTATTTGAGCATAAATCAAGGTAGGACGTTTGTCTCCTCAATGTGCTCCAGCACCTGACAACAGGCAGCGAAGATGCCAGCGCTAGGACTCCAGAAGCAGCCTGATGCCCTAAGCAGTGCTTTGAGGCTGCTGCTGTCGACTGAAGTGGGACGCGTCCCAGGGGCTCTCCTCCAAGTGCTTCTCTAATAATAGCCTTGCTGAACGAAGCATGGGTTAATTACTGCCCGGAGGTGAGCATGAGGTGAGACTGAGTGCAGCCTTCCACGTGACCTGTGCTGATCAGCAGCTGCTGTTTACTCGGTCATACCCCTGCTCAGCACCCTGACGTTCACTCTCTGCCACTCACAGCCCTGAAACACACAGGATCCCGTTCTCACCTGCACCATTTAATGACCTCAGAGACCCGGAGCTCCTTTTCACCTGCACCAGGACCCTGCTGATGGCTGCATACAGCTGCTGTGCATATCCCAGCGCAGATGTCTTGCCAGGCCTGCGGTCTGCTCTCGATGCAGCTTGCAGATGCCGGAGTGAGTCCATGCACCCCTATACAACAGGAAAACAAGGAGACATATGTAGATAGCCCTGAAGGGCAGCAATGGGTTACTCAAAGAGTAGGGTGACACCTATTTGGTAAATTAGACACTGCAGCCAAAGTCTTAAAGTTGATATCCAATTCTAGCTTATCTGCTCTCTCCCTTGGCCTCATCCAGGACATAACATACAACCCTGTGGCTCAGGTGACCTGCTCCTTCATTTCAGAAGAAAGAAAACTGCTTCATGTCCCCCTGCATACTCCATGTTTCTCCTCGCTTTCCACCTCCTCCTGGCCTGCAAACAAAGCAGAGGAGCCCGGGTTTGCCCCTCAGTTACCCACTGCATCGGAATTCACTTGAGCATTGCTGTACGGAGCAGCCAGGCTTTCTCCTTAACAGATTAGTTACATGCAGAAAGCTGCCTACTTATGTGGTTTAACCTAATTTCCACATCACTGGCTTCCTTTTTCGGCTCAGCGGAGTTGAAACGACAAGGGCCCTGCTTCATCTCTCTCTCCAAGCACAGCACTGCAAGAAGAGGGGAAAGAGGGAGCAAATCCCTCCGATCTGCGCCACCAAATCGCAAGAAGGTCAGGTGTGCCCCTCGCATCTCTCACCAGGCTGAGGGCTGAGGCTGCGTGCTGCTGAGGGGGGCAAACCTGTGGCACTTCCCCAGCCCCAATACCTTGTACCAGCCGCCTCCTGGCACGCAGCAGGGCTGGTGACGAGGGGCAGGGTCTCTCCTTTACCACCAGCCTGTCTCTGCCAGAGCCATGTCCCCAGTGCCTGAGGAAACATCCATCTATCTCCACAGCCCCCTCGCTCTGGCAGGCACACATTTGGTGTTTTTTTTTTTTTTTTTTCCCAAAACACCAGCAGAGGTGCGATAAATGGCCTGATTCCCTCTGCTTCTCCTGCTGCGCTCCAGAGCCCTTCTGAGGGGAAAATACGCAAAATTAACCCACCTCAGCACCACACCGCAGCCCACTATAGCGATCTGGCCAGCTGTGGAAGCACAGATTTCATCCTCTCCACAGGTTTCAACCCCTGGGCCACCCACTCTGCTCCAGCTTTTGCTCTCCTCAAGACATCGGCTTAATTTGGAGAGAGCAAAACCCCACCCAGACCCCAACCCCCCCCCCGCGGGGCCGCGCACCCTTAACCCCACACCCCTCAGGGGCCTCGAGTGGCGGCGGGGCGCAAAATGGCGGCGGGGCCGGGCCGGGGCGGGCGGGCGGGAGGCGGGAGGAGGCGGAGCGGCCCCGCAGGTGCGGGCGGAGCGGGGCGGGAGCAGCGGGGCCGCCCGGCCCCCTCTGGCCGCTGCCGGCTTGGCGGCGCTCCCCGGCCGGCTCAACGCCTTCAGCAGCCCCGCCGATGGCTCCCCCCTCGGCTCTCGGCGGCGGCCGCCGGTGAGGCTGAGCCCCCCGGGGCCGCCCCCGGGGCCGCCCCCGGGGCCGCGGTGTCGCCGGAGCTCGCCGCAAGCCCCGGCGGCTCCCCGAGGCTGGGGAAGATGCTGCCGGGCTCCATCCAGATCTCCGGCGAGACGCTGTCGGGAGCGGAGATCCGGGACATCTGCGAGAGCCTGCGGGAGAACTCGGTGCGGCTGCTGTCGCTGCGGGGCTGCCAGCTGTCGGAGCGGGACTTCGGGCACGTCTGCCGGGGGGCGGCCGAGTCGCGCTCCCTCGCCCAGCTCAACCTCAACCTGGGCATCGTCTCCAACATCAACCGCGTCAAGCAGCTGGCCGAGGCCCTCAAGACCAACCGCTCCGTCCAGTCTCTCTTGTGAGTAGCCGCGGGGGGCCCCGGCCCGGTGATGCTGCTCGGGGTGCCCAGTAGCTCCCCGGAGTTCACGTCTCGTCAGGGGAGAAATGCCCTTGACATTGCCTTCACCCCTCGCCCTTCACCGGGCTTTCCCGCCTGCTTGGCACGGTTTCAGCCCCATCCCCGAAAAATCTGGGTCCCCCTGCACCCACCTGAGCCTCGTCGGTGCCCTCCTCACCCCCTCGTCCCTGCCGGGCTCCATAGCTGCCGGCTGGCCCCCTCTGCAGAGCCCTCCTGAGGCTTTTTCCCTGCCTGACACTAGGATTTGTCCCCCTCCTCCTCCTCACTTCACCCACTTCTCGCTCCCCACCGGGTCAGCTTGCCCCTAGAAGGCTCCGTGGTAATTTTCCCTTTGACCCACGCAGCCTCCATGGCAGTCCCCTGACGGATGCAGGCTTGGCCCTCCTCAACCCGGCGCTCTCCATCCATCCCTCGCTGGTGGCTCTGGATTTAGGGGACTGCATGCTGGGGGACGAAGGCATCAACCTGATCTGTGGGCTCCTGCCACCCGATGGGGCTAAGTCAGGTAAGCACCAGGAGCCGTGGGCTGCACAGGAACCAGCAGAGCTTTTCCGTGGAGCCGTAAATCCTCAGCCCTGGGAGCAGCAGGCTCTGTAGTTTGGGCATTTATTTTCCCGACTTCAGTACAGCAGAAAAGCCAAGTGATACAGGACCGGTTCCCTTGGGCAGGCGTGGGCTTTCTGCTATTGATCTGTCCTGCTGGCAGTTTGTTGCTCAGAGACCAACAGGTTGCTTCTGCTTTATGACAGCAGCATGTGAAACTGGAGGAGGGGAGAGCTTGGGCTTTGCATTTATTATCTTCTGTTTATGTGTTGATAGTGACCACAGATAAATATATGGCGTACCCCGTACCCCAGCACTTAGTTCACTGTCAGCGCCTGAGATTTGTCCCCACTTGCAGGTGCACTCGGTGAGCGTGTAGATGGCTGGTGATAGCCTTAGTGCCAAGCTCACATCGTTACAGGGGATGATCTTTAGCGATCTGATGCTGGTGGGTCAATGAACACAGGAGCTGGCAGGTCCTGAGGGAACAGCACCCCTTTCCCTGAGGCTCATAGTGCTTTCCAACTCCTCTCCCGAGCACCTTGTGTCTGTGCTCACAGTGTCACCGATGCTGTTATCTCAGCTGGTCACCCCTCGTAGGTGCAGGCTTCAGAGCCCACCGTCCCTGTGATCCTCTCTCTGACCTGTCACCTCATGCCACCTCCTTCTAGTCAGTCGCCTCGCACAGCCCTTGTCTCGGTTGTGCTTACTATTTAGGGTAAGCAGAGCACAGGTTGTGAGAGCAGAGAAATGGGGCAGTCACAGCATGGGCAGATAAAGGGACACAGGAAGGCAGTGATATAAAAAATGATGTGTATGGGAGCAAAAACCAAACCCTTTAGCCTGTTGGAGTACAGGGGACACGACTCAGAGCTGCTCTGGTTAGCTGAACTAGTTCCCCTCCGGCTGCTTTGGTGATCCTCAGGCTCTGGTTTGGCTTCTCTCTCTTCTCCAGGCCTCAAAGAGCTAACACTGAGCGCCAACCCAGGCGTCACAAGCAAAGGCTGGGGCCGCCTGGCCATTGCGGTGGCTCACAGCTCCCAGCTCCGAGTGTTGAACCTGGACTACAACCCCCTGGGTAAGCTGGGGGACCGCAGGGGCCTGACTCCTGCCTTCCCGGGCTTCTGCAGTTTGCTTTGCTGGGTGGCCAGGGGCCGAGCTCTGCGTGGGCAGCAGAGCTTCCCCAGCAGGATGGGGACCTTGCACTGGTCCTGCCTGGTTCCCAGCAGTGAATCCACCCCGCCAAGCACCCTTGGCACTCGGGAAGCCAGCCTCGCTGCTCTGGGTGGCGTGGCCGCGTGCCCTGCCTGCGTTTGCCATCACGTTTGACCCCCTGCTTCTGCCCCGTGGCCTGACGTCAGCTTGGCAGAAGCCGAGCATCCCCCTGCTCCCCCCTTCCCTTCTCCCGGAGCAGGGAGGAGGAGGAGGAGAGGCTGGCATGGGTTGCCATAGAAACCAACTCTCTCCAGCTCTGCTGCAAGGTGGTGAGGAGGAGACCGGGCCGGGCCTCCCTACCCAGCAAGGCGGCTGGGCGCTTCCCACCTCGCTTCCCTGCTGGAAATGGAGCCCCCCTCCAGGGCGGTGAGGGCCCCGGGGTGTTTCCGTGACAGCCCCAGCCCCACGAGGGCAGGGGTGGTGCGTGAGCGAAGGCAGGCACTGCCGACAGCCCTGGTTTGCTTCTCCTCCAGGTGACCAGGTAGCAGGGATGCTCGCTGTCGCTGTGGCCTCCAGTCGAACCCTTGAAGTGCTGGATTTGGAGGGAACAGGACTTACCAACCAGTCGGCCCAGGTAAGGAAACCTGTTACTCTGCAGCATCACTGAAGCCCCACTGAAATAGGTCCTGGCCACCTGTGGGGGCACCAGGACCTCTACCTGCCTCCCTGCCCTTTCCAGACTCCACACACGTCCCCTTCCCTCCCTGCACCCAGAGGTGCTGCTGCTTTCCCCAAGCTCGCAGCACTCAGCCACAGGAGGAACTTGGAAGGCACAGCTCTGACCTAGAGCTCCTGGGCCTCCCTCAAGGCAGCAGAGAAAGTCACAGAGCTCTGTCTGTAGTTTGGGTGTTTTGGGAGAAGTAAGGGGTTGGATTTGTGATGGAGAATCAGAGGTCCATGTGCAGCTCCCAGCAGTAGGAGGGGCCTTGCCTGGGTATGTGGGAGCAGCAGGTGTAGAGCAGCCTCCTTTTCGGGCAGAACCAGGAAATCCAGGCTCAGTTCTCCCTACAGCAAGACGAGAAGTCCTCAAAACGTCTGGCAGAGGGAGGTCAAAGCTGAAGGATGGCAGAGACAAAAAGAGGAGGGCTGGAGCTTGTGGGGAGACAGGGTGCTGAAACTCTTCCTGTTGAACCTAGCTGCTGTTTGTGCTGCTCGTCAGCCTGCTTTTATCTCGCTCTCTGCCCAGACCTTGCTGGACATGGTGGAGAATTACCCCACAGCCCTACGGACACTCATCCTGGCGGAGAACAACATCAGTCCGGAGCTGCAGCAGCAGATCTCTGACCTGCTCTCGGAGGGCGAGGAAGAGGAGGAAACGGAGGCTCGCGAAGTCACGGCCAGGGAGAAGAACCCCTGGATCTGCCAGAACAGTAAGAGCTCTGGGGCCTGGCCTGGTGGGGCTGGCAGACAGCCATAGGGATGTTTGGGGTGTTTCTAGTGCCACGGATCTCGTGGTGGGGTTGGTCCCTTATCCCTGTGAGCTGCAACCCAGACAGCCCCCAGCCACGACCTTGACGTTAAGCAGCGTTGGGCTGAGCCCTGCCTGGAAAGGGAACCTCCAAGGACAATGCAGCAAAGAGCAGAAGCGGTACCTCAGAGGCGTTTCTCCTGATGCTGCAGGAATTAAATCTTTGTGCAAAGCCTTAAAACCAAGGGCAGGAGCATTCAAGATCTCAGGGGCCTTTGCCAGACATCCTAGCCAAAACTCGTGTCATTCCTCACCGCTTCCAGAACCTCCCTGCAACAGGCACAGGAGCAGCTTTTCCTATCTCTGTGGCCTAAACTTGTGAGGGGTGAGCCAGGTGCCACAGCCTGCCTGTGCAGGGGCTTGTAACAGAAAAAAGGTACATGATGGGAAGAGCAATTGCCTGTTGTGTGTATAATATTGTGCATTGCCATGCCTACATCATGATCCTGCCGGCTTGGTGGTTTGTTTTTTTTTAATTTTTTTTTTCACCTTACACCTCTAATTGTCCTTCCCTCCCTCCCAATTCTAATATCAGGCTAGCAGACAAGCCCAAGCACTCCCAGTGCCTCACAACATCTGGTTCTTCATTTGTTAGAGCCATAAACCTCCTTTGCTGGCAGCTTTGGCTGCGTTTGGGATCCAGTTTCCCGAAACCGATCCCCAAAAGAGAGATCCCCCTCTGCAGTTTTGAATATGCGAGGTCTGGATCTGAAGCACAGGGGCACTATCTATCTCCCCCCTTTGCATCCAGGAAAAATGCTTTTTCTGCGGTTTAGAAAATCTTCTGGATGGAAAACCAGCACCCTGCTGGCTTTTGGTATGCGTGCCCATCCTCCCTGCAGCCAGTTCCCTTGGCAGGGGGAGTCACCGAGTTCCTGGCCAGCACTCTGTGCCATCCCCGAGCCCGAGGACTGCCCTGATCTTCCTGACGCCAGGCGGAGGAGGGAGGGCTGCACAAACCCTCCGTTCACAGGGCACACGATCAGGGTTTCCAGGCCTCTGCTGCCACGAAACGGCTGCTTGCCCGCGTGGGTTTGGGCTGCGTGCAGCTCATCCCAGCCGGCTGCTGGCTGCGGAGCTGGGAAGGTGCTCGGGGCCTGCAGGTTCAGAGGCGTGGGGCTGCCTGAAGGCACAGCTGGGTCAGCGGCACCGCTACCACTGCGCTTAACGCGTCGGGGATTCCTCAGCCTCACCTCTGGCTCCAGGCTCTCCCACAGCCCAAAAGCCTCATGGTTTTCTCCCTCTCTCGCCACAGCTCCCAGCTCCCAGATGGTCCTGATGACGTCGGGACTCGGCGACAGCCTCCTAGCAGAAACGGAGATGTAGCTGGGCTGCCCTGCCTGCTCCTGCCCAGGAGAGCGCCGGCGCTGGCACCACGCACAGCGGGGGCGGGGAGCACGCACCCACCAAGCCCCCGTGCCTCCGCTGAGCTGCCCCGAGGCTCTCCTCACACATTTCACCTCCCATCGCTGGCTCCCGGAGCGCCGGAGCCCGGTCCAAGTGAATCTCCACACGCCTCTCTGTGTCGCCACGCGCCCCGTCGGCCGCTTGTGATTGTCCAGTCGCTGCATGCGTAGCTCACGCTGCCCTGCCTCTCTCTCTCTCTCTCCCCCCCTACACCTTGGCTGCACCCCGCAGGGTGCAGGCTGTATTTATTCAGATGTGTATAAGAGATGGTCTTTCTATCGCCTGTCCTGCTGTCACAACCAGAGTTTTATGAAGGGCACAGCCGCGGCAGCACTCGCAGCCACCTGAGCCTCCCGCAGCCTTCGTGCTGAACCAGAAATGGTGGCAAAAAGGGGAATTTCCTCCCGTTTTGCCTCTGCTACAGCAGTGCCCCGGCCCTGCTTGAAGGCAGCAGGGGGCAGCACCACCCTGGCATCCCCTGGCTCCCCTCCGGGCTGTCTCTGCGTGCCCACCACAGTCCAGCTCGGCTCCTGAAGCACCAGAAACAAGGGGCTGGAGGGCAGCAGTAACTTAGCTCAGCTGGGAGAGGGCTCAGCTGCTTTCTGGGTACCTCTGAGCCTGCTGAGGGCATCACAAGGCAGGCACGGAGTGGGTGATCAGCCAGTTCAGTGCCTGGCACGCTTGCAGGTGGCGCACACACTCCACAAGAGGCTCTGCTCCTCCACCAACACGCTCAAGAGCGGTCTCAGGTGAGAAAACACGGCAGCCACCCCCCCTTACTTTTAAAATAGTTTATTTCTGCTCTTAAAATATACATCAGTTTGAAAATTTCAGAAAACAAAAACAAAAACACGTTAGTTACAGATTAACAGTCTGGAGGGGAGCGGGGTCAGCTCGAGGCCCCGGAGCCAAGGGGGGCGCAGGGGGCAGGCACCGCGCCAGCCTGGGAGGGCTCCGCTCCTCCCGGCTTC
Organism: Netta rufina; assembly: GCF_964035555.1. Taxonomy (NCBI): domain Eukaryota; kingdom Metazoa; phylum Chordata; class Aves; order Anseriformes; family Anatidae; genus Netta; species Netta rufina. The sequence goes on along the minus strand of NC_140125.1, from coordinate 34,575,991 downwards.
AGGGCAGGAGATAACGCCCTGCGAGCTGAAGGGAGGCTCCTGCTCTCAGCACCAGCCTGTTTGCACAGGAATCGAGTGAAATACTGCAGTGAAAGGCCGAGCCCCGGCTCCGCAGCTGCCTGAGGTGGGACGCAGGGTGACGGCGCAGGGGCCTGCAGCTCCTTTTCACAGGCCCTGGAGCATCAGGGTTGGGGCTGAGGCCCCAGCTGCAAGCAGCCCTCTGAAAAAACAGGGATTTGGGGAGGGGAGCAGGGCCCCCAGGCAGCTTTGGGCTGCATCTCTGGCTGTTGGCTCCCTCCCCGGCAGAGGGATGCTCTCCTCCGGCACGGCAAGGAGCACTGACGGAGCAGGGCAGGAAGACAATGCAAATCCAACTAAAAAAAGGAAAAAAAAAAACCAACAGCCAGCAGGCCAAGGATCAGCCAGCAGGAGCCAGGCTAGCCCTCTGCCTCACCCCCTGGGCCAGGTGAGAGACACGAGACAAGACAAGGGCACGGGACAAAATTAAAACGGGACACCAGGCCATGAGAGCCCTCAAAAAAAAAAAAAACAACAAAAAACAAACCTACACCTACAGACCTCTCCCCATCCCTCCCCCCTCCCCGATAAGACACTGAGCACACGAGACAGCGAAGAAAAGTCACGAGATCACGCTAGGCTAGAAAAAAAAAAAACACGCCTGGAGGCCCTACCCAGAAGGGGAAGCCCCGGAGAGGCACCAGAGCCAGCCCGGAGCCCCCCCAAAAGAAGGGGGCACAAAGCCCCTGGCAAAGGGCTGCTGCTGAGCCAGGGAGCAGCTCCCCAGAGCGCTGCCCTCGCATCCCCACAGGCCCTGAAAATCCCAGCAGCATCCTTCACCATCTCGTTGCCGAGGCTGGAGGGCTTTCTGCGGGCTGGTGAGAAGGGAATCGGGGCTCGGGGCCGCCCTCGGCGCAGGGAGCAGCCTGGCTGCCAAGCGCTGCGGCTGGTTCTGCAGGGTGGGGAAGGGAAAAAAAAAAACAACCCACCCCAAAAACCCGAGGGCGGGCGAGAAGAAAGCAGCCCACCCAAGAGGAGAAGAGGCAGCAGCCTTCCAACAAAACAACAGAAGAGGTGTGAGGGAGGAGACGCACAAACAAAGCCCCAAAACCAAACCTCCTCTGCCCGGGGAGGGGACGCACGGAGGCAGCCGGGGCCCCCGGGGGCTCCCAGGGGCTCAGACGCCACCGCCGGGCGCTCTGCCCCGTTGGCACGAGTTGAAAGAGAGCAGCCGGGGCCTCAGGTACCTGAGTGGGAAGGGAAAAGGGAGGGTGAGAGCGCGGGGAGGCAGAGGCACGCCGGGACGAGGGGTACCCAGAACTGAGTCCGGTACAGGCACCAGTGTGAGGCTGCGGGGACAGCCGCGAGCGCGCCGGGGCAGCGGGTGTGCTGCGGGCCCGAGGGTAGCCGAAGAGGAGAATAAATATAAAATTTCAGAGCGTGAGAGGGTAGCGAGAGGTTTTTTCTCCCTGGGAAGAAAGTGGGGAGGTGGAGGCGTCCCGCAGCACGCGGCTGCTGCTGCTCCTGCCTCAGCTGAGCAGGTTGCCCTGCTCCTGGGCTTGCGTCAGGCTGTCCTTGCGGTGCAAGTGGTGGACCCCCATCCTCTTGGGGCTGCGGTGCGGCCGTCCAAAGGGAGGCCTGGCCCTGCTGCCTTCGCCGCTCTCCTCCTGAGCTCCTCCTTGGCTGCTCTCCTTGCTTCCCGGCAGCAACATTTCTCTCTCGTCAGCCGGGCTCTCGGGCAAGCCGAGGTCCACGTAGTCCTTGTGCTTCTCCGGCGGGGGGCTTCCAGGCTCCGCGGGGCCTCCGCCGCCTCCCTGCAGCAGCTTCTGGGCTTCGTCCTGGGAGAAATCCGTGCCGTAGTCCGAGGAGAAATGGCTCCGGCGGGCTCTGGACTCGGTGCTGTCCGTGTCCACGCTGGAGTCCCGGCTGACGGTCCAGCTGCAGCTCTGCGCCGACTCCTCGCCGTCCGAGTAGGCCGAGGCCGCCCTGCCCAGCTCCTGCATGGAGCGGCTGAACCTCTTCTGCAGCTCCGGGGCGGTGTCGCGGCCGAAAGCCGTGCGGTTCAGCAGCGCCCGCTCCGAGCTGGGGGGCGCCTTGTCCACGAACACGCGCTGCCAGTTGGCCAGCAGGTCCTCCTCCGAGCTGGCCGAGCTGGCGAAGGCGCTGGGGATTTGGGGCGGGCTGCTGAAGGGGCTGCTGTGGGACGAGCCGGGAGCCCCGGCTGCTTTGGGGGACTGCTGGCAGGAGCAGCTGGAGGCCGAGCGGCGCCCTTCGGATGCGGGGCTGCCGGGCAGCGTCCGGTGCCGGTCGCAGCTCTCGTCCTCGCTCTGCACCAGGCTGAGCGAGATGGCCTGGCGCGTGGCGTACGTGCAGTTGGGCAGGGGGCTGTTCTTCGGGATCCTTACCTTGTCCTCGGAGAACTCGATCACCTTGCGCCCGGGGTAGATGGGGTGGGGGGGCGACGGGGTAGGGTACGGACTGAGCTTCTCAAAGGCCGGCGCGTCCTCGGGGACGCTCTCCACGCTGCCTTGCGGCTTGCAGCCGCCGTTCTGCTGCTTGCCCGCGTCCCCTCCCTCCTTCCCCGGCTGGCCCGCGCTCTGGCAGGCCTCAGGAGGGGCTCCGCTCATGTCCACGTGCACAAACACGTCCTCAGCCATGGGGCAGCTGCCGCTGCTGGACTTGGCCGAATTCAGCACCAGGGATTCCGGCTTCTCCAGGACTCTGGCGATGACCGAGGTGGGCACAACGTCAGACGGGGCCAAGGTATGGGTTGCCTCTTGCCCAGGGCCTGAAGACTCCTGGGTGCTGTGCAAATGCTTATTGACCATGTCCTGCAGCTCGTAGGGAAGCTGGGGAGAAGGAAAAGGACGTCAGAAGGGTGCTGCCCCAGAAACCATGACGCCCCAGTTAACCTGCCTTTTCCAACCCATCTTCACGGGTACTTTTACTCCTTATCTCAACCCTAACGTTCACCCAACTTGCCCTGAGGAAGAAATCTCTTTCCACGGAGAACCTGCCCCATATGAGGGATGAACAAGGCTCTCTGGCTGTCACACCAACCACATTTCCAGGCCGTGGCTCTCAGACCCAGCTCAGAAAAAGGCCAGGAAAAGGTGGCAGGCGGGACTCCGTCCCCCACGCCTGTGAGCGCAGAGGCAGGGCCCAGCCAGCCCATGCTAGGGGGAGGCCTATTGATCAGTGGAAAATCCGCTGGTGGTTGCACCAGTGACTGAACAGCCCCCAGTGCAGGACCCGCAGCGCTCCCCACACGCGGTAATTACAGCCTGGCCGCCCTGGCAGCCCGCCCGTGATCGGGATCGATGCCTTCCCTCGTCCCTGCTGATCCCACTTCCTCCCTCTCCCCGTTTCGGAGATGCAGAGGGCGGACAGCAGAGCTCCACCAGCCGCTCCGTGGCACAACGGGGTCTGTCCCGTGTCACAGCCAGAAGGAAACCCTGTCCCAGGCTGGAGGCACGGGGCAGGGTGCGTGAGAACAGCTGGCTGAGGGGCAGACCCCCCTCCAGCGTGGGACACGGCCCTCTGGGGGGGCAGAATGCTGAGCCCTGGGGAGGGGAGACAGCTGGGAGAGGGGTCAAGGTTACCCCAGCAGTAACTGATACACACGGACCTCAGGAGCGCTAATTTGAGACACAAAGGGGGAGGGGGACGCATCGGTCACCTGCTAAGTTACTAAAGATGAGCACACGGCGTCGCTGAGAGGAGCTTACCAAGGGCTGGGGACTAAGGGCACGGGCAAAGAGAGAGCTGGGGCGAGGGCCCAAAGCAGATTTCATGTTCCCAGCCGGAGAAGTGATGCTGCTACCTTCGCTCACCCTGAAGGCAGGACGAGCTGAGCAGACCCCACAAGGGGGAGCACGTCCTGGTACCGACTTTTCCCGTTCAGGAGGCTGAAAAGACACCCTGAACGCTGCCCCCCAAACTGCTCCTCAGCAAACCACTGATCTGCCAGCGTGGCCCTCGCACGTGGACAGGTGAGAAAGGCAAGAGGACGGAGCAGGGTAAGAGAGAGGTCTGTCCTCCCGCCAGCTTGCAGCAGGCACCCGGCAGGCTATCGAATTCAAGGTTATTGTGCTTTTTATAACAGCTCCTGTGAAATGGAGCCGGGGTGAAAGAGGAGCTGGCAGAGGCTCTGCGCTGCCCTCCCAGTGGGAGCGGGAGCAGGAGCACCCCACACCTCTGCCCAGGGCTGAAGGGTGAGAGGCCAACAGCCCCGCAGAGAAAGCTGGAAAAAGGCAAGGCGCAGGTGGAAACCACGAGCCCTCCTTCCCCACCTCTGCGGCGCTGCTACTCACATCGGCAAACTTGTGGTTCCTGAAGTGGGACTTGTTGCACTTGAGCAGCTGTACCGCGAGGTTGCAGTCCTGCCGGTAGCGTTCCTGCAAGAAAGGGCACAGCGTGCAGCCGCGTCAGGCTCGTAGCTGCTCCCCGAAAAGGCACCGCCTGGCCAGGTGCTGCTCAAACAGAAGGCCCGTGCATTTCTTACGGCTCAGCCAGCACGTCCCTTTCAACTCCTCCCTCCCCGTGGAATTCATCTCCAGAAGTCCCCTCAGTTGGTACAGCCTGGGCTCAGGTCAAACCTTAAGCTCAGACACCAAAAGAGTCTGATCTTCATCAGCCGTGCAGATCAGCCCTTCCTTGCCCAGTCCCTCAGGCCTTTTTTCTGTTTGCCTGTCCCTACCGCTGCGTGCAGCTCCCTCGCCTTCATAAACACTGAAGTCATCCCCATGCTCCTTTACGCCCATGACTTTGAACCAGAGGACGAGCCCACACCTCACCACACTTGCACAACCCTTTGCAGACTCACTCACGTTGAGTTCTTCCAGCTTGTTGATGGTAGTTTTCGCATCGAGCAGTTTATTGGTGAGCTCCACAATCTCCCAGTCCAGCGTCTTGCGGTCCATCTCTGCCTTTTTGATCTGGGATGCGAGAACAGAAGGGTGTAAATCCCCCCAGCACAGAAGAAACCGGCTTCACCACCCACCTCACCCCCAGCATAGCACAACGCCACGTTCAGCTGGGATACAAAGACTTCCAGACAGACAGACAAGGGGGACAGGCTGGCTCTTCACCCAGGGAGGGCCTCCAAAGGCAAGTGGAGCCGGCCACTCTGCTGGTTGCAGAGGTGACAGCTGAGTTGAAAGCTCCTTAACGCAGCACAACCACGTTTCCTCTCTGCCCTGGTTGATGGGGTGCCTGATGGAAAGGTGGTGGCTTTGAATAGTTCATCCCATCCCGCCACCAGCAGCAAGGAGCTATAAATTTGTGATACCCAGCCCTCCGCTCTGGGGCAACGGAGCGAGAACGCTGCCCATACAGGTCAGCAGGCTGTGCTGAGCGGACAGATTTGTTTGGCAGGGAAAGGACACCACCTTGAAAGAGCTCAGGCCTTGCTCTGGTAAGAAAAAGGACCTGGAGCTCACTCAACACCCACCCTAATGCAAATGGTCTCGTCTCTTCAGACTCCCTAACAGTTTAGGAGCAGGGCAGGCAGAGACCCGGATGTAAGAGGGGCACAATGAATACTGACCCAAGAAATTCAAGTGACATCGAGTTAAGAAGAGAAAACTGGCTCGGTGTCAAACGCTCTTCGGATGGAGCGCTGCAAGCCAGGGCCTGCTGCAGCTGCGGGCAGCTGCTGGATACCAGGTGAGCCCTTGGCTGGACGAGGGCTGGGGGCCCCCCTCCAGCTGGGCTGGAGCATGTGGGACTGCCAATGAAACCGACAGGCTGGGACACGTAAAAGGGGGAAAAAAAGAAAAAACACACAAACGAAAAGACGCAACTGCAAAAATCCAGCTTTGGCTGAGAGAGGCCTGAGAGGTGAGCGCGCCCAGCGTGTGCCAGCAGCAGCGTGGGGAGGAGAAAGAGAGAGAGAGAGAGAGAGAGAGAGAGGGGGAGGGAGAGAAAAGAAACAGCCATGAGTGTTATGAATGCACACAACAGACACACACACGCACGCTGGCTCTGCTCTGACTGTCCCCGTCCCCCCAGGACGAGCCCCCCAGGAGCGGCTGGCACATCCCTGGCGTTTCCAGAGGGACTGAAGCAACACGACGGACGGACACCATGCGGTTATGTTGTGGGCAACCAAGCTCACGTGCATGACCAGGTAGGGGCTCCGTAAATCAAGGAACCAGCTCACGACACCAGCCAGAAGGGGGACTAGGTGGTCGTGGCCAGAATCCCAACCCTCGCCCACCTCCACGCCTGCTGGCTAAAGCCAGGGCCCCTTCCCCCTTCTGCTCCTAGCACATAGGTCTACCTCCACCTCCTCTCTGTAGGGACCGAGTAAGGCACTTACTAGGGCGTGCAGCTTCTCCTCCAGGTCCTGGTTGGTTCTCTGGGAAGCGGTGTAGCTGTTCTGCAACCTACAGGACCAAGGTGGTACACGTGGGAATGGATCTCGGGCATTCACACAAGTCTTCTTTGTGACTGCCCAGCAAACCAATTAATCCACACCTCCAGGAAGACTGAAATTCCCAGCACTAAGACACCAAGGCATGTCAGCTGTGCCTCACCTCTGCCTCATAATGGCCTCCAGACCCCAAATTACCAGAGGCAAGCTGAGGTTGGCTGGGTGACCCTTCATGCTTTTGCTGGGAAGGGTGTGAGGACGTTGGATGACTCTGAGCTGTGACAACCCCTCAAGCTAGCAGCGTGCCTGCTGCACCCTGGAGGTAGCAATACTTGTGAGGTTTTCACCCTCCCCTCAGTCTGGGGGAGCACCTTTCTGAGGACAGCATGCCTCCGATCGACACAGCAGGGCACAGCCTGCTCGAAGCAAATGAGGGAGCCCTTGCTGGGAGTGATTGCTCCAACTCTGCCCCTCATTTTTTTTTATTTTTTTTTTTGCTTTTCCATACCTACGGAATTTGTCTTTGAATTTCTCCAGCTCCTCCCGGTTCTGGCCCAGCTCCATCTCCAGGTAGTCCTGCCCCGACTCCAGCTCCCTCTCCATCGCCTCCATTTTGTTCGTCACGTAGGTCAGCCGCCGGCGCAGTTCTTCGTTCTCGTGCTGCAGCAACCTGGGCACACAGCGACAAGGCCCCACTGCTTTGGGGCTTAACATCCCACACAGAGACCCCAGAAGCCAGGAACTGAACCGTCAGGGGACCCCAGCCCACGCAGTGAACAGTGCACCACAGTTAGGAGAGGGAGGCTCAAACCCAAGCCCACGTGAGCTGTGGGATCAGCTCCCAGCTCCCTCTCGGGTTACAGAGCTCGGGTGAAGTCCGCTCGCCAGATGGGCTGCTCAGCTCCCTGCTGAATGAGACCCACTCAATAATTTATCCCCGAGCAGGTTAGAAGAGGATGAAGCGCAGTGCTAGCAGCTGTCTGGGCCCCACACCTCACCCTCACCCAGCAGCAGGCCCTTGCGTGCTGGTTTTGGTGGCTCACACTATGACAGTGGCAATGAGATGAAGGCATTCTTCCCTCCACCTGCGTTCAAGGCTTTATCTCCTGCTTTCCACCACACCCACCGACTCCTCTGCCTGCACCTGCACTGGAGATCTGCGGCCCCACACCTCTTGAGGTTGGCAAGGCACAGACCAAAGCTCTGCCCACACGGCCCCAGGAGGGCTGGAGATGTGAGGGGAGCCCGCAGGGGCAGGCAGCTTCACCCTGCAGGTGGCACGACCACGAGGTGAGGGATCAGCACGACAAGCGGGCGGGGGGAGCAGGACACTTACTTCATCCTTTCTGCATCCGTCAAGGGCTCCTGCACAGGGAAGAAAACAGATGTGAGATTCTTTCAGGGGAGGAGTTGGTCTCATACCGTCCCCTAAAGGGCAACGTCTTGTTGCCAGACCCTAGCAGGGACTCTTGCTCTTCCTCTGCGGGGTCAGGGTAGGTAGACTAGAAGCTGGGATCTGTACACACCACCCCCATGCCCGATGCTAAGACAGACTGTGTGCTCTGGCTCAGAGCAGCTGAACCAGAAACCACCACACACGTTGGGTAACTTCACTCTCCCACGGTGAGCACCAGCCTCTCTCACCACACGGCCACCTCTGCTGGTGTTTCACCTTCCTGCCCGTCCACGATTAACAGGGAGCAGGAATCTCACAGGCCAGCAGGCACCAGCAATTAACGTGCCACCACAACACCCTCGAGGCCTCCCAGAAGAATCAGAGCGTGTCTTCTGGGAGATGAAAAGAGCTGTCTGTCCCGCAGTCACGCCAGCTAGACGATTTTTGAAAAGGGTTTCTTTCTGCAGACCTGAAGAGCGCCACTGTCATTGCTCCAGGACAGCACAAGAAACACTAAAGGGCAGAACAGCCTGTGAAAGAAACGTTCTGGGCAAGGGCCCCGGAGATGGTGGGAGCAGGGACCTGCAGAACAAGGCGAGACAGTGCTGCACCAGGAGCACGTGGCTGCGCTGCTCTCGCTCCCTGCGCTAACCCAAAAGGTGGCTGCTGCTTGCCAGCACAGCTGGGCGAGATTCAATCAGCACTAGCAACAACCACATCTCTTGTGAAAGCTCGAGGCCGCAACCATTCTCGAGGCCCAAGCTGCCCACGGAGCAGTTTTGGTGCGTGGTGTACCTGCAGCACTGAGCTGCCACACGTCACCTTGCCCATGAAGCGTGAGAGGCCACGCCACAGGCAGCTGTGGCTGAGGTTGCCGAGCTTCCAGCAGCGCTACAGAGGGCAGACTCATCTCAGGCCTGGCCCTCAGACACCACGGGGCTTCCTTCATCACTGCTCATTTTAAAAGGATGGTCCTCAGCGCCTGCACCTACCTTCCTGTCCTTAAAGGCAAAGCATCAATCCACCCTTTCCTCACATCCCTACCCCACAAGGCAGTCAGTAATTCCTGCAGAATTACCCAGCATCTGCCTCCCCAACCCCTACAAATCCACACCCAGCACAGGGTAGCGAGCAGGCAAAGGGGATACGGCGATTTCCAGTAAAATGAGGCAGTGGCCCCAAAGCAGGCTGGAGAAAAGAGGGGATGGCTTACAAAGACCCAAACCAGCCATCAAGGAGAGATCCAGCACCCCAGATAAACCAAAGATAAACCCGGCCTGCAGCAGCGACACGAGCAGCACCACAGGACAGCAGCTTCTGGTGACGAGACGCCCACAGCTTCAGGGCTGGGGGCCCGCTCTGTCCCCCCCCACTGGCATTAGGGGTGAGGTGAGAGCCAGGTGGGGGCTTTGGCCTTGGTGAGACCCCCGTTTGCGAGAGCCAGCAGACCTGGCACCTACCTTGTTTAGTGCCAGGCTGCAGGAAGGGGAGGATCTAGGTGGAGCTGGCCCTTCCTCCCGGCTCCAGGGTGTTGGAGGGGAAAAGGATTCTTTCTCTGGGTGGTTCGGCTCCACTTTCTGCTTCTGCCCGATTTTAGCAGACAGATGGTGTGGCTGTAACAGCCGGGAACAGGGACTGCTTTCATCCCTTCTGCCCTCTGCACTGCTTTTCCATGAAGACAGTGAGTGCTGCTGCCCAGAGGATGTCCCTGCCAGCCCCAGGGCTGCCAGCTTCTGCAGCTCATACTGACACAGATCTACCACCCTTCTCTCCAAGGAAAGAACTTTCTCCTTACTGTTCTTTTTCCCAAGAACGGGCTTCTTGCTCAATCTGGAAACTCTCTCAGCCTCCTCCGCACGATTTCTCTGACACGAAGCCATTCCCGGCCCCTCACATTTCTTTGCTGTTTTTCTTCTGCTTGGGCACGAGGATCTTTCTTTTGCCCGTTTGGTTTTGACCTCTTCCAGATGACCTTCCCCTCGGCTTTCTGGGGCAAACCCCTTGGCGAAACGGGCAGAGTTCTGGCTTTGCTCTGCTCCCCTGCTTTCTCCCAGCGAGCGCAAGCGGATGGGACTCAGCACCCGCTGGGTAATCTCGTCCAGGAACTTGGAGAAGAGCATTTTCTCTTCTCTGAGCTTCTCCTTGCGCTTGGCAGAGTCGGCAGCACTGCCACTGCTGCGCTCCCTGCGGCCGAGGCCCAGCTGAGGGTCGCTGTACTTGCGGGAGCTGCGGCCACGGGGAAGTGCCTCGACGGAGCGGGACTTGCGGAGGGTCTCCGGGCACGCGCCCGCCCGCAGGCCGGTCTGCTTTAAGATCCCTTTCAGAGGCAGGTGCGTAGGGGAGACCCGAAACTTCCTCGGTGCCAAGACTTCAGGAGGCTCTTTAAACATAAGCGAGCGTTCCAGGCTTCTGCTCTTGAACGAGCAAGGAGGGTGGGGTTTTTCATCTCCAGGCACCACGACCGTCTCCATGCTGCGGCTCACAAATTTGCCGAGGTGCCCACGAGCGCGGTTCGGGCACCGCTTCCCGCCCCGCTGTGCCATCCTCCTACCACGCGGCAGTGCTGGCTGGCTCTTGACATTCAGCTCTGCTCGGCGCCCTGCCGCTTCCTTCTCACTGCTGGACTCCAGAGACCACGACGAGAAGTTGGGGCTGCAAACCTCAAACCCCTCTGCCTGCTCGAGCTGGCCCGCCTCGGCGCGACTAAACCCTGCGTGCTGGCGCGCCGCTGCTAATCCCTTCGCCACCCGGCAAGCTGTTACCTGACTCTGCTCGGCCAAAATCACTCCGTCCTGCTCGTCCCGAATGATGGGGACCTCGTGGCGGACCTCGCGATGCTGCGGGGGCGCCTTGCGGTAGGGCTTCTTGGAGGGAGCCGTGCTCGACATCCTCCCGGCTGCGGGGCTCCGCCGGCGGGCTACCTGCCGAGAGCAGAAAGCGCACGGGAGAGGGAGTCACGCGCGCTGCAGGCAACCCTAGAAGCAACCCAGCAGGACGTCCGCTCCCCATGCAGAGTGTGGATAGAGCAAGGAAGGGATGTGAGCGCACGGCTCGAGCGGCGGCCGCAGGAGAGGGAGCAAAGTCAGAGGTAGCCGCGTCCTCCCAGCCAGGGGGAGCGGAGGGCTGGCACATCCTCTCCCCCCTTCTCCACACGCTCACTCACGTAGCTCGTGTGGAGCTGGATTATATATAGCAAACCAGAAGAGGCCTCACAGCAGCTTATCGATCAGGCTCTTTAGGAAAGGCCTCTTCCAATATGGACCCAGCGAGCCTGCCAGGCAGCAGTGACAGCAGGGGTTATCGATTATGTGCTGCCGCTGCCGGCAGGGACTTTGTGGGAGGAGACTCCGGTCATTAAAGAGCCCCAACTGAGAAGAGTTTTGCTAACACTGGGCCACAAGCGGGGCAAACCACGGGAGGCTTGTCAGAAGGAGGTGCCATACCTTTCCAACCGCTCACTCCGTCAGAAAAGTGAAAAGAGCACCCCCAAGTCACAGGTGGCATCAAATTAGGGAGCAAGGCCACTGAGATGTTGGTACCTAAGGTCAGATGTTGCAACATGCAGCAGTACCACTGCAAGAAAGCCCAGATTCGCTTCTGTGCCTTTACCCAAACTGTGCTGGGCAGGAAGAATCCACCTGCTGCAGGAGCAGGAGCAGCACAAGAGCAAAATATGGGGCAGAAGGAAAGCAGCTATCCTGTATGCATGGAATAATCTTCCTTTCCACCACTTTGAGTGGAGGGCAGGAAGACTTCCCACCAAGCAGCCTTGCCACTTGTTTTACACATTGTTCGGTGTCTAAATGGAGCCCCTGAAGAGTTCTCTGCAGTTCTCATCCACTCTTGCCTGGCTGCACCCTCTCAGCACTTAGATCAGGCCCCCTGGGAGGACTGAAATGCCTGCACCAGGCACAGAGTGGCTCCAAGCCACAGCAGGCTTTACACTTCACAGGACAATTCGTGAGCTGTTCTCCACTAAAAAAAAAAAATAACACAGGCTCGCTGAAGTCTCTCATGTGTTTTCCACATACATGAGCAACTTCTTAAAACTAGCCTGTCAAATCCACCGTCAAAATCTTGAAAATTCAACGTTGCTGCAGTCGTTCCCTCAAGATCCTTTCTCTTAAAAGGAACCAGTGAGGTGAAGTGATCTCTAATGCTTTAGGAAAAAACACGTCCAGCAAAATAATACACACTGCACTGCATCTCCAAACACCACAGCTGGCTCTGCCTTGCTGTGAAGACATTTCTCCTGTTCAAAAAGAAATGCTGAAATCCTGACCAGCAGCAGGTTTGTCAACACCCCACCACCAACCAGGTGATCTCTTCTGTCAACTCCTGCCAGGCTAAGGGCAGGAGATACTCATACAGATATCCCGAGCTGAAACCACACTATCATTTCTCTTGCCCCTAAAACCTGAGCACTTACCAGCCTCGGCTCAAATTCAAAGCTTCATGAAGCACGGACCCTCACTCAGATGCCCTGAAGAAGGGAAACAAACAGCTCAGAATCCATACAAGAAACAGCTTGAAATCTCACCCCATGAATATTTAAGGAGTGGGGCATGTTTATAACCAAGGACGACAGGATGTTCATCTCACTCCAAGTGCCTGCCCCAACCCACAACAGATCTTCTGAAAGGAAATTAGCTTAGGACCGTTGAGCCTCACAGCCCTGCAAGAGCTGGAAAGCCGCTTGGCAAGGACACATCCGAGGCGATCAGGACCATGCAAACCCAAAATTCATGAAGCAACAGCTCACAGAGAACCTTGGTTCCATAAGGACTACAGGCACCTCCTGTGAAACTGGACATTTCCTGCTCATTTCCTCTGCGTGAAGCCTTAGGGACAGGAGCTTGGTAATGCTACAAGGCTGAGTGAGGTAATTGTTAAGTCTGTGCACCTACAAATGAGCTGGCAATTAGCAGGCTCTCCTCGGAGCCAAAACATGACGTCCTTGTGCCTACCGCTGTGATGGCCCACACCTCTACGAGGCAGAGGAAGATAAGCTACTCTCCAGCTGCCAGCAAACAGCAGCAAGGTAGAGCGTGGCACGCTAACAGGCTGCTGTAAAACGCTGTCCGTCCAACCCAGGCCATAACACAAGATCAGAAAGGATCTTCTGTGCTCACAGCCCAGGGTACGCATGGCCACAGGACGAGAAATGGCTTCACCTGCGAGCTGCCTGGAAGAGCTGAGCTCTGCAGCTATCGCTCTGCCCCTGATTTAAGACATGGCAGCGGAGTCTTCCCGTTCCTGACGCGCTGCTGCTGCTGCGCTGCTCCTTCCCCTGCCCGTGGCACCGAGCCCTGGGAGGCGGGACGGGAGCGCAGGGTGTGGAGCAGTTGTATGCACACGGGGAGAGCCAGATGGAAGGTGAATGGCACAGGCAGGCAACCAGGACCACGCAAACTCAGGCGCTGCCAAAACAAACTGAAAGGTGCCCTAGCGCTGGCCCGGGCCCAACGAGCTGTCTGGCCCCCTTCCTCACTGCAAGGCTGCGGTCGGGTCTTGACTAGCAAAGGGAAAAACAGCTTCACAACAGTCTAACTGCTCTGCAGGGCAAAGCTGCAAAGCACAGGGAGGGAGAGAGAGAAGCAGATTCAGGCTTCACTGACCTGGTCCTTCCTGGATTTACACCTTCTCTCTCCCCCTCCCGATGCTTTGCAGCGTTGTAGTGAGGACAGGCGTAGTGACACGCTTCTGTCCTGCTTCCTACCCAATACCTGCCACCTCCTCCCCACCTACCTCAAAAAGCTACCGGGACTGGGAACCTGCCCCCACGATCTGAGCATTTCCAGAGACACTCAAATACTCGCGGTGCCTCCAGGCAACTTCCCCTCAAACAAGGACTTACAGATCCAAAATGACGACGTGTCCAAACATCTCTGGCTGCCCGTCTCCGAATCAGCTTTCTCCTGTCAGCATCCAGCAGCATCTGGCCAACAGCCCCTGAAACATGAGAAAGGAAACTCGGTGTCAGTCACCCATCAACACAACGCATGGAAACAGCCAGGCACGCGCAGGCCAACCCATGGCCAGGTGCCGGGATGGGAGCCAGCAGCAAACTGCTGCACCATCCGGCCACTGCCTGATGGCGGGACCATCGAGTGAAGCAAGCTCCTTGTCTTCACTGCGTCCCAAAGAAGAAGTGGTGTGTATTTTGTTTAAGCAGCCCTCCAGTGAGCTGGACGCCTCTGCAGTACGGTGACTGGGCTCTGAAAGGCGGATGGTTCTCCTAGGTGGCTCCAGGGGTCACTGCTTCCCAGCCTGTGCTCCTGATCAGCGCCAGGGATCAGCCTCTGTCATTCCTCCATGCGTGCCCCAACCAGCCTGCCACCCCAACCGAGTTTGTTTTGCAGACTTCCTTGTGCCAAACAGCACAGTTAAGCTCTCTGCCTGCAGTGAGCGGGCATCCTTTGCTACCACAGAGAGAAACCCAAGGTGGCTCAATTCCCCGTGCCTCTGTTCAGAGAGCAGCAGACTCTCTGCAGAATAAACAGACCTTGTGCTTCAAAGCTGAAAAGGACACAGGCACTACCTAGAGGTTTAAGACAGCGTTGTTTCTGCCCTGCACTCACCACACTATTCACAAGCTTCTCTCCGAGGAAGCTCGCTGTCGGGTCCACATTTTGACTACCCAGGAGAAGCTCGGCTTTGTCCTGGAGCTACAGCAGCAGGCAGCTCTTCAGCCCGGTCTTTGCCATCCTAATTAGCATTGTAACACAAGAGGAAACTTAACCTCCTGCTCCTTTTTTATCTGCCCTGTCCATCTCTCATCGGCAATGTCCCTTAGGGCTGCTAGGAGGAGAGCTGTAAATGCTATCACCTGCACTAGCTCCAATTCTTCCATCTTCTAGCTACTACCCACAGTCCAGAGTCATTTCTGAGCTCACTGACAGAGACAGCTTCACTGGAAGAGCTCCCTGAAGGTCACCAGGCTTGGGTCTGCACCCCGACCAGCCTCAGCAATAGCCTTGTCTTCCAGGCAAAGCCACGAGCACATTGAGGCTCTGAAGACTGCAGTAGAAACCTAACAATTTGCTCTGTTAATGCAAAAAGCTGCTGATTCCTCCACCCCCTCACAAAGAGGAACCACACAGCCCCTCTTTTCACGGGGACAGGGACTGAGCGCAGCTGCGTGTGCATGCTTGACTAGTTGCTGCTCTCAGGCAGCAGCCCTCTGTGTAAAACCCACCCTCTCCGTTTGCAAGTGGCTGTGTCCGCTGTGAGGCTTGGGAAAGGCCAAGACTTTCACCACACACCAGGAGCAGACGTGGTGCAGCACAGAATGGCTTGGGTTATTCCATCCAGGGCCCGCAGAACCCATGACACCACCTCACTCACATCACGTTTTCTCCAGTAACACATACAAACCCTCTGGACAACATGGAAACCCTCTGGACAACATTTTCGCTCTCTATAGGTACCTCAAGGGAGGCTGTAGCGAGGTGGGGGTTGGCCTGTTCTCCCACGTGCCTGGTGACAGGACGAGGGGGAATGGGCTTAAGTTGAGCCAGGGGAGTTTTAGGTTAGATGTTAGGAAGAATTTCTTCACTGAAAGGGTTGTTAGACATTGGAACAGGCTGCCCAGGGAAGTGGTGGAGTCACCATCCCTGGAAGTCTTCAAAAGACGTTTAGATGTAGAGCTTAGGGATATGGTTTAGTGGAGGGCTGTTAGCGTTAGGTTGGAGGTTGGACTCGATGACCTTGAGGTCTCTTCCAACCTAGAAATTCTGTGATTCTGTGAAAAAGCATCAAAGGAAAAAAACAACAGTGCAGACACTTATTGCTTTCCTGGTATTTGCAAAGTCCCTCCAGCCCCGAGGTAACTAATAATCAGCTTTGGTTTTCAGACCAGGAGGAGCACGGTTAGCTCTCTGTTGCTGTTGGAGCGGCTGCACGTTCCCTACAAAAGGGCAGAGAAGGACTTGCAGGGTGTTCCTCATCATTACCTGCTCATGTCTTGCCTTTTCTGATCCCATAAAACAGGCCGCTCACCAGTTCAGGATCAGCATTTCCCTTCCTTAACAGAAATAGGGTGACTACACTGCGGAAAGTGTCCCTTATTTCAGGCGTTGTCATCTTTCCCAGTGTTTTCCTTTTTAAAGCAACGTTTCTTTGATCTTGCTCTCTATTCAGAAAGATAAACTTGTATGACAGGGAAAACACACTCCACAGCACCATCACAGCCCCATTTGTTTCTAAAGCAACACTACGGGAACACTCATTGGCTACCACCAAGTCAGAGTACTCCAAAAAAAAACTCCAATCACGTACTCATGTGTAAAAATAATCGCTGCTACCGTCCTGTGCCACAGAGCTGATCATCGCAGCTAACCCAGAAACTTCACGCTGTTTCAGCCAACCTCTAGTGCAAACACAGATCCAGCACCGGAGATGGGCACAGCCCGCTTTAATTTCAACAATTTCTCCTCGCTTGCCTCCCGAGAAGCAAGAAGAGGGGCTTGCCACTTGCCTTGCCGTGCGTATGGACAGAGCCAACCTTCGCCTCCGCGTGTCTCAAGCCAGATGAAGTGAGAAGCTGCTGCAGCAAGCCTGATGGAGGCAGCTAATCAGAGAGAGAGGAGATGTAAAAACTGCACCAGGAGGTCTTGCCTGGGACAGGAGAACAAGCTGCCTGAAGTTAAAAGCAGCCCCTGCAGCCCGCTCGTGCCAAGCACAATGGAGAAGGACGGCAAGGTTATTACAGGACGCTTTAACATTTAATGAGAGCTTTTCATTCAGGGAAGGAATTCCAATTAAAAATATGTTCAGATCCATCCTGCTGCTAGTTACTTTGAGGCTGGCTTTAAAATAAAAGGATGACAGCTCCCAGTGCAGAAACTTGCTTCTCGGTTCTGCCTGCATGTTAATGCGCACGATTCAGAGCTGAGTAATAGCATTATAGTGACTCCTGGATTAAAATTGAGTTTCAGGAGGATTATTGCTCATTCCTGCCTTTTCAGACCAATTAACCTTGACTGTTATGCAGAAATCTCTGCTCCCTGCATAGGAAAAAACTCCAGAAGATACCAAAAGAAAGGGATCGGGCTAGCTGTTGAACAGGCCACGGAACAAACCCTGCTTAGCACCTACCGTGTTTCCAAAGTAAATGAAATCCAGTCTTATGTAGTTCTGGCTGAATATAAATACCACTGGGCAGCACATATCGTGTGTGTGTCACATCCATGCACCCCGTGGAAGTCTCTTCCATCTCAGAATCAGACTTTTCTTAGTCCCATCCCTCTTTCTACAATACAAAGACCCCAGTGCCACCAATTCAGCTGGACTCCCTACCCCTAAATATGCATTAACACAGCGCCTAGAGTAGCTGGTAAGAGCAGCTTAGCTTCCCTAACCCGTTCATAAAAGCCAGAGCAGATCAGCACTGCCCAAGAAACACTGCCATGGCTCACCCGTAACTGGAATAGAACACAACAGCTGATTAACATCTGAACAGGAACAGGACAGGAAGCGAAGGACCCGAATACAATCCCCAGAAGGAATGTTAATGGAGAATAAAAATACCCAGGGGAGATTCTGACCAGGAAATGAACGCGAGCTTTCCAATGCACAGAAGAGCATAACCACCTTGAATGGCTACCTCTGAAACCGCACAAGAACCAGCTCGGCAAAAGGTCACCTGGCATCTACACGAGAGGCTAACAAGAGCCCCTTACCCAAAAACGCTGATGCACCAGAATTCAGCTCATTTTGTTCAGCCATCCCTTTGGGTTGAGCTCTTTAGGTTGTTGAGTGATCCCTTCAACTCTCACAAGGTGGTTTAGGCTGCAAGCCTCCCGAGCACCGTTATCTTTGCACCTTAGGTTTCACTTCCTTCCCCGCTCTGTCTCCTTACCTGGGTTCTTTTCAGATCTTCCACGGGAAGGCTTCAGGAACACATTCCTTAGGTATTTCAGGAGATGTATGCCCAGCCATGAGAAAACTGCTTATGGAGGTTAGGAGTAACCTCAAAAGTTCCTGAAAATAACTACTTGGGTCCTGCTAGTAAAAGCAAACCTCGATGTCCTAACGATATTTATCTGGCAGAAGCTGGGAGATGACATGAGGGAAATCGGGGAGCCACGGCCTCACCTTTTCTCTCAGTCACAAACAGGAGAATGGCTACATTAAGCAAACAACTGAAGAGAAGCGAAGGAGGGAGTGGGTGAGCATTTCTGTAGAAACTGAACATGTAGGAATCCCCTTCCCGTGCCAATTCCTCCACTGTGTAGGAGAGGAAGAAAAGGAAAAAAAAATCTTACGTTACCTTCCTAGAGCATACAATGAAAAGGCATCGGATTAGGACAAACTACATGTAGGAACAACTTAAATTTTTCAACAACCTACAAGTGGCCTTCTCAGCATCTCTAAGTATTCCCCCAAGCCTCATCCAGCCCCCAGCAATCCTCTAGTTTCAGCCCACGGGTTCCTACATTATGAGAAAGCTGTGGCCTCCGATTCTTTAATTGCAGAGACCGAAAGTCACGGAGCCACAGACGAACAGCAGTGCGAGGAAATGCTCCGTTACTGCAACCTATAGGCTTGCCCGAAACACAGCCTCCATCTAGGAGCTGTGGCGGTGCACAGATGGCCCACACGCCAGGCAGTACCCACGCAGACTGACAATGGAGCACAGCGCCCGATTTGCATAACTTACAGAGGACAGATGGACAAGCTCGTCGCAGCGACCCAACCTACAGAGGACTCGCAAGGTCGCAGAGGCTTTCGGCACAGCCCCGATGCGTGCAGGCGGTGGCAAAAGCACATTTCAAGACACGAAAGGCGTGTTTATAGCAGTCGGCTTTCTTCGGAAATGCCGCCACCACAGCCAGCCTTGCGGAGTAGTCCACGTGCCAGTTTTGTTCCCGTACAGCCCTCACTCACATGGAGCAACTGGATTCATCCTTTCCAATGGGAAAGGGAACTGGCACCTGCAGTGCTCCTGTTGTAACTTCTTCTTTAGCCACGAGTCTTGCAGAAGTCACCCTTCATGCCGAGTCACATAAAATACGGAGCACGCTGGGGTGAGGTGGTGCCTGGGAAGCACCATTAAATTACAGGAAATTTCTCTCCAGCTCTGCGTGGCTGCAGAAAAGTCCTGCACGAACCTTCTCAGCCATCCTTTAAAACACGAAAGTCCCTTAAAACACGAAAGATTTGAAAAGGCTTTGAAATGCTGCTTTTGGCCGACCGGGTCTGCAGGCACTTTTACTGGCAGGCTGAGGAGCAACCCCAAGACAATATTCCAGGGGCTTCACACCTGCGCTAGGAAAGACAGCCCCATTTGGTGAGGGGGAACAATGACTTTAATCACCCGCTAGGGCTGAGAATGCCCAAGCTGTAGGAAGGTTTGCAGGGCTCAGAGTGCCCATCCTCCAGCGACACGGCCACAAGGGGCTCTTTGATTCCCCGCTCACCCGGCCGCAGCCCAACGCGACAAACCGCTCAGCTCGTAATAAAAAGGAGCAGCTCTCTCCCCAAGGTCTCGTCTCCATATACACTGCAGTAAAGTCAATTGAGTTAGGAAATAACGTAAAGTGGTACAACCCTCCTGGGGAAATGTTTTTAATTCAGTTTAAGAGCACTTTGTGTTGAATCAACTTAAGTTAAATAGATAGATACAAGACAAACGAAATTAAGGATGCCTATACAAGAACGCTGCCCTAATATAATCACAACTGTTTCTAATCTGATTAAGCTAAATCAGTACAACTTCCCTGCAAAGGCATAATCCTTAACAATACTGCAGTTAACCCTTTTTGCCCTTTTCTGTTTCCTAAGAAGGTTTCGTTGCTTGTTTTTTTAAGAAACGAGACAAAACAGAGAATGGCATCTCTCTCAGAATCAACATAAGCCAACCACACTGCTCAAGGTAGGTTAAGGAATTAAAGTTATGACATTTATAGGACTTGGAGGCTTTACTACTCCTATGCCAACTAACCATCACGATGCCAAGCCCTGCACGGCACGGAGCTTTCTCCTTTCTCCGCAGGCGAGGGGCACAGGGTGCTAGCAAGGCCGTGTGTTGCACCCTGCTTTCCAGACACCCACGCAGCTTCTGCTTGCTGATGTCCAACAGCTCAGACACCGGGAAGGGAATGTTCCCCGCTCTCTCATTCCTAAAGGTATGGCTCACCAGCAGCTTATCTGAGTAAACTCTTTGGAGCATGTTTGCAAGTTGCCCCCAGGCACGGTCTTACTACTGCGCTGCTTCCACGAAAGTCTGAGGTTCTCCTGCTAACCCTGCAGCGAGCACATGCACAAACAAGGCTGAAGGCACAGGGCTGCAAACCCACACCCTGAAGTCACCTCTCATCCCTCCGGCTCCCACAACATTTCCACCCAAAACAAATTTGTCAACATTAAACTCTAGCAACTCCAAAATTACCATTTTTCTCCCCTCAGTCCTCAAGTTTTAGCTATCTGAACTGTTTCTCCCTGAGTATCAAGACTTAATTTATCTTCAGCCTTTTGGTGCCCTCACTTTCATCTCTACGGGCTTCTCCAGTGTGGTCTCTGAGCTCCCTCCAACCTTCCTCACATCCACTCCAGCCACACAACCTTCACTGCTTGCCACTGCCTTCTCCTGGGGCCGCTACCTCCTGGTGCAACAAGTCTTCCCTGTTCAAAACAGAAAGACAAATGGAAAATACTCTGAGCCCCTTGCAGAGAACTAAATCCCTCCTCAGCCATCGAAGTAACTGTGCCACAGCCCTGGACAAGAGGGTGAGCAGTCACTTCGAGTTCCAGGAGCAGCACTGAAATCAACCCGAGTTTCAAGTCCATTTAATTTATTATTTTTTTGTGAAGAGCTATTTTGAAGCCCGCATCCCACGGTAACACTGTAGGGCTGTAGGTACATGCAAGAGATCAGTTGCTAAGGGAACTGCGCTTCCACATTTTCTATTTTACGAGACTGAAATGTAAACTCTCCAAGGGCCGCAGGTACATTTTCCCATTAAGCTGCTTGGTCTCAAATCTCAGATGGATACCAGTTGCTTGCAGCAATTACGAGGTTTCAGGTCCCCAGTACCAGAGCCAGGATTCGTGCTCAGCACTGTGTGAGACAGGAGCAATTTCCCCTAATCAAGAAATTGAGGCACCAGGAGAGAAAACAGCTTCGTGGGCTGCGTTTGCATGAAATCCCACGTAAAGGGAAACAGCCTCAGCTGCCATAAAAAATGGAAGTGCGAGAAAATTCAGCGAGGCAGCCTCATTTCTTGCACCTAACCCAGGAGCGATCCGGGGTAGAAAGAAGGAAAGTGCACGAGCTGAACACCTACCTGACAGCAACGAGCTGAATAGGCTGCAATTCTTTACAGCCACAAATAAAGCAGCTATCCTGGTCCAGCAGCGGGAGAACAATAGTGGTACTATTCTCAATTTTCTCCGCTGCTAGGGTTTAATCCCGGCAAGAATCGCTTTGGTTTAATTAGCTTTTCCCTAGCAGATGGTCAGATGTGAGAGGCAGAGAATGGTACGGGCTTAGCTGTTGTGTGATCGTGCAGCTGCAGCTGTAGCTGAACAGCTAAGCGTGGCCAGGGGTCCAGCTGTAGCCTGCACGACACTGTCCATCCCTGCCATTAGCCAAATGGCAGCTTCCTCCTTCTCCAGATTATATATCAGGGGCACTACCCAAGGGCAGGCAAACAACGAACACGCCGCCTCGCCACCATCCCCTTTTCTCAGGGAAAACCTTCAACCCTTCCTCAACTCCAAGTCCCCCTGTCTTTGGTGACACAGAAGCACATTCAGAAGCATTGCCATGGAAACCCGGGCCATCCCCTGCGCTATTTATCAGCGAAAATCTTCCAGCAGAGAAATATTTTATGATCTCTACCGCACCGAACGCAGACAGCAGAACAAAGTAAAATTACAGGCTCCAGTGCCGGGTAAGGATAGCGGGAGGTCATTCCTCCTTCAAGCACTGATCCTCGCGTCACCTACAGCTCCTTATGAGCTGGCAGGGAAGAGCAAGGTGGCACTGAGAGGAACAGAAGGGGCGTTAGGGCAACAAACCCCATCCAGCCGCAGTTTAGAGACGAGGAGGGCGTTCACCGCCCTCTCCCCCCTTGCTGCTTTCCCTGCAGAAGCTGAGAGCACTGCTGGGCCCAGCAGATTTAGGGCCTGAGCCAAGGGCAGGATCGGGCACAAAAGCTGTCTCAGCTCTGTCAACAGCAGCGCGGCGCGGCTCCTGAAGCAGAGCGTAACCCTGAGCATCTCCTCTCTTTTTTGTGGCTGTCCCGCTCCCGCGTCCTATACCCCAAAGCTTCACCTTCCCCCTCTGCAGGATCTTCCCTCTGACAAAGCGTTAGCACTCTCCTCAACCATCTCTTTCCACGTTTGTCATCGTTGCTGACACCAGCGCAGTTCTGTGGGAGGTAATAACGAGCACAAATTGTCCCAAAGGGCAACCGCAGTGAGGCCAGGCACTTCTGCTGCACCTCAGGGCAGCTTGTCCAGACTAGCACTGCTCTTGTAAAACCCAAGCGCCTGGTCTTCACCGCTGTTACCCCCTGGGATAGTACAAGCCTGTTAATTATTCTGAGGTTACGGGAAAACATCTTCTCAGCAGCAGAGGCGAGCGCTTCACCACGCTGCAAACGATGGCACCGCCGCTCACCTCTCCTCCAAGGGGCTCTGCGAAGATGGTTGGTACCGGATGCCCTACAGAAAGCAGGCTGCCAGGTCCTGCGTACATTTTTGTGGGGAGCTATCACAGGAAAGCACCCGGAGGGCTAGCAGGTCGCCACTCATCCGAGGGCAAAGCGAGTGGAGGAATGCCAGCGCGCTGCCAGGCAGATGTGTGGAGGTGTTTGTCCAGCGCCGCTGCCTCATCCCTCTGCTTCGTGCAGCTACAAGAGCTGGGCTCTAGAGTCCGTGACTCCGGCCTCAGGAATGTCTCGGCTGGAGGCACACCACACCTGCTGCCAGCTCAAGGTGCTCCGGGGTCAGAAGGATTCCTGGTACTTCCCTCTCAGGCCGCAGCCCTGCTTTCTGGGCCCTGTCCCAGCAGGGGGAGATGTAGCTGCTTGGTGAAGGTTCCTGCTCCAGCCACAGGAGCACATCTCCCTGGCAGAGGTGCTCGGGACTGGACACTGCAGCACGAGGACCTGGATTCCTACACGCTCCTGAAGGCCTGCGGGGAAGCTGAACCAACTTTCTTTCCTCAATATATTAAAACTCACTGACGGGGAAGCAAAAGACCACGAATCAGCCTCACTTCTTTCCTGGCAAGCGGAAAGTTGGATTAAATATTGCTCCAAGTTCTCCATTTCTGCAGCAGTTGCCCATGTTGCATGACAAAGCCGAAAGACGCAACGATTGCATACACCTAACCGTTCCATCAATAACTTTCCACATAATCCTGTTTCAGACCTATTTATATTTTGTTCCACTTCGTGTTGCCACAGGAGATGTTGTTGAATTTGGCATCACAGAACAGAGGAAGGAAAGCAAATACTCAAGCAACACGCTTTCTCCTGAACGCCCAGGTCTTAAAAGGAAGGTAGAGAGCCAGCGGCCACTTGTTTGAAATAAAATGCAAAGTTTGTGTAAAATCAGGGGAGAAGAGAGCCCCATGTGAAAGGACTGGTTTAGTGGGGACTGTTAGCGTTAGGTCAGAGGTTGGACTCGATGATCTTGAGGTCTCTTCCAACCTAGAAATTCTGTGATTCTGTGATTCTGTGACTGGAAATTATTTGCAATCACAATTGTCTTTTGCAACAAGTAACGTGCCCCTGATCAGCCACCACTGAGATCCTGCTTTTCAAAGCCGTGCATCTTTCCTAAGAGCCCGTGGCATGGAGCAGTCTGGTAGCAGGAGCTCTGCAGCAGCTGATCCAGAGATTGTGGCCCCGGCCAAAAAGTAAAAGCGATGCTATGAAGGCAGAGGGCTACCAAAAGTCAGTTCTTTCGTGCCTGTTGCTGGCTAAAGATGGCAGCAGGGAGGTCTTCTGCAGAGGATGAACTTGGATATGGAGATGCCTGGCTGGTCAGAGAACTGAAGGCTGCTAGAAATTGCCAGAAGGGGAACTGCAAGACTGGAAGATCAAAGCCAACTGGCTAATGAGCTGGAAAGCTCAGAGTTTGCAGCAGGACACAGAAGACGTTCCGCTGCTCTTCCCACAAACCTTGCGCCCATACTCGGATTGATGCTGACAATAGAGGGCATTTTTCCCCCAAGCCAGACAAACAAAAGACTTATGTAAATAGGACTGGGAGGGCTCCTGTGACAGCGACATACAAAACTTACTGCCTGTTCCTCTCAGGCATCCCCGCAAGGATCCCAAATTAATGCGTCTGCATCCTGACCTGCCATGCTGCACCAAGCTTACAGCTCTTGAGGTACTAGCCAGAAGAGGAGGAAGGCTTCTCCAGAAGAAGCTGGGGCAGACAAGCTGCAGCAAACACGTGTAAGAACATTTATCCCACTGGCTGGGGGGGAAGCACTCCTGCCCAGCTTAAATCCTGGGCCCACTGCACCCCTGGGCAGGCATTTCATGCAGTTTGTACGATGGCACGAGTCACTCAATCGTTGCTGATTACCAAGAGCATACAGGCTGCAGGGGGACAGGCCAACCTTAATTGGCCTTATCGGCATAAATTAAACCCTACAACACACCCGAGCAAACAGGCAGTTCCTTCGGAGGAGCAGGCATGACTTATTTTGCTGCAGCTATAAAGGAAACATCGCTGCTAGGACATGCCCCTGGAGTGACTGTGCCGCTCGGCTCTCCCGCTGCATTCCTGGGGTTGTTTAGCATGGCCTCAGCTCCAGCCTCTCCAGCAGCAAGGAGCCTGAACCCTGAATGCCATCTGCAAACGCAGCCAGACTCCACCTCCTGCGTGCCTGCAGGCCACCAGGTGTGGCCAGGAATGGCACAAGCTACACACCAAACACACCTTTGATGTGGAGCTGAAAGCACGTAGCCGGGGGGCACGAACAGCACGCCGCGCCGCGCTGACTCCCAGCGCAGGAATGTGGCTGCAACCACAGGCCAAGGAAGGCAAACACATCGCATTCCTCACCGGGCAGGGGAGGAAAACAAGCAGCAAGCCCACACACCCGCCCGGCTGACACCCGCCACGCTCCCCACGCACGCCAGCCCTGCCGCTACCAGGACCCCGATGACAGTTTCGGCCTCAAAGTCTTTTTGGGGGCCTTTTTGAACCCTTCAGGAGGCTTTGAGATACCTTAAAAAGCCACAGAGCGAGGCAGCAGGGCTGCCCGGTGTGGGGATGTGAGGAGCCATCAGCAGGGCTGGAAGTAGCCCTGAGTGGGAAGCGAGAGCTGCACGGCTGCCCTGGGAAGGGAATTTCCCTGCCTTTTCCTACAAGAGGAGGGGAGATCTCAGCACTGAGCCCTGCTGAGCTGAGGGGGCAGAGCTGAACAGGAGGCTGACTTCACACATCAGGGGTGCTTGGAAGGGTCCAGGGCTTCCTCCTCACCCAGGCAAGCACTCTGCCTGAAGTCAAGCAGCTTCTCCCAGATGCAATCTCTTCCTCGTTAATGAAGCCCTTCCAAAAACACTGCCCTCCTGCCCACAGAACAGCCCTGATCTGCACTGTGCAACCTCCTCCCCTCCAGCAGCACAGACACCTGGTCACTGACATGACCACCAGAGACTCAGCGCCCAAAAATCCAACAGGCAGGTCACCTCTAGTCCCAGGACCTCACTGTTTTAGAGTCACCTTAGGTTCTAGTCAGCAAACACTTCTTTTTTTTTTTCCCCATGGGCAGCTCCTGGAAGTCCCAAAAGCTTTTCAAAGAATTCGGTTTCTAAACGGGAAGTTGCTCCTACGGGATAAAAGATGAACCAGGAGGTAAAGCTGTCAGCACTCAAGCCCGTAAAATGAAGGCTGCGTTCTGCATCTCCTGCTCTGAACCTGCATTTACCCCGTGGGACACAATAAAATGCCAATCCCTGCCTAAAAACCCATCAGCCAGGGGAATGGCCTGGGATGAGGTACCAAGAACAGACCAGATGAGGCCCAGCAGCCTGCCCCGTGCCCATTAGGATCCAAGGCCTCAAGCCACCTACTCCCTCCCTGGCCGGGAAGGCAGGCTGCTGTACCAGCACCGGGAAGAAAGAGGCACGAAAGGCTGGCTTTACCAATAGATTTCTATCCGAAGATATAAATAGAAGCCTGGCAGGCTTTACAAAAGCGCCCGACCGGCTTGGGTGCCTAAATCACCGCATGCAGGAGAAAGGGCTTCTCCCCTCCTAACCGCCCCATGCCTCCCCAAACCCCAACCACCACAAGAAAACCCAGTGCCGAGAGGACGGCAGCCCCTGCTGCTCTGCAGGCTGCCAAGGGCCCTTCCCCTGCAATCCACTTGGGCAGCGACTGCCCCCAAAATCCTGCAAGCCTCGACAGCGCAACCCGCCGTGGCCACGGCCCTCCGAGCATTGCCACCGGCCCGCTTCCCGGAATAGGAGCTGCCCCTTCAGCCTCTCCTCTCCCTGCCCTCCCCCCCCCAGAGCTTTATTTTCCTTTATTTCCAAGGCACAACCCTCCCTCTGCCACCGGTGGGCGGGTGAGTGGGGGAAAGGGGCCCTTTATAACCGTAGTGTTGCAATCTGCCAGCTCGGCCAGGCGGCCTGTTCCCGCCTGCACCGTATTAAATACCTTATAACTGATTACACCCCCATGGGGCATGATTAGCAGTCTTCAGAGAACAAAGTCTACTTTCATAAGAATAAGAACAGACACGTACTGCTAACCTACTACACAGCTGGGCAGGTGAGGAAACAGAAGAAAGAAGAGGCGGGGGGGGGAGTTAACTGTATGGCTAACTCCTCTTCTCCCCTCCCCCTTTCCACTGCCCCAAATCCTTCCCTTCGGGCCTAACCCAGCAGATTGGGGTGATACAAGCTCGTAAATAAACCGTCTGCTGGGCAAAGTCCTCGCCCCGAGGGGTAAGCGCTTGAGGCATGAGGCTGAGCTTTGCTCGGGGTGACAGCAGCAATTCCTTCCCGGCAGCTCCGAGGGAAAGGGGAAGGTGAATTCCACAAACAGCATCGAAAACAGCACCACAGAGGGAAAGCTCAAAATACGATCACGTCCCCACGCCCCTCTAACATCTGGGAAGCCTACACAAGCAGGAGTGAAGCAGCTGATTCGATCTCGAGGTTAAGAGCTCGGCAGAGTCGGGCAGTTTTTCTCCTTGTGGGGAGCGAGGAGGCAGCAAACGGGAGGAAAACCCTCTGCAGCCGGGCGAGATAAGAGGGATCCCCAAACACACACAGTCCACACGCAGCGCCGCAACAAAGAGCCAGCTTGATGGAAACTCAGCCAAGCTGCCACGGCATGACCCACAGCTCATTAGCAGGTGCCTGCCAGATCTCAGATGCCCACACAAACAGCCACAAACTTATTTGGTGCTATCTGGCCTCCATCTCGGCCAGGCACAAGAAATCAAACAGACTGCAAAGCCTCTTACCAAAAGGGAATTAAATAAAAATACAAGCAGGGGGCAACTCCTAGGCTTGGACAAGGCCGGGATGAGCCCTTCCAGCTGCTCTCCCCACGTCGGGGGAAGAGGAGAGCAAAGCAGGAAGCTGCAGGAAAAAGTTCCTATTTCTGAGGGATGCCATGCAGCAGCTTCAGCAGAGCAGCGAGAACCTTTCTAACTGCATCCTTCTGGAAATAAGTCGCCTGCTTTACCCAAGACCCATTTTCTCTGCCACTGGCCCCCTGGATGCTTATGCTATAGCCTGGGAGCGCTCACATTCAGCTGATGGGTCTGGAAGGGGGTGCCTCGGTGACACATTCCACCCAGATTCTTACCCAACCCACCCAGGAGAGGATTTGTGGCTGGAGACACCACGCCAGCCATAAACGAACTACTTATATCTGCATTCCTCAGCAGCTGCTCCGTCACCCAGCACGCAGGAGGTATCCGAACCCCATTATCTGGTCTCATTTGTACAGCAAAGGCTGAATATTCTCCTTATTACGCAAAGCCTTGAGGCACCGGCTGGCTTTAGGCTCTGATGTATGTAGGAGCATCAATTCACGTCGAGTTATGAAAGAGATCGTGCTTCTAGGGTTTGGAAAAAACGGGAGGTTTCACCATAAGCACAAGTTAGTCATTGGAAGCTCCTGGAGGGAAT
The DNA here is from genome assembly GCF_964035555.1 of Netta rufina. NCBI lineage: Eukaryota > Metazoa > Chordata > Aves > Anseriformes > Anatidae > Netta > Netta rufina. The sequence continues at coordinate 34,548,075 of NC_140125.1, read as the reverse complement.
TTAAATTATCGCAGACAGCACAAAAATAGTTTGTCTTCGGGAGCTGAAATGGCAAAGGTGTAATAAATCCAGGCGGCATCGTAAAACTTTTCCTGAAGGCTTCAGGTTAGCTGTGAAGCCCCAGATGCCCTCCTATCATCAAATTCTGCCACCACAGCCTAACAAAGGGGAAACCACTCTTCACACACACACACGAATTAAATAAATAAACAAACCCTATAAAGCCCTTCAGCTCCTAAGAGACAAAAGGAGTCTGCTTGCATTCTGTAGATACGACGTATGTTACATTTATATTTTTATATGTATGCACACATACTAAATAGAAATATATGAGTAACGTTTTAACAAAACACATCTTACAATTAATTTTTCCACCCCCCACCACGCCGGGCAGGCATTTGAGCTCTAAGGGGAGCTCTGCCATCCGATGCTCTCCCTCGGCTGCTGTACCCTCACAGATTCCCCGCACCCACCCCCATTCCCCGAGTAAATTGCCTTCCACTGCAGAGAAGCACTCCTGCTATTCCATTACGGGTATTCACCAGCAGGGCAAGAGCCCCTAATTTAGCCCCGCACGGGCCTTCTGCAAACTGCTAATCCCCACTACGCAGCTGTTTTTCAGATGCATGGGAATGAGCAAACCGTAAACGATTTATGGCGCGTGGCAGGAAGACTCCTGGCTCCCTGCGTAGGCGGGGTTTTGGGACAAGATCATGCTTGGACTAATGTTTATATTGCAAGTTGTCAGTCGGGCAGTAAATCATCTCCGGAGCTGCAGAGCAGCACAGTTCTCTCCATCCAGCCGGAGCCTTGACGACGCTGCGCCCTGTTACAGCCATTTCAGACTCACCTAGGACCCTATTACAGAGGCATCATTACAGGAGGGAAAAACAGATACACTCACAAGTAGGTTCTACAGAAATTATGCTGTCTGGCCTGGCTGACTTGCTTCCAGGAGTCAATCCAACCTGGCATGAGAAGTTTTCCCAAAATTACACTCCCTGCTAGCCCTAGAAGAAAGAGGATTGAGCCCTACACAGACATCTAGTAACAGACTGTATTTGCTAGCAAAATGCAGTTAGCTGTGAAAATCCCCCTCAAATTTTTCACTTCCCAGTATTTGCTTAACCATAGCGCAAGCAACGCCTAGAAACTCAGTTCTAGAAGTTCAAATAGTTTGCACACTTCAGCACATGAGATGCTTTCTACTCAGAAAAACAAAGGTAGGAAGTGAACTTGAAGTCCATTCTAAGGAAGGTTACTTAAAACAACTCTAATTTAAACAACTATCCTGCCATTTTCCGTTACCTTTCCCCCATTTGACAGTCAAACGGAAGGGGGAAGAACCCTTAAATAAGGAAAAAGCAATAAATAAGATACATCAAAAAAAAAAAAAAAAAAACAACAATGAAAATCAGAATAGTAGAATCAACTGCAATCACTTTTCACTCATCTGAGATTAACCAGATTTCAAATCACCTCCCCAGAATACTTTTTAACTTCCCCATCAAGCAGCAGCAGAGCCCTCGCTAATGAACAGCAAAGCTGCAGGATGAAATCTGATTTAGGAGACAATGAAGCAAGGCGTCTTTGGGAACTGCACAGAGCTTCTGCAGCGAGACATTCCTGGGTCTGAACAGTTACCTTGTGTAGCACACGCTAAAATAATGGTCGAAAATCTCACTGCCACAGTAATTATCTAATTACTGTCTTGGGAAAATAGCTTGTATTCTTTTGAAACAAATGCTATGAAGTAGAAACTCGCCTAAGGCTTTTTATGAGCCTAAGTATAATTCCCCAATAGTTAGAGAAACTACCTCATCTGTCGCTTGATTTCAGAACCATTCACATGAGCGTTACCTGAATGCAGCTGGGTAACTGAGACTTTAAGCGCAGGAGAACGGAAATCCACGGTTAGGATTTGTACACTGCCAAAAGCAGCTTTATTGCACGGACAAAATACAAATACAGAACTCAACCCAAGACCCAAGAGTCACTGTGGACTCTCAGTTCTGAATTTGCTGACCCCTAGAAATCAGAAACATGAGCCAGTTCTCTCTTGCCACTAGCAGCAGGTCAGAACGAACCTTTGCACCTAAAAACCAGCCCAACCTGTGCAGAAAAAAAACCTTAAAACCTTACTTCCTGATCCTGAACCATTTCACTTTTTAATCGTTATTCTCTCAGTACCACACAACCTTTGTGAGAGCCAGTAACCCTTCACTCACAGCACTTACACCTGCCACAGGAGGGTTACGTTGTGCCCTGGAGCACACGCTGTTCCAGACCAGCCCATAAGGAGGGTACCCACACACAGATCTCTGCGTTTGAAAGACCTGCTCCTAGCTCTGAAAATCCTCCCGGTCTGCAATTATCTCCAGGAGTTCCCCTTGCATTTAGGCAGAGATTACAAACCCCCTCTTACATGTATCTCCATACGACTGCCACTGACCTTTATCAGCAAATCGAATGCGTGCCTGTGTGATCCTCTTGATCCTCAACATGGACTGGACAAGACTGCAGGACACAGGCTGTGTTTTCCCTAAATTGAGGCTTGCACTACAACATACTGGATCTCACCTGAATAGCCTTAAAGTCTCCTGCCAGCCACCTTAAGGGCTAAAGTCCACTATGGGACTGTAACGTGGAAAGGCCAAACTCCACACGCACTCTTCCCGCTTAGAAGCGAAGGTGGGGAGCACAAATTGCTTCGTCTCACACCTGGAGTAAAGAGACAGCACTCACCTGCCTTCGCATTCACAAATAAGACAGTCCTCACCTACAGACTGCATGACCTTTCCAAGCAGCCCACTCTCCACCAGCTTAAAATCCTCAACTACCAGCCTGAACCAGAGCAGCTGGGGTCCCTTTTTCTAGATGTGTCACAAAAGGAAAGGTCATTAGGCAAATAAAATAGTAAGCAAGTGGGATTCAATACCTTGCCTCTGACACAAGCCAGTACTCAGTGGTTTAGAAGATAAAGCAAGAAGCCTGAGTGGACAATTACGGAACGATTTGTCCCTTTCCCTAACCTTTGCCTGTTGGAGATTGGGTTATGTCTGAAAAATATGCCTTCTGAAACAAGTTCTTTAGCGAGAGCAAGTCTGAACATTTCCACTTGTATAAATGCTTGATCTCTCCTGAATCCCGCTCGGCGCTTAGCCTCAGCGCTATTATGTGGTAGCGAATTTCCACAGATTAGACATCATGTGAAAATACTTTAAAATCATTACTCAGTTTGATGCCTATCAGTTTTACCGAATTGCATTCACCTCAACTGAAGAGCACATTCCAGTTCCTTCACCTCTGCGCAGCAGTCTTCCTCAAACTTGGCAGCCAGCGCCGCTGAAAAGCAGAGGAAACCGAGCCCACCCAAGTGATGCTTATCCTGCATTCCAGCTGCTGCAGTGCTGCTCTCCCTCCTGCACGGCCTTCCACGCTGTCTCCTTCCTAAGCACTGCTCCCACGAGGACAGCAGAGAGGGTGGCTCTTGGCACTCTGACTAGGAGACAGCCTGCGAGCCGCTTGCTGCTCTCCGCCTGAGCGTGTTAGCAATGAGACCATAAACATCCGGGCAACAAAGGAAATAATTGCCTAGTCCGGAACAAAACTAGGGGGCACAAAAGAGAAAAGATTAATTTAAGTCGTAAAGATTCGGCCAGATAAAGCATTACAAGCTGTGGAAACAGGAAACAGCTCCTGGGAAGGGAAAAAAGGGGTCTCAGAGGGGCTACTTGCCTTAAAGACGTGGCCTGACTTAGACTCCCCAGCAATTTCATCGTGCTACAGCACTTGCAGGCCAGTGGAACATGCAGGAGTCTACTTCATTTTGAAGTCAGCTTTGCACACTAGGTTATCTTAAAAGGTAAGATGGGGTGGGAATTTTGCAACTGAAAAAATGAAGAGTGAGGAACAGGAATGATCTGAACACATTCGCACCATCTCTGGCATCTCTGTTAAACCTCACAGTTTAACATTCTGGCCAACATTCCCCTCCAACCTGCTGTAAAGGTACTTCAGTTTTAAAAATCAACATTCTTCCTACCTCTGTTCCAGACCCAGCCAGTCTAGAGTTAGGAAAAAGCCCTCAGGAAGGGGAACTGGCAGAGAAACGTGATAGACAGTTTCTTGCCTAAGGCATTAGCCCTATTTGCATAAATTATGCACACAGTTCCTTTGCACTCCTATGTAAAACGGGTATTAGAACCATATTTTTCCAGTTGCTAGTTACTTGAAATACACACCTGGCACAACCACACAAGGTGTCACTCACAAAGGAGACATCTTCCCAAACAAAGCTTTCACGCTAGGAGAGCTTCAGGACCTTAAATTACTCACAAAGGATCAACCAAGTCCAACAGCCAAGGAAGGTTGCTCCATTCATTATGCAAATGCCTGTTCCTGACAACAATGGTCAAAAGAGTAGAGAGGAGTAGAAAACATATCAACTACAATCTTCATTTCTTAGTGGAGGAATCCTGCCCTCAATCAGTATCACGTGCAGGCTCATTTGAGACTCCTCCACGTAGCATTTCTCCCAGCAACAAGAACAGCAGACAAAGTACACCATTATTCTTGCCACACTGCGCTGTAAAATTCGGCTCTTGCTAACAAGGACGCAAGATGGTTATTTGTTATGACCTAACCTCCAGAATTATTTATTGGGACTAGGCTGTAGATGTGGCGACAAGTGGAATTTTCAGGGTCCAGTTTTCAGTAGATCCTTCATAAAACGTAGCAGATGTTTCAGCAGGGTAGGGAGCTCATCTTTGGAAAAATCATAACCTTCCAGGACTCACAAACATCAGGTATATGTCAAACAACTACCAAAAAATACAGTCACCCCTTACTGAATCTTGCTTATTTTGCTACTGTTGAAACAGTTAGGCATGCTTTACCTTTTTAAAAGCACTTTCTGCACCACATCATCCTCCACAAATCCCTTCTCCAAGCCAGCTCTGGTACTGTTCACACCAGCACTGACATCCATCATCCTGCCCACCTTTACATCTCCTGCTCTGGAACGAAAAGGGGCAGACTCGCAAAGGACTACTCCTCTTGCGAAGGTATAGTTTACTTCGTGCTCTCCCAAAATACCGTGCCACATGGTTGTACTTAGAGTGGTTGGGGAAGATAAGAATCCAGGATTTGAAAGCTGCAAAGCAAGTGACTTATCAGCAGCCAACAAACTACTTGAAACACTGAAAAAGAATGTAAGGTCATCTTTGGTTCAAAAAGCTGTTTTGAAGAGTCAACAGGTCTTTGCTTGCAACACATCCCCTCCTGACCCAATGTCCTGTTAATATTAAAGACGAAGATAGTCATAGGTTGCACTTTTGAACCCCGCCAGCCCTTCTGAAATGCATTCCCACAACTTCAAGAGCACTGGGTGCCTGGTGAGAAGCAGAGCTTCTGATTACCGCAGATAGGACCTGCTAGCTTAAGTGTTGATGTAACATCCAGAAGCTGAAAAGCACTGGACGCAAAGCACTGTCGGGACACACATTTTCTGCGGTGATCCACTAAAAGCGGAGAAAAGACGAAGGAGTTGTATTAAAGTGATTTGATGAGCAAAAGGGATGGAAAATTTAAAGGACCAAGCTGTTACCTGCCAGCAGCACACCCGTGCCGTCATCGGATTGGTTAAATATGGGTACAAAACAAAACGTGGTTAAAGAAATAACCCAACAGAACAGAGGATCACTAGAATTACCTAACTCTGACACCGCAGCAATTGATCTTCACCGCAGCAGGATCTTCAGAAGAGCGATCAGGATATCACCGTGACTCTGGCTCAGGCCTCCTATAAATATGCAGAGAATACAGCTACATCAGCTTCTTTAGATCTCACATAAAGAGCACTAATCTAAACCTTTAATTGAAGTTTTCCTCCGAGGGACTCTTACTGGAGCCTTCAGGGTTACTCCCATTTCATTTGCATCCCTGACCTTTGCAGCGTGTTAGGCTTGTGTTGGCTGAATGGAGAGAGCACCTTAGAGAGGGCCTGGTTGTCGAGTATGCGGTTCCATAGTGTCGAAAAAATTCAAGCAGAGGGATGAAAGCACAGCCTGACTTGGCCTCAGCTCACTCCTGGCTGTCTTACCTGCTGTCTGATGCTTCAGCGACGCATTGCCTCCTCTCACGTGGGCCCTTTATCCCAGCTGTTTCTCTGAATCTGTAAGACACAGACCAACACCTCTGAAAACCTTCCTCTAGCACCCAACCGTTCCCACCTGGCGGACGATTCTTTCCAGTGGACAACCTCCGGCCTGGCGTACCTCAGATCCTGGTGGCTCCTGGCTCCAACCCCAATCACACACCCTGATGCTTACCAATGCCATGTCCTGCACCCCAAACTGCATCCCCAAGCCCCAAACTGCACCCCCAGCCCCCAACCTCACCTCCAGCCCCCAAACTCCATCTCCAAACCCCAAACTTCACCTTCAACCCCCAAACCTCACCCCCAAGCCCCCAAACCTCACCCCCAAGCCCCCAACCACCAGCACTCTGCCCCTTCCTCCACCCCGTGCTGAGGGCGTTGAACTCAGATCCAGACGCACCTCGCTCCCTTTCGCTCAGCTTTTATTTTTATTTTTATTTTTTTAAACGTTTCCAGGGGCTGCCCCGGGTGAACCTCCCCCCCCCTCCTCGCCCCGTCTGTCCCCCACACCGAGCCGGGCGATGCGGGTAAGCCCCCCACACCGCCACCCCCCTGCCCTCCCCTTACCTCCTACACCCCCAAAACCTCCCCCCAGGCTCCTCCTGCTCCTTCCACGCCCTCTCAGCCCCCTCCCCAGCCGCCCCCGTGCCCCGGCCCGGCCCTGCCCCGAGCTTTGACCCCGCTTCAGCCCCGGTCCCCCCCCTCCCCCCGGCTCACTGCTTCAGGCCGCCATCTTGGCGCGGGGCAGGCCGGGTAAGCCGGCGGAATCCCCACGCCGCGCCGCGGCCGCGTCATCGCCGCGGAGGGAGGGGGGGGTGGGAGGGGCCCCGACCCTGAAATGGCGGCGGGGCGGGAGCGGGGGGAGGAGGGAGGGATGGGCGCTGTGGGGTTAGGGGGCTGTAGGCAGCTTTTTTCTGCGGTGGAGGCATCGGCACCCTGACAAACTGTTACATGTGGGGCTCCCCGTTCCAGCTGTGCCCGTAAATCTCGCAGATGAGGCGAGCCAGCTCGGGAAATAACGCCAAGGGACGTGGCACCCAAGTGGTCCCACAAGCCGTGTGCCTTCACACCGAAAGTTGTCAGGGCTGAGGCGCCTTCATGGGTATTTAGGGACATGGGGTGGTTACGCAGCTATTCCTTCAGCTCCCCTTCATGGCATGACTCTTGCTGAGGAAGGATCCAGCCCCTGCGCTTTGCCTGACTTGCCACATTGCTTTCCACAGCAGCCCTAGAGTGCCTTGCAGGTTGCCTTTAAGGTGATGCAGTCGCTGCACCTCACAGCAGGGCTTGAGAAGGGGCAGCCCAACGCTTGGGATATGTGGGGAGAAGAAACGGGAGGACTACAGGAAAAAGTATTACAGGTTTCAATGGAGTTAAGAGTGCGGGGGCGCTCAGGACCCCAGGATGGGCTCGCAGTAACTACAGATGAATTGCCCTCTTTAGGTCTTTGCCAGCCAGGGCAATTTACTGGGAGCCAACATCCAGAACTGCAGCTTCCTCTGCTTGTTGTGTGCCTCAGTCGCTGAGAAACACCCCGATGCTTTGGGGCACATCACAGGGAAGTCAGCTCACCCTCTGCTCCCTTCCCTGTTGCTCTTTCTTTCACTAACAGTTGATAACCACATGGTAGTTCATTGAGCCAAGCCCAGAGGAAATTTGCATAGCTGAGAGAAGTCCTGGCAGCATTTGGATGATATTCCCAAATGTATAACGTTTCCAAGGCTTTCATGTGCGCATCCAGGTAGTAAAAGGCTCACGGTGCTGCAAACCGGACCCAAGCATTCTCTTCTCCTACACAATAACAGGCAGGTGCTCAGCAGGACCCTGCTTCCATGACCTTGGGAATATTTTGCAAAAACGTCTGCTCTGCACCCAGCAAGTGCCGTCTGCACCATGCCACACGTCAGCCAGGGATATTTCAAGAAAGCCTTCAATACTTGTGCCCCCATAAATTCTCCGAATCCTCCCTGTGCCGGAGTCAGATAACAAGCAGAAGGACAATGGCTCCAAGAATCCAGGCTGCCCATCTGCTCTCCACTTCCAGATTCTTGCTTCCACCGCGCCAGCTGATGAAATTTTCATAGCTGATGAGGTTTCTCGTTTCCAATGGGCCTTGCTGCCTTGGAGCATTCACAGTTGTGGTCTGTTCAGGTTTCCGTGGGTGCGCTCTGATGGCAGCAATGATTAGAGTCCTTTGGTTTCTTTTGGTGAGCTCTCAGAGGAGGATCAGAGAATCACAGAGGACCTATGAAGAGGATCTTCAAGCATTTATGAGTTTAGGTGAAATAAGCCCCATGGGAAGGTGGTCTCAGCTTTTAATGCTTCCGTTAAACTCAGCTCTTCTCAAAATCAGATCCCAAGGTCACACAGCCAAAGGGACACAGAAACTGAGCAGTCACCTGCTCTAGGCACTAAAAAAACCCTTCCTCACATCCATAAGTCCTCGATTGCCAATTCCTCTCTCCCTCTCTCTCTCTTCACACACATCCACCCTGCCTTTTCCTGTATCCGGAATGGCTGTGAGCTGGACTTACCACTGCCCTGAGCCCAGAGATGTGACATGATGCGGAAGCATGACGTTGTGTTACATTATATTCATTTATATAACACCATGAATGCCAAAGTGCTGCTCCCTGCTAGAGCCAGTTGCTCGCTAAAGCCTCTGAAGTTCAATTAACAAGCACCAGGTAATCTAACACTTGACTCCCAATAATCCCTTTATTTTAAGGGGCCTCTGGCGGATGCTAAAGCTCTCAGCAAACAATCCTGGAAGTACATTTAGATTCTCTCAAATACCAGCTGAATTTATGACCCTTAATGAAGAGCAGAGAGGAATCTCTTCAAAATACTTTCCAACTGGCAGCACTTTATATAGACGCCTGTAACTGTATAAAAGGAACCCCTTGCGGGCAGGTGCCACCCTGTGGAGGGACAAATGCCTCTGATGTGCCTACAGGCTTGGCTGAAGAAGTTAGATACCAGAAATAATGTCTCCCCACCAGAAGAAGGCAGTGCAGGCTTGGTCCTCTCAAGTTCCCCACTGACCTAGGTCAAGCTGGGGGGACAACAGTGCTGGACCAGCCTTTGGTGATCCCTGCCTGAGAGATGCATGAAGTCCCATTTCCTTCTTGGATGCTGCAGTCAAGAAGGGACTCTCAGGACACGCTCATCTCCTCCTCTGTGACTCCAGCCACCTGAGGAGGCTGTGCAGAGGATTCCCCACGAGCCCTCAGCTGGGAAGCCCTCAGAGGCAGAAGAGGTTTCATGGACAGGCTGAGCCCACCAAAACAAAACAAAACAAAAGAAAGAAAGAAAACCAAGACATAAGGGAGCAGAGCTTGCACTGGGATGTGCCAGTACAAGAGGATCCCAGCACCCAAACTTAGCAGCACCTCAGGAACAATAAGAACATTAAATGCAGGCAGCCTGGGACAGCCCAATGTGTCTGTGGAGGCAGATTTGGACAGCCAAACACACCCTGCCAGCATGCCTGGAGCATGCACCTACCAAAGCAAGACAGCCCACCAGAAAACCAGCTGCTGACAGTACCCAGGTGCATAACTCAATCCATCCTGCTGCATAACAGCAGGGGCTGGGGCTCAATTATAGTGTGTGCCACTCTCCAAAAACACCTGGAGTTTTTTCGTGGGCAAACACTTTGCCGTCAGGATCCCCAGCAGCAATGGCTGAAGAACAGAACTGTGCTGACCAAACCCAAGCAAAAATTAAGTTTTTCTCATGGGACTGCCTCGAGGCACCCATGTTGGTTGGGATGTAATTGTGCCGGGCACTGTACGGAAAGACAAGCAGACACAATATTCTGCCCCCGAGGCCTGAATCTCTTGAATTTCTCTCAAGTCATCTCTGAGCGTACAGGATGGAGGACGAAGGCAGAGCCAGAGAGCAATGACAGCAGAGCCCCAGCACAGGATGGTGGCTCCTGCACAGTGCCCTCATGGTGTTTTTTTAGCAGAGAGGGACGCACAGCACATGCTGGTACTTCAGATGCACATCGTGGCACTTTTCCCTGACCTGTTCACCTGGCGGATATCCCGCTCATCAACCCTTCCTTACCATTGCCGCCATGTTTCGTGTGGTTTGAAGTACATCTGCACGAAAATAAAAAATAAAATAAATAGATCTCAGTGACCCCTACTGGCCAGTTCTAACCAGCCATTAAAAAGCGTGGTGGTTGCTCATTCTGCCTCTTGCCCTGGGGCTCCTTCTGGCCTCAGTGGCTGGGCTGTGGCAGCCCCCTCACCCCTCTGCTCTCTGCTCTCCCCAGTGACCAGGTGCCTCCACCTCATACCCTAGGGGGCTTGGTGGCTCTGCAAGGGACCAGTTACAGGGCTGCGACCTTGTGGGGGTGATTCTGACAGAAAAGAGCTGCTTCCCAGCCGGGACCCATGGCACAGTTGCCATTGCTCCCCGGGGTGAGCTCTCTGCATCTTCTCCTCCCCTCCTCGCCCACCTCCCGCGGCGGCCTCGCCTCGCCCCACCAACGCTGTTTGCAAAGCCTTCGCCCCAAGGGCTGCCAGTGCCAGCACGGGTGTACCCTGCAGTGGAGGCTTGAAGAGCAGCCATCCTTCCCTGCCAGGGATTCTGCCTGGAGAAGGAGGGGGGAGAAATGGTGCCCGTGCCCGAGGGCTGCTCGAGTGCATGGCAAAACCCTCTCTGGAAGGAGAGGCTGGTGTCAGCCTCAGACAGAGAGTCTAGGGGCTCTGAATCCGTTCCCCTCTGTCAAAACTTGTTGAGCTCGTCATGCTAATAAAGCGTTTGAAATGAACAGGGTTACAAGTATGCGGAGGGGAAAAGGGGGGGATGTCTCAGCCGAGCCTGCGCGGAGAGGTGGCAGAGGGCTGCGGCCCAGAGCTGGGGCGTGGGGCAGATCCCTCGCCTGCACACGAAGGATGAAGGACATGGACGTGACAGGGTGCCAGGGGGGCACAAAGTGGGGTGCACGAGCTGGGGGGAAGGAGGCGATCCCCCAGCCCTCGCCGGCCTCTGAGGGCAGGTCGGGGACTCGTGGGCTGTTTCAGGAAGAGACACGTGGCTGCGTGCTGCCTCTCGAGGAGGCTTTCTGCACGCCTGGCTCGCTTCTCCAGCTCCAAGAGCCCTCTTTTTGTGAAGTGTGCGGCGCTGCCTTCCCCGCGCAGCTCTCCTTGTTTATGGGGACGGGTCCAGGCAGGCCGGGGAGGAATTACCTTTCCCTAGGACACGCTTGGTGCTTGGCTGAGCGCACCGCTTCCCTGCTCCACGAGAGAGAGACGTTGAAGGCCAAGGAGACAGTCAGTCTGCAATTAGCCTCCCCCTCCAACCATCGTCCACATCCCCTGGGGCTGGCAATTATGGACTCCCCTCCCTTGCACCCCGGGTTCAAGGCTTTTTAAGCACGGGCCCGGAGCTTCGTGAAATGACCTTGAAATTCCCTGCTCCAGCCCCTCCTGCCAGGTTTCGCTGCAGAGACGGAGATGCGCCAAGCTCTGTAAATACCCAGGAGCAAGCTCCGAGACGAGCGCTGAGGAAGCTCAAAGCGTTTGCTTCAAGAGGCTCCCATTAAACGTTCGCGTGCCTGCTCCCGGTGAGATGAGGGAGGTTTTACTGCTGGAGCTGCCAGCTGGAAAGAGGATGGGAGACGGGCATGGCTGGAGGTGGGCTTCGAGGCACCTCGTGGTGCGTGCCAGCCAGGAGAAGGCCTGGCAAATGTCCTCTGCCAGCCTCTCCTCCCTACCCCGGTCCTCTCCGACCTCCCCTGGCAGCAGGAGGTGGGGTGGGAGAAGAGGCACAAGTCCCAAGGACTGGGCGCTCTCGTGCGAGTGACTGTCACACACACACACAGAGGGAAGCCAAAAAGCACAGGGCAAAACAAGATCCTGCACAACAAAGCCATGGGGTTTTTTTTGAAGGGGGATGACTCAGTTTGGTGAGTGGTGAGGGCTTTTCTCCAGCCACCCTCCGCGTACACCTATCTCCTTCCCCTCCCCTTCGAGTCTGTTTGAAGTTAATCAGCCAAATCTTTTTATGTTGATTTTTTTCTCTTTCCTGGTGGCTCTGTCCTGTCTCGGATGGAAATACACAGGCTGTACCTAAGAAATCCATATCTCACGATAACATTTGACTTGAGCTTACTTTTCCACCCCTGCCAGCAGGTTTGGAGGCCGGCGGGTCCTGAGCTCAGGTCCATGACAATCGGCACTCGCTGTCCTGGATGTGGAGGATCTGGCTTGCTGGAGACAGCCAGACCGTAGCTAGCCTTAAACTGCACCCGTGCAGGACACAGATCCCTCTCGGGGAGCAGCCCTGAAGGTGAAGGACTCCCCGCAGGTGGCTCAGGGCTGAGAAGAAGCAGCGAGAGGCTCAGGGGGAGGCTGAGGCTTGGCTCTGAGTGCTGGGAATTGCCTCACTGGAGCATCTCATCGCACCACTGGAGCAGCCAAAGTCCAAGCCCCTTGGCTGTGGTGATGGGAAATGTCCTTTGGGTGCCTCCTCGTGTCCCCAGTGTCCTTCTTCTCCCAGGGCCAGGTCCTCCTGGCTCAGGGGAAGGTGCACTCTCTGCAGAATTGCTGAAGGAACTGCCCTGATGGAAAGCTGCTCCCTGCCCACAGCCTAGAGGGTTTCTAGCTCTTCGGGGCTCATTACTCTTTATTTTCATTGTCTCTAGAAATGCCCTGTCATTTTGGAGAGTCTACTGTTTCAGCAGGCCGCCAAGGATGCGAATGAAAAAAAAAAAAGACACGCTGAGCCTCAGCAGTGTTCCCAGGGACTTCAGGGTCACGGGGAATGTGACACTGGGCTTGGGCGACATTCCTGGAGGCTTTGGGGAAACACAAAATACGTCCCGGGGTGGTTACCCTCGCTGCAGCGCTGAAACAGAGGAGGGTGAATCCCGGGGCAGTTCCCGGGGGCCGAGGCACCCCTTGCAAAGCCACCAGGGCCGAGGGAATCGGATACTTCCCTTCCCGGTGCCGTTCCTGATGGAGAGACCTAGGAGACCTAGGAAGGTCTGAAGGGCTTTTGGAGCCAAAAAGAGAGAACCTGGGCAGGGTGGGACAGGATGGCTTCACCAAGACCACGGGTAGGCCTCTTCTGCATCGTTCCCTGGATGATAGATCACTGAAACGGCCAAAAATTGCCAGGGATGAGCCGGGAGCTTCTCCACCCTCGACCTTCACCCCCCTCTGTCGCCCGCCCCCTCCGCATCCCCGCTGCAGGCGCAAACACCTACTGCCCATGGAAGCTATTTCTAAGCAATCCCGGGCATCTGGGGAATGGGGCTGCGGACAAATATCGGGGCGGGCGCGCGCGGTGAGCGCGCACACACACACACAGAGACATCCCCGCAGCCCCCGTGCTGCCGCAGAGTCAAATATAGACCTTGGGGAAGGGGGAACAATGGCCGGGGTTGGGTTTCACTCAGGGCTGCGGGGCCAGCGAGCTGCTGATGTTTGTTGTGGGCCGGGGTGGGATGGGAAAAGCCAGGGGGGTGGGATGGGGGAGAACATTTGGTTTAACCCCGAGCCCCCGGGGTTGGTGGCGTGCGGCGGGCGGGCGTACGGAGGAGAGGGTGACCCCGAGCCCAGCATCCTCGCCCCTGATGTCCAGCTGCCTCCAAGGCACAGGTTGCAAACGCTGGAGGAAAGGCGAGGGCTTCCAGCCGGCGCTGACAGGTGATTTTTCCATCTCGGTGGACATGGCAAACTGTGGGGAGCTGGAGTGGGGTGGCAAAGGGCTGGCTGGAATCTGGTTCGGGACAGCCAGGACCTGGGAATATGGCAGAGTAATGCGGGAAGGCCATGCAGGGTGAGGAGCAGCGCGGGCAGCTGTCCTTCCCAAGGTTTGGTGGCCCTCTGCATGGCTTCGTCTTAGCGTCGGGGCGTTGGTGACCACAGCTTGCGAGTGGCAGCAGGAGAAGCATTGGGGGTGGCTCTCGTTTGTTGGGGTGGCTGCCCCAAGCTGCCCCGTGAAGGCCTGGGGGACATCATCTGGGGGACATCTTCTGGGGACAGCTTATGGGGACATCTTCTGGGGGACAGTTTTGCTCCTCTTGGGCCATTGGCTCCCTCTGAGGGGCTCGACATTGAGGCCTGGCCTGTGCTGCATGTGGGGGGTATGTGGGGTATGTGGGGAGCGTGTGGGGTGTGTGGGGGGTGTTTGTGGGGTTTGTGTGTGGTGTGTGTGGGGTGTGTGTGGGGTTTGTGTGAGGTGTGTGAGGTATGCGTTGTGTGCGTGTGGGATTTGTGTGAGGTGTGTGGGTTGCGTGGGTTGTGTGGGGTGTGTGTGGGGTGCGTGGGGTGCATGGGATGTGTGTGGGGTATGTGGGGGTGTTTGTGGGGTTTATGTGGGGTGCGTGTGAGGTGCGTGGGGTTTGTGTGAGGTGCATGGGGTTTGTGTGGGGTGTGTGTGAGGTGTGTGGGGTTTGCATGAGGTGCGTGGGGTGTGTGAGGTGTGCTTGGGGAGCGAGTGGGGTGTGTGTGAGGTGTGTGGGATGCGTGGAGTGGATGTGGGGTGTCGGGGGGTGTATGTGAGGTGTGTGTAGTGTGCATGGGGTGCGTGGGGTTTGTGTGGGGCGTGTGGGGTTTGTGTGGGGTTTGTGTGAGGTGCGTGGAGTGTGCGTGGGCCGTGTGTGGGGTTTGTGTGGGGTGCGTGGGGTGCGTGAGGTGTGCGTGGGGAGTGTGCGGGGTGCGTGTGGGGTTTGTGTGAGGTGTGTGGGGTGTGTGTAGGGTGTACGTGAGGTGCATGGGGTTTGTGTGAGGTGTGTGGGGTGTGTGGGGTTTGTGTGGGATTTGTGTGAGGTGCGTGGAGGTTGCGTGGGCTGCGTGTGGGATTTGTGCGGGGTGCGTGGGGTGCGTGAGGTGTGCGTGGGGCGTGTGCGGGGTGCGTGTGGGGTTTGTGTGAGGTGTGCGGGGTGCGTGGGGCGCGCGTGGGGCGCGTGTGGGGTGCGTGGGGTGTGCGTGGCGGGCATCCCTCGTGTGCCCCCCCCCCCCGGCGGCGGCGGCGGCGGCGGCGACAACAGCGGCAGCAGGGCAGGGGTGAGCAGCTCCCGGGCTGGCTGGGCTGGATATGGGGGGGGGGGCCGCCTGCGGTGTGTGGCTGCGGGAGGCGGGGGCCGTCCCGGGGCGGGAGGGATGTGCAGGCACACGCAGCCGCTGGCAGGCGGCCGGGGCGCACGGCGGCGGCGGCGGCGGGCGGAGCGGAGGGGAGCGGAGCGGAGGGGCACACGCGGCAGCTCCCTCTCTCCCTCCCTCCCTCCCTCCGCAGCCCCGCGCCTCCCCAGCCCCGCCGCCGCCGCTGCCGCCGCCACCGCCGCCGAGCCGGGCATGGCCGCCCCCCGCCGCCGCCGCCGCCTCGCCCCGCGATAGCCGCCGCCGGGAGCCGAGGTGAGCAGCCCCGGGGAGGGGGTCCCCGGCCATAAGGGAGGAAGGGGGAGCATCCCTGCGCCCCGGGGCCGAGCCCGCTCGCACCCCTATGGGGCTCCTGCACGCCCCCCAGGGTGCCCCCAGCATCGCCCCATGGGAAGGGAGCTCGGCGATGCCCTGTGGTTGAGCTCCCGGCTGCTCGGCCATCGGCCCTAAATTATTCCCTAAGTTTCCGAGGCGTTCCTTCAGCCTCCCCCGAAACGCAGCAGCTGCTGGCCGCTGCCCGGCATTTTGGGGCCGGCAGCGCTGGGGCAAGGGGAGAGCGCGGAGCCGGGGGGGATGCGGTGATCCCTGCCCGCATTTGGCTGGGGCGGTGAGGATTAAATCCCGCAGCCCCCCGGGAAATGCCGCCTCCTTTGTGGGTGGTGGCTTGTGTGCATGCAAGAGGCTTGGAGCAGCATCGCTGCTTCGGGTTCAGCGGGCTATTTGGTCTGGTCCAGGTGGGTCAAGCCGCTAGCGGGGACCCCGACACCTCTTCCTGCCATGGATGTGTACGCGTGTGGTGGTGGTGGTGGCAGTGGGGGGACATCTCTCCGAATCTGAGCAGTCTCTGGTGGAGCAATCGACCCGACACAACCTCCCCTGGCTTCGGGGTACGGCTGAGAGCGGCGTGGCCCCTGCCCATCGCACCCACGCAGCTGGATGGAGCCTGCTCCCTGCCCGCGCCGCGCTCCTGGCGGGGCGCTCAGACCCCTCCCATCTCATTATAGTAATATCCTTATGATATCACCCTTCGAATTTCCTGCCCTGAACAACCCCAGCAGGCTGGGAGGGAGCGAAGCGTTTTTGGAAAGTCTTTTCACGCGACTTCGAGGGCAGGAGGCGGCCGGGAAATAAACGGGTGCGGGAGCGCCGGGCTCGGGGGGCTCTCTGCAGGACGGCCGAGGGAAAGGACTGCGCCCAGCCAGGCTGCGTGCTCGCCTCCGCAGCCCTGGGGACGTTTCCCCCGGTGCTATTTGGCTAGATTTACCCTGGCCCCCTGCGTCTAATTGAGGCAGAAGGAGCTTCGCCTCTTAGCCGTCGGCTTATCGGGTTTTTCTCGCTGCAGCCCAGCAAGCAGGCAGCAAACCTTTGCAAAGCAGCCCAGGCTCCGTAGAAACACTTGGCCCATCTATCCCTTTGACCACGCACAGGAGGATGGGTGCAGAGCAGGGACCTTGATTAACAAGATGCCCACAGCCTGATCCATCCCCTGATCCAGAGAGGGAAGGTGAAGGTCCCCGCAGCTGCGCGGGGGTGCAAGAGGCTTTGCTCCCTGGAGAGGGGCGGTGTAGCAGCCTCAGCGCTGGGCGTTTGCCTCCTGCTCTCCCACACACGCGTGTTAAAAGGCTTTTTGGTTCTCAGTGCTCCGGCGTTGCCGTAGAGGAAGGAGCCTGGAAGGACAGAGAGGAGTGCGGTGACAAGTCCATGCAAAACTGGATGTTTCAGCTCAAAACTCCCAGGTAGTGGAGAGGAAGGGATGAGTGAAGCGAGGCTGCGGTGCGAGCCGGGAGGCTTCCCTGAGCTTGCTCTTCTGACCTCTGTAGGTGTTCATCTCGGTGGGGCCACGCTGACCATGCTCAGGAGCTTCTGTCTCCAGCTCATGTCCTTGCTTTGGATCCTCTTGGCGCATCACCAGCTCGCCCAAGGTGAGTCTCTGGGCCCGTCTCCCTTCTATCCGTCTTCCCAACCCCGTCCTTAGCATGGCTGAAGTCTCCTCAGTTCACCACGCAAACGGGGGTGGCAGTGGCTGAGCAGGCTGGTGGCGAGGTCCCCCTGCTCCTTGGAGAGGCAGGGCAAGGGGCAGAGCGAAGATCCCGAACCCAAGTGGCTTCATCCTGGATGCTGTGAGGCAAAATCCCCTCCTGAAGATTAGCCTGCCCTCCCCCAGCTCCGGATAAGTGCTGAGTTCCCAAAGCCATCTGCCAGGAGGGCGGTGGTGGCTGCAGGCTGGACGCTGCTGGCTTGGTTTGAGAGGTTTTTCCTCGTGTGAGGAGAGGCTTGGTCAGGGGAGGGCGGCCATCTCCTGGGCCTGGGTACCTGCAGGAACCTCTGAGCAGGTGACGGGGCAGAGGGGAAGGTGGGGATGGAAGTGGACACCAGCAGGAGGGAGCAGGCCGGTGCCGAGCACGGCGAGGCCACGGCTCAGTTACAGCTCCTTGACGGCGGCCTTTAAATAAATAAATCATCAGAACTGGATACCCGCACGAGCAGAACTTAACCTCTGCCCCCCGCCCCCTGCCTTGCAGGTGATGACTGCAGCGAGCGCTGCAACCTGGCCCACGGCTGCTGCGACCAGGATGGGAAGTGCAGGTACGTCCCTGGGCCCCCAGCCCGGCTGCTCCCTGGTGCTCCCAGTGGGGGACAAGCAGCCTCAGGCTGGCTTTTTTAGCGTCTGGTACCACCTTCACTCAGCTCTGCTTCCACAGAGATGCCCTCTTTTTCTTACCTCATTCCCCTTGGAGTTGGTAGGGCGAGGGAAAGCCGCTGGGGCACCACGGCTTTGCTTTGCCACCAGCCACGGCCACCTCAGCGCCCACCTGGGGCCGGAGGGCTCGCTGTGTCCTGCAGGGCTTGGTTTTCCCATCACGCTGCCCCCATAAGCCCGTCGATCAGTGTCCACCTGTCTTGCAGCTGGATTATGGCTGCGTTTAGATGAAAAATGCTGGAAATTACAACACACAGGGATGCAGCGGGACGGGAGGTTCCTGGGGACCTCTCGTCCCATTTCTTGCCCCATCCCCCAGGTGCGATCCGGGCTGGGAGGGCGAGCACTGCGAGGAGTGCGTGCGCATGCCGGGGTGCCTCCACGGGACCTGCCACCAGCCCTGGCAGTGCATCTGTCACAGCGGCTGGGCTGGCAAGTTCTGTGACAAAGGTGAGTCCCGGGCTGGATGTGACACCGGGAGGGAACACTGCAGGGGACAGAGGGTTTACCCGAGCCCATCCCCTGTGCTGCGCCTTGGCTGAAGGGCTGTGGTTGAAGCCCAGCACGTCCTGCACGGACAGGAGGGCTGGCACAGCTCACAGCCACCCCGACCATGGGCTGGGCATGAGATGGGATGTCCCCGTGTCCCCTGGCTGTCCCTGTCGGCGCGGTGAGAGCTGCGTGACGCGGGCCAGCCTCCGGAAACGTAGCGGATGAACTCGCTGCCTTTCCCACGCCACGGCTGGGTTTGGGCAGCACCTCCAGCTTCCCCCGGGGCTTCCTGCTGTGGATGAGTCCCATCATCCGGCCCCACGGCCTCCGTGCCACTGCCGTGGGTCTGTGCTCACCCCCTGGCTGACACACGGCACAGTTTGTAAGGCTGCACTTCTGTTGCTGCCCGTGCCTGCTGGAAGGGAGGAGGGAGAAACTGCGGCCAGTCCCCATCCCGCTGGGTCTGGTGGTGTGGGAACTGAGCTCGGCCACCCTGACCCCATTTCTCGCTCATTCCACCTTTTCCTTTCCCCCCAGACATACACATCTGCGAGCACCAGTCCCCGTGCCAGAACGGGGCTCAGTGCATCTATGACCGAGACGGGGACTACTCCTGCCTGTGTCCTGAGGGCTTCCACGGGAAGGACTGCGAGATGAAGGCAGGGCCGTGCGAGAAGGCAGGGTGAGACACAGCAGCCGGGGCACAAGATCACGGTCACACACTGCCGAGCAGCAGCCCGGCTTGGCTCCTTACCCGTGGATTTCCACGTGCTAATGGAGTTCAGCCAAACCCATCGTTAGCTTGGCGTGCTGTGGTCCGAGCAGCCTCCCATCCCTCGTCCTCTCTCGGGGAACGGCCAGCACCGTGCTGGCTCCGTCAGCGCCGTTCCCCTCCTGAGGGCAGGGGGAAGAGCTCTGCTGCTGAGCCGTGACCTGTCCTTGCTGTCCCCACACAGGTCTCCGTGCAAGAACGGGGGGCAGTGTCAAGACGAGAACGGCTTTGCCAGCAACTTCACCTGCCGCTGCCTCGCCGGCTTCGTGGGGGCTCTCTGCGAGCACGACGTGGACGACTGCCTGATGCGCCCCTGCGCCAACGGTGCCACCTGCCACGACGGCGTCAACCGCTTCTCCTGCCAGTGCCAGCTGGGCTTCGAGGGGCGCTTCTGCACCATCAACATCAACGACTGCGCCAGCCAGCCCTGCAAGAACGGGGCCAAGTGCTACGACCGCGTCAACGACTACGACTGCTTGTGTCCCGACCGCTTCACCGGCAAAACCTGCGAGGTCTCCGTCCCCGAGCCCACCTGGGCTCCCCCCTTCCAGCCCGCGAACCAGGAGGGCGGCGGGGCGATGCGGAGCACCACCAGCCAGCCGCCCGGGGTGACGCAGCCCGAGCCCGGCAGGACCGCGGTCACGGGGCGGCGCGTGGCCAACCAGAGCGAGAAAGCGCCGGGGGGAGGGTTGCTGAAAATCTCCGTGAAGGAGGTGGTGACCCAGAGGGACTCCGGGCTGAGCGAAGCCCAGCTGGTGACGGTGCTGGTGTTCGGGGTGCTGACGGCGCTGCTGGTCCTCGTCACCGTCCTGCTCATCCTGAGGAACTGGCAGCGGGGCCGGCAGAGGTCGAACTGGTGCCAAAGCCCTTCGCAGGCTGCCAGGAAGCTCCAGGACCAGGAGTGCCAGGTGGGCATGCTCAACACCGTCCTGATCGAGCCCAGGAAGACGACGGAGCTGTGAGCTGCGAGGACCC
This sequence comes from Netta rufina, assembly GCF_964035555.1. Taxonomy (NCBI): domain Eukaryota; kingdom Metazoa; phylum Chordata; class Aves; order Anseriformes; family Anatidae; genus Netta; species Netta rufina. The sequence continues at coordinate 34,527,853 of NC_140125.1, read as the reverse complement.
TGAGCCAGGCCCCGGCAGGTCGTCGTGCTGGCAGACCCCTCGGACTGCCCCCCCCGGGCAGGGCAGCTCTTCTGGTGCAAACTGGGGCAGCGAGCGCCTCGACGAAACCCCAGGGCGCCGAGCACGGCGCGACGCGTCCGAGCCACCTCCGCCCGGCCGGCGCGACCCACGGGAATCGAGGCAGGGCCACGTGGGGCCAGCCCCGCGAGGGAGCGGCGCCGGCAGCGCCCCGACGTGAGCTCTCGGAGGAGGAAGACGCGGCCGTCCCACAGACGTCTTCTGCCAGGCCCTTCGCAGCTCCTCCCTGGGACTCCTGGAAGCGGCTCCGGGGATCATTTCGGGTCTGCTCCTGCTCTTTTCCTGCCGTGTGACGGACGCCCCCTCCTCCTGCTGTCAGCCTTGGCGTTGCAAACGCGTTCCCAACCTTCCTCCTGATGATCCATGGGGTCTTCTCCCCCCACGTACCGAGCCGTCCTTGCTGGCCTGGACGCAAACCACAAAGCTTGCCCAGCACACGCTTCTGCTTCGCTGTTTGCTGACGGGGAGGAGCACAGCCTGCTCCCCTCGGGGCCGAGCTGGTCCTTCTCACGTGCCCCCGCAGGTGAAACTGGCGATGGATGAGGCTGGGGACGTGCTGGGGCTGGGTTAGGAGCAGTACAAGAGCCAGACCCTCGTTTCCCCTGCCAGCACTAACCTGGATCCAGCCACTGCAGCGCTTCCTGACACAAAACAGGCCTGTGACGAGCCGGGGATGACTGTAGGAAGCAGACAGAGCGCTGCCTTCCCCGCCCCTGCTGAAGCACAGCTGAGGGGCAGCAGATTGCCGGGGCACTTCGTCCGTGTCCCAGCCCTGCTCTGCCTTTTCTGGTTCGCTGCGCAGCAGCCAGCGCCTCCCTGCCAGGATTTGCTGTGCCTCCTCGTGGGAACGGGGCATTAAGCAGTGGATTTCTTGCAAACAAAGCAAAACAGAACAAAAAAACCCCTACTACTGGGCCTGTAGGGTTGCAGAGCGGAGTTGAAGGTGATGCGCAGAGAGAGTGGAGAGAGGAGTGAGCGCTCAGCCAGGAGGGAGACCTGGGAGAAGGGACTGGGGCTGCATCAGAAAGATTATTTTTTTAATACATGGATGGATGATGTACCTTTATCAAATAAAACAAATACAAGCCCAGCAGCAGTGTACTGGAGAATCATGAAGTAATTTAGGTTGAAGGAACCTCTGGGCATCATTTCCGATCAGATCAGGTTGCTTTTGAGTACCCCCATCACTGCCTTCAGAAGCACGAACCCAGATCGTGGGGCAGGGCTTGTTCTGCCCCATGCTCTGGCCCAAGCCCCCACAACATTTTCGCTGCCTGGAAGCCCTTGGCTTCGCTGCCCTGGCACTGTGCTGCTGGGAGAGCTCCGGGGACCTTCCCAGGGTCTCTTTGACCTCGATGCCTCCAAAAATCGGAGGCTGCTTGGCTCGGGAAGCCAAGGTTATCAGGGGCACTAAGCAAAGAGGGGACCTGGGCCGCAGGGGGTGGGGATGGCTCCTGTGGGATGCCTGAGAGGAAGGAGAGGGATCCTGCCTCAGGACGGCACAGCAGAAGAGTGTACGTGCTACGTGCTGCCTCAGAGCGCTCTGGAGAAGGGGAAAATGCAAAAGTGAGTCCAAGAATGCTGATGGGAAGAGCAAATCGATCCTAAAACTGAAAGAAGCCATGTGTTTGTGCAGCTGGGAGCAGGGCAGGAGCCACAGGGAGTTCCCCTAGGAAAAATGGTTTGGAATAAGCTAGCCCTAGGGGCCTTCGGTGTAACCATGTTCTGGGGAAGGTTTTCTCCTCTGTAAGCTGGAGAAAGGGACGCAAGGCTCCTGGGTGCAGCCTTGTGGGGTATTTGGAGCACTCAGGGAGCAGGCAGGGTTGTTTCTGGGGAAGGAGGGCACCACTCCTGTAGCTCACAAGGAACTCTGTGTCTGGGGGGCACAGGGGACAGGGACCCAAACAACAGAGCTTCACAAGGACGTTTCCACTTTATTTTAAACACGTGTGAGACTCAGTCTCAGCCTAGGAGTCACTGATTCTTCAGCGAACAGAAAAGCCCTCTGAAATCTCAAAGGGAAGCCCTGGAGGTGAACAGCGCCCCACCAGCCAGGCTTGCACGGCCCTCAGCACCCGCTCCTACTAAAGGCAGGATGGTGCCACGTCGCCGTGCCACGCTCCCGTCCCTGAGGACACACGATTGCTCTCACCTCAGCGGCTCCCGGCCCTGCAGGGAGCCGGAGGGGCCGCCGGGGAGGTCACAGCTGCCCGCTGCGCAGGAGGCGCTGGAACAAGGAGCCCTCCTTCTGCCTCAGGCTGCTGGGCGAGCCCAGCTCCGCCGCTCTGCCGGCCTGCATCACCAGCACGCGGTCCGAGTCCAAGACGGTGTTGAGCCTGCGGAGAGGCCGGGCCACACGTTAGGGAAGCGGAGGAGAAACCCCCCACGCTGCCTTCTGTGCCGCAGGACACAAGCCCTGTGCCTGTCTGACTTTTATTTCCGTGCTAACCTTTGCGCTGGGAAGCAGTTCCCTTTATAACACCCTACGCACAATTGCACACCCCTCCGAATTCTTCTCCGCTTGGCAGCTGTGAGAATACTCTGGGCAGAGACTGCCTAAAACTCACCCATCCCGTCTCAGTATCCACGGTATTTGTGTTTTGTCCTGCCTGTAACCATCTTCTGCCCCTACTCCTACTTTAAATCTCTCCGTGGAGCAAGCACTGCTGCCCTCTCCTGCCTGGGCAACGCTTAGCCAGCCAGCATCGGCATCAGGGTTTTTGGCAGGCAGAATTAGGGCGTTCTGCCTCCTCTGGCCAGAAGCTGGCTGCAGCCCTTCGCCGCTGGCTGTCCTGCAGTGCCCTCTACTGAGCCACAGACACCTGCTCCAGCCGTGCTGCTCCTTCCTGCGGGACATTTCTCCCTGCTCCTCGCCCCGGCAGGCAGAACCACGCCACGCCGAGCACCGGTCCCTCCCTACCTGTGAGCAATGGTCAGCACGGTTTTGTCAGCGAAGCGCTGGCGGATGGTTTGCTGCAGCAGCTGCTCCGTCTGCTGATCCACGCTGGCCGTGGCCTCGTCGATGCACAACACCTGCCCGGGACAGAGAGCGAAGGGGAGATGCCACGCGCCCTCTGCGAGACCCCAAATCCCCGCCCAGGGCCAGCCTGAGAGGGCAGCAGAGCCCACCCCATCCCCTCCACGCCCCACCAGCAGGCACTCACCTTGGCCTGCGTGAGGAGGGCTCTTGCCAGGCACACCAGCTGCCTCTGTCCCACAGACAGGCTCTTTCCTCTCTCTCCCAGCTCGCTGTCCAAGCCACCTGCAGGAGGCAAGCAGGATGGCCCCAAACAATTCCCTGCCGCACGCCCCGCCTCTTCTCCCTCTTCTCCTCAGCTCCCTGCCCAAGCTGAGGCCTCCTCCCCTCTCCCAGGAGCAGGGCTCAGCGGCCTCGCCACGCCGCGTTCACTCACCCATGCGGGTGACCGCGTCCCGCAGGTGGCACTGCTCCAGCACCTCGTGGAGCTCGGCGTCCGTCCTCTTTCCCTGAGGGTCCAGGTTCTCCCGGATGGAGCCACTGAACAAAAACGGATCCTGGGGGATGATGGCCAGCCTAGACCTGCAAGCAGAGGAGAGCCGAGAGCTCATGGGGTGGGTTCTGCAGAAAATCGAAGTCCTATTTATTGTTTTTTTTTTTTTTTCCTGGGTTAGTCTCTCTGCATAGTTTAGAGACAGATGCAGGGCATGGATCACACGCTCAGCCTGGTTTCCTCAGCACAGCTCTACAATAACAACAGAGCAGCTCATAAGACAAGAGGGTGCCCAGGCAGAAAGCCCTTTCCTCCTCGTTCTTCCTTTTGGCATCTGACTACCGACAGCTCTCGGCTTCCTGCCCCCCCTGGGCTGCCCCCTGCTCTGCTCAGACCCCCATACCTCAGCTCCTCCAAGCCCACCAGCCGGCTGTCAACACCATCCAGGAGAATCCGGCCTGCTTTCAGCTCCAGCATACGGAAAAGTGCCAAGAAAAGAGTGGATTTTCCAGATCCTGTGCGCCCCACGACCCCCACCTTCTCTCCGGGGTACACGGTGAAGCTCACTCCGTCCAGTGCGTTGGGCAGGCCCGCTCGGTAGGCCAGGACCACGTGCTGGAACTCCACAAGCCCCCTGCTTGGCCAGTCAGCAGCAACCTAAGGGGCACACCAGGGTGAGACAGACTCACCTTCACGCAGACCAAGCCCCATCCACCCCTTCGGGCTGTTGCTTGGCTTTCGAAGAGTCTCAGTTCTGTTTCCAGCCCCTTCTATGCCTGTTTTTCCCTCGCAGCTTAGCCCTACCACCCCTTTCTGCTCTTCCTGTCATCCTAGTCTTCCACACCTCCTGCCTGAGGTTCCCCTTGGGATGCACTGGTAAAGGACAAATGCTCAAAACAGATTCTGTAGGTGAGGGCCCTCCCTGCACACTGGAACCTTCTCATTTCCACCTGGAGGCAAGTGCAGGGCACAGGGCCAGTCCCTGAGAACGTCTTAAAGCTTTTACCTGGACCACTTTATCCTGGGGCTCCACAGGGATGTCTGTAGTGTATTCCTCTGTCCGCTCCACACTCACCATCATGGTTTCTGTCATAGTGAAGCTGGAAATGAGGCCCGAGAGAAGGTTTGTGACTGACAGGGCATATGAGAGCGCCAGGCCCACAAGTCCTGAGAGGACAAAAACATAAACAAGAGGGTTAACGTCAGGGAAAGAGCTGGGACCTTGGTGGCAGGACAAAGAAACAGGGGAGAAGTCAGTGCTCTGGAGTCTGGGATCCAGCTCTAGGAGGGGGACATGCAGGAGGAGGAACAGGAGCTGAAGGAAACAGGCAGAGTGACAGGGAGTGGGAGCTCTGGATGTCTGATAAAGGGAGAGGACTGGGAGAAGAGGAACCCCTGGGCCACAGCCCAAGGGTGGGGACGGAACAATTCCTGGCAGCCCACCTGGATTTCCCAGCTCCTTCTGGTGCTGGATGACGGCGATTGCTGCGATAGCAGTAATCACGGCGACCCCGATCATCTGCAAGCGGATGTCCAGCCACTGCACTGCCGTGTTGCTGGCAAAGAGGCAGCGCTGGTTCTGCTCCAGGTGCAGCTGATTCTCCAACTCAAACCTGGCAGGAGCACAACAGAGGCTCACACCAAACTGCGCCCCACTCAACCCCACACCAGGGGCATTCCCACCACCCCGTAACCTGCCCCACGTCAGGACGGCGCTGGTTTATAGAGCCCAAATTTTGGCTCTCCGCGTGCTGTTCCCTTCCACGCACCTCTCTGCTGCCCGCATGGCTCTGATGCTGCTCAGTCCCGAGAGGGTCTCTGAGAAGTGGGTGTAGATGGGGGACAGGGTGAGACTGTAAAGGCGCTTGAGCTCCCGCGAGGTGCGCCGGTAGTAGCGCTGGATGGAGAAGTAGAGGGCAGCCAGAGGGAGTAAGACCAGGCTGATCCAGGGGAGGCCGTAGGTGATGATGACCAGCATGCCCAGCAGCCCGTACATGTTGGCCAGGAAGATGTTGAGGATAAAGGGCAAGGTGTCATCCACGCAGTACAGGTCTGAGGAGAAGCGGTTCAGGATGCGGCCCGTCGGCGTGGTGTCAAAGAAGGTGACGGTGGCCTGGCGACAAGGGAACAAGAAATCAAGAGCTCATCAGCTCCTGCCAGCAGAAAGCCATCTCTCACACCTTCACTCCTGGACTATGAGAAGAACAGCAGGGCAGAACGACCTGCAGGAACCCCAGCCTGCCCTGGACTTTCTGACCATTACCTTTACAACCCTCTGGAGCAGCCGGTTGTGGATGACAACGGCAGCACGGATGGTGCCATACGCAAAGAGGAAGGCCCGAAAAATGGTGAAGAGGGAGTTGGCTCCTGCAATGCTCCCGTAAACCATCAGGTAGAAATTCACATCCGCTGAAGCATTGGAAGGGACTGGGGCTGTGTCCAGAGCTTGCACGGGGGAGCTAAAACAGGGAAGGAGGAAGGTTATCAATCTGCCAAGGTCCCTGTGGCAGTAAACTCAGACAGGGCATCAGGAGCAGGCCATCTTCCTCAAAGCAGCCATGCGGATCCCCTGCAGTGGGGTGGTCTCCAGAAGGATATTTGAATGCACAAGGGCAAAATGGGAGTGTTTGTTTTTTTTTGGCATCACCCGCCCAGTATTCACTTACACAAGCCCCACAGTGGAGAAGAGAAGCAGCTCCACAGATGGCAGGGACGCTGTGCAGACCGTCACAGAGGTATTTGGTGTCTGGGATATGCTGGAGATCCAATGTGAGAGCCACCAATCCGAGATGTTTCTGGATGCTACAGAGAGAGACAGACTATAAAGAGGGATGCAACCTTCAAGTCAGCAAATACAAAGCAGAAAAGCTGGAAGGGAAGTAGGTGGGCAGCTTTTGGTTTTGTCTCACTGCCCAGTCTTCCCTTGTGTTCACTCTGCACTGTTCCTAGCACAGCAGGAGCAAGGGAACTGCCAGGAGCTCACTCACTGCTAAAGAAGCTGACATGCAACTGCAGCAGCAAATGAGAGGCAAGAGCCAGTTCCCACGTATTCCCCCCTCCTGTCCCCACCATGCTACTTTAGTTTGTCTTCCTGGTGCAGAGAGAGCAATGAAATCCCCAGTCTCTTTCCTTCCCTGGACTCCACAGAGCCAGGAAACAAGAGGAGAGGAACATCTAAAGAGAGACGTGCTCCTGCCTCACCTTGCATCAGGAGCAGTGAGAAGAGGATGGATAACGCCAAGCAGCTGCCCACTGCCAACCAATAAGCCTTGTAGACCTGGAAAGCCACTGCCCCTTCTTTCTTCTCCTCCTCCTTGCGGAGGAGATGTTTGTCCTGGGATGATTCTTCTGCCTCTGTCTCTATGTCCTCTTCATGGCTTTGCTCATCAGGGGCTGTGGGGATAGAAGCAAACGCAAAGGTCAGTGCAATTTAAGTACCTCCTGGAGCTGCTCCTTGCTGCACATGGAACAAATCTAGGCTATGAGGAAGACTTTTCCTCCCTCCTCTCTCCCCTTTCAAGGTAGGTGCACCAATTCTGGCAGGCTTTCATCCAGATCTGGACCACAAATGAAAAACCAGATTCAAACACTGCTCCAGACCAACACCTGATCACACCTAGGCCTCCTCCCCCCCTGTGAACAGACCGCCCACAGATCAGCGCTGCCACAGCACAGCAGGGAGCTGGGAGCTCTGCTTCAGGCCAGCAGCTAGCAGGTAGAGGTTCTGCCGGGGCGCTCAGCTGAGCTCTGCTGTTCCAGCCACCCCCAAGCTTGCCAGGTACAGACCTTTGTCCTTCTGCCTCTTGTCCACGTCCTTGAATTTGGGGATAGCTTCCACAAGTGGCAGAATATCAGCTGGTGGGCCTGCAAAGAGAGACACACAAATGCTTCAGAGACTGAGAGGAACAGGCTCCAGCTACAAAACGGCCCTTTGCTCTGGTTTTGCTCTGTCGTGACATCCCATATTTCCTCTCAAAGCACCTGCAGCCTTGAAGGTTCTGCTCCTTGCATCCTGCCACAGCTTTCTGCCTTATCAGCTCCCCATGTCTCTACCTGTGCACCTGCACACTCCATTCCACACTGCCTCCTTTGCTCATGTGCAGTGTCCTCAAGCTCTTTATCCCTCTCTGGGTTTCCCACTAGTTACTCCTATTCCTTCATGGCCATCTTTGCTCAAGCCATTCAAAACTAGCCCGCAGGCACAAACGGATGCCTGCAAAGACAGCCACTGTACCTGTCTTGACTATCCTGCCATTGTCCATCAACACCAAGGCATCAGCCTTCTCCAAAAACTCAGTCCTGTGGGTGCAGAGGATCCTGGTTTTGTGTCGGAGAACTCCAAGAATGCATTTCCGCATGAGATGATTGGCTACATCTGCATCAACGGCAGCCAGGGGATCGTCCAGGAGGTAAAGCTCTTTCTCCTGAGAGAGGCAAAAGACAGGGATACAGCCCCTGGCCCTGCCTGAGCAGGCAGTGCTGCAGAGTGCAAGCGCCTCAGCACGGCACACTGCCAGCACCTCTAGGCCAGCCCCGTGTGGTTTAAGACGTGCTGCCAGAGCACACGGCACAGCTGCGTGCTTCCAGCTTCTCTGCATCTGCCTTGGCAGGGGGCACGGCACAGCTGCTGTGCTCTTCACCTGGTAAACAGCTCTGGCAAGGGCTATCCGAGCCTTCTGTCCCCCACTGAGCGTCACGCCGTTTTCGCCCACCTCTGTCTGGTCACCCGCTGGTAAAATCTGAAACATTCGAGAAAATCCAGTTAAAAGGGACACGAAGCTACTGGGGACTCGAGATCAGAATGCTGGGATCCCTCTCCTGACTCGGGCAGTAACTCCTTAGGGTGACCTCTTAGCAGAAATGAAACAATGCAACAGCACACACCCTGCTTCTGCAGACAACTGGCAACCTCTGTGTCAACACAGTCCCTTAGACTCCAGCAGGTGGCCACATCTGAGCCACCCATTGAGCAACTTCTGGTCTGAGACGACTCTAAAACTGTGCCTAGGATTTTTCTGGGAGAGCAGTAGCTGTGCCTTCAACAAAATAACTCCAGGGCCCATCCAAACAGGAAAAGCAGTTGAGTTTCAATAGGCAGAAACAAATTCCATGGGCAATGCCTACAAGTTCTCAATTAAATACTTTATACTACACAGTATTCACAACTTCTGCTGAAGTAAACAGGAACTTCTGGTGCTCGACACTTCAGAAAACTGGGCTCCAGTTTACAAACCCAGAGGAAGAGGCAAGTTTCCTACCAGGTGTAACAGAAAGTTCACTGGCTAACGCAGCCACAGGCTTCAAACCCAGAATACAGGCACTCCTGGTGGGAGGACCACACGGTTGCAAGAACATCTTTCCCCAGGATGAAGAACTCAGCACAGAGTGAGGCTCCGGCTGGATGCAAAAGCTGGCCGAGGAGGCCCAGGAAGGTTCAGAGTTCAGAGTTCAGGCACTCACGTTCAGGTCCTCAGAGAGGGCGCAGGCCTCCAGCACCTCCTCGTACAGCCTGGCATCGTAGTCCCGCCCGAACAGGATGTTCTCCCGCACAGTGGCAAACTGGATCCAAGGCTCCTGCGTGGCCAGACCGAATCCTTGCTCCAGGTCACACACATACACATGCCCGCCCTGTCTGCAAGCACACCGGAGGTGGGTGGATGGAAAGGCAACACAGGGGAGCTATCAGCAGATCAAAATGACCTGTAAATGCGGGCAGCTTGGAACGGTCCTTGCCTGCCATGGCGTGGAGGGAGCAGGCAGGGAGAAGCCTTTGGGTTACTTACTTAACGAGCTCTCCGGTGATGGCTGCAAGCAGAGAGCTCTTGCCAGAGCCGACCTTGCCAACGACTCCCAGGAGCATCCCCTGTTAAGGGGAATGAAAAGGAGCAACCTGGTGAGCTGAGTGCTGGCTGGGCCAGGTTTCCTGAGCCTATAAGCTAACAGCTTTCTTTCCAAGAATTTTTTCCAAGAGATCTTGATATATGGCTCACAAGACCAAAAAAACACGTCACCCCAGCTCCTCTATCGCCATTTCCTCTATTTCCTCCCGCATTCCTGCTCACCTTTCTCACCGAGAGGTTCTCGATGTGCAGCTGCAGAGTGCCTGTGGGTAAGGGCTGGCTGCTGCTTTCTTCTTTGACTGGTGCCCATGAAAAATCTGCCCCTCGCATCTCTATGGCAGAAGCCGTACCTGAAGGGCTACCTGCAAGGGAAAAGCAACACCACGGTGAGAAGGACAGAGAATGACAGGGACCTGATATAACAAACGCTATCAGTTTTGTTCCCAAATGGAAGAGGCAGGGAAAGGGCACAGCCAGGATGCTCTGGACCAACCCCGGAATGAGACACTCTCAGGGAGGCACTGTAAAGGTAACCTGGTTCTCTTATTGCTGAAGGTGAAAGGGAGTTGGTAAATGGCAAGGAAGGAGAGAAAGGGAGCAGCAATGGTTTAGGAGAGGGCACGCACCCAAACCTTTCTGCCAGGCCAAGATGAGGTTGAAGGCTTCATTGGCAGACCTTTGGATGGGGGACGGAGCAGCTTGTTCCAGAGGCACGCTATGGGGCTCTTTAGGGACAAGCAATGGCCTACGTTTGGTGAAGAGGAATGCTCTCTGCTCCAAACACCTCCTGCCCAGAGCCCCAAGCAGCATCCTGCCCCATTACCTAGGGCATAATAAGTTTCCAGGTCCTGGTCCTCAAGTTCAAGGAAACGCTGGATTCGATCCAGGGAAACTTTGGCTTCCAAGGTCCCATTCAGCACCCACGGGAAGCTGTTGAGGGGGAGGATGAGCATCCCTACAAGGGCCAACGCCGTGAAGACCTGCACGAGTAAGGGAAGAAACGTAAATTGGAGGCTGCACTTCCCTGGCATCTTGTGCTCTTCAAACAGCTTCACCAATGAGAGCCTGAAGAGCTGGAGGGAGATCCAGGATGTGTTCATTTCCCAGAGAAGATATCTCAGGGCTCTGCCTAGTCTCCTAGTTAGAGCTCTGAGGTATCTGACTCGGGATCTCCTCCTTCACTCACCTTTGTGGCAGTGAGCTGGTGACCCAACAGGACGTACGTGATGAAGATGACGATGGAGACAACAACAGGCAGCGCTGCCCACAGGTACACGCACACGGCATCCAGGTACTTGATGGCTCGCAACTTCTGCAGCTCCTGAGCCCGGCAGGCATTTATCCTGGTGCTGAAGTGCTTCTCCCAGGCATAAAACTTGATCACACGAATGCCTCTGAGGAACTCGGTCATTAGCTGCAGGCACAGGGGAAAATCACATCCAGTAACCAGTCTGCCCAACACGCCAAATGCCAGCGAGGCATCTGGGCTGGGCCCAGGTTTGCAGCTGCCTCCTGCTAAGGGCCAGGCTAGAGTTACCAGGAGCCATTTATTATTGCTAACAGAGGCAGGAACTCAAGTGGCAGCTACTGAGAACTTTGCCCCTTCTCGCGCCAGCAGCTTGCTCAGCTCCCTGTGCTGTGTAAGGTTCAGGAAAAGGCACAACACTACCCAACTTCACAGCTAGCCTGTGTCCAGAGCCCAGCTGGCTCGCACCCAGCAGCTCAGGTAGCCCTGCAGCACTTTCCCCTCTCGCTCCTGCTCTGAGGTCAGCGTGTGCAGAGCCAGCTGAGATGTGCCTGTGCCTGACATGAAAGAAAACCAGTAAGGAAGAGTTCACTTAGCAAACCACTCTTGCAACAGCTGGAGAAGGTCCAGCACTAGATGCACCTTCTGTTAGGAAGATAAATATTTCACAGGCTCCAAACAGCTGTGGAAGAGCTGACTGAGGGTGCCAAGCTGGAGCAAAATAAAACCACTACATCCATGATTGTTGCGTTTGTCCAGACTGCAAGATACCTCGCCACTGACAGCATTACTCGAGTAACAGAACTGAAGCTTCTCTAAAGGAAGCAATCAGGCGACCCACGTTAACTATTACACGTGGAAAAGGAACCTGCAAGGGAACTTTAATTTGCCCAGGGGGTGAGACAAACATTAGAGGTTTGCTATCTTGCAGGTGGTGAACATGCCTCACCCCGAAATCCTTTTGAACCACTTACACGTGCGCCCCCTCCAGCACTTTTCCCAACAGTTGCGACTCAATTCACTCACTTGGGATTCGCCACAAGGGGCCAAGAAGCCAATGCTCCAGAGAATACCGTGACAAATTCAGAGAGCCAGCAGCTGCCCCTCACCTTGACCCGCGCGTCCTTGTGCTGCAGCATCTCCTTGTTGCTCATCATGATGCGGTTGGCTATGACCTTGTTGATGGGCACAAGCAGCAGTGCCAAGGCCAGGCCTCCCAGAAAGGCCACCCCTACTTGCTGGTAGAGGAGGTAAAGGGTAATGGCGAACTGGAAGGGCAGGCTCCACACCTCGTGGAAGCTGAGGCAGAAGTTGACCAACCTACTGGCGTCCGTGCTCATGAAGTTGACGATTTCACCCACAGTGAAGCGCGAAAGCCTGGTGCCGCCCACACGCAGGGCCTTGCGGTAGATGGCAGAGATGACGGCAGCCCGCACCATCAGCGTCATCTTGTTCACCTCGTGGCTGAACTGGTTGCGCAGGAGAGCGCCCAGGAAGGAGCCAGCAAAGAGCCCCAGCGCGTAGAGCACCCCGTGGCTCAGGGGCTCCTGCCGCGACTCCATGAAGTTCACCAGCAGGTTCAGAAGCAGAGGGCCCGAGAAACTCAGCAGGCTGCCGGCCAGCTTGAGAAGTCCCAGCGAGTAGAAACGAAGCCCAAAGACCGCATGAAGCACTGAGAAGAGTCTCACAGGCTCCTGGGCACGGTGCAAGCTGTCCCGGACATCGCTACTCCCGTCGCCCGGAGCAATGATTGGGCTGGTAAGAGACACCGTCTCCTCCTCTACTTGGTGCAGAGCTGCCTTCTTCTGCCAGCAGGCATAGAAGCGATCGCAAACCCTGGCAGCCTGGAGCTGGCGAGGAAGCAGATAGACGTCCTGCGGCTGGTTCAGCTTCCACTGATAGCCACGTTCCATGAGAGGGTTCATCCAAGCGTAAAAGAAGCGCGAGAGCCAGCTCTCCCCATCTTCTGCCACTCGCTGCTGAGCCAACACGGAGGTGCCTGGCTCTGAGATGAGCTGGTCTTGCGGCCAGGAGCTATTGATGGAGAGGAATTCGTGCCTCTCTGTGGTGGGTACGAGGTAGCTAATGACATACACCAGCAGAGACGCCAGCTGCAGACAGAGAATGGTGAACCTGGAGGAGACAGCAGGGTGGGCAGGGGACCAAGCTGTCCTGCTTTGGCAGTACCAGACCAGCGTGATGATGAGAGAAGGGAGGGGTAAGAGGGTGAGGAGAGCCAGGGCTGCAGGGCCCCTGGAGGAGCCATGAATGGACCTGCAGAGAATAAGCAGAGCGACACCATGAGTGAGCCACGTCAGTGCGGCGATGCCATCGGCCAGCACTTCCAGGTATGCAGGGCCCAGCTCCTGCTGAGAAATGGTGGCTGGGATTATATCCGCAAGGAACAGGGCAGCGAGTATAAAAGAAGCAGCAATTCTGCATCTCCAGCCTGGCCGGCGAGGCACCCCAGAGCCAGATCTAGAGGGGGAAAGAGCAGAAAAAACTTCACAGTTGGTATTCCATCATATCTCATGACAAGGAGAGTCAACACTCTCCTTTCTTTCCCCCCTCTTCCCCTCCTTATCTGTTCATTCTTAATTTCATTGTGTTCCCATTTTGTAACCTTTGTATTCCCTTCCCTAGATTTGTAACCTTTTCAGGGTGTAGGTGTTGCTAAACTAGAGCAGGTCAATAAAGTCCAGTAAAAAATCGATACCAGAGATTCAGATACCGTGAATAGTCTTTATCTACATACATTTGTTTGCAGCTGTGATATTTTGTGGTCAAATCAGACTCCAGTCCTTGAAGATTAACAGAAAAGTATATTTAACATCTTGATGATCAAATTCTCTGTTACATTTCTAATCCTTGATTTCTCTCATCTTTGTGATATTTTCTCCAGAAGGATTTTCTTTTCTCACTCCTGGTTTCAGTGATGTTGTTTAAGTCCATTATCTATTGCCCAACAAAGGATTTCAGTATCACTTGCTTCATTATCATTTGCGACCTTTCAGCATCAGTGAACATTGTCATGTTTACAGATTCGAGAGAGTAAACAGGAAAACTATTTTGTTTCTCTGAACCACTTATTTATTACCTTACATACATCTTCCATGCCACCTTGGGTTTATACACTCTCCCGCAAGACCCCCAGTTTTCCCGATCCCCATTCACTGAAATTCTTTTCACTTATTTTCTGTTATTTTTTCCTCACTATCCTCTCTTTTCTCTCTGGATTCCTTTTTGCAGTGGAGGGACCAGAGCTGGACACAGTACTCCGAATTAGGACAGATGCTGACAAACGTAATAGCATTGCAATATCATGTTGTTCTCCACGGACATACCCAGTACATTACAGAGAGCTAATTTCCAGTTTTCCACCCCGCCTCCTGCCCTGCACGATAATGAAGAGCAAGACGAGTCGGTTGTCATACCTGGGAGTGCCAAGGAAGCAGGCGCTGACTGCCGCGAGGATGGCGTGAGGAATCGCGTTTAATGTCAGCTGATTAAAGCAGTGGCCGATGCTGCCACGGACCCACAGCGGGAGCGGGTCTTCGGGGCCGGTGCCGCACAAGCCCGTCAGGATGTTCTCCATCTCTTGCCGGGAGCTCCTAGGGGAGGAAAGGGAAAGGAGCGTGAGGCACGGGCCCAGCTCAGCCCCAGCCGGGGCGGACTGCGATAAGAAGTGAACCTAGGACTGGAAACAGCTTCCCGGAGAGCGCAGTCCAGGCTGGGCTATGTTATCACCCCCTCTGCACACTCATCAAGCCCCAGCTCGAGTTATGCTGTCTCCTCAGGTCACCTCGCAGCTCTGGCAATTTGGGGCTCCCAGCTCGCTTCCCGGCTGAGGATTTCCCTCAGGGCTCACCCCGGGACGCACCCGCCCGCCTGCGCCCCTCAGCAAAACACAGCGAGCTGCCCCCACGAGCCCCCATCGCCCTCATCCTTCCACAGGGACTCACACCGGGCCGTGTAGGGCCAGCAGCAGCACTGCCGACCCTACAACGCCCCCGGCCCGTTCGCCCCGGCCCGGCCCGGCCGAACCCCCCATGCCCGCGCCCCGCCGCCCCCGGGGCCGGGAGCCATGGCGAGACCCCGGCCCCGCGGCCTGCCCCGGCCCCAACCCCAACCTCTGCCCCACGCCGTGGCCATGCCCGGCCCAGGCCGCCCCGTGCCCCCCCTGGCGGCGGTAGCTGGGCTCGTAAATGGGTGTGAAATCGGGTAAATGCTCGGCTTCCCATCTGAGGCAACAGCATGGGAAGACACCCAGCCCTAACCCCTCCAAATTGCTATACATTAAGTGTGTTCAGTGAAGTCAGCACGCAGCCTGGCAATTGGAGCTGCTGCTGGCAATATTATGGCAGGTGCTCCAAGTAATTCATTTTCCCAAACCTTCCCTCAGCAATCTCTCTTGCCAGGGAAAATGAGTGTATCCCCATGAGTAATTCATCACAGGTAGCACCATTTTACTTTCAGCACACAGCTCTTCAGAGGGACAATAACTCATTCGCAGAGCTTGGGAGTGTTATCAGCAGGGTGCCAAAAAAGCAAAATGTCAGTGGCATTCCTGTCTAGGAAGACAAAGCAATCCGGTCAGAGGAGAGACAGCAGAGATAAAAGCAAATGCTTAGAGGCCACAGTACCCTCTAATCATAGTTTCCTTCAAAGAAGCAGGAGAGAAAGGCACAGTAGTAAGCAGCTGGCACCACCACAAGGCTTTTGCTGTGAGCTTATAGAGCAGGAGAAAATATGGGAAGACCTGTGAAGGGCATCTGCCATCCCTACAGGAATCCCACACAGGTTTGGAAACTCCTTCCACACCAGGCTGCTCTTCTCTGATCTTGTTCTTGCCATGTGAGAAAAGGTCTTTTTCTTTTGGTCATGCTTTGTCAGATTTCCATCTTCTCCACAGATTTTCGGGACCAGGCCCCCACCATTATATCAGAAAATCAGCTTCCAGGTGGAGACTGAAGACATACTACTCCTGTTCTCAGAGTCCTGCACAGAGACCTAATTGGTGTGAAGACTGTACTACAAAGAGGAACAAGAAGGAAACATTCACTGAGATATTTGTTACTGAGAGCCCTTATTGCCTTACAATATATGTACCTGAAGAGGGGCCAGAATTTCTACTCAGGTGCAGGTCAATCTTCTAGCATAGTGCTGTTTTCCTAAAGATATCTATATATATCTATATATATCTATATCTATATATATCTCCTTGTTTAATTGTTGTCTTTGAGGATTCTGATTTCTCACCATCCTGAAAGCAATCTTCACTTGTGTGCCAGAGTTGTAAGGCTGCCTTTTTGTGTTCGAGTAAGCTACTGATCTGTACGCTAGGTGCATTTGGATCAGCCGGTCCTTCTCCCATAGGCTGTTCAAAGGTTTCTACAGTAAACCTTCCTGTAGAGGCCTTGATAGCAAGTATTATGTTCTTTACACTCAAAGAAGTCTCCCTTCAAAAAATGAAAGGAGCAAGTTCTTAAAACAGATCAGATATGAGGATGGAGCATGAGCTGCGCACAAGTGAAGCTTTCAGATTTCATTGTTCCAGTATTTCATTTCATTCCCAATGGGGGGGAAAAGCCTCCCCCTGACTTTGTAAACTTTGTAAGACACTAAAGAAGTTCTCATGTATCAGGACAAAGAGCATTCCCGCTCCCTTGAATTACTCACTCTCAAGTTTTTCACTTCAACCACATTGTATTCTGGCATTCTCATTTTGTGTGCTGCTTCTGCTTGCTCATCTCTCCTAACCTCTCTTTTAATGTTCAAAACCATGAACTTCCCCACATGGACTGAAAGATGGACAGCTTTCATGTGCCACTGAGAATATTAAACCAACCTAACTGATCTGAAATCACAGGTGCTCATTCTGCCTAAATATATTTAAATATGAGCAAGGCCAGCATCTAAAACATTCCTCATTTTCATGCTTCCTGTCGGCTATTTCCCCTCTTCCCGAATATTGCTGCCTGTGACATTTACTGCTACATATTTGACTGATTTAAGATGTGCCATGTGAAATACAGGCTTGTGGGTGTATCAGTTACAAAGTACCTTGCATACTATAAATAATCATGCACCTGATATTTATCAAAGAATCAGAGCATTCAAATGGAAAAAACAAAAAACACACCAGGTTTGATTTAATCCACCCCCACAGTCCAACTCTGGCTAATAGACAATGAATAAAATTTGACTTGAGTTTTTCAGTCTAGATTGAAATATCTACAATGAGGAAAAGCAATCTGGCAAAGGGAGACTGTCCCCCAATTCTCTTACGAATTTATTTTGTAACAGATTACTTAATACCCCTCCCTGGGCTGGGGAGTCAGAGAAGGAGCGTAGGCTCCATACCCGTCCCACTTCCCAGCTAAAAGTAAGTATTGAACTGAAACAGAAGCCAGTCTAGACAAGCCTGAAATTCAGAAATATCAACCTTGTAATTAGAGATATAAGATCTCTGAAAGCAATTGTCTATTTGGATGCATTTTCTGTGCTTGCGGCCAGGGTTCTCCTATCAGTGGAACCATCCTCAGATTCCATGACATCATGACCAAGAATGGCTTGATTACTTGGCTCAGCCCAAAATTTTTCATGAATGGGTTGCTTGGCCTGGACCTGAAGACACAACATACATTTTTCACACTGCATTATTATTTTTTTTTTCCCTGGAAAGCAAAGTTCAAAATAGAGAGGAGTATCTTCCACTGCACTTTCTCACAAGAATACTCATTTTCTCAAAAAATACAGAAATTGCCTGTCTTCTTACTAGAAACCCAGCATTTTAACATCAGAGGTAGTGCTGCATGGCTGCCTCACACCCCTGGATCTATTCTTGACTTAGATGTACGAAGGTAAACAAAAAAAAAAAAAAAAGAAAAAAGAAAAAAATGTAATTGACACATTTTTCTCTATACTATTTTTTTTAACCTCAAATTAACCTGACTTAATATTAGATTTGATTACTGTTTACTTGCTCATACAGAGCTCCTGCTAACTTTTCTTATTCTGTTCTTCTATTTCTCAATACCTTTTGTTCCTGTGACTTTCTTCCTTGAGGCCAAGCAAGAACTCAGAGGCACCTTATTACCCCAACTTTGCCCTCAGCTTCCAATTAGCTAAGCAGCTCCAAGCAGCAGCTAATTGCAAGTTCTTCTGACTGAGATGAGCTTTGGAATTCCAAAGAGCAGTCTGGGAGATGAACTGGTAGCAGAGCAGACTGCCTGGCACCTCCTCTGTCCGATGAGAGTCTGGACCATCAGTTGCATGAGTATTACAAACCTCTACAAAGCAGGTGAGAACCTTGACTCATTTTTTCAAATCCCGGAGCAGACTGTAGCACTTTTTCTTGCAAAGAGATGAGAACCCTCAACTTCCTCTGGGCCATTGGGCCCAAATTTTAGTACTAATCTTAGTATTAATTTAACTGAATTCTAACCGTGAGTGCTCAGTCCCTTAAGAACTTGATTCAGTAAGGCATGACGGAAAAAGGACACTAAAGCAGGTACAGAATGAGTCTAGTCGTTATAAAAGGATGTTCAGTAAGATAACAGGGTGCTACAAAATGTCAAGGAGCACTAGTCTGTCAAGTATGTTTCGCCAACAAATGGAATTTTTCTCTGACCTTTTATTTAAACAAAACAAAACACTATAGCACATACACTCTTTGCTTCTTTTTTCCATTCCTCCCTCCCCCAGTTTACTTGCTGGCACATAGTGAAGTTTTAGTGAATTTTCTGATGTCAGTGGCGTCTGGATTCCTTCACCTTCCAAATGCTACTTAAATCTATCACCATAAGCCACCAGAATACCTCCTTTAGACCTCCTTTGGATACAAGGCCAAAAGAAAGTTAACAAGTATTTAAGTGTTCTAGAATTTAGGAGAGATTTTAGATATTATATGCCTTCCTTTATATAGAACCCGACATTAAAAGAAAAAAGAACATAGTGGTTTTCCTGCTTTTACGGCTTTTTACCTTTGACTGTTTTGAAATCAAACTGGTTTAACGTTTTTTCATAGAATCATAAAGGTTGGAAAAGACCTCCAAGATCATCTGGCCCAACCGTCCCTCAACCACCAATATTACCCACTAATGGATTAAGGAAAGCAACAGAGTGGAAAAGACATTCAAGGCCAAAAGAATCAATTTCCCACCTTTTTAAGGCTGTTTTTACTTATTTCAATCATTGAAACTGAGTACTTGTCACAGACACCGAGGCACAAAAATTACGCCATTTCTTTTAATGAAAAATCAGAATACATGTGCTAATATATATTCCTTATGGTAAGAAACTGTTTGGACGCCATTTACGGTATAAAACTAGAGGAGAAGTCCCCAGAGACACATCAGTTTTGTAGTTCTCATAAAACACAACCCTGTGCCTATCCAACTGTTACCATCTCTGCTGCTTGGGGTACTTAGCTGGAAAAGGTCCAGTATTAATTGTCTCCACTATCGTTACATTTTCCACACACTAGAAACAGATCTGCAAAATGCTAGGCACTTCAGAGGCAAAATTTATGTCCCAGGATACCTGTAATTCAATTAAGGTCACAGATGAACATTAACAACCATGGGAGAGAAGGGGGAAGAGTAGACAATGGTAACGGAAAATAATAGTCTTTATATATCTCCTACCTATTTTGATGACTGGCATAGCTGAGCTTATTTCCTGAGCCTGTGTAGTGGTGCACTCACTCAGAAAATGTCAAGGTGGGGCAGTTACTTTTCGCATGCAGTTGTACCTAACCACTTCCAGCAGAAATACCTTGTAGTATTACCAGGCAGACCCCCACCCATAAACCTGATGTTCTTCTTCTTCTTTTTTTTTTTTTTTACTGCTGCTTTAAGTAGTGTGCTTCAAATAGTGTGTTATGTTCTGGCAAATACATTCTCAAAAAAAAACAAAAAAACAAAAAAAAAAACAAAAAAACAAGGATAACATTCCCCCCTTCCCCACAAAGTCTACCAAAAGTGAGTAGGTCTTCAAATACAGGGGACTAGGATGCCCAAGAATGGCTTGGATTGGAAGGGACCTCATAGATCATCTAGTTTCAAACTCTCTGCCACAGGCAAGGATGCGACCCACTAGATCAGGCTGCTCAGGGCCTCATCTAACCTGGCCTTGAACACCTCCAAGGATGGGGCACCCACAGCTTCTCCGGGCAACCTTCTCCACTGCCTCACCACCAGCAAAGAAAGCAAGCGATATTGACGTATAAAGACAAAAATAGGTTTAACAGATAAACCTATTCTAATTCCTAACCAAGATATAAAGGGTAGTGAATTTGGGAAGTGGATTTTTGCATGGAACCTTCACTTTTTGACGCTTACACACCTACACCGATCACACCAAGCCCCCAGCCGAGGCAGCAGCCCCCCGAGCTCTCCCCCTCCGCCGCCATGCCTCGCCCCGCCCCGCCCCGCCCACCCCACGTGACCCCCGCCCGGTGCCCGCCATTTTGTGCGGCCGTCCCCGCCTCCCCCCCCGCCCCTCCCGGGGCTCCCCCCGCCCCCGCCGCTCGGCGCCGCCGGGCTCGGGAGCGCGCCCGGGATAGGCGGCGGCGCGCACGCGCGTGCGCGCGCCGGGGGGGGGGGCGGGCGCCCCCGCCGCGGGGCGGGCGGGCAGGAGGGGAGGGGAGGGGAGGGGAGGGGGGGGAGATTGGCGGCGGCGGAGAGCGGAGAGAGGAGGAGGAGGGGGGGGGGGACGGGTCAGGGGAGCCGGGGCGCCCGCGCAGGCCGCTGGGACCCCCGTGTCGCCGCCATCATGTACCGCTCGGGCAGCGGCCGCTCCGGGCCGTCGTCGTCGTCGTCGTCTTCCTCGCACCGGCTGAAGGAGAGCGGCTCGGCGGGGCCCCGCGCCTCCCGCTCCGGCACCTCGGGGCCGGGGCCGGGCCGCGGCCGGCCTCCCCCCCCCCCCTCCTCCTCCTCCCCCTCCTCCTCCTTCTCATCCTCCTCCTCCTCCTTCTCCCTCCGCCGCTTCTCCGCCGCCGCCGCCTCGCCGCCACCGCTCGCCCTCGGGCCACCGCGGCGCCTCCCGCCGCTCCCCATCGCCGCACCGCAGCCGCCGCTTGCCGTCGCCGCCCGGAGGAGCGGGGGGCGGCCGGGGGGGCCGCCGGGGCAGCGAGCACGGAGACGGCAGCGGCCGGGTGAGTAGCGCCGGGCAACACCCCCCCCCCCCCCCCCCAAACCGGCTGTCAGGCCGCGGGGAGGCCGCGCCCGGCACCGGGGCCTCGCCCTGCCTGTGTGGGACCCCCCCCCCCCCGGTTCTCACAGAGCCCGGTTGCTGCTTTCCGTTATGTTTTGATTTCTCCCCGGCAGCCAGAGCCATTTTAGATAAGGCGGGGAGGTGAGGCTGGCGTGTGCCAAGGAGGAGGATGCAGCCGGCCTCCCGCCCGGCACCGCCGTGTGTGGTGGTGCTCTGCGGGAAGGGTCGCTCCTCAGCCAGGTGTTGAAGCTCTTCCTGCTCCTCTGAGCCTGCAGAGGAGGCTCTGGCACAGATCCTTAGCCCGAGAGTTACTCTTTGGTCGGTGCTGCTCTGTAGGTGCAACTGCGCAAGGTGCTCAGGGCTTCGCACTCAGCCTGACAAAAATCTGATCCGGGCATGTGAAACTGGGGGGTTGCGTCTCAAGCAATACCACTTTGGATGCCAACACCTTTTTACTAAACAAAAGTGCATAGCCGAACTTTTTTTTTATTATTATTTTGAGTGAACGGCATAGAGTTACTTAGACTTTTTGTTGTCACTCTTTAGTGCAGCGATCCTCTTTCCGCTCACTGTTACCTGTGGTAAGTAGTGGTTTCACTGCGTGTTTCTATTGCACTGAAAGAAGCGATTTTCGTACTGCGGTATTTTAGGCAATGATTCCACGGTCACTTAATCCAGCTTGTGTACGAGTAAAAGGAACGGTACACTCAGTTTTCCCTCTCTGCTGTATATTCTGCCCATTCCCTTGCACTCACTCTTGCATTTCTGAAGTTGCGAGGTGAGCTGATTCAAGGATCTGATTTGGCTGAAAGTTAATTCAACAAAAACATGTGGCCTGCTGTGATTCGTTGCATGGTAGGACCCCAAAAGAGAATGGAGGTGCCCTTTTCTGGTGGTGGTACAGGTTCTTGGAGCTGTAGCCATAGAAGAGATCCCAGGTGAGTGTAGTGGAGTTAAGATTCAGTGAGTGGTGGGCGCTGTTTGTTACTTGAAGGTAATCTGTCCTGATGGACCGGGGAGATAATGTTGTATTTGACAGTTAAGCCGGGCTGAGAAGCTTGCCTCTGGCCTTTTGTTTTTAGGCTGTTGTTTGCTATTGTCTCAATCCTATAAATTGTTGGGGCGGGGAGAGGAGTACCCCTGCAAATTGCATTGCTAAGAAGATCCAGGTTGAAAATAATTAATTTTTTAATAGAATGGATTTTTAATATGGTTCGTGTCAGTTTACGTTGTAGCTTGATGAACAGTGGCATGGCCACAGTTGAAGGGGTGACAGACTGGGATGCAACAGCAGAACTTTCTCAAATTGGTTTCATCAGCAGCCAGTCAGTCATTTCACTATATCCGTCGTAGGCTGTGAACCTGTGCGGGCTGTAACAAAACTTTTAGTGCCAAATGTGTTGGTGGTTTAGACTTGGAAAAATTTGAACCAGGGTTTTTTGATCTGCAGCCTCCCACTCTTTCTTTAGAAAACAAGCAAACAAATGAGCAAAACCCAACTTTATGGAAACATTATTCCTGACAAACGCTATTCTTCCAGTGTTATTTTGCACCCATCTGGCTTAAGTTGCAGTAGTCTTCACAGCAAATTGTTAGAAATTCTTGATGTTTTTCTTACCAATTCTGATTTCAGGGAAAAGGACAGATAAATTACTCATCTTTGAAATTATGCTCCGGTAAGTTAGCCAGCGCTGAGCTGCTGTGCCAAATAGATTTTTTTGATTGCTTACAAGAATGTTACTGTATTAAGGGAAAACCCTTCTCTCTGAAGCAGCTCACACAAGATGAGTTAATGTGAGATGATTTAATATAGCTCTTTAGCGTGAATTTTGCATTCTCTGGCATACGCTGAAGCCCAATGTAGGCAATTCTCAGACCGTATATTGTGTATATTTTTTTGATGGAAGGTTTTGTCCACCAAAAGGTGCTCAACCATCACTACTACTTATTTTTAAATGATGTTATAAAGCATAAGATACACGTACAAGATGATTTTATTTTTTAGAACGACTCTTTACAAAATTAACATTAATTAGAGAAAGATAAAAGCTGGGATTATGCAGATGTTTTCCAAAAAGTGGAACTCGGTGTGATCAAACCAAAGTAAACAACAGATATGTGGGATCAACGTGACCTAGTAAAGTTTTCAGACCTATCCCACTTAAAACGCTCTCTCCAGAAGTTTGAGGATATAAATTGAGGGAGAGTGGAAAGTTACACAAACGTTTTAATAGGTGACATCGTAGATCTGTCATTGAGAGGGGATGAATTCAGATAGAAGACAGAGAAAGAAGGATTTAAGCTGCAGTAAGGAAGGAGGACTTGGAAGAGGAGAGTGTATGCATGAGAGCAGATGTAGGACATGGAATGCAGACACTGATGGGATAAGGGGTTAGGGTTGAAAAGTGGAAGAATTTTGAGTACAAGCTCTGAGCTACTGTCCTTGCATATGAATTGGAATATGGAGGGAGTAGCCTTTGAGATTCTTACTCCCTTTTCTTGATTCTGGGCATTGCGTTGTTGAGATGGAGTGCATGCCTTTCCCTGGGTATCTGGGGAATCCCCTGGTATTGTTGTTCTCATGTCTAACTGGGATGCCGACTGTATATTGCACATCAGGAATACGGATGGTGTAAGTTTCTTAGTAGCTGGGGAAACTTTATGGCATTTAGAAGAGTGTGGTGTGTCAGAAAAAGTTTGGTGCAAGTATTTCAAAATGTAATGGTGAAAAGAATGGTCAGAGCTGCATGGTGAGGGAATTTGGCAATTGCAAGGCTGATCAGCGTTCATGCTGCTTGTATCTGTCCCTGCTGGTTTGCGTGCTTGTTCTTTTTATAGTTCTGGTTCGTTCCTTTACGTTCTTGTAAGAAAGTTAGCTGAAATTGGAGGACAGGGATGTTTCGGGTTGGCAGAGGAAGAAATGAAGAGCTGGTATGCAACCTGTGCGTTTATACGGCAATGGTAACTGCTGTTTGGGAGCCAGAGTAGGAAAGGAAGAAAACACAGTACAGGGCATGGGTAGGATTGACTAGGAGTGGCACTCCAAATGCAAATGCTGTTAAAACTTGAATTTCTCAAACTCAGGCAAAAAAATGCAATGTTCAAATATGTATCACCTTACCTGCTGTCTCTGGGTGATCTGCATGGTGGTCATATATATCCTGGACTAGCTAAATGTAAACAATTTTATTTTCCTGCCCAGAATTTTCCTAAAAGATTTAATCATGACTTTTCCATCTCCAGTTCCTGGAGGTGGTTGTAATGTACGTGCCCAGCTTGCTGACAGTCTGGATGGCAAGCAGTTGCCTTTCAAGGCAATCGCTTCTCCAGGCAGCCCTCCAAATTCAGCATTAAACTGGGCACGTTTGAGCCTTCAACTCACACCTTCAGCGTTCAACTTCAGCTTTCAGCATTTGTATGAGATGCGTGCACCTTGTATGTGTTGTGTCTCAGCCCGACTGTTCCAGGATAATACTACGCAATACAAAATGATTGCTTTTAAAAAGTCATTAGAGTGTGTTCTGATAAATGACGGGATTCAGATTAACAGAGAGATACAGAAATCAGTTTGACATCACCTTAGAACAGGGATACGCACACGATGGATTCTAGTGCAGATTTGTACCAAGCCGACTGTGTTAGGCAAATTTGTGAGGGAATTCTGCTTCCTTGTTGGAGGGTATGTGCTGTTCGTTCGGTCTCTTGGAGCGTTGAACTGAATCTGCTGCCTCTTCCCAGGGTGGCCAGGCTGGGTGCAGGCAACGTAGTGCACCTGCAGCTTGCTGCTGCTGTGAAAGCAATATGCAGCGCATGGCTGGTTTGGCAGAACTGAGGCTGGTTCATTGTTTCCTGTTAAGCAGAATATAAATCACGTTGGTTTAAAAAATAATAATAGTCAAGCCTCGCTGTCTTCAGCCAATCTCACCTTCTTCTTCTGGAACTCTGCTTAATTTGATCATTCCTGGAATTCAGTGACAAATTCTAAAAGGAGGCAAAGCATACCTAATTAAGCATAACAGTAATGACATTTTCTGCATTGGGTATGTCTCCAAACGAAGATCTGCGCAGAGGCAGTTAGCTCAGGCGTTCTCTGCTGTGTTTTTTTCCAGGGCAACTTAACTCTGGTTTAGCTCTACCAACAGTGATGAAAATGGGAATTCTGTTGTAGAAGCGGCTTCTACCGCCACTGACATTTTTAGGATTAGGTTGTGCTTATCAGCTGAAAGCAGCATGAGACAAGCAAAACTATTCAAAAATCACTGCTAGGAAAATCTTTGTTTACGCTTGTTTTATACCTTGCTTCATGTTGCTATTAGAGCTGGAAAGGGCCAGAAATCCAGACGCGTTTATTAAGAAATTCCTGGCACTGTTTTTATGCAATGTTTGTTTAGCTGCTTCTGCTCTAACAAAGAATGGAGCACAGCAGCAAATCTGGGACTTCTTGAACTTCTGTTTTTCCACCTTAAAAAATGGTAGCTAATTAAAGGTATTTTTGAGTTGAAATTTTCCCTTTTAGATAATGTAAATGTAAAGCTTGTTGTTGGCAGCTGGAATGAGAAATTAAATGCACCCAGTACCCTCCCCTTTCTTTAGTAACTGTAGGCAATTGAGATATTTGGGAAAAATATTCTCCTTTATTCTCCTTTTTTTTTTTTTTTTGGTTGATCCACGCACCCCAAGTCCCACGCGTTAAGCAAAGCAGAGTCACTTGCCTTACTGTAGCCAAAATTACGATTCCCTGATTGATGGGCTTGCACTCTTTCTTCAATTCACAGAGACGCTCACCGAGTCTCCGCTCTGAGTCTTCACTGGAACAGAGTTTGCGGATTACTGTTGGTAATGACCGGTATTGCGTGGGCACACCGGAGCGAAGGAGGCTGCCTGATAGACTGGGCTCACCAATTGATAACCTGAGCGACAGGTATGGTCCTCCACAGGTGGGGATTCAAGTGTATCAAACAGTAAGAGCGTGGGGACGGCTGTGCTGGGTGACACCAAGTGCCTAATTAGCCCAGGATATGGCAGGGCCTGATGGTGGATGCGTGGGGAACGTGGGTAATAGGGTAAACACGTAATGAAGCTTCCTTGCAGTACTTCCCAAGCCTCCAGCAAGTTGTGGTACAGGGAATTCCCAAACAGAGGTCACTGCCTGCATTCCTAGTAACTCCAGACGGATATTCCTGCTCTGATTTTCGTCAACTGCTTCTTGAAGCTGTATAAACTAAAAGTGCTCGGAGTATCTTCCAGGAAGGAACTGCTTTATTTGACATTTCACAGCTTCAGCTGCCTCCTTTTTCTTATGAGCCTACCTAGTTTGGCTTAAAGGAAGGTTGTTTACAGACAGCACAAAGATTCAACTTCCTCATTTATTTGGGGGGGAATAAGGTACTTTCCTGATTTTTGACAATAATCCAAAAGGGAGCCCTAGTGTAGCTTGAAGAAATGTATTATTTTGGCTTCAGAAACCCTGCAGAGGGGAAATGAATGAAGTCAGGCAATCTCATAAGTAGTAATATAAATTAGAATTTTTAGGCTCTCTTGATTTGCCTTCAGTGGAAGAACAGGTATAATCTGGCTGCAGAAGTAAAATGAGAAGGCTTTGTGCAAATAAAATTTTCTTTATCTTGAATTGCAAAGGTAAAGACGGGGGTAGTCTGTGTTCTGGAGCAGCCAAATTGTAATTTCCAGTCGGGTATAAGCATCCAGAACAAAAGAGGCTCTAACGTCCATTGTTGATGCAAATATCCCCAACTGCTCAAAAAATAAAAAGTAAAGAAAAAGAGGGAAGTGAGCAAAATAAGTGAATTTCCTGTCTTTCTGATATGTAAGGTTTCTGATATGTAAAGTTTCAGCAGGTGTGGAAAACCAAAAGAGAGTTTAGTTTTCAGTACTGTCACTTTTACGCCTTTACCTCAATTCTTCTGAGGTCAGTGTTCAACTTGTAAGTCCCCTGTGCAGCCTGCAGTCTTCTGAGCAAGCTGAGTGCGTGTGCCTGGGGAGAGTACAGTGGCTGGAACGAGCAGGAAAAGGTACGTAGGAGAACTGTCACTGTACTGCTCTGGCAGATTAAGGAACACGGTGGTGGTAGTGGGGTTGTCCTGTTGCTTCCTTTTCTCCAGTGAGGTTTTGTATATAACCTGTTTTGTGGTTATGCTTCATGGCTAGAAGTAACAACACGTACAGCAGAGTTTATTTTAACATTAGAGTAAAAATGACTGCTGAGAGGATCTTTACCTCTTTGATAGGAGAAGAGCTTTTACTTTATCTCTGAGACTGGACAAAAATGGTAACAGGTAAAAAAGGCCAAAAAAAAGTTGGAACAGATCCCAGAGAAGATTGAATGACAAATCAATTGGGATGAAAATAAGGGATAGTGAGGCAATGTAGACCTCAGTTTTTAAGTGGCTTTCCATATACCTGCAAGTCCATGTGGTTAAGCGTACTTTTTTTTTGTTTCTTTTTGATTTTTTTTTTGTCCAATCTGTTTGTGCTACCTGCACTAGTCTGAATGGTACCAGAAGCTTCAAGTGTCCTTAGTTTTTCCTAAAACCTGTAGGTACTGCTTCTGACTTGCAAATTTCTTCACTGTTTACCATTTTGGTTGTTTTAAAAGACAGTTTGTAGTTAGTTTAGTTGTTAAGGATATTGTTTATCATGTATTTTTTCCTTCTGAGAGGCTGTCCTGTTGCTGGGACACTTATTTTAGATCTGTCACTGCGCTTTAATCATCATTCAGTTTAATACTGAGCATGTCAAGTTCTTACAGGACCCATGGTACATTCTCATTTTTAAAAGGGTGTTTTTTGAAGAATCTTTGGATTTTGAAGTAATTGGAACAAATAAATCTGAATTTAGTTATTCTTATCTGTTTTTGATAACTACTTAGAGACTTGAAGCAATCACTTTTACAAATTATTCTCTGTAATTTGCAGGATGTTGGGATGCCAGAAAGATTCATTAGCATAGAAAGGAAATAAAATTCCAAAGGTTAGACATCAGGGTAGATTTCCCAAGGCATGTGTCCATGTGCATGTCCATCCTGAAACATCTGTAAGAATTTGCCCCATTTTTTTAAGGCAGCTGGCCTCCTGCACATGTCTTAAGTAAGTTTGCTGAATGAAGCTGGTCTGTGACTTCATGGTCACTTGAGCAGTTTCTGTCTTCTACTTCAGCAGATTAACCTTTTATTTTGTCTCCAAGAATCTCACTTTATCAAAGTGAAGAATGTATCTTATCTCTCCTCGTCTTCCATCTCTCTCTCTGTCAGTGTTTTTAAGATATTCTACTGCTATCTGAGCTGGCATAAGCTATACAGAGCATCCCACCAATTCTTTCATCTGGGGTTAATGCTAAAGATTAAACCTTATCACTGCCGAGACTTAGTCTGCGCTAAGCTGTGCTCTGAAATAGCAGATTTTGGCTTAATATCAAGAGTGACAGCTGGCTTGAGTGTGAACAGCTCGTCTGACTTCCTATTCAAAGACTTTTAAGGTGGAGTCCTGTTGGCTGCTGACAGCAGAATACCATTGTTTATTTATCTTTCTGTGTATACAATTAAATACATAAATATGCCAGAAAGCAAGCTTACCTTACACCGATTTTGCTTCTTTAAGGCATCATCTCTACGTAGTCTGTGGTCTGTTTTCCTTCCCTGATTCTACAAATTCCAGTAATTCATAGATTCATGTGGTGGGGAAGGAATTGGGATGGTCAGAGTGGTACCACCTTGTATTTCTCCTGCAGTTGCAATATACTTAGTGGACAATGCTGACTAAAAAGCACCCAAGCCAGATAAGAGGGACATCTTTCTCTTAGACTGTATTTACTGAAAATATATTTCAAAGAGGCACAGTTTCTGTAAGGCAAGTAACTCTTTTTTTCAAACCTGTATTTAATCTTTAGGTTTTAAATCTGTCTTTACTATTCAGACCGTGTTTGGAACATCCTTCTAATTAGAAGTGCAGTAGGTTTGCTGTTCCTTTCTTTCAAAGTAGGATTTAGTATTCTTTCTTCTTTGTTGCTTCAGGCAGAGTGTTTAGCAAGCATGCATGCAAACTATTTTCACAAAAATGAGCTGAAGGTGTGTGGTGAAATACATCTGTAACCTGACCAGCTGTGTTCATGCAGCTTGTATAGGTATAGCAGCCTCTCACATGAAGTGATGGTGACACTGAAGACAGACATTTGCTGTTAGAACCAGATAAATGCTTCTATTTAGGCTGTGAACAGCAACATTTCTGTATAAAACTTAATTACAGTTCCCTTGTAAATGTTTTGGTGCTTTTGGAAAGGGTGGAGGTATGTAGTTTGTTGGACACGAAAGAGGTTCCATATAATACCACAGATACTGGTGTATGCCATGTTTGCTAAGGTGTGTGTTAGACCAGTAAAGCAGCTAACAACATGTGAAATAACTTTGCAGTGATGTAGGTAAGAGATTAAGTGAAGTTTTGAGTTAATTTTGTTCTTAAATATGCATATGTAAGCTATGACATTACTGAAGAAAAGGACTTTATCTGGTCATGTCAGTTGTCTGATGACTTTAAAAATCGGTGCTATAATTTATCTGCAGATTTATTTACTTATTTATTTTTAAAGATGTCATCTGGCATGATTTTATTGGTCTCTTCTCAGATCTACCAAGGGACTTTTCTTAGTAGGAGGAGATGATTTTTGAGGATTCAGGCAATCATACATAGTTTATCTCAAGTTGATGTCTTGCTCACACAGACATTTTTCTATGGTTTTTGTCTCATTGATTTGACTTAACAAGCACATTCTTGGAGGATCTTGATAGATTTTTGAAGTATCTGAGAATATAACCAGCTGTTGGTAACAAGTGGATTTTGCTTCTGCCTGATCTAAATGACAGCACTAGTGAAGTTTTTAGGGGCTGAGGGAAAAGGGCTTGATTAAAACAGAACTCCTAATTGGAAGTGTCTGTAGGAAATGGTCCAAAAGAAGAAACACCAAGAGATACAGCTAGCTGTTCCAGTGTTGTGCTAGTTGCAAATCTACTGTGTATAATGCATGGGCTGGAACATAGGAATGATACTAGTACATTTCCTATCCCTGATTCATAGATATCTTATAAAAAACTGTGCTTGTTTTGCGGTAAAGCAGTCCATGTGATTGTGACAGTCCTGCCTACAGATCTGTTGCAACAGAAAATGTTGCCAGAATTTGTGGTCCTTTTCCACAGCTGAAGATAAAAAGAGGATCTGGTTGCATGTGCCAGTGTGAAACTGAATTACACCTTGAATAATTCATGTGAAATGTGACCGTGGCATCTTGCTGGGAGAGGTGAGGAAAGGGATTGTGGTCTGAAATATGATAGCAGTGTGTTTTTTTTTTTTTTTTTAATGTGTAGTATTTCTCCTTCAGAGAAATAAATCCATCCTATCAGTTTTTCAAGGCTCTCTTTCTGCAGTGTGAGTTGAATTGTTTGTGTCACTGTATTTCCAGGTGAATTCATAGGAAGGAAGTGTATTACCATTAAAAACATCAACTTTCCCTCACCCCTGCCCGTTAAGTACATAAAATGCTGCTTCTGCTTAGTGATGGAGATGCTATTCTGAAGCTGATTTGGAAATTTCTTGCTCTTGAATAAGAATAGGACATAGTTGATTCTGACTCAAGCCCTTACGTTTATTCCATGCTTGTCTTATACAGGGATGACATGGCTGATGGCCCTATATTCACTAGGGGTCTGTCGTGCTCTCGAGGCCTTGAGAGATACCCATCGCATGAAGACCAACCTTCAAGTCCCTTCATCATGAGGCACGATGAAGACTACCGCAACCGCGATGTTTTCCTCCATCGTTCAGATTACAGTCCGCATTACGGTCGTCGAGAAGAGCTACCTCGTGGGTCTGACAGAGATGGTGACAAGCTCAGGAAATCCTCCTATCCGTCAAGGCCAGAAGATAGGGGACGAGAAATAAAGCGTCCACGGTACGAAAAAGATGAGAAGATGCATGGTGTGAGTGGAGAGCATCAGGGTTTCTCCTCGGGAACACGAAACTATCGCAGACGAAGCCGCAGCCGCAGTAGAAGCCCAAGCCCGTCATACCTGAATGAAGAATTCCGAGAGCTTGACCGTGCCAGGAGGAAAAGAGAAGAAGAAGAACGTAGCAGAAACTTGAATCATGATGTTTCAGGCAGTGGTTATGTGATCCCAGGCTTGACTAACGCACTACAGACTTCTGAGCCTCGGTATACATACAGGCCTGAGGAAATACCATCCATGCCCAAAAAATCCATCTTGAAGAAACGAGTGGAGATGGAAGTAGAGTCTCCTATTCAGGTTTGAGCATTGTCTGTCTGTCTCTACACTTCTACTTTCCAAAACAATCACTTTCTGATACAGAATATTAGTTTTATTTCCAAAATAGAAAGGTCAAATCTTTATGTTTTCCCGTCTTTGAGAGTTCAGGCAGCCTTTTGCAGGCCTGTATGGTTTAGAATTGCATTGGAAACCTTAAATGGTGAAGGCAGTTAATCAGGGATCATAGAGCTATAAAATCTAAGGCAGAATGAAATGTCCTTGTTGAAATGCAGCCCAGCATGCCAAAATCTGGGCCAGCTTTATAGAAAAGCTGAGTTGTTTTGTACACAGACAGTCAGGACATTGATCGAAGCTCTCTGCCTGTCACAGTGCCTCTTTCTGTTTCTTTATAAACCCAGAGAACTGCCTGATGAATCCTCAGTATCTCTGGCTGAAAACACCTTTGAGTTTCCTTATTTTTTCTCTTTAGACTGTAGGCTGATATTAACCCTATTTAATTTGTACCCGAGCTATGCCTGATGAGTCTCAAAATTAGAGCAACAGAAAGGCATGCAGTTGGGACCACTGTGATAAATTACCCATTTTCTTTTCTCGTGTTTTAGCACATCGCTTTTGATCGGCTTGTTATACTGATCAGGTTTGGTTTGACGGTGACATATTTAAATCAGGAGGTACTCCAATACTGAGGATCCCATTCTATACCCGTTAATGGGAATCCTAGTTCATTTGGTACTCATTACACATATCTGAAGACATGGTTAGGAACAACCCCAGTACAATTACTCTTACCTGTCTGAAGGTGTGATATACTATTTGTGACGGAACTCAAAGCACAGCTGAATTTATGTCACAGTATTTCAACTTAAAAGTTTTGGTTCTGAAGCTTGCCAAAAAGTTAATTAAATGTAGCTGTGATTTTGTGTGTTCCCTGAGATAAGCTTTCATTGCTGGACATGACGTTCCAGAACCACTAGACAATTTGTTTTTGTGATCTTCTCTATTCTCTTTCAACCGTGTATTGTCTTTTCTAACCCTTCTCTTCAACAGAATTTCTCTTGGGGAGAAATTGTCACATTCCTGTGACAATTTCATTCTGCAAGGTGAATACTCCCCTCAGAGGGTGCTGTAGTAAATAATAACTTCTCTATCTTTCAGCCTGAGGGCTTTTCTAGCAGCCCTGCTCCCAGCAAGGATCTTCCTCTTCTTTCTAGTCATTCGTCTTTGCCCCAGAGCAACAGCACAGCTCCTTTTGCCTCTGAAGTGGAGAACTTTCTCAAACGGTTTAACAAAGACTCTGTTGTGGAGTCTGCAAACAAGGAATTGCGGGACGGTTTGTATGAGTGGAGCCCGCTTTCTGGAGCTCCCAAAGACGCTTTCACCTTTGAAGAGAAGTTTGGAAGCTTCTTAAGTCACAAGGAGAAGATAGAAGCCAAGTCCGAACCTGCCGATCGCCACACAGACTTCTTGCTGCCTCATGAGAGGGCCAGTCAGGATGGCAGCGGTTTCTCCCGAATTTTGGGCATGATGGCTGATTCTGTCAGTGCTCAGGAGAAGAGGAGGCGGAGTTTTCCTGACATTGAAGATGAAGAGAAATTTCTTTATGGCGATGAGGATGAAGACACCAAAACTGAATCCCTCCCTGTTCAGAAGCCCCCGGTGAGTTGTGGCAATGAGATAATAAGCCAGAAAGTGAGCCCACCTCCTACTCCTGCTCCAGCCGTCAAGCTGGATCCCTTAGAAGAGCCTAATGCCGAGTACGCAAAGATCCACGACTTGCTCAAAACCATCGGGCTTGATATCGGCGTTGCTGAAATCGGAAAGCTGGCCGTCCGCACTCAGGAACGCCTTCACGGCAAGAAGCTGCCGTCTCGTTCTCCCGATCGCCGCTCTGCGGACCTTCGCAGGCTGGAGCACTGGGACTTGCGTCGCAGCCGAAGCGACACTCGCTCTCCAGAGTCAGGCCAGCAGCGTTCGGCGTCACCTGCCGTCTCCTTCCACCAGTCCAACGACTCTCTTCAGAAAGCAGAATATGCTAAGAACAAGCCGGTGGGGCAGGACATCCATCCGTGTGCACCAGAACAGCCTCTTCCTCCTGTGTCTCTCATTCCCTCAGTTCCACCAGCTCCCGCCAGTTTGCCACCTACACCTACCTCTGTTTCCCAGTACCAAATTCCCAACTATTCCCAGTTCACTGCCACTCAGATGCCCCAAAACTATCCACCTCCTGCAATGGCTCCTCCGGGGTATGATGCATACGGGCATTATATGGCTTATGCAGCCCCAGGCTGGCCCATGTACCCCCCGACCCAGCAGCCTAATCCTACGCTGCCAGAGGCTCACGGCCTTCTTACTATGGCCATGTCAGCAAACCCCACGCGTCCCAACCTCCGGGTGATTGAGACAGTCTCGATGGGAAAGAATGTCCCTGATTTGAAAAGGGACGGTTCTGTGCTTGTTCACGTCCCTACCACTCCTGCTCATTCCAAAGTGCCCCTTCGTCTGTCTTCACACCCTCTGAAAAGTACTACAGAGAAGATGTCAGATGAAAAAAATCGGGCAGCTCAGAAGCAGAAGGTATGTTACCCTGTTAAAATATGTCAGGCTGCTTGCTTACTGGGGTGAAAGCTTCTCCTCTTTAGATGCACTTTTTTTTCTTTCCTCCTGAGTCCTTCCAGTTTAAAAGCAGTTAAACCAAATTGGCTTTTGTTAAAGATTTCCAGGCATTTGTCTGTTTACTCTGTAACGATTTTAAACATAAATACGCAATCCCCATAGCAGCACACCTGTAGGTTACAGCTCGGATACGCACTGGCAGCTCACCTGTGTGTCCTGGCACAACTTCTAGGGCTCTGTCTGCGGTAGCAGAGTTCTTTGGCTTGGGCTTAGTCCAGTTTTTTGCTGGGGCGGCTTGGAGTATAAAAACTTGCATGCTTCTGTAGTGGCAGAAGACCCCAAATGACAGAACAATGGTTTGCTAATTAAAAATAATTGTCATCATCTTGTGGCATTCAAGAAGTGGCCTAAGTGTGTTGGTAAAACATCTTCCCCTGGTATATACAGTGGTTACTGCAGGCACGATCTAAGGGTCCTGCCAACATTTACGTTGCTATCATAGTAGCGATCCTCTAGTGAAGACAAGGCCTTGGATCGTTTTTGGCTTGTTCATGGGAGGAGTCAGTTGTAAGCTTTGGGAGCATTGTGAAGGTACAAAAAATTGGGATTTGTCTCTTGAAAAATGATGTTGGGAAGGAAACTGGAGGAACTTTTCAGGTTTTATTTTAGCATATTGCCTGGTTTCCTTTGGTAAGAATGAATGCAAACTGGTGAAAGTCAGATGTGTAAGCTCCTCCTCCTAGTCCTTACCTAACTGAGCAAGAAACAAACTTCATCCAGGTGTTTAATATCAGACAGTTATGCCTGCAAAATACATTTGGTGATACAGTTAAGATCAAGTCAAGGCAGAAGCCTGAACGATAGCTAAAATTGAACAGAGTCGAAGCAGAAAGCAAGGTGAAGGGCTGTGAAGTCTTTTGTCACTGATTGGATATACAAGCTGTAGAGATGCTGCATGGGTTTTGAACAGTGGTTTAACACTGGTCTTGCTGAGCCCTGTAAGAAGGCAATCAGCTGAGTCTGAGTGCCCTTAGGAATGGTCTGAAACACAAAAGAGCATTGGAGAAATACGCTGGCCAAATTACCACATTTAGAAAAGAGGTGGCATAGCCTGCTAATACATTAGAATGAGAAATGTTTTCTGTCTTATCAGTGGCTGAGTTACAAAACTCAGAACTACAGTTTCTACGGTGGTTCTTGCAAGTGGCAGCAACAGTGCTATTAAGCTGGTCTGTCTGAATCAGGGCAAAAAAGACACCTTCATATACGGTTGAAGCATGGGCATAGATGAAGTTACCTACAGATGCAAATCAAGAGAACTATTTGTTGTATTAAAAACATGGGAACAGTTTGAGAACAGTGAGCAGTGTTCTGTGACTGGCACGCTGAGGTCTTGCGGTCACTTTTGCAAGACTGATTAACTTGTGTATGGAAGAGAAGAAAATCCAGTCCTCTTGCGATCTGTTTAGGTGATAGAAGAGAGAGAAAAACTGAAGAATGAACGAGAAGCACGGCAAAAGAAGCTCTATTATCTCAAAACTGAATTGGACAGGCTTCGTAAACAGCAAGGTACGGCATGTCTATCTCCCGTTTTTTTTTTCCTACCAGCAGTACCTGCTAGGAGAAGCAAAAACCAAACTAATATAGGCTATAATTTGTAACTAATATTTTCATACTCTTGGCAGTGCAGAATTCTTGAGAAAGCAATGACCTAATTAGTATATTAAAATTAATATGTCAAAATTTGACTGTTACACTGAAGCATGCAGTTGCTCTTGCATCTTCTTCAGCAGCTTGATAGGTTAAAAGACTCGCAGTTTGTGCGTTTTAGCGCTTTTTTAGAAGAAGTGAGAAGTAGCAACTGAAGACATGTCAGCATATCTTTCAGTTTTTTATGAATCTTATTTGGAGAAGGAAAAGTCCCCTCTGTACAGAGCGAGCTTATATAATTTTAAAACATTTGATTCAAGTAAATAATAATTTTCACCTCTGGAAAATGATCTCTTCAGGTTATAATATACGATTAACTTAGAAAACATGTTTGCTTTTTTGATCAAGCAGGGAAATAGTAATTACACTGATCCTCTCTCTTGAGGATTATGGTGCCTCTGTTAGGGGTGTATATAAAGAGAGCTGGATTTTGCCGATTTAGTGGTGCTGTACCTAAGAGTCAGTTCCACCTTCACAAAAGTCAAAATTTAACTGTAGTATTTTGTGTTGGGAGTTTACTTGTTGCTGGACTAGTCATGCAGATCTTGAGACAATTTTCTTGTTACATTGCCAACTATTCTACTTCCTTGATCGGTTCAGGAGAGATGTTGAGGAAGAAGCGTCGCGAGAAAGATGGACACAAAGACCCCTTGTTGGTTGAGGTGAACAGACTGCAAGAGAATATTATGAAGGAGATTTCAGAGCTCCATAAAGAATCTGATGCAGCTGAGAAGAAGCAGTCTGAGCTTGACAAAGTAGCACAGATCCTGGGGATTAACATATTTGAAAAACCCCGGAAACCATCTGTGGAAAGCAAAGATTCCTCAGAAAAGAACAGCAAGTCAGAAAATGCAAAAGGTGTGGAGAAGGCATCTTCCTCCAACAAGGTAAAATCTTCGGGCTTGTATGCTAATGATTTTCCCACTAAGGGCAGTGGTGAAACAGCTGCTCCCAAACATTTAATAGAAGGTTTATTTGATGTCATTTGTTACCAGATCTCACATTCTGATTTTGATTGTGTATGCAGGTGAGAGTAAATGTATCCCTGTTTATAATTTCTCTTGAGAGTCTGTGCGATTTGATACCATGTACTGTTTTTGCTCTTGGTTTTGCTGAGGTATTGGTTGGATTGAACAGTAGCGTAAGTGTTCGCAGCTGTTAGGTCTCAACTCCATACCAGGAGGACAGATTTGTTCTCTACAACATTTCTGGCACGGCCTGCCATGAAGGAATATTTATCCGAGCGCTCTGCAAGTTTGGAGCGTGTCGGTCTTCTCACCAGGTGAAGATATTAACAAATCAGGGCAAGACTTGCATATGATTGTTGTCTTTAACATGATTATTACATACGTGCTATAAATTTTTCTTAAGAAATGTCAGTAAGTATCATTATGGTCTCTCTGACATGGTCTCTGAGAGGTTAATAGGCGAGAAAAAATGTAACCTGTTCCAGAAAATTTTTCCTCTGGAAGCAGGGTATGATGTTAGTAGCATCTGAAAGGTTATGTGTGCGTTCAGGAGATTAATGATGTCGCTTTTCTATATATACTTAATTACGTAACTGGTATGGATGATGGGAGATGACAGATGCTTTTTGTGTAGACCTGACCTTACTGTGTATTTTTTGTTGGGGTGAAAGTGTTGGTAGGGTAAAAGGTGACTCCTCCAAGATAACTCAGATCTGGGAACCCTGGAAACTTTTCCTTATGCTTCATTGTGTTCTGGTTCAGGGAACTCATTAGATGCCTTTTATTTTACGGCTTCTTTTATATTTTTTTTTTCATTTGTTTGTTTCTTGAAACATCAGCGATGTCCAGTATCCACTTATCTTTACAAATCATTTGCATCAGACACCACATGGTAAAACTAAAGTAGACAAGAATGTCTGTTAAATCCTACGTTGCGTTAAGTTATGTTGTTTTCTTTTCTTGAAATATGGCATCTGTGAATGTATCTTCCATTATTTTAACTTTCATTGTTTGTGTTGTCTGAACCCATAATGACTTGATCCTCTTTCGTAGTTCCTTATTTTAACATGGAAAATTCTCGGTTCTGATCAAGAACACATAATATCTGCAGGTATCTGCAGGCACATAGGACACTGCCCTTAGTCTCTGAGATTCACCTTGTCATTCTAATTGTTAACTTTTAGTGAAAAGAAAGAAGGTGCGAGCCTCTGGACATTGTGGTCAGCTTACTTGGCCAACCTAAGGGCAAAAACATTTGTGCCTTTCTGCATCTTTGCAAGCTACATTTTGGTCACTTGCTGCCCAGCTTGTGTTTGTCTATTGTAGTTACAAAGTGCAAAGGTAAAGCTAGCCTAGTTGTACCAAACTACATCTCCGAGCTTTATCTCAAGTTTCTGTTGATGTGGAGGTGGGATCCTGTGATCTGGAAGCTGTTCATTTTTGTGCTGAATGTGGAAGCACAAATGGGTTAGAGTTGGCTGTCACTCATCGATCAAAAACTCATTGTTTTTAAAGGTGTGATTGAGATAGTATTTTATAGGGTATACTGGGTGGGTGTATGTACGTAAATAACACAAAACACTTCTCAGACATCATGAACATCCTTCCATACATTTCCTGCAGATCATAAGTTGATCTTCTCATTGTTGAAGAAAATGTAAGCTTTGCTATATTCCTGCAGACAGAATATTTGCAAATATTCACCAGGTCACTTCCTACTCAGCTACCAACAGCTACCAACGTGGATATCTCTGGGGCACATAGTGGCATGGATGTGTCTTCATTGTTTGATTTACAGTGTGTGTTGCATGAAATATTATTAAAAGGAGTGAATCTAGTAAGGCAGATGTTATTTAACGATTATGAATCTGCTGAAGTAAATTTGTTTGACACTGACACTGAATAACCTGGAAATTATACAACTAATTTGGGCCTGCTAAGTGCTGGAAACGCGCTATTCTTTCCAGACTGCTATGCAGATTAGAAATAATAACACAATGAGCTTTCAGCCATTGAGAATGTCAATCAAAACTCAAAATACACCGATTACTTTACAGTGGTATTGTAATATAAATTAGCAGGGCTCATTCATTACCTATTTCAGGGATTGTTTTGCTACTCAGCAGCATTATTGTACGGGGATTATTTGTTTTGCTACTCTGCAACGTTACTGTACAGGGATTATTTGTCTTGCTATTCTGCAATGTTAGCGTACGTCAAGATTCTGAGCAAAATGTATTGATTTTGGCTAGAGCCCTGAAACGTCTGTGTATCGCTGTATGGCGTCTTTCTGTAGAAATCAATGCAAGTGTAAGTATCACACGCTTAAATCACAAGATGCTTCACCATACATGCTTAGGTGATTAACAAAGCACCATTTTTTAATTATTGTTAAGCAATGGGTTTTCTG
The DNA here is from genome assembly GCF_964035555.1 of Netta rufina. NCBI lineage: Eukaryota > Metazoa > Chordata > Aves > Anseriformes > Anatidae > Netta > Netta rufina. The sequence goes on along the minus strand of NC_140125.1, from coordinate 34,489,012 downwards.
GAGAGTTCAGGCACTCTCAAATAGTCTGATCAAGCTGATGGCGTTAAATACTTCCAGTCAACTAACTCTTCCCTCCCTTTTCATTCTGCTTTCATCCAAGCTACTTTTACAGTAACTTCTGAGCATTTATAGGGGAGTTTCTAAGTGCCTTTAGGTGTTCTGGGCACTGTTTGGCTAGTATGGTATATTGGAACTATTGAAATTTGTATGTGAAGGGCATGAAGTGGGACGGGTGCATGCCATAGGGGATTTGTTCATTTGGTTCCTCGATTGCCTACAACCATCCAGCCATTACATCTGGGAGCCTTACTGGAAGCTCTTCACTGTGGCCTCGCAGCGTCTTAGTCGGCAATACCAGCTCTCTGAAACAATGGAATTAGCCTGGGCGCTGAAAAGCAGGTGATATATACTTTTTTTTTTGTGCGTGTGGCTTCTGCTGGAGGCAGGTTCTGAGTTCCAGAGCATTCTGTCTCTCCTGCCTTGTCTTAGAGAAGTGTTTCCTTTTGTTCAATTTAGGAATCAAAACCAACTAATGAAAAGTCCAGAGGTAGAAGCCCGAAGCCAGCAGAATCCTCTTCACAGTCCTCCAAACATCCTTTCCAGCTGGCCAATATTTATGAATATTATGATGCAGGGAACCACTGGTGCAAAGACTGCAATACCATCTGCGGAACCATGTTTGACTTTTTCACACACATGCATAATAAGAAACACAGACAGGTATGTGGCAGGCTTCCTTCACTAAGTGCATTTCATATTGCTATAAATATTAACACTAAAACATACATCACAGAGCTACGTTTTACAAGAGAATCTGAATTAACGAACCCAAGAAGCTGCTTATTAAATTCTTTTACCCTAATGTTGGACTCGAGCAGTTTGTACAGTTACTGGTGTGTTCCGACTAATGTAAACGGGGCTTATGTTCAGTTCACATGGGACCTAGTGGTTGATACTTGTGTTTCGTGTTTGCCTGTCCTTTTATATCATTTACATTTTACCCTTTTCACAGGTTATTTTCTCATAATAAATTGCAGAATGGGAGGGGACAGAGGAAAACATAGTTCCTATAAATAATTGCACGTTGATATTAATGTTCGGTGTTCTGAAAGGATGTTAAAAAGGAAAAAGACAAGTGTAGTTGCCGTGCTAGTGTAATATATGAGCCTGTATACCTCTGTCACTGTGCAAATAGACCCTGGATCCTTACAACAGACCTTGGGCTTCGAAGACCCAGAGTGAGACCAAACAAGACTCCATAAAACGCATCGATAAGATAACTGTTCCTGCCAAAGGTATGTTATTAAAAAAAAAATACTCGGGTTTCCTCTCCCTTAGCCCTCCAGCAGGTTCCAGTGACTCAGAGAAAGGAATTTCAAAATGTTATTTTAAAACTTTACCTAGTTACAGGAGCACATATAGACACTGTATTGTTAGGTCAGTGGCAGATCATTTGATTTTCTTGTGAAAAAAGTCATGGAGCAAGAGTATAGGAAAACATAGAAGAGGTTCCTTCTTTTCTCTTTAGGATGTAGTTTTTATTTTGAATACTGCGTGATTTTTTTCCAGTGTAGTTCTGAAGAGATTTTTGCAAACATTAGAATTTGGTTCAGAATATGACCACAAAGGTTTGCTGTGTTTGGGCAGATCTTGTGGAGTACTCCACACAGTCTTGTAACAGACCCTTTGATTCAGTACATTTTGTGTAAAGGTGTCTCTGAAGAATCACTGATGAGTGTTTGGTGCAATCTGAGTGCAGAGAATGTGGAAGAGCAATAAGGAAGGGGCTGTAAGTAATTTGTAAGTTCATATAGGATTTAAAATCTGACTGAATGCAAATCATTGATGTGCATTCAGTCAGTGCAATGATTAAATAGGCCTGCCGGTGATTGATCTCAGTTTGTTTACGTTACCTAGCTTTAGTAGTGTCTGCCCTAGAGAGGATCTGCAGTGTGTTAGATAACTGCAGCAGGTTCTGTAGGCCCAGGGGTGCAGTCTTGCTGAACTTCGGTGGAAATGCTTTTGTTCTTTTTATAAGCCGGGTGTTTAGAGTTTGAGCAGACTACACCACAAAGATGGTAAATAGATGAATACTATAGGAAGTGTTAATGTACTTGAATAGAGGATAGCTTTGAAGAGCTATGAAGAGCTATAGCTATAGAGGATAGTTATATGAAGAGCACTAAAATAATTTTTTGAATCATACTAATGAAGCTTCTTCACTTTACGTGATTGTTCCTGGTAGTGGTGTTTACAGTACTGTAAAGCGTAAGGAGAGCACCATTAGCTGCTTCAAAAGTGTGAACAGGAACATTGCTGGAGGCTTTGCTGTTATTTGATATGTTTATTTGGCTCTGTTAAGAACTTGGCATCTTTGAAATTTTGTTTCTCTGATTGTTTTCTTCGGCCTTTCCAGGCTCTGAGTTTCTGATCCCCATCACTGGATATTATTGCCAGCTCTGTCATGAATTTTTTGGAGATCAAATCTCAGCAGAGCAGCATGTGAAAAGTCATCCCCACAATGAGAAATACAAGGTTCGTAACTGGCGTACCAGGAGTGAGTCATTCCTTTTGCTAGCTTCTGCTTGCTCTGTCTTCTTTTCCTGAAGAATTACGTTTGACTTGATGTGTATGTATTTGGTTACCTTCACTGTATTGTACCGAACAAACTGAGCGGAACTTCCCACTACACAGAGGCTAATCTTTCATCCACATGAGGTTAAATTGTGTTCAAGTCCCAGTGTTGATTTTCACTCTTTAAGCAGAGTGACAGCTCTGCTGCAAGCCACCACTCAATTCACACTGAGCTACAGAATGTGGAGTTTGTAGCATCTCATTTTTTTGGTAGGAAGAAATCCTCTGCTCTGTCAGTGCTGAGATGGCACTTATGTAACAAGGCAAAACTGTAACAGAGCTGAACTGATTTATTCTTTCCCGGAAGCAGTTGCTAAAATTGTGCCATTTATTTCCACAGAAATACATAGATGAAAACCCACTCTATGAAGAGAGGAGAAATCTAGACCGTCAGGCTGGATTGGCTGTAGTTCTGGAAACAGAGCGCAGGCGGCAGAGCGAGCTGAAGCGGAAGCTAGTCGAGAAACAGAAAGAAGAGAAGGATGAGAAGAAACCAAAAATAATAAAGAAAGAGGAAACAAAGAACATCCCGGAGCTTGGAGAAGGGGCAAATGAAACTCAAGGCAAAATAGATTCTTCTGGGCGAAAAATGGGTATCAAGCTTAAGCTGAAGAAGGAAGAGAAGGAGGAGAAAAAAGAAGAAAAGAAAGAGGAACCTAAAAAGGAATCAACAAGTCAGATGTCCTTTGGGAAATTCAGCTGGAAAAAGGCTGAAAGGGAGGATAAAGGCCTAGGAGGAGCTATTCCGAAGGAGGAGGGTGTGGAAGGAATCAAAGAGGAGAATAAATGTCCGTCTGGGAAACTCCATGCCAAGCCCATAGAAATCAAGCTGTCTGGGAAAACTGTTATCCCACACACTAGCCCATGGACACCAGTTGTTTCCACACCAACCCAAACAAAAGTTCTACCCAATCTCCCAGTCCCCACCATGATTTTCAGGAAATCTACTACTGCAACAGTTAGTAAACCACCACCTTTGAACACCTTTTTATCCATAAAATCCTCTGGAGCTACCACCAAGCCACTGCCTGTGGTAAAAGAAACCAATACAGATCTGCTGCTGCCTCCCGATATCATCTCCAAAGCTTTTGGAGGAGAGGAGGTAATTTTAAAGGGGTCAGAGGAGGATTTGAAAGCGGCAGAGAAAAATGAGTCTTCTCAGACCTCTGATATACCACCTCACCATCCTCTTCTACCTGCAGTCCAGCAGGCAGCTGTCATCCCTGCAGATGAAGTAGCTCCAGGTGTGTCTGAAAGCGAGCAGACAATGCTGGCAATGCTCGTGAGGCCCCCTCCGCCACCACCACCTTCAACTGCTTTTAGTGAGCAGGCTAAAAAGGTGGAGAAACGGAACTCTTGCCTGGCCACAGCCAATGCTAAAGATCTCTACGATATTTTCTACAGCAGTGGTGGAAAGGGTTCAGCTGACAGCAAGCTCGCAAGTTCTGCGCTTCCAAATGGAGAAAACTCTAACCTTGCAAAACCGGCAGATTTACCTGCAAACTCTAGGACAATTAATAGCTCATCCTCCTTTAAAGAGGATCAGAACGTGGCTACTGAAGTTAGCCAGGTCCTCTCAGCTAAGAGAGGCTCAGAAATGGAGAAAACGGTTACTCAGCAAACTTCAGTCCCTCATTCTGAAATGAGCACTGACATTGAAAATGGCGTTCAGAAGGACCGAGGGCAAAAATTACAGACTCTTTCAGCAGACGTTCAGACTAAATCGAAAGAGGAGGGTTCTTCGCAGTGTAATACTCAAGTGGCGGGCAGTTGGGTTCTTGGTGAGAAGCCGGCTGACATGAACAAGAAGACACTTCAGCCTCAGCGGTCAGAAAGGTCAGTCACGGAATTGCCAGAAGCAAAAACTGCTTCTGGTGTCCAGATGCCTGCAGAAATGGGACTTGTGGATGTAGCAGGCAGAGAGCAAGCAGGCAGGAAGGAATTCTGTGATCTGCAGAAAACAGAAGTCCAAGGAAAAGTTGGACAGGATGACACAAATAAAACTGCAGTTACTAAGACAAATGTTCCTGGCACTCTAGAGAAAGATGAAGAGATGAAGGAAGTAAATGCAGTAAAGCCTGAGCTTAGCTTAGAGCACTCAAAGACTTTATTACCTGAAACACGGAATGAAATTCAAAATTTGGGAAATTCCCATTTGGCAGAGGAAAAACTAAGTGATAGCAGTAGAAATGCGTCAAAAACTGATAGTCCGCAGCTGCTCTGTGGTTCTCAAGATACTACAAAAGAAAATGTTTTAGTAGCAGTCATGACAGAGCAGAATTCTACTGATACCCCCTTAAAAGATGCAAAACTGAACAGTGTAGGTTTGGAAGTATCTCAGCCAGGAGTCCGTGGTGAAACTCCTTGGATTTCAGAAACCCAAAATAAGATTTCAGAATTGACAAGAAGTCCTGGTGAATATGACACTTCCAGAACCAGTAACGGAGAAGAACAGGTCATGACAACCAGTTCTTGTTCTGAAAGTGGTTGGGAGCTATCCAATACTCCAAATATAGAAATGAAAAGTGGTTCTAATAAAATTTGTGCTTCAGAATTCACAGAGATACAGCCAGAGACGTGTCTCACTACCACAGAAACTAGAAATAGCACACCAGAAGCACAAGAAAAGATAAGAGCTGAACCTTCAGGCCGTGCGGTACTACATAACCAAACCCAAAGGCAGGGGGTTGCATGGTTAGTCAATGCCTGCTCGGCAAACATTGTTGAACTGAGATCCAGTGTAGAATTAGTAGTTGAAGTTGAAAAAAAGTCATTAGGACACGCTGGATCTGATGTAATATTAGATGATATTTTTGCTAAGAGAGATGCAAAAGAAGTAGGGACTGCAGGATTTTCTAGGACTTGCTCTGATCTTGTCCAAGAGTCGGCAGTTGCTTTATCAGCAGATGTGCGTGTGGGGCATCTTTCAGAAGAAGCTGTCCACTCCCTAGAAAAAAAGTGTGAGGTTGTAAGAACCTCAGCAGCCAACAGTGACTTCCATCTGAACGCTGCTCATTCAGGATTTAAAACTGAGCAACCTGAAAGTCTCCCTCTGAATGTTAGTGTGGATCACAAGAAAGATTCCTTGCAATCAGAAAATGTGAAACACAGCGAGACTCCGTCTGAGAAGGCAGAGCTTGAGGTCAAAAGCACTGAGAGCAACTTGGCAAATACTAAGGGAAAATCTGAACACCTCGGTATCCTTTCTGCAGGACTTTTAAATAAAAATATAGAAGAAGTCTCAAAACTAGAAGCTGTTGCATCCATTAGGCTGGAGTCCAGCAAAATTAGCAAGGTGGACATTGGAAAACCAGTGGCTGAAACAGAGATTACTGATGTTGCTGCGTTGACTTCAGGTACTCGGGAAGATAAACTTTGCACCCAAGTTTCTCAAACAGCTGTGTTGCAGCGCGGATTGCAGTCCTCAAACAGCGACAGGACGGAAGCGGGCATGCCAGTGCTAGAAATGCAGGGCGTTTCTCCCGCCTCTGAGATCCTTCTGCAAGTGGAGGAGGGCAAAGGTGGTGCTGCTGAAATGCCATCACTGAGCTGCGATGGAGGCAGCACAGAAAGGCGGGCAGCTGAGGGTGTGGAAACTTTCCTTCCTGGGCTCAAAGAAACACCTGGAAAGAACGGTGGCTCGGGAGGCAAAGGAGTCTGCACTATCCAGAGCAAGAAGACTGAGCAAACAGAAACTGCTGACAGTAGTTTGGAAGCTACAACAAATTCAGGAATTGCTGAAAGCGTAGCAGAAAGCCCAGTGGGTTGAAGTGAACCCAGCCAGCCCCAATATTTGTGGAGCCCGAGCTGGGATTATGTATATGTTTTTTTTTTTTTGTTTGTTTTGTTCCAGTTGAGGGTTCTGGGTGCATTTGGCATCCTATGGTAGGACTCGACTAAAGTGAAACTTCAGTCACCAGAAACCAGACACATACTTTATTCTGTACATAATTAATTGTGTAAAATGTTTTTCATGTGAATTTTTTGCCAATTTCTTTTCTACACTCTGCTATTAAAATGGAATATCTCGTTTATAATGCGTGCGTCTTTGTTGTTTATTTTGGGGGCTTTTGTTCTTTGATCATTCTTGGATGATTTCCAGCTCACCCTTTTTCTGTCAGTAGCATTGCGAGTAGCCCAACCTCTGGGACAAGCTCAAGAACAGCAATGTAGAACTTGAGGAAACGGAGACTTGCAGAAGAGCTAAAACTGAACATTTCTTTAAACTGTAATGCATGGTTTTGTTTACTTTTTCTTTTGTTTGAAATGCAAGAAATGTGATTCGAGTTGATTTCTTTGTTCGTTTGTTTACCTGTCCTTGTGATTTGTAATTACTGTTACATTACACCTGTACTTAAGCTGTTTCATTGTATTGTATAAGCACGTGTTTGGATGCCACATCAGTAAGCAAGGGGAGAAAATCTGTCCAACTGGCTTGTGGAGAAGAAGACTAATCGGTAAGGCTCTGTGGCCTGACACCTAGACCAGACAGATTGAGGTCACTTAACATGATTTGAAATGGGCTTTCTTTCATTGTACTGTGATCCAGTAACTATTTGTGTTAAATCATTTAGCAGCAGCTGACCAGCTCTGAAGAAGCAGAAGATCAGACCCCTGGTGTCAGGAATTGGACTCGCTTCATGTGATAGAGACACATGCATGCCTACCCTGAATGGTCCTAGTGCTATCAAAAGCTCTAGAGTGATGGTTCTCATTTGTATAGCTTGTTAAAGACTAAAGTATTACATGTGTTTGCTTGGATAAATATAACATTTTTATTTGTAAATTGTTTAAAAAATAAACATATGGTGGTCAACAAGACTTTCTTCTTGATTTTCTTTCTTTCTTTTTTTTTTTTTTTTTTTTTAACTCTAGGGAAGAGTTTTATTTCAAGTAGTTTCTACCTCCTGTAGTAGCTGGTAAAATCGAGAAACTGTAGACAATGAAGACATTCAGCACTTAGCCTGCTCAGTAAAAGGCTGGTTTATTCCCAGCTGAAGTCAATGGAAGAACTTCTGTCAACAGCATCAGTGGAAGTTTGTCTGAAGTCCTGAGCCTTGTGTAAAGTTGGGGGGAGGAGGGCAAACAAGCAGAGTTCATGTTTCTGTAATCGCTACCAGCCTGCGGACCTCCAGAGGGGGACAAATGAGCTTTTCTGTTGCTGTGACTGTGTGTAAAGATGGTACTAAATGCTTTTCCGAGTCATTATGGTGCTTTGCTGAATTTGTAAATCTAGTGCAAGTGGTCAAGTCACCAAAAAAAGGTAATTAAGAAGGGAAAAAGGTTTTCAGAGAGGCTCTTTGACCTCTTTTTGTGATTTTAAGCAGTTACTGCATATAAAAAACAAACGGAATGTAAGAAGTATTTGTTAGTATCATTGCCCTACTTTCTTCAAATAACCATTTGCTGTCAAACCCAAAGAAAACAAGGTTTGACATGCTTTTGATGCTTTCTAAAATGGAAGTTGGGTAATGAGTAGGTTGTTTAAATCCTGTTTTTATTTTTATTTTTAAATGAACTCCTTTGTAGTTGTTTCTTGGTTTTCTTCTATAAATGTCTTTCTGATTATATATCTAAGCTTATTTGTTCACGGTTGACAGCTAATTTTTTTTATTTTTATTTTTTACCCTTGTGTCCTTTCTAATTTTTTCAGTGAAGTGCTTGGTGTCTTGTAAATCTAAAGTGGAAGAGGGAGCCTGTGTTTCTTGCCTGCCTTGTATTGAAGGATAGCAGTGCAGGGAAGGGAGATGCTGAGCGAAGGCTGCCTTTTTTCCACAGTTCTGCATTTAGATGGTGCTGATTTGGGATGCAGACCACCTGGATAGTTTCATTGCTCAGATTCATTTTCACGAAGGTCTCGGTGTATGCAACGGTAGACAGAAACCCATTTGGACAATCACCTTCTTCAGACATCCTCACTGAATGCTGCATTACCTGTGTGGGATGTACTCTTGAGTAACTTTATCTGGGTGGAAAGGACACCGACATCCATCCAATATCCTTTCGATCTGCTCTCCTACAGTTGCTTCTACAACTAGTGGTGGTGGTCAGTGCAGAACCCAGCTGGCCACAGATGAAGAACAAGCTAGCACCAAAGGAAAGCAAGAGCTTTGCAAACGACAAACTGAGAGTTGTTACCCTGTATTTGTCTTCAGCTTTCCAGAAGCTGAACCTCCGTATGATAAGAGTTAAATAGCACTTTTTTTTCATGCCCTTTTGTCAGTTTTGTCTGTGCCCGAGCGGAGCAGGGTGCTCTGTTCCACCCGGGAAAAAAGATTCTTGTGGTCTCTTGAGGTAGGAGTAAAAGGTGCTCCTGGAGCTGCTGGAATGGGCAGAAACAAAATGGATGGTGTAGACTCTGACGTGATGTGCAGGCAGATTGGTGGACAGAGGTTGTTGTGCAATTTTGTGAAATGGCATGTATATTTTTATTTATGTATTCTTTTTTTTTTCCCTTTTTTTTTTTTTTTTTTTTTTTTGCTATGGTTTCCAGAGGCATGCAGTAAATGATTTACCTACTGTACTGATCCCCTGTGCTGGCAGAGCTGTAGCATAGTGCACTGACTGGGAAGCCTTAAGTTCTAGGCTGGCCTTGGATTCTTGACTCCAGATCCTCAGGAGGAGGGGTGAGTTAACGGAGGGGGATTTACCTGGGTGTTTGAATGGTGCAATACGGCGTTACCTCTCCTTCCTGCCCTAGTTCTCTAAAAGCTGCCTTTCTCCTGCTTTTTAGCAAGCTGTTGATAGGGAGTAAATAAGCCTATTTGAATATTTCTTTCTTTACACTACAAACCAGGCAGAAATACCTAGTAAATTCCAAAGATGATGAATTAGCTACAGGCATTCGTTTCACATTGCAGCCTTCAGTTTGCCATGTTGGAGGCTGGCAGGAAGGCCTTTCTCCTGGGTGAAGTCTTATTGCAGAGCAGAGTTTTATTAGCAGGAAGTGGAAGAAGAGCCATGGAAAAGCTGCTGGCATTTTGTCAGTATTTATTGTAAATCCTGGTGTTTTAAAATATTCCTTCACGTTTCCAGCATTGTTATGTTGTTGTTTTTTTTTTTTTTTTTTTCCAAATGTATGTGTTTTACTGGTAGAAATTGCCAGTAGCAGATTAAGATACAAGGTCTCTGCCACTCCTTAATTCTTGCCAAGAGTGGAAATAAATGCCTAACTCTTAGCTAAGGGAAGCTGCATGAAGATCTTAAGTTTTGCCCTTAGAAAGATATAATCTGTCTTTACCCGCTTTCTTCCTATTTTTTAGGCTGGTAAACCCCAAATGTTTTTTTCAGAAGTAGCAAGCGTAGTAAGTAATGACAGCAGGTCTCTTTTAAAAAAAGAACTACAAAACCAAACTGCAACTGTCCCCCAAACCAGTGTGTTCCAAAGCATGCTGAGATTATATTTCTTCAGTGCAGTGACAGGTTTAGAGTTGATAACTCATTTCCCCAGAGACTGGAACTACAGCAGCAAGAATGCCTGCTTAATGTGTTGCAGAACAGAGACTTCTTTTTTTCCCGAGGAAGGGCAGGAGATACCATGTGAGACAGGTCTTCCTGTGGCACTTAATATAATATTGTGTTGGTTTATTACTCTCTCACAATGTTACAGAAGGGCAAGAGGAGCAAAATCATCCTCTGGAATATAATTTAGTCCTCTTTTGCCCCCCTGCACGGAGTAAATTCAAGCAGCCTATGTGCCATCGCTGTGGGAGTACAGAGCAGCCGAGGATTTTACTCAATTCCTCTGCCTGTATCCAGCATGAGAAGAGAGATGCAGGTCATGGTTCCTAGGCCACCTCTTCTGTTAACTGTTTTCAGCTAGTGTGGTTGTATTCTTGGCTGTGATCGACTTGAGCCAAATAAAGCAGCTCTAGCCCGTTACTTTCTGTCTAAGAGCAGAAAATCAAGGCTCCATGTTTAGTGTTAATGTCTTGGTTTTGTTTTGTGATCCACGTGCACCTCTTCTTGAGCTGTCCTGTTGCTTGCAGTGAGAAGACTGAGTGCCGTAAGTTGTCAGTTCTAGGCTCCGGTAAAGCCAGTCAAGCTGCTGTCATTATTCCCAGAACGCTGCTGCAGCAGCTGGAGATGCAGAGAGCAGAGCCATCAAAATTGCACGGGAAGGTGGTGGCGAATGCTCGAGTAGCTGCAGCAAACAAGCTGCTTCGTGAGATGCAGTGTTCCCTTTTACCAATAGGCTGACTGGAGAACCTTCAGTTTACAGAGAGCAAAGCACATATGTAAGGTAATGTTATAAACACTATAAATAAAAACACTTTTTATTTATAAAATTTATATTTATAAGTAAAACACTTTTTTTTATTTAAAAAAAAAAAGAAGCTTCTTTGTGGGAGTGCTTTAGACAGAATCTAAGTTGAAATAGTATTGATTAGTTGGGATATAACCCTGTTCAGTTTGGCTGATGAATGTAGAACTAAACATGATTGTTGAAGCAAAATAACACTTTAGGATTAGAGGTAGCTGTGAAGACTATGAAAAGGCAATTCAATAAAGAAATGGTAGGGATGATCCTCACGTCAGTACTTGCATTAGGTCATGTTCATCTCCTGTCAGATATGAGAAAACAGAAAGAAAAGGAAAATGACAGATAATTAGATGAGAGAAGGACTCAGGAGCTATGTACCTGAAAGATAGTATCTAGAAATGCTAGGTTAGCAGAACAAGAGAACAAAGTCCATTAGCAAAGGCGTATCAGCCACTGCTTTTTCTCAGAAGAACTGAAGGCTTAATGCAATTAAACCCATTTAGTATGGCAATTTTCAGGTACTTTTTACAGTTCATGTCCTCTGGCAGTTGGTTTCACAGATGATATTACTTTACCAAGTGTATGAGAGAGGTTCAAAACCAGTACATCTTAATTGTGTCTTTAGCCATACCATCCAAGATAAGATTGCTAAAACAACTCATACTTGTATTTCATGCATTCAGCAGAATGGATTCAATTTGACTAGTGGAAAAAAAAAATAATTTCATACATAATTGGCTGCAGTACTTCATAATTAACATTTGATCCTATCTGGCATTTGGTAGAAGACACAGGTGTGGGCAGCCTGCTTCAAGCTGGCTACAGGGTCCACAGAGGGAGATCAGCTGAGATGCTGACTTGTATTATTCCTCTGAGGCTTAAATTTGTGTTTCAGAAACCAAGAAAAATGTAAGACTGTAAGATGAAACCGTCTGCTTTATAAGGTTAGCATCCTATACCAAAGCATCAAATATCTAACTTCTAGTTATCCTTGTTCTTAAAATCTTCATGTACTCCCTGCATTCGCTGTATGTCCAATTACAGCTATTTTCATGCTCTTTTAAGCTTGCTAGACTTCTTTCAGTCTGTCTCAAGTGCTTTTGATATTGAAAACTTTTAATGCAGAGGGGAAGGAATCAAAAGGTCCTCAGACTTGGGATTATAACAGTCAAACTCAACAGATGGTCAGCAGGCGGGATTTGAGGATGAGCATTGAGTTTGCTGTAACAAGCCCATTCCCTTTCCTGGCTTTTGGTTAATTTCCACAGGAGCTATGAACGTGTTACCTGGAGCTGCTGGACTTCTGGAATCCTCTTCTGAAAAGGTGGGTGCACATTTGCATGCCTGGAATGGTGTCTCTTTCCCTTCGCTTTGGTAATTCTTTTCATTATTACTAAAATGGTTATTCAGTGAGGATTTTCTATATTCTTAATGGTTAAACATGTTTTTCACGGGTGTATTTGTAATCTGAGTTCTTTTGCTGGCATCCAAGAAGACTCTGTATATGTGGATGCTTCATTTCTCTTGATTAAACAGTATTATATTAAAAACAAACATTAAACATTTATGAAATAATTCTGGACCCCGAGTGCTGTTTGTTTGAAAACTATTCTCTAAAGAGGATTAAAAAGTGCAAGCTACTTCAAGATCTAATAGCAAGAGAGGGAGCTAATTTTTGAAGCTTCTTGATTCATAGGGCCTTCGTGGCCCTACAGTAACACCTTCTTTACCTCTTGGAAGTGCTGCTCAAAGTACTTTTTAAAACTCCTGCCTCAGGATTAGCCTGGATTCTTGCTGTTATTTTGCAACTCGGCCACCACGTTAAACTATTATTGCAAACTTTCTTCTCATGTGATTGCAAGAAGTCTCTTCTTAACTCTGCACAATTACTTCACCTAAGGGAAAATACTGCCCTGTTTCACCACCGAAAATGCCCTGACAGCAGCTATGAAGCTGAAAAGAATAAAGAAAACAGACAGTCTGCCTTTTTGCATAGGTTTATCATAGCAGTTGATTATTCTAGAAAATAATGTGTGATAAAATGTTTTACAATATGCAGATGGGCTCGTCCTGCTTTATATATGTGATAAAACACAAACTAGTTTGCTGCTGCTGCTCAGGGAAAGAAAGCACTTCAGAAATACTTGTATTCCCCACAGGAGCTCCATGCAATGTTCATGTGATTCCTAGCAACAGTGTCCTTCCTTAAATTGCTGCTGCAGAAGCTCTTCAGTAAACTAATTACCATAGCACTGAAATCCTCTGTCTAATAGAGGAGTCATCTGAGGATGGATTCAAACGCCCTGTCTAGAAGAGCCTGACAATACTTTTATCTATTTTTTTTAGTAACCAAAGCTGCAGAGTAGAAGAGATCCAGCTGCTCTAGAAAATAGGCATATATTTTTGTTCATAAGGTAATCAGGATCATACTGAAGTGAAGAAATTAACCTGGTTCTTTAGCAGTAGGGGAGAAGCATTGGATGGAGTTGCTCAGTCTGGTAGCCTGGCAGAGGTGAAGCTGCCTGCTGCTCCATCTCACTGGGTCCTGCCAGTAACAAAAATGAGAAAACAGTGCTTGTGCAAATGGAAACACCACTGTCATCCTCTTCGCCTCTCCAGCTGATGGGGATGAAGGTCACAGTATGGATCCCTCCAGTAACACACCTTAGGTTAATCAATTTATCCAGGATCTGACCCCACATCGAGCTGCGCAAGGAGGCTGAGCACAACCATTGCACCAAGGAAATGTTACAAGCCAGCGTTTGGAAGGACAAATAAATCCCCCAAGCCCCCAGCTCAGACCATTCATCTAGCCCAGGCTCCAAGACACCATCTGAGATGCTTTGAGTAAATACAAGATGAATGTATTCATCTTGTAGACTGAAGTAAAAGCAGGACATTCTTACAAGTTTAGCCCAGCAATGATAAAGCAGCTTGCTATGAACCCTAATCTGTGTGAGGGAGGGGATTGTTTAAACTGAAATAGCCCATTGCTCTTCTTTACCAACAACTGTCCAACTAGAAGCAAACAGACGAACAGGGATACCCATATTACTCCATTCACATTATTATTTTTTTTTAGGAGGTATTTTTTCCTTTTTTCCCTTAAATAGTAGATCAACCTGCCTTGAGCTGCAGAAGCAGCAACTGATCTATCTATTAGTGAAAAATTACCTCTTTTCTAGCCCTTTGCAATACCACCTGTCTTCCTACACGATCCTCCTGTGTTCGCAGCTTTCCTTTACGCACAAGAAGGGCAATTTCACCAAGCACAAGCGCCCAGGGCTCTTCGGCCAGAGCATCAGCTCCCTGCGGCTGAGGGGCTGGGATTATTTTTGGCAGCAGTTTTTGGCTTGCCCTGCCGCAGCCCGGCCTTTCCACCGCATGCTTCCTTTTTAGTCCTGGTGTGCTTTCTGCGGGGCTGAAACCCTTGCGTGCACCAGCCCTTCCCACTCCCCGACCCCAAAATTAAAACCAGGTGACCTTGGGGCATCGGGCAGACCCCCAGGGCCAGCCCTGCTGCAGCACCCCAAAAATGCCCCTTACCAGCCCCCAGCTGCACCCCCGGTCCCACAGACCTGCCTGGAGAGAAAAGACACCCACAGGAGCAGCAATTTCTATATTTTGTTTTTATTTTCTTTTTTTCATTACTTGATTGTTAACGTTTTATTTTTTAATATTTTATTTTTAACATTTTATTTTTAAGGTTTTATTTTTCAACGTTTTATTTTTAACGTTTTTAATACTGTATTTTTTAAATATTTTATTTTTAATATTTCATTTTTATTTTTATATTATTTCATTTTATTTATTTCGTTTTATTTCATTTATTTCGTTTCATTTCATTTATTTCTTCACGCCCCAGCCGCGACACCCCCCGGCTGCTGTGGGGCCCCCTCAGGGCCCGCTCCTCTCAGCTCCCCCCCCCGCCTGTCAGGCCGCCTCCCTCAGCCAGCAGCCGGAAGCGGCCTGGCCCAGCCGCGAGGGGGATGCTGGGAGTTGTAGTCCCCGCGGCACGCCCCTGCGGGGTCCTGGCGTGCGCTCGCGGAGGCGTTTTGTCCGCTGTGCGCCGCCGTCCCCCCACCCCGCGCTGCGCGGCTCGCCCCGGCGCATTCCAGCACGGGTTCCGCTGCGGGGAGGGGGCCTTGCATGGGTCTGCCCCGCGCAGCGCCTGAACAGAAACACCCCCTCCTCCCCTCGTTCCGCGCTCCCACCCCACCGAACCGCCAGCCTCTCGCTACCACCCTTTCTCTCCCTTCACCAGCACAGCGTGTCTCGGCGCTTAGCTAAAAAAACCTTCAGCAAACACTGAGGGCCGATCAGGCTCCGCGGCGGGCAGCCGGGAGTCCTGCTCCTTCCCTCTCCCCCCCCCTCCCCCTGCCATGCCAACCCGGCAGTCGGCGGCGCAGCAGCAGCAGCAGCGCGTGAGCGGCGGGCGCGTGCCGAGGGGGGCGGGGGGTGGGCGCGTGCCGGGGGCGCCTCACGCGGCGCGGCCGTTGGGGCCCTGAGGGGACGGGGCGGGAACGGGCGGGTAACGGCCGTAACGGCCGCGGGTGACGGGTAACAACGGGTGAGGGAGGCGCTGAGCGAGTCCCGCCGTGTCCCGCAGGTCCCCGCCTCCGCTCCCCGCCGCAGGATGGAGTTCGAGCTGCTGGAGAGCGACGTCCTGGAGTCGCTGGAGGACCTGGGGTAAGCGCCCGGCGGGGGGGGGGGGGGGGTCGAGGGGGCTGGGGGCGGCCGCGCAGCGCTCCCTGGGGGCGTGCAGAGGGTTTTATCCCCTGGGGGAGCTGCTGGGGGTCGCTCCCAAGCGGGACACGCAGCGCCTGGTTTGTCAGGTGTTGCTGGGGCTCGGAGGGGAAAAGGGCCCTGCTGTGGTGCGTCTACTGCATTCAGCCGCTTTTTCTCTCTGCCACGTGTTTAAAAGGATGTTACTGGCTTGAAGGAGTTGGCGTTTCTGCGCCTCATCGGTGTCACTGCTGATCTCTGGCTCTTGTAAAGCGGGCAGTGAAAACGGGTTAAAGAAAATCGGTGACGTCAGGCAGGATTGGCAACTCGGACTGGAATGGGAGAATTGGAGGGCTGAAGTCGTGGAGCTTCTAGTAACAAATTGAAGTAGCGTCAAACTGAAAAACTGCGTGCAGCGGAATGGCTTCTGTCAGTTCCCTTGGCTCTGTAACAACTGCAGTGTTGAAGGCCTCAGGCTGTGGTGGTAACTTTGTTATCCTTCACAGCTCAACCTATTCACTATAACCAAACTCTGAAGACATTTGTAACGTATCACTTTTTTTTTTTTTTTTTTTTTTCTTAATAGCATTACACACAAAAGAGTTCTTTGCTCTTTTTCTGCTCCTGAGGTGCTTAAATGGCAGCCTCTTCTCCTTAAGTCAGTTTGTTGAACTAGTGCAAAAGCAAACAGACTTGGCAATGTAATGCTCCCGACAGAGGAGTATAGCTATAGAGCACAGGCAGCCGGGGGTGGGAGTACAAATGGAAGGAAAAAAAGGCTGCTTGCAGTCATGAGTCTGCAAATTGGATTGCAGGCCAAAAAGCTGTGTGCCCGAAGTCGTAGCTACCAGAGATAATTCAGTTACGATGTCTTACCTATCAAAGAAGAATCCTAGAAATGTGACAAATTACTTAAATGTAGATCCTACCACAGCAAAAGGCCTGTCGCTGCTGCAGTTCTACTTAAATCTATAACTTGATGCTGCTGTTGATTCATATATGTTCCCGTACACGTGTGGGGCAGGACTTATACTCGCTCCAATTAGTATGTTGGAATTGTCTGCCCCACTGTGGTAAGGTGCTGGAGGTGTAATATCGGATCACAACTTCCTCTCAACTGCTAGTAAATGCACTCTGTGTTATTAATCCTGCTGATCTGTGGGGTGAAAGTTATTTTTGAGTATGGCTTCTTCATTTTGTTTGGCTGAGGTAACAAGTTGTTACATGGAAGAGAAACCCTTTGTGTGTGATGATAAGCACAAGAACAAAGTGTGGAAATGTACTCTTTAATGTACTCTTTGAGAGATGGTTTACTTCTGAGATTTGCCAAGAGTCAACAGAACTTGCTGGGTTTCTGTGCCTTTACTGGTGACTTTACCCTGGAAGTTCAAGAGTGATTTCTGTTGATTATTCTGACTCTCGGATGTCTTCCTGTTTTGGGTGCAGAACATCAAAAATATTGTGCATTTTCTACGTACACTGTGGTAAGCTCTGGCTTTGTGCTTCTGCCTGGCTACCTTCTCCCTACTCTCCTCTCTCCCCCCAGCAGGGTGTCACTCACAGATGTCCTGAAAACTGCATCTTCTGAAACCAGCTCTGCAGAACCACACTTTCTTACTCTAGGCCTGGTTCTGCTTATTTTCCTTATGCAAAGAACTAGCTGCTACTTATTTTTCTTGTACCCATTTAAGAGAGCAACTTTTCCAAAGAGGATATTGTTTAGCATCACTTTGACAATGTTTGTATTGCTGTTTTGTATGGCAACCCTTTAACATTTGATAGGAAACAACTCAAAAAGATGCACCATTCTAGCAGTAATTATTCAACGTGCTGTAAAACTATGTTCAGAAACGATACTTTGGAACTGTAGTTGCCTTGTATAGCAAGGCAATATATCGTATGTTGTAACATCTTTGAGAGCTAATGGCAAAGAAATTGCAGCTGTATGTGGTAACTTTCTCCAGGATGAAACATTTGATGATGATATTTTGTGACACAGTCTCTGTGGCGTTAAGCTAATGTGCATGGATATGCTTGGCTTACTCAGACGTTTACAGTTCAGTACAGGAATTTATCTTATCAGTTTGGATGTTCAGCATCTCGTATGCAGTGAGGGCGTAGCTCTCGATATGCATACAGCATAGAATAAATGTGCAGCAGGACATCAGTCACAGCAACCTTTAATGAACTGTGCTTTTGTTTTACTTGTCAGTTACAAAGGTCCATTGTTAGATGACGGAGCGCTGGCTCAGGCAGTCTCTCGTGGAGCCAGTTCCCCTGAGTTCACCAAACTCTGTGCTTGGTTGGTATCTGAGTTACGGCTGTTCTGTAAACTAGAGGAAAATGTGCAGGCAACTAACAGTAAGTAGCCATAACTCTAGCACAAACGTGCACTTCATGTGTGTTCTTGCATGCCATAAAGATTTGGGCTGATAATTGCTAAATCCATTGTACCAGTGAATACTGTCTGCACACTGTCAGATTGCTGGTTATTTTCCACCTCAGTCTTCAAACTTACCCAATGAACAGCCAGCAGTGGTTGAAATAACAGTGAGCATCAGTCTTCTGATGCTAGTGTTTTGTTAAATTGTTCAACCACGGATGTTTCTTAAAGTTCGTGGATGGATTTGAGGAAACGTTAGGTTTTTTAGTGGATCCTGAGAAGACTTCTATTTCAAGCCTTTTGTTTGTAATTTTGATATAAGAAATACTGACTGTTCAAGGAAACATCCTCACAACTACTGTGACCATATTTTCTTTTTTCTTGTTGGTTACCATAACTCTGTCCTAACCATGTATTTTTCCCTCTATGAAATACTCTGCAGAAAAGAGCTTGGAGATGTTAGTCTGTATTTTGGTGGAGAAAACAAATGCTAATTTTCCAAATAATTGCGATATTCTTCAGATTAAGTTGTTAAATTAGTGTGATAACCTGTACTTCCAAATATTTAGCATATCAACTCCAAACATGAGTTTAATTTTCAATCTACTCAGTGCCCAAAGATTGCTGCCTTATACCTCAACACACCTTGTTTTCCTTTTTCTTGCCGTTTTTGACATGTGCATCCTTTCTTCTGTGAGTGTATTTGGCTCTCTAACAACATAGCTTCTTGCCTCCTGTAGTAGTATGAGTCCTACTATACATTTTGTTTCTAAAAAATAGTACAATGTCGCAGTATTTAAAATATTTCAAATTCTCTAAACACATGGATAGAGATGTTTTTTATCTGTAGCATCATCAAGTCCTTCCTTTATTTTGTGTGACTTGAGTTTATAAAAGACAGTTTTGGGTTACAGTCCCTTTTCAAAAGAAGACTGTTACTTTATAGCTATTTTTGCATAACTTGACTTAATGTTAGATTATCTTCAGTAGTAGCACTTAGTTTCTGACACAAATATTAATCTAAGCTCTGGCTTAAATGACTTAATTATTCTTAATGAAATTAAACCAGATCAATTGACAAACAAGAGTCAACGTGGACAGGAAGTAAAAAATATAAGTACTCATAAACTGTGTTGTTCATGATCTTAGCAGGATTATCTAACGTGTTCGTGGCAGGAACAGTTACTTAGTACTTAAGATACCCCTGTAAAATTTGTGATGCATTTAATGCCACTCTTCACTATAGAATTTGTCAGTGGCTGTCTATTGTAGCTGTGAACAACTTTCAGTGAAAAGTAATTTAACAATAATGAGGGACATTGTGCATACATATAAGATATGCTGTGTCTTTGAGAAACCCAAAGAATGCATTTGGCTTCCATTAAAAGCAGGATTTTCATGTTAAATAGCAACTGGAGGGAAACATTATTAATTTTTTATAAGAGTAAATTTGCTTTAATCATATCATCATAGTCAGTGGGAGAGTTACTAGCTGTAAACAAATCATTCTTTTTCTTCTAAGGTCCAAACGAAGCAGAAGAATTTCAACTCGAAGTGAGTGGATTGCTGGCTGAAATGAACTGTCCATATGCATCATTAACATCAGGAGATGTGACAAAGCGCCTTCTTAATCAAAAGAACTGTCTCTTGCTGCTTAGTAAGTAAAAAGGGTGCTGGTAAGCAATTTTGGTTTTGTGTTAAGAATTGTATTCTTATGCTTAGTGAGATACTGTTGGGAGCTATTTCCCCACAGTGTATAAAACAGCTATCTAAAATCACAAATTAATTTTCCCTGTAATATATGGTGTCAAAAAATTACACTTTTGGGTCTCATAAATTTAACAGTCACCCTACAGCCAGTGCATGATGGAAAATATTCTGAACATTAACCTTGCTCACATTTAGTAACAAAAAGCCTGTCCTACTAATTCTCAAAAGGAAACCTTGAGAGGGAATCATTTGAAGATTTCTACCAGGTTTTAGTCACTGAACTTTATCATTTATAAAAATGACCGCTAACATCAAATGCATCAGCACTTAGGAGCCCCCACCAGGATTACTTGCAAGGCACAGTAAGACTAGCATTTTCCTACGCTCCAAAAATAATTGAAACTTCTGTGAAAAAGAGCGTTTTATTCCAGCTCCAGTGCTTTTGATCGTCTCCCTTAGTCAATAGCTTCAATGTTGCTTTCTGCTGCTTCAGAAGTAATAAACAGTAGCAAGGGTGATGTCTTCCATTTACTTTTCTGTCCAGCAGGTTTATTCCTGCTTGGGAAGTATAGGTGCAAAGGAAGTAGTACTTAAATTTGGAAAAAGTGTGTGGTGTTGATTCACGTTTAAAATAATTCTGACTTGCAATTTTTATTATTATTAAGAATTTTAGTGTTAATTTTAATCTGATCTTAAATTCAACATATTTTTTGTTGCTTCCTCAGTTGCTGATGATTCTTTAACTTTTCAAAACAGAAATATTCTGCCTTCAGTTGAGATGTAAGAAATGAATTACAGAGTAGGTTCCAATACTGGACAAAAATTAGTAGTAAGGCTTGATCTGAACTTGATTTGAAAGTATGTTCGAAAATATCAGATGAAGTGAGGTAATTAAACTATAATTATAGTTTAGCACACCTGCCATTCAGCCTATTCCCTGTGGGCAAAGCCAACAATAATTATGTCTGTGACATGGCTTATCCCAGAGGTCTGTGGTGATGCACGTTTTGGTTAATATAAGGCTGTGTTCAGGAGCTGGACTCTGGTGTTCCATCTGGCAGCAGTATTTTGTTTATTGTCAAATATGGACTTAAAATTCTGTGTAACGTGGTAGTAATACCTAAAAATTCTGCATAGCTTTTATTACCTATATCAAGCTACCTTATTAGGTATCTTTTTGTATGTGAGCCATAACCTTTTTTTTTTTTTTTTAAAGAAAAAAGTTACCCTCTTTAAGCAAATATCAAATGGAAGATTTAGCAATATTCTTACCAAAAGCAACAAATAAACATAAGTAGGTAGGGTTGTATTGGTGAGCAACGTTGCTAGAATACGATACAAACTGCTGGCATCTGCAAAGAGAAATTCCAATTTTATAGGTAATAAGTTGGTATTGTATAATTATAGGTTTACATGCTCATGAGTCTTTTTTATCGCTATAGTTTCTTATTTTTCAATTTTTAGTCTAAGAACTAATTATGTAAATTGCTGTTAAGGTCA
Source organism: Netta rufina (assembly GCF_964035555.1). Classification (NCBI taxonomy): domain Eukaryota; kingdom Metazoa; phylum Chordata; class Aves; order Anseriformes; family Anatidae; genus Netta; species Netta rufina. Next base: position 34,467,797 of record NC_140125.1, on the reverse strand, counting down.
CCCAGTATGATTCAAGATAAAAATAAACACATTTAACAATACTTCTTAATTCAAACCTTCAAGTCGTGCAAACTGCAACTAAAGGCTGTGGGCCAAATTTGTATCATCATAATCTACATCATAATGCTGTAATTGTAGATGCAGATCATGTTCAGAAATTCTGTGACTTTAATTTTTTTTATTTGTCGGATAAAGGAGGAGTCTTGCAAGTGTTTTAGCTTCAGTTTCATCAATTACTACCTATCAATTACAGTTACTGCCTTCCTGTAAACCTGAATACTCAATAGTACTTTAAAAAGTGAAGTTTTTTTTTCCCTTCTGCATCTTGACTGCAGAAGTAAAGGAGATTCATCTAAAATTTCATTTGTATTTAGTCATGTCCTTGCTTCATTTCCCAGAACCTCAAGGAGTACTTGCTTGTCTAGCTTAAAGTGGATGTCCCAGTCCCTCATCCTGCTTATTTTCATGTTCCTAGTCTCCTGTCTTTGCTGGGCAAAGCCTGAAGGAAAAGAGCTGTGCTCTGCTGAACTCTGTGATAATACCTGTCAGAATTGCAAGGTTTTTTTTTTTTTTCAGGCTTTAATTAGTTGCACTAAACCTTTTCCCTGTTTGCTGTGTTTCTAGCATTGGGCTCATCGATTGCTCAAAATATGAGTGTTCTGCAGATACCAAAATTATAGCCCTAATTCTTTCTAAACCACTTTATTTGCACATTTGTTGTTCATAAGCGCTTGAATTCTCATTGGTTCTAAAATATTGAACTCAACTACATTTGATGCTGAAATATAATTTTTCTCACCCCAGCATACCTCATCTCAGAACTGGAAGCTGCCCGAATGCTGTGTGTGAACGCCCCTCCTAAAAAAGCACAGGAAGGAGGTGGCAGTGAAGTCTTTCAGGAGCTAAAAGGCATATGTATTGCTTTAGGCATGTCCAAGCCTCCAGCCAACATAACGATGTTCCAGTTCTTCAGTGGAATTGAAAAAAAAGTAAGATCCAAAGGAACAAAACTAGAATGCTTAAGATGTTACTATTTTAATAGAATGTACTTCTGCTACCAGGAAGAGATTCGCCTCTTGTGAAAATTCCAGTGTTTGAATTGTGATGGTTTACTGGGTATGCCCAAAATCAGAATTTTGAAAATGAATTTAAAGGCTTTTTCCATGACAAGGCATGAGGTCAGGACTGCTGCTATCATTTCCTTAAAGAGTGAGGTATTCCTTACTCTGCTGCAGGTGTCAATGTCATCACTTGTTGCAGACATGGAAAATGCTGAGCATAGGCCTCAGAAAGAACACTGGGAAGGAAAGTATTTCAAGATATGAAACTAAGAACAAACTTCTACAGGAACCTGTTGTCTTAAAAATGTTTAGATGAAAAGGTATTATAACTAAAGTCAAGTTTACACCTTTTCCCTAAGGCTTTATCAGTTTTTGTGGTTCCGTTTATTTTTGTTTCTTTACATGTATGTGTTCTCCAGGTTGCCATTTTAAAAAAAAAAAAAGTTTTCCTTTCACTTGAGTGACTTTAATAAAGCAAACACCAAAGTGGAATAGGCTATCCAGTACACAAAGCAAAGGTGGGAAGCAGAGGTTTTTAAGCTACATTATGTATAGGTTTTCTTTGCAGGGGAGAGCAGAACAGCACCAAAGAACCTTTGTGAATTTTAAAGAACAGATATGTTTATGTAGCTCCTGAAAATAATCTTAGACAAGTTTTTTTGATTAACCTTTTAGTTGTTATATTTAACCAAATCTAAGCAACTAAAACCAGTGCATCATTTCTTTGCAAAAAAAAAAAAAATCAGTTTGGTTTGACCTGTTAAAAAAGGGGATGATGGTTTTCCAGCAGAAGTCCAAGGTGTGGAATGGAAGCAGTTTGTTTTAACTTATAAAATCCAAATGAAATTTAAATTTCTGGTGTGGAAGACTTTCTCCTTTTGATTGTAAAGAGGGATCCTTCTTTAGGTCTTGTTGTTTCACATAGTCTTAATGCAACCTTTTTGACAAAAGGTGTCTTTTTCTCTGAATTAAAAAGGTGACGCATAGAATACTCCATATTCAAGGGGAGCTTTAGCTCATGGAAACTTCCTGTTCTAGTTGTAGATCTCTCCATAGACACTTCTCTTAATTTTTAGATAATTATAGCCATACCTACCAGAAGTACTAAAGTATAGTTGCTTTCCAAAAGAAGTGTGGTCGATTCTTTATCCCAAACAAAACAACTTGATGTTGGAAGCTGCTGTGTCATGCCTGTGACCATTCAAGGGTCCTCTCCTGCAAGTTGAGTCTTGAAAAGCAAATCTCTTAAGTAATACTTATATTTTTATGTGTCTTCTAACAGCTGAAAGAAACCCTCGCAAAGGTTCCACCTAATCATGTTGGAAAACCTCTGTTGAAGAAACAGCTGGGACCAGCTCACTGGGTAAGTAGTTGCAGGTGTTAGTGCCTGTTTCCCTTGTCCAGGTGCATAAAGTGTGAATCTTGATTCTGTGTGACGTTGCAAAATGTTTTTCTCATCCCTTTCCAAAGATGAGATAACAACTTCTTGCAGTATTTTAAAACTTATGTTAATACAGGAAATATTCAGCAACTGCTGAAGGTCTTTCTTGGGTTCATGAATCTGTATGACCAGATGCACACAAAAGTTTCTCAACATAAAGGAGAAAACTATTATTTACAGTGGTGGGGCTCTGCTGACCTGTGTGCTTCTGCAGTAGCTTAAGCCTTCTTCTCCTGCCCCTTTCCAGTGCTGAGTGATGCAGCTTTGTTGAGATGTCTAACGTCCTTTCCCATAGCTTTTTTCCAGTAAACTTGTGGGTCTTCCCATCATTTTTTTCCTCTCTTTGTGCTGCTAGAGTAGTCATCTTCCTTCATAGCCTCTTCTTCAAGAAGCAGGTTGTGCAGATAGAAGCTGAGAGGGGCTGTACACCCAGGTGGCAGAACCATGATCATCTCCAGCTGGGACTTGGCTTTGTCACCTGCTGTTACAGAAGGGTGTTGCCTTGGTTAGATACTGCTGCTGAACCAGCACAAAGCTGTTTGCTGCTGCAAAACTCTGTGAGTCTCTTGAGCCTCTTGCTTAAGGTTGAAGATTTTCTATTCCCAACAGTCTGTTTCCTTGAGTACTTGTGCTGTCTGGGCTGAAATTTGGTCCCCACCACCCCCCTCCAGCCAGGCTTCAGTCAGTACATAAATATTTTCCTTAATGGTGCATATCTTATCTGTTGCCCTGACTAGTCCACTGTGTGCTTCTAGTGATGGCTTTTACCCGTAGGGCACTCTGTTGTCTTGTCTGCGTGCAGGCTGTGCTTTAATCAAGATCCTCTTATAGTTCTTTTAGTGCTCTATCTTTGTACTTAAGCTTGCTTCTTTTTAAGAAGGCAAGGACACCCTGGTCCCTAGGATTTAAGTTGTATGCTGGTATCTCCTTCAACCTGTTGTATTTAGTGTTTTCTCGCTTTTTGCTTCTGTGTCCTGGTGGGTGTGAAGAAATGTCTTAACAGTGCGTGCAGCTTCTAAATCCCTTCTAACAGACAGCTGTGTCTGTTAGAAAAGGGATAAGGCTGAAAGTGGAGATAACAGAGCCTTTGGGGCAAATAGTGTCAGCAGACATAGCTTGCTGTAGGCTCATTTGTCAAAGTAGGTGACTGCAGGCTCAAGCCCTGGTTAGTGTCCACACATCTGATTCTCTTCCATACACATAGTTAATTGTCTTAAATGGAAATATTCTATCTATAAGGCATAAGCTATATTTGCAATTTTTCATTTCAGGAAAAAATTGAAGCAATTAATCAAGCCATAGTCAACGAATATGAAGTCCGAAGAAAACTGTTAGTCAAACGTTTGGATGTCACTGTGCAGTCCTTTGGCTGGTCAGATAGAGCTAAGGTACAAATAACTTGCTGTGAAGTCCTGGTTTATGGTAATCCTTTATAATAACTATTCCTGGAAAACTGCTTCATTGTTTTGCCTTTTTTGAGTAAGAAATAACCAAAGATATTGTCTGCTTTTGTTTTGAGTTTCTGAAGAAGTTTATCACAACAGAAGATGACTACAACATTTTCTTTAAAGCTGATTTGTTGTAAAAAGCATCATGTGAAACGAGAAGATATACAATGCGTAATATACACCAAAGCCAGAACAGATAATTAATAGGCTACTAGAAAAAAAGAGTAGGAGATTACTGATCCAACCGTTTGCATTGAGAGTACCTCAATGTGAATCTCTAAGTGCTGCATCTGTGTGGTAGAAAAGCAGCTTCCTGTTGACCACTCCTTAATTTTGTGCTATCCATTGTGATCAGATTTCCTCAGCTCAAAGTGTGTCTGCAAGCACAACTTGACAGATGCACGTCAAGAAATTCTGCATTTAGAAATATTTTAAAAAATAGTTTTCCTCATTTCCTATGTTTTATAGTGAAAAAGGAATGAGCGTTTATGACAACAAATCTGAATTACTGCGTACAGCAAGTATGACAGTATTTAAAAAATTGTATGCAAAGTTTTTCTAGGGCTTAAACCAAATCGGCAAGCATGAAGTTAATTATGATGCTGCTAACAGTGTTTGAGACTGAGGAGTAGTTAGTCATAAATTGTGGCTCATGAAGTCCCACGTGCTTTTCATTCAAAAAGCAACTGTGTTTTAATCATATGTGGCCTCTCCCCTTTTATTCACCATCTAACAGGACTTCTGCTGATGTCTTTCTCTTAAACTTAGCATTCTTTAGTGGTGTTTTTATTTTTTATTTTTTTCTTAGTAGATCAGGGAGTTACCCAGTTCGAATATTTTAATAGTGACTGAGGCAAAAATATGGACCGGGTTAAAAAACAGGTTCCTTTTGGTTGTTATAGCTTTAGTATCCAAATCCATGATTTTGTTTTTTCTTCCCCTAGGAGAATTCTAAGATGTCTTTGAACTTGACTAGCTATATGAAAGCCTTTCAGAGAAACCACAAAGTGCATATGTGTTTATATTCATTGAAATTCAAATCTAAATTTGTTACAGCCGCAACACTATGAAATTGGGCAATGTGGCTGTAGTGTTCCAGGCATGCAGTGCAGTTTGTTTTAATAGTAATTTTAAACAATGCTTTAATATGTGGTGATCATTTTAAATATTTTAAAATTAATAAAATATCAGAATATGACATTATTAACTAAATAGTTATTTTTCCAGATGGTGGAAAACTTCAGTAAAATTTTTATAGTCTGTTATTAAGGTTTTTTATTTAGGCAAAATTTGAAATTTTGAATTAATATCATAAGAGCTCAATGAAATTTGCTACACATAAACATCCACAAAAACATACTACTGGTGGATACTGTTTCTTCTGACTTTAGCCAATGCCAGGTAATGAAGTGCATGTTTTCCTTCGTTTTAATAAACCTTTTCCAGCTTGTAATGTAGAAGTACAAGCTCTTGGTTCTAAAAACTTAATCCTGGAGTCACTTAGAAATACACACTCTAACCTCTTCTCAGTTCTAGTTTTCTGTCTTTAGATGGAAAAAAAGATTTTAGGGATTTTAAAACTTGCTCTTAAATTCTTGCCCTACCAAGGGATGTGTTGGAAAACCAATCTTGCCCATTCTCACTGCTGTCATCTGAGGTCCAGCTGTCCTGCAGCCATTTTGTCTGTGTGCAGATTGCAATCTGTTTTATCTTAACTGCATCCTGCGTTGTATTCTAAATGAAGGCAGATGTAGCTTGTATATTAACTCATGCACTATTTTGTTACATCTGTCAATTGGATAATTGCTATCATGGTTTTAAGGTGTTTGAAACAGCAAGTACAGTACAGAAACAGCAAGTACATGCCAAAAAGTATTAGAGGAAGAAAAATTGCTTACAAGGCAAAATTGAACCCTAAGACGTGATTTCTAGCTTGGGGTCCACAGTACACAAGACAAAGGGTTGGTTTGGAACAAGTTCCTGAGAGCTTTAGTTCTTCCAGTACTTCTTGATGGAACCTGACTGGACTGAAGACTGAAAGAGTTAATGTAGCCTTCTGCTGGTGCAGGGTTGGTGAATTGGTGATGCAATTGTAACTGGAATGGATGCGGGGCAGGGATTAGCTCAGGCACATGAGGAGGGCTTGCGACAGGTTCCGAATGTGTTTCGCTTTTGGTACCACATTAGCAGTAGTTGATATAACTATATGGCGCACTCTTGTTCTGCGTTTGCCTGAAAAATAAGTCTGCACATATTTTCTTAATGTTAAAATAGTCAGAAAATCGATGTCTTGTCAATTCAGTCAGAATATTGTTTCATGCATTACTTCAGAAATTAACTTGACAAATGTGGGATTTGTTATGGTGATTTTTAGTTAAGTGATTCTTCCTGTTTTCATTTTTTTTTCCTATTTGCAGTGGCATCTCATTCTTCAGCGTTGATTCTTTTGGTGAAGTGTCCCATTCCTTTCCTATTTTCCTATTACTTTAGCTGACTGCGTTTTGTTTTTCTTTTCATCAACAGAGTCAGACAGAAAAACTGGCTAAAGTCTATCAGCCAAAACGTGCCCTCTTATCTACTAAGTGCACTATTTCCGTTGCAAATCTCTTGGCAGCTCGACAGGATCTGTCAAAGATTATGAGAACAAGCAGTGGGTCCATCCGAGAGAAGACTGCATGTGCCATTAATAAGGTACTGTTGGTGATGAGTGGCTAACATCACTTCTATTAATGAATATTCAAGTCATTTGAATGTAGTAATAAATCTTTCTTATTTTAGGATTCTAAGCGGAAGTTGGATATAAGGGATAAGAAACATGGTGTTTGCGTACTCCATAATGTACTGATATACAGTCTAGAGAACTTCAGTTTTATCTGTTCAGGTTCAGAGTGCCCCTTTCTTAGGGGTAGTAAAAATAAATAAATAAAAAATCTTGAACAGTGGAAGTTGGCCTGTTCTATCTTATTAGAATTCCTGATGATATTGCACTGCTGCTACTTAATTCTGTCATGATATTTAAAATTCATGATATTTAAACTAACATGTCTGTAGTAAGTTTGTCCTATGTAAATAGAATCTGTTAAGATCTTAGATTTCTCTGTATGCAAATAAGAGATTCTAGTCAAGTGTGTAGTTCTAGTAATGACACAAGGAATGTCATTTAGACTAAACAATTTCCCTTGTTTCAAGAAATAAGTTTTCACAGTAGTAAGGGGCTCACAAGAGCACATGCACTGAACTTGAAGCTCAGTAACTGTACAGAAGTATACCTGGTACTTCAAAATTTGTAGTTGTACATACACACTTTTCTCCATTTTAGGGTACAATTGTAGTTCAGATAATGTTCAAATTCCACTAGGATGGAATAGTGCTGTGCTGATTTGACCTCCCAAATACTTTTTGCACCTTTTTAGCGTACTTTGAGTGAAGAATGTAAAAGAAAGTGAGTGGGCATGAAGACACGTGACATACAGTCTCATCAGACTGTATATACATTTTATTAGGAATGCAGTACTGCCCAGCTGCTGATCCATACTCTGTTAACTGCCAGTCATTATCAGTGTTTAATGTCTTCCAAGACAGTAACAGAAATTAACAAAATAACCTGCTTCCATTGAAGCTTTTTTCTGTTGCATTGTTTCACACTTTAAAATGATACAAATGCCCTGTCCCATTTGTAGTCTTGCTGTATTCTTAATGTCACAGCATCATTGGACAGCTGAAGCCTTATAGTCTTGCTTACCTCTGGTGCTGTCTGAAACTTGTTGGTTGGTGTGTGAAGTTCAGAAAGTTTTTCTGTGTCCTTACTGAGAAATAAAAATCTTTGCATGTGGTTTACCAAAGATATTATCATAGCTGATGGCTTCTACAGCAAATCAGTGCCACTGAAGAGAAAGCTGTGAGTATGGTGCCACTCAGTCTGAGATGAACAGTCTGCAGTAGTAAGTGGTTGAGTGAAAGACTGTATGGATGCTGCCTTTATTTGTGAGCCTGCTGTTTGAACAAGGGACCCAGGTCTCCAAGCTTGTCTTGTTAGCAGTGCTTGGAGTGCTAGATAATTCCTGTGACTCTTCTATGAGGTGTAAGAACTCCTACTAAAGTTCTCTCTTACCCTTTGCAGGTGTTAATGGGCAGAGTACCTGACAGAGGAGGAAGGCCCAATGAAATTGAACCGCCACCTCCTGAGATGCCACCCTGGCAGAAAAGACCAGAGGCTGGTCCACAGCAAAGTGGAGGCAGAGGAGGAAGAGGTGGCTACGAATCCTCATATGGAGGGCGAGGAGGCTATGACCATGGGGGTCACGACCGAGGAGGAAGAGGAGGCTATGACTCATCGTATGGAGGACGAGGAGGTCACGAACAAGGAAGTCATGATCGAGGTGGGCGAGGAGGACGTGGTGGTTACGATCATGGCGGCAGAGGAGGTGGAAGAGGAAACAAGCTCCAAGGAGGCTGGACAGATGGTGGAAGTGGTGGCTACCAGGATGGCGGCTACAGGGAGAACAACTACAGAGATGCAGGTTTTCAAACAGGTGGCTACCACGGTGGTGGTGGCGGCTACCAAGGAGGAGGCTATGGTGGCTACCAGTCATCTTCATACACGGGAAGTGGCTACCAAGGGGGTGGTGGTTACCAGCAAGACAACAGATACCAGGATGGTGGGTCCCACAGTGACCGAGGGGGTGGGCGTGGAGGAGGGAGGGGTGGCCGCGGAGGGCGTGGTGGTCGTGGAGGTCAAGGAGGAGGCTGGGGAGGCAGAGGAGGACAGAATTTTAATCAAGGCGGGCAATTTGAGCAGCACTTCCAGCACGGAGGCTATCAGTATAACCAATCTGGTTTTGGACAAGGAAGACACTTTACGAGTTGAGGCTGCTAAAAACTTTTGCTTCAGCAGAGCTCAAATAATAGAAACCTGGTTTTGTGGCCTGGCTTAATCTCTTCTAGAATTAGTACAGGTTTGTACACGTCAGGCAGAATCTCCTTGGGTGGGATGTTTTGTACCGAGCAAAGTACAGTTTTCTGTAGACTTCCCACCCCACCCCAACCTGTCTGAATTAAATGCACCATAACTACTCACTGCACTTCACCTAAATATGAATTAATAGCTGTGCTTTTTAGATGTTGGACTGATGTCTTCTGCTCAAAACACATCTGTCTTGAGCAGCTGCCTGCTATGTTTGCCTTCCACTTTGGCTAGAGAAATATCAAGACTTGTCTGGTCAAAATTGTCTATTGCAATACTCAATAGGTCTGCATCTCCCCACCCCATAATCATTGTTCAGTTATATGATCTAAAACCAGACTATTGCTTTTGGCTTGCTGGCCTGTTGTGCGTGTAACTTTGACTAAAATATGAGAGCCCACACAGCAGATTCTATCTAACAACCAGGTTTGTTGTCTGTTATATGAGCTCTGCTGTAGATGCCATGTTTAGTAGCCTTATCTCTTCCACTAAGCAAAGTTTTTTCCCACCTGCTCAACTCCGAAGACTGACCGCCGCCAAAATCTGCAAAGATCATTTAAAACTAAGCTAAATTGTGAACTGATAGTGTGTGTAGGCCTGTAGTTAGGTGTAGCAATTCAAACTGACCTGCATCCATCCAAAACAAGTTGCTCCTCCTCCAAACCTAATTTTTACTTGAAATCAGCTAGAAAAAATGACAAACTGATTTTTTTTTTTTTTTTTTGCAAGTTATTACCACTGGCTCAGCAAATCTAGGGCAATTTGTTTTGGGGGTTGTCTTTTTAAAGAAATGCACTACGGCCTGGGAAGATTAGTTCCTGCCTGGAGGAAGCCCTTTTATTATTGCTGCAGAAAACAAAGCCTGGCTGAGTTTGATGTTCTAACATTTTTTTTTCTTTACTGAAAGCCACATAATGCTTCTTGCTGGTTTTTTTTGTGTACATAAACGTTGTCAAGCTGTGAAAGAAAATGGCTGAAGGTGTGCTGTTGTATAAAAGGTGAGCAATAAAAGTATCTGTATGTTCCCTTTTGCTTTAGTTTCTTTTCCTTCTTGGTGATGAATAAAGCAGTTGCAGTAGCTGGGAACTCTAGGGTTTTCTGGCTGCTTCATCTATTTTGTTTTAATCTCTTTTATATGTTCTAAGTGCCCCAGAAGTACTGTGCATTCTGCCTCCTTAAAAGCTGTCAGAACTGGAGCAGATGGGAGGAATGGGTTTTGTTGCTTTTGTTGTGTTCTGTTCCTCCCCTCTGATTCGGTGTAGCAGCATAGTCCCTCTCTGGGGTCTTTGTATGAAGTTACTCTTAAGCTGCCTCAGCATCAGTCTCCTGGTTATGCTCCTTCATGTCCTGTGAATATGATATATTTTGGGGACTCTCCTGATGCTGTCCCAGCCTGTGGGACTGTGCTGAAAGCGGAGTGGCTGGGCTGTGTAAAGTACCCCAGGGGCTGAATTCAGATTGACGCAGGTAAAAGTAATCCAAGGATTACAGAAATAATATTACATTTGAGAGAATCTATGTAACGCTGGTTTTGTCGTAATTCAAACTTATCATGTAAATAAGCTGATAAAACATTGTTTAGATTCTATCTCCCTGTATTTCATTATGTGATCCATCTGAAAATCTCCTGCTTAATTTGGTCGGGCCACTAGGTGCTGCTAGCGATTCACAAGCTAGAACTGAAGTGCCTTTCCATGAAAGGCACTTGAGAATCTCAGATAATGTCTGTTATAGTGTTTTGTTTTCGTTTGCTTGTTTGTTTGTTTTAGTGCTTCAAACAGATTTTGACAAGCCTGACAAGGAAAAAGTTTTCCATGTTGAATCCAGGTCTTTGGGGGTCACCCAGATAGAGCTGTCTCAGCATAATACGGTTCAAATCACAAAGCATTCATCTAAAGATGGATGTTACTGCATCGCAAGGGTATTGATGGGTTCTTGTATCAGGGTGCTCCAGGAAAGGATCTACCTTGTGAGAGGGCAATACCTTGCCTGCTTGGCTCAGTGGGTTTTACAGGCTTTTTATTTTATTTTTAGTGTCAAGCTGACAGCTTCTGCTTTTCCTCACACTGCTCCTCATGGTAAAGAGGCTGGTGGTGTCTGTCAGTGCATTTTGAGTGCTGCAAACCCATCCCTAATGAGAGAGCTTTTAGTAGCTTTTTCTCCTCAAAATATGCAGCTTCTCCTCCCTCTTCCAGTATTTAGGGTCTGCTGACCCCTGTTTTTATTGCTGTTTGAGGGGGGACTTTTTGAAGGAGAAGAAAAGTCAAAACAGGAGGCTTTACAGGAAAGAAAACACTTTGCTTCTGCCAGCTGTTGTTGTTTTCCTTACTCTGTTTCCTCCTAGTGTGCTGTGACTTCTTTGTTTTTCAGAGAAAACAAGCTTTGTATATGTGTAGAGAGCAGCCTTTATTAATCGAAGCAAACAGCCACTGCTTTGTTATTGTCTGTATGATGCCCTGATACTTTGATACTGTTTTGCAAACAAGATTCCTGCTGGGCCGAAAGGAATCTCGTAACTGGAAACTGGGAGAGCAGAGATGGGTTGTGGAGATTATTAGGCTTGTGGTGGATTGAATGTATGTGCTGGATTTCATTTTACAGCATGATGGAAAGCAGAACTCCAGGAGATCAAGAAGGCAACTAAGTAAGCAGGCATTTATACAATGTAAACAGTGTTCTTCATTTAAACCCTGGTTGTTCTTGACACTGTCTTCTATAAGCTTTGGGTATCTTGTTCTGCTTTTCCCTTAGCGTCTTTCTCTCCAGCACCTTGTGTCTCCTCTAGCTTCATTTGCATTGCTTTTCCATCCTGTCTCTTGAGAGAGTTATCCTAAGAGTTGTTGCTGTGCAGGAAAATGCATCCTGTTTCTCATAGGCTTGAAAACATGTTTGCTTCCTATATCAGGCATGTTGGTCTGTGACTTAAAATACCGTGCTCTGTTTGCACTGTAGTCACAGTTGGATTCTCAGGAACAGATAAGCATTTACTTTTTATTCCTTACTGTGTGCAAACCAGTAATGCAGCAAGGGAAAAGAGCATCAAACTGAGCTTTCACCATGCATCACTCGCCTTGGGAAGCCTTTTTGCTTGTAGCTGTTCCTTGGCTGGTTTATCATTAGGATTGGTGTTGGCTGGTAATCCTTAGCTCATTTTTCTAGTCAAACCCCTGAAGCTTGCAGCTTCACAGTGCTGTGCCATTCCAGGTGGTGGCCCCAAGAGGGGCTCCTCTATCCACGGGTTGGATTTCTCAGCCAGAGCGTGCAGGAAACCTGTTCTAACATGGTGAGGGCTTCGACTGTGTCTCCTTTAAAATGCTCTTTGTATCCGAGTGCCTCAAACACTGGGCTCTATATCAACCAACCTCTGGCCTAATAAGAAACCAGACACTCTTGCTTTATTAGCCTCCTAGTGTACCCTTAGGTTAGAATCACATCAGCGCTGCAGAGAGCAGTATGTGACACGAATATGAAGCGTTTCTCCTGTGTAGGCTCTCAAAATACTAATGAATTTGTTTGTTTCGGGTTGTTTTTTTTGAAAGGGACACAAACTGAAAAAGCAAGTGCTATTACCAGCTGTAAATGTTGCTTTCTTCCCTTGGCTGAAATAAGTAGCACATCTAATGACTAAACAAACAATGTTAGAAGGGAAAAAATATTTTTTTCTCCCATGTTTACTCTATGATTTTTACAGCTCCGAGTGCTGTCAGTGTCATTGTTTCCCCTTTATTGTCCAGTGATTTCCCCTCTTGTCCACGTGGGTCTTTCCCACAACAGAGGAGAGAAAAACAAGTACAAAAAGTAGGAAAACACTATTGTAAAACCAAAGAAAGAGAGAGTCTGCCTGTGCTGTGGGCAGGTGGAAGGTCATAACTCGTTTTCACACATGAAGCAGAGATGAAGGTGATAAGGACTCTTTAAACTTTCCGGCATTGGCTTAACTCATGGAAAAAGCAGACTCTTTGGCTAAAATTCATAGTGCCCCAGCAGTAGCCTTTTGCTGATGGTTTTCCAGTCTCTTAGGACTGGATTGTCAGCAGCTGTAAACAGCAGTTTAGAGTTCAGCACAGATTTTCCAATGAGCTTAGCCTGAGAGAGAGGTGTTGGCTGCACCGCTTTTTCGAGAATCTAGTTCAGTTTGCTGATAACTCAAAAACTTGTTCCAAAGTTACATCTATTCCTCCAGTGTCCCCGTGTGGGCCAACTCTATCAAGACTCTCTCGAGAAGTACTTGGAGCTGTTTTTCGTGCTGTACAGATGCCCATCAGTTAGGCTGATGCTGAGTGAAGCAAACCTTGGTTATTTTTTCTTGTCTGTGATGATCACAGAACAACAAGCCCTTGTTTCTCCTCCTCCTCGTCTCCTTGAAGTCTGCATTCAGATCTTTCTTCCTTCCTTCCTTCCCTTTCTGCTGGGTCTCTGTTGGGGTCCCTTCCAGTCCTGGTGTCACGTAGAGGGAGAGCTCTCTTAGCTTAGAGAGCTCTTCCCACGCTTAGTCCCCATCTGTCTGTTGTTTACTGTGGTGTTTTTCTTCCCTGTGTCCAGGATCCTTCACATGAAGTTATTTCCTACAGAGAGGCTCAAAACTTCTGGCGCTTGGGTCCCAAGCTGCAAGGATCCTTGTCTGGGTGCTCAGGCTGCCTCAAGCAGGTGTCCAAGTGCCCTGTGGGAAAGCCTTGGGGGCTATGTTTTCACTTTGGCTTCCACAGAGGAATCCCTGAGCAACAGACCACAGGGGTGACTAGGCAGCCCTCTCCTGTTCAGAAAATATAAAACTTTAGGCAGCAGCTGCCCCTAACCTTGCTCAGCAGCCTAGTTTATCTTCTCGGGTGTCCACTTTGCTACTTGCGTAGTGCTCAGAGCTGCTCGGTAAATCTGGTGGCAAAGCTGCAGCTCGCTCACTTGTAACACAAGGCTTTGTGTAGGGTTTGTGGAAGCACAGAAAGTGCTGGTGGGTCTGGCTTGCACAGCCCTACCATCTCTTACAGGGTTTGCCCAAGTATTTGCATTTGTCACCTACTGTCATTGCTTCTATTCTTTGGCATTTGCAGATAAGGCTGTAAATAAGACTTGGCATGTAAATAAGGTTTGGCATAATCTTTCTTCTTCCCGCTCCTTCAAAGCACAAAAATGCCCCTTTTTTCCCACTCAGATTCCTAAAGATCCAGAGGAAGGAAGAACAGTAGAAGCACCCAGCATCATCTGGGATTGTTTCTCATTGTAGCTACTTTGTTAATCCAATACACGTGGCCCTCTTGCACCTTTTCCTGAACGCTCTCCTGGAATTGCTCTACAAGCAGGCAGGATTTCACCGAGGCCAGCAGAGGTGTATAGCTCAGCTGGGATCTGTGATGGCTGGTAGGTTTTGCCTTCTGTGAAGTCAGAAGAGCCAAACAAGAAATTCTTTGTTGCTTTACTCAGACTGGGGATCTAAGCTTGTTTTTGTGAGCTGAGGAAAAGTCTTGTCCCTGTTCAGAAAAAGGCGTCAACTGTGGAGTAAGGAGAGAAAAGGATTTTTTATTTTATGTATTCAGGCTTCCTCCAAAATAAGGAGCTCATCTTACGCTGACTTCTTAAAGTGATTGGCCCTGCCATGCCACCTCTCTCCACTCTGTCACTTGCTGTCAAACAAAGATCAGTGTTCTGCTGCAAACAGCCTGCTAATGATTTTTTTTTTTAATTGAGTTATTACATCGTCTATGATGAGCCTGTTCCTTTTTGGTGGGTGGCTGCACTTTGACCCAGTATCTTTTTCTCAGATTTTCCAGTGGCAGTGAACACTTACTGCCTGCACTGCTCTCATCACTCCCCTTCCTAGGATGCCTAAAGCAAAGGGTTTCCAACAGGAGCAGCTCCTTGAAACTCACCTAGCATGGGTCCTTCTTGGACACGGTGATACCTTGCGTTGAAGGATCAGCTGGGTGTGCACAGTCTGTGCTTGATCTACAACTTAATCCTAGCTACTGCTGAGGGGTAAGCATGTAGCTGCCCAAAGCTGCCAGGCTTTCAGGAGATGCATTGATGAGATTTCCGCAGTGGGTTGAAGCTGAAGCAGTCTACTTGCTAGCAGAAAAGGTCCCTCAGAAAGCAGGAGCTGCTTCTGTAGAAGGCAGCACTTTTCTCTTAAATGGGATTCCATCTCTTGATGATGGTGTAAGGGGAAAAGGCCACATACATTCAAAGAAAAGAACACAGCACCTCGCCTTTTAAATAACTTACACAAAAATCTGTAAATATCCTGGGGAATAGGTAAGGGTTGTGTGCTTGAAACATTCTTGTCTTACAAAGAAATGCAGATAGGCATGGTTTGTGGGCCTGACAGAAGTAGGAGAGCAGGCAGCTTTCAGAGCAAGGGCTGCAACTGATTTTTTGAAAGCCTGTGAGAAATAGCCTGAGCTGTTCAGACCCAGCACTGGTTAAAACTCTTGCACGATGTTAAGAATGAAGTTACACACAAACACCTCATTTATAAAGCGTTAAAAGGCTTATCTCAACAGATCCGTCAGCAGCCTGGAGCGTAACCAAATTTTTCTATTCAAATTCTCCACCACATCATTTTCATTGTGTGCGAGCCGTGCGCTGTAACGGTAGCTGTGCAGGCAGCGTGTGGCAGCCCGTCACCTGGCCCCCACAGGAAATACAGGCTGTGTTTCTCTATTTCTGCTCGTGTCTGCTCGTTGCCCACAGCAGTGTGAGCGAAGGATGCTTCTGGCTCTCATCCTGGCTCAGAAATCCATGCTCACTGCAGTGCTTATTTCTTTTAAGAGCACCTTTCTGCTCTCAGATTTTTACCATCATTGTCATTAGGGCTGGAAAACAAAGGAAATCTGCAACTCTGAGCGGGCCTCATGCAGTCACAGCACAGCTTACAGTCAGATTTCCACAGAGGAGTTGGTCAGTTTTGGTTAGGGAAGTCTATGGAAGTGCTCCTTGATCTTCAGGGCTTCACCCGGCGACGGGTGCAATGACTTGAATTTTGTAGGAAATCTTTTATTTGGGCGTGCTTTAATTCAGCGTGTGTGCTCCCCCACAGCCACTATTTCTCTGGGGAGGTGGAGGGGGAAGGAGATGATGACAGTGTGTTTGCCAGTGTGGACCACGCTGGTCAGGTTTGAGCTTTGCCCTGGGTTTTGCTTTCCTCTCTTATTCCAGGTGAGGATTGTGTGCCACAGGTAAGTTAATATTTCTGAGACAGCCCTCTTCGAGTCTGCTTTTCCAGTCATTGCAGACTGAGGTGTCAGATCCTACATTAACAAACTTAATTTGGAGCTTACTCTAACAGTACGCTTAGTGTCATATTTTATTTAACATGTATGCATTGCTACCCTGAGAAAAACATGAAACATGACATACACATACACACACACTTAAACTAAGATGTTTATTACATACTAATTCTACCATAATCAGTGCTGGCAGAGAGGACTCCTCTCCCTTGCCATATCACCAGACATCTGCATAGTGTCTTGGAACTCCTTTGCTCCCAGCCACAGACTGTGTGCTCGAAGGATCCTCGGTCTGGGAACTGCTGTCACCGTGCTGAACATCACTGCGCTCGCTGTAGCAAGGTAAACGTGCCCCAGGTTCAAACCACCAGCTGTGCAAAGGATTTCAGTGTAGAGGACTCTTTGGAAAGATTTTTGTTTGAGATGTAATCAACACACACCTTCTTCTTTCCTTAAAAATCATTACAAGCCTCTGAAAAAGGAGTGTTATCAAACGAACGTGGATGCTTGGCTTCTGTCCTCGCCATTGTTGTTGCTGGCAGACATACTGAAATGATGCAGTATATTCAAAGGAGGCCAAATATATCCTCGCTGGCATGTAGAGGAAGTTTCCACAAAGTCATACAAGAGAAAAAAAACATTGAGCGCAGAGATCTGTTCTGCTGTGTCCGTGTAATGTTCATCCAAATGGCTTAATCATGCAAGAAAATAAATAGTGCTCTGTAGCACCTATCAGCTTGGAAAATGGCTACAGTTGAATTTCAAGGTATGAGGTACAGGAAAGCTTCCCATGGCCAAATGTGGGCTATGACAGTCTGTCACCTCGCTGTGCTACTGTTGGCATCCATTTTTCTGTGTTTCAGGGTGAGCAATCAGCTGTCCTGTAACCAAAAGAAAATAGGCACGTTTTACCAAAAGCAGTCAATACAAGCACGAGGCCTTGGGATTGTAAACTTTATGGGTAAGAGCAACAGAAACCATGCCCTAGCCTGGACTCACATGTTTACCAGAAGACTTCTTCTTGTGAATCTAATGCAGAGCCATGTGGTGTGAAGGTACAACAGAATTTAACCAGGTATTTTAATGATTCTCAAAAAGAAAAACATCCAGCTCCTAACAGCGTTTACTGCCACCAAGAACTGAACTCCTGTTTACAGCGTTACAGTAAATACACGCTGCAGTGTAGAAAATTGTCTAGGGATGATTTGAACTTTTTTTGGAAGTGACCCTCATTTAAGAAGTAACAGGAAACGTGAATGAAAAAGTGCCTTGAAATTTATGAAATAACCTTATGAGACTGCAGTCTAGCAGATTGCAATTTGTCCTGGTGGCTGCTTCAGCTCACCTCAGATTCCTGTCTTTCGGGGAGCGTTTCTATTCCGTTGTGATCCAGGATGTGCTGGGGAGCCTCGGTGTCTATGTCTACATTGGCCTGCGTGCTGGGCTTTTCGTTCTCCCATTTTGCAAACCCTTTGTTCTTCCCAGCTTTGCTGTGGAACTTGGACTTCATTTTGGGGAAAGTGTGGGATCCTGAATCGCTCCAGCCTGGCTCATGCCACAGTGGCTCTGTCTGCGTTGCTTGGCTGGTGGTTGCCCGCTGCAGCCGTACTGAAATTTTCCGTGAGGAGCCAGTGACAAGGGTGATAGCTCTGCTATCGAGGTCCTGGTGTTCTGCAGCAACACTGGGAAATTCAAACACCTCATCCTGGACTGAAAGAAAAAAAAAAAAAGTGGAATTATTTATTTTAAATATTTTTCTTCAAGACCTTTGCAAAAAGATATCTTAAGCCTGGGTCAAGGGGAGAGAAGGAAGGGATTTTATGGTTCAGAAAAAGAAGAAATTGGCTATTCTGGGAGATTTGTGCAAGTCTTTTAGTAGTTAAATCTATTTCAGGACCAGGACTTGATATGCCATTGTATATAACTGCATGATGGCTTGCAGGTGTGTTTGTGCAGACAGCACGAGGGTGCACGGAGGAGAAGGCAGCAGCATCACTTTGCAGAGGGAAGCTCTGAAGGAGGCTGCTCCTTATTCCAGATAGCCCCCTATAAGAAGCAGTGGTGTAATTAGCAACATCCATATGCTGCTCAGAAGCCGATTCTGGCCTTGTGTGCACAATTTCCTCCTCCCTCTATCTGCCTGCTCAAGGGGGATGCAAGGCAGAGCCAGAATTGTGCCTCTGTGTGTCTCAGTCCCTGCCATTTAAGTGTCCTATACGGAAAAGTGCAATTTCCCTAATTCTCATTTTATTTTTTTATATTTTCAGCTGGCATAGCAGGACAAGGAGGTTCAGGCAGGAGACTAAGGCCACCACAGCTCCCTGCAGAAAGAGCTCTTGTAATTAGAGCATTGAACACGAGCCAGTGCATCGGAAAGTACACAGGCTGCTCTGTGCATTGGTACAAAGGAAAAATTAGAAGAGGCGGTAAGGACACTGGCTATTAAAGAGGATGCCAGCAACGGTTTAAAATAGAAACAAAAGAGTGCTCTTACCTGGCGGCAGAGAGGGGCTGCTAGGCAGGGAGCCGTGGTTGCTGCCCACTGAGGTTCCTCTGGAAAATTTTCTGCAGGCGAGCACAAGCAGGTCTCGGCATTGCTTATGGCAGTTGGCACCGCAGTCTGTAAGGGAGGGAAGCGTCAAGTCATCCAAAGCAAAGTCACGGCTGCCTGGTGATCCCTCAGGGCTGTTAGCAGGCAGCTGAGAGGGGGGATTGTAACCAAACAGGCACTTTGACAGAGGGTGTGGAGGGAGTTACAAAAATGGATAATTTGGTGTGATGGGAGTTCAAAACCAAACCTCCCTCACCACACTGCCCAGCTTCATCTCCGGAGCCACGGAGCTGGGGCCAGGAGCAGAGCTGAGCAGATGAATCCTGCCCCCCTTGCTAGTGCAGCACCAGAGGTGCCAGCCAGAAGGTGACAGCTCTTTGCCCAGAGGCAGAAATCACCCAAACAGGTGCAGCAGCTGGTACCTGCAGAGGGCAGGCACTCCTTGACCACGTGGGGATCTGAGCGAGAAGCTCGGCTCTCTCACACTCCAGTGCCTGTGATTTCGATGCTGCAGAGCCACTTTTGTTCTCTCCCCACTGGGCCAGGGTTGCAAACAATGATGCAGGACAGAGCTCAGCTTTTGGATCTTGAGTTTACAGGGCAGCTGTGACAAAACTCTGCCTTCCTTCCCTCAGCCTACCAGGAGAAGTGCAGACCACAACTGGCCTTGCTGTAGCTGCTCAGATGATGGTGGTCAGGAACAGCTGAGCTGCATGCAGTGGCTTAGTCATGGGTATTTTCCTCACCCCCTCAGAGGAAGAGATGTTAGTGGGTGGGAGAGGATTATGGGAATAGGGGCTATCCTAAAAAATAGGGGGTATCCTAAAAAATGATCCTGCAAATTCTTCACCTGTCTCCTGGGAGCCAGGGTAAGACCGAGGGAAAAAGAGATTGCATATAAATACGGCTGTGAAGCTCCCACGTGAGCATTCCTCTGTGAATAACTGGGACGTAACTACAGCTGTGAAAAGCCCTTCAGCTTCTTCTGCTTGAGAAATAAATTGGTTCAGGACTTTAGAGCCAATGAGGACCAGCACAATGTCATCCTTGGTCTGACCTGACATGCTACAAGTACTGCATAAGCCAATAAATAAAACTTTCAGTGAAAGCAACTGAGAGGACTGTAAGAGCTATAGTTTTTTTTTTTTTTTTTTTTTTTTTTTTTTTTTTTTTAAGCTGAACTGCTGCAGAAGTCCTTGCAATGAGATCTGCTGGGCAGTCCAGGAATTAAATTCTTGTCTATTTCTAGCTCAGCCACTGCTGCATTGCAAGGCCAGCTAGCCTTCAGTACTGGCGTGCAGATGTACACGATGAAGACAGCACTGCCAGCAGACCTTTTCCTGACCCCAGGTCTCAGGAGTTGGATTTCAGGATGTCTCCCTGCTGGCAGGAGGGTACTTGGTCTTCTGAGATGCAATTTTTTTGCTGGTACAAAGTGACACCTCGTGGAGCCAGTGGCTGCTTTGGACCTTCAGCTCCAAGAACAGGCACGGCCTCTGCTGCAGGGACACTTTGTGGCACTGATCACAGCCAGTGCCAAGTCCTTAAGCAAAATTGGGATGAGCAACTGCTGTTCTAGTAAGAAATACAGTTGACTTCTGCTAAAACCCAGCACCCATATCATGAAAAATCCATGCAAAATATTTATTTACCTTTGCATTTGTAGCCTTGTTTGATTATACCCCAGAGCTGCAAAGAAAGACAAAAGAACGTCAAGGAATCAGAAAAGAAAGCCGGAAGGAAAACAAGGTCACAATGAGGAAGTACCAATGGCTACAAAAGCACAAACAGGATACAACTGCTCTTAACACCCTTCCTGCCGGGCAGACCTCCCCCTCTAGCTGTGATAAGGTTTGTGTGGCTTTCCCCTTATTTCTACTGCCTACAGGGGGATTACCAGAGAAGGGGAGACACAGCTGAGGTGTGCTTCCAGGAAGGGGTTGGAAATTGCTGTCGTACCAAGCTTACTGAAACCAGCAGAGCACCTTCTGCTTCTAGCTCGCTTTGTGCCATCTGGAGGGTAACTTCTATTGTACAACCATTCTTCAGGCGCACAAATGGCCTGTGCCATTCAGGAATAGCAGGTGAAAACACCACTGGAGACAAAAACAAGGTTCTTGGCTCCTGAACTGGTCCCCAGCACACCCAGCCATAGCAAGCTGATTCATTCACCTGACTTCTTCCCTTGTGAGATGGTTAAAGCCTGAAACAGGCAGAGAAGCTGATAAATTCCCTCTTTGCCTCCTCCCAGAGGCTGTCTTTGCTGAAGTACAAAACAAGCAAATGCTGGCCCTCCAGGAGGCAGCATGTGCAGTGCCACTTTTGGGAAGCTTTACCTGTGATGTGAACAGTATTGCTTGGAAGTAGGGAAAAAAATCCCTAGTAAATTGTTATCTTTACACTCAAAAGAGAGATAACTACGACCATGACATTAAGAAAACAAACATTTTCACTCCAAGAGGCAGAGAGAGGAGAGTCTAGCCCAGTATTAAAGGAAAAAAGGTCAAGGACCTCAGTGTTTATTCATCCTGAGCTCATTCAAAACATTAGCAGGGAGGGTGAGCACATCCAGGCAGTCAAAACTGCACGTGCTGCCTTGCTGTGCTTTTAAGATGGGATGCGCAGTGTGCAGGGGGTAAATGTGCTGAGTAAAGAGATGTCCAAAAGGAAGAGCTGCAGAACGTTTGTATGACAAAGGAAAGAGTAAAATAAGACAAAATAGGAAGCTGATGGGGGGAAAAGATCATATATATGCTGCAAACATAACAATCAGATGCTGCAAAAAAGAATTTGTGAGGAAAAACAGGGGCCTGGAAAGAGAGAAAACCAGATTAGTGAAGGTGGAAGAAAGGCGAGTAAAATAACAGAAGGGGCAGCAGTGGAAACAAAGTCCCTAGAAAGCCTGCTGCTTGCCCTTCTCCTGCAAATGCTGTGGATGTGCACAGTGGCTGCGGGTGCCGTGGTCTCACGGTGGTGGTGGAGCCCCCTTGTCCCTCCTGGGAGAGCAGCACAGAGCCACCAGAATCACCTGAAGGGGGATGACTTATTTCTTTCATTAGAGCTCTGCTCTGTTCCCATTGAAGAGCCTTTTCACCTCCCTAGCTCCGCACCTTCATCTTACTCAGTTTTGGCCTTGCTCTGATGGCCAAACACAGTAGGCTGAGCTTCCTGCAGTGCCACGTTGTGATCCTGACCTGAAGCTTTGCATCCATCTGACGTGGCTTTGCAGCAAAGCTGGCACGAGCCAGCTCCAGGGTAAGAGGATCTGTGCAAATTCGGACGACAAAGCTGGAGGGGATGGATGGTCAGCCACCCCGACACATGGCGCAACTCAAGCTGTGGGGCGGAACTGAGACCGGCAGCGGTGGGATCAATTTCACACTGTGAACGGCATTAGATTTTAGCTTGACCTTTAAAGGTCATATCGTTTTAATAATAGATGTTTTACTGGCTACAGCGGACATCGCGCTGTCATGCCCATTCATCCTACTGCACAGTCAGTGCACATTTTTTTGACAGTGAATCACTGCATCAGTGCAAAAGTAAGTTTCCACCTGCAGATGGATGGCGCTGAAATGCACAGCCAGCACACAGCAGATTTTGTCACTGGTTCCTGTCCTATCCGCCCAACGCATCCACAGGACAATGCCAATGAATTCAGTGAGCTGACAGGAAAAATGACCTTATTTCCATTTCCCGTACAACCCCTTACTCATTTTTATTCCTGAACTGGATGTATTCAGGGAGACGTGAAAAATACCACAACGGCCAGCCAGCAAATTGATACAGGAGAAAAATATCTGGTGGAGAACACATTGCAGGACATTCCTGAGCCCCACTTGGCCATGGAAGCCTTCCAAGCATGAACCAAGTGTCACGAACGCAATGACATCTTCCTGAGGCTGCAGGCAGCCCAAAACAATAGGCTAAGACCGGTCACCTCCAGCTCCCCAATGGTCTGCTGGAGAGTTCGCCAGCAGGCTCCTGAATCAGCATTAACTCTGTCACCTCTCGGGTTTCTGCAGTTCCAGCGGAAATAGGTGGAATTCCTTCTTCCCCTGGCCTCCATCAGTGGAAAAAGGGACAGGAGCAGGAACGGCAGCCCCAGCCTGAGAGCAGGCACGTCTTTGTGCTCGGTGGTGCTGTAGTTGTTGCTTTCAGCCATGAAGAAACATTACTTGGTGGGAAAGGTCACTGAGTAGAAGCTGAAGATTTTGCCATTGATACTGGCAGCAGGTCAGCATGGGACAGCAGGGACAACGCTCTGGCTTTTCACCCTGAGCGTGGGCCACGTGCAGGCAGAGAAAAGGATCCTCTGCCCTGATGGAAACTCCTAGCCCTGTGTGCTCCTGTGGCTGGCCACGCATGGGCATTTGACTTCAGCGAGATGTGTACATTAAAATGACATCTAAATCAGAATAATTATGTTTTCCTTACTTGTTTTGAAGTGAGAAAAGCTGGAAGAGGTTTGCAAGCAACACAAAGGTTCACAAACACAATGGTTTGCCAGCTTTGTGTAGAGCACTCTAATAAATGTCTTTGTGTAAGTTATGACTGAGAGAAAAAGCAACTTAAAAAAATAATTAAATGCCAAACTTTCTCATGTTACAGAACTGTTGGAAGCACTTCTGATTTCTTGACTGAATTAGAAGGTCTATTAATTCAATAGAAAAAGGATTAAGGCTGTTATGGCCGTTCAGAGAATTATGAGCAGAGCTCATGTTGCCATGTGCAATTTCCTGAGAAAGAACGGCTTTTGCTTCATCTACATCCTCTGTTCCAGACACCCATTTTCCCTTGAGCTTGTTTACATGGGAAATCAAGCCAAATTAAAGAACTTAAGATAAACCAAGTAAGGCCATTCACAGAGTCTCCAATGTCCTTTAGTTAACATAATTTTACTTTCTTTCCCCGTAACAGTAATTCTTACAAATGCCTGTATTCAGGAACTACCAAAACAAAACTGGGTACCACAGCTAAAACATGAGGAAATGCTTTGTGCTTCTAAGTGCAATGAGGCATTTGGCCAAGCTGAGGAAACTTTAATGGCACATGGAACCAGTTTGACCCCATCTACGTTAAAGAATACGAAATTTCATGTGAGGTGTTCTGTTACTAAAAACATACTTACAAATCCTGCACAGTGCTCACAGAAAGTTGGTTTAAGGTAGGTCATCTCCTGGAAGTTATGAATAAACCCTGGACCCATTTTACACTGGAACTGCGACTTAGCTCTCAGAAAGTAAGCCATCATTTCTTCTTTGCTTATAAGACCATCTCTGTTAGGAAAAAAACAGTAGAGTAGATCTGTCACTGCTCATGGCACCGAACATGTCAGGATTTTCTCACTGCAAAAAACATGAAGCACACAAAGCCTGTTCTTTGAAAGAGCTACGATAGTCTTGGCAGAGGAAACAAGCTTTCCCTTAGCATCTTTGTCATTCTTACTCTTCATTAAACATCAGAGATTGAACTCATAGCATGGGCCTTGGTTTCTCACCTGTTCGTGGTATCAGAGCATTTGGTGGCTCAGACCAGGCCATCATGTGAAGGAGACTCCTTAGGCCCATGGCCACTGCTGGCCCAGCCAACCATGGAGACAGGGGGCTTGGAAAGGAGTCAGGGCCTGCTCTGGGCACCCACCACTGCTCTTCATGAACCATGCGCCATGTCTAGTGAAGCATGGTAAAGCAAGCTAAAGACCTGGTCAAACACCTTCTCTCCTGGACTTGGGTCTTGAAAAGCTCTTGAAAGCCAAGACAACCATACAGGTAGCGTTGTGCTCAGCTGAACTGCAGTTTTTGTGTATTTTCATCTGAAAAAGTACATGGTACAACTGAGAAGTCAAACCATTGCAAAATACTATTTGTGTATTTCTCCCTGTAAGGATGGAGATGGCTTCACTGAAATGGAATTTGAGACCACTCAGTTCTTAACTAGCAGGAGCACAATTCACGTGCTCAAATGTTTTGCTGGATTCACCAAATCTGAATCCACAGGAAGACTGCATACGTACAGAGGGCCTAACTGACCATGTAAACTTATCACAATAAACCACCACTACAGAATTTATACCTCCGCTTTCTACTCACACAGTCCCAATGCTTATGCCCCTAGCTGACCACCAGCACCTCCCAGAATATTTATTAGCATCTTTCAGCCACTTATGCTCATTTCTCTTGTCCCACACACAACTTTTTTATCAGCCTGATAGCTGGTCTGGGTAAGGATCTCCAGAGTAGTTTGACAGTACTCTAAGGGTTTCAGCTCAGTTCTGGAAGGAACAAAGTTCATTAAGCTATTAAATAGATGACTTTTAAGGTAATGGGAAAAAACAGACTGCTACCTGGGTGGCAATGCAGTGTAAGAAGTTAAATGGAAATAGAATTCAACCATCAATGATCCTTGAGTGAGAAGCCAAACACAAGAGGCTTGGAGAACTGGGATACATTGTCTCTTCAACATTTTGTTTTAATGTGTTTTTCAATTAAGGAAACAAAACAAAACAAACAACCAAACAAACAAAAATAACAAGAACCCCACAAACTTACTGGTCTTTGTCCAGCACACAGAAAGAGTCCAAAAAGGGAAAGTTGGCAGCTATACTTTCAAAGTCTTCCTGAGAAATATAGCCATCATGATCATGATCATAGTTCCTAAAGACAGACTGGAAAAACAAAAGGAAATGTTTGTCATAACATCCAGCCTGTCCTGAATCTGTACCAGCTCTTCAGTGTTTTAATTGCATTTAAATGAATGTTCAAGATTACTAATCACATGCTCTGCTCCATTGTTTTATTCCTATAAATACTACTTGGCACTTCAATATCCATATTTATTTGATTGTAGGGGAAAATGGCTATTTTTTAAGAAAACTTGACCTCAGTATTTAGCTAGTGAAGCTTCTCAAGCTCCTCCACACCTCTTCAGACATAGTTATTCTTGGCTTTATGTCTTTTTTTTTTTTTTTAATGTCACTAAAGTTCTGCCTCATGTGACATATTCCCTTTGTTTCACTAAGTATACTTTTAATCAAATAAATAAATAAATAAATAAATAAATAAAACCAGCCCAACAGCAGCTTTCCCATGAGAAGTTTGGATATTTTTGGCTTCACTTAGCTTTTAGCTGGTCACCACTGTTCTGCCACAGTGCTGTTGCAATCCAATTTGCTTACTGATACTTTGACAACCAGATCACAAACACTTTGTATCTCACAAACACGCCCTCCCATCAACCCAATCCAGTGTACCGCTAAGTAAAAAGAGATATGGGACCAAATTTAAAAGGTTGCACAAAGTGACGAAAGCTCTCCTTCGCTACTAAGGAGTTAGTATATTCCATTTTATACTAAGTGTGGAGATCCATAACGGGCATTAAAGCTACATGTTTTATCAGTCTGATGGGAAAGATATGTCAAAATCAACATGAGCATCTGAAAGACATTTTGAAATACAAGCTCTCTCATTAGGTTAATATTTGGTTGACAAAGACATGAACTTAACATACCGAGACCTCTGAAAGGTGCTTTTAGAGTCCTTATTTTAATGAGAATTTGAAGAAGCCAATTTCAAGGCAACCATGGAATGACCTGTAACTGATGGCTGGCAGACCTCAAAAATATGTCGAGAAGGAATCAAGTTGCACAACCAAGCAGTATCCAGCACTTCTAGTATTAAAAACAATGCATTAAGGCCCCACTCAAAGCAGCTGGTAAATGACAAAGACTGGCAAAACAAAGACAGTTGTACAGGATGGGCCTTTTGGTGAGCTGTATCTGTAACAGCCCCAAACTATGTTTTAATTCTGTGAGACTCATGTCCTGAACCAGGCCAAAATTGTGGAATGGGGACCTGCATTTCCTTTGCCCACCACATTCTAGAAGGATTAAGGAGTTGCAACAGACTTGTGATTTAAACAAGCTATATCAAAGACAGTTTGGGATGTGGGGTGACTTTATCAACATATGGCACTGACAAAAGCAATACTGAAATAGCACAAGCACTTCTGGCATCCCACATTAGGAGGAAAAGCAAGCAAGCAAAAAACCAAACCAAAACAAAAAAAGCACACACAAAGACGAAATTGCAAAATGTATTTGTAGTCTGAGTGAGAGACTGAAGGCTTTGTTACCTTAACTACATAACCCCAATTAATGACCTGTAACACAGACAAGATCAGAATTTAATACTTCTTCCCAGAGTTAGTTATTGATTTGTAAAAAGCAGAAGGATATCTTGCTTCATTATCTCTAACACCTTCCTGGTTCCTCACTAAAAGTCCCTCAGACAGTGACACAACAGGTCTCAGTCTCTCCAAAGGGCCCTCATGGTGCCTGGTTTTGTTTGCATCACCTCACATGTCACCTTCCAAACTGAAGCTGCAAGATCCCAGCTGTAATTCTCCATGACTTCATGCCCAGATTTTCAAAGTGATAACAAGACTGTCTTTACCATGCATAATATGCTCTGGACAGTCAAATGACAGCAAGTTGAAAAACAGAAAAAGGCAGAGAGATTGCACTGGTGTAGAAGTAAATAAAGGGAAAAAATCCAGGTCATTCCAATTCAGCTCCACTTCAAAATTTGATCTCCAAAATTCAGTGGGAGTCAATGAGGTGTAATAGTGTACTCCCTAAGCACTCACTGAAGTCACTGAGCACACTCTGAGCCTCATGAGGAGGCTCCAAACAAGGCAGCAAAACTGGCAGGTGTTTGCCCGGCCAGGAACTACCCAGAGGGCAGACACAGCACCTCCACCAGAGGAGGGCTTCCAAGGAGTCATCGTCCTTGGGAAAGCACCGGCCAACAGTGAATTTGCCAGTCAGCATTTGCTGTCTCCCAGGTGGCTCCTTAGAGAACAAGGACGTCATTTTAACCTTGGCATGTTGGATAATCAGCTTCTATTGTAAATAAATAAGTAAATAAATCAATAAATGAAAATAAAGTCTGTTTCGGGTATACTGGTCTGAGCAGTAGATTTGATCTGTGCCCTTTGGACAGCTTGGCCACCAGGCACTAACATAGAGACATCAAAAACCTTGTCTTTTGCCAGCAGATCAGCACAGTGCAATGCTTGGTACAGGGGAGGGTTTCTGGAGACCTCCTCTGGACCTAGCAATGTGTGAGTCCTTGTTTCAGACTGTTTTTGCTTCCAGCTGTTGTAATGTCTGTCATCAGACATTAACTGAGCAGGTAGGGCTGCAACAACTCAGCTTTGCCCTTTCAATTTCTGTTTGCTAATCAAACCCGTTGCACAGCAGCCAGGTTTGGATGCTGCTGAAAGTTTGCTTGTTTGCATCTGGAAATCTGCTTACTCTGGAAATCTGCTGCCTCTGATTCCAGGACTGAAATAGAAATATTTCTGAAGGTATCAGCAAAAGTTCAAATCTGTTATCAGATATCTGAAATTCATCTCAACTGCAACAATTCCTTGAAAACCTCTAATTAAATTAATTGCAATGATGACAGTATCAAAGCTATTGTTCCTTTTGGCCAATAAATTCTTCCAAATACTTACGTCCACTAACTTTCTTATGTGCTTGTTAATGACTGTCGGGTCGGGCTTGGGTACCACTCCAGATGCCCACTCCAGAGGCACCACTGGCTTGCTTGGGGTCGTCGGGGAGGTAGGCTGCTGGGAGACAAGCCAAACACAAAGATGTTCGAATCTGAATTACAAAATCCAGTTTCCTGTTACAAGCAGCACAAGTGCTGGAACCAGCTTCAACAGCTACACAACTCGGAGGAAGCAGGCAGGAAGGAGGGTCTCTGCACACAATGGGAATCAGAAATAGCACAGAAACCTGCTTTTCTCCATCCTGACAGAGCCCCCAAGGAGCTCGGCAGCACGAGGTGACCTGGACAAAGAGAGGGTGCACAGGAGTTGTGTGAAGGACTGCATGTCAATGTTGGTCTCTGAGTGCTTGGTGCACAGAAAACCCACTGATTTACAGTCAAGGCACTGCACTGCAGTGAAACAAGAGCTAAATGTTTCCAGGCAGGGATGTAAGCGAATTTACTACAGGCCAGGAGGCATGGCTTGATTCACCTGGCCATGATAAGACCAGCCAACCTATTTTACTTCAGAAACATCTTTGTTCTGATGAGATGGTAGCTGGCAGCTCAGCTGATACACAGCCTCACTCACTCCATGCAGCCATGGTGCTTTGGGAACAGCTGTGGCACACAGCAAGATGAAGATAGAGGACAAACCTGATCTCAGTTTCAGGTAAGGCTTCAAAAATTGCCAGTCAGCCCAAAAAATGCTGCAAGACAGCCTGGCATTGTCCTACATCTGCGGCTGGGGATCTGGCCAAGGAAGCAGCATCAGGCAGGAAAATTTCAGCATGGTCTGGATCAGAGCAGGAGATGGCCCACAATCTGCCTGTGTTAGCTGATGAGCCATAAATCTGGGTCCCACATGTCCTTCTGTTAATTGGTGGGAGTTCAGAGAGAGGTAATTAAGCTATCTAAAAATGTTATAGCTATTACTGGGTATAATAAAGATATTGTAGACTTTCACACTGAGATGAAAAATGGTCACAAAGTCATACTTTACTGTGTTTGGTAGAAAAAAAGAGAAGGATGTGTTAATGGTTTGCTTTACTCACTTGGCTTTTCCTTTTTCAGGGGTCACAACAGCTTTTATTAGTTCCTCAGTGTCTCTTGACTCACTATACTCATCTGCTCAGGTAAGCTTAGGAAGAAAAAAATCCCTATATCCACAGAGTTCAATTCCAACAACAACAACAACAAAAAAAACAGTGAACCTGAACATCCAGCTCTATATAGCTCCCAATAGCACTTACAGGACTTTTTAATCCTAAAATGAATGGCACCACACAGTGATGGATCAGCTTGCTGGTAAGTGTTTTTGCTCTAAAAATGCATGGAAAAGCAGCGGTCTTTTAAAGATAGCATGTTACATGGTAATACTTAACATGCCAATATTGTGATGTTCTTGCAGATATGGTCAGAGAAGAAATTTGATGTGCTCCTTCTCTTAAAAAATATCTAGACTAATGGGACTAAGAGCATCAGCAGCAAAGTGTGAGAATGGTGCTAGACTACCACATCCTCACAGAGAGCCATTAAGTACTGCTGCTCCATGTGTACGGTGGCAGAAAGAGAGCAAATCCACTGGAACATTCCTGCCTTCCTCTTTCTTCTGAGCTATTTAATTTGAGTTTTCATTCAGTATTTTTTAACTATTTATTTATTTATGGTGCTGATGCCAATATTTTGGCACTGAAATCAATCTCGTTCAGAAGCAAAAAACATGTTAGTGTGTCCTCAGTGGCATAACTTTGCTGGGCAGGGCTGCCTGCTAGCAAACAGTTGTACTGGTGAAAAAAAGATAAAAAGATAAAAAACAAACAAACAAACAAACAGAGAAAAGCAGGGCTGTGTTACAGTGTGACAGAGGGAGATGCCATGCTACAGCTGGCAGTCAGTCCCCAGTAATTAATTTCTTTAGGCTGCCACACTGACTGAAGAGTCTCTTTCCAGTTTTAGCACAACTAAAGTCTTGCTCAAGCTCCTGCTGACATCAGGCACACATGCTAATGGATAGCACACACTTTGCCTGGAAAATGACTGCAGCAACCAGCGTGGGGACTGCGCCCATACAGCAATAAATTGTGGAGTGCTTGTAATAAAACAACTACACTGTCCTGATTCCTTCGACAAATTTTTCCACACACAAAAGGTCTACAGCTTCTTTCCCCTTCAAAATATTTTGTGTGCATTGGGACCTGAAGCACAGAGATGTACGCTTCAAATAGTCTGGCTTCTGTAGATTCAGCCATAGCTTGTTACCCATTGTGGTGCTGTAGCAGCTGAATGTCCCTGGTTATTCATTGATCACAGAAGTCTCCACCAACTGCTGGGAACTGTTAAAATCCACAGCAATATTCCTATTGCTTTTATCCTTCTTTAAGCTGAAGCTTAAGATCAAGGCAGCAACATGGTAATTTTCTTCTCTGGAGGTAGTGGCTCATTAGTCCTCCCACAGCATGGAGCTGTAACTGTGCAACCTTGCTGGCAGTGATGGAAAGCAGTGAGGGAGCCAGAATGGCTGTGATAAATGGGAACAGTTGTGGCTAAATAGTATCCAACAAGGACTGGAGACTCTGTAATGAAATTCCAGGTGTTCAGACTGAATTATTGCTGACTATGGAACTGTTCAGTGTTGCTCTTCACCCCCTGCTGAGAGCGCACAGATAGTCCTCAAGGTGCTCAAGAGTGATGAACCACCCTTAAAGCCAGCGAAGTCTGATACTTGTAATCTAAGGGGTTTTGCTTCCTTGCTTGCTTCTACAAAAACTTCAAAAAAGTAAAAAACACTGAAGAGAAAGACCTCCCACTGCTGGATGCTGCTCTCACATGCTCCTAAGCATTTCCAGTCACTCTCAGTTTCTGCTGGTGTTGGACTGGGAGGGCTCGGCCTGAGAGGATCACGTGCTGAATGTAATAAGGGTGTTAGTGCACCAAAAGAAATGCTCACAGGGCATCATAAGACCCAAACATTGACAACAGGAGAGACAGTAGTACTTTAAATGACAAGTTCAAGTACTAATTAAGAGATTTACCTCAGACTTGCAAAGCATAATATAAAATACATCAATGAAGCATTATCTTTAGTTGCACCTACTAAAAGATAAGAAGATACCTATTCTGAGGTGTTCAAACATCGCTTGAGAGCCCAAGATACTGTCAATTCTGCATAAGCAAACAGTTTTTACAACATTGCAGCTAGTGCTATGGCTTACCTAAGACACATCTTTGGACTCGGTGTTGTTTTATGTAACTGCAGCAGCATCCAGAAAATGAAGTAATGGTCACACGATGAATAATTGATATAAGCTTACAAAGGATGTTTTCACATAAAGCAGAACTATGTTTTCCAGAGACTTTATGGCAAAATAATTAGTAATGAAGTCTGGCATGTTTCACTATTTACTTTTAATGTGTATTAAAACCTGTAGTGACTGTTTTTACTGCACAAGCATACACAATAAAAGTCTTTAAATGAAGGTGAATAATGAAATATACTAATGGGCTTTCAAAAATACAGGCAATTGCATGCAGACGAAATAAGTAATACGACAAAACGCAGTATAAGAGGACCTACAGATTTGGAGTTCCTTGGTTCCAGCACCAATGAGAGCTTGTAGATGTCATCCTCTGTGTGATAGAGGTCCAGGGACAGCTATATATATAAAAAAAAAAAAAAAACAAAAAAAAAAACAGGGGAAAAAAGCAGTGTTTATTAGACTGGATTGGATATAATAGGGCTGTTAGCAGACTGATGCTGAAGTTTTGCTGGTTGGAGCTTAGGATACATGGAGAAGCTGCTTGCAGTTTCACAGAGCTGGCACAGCCATGCTGCTGAGCACAGAATCACCGGACAGTGGAGGTTGGCAGGGCCCTGTGGAGGCACCTGGTCCAAGCCCTGCTCAAGCAGGGACACCCAGAGCAGGCTGTCCAGGACCACCTCCAGGTGCCTTTTGAGGGTCTCCAGGGATGGGGACGCCACAGCCTCTCTGTGCAGCCTGTGCTAGGGCTCTGTCACCCACACAGCACAGAAGGGCTGCCTGGTGCTCACAGAGCTCCTCCTGTGCTCCAGTTTGTGCCCATTGCCCCTTGTCCTGGCACTGGACGCTGCTGAAATGAGCCTGGCTCTCTCCTTGTACTCCAGGGCTGTCACAGCCTGCAGCACAAGCTGCTGAGTGAGAGGGCCTGTGCGTTGGCCTTGCCAAAAGAGAACTGGCACCAAGGATCATGCTCACACAAAGAGCTTTCTCTGAGCAGTTCAGTGGGTGCCATAGATCACAGAGAAGTAATTTGGTGAATATAAAAACTGCAGGGAACAGGTTGTAAAAGGACAAGGCTGGAGGTGCTGCAGATGATGTTGTGCTGAAATCTGACTCATGAAGACATGCGGGACTACTGTGGCCCTTTACAGAGAGCAACCCATGCAGCAGGAGCCTCCCTGGGGAGCCCTGAGCAGCAGCCAGCCATTTTCAGCTTCTTCTTTTTTTTTTTTTTTTTTAGATAAACTAAAGATTTTTCTTCCATGTACTCATCTTTTTTCCCTAGAGGATTTGCTGAGAGAAGAGAAGGGGCATACAGTGGAAGTAAAATGAATGAGTTTGCTTTCGCTTCGGCAGCTGTGGTCTCATGCAGATGCAGGTCTGCAGTGAATTCCTCCATGCTGAAGTAATGAAGGAGAAAGGTAGTCACCACTGTGGTGTAAAAAAAGGTAATCTGTGGTGTAAAATGTAATCACCATTATGCAGTGAGAGGAAGCGAGCATCACATGTTTCCTGTGATCATCTCCCTGCATTAACTGGCTTTGGAGTAATTGACATGATCTGAAGTTACCAACCACCTTGCAAATCTTCAGTTAAGCTAAGACTGAGTTAAAAGGATATTTTACAGAAGACAGATAGAATTACTACTGACTAAACGACTGTAACAGAAGGTAAACCTGAATTGTTGAGTTAGTAAGGAACAGGACCAGTCCCAGGAACCACCTCCTCTTGGGAAAAATTTTATGCAATGAGCAAGACAGGGCTGTGCCTTTTTCCCAAGATAGGTTTACATTCAAGAGTGAACACATTGCTTTAGGGGTGTCTGGATTTTGCATAACTCATTCTTTCTAGCAATAACACTATACTGAATTTTGTGCTTTGTAATTTGGTCATGGGCAGCAGTGAAAGCCGACCCTCAGCAGATCCACCCAGCCACATGGCATGTTGCTGTCACAGGGAACATGGGGACCTGTCCTAAACATAACGCAGATCAAGCATCAAACACTGTTCAGGTATTATTTATTCAGTGGCTGTGTTCTTAGGCTCCTTAGCAGTGTAAGTAATCACAACTCACTTGGAGCAAATGACACTGTCAGATCAGACAGGGACTGACAGCAGAACGAGTTGTTAGGCCTTGCACCCTGCTACCAAAGAGCACAGTTTTATCACCAGTCTGGGAGCCTTTGGGGATAGAAATACATTTATATCTACTGAATGAGTTTTAATGTCCCTTGCCTGAATTATCTCACCTTGTAATAAGCAGCAGATGTCACTTCATTAAGCACAACACGCAAGCATCAAGTATTGCGTCGTTTCAAAATCCTAGTGAAGTTTCAAATTCTAGCACAAAATATTCAGGCATAGTGGCTATGGGGCAGTTAAGTAAGTTGTCCTTTTATATTTCAGCTACAGTTTTGTGCTAACAGATGAAGTGTACTAAGAGTTTTCCTAGGACACTCTTTGCAGCAGGTGGTGGTTTCCATTCTAATCTGACTTTCATTGCTGCCCTCTTTTCCTCAGCAATTTGGGGTGTGGGGTGAGGAGGGTGCAGGGGGATCAGAAAGGCATGGCTTATTTTTGTAAGTGGAACTTACTGAAGAAAAATTAGGGAGGGTGACTTTCAATTTGATTGTTTAGATATTTCTCATTCTCTTCACTAGACTGTACAAACGAATGGGACTTTCCAGCCATTTGCATACAGTCTCAGAACAGGTTAGTTAAATATCTGTGGAGACCTAAAAATAGCAGGGAAGAAAATGGTGGCACCAAATAAGTATTAACTCAGTATTAACTCAAATAAGTATAAACTCAGTATTAAATGCACTGTAGACTAGTTAAGAGATTCAGATCCACTCCCAATCCACAGAAAGTGATGAAATATTTACCCACAGGCTTTTATTCACATTATGAAATTTTAAAAAATGGAAATACTGCACAGCAGGTAAGAAAATCCCCTAAGCTTTTTGTCCAAACATAAGTTTTCTAATTGTGAAAATGTCACTAAAGCCATTATTTCTTTTGGGTGCACTGTTAAGCCTGTGCTTATTTCTGCTTTTACCACTTCTGCGTCATGGCTCCAGATTTCAGATACCAGGATATGGGCCAGGGCCAGGTGCAGTCAGTGGGGATGGGACAAGTGTGGGTGATAACTCAGGACAGGAGGAAGAAGAGCATGGACTAAGAGTGCTGAGTATGGGCACAAAAGTGCTGGTCCATCTTTGTGTAACACGTTCTGGCTCCCTTCTAGCAGCTGAGTCACGCCACATTCAGGTCTCTTGCCCATGTAACTTGGTCTCATTTACACACAACCAAGTGAGGACTCACATCACTAAAGCTCTCTCTCATTCTCTGCAGCCTCCTGTGCCAGTAAACTTGGTGTTTGTCTCACTGCCCTCCATACAACAAAATTTTGCCTTATTTGTGGCATCTTGCCTTCCATGCAAAATATTGGCTTCCTTCAGGTGTGTGATCAAAGTTAAAATTCTTTGAGCTAGACGCTGATGTTTTATGCTGACTTTAAGAAGAGAGAGAGAAAAGGAGGGAGCAGACTTTAAGTTTGCATGCAGACATATGAAATAAGAGAGAGCTCCGATCTTCCTAAATGCTGACCTTGCAGCAGCTACTTCAGAAGTCAGAGAGATTTAAGTTCTCTTTTCCCCCATTCGCCCTTTTGGTCAATGTGCACAATAGCACCTGGGAAATGCCTGTAAAACCCTTGACCAAGTGGCTTGAGCTTTACTACCCTGCCCTATGCCCCAGTTTATAAGCCAGCCATCACCTCGTAGCTCTTAACACAGCTTCCTCAAACATCATTCCCAAAACACTTGAAAGGGATCAGCTCGCCTGGAGCAGACAAGGCTCCCTCACCGTGGAAAAGAAAGATCAGAGCAAATTCCCACCTGCCCACTTAGTCCATGAAATGCCCATTTTATCTTACAGTGCAAGTTG
The DNA here is from genome assembly GCF_964035555.1 of Netta rufina. Classification (NCBI taxonomy): domain Eukaryota; kingdom Metazoa; phylum Chordata; class Aves; order Anseriformes; family Anatidae; genus Netta; species Netta rufina. The sequence continues at coordinate 34,432,345 of NC_140125.1, read as the reverse complement.
TTGGACTAGGAAACCAGCACCCAGCAATGTATTTGTCGAGCCATCACAGGCCAGGCTGTTGGCACTTGCTAAGTGCAGTGTAAAATGCAGCACAGCAAGGCAGGCTCGATGAGAGATTTACACATTGCTTATCAGAACAAAACACCTACTAAAAGCTTGCAGGGATAGAAGCGGCTTAATGGGAAAACAGAAGAAGTGAACAAATAGTTGAGCCTGCTGATTGACGCACAAATGACGCAGAGCACTGCACACATTTGTACACATTTACTAGTTTTGGAAGGGAGATCCTCTGAGCAACATAAAGATGGGACATTTTTTACGGAGTTTATATTAGAGTGGGAGGATATAGCTATAAATTTAATATTTTTTTCCTCATGCTCTGAAAACTGGGGATGACTTTGGCAGCAAGGGAGGCTAAATCTGCTAAAAGACCATTTGCACATAGCAAGGTCAAGTATTTTTAGCCTGCAGTTCTTATCAGCTTTTGGATGCAAACCCAGCATTTCTTCTCCTCTTCTTCTGACCCCAGCCTATAATTTAAAACTTTGTTATTAACAAAAATATTGACAGAAGCATTTCTTCTGTAAAAGTTCATTATTAACGTGCAAGAGGCCACTATAAAAAAATATACTGAAATGTATTCTTATGGTATAAATGAGGACAAAACTCAGATGTTGGTAAAAAAAGTGAGAATATTTATAATATTATGAGATCTACCAAAGTTCAGGGCCAAGAGGTCTCTTGTAGAAATTTGTTGTTACCCTTCCAGGAGTTGCTGTCTTAAGTCAAAACTCCCACATGATTAAACAAGTAGACAGAATTTCTCTGGAAAGGTTTTAGGACCTATAGCTGTCTCCATCACTGCTGAACAGGTACCACCATGGAATCATAAAAGATATAAAGTGTCACAAGTTAATTTTAACCTTTGATTGGGTCTGGAATTAATATTGGAGCATGCAGCTTCAATTATTTGTGGTCAGATTGGCTCAATTGTTACCAAAGCCAGCAAAGCTATAGGAGGAACAAATACGTAAGAGCATCATAAGTGAAGAAGTACTCATATTGTACTCAATTACTTCTCCTGGTAAATTAAATCTACTGAATAAAATATTATGTGAGTATAAACAAAATCTCTATCGTTTTGCTGAAAACAAAACAAGAAAAAAATTAAAAAATGGGGAAACAGATAAAATACAAGAACTCAGACCAATACAATGATGGATATGAATCTACAAAGTTTTAGAAAAATATGATGCTTTCTGCTCCTTTTGGAATGCAAGCCATCACCCAAAAGAAAGAAGAGCAGCTAATGAGAACGTAAGCAGAGGTTCAGCTTCCAGACAAAAGAAATTTGGAGATAAACTCAGTCTTAAGAAATTCATGCTAGCCAACAAAGTAAATAGAATCACTGGAAAAGTTCACAAATCTGCCCTAGTTCATACATCTGTCCTAGTTGCTTGCTTCTTAAGTTTACTTAGAAAAGAATTCTACTGACTTAATGACAGCAAACAGCTCCTCTTTCAGTCTGGATTTGGGATCTGAAAGACAAATTGAAATAACAAGAACAGAAGCAGCATAAAATGATCACATATGAAGAGAGTCCTTTACCTAATGTAATATGTTTCAGACTGCTCTCAGATGAGTAGGTGGCTTGCTTTTATCTGTGTGCAACACGAACTCTTTTATAACAAAAGTTTATTGTCTTCAAGTTGTTTCTCCAGTTCTGTCTTTAATTCCAAAATGCTGCTTTTTTTTTTTTTTTTTTTTTTTTTCCCCTAAACTGAACAAACCACGGTGCTGGGTCAAATGCTTCTACAGTTCAGATCAGTGCTAAGTGGAATAAGTTTCAATAGGAGCAGGATTTGGTCTGTAGGTTCAGGCTGCATGCTTCAGTATGTTTTGAAATGAAATATCTACATATTAAAAAGGGGACTTAAAATTAATCTCTTTTAGCCTTATCAATTATGGGCTTTTCTTGCTGTTGTTGTGGGTTTTGTTTGTTTGTTTGTTTTGTTTTGCAGGAGCAGTTCAACATCATGCAAGAACATGTATATTTATTGGATAGGAAGAGCACTGTACCTCATACAAAGCACAGGTGAGACAGAACAGAATTACTCCCAAGTTAGAATTTCCCTAATGTGAGCATGCAAACACATCACCTAATCTTTGCACGGGAAATATAAACCTAAATTCTAAGCAGTCAGAACTTAGATTTTACTTCTTCTCATACACATACACCTCTCTTTCTGTCATTCTTAAAAAAATTATTGATGCAATCCTCTTCTGTTTCTACACCCAGCCATCACATACTGCATCAATGAAGCTCTCTCTGACTTTATTCACATCTCATGTGAATTATTTTCTGTTTTGTGTTGTCTCCTTTTTTAAAACAAAAATGAGATAACGACATGTACCTTTCTTGTATTGACATTCAATATCTGAATAACAGAAATCAATTGGAACTTGTGTAATGGAAGTGAATTGGAACTTGCACAATACTTACTGTTAGCAGGTTAATTAAATCCATATTAGGCTCTAAATGATGAGAGGCAGTTTGCAGGGAAACCAGTTCGCTCAAGGTGATGGAAAGCTGCTGCATTTTCACTATGTTTACTTTATTTTCATCTATCCAGTCAGGAAAAATAACATGGACAGCAATCAAGTCTTTCAAATGAACTCCTAAAATAGGAATTTTGAAGCCAACACAGTCAGCAAAAGCCTTGCGGTAGTTGCAGTAGTTTCCATTGGAAGAGACCAGCTCTGTCATTTCGTTCCAGTCCTACAAACAGTCAGAGAAGCAAGTCCCTGTGAAAGCATTCATAGCATTTCCTTAATCTGTTTTAAATGAGCATAACTCATGGCAGGGTGTCGACAGCGTTAATTTCTTCCCCAGCACAGGCAATCAAGCAGAGGATCTCTGTGAGCTGATCCTTCTCCACCGAGAGAAACCCAACCAAAGTGCCTTTTAGGATGCCCTACCATGATCCAAATATTGTGCTGGTGAGACCTGGACTGCAGAGCCCATCAGACCTCCAAGAGGGGATGTTCTGCTCAATATGTTTTTTATTCTGGAGTCCACCATACCTTTGTGACTTCTGAAGACAGATGAGAATGAGTCTCTTTCAGGCGAGAAATAGAACTGTGACTGAGACCTCCCACAACTGCCATCAGTGTGTTGAAGTTCTGGAGATGAAGGAGCTTCTGCAGGAGAGATAGATCATGAAAAATTAAAAATAAAAGAAATACATGTGGCAGCTATCCTATATCACACAAGACAAGCTAAAGGAGACATACTACCATGGATAAATCAGAAATGACTAAACCAAGGGATGTAAGGGAATGGTTCAGCATTTATTTAATTGGATTGGCTACACAGGAAACTCACAATAGTGACAGTTGACAACTAGAAAACAACAAAGAAAAAACACGTTTTATAGTTTAGTCTGCTAATTTAAAAATGCAGTCATACCACACCTGAATAAAAACCTAGCACTTAGGTTGAACAGACTATTCACTGGGGAAACAGCACAAAGAGCAGCTCGTTCAGCTTTCTGCAATCTCTATTTTTATTATTGCTTTATATTGGAGAAAGAAGACTAATATACAAGACTCACCTGTGCAACATTTATAAACTTTGTGATTACTTCTGCCCTTTGCTGTGGTGTTGGCTTGCTGAGAACCATGAGCTGGACCCATTTGGAGATACCGTTAAATAAAGCAATAGACCTCTCCAAAGTAGGATTGTTCTCCAAGCAGCCATGGATCACATAGCTTTGGTAGTCTGTGAACTAACAGAAGAAAGGCGTTTTCAGTAAAATGATGGACAACTTAAGAATCAAAATGAAACTTTAATTTATTTTTTTTTCCCCTTCAAAGCTCCACTTATTTAGAAAGAAACTGAGATTCAGGATCAGTAGACCCTGATGCACACCAGTGCTTTCTTAAAAGTACTTTTTGGTCTTATTTTTATTACTTAATATATAACTTCTGCTCTACCTATTCTATTATAGTTACCACTCTCCTTTCCCTCTTCGCCTGTCCATTTATTTATTTATTTTTAATAGGTAAGCTCAAAGACAAGATTCAGACTAATCATTGTCTACAATTACATAACTTTTGGAAAACACTTTAGTCTACCCTGCAAAAATAAGTGGCACTGTTACATTTCTAAGCAGATTCCAGATCACCTGGACTCATTGACACCTCCACATAAATGCTAGTTGTTTCTCTGCAGCAGCTCTCAGTTCCTCTGTAAATTGGGTCAAAGATACTGGGCTTGTTTTTCAGACTCTGTATTCTGATGTCTGCCCTTACTTTATTTCCTGGAAATGCACCATTTTTACAACATTTTTTTTACTTGTCTCAAGCAAATAGGAAACACAACTTCAAACTACTTCTTCACATTACAGGGTAGTATAAGATTAGTTAACTCTAACTGGTTGCAGAGAAACATCTCAGCTAGCAAAATTCAAGCAGAAAAATTAACTCACAATTAAAAAAAATCAACAAGAAAAAACAATTATTGCAGGTCTGAGTCATCTTTCTGGAATTCCCACTTGAATTCAAATATATCTTAAATGTATTTAGAAATCCAATCCTTTTGTTCTTGTCCCTTTACCTTTGAGGTTAGCTTTTCACAGATCACTATAGGGTGTTTTCCTATGATTTGAAGTCTCAAGGAATAAACCTTTGAACATTATTAAAGGATGTCAAAAGAAACATTCTATTTAGACTGGTCTTAACTCCTCCTTGATCTCTTTTTCCTTCCTCTATTGAAACTAACAAATGAACAAAAAACATACTTTTTTTAGCTTTGGATCTTGATTTCTTTCATGAAAATTCTTTTTAAAAATCTCATATTTTTGCAGAAGACAACTTATCATCTTGAGAGCTTATGGCTTACTTCCGTTTGCCTCCAGATACGATAGCATCATGTGCCCTTTTCAGATAGACATTTTCAAGCAGAAATCAGCATTTCTGTTGGCATTTGGTTTACTCATTTGTTTTGCTTTAGCCACTACTTTCATTTTTATCAATTTTTGCCTCTTGCTTATGTACAATCCTGTGTGGACACAGCAATTGTATCTGAATTTTCCTCAGTACCAATATCTATCTTCTCCAAAACTGGAACCACAGAGGTCTTCTAGATTTGTTCTAGTTACAAACAACCATGTTTATCTAGCCATGCAAGACAAATATCATCTAGAAAATGAAAAGCCACAGAAAAGAGCCCAAGGTAGAGGCATGCACAGATATCTTACATGTATCTGAATGCTGTCTACATTATTTACATTGAGGTAATACACACATTTAGTAATTCCATACTCTATTCTGTAACAAACACACCTCATCAGGTGTGTGATCAGGCAGTCTTTGAATGTCAGGAGCATCAAGATGATGCAACAGTAGACATGGAAATATATTGATGAGGAAATAGAGAGTGTGGGAGGACAGGGAATCACCCAAGCCCAAAGAGCAGGAAGAAAGAGAAGTTGTGCAGTCTTTCAAGACCCAACTCAATAAGGGCCTGAGGAGCATGGACTGAACTCAGAGCTGACTCTGCTTTGGGTATGGGATTGGGTTAGAGGCCTCCTGAGATCTTTCCAACTTGAATTATCCTCTGATGCTAAGCTGAAAAATGAAAGGACAGTTTCTGAAGCAGTTGGGAGTGAAGGTAGTCTAGAGAAGTGCTATATAGGTATTTCAGTCTCTTCAAAAATTATGAAGTGCAAAGATTCCGCTTTTTCCTGAAAAGGAATTAACCGTTTTCTGCAGAGGAAAAAAAACAAAAACGCACCTGAATATTTTGAGCAATAACATTACCTTAATCAACTACTGTGACACATGGCTGCAGTAGCTTTTAGCAGCAATTTTAACCCAGAATTTCTGCACAAAATTGAATTCTGTCACTAAAATCATTGGTCATGAAAAAGATTAAGGAAGTGCTGCTGCAGCCATGGCTATGTACATCATATGAAGGATTATAAAGATTAACGACACTGAAATGTAAAAATGTTCTATTAAACCATATGAACACACTCTTAAAGGACATGCTCCTAATTGCAAGTGACAAAGTTGTGGGCTTCTTACAGAAATTCTCCTAAAAGATTTATGCTCCAGAAAAGTGAGATGTTCAGCCAGCTCAATGGGCTCCAGATGATCAAACAGCAGGCAGGCTTTTCCTTTCTTGGAAATCTTCTTCCTCTGTGTAACTCTTCTCATCCAGTCATAGGAAGGACTGCAACAGAAAAATAAACACACTTCTCATTTCTCTTTGGGTACAAGTGAGTGTAGCCTACAGTTTGCATAAAATTTTCAAGAGACAGATCATGACTTTTCTGAGCTATGACATCCAGCACATAATAAACAGAGTAAGATATGTTCAGGTGTGCAATAAGGGGTAAGGAACTCAGGGCACTCAGTAGCACTCAGAGGTGCTACTGCACATGATAAATGATAGAAGGCTTCTATAGAAACAAAAGGACAACGTATTCTTCTCTATGATACAGGAAGCTGTAATTCAAAAATGCCTTGGGACCAGAATAAAAATAAGTAACACAAAACTGTGATTAAGAAAAAGAAGACTTGAATAACATCAAAGATTAATTTTTACTGTGTAAAACCACAAGTCCATGAAACAATATAACAGCAGAAATACCATCAGTAAAACAGCTACCAAAACACTATGGAGTTTGTGTATCAAAAGGTTAATCATTTACTTGTGAGCAATGGAATAATTCCTACCCAAATACAGTAAAGGCACTTCACAGAGTGGAAAGTGGTTGCTAAATCAATATTTTAAAACGAAGATCTAGGAACCTGCATTTATGTGATTTCACTGGCATTGTTGCAACTTGCAACCCTCACTGAAATTAGCTGTCCTTCCAGATTACTATGACTTTTTTTTTTTTTTTTTTTAAATAAAGAAAAAAAAATCATTCTGAATATGTCACATTTTAGAAGAAAATCTGCAATATCACGTGAGATACGGAAACCTGCCTGGCTATGTTTAAAAGGTAATTTTTGGGAAGTCATGGAAATAGTAGTGTAATCACTTTGAAGCAAGAAAATCACACATGTTGATGCTAAAGATTATCCAGTTAAATCATAGAAAAAAGAACACAGAAAGGCATCGGCAAAATTAAACAGGTTTCAGATGCAAGAATAAAAATGCTTCCATAGGAAAATATAAAATTTACATAATGTGCCAGTCTCTGCATTGCTTGTCATTCTGTATGAAAAGTTACAAGAAAAAAAAGTAATTTAATTAGCATTAGCTTTTTCAACAGTCAGAAAAATGATTTCTTTATCTTTTATATTAAATATATATATATAAATAAGTCTTCTCTTTACTGTGACACTACAACTACAATTTCAATTGCTTCAAATTTAGAAGATGAGAGGGTTTTTGTAAATGATTATTTACTCTCTCAAGAGCAGGATGGCCCTTAATATTGTTGTGTTTTGCACAAAATTGGAATTCTGATGTTACAGAGAATAGAAGGAAAGATGGTGAAGCTCATGACATCCTTACATGCTGGAGATATCAATGAGATGGATGTGATCCTCGTAGCCGAGCTGGCTGGCTAACTCTCTAAATTCTTCAGTCAAGCGAATCAGTCCAAGATCCAAGTTAAATTCTGCAGGAAATTCCAAAATCCAGTATCTGAAATCAACAGAAGGTGGTTTAGACAGTGAGGGATTTAGGTGTAATATTCAGTGGCTGTGCTGGTATACTCGCATTTTAATCAATAGAACTTATGAATATTTGAGACCCACAGGCTTTAGGGCAGAGAGGATCCAATGAAAGGGTCGGTAGCATCACGCAAAAGGCACTTTATCATCTAATTTCCTTCAGCTAACTCACCCGAGCACAACACAGCAGCATTCTGTTGAAATGCCAAATTAAAGTGATGCATTGGGTGACACACACAAAAGGCACCCACATGTGCCCTGACTTGCATTTCCAGGGCACCCAGATGACACTTGCAATTATCCTTTGTCTAGAGGGAGACACTGTGCTCAGAAAAAGATTTTCCAGGGAAATGAAAATGTGAATTTAAGTGGCAGCTCTACCATGATAGCCATGCAAACAAGATCACTCTTCTGATGTCTATGAGATCAGGGAAAAAGGCTTCATCAGTCCTGCTTTCAGTACTCTTCTCCCCTTCCTTGGCAGTGATATAATTTAGTCCAGAGGAAGGAAGGAAGAAAAACATTCTTTTTCTTCACAATGACAAAGAAAAGAGAAAAAGAAGAGAAAGAGAAAAGAAAAAGAAAGAAAAAGCATATTTCCATGGTTTAGTTTTAAAGTTCAGAAAAAGAAATTACAATAATAGTATCTGCAGCAGCATAAAAACAGAGGCATGCCTACCTCATGAAATAGCAGATTTTTAATCTGAATTCATTGCAGTTCTCCCCACTGGCATCTCTATATGTAGACTAGTTAAAGAAACCTTTGTGTGCCTTGATTCGGTAGTGTTGTTTTTATCTACAGCATTCTGTGACTCTACACTAGATGAATAAGAAATGGTATTAAACTTCTAGAGGTAACTACAGCATACTCAGATATTTCATTCATTTTCACAACATCTTAAGACAGAGAACATTTATCAGTTGCCATTTTGGCTTTTGCCCTAGCAAAAATGCCTCTATTACACTATTCTGAGTACTCTGCTGAACAGTTTTGAAGACGTGGGCATTTAACTACCACAGTAGTTCATACTAGTCCAATGCTTGCCAGCATATATTTGAAAAGTTATCTTGGCAACATTTCTCCATTTATTCAAAGAAAGCATGCCTCAGCAAACTTGTACTTATGGAAAAAGTCTACAACCAATAGCAGAAGAAAGCTCCCAGATTTCCACCTCCTAGTGTGAAAACAAAACAAAACAAAACCCAACTCTGTTTGTCAGTAATTAACTGACATTTTTTATATGCGGTCACAGAAGCAATCTACTTTCAACATTGTAATGCTGACTTGCAAGACTTCCTGAAAGGATATGTGGACAGAAGCTTGCCAGCGAGCTCTGTGGAAGGCAGGTACCAGCGGTGCATTAGAAGAAAGGTTCTTGGCAAATGGCTGGAGCACTGATTTCCTTTGTCATCTGCAAAAGAGCAACAAGTGAATTAACTAGTCATGAACAGAGAGGAGCTGGTATTCTTCAAGTGGAGATAGAAGGTATAAAAAGTGAAAATGTTAGGTGGTTATCTACCAAATAGGAAACAAAAGCAAAACAGACAAATGCTATTTAGGGATAAATATTTCTAAATTCTAGTGCTGGGTATTTAAAAGTATTTGTTTTATTGGAGTTTTAAACAGTCCAATTAAATATTAGACTGTTTAAAAAGGGGATCTGCCTCAAGGAATTCAATTTCAAAGCAACACCTCAGGTCTGGAGGTGCTGGATCCTATTCTTCAGCTGCCATACAGACCCTTGCATCAACATAGCCACTGAGATTACAGGAAGTTTATTCCTGGCAGGCTGGCTGACCATCAGTGCTCCTCATCCACAATCTTAAACTATTTTCTGTCTCTTTCAACAGACAATAGTCAATATGTGCGTATGAGATGGGAACCACACACAGATTTATAGTTGTCAAGAGTGTGTATACAAGGGAGAGAGGCTTGACTTCCAGCAGACATCAAGTATATGGGCTCTGCTACTTCTCTAGGGCACTAGGTATGGTGGTGGTCTACAAAAATGGGTATACAGGGATGCACTACATTCAGTAGCAAGATCTGGCCCTTCATTATTTAATCTTTCTCACCTTCATATGCTTGTTTCTCTCCACAAGGGGAAAAAATATACCTCGTTCAAATCAAAAGCTGTCCTGCATTTCAAGAGACTTGAAATGTAGCTTTGTGAATTAAGGCCCCATTTCAAATTATTTAAGCACATCCATGAACTCATCTGGCTGCAGGGTGACATATGTCATGATTAATGGTGCTGTGGATCAAAGTCCATTTCATCACTTCTTTCCCTCAGACCTGGTATATCACATTTTAATAAGAGTAGAAAGATTACATGAGCCTTAAGTCATATTATTTCCAGTTATTGCATGATGATTTGGAAAACCTTTCAGAATAACAACTGGTCAGAAAAGCAGCTGTGTAACCACTCAAGACAATGCCAGAAATAACTCCTTGAACAATTCAACTAAATGCTTGTGCTGATCAAAGTCATCACTTTTAAAACCACTATACCCAATGCTGTGCTTTATCTGTATGAAGAAAATGCAACAGAGTATGCATATGCTTAAACATGCATATGCATATTCTGGCCTGCATGATTCTGGGACAATATGAAACATGGAAAATTTTACAGAACAGAAATGTTGTTTGCCAAGGGAAACACTGGCTAAATCAGAGAACTGCAGGGGTTATGCTATAAGATGAATTTCAAGAACAACAAAACAGAACATTGAAAACTCCTACCAAACATTTCGATACAAGCATTCAAAAGTTCATCCAATGTTGCAGCCTTCCCAAGTGTGTTTGACCCCATTGTTCTTTAATTGTTGTCAAAAAATAAAAGACATTTTCACCAAGTGGAAGAACACTTCTTCAGCTGCACAGCTTTTTCACTTTATTGTTGGTTGCATTCTTAGCTTTCTTTCTTCAAGGAAAATCTGGAGAAAGAAAGTAAAAGAAATCAAAACTATATGACTATATGAAAGAATTATCAGGATGCAATGTTTACAGTTCAACTCATCTTCTCTCTAAAATGTTTTTTTCTGCACACAACACAGATCACATGAAAGACTGCCATAAGCTATCCTTACGTTCCAGCTTGTGTTTTTAAGAGTTTTCCAATTGTTCAATTGTTTGTACACTAGCACAAAATAAATCCATGGCAGGGGTCATAAAACAGAAACCAGATGGTAAATGAGGGCATGCATGTACGATGACGCACACTTTGTTCGGGTCATTTTATGTACACTTGATAAGTCACTTCTTGTTAATAACCCTGCTTTCATGTTCAAAGCATAACAATTTGTTTTTCCTAAGGTTACTGGTTCATGTTAGATATCTTCTTATGCTAATGTTCTTAACTGGCACAGACCACATAAAATATTTAATGAAGATCATAGCAAGTACTAAACTCAGAGGCAATTTTTCAAAGAACCTGAAGATTGATTACTACAGCTTTTAAAAATAAATCTTTCTACAGTAGCTGAACACACATAGAAGGCTGAATGCATACAGAAACTTCTAAACTGTACTATGTATTTAATTAGCAGATATCCATTTACCTGAATGATGCACAAAGTACTCCCTTACTAGATTTCAGAAATAATTTCCATGTTATATTTAAAGAACTGATAGGACAAGGGGGAATGGTCTTAAACTAAAAGAGGATAGATTTAGACTAGACATTAGGAGGAAATTCTTCACTGTAAGGGTAGTGAGGCACTGGAACAGGTTGCCCAGAGAAGCTGTGGATGCCCCATCCCTGGACGTGTTTTTTCTTTTTCATTTTTGCTAGTATTACCATCCCATCTCCTATAATATATAGCATAGGATAGTACAATTCCTATCTTCTGTTGGCAACAGTATTAAAGCAGCCAAACAGTAATCAACAAGTAATGCACCATGTAAAATTGCAGTGTTGTTTTTTATTTAATTATGACAGCTATTTAACTAGTAGATACCTAGATCCTAATCCAGTACCACCCTCTGCAAACAACCTATCCGACCACTAATGGGTTTTATGCTTCTAAAAGAAGGATGTAACATTTCCACTGGAGGAAGAACTGGCTGACTGGGGCTGAGCCACATATCCACAGCTGAGCCAAAATGTTATATCACATCTCTTGATTGCAGCCTCCAACAAATACAGCCACAAACTACATCATTATTTGTGTGATTAAGCACTGCTGTTCTATCGCAACAAGAAAACTCTCGTCTATATCATGCCATAACAGTATCCAGCCACTCCACCAGAACTAGAGATGGATGTGTAAAACACAGCTATTTTTTTCACCTATTTAAATTAAATAAATGATATTCTGATAGTCAGTAGTTCAATGCAAGATAAGCGGGAGAAAAAAAAAAAAACACAAAACAATGACAACGAAAAACAGACAAGAAAATCATAGCAGAGCTTTTCTACATGTTGTATTTGGTTTACACCAAAAGGTTTTGTAGTGTCAGGGCTGTGGGGATAGCCTCTGTGATCAGAGCACAGCAGCTGCCTCATGTCAGATCAGAGCCAGCTCTAGATGGCTGCAAAATGGACCTGCCACTGGCCAGAGCCAAGCCAGGGAGTGATGCTGGTTGGACCTCTGAGAAAGCAGGTTGAAGAAAGGTAAAAGTGTTGTGCAAGAGCAGCTGGCAGAGAGGAGTGATAAATGTAATAGAATCAGCCCTGCAGACCCCAAGGTCAGTGCAGAAAGAGGGCAGGAGGTGCTCCAGGCATGGAGAAGCAGTTCCCCTGTGGCCTGTGGAGAGGCCCCTGGTGGAGCAGGCTGTCCCCCTGCAGCCCATGGGTCCCACATGGAGCAGACCTCCATGCTGCAGCCCATGGAGAGGAGCCCATGCAGGAGCATGGGATCTGGGGGGAGCTGCCACCAATGGGGGACCCGTGTTGGAGCAGCTTGCTCCTGGGGGATGGACCCCGTGGTACAGAGCCATGTGGAATTAGTTCTTGAAGAGCTGCTGCCTATGGGCAGCCCCCACAGGCTCAGTTTGGGAAGGATGGCATCCCGTGGGAGAAACCCCATGTGGAACAGGGGCAGAGTGACCATGAAGGAGAGGTGGAGATGCAGCATCAGGGACTGACCACTGCTCCCATCCCCTGTTCTCCAGTGCCGCTCAGGAGGAGGATGTAGAAGAGAGTCAGTGGAGAGGGATGAGGTGGTTTTAGTTTGCTTTTAGTTCTCACTGCTGTAGTCTGTTATTAGCAGACAATAAATTGCATTAGTCTTCCTTATGCTGAGTCTGTTTTGCCCGTGACAGTAACTGCTGAGTGATTGCCCTGTCTTTATCTCAACCCATAAGCCTTTTTTTATCATATTTTCTCCTGTTCTTTTGAGGAGGGGGAGTAAGAGATAAGTTGTGGTGGAGTTTCCCTGCCCATCAGGGTGAAATCACCACACACAGAAAGACTTAAAAATGTTTAACATACACATAGATAGTTATTTTGAACAAATATCTTTCCTTAGCACTCCCATGCAGTGTAATTGCATTTTGTGTTCAACATTTTGGAAGTCTTAAGATGGCTTTGTGGGCTGTCCTGAGAGATGTATTTAAAATGAGTGTGCAGGTTGTGAGCTCTGGAGACAGATGCAGTCAGATGTAATGCATTATCTTTTAAAAGAAATAGAGTACACTGCCAGTAAACTTGTGGTCTCGTGTAAAAACATCAATGGTGAGAACACAGTGGGCAGCATGCAGTCAAGTTTTAACTGGTGGCTACTGTTATTTGTATAAGCAGAAGACATCACTTTTACTGCCGGAGGCTACTAAGGGGAGGTCCACACCTAGAAGGTACAGGGGTTAAACTTCATATTAAAATGTCAAGCCAGCACGTATCCCTGTGTGGGCACTTTCACATGGCTTTCACATGTATTGGTTACAGGTGCGAGCAAACCAGTAAGTTGAGTTTAAATATGCTTACGTTTGACATACAGGGTAATATTTATTTAGCTAAGTGGAATTAAAACAGCTTTTTAGCCAAAACAAAGCAAATGTAGATGTAGCATTTTCTCCCATTAATTAAAAGCAGGCTATTTTTCTTCTACTTAGGGATAATAAACAGAGCTACATGTGAACAGTTCAACTTTGACACAGAGGCACCTCTATGGGTCTCAGTTCATCTATAAACTTTACAGAGACCTGCATGCAGTAGACTCATACTCTTTACAAGATTAGGACATTCTTGAGGGTTTAAGTACACCAGAACTCTCCTCTTCTCCCCCTTCCCTAAGCCTACACAACCCATCAATGAATGCTTGCATTAAATGGTTTCTACGATTTCTACCATGCAGCTGGACAAGAACTGCTAAATGTGAGCAGCTGAACAGGGAAACTGAATCAGTAGCAGTACACAGAAAAAGAAGCTGAGAAAAAAATTGGGAGTCTCATGAGAACATTTATGGCTAAGTTTCCTTATTATACCTTTCTGCTTTATCCTGTGTTGTTCATGTCCATAGCAAGCTCTTTGGGACAGACCTCATCTGCTATCCCGCAGATGCAGAAGAGGATCTCACCATGAGGTGCTTTCTTGCGCTTAGTCTCTACACATATTAGTGTAATTACCATAATAAGAATCCCAGATGGGACACTTAATAGCTGCAGCTTTGTGTACACAGGTGCAATCCAGACATCTGTGTAGGCTCAATACGGGCCCTAGGTTGCCCTGCATGATTCCTGAAGTTTACCCACCCCACAAGCAGTTAATATTTTCTTGTAGGTTGTCTCTACCTGTTTATTTGTTACAGTACACACAGCTCCATCCCTAGAAAACTCTGAGCAGGTAATTTACTTGGTCAAGTTTCTCCAGCTGACACATGCTGAAGATGTGCTAGGCAGGAAAGAACAGTGACAGGGCACTGTCTGGCAGCCTAATGCCACTGCTTCTGTCTCAGTCCATGACCTCAAGCATCATATGCAGCTGGCAGCAGGATGGCACATCTGGCCTACAAATGACGCTTTGTCATTTGGCATGGGAACACAGAACAAGGGGAAGACTGTTGCACTGCTCCATGCATGCAGGATATGAGGCTTGGCTGGGGGCAGGGGAGGAATACAATTTAAATATGAATCTTGGGCACTTCCAGTGTGACTCACCAGTAGTCACTCACCTTTGCTACACACCTTCAGACAGCAGTTATCCAATAAACTGGGAGATCCTCGTTAACTGTCTACACCGTGTTACTTTAATTCACCCTTCACCTGGATCAAAGTGGAACTTCAAAAGGCACTAAATGGAGCGGGATGTCCATGCCTTTGTCAGGAAGTGGACAGGGGGATGACTAAGTGTATACGTCTAATGAGAGGTTAAAGCCAAACCTTGTATTAACAACAGACACTGCACAGGGGATGTTAGTGGCTCTATACCTCTAGACACTCAATGGGATGAAGTATCACCTACTCAATTTCATTTATCTACCCCAAACCATTATAACCTCTAAGGTGGATTGTCCCTCGCTAGCAGCCAAGCACCCACACAGCCATTCACCCATCCCTCATCCCCTGCTATGCATTGCAGGGTGAAATAGGAGGAAAAGGAGTGAGAAAACTCATGGATTGAAATAAAGAAAGAGAAATCACTCACCAATTACTGTCACCGGCAAACAGACTCAATTTGGAGAATTTAACTTAATTTATTCCCAATTAACACAAATATTTAATTAGTGACTTGGGTATTAGGAAACAGAAGACGCATTAAAAATCCTATCCTCCTCCTCTCCCAGAATCAGCTTCATTCCAGATACCTCTCTGTTTCCCTTTTTATTGCTGCAGATTACACACAGTCCCTTCAGAGAGCCAATGAGCATTGTGGGAGGTCAGGGTCAGGAGGAAACACAGCAGTTTCTTTCTGCTGCTCCTTCCTTCTCATTACTGTCCTGTGCTCCAGCATGGGTCCTCTACGGGTTACAGTCCCTTCAGAGGAGTACCTGTTCCATCACTGGCTTATCCATGAGCCACAGTCCCTTTGGGAAGTACCTGCTGTGCTACAGAGTAGCTCCTAGTCCTCTGACCCTATTATTCCCTCTGCTCTTCCCTCTATTTTTCCCGCACCCTCCATCCCTCATACTCTCCATGTTGTCTCCCCCTCAACATTTTCAGCCCTTGCTCAGACATTTTCACGGAGCCACTGCCAGCTTGGCTGATGGGCTCAGTGGTAGCCTGTGGTGGATTCCTTGCAAAGACAGCTGGAGCACCTGTGTCTGGCACAGGGCATCCCCTGGCCTCCTCCCACAGAGGCCTCACCTGAAGCCCCTCTGCTGCCAAGCCTTGCCATTGACATCCAGTACAGCCTCTAAGGGATGAGCGTTTGTGGCCCTAATAGAAAACTATCAAAGTTACAAATTGCCAAATGTATTTCATTGTGTTCAGCTTTGAGAGCAGAGTCCACTGGGCTAATTACTTCAAGTCATTACATATCACCCACTTAACACAGATGGGTGTTGTGAACAATTTAGATGCCTAGACATCCACTCTTCTTTGGGAACAGGAGTTATAGGAACAGGAGTTAAATGAACAGGACCATAGCTCAGAGACAAAGGGGATATATAGCTCTGCTCATATGCACTATCAAACTATTAGTTCACATAATGCCTTGTGGAAGTTCATAAATTAGATTATGGGGTACAACATATGCTGATCTAACACAAAAGAGAAGCTTACAGAAATCATGCGGAATGCTAATGGACGGTCACACGACCAAATACTTTAAGTAATCAGAAAGTCACTTGATTAAGGCTTGAGCTGCTTAAACAGTGTTTTGTTCAGCATTCCTACCTCTTACTGTGAAATATAACCAAGATTTCTGAGACAATTAAAAACCAAACAAACAAAAACAAGTTTCCTCATATATAAGCCCCACAAAATAATAGATAATTTGATAAATGGATTTCTGAAAAACAAAGCTTTCATTCTCAATTGTAATGTTAGTGTTATGCAATGATATCTAGTATAATCAATTCTAGTTATCTACCTTACTTCAGCTTTTTTCCCATCCATTTCTACACTTGCTTCCTCAATTTATTGTGTTGGCATCTGTCTCTGTAAGTCCAGCTAATAATGGCAGTAAAATCTGAACATACATCCCTGAATTATTTAATGTACGATTAAATTATTTACTTCCACGTTCCATGGGTCAAAGTAATACAATTACCCAGGAATGCATCAAGTTCAAAGAAAGATCCAGAGGAGGACTTTAGTTCATCTTCACAAAGAGGGAAACTTCTAGTCACACTTCTCAGTAGACTTGTCATAAAAAAAGTGTTTTGTTGTTCCCAGTAAAGCAAAAATAAAATTACAAATATAATACATTTGATTAGCATGTATGACATCAGAGGAAGCAGCCCTTCTGAGAATATTTGCCCTTCAGACATGTTAGAGATCTCCACCACCACAGGACAACCCATCAAGAGAGAACAGCTAATAGCAATAAGAGTTCATATACTCCTTTATCCTAATTCCCAATTTTTTAATATCCTATTTTTTTCAGAACATGAATCAATGCACTATCAATACTTCATGTGAGTTATGCTACTGCTTGTAAGCCTTATGAGAAACTCCTGGCAATTACCTTTATTATTCACAAACTTCCTTATAGCTCTTTACAGTATTCAGCGAATAAATCTGGTTTGTTAACCTAGTCAAGCAGGGGGAAGAAAAAACCAAAACACCTTATCAGGATGTATTCTTGACTGGTTATACTGCTTAATGCTGGTTTCGCTTTTCCCAAGAGAAAACTTTTTTTAAAGCTATTTTAAAACACACATGGGGAAATAATCAACTCTTCTGTTCTGAAAGACAAATAATAGTCAGTATATTCATTTCTGTATATCTGTAGCAAAGTATTTTAATATTTTATTATCATTTACTATTGCCAGCTGTATTCTCTTAAAGCCAAGCTAAAAAAATCAGACATTTACTAATTGGATTACTAAGAAATCCTAGGCCCTGTTTGCCTAGGTCTTCTGATATACTCAGTGTGGAGATATCCTTTTTCCTTCACAAGCTATTTTTTCTCTTATTTTTAACTAAGCCAAAATTCTTGTATAGTGGTATAGTCCTGGAGCAGTGTCTTTTGTGAAGCTGTTGAATCTCTCAAGACTTAGGATAGCTTTAAGAGTAAACACTACTCCCAGTTTCACACTAGTTTTCAATCAATTTTAAGGCACAGGGAATTATAAGAGCCTCTAACTTCTAATATATGCCAATAATTTTCTTATCAAAGCTTTTGTTTGATAAACCCATGGCTTCCAAATCAATTTTCCCTTGGAAGAAGCTTTTTCCCTTCATACAATTCTGTAACTTCCAGGTATTTCCTGCTGCAGACGATGTGCTCCTGGCACAATAGGCCCACACTGACAGCTGCATTGCAGACTGTATATATATATTAATGCCCATGCATTATTATGATGCCACAAGAATTACAGCCATGTATGGAGTTTCTCAAGCACTTAAAACTTCTCAGAATTGTGTTGGTCATGCAAAATGTGGACATTATTGCTAACTGTCCCAGAAAGTGAGATGTTAAAACATATTGTCCTTTCCCTCCTCCACCTCTGCAGCTATGTTGTATCAAGAAGAGATACCCACAGTCACAGATACCAACGCAGAGAGACTTCAACACCTACCACCTATCTGCCATCATTTCCAGCATTGACGACTGTATCTAATTTCTCACGCTTTCTGGTTTCTGGCATCTCCCCAGCTGAAGAACAACCAGTTACTTTACAAAAGCAAGGGCAATGCTTTGTGAAGAGGGGTGGTTAAGCACATGTTTATTTTCCTGTTCAGCCCCATTATCCCATACCTTACATCTCTCCCCATGAATTCACAGCCTGTACCCATTCCAGTGTGAGATCAATCAAAACATGGGGTAACTTCAGAAATATCTCGACCACATGTTTATGGCCTGGGAAGTACTTATCAGTGTAGTAAATAGAAGGCAGTTGGCAAACTGGCAAAACAATAAAGGCAGGAAGAGGCTTTCAGAGACTTAGGTAATGGGAAGCTGGATGTCTGGGATGAAGCAAGACAGAGTTAAAAGGACAGAGGGGCAGGAGAGGACTTTGGCTACTTTTCCTCATTTGGCTGTTACGGTGCATTTCTACTGGAATGATCTTTTGTTTCCCCTTTGATGAATGTAGAAAACAGTTCACATGTAACTGCTATTTCTCCACAGATGTGCTAATAGGTCCCAGACAAGGCGAGAAGACTGGACCAGTTGCTAATGATCAGTAACCCTTCTCACTCCTGGTGGCAGCACCCCATTCAATTGAGAGCAATTGCTCTTTAGAGAGAGAATGCGAATTAAAATGGTACACTAGAAGACAGCAACAGACACACATGACAGCAGAAGGAGTTGCAGCTCCATCCTAGGAACTCGTGAAAATTGCCAACTACTGCACACTCACATGAATCAGGGATACTTGCCTTGCACAGTGCTGTGGTTTTGCATCTGCAGAAGTTGCCAATGACTCAGAGCTCACAGGCATGCAAAAAGCTGGTAGAATAAAAACACAGCCTGGAGGTCAGGAGAGATCCAGTATCTTTCTTTGCCAAATTCCATGAGCAGAAATACATGAGCAGCTCCTTACATCTCGGTATTTTCAATGAGTTTCCCCTGAGAAGAAGTGTAAACAGTGGTAGGCATCTGATATCTTAGTGATGCAGAGAGATTATTTTAAACACAGACATACAGTGTTTCTTAAATCAGTTCACGGGTTTCTCAAATAGTAAGCTTCTCAACGAGAAAAGCAGAGGAGAGACTATTTGCATTTTCTAGTGTGTCTGATCAGACTTTGAACTTATTTTCAGAGGTAACAAAGCAACTGTCGTCTGACTAAATCTTGTCTCCTTACTAAGCTGTTGACTAAGAAACACACATTGGTTAGCAAGATCCTAGATCCTACGAAGACAAGGAGCAAACTTCTCAAACTGTTTATGATAACACAAGAGGTCTACAGGGCACAGGATATGAGAACAGCGTCACCACGGTTAATGGCTATATCCAAGCTTTTGGAACAGAGGGAGTTTTATTAATAATCACGAACCTTCCTAACAATAAGACATTTTGCAGCCAACAAGTTAAATGACTCCTTTTAAAAAACATAAAATAGTGGCAACACAGAAATTTCTCATCAAAAGATCTGAAACACCAATACAAGCTCATCTGAAGAAGGAGCTATGTATAAAAGTACACAGAACAGCAAGAAAATTAGAAAAAGGGGAAGGAGCAGAGTAAAAGAATGTCTGTTTCAAAAAAAAAAAAAAAAAAAGAGGAAAAGCATCTTACAGATCCTGTTTTAATAAGTAATATATTAAATAAGTAACCTTGATCTGTAGTTTTCTAAGAATATCTTGGTAGTTAACTATTTATTGTACAAAGAAATATTTAACACAGGCTTGCCATTACACAACTATCCCCCCTCCACAGCCTACTACAACAGACTTCAGAGAAGACGGTCCAAAAGGAGCAGATTTTGAAACACAGACATCAAGCGAACTGCAAAAGAGCCTTTCCTTACTAGATGTTAATCTGAAAACCTCTCTTATTTTGGTTCCAAACCCTGAGCTGAGAACTATATCTAAAAAAAAGGATTAAGTGCGCAAATCCTGTCTCCCTCTCACTTCCAGGGCCTGACTCCAGGGCTGCAATTCTTAGCCTGGTCTCTCCCTTCTCGCCTCCTCACCCCAGAAGGTGATTTCCTAACGTGCGAAGCACCTCAAGCTTCTAGCCTCTTTCTGAATTTTCATTGTTAAAGATCCCAAATGCTCAACACTGGGCTTCCAGAAGCATATCAGAGTCAAAAACGCCAAGCAGCTCCCCACTTAGGTCAGTCTTAAATCCTTTTGGAATCTGTACACCAGATACTCCTCTGCCTTGCCTGTATTAAGCATCCTTTGGTCATAACTAGCTTGTCACTCCCATCCTAAAAGGTGCAGCAGTGATGCCCAAGCTCTTTATCCAAAGCTTCTGAACACTCCTTAAAGGTATGAGAAATACAGGATCAATAATTTCATTTAGTTGAAAGAACAGAAGATCCACCACTGTCTTGGCTGAGATTACAGAGTAAGTTTCCCAGCCCCAGAAAATCAACAGAATTCTATATTAAATGAAATAATTAAGTTTCTTTGGGCTTCAGAGACAAAGCAAGTAAGAGCATGACTGTATAATTTAAAGAGAAGAGTACTCACTTTAGGAGAGAAAAAAAAAAAGTGAATTCTACTTCCTGCCCCAATGCCTACTTAAGATAAAAATATACGGACAGTCATTAGGGCAGGGCCTGGAAACCAAGAGTTTTAGGAAGGGTGGCAGCTGTTCCAGGAAGTATGTGTTCATGAGTTTGGTAAAGCAGAGCATGAGTAAGCAAGCTAAAGTAGGCAAGACGTCTTTAACAGAGGAGATTATTATTAGTTTTTTTAGGAAGCTGTTTCATGAACAGTATGATAAAGTTGGAATGTCATGGCTATTCTGATTTGGACAACAAAAATCAGTATATAGCCAGATGGTAAATTGACTCAAGCCCTAGTCCAGCAAAGATTTTCTAATGTAATTTACCCAACTGGCATACAATTACATCATAACATTATATGCATAAACTTTTTTTTTCTCCTTCCCACTAGCAAAACCAGAAGTTTCCAAGTGAGCTCTGGGTTCAAACACTGGATTGTTGCAAAGCAAACAGAACTCCCTGATGCATGTTATATGAACCAGCAACAAGATTATGGATTGGGTGGACCTAAGTGAATGGTGGGTTATGAACAGAAGCCCATCTATAACAGTATTTCATAGAATCATCAAGGTTGGAAAAGATGACAGATGTCAGATTAAGGAGATTCGACTTGGTGAGACCAGACTTTATGCTGTAGAAATGTTACGTCTTTTTAAAAAATATAAAGAAGTATATAGCATCATGACAAAGGAAATAGGTAAGCTGGGGCCATTTATTAAAGACAGCTTCACCAATGTTTAGCAAGCATGCAGATGCACTCACTATAAATTACGTTCAATCTGATCGACCATATCATCTGTCATTTACTTAAATGATTGCCTCTAAGACCTGCATTAAAAACTATCAACCTTCTTCAGGCATAGTGAGAAAAATGTACTTCAAAAGTATATGGAAAATTCTTCTTCACTGAGCAGATCCTGTTCCTGCACACAGTTCCCACACTCCAGATTCTCTTGCACAAGCCCATTACTATTCTGTGTAAAATGTCTGTTTCCACAGTAAGGGTTGAAAGAAGAAGCAGTTTTAAGAGTAGCAGAAGGAGTTGCATATGGGAATTCAGTGATATTTTACATAACAGGTCATATCAGTATGTATCAGCTACCGGTATACTAAGCTTGGTATGACTTATGTGGTAGACTAAAGCAGACATACTGCTGAATCACTCATATTAAATCTGTTAAAATTTAAGATGATACGGTTATTTTCTGTTTACAAGAACTAAATATACCAAGTATCTGAACAAGAATAGCTCAAGTGCCAGTAATTTTGCAAAGTTTATTGTGTCTGGTGTTGCTCTTCAGGTGCTGAAGCTGTCTCCCCTAGCCTGAGAAATTCCAGATCGTTAGTAAAGAGAATATGCATAAATCACAGGTGCGAGAGTACGATGTAGAGAGAGTCAAACCACTTCACCCATTTGAATGTGGTCAGAGGATACAGCATCAAGGGGAGCGGCTACTCAGAGAAGTGAGACGGCAGATGGCCACCAAAACAACCAGAGTAATTCTCAGGGGAGATTGTATTTTCTGCTGAGCTGTAAACATCAGTCGTGTGGGTATTTCCACACGCCCACTCTTTGATCCTGACCCCCACACACTTAGCTGTAGGCTGAACTTTCTGATGGGAACGCTCATGTGTTCAGCTCTGCAAATACCTATGTTTTTGGGGACTGGTCTTTGTAGCTGAACTGGACTCACCAAGTCAGTCTGTTGATATTGTCAGAGCTTGTAGCTGACATTCTTTTACCTTCAATATAAGAGAAACATTATCCCCTGCCCCAGTGCCTCTAATCTGATAACCAGGTGGCTTTTAGACATGTTATACCTATAAGCAAATGTAACAATGAAAAAGCACTACTGCACTGACTACTCAAATTGAATAGAAAGTCCAGAGAGAAGAGCACTGATTAGCAAAAATCTGAAGACCTGAGAATTTGTATCAGCTTTTTTATTCAAACTCTTGGGTATTAGACATTGTCATTCCTGGATTAAAATAGGGAGCCAACATGAAAACATGTCTATCAAACTTAGCGATGAAAAGTGATTATAACACAAATATGTTAACAGAAAACATTCTGTGGAAGATGTTTAGAGTACCTATACAAATGTTGTGTAGCCAAGCCCAGACAGTTGAGCAAAAAAGAAAACCACACAAGTACCCCTTCAGTATTTTTATAAGTAGTTTCCTCTCTTTATTCAGAACATCCTGGGAGTGGCTCCTCTGTATAATGGCATTTTCAACTACAGAAAGGAGCTGGCAAAACTGTGGTTACTCTTCAGATAGATGTTTTCTTGTAGAACAGAAATATGCCCATTCAGAGAACTGTAAGACTGCCCTAATTATTTCCTTGGAGTACAGGAAAAGAATTTAACAGGAATCTTACAAGGTTTTCAGTGATATGAACTTCTGCAGAGGGACAGCAATATTTAGGCTCTTACTGAATCTCCTCTACCGTGTACATAAGAAATTCCAGGATGAATGATTTCTGTTAGGTATTGGAACTTCTGGATATACATGTATATCTATGTTAATGAGAGGTGCAAAGGCCAAGCATGTCCCAGAGCAAAACATCCAGAAATTCATTTAATGTATTTCATTATGCCTATGCAGAACCGCCTTGACTTACACAAACATAATCGGAGGGTCAGTGTGTGCCCCAATGGCGTCCTAAAACTGGTACTCCAAGAATGGAGGTTGCAGTTGGAATCATCAGAAAAGCCATAAAGGGAGGAAAGCTTGAAGACTGTGATATTCTCATTTCTCAAAGTACCCTGTCTATGTTTAACAGTAACCATCCCTAACAAA
Source organism: Netta rufina (assembly GCF_964035555.1). Classification (NCBI taxonomy): domain Eukaryota; kingdom Metazoa; phylum Chordata; class Aves; order Anseriformes; family Anatidae; genus Netta; species Netta rufina. Next base: position 34,408,618 of record NC_140125.1, on the reverse strand, counting down.
GTGGGCTGATGATAAGGATTTAAACAACCCCGGCCTTGAGAATCTTGTAATGTCACTCATGTTTTCTTTATTTTGTGTACAGAGGATTTAAAAGTCTAGTCAGTAGCCTTGAATTTTATTCAAAATAAGACATAGTAATGACAGCTGGAGGCTGCAAATACAACTGCATTGTTTATCTTAAAGTTTGCAGATCCAAGCTTTTCTACTTTATTGTGACTGACCTTAAAACCCAACAGTATAGGGGCACAAAACTGAGCTTTCCTCACCACATTTCTATGAGACAAGTCAGCGACAGCTTTGACAGCATGTTTCAATACATATACTACCTGAAGGCGAGTTCAGCACTACAGTTACGTAATTTTTACTATCCAATCATCTCTAGTTCCCCTTTATACTACTGTCATCTCCCAGGGATGCCTGAGAACAAAATCAGTTGCATGAGGTACATATACAACAGGTTAGTAGATTTGGGGTTTAACTTAGGTTCAAAGCATGGTCCTTCAACAGACCTTTTAATCTGACTAGGTAGCTTGCTCAACAGAGAATGTCCATCACAGACATAAAATACATCATCTGGAAACGAGCACACTGTGAACTAGTGATACCTCAAATTATGGACTCCTACAAACCCGAAGAAGGAAAGAGCCATTCTGGGGTCCAAAGAAAAAAGGGAGAGTGAAACAGTTATCCTCCCTGCCCCATGTGGGATGGATACTTGGACAGGCCCACAAGGTCCCATCAGAATTGAGGTTCCCAGGGGACTACAGGCTCCTGAGTGCAAAGCCAGGAGGTGTCTTGCGGCCCTGTAGGGCTGCCACATTCATGGCTTTGCAGGCCATTTGTGTGGAGAGGCTGCAAGGTAACCACAGCCAGACAGTGCTTGAGCTCGTGGTTCAAAGGCAGTCTACCCTCAGAGACTAGAACAGGCAGGAAACCAAGCAGACTTCTGGTTTTGTGAACAATTGAAACTGATTGACATTTTCCTATAAAATTTCCAGTTAACTGGCAGAGCCATAAACTATGGTTTAAAAGATAAATAAAAGTCTTCGGGGAGAAATAAATGAAGTTTCTCTTTTGTGTGAGAAGTCTGAATCAGGATTATTCTGCCCATCTTTAAAGAAGGGACCACGATTCACTAAACTAAACCTGCCAGTGTTTATTCTTGATCCCATTCTGAAATTTAGGTCTTTTAACTTGAGATGTACCTTCCTCAACAGGATCCCACTGATGTCCACCTCTGCTGCTCTCAACCTTTCCTAAAGCACCTGGCATCCCTCAGTCTCATCACATACCAAGCTCTCCTACCCATTCATTTGTTCCAATTCCTTCTAAATCTTCCTCCAAAACGTAAAACACGATAATTTATCTCTACATAAATATTTGATCAAAAGCTTCTTTATGTATATCTTATGTTCTAATTCTTATGTTTTTAAGCAAAACTTCAGACTGGAACAGTCAAGAATTATTGGATGGGGAAATCAATCATTCATGAAGCATAAACATCAAAAATGCAAGTGTCTAAAAATACATTGAATTAAAAACCTGGAGATATTTAGGATACTCACTCCCTGGTTTTAGGGAGGATTTTTTAATCTATACAAGCTTATTATGCATTATTGTCCAGAATTAATCAATTATATCTTAATCAGTGCATCTTCATTCTTTTCCTATACGTCTCTGCTTCTACCTTCTTCTTTGCAAAAAAATCTCTCCTTTTAACCCTAAAACCTGACCAGTCACAAGCAACTTTCTTCAGACTGATCACACTATTTTGGTGGGATACCTTTGTCAGTTCCTTACATGAGCATTTTTTAGCTAAATACTGAAAGTGCTATATTCTCTACTTGCATCATTACCTATTAACTCGCTCTACCGAGGAAGGAAAATACATTTGCCATAAACAATCTCTTTACACCATCATCTGAGTGAACAAACATTATTTTGCCTCCCCGGCTAGCATGAGGACAAAACACAGCACCTGTCTTGTTCCTGCACAGTAAAAACAATGCTATTGTTAATCATAGGTCAGAAAAATATAGACGTTCAGAGCATGAATGACTGTTTATCAATGAGGTGACAAAAATACGCCTCACTCTTAAGTGTTTTTACAAAAGGTCTCGGATGAAAATAGGAAAGCAATGGTAGTTTAGAAAAAAAAAATAAAAACAGGGAAAATCACTTACTGTACTTGGTTCTGCAGAGGTATTCAACACAAACATCACCCTTCCTTGTCCAGCTGCCAAGTGCTAAAGCACGAAATGAGCAGCTGTTTCCTTCAAGCTGAGGCTGTGTGTCTTAACTAGTCACATGCCCCTCCTGATAAATCTCACTGCTGTGCCAGGAGGTCAGAATCTGAAGATCATTATTCCCCTTATTAGAAAATCCTTTTCATAAGAGCAGCCTTTGCTAAAGCATTTGACTGGAACGTGGTGCTATGTGTTCCATAACTTTTTTTTTTTTTTTTTTCCTAAATGACTAACACCAAACAGTAGATAAGACTTAATCAAAAATAGGGGCAGTACAAATGGAAAGTTAAACACATCCCTGTTAATTGCTTTGGTTTTGTGTCTGACTTCACAATTTGCTGTATTTAAATTCAGTCTTAATGTTGGAAACAAGACAATTTAAAGCACAGTGGCATTCATAGTGTCTTTAAGACCTGGCCTCTTCACAGATCATGCAAAATATGTGAACAATCCCACTTTTGGGGATTAGGCGTGCTTAAATGGCAATATTGTTACCACTTGTGTTTGCATAGTAGAGTGATGAGCGCTTGCAGTTAATTTCTATTTCAGTATCTAGCATTTTTGCAGCATAGAGATGGCTCCCCATTCTGACAGACATTGCTTAGTCACACAGGGATAGCTCTTTGGAGGTGGGGACTACCAGCCTAAACAGAGACAATAAAATGGAAAACAAAAGCATCCTTATCCCCATGTTCCCAGATGTAGGACAAATGAAGGAGAAACACTGAAGTAAAGAAATTAACAGATTCTGAAGGAATTTTCCATGGAGATGTGTAGCCATACATTACTGAAATTTATCTAAGACTCTGTAGCCTAATTCCCCACATCTTGACCACATATTTAAAGATATTTAGGTATTTAAGGACAAGAGCATACTGTCAATGGGATTTTGAGGGTAAGGCAAAAACTCAGTTTTCTGAAATGCTTAATTTCTATCCCACATAAGGGAAATACTATACTGAAACTGGTGGTAGTTTAAATTAAAAAAAAATGACAGTACACAGGCAATTGCTGTACCCTAATATAGGATGTGGTTACCATCATTAGATGGATGGTACTTTATTGTTTTGCAAGCAAACCAGATCTTGCAAGATCACACAGTCTCATTGGATTATAAAGTGCATTATAGGGCATTTTTCTGAAATACAACCTCCACTAATAGTATGGCATCTGAGATTTGAACAAATTCAAGGAATTGCTCAGAGCCAGAAAGCTGCCCCTTTTTTAAATTATTAAATTACAATAGCATATCTAACTGGCACATTTGTCAGAAATTGATGAATGCCTGCAAATCACAGAAGATGAGGGCTGCGGGAAAAAAAAAAAAGGGCAATTCAGGTTGCTTCCTTTGACCTTACCCAGCTCTACATATTATATAAACTTGCACATGGTTATGAAACCATGCAACCCTCACTGCTGCCAGCACAGCCTGAAGCAAGGAAGAAGCCCTCATGCTAATTATCCATGCCTTTGTGGGTCTCTAATTTTCTTGGTATCACAGAGAAACCACTAGGTTTCCTTGAAAAGTTTTCATGAAAATAACCTCCCAGACCTCACTGATTCTTATCACCCAGCCAAATGAGGGGGAGCCCAGCCTGTCAGAGGACCTTTTTTTTTTTTTTTTTTTTTTTTTTTTTTCAGTTTCAATGCTGAAGGATTCCTAAGTCCCTTGGCCACAGCCCCAGCTAGTGGCCTCCTCACACCTCTCCGCCACCAGCACCCCTGAAACCCCAGCCTTTTCCCGGTGATACGACAGGGTTTGGTGCCTTGTTTGTCTTCATTCACCTCTGCAGCTGCACCCTGAACACAACAGATTTATGAGAAGGAAGCATTAGCTCAAAGTCTCTTCAGTTTATGGCCAGGGAGACTCCTCAGTTATTCACCCAGGGTGAAGCCCTGAGTGGCACCCTCCCTGCCCTCACCACTGGGGCACAGCCCACTGGATGTTAGTCCCAGTAGGGTCCTCACAGAAGACACGGAAACACTTCTATCAGACTTCACCCTTTTGGCCAGCCATTTCAAAGGGTGGAAGCACACCAGACCCGAAAGGCGATGGACCTGCCCATGGTGGGGGGTTGAAATTTAATGATCTTTAAGGTCCCTCTGAATGCAAACCATTCTGTGTTTCTACAGCTGGAGCCCCTGGGTGTCCCCAGGACCTATTGCAACCGTGGTGAGTGAGAGGTGCCAAGGGGTGGCCCCACAGCAGCACCCAGTGGCCTGAGGACCCCAGTGCAGCCTGGCCCACCTCAGTGGCCACTTCCCCACCGCCACCTGCGTTAACCATGATAATGCCCCTGGAGTGCCTTAGGTAGCTGCTGGGACATAGGTGGCTCATGTGGGTGCCAGGGTGAAGCTGGTGGTGGTCTTCTGAATGTCCAGTGTCCAAAGGTTGTGCACCATTAGGGCAATTCCCACAACAGGGATGTGGGTTTGTGCACAAACCACTTGAATGCAAGATGATGCCAGGCCTCAGTTTTGCCTTTGTAAACACAGTAAGTAAATGCGTCACAAGGATGAGTGCTTCTGGCATGGCAGGTTAGTGTCTAGGTAAAGGGTAAATGTTTGCTGCAGATGTTTGCAGCACTGCTTTATCCCAGTGCACAATGGGCTTGGCAACATGTCAATGAGTTGTTCCTCTCAGTAGTCCTGGGAGGCTGTGCTGATGTGGTCTCCTCAGACCTCCACGAAAACTTTCAGCTTCTAACATGAAAACTTTTAGTTTCAGCATGAAAACTTTTAGCCTCTAACAAAAGCGTCCCCATATATGGGGCTTTGCCACCCTGAGACCTTCAGAGCTCCTGAGGATGTTTTAAAAGAGTGGCAGAGGAGATTGCAAAACCTAGGAGTTTAAAAATAAGAAACAAGTCCACAAGGACTGAATTCACTTAAGTTTAAGACACTGACAGGAGAATAATTTCAAAGGGGGAATTAGAACTGCCCTTGCAGAACTGAGCTGGAGGCTCCTGCACACTTTGTCCCAGGGATGGCTGCTCACAGATCCAAGTGTAAAATATCAGGCCTGCCTGAAACAAAGGTGAAAGCACTTACTGTGCTTTAGGGCATGGCCCACTGAGCAAATAAGTTATCTTTGATAAATGGCATTTAATTTCTCCTAAACAATGCTTTAATTTGAGATCGTGGATAACAGAACTTTACGTGCAGCTTTAAAAAGAAAGGATCATAAATTTCATTATAAAATTAGTAAGAAAATGACTGCTAATATTTAAGAAAACATGATTGAAATGTGTTCCACAATAGTCTACCAATCCATACATACCATTTTACGTAGTAAATATAAATACTTTTTCCATTTATTTGATTATGCAATATGCATAGCAGTCTTTTACATTTATCAAGACCCTTTGATATTTGTCATTGATTAAATGCTGGTAGTACATGGACCATTAAAAACAGAACAGTCAGAGTCATCACTGGACTGAATAGCTACCTATTTTTATTTGGTAGTTATATTTCACTTAGGGACATCATTTGATAATAGTGTGTGAATGGCGATTTTCCACAGACAACTTGGGATACCCTCCCTAAAAAGAACAGGCGTCTTTGTACTTTCTGAAGTGACTAGACAAATAAATTATTTTATGTGGTTCAGTAAAACTTACTGTAAACTCAGTGTGGTTTATGCGGAAAAAAGTTTGTCAGTTCCTCATGCTGAATGGTCAGATTTAAAACATCATGAAACAGAATAGAAAAATAGCTTGGGTATAATTGCTGAAAATAAAACTCTCAAAAATGTTGTGAGGGTTTCTTTTTTTTCTTTTGTGAAGAAATGCCAACATACAAAGAGACAAGGTAGCTAGTGCAGACACAGTGAGTCAATAAATATAATGTTGTGTCATATCTATCAGATGGCATCTTCTGCATGACAAAAACTTTGCTATTTGTTACACAACAGTGTATTTGTATTAGCTTCTCCACCTGTTGAGAAAACAGCTCAAGACTTGATTGGAAAGTATATTTTTCTTTGTGGAAATGCAAAACTAAGAAATGAACACAGATTTCTCAGTCATGGCATGAGAAAACTTGAACTGTAATAACAACAAAAAAGAGTACAGTTAGCACAGAATTGTGATAGTATGAAAATACAATTAGTGTGGACAGCTTTTAGAAAAGTCACAAAGAACTAAAGAATGGAACAGTTGTCCATTTTAATTGAATTTGAGATCAGGAAGTCATTTGCTTTTATTGGTGCTGGCTAAATGGATCCAGAGCCTCTCCCTACTGTAGGAGGGGCTATTTTATGGATGTTTTTCAACTATTGTTTCTCTTATCTTTTTAGACGTATTTGGCTATGTCTTGTTTATGTTTCATTTCATTAATTGTAGGTGCATTCATTTAAAAATTGAGTACTGATAAATGGCATATCTCAGCATCAGTGCTTTGACACTGTGCTAAAATGTGGAACATAGAAATATTTTCTGAATATGGCAATTTTGGAGGGGTGGTTTTTTTGGGTTGCCTGAAAATTTCTTTTTCTGTTAGCATGTTTTTCCAGAGTTTCTATAACAGGAGGTGAGATTCTGAGTGGACATAAATGAACCCTTGGAGAAATTGAATCAGGTTATGCTAACTGCAAGTCTGCATTATTACATTTTTTTTTCTTAAGTGGTTGGCATATTATTTGTCTATGGTCTTCTAGAATATGTAGAATCCTTAGCTAATAAGCAGTGCCTGGTTTGAGAGCCTGCCTCACATATTGTATAGCCTTCACTATCAGCAGAAGTGAATGAAAGCAGACCATGGAAGCCTTCACTAGACAGGATGTTTTATAAATACCTAAGTGCGATTAAAAAATCTGCTATAAATAGTCCAGCAGTTCTCACAATAAGCTGCCAGCTAAAGGGCATCTGAAGGACATAATGGAAAAGAAATTTTGCTGAAAATATTCTATATTTCTCAGCATTATACTACATTCCATCAGTTTTAAACATCTATAGGCAATGTTATATTCTCAGTGCTCTAGGGGGCACAGCAGTACTGCAGATGCCATGTGTACATCCTAAGGGTACACTCACTAGCCATGTTGTGGCTGAGAAATCAAGAGCTGAGAAGATAAGATTAGGTCATCCTTAACTCCAGCCCCTGAAACAAGTCCCTTCTTTATAACAGCAATTACATGTCTTAGGTGGAGCCTATAGCAATGCCTGGAGTTAAGGTTGCTGGTTGCTTTCCACTGGAAAGAAATGCTTTTGTTTGCTTTTATGAGAATATGGTAATTTAAGCAGAAATTCTATATGTTGTATACAAGCCTGAACACTCATATGTATACTAATCATGCTCTTATGTATACATCAAACTCCTGATGTCCAGCTTGAACTTGTGGTTCAGTATTTGGAAATATTGTATACTCATAGCTGCAAGTTAATAGTAATTGTGTCTGAGCTCATATAATATTTTCTCTGATGGAGTATAGGGAGATACAAGATTTTAGGGATTACAAATTTGGCATGAAAAAAGAGGTTTAAAGGTTTGACGGTTTATCTTTGTCTCTGGCTTCCCAAATCCAAAATATCAGTGAAACATTTTATGATACTATGTTGTAAAAATGAAGTATGTTAGGATATAAAGGATGCTAAGAATGTCAAGCTGTCTAAACAGATACGTTGGTAGACATTAATTTTTGTTCTCTCTAGCTACAGTGATCTACAGCTTTATAATTTAAAATCTATTGTGAATTAACTAGTGGGGCAATGCCAGACCTGCTAGCTTGACTGAACATTAAATTCACCACAAACTGAGTTATTGTGCATGTAGCTGAATCATATTGACAGAGTAGACTACTCGCAGAGTTATGCATCACACTTGGCTGCTTGCATGCTTTCATTTCACCTCTGCTATCCTGACCAAGTGATATCACTTCTTTGCAATACTGGCAGTGGACTGGTGTGTTTGCCATTTGCCCCTGCTATCGAGAGCTGGGACAGGTTTCTTCTCCCCACATGGTACCACTGTGGTTCCCAGGAAGGTCTGTGCTAATTAACAGTGAGGTTGCCAATCCTGAAAGTCAATGGAAATAGGAAGAAGATAAAAACAAGAATACTTCTCACAGCCAGCATGTCTTTTTTTGTGCTAACCCAAGACATAGAGGATGCCTACATGGTTACTGAATTTGCAAGCTATTTGGAGTAGTCATTAGCCAGTGCATCTTGTGGTGTTTTACATTCGATTTTGCTATGAACAAGCATCAGTAATACTATGTTGTATAGCAGAGTTCTGCTTTGTTCTAGGTGTTCTAGTAATACAATAATTTGGGATGTATAAGAACTTCAGGGGTTTTTATGCTCTTAGTTGCATAAAGTGCAGGCTGTCCCATTTTCCCTAGCTCCATTTTCAAAGTAGCCCTGGAGGCTGTGCATTCCAGCTTCTCTGTTCTGCTGCAGTGCTGGAGATCCTCTGTGGTCAAAGGGTCTGAATCCTGGCAACAGAATATTAATTGTGGGCAAGGTGGTAGTTATATGCACGGCAGTCTATCTTGTTTCCCCTTGCATTACTTTTGGTTGTGACTGGATGTTGTGTCCTCCCACAACTTTGCTATGCTGTTGTGTGTTCATGGAATATAAATCCACTCTCAATGATCCTTGTAAAGGAAATCCCAGGTCAAGTTTCTCTCTTTTTCTTGTCTTTGGTTCAAATAAGTCTTTTTATATTGTGTATGTGTATTTAGGTTTCTGATAATAAGAGATTTGATAATTTCATTTTTGAAGAATTTCTCCGTTTGGTTACTGCTGCTACATTTCATCTGCTTTTGAACAGTGACCCCTTTATCTTGTAGCACTATTTGCACATGGCTGTGTGGCAAATGGGAGAACATAAGACAAAAAGATAGCTGCAGTTTGGCATGAAGATTGACTGGTGAAACAGCTTTTTCATTCATCCTGTTGCTTATGCAACAATACTTCTTAAGTCCGCTAAGAGAGTAGGAAAGCAAGCAAAGTGAAGTTAATAGCTTTTCCTGATGGGGCACAGAATATATCCCTTCAGGGAGAAACTGTCTTCCATACACACATTGACCTTCACCCTTGTGCAGTAAACTGGTACAAAGCCGGTGCACCCTTTAACTCTCATTTGAGCTAAGGGATTTGCATTTACTTGAACAATTCTCACCGTAGTGAGTCTCCATTTGCATGGTTTGCTCCTTCAACTTTTATCTTGAGCATACTATATCCATATGTTCTGTTGTAAGGAGGCAAGTTTTTGGGTTTGGTACAAGAGGAATGGTAAAATTAGTGTGCCGTGTTTGAAGTTAGACTGGATGATCTAATGACTCTGCCTAGCTTTAAATTTTATCATCCTGTTGAAATAGTTTTGCTTGAAATCAATGGGTCTACTCATATGCTTAAATTTAAGCACCTGTATAAACATTTGCACGAGTCAGGATGTTATTCAGCACATAGTCATAAACTGTTTTTCCAGGGATTATCAGTGAAATTATTTTTGAGCAGTGACATTTCTGCTGTGCAGCTGCTTCTCTTTGTAGAGCTATCTTGATTCTGTCCAGTATTTAATTCTGATTTCTTAATATGTCTTAATGCATGTAATGAGTTTCTTTTTATGTTCCCTCTCCCCTGTTTCTGCTTGTTGAGTGAGACTGTACATGTGTCTTCAAAAAATCTTGCTTCCACTGCCCCCAGACAGACACACCAGTACTTCTACATCTGCTGTTTTTTCCCTGTAATGTTAGTGGACTTCCCTATGACTTGGAGCACAGAGCTCCCTTGTAAGAGCATCTGGTGTGGTGGAATAGGGGTTTAGGAAGAAATTAAGATACTTACACTGGAACAACTGCATGAGGCGTAACAAATCCTGCTAAACCCAAACGATGTATGTCATGGTTTATCTGCTACTCAAAGTGCATTATTTTTTAAGTCCTATGATTTTTCTTTAAGTCAATCTGAGCTTTCCTGGAAAGCTGAGAAATACAGGGTGTCCACAGAGTAATCACACTTGACTGCTATAAAAGTGGTTTCACAGCTTAATCTTGTAGTTTTTATTTTAATTAAAGCCCCTTAAAATTCAGATTATAGATGTTTTTATTTTCTGCTTTGTCTTTTTGTGGGAAAATCTCTAATGGAAATTGAAATCAAGGAACATTACCTGAATGAGAGCATGCCACGCTAGTAGCTCAAATTGTAGTTGAAAGAGCTTTCTCTTGTAAATATCTGCAGACGCTCTTTTTATTCCCATTACAGATGTTTCATTCTTCTCAAGACCAGGCTTATGATCTCTTGAAAATAAGAATTACTGTAAATAATTGAGTACTTTGAAGTCAGACAAAGAAAAGCCTGATCCTTTCTATGAGCATTATCTAACATCTGTTTCACTGGAATTGCTGCTTGGCTCCTCCCTGGATCCAATTTTCAGCTGACTGCTGCTGTTTACAATTGCCCTATAGCAGCTTTTCACCTACATGGATGACATCCTGCCTTGCTATCTTCACAATAACAGACTCTAAACATAATAGCATCCTACAGGGATACAGTAGAATAACAACACACCACACTTCCTTTAACTCACCAGCAGCTTTTTACAATGAGTCACTAATCCTAAGCAACGTCTCAATAACAAATGAATAATCTGAATAGCATGAGTATAGGGGTAATGTGTTAGCACAGGTTATTCTCATAACTAGTTCAAAGAAGATGAAAATCACTTCATGAAATCCCGAATCTAGTGTTCTGCAGCATCTACCCTCCTCCTTTCTCACAACATTTCCTTTGTTAGAAGAGCAAAGGACTCATTTGAAATTGAAGAAAACAAACAATCTTAAAATAACTTTTCCTCTTGCCCTATTAAAAGACTGTCCAGGTGATGCTAATTCAATTGTGATTCATTGATATGCTCTGTAGTCTTAAAATTGATTTTTTTTTTTTTTTTTTTAATATATGAAGTCATAATAGTGTGTCTCTGTGTATAGTATCTGAAGATAAGCAGATTAAAAATTCCACTCCCATTTTGCTGTCAGTTTAAATTAGAACTCAGAGTTGTAACTACATGGTACTGCAAAATAAAACCATAATGAATAATAGATATGTATATGTATATATAGCATATTTTTATGCATTCACACATGTAATTACCTGCCATAATAAAATCTAAGACTATAGAAACTTTCAGGTGCCCTAATTTTGGCAAAGTTCCTATCTTCAATATACCTTATGGGTATGAGAATAAATTTTCACATTTTAATTATAAATCGTATTCATTTCTTATGTTTATATAATCTAAATTAACATATCTTGTGTAAATATACATTACATATACTTCTCCCTCCCTCTCCCTGTCTCTAAATTTATATATTAGACCTAATGCATAATTGACTTCATGACTTTTCTTTGGGGCATACCATTTCCACCAAGATTCTCTAGTACTTAATTGCAGATTATAAAATGAGGAAGACACAGGTGATTAAAATATCAAAATTATCTTGTGAGTATATGGCAAAGGCCTCTTTGGCTTAGGGAAAGGTCTGAGGAATCTGTAATTGAATTCAGAGTTCTTTATCTAAAAGTTAGACGTCCTGCCAAACCTTTATCTAAAAATCAGATCCAGTTCCTTTGCCTGGACTCTGTTTTCATTTACTAGTCTGGCCACATCCAAAGACGGACAACACAGTGAGCAGAAATGCCAACAGGAGACACTTACCTGAATTTGACAGGTGTCTAGCCTTCAGCACGCTCCTTTTTCAAGCAGCTCTTCTTTTGCCACAGATGCTGAGGTTGTTTGTCCCATGCACCACGCTGACACTCAGCCTTGGCAGGGTCCTGGCGAGGAGCAGGGCTGTGCTCTGTTCACTCCCAGCAGCTTCACTGAGGCTGGGGCTCTTTTGAGCTCAATTAGTTCTAGATTGTTTGGCTAAATGGCAGCCACACTTCCTTCTATTCTTTCCCAACTTAGTTTTCCTGCCTCCAGTGGTGCTTTTTCCTTTCTTTGGACTATAAATAGGCCTGCCACAACACAGTCTATAGCAGTAAGGAAGGCAGGAAATGCACTTAAACAAAGGAAAGATCTTAGTTTTTTTTTTTTTTTTTTTTTTTTCCCCACCCGCCCCCCAGTATAAGAAGAAGAATTTGATAAAGATTGCTCTGCAGGCACAGTTCCCTTAGTTGATGAAAACACTTGTTCCAAAAACATGCTTGGATGTCCTCGTCTTTTGCACTCTAAAAAAACGTGGACACACTGTAACATGAGGCCTTTTGACCCTATTTTCTTGATTAATTATTTCCCTTAAGCATTTAATTTTGATCGAATGTTTGAAATTGTGTGAGACTGGAGAGTTAGAAAAAAGATCTTCCTTGACTTAGGAAGGTGGCTGATGTGTTTTAGGATGGCAGGATGTGGTACAATAGGAGGTGCAAATTTTGCATGCTTAAGACTGGTGCTTAAAGTCTGCAAACCCGAGTAATTCTCATCCGAGTAATTTTCTTCCTCAGAGAAATTTACCTGGTAGCCTCAAGCCAAAGGCTAGGAGATGGGGAGTGTCTGAGCAAACTGAAGGTGTTTACGGGTTGGGAAGTTGTGCCTATATTCAGTGAGGAAGGCTATGCAACTACATCTCTCTTATTAACTGTGTTAGAATCCTCAGATACACTTTCTGAATTAATTTGAGACAAGGAATGATTTTTAGGGCTTTGGATCAGTTCTCTGATCAGCAAGTTTTCAATGTTAATTATTTTCAGTTTAATGGTTTTAAATATACATACTGTTTCCAAGGCTCTGTCAAGTTTAAAAAAAAAACAACAACACAATAACAAACAAACAAACAAAAAACCATTTTCACATTATGCTCAATTCAGATGATTATACAAAACTATACTTACCTGTCTCTTTATCTGTTTCCCCCATTGCCACTTTTTCTGCCATCTGAGGTACACACATTCCCTTCAATTTATATAAACTAGGGAATTTGCTGTAAGAAAGGCTTTCTGCTGGTCTTTACAGTGGTGACTTCATGTTAGCACAGCAGCGTGCTTCCTGAAGATAAGATCATGATGCATGTTTTGGAATTGGTGATTACCCTAGTAGAAAGGTAGAGACTTAAAAGAGAGATGTTGCTCTTTGTAAGAGTATTTTTTTTTCTGTGTAAGGTTTGTGTGTGAAATACACACACACAAGTCTTGCTGTAAGTGATGGGAGTTAAAGACCTGTGGGCATTTGAGGAACCTGGGAAGTATTAAGCCTTCTTCATACATAATAGGTAGGTAATAATCATTACTGGTATGGTGCTTTATGAATGAATTTGCAAATCTGTGGGTACTTTTAGGTAAACAGAATGACACCAACGCAGTTCAGATAAAAATCAAGAGCATCTTCAGAAAAGTGCCTGCCATGTTGAGAACTTCCTAGAGATCCTGTTTCTCATGACAAGAATGTCATTATTTCTATAAAAAGAAGAAACAAGTAGTGGACGAATAAACATTTTTGTTGATTTCTTGCAAATTAATGTTGACTTAAGTCAACGTTTTCCTTGAGAGAACTTTTATATAAAGTGAAATGAAAATGGGATTCTGTAAGTAAAAAAGAATATCACCCTCTCAAAACAGTAATTTAATTTATAGAAGGGCCTGAAAGTTAAAATATTTATGGTGTTTTTTGCTTTTGTTAATATTAATTATTAGCATACAGGATTAAAGTCTTAGGAAGATGTTGTTCTTTGCAGATCTTGTACTACAAAGCTGACAAAGATGAATATAACTCTTCATAGCACACAGTGCATCAAATACTGACTTTAACATAAGCACAGAAGTAGGTTTAGCAGTGAAGGGTTTGTCGTGGAGGTGACTGCAGGCAAGCTGCAGTCTTTCTGCCTCTTTCAAACCTCAGACCAAGGCTGAAGAACTAGCAATGTGCAAAATTGACTGAGTTTATTACGTAACTGCTGTGCCAGAGGCCTAACTAACCCTGCTTCTGAAACGTTGATCTCCCCAGTATGACAGCACTGAAACGCAAAGCCGCTTAGCAGTATTTCACTCATGCATACCTTTATTCAAATGTAGTTTAAATCTTAAATCTGCTCAGTGAGTTGCTAGTGGTTACAGACGTGAATTTGCATCACGTGTCCGCTGTGCACCTCAGTGCCACTGGTGCCAGGCACTGCCAGAGCCCTGGAGAGCCTTCGTCTAGAATAGCTGCCTCCTCTGTGTCAGCCCAGCGCCCAGCTGCAGGATCCTGCTTGCACCAGTTTTGGGGGGGGGGCTTTCTTTCAAGCACATGGACTTTTTCTCCATGTCAGTCCAAACATCTCAAAAGCATTAAAAACAGAATGAAAGGTGGGAGCAGTTCTCTCCAGTAACTTCGCACACTGGAAGAAATTCTTACTCAGTGGCCAAATTTTCTCACTCCCACTTTGCAGTCCTGAGGTGAGAGCCTGCCTTGAGAGGTCTTCAGAGTTTCTGCTTTAGAGTTTCCTTTGGGTGTCAGGTAATTGATGGAGTGGCAAGACAGCTAAAACCTGGGTGAGAAAGAGTTGCTGAAGGCAAATGCTTCTAAGGTCAAATTAAAATGTCTCTGAAACATGCATTCTACTAGTCTTTTTTAAGACTAGTAGGACACCAGACTGTAGGACAACAGTGTCTGCAAGAGCAAGTGAGGAACAACACTTTGGTGTCTATACCTCAATACACTGCGGGGTTTTTGGTCCCCTGAACTCAAAGCCTCTTGTCTTCACAGCTCATTTACACTCTATGCACTGAAAATACATGCATGTGTTAAGGATGTAAGCAAACTCTTTTATTTTCAGTGAGTTCCTGGGTGCAGAGTCAGCTTGTTCCTGACATAAATTCTTCATTACAGAAGGTAAAAATAGTGAGAGAGCCTATGGCACAATGACAAAACCACTGTTTTTTGCAGGACACCTCAAAGGGGCTTTGCATAGATCATTTTTATTTCTGCCAATGAGCCACAAGATGCTTCAATAGTTTCCAGTCTAGTGCTGATTACTGTCAGTTTAGCTCCCCACCTGGCTTTTCACAACCAGAATGGTAACAACGGCATCCAAATTCCCATGAAATTGAGTATGGGAGCTTATCAGAACAGCTTCCAAAACAAAAAGCTGAAATATCTGAACCTTCTCCTCTGCTTTTCTGCTGCCCCTCCCTTGTGCTGCTGAGCAGCATTGTGTTACACCACTCTTTCCACTGACATCAGTGGGAATAGGTTTGACATAAAGCCCAGCCCAGCGAGAGCATGGCAGCACAATCTAGTTTGTCATGTCTATAATTCAGAAAATAGCTTGAATTCTTTGTAGTATTGCTTCTGTCCTTCTTCTGTCCTCAGTTGTCATCTTTTTGTCTGCATGTTTCATCACCTAATGGACTATGCTGCAAGAAATTACTTAACTTTCCCTGGTCAGGCTATAGCGAGAAAGAAACAGGTTTTTGTCTTTTACAGCCCATGTTTAGTCTACCTGATTTAACACCACGGAGTTGTATTGTCTTAGAAATATTGAGTAAACTATAAGGTCCCAGACCTTTCTTTTGATTTCTGATCCTGTTAAACACAGATGGTCTTTCTGGACTGCAGTGCAGGCTGTGGGCCAGATCCCTGTCTTGTACAAATTGGTGTGGCTTCATCAACTTCAGTGGAGAACGCTGATTTGAACTGTCTGGGGAATCTGGCCAATTGGTTTTCATGGATCTGTGACAGTTTATAGCAGCTGAGGATCTGTGCATTTAAAGGCCTTTCTAATTATAGCTTGTGTTCAGTCTATAGAAAGCTTATTGTTTTCCTCCCCTCCACCATTCAAGCAAGCCATCAAAACGTAAAAATATCCTGACAGTCCTGCTGCTTCCAGCTGTGGGGCAAGCTGAAGAACGGTTCATTGTGATCTTAAAAAAGAAGTTGGGGAAAGCTGCAGGTCAGACTCAAGCTGTGAGTTGACATACACGTAGAAGATAAGGTGCTCGCCGTCTGCCCTGTGTTTGTGGCCTCATGAGGTTAGCACAGCTGCTGTCTGTAATCCATCGTGCTATAAGCTATGTGTGTGTGTGTTTTAGAAGGGTCGTATGGTTATGAGGGGAGAACATGAGGAGAAGACTAATTTATTTTTTACCTCCTTGCTTTCCAAAACATGTATACTTTTTTCTCTGTGTCTTGAACAAAAAGCATGATGGCAGTATAATAGCAAAGATTAAAGTTAAAGCTTTATTTAGGAAATATTGAAGTTATCAAGACCTAAACCTTATGAACATCCCATCTCTTCCCTGTGAGAGATTTCTGTTCAAATAACCGGGACTTTAAAGCTTTCAGGGAGATGGTGACAGCAGAAACATTATCTCCATGTTATTGGTGAGGAAATAGAATAGCTTGCCAAAGGCCTCACAGGAAGTAATACATTTATCTGGAAAGCTTATTCTGTTGGTTGTTCCTACTTTTCATCATTTTCCTTTCTTTTCCTTTCTTTTCTTTGTCTCCTGTTCCCTTTTCAGTCACATCTTTATATTCAAGGTTCTTTGCATTCTACCGCTGTCTTGCTTAATGTATGCTTAATTTACTCTAGCAGAGTTGATCTTTGCTTCCAGCCTGCTCACAATTTCATTTCATGTTCCCACCTGTAAAATTTTCCTGCAAGCACCCTCATGCTTCCTCTCTCACTTGCATAAAGCTACTCCAAACAACTGCAGCACTGCAATCCTATTGTGCAAAACTCCTTTATCCCACCACCCTCTGGAAATGTCAGCAGTGCTGCAGCAGGGCAGGAGGTGGTGGTTGTTACAGGGAGGTAAAAGGGGCTGCAAAAAATTTCATCAGGGTCCTGCACTGTCAGAAATTACCTCCAACAAATTCTTCTGAAAGACACTTCTTTGCAGGTGGGTGCTCAGGATGACATGTCAGAAGCCCCCCTTCCTGACTGCATCCCTTGTTGATACAGGGTGGGCAGCTGCCATCAGCATTATTGGTGTTACCTCATCATTTGCTTTTATACTTCTCCCATCCATAGCCATCTTATTCTCTTAGTTTATACATCAACTGACAGAAAGCCTTTTTCACAGCACCTGGCACAACAAGGTGCCCAATTCTGACTCCTGTGCACTGTGACTCAAAGGCATTAAGGATGGATAGAAGACCTCAAGCATTATAGTCCTGGACTACAGCCTGTTGGATCACAAAGGCCCACTTTTCTACCCTTGTATTTATTTGAATGTGTGCAATTTAAAATTGAAATTTCCAAGGAAAAATTGAGAAAACATGTAGCAGTGACAAAGTGCTTCCACCTTTGTGAATAATGTACTAATAAAAGAGCAAGAATGCATTTTGCAGGTGATGGATCTGTGGCAAAAAGACTTCCCCACAGCATTCTGTTACCTTTTCCTGGCAGCCAGCTGCTGGGTCACACCATTGTGTTTCCCCCTTGTAGCCAGGTGTAGATTGAGAAAGAAAAGTATTATTCAATGGCTAAGGATTACCTGCTTTGCTCTTAGGCTGGCAGAGTTAGGTTTTCATGTGCATTAGTTTCCCCTGGCTTTAATTCATTGAGCAAGATGAGTTCCTTACCATTTGTGTCAGTTTATTTTCCTCTTGCTTCCTTTGCCACTATTCAAAGGACTTCCATTTGCTGACCAAACTTATCTAGATTTCGAGGTGTTTGCCTTCCTATTGGTGCCAGGCAGAGGAAATAAATAGGTTCAGCTGTGCTGAGCACCATTGTGCCAGCCTATGAAAGACACTGCAGTACAACCCCCTTTGCTGCCGTTTGAGGTAGGGCAGTCCTAAATGGCCTTTTGAGGCATAGCTACAGCAACACCTCTCTGCTGGAGTCTGGGCCTTATTGGCAAACGTGCTCGTCTGCTGGAGCAGTAAGTCAAACACCATAAATCACACCGAGACAGGGACCTCTTCTTGGCACAGGCTCTCGGAGGGGGTTTGTCGAGCCCCAAGGTGACATCTCTTCAGTGCCAAATCTCTGTTGCCTGCACCTGTCTTGAGAGCAGCTGACTGGTGCAGTCCCCATCATCTAGTCATGCTAAAAGGAAGAGGAAGAGCGGTTCCTTCGTGGTTCCTGTCAGGTGCTGTGGTGGCGTATCACCTCCTGGCTGGCAGCAGTGGGACCCTTGAGACCCCAAGGACAGGAACAGCAGTGCACAGTCACACTCCCTGCCTGTAAGATTTCTCCAGTGACTTCAAAGGGGCAAGGATTTTGTGGTGGATAACTGCTGTGTTGTGCTGGGCAGATCCGTGTCTGCCTGTGTTATTTTTTTTTCCCCCTCTGCATTCCTAGGAATTGCTCCAGTGCAGTTAATGCTTTGTCTATCAGCTTGACCTGCCTGTATGAGCTAGCTTTACATGAGCTAGACCAGCTGCTGACAGGCTGGGGTAGGAATTTTGTTGTGCAGGGAGATTAAATAGTTTATTTCTCATCCATCAGGAGGAGTCCTCAGACCGCCAGTCAGCTGGGCTTCTTAGGTGACAGGTTTTACCTTAGGCTAATGGATGTTTTAAAAATAGCCATGGTTAGACGCTAATTGCTCTGCTGGAACCTTTAAACTTCTCACATGCTTTTATTCTGGTTTTGAGTCCAGGCTCTTCAGTTGCTGCCATCAGCTGTGTTCTGCGTCTGAAGCTTCATGTTCGCAGTTGGCTCCGAACTCCCAGTGCGGACACACAGACAGTGTCTTCCTGGAGCTCCTTCTTGAGACACAGTTTCCCTCTCAGAGCTGCAGATTTTATCATCATTCCCCAAACGTGACCAATGTGGCACTTCAGATGCTGTGCTGACCTCTAGTGACAAAGGCAGAAGTACCTTTGCTCTTAAAACCTGTGAATGCCAAAGCTTCCTTGTAGCTCTCCTCTTTTCTGCAGTTTTTCAGCCCAAATGAATCATAGGGGTTTAGTCTCTCCTCACGTATCTCCAGGTTCTTATCATAGTTCCCTATATTTCTGACCAGTTGTTGAACAGCTGGTGCTGTATTCAGATCTTTTGCTAGTTTTGCAATAGGAGAATTCTGTGAACTTTTATTAATATCTATTTTATTACTATAAAATCAGTCATTTTTACAAGCTGTTGACACTTTATCCCATTTATGGTACTACAGTAAAATGCTTTATGTAAAGATAACTTAAACACCAAAACTCAGAGTTTAAATATTTTGCTCTGACCCTTACTATTTGTCCTTTAATTACAGGTATGTCTTAATTCATGTTTCATATTGCCAACCAGGGAATTGGAAGGTTTCAGTGAGATACTACTTGTTTTGAAACACAGAAGAAATTTATATTAGCAAATTGTTCCAATACTGCTAGATCCCTTTCAAAATGTTTTAAGCAATTTATTCCTCATAGATTTGAATTGTTTTAGTTTTTGAAATTTTGAAGTGTTCGAAAAATGTGTGTTTTTCTTTCTATATAGTGAGCACAGTTACTCCCTGAAATTAGATGGGAAAATGTTAATAGAGTAACAGATACTGTCGATTACAGTTATACAGAAGAATAAAGAGTAGGGATGGCAGTGGAAATGACAAAGAACTGAAACAGAAAAATTAAAAGTAGAAGGGATTAGTGAGAGAGAGCTGCTGCAGCCTTTTGTTTGGTCTGCTCTGGAGGCTGGTGAGCCCCTATGCAAGGAGCCCTACCTCAAGGTCCTCATGCTTGAGCCCTGTATGCCATCGGGTATCTTGGAGCAGTTTTGGGTTAGGTATTTAAATAGGGAAAATACATACAGTGTTAGATTTTAGCCTATCTTCCTCGTGGTGCATGTTTGCAAATGTTTTGTTTTAGTCTAGTATGTGGTAGATGTAATGTTTTTAGCTAACACTCAAACATAAACCAAGTTTTATGGGATGAAGTAAGGGCCAGCTTGGCTGAAAACAGTTATTGCTGCCTTCTGGTGGAATAACCCAATACCAGAACTATTACCAGATGTTAAATTAATATATATGTCTGGATGTACTATGTATTGTTTCCTTCAATACTGAAACCCTTAAAAGCTCCTCATCAATCTGCTTTGTTTTATATTCAGTGTACTGACATAAGCTAGCACTGCAATGAGTAATATAGTTAATGTAGTAACTTTTTTTCTTTTCAGCTTAAGGGAATTTAAAAATAATATTTCTCTTTTTTTTTTTTTTTCTCTACTGTTTGGAAAAATGACATCTAGGCATGAGTGAACGTGAATGAAAATTTCATGTTCATTCAGCTTACTGTTGTGCAAATCAAAGGATTTCCCGTTCCTTTCTTGTTTTATTTTTGAAACTTCCTTATTCCATGTTTGCTATTCAGCTCAGTTTGTTGGTGCTGTAGGTCAGAGAAGAATACATGCATTGCTAAAAGCATGCCTGAAGTTCAGTGGTCATGGTAAAAGAAGGAAAACGTGCATGTTGCATCCCTCTGGGTAGTTTTGGGGTGAATACAAAGTTGACTTGGTGGTGGTGTCTTGGGTTTCTGTGAGGTAAGAGGATGCTGTGAGATCATGTGATATTTGTGACGGATGTGATGGATTTACTTTGGCGGAAGGTTTTTCTAAGTACCGGATAGCAGCTATCAGTTTCACCGCATGCCACACCAGTACTTAGAGACTGAAAGTGACTTTGTGGAGGCCAAGACCAATGAGCAGGGAGGAATCCGTGCGTGGGAGGCTGAGGTTTGGTCACGAGCAAATGACAGAGAGTGCCAGAGGGAAAAAAGCAGAAGCAGGACTGCAGAGAGGACTGATCCTGGAAAAGGATAGCAAATGGGACAGAAAAGGGGAAATGCCTTGGTGGCTGGAGCCGAGCTGAATGGCTGCCTGCAGCAGGGGCGGGCACGTGTAGATCTGGAGAATGGTGCCCACTTGCAAAGTGACAGGGACCAAAGTTAAATTAACTTGTAGCTGGAAACAGACTACCTTCTGCTGGGGACCTCATAACAGGTCCCATGCACCCTTCAGGGCAGTTACCTCCTGGATGAGAAGTGGCAGAAATGAAGCTTTTAATGTGAAGGAAATAAAAAACCTGCTTAGCCGTACTCGAAACTTTCCTGCCAGAGACATTCCTCATCAAACACACATGGTGGGATTTTTCAAAAGAGTTTGGCACAGACTTTGCTCTGCTGCCACTGGAATCCATGGAGGTGCCACAGGTTTCGGTGGGAGGAAAACTAAATCAGTACGGAGTGCTTTGGAAAATCCAGCCCAGAATGGATGCTGGCAGCATGACTAGATAGGGATTGGAGGTGATGCTGAAATTGTCACGTAGAAATTTTCCATGCTGGCTAGCAGTGTCCTCTCCATCCCCCTTGGTTTAGAGCTAATGGAAAGCAGCGTGTGGAGAAGCATGACCTGAGGGGAAGGGAAAGTCAGCATAGAAAGAAATAAAAATCTCCCAATTTCCTCCCTCCTGCGTGTCTTTTGTCAGGACAAAAATGCCACTGCAGAACTTGTCCTCTACCTGAGGCTGGCACTTAACTCCTCAGGAACATGCTGGTTAAAGGCAAGAAGACTCGGGTTTGTTTTCTCCAAAGTGAAAGGCACACTCCTGGTACTTGCTCAAGTATGGAAGAAGAAGGGGAATGGGAAGGGGAAGGGGAAGGGGAAGGGGGGGTCATGTCCCCTCTGTCAAGCTCCCTGACTTATGCCTCAGGTCACAGCCTCTTGTCATGGAAAGCTGTAGTTCAGAAGAGACCTCTGCAGCTCCTGCAGTCTCCTGCTTGGGCAGGGCAAACTTAAAACTCTGGTGAGGTTGCACAGCTGCTGAGGTGCAGAGGTGTCTTCCCAGCCCTGCAGCGTCAGTGGGAGAAGAGCAGAAGAGCACAAGAATGGCCTTTGCTAGCAACGGAGGTGGTGGCCCAGGAGGCTCCAGGTTTTCTGGGTCTCCTGCTGTGAGGCCATCCCTACAGGCCAATGCAGTGGCTGTAGCTCAGCCCTTGGCATTTCCCAGAAGACTGCTGTTGCCCTCTCACAAGCTGACATCATCCCTCGATGGGAATCATCTTCAGCAAACAGCTGGTTTTCCTCATTTGCTCACCCTTACATTTTCTGCTTCTCTTTTGGACACGTCACTTAGCTTTCCTAGGTAAATGTCAGACCTTCCGATAGAAAAAGCTACCTAAATACCACATAATGAGTTCAGACGTGAGCAGTCGCCTCTGTGACATGCAGCAATTAACCTCTTTTCTTCGCTTGAATGGCTCCTTAATAGCTCCCTTGGCCTGCTTGGTGTTAGAGTCCCCAGCAAGAACAAACCGCTCTTCAAAGTGGGTGGCGTTATTAAAGAACAATGCTGCAGTCTCTTCTAGAGGCAGCAGTGGGGTTTTTAAGTTCACTGTGTACTTTGAAGGAATGTGCTGTGGTTCAGCTGCTGGCCAGGTCTGGCCCATGGCATGCTGTAATGGGGCCCGTCACCTTGCTTTCTGAGTGTGCCAGAGCCAGGAGGCCCTCTGCTGCCATGTGGACATCACTCGGGGCAGCGAGGGCCCCGAAACTGCATCACTGTGAGCTAATAGCTCATGACAACCGTGTTGGAGCCCTTAGTGTTTTAGGACTTGTCTTAGGCAGGAATTTATTTATGTCAGTTGCTGCTGACCAGCTGAATATTTTCATGACTGCCAATTTTGTCTCTTGGATTCAAACAGTCTGTCCTGCTGTGACAGTGCTTTTCCCGAGGAATGTTAGTGCTCCCTTTGAATACAGTTTTAATGTTGGCTAATTTTTCACTGAATAGCATCCTGACATGAAAGTATCTATTGATATCAAATGTCTTTCTAACCCAAATGCATGTGTCACTTCAGTGCTGGGGTAGCTTTGTTCTCCTTAGCACACTCCCATTATAATGGAACCAGCAGGATTCAGTTCTACCACGTCAGCAATCCCGTAACACCACTTTTGTAGCAAGGGTACGGCTGGCTGAAGAAAAGACTAATATGTATATATTTGAAAGGGTCCATATGGATGTAAAAAGTATTGGTGCCATTTGGTATAAACTGTAATCGGTTCCAGACTCTGCCGCACTCAGAAACTTGAATCACGGGATTGTATTTGGTGGTTTCTGTATTTTTAGGGTTCTCACCTAAACCAGAGGTCTTGTAACAAGTAAATGGCTATATCCGTGGTGTCCAATCCCTCATCTTAATGATGTTAAGAAAATGTTTGTTTAACTATGAATTGAAATTGTATTCTGAGCCCTGCAGCTTTTCAGGTGAAGTGACAGAACCAGCCCTGCTACACTGGGGCAAAGTAGGTGGGCTCCAGCCTGAGTTCAGATGGGCTGAATTTCACTTAATTCCCTCAATTGTGTTTCCTTTAAGGCATTTCTGAAAGCCTGGAACCAGTCAACCTGAAATACTGAGCACTGGGATCTAAATGGAATTTAGGCTGCTTTTGGCTCCCTCTTTGTATGTGCCTTAAGGCATATCGAAGGTAAGAAGAGGCAAAAGGGAGACAGAAGCATGCACAAAGTACATTGTTTGCTTATAAAGTGTCTAATAGACCAGTGTGGCTGTGATGAGGACAGGGCAGCTTAACCAGATTGATTTCAAGCTTCAGGCTGGGTTTGGGTCAGCTGTTGCCCCTTGATTCAGGCAGGGGAGATGGACGGTGGCAGGATCACACCAGAACCTCTTCCATGGATTGCTGGTGACTGAAACTGATATGCCAAGAGGCCATTTAGGCTTGGGTTTTTATGCTTGGGTTGGCTGCTCTGTTTGTTTGTTTGGATCCAGAGCCATTGTGTGCATCTGCCTGAGCCTGCTGGTGGCTTTTAACCCCAAGACTGATTTCAACCACATACGCCTGCTGAGTGGGAGAGGTGCAAGGAGCTGGGTCTGGAGTTGGTCTGCTCAGGAGAGAGCTATGGGGAAAGGTTGTAGGAAAGCAGGCTTTGTTTTAGTGTTGTTGCTCACAGAACAGCTTGAGTTTGTCTTTTTTTTTTTTTTTTTTTTTTTGGTCTGAAATAACTGAAAGTGAGTTGGAGTGTTCATTGTCTGAGAATGGCAAACTCCCAGGGTATTCTAAACTTGTTGTTTTAAAAAGATGTTATAAATCAGCAAGGAGTCAGTCTTGTGGCTCAGAATTACACGTTCAGCACAGTGTTTGTCCCCCAGCAAAATCTTCTAAGGGTACTGCATTTTGATTGTGATTTCCTCAGCTGTCATACTGCTGTATGCTCAGGAAAAGTGGGGACTCACTGCCATCCAAATTTGCTAGCTGGGGGAGGACTGGAACAGTCCTGAGATGTAGAAAACCTCAGGCTGTGGTGCTGACTGCCATGGCAGCTTTGGGACAGCAGCTTTGGGGCATAAGCCATGGCAGCTGTGTCATTGTTGAAGCAGGAAGAGGTCATCCAGAGGAGGGAGAGTGGGGAGCGCTGGCTCGTCCGTGAATGCTCATGACAGCTGAACGCAGAACAGAGTTCCCCTTCAATTCAGGATAACAACACCTTTCATGAACTCCTTTTTGCAAGGACTTCAAACTACGAAAAAATAACCCAATGTAAAAGTACCTAGCCCTTTGCAGCACCATTCCAGAACACAGCGACGATGGGAAGCTTATAAAAGTTTGAGGAAAAGCTACAGATCTTCAGAAGCAGGTAGCTTTTCCACAGATGAAGGAGGAACTCTGTTCTCAGAAGTACAGTTTTCTGCTGTCACTGTGCATTCGCTGCTTTCAGTTTCTGCAAGTTCTCCATATGATTCAGGCATTTCTTGCCTTCCTGAGGCAATGTGTATTTTCAACAAAAAAAAAAAAAAAAGAGGAGGAAAAAAAAAAACACTCCTTTTAACCAAAGGAAGGTTCTGGTGACCTTGGAGGCAGATCTGCTTAGTCTTCAGAACTACATACTGGAACGAATAGAATGTGCAATGTTGGTGTGGGGAGGAGATGTAACTGCAGAATCCAAGTTCAGTTAGAATGATGATTATGCTCCCTTTCCTGTGGCTTTACCAGTGAAAGTTTTTTTTCTAAAACCATAGGATAATTAACCTTAAATAGGACAACTAAGAGCCCTGCAGTTATGGAATTCCCTAGTAAGACCAGACTTCCATCTTTTTTCTCAATCACATCAGGGAAGCAAGAAGTAGTTTTTTTGTTTTGGTTTGGTTTTCAATTATAGACAAGCTGTAGTGTTTGTACCTCTTACCTCTTCTGACTGAGCAGAGAGACTGGCCATCCATCCCTCTCCTGCTTAATTTCAGAAAAGTCAAGCATGTAGAGTACCTTGCAAAAAGTCTATTCCTTGAAGATTTCTCCCACGACATTTTTATTCAGAAAATGTTCTTGAATTTTAACATACAATTGAACTTTAAATGTACAGTATCTTCACTAGTCCTTGCGTCAAATTTCAGCACGTACAGAGGAGGGGCCCTGAGAAGGACACTTGCTGCCACAGTTAACAGGAACACAGGTCTTAATGAGATCTACCAAGTGCTCAGTACTTCAAAGAATACAGTTTAGAGGATTTTTGGTTCTGACTGACCTAAATATTGGAAAATAGTCAGAACCAAAACAAGTATTCCTTTTTGTGTGTGTGTGTGAAATTAGAAATAAAAATTTTCAGACAATTGGACCCAATTTGACCTATTTTTTAAAGTCTCATTTTATGCTTTTCCTCTTAATGCAGGGCAGGTCTCAAAGACACAACAAAAATGTTTCATTTGGAAAATATCAAAAGGACCTGTTTCAGGATTTCCAAAGTAAACTCATTCTGGAGGAGGTCGAAGTGAAACATCTGTCAGTCTCGTAATCTCTTTCTCTCCTTCCACTGAGAAATGGAGTTTATGGGAAGGTACAGTTCATTAAGAAAAGGAAATTCGCCCCCTTTTCTTTACTATTTCTGAAAACCAGGCCATCATACTGAAGAGCATGATTCGCAGATTTAGTGGGAAACATGCCTAAACCAGGCAAGAAGAAAAATTCCATGGAATTCAACTTCCAAGTCAAACAGTTTCTGTGGGTCTGTGTTTGAAATCTTCCCCCTGGAAGCCTAAGATTAGGCATCAACTAATTCAGTTTCTGGTCTTATTAAAACAGCATGAGAAGGAAAAACCAGCCAGACAACTCTGTATAACTGTTGTAATGTAAATTAATTCTAGTACTGTAAACACCCTAGGGTTACATTCTTGTAACATAAATATCAATAAAGTTAAAAAAAAAAAAAAAAAAAAAAAAAAAAGCCTACAATTAGTAAATAGCTTTTTCTAAAAAAAGGTGATTTTATTGAGTTTTAATATACAGCTTTAATATGTTAGGGTAATCATACAAGATCTCTCTTGTGTTCAATTTACACATTACAATACAGACGTGAGCTAAAATCTTTTGTTTTAATGTACAAAAGGAATCCAATGTTGTCCACTAGCAGCTTTGAACTTGGCAAGAAAGGTTCTAGAGACTTTAAGTGCAGTAACAACCATACAGAATACAAAATGAATACAAAGACTTTTCGCCAAGGTATATAAACATTTGAAAACAAATGGTGCCTGCTCCACAGGGCAGACAACTAGCAAATTAAAAACGTCACTGACCAATGTTCCAGAGTAGGAGGAGCATTACCCTGTGTAACAGTTCTTATAAAATATCCTAAGAATATCTGTATCAAATAATTTGTACTGATCAGAAAAAAGGTCTGAAAAGAAACAGTAGGCAAGGAACTGAACAATCAAAAAATGACATAGTAATATAAAATATTTCCATCACTATTTAAATGCCAAATTAATCAAGCAATAGTAAAACAAAACAAAAAACAAAAACAAAAAACAAAAACAAAACAAAACAGAAACAGAAAACCAAAGCTCTTCTGTTTAAAATAACAGCACTGTTTTTGCTTATTTTCAATGTTTTTTTTTTTTCTTATGAACACACTATATACTTGATTGTTTCTTTCATACAGAGTAATGTGTCCATTTGGTCTGTCACTTCAGTGAAGCTGACATACAATCAGCCCATCATGTCTCACCTTTGACACATTTTAATGTGTTTTTCCCCTTATGTTCACTACTCTGGTGCCTTCTCTTCTCAAGTTAAATACTTTTCTTCCTTTTCTTTACACAGTGCAGAGTATATGGGCTTAGGATATGGAGATTTTCCTCTACTCCAGTTCACTGTCTAGTTCTGAGTTCAGTGGTGTGCAGTAGTTTGGCTTGTCTGAAGGTACGTACCCGGGGAGACACAAACACTTGTACGAACCTTCTGTGTTAATGCATTTGGCATTCTTGCAGAGAGACATCCTGTTGTTCAGCTCATTGCACTCATTCACATCTGCAAAAAGGGAACACCAAAACACATGTAGATAAAACTCATTTGTTTTCAGCGTTGTCAGGAGTAGAACATACTGTAGGAATACACTGAATATATTCAGTTCAGATAAGGTGATA
Organism: Netta rufina; assembly: GCF_964035555.1. NCBI lineage: Eukaryota > Metazoa > Chordata > Aves > Anseriformes > Anatidae > Netta > Netta rufina. The sequence goes on along the minus strand of NC_140125.1, from coordinate 34,381,082 downwards.
TTAGGGCACTTCCAAAGCTGTGACAGATAAATATTTTATTGGGAAGACGAAGTTATTGTGGCAAATCAATAGTGCCTTAAAAAGCATTAACCTGTTAGATCACCAAGTCCAAACTCCTCTTAAGCTACTAAACAAAAATTTAATAACCACTTACAGGTTTTTATCTGACGGCTTAGAAGTGGCTTATAAGAGAGGTTCTGCCAGTTCTTAATATAATATCTTTATGAAAAAAATCAAGTATTTTAGGCTTTCTTGGTGTTGCCAACTAAACATTCATAAACAGCAAACTACCTATACTCAATACAGCACAGCTAGGGATACCAGCTTGTTGTAGAGTCCTAAAGATTACAAGGCATGCAGGTAGCTTTCCATGATACAGCTAGGAGACTGCAGCCATGGGTTATGAAGTGTAGTGCTAGGCAAGGTTAGTACGGACACCTTAAACTGAAATACGCACGTGCAGTCTATACAAGGCTCTACACTGAGGGATGTTGGTTGTTCTGCTTCGTCTTTGCCCTGCCACTTGCCTTCCGTGTATTTCATTATTTTAATTGCTGATATAGTCTCTAGATGTTCTGGTTAGCTCTTGTGCAGATGTATTAGTTTGAAGGTGAGAGGATAGTCTGGCTTCTTCACTAATGAAATCAGTAAGAATTAGGGGGCCAAGCCCCACCAAGTGGATATCTGAATATTTAGGTGGCCCAACTGTTCTAAAAATGTGCTCCTAAAATTACTCTTCCAATCTGGATCCAGATCCATCCTCTCAGTTCACTAAACCCTTTCAAAAAGCTTTGCTCATGTTACAGTGTGACATTATTGATACAAGTTTTAAGCTTCATTGCGCAATGGTGTGTCTGTTCATTTCTAGGTTCTCAGCTGAACAGAGCTGTAATGCACTGAGGAACATCACCATAGTTATTTCTGCAACAATATTTACTAGCCTTTGCAATAAATCAGATATAAATTTGGCAACTGTAATAGGATTCAGATCATCTGTAACCTCTTTTTTTTTTTTTTTTTTTGCCCCTCCTTAAGCCAAGTGGCTAAACTGACAGGCTAGCAGAAGAGTAAGAAGTAAACACGTCTCCTCACCAACACAAGTCATTTTGGCCATGTCCAGGTGATAACCATCAAAGCAGTCACAGGTGTAGCCTTCCTGGACTCTTACACATCGGCCATTTTCACATCCATTCAGAATACCACATTCCTCTGCTTGTAACTCCTCAAAGCTGTTCAGGAAACCTGAGTGAAGAAAGAATTACAAACAAATAAGTTACAAGGGTTGCTGAATATATATACCCAAATGTATAGTGAGACCCTGAAATTCCCTCAGAGGTTTACTGAAATGTGACTTTGCAGAACGTAGGTCAACTTTAGCAGATCTGTACCATCTGGAGTTTTAAATGCACTACAAAAGCACTGAGATATGTTGCAAGATGAAAACTGTCTAACATTGTAAACTCTACATTTTTGTGTTAAAAATGTGATTTTTTTAAAAATAAATGACACTGCACACTTTGCATTTTTTTAAAGAATAAATCTTTTTTTTTTTTTTAATTCTAAACAGCACATTTTATTTTAATTTTTAAGCATATCAACCCTTATGTAAAAAAAGGGTAAACAGCAGTAGTGCTGTTTGGGGCAAAAGTATTTTAAAATGATATTCTACAAAAGTGAGATGTCTGTGTATGGGGGAAGAGATACACTCTGATTTATCTACAAGAAATACATCCTAAAAAATTCAGTCTCAACTGCTTTATGGAAAGTAAGAAGACATTAGATACTGCTTTAATAACCCTTTGGCTGGTACTTCACTCATTAGTGCCAGTACAAACACTTATAATTTACTGATCGTTCCATGTCATAATTCTCAGTAGTGATTATTCAAAGGCTCCCTATTTTATTATTTATTTGACAGTTCTGGATTTGTGTATAAAGAGGGATATGTATTTAAAAATTATGTGACATTTTTACACATTCAGAGAATATCTGTAGGACCGAATTGCTCCTCTTAGTTCTGCACAAGTTTTTCAGCTAGCTTCCCAGCCACTGAGCAGTGATGTAACAGGACTGCAGATGGCAGCCCATCACATCCAAAAGACTTTTGAGGAAAAAGTGCAGAGCCCTTGAGAGTCTGTTGGTTTATCAGCATAATGAATACATATAAGTGGAGGGGAAATTGGAGCTGGAGTAGAATTGAGTAGGATACATCTCCCCATCTGCCCCATAACACATGACTAATGCAGTAATTCCACAAACAAATCATTGGCTTATCTAAAATGTGTTTACCTATTTATATGTTACAATTGCAAAGCTACCTAGGAATATAAATTTTTCCCTTTCCCTTAGCTTGCTCTCCTGTCTTTTTATATTTCCTCTACCCTGTCACCCTGTCTTTCTTTAGTCCCTCTTTTCTCTTTCTTTGCTGTTCCTACCCTGCCCTTTCTGTATCATCCTCTGTTTAACTTCCATACAGTTGTATCCACTACCCCACCTTCTTTGGCTACATAACTTGTCATCCAGCCCGGACTTGCTCTACCATGGTGGGGCTTAAGTGATGCACTTAATAAATTCTGGAGACACTGAGCAGATGTGTGACATAAGAAGCACTTGCTGACTTAAGCCACATCTCAAGAATGTGTACCATACATAGCATGTATACAAGTGCACATTTAGTGGGAAACATTACAATCTTTTCCATGACAATCTGTCATGATTGACATCCTGATAATCTGGTCAACAATTGCATTTCATTGCAGTAGTACTGAGGGTGTTGACCAGGTTGTCAAGATGTATGGTTACAGAGTAGTAAGAAATTTGTCCATTTTTCATTATGTTTTCAGTCCTCTAATAGAGCTTGCAGATGGCTCATGAGGGTCCCTTAAAGCAAAGACCTTTGCTAATTTAAAAAACAAACTGCCAAGAAAGGGAAAGGTCCTCTCAATACCTATTTTACATACACAGTATATGTACATATATGTACATACATGTATATATATGCATGTACATAGTCATATCTAAAATATCTATCACATAGAGCAAGTTCTAGTTGTACAAAAGTTTTTCTTTAAAAAAGCTGAATGCGGTACATGTTGCAATTCTAATAATGCATATTTAGTTCTGTAGAAATTGATTGCACGCAGCTGACAAATACATTGACATGCACGGCCCTCTCATGGGTTGGGCAAGTATTGTTATATTCCTCATACAGACTGAAGCAGGATCATGGCCATGAAGTCTTTGATGATAAATACATGATCAAATTGTATCTGTCAGGTAACATGCCTCTGATGAGGACAATCACACAGCTATGTGTTTGGGAGTTTCTTATGCATTTACTCGCCACCATATTTGTTTCAGTGATAGGGTGGGAGCAAGAGATGTGAGCTCTTATCTCCTTAGCACAGAAGACTCAACTGTGGATTCAAAACTGTATTATTTTACTGTATCTATTCACCATTGCTTATAACTTACTTGTAAATAACTTGTTTACCACTCAGTGTATTATCTGTCACATTGCTTACCCAGTCATCTATCTGGGCTTTTCATTATGCTTGGTAATTTTCATCCGTGTGACATTTTAATTAGATATCAACACTCAGGGCTGTTTAATTAATATCATCTGGATATAAAGCAATAAGACATTTTACAATTCTGTGTAGAGCTGAAAGGTCATTTAGATGCCAAATAGAAATGAGCTCATTATTATGACCTGTATAGCTTTGTATAAAGGTGCAATGTGTGCAAGAAATGCTTGTCACTCTTCCAGTAGTGTGCCATAATCCTCCTCCTGTTTTGATCTCTTACCTTTACTTTGTAAATGTCTCCTTGTACAGGAGAAGCCCTTTGGGAAAGATTGTAGTGGTAACTTGTCGGCCACATGTGTAAAGCACTGAAAGTTACCAGTTCCTTCTGATACCCCCACTTTTCTTCTCTGAAGCTGTGATGGAATAAGTTGGATGTGCACAGCATGACTGATTTTGAGGAGGGTACTGAGATTTGCAAGGATTCCTCTCCCTCGAGCCTCAACAGTGAGCTGGGCTGGATCCATAAGAACCCTGATATTCCTGAAGAACACCTGAGATGCTGTACACGACTCCCACACTCTGCCTGGCAGACCCTTCCAGCCTGAAGACTATAAACACGCATACTCTCCAGTCATACTTTGTTCTGTAGTTTCTCTGCTGAGCGAGAACAACTTGCATACTCTCTATTTCTCCCATATAAATTCTGCTGGAAAATCATGGAAAACTGGCACAGAGATGGAGGGAGGGTTTTTTTTTTCCTTTTTTTTTTTTCTTCCCCTTTTTGTTTTTGTCTGTTCAACTTAATGTACTCCAAAGAAATCTGTCCCATGCTCCAACGGAAAATTAATTTGTGAGAAGGAAAACTGGCAATCCTTTTGACCTTCAGCTGTAAATCTGTTGGTAAATATAAATTTAGTACACTTGGCACAAACTATTCCACTGTATTAAAAATTAACGTTGTATTCCGAGCCCAACTGGACTCTTATACAACACTGGCTCTTGAACCAGAACACCTGACCGAAAGCTAATGTCATAGGAATAACTAAAACATAAATAGGCCACATTACTCAGAAGCAAACAGAAGAATGAAGCCAGCTACAGGGAAATAATCCAAGTTACAACCATCAATTCAAGTATTTTACATAACAGAGAAACTTGCTTACGGTCTTCAACAAAGTATGGATTAGTTTCTGGAGTGTAGTGCTCCTCGAAGTCAACCAAAGCATCTTGTCCATATGGACGTCGAGATCCTGGAACAGGAATGTTGCACAGCTGGGCATAATCCTCTGAGGGGAGAAAGAAAATAGGATATAAAACTAATCACACTTGTAACACAGGCTGCATTGCATTAGTCCCAGTGTGTTGTGGCTCGTATTAGCTGGAAATAAACTTATCTTCCTAGAAACACCATAAATCTGCAATTTCCACAAAGCAGTCTCTCTTCAAGAAGGATGTCATTAAAATGTAACGAGCCAAATACAGACTATTAAGTCATAATAGGGATAACACCAGGGATAGGTTTGAGTCAATAACCGTACCAAAAGTTATGGGTCATGTTCTTCTGGTCTGCTCTTGCCTTGAGCAGAGGGATGCTGTGTATCCCACTGCCAGTGCACCCCTGCCCAAGGCTAGCTGCGGTTACAGCCCTCACTGGTATAATAAAAGCTCCCAGATACCATAGTGGGTGCTGGCAGAAGCCACCCTAAAGGAAGCAAACTGGAGCAGGTGGGGCCGTATTTCTGGCACAGCCAGCCAACCTGAAGAAATCACAGAATAAAACCCCTTCCAAAACAGCACATGCTCCTCTGCAAACTGTTTCTTCAAACCGCAGGCTTAAGTGTTAATGCTGTTCAAAGTCTCCTTGGCTGCAAACTTGTCAAGGCAAGGGGAAAAGCACAGATGAAATAGTCACACTCTGATTTTCTGCCTCTCCCCTATAGCTCTAGACTACACAAGTTAAAATGTACCAAACTCTTCACTTGAGGTGTCAGAGCCCATGTCTGAAATGTTGGTGTACAGAGCTTGATTTTTTTTTTTAAATCCATTACCATTTACTAAAGAATATACAAGGCAATTTATCTGAAAATAGAAACTTTATGAAAATACAGCAATCCAGGTACTTCTTTACACTTGCTACAGACTACTTAGCATCTGATTCTGTGAAGACTGCCTGGTGTTCTGAGAATCAGGCAGAGCAAGGATGGGAAAGAAAACCACCAAAAGAGAGAGAGGAAAAAAAGCCCTAAGCAGATACAAAATCCAAGAATTGCAGATGGTTACAGAGCCAGAAACCTCATGCTGTGTTGAACTGTCCCAGACAGCAAATAGTCGGATAAATCCAGACTGCCTCTAGACAGTCCAGAGGACAGCCCCACTTGCTGCCCAGCATTGTTTTTTTGTTTTCACAGGTTGTACGTATCTCCTTCACCTGGGATGGTTTCATTTTGTACCAAAAAGAATGAGGTGCTCAAAAAGTCTGTTTGAATTCTGTGGCCAACAACCTGGCTCTTTTGAGAGCAAAACCCTGTGCTCTAAGGGCAAAGCTTGTCTGCATTTTGCAAAACTGTCACGGGTGCCTGTCCAAGTCTGCAAAATGAACTTGCCACAGAACTTAGAAATCCTTGTACATCTCACCACCTTCTGCTCCAAGTACAAGGTGATTTCCTCTGTTTTGCCCCTCCAGAGTATATTTATACACTATCTAGACAACCCTCCCTTCTTCCTGGTGAAAAAGGACACTGCAAACAGAGACACTCAAATGAAACAAAGCCATCATCAGAAAATAACTTATAACACATATTACCTACCTCCCTTAATGCATAGCCTCCCACCGTATGATCACAAACAGTTCTAGCAGCTGTCTAATAGCACCAGAAACACCGGTATTTTTACATCCTCTCATCTGATCCCAAATCACATCTGTATATGGGGACAGCTAGGTTACCATCTCAGACTGACTCTTCCATTGTTTTGTGTTGAGCTACTTAGAGCGCTCAGGAATTTTGACACGCACACAGTCAAAAGCTGTGCAGAAGTGTAAAAGTACATTCTCACAGATGCACTACTACAAAATATTAATTCAACTGGCCTGTGTGAAAGAAATGACCAAACAAAACCAGTCGGCAAACAGCAAGAGGACAAGGCAAGTAGGTCTGAGGGATCGCTACTTCTTCCAGGTGAACATGACCTTATGGAAAGGATTGCACAGAACCTGGAAACTGGCTTTTCAGATTACTCTCTGCTTGATTTGCTCTTCGTAAAAACAATAATGGAAATTTTCCTCCTGAAGGAAGCAGTCAGAGAACATCTGCAAATCTATAGTGCTGGAGATCTCGTGTACATGACAGTAGGATAATTTGAAGATTGTGCAAGACTGTTTTATCTTGTGTGTTTGCCCACGGAATGTTGTTTATTATCTAAAGAAGAATAAAGAAATGTTGACAAAAGAAGCTTGTTTCCTGCCACACCAGTCTTTTTCCAGTCACATTCTGAATGTCTGCATTTTTAGGTCTCATTATAAGTAAATTAGTGGCTACAAAATGATGAAGAGCTGTTTTAGTGCATACTGTAAACTTTGCATTTGTTGTAACTGTAATAGTCTGTTAACCTCTTGGAGCCTGTTATACTTAATTAACTATTTGTTAATGCAATCTGATCCTTTAATAAATTATACATTATCCGTACATGTAGCTTTCATACAGAAGCTCACAAAGCATTTAGTCTGAAGTCACTTTACAATGTGTATGCCTATACTACCTATTTATAATTTATGTGCTTGTTTTGATACATACTGTGATGATTTTGAAGTTATAATAGTCTTTGAATACACTATGTTCTTTTTAGTTGTGCATGTAGTGTAAACTTTATCTCTTGTCTTTTATAATGCATCGATTCAGCTCCTAGGTGCTCAGGAGATAAACCCATGGAAAGCAACAGCAGAAATCATGAGCAGAAGAAATTCAGGACCAATAACAACATGCCACCTTGTTGTGTTTCTCTCTCTCTCTCTCTTTTTTTTTTTTTCTTTTTTTCCCCAGCAAAGAAAGGGGTGGGCAGAGAGGAGAGTACAAAGACTGAAAGGCATTGGGAGGGACACATTCTGGAAAAATCATGAGAGCCAGTGTTTTGAACTAAGGTCAGCTAGAGACTTGGATGCTGGTAAAAACAAACTCGTTAGATTCCCCCTCCGGATGATAGAACAAGTTATGGCAAAACAGATGTGTACATATAATTTTTGTTGTTTTAAACTTTTACCCTTGCTGTGCTATGTTCCTACAGCTCAAAATAAAAATAGTACATTTTGGGTCACTGCGCTACACTGGTCACAGTTTTCCAGGGAAGAGAATTAAATGAACAGAGTGCTGGATTCATGGGTAAAAGCCCAAATAGTGCACGGAAAGTTGCAGCAAGTATACAAATGACAGAGCAGCCCAATGCTGCCCTAGGGAGATGACAAGAGGAGACGTGCATCAAGAAGGCAGTAAGGGGACAGCGAGCAAGGAAAAATCTGTATCTACCCCTGAATGACAAAAACATTTGAGCTGCCACAGAAATTAATGTTGACTTTCAAAATAGCCTTTCATGTAAAATAATAAAGTGTCTTCTGTAATGACAATCAATGGTATAACTTTTTCTAACAGGGATTCATTTTCTCTGCTAGCGCATCTTCGGGCTGTGATCAGTAATAATACAACTGCAGTTACAGAGGAAAAAAGGCTGTTTTTAATATGATTTAGTCTACGTTACCCCATGTGTTTCGGTGTTTTTCTTGTAACTTGAAAATGAAGCACTGAGATAGTTTATTGCATAATTTAGGACAGTTATTATAAAAGGAAGCTGATGTAGGCTTCCAAAAATGTAAAGGACATTTTCTAAGGCAGATGTGTACGCATAAAACAAGTGTGTTATGGGATTACAGCTAGATGCACATGCGTACTGGCACAGATGTTAGCCATAATTGGTGGTGAAAGCTAGGCTGATGAGACGACAAAACATAAATTGGAAGGATTGACCGCTTTTAGGTGCTTATTAGCACAAGTACAGCCGTGCAAATATGCATCTAATTTGTATATTGTTGTAACTGCACAGGCCTGTGTGGCCCTTATTCTCACCTGGAGGCCTAAAAATTCTAAACTCTCTATTTGGAAAAAATATTCTGCATTTCATGCATCTGCAATGAAATATTACACTAAAAAAGCTTTTTTTCTGACAAAACCGTGAAACAAATGCACCACAGCCAATCCTCCCTCCTGCCTATAAAGCAAGCTTTATTTCTGTTCCAGCTCCTCAGAACTGTCACCATCACACATACAAAAAAGGAGCTAAGGCTATCAACACCGTGGCAGTTCCTTCAAATTATTTAAAAATGCAACAGTTTTGCTATGTAAGAAATCACTGGAGAGACAGACAAAGCCAAGAAAGCATTTATTACATGTAATATATGCCCCTTCCCAATCAGAGGTTCTGGACATCAGTCTGAATAGGCTGAGTTTCTGCTCTCTCAGGAGATTGCATCATCTGTGAACCACAGCTGAAATATTTCTGCTCTACATTTAGACTGTGCTGTTTGATAATTTAGATAATTTCATCAATATCCTTTATAAAACATGATGAGGTTTGTAGTGGACAGCATTCATATATATACTACAACTTTTGGTACTCAAAAAAACGGGAAGGGTACCAGTCTTACAGGACTTTTTCATGAGAAAGGATGGATATTCATGTCTTTGAATGGAGAAACTCTAAATGAAATTGCTGAGGAAAGCTCACAATGGATATAAAATTCTTGTTACAAGTAGAGGAGGTACCAACCTGATTATTTTAAAACCTCTGGGAAGTCACCTTATGTTCTTCAACTGAGGCTGCTCAAATTTCCTAAAACAAGTTTTTCTCCTATTGCTTGTGGGAGATGGTTAAAAGTTGTAGTAAGAGTCAAGCTGTTTCTTCCATGGCTTTGAAAATGGCTTTCTGACTCCTTGCTGACTTAAATGTGTGCTTGGAATGTGAGGTTCCATGAGAAAAACCCTTCCAAAGCTATTCTGTGTATCCCTGCTAGACCTCAGAAAAAGCATCAAAAATCATCAACGGAAATGAAAGCAGCCAAAAATCTGCACAACTGAGTATAAGACTTTAAATATTCAAGACCCGATCGCTGTTATTTCTGTGCCCAAAAGGTAATTCATTTGTCCAGGATCCTTACCAGAAAGGAAGCAGGCACAATGCCATCCTAAATGGAAAGATGAACAATGGTCTCCAGAAATCAGTTCAGTGCCTCCCTGCTGATCTTTACCATCGTGAAAGAGTACAGATGGAAACTCATCATTTACACACATCAGTTTTCCCTGTACTTCAAGATCTTCATGAGTGACATTAGCCAGAACTCAGAGGGAACAACATGTTCTCATAATATGGAAGCTCAGCCCAGAACTAACTCACAGTGTTTACAAAGGATACACAAAATTCCATGCAACAAGAATGCAACCCAAACAATCTGTTCCGCCAGAAGGGGGTAAAGTTCAACCACCACATGTAGGCACCTCCAAGGGTCTGCACCTGAGTTCATCATCCAGTGCTCCTTCTTAGCCCACTGAAAGACACAACTATGTCTAGACTCCATTTCACCCTTAAGTAGATGTCTACAATGGGTCAGAGGAATCTAACCCTCAGGGTGCCTATTTCTCTTCTCTGATGGAAGAAGAAACTGGTACAGCCAACACACACGCAAGTTTCTGTATACAGAAAATGTGAAATTGGCCAAGAGAAATCCTACATTATGTAACAACCCAGACAATTCACATTTCCCACTACCCTCAGTAGTACTCCTGATCTGGGTTCTGCAAATGCTAGGGTGGAGATAAGGAGAAACTTTTAAGTGCAGCATGAGTATGCAGCAGTTCATTCTGTGATTCCTGGTCACAGAAAACATAGAATCAGAGAATCAGAGAATAGTTTGAGTTGGAAGGGACCTTAAAGATAATCTAGTTTCAACCCTCCTGCCATGGGCACAGATACTTTCAACCAGGAAGGTATCATCTCCTGTAACATCTACTGACTGGAGTTGTACTGCTGTCATTTCTGCAGATTGTCTGAACATAAAATGGTTCTAATAAAAACATGCAACCACAAAATACTAGAACTTAAAACATAAAGTAAAATGTATGTATAAGTTAAAAAAAGTAAACACACTGAAACTGAACAGTGGTGTCCTCTACAGGTGCCCAAGAATGTTTCCATTACATTACTTTAGTAATCAGACCACAAAGTTCTTAGTTATAGATGCAGTAGTGTATCCTCATCCTCACTAAATAGCTATTCAAATGTCTGTAAGAAATGCAGAACCCCAGTCCTACCACTTTTTTTTTCCATATCAGAACTTCTCCAGGCAGCTACCTACAGGGAGGGAAGACGATGACATTTCGCTTAACAGACTGGTATATCCTTAGTTCACGGGCAGTAGTTCCACTTCTTTGCATTGTACGGGATCTACTGAAACAAAGGTGGTACTGCACTGCAAAAACAAACTCCAAGACAGGTTTCTGGAGATCATTTTACAAATATAAAAACAGACAGTCTCCATAAATTAAACACTGACCCTGGCACACTACCTTACTCAACATTTTCTAACTCTCACTTGTATCTTCCTCCCTTCAAATTTACTGTACCCTGAAGCAATAAACCTTTTGTAAAATCCATTCCTCTAAGGGTGTTGCAGGAGCTTCGGGAGACTCAGCAGGTATTTAATGCAGGTGTTACATGTTCAGGTTAACATGAGATGTGTATGGACTAATTCTAGATTCCATATTTTTTCAGTCTTGGCCTGTTGCTCTGTTTTTTGGCATGGATACTTTGACTCAGCTGCTAAACCCACTGGAATCTGTCCTGTTGCCAGTTACTTGAGCATGGACTCCATATGGAGACCACTGGGTCTCACAACGCTAACAGTAGATTGAACAAGGAAGCAGAATTTCTGAAGGCAGGTTGGCCAACAGGATTTTTTTTGAGGATGGTTGCAATGAAGAAAGGATGCTTTGCTTTCGTTATCTAGAACAAAAAACATCCAAGTTTCCAAGCTTTTTCAATCTGTCAATTATTAGAGATTGCAAAGGGCACATAAAACCCCAAATAGGTTATTAAGAAATCCAGAGATTTCTTTAAAGATAATTACTAAAAGTTCTTTGGGCAAGTTCAGTCTAAGAACACAGTAATCCCAGAAAGAGTACTTCTCAGTACCTAACTTTTAGGTATTGGATACAATCCGTGAAAGCCTTTATCTATAATATAATGATATCATAATATTGCAATGTTAGAACCAATGTAACTGAAATCCATCTGTCCTCGCTTCTTTCTTCTAATGACAAGAAGGCCTACCCTGCAAAATTGTTAGGACAAGTAAGATGTGCTCAATCACGTCACTACAGTTGATGTTTGCACTATTTTGATCAGGATTTTGAACTAGCATTTTAAGTTTGTTCTTTGATGGTGTCACCAAAACACTTATTGGCCTTACTGTTGGAAAGATGTTGCTGTTCAGTTCCAATACTTAAATTGGTGCTAATTCTTGTTTCAGGCTCTGCATATTTAGTGTTATTTTCAAGGGGATTTTTTTGATTAAGCACCAGAACATATAATTCCCACTTGTAGTTTTCAGAAATGCAAGCAATATATAAATTCAATTTTCATGCTGTTGAATGGCTGGATATCTTTTTCATTTATATGAATAAACTCTTATATAAGCCCTTTATCTTCCCACCCATTTTATGCTGGATACTATTCAAACAGGACATTGAGATCTTGTAATGAGATATGAAAGAGCATTCAAAAAAAAGCTGGGACACAAATTATTAAAACATTAATTTGTTTTAGAAGGGACTTGAAGATGTATCACTCATGGCTGTAGCACTGTATTTCCTTCTAAATGCAACATCTAGATCCTCACACACAAGATTAAGATATCTGTATCTTTCTAACTGCAACATCTTAATTATCTTACATGGACAGAGTACAAACAAGGTAAAAAGAAACCACAGATCAGTGAACGATTTCTTCTACAATCTAACCCATTTCATGGTGAAACTCTTCCAGTGATAACACTTTTTTCATCCTCAGACCTTCTTTAACATGTGTCACAAATCTTCAGAATGCCCCTAACTTGGGAAGTAAGCAAACACCTTCAGTAGTAAATCTGGCCAACACAATACACAAGTATTTGAAAATGGAGAAATTCCAGGTTCCCCAGCCAGGACTTGAACCTGTGACCTGCTGGCCTGGAGGTGTGAAAGCACTCTTTCGAGCCAATGATATCACTTTAAGCGCTACAAACTGAAGACATGTCAAATGAATCATTTATTCAGTTCAGTCAGCTTCAAATATTTCTTGGTTAATGGTCCTGAAAACACAGAAGTTTCCAGGTTTCTGTGTGCACATGCACACATGTGAGAGGACACATGAGCATACACCACTTATACTAAGAAATGCAAGCTTATACATGCTTTTTCTGACATACTGAAGATTCAATATGTTTCTGTTCTTTTTATCTCTCTATATTCCAATTTGTAATAATGACTTAAATTATCTGGAATCAAAATATGCCTTATAGTTTCATTTAAAGCAGATATTTTTCAATGTGCATTAAAGCTTCACATAAAAATGATCAGGTCTGGGGGATGAAGAATTTAATGCCCAACATAACACTCTTCAGCTTTGAGGATTCTCCAAGTGATATTTAGCTTCATGTTACTCATCATGATCCTTCACACCATTTTTTTAACGAATTGCTTATGTTCCTTCATAGAGCTAGTTGGGATTTGCACCCCACTGTTGTCACAGAGCTGCTGCTCCAGAATCATTTGGATTCTGAATGGATCAAAACCCATCTAATGTCAAGCCTAAATGCGTTCAGACTGAACTTGACTATCCTGATAGTCGTCCTCTGCTCTTTTTCAGATTTATCCTAATTTACATTTAACTAGCTAGAAATCTTCAGAACCACGTCTACTATCTACTTGAGCTCTCTCTGCTAGAAACAGCTTCTCGTACTTCTCTCAGGATATTTAACATTTCATTCCATTTCCATTGTTATTCTGTTAGGTGTAGTAATTCCATGTCTGCAAATGTCCCACTGTAAGATTTGTTCTGACAAAGATATTTCAGAGATTTCCATATCTTATACATCCAGCTATTGTCATTCTGTTTTTATTCTTCAGTCTCTTTCAGGGGTGAACCAGTTACGCCAGCCAACAACATCAAAATCAGACTTTTTTCTGTTGCTGTACTTCCAAAGCAAACTCAAACAAGCAAAGACATATATGAGCAGGTTCAAGGACCTTGCAAGTAAATTATAAAAACATAAAACCCAAGAAGACACAAGCACAGCCATATTAATACTTTGCTGAGCTTCTCCATGCAGTTATAACTCCAGGGTTTTCACTACAAGTGAAACACGTAGAGCTATAGCCACAACATGATGGTTACATGTGCCCAAATAAAAATCCAGTATGATCAAAATAAAATGCTTTACTAGTGCAGCATGCTATTCCTACCCAGAAAACTGTATTCCTGAAAGACATCCCTGTAGTAAGAAAGCTACATCCAAACTAGGCCTTGAAATAGTTTATATGGGTGATGAAGTTACACTGCTTGCACACAGGTTAGTATGGTGCCAGACTCTGCATACCAAAACTGTTAAAGGTACTAAAACATCATCTCAGGCACAATGACATACAACTGGTCTCTTCTCCTTTCTGCAGCTCACTGAAAAGAGTCCAGGTGTCAATAACAACATTTCTCTCTGTATCCATTTAGCTTTTGCAGTCACCACGAGAAACAACTTCTACTTGACGTGTCTTGGAACAATGTCTAATTTCTAAATGCTAAAACAAAATGTAATCATCTAAAAATATGACTGTTAGTCAGCTTGTGCTCCAAAATATTCGGTCCTTACTGGTACTCCATTTCCCTCATCTTAAACTGCTCATCTATACATTTCACAATAATTGAGCATATAACCATATAATAACAACCCTTTCTTTGATTTAGTGATTCTAAACCACAGGTCATCAAATCCTTATCAGGCAAACGTATCTATTCGCATCCAGTCTGGCAGAACATCACACTGAAAATGCATCTGTATGTATAATGCCAGCAAAAAAATTGGAAATGTTTATTTAGCTTGTTGAGTTATTAGCGTGTGTGTGCATGTGAACTGTGTCTGTATTTTCAGAGGTAGTTTTTAATTTGTCAGTCACAGTAAGGAATTGTGCTACCCTTAAAATGACCTCTTATTTTCACCAGGGTCCTAATTGCCAATCGCTGACAGATCCACCTGAAAAAATTGGGTCCCATAAATGTCAAAAAATAAAAGTAGCTACATTTTAAAAATCTGGACTGTAATGACTTCCCTTAACTAGTGAGCACAATTTCCATTACTTCTTGAAACGTTTGGGGTTTTTTATTCTTTCTTATGATATTAGCCTAAGTATAAATTCAAGGGATTAAACTGATGAAGTATTTCAGAATTCATTCCAAGAATTGAAATGTCCGTTTCCTTACCTGACTCCTTCATAGGACACAAGGCGCACTGCATGCCCCAGGCTTCACCATACAAGCAACAGCACTCAGTGTAGGTAGTCTGCTTTCCAACCAGAGGTCGACTACAAACAAAATCATCGCTTAGATGCTGCCAGCAAAGATCCTGGTAGACCTCAGTTTCTTCAGTTTGTTCTGATGGAGAAGACAGCATTACATTATCTTTGCAGCACTGTTATTTAAAAAGATACTGGCTAACACAACATTTTCTAAACAGAGGTTAGAGATTAACCTAGCTTTAACTTCTCATGAATCCAAGACTAGACAAATTTCGTTAAATACAAATTTAAGCTTAGAAGTCATGACCATTTCTAAATGCTTTGTGACTCATTCCTTGAGTGTTCAGCATTGCAAAAATCTTAAAATGTTCTGATTTTTCAGTGGCAATATTAGGTCAATTTAAAAGCACATTAGGTTGGATACCCAAAAACGAAAACTTCCTAAATCTGTTGTCAGTGCTGAACGCTTAACACTGACTCAGCTCTGCTCTCATGGAAGTTTTGCACAGCTCTACAAAAGCAGTGTTAGGACAGAGGTAGGTATTTGGGAAACTCCATCCACGGAATAACCCTTTAAAAATTGTTATTTTGCTTTTCTTATATGGCTGGCAATGGCAACAGAAGGAGCTGTTACTGCTGGGGCAAAGCTGAAAAATCTTACATGGGCTCAAGAGGAGACTGGACAAATACTTGGAAGAGACTCCCAATAACCGAGCACACAAACTGCCTCAGACTCAGGAAATCCCCTCAGCTGAAAACAGCCGGAGGCTGGGAGAGTGCTGGGGAGGGTGAGGGGAAGCATTATTTATCTGCTGTGCTGGTCCCTAATCGGCCGCTTATAGCTATTGTTAGAGACAGAATACTGCTGTGAGCTACTGTCACATTCTTACAAACATGAACAAAAACATGTATTTTTGTCTAAGCTGGAATATTTCAGAGGCATACTAGTTCTGACAAATTTCTCAGTAGGAACAATTCCCAGTCCCAGCACTCTCTGATCACTGCTGATCAGAGAGAGAGGAACTGAAAACTTAATCTTCTACTTGGGAAGTAAACACCGCAGCACAATTGTTTTGTAAAAACATCTAAAAGGTTTTGATTTTGTTCCAACATGCAATGAAAAATAAGTGTTGTCACAAACCAGGAGTCTGTTTTGTCTGGCCAAATGTTTTAAACTTCATTTTTACATGATGCTGCAACAAGATGCAGTGGAGCATGGGTAAATAGAGAATTGAAACCTACAGTGTGTTGTTCTGCAAGTGCAAAGGTTACCAGAATGTAGATAGATATTCTGCTAACAACTTGCCAGAACACACAGTGATGAGCAGCAGCGGTTCCCTGCAGCCAACTCCAAATTCTGCTGGCAGCAAAGGAACCAGCCTGTGTCCTCTTCTGTGGTAGGGAGGACAGTGCCAGTGGTGATACAAGGTTTGAGTGCTTTGAGCTGGGTGAGAAGATCATTGCTGTATTAGCCCCAGTGTAGCATGATGGAGACCCTTTGGGCCCTTACATTCTCCTTCAAATCCTATTTGAAGCCAAAGAACAATCTTGCTCTTGCTTTGTTTAACTGAAGACTGAACAATAAAAGTGCTGTAATTCTTTCACTGTTTTGGGCAAGAGGATGACCATATTGCTCCTCAAAATTACAATTCTATAATTTGGAGTGACTAAAGCAGCATTTGATCCGTATTCACATTTCTTTTCACAGAAGCATCTGAGGAAAATGCAAACAGGGTAGCAGAGGTCTGGATTATGACTATACAATGCCAGTATTTATCAAACACATTATAATGTTTCTTCCAAAGTTAAGCGTGGCATAGACTAAGCTGTACAGACTGTGAAATGCTCTGGATTTCTGAAATGTTTCTAAGATTCTCAGAATATGTATCTTTTTTTTTTTTTTTCCTGAAATCAACATCTGCTGAAATTAAAAGAATGAGAAATAACTTTATTAAAATAGTGTTGTTGCAGCTCACAGCTTGAAAATATGAGCTTGATATACATAAAATATTAATCAATTGAAAGCACAGATATAATTTTAGCTATTTTCTTTTATACCCTGTTATTCCTGGTTTTATTCCTTCCTTTGGTAAAAGCATGCACTCACTCTGAATTGAATCTCCAGAGTTAGCCCACAGCCAAACCCCAGGAGACATCAGGCAGGCTACACCTCTTTACCTACAAGGCTAGAAGAGACAGATGCAGAGCTAGTGAATCAGCAACTGAAGACTCCCCAGCACAAGCCTGATCTCAATTAATACTTCCAACAATGTTCTGTCTCTATTGGCAAGGTGGAACCCTGTGGAATCCTACATCATGATGCTTTCTGGATCAACAGGTGATGGTTCAAGCACTGCCTTCCAAAATCCTCTTGGGAAAAAAAGACTAGGCTCATCCAAAACAGCCCAGTCTGAGCTTACTGGGTTCTGTAGCCATGTCAGCACCACCTCGTGGAGGTGTACTCACTCCAGGAATATATATAATGGGGTCATACCACTTGAATCTGCTGGTCTGATGCACCGCTTTTCTGTTGCGTCCAAAACCATTGGGTGTGTACAGAAACAGTTGTAAGATCCTTCTGTGTTAATGCACTGGCCATCAATACAGCTGTTTGGGTCCTGACATTCATCCGTGTCTTTAAAATGGAAGGAAATGTATCAAGGAAAGCCAGCACAAAGCAGTCCCATTGTGTTAATCAGTGTTTATATTTTCTTATATTAGGAGCAGATTTCCCTACATGTCTTCTGTTAATTATCACAAATATCAATTGCTGGCAGCAAACTCCTGCCTGTGCCCATGGAGAAGGACAGACAGATCAGCAGGATGCTGACCTCTAATCCTCAAAAACTAGGGAGCATCTGGATGAGGAGGCTTGCTGTGGTAGTAGTGTCAGGCATATCCTGCATCCAGCACAGCTGCAGCTGGTTCCCAAGTTCCTATCCCCTTAGGACAGTACGAGCAGGCATTAGAGGTAGGCATGATCTCTGAGAGTTTTCATGAGCTCAGTGGGAGAAAGGAGTGACTTATCTGGCTACAATACTTCTATTCCTTAGTTTGGGTTGGAGAAGAAAAGCAGAGATTTAGTCCAAAGGGAATAGCAGACCATTTTACTTAAAATAAATTAAATCAGAAAACAAAACCAAAACCAACCAATCTTTGTAAAGAATAATCTTAAACCCAATAACCTTAAACTATTATTGTGGTTGCAAAAATTACTTCCTTTTATTATGCTATTGTGCACATTATGCGTGGTTTTCTGCTTACAAAGCAAAAGCCAGGGTCACAGTTATGAACAGTTTTCAGTTGAATACCTGAACCAATGGAGTACAAGGTTATGCAGACTAAATTGAACTCATCAGTGACCTAAACTGTAATTTCACATTGCATGTTAACTCCTTGTGGAAAATAATCTGTCCTTGAAAAAAATACCTGTGTTAATTTGATGTATTATACTAAAAACAGCACACTTACCAAGTGTAAGGTAGGCTCACAACACACTGTCTTGCACTGCTCACCCCGTGTACAAAGAACAGAAGGCTAAACTGGCAGAGTGAAGCAGCAGTATGTATATAAGGAGGGAGCCACCTCCAAACACTCTGTTGCCTGCCTAAAGGCTGGTAGCAGCTCCATGCTTTGCACTCAAGGGAGCACAAGGGACTGCTCTGGAGGTGCAAGCTCCTGGGAACAATTTGCTGAAAAAGGAAGCAAATAAAGCAAACTCTGCTCTACATGCCATTGCCATGTCAGCCTGAATTGCTGCCCAGCCAAGCAGACGGGAAGGGAAATGACCCAGTGCCTCTTTAAAAGCTGCTACTACAGGAGTTTGGAGGCCCTGTGTTCCTCCCCTTACTGGGCGTACCACAGTTCTGATGGGAATTCTGCTGTACAAATCTGCTTGTTTTGCCCATCTGCATACCATTACAGTGACAAGACCACTTTAAATAAACTTACCAAAGCACTGGAGCTTAACAGGGTCATAGTACGTGCCCTGTTTGCAGTAGCACTCATAACCTGGCTGCGTATTCAAACAGAAGCCATTTTTACAGATTTCTTCTCCAAAGAGCTGGCATTCATCAGCATCTGTGAAGAAAACATTAAAAGCTGCATTATCATAATTAGCATGAGGCCATGCAGAGGAGCAAGATGGAATAAAGCCTATACATGTCTTCGTTTAAGCAAACAATACTGTAAACAGAGGGCTCCAGCAGCACCGATATCCACAGAAAAAAACAAACATGGTATGGAAGAGGTAATGGTATGCAGACAGACAGCATGGAAAAGGGAAAACTGGCAGACCACGACTTTCTCTTGTCAGAATAACTCTTGTGGCACACACACAGTAGATAAACTGCCTACAGGACAGAGCAGAGCCTGTGCCAGTGGGAGAGCCTGCAGGTCCCGTCTTCCCTTTGGTACCACATCACTCTTAGCTCCAAGCAAAACATATTAAGACCATGTCTGGGCCTCTATCTTCCAATATTAGCGTTAGGTCAGAGGTTGGACTCGATGATCTTGATGTCTCTTCCAACCTAGAAATTCTGTGATTCTGTGATTCTGTGAAATCACATCACCTAACTACAAAACTAAGTAAGCAGTTATGCTTAGGGACTTTGTGACTGCTTTTCTCTCTCCATGCAGTTTGGCAATTGCTGTGCGTGGTGGAGAATCTTCAAATATGTACTGCTTGTGACTTTGTTTTTCAGACCTATGTAAAATAGTTCAATGGAGGCTTCCCACCACATAGGAATAACTGTGTCTATTGCTAAATGTAAGGCTGCAGCTACTAGAGCCACCAAGTGACAGCTGACAATCCATCACAGTTTCAAATGAGGCTAAACGTTTTCAGGGAGGTTTCACATCAACTCCATGCCAGCTCATACATACCTTTTCACAGTTGTACACATTTTTTCCCAGCCTTGTATTTATGTATTTGTTACTGCTGGAATTCCATTCACTTCCTTTTTCCAACCTACTTTCATTTGCTAGACCCATTTGCTAGAATATTCTGCTAAAACTAGGCTGGTATTATGGTATTAAAAATGGCAAAAAAAAAAAAAAAAAGCAGAGTGTGATTCTCCTCTCAATACCAACTGTCTCATTCCACAGCCTTCTATAGACTATTCACCATTTACTCTGGGGCAGTATAGATTTTAGCCCCAAACTGTCATTTCCAGCTCTACAGAAGTTTTAAAAGTGAACTATTCAAATGCTTAGTTCCCCAGAAGAACTGAAAGAGCTATAAAGCTATTTATCTTTATAGTCCCTCTTTGGGGACTAAGTCACTAAGCCACTAAGTGGCTTCAAACATCAAATATTTTTTGTTAAGCTTGAACATTTAGCAGCAAGAACAACGCAAAGATTAAATAGAAATGTTATTTGCTGCATGTCTGTCTTTTTGCAATGGAACAAGGGTATGTGTCTGGGGAAACATGGGAGAACCTGAGAGTGAATTCAAGGAAGGCTAGCTGACTCTACTTCTGATAGATAATGTCAAATAAGAAAATAGGAGTTGGTCCTACAAGCAGAAGCTTACAGACAAAAGCAACAGAAACATGAGTTAGTGTAACAGAGAAGTATCAAATTACTAAAAGTACTTGTCCATTTATTGTCTGTCCTCTGTGCCGTTCCTAAGGTTATTACAAAATAAACTTATTGAAAACAGAAAAAGTCTTATTATGGCAAGGATTTGTTGAAGATATTTCCAGATGCAGTATTTCCACACTTCAGTATTTACAGCAGCTAGAGATATTATCAACCCTGAGGTAGCACAACAAAATCAATGCAGATTTTGTCTTAGATACATTTGGACAACCTGCGCACATAGCATGTCCCAGATCCCCGTTGCAAAGATTATACAGAAATCTCTATAGAGATAAATAACACATTTAAATAACCCCCAAATAGAAATACTCTCAGAGAATATTAGGTCCCTCAAGAGCAGCTATGTGACAGTGTCCTGACTCATCTAGATGTAAACTGTCAGCCTAGCAAACACTCGCCCCTGCTGCCATCCATCTCAGGTCTGCCGTCATCCCATGACACTTTTTCTTTTACCCCATCTAAGCTGGAGGACAAACAGACACCTCCAGAGAGTGGAGGTCTTACATGAACACCCTATTTAAACACCCACATGAGTCTGAATGAATTTGTCTATTAGTGCCTTATAATCTTTAGAATCTTTTTCAAGTTCCTGCAAGGTAAGGAAGTAGAATTTTCCTCATTTTGTAAAAAGCAAGGCAAGGCGTAAATAAATAGTTGATGAGAATAACACAGAAAGATATAAGTAGGGCAGAGAACTGAACTTAGCCATGGTCAACTCAGTAACTGGATAGGAAAACTGACCTAAGAGTGTCCTAGTCAGTGAGGAAGGGTATTTCAAAAAAAGTACACATAAAAATCATTAGGAAAAAAGTCTTTTCAGTCCTACCAGTTTTTGTCATCTCTCAGAATTAGGTCTGACTGTCATTTAGCCAGAAGCAACTCTGAAAAATGTTTATCTATCAACCACGTGATAATATGCCTCTACTAATACTACACTTTTTAAAATAGCAATTTTTACTGCATATTTATGTGATGTGAATACATAGTAACTTCTACTAAAGTTTTTGATTTGTAAAACAGCGATTCTAGTAGGTACAAATGTATAAAATGTGTATACTTTTTTTAAGATACTGTAACTACTATGTAACCCAAAGGCAATATGTTGATTTCATTTTAGCTAATAAATGCAGTGTATTTACACCATATGCTGAGGAAAAATAATTTCACTGATTATTTATATGGATTGCTACTTCTCAAACTTAAAAAGGAATTTCACTGATCTAGCTCTTCCTCTTAGTGATGCCAACTCCCCTTTGTCCGCACCCACAGACTCTGTCACTCACATTTCCCTAGTCTTTTGTTCAGTAATTATTTCATTAAGTTCTGTAATGAAAATGCCATTGCTACAATTCTCTTCAGTTTTTATATTCATCCTCACTTGTAGGTCTAATGTTTAACACCACTTTCTCTCTCCCAACTCATTTATCTACAGATTTGCATTCATAGATTTTCATATGGAAATGAGTATTTGA
Source organism: Netta rufina (assembly GCF_964035555.1). NCBI lineage: Eukaryota > Metazoa > Chordata > Aves > Anseriformes > Anatidae > Netta > Netta rufina. The sequence goes on along the minus strand of NC_140125.1, from coordinate 34,358,900 downwards.
GGTTTGCAGAATCAGCACCTATTCTGATGGTCTGTAGCACTTACCATAAATTAAACCAGAATATTACAGAGACTGTGCAATTAATATTCTAACTGTCCATCAAACAGTTATTTTCAGTAATGTTTCATATCACAAGCTGGTTTTATCACCTTATAAAATTTGAATAAATATGTTTACTTTGCTGGCTCACATTTCTAGTCAATCAACTACCAGAACTTCTGAAATAATTAAACTTAATACAAGTCAGTACTGACCTTTGTAATTCTCAGCAAGAAGCCCGTAAGATGATTCTCCAGAGGGAATGAAACCTTTCCCTTCAGGACACAAATCAGTAAATTCAGCTAGGAGAGAAGGAGAGAAAAAACATATGCTGTTCAGAAAGTTACTTGTGTACATGTGTTACATGTGTGTTTCAGGGTAGTCTGAGAAATCTGAGGCAATCTTTTGCCTTATTCACATCTATCAAGCAGTCATGCACACCTTTAGATAAACAGGGGATGTTGGTCATAGAATCATAAAGGTTGGAACAGACCTCCAAGATCATCTGGTCCAACCATCCACTTACCACCCAACTTTCCCCTCCTCTGAGTTTGCAGAGGTAGCTTTGAAAAGCAGAGTTAGGGAACCCAAACATCACAGAGCTCCAAGGAAACTAGTTTCCCTTTGCTTTGTGGCAGGAGAATATAATCCCTGCTGTGTTTCATGGTGCTCTGCAGTTATAACAATACCAGTAGCCAGATTATCTTAATTAAAGCTAGCATGGGCCTTTCTGAGCTATACTGCAAGCTGCAATCTAGACATACCCCAACTGAGATACAAGCCCCTTTGCACATTCTTCAGGCCTTAAACAGGGAAAACACTAATTAACTGCAACAGGAGAACATGGTGTCAATTACAGAAGGAAATTAAAGCATCTTGGAGGCTCTACAGAGTCAAGTAATCCTAGCCAAGCAGAGAGAATCTTATTTTAACACATTTCACTACAGTTTTAGTGATTTTAAACTACAGTTACAACAGGAACTAAACAAGATGATACATATATGTGAAAAGTAATTTTTAATGTTTAATCCCAAAAAGTTTACACATGTTCTCTTACATGATTTCTTCCAGCTGGATACTGAATTTCAGCCATCATTGTTTATGTTTCAAGTACTGTTTTCAATATTTGTGACAACTATAGTATGGCTATGTTTTTCTAATTTAATATTTAGAGATTAAACAATGGTCTGCAGACAACATGATTAACTGTATTGGTCAGTAAGTAGCAAAATGTAAAACTAATGTCATAATATACATCAGTATTTCATAGTGGTGTAGAAACAACAGTACAAAGAATAACTGCAGACTCAAAAACATTGTAATGGTTACCTTTGTTTTCCAGCTTGTGGGAAAAATCTAACTAAAATGTCACTAAAGCATCTGGAAAAGCCTTTTGTGACAATTCATCTTTGTTTAAAATCAGTTGGAGATAATGTTGCCCAGTAACAGGGCACTTTTCTCCCTCGGGTAACTGCAGTGAAGCCAGTGGATTTACACCAGATATGAAGTATTCCTACTGACTTTTCCTCTGTGAAAGTCTCCACCGGATAAGTCATGTCTATATTTTACAAAATATGGGATTTAATGGGTAAGTCTTCTCTGATGGCAAAGCATAAACACAATGCTTCAAAATTTTACAAATGGATAGACAGCTTCCTCTTACCAGTTCCAAAGACAGGGCATGGGAAGATTTCACAGTTGTCACCCCAGCCAGCACCCAAAGTACAGCAGCATTCCTGTTTGGTTACATTAGACGTAAGCACGTTGTCACAGAAATTAGCATCATTCAGATTGTAGTAGCACTCCTTCTTTCCATCTTCATGTTGATCGGCCTCTATTGGCAATTCTAAAAGAGAAAAGAGAATAACTATGTAAGATAACATGTGAAATACATCCTTTTTATAGGAGAATCAGGAGAGCCATAATACCCCTGCAGTTCACCACAGTGAAGAGCAGCATTGTCTAGTTAAGAAAATAGTTAAGCACAAATTTTGGTTTAAACTTTTTGTTCTTAGTAAGAATGATAGGAATTTATAACAGTTCTTTTCCAGACTTATTCTCCAACTTGACCAAAAATGGAACTCTTCACATTTGCACTTTTTCCACTTTCAAGTGATGCATGAAACTACCTGCTATCATGCTTAAGTACTTAACTATCGCGTCCAACATGATGCTTTCCATGTATGAATCTTGAAGCCCTTCAAAGAGGTAAGCAACCCTTACAACCTCATTTTACAGATAAAGGAGCTAAGACGCAAACTGAAAAGGATGGATTCTCAAAAGAATTAATATTTCCTTTTAATTTAACTGGAAACAAAGCACACTCCACACTTGAAAACAAGGTCTTTTATGATTTTCACAAAAGTAACTGTGAAACACATCGTAAGTAGAGGAATATAATGCAGATGTTGAGTTAACTGACTCTGTGCTTTATTTTAAAATAGGCTTTACAGGCACCCAGCCAAGAAACAGTATTTTCTGCCTTTTGCAGTTCAGTGGGTCCTCTGATGGTAAATGCAAGGACTGGAGGTAAAATACTCTTTTCCCATAGATCCAAACAACAAACAAACAAACAAACCCTATTAATGGTCAAAGACCTGTCTAAACAAGATGCTCCTTAAGTACATGAAGGAGTGAGTTGGAAAAGAAATACATAGTTAAAGCTTCTATATGTGCAGAATCCTGCCAATCTAACCTTGCACTTCCACAAAAGTTTTCCGCAAGAGCTCAGAAGTAGGAACTATCACATAGGATTGTTATTCAAACCTAATGAATATGAAAAACTTTTCATAAGCCATCCATGAGGTAACAGAGTTGCTTATATTTGTTAATCAAAACCAAAACTTTGTTCAGGAGCTTTAGATAAATTTTGAGGTGACTGGTTCATTTCCTTTTCTTTTGGGAAATTCTTTATGTCTAGCACTTAACAAATTTTTTTTCATAAAAACCTACTACAAATTATTGCATGTTGTATGATTTTCCGTTTGAGATTTGTTCATTTCTTCTCAGCCTGTTGCACAATATAGCAAGCAGCAGACAGCAACACATGTCCAGGTGGGAATTAAAGCTATTTTACACCTGAGTGACAGTGTGTTTCAAAATGCTAGAGTAGCAGTAAGACCCAAACAGTTGTGGCACATACTCCACCTTTGCCTTGCAGCTCTTTTTAAGAAAATATTCAAGGCTGGCCAGCCTAGCTGGGAGTACCACTGCATCTGCTCCTCCCTCTGGCTGTCTCATGGAGGTAAAGCTCAGGCTCTCTATGCCAGATACAGAATTGGTCTTTTCTCTAGTCCCAGCCACATTAAAAATAATGGCTGTGAGGTGGGAACTTGAAGGTGGTGATTGTGATTGTCCAACAGATACGGAAGGAATTGGATGAACTCCAGCTCATTACCTCAAGCCTGTTATCCCTGCCCACCCTCATTTCCCCGAGCTGATGAGGCAAGGCAACTTTACTGAGCATGCAAATACTAGATTCATTTTGAGAAAAGCAGGTCTAAAAATGCCAGTATGATTGCCTATTATTGCACTTTAATAGAATGAACGTGTGTAATAGTTCTTTGGGCTTCTCATTCCAAACAGACAATTGGATTTATTTCTATTTTCCTCAGAAAAGTGACTGTGTCTGTTTTTGGAGATTGAGGGGCTGGCAGACACCTCCATTCAAATTTAGTACAATGTTGCCACCTACAAGGCAAATTTTCCTTTGCTCTTTTGCCAGTATAACTAAGCTGTACATTAAAGGAAACACCCAGCTGAGTGCTTATTTCATCTCTGTTAGTTTAGTCTGTGGTCTCCCCTCATCAGATAATTACAATTTTCCATAATGTGCTGAATTTCATAAAGTACGGTGGTTTTGTGGTATCAGCTGCTATCCAATAGGAACTAAGTTAAGGCTATCATGTGTCACAGAAACTCAACTGAACTAAATCTGTTATTACAAGGTGAGAGAGTGGTACTCGAGCCACCAAATTATACATTTTCCTTGGCCAATTGCCATCTGTCTAACTGAATCAAAGCCAAAAGCTTTAACAGGAGAAAAAGCATGGCGATTTTCATGCTGTTTACCAGCGAGAGAACAGCAGAAGCTGCCTCAGGAGGAAGGGGGAAATCTCCTCGTGTGATTGTTTATTCCCATTTTACATATGATGTGTCGGTTTCTCCTCCCATTATCTGTTCAGCGGCTTAAAAAGTCTGTTGTTTACACAGCTGTGACTGAGGGTTAGTCAAGCAGGCGTCATGAATGTTTGGAAAGCAAATGAGACACAAATCTTTATTATTTCTTTTTTAACCAAGACCAGTCTGTGTCTACAAGCTTATAACTTCTTTCATACATTATTAACTATTAACCATTTAGCTAACTGGTTGTTTCTGAAAGTAGTTTTACTAAATATTTTGACCAAATATGATAGGAAATTGATACTTATTTTTTCATATAATTGGTTCTTTCAGGTGTTTTGTTGTTGTAAGAAAATGTAAAATCTCTCTCCCTTCTCTCTACTCTGGTAAAGTAACATAATTTTATCAGGTTATTGATATGACTGTTACATTAACAGCCTAGAAGAGAGTTTCTATATAGGTGTTGCTAGACTGCACTATGAAGTACTAATTAGAAACAGATTTATATCCCTTAATATAACTTTGATCCAACATTTTTGTATGTATTTCAGAATGTGACTGATGCAAAAATGTGCATTAGTGTCATAGGATTCAGTGGATGATCAGGATATTAGTATAGGCTTAGACTTCGGCACAATCATATATTTGCCTAGTAAAGGCCTAAATCACAGTGATCTGTGAAAAACAAAACAAAACAACAAACAAACAAACAAAAATTACCACATATAGAGAGCTGATGGGACCTTAAATATTGTAACCCTGTATCACTGCTTCTTGTTCACTGTTGGGATCAGTCAGGTGGTTTCTAAAGTGAAAATCACCATAACAAGTTTATGACTTCTAAAACCTCAGCAAATACTCTGGTGACTGAGCAAACGGCTTGAGTAACATACTTTCTGAACTTGATTCTAAAAAGCACAGTAAAAATACATTGGTATGTGCCTACAGTCCGGGTGCACTCTTATAGATCTCTCAACTGGCTGCACACATTGCAACCTACAACATGTAACGTGTGTGGTGTATGTCCAGAGACATGTATGCACACAATTAAGGAATTCCATGTTTAAAATGTTATCTAAGACCATGTTCATACATGACAAACTCAGATTGTGATTTAACTTAGAAAAACAGGCACATACCATCGTAAAAAAAATAGGAGAAGCATGAGGATTTTCCTTTAAAGTCTTAAAACATTAGAATTTAGGAAGGTTAGAATTTGTATTCAGGCACAAAATTTCTAGCTTTGTTGAAGCTTCAGGATCAGATTTATTGGTAGCAGGGTTTTTTTTTTTCTTTTTTTTTTTTTTTTCATGGTGGTAGTTGGTTAGGTTGGAGGGGATTTATTTTGTTTTAATACAAACCAGTCTAGGAAGGATTCATACCATGTTTGGACACGAAATCTATGATTTTCATCTATAAATCTTAGTAAAATACCATTAACCATCTCGCCCTAAATAACTGATTGCATTTCACGTAACCATGAGAAAATGTCTAAATTAGCTGTAGGCAGGCCCCTAAGTGGGCCCGAGTAGCTTAGAGGAGCTCTCTCACTGGAATCCTTTGATAGCCTAAACTGTAATCCAACCTTCTCAGCTTACTGACCTTTCTGTACGTAGGCCAGATTCCTGCTGATATGCTTCACATATGCTTATTCATAAATAGTTAAAAGTTTTAGTAAGGATTATTACTCTAACTGCATTCAGCTTGGTACTTGCTACAAGTTCATAATAAATGACCTTAGAAATCTTTTTAAAGAATAAATCAGAATACTCAGTAATCCAAAACAAGCATCTTCTTTTCTTAGGCACATAGAGGTATAGAAGAACACAATAACTAGTTCTTTCCTCCTTTTTCTTTTCTTCCTTCTTAACTGTTTGTTACATTTCGTGAATGGCAGGGCACACAGGAGGGGAATTACACAATCAAACCTAGCACAATTACTCTTCTTTGTATGTGACAATATGGGGTAGATTTCCCAATGCATACACTGAGAGGGTTGCTTCAGGACACAGCTAACAGATGAATTTCTGTCAAGTGAAATCTAAACAGAAGGAAGTACCCAGACCCCTAGAGGTAAGTAAAGAAAAAACGTGAACACGTTATTCCACAAAGGAACCACATGCAAAAAAAAAAGCTCCCAGATTAAAGTACCATTTGAACAATTTTCACCCATTTTTAGAAACAGCATCCAATTTCCACTTGGAATGAGATGCACAGCCATTTCTTTATGCACAAAATGGCAAAATGAGAAATAAGCAAAAGCTGAGTAAAACACATTGAACTACAGACATCTGCAACATGATAACAGATAAAATTCCTCCTTTCTCAAAATAGGCATGATGCAACCTAGTGCTGAAAGATGATGCCCACATGCACTATAGGGGCTCTCAAAGCACTGCACATGATTTGAGTATGTGGTTTGTCAACACTTCAGGATGTGTGGCTCTTCCATCACTATTTGCAGGAAGGTAGCAAGCTATTCCTATATGAGCGTGCTGCAGCTGGTTAATTGGGAAGGGTTGATTTGTTGAGCAAACCAACATAGCTGTTGTTGCCTATCCTGCAGTGACCACATGGAGCTTCTGCCCGCTTACAAATGGGAAGAAAAAGACTGTTTTTATTTCTTCTTCAGTTGGCAGCTGCACAAGGGCCATCCATTTGTTCCCAGAACGAGATAGGAACAAGTTAAATGAGCAGATGTAGGAGAATGAAGAGCAAATTGTCAGCTCCTGAAATATCTAATACAGAGAAACACAGGGCAGTGTCACCACTTGACTCAGTCCCTGAGATCTTCAGAAGCAGAAACCAATTTATAAGAGGAAATAAATAAATAAAAAAAAAACAACAAGCAAGGCTGTAGGATGTACAGGAAAGCAAATGTTTTTTGAACTAATGGAAGTCCTTTCCTCCTTTTACTTTGGAAGACAAGTAGTAACAGCTCTTAGTACTGTCACTTTTCCTTATTCTTGTTCAAGAGCATATGGTGCAAAGAATATCTCACTGAGTCCAAATTTGCATACTTTCCAATCTCCTGTGTGAGATCTTCCTCCTTGATGATCTAATCAGAGAAGAGACAAAGCTGAAGCACATGCTGTGTTAGGGCCCAATGAATGCAGGCAGAGAAGGGAGAATGGCTTCTACCAAACCAATTGCAGCAAAGCTATGCTGATGAGAACAAAATGGAGCTAGTACTGACAGTAGAGTAATTATCTGTTCACAGTGCAATCAGCCACACTATAGGTTTTCATCCCCTCCCTCCCACTAGTAACAGTTGGGTATGCCCTTTAATGCTCCCAGAACTTGACTTCTTTTTACCACGCTCAGGTGCTCTGCTAACTTCATCTTTGGTTTTGTTTCAACCAGTAGCTGAATTCTCCCAAGAACCACCCTCTCACAGTACCAAAACAACGATGTATTTCATATCTGCAAATCTTGAGAATGTTACTCTGGAAGAACTGCAAATGCTACTACTTCAGTTATCATCAGTTCCCACCTAAGCTAATCTGCTTCATGATGGAAAGGTACTGCAACATTGCAAGCACTACTTGCAAACAGGAATGGAGGCAGTGCCACCGGGCATTGCTTTTCTGCCTCAGCCATCTTAGTTTTATTTTTCATTCCTGCAAGCCCAAATTATTCTCATAAGATTCTGCAAAAGTTTCAGTTTGTCAGTCAGCTGTTAATGATATTTCACAGGCAACATCTTGAGTGCTGCTCAGTGCTACATTCAACGATCTAAATACTGGGTCACAGATGTTTCAGCCTTGTAAACAAGTTGAAAGACCACAAGTGAGAGGAGAAAATAGCCACAGCTACTTAAGCTCCAGAGTCTGCATCCTGGCAGAAGAGACTTTTTTTTTCTGAAGTTTTCCAGAGGCTAGATCTGTCTGCAGTGTAAGAACAAATTAAGAAAATACCAAGATTTGCATTCCAGGGAGGAAAAAAAACCTGTGCGCATTAATTCCTTCATTTCTTGTACTCTGCTGCTCCTTATCATAGTCTTGTTCTCTCCAGACTGGATCAGTGTAAAAATCTAGAGGCAACTTTGAGAGTTCTAAATTCATTTTTAATTAATGTATTTCTGGTGGTATTTGCAATGTCCAAAACACCTGAATGAAACCTCAAAAAATCTTTATGGTGAATTACAGAAAAACAGGACAAAAGATGGAGTGAAAAAGGAAGGGGGAGCACACACAGTGACCGACAACTCTGTTTTGCCTTTCGGTTTTCCAAACTACCGTTTCTGAGGAGTAATATTAGTACTACATAATGCTATGAGAAGACCACTACACGAGCATTTCCACCAACTTTACCTTTGCATGGGTTACATGTTCAGTAGAAATCATGACAAGCACGCAAAAAAATCTGCTGGTATTTTACCTGGTGAGGTACGGAAGCGACACTGTCCGGTCATCGGATCATACTCCTGGTTTTCATCAGAACACAGGCAGAGGAAAGAACCATCGACGTTTTCACAGAGGGCTTCGCCACATACCCCACTCAGCATTTCACATTCATTCACATCTGGGGAAAAAGGCCAAAACGTAAATCGATTCAGACCCACTGCTGACAGTTTTTGCTTTTATCTGCTGTATCTGTGCCAATATTGTCTGCCAGATTACAGATGTGATCTCTGGGGAAAGATTAAAAACTCACTAATGCCTAAGTGGATTCATAAACAAGTAGTTAAGCCCTTTGAAATACAGGTACCTGAAAGCCACAGTACACTTCATAAAAATATTGGTGCTGATTAGGTGCTGCTTGTAGACTGGAACACCAGCTTTCTTTCTTTCTTCCTCTCTTTCTTTTTTCCTCACTTTTTCTTTGGGTTTTGTTTTCATTTTTAATACTTGCTTTTCTTTGTATTGTTTTCTTGGGATTTAAGATTCAAACTCATTTCATTTGTTTTCTTAAGAGCTACTTTAGCCAAACTTGTTCTCTTTTTATCAAACTTTCACTAGATTCAGGGAGTAAAATGAGCATGCTTTGGTGTGATTCAGACTGCACTATGAAAAGAGAAACCCCCTTTTTTCCCCTCAAAATCCCATTTTTCTCATGAACATTCACTGAATAGTGAACTCTCCACCCACACCTCCACTGCATGCCTCCCTTTATGCAAGTCCTCACAGGCTGCTTTGCAACCCACAAAGGTTATTCCTGGGATAGCCCCTGCAGAACAGTGCAAATTTTCTATCCCACATTTAGAAGCTCCAAACTACTCATAACTGTGACTGGCCAAGTACAAACAGAAAAAAAAAAAAAAAAAAGTAGAAAAAGAAAACAAACAAACATATTTTTTAACTTGGATTCTATATAACTGCTAATTAGTCTACCCTGAAAATGCTTTCAATTGATGGGAGAGTTGTCTGCTGTTTAAACAAAGGTTATGAAATATTCTTGGGATGACTTAACTTTACTCCATTTCAGGTTGCTAAAGTTTTGAACCTTTTTTACCTTTGAAAATCTACTTAGTCTTTTTACTAATGCCAGAATATGAAAATTATAATTTGTATATCACAAATCAGAAATATCTTTAATTGAGTAGGGTTCAAAGTGTAAGTTGTGAGGCAATGTTTTATCCTTTTTACCTCTTTTCCAGAAATAATGAAAACCCATTTATATGACTGAATGTTGATTTTTGTATGTTTTTATATTTAATTTATAGTTTGCTCAGAAAATGCATTTAGATTTTTCTTTATCTTTTTGTCAGATTCCTATCAAGAAGGAAGAAGTCATCTCTGAAGAATGTTGCCTAGCCAGGAATTATAAATACTTATCTTTCTCCTAAAACTGTTCTGCTGGATAACTGGCATCAAATTATAAGACCAGTTTATAATTTCCCACCATATTCTTGAGATCATGTGTATTAAGTAAAATAAAAATTGAGAGATTATGACTCAGACTTTAATTTTACACCAGCATTTACTTTTTTTTTCTCTGCTTAATTGGTTTTCACCTGTGAAAAATCACATATGCATTGATGTGTTGTAAACTAAGTGCTAAATGGCAGGAAAAAAATAGTAATAAAACTATTTAATATATTAGAAAACAGATATAAACTCTCCTGTACAACTTCCAACTCCTTTCTGTTCACTATACCATGTAGGCCTGTGCTCCCAGTAAATGTGTTTCATCCTGATTCTGAGTTGAAGAAATTGCTTAATGAATACCTTTCCTTGATCTGGTACTAATTTTACGTTAGAAACTTGTGCTGCCTCAGATGGTTCTCAGGTCCAACCATCGCTATTAACAACAGATATGGAAGCCTATTACTTACAAAAGAAACATGCACTATTTGCACATTTACAAAAATCTTATGTCTTTTCACAGTGCTAGGTATCTTTCTTGGGAGTTTGAAGCCAATGTTAAAATGTGTTCAAATACAATGTGCATAGGGAGGTGTGCCGTCTAATTCAGACTGGCTGTACCACATGCCAGACTTTATTTCCTGTAGGAGGTAGTACAGACTTCTGGTTATTCAGTTAAGAGACTAAACAGATGTTGCATTTAAGTAGGCTAAAGCATTAAATTCAATCTGTTACGATTTATGTTTGCGAATGGTTCTGACATGCAGAAGTAGTGGGTTTTCTTGTGTAACTTTTTTTTTTTTTTTTTTTTTTTTAAAGAGAGAAAATGAGTGGCTCAGCTTATTTGCTGTTGATTTCCATTCAATCCTAATAACAGGTTTTCATTAAGTGGCTACACAGTTAAGTTTCCACCTGGCACAGAGTTCAGCGAATAAAGCACAGCTCAACTTCACTGCTCAGTGGCCCAACTTGAACAAAACCAAAAATGTTCTTGTGAAGAAATGCGTTTTGCTTATAAGCTGCTTTTTGCTCACTAGAACCTTGCAGGAGTGACTAATTACATGTAGAAACTCACCTGTACAACCTTGCCCATCCTGTGCATCCTGATACCCTTGGTAACAGAGACAGCGATAGGAGCCATCCATATTTTCACAGAACCCATGACTGCCGCACAGTGTGCCGTTCACACATTCATCAACATCTGCAAAGAAGAATTTAACATCAGACAGGCAATGTCAGTGTGACAATTAAAGGCAGATACTCATGAAGAGTGAAGAAAAACAACAGATGGGCTGTTTTTGCAAACAGATACAGTGATCTCTCTCTGTACACTGGAAAGGAACACACAAAGGACAGACAAAAAAACCCAACAACTTAAATCATGTACAATTTTGATGATTGTTTCACTGTTAATTTCACAGGAAATATCTCATGTCAGACAATGATTCTTGTCAACTGCCTTCCACCTGTTTCACCAACCTGCCCAATCATAGCATGATGCTGTGCCACAGAAAAAGACAATTTAAATGTGACCCTCTCTCCCTCCAAATTTCCTACAGGTTCTGCCAGTGGAGCATTACGCAGTCAACAACGTACTTGAAACTGAACCCCCTGTGCAAGAAGTGCTTAAGAGTATGGTTACATCCCTTGTGTAGAAGTGCTGAATGTGGGCAAAAGAGTTTATGTGGTGCTTAGAAGTGCTTGCACAGATCTCATTCTGGCTCTTGAAAGAGAAGAGAATTTCATGGTACATGTGGTAAGTGGTAAGTAGCTACAGACCAAAAATTCTGGCTTTAATCCTTTAGGTTTACACATATGAATAATGTTATTCGAGTAGGCAAACAAACTACAATGCTTATGTGCTTTCCATACTCATCCTTTCATTTGTAGTTACCATTAGTGGTTTGCTGGCCTTACAAGTAAAAGTCACTGTGTAAGTCTGTTCTGTGACTCAGCTGCCCACCAGCCTACAATCACAGAATCATAACAAAGCAGAGCTGCTTGTGGCAGAACATGGTTTATTTTTGTAAGTGTATTACAAGTGTGAGGAATATATTATTTTTATCTTCACTTGAATTAAGATCTAAACCTAAGGCCTTGATCATCGTTTAAGATGTTAAGGTGTGTTTTTTTCAGGAGGAAGAACATTCACTCAGAAAACTGGGAGCCTGCCAGGGTACTAGGATTAGTACCTTCTGCCTTCTGAATTCCTATGCAGTTTGAAGCAGAGAAGTTATTGCTGTATTTCTTTCCTAGAAACCATTACGACTGTAAAGTAAGGATGGCATTCACTTGGAATTATATTCCGTGCTGTGCCTCAGGGGTAATTACATTTTAAATGGTGAAGAAAGTGACCTGCTTTTGATTCACCTGGGTACAAGCACAGTCATTAATTCTTCACATTAGGGTAGACCTTCATGTGACAGATCTCACCAGTGAAGGCCTTAAGTGCTCACTGAACTAAAGGGCTGATGGGACTGAATCCTGCACTGACACAGAGAGGACACCTTTGAACAGGTGAGCAGCACTGCTGTTTGGTGTCTTTCTGAAAGAGTAGGGCTGAAATGAAGTCCTGCCTGCTCCCTCCAGATGTTCATGGCTGTGTCTAAGGTTTAGAAAAAGTCAGCAAAGATGCAACTCCTTCTTCTTCTCCTGGCAGCACTCAATGTGTAAGGATATTTTCATTTTTTAACCATGTCTGAAGCCATGTCTCTAACCATTTATTACCACGTGGTCACAAATCCCCACGCTATCTGCATTACCATTCACAGATTTCCTAACAGGTTGCCTGTTTGCTTCCCTCTCACTCCTTAATCACCCAAAGTCATCCAAACACACTTCTGTCTGCCTCAGGCTGAGACTTTTTTTGGGGTCTTGAAAAACAGCCTTTCCTATTTGCTGTGGTTGGGGTTGAGACAGGTTTAGAACTCCATATAGACACTCAAGACCAGAAGAGGCTATCCACATAATGTAGCCTGATCACTGAAATAAATTTAAAACAAAACAAAACAAAACAACCACCTCTGGCATGTTTTTTTAACCAGGTAAATTGTGGAATCGTAACATCTTTTTCATAAAGGCATCTAATATCATCTTAAGGTTGTTTAAGTGATGGAAAACTCTCCTTTCACTGAACTGATCCACTGGTTAATAATGTTCAGCTAAAACATAAAATTAATGCAAAAACTTCATGTACTAAATACACTGAAATCTAGGAGACATTTATGAGTATAGTTATTTTTAAAAAGTACTTGTAGATGGAACTTGCAGAATATTTTATTTGGTTTGTTGGTTTTGTCTGAAGTTCCAATAATCTTTTTATCTTGATTTATTAAACAAAGAAAAATATTAAAGGAATTAATTTTATAAAGGGTTATTTTTTATTTGGCAAAGAATATAATAGCTACTGTGTTTATTCTGAAGGAACCGTATATAAAAACGTGAGTGCTTTGTGAATAATGAAGTTTTTGGAATCTACCACAAACCTTCCCAAGTAGAATTAATTCAGCAGTAAGAGAAAACAATATATACCTGTATTAAAACACTGTCAAATGTGAAAGGTTAAGTATTCTATTTGATACCCTTTCTTTTTCTAGTCACCATAATGACAGAATTATAAAAAGATGGATATGGAGTTACTGGGAGAAAGATAAAATTACCACATCAGCAGCTATCATTGTGGTTTTTTCATCCGTCGCTTTTGCTACTGAGTATTAGACCTGCATGACATTGCAGATTAATTTTTAGTCTCTCACAATCTGGAGTTTTACATATCTGGGCAAAAAATCTCAATACTGTATCTCTTATTCAGAAGGCCCAGTTAAGAAGGGAATTCAAACTGAGTAAGCAGTGGTGGACTGACAGCCAGGAATTTAAGAAAACAGACAATAATACAGTGTTTGTATTTTCAGTGGCCAGCTATAGCTTAATAACAGAAGTTCCTGAGCCACAGGACATTTACACTGTAAAAAGCCTAGACAGAAGAGACAACTGGGGATTTTAGAATTACATGAATTACAGTTTTGCTTTTATTTAATAGCTAAATATTAAAGAAAACAAATAGGGGAATGGATCGTGGTCTCCAAAAGTAAACTAAGGTCACTGACGGAAAAGCTGCAGAGACAAAATTTGTGATCATAGCAAGTACCCTAATTTAGTATATAATATGCATAGAAGATGGTTTTGTTTTTAAAAAGTACACAGTCTGAATATGACTGGATCTTTTAGTGCTTGGGAAATTACAGAGAAGGTCCAAGCACCAAATATTTTTCCTTGTCTAGACAGCTCACTCAAAGGACTCCTGTTTTACAGCCGGAAAGGGCATTTGTTTCTTTAATCGTGCTGTAAAGCACGAACCTTGTAATCGGCAATTCTCATGCTATATAGAGGCAAAGCAAGGAGAAAAAACTAAACATGAAACTAACATATCCTGTGTCTATACAGCGAGTAAGACAGCTCTATAATTATGACCTGCTTTAGAATCCATGACTTGGTGCTGCCTGGTTTAATCAGAACTCCTTTGATCTAACGTCATCAAGATCTAAAGAAAGGCAACACGTGTGCACTCAAGCTTACTTCTATTCTGCTCAACACCACGTTGTTTTCTGCCAATGTGAACAAGGTGAATGTATACTTAACCTCAGGCATGATATTTTGCAAAAAATTGCAAAAATTTACATTGCAAAGTGTCTGGAAGAGAAACTATTGCTAGGACAGCTCTGTACAGTGCTTAGGAGAACAAGGCTGTGCTTCTGACACATAAAAATCACTGTTATGAGAGTATCAGGGCAATGAATATTTGAATACAGATTTTGGCCATCTAGAGACAATGATTCTGGATGGTCATTCAAACATTGCAATGATGTTGGCAAGAAAGAAACTCTTGTTTTTCCCTTTGTGTTCTTATTTCTTTAGCTGCTGTGCAGATAAGTAGCAGCTGTTGTCCTAAAACATCTCTATCAGGAAACAGAGATAGAGGTTGCAGAGCACTGATGGGATGAACAAGTTCTTCTGGAGTGCCTCTTGAGGCAAGCAGTGAAGCTAGGGGCTTGCAGCAGACAGGAAAAGTGAGGGAGCGACTGAGAGACAGATGGGATTGGACACAGAGACAGAAGAGGTGCTTGGGGCAGGATATTGACTAAGCATCAGAGAATCTTGAATCTGAGTTTTTGCCAACACCGTTGACTTGCAGCCAACTAGGTAAGACCCTGCCTTTACAGGAACCCCTGAGAGCTCAACAGGGAGCTAGGGAGTGCTCCGAGAGCCTCCTGTTCAGAGAGCCTGGTGCAGCCAAATTGCTGAACATGGGGCCAGGCAGCAGTGGAATGTCACTGCCACAACAAAAGTTTGTCTGCACCTTGGAAGAAGACAGTCTCTGCAGCTGTTCAGTTTTCTTTGGCCAATTGCCATAAAAGCTCCATACCAGAACTGAACCACATGGGGTTCTTAAATGTTTCATGTTGTTGTTGTTTCTGACTTTTCAAAAAAAAATGATTCAAACTCATACAAAAACAGTCTGGAGATACGGAAAATCTGTTCCCCAGGCACAGAAAGGCGTCTGAATCCAGCAAAATTTCCTCAGGTTCTTTCTCTGATGGTATAAACAGTTATTCTCACTCACTTAACTAGAATTAAATTCACAGAGAAACTTCGTGTAAAGAACAGTAGCTTCTGCGGCTGGGAGCCACATCCTTTCTCAGTACCTGGAATGTCACACATTCCTTTTGTTTTTGATCCTTTTGTTTCATCTTGTCTTTTTGCATGAAGCTAACTCCTGAAACTAACACCAGTACAAATACTAACACTGAAGTCATCAGTGCTCCCTTTAAATGATTTTCTTCAGCTATATAATTGTTTTTATTAAAATGACAGAATGGAGAAACTAGTCATGGTAGAAAAGGATTGCTGCTGCTGCAGAAGACTAGAAGTACCCTTGCTTCGCCAAGCTATTAAAATACTTTTCCAAGTGCTGAATATGAAGTCTGATCTGTATTCCATACTCACCACCAATTACTTGCGAAGCACGGTCAACTGGTTTTGTACTTGTTGTTTTATTCTTCATTAAAAAAGTTCCAAAACTACTCACAATCCTAGAAACAGATCTTATGATTTCATCCTTTTCTACTTCATAAAACTGGCTTTTTTATTCTAATGAAGATTAACTTTGTACTACTTTATCATACGTGATGGTAACCCATGCCTGGAAACTGTGCTACTTATTACCTGACAGAGATCCAGACAGAGAGGACTCACTATTTCTGGTATATCTCCTAAAATTAGATGTCGCTAACATATACTTTTTTTTAAGCTGTATTTCTGTTCAGTTTTGCCTTTTTAATTTCTGAGAGTTTTATTTTACAAGGTTAGAAAGTCTTCTTCTAAATTTGGTTTGGAATAAAGTGTTTGGTTTCTACTAATAGCATGCTACACTTTTTAATTTTTTTTTTAAACTATGTTCAACGGTGAGGCAAAACACCTGTTACTACTTTTCTTGCCGAGAAACTGAAGATATTTAACCATACCCTTCCTAAAGACTGAGTGAGATGTATATATGCTGCCAAGAGAGTCCATGAACATGCTTTTAGCAATTCATTACCAAAAAACTTGGAATTGTCCTCATTACTTGGGATCATAAAATGCTGGCTCCTCCACCAATCGCTATTCAGATTCATTCTCTCTGGTCTACTTGACCAGGCTTTTCTATTACAGTAAGAAAATGGTTCTTACAATTCATACCATGATCACAATACAAAGTAAATGTTTAGGGATGAATAAGCAACAAAATATCTATAGGATTTTTTAGTTACCATCAATAATTAAAACACTAATATTGTGTTTAATATCATACCGTATCTAAATATAGAGCACACATCCTCTTACATCAGCATAACAGTGATACCCTTGCCAATAGTGTATTTCATGTGCTTAGTTATTATGTTACTTATTACATATCGAGTTATATGTCAGGTGAAATAATAATGCTGTTTTTCCTCTGGTAAAAGTAGGGGAAGTAAATGCTACAGAAGTTTCCATGCATCTTCTCTACTGGAGGAAGAACCTTTTCACTAGGCCTAAGTGAACTGATGAGAAGAGCTGGCTTGTGAAAACCAGTTATACGACGATTTACTGGATTATAATTTGGAACAGAACAGCTTGCTTACTTCTTGAACGCTTGAGATCCATCACCCATAGATTTTAACACTGAGCTACCTCTGCCCAGGTCTTCTCCTCTGCATACATCCTGCTGAACTACTATAGCGTAACTTTTTCCTCTTCAATATCATTACTTTTCCCACAAGGCTTCTTGCCTTGAAAAGTCCTCTCATCCATGAGAACAGCCATTTTTCATCCAGTCAGGGGAATTTATGTTTTCTGTCAGCATCACTGACTACATAAAGCCACATATCTTCTTGGTATCATTGACAGCAAGTCTCCTGTTTTAAATCAAGTGCAGGAGAGCAACATCACTAGCAATTGTGTGCTTTCCATTAGCAACGGGATATTTTCTCATGTTATAACCAAATAAAAACCCTAGGTGGACCTAAATTCTAGGCTTCTTGATGTTTCTCACCAGTGTTATTACTGTAGCAACTTTTACAATCTTAAATGAAAAATACCTGTATGAGCAAGCTTGCATATAAAGTGTAAACTGACTTTATCACTGCAAAGATCTAGTTACTAAGATTTACTCAATTTCTGACATTTCAAAATGTCTGAAGTGCTATCGTTGTCAGCATTTTACTACAATTTCTCACTGGAGCTCTGTTATATGGATGCTTCATCTGGTGGTCAAGGTCTTGACAAGGCAGGTTCTGTTGTCTCACATCCAGCAATAAGAATATTTAGGCAGCTCAGGCTTGCTTCTAATGCATGTAAGACACTTTAAATTAAATAACACTAAATACATATGGCTGTAAGGACTACCCATCTGAAACCTCTTAGAAGCCCAAATTCCAACCTCACTTTATTTGCATTTTCTAAATATTTCTTCTTTCACCTATGCTATATGACAGAAATAATTTTCCATCTCTGAATAGACTTTCATGTTATTACAGGTGTCCTCTGGTTTCACATATTTTAGTATAAGGATATCATTGCCATCTCTGTCATCATTTGCTATAGTTATGCCAGTATTCCTTCTTTTTCACAAATTTCTTTTGCTTTCAAAAATAAAATCTGATGTTCAGATGGCGAATTTTTTAAAAGTCAAGACAAGTAAAACAGCTTCTAACAGACATTAATTCTACTGCGTCGCCCATTTTGTACAGTTCCTGTTACACTTCTTGTGACACAAACAGCAACATATCATGCCATGCATTTAAGAGGAAAAAAAAAAGGGACCTTTAGGTGGCAGGTTGATGAGTTAATATTATTTTTGCAGTATTACACCCAAACTGACTGTCTTTCTTACTCAACTAGTAACAGCAAAGCAATGGGAATGCAGGGGGAAGCTCATGCATTACTATGACTTGTCTCACCTTCGCATGTTCGGCCATCTGCAGACACAGAAAAGCCCTGCTCACATATGCACTGGTAGGACCCATCTGTGTTCAGACACTCCCCGTGAGGTGAACAGAGGTCAGATCTCTCACATTCATTGATATCTGCAAACAGAGACATTAGTAGCTTTGCAAATAACCATTCCCTTAATATTAAGCCTTAGTTCAATTAGTCTTAAATGAAGCTTTTGTATCTACCAGCTAGGCAAATCAGGCTCTTTTTCCGGAGTAACCAAATCTTGTGGGATCTTTTTTAAACTCTGTATAAGCATCAGTATGTTCTGATTTACCATACTCCCTCTATATCACTCTCTGCAATGAGGATGAGCAGATGAGAATGATTTGTGAGATGTCAGGATAAGCTCTACACAAGCCAACATTTCTTCTGCATTAGGGGAATTCTCAGATGGCTCCTTCTCACTGATTCTTGATTGCTGTATGCTTGTCAACTTTGTGCATCTGGCTCCATGTGTTTGTATTACCAGCAGGTCTGGAGCTGCATCTTTTCCAGCAAGTTGATTTTATACAATTTAAAGCCAAATACTCATTTTACTTTTTTTTTTTTTTTTTTTTTTCTTATGGGGAGTGGTCCCAAAAGTTTGGTATATAAGAGTTCATAATCATTGTTCTTTTTCTGGAATTTAGAAAGCATTTTCCAAATACTGCCTTTCAAACTTACTTTTTATCTAAAAACCGAGAATTTCTTTCTGATTGATGTTTTCTTACCAACAGAACCTGCCATCAGAACTCAAAGATCACATACATTCATTCTTTTTTTTTTTCAAGACATACATTCACAAGAATTGTAAAAAATAAAATAAATAGAATAAAATTGTACCTGTGGCATTTTGCTTTACTGAAACCTTTAAGAAGTTTTCAGTATCATGCTGAGATCAAACAAAAACTTAGAAAAAAAATACTTGAGATGTTTTCATCCATCGTAACAGATAGAATTTCTTACTCTTAACTGTGTCTTTTATTGCTTAAATTTCCAGCCGTCTTTAGAGTCATGCAAAATGCATCAAAGTAGACAATAATTTTGATAGTCTAGATAAACTACAATTTTGGCACTATTATTTCAAGTCCCATAATGCCATTATAGAATTTTCTTTAAATGCAGACTGATTGTATCTTGTGTACATAAACCTTCTAGGCCAGTGTCCTGAAGGCATTGTGCATGTGGAAAGAACAAATGCAGCCTGGGGAAGGTAATATCTGTAAAAGGTGCTAAGGGAAAAGTCAGTGTGCTGCATTTCACACAACACCTACATATATGAAGTCTTCTATGAAATCAAGGCAATTGTAGACCAATGGCATACTCTGTGAAGCTCTTTGAAGGTGTCCAAGACAGGTAAGTTTGGAGATCAGCAAAGACAAGTGCAGTACAGTACCTTCTCAGCATGCACACTGTTCTCGAAACTAAGCTGTCAGTGTTTTAAAACTGCCAGAAAAATACTGGAAACCATAAGAGCTGATTACACAAGGGTAGAATGACATTTAAGAGACGGGAAAACAAAATTAATAATGTCAGGGAAATAGAGTTTAATTTGTCTGAAAGAGAACACTACATACTTTATGATATTTTGGATTCTTTTCAGCTTTGCTCCTAACCAAAATACATGTTCTTAATTTCTAGCCTAAATTTTAGTCCAGATTCAACTTTGCAGACACTCATTGTGATAAATTTGCCAGTTTAATTCAAGAGTTCTCTACTTTCAATTATGATTTCTTTTGATGGTAAGAACACTATAATTAAATCTCCCCTAATTTTTCTTTACCAAAATACACAGCTTAAAATTATTCAATCCTTTCTCTTCCAGGCCATCATCTTTTTTGAGTTCCTCTCTGAACTCTTTTCAACTGATCAGCATCCATTTTGAATTTTGGGCTACTAAATGTCCAAGTACAACCATGTGCCAAGAGCAGCTGCATAAGTGCAAAATAGAGGTAAAAAACCCTTGCATACTTCTTACGTATATTATGCTTTTTCTATCTTCCAGACAGTGCATTAGTCCTACTGGCCACAGGGTTGCACTGGAAGCTCATGTTTAGCTACCTATCTCTGACCCCTAAATCCTTTTCAATCACTGTGTCCCAGAAGGAAACCCACTATCCTACACATGTGATTGAGATTCCTTCTTCAATATGTAACTGGCTGTATTAAAATATATATTGTTTGCTCATACCCAGTTTACAATGTGTTCAAGATCACTCTGCACTAGTGGCCTATTATCTTCATCTTTTACCACACCCCTAATCTCTCCACACAAATTCTGTCAAAAATGTTTCTGTTTTTTTTTTTTCTTACTATTACAGAATTCTGATATAAGAATTAACTTTCAGTCATTTAAAGATGTCTCTGTTTCACTGCTGTGTGAAGCATTTTGAAGCAAACTACTGAAGCAAAACAGTCATAATTTGCAATGTAAATATGGCTAGTTTTGTCCAGTCCAAAATACAGGACAATAAAAATATATTCAAGATTTCATTCTCTGACTAATGAAAATTCTACTAGTAGATCTTGTAACAGCTCAACAACAGGTAGCTTACACAGTAATAATCTTCTAAACATATTCAATTCTGTTAGTCACAGACCTCCCTTTATATTCTTTCATGGTGTCCAGCTCTGCTATTCTAACTTGTCTGTATTCATTGTATCAGCTCCCCCTTTCTTCCATTTGTTCTGATACTCATTTGGCTACTGTTCAAGTGGTTTCACACACCTTCTACAACAAATTCTTATTTTTCAACATTCATGGTCTTTTTTCTCAAGTGTGGCATTACCTGAAATGATTTCCAATATTAATTCACATTTTTCTGTTTACAATACTGTCTACCCCTTAGTTGGCTCCTAAGTGCTTTCAGTTTTGTGATATTCATTCATGTAGCCTATATACTTCTCCTTAACATAGTGGAGTGAAGAGAATTAGATGGTAGGAAAGCTGGCACTGATTTATAGCTTGTGGTCAATTCCCCTTTATCTGCTAAAGCAAAATCTAATACAGTACTTCTCTATGTTGAATGCAATGTTTTCAGCATTAGAAAGCAGTCACATGTAATACTTAGAAGTTTTGCAAGGAATTTACTGTTGGTTGCATAAGATCTTCAACAAAGATTAGTTGGAATGTAGTCTCTCAGCTCAAGTCTAAACTGTGCATGAGAGGAGCCAAAGCAAAGTCCAAACTCCTGGTCCTCCAATCATTTAGAGCATGAACATGGTACCACTTTCCAGCTCTGAGACCATTTCTTGTCTCATAAAAATGGATGGTAAAAGGGAGTGCTGAGGCATGCCTGGGTGTTGTGCCAACACAGAGATAGGATTCTTCAGACCCAAAAGTTGGGAAGTACTTTTTCTGGATTTGGCAGTGTTGGCTTAGCCTCAGGTAACACATTCTCTTCCTCCCCATTCTCCACATAGTACTGCAAAATGTTTTAGAGATGACAGAGAGATGACCTAACATGACCTGAGAATAGCTATAATGCTTTGTTATGACATCAGTTCACAAACATACAAGGTACTGTCAAAATAAATGCTACCAGGATTTGGGAAAATGCAGTACTGAATCTCTGTGAGTGCTAACATAGATTTTCTTTCGTGTTATGAAGGCTGAAATTTAAGCCTCTTGAACTAATCTCTCAACTTATATTTAGAGACAATGATATTAAGTGAGAAGAGTAAGAAAGTACTACCAATCATAAATAAAATGAGTTTCTCCTCATTATCATGATCCGTGACCTTCACAAGTTATGATTATAAACTTGCATACTTATAAAAATGATCCTGGCATTTTTAATAGCTATTTCATACCTTGACATCCCCTATTTGCTATCTGCTGGAAGCCATCTGGACAAGTGCATTTGTAAGACCCATCGGTATTCATGCAGCTTCCTCGAAGGCATACATCACTGTCTTGAAGGCATTCATCAATATCTGAAATAAAAATGTAACTGAATAATCAAATGATGTAAAAACTGATGAATTTTTTAAGTGACACTTCAATACTAATGTAGCAACTTGAAGCTACAGTGTCCTCTAATAACTACGTGAGGATGTCCTCTTAATTTCTTTCAGCATATTATCAGACTTCTTGTATTTCTAGAAAGCTTTAAAATTTGAGTTTGTGGATCATTTCTTCTTAGCAAGCATATTGAATGTGTGTCATTTTAACTCTAATGAAAAATATCATAACAGACCTTTATATCAATCTCTACCTTACTATAATGGTGACTGTGGCATTACAGTAGTACAATTATCAAGAAAAGCCAACCAGCTGTCTTTGTCTTCCAAGAAAGACACAAAAAATGCCTACTGATACAAACTTGTATTTTGAAAGATGTATCTTCAGACATGTTTAGACCGCTGCACAAAGTTCCCTGAGCCTGAACTGACCTGACTCAGATGTTGTCTAGAGCATGTGCAAGCCCAGGCATAGCTGGTGTGCCACACCAGACAAGACATGCCTATGGAGACTACTCACAAGAGAGCCACGTGGACAGAAGGCTTGTAGCACACAGACCACACTGTGTGTACAGCTGTGCTAATGATTGTTTTCTCAGAGGCAGTTTATGTGATGCAATACAGCTATTTTGCGGGCTTAGCAGCTTCATTACAAAGCTGAATAGTTGATTTTGCGTAGTGCTGCACCTAAGCCATAAATCCAGACGAAGAGCCAGGGCATGCAGGGTCCAGCTCCCAGCTGCCTACCCACCACATTCCCAGTGCCAAGTCGTCAGTCTATAGACTGCCCTAGTGTCTTGACGTTGATGGGGTAAACATGACACATAGCTGGGAAAGATTCAAGACAGAAGCTAGATACAAAACAACCAATTATTTCAAGAACATATTGGCATACTGGATATTGGCATTGTCTTTACCAAAAGTCTTTTCTTTCCATTACCTTTCAAAGGCAATGGCAGCCCAAGAGATAAAACAGAGCACAGGTACAGGATTAACTCAGCAACTGCCTACATTCCAGTGATTTTACATGGTTTTGTTTCACTACAACTAAAGATCACAAAGTACTTCATGACTGGGTCTCTGTTTTTAAAAGCAAACAGAAAATAGAAGAAAAATCTCAGAAGTAACTTGCGCCTTTCTCCTCAGTGATCTACCTTGTAATCAGTCGAGTCTATTGCTTTGATGGGTCAGAGTTTCTCCTGAAAAAACTGACAAAGAGTTTTTCCACGGCCTTGGAATATTCTGACTTCTTAACCACAGATTTGATATAACTAGAATTGCAACCTTTTCATGCATTTCAGGAATAATAACAATTGTAATTAAAAAAACAGGACATGACCTCATTTCTACATTTATCTCTGGAAGGCCTACACTGTACATCAAAGTGCAACTATCCTTGGGATTTAATCTATTTGATTAAAATAAGAAATAGTGATTGCTTTCTTACATATATGAATGTTATTGCAGATAAAACTGCACTTAATACTGACAAAATTGTGACCTTTTGATAACCACATGTTTTATAATCATTTTCAACGGAGAAATAAATTGTGGTTTATTTGAAAAACAGCAATTAAATTTGACTGGGAGCATGAGAAAAAAATTAACGACTCCCCTGCGCCGAGTTAATGCCAAGCCTCACAACAAGAAGGCGTTTTCTGCCAAATTCAGTCAAAATTCATTATTTTCCATATAGGACAAAAACCTCCCTTTCTCTGATGGAACTCTTCACAGCTCCTATGGTTACTGCACAAGAATCTTGAGGAAAAGCAGAGACACTAAGTCATTCTTGAAGTGTTCAGTACTTTCTATCACCCTTCACAGGTATACATTTAGAGCATTTGGGCTAGCAAAATCTCTGAAGGCTGCTAGGACAGCCCAAGTTCTTTGAGATGTACAGTCTACATGTAAGTTCAGATAGCGCATACACATATTTCTGAAGGTGAAGAAAATCAGAAGAGGTGAACTTACAGCAGACAAAGCATTCTTACAGAGAGCAGAACTAGCATGGTGTGTTCACACTTGGTTTCCAAGGTGCAAAAAGCAGTCCATAATGTCATGTACTTCAGAAAATATTGAAGGGATATAGTGCAAGTACTGAAGAATTTCTTCTATTTCAAGATATGGACAGATTTTGTTGAGAATTTTTAATACTTATGAAAATCTAAAGCAAACAAATTGTCTCTGCAGAAATTAACCACTTTGTCACTGGATGGAGCAGCTGTAGACTTTGTTACAGACTCTTGTGAATGAGACAAAGGCTGTGGGGTAAGGGAACAGCTTTACCTGTTTTCCCTGTATGATCCAATTCATCCTCTTTTGCCTTGAGAGCTTCTGAAATTGTTTTTTCTTGAAAATTGCCCTTGAATTGGAACAAGGAAGAGATGAAGATAAAGTAAAGCATGGACCTCTCCTGTCAGCCCACATCACAGTGATGGAAAGCAGCAACAGTTACTGTGACTTCCCGGGCTTTATGAAATGTGCCAAAGCAGACTGAAGAGAAGTTCTGGAAACTATGATGGATTTACATTAATTTCTATATTTCATTTGCTCTTCCTCACTACAAGATGGTTTAACTAACAATTTTCCAAGCTCACACTCTTTTGACAGCATTTACTAGTTCAAAATCTTTCTCTGCAGACTTAGTGGTTTGTAAGGCCTCTTGCTGAAGCAATTTAAATGCCTGAAATGGTTATGCGTCCCTCGCTCCCATCCTATCCCTCTCAGCTATGCACAAAGGAAATAAAGAAGACTGTTTCTTGCCGAAGGCTGACAGGCTAAAAAGTCATAAATTAAACTGAAGCAATAAAAAATAACCATCACACATCAGGGATAAAGAAAGTCTAACAGAAGAACAGCAAAGTACTAGCACAAGCTGTTTGAAGAAATATTTGGAATCTCATCTGTTGAAGTCTGTTAAGAGGAGATGAGATGAGTATCTGTCAGGAATGACACCACACAGTCTGTTCTGTCTTTAGGAGGCGGACTTGACCTTGATTGGACCAAGAATCTTTGATTCTTGACAGTGTATCTCCGCATCTGTCACAACTCACGAACATGTGAAGCCAAGCAAAAACAAAATTCTTTGACACAAGTTTCTAGTGCCTTGCATCGTCAGCCACATTTCTTGAAGCTGATGCAAGTGATACTGGTATTCACCAGGAATGCTGAGATGATCTTAAGTTCTTCTGTGACTATATTCTCCAAACAGATCAGTACCGAAGAGATTATAAGATATCCTTATTGCCTCGTTGGTGAGTACTTCAAGATATGTTGTCACTCATTAAATGTGGACAATCCCATACCATCAGCACTGATAAAGTCTGGTCTGATATCACAGGTTTGTCTTGAGAAGACAGCACTGTGTCACAGCTTGGGGGAATTGCTCTTTTGCCTGAATCAATTGAAGAGGAGGATTCCTGACATATTGCTCTGGGTGAGAGGGTGATCATGCACGCAGCACTCCTGTTAGGTTATCTCCTAGAGTGCTGTGTGCATGATAACCTAACAGCAGAACACACAGTGGGGAGAACAACAGTAAGGAGTTCTGTCTTTTCCATGGTATTAGCAGCTACAGAAAGCAAACCAGAGACCAGAAAGTTTATTTATGCTAATACCACACCTACAGTAACAGCCTAATTGAGAGTTTTTTCCTCTAGGGTGGGAGATAAGGAAACACCTGAGGTAGAATAGTTTCTGGAGCTCACTTATGAGAAACCTCACATGCTCAGGATTGACTGTGAGTAGCGCAGCAAAAGGCTATACGACATGATATGATACAACAATGGAGAAAAGGGAGCAGGTTTGAAATAATTCATTAGAAAAAAGTATCTGCTTGCCAATTACTGGACATTAAGCTGTTCTACTTGAGAGATAATAGAATGTGGCTGTTTAGTATAACATAGCATTTCTCCCTAAATTTGGTATAGATCTTTCACCTCTTTTGTTTTTAAAAACTCAGTACACAGATTGCTTTCTGAGACACTTAAAGCTGTGAGCTCCACCAGATCCCCTCAAAGCTCATCTTATACTGCGTATTTTCTCTTGCCAGTGCACATGGGGGATTCAAGCTTCCCCAAACCAGCTGAATAAGTTTTCTCTTAGCAGGATCCCGTATGAACAGAGTATGCTGGCAGAAGCTTTTGTAATACAGAACCAACGTAGAGCTCTGCAACAGAATTTGAGCAACAAGATTTGGAAAAGCTTAAGTGTTTTGGGTAACAATGTCAACTGCTCTTTCAGTCTTACTGTTGGGAAATACACATGCTGATTTCTTGTATGTGAAAAGATGACAGGCACTATTTCTAAGAAACAATAAATATGTGGCTGTGCAGGAGGGGACTGTTGAACAATTCAGAGTAAGGTTCTGCAAAAGAAAGAGGAGCAATATGTCTTTCTACCCCAGTTGCAAAAGACTTCACGCCTACAGCTGAAATACACAAGATCTTATTGAAAAAAAAGAATCAGTAGCTTAAGTCCACAAGCTTACCTTCACACTGATCTCCAGTAGAAGATAATGTGTAACCTTGGTTACAAACACATCTAAAAGACCCTTCTGTGTTCCTGCAGTGCCCCTTCACACAAAGTGATCTGTGCTGGCATTCATCTATATCTGTAGCAGAAAAGACAGTGATAATATAACACATCTGAAAATACAGATTACTGAGCAAATAGTGCAAAAAACGTATTTGAACAAAACAGCGAAGGAGAGTGTCAATATGAAGTACTGTTTCTCTTGGTCTTATATTTATTAACAAATGCAGACAGTCAACATAATGCGTAAAAATATATGAAATTGCAGATTGGCTGTTTTCCTCAAGGTGACTGCATTCACAATTCGCTCCCATAGTGTCAATATCCATCAATACACAAACAGGTACCCACAGACAGGCACACTGCTTGTGAATTCTTTTTGTTTCTCCGTATCTGGCAAAGGTAACAAGCTAGCTGCTCCAGTGAGTCAGCAAAACCCACAAAATACTTTCCAGCAGGATCACCAGCTTTTAACAGGGTATGGTTTTCAGATACACACCGACAGGCTGTTCTCCTATTCAGCTGTACATTGACTCTCCTTTAAATACTCGCCTTGTAACAGTATTAATCCTCTAAGTATAGGGAAACGTCTCTTTGCTTCCACAACTACTGTTAATCCCTCAGTGCTTCAGTTCTCATAAACCGGGGTCAGCCTGGGTTACCAGATGGACTTGAACACTGAACTTAAATTTTCATATGAAAATGTCAAAATAGTGGAGGGGAGCAGCACTTTGAATTCAGAACACAGCACATCCTCTATGAGCTAGGAAACCTGTTTTCACTCTCTTACTTATAAAAAGTCTGTGAAGAAACTGTAATTAAATCTATATGGCAGGTTGTTAGTCACTTCTAGGATTTAGGCACGGCTGCATGTTGTTCTGAAAATATACTGCAATTCAAACAGGAGAAAGTTACTCAGTGAGTTTTTTCTGGTCTGTGTTATGGCTATGTAGTCTGACCTCTTGAATAATGGTCCCTTGTGACCAGAGAAGTTTTGAATTTAAGGATCACCGAATTCTGTGGGGCTGCATGAGGTATCTGGGCACGTGTACGGATCCTGACTTTAGAAGGGTGCACTTTAAGAAGAACTGTCTGCACATGCCAGCACAGTTTGGCAAAGGCTCTTTTCCATGAAAGGCTCAGAGGAAGCAGTCAAACTTTGTCTACATACTTTCCCCAGGACTGGTCTGCTCTGTGTCCTGGACAGCACATTTAACTCACTCAAGCCACTTAACGTACAGTGATGTTTTGTTTCAAATTTCCTGACAAAGTTAAATGAATGATTATTTAGTTTTATTGTATTATTTTAGCTCTCAGAAGGCTGAATGTGTTTAGTGCTATATGCAGACACTTATGGGAAGGGAATATAAAGAAGAAAAACAGCTGAAAAGAAACTCAGGTTTCTGTGTGCTTCCGCAGCTTGGAGACATTATCCCAGATTTTCACTTCTGGTGGACAGGTTGCAAGGAGTCCCTAATGCCTGCTGTTCAAGGAGGAGAGAGATACTCATACTTCATATATGCACTCTGTGCTCTCTCTCAGACTGCTGTGCTCTGGCTCCATAGCCAATTTTGTTCCACTGGAGCAGTACCGATGGGAATTTTATATGTGGAAGAAATGCAGGACCTGACACGCTGGAGATGTATCTCCAATGCAGGTACTTGTTCATAGAAATATGATACCACACTCATTTTCTACTAAGTATCTTGCTTGAAAAGCAGCAATACCAAAGCAGGCATCAGCTCAGCATTTAACTGACACTACTGAGTTCCAAGAGAACGTAGCCTGGGTTTTGTGATTTCACTCCCTTACATGAAAGAAAAAAAGATGAAAAGAAATGCGAATGCCACACTAAAAGGTTAAGACAGCAAAAGCCACTGTCTCCAAACCTCGAAAATGACAGAAATGTCAAGCATTTTGCAGAAATTCCAATCAAGTAACATAAATATTACTAAACATTGTTGATTGGCTTTATAACCCCAGATGTTTTATAACAAATCACAAAATGTATAATGTGACTATGTAAGCCATAAAATAGAAAAACACATTCTTCTTACATTTTTGGTAATTTAGCCTCAGTGTTGTACTTTTGTTGTCTCCATGAGGAAGAATACTATTAGATGAGAAATGTTATCTAGAAGTGCAACCTTACAGAATTTTAATCATATTCCTTCCTACCTTCACACTGATCCTCTGATGCAGAGAGTTTGAAACCTTGGCCACAAATACATCTGAAAGACCCCTCAGTATTTTCACAACGTCCATGTGTACAGAGATTGCCATACTGACATTCATTTATATCTGTGAATACAAACAAAGCATAAATGTATAATTAACTTGGTTACAAATATCTCTCAGGTGGGTGTGGGAACTGATTTAAGTTCTGTCATAAGCATAATTACAACCAGCTTTCCTGTCTTTTTGGCCTTGTCAATCCCGTAGCAATTCTGATTAAAAAAAAAAAAAAAGAGAAATAAGGATTTGAATTTGAGCTGGCCTGTGCTCAAAGTATACTCACAACCCACATGACTAAAACAATGCTTTAATCCTAGTACTGTAGTTCAGGTTAACAAATCTCGTTTGTTTTTTTTTTAATAGTGTTTGTACTATGAACTGTGTGTCTACATCATCCTTACTTAAATAAGATCATTTTTGCCCAAATGGCTTAAACCACTGTGAGAAAAGAGATAGAAAGAGTAGAGTAGAGTAAAAAAGAGGTCAGCACGTGCTGGCACACTCATTCTTGCATTGCATAGATTTACTCTTAGGAAGTATACGTAACTACGACAAAAGCACAAGCAGCTGCCAATACCTTGTAACCATCATCACTAATCCTTCTGCTATTGCAAGAAACAATCCAGATAACCCCAGATGCAAACACAGCTCAAGCTGGCAGGGCTGTGTTGGAAACCGTTCTCACCAAAATCACTTTTGAAACATTTGCTCGTCACAGCTCCCACCTGCTGCCTCTGCTCATTTACCTGGAGTGAGGGAACAGGAAGGTTCTCCTTGGAGCAAGTTCTGAACTCAACCACACTTTTCTGCTGTTGAATTTTTGCTGTTTTTTAAAGCTAGGTCAATTAACGTACAACACTTAAGAGTTCTCCAGTGCATAGATAAAGAGCATATACAAAACATGCGCATGTTGCACATTACTAGACAATGTTTTTGAAATGCACTTAAGGGAGGCAGGTTCTAAAAGACATAGCTAACACATGAGGAATTTCAAGAGGATTTCTGTACTTCATGCAGATCACTCGTAAGGCTAGTCTATACAGGCAACAAAGAACTCAACTAAGACTTTATAACTAAAGTTTTAGAAGCAAAACCTCTCAATTCAGTTGCAAGCCAACCTTTATTCACAGGCAGATTCAAAAAGAACTTTTGTTTTCCCTTTTAACTATTGCACAGATGCATTTTCATCTTTCTCTGAAAGGAGAATATTAACTAGATGGACCACTCCGTTTAGTCAACATGAAAATTGCTGTGTTACTACTTAATCATTTCCAGGTATTCCTTCTGAATGCAATTTGTAGAAAAGGACAAACAAACAATAAAAACAAATAAATAACAACTTTCTTATAAACCCAGGCAGAATTAATTCAGAATTCTAAACTAATTTGAGGGTATAGCTAACAGGAAGCAGGTGCCCCTGCTTCTATGAAAAAAGCCCCTGCTTCTATGAAAAAAAAAAAAAGTATTTTTTCAGCTCTACTGAGACAGAAAAAAATTAAACCTTATTTGCTTTTATGTCAGAAATCATATTACTTTCAATTATACTGTCTTTTGCCACCACAAAGCACACAAAATCTGTCAACATAAAGTAAAACAACTGATTGAGGCACTCAAGCTATTTAGGCAGCTGTAGAACAGGGAGAGATGGAAAGATTAAAAACCTTTAATTCATCTCATAGCTCTTATTAGCTATTCTGAATATCTGCAGCGAGTATTTTCCTTACATTTATTTACCACTCATAGCTCTCCACATGCTACTGTATAACCTGACTTTTGACAAAGCCCATACATGCTCAGACATAAATGAAACCACCATTATTATCCATATTTCAAATGATCTGCCTCTGTCAATAAAGCCCCTTTGTTAGAGGCTGTCTAAGAATACGAAGTGGCCTCCGCGCTGATGACAGCACAGATCTGCAGGTCTTCTGCTATGGCAGTTCAGTAGGCAATACTACTTCCATCCTTCTGCAAGACTAATTTCTAAGACTCCTTCCTACCATTTCAAAATGACCTCACTGAACAAAATGGAAAACACAGAGCACCTAACTCAGCAGTTAGGCACACAAACTAATAACAAACCTGCTTCTTACAGATTGCTTGTCACCTGCTTTTCTCAAAGCTACTTGAAAACAAAGTTTTCAAGTATATATTCAAGTATATAATTTCTGGTTTTTAGGTGGGACCAAAAGATCAATATACTTCCCCATAAAACCAGCAAAAAAGCCAGGAACAGAATCTAGGTCTTCTAAGATGAAGTCCAGAGCTGTACCTGATTCTATCAAGTTCTTTGCAGCAGGGCTAGGAGTGTATGGATCAGCTCTGCTGGCCTCTGTACTAATTTTGAAACCTCTTGACCAGATTCCTAACACTTTGCAAGCAGAATATTCTTAGTTAACTGTGTAGCTGCAAAATTCACCACAGTAATAACAATGAGGATGGAGTGGTCTAGAAATTTTTGTAAGCCTTTTTTATTATTTTTCCATTTATTCATTAATACACAGAAGTGTGCTCTAAATTCAGATACTATTTATTTTCATTATATGTCATGATATATTACTGTATTAGAATGTATGTATTTGGAGAGAGAATAATTAAAAAAATAGGGATTGTATGTAAACTTAAGAATAATTATTTCAAATACTCCCTGCACAACACAAACACATGATGGGATCTTGGACAGTAGCAGCAATTGCAAGACAGTAAGGAGGCAGGGTGTGCTGGTGTCATTTTAATTTCTTCCACTATGTATCTCACACTGGACACTCCTAATTAAACTGCAGTTAAGTATATTCTATGTAAGTCTGAAGTGATAGACTTGCCTTCATTAAATGACAGTTGGTATGTTCCTGGATTTAAATCCTGCAAGGCTAAAATATAAACATCACTAAAGACCTGTAGAATTTTTACGCTATACTTTCTAGGGCATCAAGTGCCAGCAGAGGAATGAGCTGAGGTAAAAAACACTGAAAACAGCCCTGGGGAAAAACAGCAGAGCTTCAACTGACCTAAACTAATAGCAGAAACAACTGAGTTTATGGAACAATGGACTTAAATACCCATCATAGATAACTTGGCATATATTTTCCTTTGCAGTGTATTTAAATGATACCATATTGGAAAGCTGTAAGACAAACTCTGTCTGCATTACATTTTCTAAAATGCATATGGCTCATCTCCAACATGATGTAAGTCTAGGATAAACAGAAAATGAAGACTGATCACATCACTAATGATGTGAGTGAGATGTCTAGGCTTAGAACATTCCACAAAACAAAGGGAAACTATATGCAGTGATACAAGGAAAAGAAGCATCTACATCTTGGAACAAATACTTATCCCTTACATGAATTAGATTTGTTTGTAAATCTGAGCAAAGCAATGATTTCTTGCCTCTCAATTCTACTCCTACTAATTTGGTTAACAAAAATGGCCCAAGTGAAAGGTATACCATGGAATTTTCAACAAGGCTGTTTTCACAAATAGGCATAGATATCAAAATTGGTATCAGAAAAGAACACAAAATGAAGGTAAGTTTACCTTAAAAAAAATAAATAAAAGGAAATCTTTGAATGTTTGTAACAGAATGAATGTGCCATATTCCTTGCAAGGACTGCAGGAATCCAGGTAGGTGGGAAGAAGCAAAAGCAATATGTATCAACAAATGTGTGCTTAGAGAAACACATCAATTTCTTTTAAACATTTTATAGCTTGATATAACTCAATTAAAACCTATGAAATAACCTGAGAAATACTTTCCTGCACAGTAAGTCAGATTATAAAACCAAATAATGCAGCTAGGGCATGCTGATAAATTGTTACAGAGGGATGTTCAGACAAAAATGCTGTGCTACAATATGCCTTTATTGGCCAACAGAGTGATTGAAAAGATGAAATCTGTACAACTAGAACAGTGGTGGGTTCTGACAGCCACACCACACGTATTTCAGGTGCTTCACAGCAACCTAGCTCTAGTCTTGCTGCAAAGATCAAAAGCCCGTTTGTGGTTGGAGCACAGTAGATGCCCACCTCCCAGTGTTATTTTAATTCTCTCAGACTGCTTCATGAGCTGAAACAAATCACAGCAATGGGGAGCAATTAGGAAATCAACTGTTGAAGTACATTGCCAATCTGAACTACAATAATAATGAAAAGACTACCTATGTAGGATATTATCATTCTAAGTTTAAGTAACATGGTTACTCAAACAACTGTCACAAATTATAGTGCACATGTGTATATGCACACAGAGCAGACAGGAGTACTCACTACAGACAGATATTCCGCAACTGAGGTCAAATTCAATTTTCTGGCAGTACCACAGGAAATAACACTCAAAATTGCAGAAGATTTCATTTCTTTTTGTGTATTAATTCACTCTTTCCTATTTATCTCAAATAGCTAAAAATTAATTTGAAAAAAATAATCTATTAAAAACAAATAGAAAAAAAACAATGTGAAAAAATCTGTCCTAAAAAAAAATAAACGAAAGCAAGAAAGACAAGCTGTTAAAAGATGTGCTGAATAACACAAGATTTGCTGGAAGTACAGATAATTAAGGTATTACTAACAAGTGCTATGAGTGAACTCCCATATCCTGTTGAAAAGCCTGCCAGTCACAGTGATGTGTTAGCACTCTCATGACCTTTCTATTTGTAAAATACCTCCAAAAAATGGCTTAATAGCATTTCACTGATGATACATTCCTTTCAGACCTGTATTTTCTATTTCATTTTTTGAAACTAAAATTGTATGATTTACAGTCTAGATTTAATGTTCTAAAACTAAAATTATATTTCCTCATTCATCCCATGTCTGAGAACTTAAAATAATTTCAAATTCAATTTCTCTTATTTTCAATTATTATTGAATGAAATGGGGAACCATGGCACAAGTGCTATCATCAGGTTTTAACATCGATGGAATAGGAAATACAGCATCTTGGAACAAGAACTATAACCAGAGATACAAACAGTACTGAACATACCATGGCACTGTCCATTCCAGCCTCTGAATCCCACTCTGCAAGGAATGCACTGGTAAGAGCCAGGAGCATTAACACACTGTGCATCTGGACAAGTCGTTGGGGTCGTGCATTCATCAATGTCTTCAAACGAGAAGATAAAAGAAAATATAGGTCAAAACTGTAACAGAACACTGAACAATAAGCCAACTGAGTTCAAGTTATACTCATAAATTTAAAGAGTTATGTACTTTCTGTAAGATACGCAGAAAGGTACAAGTTAGTATAGGTTTGTACCAGTGAAGGGGCATCTATGAGAAATAAATTAGACCACAGTGCATGCAACAGAATCTGAATTTTCTGTTATACTGCCACTCCTTGGTAGCATACTTGGTAGTATAGCATACAGGAGATCAGATTTCTGGCTTAGATGTGAATAAATACCATTGTTGGTGTCACCCTTCTACCATGTCGAAATGTCCTCAGGTACCTACCTCCTATTGTCTGTCTCAGGAGTGTTTGTAAGTGCACTGCTGTAACAACAAAATTACTGGCTTCTCAATGCAAAGAGAAATTTGGTAGTCTCCTATCCCCTAGAGTTATGCAGAAAAGTAGTATGGGAACTATGAATTTAATTGTGTGAATGGTAATTTTATCAAGTTGCTTATAGGAAATAGGGAATTAATTATGTCTGAAAGAAGGCACAGGCAACATATTCATCTCTGTGAGGCTGGCAGCGTTTAGGGTGACAGAGGGACTTGTTGCATCATGAGAGATTGCAGTTTACCCATGACAAAGCACCAAGATAGGTCCTGAAAAGCTCAAATATCTCATGATCAGGCTCTGAGCATCTACCAATAACTTCTTATCCTGCACTGAAGAAAATTCCAATACAACCAATATTTTCAATCTAAAAGAGACTACATACAAAAATTGTCATTCAAAGACATGCTGCTGTTGAGTGACCACTGATAATGGAATTAAAATTGCATGGGCAGCCTCAATCTAGCCTGCTTGCAGACTTGAATATCATTTTATGACATGGTCTGTAATGGTACAACAACTATAGTATTTTCTACCTAAGATTTGCTTCACACAGTGCATGCAGCTAATGAAATATTCAGAGCCTAAGTTATCTCTAACCCCAGCTCCCTAAGTTAACATCTCTTCACTGCTCCACACATAGATGTTGTGTCTTCAGCAGTTAAGGACTTGCTACTCCACCACAGAGAGTGTTAAGGGTAGCAATTTACTCCTAGTTTTGGGAACAAGCTTCACAGAGGGAAAATTGCACCCCAACACTTGTACTTTAACTGGCTAATGCTCCAACCTTCAGAGAATTGGACATCCCATGTGCAAACTAGACACTGGATCTGTGCAAATCACATTTTTGCATAGAATCATGACAATCCAGCAGAGTACTTTGTCATAAAAACAGCAGCGGGCCTCCTGAGCCTCTACAATGCAGCCCTGCAAATGCTTCTCAGTGAAATAGCTGTGAGATTTTTAAAATTTATTAAGTAACAAACAACCTTCCTCTGAAACCTGCTCTCAGAACTGCCTGGACTGTATTCACCTTGAAAACACCCAACATGAATTATGCATTTTGTACAGGCATTTGCAGTCAAAATAAAGTCTAAATGCTGCAAAGCTTAAACAAATCACCAGAAGTTTTTGCAGGAATAATTAATTGTAAAAATAATTAATTGTATGTAATAACGTTTCACTATGCCTGTAACATTGTTCTACATGAATAATGAATTTAGCAAGAAGAACATGTATGCAGTCTTTATTTCTCCCCAGCTGGGCCCACAACACAGCTTGTGTGCATATAGCTTGAAGGCAGAATTATGACAGGGTGAGGAAATGTAAATGAACAGTGTATATTGTGTGCAGCTTGGAGGATTCTTACCTTTGTTTTTGGAGTGTGGAGGAGGTGGAAAGGAGTTATCTGTGGAATTTGGAATCTGTCAGTAGTGTGACTATAATGTGTAGGTGTAATGACATGGTGAAATGATTCCCTGAATGTGTCATTTCCTTGGTTTGATGGATTTAGTGTAGGAGGGTTTTTCCCCAAAGCAACCTTAAATAACTTTCAGCAGAAAATGTGATTATAGATATTACATATTTTTAAGCTAAACAATAGAGAACTACACCACACTATTTAAAATACAAGCTAATAAGAAATTTGATGCACTGTGATATTATGATTTTCAGAGTCCAATACATTCCTGACTGACAGAGAAAATTTGCAAAAGCAGTTGTAAGAGTAGAGTTTGTAAAGCATTTGTTAAACAGAAAAAAAAAAAAAGTCTGAGTAGAAAGAGGAATGTCTTAGCAGTGCTCAGAGCAACAAATACACCCACAGCAGCTTTATATTGATCATTTGTTAGGCAACCTAACATGTTAGCAATTTTATTCTGTCATAAGTACCTTAGAAAAATGCATGTAATGTACAAAACTATGTTTAAAAATAAATAGCTACCTGTGGTTTTTAGTTCACAATTCCTTTTGACAATGAAAAAAGAACAACAAAATAGGCAAAAATGGCACACTGGAAAATAACGTGTAGTTTTAAAGGTAAGACATCATAGGATCTCCTGCAACATGAAATATCTGCTAGGTATATATTTCCAAACAAGAAAAAGAAAGAGGAAAGGGGAAAATGGAAAAGAGAAAAGTTCATTTTATCATTTGCTGCTTGCTCTTTTTATTTATGTATTTATTTATTTATTATTTTTATTAGGAAAAACAATGGATCCTTTTGGAAACAAAAGACTTTGTA
Source organism: Netta rufina (assembly GCF_964035555.1). Taxonomy (NCBI): domain Eukaryota; kingdom Metazoa; phylum Chordata; class Aves; order Anseriformes; family Anatidae; genus Netta; species Netta rufina. The sequence continues at coordinate 34,321,960 of NC_140125.1, read as the reverse complement.
AAGTGGACAGGTAAGGAGGGAATAGTAATAAAGTTAACAGATTCCGATTCAGATCGATAACAGATTAATTAATTAATTATAATTAATATTTTATTAATTATAACTAATATAATTAATTAAAATTAATTGATCATAATTAATTAATTAATCATTAATTAATTAATAACAGATTAAAGCTAAATAATATGAATTGAATTACAGCTGCACAAATCAAATAACTGAAAAGGTTGGAGAGTACTCAAAAGGTTTCTTGTTTAAGATTGCTCCCTCTGAGAATTCTCCCTTTGCAGCTCAAGCCTCTGTGCAGAGCCTCCTTTGAACAGCAGGCAATGTTAATCTTTCCAAACAGTGGTAACATTTGGCACTTTTTGTGATATGAATAAATTTTAACTTCACTTTGTTGTCCCAGACACACTGCAGATAAAACAACCAATATCCTTCTGAACATTCTGTCATTTTTAGCTGCTGTACGTGGGGAAGTTAAATGACCTGAAGGCAAATTAAGTGAAGAAATGTGATAGAAATCCAACAGTAAGATTAAGATAGAGATATTATCAATGGAAATAGGCAGAGTGGAATGGGGAAAGGAACTCTGAACACAATAGGTATAAAACTACTGTGCCAAGAGATTCCATCTGAAAAGAAACAGCAAATGGAGATGGAAATTACTTAAAAGAAATGTATCAAGTAGAAAAATAATAAGCATGCAAATTCACTGTGGCATAGCTTTAATATGTCTAATGCCCAGCTTTCTTTAAAAACAAACAGGTGTAAAGTTTACTGCTCAGATCAGAAACAGCAGTCCATAAGAAAACAGTCATCATGAAGAAATGGCTCCTCCTATTGCAGTTGTTTGGTTTGGCAACCATTACTGTGTTACTACCGGTGAAGAGTCCAAGCTTACCTTCACATTCCCCTCTCCTGTTCATTTGGTAGCCACTATCACAATATTCACACCTATACGAGCCAACAGTATTTATACAGAAGCCTTCCCCACAAGTATGAGGTCTTGAACATTCATCAAAATCTGCAGAGATGAAAAAGAGAAGTTAAGAGAAACTGTTCCACCACAAAATTACCAAATGCATCTCCCCTACCCTTTTCTTTAATTGAACAAATAAAAAAGCTCAAATTTTCAAGCTGTTTGTAAGCCACAGCCTTAAAGCACTTCTTATTGAGCAGTTTCATCTTTACTCCATTCCATGTGATTGGAGAATAAAGTCTAGAAACAATCAGGCTGTAGAGAGAGGTACAGTGAGTGCCTCTGTGGTTGCAAGCACATTGCTCGCCACTGAGTGCATGCTGTGCTCAAGGCAGCGCTAACCTAAAGAAGATCATAGCTTCTTCAATCTGTTTCTGTTACTATGTAAAGTCCATGGATGTTTGCAGCTATGCTTAAAAATATGGTTTGTAACAGCAGCTAGAGATTGAAAGTGTTCTGAATATTTGGATTTCCCACCACAGAAAGTATTTTTGCTAAATGGTAGTTTTCCTAAACAAATACAATACTGAAAAAATTACTGTTTTTCAACAAATGATCGTTTTGAAAAGTAGGAGAAACCACTCACATACTTTCCTCTCCACAATACCTGGTGAGAGACAGTTAAAACACTTCCAGACATCAGACCAGTACCAATGACATTTAGGAAAAAAGCTGAAAAGGGGACTTCGGTGGTGGGGGTGGGGGTGGGGTGGGGGGAGGGTTGGGTAAAAATACAAAAATGAATCAAGAAACCTATTTTTATTTTTTTATAAAGTAGAGCAGCAATTACCAACGCAGTCAGTTCCATCTTCACTGGCCATGAATCCAGCTTGGCAAATACATAGGAAACTTCCTTCTGTATTTTCACAGCGTCCAAGGGAACAGAGATGAGGTGTCTGATTACACTCATTAATATCTATAAAAGAAATAAAAATGTAAGACTGTAGAATAACATATTTAGTTGTGATTCTTTTTGTTCATTCTGTGCCATGCTTTTGAAAGGACTGATCTTGTAATTATTTTAACTATTTGAAAAAGTATATGCACTCCTCACCCTTAAAGCTTCAAAAAAGATGCATTAAATAGTTTTGGTTGGAAAAAAATGCTCTTATTGGCATAGACTATATGAATATTGCATTGGCCTGAAGAATGTGACATGATTACTATTCAAATCATTACCCTGAGTGTAAGCTGAGCACAAGCTGCAAGCACAGTACATTAATACAATTTGTATGAAATAGGAGGCTTTTAAGTTGCTATTTGGCTATGTATATGAATGCAAATTATTATTATTTTTTTTATATGGTAGTCGCACCTGATAGTCTGTGCATCAATTTGAAGTTACTGAATTTTAGGTAGTGTGAAAAGTTGATAGTATATAGTCTTGAAACGTGATATAAAGTCTTTCTGATCCAAGTTACAGAGGAACCAGCATACTCTGAATCAAGGAAAGGGATTGATAGGCTGCTTCCAGATCTGAAATGGCTTATTCAGAGCCCGTCTGGGCTTTGAGCGGACAAAGATCTCACTTATAGATCTCTTAATGTGCTTCTGGGATGCTTACAGTATTCTCTTTTTTTCCAGCAAGCAGTTGAAAGGAAAGGCCTAACAAAGTGACTGGATTTAGTTCAGCTGCAGAGCTGGTAGCTGGTCAAATTGTTCTCCGAAACAGGCATAACTTCTGTCATTCTTTCTCCAAACAGAAGTGTATTTCTTCCTAGCAGTCTGACAATTTTAGATACCTAATACAAAACCAAGAAGAAATGGTCTGTCTAATCACTTTTTCTCTCATCTCACAAAGGGAATGGCTTTCATTCAACTTTAATTAAATTTACATTCAGTTCTGAGTGGTGAAAGGCTATATCGGAGACAAGCTGGCAAATTTTATTTGACATACAAAAACGAGCTTCTGTGTAGTTTGGAAACATCCAGTAGAGGAATCAGCTCCTGACGGCTCTGTAGCATATTCCTCCTGATCAGATTCTACATTTCAAACATTTCATAATGTGACTATTTTAAAGTTTTGAAAGCATCCATTCATACCAGAGCATTTTGTCTGCTGATCATTAAGTTTGTATCCCTCGTAGCAGATGCATGTGTATCCCACAGGCAAATTAACGCAGTGTCCTGCTCCACAGATATCAGGATTAACTGTGCACTCGTTGATTTCTAAGCAAACAAAACAAAGTTTAACATTAAACTCTCCCACATAGTTGTTTATGTGCACAATATTCTGTAATCCAAGTAAAAATTGGGCCTGAAAGCGACTGTAAGTTTGTAAATCCTGTATTTCTGCAATAGATAATTTATCTGGAAGATCCAGAAACCATCTAGGCTTTTCCTAGTGACATATTGTCATGTCCCATTCAAAATCTGTAAGTGAGTACATAAAAAAATAAAGTTAAATAAAAGCAATCTAAAATAAAAAATATATACAATTTAATCTTTGCAGCAAAGGTTATGAAAATAACTGTGGTAGGTTTCTGAGTATTTTTACAGAATACACATCAGCTACAGCTTGCATTTATTTTGTATGATAAGGTGATTCAGATAGGGCAGCATTGGATGCTAAGTCCTTAGAGTTGTTTTAGAAATTCTCAAAGTATGTATGTTGCTGCAAAGAATAGTAATGAATATATTTGGTTGCAAATTAAATTAAGGTTACATAGCAGCATGAAATGGTAACTTCTTAAGAAGAAGCTATAATTTGTAGAGAAGAATAATTTATTCAGACTATTTAGAAACAGATTACATTTAAATTAAACTAATTCTGAAGGTGCAGAATTAAGGCATTCAAAACCACTTCAATTAACTATATTCAGTTTATATTACCCAATTTAGGATCTTATTTTGCAAATCTTACCTCACTTGCATTTACTACATGTATGTCATATAGCTGAACATTTGAAACTGTATCTGAACAACAGATTATTTTATTTAATAATTATTATATTACATAATAACCTAATTAATTTCCTTCACAGAACATAGCAATTTGTAGTTCCACTCTTTTTCCTGAGGAAACAAAACACAACAGAACATGGAAAGCTACCATTTTTTCTCAACTGATGTTAGTTCACAACAGTGTAGTAACCTGTGTAGTAACCTCCTCCCCCCATAAGGGAGCAGGGAGCAGACTGTCAGAAGGGGCAAAGTCACAGCAGTGCTGACTTCCAAGTTCTCATTGACCATTACTAATTAGTAAAGCTTTCATATGGGATTGACAAACTAGAGGTAATTGAAGGAGGCAGCTCAATGCTTGCAGAAGGACAGGATAATTTCTCCGTTCTTTCCATACATTCATACATGGGGACAGAACTGTACCTCCAACAGCAGGGTGATTCAGACCCTGTATATGTCATGTACAACTCAAACATCCAAACTGGCTGTGCCTTCATGAAAGAATGCCATCTTCTAAGAGATAAATTTTTACTAAAACGTGCAATGTCACTCTGTAAATGCAAATCAAGGAACTACATGGTAGATATGTCTACCATATACAATATTGCATCTTAAAGTACTTACCTGGACATTGCAATTACTTCAAAACCTGTGTTAATTCTGAGACTAGCCAATCTGACACTGCAATGCTCTCACGTATATATAGTACATTGACTTTTTTGTTTTCAAATTTATAGCAAGTGAAATTTTCAGGCCCTTTGGACACAGAACCACAAATCAGACAAGTTTCAGCTATGACAGCAGTATTAATTGCATTTCTGTTATTTTTACTTCTTGACACATGGATGTATGTAGAAAAGACAACTTTAATACACCAAAAAAGAAGAAACAAAAATGTTTAAAAGAATGCTTCAAAATAGATCTTACAGTAACTCTGCATCTGCTTTATGTTGATCAACATCCCATGAAGTTTACACCCCTGAAAGACCATAGTCATGTACACTTCTCATACACAGTAGACTGTGTGCACTGTCTACAGACCTCACTTGTGGACAGGAATGTACAAGGGAGTGGTTGTCAAGCTAATGTAGAAAAAACATTAAAAACAAACAAACAAACAAAAAACACCACAGTTCTTTTATTATGGGAAGTAAGATAACTTATATAATGGGAAAACACCTAAAATTCTCATTTATCAATTGCATTTTTAAACTTAAAAACATTCTACCATGCTAAATTCTTAGTTTAAAGCATCTTTCACTACTTTTCCTATTATACCATTCAAGGTATTGACTGTCCAGAAGTAAACCTTTCAAAGCACACTTATCATATACTATATATTTACAACATGTTCTGTGTTAAGGGTGAGATGAATGAATACCTTTGAAATCCTTCTGGAAAGGGTGGATCATGAATTTGTTTCAGAAAGGTTTTATCTATGAATAACCTGATGTGCTTTTTTTTTTTTTTATTTTCCCAATAAGGATATTGGAGGTGTACGTAGCATCTATTAAGATAACCCACAAATATTTTGATTTTGAATACGAAAAATAGAAATGTAGAGTGAAAAATTATTATGGAACCTGTTTGATGAGCCACCTTTTCGTTTCCTAATAAATAGGTATTATTTCCTAGTATATAAATACTGCATTGTCCAAATATACGTTGTAAATATGAAAGGGCAAAATGAAATTTCAACACAGGACTCAAGCTCTACAATTTTTTTAGGACTTAAAAGAAAATATAAAATCCAGAAATATTGTGTAGACACAAGAGGCAACAAAGCACAGGATTTCCATAACAAAAATAGAAAGAGTGGCTCAGAAGAAATGTAAGACTGAAGTCTTGAAGTAAAAAAGTACAGAACTCATTTAAATGAAAATGTAAAACAGATTTGTGAAAGGCACAAAGGAAAGCACACAATCATGGGCTCAGCCTTCTAGGTAACGTTTGCCAAGGGCAGTCAGAAAAGCAACTCTTGTAACTCATCTCAAATCTAATCTACTTACACTGTATGAAGATTTATTCTCTGCAAACAGGAGACTTTCATTTCTTAAGAGACAGAATTAGGGCTGAAAATAGGCAGTTATTCACTTGGATGCCTTCAAAAAAGACTGGAGTTCTTTAAAACACAACAGCACAGGGCATTCTCCTGAAGAACTAAGTTCTAGGTTTATTCCCTGGTAATCTCAGAGATAAAAGGTGCAGTCTCAGGCATTGCACTGATCTCAAAGAGCTAAAGCAGAAAATTCAGGAGGAATATTTTCTCTCACGCACAAAATATGAAATATCTACTGACGTGGCAGGAGTCAAATTCCTCAAGCAAATCAGATGCGTTGCAGAGATTTGTCAGTTTCCCATAAACAAAACAAGTTTTAGGACTTATATGTTCAGTACACCATTTGGAACATACTGCTTGCCTTTGAGAGGGTATGCAGAAGGGGACGTGGAAGTACTTCACAAGGCAGTCTAGATAACAAAATGTCTAGAGGGTAAACACGTATGTTGATGTCATGGTAGCTGGGAACAACACTGATATACAATCACAGGGATAACTACAGATTGTATCAGATCCTACAGGAAGAAAAGCTTCAGAATTCTCCATAAGCCTTAGTGGGCTAAGCCAACTGTCAGACAACTGGAATCAGTTACTCCCAATGCAAGTATATTACAAGGGGAGGAACAGTCTATGCTCCTAGTACTCAGATAAAACACTATGTACAGAGACACAAAGATAAAACAGGAATGCAGAGACAGCGGAGCACGCTGAACTAGATCAGCATGCTCTCACATGATTATGAAGTTCAAACGACCTATATATTAAAATATCTGCTCAAGGGCTAAAATGGGCTCGAATGCCAGAGCATGAAAGTTCACAGGTCTGGAGCAAACAGAGATATGAAGACCAGTACTGCAATATATCTGACTGAAATGGAACAATTTTTCCACATGTGCTCCAGAATTAGCACTGTGAAAGGTACTGATATAAAAACATAGAACCATCTTTAATTTACAGGACAAAAATAGCAGCAGAAAAAATTATGCACAGACAAAGACAATGGAGGCCATGATTATGGCAGTACAAATTTTCCTACGCACTTGCTGTTTCAAAGTTAATGCCTTTCAACTTTATGCCACAGATCACTCAGTTGAGCATCGTGAGAAAAGAAACTTAAAATATACAGAGATTACTGAACTACAAAACTACGACATAATTCTTTGAATAGCCCAGAATCTCTCACACTGGCAAGCACTTTCTGGCATAAAAAATGGATGAGAAAAATGCTACAGTTATATAAGCTGTAATTTTACTGTGGAGAAATCATCTCCCATCCATGTATGTCACACATGAAATTCTAGGAATTTCCACAGAAGATCTTAAGTGGATTGCTTTAAAAAAAAAAAAAGTTTTTTCCTGACTTATCATAATTGCAATTTTAAAATGCAGTGAACCTCTGAAGGACAGCATTAGCTGCACAGACAAGACAAAAGATTTCAAAAGGAAGGCCCTCATTCACACAGCTTTCATGTGTGGAAAAAACGAGTACAGAGAGAAAGAAAAAGCTGGAATTTTGAAGGAACAGTCAGTCTGCTTGCTTCTGCTTCAATTCCAGCAGAATCACATCAGAAATAATACTCTTCAGTTTCAAAGAGAAAGGATCTTTGTAATTCACTTTACTTGTGAGAGTTTCTGCTCCAGATATCCAAAATGGTTTGTGATGCTTTCTAACAGCTGCTTTCTGTGTCAAGAGATAAAATGGGGATAATAACATGACTTTTAGTTCACCTATAATCCTACTTTGCCACTGCCAAAAATGACTTCTACCACAGTTTTCTAGAAGGGAGACAGACTGTGGGTGAAACTCATCATCCATCATCCCATCTGGAGTCTGGCATAATCTCTCCGTCTTGCTGTTGCTGTCTTGACTTGGAATTTATTTAGTCCACAACCCTTGATTTAGTAGCTCAGAATACAGTAGGATATTGCTTTTCAGCGTTTCTTTCACCCAGATCACTCAACACCTCCACTGATAACTAATGTTTGTTATATTCTCTACCTGCAGAGGCCTCTTCGTGGTCATGAAGGAAAAAAAAAAAAAAAAAAGTATAATCTTCCTCTATCCCATTTCCCTGTCTTTCACATTTTTTACCGCTGCTCCCTTGGACAACATAACAGTCAACTTTGCTACTTCATCCACTGTCTCTTCTATTTAGCTGCTGCTGACTGCTTTTCTGACAGCACAGCTTGCATCAGGGTGTTCCTTTTGTCTTGTCTCTATTTGAAACGCTCCCCTTCAACAGCATTCCTAGTCTGTATTCTAGCAGAGACTACATCCACGAGACTGAACTGTACCTGTTCTGCTTGATAGCATTCACTTCACTGACTGTTCAGTCTTAACTTACTGCTATTTTCCGAATTGTGGTAGTGCCTAGAAACTCCAGTTATAAAACAGAGGCCCTCTGAATTAGGCATTTTGAATGCACCAAAACAGTGTTGTGCATCTTTTTAAACCATTGAAAATACTATGCATATTCGTCTTTGCAATTCACATAACAAAACTGCATATTTGTCTTTGCAATTCACAACTATTGGACTTCAATTCCAAATCGGGTAATCTGAGGTAGAATGACTCATTTTTGATTCTACCATTTATTTGTGGGCACAAAAATGGCAGGTACATCCTGGGAACGTCCAGTCCTGGCTCTGGTAAGAGTACACTCATTCCTGTGTTTTTCTGTACTCTCTTTCTACCTTTCCACAGAGTACTCCTTTCTGTCCACAGCAATACTCTCTTGGCTATTCTAATTCTGAAGTAATGTGGAACAAGTTACAGTGTCAGGAATTCACAGTCATTTTTTAACTTATTTTAGTACTAAAAAGGAAGTACAATACCTGTAACTTGAGTAGGTGCAATTACTTGACTTGCACTTGAAGTAGAGACTTCAGGAGCAACTTCAACAGGCAGAGGAGGAGATGTTTTCTCAATCACTACTGTGTGACATGGAATGGAAATCAATTGCATCAAAAAAAAACAAACAAAAACAAAGCAACAACAAACAACAACAACAAAAACACAACAAAACCAAACAGCTCAAAGCATCCACACATGATACTGATCTAGCCAGACTATGGAGCTTTTCACTAGTTTATTCTGCTTAGATCTGTAGTAGAGAAAAAAAAGCAGTATGATTGGATTTTCCATCATTTTACCACTTCTGAGAAAAATGAAATGCTGAAGAAAGCAAGAAAAATAGTAACATTTCTGCATCTAAAGCTATGCATAAATCTACAAGAAGGCACCTTTGTAAAGCTTCCTATTGAATGGATTATAAAGGCTTCAACTCTGCTGGCATTAAAATTCTTATGTACGTACTCCAGGATATCACTTTTGTCTATAATGTATCTTTGCTTTACATGACTTACATGTCACCCAACCAATGGCAACCTCTCAATTCCTCCCACCTCAGATTTTTTTTTTTTTTTTTTCTGCTCATGGAAAAATTGCTCATTAAACTGCAGTCATTTTTTTCATTAATCTGTTACCATTGCTATCTTTCCACTCTTTGAAGAGTTGCAAACACTTTCTGTGTGTCAGAACAGACAGAACAAGTTACCTGGAAACTGTGGATGCAGGTTAATTGTTGAAATTCCAGGAGAGAGCTGGGGCTGTCCAGGCTCTACGATTTGCTTTTCTTGATCGAGTGAAACTAATTCCTAAAAGAATAATTAGAAATTCACATTCTGAAAGCATTGTTTTAATTTGGCTATCATAACAACCCACAAACTCTTGGCTTGAGAAACTGCTAACATTCTCCCATGAGTGGTTTCATATAGGAGATCATTAATCATTAGCAATTTAAGCATGAAAGAACACAGAATACTATTTTTAAACAATGTCATACAATTCAACATTGATTTTATTTGAAGGAGCCATTTCATGGAGCTTCTTGGCTTTGTCACTCCATAGCTCTCCCATCGTCTGGTCTTTTAATTGCTTAGAAACAGTATTTAGCTGCAGTACAGGCTCACACAAGTATATAGTCACATGTCTGTAAGTCTTTGAACACTGTGAAAAGTTCTCTCTTAGCTATTGCACTGAATGCCTTATTTTCATAAGCGTTAGATGCTTGTCAGACTTCAGGAAAATTAAATGAAGCACAGCTGCAGTTACTCCCAGTAAATCCTGTTATCTTGCATGGAGATGATCAAAAACCTCCAGAATGGAGGAATTAAAACAGATAAGCACCTGCTCTTCTCCACTGAATATACACCAAAATATTTTTTGGTGAATATACACCAAAAAACTACGGAAACCAAATAAGGCATTAATATGAGTCTCTTAAGCAGGTGTTGCAAATAGTCTTTAAAGCTTCATACTGTTTCACTCCAACTCATTTTCTCTAGCTGTCAGTACCAGTGGATCTCCCTTCATACTGTCTGCAATTTCAAATATCGTCCTTAAAATAAAGGCTCTAGAATTGGATAGAACAATACAGCACTAGATCCTTTACCAATACCAAAGGGAGATTAATTTCTATCTGCCTGTTTTTGTATATAATAACAACATGAACTCTTTTTGCCTCAGGATTTGCACTGTAAGTCCACAGTGAGTTGTTTGTTCCTCATGAACCCTAAACCCTTTCCAGAGTTACCAAAGCACATCTTGTACACATGACCTGCAGTCTAATTCCTTGATATAGCACATTATGTTTTACCTGATCAGGGGCTGCAGTTGCCACTAAAACCAGAAAGAAAAAAGAAAATTAATCAGTCTTCACATAACACTTATTTACACATTTAATTTAAAACTACTATCACATCAGAAAATGGTTGTTGCCATCAAAGAAAGCTTTCAGATTCTGACCTTATCCCAAAATCATGTAAACTTGAAGTAGTGTTCCTGACAAAAATGTAAAAGCTAACCTGAAACCATACTAGGATTCCATGCACCAATCAATGCTTATCATTATTTACTTTAATAGTCACCTTTCTTACAGGTTTCTAATCTTCTTCCTTTGAAACAATTCAAGAAACTCACTGGTTAACAACTTACTAACTGATTAAACTCCTAAAATTCCTTCCGCAGAATATCATCACCCGCATTTATGTTAAAGGTAAATTAATATCCTAACGGTATATAATTAACCTTTTTTATTATTTATTTACTGTTAAAAAAGGCTTAAAATTTGCATTTTATTTATGCAAGAAAAAGTATTTTTGTTTTGTTTTTCCCACAAAAATTATTATTATTTTTCCCCCAGGAAGGAGGGGTAGAAATTTCATACAGGCTTTCATTTTCCACCACAGTTTGCATTTTTTAATTTGTCTTTTACAGATGGAAATCTATATATTCCTGTAAAATCTTGTAGGAATGTCTTTCTTTTAAAAATCAACATTTTCCACAGAAGAGAAATTGAAAAAAAAAAATCTCTCTTCTCCCTTTCTCACTTCAGTTTCTTTAGTATTAGCAGGGGGGCTGATTAGATCTAATAAAATTTTTAAAATTCAAAATTCTATCATATCAAAAAATGGAATATAAAATTCAAACATTTATGAGTGTCATTACTGACTTAGAGCAAGCATTTGTAAAGGTAGTTGTTTGTTTTTTTAAACTAAAAGTTTTTTTCTTCAGTTTCCCTGTGTTCTAAGATTTACCAGAACGTGGCAACCCTTCTAATTACTCAACTGATATTTTAGTAAATGACATACCACTTTGTAACACAGAAAAACCCAAAGGTTTATGTGAGATAATATAAACCTGCATTGACTACAGGTATATTTGAATGGGTTATTTTCTCACACGATTCAGTTTAGCTCTATTTTTGTTTTGAAAGCCAAACTAGAGTATTAATTTTAACAAGAAAGTAACCCACATCGCACAGAATTCTGCGAAGTCTGCTGACTGAAACTCTTCCTAATAACAGCCAGACATATGTATTATAGGCACTACTGGGAAACAGCTTGCAATGCATTCAGTATCATTACTGAATTTTGGGTATCAAAATTCAAAAAAAAATTGAATTTTGAATTTCAGTATCATTACTGAAGGTTCTTCAGGAACATACACAACATATATCTGCTTGCCTACAGTTAGATCATGCCAAGTTTACTGGCAATGCATCTACAATAGCCCTGCTTTCAGCTTGTCTTTGTTTCTGCATTTGTTTTAAACTCAGGACAACTGCAGCTGCTAAAAGTTCTTTGAGGGGGTTGTAGAAAACCACACGAAGCCTTGGAGAAATACTGTAGAGGAATCAACCGATTATTAAACAGCCCAGCATAGGGGGGGCTGATCTGGCATGGTCCAGCTGAGGGAGTGCACAGCTGCAGGGATGAAACCAGACCACAAGCTAGTGAAGGACACCCACATCAGGTCGTGCTAATCTACAGAGCGTGTAGAAGGAAGATGCTGATAACCCCTTCATCCCTACAACCCCACATACTAGTAAATCAAAGCCTGAGTTGGACCCTTTGTTGTATTTCAGAAACATCTTCATAAAAGTTTTTACTATTTCTTATCATAAAAATTAATCAGGCTAAAGCATTTTGTCTCTCTCCATGGTGTTCTCTGCGTCTGCTAGGAGCTATACATGTACGTCAAACTTCAGAAATACAGCATGTAACACAATATGCTCTGTGACATGGACTGCTCTTCTGTGGGAAGTGACTCCTCTTTGTGTTGTACACAGCTACTGTGCAAAGAAACATACCATCGAAGACACATGCACAGAAATATAGAAAGACTAAATTTTCCCACTCTCACCTTCTTGCACAGCCATCTCAGGCTCACTTTTCTGTGAGAAGGTCAGTGCCTCCACTGGCTCTTCCTTTGCTGGGAGAGGTGGAGGAGAAGTACCTTTAGCAACAGGTTGAGTAATCGGGGTCTTGCCAATGACAGGTGGCTGTACTCTAACTGCAGGGTGATGATATAGCTTGTTTCTGTGAGGGCCAGAAACCGTATAACCCATTCCACCAGGGCAGATTTCCTTAAAAGCAGCTAGATTTGGGATGGGAAAATATTCCTTTTAGGAGTCTAAAAGTGCAATATGTTGACATAGTGGAAAATATAATTAAAACCACTAATAAATTTCATCTGCTATTGTATACACATTTTTATAAAAGATATTTAGACAAACTATGCATTGCATACTATATGACTGAACATTCTCTCAAAAGCACGTTCTGCCTGAAGGTTTCCCTGAAGTTTAACATCTTTGTTCAGTTATGTTTACTCTATATGATCTATCAAGATCAATTCTTTTTTATTAATCCTCTTCACACAGTATATCCTTGCTAAGTACAAATTTAAATATGCAAATTGTCATCATCATTTACATTGTGTAAGGAATGAAATTTACTATTTCTATCATTTCCTTTTTGTAGAAACCAAAGAAGAAAGTCTCACCACCCCTGCACTAGAAGAGCAGAACAATATCAATCAGAAACAACATTCATTCACAGGATCCCATTTGACTACACCAGAGGTCTCATACCAGCCCTGATGCAAATTCTACTGAACAAAGTCCTTCCAAAGACCTTAATGAGCTGGATAAAAGCAAGATGGGGTTCATAAAAAAAAAAAAAAAAAAAAAAAAAAAAATCAACACTGGAAGAGAAAGGAAATAATCTCATTTGTAAGGGAAATAATCTCATTTAGAAGGCTGCTACATTAAAAGGTAATGAAAGTCAGGCAGCAGCACCTGCTCTGATTTCTGTAGCTGCTCTACATGAGCATCAGTCTTTGCAGTCTGGAATAAAAAAGAAACACAGATCAGCCTTCGTTCTCATCAAAGACAATAACTATACTGTCATGGACAGGGGGCCTTCAGAATTCTTGAGGGGGCAGGGCTTCATTGTCCTCATTGCTCTAGGTAAAGCTATGTCAGGATGAAATATCTCACAAGTGCCTAATGGGATATCTTATAGCTTCTTAAGAGACGTGCAGAGTGGGACATCGGTAGGTTCACCAAATTCTGCTATGAAAACACATCAACGTTCTCAAACGAGTTAGCGTCTAAACTAAAACCATAAAATACTAACTACAGATACCCCACAAATGAAGTCATTGAATTATACATTAGAGATTTTCTGCTATAGATACTACACTTCTTGGAGTGTGTTCAGATGGTGCCTTAGTAATAGAGAAGACGAAGGGTGAAATTGATTGACTGGATTCAGATCAACAAAATAGTTTTTAATGGAAAATGCTAATATCAAAACTTGCCACAAAAACACCCAATTGAGGGTAAGAAATCTGGTCCCTTCAGATGCATACCCAGGATGTAGGAAATCTTCACGTGGGTCATATTCTCTCAAATGCAGAATGTGAGCCTTGTTCTAAGATAGCTCACGGAAGTGTTCTCAACAGCTGCGTATGTATCTCAAATTTCTTAGTCTTTCAGAGCTGATCTACTTCATACTACTTTAAAAGCTATCAGAGAGAGAGATGTTGACTCTTTCATCCAATGACTTAAATTAACATGGGATGCTGCAGTAAATACATTACCCCATTCTGGAATATCCCACTTTCACACATTTTTCATTGAAAACTCTGAAAGATCATTATGAATTTAACCTGTTATAGAAAGGAACATGTTTTTAAATCATGAATTTTGCCATGAAATGGGAAAGGTTTTTCCCACATAGCTCATCAGAATTTTCTACTCCCAGATTTCTCTTAAGTCTTTTCATTAAGAGAAATCACTAAGACAATCAATTGCACACAATATTCAGTGGATTTTTTTATAACAAGAGAGCAGTCATCTTGGAAAAAAAAAAAAAAAAAAAAAAAAAAGATATATTCTCAGCTCCAGAATGTATATATGGAGTTGGGCATAAAGTTTCCCACAATATTCTCATAGACATAAAGCATCTGCATTTAAATTGCTAGTCATCTGATGGGAATATGTTCTTGCTGCATTAAAAAGCCATAGAAATATTATTTACCTGAAAGTGAACTTTAATTTTAAAATCCTAATCAGTGAGCTAGCAACCTAGCAGTCACACAGGATATAATGGCTTTAAATATCAATTAAAATGCTCAAAAACTTTGGTCACTTCCATTTCTGTATGCCCAGCTTAAAACAGTAAGGCATCCACTACTCTCATCATGCTGCTTATATTAGCTGTGGATTTCCCAAAGCAACTAGTTACTTTTGAAAATCTGAATTTTTATAAAATACTCCACAGAAATGCATGATTTGTATTATGAGTGACATCTGCAGCAGCAACTTCAGTAAGAGGGGATTAAAAGTACCTGTGTTAAAACACTGAACAAGCTGGATATCATATGTATTACAATCAGCAATGAACAGTTATGCTTTTAAAAAGGATTAATTTGACCACTGATCTAACCACTTTTTAAAATTATGAATCCTTGTGCACAAAGACAATATACATTTTATTATTCTATTATCACATAGTAATCATGACAGTAGAACTGTCATAATTTACTGATGAACACTTCTGGTTTATTTTTAAATCAATTCTTGGATATTTTTTTAAAGCATGTGTAACAAACATGGGGTGGGCAAGAGCTTACACTTTTAATGGGCAGTTCTTACCTGTTCCTGGGAGGGGACACTTCTCACAGTGTGGGCCCCAGGCTTTGCCAACACTGCAACAGCAAAGCTGCTTGCTGAGCTGAACAGAAAGAGGATGCATGCATTGTTTTCCTGCACTAACAAACCGGTAGCAGGGTCCTTTCTCTTCAGCAACCATAGGACTATCAGCTGCAATGAAAGGAGAAGAGAGGATGGTACTGGTCATTTCCAACACCAGTTAACTGCATTAATATTGTCCTCTACAAAAGCTTTATTTCAAACACCTATCTCAAGCCATAATCACACTATAAAATACATTTTTATTTGGCATCAAACACTCCTAGATTCCAAGCCATCCTAGATCAAAATGTATTTTAAAGGAAAAAAGGAAAAAAAAATCCAAACCACCAGTTGCTATGCTGCCACAACAAAGAGCCAGAATCAGCTTCCTCACCTGCACACAAGTACAAATGCTTACAATTAAGGTCAGTAACTGGCAATATACAGTGGCGACAACCTACAGAGCCTCTGGAAAATTCTGCTATAACTGTATATGTATGTATATACACGTCTGCAAAAGGATTAGGTCTCAGATATTATACCTTTATAAAAGAGACAATTACATATTTACTTGTTTTTTCATATTTATTTTAGTGTGGAAGAGACAAAGGCCATGAACTATGACTAGAATTATGTAATTAGGAAGCTAATATCCATCCAGCTTTCTAATGTATGCATCCGCATTCACATACAGTTAACAGTCCTGGGTACCACAGTCTCTTAACCGCCAAAGTACAAAGAATATTTGATTTTCAACATGACGTGCAAAAGGAAAAATGAAAAACAGCTCCTTTTTTCTGGATTAAATTAAGTGGTGCTAAATTCTTCAACTGATGAAAAACTTTTT
Source organism: Netta rufina (assembly GCF_964035555.1). NCBI lineage: Eukaryota > Metazoa > Chordata > Aves > Anseriformes > Anatidae > Netta > Netta rufina. The sequence continues at coordinate 34,305,626 of NC_140125.1, read as the reverse complement.
CAGCGATTGAATGCCATTAACCTCTAGAATAAGATTATTATGTGAAAAAAGGAAGAATTCACCTATGGTTTCAGGTTATACAATTTTATAAATCTAGAGATAGGTAAGGAGCTTAGGAAATGATGTATTTTTTACTTATACTCTTCCAAAAAAAACTTAAAGGAAGAAATTCACTTGTTCTCTAGGCCTTCTTTTCTTCTTGCAGAGGTAGTTGACCACAAACCAAGTAAAAGCTGATTAACAGAGGAAAATATTTGCATTCATGCTGTTCACAACTTTTTCCTTCTCCTAATTCTTTCTGAATTTCTAATCCTTCTTAATCAGGAGAAAAATGCACCAAAGATCATCCTTGGCTGAATGTTGAGTAAATGTAGCAGGAAAAACACACAAGCACATTAATCTGTTAATTGTCAGCATGACTATATAGTACTTCTCTAGCTCCCTGGTGCCCTGAAGGGTGTTTCCTACATCTTTACAATTCATTTACTTATAGGCTTTCATTTTTCAGTTCTACAAGCAACTAAATAAAGTTTCTTAAGTATTTGTTCCAAGCTTGATTACACTTCCCCTAAGCCAAGTGCAAGAGATTACAACTTTCGGAGATGAATAAAATATTTTTTATTATTATATTATAGTGTAATAAACAATGGAATAACTTTACAAAAAAAAAAAAAAAAAAAAAAAAAAAGAAAGGTATATATTATTATATTATTTTATTATCTAGATATCTAATCTTACTTTAACTATCTGGTAATATTCAGATATTACCTACCTACCTTTAGAAGGAAAAAGTAATATTTGAAACAGAGTAAAACAGCTGTAAGATCATAGTTTCATGAAAGATGCTGATAGCATAACACAGATATGCATACTTGGAAATGGATGCAAAAAGGATGAAATGCTCAATCTTCCCGATTCCAGAACAGCTGAATTTAGACTATGTGCAAGCACTGAAATTCCAGTGCTGTCTTACTAGGGTCATAATTCTTCCAGGGATATTCAAGAGATTTTCTCAAAGTATGTAAACTCAAGTGCTACTCTGCTTTTAAGTACATTCTCAGAAATATCTGCAACTCTGGAAAAACAAACATGAGAGAGGGGCAACAAAGGCCATTGGAGAGTTGGTTAAAATCAGAGGGCAAGACTGTAGTGGCCCATGACTTACACATGCATTCTTCCGGTATATGTCTAAACTACACAGCTGCTGAATCATACACATTGCTTTTTCTTCATCTTTTTTTTTATGCCCCATGACTTACAGATATGTAAAAACATTGTATTTTTTCATTGTTCTTCTGTCTTACTTTTCCTTCCTAATGTCTGTGCTAACTTCTAGTTAAATCTCATAGCATGCACTTCTTCAAGCTCCAGACAATGCTAACCAAGAGCTCTGTACAGTGCTCCATTGGGCACACTGTCCATATATAATTTTGTACTGCCTACTAAAACTCTGGTTAAAAGCAGGTATTGTGCCATGGTAATGGAACCATTTCATTGTATCATTTTGTCTTGCTACAGGAACACAGACATTTATCTTACACTATAAAGAAATCAGAGGTTCTTCTCTTGGAAATTGTTCAAATTTACTTATCTCTACCACATAAAATCCCACTGTGAGAATATGTCAGATTATTGAGACAAAAGATAAAATATCTATTCCTTTTGAAAACAGACAAAAATGATAAAATGATATCTAATAAAATTCATGTTCTTTTGGTCATATCATGAGATTCATATTTGAAGAAATTTCATTTTATTGACAATAAGTAGTGGCAAGAGCAATACCTATCTGTTTCCTTGACACTTAACACTGTAAGAATTTCTTTCTCTTACTTAAACTTACTTGACCTTAAACCATTTGAAATGTATTTTGCAATCCATTTCTTTGCTTCAAGCTGATTTTGATACACTTAATAAATCTAAGGCAATACTGTCCAGGCTGTCCCATAGCTTCTGGTGCTGTTATGGCAGGGATTTCAGAATTGCCAGTGAGGAAGGAAAAAGATATGTGAGGGAGGTGCCTTTTGTCCTTCTATAAAACCACAGTGGAAACTACCCAGGATAAAGCTGCAGAAGTGGAAGAGAAGAGGGTAGGCCACAAAGGCGATTTGGGCTGAGGAAATAGCAGAGAGGGGAAAGAAAAATTTGGGGAAAGAGAACTACACACTGGTGAGAACAACTCAAGAGTGTACAATGAGTCTAGATGGGGCCTTGAAGGTTTTGATAGAAGAAAAACAGGAAGAGATGGCAAGGAGCCTGATGGCAACTGGTGGAGTTCAAGGCTTCCAGGACAGAAACAGCAAAGAAGCATGAACACTCTGACTAGATAAAGCAAATAAACTGAGATGAAGAGGCAGTGGCAACAAAAAGGACTGGAACAGCTTGGAAATTGGGGCCAGTTATATGATTCATCATACGGATTACAACTAAGTATCTTTGATCGACGCTATTACTCACCTATGCATCTTGAGAGGGTAGGATCTGGCACAAATCCCATTTTGCAGGTACATCTGTAGCTGCCCATGGTATTCAAACACTCACCATTAGGGCATACTCCTTGTAACTGACATTCATTAATATCTGTGGAAAAATTTCAAATAATCAGATACTGAAATGCACATCAATATTCTTCTTTCTTCAGGAGTTACCTGATCTTTTCTCAAACACGTGCAGGAGAACTATTACCAGCTAACATATTGAGCAACATTTTTTTCCACACTGAAAATTTATTACCTTTTAAAATATTGCTGAGAAAATAATATGATCTTTTTCCTTTATATATCATTGTCAAGTACTCTGAATTAAAAAAAAAAATGCTTTGACTATATGCTATCAACCACCCCCTTCCTTTTCCTGATGTAGTGGATTACCCTTGGCTGGTCATCAGGTGCCTACCATGCCATTCTCTCACACCAGTCCTCTGTGGGACAAGGGGAGAAAATACAATGAAAAAAACTCCTGGGTTGAAATAAGGACAGAGAAATCGCTCACCAGTTACAGTCACGGGAAAAACAGACTCAACTTGGGAAAGATTAATTTAATTTATTGTCATTTAATAACAGAAAGGACAGTGAGAAACAAATATATATATATATATCTTTTTAATATCAATCATTAATGCTTTATCTCTGTTCCTCCTTCCTCCTCATTCTCTTCCCCTGCTCCACGTGGGGTCCCTCCCACGGGATGCCGTCCTTCCCAAATTGATCCTGCAGGGGCTGCCCACAGGCAGCAGCTCTTCAAGAACTTCTCCCACATGGCTCCGTACCTTGGGGTCCATCCATCAGGAGCAAACTGCTCCAGCACGGGTCCCCTATCAGTGGCAGCTCCTGCCAGATCTTCAGATCTCCCCAGACCCTGGCTCTGAGCTGACACGGGGCAGCTGCTGGGCTCTGCTCACAGAGGCCACTCCTGCAGCCCCACCACTACCAAAACCTTGGCACTCACACACAATACACGGGTTGCAGATGATGTAAACACAACTTGCAAGAATATTCACATATTTATTTTTATTTTTTTAAAGATCGATGTGGTACATTTTATATAGAATGGAACTGCTTGACACACTTAATACAGTTTTTATTATTTGTATTGTGGTAGTGCCTGAAGGTCCATTGAGCACAAAAAGACCATCTCTGACCTAAAAAGCTTACCACCTGAATAGCAAGAAAATTCTTCACAGAGTAAAAGAACACAGATCTGAGCAAGGAAAAGGGTTGTACTGATAGGAACAATAGTTTGTAATAATTAATGACTGCAAAGACCTTTTTGATAAAAGTTTGCTGTTACTAGGCTGGCTGTATCATTGTCCCTTTTAGGGTTCCAGTGAATCGTTCTCCTCACACTCCACACATGGGGATTAAGACCTTTAATCATACCTGGTGTGGTATTTATAATCCACCTACTCTTCGAATAGGCCCTGTCTGACAATCATCTGGATACCAGCTGTAACCAAGTCAGCCAAACTAGGATTTTATGCCAGGAGACAGTAACAATGTAGGTTTGCACCGATAATGAAAATCCTTAAAATAAATAACTAGGTAAAAAAGCACAAACCCTTAATTTGTCTCTATCCTGTCTCATCTTTCAGAAAAAATAGCAGCAGCACATTGAAATAGGCCTACTTTAAAATGTTTATGCACATTAATCCTACATAAGACTTTTCTCCCTAACTCTAAGCTAGGAAAAATGCCTACACCGCTGTGCAAACAAGCTTCAAGCAGAAGTCAGACATTTCAGCCGGCTTCTTGGAAATCAAGTATTAGCGATCGTTTTATTGAATATGTATGTGTATATATGTGTATATATATATATATAAAACCTTTCGTCTTAGTTTTTATAAACCTTTCACAGCTTTATCTGACTACATTGTAGGTTTCTGCCTGATTCAACACGTTCAATGATGATAATAAATTGAATATATTAAATGTAACAGATATTCTGGTGTTGGCTTTTGGAAACCTGAAGAATCTTTCACATTACTATCTTTATTTTCCTCCAGAAGTTTAGCTACCTGTCCCCATGCAGTGCTGTACAACTTAAACTCACAGTACAGTGGACTTGAAGTTGCCACGTCAGCTATGATTTTTTCCAAATATTGTGTTGATCTTATCCTTCAGCTCTTCCACGACTGTACCCAATCTAATCTTGATACCACCTGGATCAACTTCACCTCTACAGACTTAGCCACATGTGACAAAGAGTGATAATTTATATCCTATAAATTTGGATGAAATATGATGGAAACCACATGAATTATAAAAGATCAGCTCTGCCACAAAGGAATTTTTCAGTGAAATTCCCAGACTATATGACTTTCTGACTTCAGAGGGAGTAGACTGTTGAAAAAGGAGAACAGTATAAGAAAAAGAGCACAAAAATGCTGAAATACTCTCAAGGTCTTTTCCTGCAGCAGTCTACCTTTAACTCATCCAATCTTTGAGCAGGAAGGTGTCCCACATAAGCACAGCAGTACCTTATTTATGGATTTCACTAACACAGAAGATTTAGTAAGCTGGACTTCTAATGTACTTGACATTTTTTAGACAGCTTCTTTAATTGATTAGTCTAACTAGGTTTGTTCTTTTGTCCTGAAATCTTCAAATAGGACTGAAGGAATCCATAGAGTGCCAACTGATTCCAGAAGGAAATACCATCATTGTTTCAATTCCATATTTTTTGTGACTACTGAGAGGAAATGAATTTAACGAATCTTAACAGTTCACAAACAAAAAACATTGAAACATTTCTAAATAGAAACATATTGACACTGCTGTAGAGTTGTCAGGAGGAATGGACATATTGCCAACTCTGTATTTTCAAAACGTCTGACAAAACAATGAACATAAAGAGATTATTATGAAATACCTAGAAGTTAACATAAAGCAAATACTGTAACATTCAGAATCCACTATTGAAGTTTCTACATATTGACAATTTGGGTTTTTAGATCAGTCCTCAAATACTAAACTAAGCAAAGGAAAAATTCTACTTGCTTTTGATGAAGCACTATGTCCTTGAAAACAATTTAGAAGAGATTGATTTATTCTGAAAGAAAGGAAAACTCACAATATCATTCTACCAATTCTAAGTATATATTTTTATTTATAGTAAAAGTAATCTACTATTACTTGGAAAAAATATAAGATATCTTCCCAAAGACATACAAATCATACTGCTTTTTCTTGTCACTTTATGAATGCAGACTTGGCAGGAATGTTTTGCCTAGTGAAGATGACATTTAAGTTTTAAATCAGTGAAAAAGACAACTGATTTTAAATAATATTAATTTGATTTCAGATTTAAAGTTAGTATTTTCAAGGAAAGACCTAGTCACATGGTTACTTACCATTAATACACATTGCTATTTGCTTGTACGTTATCATTATGCAAAATTTGGTTCTTTTCCTGCCTATGAGTATAACTGCACAGTTATAGGTGTATTTCAGTAATGTGATTATATGACTTCTCATGAGTACATTCATAGTTTCAATATTTAAAATCAGTGATGATGCATTTTTCATTTACTACATGATGATTTTACTCAATGTTTGCATCAGGAATCTGGAACTCAGTCAATTATACATGGATAAATTTTATTTGAATACCGAGAGGTCACAGGCATGTAAAAATAATAAGAAAGCCCTGTAAAGATACAGATAGATAAGAGGGGAAAAAAAGTTGAGTCCTGCTTTCTACTGCTTTCTAACTTGAATTTATATCATTTTCATATTAACATTACTTGCACTACTCAAATGAACCATTTCCTTTACTTTTGTATAATTATTAGGTGTTTTTCCAATTCTCAAGAAGTTTTTAAACTCTGAATAACTTAGCTACTGAACTGGAATACATGTACATACAACGATATGAAAAAAAAATAACAATCTGTCCTGTAGAAACGGCCACATAATCCGGCCTCGTACTTCAGTAAATTCCAGTTACAGGTCACAGACCAACTAGCTGAGTGATCTTGAATACCTAGTGGCAAAACTGTGCTGTTTGGATTTTGTAATGAAAATTTTATTAACAAAGCTTGCAGTCTTTATACACACAAACTGTAATTATGAATTTTAAAGTAAATTGAGGTTAAATATCATCAATAACATCTAAGTAGAAATGACTTTAAAAAAAAAAAAAAGCTCAGAACTCTATTTCTTATCACTGCTGAGAAAATCTGGCATTGGAATGTATCAAATCCATTTTGTGGTCACAACTCTGTGATAGTTGTGTTTTGGAGTTTTGCCTACTAAGTGAAGGTTTCATAGCATTATTTACTAAAGTGTATAAACTGCAGATAGATGGTGATCATCCTATAATTCATAAAAACACAATCATCTTCCTTTCCAAATGATTCAGCTGTTCTATAGAAAAATATTCACAGGTGCTGCTCTTACTATCTCTGTTTTAGAACTCTTTCTTGATGAAATGTTCTTGTATATCTAGTATTTAAAAATATTGTCTTGTATTGTCTACAGTATGGAGACCCCATTCACATCCACTCTGTATTTAATGTGGGCACTGCCACATGCAATCACTAGCTTAAAATGTATGCAAATACCAATGAATGTTCCTTCTGCAGTTTTTCACAGTTCTTGATATGGATATTACTCTTAATAAATTTGTCCAACTTCTGATGTTCTGATGTCTTGGTGTAACTTAATTATAGTGTATCTTCAGTGCCTCTTTGCCAAGTTCATGTTTTCTAAATGAGCTCATAGAATTACTGAGCTGGTGTTCTATGTTGAATTTCACAAGTCTATCAAGGGATCCAACAGAAACAAGCCACAAATTGGTAACAAACTTCAAACTTTCAAAAGAAACATAAAAACAGGTGAGAATAGTCTTTAAAAACTTTGTGTAGAAAAATCCCTTCCAGATGGTCTATCATTTCACTTCAGTTTGTGGTAAAAGGTCACCTACCCAAAATGTTTCCTACCACCTGCCAGCCTGCCCAGCTGTGTGTCCTGGTTTCAGTTAGCACAGAATTAATTTTCTTCCTAGTAGCTGGTGGAATGCTGTGTTTTGGCTTAGAATGAGAAGAGTGCTGATAACACCCCGATGCTTTAATTGTTGCAGAGCAGTGCTTATACTAAGCCAAGGACATCTCAGCCTTTGCTCTGTCCTGCCAACGGGCAGGCTGGGGGGTGCAGTAAGAGCTGGGAGGGGACAGACCCAGGACAGGTGACCCAAACTAGCCAAAGGGGTATTCCATACCATCTGACGTCATGCTAAACAATATATAGGGGTGGCTAGCTGGGGGGAGGGGGCGGGACTGCTCGGGGTTAGGCTGGGCATCGGTCAGCGGGTGGTGAGCAATTGCATTGTGCATCACTTGTTTGTACATACTATTATTACTTTCGTATTATCCCCATTGTATCATCATTATTATTATTGTTATTATTATTTTTGTTTTTTTTTGTTTTTTTTTTTTTTTCCTGTCTTATTAAACTGTCTTTATCTCAACTCACGGGCTTCACTTTCCATTTCTCTCCCCCGTCCCAGAGAGGGAGGGGGGAGGGTGAGCGAACGGCTGCGTGGTGTTTAGCTGCCGGTCGGGTTAAACCACGACACTGTGCAAATTGCATCAGAATCAACTTGTTCAGGCAGCTGGAAAAGAAATCTGGTTCAAAATTAATAGTTTTTTTTTAATCCTTCTCCTTTTTTTGTGTGCATATGGACTTAAATTTTTCATTTTAAATATTGTGTTGCAATGCAAATTCATTTGGTATGACTGTTTTCATACCGTTCATAATGTTTTGTTGTGCTCAAGTACAAACTGATGGCACATTTGTAAAGTGATTTGATCAAAACTCATCTACACAGTGGAAATATTTTAAGGAGCTCTGTAGCACTACTATAAGACTATGTATATGTAAATAAAGGTTTCTAAAGACAAACTAAATACTAATTTTCAGTTTTCAAGGAAAACAGAGCAGCAAAGTTCTTCTGGTGAAAAGTCTGTTAGTGAAATAGAAAAGAAGGTTATGCAAGGAGCTTTTCCACACAGCACCTGGCATGGCTCTACCCCAAATTCTCACAGTAGGTGCTGTTATTTATAATTAATGAATTGATAAAGTGTTGATTTTGTTAGAGTTACTGCTTGATAATGTGAATGATTTGACCCTGCTCAATGAGTATAAACTGGCATGACTCCATTGGCAACAAAGAAGCAACGTCATTTTGAAAGGACAGGGTTACCCTTTGCTGTTATTCTTCAGTAGTCCCTCTCCCTGAAAGCTTGACAAAAAATAAAAGCTTTGCTTTGAATCTGTTGAGGTGGCAGTGGAAGCCATGTGCCATCCCACAGTATTTGCAGGTGACTCTGTTCTCATGCATTCATGCAAATGCACAGATGCTTTGCCATAACCCATGTCTTAACGGTGCTGTAGGAGTGTAAAGGTTAGGTTGTGGTGTCCCAGCTCCTTCTATACCCTCACCTAAGCACACACCTTGATATACAGTGAGGGCAGCCACCATTCTTCTCCTCTAGAGCCACTGCAGTGCTCCTGGCCAGACACGGCAACTGCATCACTCAGACCACTGCTGATTTATCCCACAATATTCCACACTAAAAACTTAAAACTCTCTCAATGACAGCTAGCATTTGACACCTTCCCACAGAGTTTTATACATCTACTGACTGCTGCTGGGTGTCAGGTGAAACTGCTCTCAGAAAATGCAATGCATTACTAATTTTCTTTCCTACTGAATTTCCTGGTGAAAAAAATAAAAAGCTAAAACAGCCTTTTCTTAACTATTTGCCTGCTTATTTGAAGAGAGAAATCTTCATTGCTTCAGAAAAAAAAAAAAAAAAAAAGAAAAACAACCAACAAACAGAAGTAAAGGAGGATGATGGGAATGGTTTTAGAAAGCATGTGCTTGTATAAACAAATACCAACACTGAACTTCTTATAAACCATGGTAATTGTCACATATAGCTTTAGCAAGTCTAAAAATAGTTCAATCTTCAAAAACCTTTACATATATTGATTAATAACTGGAAGATAAAATGTGTGGATAAGATAGCAAATTGAAAATTTCCTTGGATTGAAAATAATGAAATGTAATTTCCTTTACTCATGGCTTTTTCTGCTTGATTTCTAAAAAGGTTCAAGAAGAAATTTTATTTTCATTTCTGTTCATGGTAAGTCAATCTTCAAGTATTCATATTAAAAATACTCCAAAACACAACTGCTTTTTGAAAGTACATTACCAGAATCCAGTTCCACAAACAGCTAACTCTCAGGTAAAGAACTGAGCTGTTTTTAGCCATGATCACACACATTTGGAATTATGTGTTGTGAATTTTGCAACAGTAAATGAAAATTCATTAGTCTAAATACAGGCAGCAGGTAACACAACAAACTATTTTTTTTCCCCAATAACTGTGATTTAGGGAAGGACTGAATAGTCCAGAAGAAAGCAAAACCAAACCTGCTCAAAAATAACTTAGTCCTTGTTTGTTACTTTTTTCCAAACAGTTCTTCCTTGCTTAAACACTCGAAAGCTCAGTGGCTTTTCAACACCTCAGTCTATATTATGAAGGTCAGTCTCTTTTACTCAAGTATGTAATTGGATGATTTATTTATTCAGCCCTCTTACATGCATTGCACATTGGGAAAATCTGGCAACTGAGAAGGAAATCCATGGAACAAAACTTTAAAAGGATAAGAGGTTAGATATTCGACCAAGTTCTGTTCTGCAGTACTTAAATTTTAAGTGACAAAGCAGTTATAACAGAAAGTATTACTCTAGCTCATGTATAGGTATTTGTGTACAAAAGGGTATCCCCTCTGTTGTAGGTCAGTGCATGGAACAAACCTGTGCTGGAAGGGAGGAAATGCTGCAGTAGGTACTACCTTTCAATTTTCTGCTTGCATTCTCCAATTGTTAAAATGGTTTTTAAAGTAGGTTAAAGCAATCTGGGGCTGTAATAGCTGTTGTTTGACACTACTTTGATTCTTTACTGGAAACCTCCATGCAAAGTTCTTCTACCTTTCCTTGAGCAATGGTATGCCTAACTCAATCACTTTCAGGAAGTGAATCATTTCAGCTATATTCCAGGATTCGTGACACCATAACGTAGCCTGAGTATCCTTATTCCAAGGATAACAAACTATGCCAAGTGTAAACATCCAGCCCTAGGAAACATTCCTGTGCCTACTTACACGAAGATACCTGTCGTTTATTGTGGAAACAATATGCTTCGCATGGCTACTGTAAGACACGCTGAGTGATTTACAGGGTGCATCATAAAGCTACAGTAATCTCCTTTATAAGTTGTCCCATTACTGAAATACTTGACTCAGATTTTTCTGTAAGCAAATATGAAAATGCTTCACAGCCTACTGGTCTTCAACATGTTAACAGCTCAACACAACCTAAAGAGTTTGATGCCCATTATAGCCAAGAGAGATGATACAAAGGGATTTAGTTAATCAGCACAGAGCTGTTCTGCTGGACACCAACATACATGAGCTGATGGTTGGAATACCAGCCCTTTAGTGTTTCTCTTTGGCAGCCTCCAGCTGGAAGAGTATTTAGGAAAAGGACTTCACTGACTTTTGGCTGTGTTAACCATTATAACAGCTCTTCAGACCACCCAGGCCCAGCTGGCCTAATGCAGAATCACAGGAAACACTATGGTGGTGTAAAGCTGTCTTCTCCCTCTCCAGCCTTGTAGCTCGTTTGGACACCTGGAGCAGGGCCACTCTCCCCTGTTCAGATAGGGAGAGGCCCAGATTTGGTCACACACATAATGGAACGAAACATTCTTTCCTAGAAAATGAAATTCATTCTTTCATCTCCATGCTTAATGCACTGAATTTATGCTCATCAAAATCATCACAGCTTGAAACGTTTAACCACATTTAAGCATTTAACTTAAAAACAAAATTCCAGAACCAAACGCACATTTATTAATGTGTTCTGGTCAAAGCAGCAATCATGTAACAGTATGTATTTAAATCTACTGCATTTATTTTAAGGAAAATATTTTTACTCAGGAAAAACAGTCTACAAGTTCAAAAACCAATCAGAGCACGCTGCACAAATTTAGAATAATGCAAACGTAAACTGAAATAGTCTTTGTTTTGAAAGAAATCATTGCTGTCATTCATGTAAAGAATGAAGTCGACTTTCAGAAGCAATGATAACTTTGGAACAATAGTGTCAGCTATCAACTAGACTTTAAAAAATATCTATAATATATAGAATTAAAAGGTATTTAACATTTTCAGATACAAGACGAACACTATGAAACCATTTAGTATTACTTTAAACAAATTCCCTTTTGAAACAGTAGATCTTGTTTTTGTACAATACTTTTTCTATTTCACGTGTTTGGTAGGCAACTTACGTAACAACCTGAACAAATCACCTCACAACACAATGAAAATTTCAGATTTTCAAAGTCACATTGTATGCATAAATAGAAGAAAACTACAATGTTCACAATTTTTAAGACACTGGCTTCCATTGTTCCTTCCCTATATCACTGCAGGCAACAAAACTCCAGATCACAGTTTAAAAATAAAAGTACTTCCTTCTGCTAGTACCCAGGAAATCCCAGAGAGTTTTAAAAGCTGAACAAACTATTAGACTTCCATAAACATTTAACTTAAAATACATTCTTTCTTATACTATGGAATCCAGAATAAGGAAAATTATTTAAAAAAAGATTTCAAGATGCAAAGTTAGGGAGTTGGCAGAAGGCAGATCAACTGGCCAGAGATTTCAGAAGAGCAAAAAATTTTGTGCTACCTTTTTCAAATGATCTTGAGTTGGATTTTTATTTTTTATTTTTTTTGCCTGAGACTCAGACTCCAGCTAGGACAGTCATGATATCAAGAACATTCTTATAAATACTGGGCCGAGAAAGGGAACTTGTAAAAGCAGAAAGCCTTGTTAGGCCACCACAGACCTGATAGCTGTATTGAAATATTCAGACAAACTTGTGGCTAGGAAGGAGCCAACAAGTACTGCAGGCTTTCTCATATCCTCTGTCACAAGTGCTGGGTGCCAGAGGACACAAGCAATCATAACATCTGCAGCCCACATCTGATTCCAGGCTTAACCACTGTGGAAAAGTAAATTTCTGAAGTGGGACCTCTGCACTTAGCTCTGAAATCAGATTTCTGTATTTTTCAAAACCTCTAGGAGGTAAGCAGACTGACTTTGTTTAAATAACTAAGTAATAAAACCAAATGGAAAATGTTTATCTGCATTTGATGCAAAGTGAGCAACTTGCCTTTCAAAAAGAACCTCAGACACTTAAGAAACTTTGCTGCATTTTAGCAAAGCAAACTGTCTAGTTCACTTATATGCCAATTAGCATTTGTCAAAGTACTGGACAACTTCTTAATTAGAAATTACTAGGTTGTCTGTCATTGAATGTTAGCCCGGGCAGATTTTCATGTAGTAAGATCTTTAATACGTACAATATATCATATTGCAAATGAGGAGTGGAATACATAATTCAGGGCTCATTTGTGGAAGTACTACTCATTTTGGTAGGTGCACTTAAGCTTCTTTGGGACTGCCATCTGACTGAATTGTCTCCAAATAGACTCAATACACAGGCATATCTTTTAATTCACTTACAGTTACAACTGTACCTACTACATCTCAGAAAATACCACTCCAACTGTTTCTGCTGTAGCTGTGTTGTTATCTGCTATAAAATCTTCAATTTTAAGAAATACATAACCAGGATTTACTGCCTCCACTATATTTGATTGTTTCAATAATAATCTGATTAGTGAGAACAAGACGAGGGAAAAGAACCAAAAAAATGAGGTTTGGTTGCTAATGAAACTATTGCGATATATTCTTTTAAAATTACAGAAAAAAAAACCAACACAGTTTCTTATTCTGAGAAATGACCTACTGATTTCTGTGTGCTAACAAAGCAACAGCAGGAGAAATCAATCCAAATCATTTTGTGCTTCTGTGTGGAATTTACTGGAACGCAAATTTGCAGAGCCACACTTTTCAAACACATAATCAGTGTCCAAACAGCAACCCAGCCCAGTTTCTGGAGATATATTTATTTCACGGTATGATCATCATCAAATAACCTTCTTGAAAGAAGTTTGTTAACTTAGTAGCTAAGCAACAACAATTAGCATTTTTATGAAGGTAAGCTCCTTTAAGTAATAAAATACATTTACAAAATGGAAAAAAAGTAAATTTATTACTGTATTGTTTAGACAATTATAGGTGGACAGAACACACCTTCAAAAAATATTTTAAATCATGGTGAAACCTGATGAAAAAAGCTTGAAGTCCCCCCTGCACACAATTACAGAACTTGAGCCTTTAACATATAAGTACCAATCTCTTTGAGCTCATTTACATTTAATTTTACACAAATGGCAACTTCTCAACAGCTTTAATGCACAACTTTCTTCTTCATTGAAAAAAAACAAATTTTCAGGTATTTTTCCAGTTCTTCAAGATAAGATCTTTAAAGTGCTCTACTGGCATATGTTAGTTTCCTGAAAAATGAATCCAAACTTTTTTTACCAGCTGTTTTTTCATTCTGTTTTAGTTTTCCAAGAAAACCATTAGCAGAAGAAGGAAATTGTAAGTATAATTCTAAACAGGGAACCAGAAATTAGCACTGTGTATGTACTCTGACAAAGAAGCTGCAACCCTGATAAACTGCATTTTGTCTTTAATGACAGCCTTAGGGCATCCAGGCGTGTACATGTAATAAATCATCCCATTGAAAAGATAATTACCGGAGGGAAAAAGCTTTCTAGATAGCAATTATATTAAACTGTTCAAATTAACATACCCACAGATGGTTCTTTGTTGTCCTATATATACATCAGAGAGAAGAATGATTCACATTAGCTAACTCAATTGAAACGAAAAAAAAAAATCAGGATCTGGTTATTAATCATGCTAATACCACACGGGCTTTGTAAACTAGGAAGGCTTTTGACTGCAAAAACAATATAGAACAAATGGTTAATTAGGCTTTTAGGCCTGAGTTTTCAAAGGCAGTGAAAGTTGGATGATATCTAGGTGAAAAGAGCACACAGTAGGCTGCAGGCAGGGATTCAGATATTTATCGCCTTTATGATTTTGTCCGGCAATGCTCACCCTTTCTGAGCATGGGCACAGCACACACCCCCTTTCACCAAAGAATAATCTAATTAAAATGTATACTTGCATATGGAGATGCTGCGCCACAACTTTCCAATTTAATTGTAGCAGTTATTACAAAAATACAAACACCCACCTCTGAGCAGCTTAAACAGTTTTCTCTTCATAGTTATTGCTACTGCTTTGTTAACACAAATAGGACACTTTTGCCTCACCCACTGAGAAGGACATTCTAATGGCCATTACAGGACTGAAATATACCCTGCAAGCAGCTCCTTCACATGTGAAGCTAGTTTTTGTGATGACTGCTCAAACAGAGGTCAAAATCGTGATCCTCTGAGAGAAAATTATAATCCCATTACATATTTCAATGGGACTAAATTTATCCTGTCTTTGCTTCATGGGTAATCCTTCTCTCAGTTCCATCCTTATTTGCACCTCATTTTTGTAGTGTGTTGGTGAGTATATTGCTGAGAAGCCACCTAAGCCTCAATAAGGCAATATGGGAATCACAGAATCACAGGATGGTTTGGGTTGGAAGGGACCTTAAAGACCATCTAATTCCAAGCCCCTGTCATGGGCAGGGACACCTCCCACCAGACCAGGTTGCCCAAAGCCCCATCCAGCCTTGCCTTGAACACCTCCAGGGATGGGGCATCCACAGCTTCTCTGGGCAACTTATGCCTCGCCACCCTCAGAATAAAGCATTTCTTCCTAATATCCTGTCTAAATCTGCCCTCTGTTACTTTAAAGATATTTCCCCTTGTCCTATCACTGCACTCTCTGACAGAGTCCCTCCCCAGCTTTCTTGTAGGCCCCCTATAGGTACTGGAAAGCTGCTGTAAGGTCTCCCTGGAGCCTTCTCTTCTCCAGGCTGAACAACCCCAACTTCCTCAGCCTGTCTTCATAAGAGAAACCTTCAGCAGTTATCAGCTCTGCCCTCTCCAGAAAGGCAGGAGATTGTTTACATTTTCATTTCATCAACAGTCTTTTTCCTGGTGGAATAATTTGACTCTCTCTCTTTGATTAAACATGAGATTATGAGCTTCCATTATCAACTGCAAGTTACGTTTAGAGTCTATAGCTCTCGCTCTTCCAAGATGATGGTAGCAGTAATAAAAGAAACTCTTTAAATCCTGATGTTTCTTGCAGTGTTAGTTATGCAGTATAGAAATGTGTCAGGGGAAAAACTATCAAACCCAATACAACAAACGACTCCTAGCCTACCAGGTACTGTTCTATTTCTGCACACTACCATGGCAGGATTGAACTCCTACCCAGAAACATATGCTCTCCCTCTGTCAGCCTACCGCTGCTCAGCGAAATAACTTTCTGGCAATATTCTTCTTGGCAAACTACTTCTGGCAACCTTCACAGGAATCAGACCATTTTCTAGCCATCTGTAGCCCCTGACTTGGGATCTTAGTTTCCATGTAATAAGATTTGCCAACACCTAGGTACAAGAATCTTGAAACAAACTGAATGTCCTACTCTCCTTTCAATGCCTGCTGGGTTGCTGCTGTCCAGGAACACATTGTGTACACCATCAGGTTTGTGCTCAACTACTGGAAATATCAAAAGCTTCTGTCTCCCCCATACCATGTTCAGAGGGATGCATGATGTTATTTTCCAGACACTTTGTGGGCTCTAAGTTAGAAATCCTCTCTTTTGCATATTCTCAAAAACTGCCTAGCTAATATGCAGAATGAGACAATCTTTTGAAATGGCTGAAACATATGCATCACCTGTGTTTCATCTGACATGTGAAAAGGTGGTCCACATATGCCTTATATTCACCTCCACTTTTTCACTTCACACTCCTCATCAGTAAGTTGCCATCAAAATCTCCCCAATCCTTTTGTTTATTAGGATGATGCTACAGTCTCTCTCTGCAGATCAGAGAACAAGCTCTTGAGATGCAATTCGCATCATTCTCTTCCATTTATTTTTTTAGTATTTTAATCTAATCCAATTTTCTCTCACAATCCTCCAAGATGCCCCTAGTCTGCAAGCTGGTAAAACACTAGGTAGGGAGCTGAGCATTAGGTAAACTAAGAAGCCTGACAGAGAAACTTTCAGACAGCAGCTCACATCTCCCTCAGAAATGGAAGCAGCAAAACACTTATTTGTATTTAGTGATCCACAAACCATATTTTTTTGGTTGGTAAAATAATTTTTGTGGCAGGCTGACATACATTTTCTCATCTACATGCTAACAGAGTTTTCAATTAAATACAATTATCTTTATCACCAAAGTGCCTACATATATCCTTTAATGCCAATTACTCTTTCTCTCTCCCTCCACAACTACTTGTAGAATGCTGCAGGACTGCTCACACGTTCTCAGAGCTCCTTTCTCTTATTTACTTGAGCTGTGCCAAGTGATTTTGGACAAGTGGTTTAACTTTCTTTCTACATCCTGATCTTGCACTTCGTTCAACACTCCAAGAAATGCAGAAACACGGAGTATACATCCACAATCATCTGTTCAGCTTCCTCATCAGGCAGAGGCACCACTGGCTGGGAGAATCTAAATACCCTGGGGCTTTTCAGCTTAGCTGCATGCATGATAACGCAGCTCCTACAGCCCTTGAAGCTTTGATAACTTTTGTGCTTACAGCCAAGAGATACAGGGCATGATCTTAGAAGTAACACTGCCTATACACCCTAACTCCATAGACCCTCACCTGCACTATGTACATTCTTCAAGTTTGTGGTTTATCTCTTTATACGGGAGCCAGGTATACATGGACTTTCACATCCACTTGCCAGTGACATTATCGGGCTGTAGTCAGTACTGTAGTGCCTCGTCTCTGAAGTCCAAAATAATCATCCCCTCTATACTCTATGCTATGATTATCAAAATTATTCTCTTTCGCGAGTTTCATCTGACTTAACCAATCAAGTCTCCAGGCTCACTGTTTAGCAAAAGAACTGGCAGAACAATGCATTCCTATTGAAAAATAATGTAAGGAAATCTGTATGAAGTCATCTTTATACATCAAAGATAATGAGAATATGCATAGAAGTTCTAAAAGTTTTTTTGCCCCAGAACAAAAAACACCCTATAGAGTTGCCAATATTTTGAAAGAGTTAAATAAAACATACGTACATATATTTATAGCCTCAACATTTTTTCCCCTGATAAGTGGACCAGATTCATTCAGCTAAATCATAAATATCACAGAATCAATCACACAAAACTGGAATTCACAATAAACACGATCAATTGTGTACACTATCGTACCTTGACAAAATGTAGCATTGATTCTCTTGTAGCCTTGGGGGCATTCCATCATAGGACTGTATCCATGGTATGCTGAAGAAAAAATTACATATTAAATACTGCTGATTTATTTGCTTATCTAGAGAACTTGACAGACAAATTATTATGTAACTTTAAAAAAAGTGTAAGTTTTTGCGATGTATGTTTAAGCATAGAAGGTTAAGAAATTCAAATATTAGTAACCTTACTTCCATCTCTTCCTGCATATATACCACTGAGATCTTCAGTTATCCATTCAAAATTGAATTTTTGATTCAAAAGAAGACATCCTTGAAATCATCCTAATTGTTCTCAAATACTCAAATAATTACTTTCACAAACCAGCTACAAATACCATGTTGGGGAAAAAATAAAGTTGAAGATTTATAATGGTTTTAAAACTGAAAGCAGATTCGGAAAGCAAAAAATATATGCAATATCAAGCAAAATTGTTGTGCATCATTTTTGCCACCACAATGAATTAAGACTGTTTGAAACACATAGGAAACAGAAGCAACCAAGCCTCCAAAGCAAGGAAAAAGTAGAAGTTACATCTGTGATTTAGCTAACAAAGTTTCCAAATTTTGGAGGACTGTGTCACTTATTGGCTGATCAGTGTAATCTGCCAAGGGCATTACAGTGCTTCAAAATACAGACTGAGCTCAATTTTGCCAAAATAGAAAGTGTTCAGTTAACTAGATTTTTATTTCCGTTTATTGTTTCTTTCCTCCACTTAAGGTTGCCTTTGAGACTACAGAAAGCTGTTTATTGATTCTTAAATTGTTCTAACATCTTAAATGAGACCAGTAACTTCTTTGTATGTTACGCACTAAAAGCTAACCTCTTGGCAAAGCCCAATACTTTATTAAATATACAGAACAAAACTGTCAGCACTGTGATCATAAAAGTGCCCTTAATAAAGAGTCAAGAGAGTTTTTCATAATTTGAGCGCTACACCAGAGACATTTCTTCATATAACATTTGGTCAGATCTTTTGTTTTCCTTTAAAAGTGTTTTAAATGTTTAGCTGGCCAAAAAAAAAAAGAAAAAAAAAAAAGCATTATTTTCCAACTTTACAGTATATAAACTGTCAAATTAGAACAGAGTGAGATAACGTTGGCTTCACTTCACAACTGATGCCAGAACTGCACACTTACTCCTGCAGCTTAGTTCAAAACTGGTAACCAGTTCACTATAAGGATAAATAACAACAAAAAAGGTGTTGTTTTTTTTTTCCCCAACTTTTTTTTTAAAGCTTTTCCTATGCATTGGAAAAATTTAAGCGATGACCTGAGTAGCAGCTTTTCGAGTGAGGTAGTTTTATTTTAAGCTGCTATGAATTATTTCAAGTAATTGCTTAATTAGAACATAAAGACTCCCTTTTAAGATTGCTTGAAGTCATGTGATAAAATGGTTAAACACTAAAATAACATTGGGTACAAATATAGTAATAATATTCTTACAGTTTTAACAAATCCATTTTCCATCTTTCCACAGACTACAAACTTTTAAACACAAATTAAAATTTGAAAATGTTCTCTGCCACCAGATACATGGCAGCTATGCATTTATTTTCAAGGCAGCTCCAATCTTTTCACAATGTTCATAGTAAAATCAGTTTAAACTTAAGATGAGATCTTCAGAAGTGCAATGCACTAGCCCTATTATTGCACCTAAAAAGTCAAAACATTTAACATTTCAAAATGTTAATGTTGGCAGGGTCAGATTCATAATTGCATTATGTCCTAACTTGTCTGCACTTCCCATTGCAGACCTTACTCAATTCACACTAAACCCGAGACAGTTTCTCCATAATTTTTGTGGGAAGGATTGGTAATCTGTAGCACAGTCTAGCAGAGGGAAAAGAGAGGAAGGGCAGAGCTCTTCCAGTTGTATGTAGAGGCCAGTCCATAAACTGTGCCAGGCCTTTTCCAGTGCCACAATGCATTTTCCCTTCCATGGTGACTCACCTGCTCTAGAAAGTGTAATGGTGGAGTGAGGTCAGAGACTTCAGCCTCTCCCTCCCTACTCATCTGCCTGCTCCCACACCAAACAGAAAATAGTGGCTTACTAGCAGCTGTTTTCTTCCTTGTATAAAGAGCAGCAACATCGGCAGGTCACAGAAGAGTAAGGAGGTTGTGCAGTGATGGCTAACTATCAATGTGAGAGCTGGATGGATTACCTGCCCTTTACTCAACCTGTTTATTAATTGCTAGCAAGAAGCCTGAACTATCATAACATTCCCCACACACCATTGTAATACAGTTTGTCTTAAAGGTCTGTAGAAGCCCGCAGAAGTGGAGACCTGTTCCAAAAATTCTTCCTTTATTTTTCAGTAACACTGACTAACCCATACACTGAGGGACACAGAAGCTGTCTCAGGCCAAGGCACTCAACCTCGCAACAGGACAGAAGCCCTGACTGAGCAGTGGCTATTACCCGAAATACTTAAGTACATCTTCAGAAAGTGACAAAGCCCTACATAAGTCCATGGGAACAAGACAGGCACAAAGTTAAGTACATCCTTCAGCAGTAGGCTGAAGACAGAAGTAAAGAAACCACACTTGTTAAGTGCCTGCTAATGAGACTGAAGTACATGCTTAAGTATTTTGCTAAACTACAGTTCCCAGGTGACCATGTTAAATGCAAACTGTTTAAGTATTACTGTAATAACAGGTCAACTTAAATGAAGTTTAGGAACCATAAAAGCAAAAGGAAGCCTCCTAAATCTACAATATAAAGGACAGTACTGGTTTAGTGAAGTCTCAGAGTATGTAAAAATGACATAGGACTAGCAAGGCAGGAACTCTGCCTGGTGAGAAGGAACTATGGACCCCACTTAACCAGTACCTCACTATTAATTTACTTGACTCCCATGTCTGTCTGTTCAATTTCTTTTATACCTATGCATACTCTTTTCACCACTAAAACATTCTCATTAATACCCCAAAAAAGGGGGGGTGAGAGGGGGAGTGGGGAAGGAAGAAAAAGTAAGAATACTTGATGAAAGATAAATACTTAAGCAGGGACTCTATACTTTCTTTACATCTCATCATAAACTTACATTTTGTTTGGCAATTGTTTGCTGTACAGAAGCATAACACTTTCATGTTGATGCAAAGCTTATGGCACATTTGCCCAAAGGTCATTTAGGCTCAGATCCAGATTTAAGTTCAAGCTGGACATCTATAAAACTCTAAGATGCTGCAAAATCACAGGCTACTGCAACATTCCAAATTTGATCACCTTAAGTTCCTAGAAACCTGAAAATTCACCATTTGCACCTATGCAGAATTGCCCTAAGTCATGGCACGACTGAATAGTATCATGCTTAACTCATTCCTAAATTAAATGCATATGGAGAAATTGCATATATCTCTATCAAAACTTCCTGACAGATACAGTCAGTGAATGTTCTTAAAGCAAGCCCCTACCAAATCATATTCTTGATATAATGTTGTGGCAGGTAACACTGTATTTTAATCCAGAGAAAACAGAGAGTACACACACTTCCTCCTCCCTAAGAAGGGGAGAAAGTTAATGTACAGTGAGAGCTCCCACCTAGAAAGATGAGAAATATATCCTGTTTCATCTCAAACCCTTACTTTCCAGGAATACCTTAACCACAAGTGCAGGGCAACATTCTTTGTCTCCTCTTGAAACTGCACAGTTACGCTCAAAAGACAATTCCAAATTATTTGAGGCAGAAAGCAGAAGTGAGCATGACTCATACCATTAGCAATTAACGACACCGGGAAAGAGACTGGGTTCCCATTCCTATTCCAAGAATTGTTTCTTCATTTTATGGGTTAGGGCATCTCCTCATAGTTATAAAATGTAGATTTGAAAAACTCTCCGGGTAGATAAAGGAACTATGAATTGCCTCATCTTGAGCAAATGTGCTAGTCATTAAGCTGTTATATTAAAAGGACAGTGCTCCTCTTATTAGCATTTACAAAAAATGATTCTACTCAGTGCACTGAGAAAGGGTGGTGGACTTCCCTCCAGGAGAAGTTTTAGGGCTGTGTATCCCAAGTGTGTTTAAGGCATTTCTCTGTACTCCCCTACCAAGCATCTGGGGACTACGATTTAAGACATGGTTTGCCCCAGTATTTCCCAATTGGTTTGGCCTTAACAGAGCATACATAGCTTGTTGGTATTAAGTTGCTGCCTGATCAACACATGGCCTGTAGTGGATTCCAGGCGGGGAAGGCTGGTATTTTACCCAACGATGAAGAATCCTCACATGGGCTTCCCTTGGAACCAGGCACCAAAAATTTGTATTACTTCACGGAATCATAGAATGGCTTGGGTTGGAAGGGACCATAAAGACCATCTAATTCTAACCCCCTGCCATGGGAAGGGACACCTCCAACCAGACCAGGTTACCCAAAGCCCCATCCAACCTAGCCTTGAACACTTCCAGGGATGGGGCATCCACATCTTCTCTGGGCAACCTGTGGCTGTGCTTCACCACCCTAAGAGTAAAGTATTTCTTCCTAGTTGTTCCAACTAGTTTTTGGTACATTTGAGGCTTTCATGATTTTCTCCTGGCACACCTGCATCTACTAAGCAATATATTCTGCACACCCACATACTGCTGATGAACAAAACTTCCAAGTGTAGTTAAATTGCTACTTATTTGGAGAAAACGATAAATTCGGAGCACATTTCCCAGTTCATGGAGGTACATTAATACAGAAGGAATGTCCCTTGTAAATTATATTTATGCGCTACAGAAATTAAAACTTAGATACTCAAGTATTCTGTGAACTACTGCCCTCAAAGATGCTAAGTACACTCTCTTTTGGAAGCAAAGCAGAAGATAAACATATTCCCAAACACAAAATTTTAATGCTTCATAAATGAACAGATCAGACTGAGTCAGTATATAAACTGGTGCAAACTCTCCTGTGGAAAGAGAAAGAAGTAGAAGCCAAAGTAGATTTTCTGCTGGAATTACATTTGATGTACTATATTAGACCTGTGAACAATAATGTTTCAAAAAAACAAACACTGAACAGACTTGAAGTATTGCTATCTGTTGGAACAACAATGGCCTAGGAGACCTCGATAAGGCTGACTGTTCCTTGCACTACTCTTGGCTCACTAAATAGGACCCTACTCCATCTGCAAAATGGAGATCCCAGTGTTTATTTCTTTATTCTTTCATTTAGTGATGAAAATATTAAATGATAGCAAAGTATTACTATTTCTGTGCAATAATTATGTAATTCACAGAAGTTTAAGAGACTATCTTCACTTATCTGAAATTTCTCTCTCATTATAACATAATATCAACTCACAATAAACTGGTGAGGAAAGTCTCTGAGTAGTCTAATTGTCAAGGAAGATATTTCAAAAACAGAACAGAAATAAATAAATAAATAAAACAGACAATTTAGAGCCTGGAAAACTTTGGCTCCAAATTTGAAAGTTCATCTGCAGTCTCAAGAGGTCACTACATTCTCTCCAAGCAGTAACTGGCGCCTCTATAATTTAACATTTCTGTACAGACTTAAAAAGAAAAAAAATTAAAATAAATCCAGCTGGAAGAGGCAACATGATTCAGTGTCATTATCCTTCCTGAGAAAATGCAACAGTGCGTCACTGCCTTAGAGGTGGAGGAAGCAAGAAAAAACAAACAAAAAAAAAAAACCACAACAACCACATTAACTCTGCTGGCTTTACTGTGTGCCTGCATACTGTAACTCTGCTGGCATGCAGGAGAATTCCTGTTTCTGCAACCTGCCTCTAATTAAACCATGGTTCTTTCTCCTATGTTTTTTTGTTTTTTTTTTCAAAAAGCAAAATTCAATTAAAAAAAAAAAAAAGAAGTTATAAACTGGTTCAGAGAATAACAAAAAAATAACACTTACATGGCTTCTTAGGACATTTCTGACATTTGTTAAAACCCCAGGAAGTACCCACGGTTCCACAGCAGTCTTCTTGCTTGGAAAGGCCAGGAAGTGCTTTGCCACACTGGAATAGTTAGGTAAAGAATACTCAGGTTAGTGCTGTTGTATGATGCTCACCTCTAGTATATTCTTTTTCAGTCATCCTGGGTCAACCTCTTCCCAGTGTAACTGAGATACCGAAAATTCACTGGAGCTCTTAGCTGAACTTAAATAGTGCCCAAGCATTGCAATGGCTCTCTGCACAGGAATGAGCAGGTTAGGTTACATTATCATCTTCCTCTGCTTCAACTTGAAAAGAAGGCAAAAGAAACAGAAGAGAACAAACAGTATGTCATTCTCCCCCATAAAAATGTCTCTGTATGCTTTTTCAAAAGCCAAATAAATTATCTTAAATAAATCACTCTCTTAAAGAAATAAACAAAAAGTATGAGTGATTTCTATAATGTTATTTCCTATCTATTAGTAAGGCAACTTTCTTCCAACTTATGTTTAATGTTTATGACTGGTTACTGAAAACTGCCAAATTATTATGAAAGATTCTGCTGTCCAGATAATGAAGGAGTAAGGAACATGTAAGGTGACTCAAGCCAAAATTAGTGATATCTGTGTTATTCCGAGTATTCCACGCAAATATTTAAATTGATTTTGCAACCATGTCTGAGGCAGATACTGCCTATATTTTTTTAATGATTAAGAATATTCTGATTGTGCTTTTTGTTAACAAGAATATTAACACTTGGAAGCATATAATTTTTCATTTTTGACTTTTACCACTTTTTTTCCATTTTGTGTGGTTAACAATGTTTAAATATATTTCTCTATATGTGATGCAGACATTCATAAAGTATATCTTAACCTGTGAACTAGGTATAAAATGGAAGTGTACAGAGCATGAGAGAAAGGCACAACAGGTGCACTTTCAAAGCAAATACTGATATAAATAGGCACTGAAGCAAATAATTCAAATGTGCTGAAGTGTGAATCCTCACTACAGAGTGAATAGACCTTCCCTGATCTAACTTTTCTTCCTGACCACATAGAAAAACCTCTGAACGAAGTGCTTATCTTTCTTTCAGCTGGCTCGTCCTACAGCACAGGCTGTGGCCTTGTTGTTGCTTTCACTTATGCTGATAACCCAGTCACCCCACAGGGGAATGTGTGCTGAATACACAGTCACTGACAGCTTCCTCTGACCTTCACCATTTTTTTCTGGTTGTGCTGACATCCATGGGTCAGTGATGTTTCTAAAGTACAAAGTTACTCTGTGTGGCCTCACAGTGACTACTGTTCTCTCTATCCATGACTCTGACTCATTAGCAGGTCCCCTCTTTCCATGGGGAGGGATGGCAAGGCATCATTCCAGCCACCTTCTCTGCCCCTTTTTCAAAGATACTCCCCAGGCGCACCCTGAAATATCTTGGCAACAAATCAAAAGCACCACCATATAAGCAAACATGCAACTTGCAGCGGTTTAGCCCTTGCTGCATGTATTTGTCAAATACACCATGTTTGAAGCAGCCGGGAGCATCCTGTGCCCCAGTGAATACCAGCCTCAGACATGAAATGGACCTTTTAGCACCAGGGCAATTTAGCAAAGTTACCGTGTGCCTCTGAACATCACCCCTATATGTGGTAGCACCACTTGTGCCTTGAGCTACATTTTAGGGTGAGACATGGACAGTATAGAGGACAGAGCACCCAAACAGGTTAGAAGTCACTACTCATTTATTGTGTAACTTGAGGAGTCTCTTTCCATACTACCATCTGCACAGGGTCTTGTGTCCAATTTTCCCATGTTCCAATGGGTCAGAAACAGTCCTGCCCTGGACTGTAGTTGGCCATGTTCAAACAGTAAAGAATCTAAGCAAGGCCCACCTTTTAGATGCAAGCCCAGGCCTGCACTGGCTGAACACATCTTTTAAGCTGTCTTGCTCTCCACTGATGTGGGCACTGGCAGGATTAGCACACGACTGACCATTCCTGATCATTCAGTTGCACTCTGCTCTGTTTTCAGAAGCAACTCTCAATCTAGTGCAAAAGCAGGCAAGGTGCAAGACCAGGGAATTCTGCTCACCTTCAGTATGCTGCAGCACACGAGCTGTTTACAGGAACTAGATTTTTCAACTAACTCTAGCTAGATGAAGTACAGTGAACTATGCTACATCTTGCTGCAATTCCAAGAATCCCCAAATCTTTCAGCTCAGTATTCATAATGTCTCCTTCAGTTGGCTACTCAAAAAACTTACAGAATTCACGTTACGTCTTTACAAAACATTGGTTTCTCAACCTGCATCTCAAGTGAGCATGCTCTAAGGAGGACTATTTTATTTTATCATTGCAGCTGCTCAACTACTTTTCTAGAACTGGTACCACTTCTCCAAAGGGGAGGCCACTGACTAAAGTCATATACTGTGGTGGTTTGTGAGGGTCAGCTAAACTGTTTTCCATTCAACTCTCTCTCCCCGCCTTGTACCTCAGTTCTACAACTCTTCTCGCTCTGAAAAGAAGTGGGAGGAATCAAAGCTGATGCTGCACCTCCCCTTATGATCTCAGAAACTGAGCATTTGGGCAGCAAGGCACATAACTAACACCCAGTGCTCCTCACAAGGTCACAGGCCTCAAGGACACATCGCAGCAGCGTGCATGTGTAGAGGCAAGACTCTACTAACTGAGAGCCAACATGCCATCATTAACTAGCCTTTTTTTTTTTTTTTCATGCATCTTCCTAGAAGAGGTGTCATTTAATAGTAGGAAATTAAAAGGAGAATAAAGCAAAGCTTTAAAAAAATAGAAAAGTAAAAAAGAAAGGAGGAGGAAGATGGCCTAAAGCCCACTTTGAGTTTAGGTGTGGTGCTACAGCATTTGCACTCTACTGAAAATCATGATCTCTGTGGTCATAACTTTTTCAAATTTCCATATAAAAACCATGAGCAAAAATAAGGATGCCAAATTCTGAGTCATCTGGCAACTGTGGTTTGTAGTCCTGTTAGTAAAAACTGGCAATGATTAAAGCTGCTGCTCCCACTGCCTCTATGGTGAATTAAGGCTTGAAGAATCAATGATAATTTGGTTAGTGTCCAGATCATTGTAGAAACTGGCCAGCAAGGAAAAGCAACTGCCACATGGGGCTCCTCGTGGTGTAAGATCTGTGTAATTTTGGAGCTATGCATCAGAAAAAATGACTGCTCTGCAAAGTCCTAAGCCAAGCAGAAATAGAGTTCTTCTATGGCTAATAAACCCTGATTTCTCTGGTACATCTAATAATGCTTCAGATATTTCCAACACTCGTGGCACTGCACAAGCTGTTTCCTAGCCAGCTACAATTTCTTAAGGTGCTCCTCCCATTCTCAGCCCCTAAGCATCAATGAATCGAAGCTCTGTTTCTACAGGTCTCAAAAACTTTTAGGTAATTTCTTTCCTCTTCACAAGTCTTATCCACTTCCTACCTCCAAGAAGAACTCATTAGTTCTTCAGACAGTCTGTTCCAGTCTCTGAGTCACAAGTGACTGGAAAAGTCACTTGGGGGAATCCATAGCTATTTTTAGTTTGTCTCACTATTCAACACAACTCCAACACATAAGCATGAGCTTAAAATAAGCAGTGAAGCTAAACACTTGCACACAGCTTGCACTATGCATGAAGATGATGCCATTTTCTAAGCTTAGGTTTACAATTTTCTATCCATCATCCACACACATTTCAAACTAATCCAGCTGGTATTCCTGAGGGCTTCTGGAAAACTCCTCACAGAGAGAAAACAGATTTTCATGAATGATACATCTGTCACAAGAAATCATCTCAATTTTGAGCTGATTCTGATTGGTCCAGGAGGCAAAGAAGCGATGAAGGATTGCTATAAAAGAGCTGAACTGTGCTGGAAGTGGCTCAGCAGTAGCAGCACTGTGAGGCACACATGGTACTGCTATAAAACTAAGTTCTTCCTGGGTAAAGCACTCACAGACACTGAAAGTATTGTTTTGAGTCCACATATTTTCCCCATGCGTGCCTGGGCTTCTATGCCAATATTTTATATAACTGGAGGAAGTACTGAATATTCCCACTGGTAGACTGAAATTTTGGCTGACCCTGTGCTGGTGCACAAAGGCCATCCCAAGCCACATCACCTCTTCGTTCCTTCTGTCCAGCCTCTGTCCCATCTCCACAGTGCTAACAGCCCTTGAGTTGGGCAAGGCCACCAGGATTTAAGGTTTTCCGATGCCAGGGAAAAGGAAGGATTATATCCTCAAAATCCCTCTGCTAAGGCAGTAGGAGGAATGTATTCAGCTCCCCGTTGAAGTGCAGCAGAGAGCCCAGCCTGGCAATTAGTCTCAGGGCAACCGCAGAGGACTCTGGCTGAGGGACCAGAAGGTTTCCTGGGACCCCCACTCCTGCGTGACCCATCTACAAATCCCTGTCACAAGCTATTAGTTAAAACCACAATACAGGCATAAAGAAAGGAGCGTCACATGATTAACTATGACTGAAATCGATAGGTGCTTTGCCTGAGTTAATAGTTAATGACTCTGGGATTCAGCTCAAAAGGCTGCGTTTCACATACCACAATAGCAGAAGTGAATGGATACACTGTTTAACTTTCTGTAAACTATTCAACAGGCACAGACCTTGGATTGTTCCTTCTTTTTTCTTTCCCCTATAGGCACCACAAACAGGGCAGGAAACCTCAAACTTAATAAACCCTATTAGTGAAACAATTAACAAACACACTTAATTAGCTCAGTGACCAGGGCTGACTGACAGGTTGTTACAAATGAAGAGCATTATCCACTGCAACACTGGCGCACTAACAGGCATTGTCTCATAACCAGAGGAGAGAAACTTAAATACTTCCAGACTTTCTAAAAGAACTGGTAAAGAATTTGTTTTGGCTTAAGTAGAACATTCTTCATAGGCAAGCAAAAATTACCCAGCTTTCTTTTATTTGAGTAATTAAAACAATGTTTGGTGTTTTTGGTATCTGATACATCTTTAATCTTCTGATATTTCAGGGTATTGATTTTGCAAAGAATCTATTGTGAATGAAACATTAATCCTGTAAATGAATCCACACTGATTTCTGACAGTCTATTTGTTTAAAAACTTCAGAAGCCAAACCATGAGCTTCAAGGAATTCCAGACAGTTATTTTATTTTATGAGATGGTATTTTTAAGACTATTTTAAAGAAAAAAAGGTTCTTTAGAAGTGCTCTAAGAGAAAAGGACCAGTATGAAGCACAGAATTTTACTTGTATCATTGTTCTTGCATTAGGAATATGAATATGGAAGTTCATTTCATAGAGCTGTCAAAAAAATAAATAAATTTAACTCCATACGAATTGTTTTATTCAATCTGAAGTTCATCAGGGATATCTCTATGGTTCAAGGAGTAACTTCAGTTGGCATATTACTATTGTCATCACCTCCAGACTACAGACACTATGATCATATTACATACAGTAGGACAGATAGATTAGGTTATGCATTAAGAGCTATCAACACACTTTGCTGCTCTGATTTCTAACTCCAAGAGTTTAATGCCTTTGTTTTATATTCCCTATTGTGAAAAAAAAAATAAATCAGCAGTGATCTAAGCCCAGTTCCTAAACATTTTATGTATTTTCTGTAATTTAAGTACACAGTCAATATATGTCCTTGTGTGAATCAAGATAAGTAAATGCCTAATGATTTGCAGTCAGAATCTTTATCATGATACAACCGACAATTTCTGAACTTTGCTGACTGCCATCTATCACTTGGTTTATTTCATTTTCTATCACGTTTAACAGCAGAGAGGAGGGGGTCTCACACATCACAATACCAGCACAACTCCAACCCAAGCTTCCTTCTCAATGGAGCTGTAACAAGCGTAGAGCTTTTGTACACCACCTCTCAAAGCCCTTTGCAAGGGAAACACAAAACATCACTCAGCAAACAACTGACTAGTGACCATACCATCCCCTGAACATGGTGGTGTGGAACTGGTCTGAAATTAAAGAAACCTCCGATAAGTGGGTCAGAAGAGAGCACTTTTAACTGAACTTACAACAGTGACCATTTCAGAGAGCAAACCACTCACTCTGAGCAGTTGCACCAGCACAACTGAGAGACAGTAAAAAGGAATGAACAAGCACAGGCAAACACTTCTTCCTAGCCAGCATCTCTTCCAGACATGTGGTCTATGTTGCCTCCAGACAGGTAAGCAACTTCAAATCTGTTTCTCCTTAAAATAAGAAGTGTTTCTGATTTTGTCTTTAAGTTATAGATGCTGAGATCACCAGAAGTCTCCTTCAGTAAAACTGATTTTTAAAAAATACCTGCTAAAGAGAGAAAAAATTAAAGAGCTTCACCAATTCCTTGATGCTTTGCAAAAAATGCCTTGGTCTTTACAGTTATGCAAAAGAGAGATCAAACCAGTTCTGAGGGGGAGGAAAAAACAAACAACTTTGAGAAAACCCTGGTGTTTAATTCCCTTCATATGAATTTTGCCAGATAGTAGGCATCTGCATTCTTTTCTCAATTTAAATGCAAGGTAATAAAAAAGTAAATTTAACAGGACTTGGGATTAAACCATAATCATTACTAGGTGCACCACTGACACTGTAAAAGTATTTTGGGAAATAACAAGATACTCTGTGTCATAATAAAGGCATTTTTATTAGAATTACAATGAAAAGCAGCTGAAGAGGAGGAATTGAAAAGAAAAAAATGAATTGTCCTTATTTGCTTGCTTTTAAACAGGACTCATAGAATCAGTGCTCTAAGACAACCAACTCCTTGGATTTCAGAAACACAGACATAACATGGCTGTAGAGGACCTTTCAAAAAAGCTAGACTCAATGTCTAGCTTTGGAAGGCACTGTAGCATATAGTGGTGTCTACAAATCTATTGCTCTGTACCTGAAGCAGGATTTTTGTCTTACTGCTCCCACTGTATGTGTTTTCTGACTTCAGGTCTCTATTTTCCCAACATCAGTTACAAAAACCGTATCTTGTTTTGTATAAAAAGTTTGCTCCCTATATTTCTAAGACAACACTTGGTTTCTGGTCTGCAGCTTAACCACCAGTTCGTGATACACTCTGTAAAAATCTTCTTGATATTAGGAAAGTATTTGATGAAGCACTACTTTTGTATGCGACGTATCATAGTAAGCTATCACGTAACATGGCAAGCAATCCTGCAGCAATCACTGTAGCATCTCCCAGAGGGTAAATACTTGTTAAGTGTGCCAATCAGGGAAGAGAGGCAGCCAGGATAAGTGAATTTACTTGAGTAGAAAAAGAGCCATCCAGAACATTATTTTTTCTTCCTACATTTTTTTTTTTTAATTGTAATATTAATACTACTTCTATAGCTCCTCTTTCCAGTATATTTCCCAATGCTGAGGACACTCCAGAAAACAGTCACAATCAAGCAACGTATGCATGTGTGTATTTGTATTTATGAAAACATAGATGTTCATTTATCTATCCTACTTAAAATAGGAAGTATCATTCCTCTAGCCCCTCTTACTCACTCTCTTCCTCTGTCCTCTCAGTTTTGAGACTACCATATTTTCACTTATCTTTTAGTATCCTTTTTTCATGGTAATTGCCTTTGGTTATTAGTCACTTATAATACAAGTGAGCAAACAAGAGGCCTAGAAGAATTTCTGTATTCTGAATTTGGAGTGAACTGAGGCTTGAGAATATGACCGGGCTCTTCAACTGTCTGTAGCATAATGTCCTCCAAGCTTTGGTTGAGGATGGCTCCAGCTGCTAAACTGAACAGTATGCACTGACTAAACTGCAGAAACACGCCCTGGCTGTCCTGGGATTTGAGTATAGCAACTACCCTACTGTTTTCGCAGGACTACTGTTTTTGAATAAGACAAATTAAAGGAATTTAACTAAGGTGGGGTGAGGAAGAATGCGTTGGGAGACTGCAAATATTCCACAGAAGGTTGTGAGAAAAAAAAAAAAAAAAAAAAAAAGACAAAGCAATTAGAAACAAATGATCTGATTTTAAAGAAATTCAAGGAAAGAGATGGAGAGAACACAGAGTAATAGAAATAAATCGAAGTAGAGAAACATAAAATGATAGAGGTTACACACACACACGTACACACAAGTAGTAAAGATTCTGATACGTTCTGTCCAGGCTAAAAACACAGGATAAAAACATCAAGTTCCGCCAAGTCTTTATTAACTTGGTTGATTTGCCTACACGAGGCCACACACACATCCTTCCATCATTCTGTTCTATAGACAGTAAAGTCACCTCTGGTCCCAGGATATTTAATATAACATTACTGAAGCCAAATACACAACCCACCCTGCAAAAAAATGTATAAACACTGATGATTGTTGAAAACAGTAAGGATACCAAAATTATCCAGCCTAAACTCCAGAAACAACTTGCAACACATTGCCGCTAATAAGGAAAGCACAGTTCAGCAGCTTGTCTGAACAAATTAGAGAACGCTCATATTTAGCAAAGCAAATATCAAAAAACCAGAAAACCAAATTATTTTAGAACAGATCTATATAAGGATTAAAGAAAAATAGGTGTCTTTCTCAGCTCAAGGTATATTTACAATATGCAAATAAACAATATTCATTGCCTGACTGTAGGAAAAACATATTTCAGTTCCAAATTTGAAAGGTGAATGAGTCACTTGAATCTACATTGATGGGAAGGTCTTAATAAAAGCTCTACAAATGCCACCCTACAACTCTAACTCTACATGGAACTATTAAATTAAATACCAAAGGCCTCTAAAAAACCTTACTAAGCTTTTCTCCAAAACTAATGCTGAATGGATGAAGTTTTTTGTTTGTTTTTAATTGAATACATTATTCTAATCTAGGAGGCACTACTCCTTCTTGAGAGCACTGCAAAGGCATAGTTTTTCAGCAATACTGTAAAAAAAAAAAAACATTACAAAAATTGGATACTAAGTATTTTAGTAGGATTCTGAATCACACATGAATACAAACATATCTCCCCTTTCCTCTCCCTTTAAAAAGGGAGAACATTACTGTCTTCTAGTGATTGCAGATTAGGCTTCAGTTTTAAAACCAGTGTAATGTGAGGGGCAAGCATAGCACACTGATTGTTTGGGATACAACATTTGAAATATCCCACTCAAGCATGTGGCAGAAAGAACAGACATTAAATTTATCCACTGTAATAAGTAAGAAATAAAAGATGAAGCACTCATTGCCAAGTCTAACATTCTGAGGAAGGAATTTTGTCTTCCTCTATATATGAGCACAAATACAAGTATGAATAAAAAATAATAAACCACTAAGTATGATAAATTATTTCCAGCATTTTAAGATTCCACGTGATAATGCCATGTTTGTTAGAGCTCTCACTCGTAGGAAACAGAAAGTGTGTTTGACACAGGCACAGCTTCTTTAAGTAAAACCCATAAACTTGCAGTTAAACATATGCTTCAACACTTGCCAGAATCAGGTTCCCAAAGAAAATGTTAAAGTTTTTACTATTCCTGAAACAGACAAGCATGAAGATCTTATCAGTATAAATTAACACTGTGGATTCCAAATCAAGCATTCAACAATTAACGAATAATAGCCTTTAATGCTCCATTTGCTAGCTTAACTGTGATTTTTTAAATTTAAAAATTTTAAAGTTAAATTAAAAAAATAAAATTGGGGGGTGGGGGAGTGTGATGTTGTTTAAATTTCATAGCATTTTTCAGAATTAATTATTTTAAAAAATCACATGATGGTATTGCATCAGTAGGTTTTGGGATTTTTAATTCCACAAAAATGGCTTCTGAAACTAGGTTTAATTTTGTCACTAGTACGAATGCTATGACAATCAGAGAATTTAGCTGCCAATGTCTAACAATTTCCTGCAGACTATATCGGAAATAGATATATTTTTAGATGTTTGTTAATTGGCCAACTTTATGTGCACGCTACTTGAAAGACCAAAAGCTAACTGACCTTCCTGATGAATTTAAGCTTCTGCTTAACATCATATAGATAATACAAATATTCAACGTTAGTCACTTTTTTTTTTCCTGAGTAAAACAACATATTCATTCTCTAGTATCATCCCTCAAAACAGATGAGTGATTTTTCTGAAATCTCCCCACAAATTTCAGACTGAGGAACACATTGAATGTAATTCAGTCTGAAAAATTCCATTTTGGCAAGGTGGTAAAGTAATAGATGATAGGGTCTGACTAACTTTTTTGCAATCTATTCATATACATATTTTCCCTCTCTGTATATCTACATAAATATGAAAATATGGAAAAAAGATAATGCTGTATTACTTAAAGTGTTTTCAAGAGCTGAAAGAATATACAATTTTAAATAGTCATATATAAGACACTGGTGAGAACACACTATTTTAAAATGAACTAAGGTTTTAATGCTTTAGCAAACCCTCAGTTAGCTTTCACAATTTTTCTACCCCATTCAGTAGTCACATTTCAATGGATTCAAACCATTAGCCTACAATACGGTCAAACATACAAAGTTGTTGAATAGGAATTTTGGAGAAAACTTCAACTCCTTGAAATCCCCATGGCTTTTGAAAAACACAAGCAAAGATGTTCATTAAAGAAAAGGACAGTCCAAGCTGTGGAAGATGGTGTAACCTTAGTAGTTTGATCAGGAGATGAAGCTACAACATGAGTCGTGTTTTTATTTGGAGAAATAGCTTATAAACAGAGAAATTATAGCTAGAATACTTGAAATAAAAACGTCAGAGATACAAGTTTACAGAAAATGAAGAGATTAGCTTTAAGAAAAAGAAGGCTCTGCAGGATATTACTTGCTAAAATATTCTAAAATCCATTCTCAAAAAAAAAATTTCTTTGGAAAAGAATGTCAAATACATCTTTTCCCTATGATTGGTGAAAAATTATTTCAATCTTTCATAATATTGCTTTAAAGGTACCTGTCTGAAAAATCTAAGCCAACATTTCTTACCTGTGTTCCAATAGTCTCCTGGAAGCAACGTCCAAGCTGAGTTTTAACTGAAACAGGAAACACATGAGGAATGGGTTGTTGATTTGTGTAAGCAGTATGTCCTTTCTGGGTCTTCTGATATGGAAGACCTTGGTAAGAGACCTGTGGATGTCCTGGCTGAGGTACTTTCGGTTTTTGTCCTGTTGATGCGCTGTCAATTCTTGAAACTTGATGTATCTGAACTGAGGCTTCAGGGGGATGTTTCACATGGATATTCACTATGTTAGGAGGGAACTTCACTAAAGTAATTGAAAGAAAAACACATAAGAAAAATTAGTAATAAAACACGTCAAAAAAGAGATCCCAGGTACCTTTAAGATGCTTCTTTTTTGCACATTAGAATTTGGATAAATTGCCTCAAAGTGACAAAAATACAGACAACACCCAAATTTGGGGGTTAGAGGGAAGGCTGAAAGAACACAGAGTCTGATTTCTTGAAAACAAGAAAATGAAAACTTCACATAGGAAAGAAAGACATTATAGGATTGTAAAGACTGCTATATAAACATGGGTGTCCAAATTGGCTGGTGTGACATTAATATTTGTGGTCGTACTTTGTAAAAAGAATCCCATTCAAAGTTCCAAAACTCAAACTCTACTGGGTTATTTTTGGATATATAGTAAGTTTTATTGTCTTTTTCAGATCCATCATCTTTCTCTGGAACACAGAAAAAGCTTCAGATTTCATTCCTTCACCTTTATATACCTGCCAAGTCCTGAGTTTGCCCCTATAACACTTGCCAGCATCTCAACCATCTAAAACCACCACTCCCTTCACTGAACTTTGAATTCAGGATTTGGCAGATAAAAAGGGAGGAAATGTTTTTTCATATACTTCTGTTTTTAAATACAGTTGCAGTTTTAAGTCTGACTATATAGATTGAGAACCTCTGGTCACTTAATGTGTACTTCTGCTTATGAGCCTCAAACCCCTTTTTCATGCAAGCACAAAATGCCCTTAAAACACGCAACTCAGTTGAATACTTGAGGGGAGAAGATTAATTAAGTTCTGCTAATTAAGTTCTATTGCAGGTAAATGTACAAGGAAAAGACACAGAAGAAGTAAGGCCCTTCGTGGCTATTAGAGAGGACTGTTTTTGCTGGGTAAAGAATATTTTTATGGTCCACCATTTTGTCTAAAATAATTTGAACTGGAATCAAATAGCCACAAAAATAAATTTCTGCTCTGCTAACTGTTTAGACAACTATATTATCTTATTCTCCCTTTCCAACCCCCACTTTTTTTCTTTTTTTCTTTTTTTCTTTTTTTTTTTTAAGTTGGTAAAATTTTAGGCATCTTTAGGGACTAACACTATAACATGGCTACAACATGGCTGAGGAAAACATTTCATCTACACTTCTTCACAGCATTTATGTAGCAGTAGGAAAATCTCTTTTTTTTTTTTTTTCTATGATACTGTTACATTACATGGAAAGACTGTTCTATTTAATTGAATCATATCATGGCCATCCTACATGAAAAGCTGACGACAAAATTAACTTAAGGACTGTAACAAATGATATAACAAATATAAACATAGATTACATATTTAGTTTTACATTAGATTTAAATTTTACTACATTGAAAAGTAAATAACCTCAATTCCGAATGAAAAAAAAAGTCAAGAAAAAAGTTACCTTTTACACCTTGTTGTCCAGACATTGTCAGTGGTAAAGTATGAGTCGAGTGGATAATTTGAGATCCTACAGCTTTGTTCACCTGTTGTGGGTGATGATACAGTTTTGGAGTATTGGCAGTCTGCACAGGGATCTGACAAAGTTTACCAGTGTAATTAGGAGGGCACTGGCATTTATCTCTAGAACTGCACTGGCCTCCATTCATGCATGGAAGGTGGCAAATAACTGAAATGAAAACAGAAAGAAAAATCTAGTTAATTACTTCAGCTGTAATTACAGTTAATATTATCCAACTACATTTGACACAGCAGTTGAGGAAGAAAGGAAAAGGGCCGGAGCCCTTTATTCTTCTGACATCTGAGGAACAACTATCCCTCTGACACACGCTTTTGATTGCCTTGTGGTAGAACCACTTCCCTTCCCCTCCTTGTGACCTCTGCCTGGTTCACATCTTCTCTCCATGACAAACACAGCAAGTACATTCTTCTCTTAGAGATCCCAGCTATTTTATTTCGTTATGCTGTTACAAGACACTAAATGAATGCTGTGCCTGGCTGGGCCTCTTATTCACGCTTTTGTACAGGTATTCCTACTTAGTCATCCTCCCATTTCTGTAAATCTTGGACCACCTCAGGAAGACAGGAAATACATTCCTACAAAAACTGTAAAAATAAAATTATACTCAAGTGATTTCAGAGATACTTTAACTCCAATATAAAGAGAAGGGTTATTGCTTCTGTGCTAGTCACTACTTGCACATTTACAGCAATATAAATTATCAGATGAAACATTAAAATTATCAACATTAAATGAAAAATATTTCTTAACTCGTATACAAATAGTAATAGGCATGGTTCGGTACAATCTAAAAATATGATGGGGGACTTTATAAGCAAATACAATCTAGCTAAGCTGTCAATGTTTTCAAGAATTAAATGATATAAAAGCAACAGAAAAAACACTGCAACATCTATTAAAGACAAACTATGGTCATTGTTTTCAGAAAAATAACAAAGTATCTATTCACCAGTTCTCAGTTTAAAGATAAGATTTTGGTTATAAAACTATATATTTTTTAAAAATCTAGACTTTGCAGTAATTCTGACAATTTGCTGAATTGGTATTGCTTAGTTTATATTGAGTTCCAATAAAAATGAGATAATGCAAGGTAATTAGGAACCTAGAGCTTGGAGTACAGTCCAAGTGGTGCAGTCTCTGCACAGCCACAGCCTATGGCCATTATTAACATGGTTAAATGTCAGCATTGGAAAAAGAATCTGTGTTAAGTGTCGCAAGAAGACAAAGCAGCCCATGGAGCTCCAACCCAGCTGTGTAATTCACTTGGCCCAGGAGAATTGCTACAGAAACGCAGTGGCCAGACTGGCTCGGAGCAGAGCACCATCAGGTTGCCCTGACAAGATGTGGGACGTGCATGCCTCATTGCCAGATAGGTTGGCATGCAAGTGTAAACAACCAAAAATATTTTTCCGTTCTATTCTGCAAATGCACGCTTAATATTTTTATCATCTTATCTCATATTTTCATTTCATATAAACCAACGAAAAGTACTTCAAGCTGCAGCACTGCAAATTGGCAGTGAGAGGCCTAGTCACCTTGAGAAGACCATCCTCTCTAGGAGAAGGCTGTTGTTGATCCAGGCTTATGAAAGATGGCCTTGCAGAACAGCCATTACTTCAGGGCAAAAAGAAAGGTGTTTGATCCTGCCAGTAATGAAATCAAGATCTCTCTCTCACTCACACATCATTTCTCCCTGAACTGCCACAAATGAGCAGGTTTACCACGTTGGTGACAATGCACAAAGACCTTCAGCTGCTTGTAAAAATCTGTCTGAGCAAGGCTGAAAGCAAACAGGGAAAGCTATTGGATTTCCTGCAAAAGTAACATTGCACAATGAAACAGTGTCAAGTAGCATCCTGATGATAGCAATTTGGCATTTGAAAGAAGTATGGTAAAAAAAAAAGAGGCAAACAGAAAGGGTCTCACTGAGGAAGCCTTTAAAAAGCCTAACCCACCAACTTTCTTCCCTCTCTTCCTAGCCCTGAGGCAACAAGGTAACATGGAATACAGCCTTTAAATAATACAAATGTACTCAGTATTTCCACCAAAACCATTTTTTTTTTTTTCTTCTGAGCTCCCATTCCTGTAAAGCAGTTGGTTTTTGGAAGGCAGTGCAGCTGGGTACCCCTCCCTGACCAAGTGCTCCTCTCCCAAAGTGGCACCAAAAGCTTTGCTTCAAAGCAAAGGGTTGTGCTAAACATACCGAGTAGGAAGATACAAGGGAGTAAGCCTCCGAAAAGGCAGAGAGAGAAAATGCTACTTTTCTTTGACAAGGCTCTGGGAATCACAGGTCAACAAAGAGCAAAGAGCCTTGGGGAAAGGACCACTTAAGACAGGAACTGGATTCAAAGCCAATGGATGTTTGAACAGCTCAACTTCTGAAAAAAAATTTTGCTTTTAGTCATTGAGCTTAAAGAACTTAAACAGAACAGGTCAACACTGCCAGCAGGCATAGAGGACATTCTCAGCAAAACACAGGCCAGGTGCTGGGAGAAACCATTAGAATATGCTGGTCTTGCACATATGTTAACAACTGGCACTCAGACAGAAGGCCCATTGGAGCCAGATTTTCATTGGGTTGCTCCTCTTCTCCTCTGAAGTGTGTATGTGTGGTAACAACATCCATAATGGTGTGAAATAGCAGCCTGAAGCCTGATCAAAAACATGGAGATGCACAAGACAAGAAGAAATTTCAGTTCGCATGTGGGTATCTTACAAACAAAACAATAAGCATTAATGGACCTATGAAAGGTAACAGATTCTTCACTTTACACAAGTGAACACTTGTAAGCCAAATCTATCAACTGTGTATTAAGGATCTGCCAACTTTCGAATGAACAAATTTAACAGTTTGTTTATACAAATGAACACCCACCCTCTAGAGATATGGAGACTGGTTTAAGGAGCTACAAACATTTTAAGTTTTCTCCTCATTCTTGAGCAATTAATTGATAATAACAAGCTTTGATTTTTCTGGTATCCCAAGGCCTTGATTACCCACATTTGGCAGAGTTTGGTGTGGTGCCATTTTGAGATGCCCCATATAGAGCCTCTGAAAGGCTGGATGCAGAGAAAAAGGAGAAACTTTGCAACACGAATCCTGATAAAGTTGCCATGGCTATGGATTGGAAACACAAGAACAG
This sequence comes from Netta rufina, assembly GCF_964035555.1. Taxonomy (NCBI): domain Eukaryota; kingdom Metazoa; phylum Chordata; class Aves; order Anseriformes; family Anatidae; genus Netta; species Netta rufina. Next base: position 34,265,982 of record NC_140125.1, on the reverse strand, counting down.
GGCCTCGAATCATGAACAAAGAAACTATGAAACCACTGATACTCCATTTGCAACTGTAATTACATCACTTAATTTGTTTTCAGGATACTCAGACGACCTTGAACAGCTCCAAATAAACTAATTTAATCAAGTCTGAATGTTTTTGTTTAATCAAAATAATGTGTAACAAAACAAATTCCAAGGACCTAAATCCTCCTAATCCTTAGAAAATAGCCCATACTTACCCAAACGAACCCTAAGGATGTATGACAACTCCCTTGCTGTAACCAAAGTGTTGAATAAAATGAAGATAACTTTTGAAATGTTCCTCATCTAGCTTTCCAAATTCCTTTTCATATGCATTTCAGGGAACACGCAAGTCTCTCTCTCACTTTCCCTCTCAACTCTGCCTTTTCTACTTACACGCTATCAACTGTTTAAGTGTAAGCACTATTCAATTACATCAACAGGCTCTCCAAGGAGAACTTTAATACTGCTCATTAGGTCACAGTATTTCCATGAATTAGTAGATTAATTTTGTCTGAGTACTACAAAGCTATCCAACATTACACTACACATCTCACAGCAGTTCATGCATCTTTCTTCCCTGATGTTAACTAAGCATACAAAAAGTAAAAGAACTAGTACACAGATCTTCCAAGCAAGTTTTTATAGGAAAGAAGTCATTATATTCACTGAAGGGAAGCACTACCATATAAAATTATATTCTTGCAACACGGTGCTTAGGAAAAAGTCCAGATGCTGATGTCTTATATAAAGTTCTGTGCAATCACTCCAGACCTAAGTGCAGAAACTAAAAAAAAAAAAACAACACAAAAGAAGCACTGATGGCTGGGGATCCAGCAGCAGGTGAAAAACACTCTTTCCCGCTCATCATTGAGAAAAGGGGAATTGATGTCCTGCTCACATGAATAGCCTCTTTACCCCCCCCAGAAATCCCTAGTAAAGCACCACCACAATTCACTGAAATAGTGACGCCAGCACCAGATTTGGTGCTGGACATAAGCAAACCTGTAGAATTGGTGATGGGTGGGTTGAGCCCCAACTCTTCTGCAACTGCTGAGAGAGGAGTCAGGATAAGTGACAAATGAGTGTCATGTGAGGGGTGAATTCTCCCTGTCACAGGACTTTTTAATGAAATCACTATTATTCAAGCAATGACAAGGCAATGAAAACTGTTTTTGAGGGTCTCCTCTGTTTCCCTTTGTTGTTTATAAACAAGACTGTATTCAATGACCTAAGGATAAAGTAGATTAATATACTATAATTTGCATAATAACATGCAGTTATGCTTTTTTGAAAGCATATTTCAAAATCAGAATGTTCCTGGAATATCAGTGCATGAAATGTGGGTAGTATGACAGTGCAGGCTTCCTCAGTTAAGTAAAAGAAATATAATGAGAGTTGTCACATAGAAATCTCTGTAGTGAATAACTCGAATTAGCTCATTAGTAGTTTAATTAGATATAAGCTTACACAAATGTAGATTCCCCTGAAATGGCATCGCTTTGAACATGCAAGATGTTTACAATGACTAATTGTAAACTAGGAGGACTGATAGAAAATAAAGTAGTGTAGGTAGAGGGCTTAATTCCAAGAATGTCCCTGCTGAAGTAAGTTTCTTTATATCACAATCTGTTTTTTTTTTTTTTTTTTTTTTTTTTTAATCAGACTTCCTGGATACCATTTGTGAATAAGAACACCAAAATCTAGTTTATATACTCCCAGGACTTTTTTCCTCCTTATTCTGAACTTGTGTAGTTATAATTATTGTCAACAAACTACATTCAAATTTGTTACACGTGTTCCTCCACATGTAAAATCCCATCAATTTTTAATCTTTGTACAAGAAGCTACATGCACTCACTGAAGTGACTGCTGCATTTTAACATTTACATTTACTGAGAGAGAAATAAATCAACTAAAAATGTTTACAAGAGGAATGTTACAAGATAGCATGTTCCTTTACGCCAGACTTGGCCAGATAACGATAGAGAAACTATATTGAATGTGCTCCCTTATCCTGTCATCTTCATATTGCTTATTATAACAGATGTGTGAAAATTCTAATAAGAACCTTATCAAATAATTTTTTACTCTGAATGCTGCAATGCAAGAACAGAAATTGACCTAAAAAGCTGAATGTACTACTGAAGGCACTTCAGAAGCTTCTTCTGGAAAGAAAGTTAAGATCTGCAACACTGGATGGAAAAACAAAAAACAGCAACCTACTTCAAACTTATCTGCATAAGCAAAAATAGGCAGCCATTAAGATGGGTTCTCAGCTATCGTGAATTAATTTGATCACTGACTTTTTAAGAATTAATCTATTTACAGCCTCTGTAGATCAGTCTTTTATCTTTCAACTATTATCACAAAGGGATGTTTCAGAAACTAACACAGCACCAGTTGGGAATAGGGTCTTAAGTACTGCAGTTTATCCAGACAAGGAAACCAAATTATTGCCAAAATAAACAAGCTTTGTGGTGTTATTCCTGTCTGGATCAGGCATGTTCAGAAAAAAGAGTCTCTCAAAGAAAATCAAGTTAGCCACAAAGAACAGTCCTGAAGTTCAGCATTTCCCAAACCAATCTTTTCTGTATATAAATGTTATTTTCAGCACGTAAAATTATTATCTTACATTTGCACTATTAATGATGACATAGCTCAGGAATGATATCCATTCCCGTACTATTAACATGCCCCCCTCACACAAAATAATATTAATGCTAAGCTAATTAGCAGGGTCTTTTCATTGGTTTATTGCTAAGTACACATGACATTTCAAGATTGTTAACATTAAAGACGTAAGCAAACATTAGATTCAAAGGATATACTTGACTAATAGGGAAATCTTGAGAAAAAATGAATCATACTCAATAAGGACAACTGTCTTTACTTCCCTCTAAACCAGCTGCAACCAAATTCCTTCCTGTTAGGAAGACCAAAGCAGCAGGCTGCCTCCAAAACACCCCAGAATCTTTGAGGGTTGAATTCAAAGCACTGTGCTTAGCTTCAGTCTAGTCTCGTGAAGTTGATAGAGCTGTGAGTGGCTAATAACAAGTAGTAGTTGCTTAAGACGCCTGGACAGGCATGATTTTAGATTTTAAAATATTATGCTGCCAAGGATCCTGGGGAATTGCTCTTGCTTTGGAAGGATTTGTCTGCTCAACAGATAAAATAAACAAGCTCCCAAACAGCCTTCTCTTTCTGTCATTCTCTCTACTCCATGAAATGCCACATTGCACATACTTAAAAAAAAAAAAAAAAAAAAAGACATTGCAGTAAGGAAGCTCAATAGCTGCCATGATGCCTTTGGCTAGAGATTTTAAAACTGCTGAGCGTTTACATTGGTGAAGAAAAACCTTACAGATACACTACATGTATGTCGCTGTTGCAGACATGACAATTTTCAGGCTGCAGTCATACCATTCTACAAAATAAACTTTCTACATTCTTTCACAGACAAACCTCCATTTTCCTTGCAATGAAAACTTAGTTCCACAACCAAGAACTATAATGGTTGGATCTTTTAAATTCTACTACAGATCCACAATAATATATTTAAAATATACAGAAAAAAAATAAGAAATATTTAAATAAGAAACATTTCTTTAAATTAAATTGTACTTTCCTATATCTTTCCAAACACCTCCATGTACCACTATCAGCATTAAGATTTAATAAATCATGCAGTGTATTAAAGCCTTATTAGAGGAATATCTATGATGCTACTTAATGCAGCACTGCATGGCAATTACCAAGGAAAGCAAGTGGAAGAAAATTTCACAAAATCAGATTTACCTATATCTTCAGGCATTTTATGCATTTCTATCTCCCAACAGCAAACTCTCCATTTAAAATCCATTTTCTCAGTTGGGAAGTGCAGGCTCAGCTTCTGGGATGATCATTATCTCCAGGAGTAATTGAGCTTTCTGTGAGCTGCTGAATGGCTGTCTAACAATTAGCATCACTTAGTGGTTGTGTCAACTCACTTTAAACAAGGTGCAGTATGTGTAACAAATTAGGTATATACCAGAAGTTTCTATGTATGAAAAAAGGGGAGGGACACTATCGTTATTGGAAATGAAAAGCATTGAGATCCTATTCAAGGATCAGAGTCCATTAGGTGTTGCCTTAGTTCTTTCTACTATTTTGTGGGATTGCTTACTGATATGAACAATCTCATGAATTCCAGAGAGGCTGCTCCCACAGAGCATGCTTGGCCCAGCTGTCTTACAAACTCTCTGACAACGGCCCCCAAACCTCCATTGATGGTAATGAAAGTTTCATCATGCACCTCACATGTGGATGCTGACATTTAGGCCGTCTAAGTCTATAAGCTGAGTCCCACTGTGTGTCCATTTTTCATTATAAAAGCATAACAAGCATAACAGTAGTGGACTATCTGTCATTCTTCAATGGAGACTACATTGTCAGGAGATCCTGTCACTGAAAACTGAGGAGGGAGTTGTAGATCATGAAGGACAAGGCAGCAAAACATTTTAGAGAAATAAACATATGTTGAGTGAGCATCATCATCATGAAGAAACCTAAAACTAACACACAATATAATTTCACTGTACGACTGACAGGTCTTCCACAGTTTTAAACCAAGTACTATGAAAAACTCATGCAGAAAAGCTGGATGTTAGTGACTTGGTGAAGATATATACGCAAAGCAAACCAAGAGGCAACAGTTGTGCGCCCAGGTGTTCAACCATCCCTCGATGTGGGTCCAAAAGTTGACTCTCTCATAGGACCTGTATCACCTCCAAGATTATGGGATGAGGAGTCTGCTACCCTGAGGCATGTCAAATCTCATCAGGGGCCTGTGTGCAGGTGACTGAAATGAGCACCATCTGACCAACAGCTCCCCACAATGCTATCACAGTGTGGAAGAAATAGGATGGACTGAAAATAGTATTAGATTATTCAAATGCTATCAGAAAAACTAAAGGCATGCTCTGTCATGGAAAATGGCCTAAAGTTCTGGTTACCAAACATGAAAAGGGCATAGCAAAAATGGTACTTGAGAAATAATTGACAGGAGGATTCTGGCTCACTAACATGCATGATGCTCACAGTCACTCTTTGCTAAATCTGCTTCCAATATTTTCAACATCTGAGATGACTCAGACACTATTTTTGGAGGGAAGTGGATAGAGTGTTAAGGGATAACTTACTCCTATCCTGATTACATTTGTAGAATCTATTGATTTTATTAGCACTGATGCTGATATGTTGAATATGACAAAGACATTATGCCTAGAATCTGGGTACTAAGGAAAAAACATGAGTTGCTGTTTATCGGGAATTAATGCATTGCAAATGGCCAGTATCAGACCTTTGATAAAGATGCCAACAGATACAGACGAGGTACTCTAGTCATTTCTTCAGATTTCTACAATATACTGGTATGAATTTTCCTTTTTTGTTCAAGACATGCAACTGAACTAAAATCTCTAGTGAAGCCAGGCTTGAAAACATAGCAAGTTAGCAACATGGTTTAAAACCATAATTCTTAAAACTTTCCTGCAGAATACAGATGTGTATATATATATATTGCAAAATGGTATGTTGCAATATAAAGATTTCATGGGTATCATTTTAAGCAGTCCAGAATAAATTACCATTGTCAAAGAGAATACTGAAACTAGCATACTCTGTGTCTGATGAGAACTAATGGTTCCTATGTTCCCCGTACTTTTAAGGCTCTTGCTAGTCTGTAGAGTGTATGTGTGCCTGAGCATGAATAATATAACGTGTATTAGTTAATCTAAATACACCTGTTTTCAATAAACTGAGCAAGATTTCAACAGGACAGATATCTAACAGGCATCTTCATTGCTACAGGGATCCTACCAGCATGCATTCTTCCCTTCTAGTGCCAGCTGAGCATCCATAGCCACTTTGAAGCACTACAAGATTAATGAGTTACTGCACCATAATGGCACTAAGCTGTTAGTGCTTCTGCACTGGTACAACCTGTTGATGTCACTGAATGGATCCTCTGCTCTGATAATAGAATATTAGGCTGTTTCTAAAAGATGTACTGTACTTTCGGAGAAAAAAAAAAGTAACAGACAGTAGCGCAAGGCAGAGAATGGAGCTACTCTTAGACATCAAGCTACTTGGATACTATCAGACAGAATGGAAAAATGTCCTGAGAAGCATTTAAGCTATGTGGCCACACCTCTGTTATGCAACGGCTCCGAAGACCACAGAAGTAGTAGAGCTGACACTAGCCAGGGATGTCGGCTTCATTACAATTTCTGGCAACTGAGCAATAGATATGTAAGCTGAGATCCATCCCATTTGACCTTCTGTGCCTTTTTGAGCCAACTAAGTAAGGCGTGTTTATACCTGAGATTTCCCACTCTGGTCTGTGAAGAGAGGCTCAACCAGAAGGCTATTCAGGTCACCGGTGGGACAATCTGCCATACAGGTGTGTCCTGACCCAGTGTCCCGACTCCATACAGCTTGGTGAGTGGGGTGAACCCCCAACCTTAATCCAAAGGTCTAGGAGCACTGATCTACTGCACCCCACACCACAAGACAACTTTAAGTTTTGAACAGAAAAAAGAAAAGCCACACAAAATGCAGTCATTAAAAAGCAAATAAACATATTTCTAATGTCAGGAGACTGCTCTCCAATTACCGTAACATTACCATAGTGCTCATTTTTGTGTGAAAAAGTTTATAAGAAGAAAAAAGTAGGAATAGGCTCTTTCAAGTGGATACCCATTAACATAAAATAATAGCTCATAATCCAGACCTTCCTGGACTAGTTAAAAAAACATAAACTATCTAAGATTTTCTGGCACTGTCTACATCACAAAAAATTGGAAAGTTTTCTAGGGAGTTGACCTTGAGGAGGTGACACAATATGAGAATATTGGGAAGGATATTATTCAGAGCTTGAGTAATAAATTAGGTCATAGGAGACCAGTGAAAAGCAAGAGACTCAAATCCTGGAGTTCCGAAGGAGAAAAGGAGCAGAGGCAGTGCTAACGAGTAGGAAGGCTGAAAGTTGCTCTGCAGAGAAAGTAGTTGGACTAAGACCCATTCACCGTCAACACTTATCATTGTGGTTCTTTTAACCACATGTAAGAGTTGTATAAATTACTGCACAAACTGCACAATCCTGAATACAGTCAGCACTGACTGGTCACTTACAGTCCCAAGGAATGAAACGTGCACCTCAATCTCCTGAGCTGTATGCAGCCCCCTCACCAAACTTCATGCCACTACTGTAAGGATCCAGAGTGCACTAAAATGCCTGCAAGTACGAAAAATCCCTCTGCCCCAACTGCCACAACAGGCATTCTTGGACCCAAGTATCTTCTAATTATATAGAAAAATGGTGTTTCAGCACCTAGATATATAACATCTGACATAACAGGCTGAATTTAATATAATCACCAATAAGTAAAACAGACACAATGGACGCATACTGACTGCAGGAGACTAACACCAGAGCTGTGTTATAGAGCTGGTCTCGTTTGGTTCCTTGCACCAGTGGTTTCCAGACTGGGGTGCACAAACCCCACAAGGTATAGAAGACAATGCATGGAGGTGCTGGAAGAAAATGTTCTTTTTCCCTACCATCAATAAAGATAAAACTAACACTGTTTTTAAAATCTTATCACTTTCTTAATTTCCATTTCTGTGTGCTTTATAATGCACATAATATATTAGTACAGTAGCACAGGCATGTAAATTATAAATAAAAAGAATGTATATTGGGGAAGCATGCTCAACAGTTTTGATGGCACACGCCTATCAGAACAAAAAAGAAAAAAAAGTTTGGAGGCCACTGCCCTATTCAATCTATGGACAGAGATAATCCCTCTCAGGGAGGAGTTGGAGAACCTAAATTCCTGAATTATGAAATGAAAAGTTGCTGCATGTTTCCCTGAACTTGAAGTATCTGAATAATGTCAAATACAAATTTAAATTCATAGTTCAGCTTATCATCTTTAAGTTAAACTAAAATATAATCAACGTGACATATTAACAAAATATTTGGCTGAATAAGATACAGATGAGAATGTTCTCTGTGACTGGGCTTCGTGAAGCTCAAACCCCTTCCTGTGTGAGAAGCAAACACCCATTTTCATTCTATTCATTGACCTGACCTTAAGACTCCATAAGAGATTTACTTAAAACAAGTTGGAAATTCCCATGGACTTCTATTTGATTCACATTTTTAAATGCCTGCCTGAAAGTTCCCAGTTCCCTTTGCACAGTTCAGACTTTTTTAGACAGATACCAATCTCAAGGAATTTAAACGTGTGCGCAGTGAAGATGTATTTCATGTTCCCAAAGAGAGATGAAGAACTCTCTGCGCGTCTGTGCTACAAACCAGGCCTCTCAGTTGCAGAGTGCTACTCAAACCTAAGAGCTAATTATAGGTAGCAATGGGTAGGTGTAAATTATACTACGCTGAGCAGAGACAGGGGAATTATCTGGAGGAGAACAAACACAAAAGATGGTGGAAAGAGGCTGAATGGAGAAGGACTGTGATCACTAAAGAGCAGTGATAACTGCTTGTTTCCTTCTGATGGTGTCATATCCAAAAGGACACATTAAATACAAACCCACCTGATTAAAAACAAGAAACCACCCACAATACACAGCACATTTTTACCAGGAGAGAAGTCTGTCAGACTCTTCTCTGCTTGCATAATTCACAGGGAACTTCTTTTTTTTTTAAGCCAGAGTTGGCATATACTTGATCTTCAGTGAGGTATGTGCAAAGACATTTGGTTTAGCAATAACAAAATTATAGCTGTACAAGGTAGTGTGTTTATTTGGATATGCAACAATGTAATCATTCAAATAAATGCACTCTTAGTTCTCTTTTTACAGTACTTCAAGTCAGATGTACATAAACTAATCCCTATAAATTAAAACCATATACAGTAAAATAAAGCATTATGCGTTTTAACTTTGTGTTCTGTTTTGCTTTAACTTTGAGGGAAACATACTCCATGTGTTTTTGAATGGCTGCAGGTGTGGATTTTGTACCATTTCCATTTGTGGTTTTTCCTATGACTGCACATCCAAAAAACTGTGTTCTCTATAATATACAGTTTGGTGAGTGCTTTGAAAGCAGATGGCCTTGTGCTTCACAGTGATGGCCTGAAGTCCTGAAGGTGAGCAAGGGAGTGGAAACGGGTTGCTAGCAGGCTTGTCTAAGTTCAACCTCATTAGAATCATCTGGCTGAACAATATATTTTCTTTAAATTAGCGTCTGGCTTCTGTTAGAATCAGAGGGGAAGACATCAAATTTGAGTAATTAGTTTAAGATTATGAAGAAAGAGCTCACAGATGCTGTAAACTGTATGGTAGATATCAGAGCTATTTGTTGATGACAAGTACTGATAAATATATGGGGGAAATAAAGCATTCCTTCTGAGCAGATGTGGTTATCAACAACAACAAAGCCCTTGAGATAGCATTTCTCTTTGTAATTTGAGCACAGGTGGCCAAAAATTGCCTTAAAACCCACTGACCAAACTGCAATGGAACTTTTGCATTACAGACTAGAACTTAAAAGTCTACTAGTGGTTCAGATTCGGCAAGCCTGCACTACACTACCTGGAATGTAAGTAAATGAATTCATTCTCTTGTCTGCTCAAGTTTACACTGTAGAACAAACAGAGGTTGGAAAAATTAATACCTGTTAAATTGATGCTCATAAGTGGTTCCTCCCAGAATCAACTTGCAGATGTTTTGCTTTGGCTCTGCAAACTGGGAAATACCTTTTTTTTATAGCATCTTTTATAAGGCAGAGGATGTAAACAATTCACAAAATAGTTCCACCATTATCTGTCTGTCTTTCTATTTTACCTACTTGGTCCAGTGTCTGAGGATAAATACTTGGCTACACTTTGCTACAGCTGTTACAATGCTGCTGCATGAATAAATATTCCAAGTATGGCTGTCATTATACAGATTATATTTCAAATTACCAGCTAAAGCAGTGAATAAAAACTCTGATGTCTTGATCCTGAAAGAGAATGCAAGAGCAGCTCTGACAGGCTGACCAACTTGCTCGATTACTGTTGCAGAGAATTTCAAAGCTAATCTTTAAACCAAGTTATCCAAGAATTCTGAACTTTTCAAGTGTCTGCCAGTGTCTGTTAAAAGAAAAAAAATATTTCATCTGGCAGCAAAAAGAGCATAAAACAATAAAGCCTGACAGTCCAGAAATGATAATTATTGCAGGAACAGTAGAAACAAAGCTTTTACCAAATAAGGCTACAAGGTAGCCACTCTACAGAGAGTAACAAGACGAACTGATAATGCAGGGGGAATAGCTAAGTTCTTACATCATATCTACTTCAGAAAAGCATGATATTATGGCAAGCTCAAGTGCAATAACCAAGGAAATTTCAAAGTAACACTTCGCTCTTCCCCATGGAGAATACAATACCAAAACCAGACCGTGAATTACTGAACCGTTCTTGAGCTAAGCACCTATTCCAGAGATGACCTCCTCATCAATTACGATATCTGATGGAATGTAATCAAATACAAAACCAAAGCATTTAAAAAAAATCAATTCTCATCGCTATGTTACTAAAAGGAATTCAGAAAACCTTGCATGACATTTGTTATCAATTATTTTAAATCCGCCATTTGAGAAGCTACATCTACATCTGCTAAGTCTCAGCTGAAGCCACTGGGATAGTGATTTGCTGGGGGACAAACCTCATAGATCAGATATGGGTCATCAACCCAAGGTGACACCGTTCACTGAATAGTAGATACCACTTCATAACAGAAAAAAAAGCATCTCTTCTAACATGTTGCCATTCTAGCACCTCTAAACCCAGTATAATAGAACAGTAAGATAAACATGAAACTACAATAGGTAGAAAATTGAACAGTGAACACCTCACAAGCTGCCAGAAGAGATTGTAAATTCTCTCAAATCAATGCAAATGCTGCTACAAGCCATTGGTCTTTCAATCTGCCTTTCCTGGCACACAAGCCTTTACATGTCATCATGTCATCAATTTTCCCCTCCAATATTATTTACAATAAACGCTTTTTAATGCCAATCAATATTGATGAATCTTCCTCAAATGTCATAGCCTCACAGTACCTGTTAAATGTAGTAGGCTGGTATGTAACACACTGAGCAGAGAAACGGCTTTATTACACAACAAATGGCAACAAGAAAAAGTACAGCTTGCATCCTGTTTTTTTTTTGTTTGTTTGTTTGTTTGTTTGTTTTGTTTTTTTTTTTAACCAATGAAACCTGGTTACACCAACATTGAGTTCAAAATCAATTCCCTTAAAAAAAAAAAGTTAAATACTATTCATTTCATACTTGGATCTCCTGTCATACACCAACTATAGCTGATAATTTGTTGGCATGCTTACAGAGCATCACCTTTTCTATCTTACACTATGAAGTTTCCAACGTTTTTTATAAGACCAAAAGTGCTTGAATAAGGAGATGCACATTAACTTCTAAAGAATCAATAGAAATTAATGATCATAAATTCAGAAATCCAATCAACTTTTCATAAAACAATAACTGCTTTACCTTTTTAAAATTCTGAGTAATTATGCTCCCTAGTGTGTTTCCTAGATAGGAAATCCTCTTAGAATAATAATTACATAGTGACCTTCTTTACCAAACTACCTTCAAATAACTTATTGTTTTAAAATATATTGGGCAAATTTTCTTTCATTACTTTCAACAGTAGACCAAATAAAATTTGAGTAAAATGTTTATGCTTCTTCTTGGAAGTTTCTGACTGTACATAATTGGAAACTTCTGGACAACCTCAACTATTCAAAAACATTTGTACAGATTCAACACAGTAGAACAGGAAAAATCTTTGATATACAATTCTAGTAGGGAAGGTGACAAAATTTGAGAGTCAATATCATTCGAGCATTATTGCAATAGGGCACAGGAGATGCAGATCACTGTGATCCATGCTGAGAGTTCTAATATTTATGATTGAAGTGTCTCCAAAATACAAAGGACTAGACACATTTTCATCTTGACAATTATAAAGGGACGAAAAGGGATCAGAAGAGAGGAAGGGAATGTTAAAAGGAGAGAGAGAGACTTAAAGGGTGACCTAAAGGGGAGGGGGAGAGCACTAGTGCTATCGGCACCTCTGCCACAACGTCCTCATCTTTCTACATCTTTTATGGTCTTGGGGAAAAAAAATCTTGAACTCTTCATGGTTTGCACCTGCAGAGTGCTGTTATTTCCCTCTTTGACACAAATATTGCCAAGTGCTCAGACACAAAATTTCTGCAGAAATATACGCACTTCCACTGAATATAATATGTAATTCTTTTTTAACTTCCCATTCATAACAACTTAAATGAACTGTTTGAAATGAGACACAGAGCTGCAAATGAACAGTGAATAAAAACGTAGAGTATTAAATGACTGCTTCCCTTACTAAGTTCTGTCATTCCTATGCAGTGAAAGAGGTAAGGATACTGTGGAAAAAAAATAGTACGTAAACCTATAATTAAATACATATGCACAATACGGCAAAAATTAAAGCGTATGAAGAACATTAGCTTGGGCATTTCCTAATTTCTTACTGCTTCATTTTACAGCTAGAAATTAGTCACTGTCCTCCCACTCCCTACAGAGAGAAAATTCATTTCAAAAATAGGGTATTTTGGAATGTGGAATCATTTTGAGGAGAAACAGGACACGTCACTGAGTAACTTCAAGAGTGAATGAGACAGGAAGCTCATATGTTATTCTATATGCATCCTTTCCTATGCACATATACCGACCCTGTTTTACAAGCCTCCGTAGATATATCGGAACTGAAATACCATACAACCTTCACATGCACCAATCCAATAGAATAACGAGGATCATCTATTCAGCAGAAGTTTCCAGTCAGATTAAATGCTTTCATTCTCCAAGCCAATGAAATATGGGAGGTTGGTTAGTTTAACTGTGCAACATAGCCCATTCACAAAATGAAACTATAAAAGAAAAAACTGTTTCACTGAAGCATACTGGCAATCAAGGAGATCCTTCCTTTTTAAATACCAAGTTTTCATCACCTTCAATTGAAATGCTAGAGCTATTTATGAAAACAGGCAAAATCTCAACTACCTGAAAAGCTACATTTTCCCCAATCTGTTTCTTCTTGTGGGTTTTTATTTTTAATGGTTTATCCATATCTAGTAAAATTTTCAGGAAACAGGATTTGTTCCTTGCCCTGGCTTCACTGGTACCACGTTTCAGCTGAAATGACCAACTGAGCAAGCATTAAGAATCTGAAACAACCCATGGAAAAACTTCAGGAGCTTTAGTGCAGGCATTGCAGCTTATTCTCTTCAAAAATATATATATATAAAAAAAATAAGTTCAGTAGAAAGTTTAAAAGCTAAACATGAATTTTTACTCTGTTCACTATTAGAAATAATGAATTTTAAGAACCAAGCAAAATGACAGCTAACTGCAATCTGTCATCAGAGAATCTGAATTAAATCTTTTGTGCTAGAGAGCTGCTCCTGGTAAGGAAATGCATTTTGACCTAACAACAATATAACTATCTAAAGCTGTTTCCTTATTTCCCATTCAAAGGAGATGTCTATTATTAGTAATAGGAGTTAGTTTTCCAAATAGGGCATGTGAACTTATCTTTTCTGAGTTCAGGAAGAAGAAATACTTTAAAAGAACTACTGAAACCGTGCTGCTCACTGCTTTAAGTATGCATTTTCTGACACAACCTTCTGTTTTCATGGTTGCACTTTTAAAATGTCAAAAGCTCAGAAGAAGAATTTCCATTCATTTTGGTTAAACAGTAAGTAAACAAGTTTAGAACTGGGTCTTGAAAGCAAAAAGCACAAGCAAAGCATAACACAGATATTAAAAAATATAATAAAAATAAATGATCTCATAAGACCCAAATTACTTCTGCTTTATGTATCACAAGACATCTTGATCAGGACAGGTCTGAGCTAATGAGATACTAGTTAAAAGAAAGGAGAAGAAAGGACATTAAAATAATTTCAATAATTGACATTTTAAACCCTGATTCAAAAGCTTCTGAAAATCTGTTTCCAATGACAGAACTTGACCTAGAGGAGAGGGATCTCTCCTCTTCTAATATTAAGAAGTTCAGTTCACTCAGCATTTTTAACTGAAGAGCTTTGGAGTCACAGTTCAGGTCTCTTTCTTATTTATTTTCTGTTAAAATCATGATGTTCAGAGATGTGGTGAATACTTCTAGTCTTTTAAAGACTACATGAAAGATAGATACAGACAGATTAAAAATGCCACTAGATGTGTCATGACTTGTTTTGACACATTTTTAAACATAATGCTCCCTTAACTTTCCATCAAACACTATTACGAACTGCTTTTGTTGAATACTTCTAGCAGGCTATTGTACACAGTGAATCACAACCTGCATGGCCTGAGGCCAGGAAGGAAGGTGTGGAACGTGCCTTTACAGGTCAATTTCCACTCTCCAAGTTTGTATTTGAGGGAAGGTCGTGTTACAACACAGATTTACATAGCAGACAAATTACATGACCGCCCGTTCTCAACATTTCATAATTTCAGTAAGAAATTAGGTCATATGAAGCGAGGGGAAGGAAGAAAAGAAGGGGAAATAACCCTATCTATCCTTTCACAGAAGTCTGAAAAATTAAACCAAAAACTTACTCAACTGGAGTTCTTGCCAAAACACTGGTTAAAAAATAAAACAACTGTATTAACAGTAAACACAAGTTTAAAGTATTTCATTTACCATTCCTTTGTAAAAAAACACTTTTCTTCTTTAATGCATCAAAACAAGCATAAATAAAATGTGCTCTATTGCCCTTTTGATTTTTTTTTTATTACTATTTTTACTCCAAAACATTTATATATTACAAATATGGATGTTATCAAGGAATGTGTTATTCATTTCAGGAGCTTTCATCCCCAGTCTAGTCTAGTAGGAGTCTTAAGAAAGGGAACTGCTCTTTGTATTGTCTGTCTGGATGAAAAGAATAATAATTTGGAATAGCTTTTTTCCCCCTCAGAGCCTGAAATATAGTGCACTTTAAAAAGGGAAGTATTGGCCAGCATCAGCACTGCCTGACATTATGTTTATACTAGAAGGAGACTAAAATTACAATGTTCATATCTGGCATTCTTTGAGTACATATTGGCAAAATAATTAATTTTTAAAGTTATTTTTTCTGCAGATATTTTACGATATTTTCATGATTATGATAAAATTATTTTCACAAGCAGTTAAGAATAAAGTGTCTAAGTATGCATCCATATATCTGAATTTCATTTAGCTTACCAGACTAATATTTGCACACAAATTCCTATGAACATCGTAAATTGTACAGTTAAAATATGCTAATCCATCTACCCAGCTTTCAGGGTTTGTTTTAGTACACTCAAACAGTTACAGGGTTTAGACTGGCATACTGTTGGTAGTCTTTATAGAGCAAACAGAAAGACTAGACACTAACAGAGAAATTACTAGCTTCAATAATTGGACCTAATATTTGCTTAATTTTTAAAAATGGCAAATATGAAATCTGACTTATTCCCAGCAGTAAAGAAGAAATTATAACCTTCTTTTTTATTTTTTCTGCAGTCTTAAGGAACTCTTGAACAATTTTTTGAACACATTCATTGCGTTAGCTAAGTTTTTATGTGCATTTGATACCTATTCAACAAACAAGAGGAGGAAACACAGAACTTTTTGTGGAGTCTGACATTTCCTCTATTTAGCAACACAACCTCTGAGGGACTGATTTTACCAAAAGCGTCAGCTTAGCAAACTGTAGCCCTGCAGCTGAAAACTCAAATGAATTTTTTTTTTTTTTTCTTTCTGTAACACAAAAGGAACTTTTGGGATAATTTCAGAAGGATACCAGAAAGCTTGTCTAACATACAATGGTTCCTTCTCAGCACAGCCCTCCAAACAAAGAGCAGCAGATGCACAACTGGTATTAATAAGAAAATATCTCCTCCCTCTGTTAGTCAAGAGAGGACAGCTAAGGACAAATACAGTTTCAGGGTACTTACCTACTCGGAAGTTAGTGGCTGTCAGAGTGTCAGCAGCATGGCCATTCTCACTGATGAGGGTGGTGGTATTTCCCTTCTCACAGTTGTTCTGACAGTTGCCCTTGGTGCAAGTCACTTTGCAGATGCTGGGTGTAAAGACCACCTTGATGCGACCAGTGTGATTTCCCACTGTCAGCGGAGGCAAAGAAAAAAAGAAAAATAAACAGAACACTTTGGTATCCATTGATTTCCTTCAAAAAGTTTTGAAAAAAAAAAAAAAAAAAAGGCGGGGGGGGAAAAAAGGCGACAGGTCTCCAGGAGGAGGGCAGTCTGCAGTGCTCTCTCTCATAGATCTCCAGTGGTGTCTCTGAAACAGGAGTAGGAAGCTTAGCAAACAGAGCTCCGGGATACGCTCCAAAACCACATTTAAAGTCAAGTCACTGGAGTGGGATTAGTAATCACAATGCTGCACTTTATTCACAGTCAGACAAAGAGCAATACCAAGGGCATGACAGCTTAAATAGCCAACCCTGACAGGCAGATGTAATGTAAAGAGGCTGGCTGTGCACCTAGGGGTGAATAAACTCTTGTGTCCTCCTGCATACTTTTCCTGTTTCTGCACTTATTAAGTCACTATTTGTAGCTCGACCCCTGGAAATGTTTTAGGCATGCGGCATGTCTGAAAACATCTGTCTCAAATCTCCTGGCACCCCAGCCCAAAGTGGTCAAACCTTGTGACGCAGCTGCCTGGACCCATTTTTTCACAGTTTTTTGGCACCGTTTCTCCACAAGGATTTACATATTATAGACTGAGCTTTGCTGTCAGCCTTTGTTTAAGTAATAAATAGCTCAGGCAGAGAAAAGGGTGAGGAAGTATCAATAGCCGAAAATACTAGTTCTGAGCTCAAAGTTGAAAAAAGCTATACATATATATATACACACACATATATTAATATACTTCCTTACAGTCACTTAAAAACCTTCAATGTAATGAGGACTGAGCAGGCACTAATTTTCGATTAAGCTCATTAGAAGAACTACTACTTGTTATAGAATTTGATTTTAAACCAGATGTATTTAATCCTAACAGACATCTAACAGCTGAAGCCAAAAAAAGATTAAAACTACTAATTAGTAAAATTAAGGGGAAAGAACAGATGCTATTTGCAAGTATTTAAATAGAAAACATTTTGCCCTCTGCACACTTACTAATAACTTTAGCAAGTTCTTGTAAATATATTACAGCATCTCTGTGAAAACTGTCCATAAATACTTTCATAACAAACCTAAAAGTCCCAAGAAATGACGCACAGAAAGAGAAGAATCTCCTTCCTCCTCCTGTCATAGAAATAAAAAGTTGCTGGAGAGCCGCCGTCCAACCTAGCTGCAGAATACCCTCCAGACACATATTTTTTTTAAATCTCAAGAAATACAGATGAACTTCCCACTTCAAAAGAATATGAAGCCTCTTATTTCTAGCTCTTCATAAACAAATTAAAACAATTGTGCCAACTGTTTTGTCTACAGTAAAGGCATCGCTCTATTTCAACAGCAGCTGTATGACAGATGCTCCCACCTTATTCTCCCTAATAATACTTCAAAGCAGCAAAACACTGACACATAGATAAATAAATACTTCAATTAAAGGCTAATATTGTGATTTCAGTTCATTAGAGACCCCAGAATCTTGGATGCCAAGCATTTCTTATAAAAGTTATTACCACGTTTCCCAATGAACAGAGATCTAGTGCCCTGTGAATTGCTGAGGCTAGAATTTCTAAGCTTTCCCTTTGTCAAACAGAGCTTCACGAGCAATACTACCATGCTTGTATGTTATTTGCATCTTTATATATATATACATATACATACACACATATATGGTATCTGTATGTATCTAGATATATTGTTTTCCTAGAAAAGCCCAATCCATTTTCTCTTTTATACTTCAGATGTTTTAGTAACATTTTTCCTTTAGGATGTGATGTAATTAAAAAAACATGGTTAGTTGAGTCAAAAGTCATTCCTGCCTACACTGTAAAAACTACTGTATTGGGGGACCCACACAAGTTTTCCAGCCTAGCTAAAAAATTGGCTTTGCCAGTATAACTGGAATTATACCGTGACTTAACTCTCCTTCATAATACTTTGTATTATGTTGTTGAGTCTAAAGCCGTAGGAGAATCTAGGCATGATGCTAATAACAAGAAACTCTTTTTAAAAAAAGAATTCTCATTACATAGTTCACATTTTATCAGAAAAATTCTGTAGCCTAAGTTTTTGCTAGAAGATATGCTGTAATGTGAGACTGAATGGAAACTGTAAATTTGCCTCTCACCCATTTTTCATGAATAGATGTCTGCATATAAGTTTGGGAGAAAGAATATAGGAGTAGTAGTTGAACTGCTCCTTTGAAAACACTGGCCTGTATCTACAGAGGTAAAGAGTATCCATGAAACAGTATTTAAATGCAGGTTTTTAGGGCAGCAAGAAGCCTGAAAACCATGTGATGCAGAGCCTAGCCCCTACAAACATTTGAATCATCATCCAGTGATGCCCTTGCTAGAGAAGCAGTTCAATTCTCATGGATATTCTTGCTATATATCAGTAACAAAGAGCCAGGTTCTTTTGACATTAGATCTGCCTTTTTTTTCTTTTTTTTTTTTTTTTCAGATTTACAAAAAACAAATGTAAATGTAAATTTTTCCTTGCCTAGCAGGTTGCTGCTTTTAACTTCCTCAATTCTTCTGAAGACATTTCAGAAGGAATCTGAGCTGAAAGTTGATCAGTGTATGAGAAGGACTTCGGCGATCCAAGGCACAGAGGCTGTCTTCATAGTTCTCTGTAGCCATACCTCAGGAGACAGGCCTATCCTCACCTAGCACAAGGCTCAGAGACCTTCACAGTGAGCATAACACATGCAGATTTCAGTCAAAAAGAAACTGTGGACATTTCTCCTGAAAGGAAGCACTCGGCAGGAAGTCTGCAAGGTTAGCATCTTGGACTTCCTTGAATCATCTCCTTGACTTCTGTGGGGTTTTTTATTTATTTTTGTTTTGTTTGTTTGTATTTGTTTTGTGTATGTATGCACATGCATGTGTGTGTTTTATCTTCTATAAAGAGGCAAAGATTTAATCCAAACATGAAACTATATCTTTCCATACTTCTTACATTGTTTGGCAGTGTGAACGTTGAAAGCCCATAGAAAATGCCCTTTACTGCCATAGCCTCAGCCTCTTTTGCACTTGGGCTAGTTTATAGAAAGAAGGACACCACAATTTTAAGGTTGCATACAGGTTATTTTCATCTTTAAACTCCAGAAGCTTTACTGATGATGCCACTGTGACATTGACATGAACAGATCTGCAACATAGATTATCTCAGATTCATTTCTGGAGAAAAATGATGGTGCTACAGCACCACAACATACCTGAAATCATTATTTTTATATAAAGAGACAGAAATGTATCATAAAATCTTCAAAACCAATCTTAAATGTGTGGAAATGAAACACCTCACTATGCTCTTAAGTATAACACCAGACTTTGACAAAACACAAATGTGAGAGCAGATAAATAAATGAGCATAATGAAAGAAAACACAAGTAGAAGACATAAATACCAAGCCAACAGAAAAGCTACTGGGGAAAAAAAAAAAAAAAAAAAAAGCATAACTAACTGGAGATAAATTCAGATTGTTGGCTTACTAAAGATGGGACAATCAGGTTGACTTGTAGTAGCTCATCTTCGTCCCTGAAGCAGGCAGCAAACTTGTAATGGGAGGGATCAGCCAACTGCACCATCATCCTGCCTCCTGGTCTAGGTTCACTCACGCCTAAAGACCCTTAGATACATCTGTCCAAGGAGATCAATGGAAGAATGTACCCGTAATTTCCAAAACCTGTGAAACTCTCTGGGCTCAACTGAAAAAGAAAGATGCCTGGATAAAATGATGAGAGTTTAGCTGAAAATTGGCACCACCTTTATATGATTTGCTTTCCATCTCTGCAAGTATGATATAATATTACAAGCATGGCAAGCTCCTGCTGAGTTAAATTTATGATCTAACAACAACAACAACAACTGCAGGAGAAGTGGAAAATATAAGCAAGACGATTTCTTCATAGAATCCCTTCCATCCCTACCGCCCATCACGACAAACTAATTTTTTCTGCATCAGCATGAAAGGTGAATGGGTTAAGAGAGGCAGCTGGAAGGTTTTAGGTCCAGGTGGCCACAGTGGCTCATGCAACCAGTCCTGGGAAGAGTTATACAAGGGGAAGGTTTCCTTATGAATCTCCTGGGTGCCTTTGTTTGCAAGGCTGCTCAGTCATAGCTTCTTTCTAGAGGAATTTCTATAAACACATTTTTTTCTCAGTTTTATGGCTGCCCTCACAGCTCCAGCATTCTGCAAAGATTGAACTAGACAGTATTCAATAGCTGTAGTGGATCTCAGAAGATTTGTGGCATGTCCCTGTTTTGAGGGAAGACAATGGGCTAGCAGCACGAGTGAAAGCAGAACTGTTATTCTGTTAAAAAGATGACTATACTGTCCTGTCTCACAGGTCAAGTGGGGCAAAAAGAAGAAAATATTTTAATGTGTTGAAAAAAATATGTTATTGTGGGTATAATGTTCTCCTGCTTCATAGTGACCTAATCAAAGGGATGCATTTAGTCACAATAAAAATCACAAGCAGTAGTTTTTATTGCAGAGTTGTCTGGCGGAGCTTACACATAACTCTCCTAGAATCCTTGCAAAAAAATTTCTTCCAACTACTTTTAGTATTATGGAGGGTTTTGGTGTTTATTTGCTTTAACATACCTTCAGTTACGACAAATATCCCCATGAAAAATCTCCTGAGGAAACAATTAAGTAAACTGGAGGCTTTCCATTAATAACTCCAAAAATGACACAAACTCAGTGTGTCAACCTTCTTCTGTACTGGAGCCAGTATGTTTTTATGTGTATTTACACAGCATCTCATAAAGCCTGAAGATTCTATCTAAAAATAAATAAATAAAATTGCACTCATCTATTCCCAAAGACAACAATTTATGATGGGTTTAATCTAATACTGTTTCATATGTTTTCAAACAATAGCCATGATACATGAGAATCTTGGAACGCAAATCTATCTTCTTATATCAAAGCCAGTAAGTTTTCACATGGCAAATCGATTCAGTGTTTTGAATTCTCAGATGACCAACTCCCTTACCCTCCCCTCTCTTGTTTTCTTAATTAAATGCTGACAGGATAAAAGGAAAGAAAGGAGAGGAAATTACTTATTTCCTAAAACACGTGTCTCCCAGTTATTTTACCACTACACCTGGTTTAGTCCTTACTACTAGATATGCTTGTTCAGCCAAAAGGAAAGCTGACATAGTATAAAAATCAACCACGTCAGTAAAATAGATAAGCTTTCAGAACTATTGTTGAATGATCTTTTTATATTTATTTATTTACTTGAAATATGTAAGGATGTTCTTTTTTTTTTTTTTTTTTTTTTTTTTTTTTTTTTTTTACCATCACCTAATCATCAGTTTACAACAACCAAATAAGTTTTGCAAGATCCGAACAAGCTGAAACATAGCTACCATACACCTTGGGTATTCCAAACTCTGGGAGATACCTATACTTAAATTAAAAAAAAAAAAAAAACACAACAGGAAAAAAAAAAAAGAGATAAAGACACTAGATCCACATACAGACTAGAGGCAGATTTTCCCTAAATTTCTGATTGCACATTGAGAGGAATACACCCCTTACCAGGCACAGAAAGGACCAAAAGAGACTGACAGATCCTGTAACCTCTCCTACCTCTTCTCCCTTCTTTTCACAGGTTAAAAAAAACAGCACTACACAAAAATTCTGTCCATTCTATTCTTAAAACCCTTCTATTACACAAATTCCACAGTCTCTCTAAGGAACACATTCCTGCGCTTTGGTCTCTCTTCTTATTATAAAGAAGTATTCCTAATACCTAACCCACATTTCCCCTGTTGCAATCCAAATATATTATGCCCGGTCTTATCTATGGTGAACTCTGAGAAAACCTTATTCCTCTGTAAATCGATCTTTACCATACTTGAAGACTGCTACTGTGAGTCCCCCCTCAGTCTCATTTTCTCCAAACCAAAACCATCTCACATTTTTCAGTCTAACAAGCCATATTTTGCAGTTTGCCATTCTTTCTTGCTTTGCTTTTAATTTCCCTCAGTTGGTTCTTGTCTTCCTTCAAATCAGCTGTCCAAAACTAGACACAGTTGCAGCTGAGCTCTGATCAATGCTGAGGAGTGAAGCAGGATTACTTAATACATCTTTACTGAAACGC
Source organism: Netta rufina (assembly GCF_964035555.1). Taxonomy (NCBI): domain Eukaryota; kingdom Metazoa; phylum Chordata; class Aves; order Anseriformes; family Anatidae; genus Netta; species Netta rufina. Next base: position 34,243,621 of record NC_140125.1, on the reverse strand, counting down.
TCATGTTGGTATAACTTATTTCTCTCCCCCAACAGTGCAATATTGATCCTTCATACTCAGCCCCAGCCTGCGTGATAGTCAAAGGGACACAGACATCCTGAATCCTCTTCTGACAGGTTGGAAAAGGATGTTATCCCCACGATGTGGACCATTCCCCTACGTGATGTTAGCAAGGCTGAACTGAGCCTATCTAAAAACCAGGCAGAATATGAGCTTTAGTCTATTTAACAGCCAAAGTTTTTTTGCACAAGCCAAAGTCTGGAAAATGCATGGATTCAAAAACACAAGGCACAGCTGTTGGGTAACTTCATTTTCGATTTCTATTTACATCTGCCTTTATGTATGGCAGTGCATCTGTGCTCATCAGAAATGTTGTTGCATTACATTACATACTTCATACCTGATTCTCTTTTCTCAGGCACTGCCAGTAATCAGATATGGCAATGAAACTAAAAATAAGATGACCCAGCTTTATTTCATCCAAGATCCACCACTCTCTAGGAGAGCTAACAGTACTTCTCCCAGTTCTGCATGAGGTGAGGTGTACTTGCACACACCTGCTCAGCCACACTCTTTGAGCAAGAAATGAGTGTTTCAAGCTGTGTTGTTTTTTTTTTTTTTTTTGATAGCTACACATTGATATATATATGCTACATATTACAGACATGTAATTAATTCCACCATTCCTTCTACTTTATTTCTGTAACTCTATTTTATATTTGTATGATCTTACAAGTATTTAATTGGTCATTACAGATGAACTTATGATATTTTGTCACTTTTCAAATATTCAGTTCTATTGCCTTTATGAAAACCAATGTGCCTATTCAAAAAAGCAAAACACGATCTGGCTATCTATTATGGTGGTAAATGAACAGTGGCCTCCACAGCTCCTTTCCCCCCTGCCCCGCTCTTATTGTCATCTTGTCACCATTGCTGTTACACACTTATATAGATATTGTGTCCATATAGATATGGAGTATGTGACCAGTTCTGGGCTCCCCAGTACAAGAGGGACACAGAACTACTGTAATGAGTCCAGAGGAAGCCTACAAAGATGAGTTAGAGGACTGGAGCACCTGTTGTACAAGGACAGGCTGAAAGAACTGGGTCTGTTTCACCCAGAAAGGAGAAGGCTGAGGAGAGACCTCATTAATGTATATAAATATCTGAGGAGAACGTGGCAAGAGAATGGAGCTGGACTTGTTTCAGCTGTGCCCAGCAACAGGCACAAACTGAAGCACAGGAGGTTCTGGCTTAACATGAGGGGGCACTTCCCTACTGTGAGGGTGACAGAGCATTGGGACAGGGTGCCCAGAGAGGTTACAGAGTCTCCCTCTCTGGAGATACTCAAAACCTGCTTGGGTGCCATCCTGTGCAACATGCACTACGTGATCCTGTTTGTCAGGGGGGTGGGACTGGGTGATCTTCAGAGGTCCCTTCCAACCCCACCCATTCTGTGAGTCTATGATTTCTGGCCCCAGCAATAATTTTTGGTCAATTGTAGGAGAGGCAAATAAACCATTCTTCAGTTCTCTTAACCTTGGTTTAAGATAGATGTAAAGGTACACAATGCATTGCTTAAAATGATTTGCTACAGCAAAACTTGCCTCATTCAAGCAGACTTTCTTCATCAACTTCAGCAGAGTCTGATAAACTCTGATGTCTACAACACAGGTACACTGTGTTTTCTTTACCGTAGATGGCTGTCACTTAGACATCAAAGGAGCACATGTAGGCACAAGTGCTGAGATAGTTTTGAAGAACATTCATAGCTATATTTACATGTTCCCATCCAGGAGCCCTTTGTTGTCAAATCCTCTCACTGACATTGCCTTTTCAGAGGAGTCAGAGGAATTCACAGCAATTAGAATAATTTTTCTTCTATCCCGGTGCATAACAAATGATTCATGCATGGATTGGAAATCTGATTTCTGTCAGCAGGTATAATGAATCACCTTTTTTCTTCCTTATCTCTTTTCCCCCTGCAGTGACTCCCTACATGCAATCCTCAGGCAGGAAACAACATAACTTGGCTTACATCCATTTTCTATGTTTAAAATGATGTTAAACAAAAACAAAACAAAAACCCATCTCTGATCAATAGTTTATAGTGAAAAATATATCTATCATTTCCCTTTACATAGTTTAAGATGTTCCAGAAAAACATACCAATGCAAGTAAATTAACAGACAGCAATGTGGTTTGAGATGTCTGACAGGATGGCCTCAATTTTGTTTGATTAAATTTATTGGTTTATGTTTATTAGTTTTAAAGGTATTACACAGACTAGATTTGCAAAGGAATGTAATGCTAAAAAGCTTAAGTTTTAGCCTTGAGTCATGCCTCTGATCAGTCCTAGGCGTTGTGTACAAGAGATGAGAGAAGTTAATCTCAGAGGTAAGCAACCTAACCAGCATGCTGAACAGGAACGTGCCCAACCCATTAAACAGTATGTGCTAAGGACAAAAGACTGTATTTAGCTGAAATCCTTTTAGGGCTTAGACACTTTTCTTTGAGGAACTGGAGGACCTTCATTACAGCTGTGGCTCCAAACCCCACCATGACTACGCCAAAGTGTTCCTTAAGAACTTCAATACAGTGGAATAGTTTTAACAAGGCTTAGATGACTGCCCTGCTAAGGACAGGCAGGCAGATGAATGCTTCTAGCTGCAGGCCTATGTGGGAATTAAGAGACTGACACTCGGAAGGCTGGTCTTCTTCAGAGTGAAGCATTTCTGAAACAGAACTTCAAGTTCCTCAAGAGCTTCAGGCTTCAAAGTTCACAACTGTGCTTCACATTTGGGACTGGAGACATCAACAGTAAGCAACCCAGCATGAGGACTGCCATTCAAGATATCAATACATTTAGGTATCCGGGCCCAATGGGTATTCACTTGAGGGATATGGGAACAAAAGCCCCCAAACTACATTAAGGAGCAGATAATCATCTTAATGTCTAGGACAGAAAGCCGTTCTACACAACATTCATCTCAGCTGTAATGAAGGAGCAACAACCTTATTGTCCACCTCAATCTTCCCTGATGGAGGCTACTGCAGGGAATACTGCAGGAGCTGCACGCTCAGACAGTGAATTCAGCACCTTCCCATGCAAACTTACGACTATACGTTACAGTTCAGGTGGGCACAGATAAGCACACATTATTGTCATTGACACTTCAGAATTTCAGAAATAAAACAACTGGTTGCCTTATCAAGAGGACTCTTTAAAGAAGTCTCAACCACCCAATCCCCTTCAGAAGAAATTATGCATTTCATAGGCTCCTTCTAAAATTAAGACAGCAGACTTTACCCTGTCCTATGATAGAATTACAAGTCTTCAGTTGAAAAACATTAGATAAATTCTTGAGATGGACATACAATTTCCCCTTCCCACGGTACGCGACTCATTTACATAAGAAACCAAATGTTAGGTGTAACACTCTGAAATGGTAACATACCATTTCCAGGAAGAATAGAAAATAAAAATTAAATGAATATTGCCTCACTAAGTATATTCATTTAACATCCAATTTCCTGAAGGGAAGCAGCAGAAAAGCACTAAGGAAGTCAACAAACTGTAAACAGTGATAAAGGACATAACGTCATGGAATTAAGTTATAAATGAACACAACCCTCTCTGCATGCTGAATCACCATTAAAAGTCATCTCTCAGCACTGCATGATTTTTCTTCTTTAAATTTTCAGAATGGGCAAAAATGTGTTCACAGAAATAAGGATGTCACTGATTCAGAAATCTGACTGCATGCAAAAGGGCCTTCTTACAGTACTTTTTTGTCTAGGTTTGTTCATTCTTTCTGGCGTGGGCGACAGCACTGACATCAGACAAGAGCACTTTCACATCTCCTGTGAGTAAAACCAGACTTAGCTACTTAAAACAGTCAGAACTAGTTCTTTGTATCCAAGTAGTATCACAACAACTCTGGTGTTAGCCTGGCTAAGGGACTTTTAATGTTTAATTGTGTGGGTTCAACCTGTCTATATTACCCAGCTAAGTTACAATTTTGAAACACGTCATAGAGGTTTTCCCCTACAGAATTTTCTGGAAAGTCTCTTCTGTCTTTCTTCTTGAGAAATCTTTGGATTTGGAGCCAATTCTCTTTCATCACAGCAGTTGAGAAGCATTTGTCTCAGTCTGTGTTTTTCCCCAGCTATAACACATTTTGAACTGATTTTAATTCAGTTTGCCAGATCACCAATCTTCTTTTCCAACATTTTTCCCCACACTGCTGTTTATCAGTCTTGGCCTCCATATTTCAGAGCATAGATAAATGTCCATCCATTTTTGGGGGTTGAATGTAACATTTAAATTAATTCCTGTAAAAGGACCGGCAGCCCTTGCCTGCCATGCAGACATTCAATTATTGGTGAGCTCAGAGCCACAAAAACTTTTGAGTCCAAACAGAAAAATACAGTACTTTTTTTTTTTTTTTTTTGGAGAGGGGGGATGCTGATTTACTGGCCTCCTCAATCATGCACCCTGTGTATGGACACACACAAAAGAGTATTGTTAAAACGGCTGCTGCTCTAGTACATTTCAATAAGTAGTTTACATTTATACATTTATTTTATTTCCAAGGATTTCAAAAGAACTTCATAGTTCTTTATAATTGCTAAATAAACTATATTATTGGTTAAATTTATTTTTTCCCAGGATTTGTCACCTTACTTTATGAAGCAAAAGCAAAGTAAACGTGCTGCTGGAGTCTACAGAGGTAACTGCATTAGTGTCAACCCAGCTAAAGCACTTAATTTATATTTGGAGTTCAGCCTCTTGTTTCCAAGTCCCACTGGAATCAAATACAAACTTTAAAAGGCTGTTGTGAATAGGCATACTGCTATTTGAAGGCATAGCAAATGTTCTTAAATGGGAGAGAGGAAAACTATGCTTTACTGAGATTGCATGGCTTTTATAATCAAAAAAGCTACACTGTTGTTTGAACCTGATGCTGACTGCACCAAAATTTTGCTTAAACATTTTTAAATGTCCCTGAAAAATCCCCCCCAGCCTCTTGAAGGGGAGCAGATGCTCTGCACACATATGAAAATGCTTTGCATGTGAGGAAAAAAAAAGTCCCTGACATTTAAACAGCACCCCATTCCCCTATTTGTATTCCCATCCCCTTATTTGTATTTGATTATGTACAACCTCAGGAGCAACACACGCAAATGTCAGTTTCCATGAGTAACCAGAGTGAATTTAATTCCACAGTCCCTTCAAATAAGCTGTGTTGTGATTCTTCGGTTACTGAAATATTTCTCTTCTGCCTATTAGTCTTCTGTTTATTCTCTTTCTACCCACCTCATGCTGCTGGCTATACCTTGTTTAATCACAGCATAGCCATAACATTCCTCCCTTACCTTCCACTTTCTCAAAACCTCCATTTAGGGAAAGTTACCAGAGTTCAACCCTAATATACACACACATATGTGTAGGCAGAAGTTTCAGAAAATGCAATGCCCTAGTTAAAACAAGCCACTGAGAGAATTTCATAGTTTATGTAGAGCTGTTCCACAAAAAAAATACCAAGAAGGATGGAAAGAAAATCTGATCCTCTAAAGAACTGATGGTGCTTCTCCCCTAAAGCAACATATACTGAACCATGGTAGAACATCTGATCACACAGATGCATTTACATGGAACATGTCATATCTCTGAATCCACTTCTTTAACAGTAAAACATTTATGTATTTTACAGCTGTTTACCCTTACTTATTGATGGGGAAATAGTGTTATGATTTAAGTGTCTCATAGCGAAGTCAGAATGGTACAATTTCATAAAAATAGTGTAAACTCAAATCTCAAAGCAACACCTGTTTTTGTAAAATCAGCTTATGAAGTCATCAGTGAAACCAGCATGGGAAAAATCTGTATAAGCTTAAAAAGAGCTTCTGTAAGTTATCAGTGTGCTATGCTTCCAATAATAGAAAAGCTATTGTTATGCCAAAATTGTAAACAACTACTCTCCACAATTTTAAGAGGTGGAACATTTTCTTCCCCATTAATCATATATAATCTATATGAATGTATTTGAAGTTATATAAAATTGGAGGCAATACAATGCACCAGTAGTTGCATTGAACAGATACGTGACTTTAATATCATAAAATCATAAAAAGGCTTGGGTTGGAAGGGACCTTAAAAATGATCTAGCTCTAACCCTACTCCCATTGGCAGGGTTGTCACTCACAAGGCCCAGGACCTCGTCGTCCAACCTGGTCTTGAACACCTCCAGGGATGGGACATCCACAGCTTCTCTGGGCAATGTGATTGTTTCTGCTTCGTCTTTACACAAAAATCTAGGTGCTGCCCACAGAATCACAGGCAGACTGTTGAAATTCTGGTTTCCATACATGCAGACTCACCAATTTCAAGCCAGAACACTCACACAATTAAGTCAAAGTAGGAAGCATAATTCTGTACTCTCTAAACATTATGTAAGCCATGCTACTTAAATTCCAGACTTTTTAATTTTCTTACCTAAAATCATTCTTTATTTTTTCTTGCACTGACACGTCTCCTTACTGTATAAGGAGTTTTAGTGAAGACCAAGAAAAACTGCATCTAGCTAAAAAGAAAAGTCTTTGACCATATTTAACCATGTAAACTTAACATCCAAAGATTGCAAAATTCACAGGCATTTCCCATCTTCATGAATAAACAGGACAGATTAGAATCATTTTCCTTCTTAAATACATATTTATCCTCGGAATAACGTTGTTATATAAACATGTTTTATTTACTTCACAGAATGCAGTTCTAGTTGTGGGTAGGGTATGCCTTATACTTCCTCTCAAGTTCTGTTTTTAGTGTAATTTTTGATCACCTCAGGTGTTGATATATTTTCACAACATTCCTGTAATGTAGGGATCATCATGGTGGCATCATCGTTTTACATGTGTGGAACTGGAGCCCTGTGGGGGCTTGCAAAAGTGTGCAATACATACATGAAAGCAACACTAACTCCAGCAACACCAGGCAAGTGATTTCAGATTTAGAAATTCCGCTTCTTCCAGAAGAAAGGGCAAGATGTACAATGCCTCTACAAAACTATCTCAAGCTGGAAAACAAAGCATATCGTTCACAACCCTCTTGAACCTTGAAGCCCAAGACATTTTAGAGTATTCTACTGCAACATAGAGCTGCATTATAGCTCTCCTTGATCTCCCATACTCCTCCTAACCTGGCCTTGGAGCCTCATTGAGAGAATTTCTCAGGAGTGGTCGACAATGGCTTTGCAATCACATCATATAGCTCTTTCAAAATCCTTTGCTGAATCCCATACAACCCATGGTTATTCCTCAGTCTTCTTCAGAGCAGGAATATCTACACGCACCAACCTTACCCAGAAAACATGAACTAATTTTAGCAGAAGGAAAATACATATATAGGTGGCTTAACACTATTCTGACAGGTTGGTTTTTTTTGTTTGTTTGTTTTTTGATACCCTAAGAAAAGCAGAAGCTCCCCAGACACAATCCTTTATAAACATCTAAGTTTACACCTAAGATGAAAATCTCCCCCATACAGGCTCACTGTACTTTTCAAAACACATTAAAAAAGAATCAAATTTGGCTTTGTCACTGTTCATATTCCCAAAGTAGAAAAAATGTGTATTGTCTACTTGGAATGAACAGTTCAAAACACAGATTTCTTCCATAAGTAGTAATAGGCAGTGTTTTTCAAATTCTCAGCAGCCTTCCTCAACTGTCTAATTCTACCTCACCTTGTATTAAAATAAGTTTTAAAAAAGGATTTCAAATGAAGAATAACTCAACAGTGAGTGAAAACCTAACACTGTATTCCCAAGATACCTTATTTTTATTCACACTCTTAAATAATAGGAACTTGACAATAATAAAATATTCAAATTTAAGAGAAAGGCATGTAACATAACTTTCCTGGGAACGAACATCACAAAATTATTTAACACCAGAAGTGGACAGAGTGAAGCTGTGAGTGGCCTACTGTCTTACTAGTCTAATAAGCAGTTCTCACAACGGTGTTGAGAAGAATTTCAGAAATTTCTCATTTTGTTTAGAATTTGCTTATAATCATATATTTATACACTTTAGACTGTTAGAAACAACACAATTTCTTTAACTGACCTTTTTAACTACATCTATAAAGCTAGGGAGACCAGCACTAATATTTATAGGATCCATGCTCAGCTCAGGTTGACCAGTGGTTATTATTTAACAGTGCCTTTAAAAGCATCTGAAGTAGATGTACCTGATTTACTAAAAGTATCATCTTCCTGTTGGTTTATAGACTACAAGGCTGCAAACAGAATTTACATCTAAAGTTTCTGTGCTGATGTCATTGTTCTTGTTGGAATCATAGAGGACTTTTAACACTAAGGTTTCAAATATTCAGGCAAATTATAGGTCATATCTGTATTTCAGATCTAAAGATGAAGTGTTTTAAAGTTATAATTATGGCTGATTTATCATATTTGACTTATTGCAACTCTGATGGCTTACTGAATTTTCAAGCTCCGTTGATAGGATGTATAATTGTACAGTAAAATTCAGTTTAAATGACACAAAGAACAGCCCATTCTGCTGTCTTTAAGTCTACTATATTGCGCATCAGAAAAATGAAACTGTTGAAATACAGCAAAGTAAGTGTTCCAGGAGGGACCTCAATGAATTTGAATTGAAAAATACTTAAACACAACTAATTTTTAATGCTTTCCCTATAGTATCTCCAAATGGTGGTCTGGCAACACTGTCACAGGTAATCCAAACACGACTGCCAGTCTGTGAAATCAGAAGATGCCCAGAAGCACCTGGCTCACATTTGTCAGTTTTGCTCCCAAAGTACCATTAGCCTACACCTCATCTCCCTCCACCAGAACACTCCAATCTCTGAAGACATCTCAGGACTGACACTTGTTCCTGTTTCAAGTCTATTTCAGGTCACACAATTAAAATCACCTGCAGAGGTCCAGAAAAATCAACATCAACTGAAGCTACATATAGAAAAAAATAGATATGTTCTATGGAGTGCACCTTGAGCAGATGTCACTGCGTTAATATTTCAAAAAATAAAATGCTTAGAAATGGTGAAAAATAACCAAATCACTTGTTTTGCACCCTATTTAATTTATAGATAGCAATCAAGACTTGGTGACATCACCCAAGAGTGCTTATCTGGCTATTTTATCTCTTCCCTAAAAAAAAAAAAATACAGGCATGAATTCTAACACACAGCTCAAACTGTTTTCTGTACTATCAGATACCTGAGCCATTTTGTCAGAAGCTGCAGTCACCAACTTTGGCTCCTAGCTGTCCTTCTCCCAGTCATGTTCCTCTGAGTACTGAAATTAACAGAGGAGGTCCAATAAGCTAGAAGCTCCTGACTGGCTCCTTCGTCATATAGCTGCACATAGTTATTTCCTTATTTTATCATAAAAAATAAGCCTCACACAACTCATTTGCTATTTAGAGGCAGTTTGGTACTTGGAAGTAAAACTGACTATATCTATGATAGATTGACTCAATCAAACATCCTGAAAGGACAAGGGCAAAAGCAAGACTTTTTTTTGACCAAAGTCCAACCAGCAACAGTCACTCCAAGTACTTGGAGAACTACGCAGCCTGGAATTTGTATGTTCACTGGCTAGCAAGAGTCAGAATAGAACACAATCCAATACTAGTGGCACTAATACCTTATTTAGAAAATTACAGCTGGCTGGAAGAAAAGCAATGGCACCTTCTTGACAAAAGGGACTACCGGTTGATGTTGACAATACAATTAAACATCTCTGAAGGTTCTGAAAAAAGGACGTCAGGCTTCGCAGGCACAATACTTCACTGCTCTGAAAAGGTTAATCTAAAGGCCCAAGGCTGGCCCTAATGGGAAGAACAGTGGGCAAAATTCTTCTTACCCATCGATGCATTTACTGTTTAAGAAAAGCAAGCATAGGGTTACATTCAAGTATAAATGGACAGACCGTAAAGATGGGCAATACAGAGATGCAAACATAGAAAAGGAAACTGTATTTATGGACTTAAAAGAAAACCCTCTTCCCTAAATCCTCAGTAGAGCACGAGGATTCTGTGCTGTAACAGAAGTCTGTCAGGAGATTGTGAGTACCTTAGCTCTCCATCTTAATCAGTCCATTATTTTAGTGCAGGAACTTTTCTCCAAATCAAGCCAGCAGACGCTCTGTAATACCTAACCCATAATTCATCAAGCTCTTCATCTTTTAAGCCAAAACTTGTCCTCAAGCTTCCCATACAATGGAGCATGAGCCAAGGCCACAAGCTGGGCACCTTCACAATCCTTTTTTTAATAAATATGAAGCAGAAATACTAGTGCAGCCTCCATACTGTGCAGAAGTTAATAAACACATAATAAATTAAATATAGAGAAAAATAGTCGCCAGTAAGACCACAGTCTTGGACTCCAGCTTTCCTAGAAGGGTATCCATCATATTGAAGTAAGGGAAGCTGTCATCTTAAGCTGAATACACTCTCAACTATGCCTACTTCAACAAGCGTCAACAAAGTGTGTTCACAAAGTGTCTTTTATCTGAAGGAAAAGCTATCATCTAGATATAGCTTCATGACAGTCCAGCAGTGAATCAGGTTGCTTTTATTTTTTCCCCCATACAGGAAATCTGTTTTGCGTCTCAACAGGATAGAGAATGTTAGTGTATTTGCTAATCTGAGAATTATATCATTTAATTATTTAGACTTTTTTTTTTTTGAAGTGTTACTGCAATTCAGATGAACAGAAGTTTTCAAGATCTTAAAAAAAAAAAAAAAAAAAAAAGCTTACAGTATGCTTTCTGCGGTTGTACTCACATTGGAAAGGTGATGCAAGTTGATCCTGGCCCAGTCTCAGTGGTAATGAGCCCTCAGTGGATTGCTCTCCTGAAATCACTTTTTTTACTGGATAATATTTGGGTTTGATCACATATTCCTGTGTTTGGCCATGATGAAGATTCATCATCAACGTCTGAGATGAAAGGGGTATCATCCTGTTTTAGGAAAAAAACAGAAGAGGCAGAATGATGTAAGAATTAATAAATTAGACTTTTAAAAAATGGTAAAAAAATAAAGACATTCATCTGTACTCCAAGTTCTCAAAAGATGATTTGGGAAGTTTACTAGTTTCAGATTAAGCATGTGATTTTCCATGCATTTAGCATTCTCATTGTTGTGTCAGATAACAAATACTTAACAACCTAATAGAGACTACAGGGATTACATCAACTCTTTTCTGATAAGAAGTACCAGCTCAGAAAGCAGGGAAGAATGGGAAAAAGCCTTCCTCAAAAATCATGAGTTGGAGCTCAGCTTTGTTAAACACATAGCTTTCCAGACTGGTCAGAAAAGCAGCAATGCATTTAATCCCATTTCCTAAAAATGTTATTTTACACTAAGTACAGAACTTAAAACCTATGCCCAGCTGACTTTCCCTCTGTTCCCAGAAACCTTGTTCCGTTCCCCACCATACCTAGCTAGCCATAAGAACACTGCTACTCCTCCCCTACTTCAGTCTTTTCCCCCATCTCATCAGAAGGTCCATCCTTGTTTCCCAGCTCCACTTTACTTCCCCCATCCACTTTCTCCTTGCCTACACTATTGAATATCTCTGACAGATGTCCTACAACCACGACTTCCCTTCATAGCAAAATTATTTCCGCTTCTTGTCAAACAAGATTATTCCTTCAAGCTCACTGACTCTCTCATAGACATTACCAGTTCCTTACTTTTGTTGTTAGCTTCTCACTGTACAAGACCTTGCCAACTTTCAGTAGGAATTCCCCCCTCCTATTCCCCCAAACCAATATTATTTACCTATATACTACCAGTAGTAGGAACCACTTCTTTTCTAACCTAAAATCTGTCTTTCCCACCCTCCACAGTACCACCCAACGTTGAACAAGCAAGGGAACAAATCACGTAGTTGGTAGTCACAGGTAATGAAACTGAAAGCTAGTTTGGGGCACTGGGTTGCATGGTGCCACTGCTGAGCAAGTAGTCATAACAGGTCTTCAATTAACAAATCTAGTAAGAGCAAATCATCAAGAAGTTGTAGCTAGTGTAGATCACGCTGCAGAGATACATGTTCCTCAAGATAATATTATCAATCACTAACCTAGTAGCAGTGGCTATTTAGGATTACACTATCCTTTGCTGAACTGAAGGCACAAGGAGTTGGATGCTGTGATCCCTCATGCTCTTCTCCACTGAGGGTCTGTAGTATGTTTGGTCGGCAGAAGTGGAAATATGGGAAAATTATAGGCTTTTTAACAGAGATCCCTCAAAAAGTCAGAGCTCTGTAAGGCAAATAGCTGTCCTCAGAATAAGGCATGGGCCCTAAATCATAGAAGATGCTGGGCAGCACTTCCCCACAGTGATGAGACTGAAGAAGTTTCAGCCGAGCAAGAAGACAGATGACTACAGTATTGTTTTCCTACATTTGGAGCTGGAGCCAGACCCTATCTCCAAAGCAAAGCCTGATTCCTTAGTTATGTTATTTGAGGATGCTTAGTAACTGCTGTAACCAGTGGATTTGTGGTTAGGACAGACAATAGGGTTTTGTCCTACACAGACTCTTATTAAGTTGGATCAGCTTTAGAAAAGTGCAGTTGTTAGTACAGAAATTCTGACTCTCACATGCAACAGAAACATAAAATCAGACTATCTCCAAACCAAAATTTTCTAATACAGTACTTACACAGTCTCATTATATTCAGTAAAAGTCCATTCCCAAATTAAGACAGAATACCTTCAGTGTTGTCTTTAGGCTTCCTACATACCAGATCAAAGAGAGGCATCAGCAATGTTGGAGGTCAGGCTCAGAACTCAAAACAAGCTGACACTCTCACCAAGAATACCTCAGCTGGAGAGAAAGCTGAAGACAACACCTTCAATACTGTTTACCTAATGACTTGAATTTCCTTGAAGAGTCACTACAATCCTTCCTGCACAACCTGGTTTCTCTACAGATCTCGTTTGAGGCCTGTGTATAAGGATATCCTTTTCTGTACCCAGACATAAGAGGGCTTACGCTGAATCTTTCTGATGGGATGTGTAAGCACCCCTTGACAGCAGGAGTCAACATACTACAAAAGTCTACATTACAGCAACCTGTTAAAAGTTACTTATATGTGTTTTACATTGTATGGTGTTCCTTGCTTGATTGTACACAGACATTGCCGTTTGAATGCCTGTCTGTCTTCTGTTAAGGCTATAACATAAAAAAATCTCTTTTTATCACATAAACAGCCACACTGTAGCCCAATCCTATCAACCTACAGAGTCCATCGTGACACTTGAAATAAAAAAAAAAAAAAAGAGCCCACGCACCATACCAAGGGAATGCCACAGACTGGAGGCTAAGATCTACTGTCAGAATCTAAAAATGTTACCTCCTTCTTCCTTCTCAGGTACTGCAATTTTCTTCCTTGGTTTATTTTATATTAATTATTAACTAATTAATACTAAGGCAGTAGAAGAGTATGCTTTGCTCTGCAAAAGAGTAGTTTACTTAGAAGTACATTGGAAAGCTGTAATCCCTGCTCCAGAAATTCTTGTTCTTTAAAGGAAATGCCTTTGTCTTATGTGTGAGTTGGTACTCTTAGTTTCAGCAAGGAGTAAATTCCCTACTCATATATTAAGGTGCATGCTTACAACAGTTTGCAGCATAAAACTGAAAAGCAGAAGATGAAGCCAAGTTTGCACCTAAGTTAAGGGTTGTCTAGACTCTTGAACATTTTCTATCAATTTTGATTTTCTTGGTGTATAACTACCAAGGATCTTGACTTTAGGTATGCATAAAAGTACTCCACATGTTTAAAAACAACTCAGTCTTAGGTATCTGCTATTAGTATAGATTCAAGCTAACTGGCAGCATGTTTTTGCCAGCCATCTGACCAGCTCAACTAGTTTTGCTTGAGTGCAATTCCAGTAGAAGATTGATGGGGTCAAACATCAAAGTATATATGAGATCCCTCTGTTCTGACTGCTCTTTTGGTATTCAAATTCTTCTCAACATGACCTAGTTCCTAAAGATGTTAGTTTACAATGAAAAGGACATTGCATACCTAACTGTGATGCTGCATCTTCCCCTAGAATCAAGGACACTATTTTTCAACTACATCATGGGAGCCATATGAGAGCAAGCACATGGCTCTGGTATTAATGGCTTGGGTACAGATGCTAGTGGACAACCCAGTTTTCTTCTTAGACCAGCACAGAGGGGATCCTTCAGTGTTGCAGAACTTCTAAGTAAGACAGTATGATTTCTGGTGGGCTCAATAACACAATGAGAGCATTTTGTTCCTTGTGTGTGTGTATATATATATATATACACACACACACATATATATACACACACACACACACACCCTGTAAAAGAAGTCTTCAGAACTATCCCTTCTAACTCTGACCTCAGAAGACAGAGGAGAGATTTGTTGGTTCAGAGAGAAGGCGAGTAATGTTAACACTGAAGAAGATTAATATAAATGTAAGATGCCACAAGGAAACACTTCAGGCCTAGTTTGGTAACAAACATCACCCCAAGACCTATTACAGAAAAGATCTTCGCAGCTCTACTACAACACTCTGAAGAAGCATTTGATGCCATCACTGTTGGTGCCAGCTTGCCAAATAACCCTCCTCCCAGCCTCAAGTACAAACGCTTCTTCCCCTTTCCCAATGGGTAGCCTCTGACAAATTCTGGAGCTCGGCCTGGGCCCCTCCCCTCACAGGGGTCCTGTCTTTGTGTGGGGGCCCAGGCACCATATCCATGCTCATCTGCTGCACCAGGAACCCATGGTCCAAAGCAAAATCCAAGCCTGCTGCTATGCTCAGCAAGTAGGAATGCCAGGCACTGACTGTGCCATTGTTTGAATACCCCAAATTAAAGAAAAAGTAGCACAATAGAAGGATTTAAACAATAAAGGAAATAAACAACTACTCCAGGTTCAAGGCCACCAGCAATAGGTGGTTCTACATTGCTACAACCAACAAGAGGATATTCAAAGTAGGTCACAGCCACTCCTCACTAGACTTTCGTAATTTAAAACAGAGAAATGAAAGGCATACTCATCGACTTACAGCTACTACACTTAACGTTAAGTGAGAAATAGCTCTCATCTATTAACAACAAACACCACCACAAGCAAATGTATTTTAATGCTTCCCAGCTTTACCATGTTGCTTACTGCACACTTGAATACTACACAACTGAGTTGAGCCCCTGGTCATTGAAATACAAAATATTGAAGTAGTACTAATATTCCCTCTGTCACACAGATTAAGAAGATACAATGGTTAGCTCCAATCTTTGTATTTTGCATGAAACAGCCAAAACTAAACAAGATTTTCGTATTACATAGGCTTACATCACTAAACTATCCAGCAGTTTGTAATTTGATAGTCCAAACTGACTTTAACTTCAATAAACTCAACAAAAAGTTTCCATAGCTGAAGTATACAAGAGGAAGATAGATGTCTAATCACATTTTTAACAAACAAAATTAAAGACACTAATAACAGCACTGCAAAAGGAGAACAAACTTTTACAACTAGCCATCATACAAAAAGAAAGCTCTCTTGCTTGATACAAGCAGACCAGGAATGCTATGTATCAGAGTAACTCTGGCAAGCAGAAATGAGACCAGCAACGTTTGGCATGAAAAGTACTGTCTAGACTAAATAAGACAAGCCTGTCTCAGGCTGCTTTCTTCATTTTATTTACTGTAAGTCTGATGCTCCCTTCTTGGCTCCTAGCTAGCAATGCTTAAAAAAAAATAAAATAAAAATATCTGAATTGCTAGCATGCTGTTTTTATACAAACCTAGAAATTGCTTCTTCTCTACCTCTTCTCAAATTCAGAATGAACAGCCAAATGGAGAAGAAAACCTAGCATTTTTCTAAAATTATGAGATAATAAAGAAAATATGCAGGACAGTTTAAAAGGCATGAAAATAAAACAAAATCCCCCCTGCCCCGTAAATTATTAAAATTCAGTTGCTAGTTCAGCCTGACCTTTGCCAGCTGTTTCCTCCTTAGGTTTCTCGTCTGATTTTTCCTTTTTTTTTTTTTTTTTTTTTTTTTTTTAAAGATACAAGAAAAAGTTTAACTTCCCAGTTGATGATGAACATATGGGATTTCTTCAAAGCCCTTTACATTATCATACCCAACATTAATCAAGCGTGGCCTATTTCACTATGTACTAGCAGTCACAAAAGGTGAAAGAGAGGAAGTGTTCAAGCTTTTTTTTTTTTTCTTCTCACCATCTCAAAGATTCTGCAAAAGTTGATTTTATGTACAAAAATTTGTTTCTAATGTATAATCAAAATCTTGTCAATAAAATATAGGTTAAGCATTGAAAAGCTGTCACTGAAAACTACGTGTCCAAGAGTAACTTGGGTTACATTTGCATTTTCGTTATAAACCTGCCTTAGCTTTATGTCTTTGTAATAATATTCTCCCCAGGCTAAAGTTTGCAGAGATCGTTGTTTGGATAGGTGTAACTTGTTTTCAAATAACATCTTCAAGTTATTTAGTTTCTGGTTGGTTGGATGCTCCCCCCCTCAACTAAATAGGCTAAGGTGTTATTTACATCACATACTAGATTTTACTTGACCACAACGATACTACAAATTTTACTACAGATTAATAAAGACACTTCACCTACACCAAGATTTAAAGAGAGGTAAGCATGGAATCGCAATTACTTTAAAATTCCCACACAAACATTGTAAAACATGAATTTTCATCCGTAACTACAAGCTTTGCTCAACTTAGTTAAACATAACTTCAGCAGTCAAATCCTTGTTGAAGACTCTTGCAGGGATTACCTACTCTTAAGTGTTGACTAATAAAGCTATCTCTGTATTTGGAGACTCACCTGAATTGCTCATAGGTTAGAAACTTTTGTTAGCATGAACTGGCATAATAGCCAAACGAAAGCTCTATGAACTGTTTCCAAACTAAGCTAGGAAATTATGACTTCATTGCTCCATTACATCTTCTGCACACATGATAAACGGAAACATGTAGATTTACAAACATTCCTCCATGTTTCTAAACAGAGGTAGTATACTGAGTTTTCCAGAATCATAAGCAATGATTTGTTTCCTAAGTGTCAAAAATCAGAAAAAGGGCTTAAAGCAAAATAAATGTTGGTTGAATATTCATATACAAAATAAAAATAAATATGCATATTCACACAACACAATGGAAGCTACTGTTCTTGCAAACAGGTTATGCAACAGCAGGTAACGGTTCTCATATAACAAAAGCAAATACTAAACTTGGAGAACAATCCTCCTGAAAAGCCATTAAATTATACAGATGTTAATTTTATCATTGGAGGAAAAAAAGTTTGCCTACTAGATTTTTTTCATCAGAATGAGCATGGGAAGTTTGGTCTACCTTCTTCCCAAAGTGTCATCAAGATACAACTCTAGAAAATCTACAAAATCTTCACAGAGTATTAACTATCCTCAAAGGAAATCAATGCATGAGGTAACTACGTGCGAACTTCAGAAAAATCAGTTATGATACAAAAATAAACAAGAAATAGATGTGAGTACATGGCCTCACACTAACAATTTGTGAACTTCACTCTTCATGTACCAAAATGGTAAACTAGAAGCTACAAATGATTCATCTTATGCATACATTCATAAACATTTAACCAATGAAACTCTTCATGATTCCGTATGAAGTAATTCAATATCCAAATGATTTTATACAGGTTCTCAGCCATACATATATATTCATCCTGCCAGGCATCTCTTACCAGCAAAATCCAAGGAGACATAAAAAAAGAAAAAAAAAAAGGAAAAAAACACCACCTAGGTGTCTTGCTGACTTGTTCTGGCTGATTTATTTACTTACTTCCCCCGGGGCACTAAATTTGATGATACTACATTCACATAAGATGGTTTTTTTTTTTTTTTTTTTTTTTTTTTTTTTTTTAAGTCAGGGAGGGTATCAAGCTCATTATTAATTGAGATTTTAAAAGATTTGTATTGATTTGCATTTGCACAAATATCTGCATTAAAAATGTAACCTTCAATGCTATGTTGCAATAGTGATTCAACATGAAATTCAGTAGTTAATGGCAAACCTCCTTAAGCAGATCGAGAGCTTCTTTGCTGCACGTTCAATACACAATCTTCAGTTAAATGAATGTATGATCTCTTTTCCCTAATCCGCATTTCATTTTCTATTGGAAAATTGCTTTTATCATAGTGCTAGTGGCACGTTATTGAATGTTATGCTGACATTATAGATAATAACAAAATTTACTGAGAAAGATGCATTAATTAGTGACAATTTCTAATCTACCCACCCATCAGATAGACTTCAATATTTGAAAAGTATGCTGAAATGACAATTAAAAATAGAAATGTAAACTCCCACGATGGATGTTACACGATAAAGGCAAATGAGCACAGCTGCTGCAAAGAAAAACCATGCATCGCTAATCTACTCAAATTCTTTAGCATATTAAACAAAACAGCAGACAAAGAGCTCAGTTGGTTGATATAATTTACTTGAAATTTGAAAAGACTTAAAAGACTTATCTTACAAGAGGCTAGTAAGAAACTCCAAATTATAAAACAGTGTTGCAAGCTTAAAATGAGCAAAAAGATGGAACAGAACAGATGCACATTTTTTTCTTGGGTATACATTATGGTATGCCCTTTTGAAGTCTACCACCACATACACTGTTTGGTATCACCCCATTTCAGTTAAATAAGTCATTGAGAAGTATATGAAGTTTTGTTACAGTACTTCAGAAAATCTTCAAATCTAATTTGGTCTTACATATAACATTCATTTAAGCAAAAGAAATTGATTCTGAGAATATGCTTATGGCCTTGTCTGAATTAAGCAGAAGTCTGTCATATAGGAATGCAACAACTAAAAAGTAAATACGCCAATAAAGAAAAAACTGTCTACCCTTGAGATTCTGATAGTTTGAGTCACGATTATGAAAAAAATAATGCAATGAGCAAGTAACTCTACCATCAGGATTTTGTGTAGATACAGATGTGCTATCAAAGTTTTGTCACTACAGCTTATGTTAAGGAAACTATTTCAGAAATATGATCTCACAGGTGAGAACACAGCTCCTCAGAAAAAGTCAGAAAATACTTTTTAAGTTTATTACCTGTTTAGAAATTAGACTTATGTACAAATAGAAAAATGCACAAAAGACAAGGCAATTACTAGTTATTAAACAGGGACAGAGGAGAACTCAGTCTGGGTACCTGGACTGTAGATGAAATTGAGCACTGATCAAGAAAATCAGAAACACAGTCATCAGAAGCGATGAGAACTTGTCATGTGCTTTACTGACACTTACATTGACTGCAGCCAACCAAGAGTCTCCAGCATCAGTGTGGTGAAAGTTTCCAGTGTACAAAAATGGATGAAAAGATAAAACTCAAAATATTACTATATATAAAGGGTTGGGAGAAAATAACAAGGAAGGACTTCAAAGGCATCTATACCAATAAAGTTAAAACAAAGGCAGTGAAGAACCCATGCAGAGGAAAGCCAGACTCTGACTGTTCAGTTACAGATAAAATTCCTCAGAGAAGGTATGATAAAGATGTAAAATAAGCCTCAATTCCAAATAAAATGCAATAAACAAGACTAAAAAGGAATCGCATTGACATTCTGCACAGCTTGTGGGAAGAATTATCACAAGATACAGATCACAATTGCTTCTGAGGACGAAACAAATATAAATGGATGATGAGCACAGCTAGAATTTTATTATGAAAAGATGGCAGAAAACACAAATTCTGATGCTTAAGGAAATGAGTTTCCTAAATAATAAACAATGTAAATAACCCTTAATTTTCTTCTTGTAAGGATGTGCCAACAAATGTGCAAGTCAGAGCATTTTATCCCTCTGTAAGGCACATTGACTTCAGATGTATGCAACTACTAGCAGATGTAGTAAGACACTGACTTTTCCCAAGTGTTATACACAGAAAGCACGATGTGCTCATTATATGAGAATAAACTCTGCCTTTATGTGTTTGAACAGTGAGATGTTATTGTGCGACAACCATCTGAACCACATTTACTGAAGGCTTTCTAAATTGACAAGAAAAAAAAAAAAAGAGTAAAAAAATGCATAGTACTTTATGGCAGGCAAGCTTAGAAAATTTCAAGATTAAATCCAGACTCCAGCTTCAGTATGTGTATTTCTCAGCAGAAGCTCTTTTTGGCATATTATATCAGCAGCAAGAAGCTCTGACAGACTGTACTGGCTAGAGGATACACTCCCTGCAGTTCCCCAGGGACTGCTCTTACTAAATTATGCCACAGAATTTAGCAATCCTAAAGATGGAGAGGCCGACGGCGGGGAGAAGGAAGGAGGGGGAAGAGCAGAATCAAAATCTTTGTACAAGTTCTCCAGAGTGGCCACCTCAAGTCAAGTGATGCAACAACAGCATGCTGCTAGCCACATCTGGGAAGTCCGGAGAGGAAGGAGGAAAAAAAAAAGTGTATGTCATGATGGTGAAAAGATAAGTGATGAAAAGCTTTGGAGGTAAAAGTAATGTTTATATTAGGCCAAGAACATTTTTAACATCTAAACTTTCAAAATGTACAACTACTTTCTTAGCTGAACTAGATAAACAACTCAGACCGTGTATTTTTTTTATACCACAAAATTGAGTAACAAAGATTATCCTTTGTTTAAACTCATCACAAAAATGGAATGTTTCTATTTAGAGTAAGAACCAGGGAAAGGAGAGACAACAGCAAGCAGTTACACTTACTGGGAAGTCTAACTCTAGGGATACATAGCTTCCAAAAATTTGTGACACATCTACAAATAGTTTGAGTACAAAAATCACACAAATATATGTTCTAAGCAATCAAGGTGGTAAACTCACACAAGACAAGATGACAGCAATTTCCAAAAGTTTTTAATGCATTTTAGTTATTTCTTGACATTGTCATATAATTTTGGTTGGTAGAAGTGCACGTGTGTTATGCAGTATAACTGTTTTCATTATCATGGATTTTCAGATGAATAACATTTGGGGAAATTGTGCTTGATACTACATGGTATTGTGTCTTTAAACAACAAATAAGAGGTAGCTTTAATCATGTTTGTGTTGGTACATGATCCCTGATATAGAAAGGTCACTCTAGCAGAGCTAAACCAACCAAAGCAGCGCTATCCGACTAAAGCTACAGGAACTAATAAAGATTTATTCACTGTCATGACCTGGAAAATTCCTCTGCAGAAAGAATCTTGACAAAGAACTTTGACAACAGATTAAGAAGTATAAATAAGGCATGCTGATTTTTCTACTAGAAATACCAAACCAAATAATTAAAATCCACCAAAATATCTATCAAAATCTATCAAATATCTATTATCAGCTTATTTAATAATGAAGACCAGATATAGCTGATTTTACCAATATCGCTACTTACTTTAAGGTTTAGCAGGAGCAGCACTTAAAGACTATTTCTATTGGATTTGCATTCCAGAACCAGGAAAGTCACAATATATGCCTTTTAACTTCAGATAATAAAGGAAGAAAAAAATTTAATACATCAACATTAACTCAGCATGTATATAGATCACTACATTTCATACAGCAATAAAAAAATGAAAACAATATTTAAATATAGACTTTTTCTCATATACTTGCTTAATTTTATAGTACAAAAAACTGCTCAAGAACAGTGTTAGATTTGTTTCAGAAAGCAAAACCAAATAATACAAAGACAGCAATATTTCTGAGAAAGGCTCATGATTTTCAGCAAAAATTATACGGCTAAAGTTGACCATAGATTTCAACTGAACAGTGACTCACTGTTACACTGGTCGTGAATCCAATTAATGTTACAATTAACAATATAATCATGCATTGGTCTTATTTCTAAAATAATTTGGCAGATGGTAAGCTTATCTTGTGCGCTGAGATCAGTGATGAAAAAATTGAGATATGAGACAGTTAATAGCGATCTGACTACCTGTGAAATGCAGTTTACGCCAGAAACAGAGAAGCTAGGATAAAAAGGTTAGAACAGCTATGCATTTTTTCTCATCTCCACTTCTGTATCTGTAAAATAATGACCTACATCACAACTCAGTACGATGTTGCAAAGTATTTAACAGTGAAAGATTTTGACAATGTACAGTGGTCTATACACATGTAAAGGAATATGAAACAGTTAAACTGGTTTTAATATGATCTGTTGCCCAGACACCCGTATAAAACCCTGATTCCACTAAAGTCAACAGCGAAATTCATTTACTTCATTGCTGGCTGTGATTTCATCCCAGGACTTTGCTAGTTGTCAAACACAACTTTGCATCTTTAGACTTAAAACCTGTAGATGCTACGTTTAGCTGCCTTTAGCCAGTCTTCAAATGAGAAGTAGAGATTCCTCTTGGTTCCTTGTTTTAGTCCCTGAAACTCACATTTGTCACCCTGGAATGCAGTGAAATGCAAACAAACTTAACACTGTATCCCTCACTTCAGCCCATGATCAACACGGACAAAGCATGTGAAAATGATCTAATTCCTTATTGTAAAAAGAAGCCCAGCTACAGTTCACTTCAGCTTGCAAGAAAGCAGCTATGAAGAATTTCTGACATACGGCTGAACCAACAGTGTCTGGAAGAACTTGATCTTCTATTCCAAACCACTTTGCCTACTTAAAAAAAAAATAATACTGTGACCAAAAGCCCAGACTGCATTCCAGAGGTCTAGGAATAGCTTGTTTTCCTATTTGCAGTAGGTAAATTTGAAGTCTGTGAGGCATTCCTCTGGTTTTTAAGGATGTCTCTGATTTCTCCTCAAAAATTCACTTTGCTTCTTTTTCTCTACATTTAAAATTTTGCTTTCCCTAGAACTACAAGTTATAAGAAATATTTTTCAGTGTGAATTTTTGCAAATCTGCAGTTGTTGTCCATGCCTTCTTTCCAATCCCATCCCAGTCCTTAATTTTGGCTCCCAGGCCTTATTTCTGCATACATTTTGGGGCGCTTAAATTTGACTTACAGGTTATTTTATACAGAGGCATAAGGCAAACCACATTTCATGGTACTTAAACTTTTTTTCCCCCTCTATTGCATTTTTTTTTTTTTTAATATAAGCTAAATACTGTCATTCCAACAAGTCTAAACTATAAAAAGGCAGGTTATAAGGTGTTTGAAATTACTTCCTTGGGGCTCAGTTTAGCAGTTTCTCTTCACATTCTTTTAATTTATGTGCTTCAGTATTGAAATGTCTGCTAGAGTTCTTTTTCCCTTTCCTCATTAATAACTTCAAAGAAATACATGCTTGAACTCCTAAATACATTAAACTAATTTAAATTATCTTTAAACACCCAGTGACTGCTCAGCAAACCAAAAAAAGCAGACTGTATCTGGAAAAAAAATACTATTTAGTTAGAGAATTACATGCACAATTAAAAGATAAATACGTTAATTAAACAATACCATCCATACGTATACGTATGAGTTCGATAAAAGTTGCTACAGATCCACTGTAATCTAGAAGTGTGAAACTAAATTAAAAAATACTTAAAACTACCCAATACATTTTTTTTCAAAGAGGGTTATGGCATACTGTCTATACTCTCGTATTTCCTGGGGAAAAAAAAATAAAATAAAATAAAAAACAAATATTTATGGAAATTGTTGTGAAGCAATTCAGAAGTGCAATTCAAATTACAACCTCATCAGTTTTGAGTATCATTTTTAACTAGCATCTGGTGTATCTGGATTTGTTAGCTTAACTAAAAATAAAATCTAAGCACAGAATTTCCATTTACAAGGATGAGTCCTATTGTAGAATTTTTGGAAATTTAAAAACAAGATTCCAAACTGCTGTTGCTTTAATGTTAAAAGAAAGTTATACACAACTAAAAAAACATCCTTGATACATACACATTTTCAAATCAGAAAATTGACACTGACAACCTACTGTCAGAAGCTACACAAATATTGTAAACAACTACACAAATACTGTAAATGATCTGGTTTTTGTATTGGTTAATATACGTTGAAGCACAACCAAATCAAATGACCTCATACACATACTAGAAAATATACATCAGCAAACAATCTGCTGAGATAATTTGTCATGGTAGAAATAGAAGCAGGATAAATCTGCACCACCTCAGGACCACTCTGATAAAAGCATGTGTGTTGAAAACCATGAATCACATCTGATTCTGTAGTGTCAGCTGGTTTGTGAATTACACATCTTCAGCAGCCCTGAAGAACTTGTTCCACTGAACTTTTGGAAACTGGCACTCCTGCCAAACAGACCTTCCTGAGGCTTGTGCCTAGCACCACTTCCAAACAGCCTGTAGAAACTCTGCAGTCCTTTGGTTCTACATGAAGCAAATCACAATTTACCTTAGTAAAACAAAGATTTCAAAAAGTTGTGGATACAAGGTGTTGTCAGATTCACAGTTATGTTTCTAGGTCACTTAGCCACCTTGAATCAAGATGATGCAGAACACATTCTTCCTGTTTCCAGCACTGAAACACTCCTGTAGCTGCCTGGTATTTCTCAATACTTTTAGAGTCCTTTGGCAGTTCTCACTGCTCAAAGGTATTTTTAGAAACTCCAACAACAAACAGTGTGGGTACCTACCTTTACACACCATTTAATAATGAAAAGGAATAGCAATGTGGAACACCAGGGCTTAACGTACTACTTTTGAAAGAAAGGTAAAAGATGGAGAAGGTACTGCTCATCTCCAATTCTTTCAATGCTGCTTTGTGCTTAACTTACTGTGTTCAGTTTTGGGCACCTCACTACAAGAAGGACATGGAGGTGCTTGAGCGAGTCCAGGGAAGGGCGACGAAGCTGGTGAGGGGTCTGGAGAACAAGTCCTACGAGGAGCGGCTGAGGGAGCTGGGCTTGTTCAGCCTGGAGAAGAGGAGGCTCAGGGGCAACCTTATCGCTCTCTACAGGTACCTCAAGGGAGGCTGTAGCGAGGTGGGGGTTGGTCTGTTCTCCCACATGCCTGGTGACAGGACGAGGGGGAATGGGCTAAAGTTGCGTCAGGGGAGTTTTAGGTTAGATGTTAGGAAGAACTTCTTTACCAAAAGGGTTGTTAGGCATTGGAACAGGCTGCCCAGGGAAGTGGTGGAGTCACCATCCCTGGAAGTCTTCAAAAGACGTTTAGATGTAGAGCTTAGGGAAATGGTTTAGTGGGGACTGTTAGCGTTAGGTCAGAGGTTGGACTCGATGATCTTGAGGTCTCTTCCAACCTAGGCAATTCTGTGATTCTGTAACTTAAATGCCTCAGCCCTTTGCTGCTGACCTAGGCTCAAGCACACCAGATCATGTACAATGGAACCAGGAAAGAGTACATGGTGGACCTTCCATTCTGCACTACATAGAGAAAAGGTCTGAGTGATGCAAGACCCTGGATCTGACCCCTTCCAGCTAACTAGAGGATGCAGAAGTCCTACAATCTCTCCTTGGTACCTGCTGGTCAGGCAGCCTTCCATCTTGAGATAGGTTCCCATTCTGATGGGGAAAATTGCTGAATCATCCATAGGGATTTTCTAAATCTGTAGCCTGCCTTCCAAGCAGATGTGTAAAGTTGGACTAGTCCAGCAATCAACTTCTCTTCTGTTTCAGCCAGCAAATTTCTACTGTGAAGCAATGGGCAGCCTTGGCTCCTAAGGGTAACATACACACATATATACACACACTTACTCCCACCCCCACCAGTATGTATATCATATACATGACATGAAGCATGACACTGTGGAAAAATAATAAGTTCAACTTCAAGAAATACATGAAAGCTTAACACTCATTGCCTTTTGCCACTGAGCTTAGGCAAGAAACCACCGTTATACCAGAGAGAAGCACAGATCAGTGACACTGTAAACACAGAAAATCCTCTATCTCAACCCGTGCCTCCAATTGCAGAAAATGTTACACTTGTGTTACAATCACTCATTTTTTCTCATGCTGGGATAGAGCCATCATGTGATAGACCACATCAGCTGAATCCTTGCATAATACTGCTAGGTTTGGCTTCTCCAGCATGCAGCTCTCATATCTGTCTCCAAAAGTCATTATCACTGGGAAGAAACAGAAGAGAAGGACAATGGACATGGATTTTCCTTCCTGCTGCTATTTCCTTGAAGGCCAACTAATACTTTCCTCACAGCTAGTTTGTAACACACCACAGACAATCATCTCTGGTCTTCTAAAGAAGGGCCTACAAAACTCTGAGATTCAATATATACCTGGTCTGTGTGTGGAGCTTTCTAACTGAGATTTATGTAGTTGTGAAGGAGGCTCTGTACTTTTTTCCTTTCCTTACTCATTTGCATCTTTGAGAGAAGAAGCCTTGAGAAAGGTGTTGAATAGCACAGCACCCACAAATACCAGACTGAACATCTGGGATATATGGACATCGTGCAGGCCCTGGGTCTGCAATTTTGTCAGCCAGCCACATCAGAGCAGCTCCCGGACTGCCATGTGCTTGCAACCAAGGGCCTGCAAGATGTCTGCATCATAGAATGGCTCAGGTTGGAAGGGACCTTAAAGATCATCTCATTCCAACCCCCCTGACATGGGCAGGGATGCCACCCACTAGATCAGGTTGGCCAAGGCCACATCCAGCCTGGCCTTGAACAGCTCCAGGGATGGGGCATCTACAATTCTCTGAGTATCTTCAGTGAGCAGCTGGTTTGGCTTCACAGAACAGAACAATGAGCACCAACACATCTGCTTTGAATGCAAAAGAATTCTGAAAAGATAACAAAACCTCAGTTCACTGAGAGAAACAATACTAGGACAGGGGGGAACACCATGAGCATGAGCTTACATCAGGCTAGGCAGGAAGATGAGAGGCAGCTGAACCGACAGTAGTGAGTGTTAGTGAGCAGAGGATGAGGCTCTATTGCCAATACTAACTTCACAACTGAACAAATGGGGAGAGGGAGACAAGACTGGGAGGAAAAAAAAAAAAAAAAAAAGGAAAAATAACATACAAAGGAGCCACTGCATATTTTCATTATGGGCCAAGGATGGCTATGAGCAGAACAGACAGGCAGGCCTTTTATAATCCTTACAGCCTTGCTGCTTCTTAGCTTATAAAAAGCTTTTTCCTCACTTCTGCATAGAGGTAGATAGAAACTGTTACAGTATAAAGGCTTTTTTTTCCATATTTAAAGCAATCTACTTACACCAAAATATCACCTTCCACACACTGCTGTTCTTAAAGAGCAGCTTTTTTTCCAGTTCAGCATAGCTTTCAATGCAGCAGAAGCATACTTCGGCACTTTGTTGAGTAAAAAACTATAGCAAGTCTCTTCCCTCATAAAACCGAAGACAAAAATCCACAAGTACATGAAAAGCTTACCCAATTTCAGAAGCCTAATTTCCTACTACAATGAAAATGAATCAGTTGGATCTTAAGAATATTCAGATTTTAAAGAATAACCTTAAAATTTTTTGCATTGCTCTGCATCTTACTGTGTGACAGCCCGCAGCTCTCCATTCTACAGTGTGCTGCATGAAACTTTGTAGCGCCACAGTTTTAAGTGCTTTATTATTAATTGTAAAATAATGCATAATAATAAAAAAGAAAAACATTTTTAAAACAACATTCAAAAACAAAGTTCAGGCTGAGCTTTTAGCCACAACTATTTTTCCTGACTACTGATCCCTTGATTTCTCAACTGTAGCTTCTATGAAGACTTTTTGTAGCAAACTGACTTCAAGTTTGCCTGCAAACTCTGATTTTATTTAACTCAAGCCTGCTCTCTAAATTAATTTAGACAAAGATGATAACAAATAGACTGTACAAACAACTACAGTTGATTTAAATTGGTTTGTTTTTTCCCCAGTAAAGCAGGAAAAAGAAAAGCAGGAAGGAATAGAAAAGCCAGGAACTGACACTTGAAGAAAAGAGGATTATAGAATTCAACTCTATGTAATGACTTCAACAATTAAAATGATATATTTTCAACATAACATCACAGTAATACTCAACGTAACTCAAACTAATAGTTTTATACCAATACCTGAGGCACAAAAACAAGGTCAAAACCAGCTATGGCTCCCTATAACCAACTGCATGTGTTTAAACATACAGCTGAAAGTAGTTCTGAAAGCTTGTGCCAAGCATGCTAAAAACCTCTAAAAATAAGCACTCTATAGCAAGAAGCTAAATATCATTTTAAGAAGCTAAAGATTTTAAAAAAACACATGGGCAGTGTATTCTATACAGATAGAAAAGTTTCAAAATATTTTTGATTACTACGGCTGTATGGTACTCAGTGTACTGGGAGGACATTTAATCAGAATATGAACTACTTCCAAAATGAGTCACTGGTACTTCAGAACTTTATGTATATTATCAAGAGACACAAACTTCATAAAGCCACACCGAGTTCAATATCTCAAGCAACTTGACATCTATTATGTAGACTTAGAACATATCCCTTTCAGCATCAAAAAGGAACTTTGACTTTGAACTGTACTTGTGGGAAGAGAAACACTTCACAAGCGTTCCCACAGAATTTTGTATCTACAACAGTGCAGCCACCAAAGACTGAACAGAAATATGTGGCAATCACCAGCTTTTATTGCCTCTTTGGTTTCATTCTTTTTGACTGGATAGCTTCCCCCATCTTTTTTTTTTTTTTTTTTTTTTTTAAGAGAAAATGACAGACTATTCAAGTATATTTAAGTGGCCATAATCTAAATAAAAGGGCAGTGTGTAATCATTTGCTGTAGAGATGCACTGTCTGCAGTGTAGTCTAATAAACTGAATATTATGCCTACTAAGCTCTGCACCTCAAAGCCCAGGTTCACAACTCTAAGAGCATTCAGGACAGGTTTTGTAACAGTTGCTGAAGAAAATCCTTCAGTTTAAAAGACTCAGGCCAAAACTTGGCAAACTTGGTCTTGTTTCAAGAAGGAAACTTTCTTTTGCCAAACTTGAAAAGGAGTGGATTTTAGCATTTCCAGCTTGGAAAAGAAAAAAAGATTATTTTTGATTGCATACCTGAAATTAAAAGAAACAAAAAAACCCACAGCAGCTATATGCTTTAAAACTCTAACATAATCTTTATAAGGATGAATATTTTGCCCATATAAAGAAAATTAAATTAATTTAAAATGTTGCAGAGTGCACATGAAGCATACCATTTTCAAGAAGGGAGCTTAGCCAATGAAAGCGAAGAATGCTTTTTAAATTGGGAATCATCAGCTAGTTTCCATAGCTACTCTTTAAACAATTGTAAGCTTGATCATTTCTTAGAACAACCTTGTTTACTATGAATAACTAAAATAGGTGTTCTAAGAAAAAGCTACTTGAAAGCATTTACAAGCAAGTACGATGATTAACAGTGGCTGCTGTTCTAAACTTTTTAAAAAGAAAAGCAGTATATTATCTGTTGTTTGCTTATATTTTAACATTTACCTTTTTTAGATTACTACTGAATATAGCATAACCCTTAGATAACCCAAACAGGATTTCAGTCTTGCCATGTGAAACGCTTTAGAAATACACAGAAATTACAGTGCAAGTATAACACAGGCCAAATACAGAAAGAAGTTGGAGTGAAAGAAGAGCTCCAATAGAGGAACAGACTTCCCGAAGCAAGAGAGAAGATGAGCGACAATTAGTCAGCAGATCTCCCCAGGGTCATTTTTATAAGTAACTTCTTCCATTTTCACCAGTGACAACACAATATAAATAAATACTAGTTAAGTAGACAGCAGCTGCATCACCTCATCCCTGTATGAATAAACAATGCACCTTGTACAAAAAAGAAGGTGTAGTTCAAGTTACAGAGAAGGGTAATAGAGCAACATCCTGGTGGTGGCTCTGCCATGTACAGAGCAACCTGGGTGTTGTGAAAGCTAAAGGAACTCTAGGTCTCTGTCCATACATCTAAGGCCAAGCTGCATCTTACCTTTAGGTAAAGTTAAAGAGCTTCTTAAAGAAGCTAGATAGTATTTATATAGTTACCCTGGTTCATTTCATGTCCCAGAGAAGAATCCAGAAGCCTGAAGATTAACCCCTATGACATCTCCAAAAGGAGCTGTGCCATAAAACACACAAGCATTGCGGGGATAACTGCATTTGTAACAGTGGGCCCAGATCTGGGCTGGAAGACTACACTTGCAGCCACAGGTTAGTTATTCAAAGCACTCTAATACCATAGCACTCAAGAAAAAACAGCAATGTCCACCTGAAATGGTTCTCCAAAGAAGCGTTGGTAACTTCTTGACAGTGAAATGTCAGGAAAATTATGAACAAGTGCACACATCCTCTTCCTGCAAGACCTTGGTCATGGAATGGTTTGGGTTGGAAGGGTCCTCACAGACCATCTAGTTCTAACCCCCCTGCCATAGGCAGGGATGCCAGCTACTAGATGAGGTTGTTCAGGGCCTCATCTAACCTCACGAGGATGAAGAATCCACAGCTTCTCTGGGCAACCTGTCCCAGTGCCTCACCACCCTCTGAGTGAAAAATTTCCTCCTAACCTCTAATCTAGATCTCCCCACTTTTAGTTTAAAACCATTCCCCCTCATCCTGTCATTATCTGATTGAGTAAAGAGTTGCTCTCCATCTTTTTTACAAAATGCCTTTAAGTATTGAAATGTTGCAATGAGGTCACCCCACAGCCTTCTCTTCTGTAGGCTGAACAGCCCCAGCTCTCTCAGCCTTTCTTTGCAGGAGAGGTGCTCCAGCCCCTTGATCATCTTGGTCACCCTCCTCTGGATTTGCTCTAACAGCTCCACATCCTTCTTGTGCTGGGAGCTCCAGAACTGGACACAGCATTTAATCACCTAAGCAGCAAGAAAGAAAACCTGCTCCCCAACAAAACAACCACACAAATAAATAAAATGTGCATCTCCCTTCTCCACTGAGAAGTAAAAAAGGGGGTAAAATGCCACTCCTCAAAAGATAAGCTATTACAGAAAGCAATGACAGACTGACTACTCTGGAATCAGCCTCAGACGATCTCCTTAATCTCCTTACAGGGACACTGCACACAGAATTAGCTGTTCCTCCTCTTTGCTTTTTTAATAATAGCAAAACTCGGCAATGAATAGGAAAAAATACTAAGTTTATACACCTTTTTCCTTACACAAACTCCTTCTCTTCAGTCTGTGTGGTTACATATCTTTCCAATCTTACTTCCAGAAGCACATCAAAAGGCAATCCAATCTATCAATTTGCTGGATTTCTAAATAGTCCATCAAAAAAAATGATAGATACAGCCCTCCAGTGTACAACAGAAGAAAAACATTTCAGGATGCAAAACATTTCCTGCAGCAAAAAGCCTCTGGAACAGTGAAAGAGGAGATGAGGGGAGACTGACTCCTTGTTAAGGACCTGCATGTGTGCAACAGCTGGAATTCCCAAACAGGCATTATATGATAACAAAAAGCAAAAGCTGTTCAAAGCAATAAGGAGGCACAGCTGGGACTGTGATCAGCAGTTGTCCTCCACTTTAGAGCTTCAAGGTTCTAGTGCAGGAAGCAAGAGAGACACTTGAGCTTTTGCTGCAGTAATAGATTATCACAATTTAAGTTAAAAAGTGCACACATGCTGAGCCTCACAGTAATAATTAATTTGCCAGTAGCATCAATTCTACAACCACCCTCACCCACCACACAGAATCCAGAACAGAATCCATATCAAAGAGGTCATTAAGATAATTCATCAGTTCATCAGTTGTACAGTTTGTACCTCTGATTGATACTTTTTTCAGAAGCATGTACAGGCTATAAAACATTAAAGTAGTCTAAGGAAAGAGCTCGCCCAGTATAAAACCCATACAGAGAAAGGTAGGTAATTAAACTTTTTACTTCCCAGATCTGTCACACTCTAGAAGTACTTATAGGAATTCTGGATACTTAATCACTGAAGATTATTACAAAGGCAACAAATTTGTCTTACGTATGTGTCTTATGCCCTAAAGTTTGAAACTTTTTGCTAACAGAATGAAAAACTAAGGAGCCATAGATGTAGACTGTTTGTTTCACTGTGTGGCTCTAAGTGGCGTAAACATGAACAGTATTTGTCAGGAATGGGAATGGAGGAAGCTCTCCAGAAGAGACAGACTTAATTTCACATTTAATAGGTTGACGGCTTATCGTAGTCTAAGAATATTATAGTGGAATTTTTAAATTGAAGAATGGGAAAGTATACAGCTGTGAACAGTCATACTTTTAATGAAGTCAGTGTAGTCAAAGAAGAAAGCAAAAGTTGGTAACAGTCAAACAGGTAACAGTGAAAAAGAGTTAGAACAAGCAGTACGTTTTAAACAGGTATAGAGCAGGCAACCAAACCATTATTACCGATGCTTCTGCATGAAACAGCACAAGTTCAAGACAGTGAGTGGTCAAGACTGACCAGCATTATATAGGCATATTAGGAAGGAAGTATCACTACCTAGGAAAACAAATAGGGGGTTTGGGAAAAATCAGTGGAAGCTTTAAGACTGATGTTACCTATCCAGGAGTAGCCTCCCAGAATAGGTCAGCAAATTAAAAACATCCATCACTAACGGAGCATCTCTGTAGACTGTAGTTTCCCATGGAGGAAACACAGCAAGCAGCTGCTAATAGTCTTCATAAGGCAGCAACAGCTATCATATCACTGAAGCTATAAAGACAGGAAGCGATAATATGAAATTCCAGTTACAGCCAAGCAAAAGCACAAAAACTGTTTTTTTAGATGGAATTAACATCTTCATGGATCATCTAGTCAGGAACCCAGAACAGAACAAAACCTTGGTTTAGCCAAATTTGTGTATAGAATCCAATTCAAATGTTACCAATGAAGGGATGCTGCAAGAGTGAGTAAAATTTGCTTACAGTTAACATTGCTGAAGGGGGAACAAAAGGCAAAAGATTCACTACAGCAGTTCAGAGTTTCAAAAAAGAAGAATGAATATAAAATTGAAGCTAATTAAAAAAAAAAAAATCAATGAGCCGAAAGCCTGCCCAAAAGTCTTTCAACCCAATAAACTATGTATTAAAGGAACATTCGGAGAAAAGGCCAGAGAAGAAAATCTCAATTCTTCCCATCTGTATTCATCATAGAGAAGCTTAGAAAGGTTCCTATGCCTTTCTTTATGAGGGATTCTCACAATCCAATTCAAATTACAGCACAGAGCTGGTCATGGAACAGTCAATCAAAACCAAGAGGTCATTAAACCTGAAAATTTTCACCCCAAACTTCTCAAATTTAAGCCAAATTCTACCCATCTACTAATGCTGTACTAAGGCACAACAGAAGCCAATAGTTCTCTATTGTATATACATTGAATACAGTAACTTTCGTCCACTGTATAAAAAAGCATTTGACAGGGTTTTATTTGCCTTACTGTTGGTGAGGGACATGTTTTTAAAACACTGTCACAACCCATGCACAATGCCTGAAGAGGCAAATCAAACACAGTGAGCTCTTCAAGACTGATGCCAATCTTGACTCAAGCTGTTTTCTCTCTCATTGTAATGACGACTGACTCTGTAGGCTTCCTAACTCAGCTGAAACATGGCTGAACAACAAGGCAGGGGCTGGAGGATGCCCCTTAACCCATTCAGTTGATCCTTCCATCCCACTGAAGTCAGTATCAGTAGAGGAGAGCTCAAGAGACATTCAACAATTTCCTCGATATTACACCAGGACTGACCAGCCATTTTTTGCACCGAAGTTCTCCTCAGGCAGGTGGTGGCATGAAGCCACGTGAAGCCATAAACCAACTAGCTATTACCATTACACAGGTTAACCTCCTACTACAGATAAACCTCCAGATTAAGGCTGGTTTGGGATCCCACTCACCCCCTATAATTTAAGCTCCTGCATCAAAATGAGATTCTCTTTCTGAGAACTCTTTTCCTGTTAAAGATTGCAATGAAAACATTGAACATCCTCTAACACCTGTTTGTAAGACCTTGCATCACTAGATGATTGCTCAAGTCTGGATAAAACAATGCGTTCCCTCACCAATAGGCTGCACCATCTCAAGATCAGTAATAATCCAAACTGTATGACCATGCAACTCAAACTCATTAATGTCTTGTGTGGTGGTGGTGATACTTGATCCTTTCAAAATCCCTTCCAAGATGTTTGTTTTTCTGGTGGACAGAGATTGAAATTTTTCTGTCTGAAAGCTTACATATGTTGTTGAGTTCAGCAGAGACTCCTTTTGATGGACTGGAACTAGAAAGCATCTGGCCACATGATGTACTCTGCACATGCAGTGAGTGACCTTTCAACAGTATGTTGGTCTCTATTCACCAGAAAAACAAGAAGATATCCTTGAAGGAATTTTCAAAAGGATAAAGGTGTGGTAAAAATCATAAGTGTTCAGATCTAAAAGATCTTGTAAACAAGCCAGAGCAACAGGCTGGACTTTGTCCACCAAAACACCCGAAGGCTTCCCTCAAAACAGTTTGCACTCTCCTACCACTGTGAGCTCAGCAAACCTATCAAATGGCTAGTCTAGCAAATTCACATTTGTTTACCTTTCACACAACACTTAGGGAAGGTTACGGTCCACTACTCTGCTTCAGACCTTGGTCCGTTACAGTCTAACTGGCCGCAGGAATACTCAGTCCAACACAGATAACTACAAATTACCCACCAGCTTACAGACTCACCCCAGGCCTAAAACCACTAAAGGCAATTAGCTGAAGCACACAGAGAATCTACTTCACTGGAGTAATGTTCTCTAATTCAGGAAGCTGAAAAAGAGACCCCGTGTTTTTATGCTGCAGTGGTGAGAAAGCCAAAAAGGTCTCAAGATCATGATAGGAAATTGCAAAGTTACCTTCATAAGCATTCTCACTCCTTGTAGCCAGGAGCATTGAAATCCATGCCAATGCAGCTCAAAAAAGACACCAGGACTCAGACTGATATCACCGTCATCACAAAATCATCTCCATGCTCTCTGCCAACACAAATGATCCCAGTCCTGGTGGTAACCAGCTATCCCAGCTAAACAGTGACTTCAGCTCCTGCAGCCCGATGACTGCATTCCCCTAGAATGATGAATGGAGGTGCTCTTGAGGGCTGACTCAGTGCCTGGCAGTGGAAAGAGATGAGTAACTACCTTTGAACCAGTTTTTGTTCTAGCACACATACATCAATAGCACTGCCAAAGACTACAAAAGTGAAAATAGCTGCAGTATCAGAATGGTCTCAGAAGACTTTGTTTCAACTTTGGTTGATGCCAGAGATGCTTGACGTATGCCTAGGCCTGCTGCGGCAAATAAAATCAATTATGCCTTCATCTAACTGCTCAGCTCCACCTTACTACTCCTCAAATGCTTCTGATCTTCATCAGAACACATGAGGACACAAAGCCTCTCAGTGAAAGTGTAAACTCATACAGAGCCTCTATTTACATAAGGAGATCCCTGTGCGGAATGCCCAACATATTAAGAAAAAACGTAAACTACTGTTTTGTAATTTCTAGCGTGACATAATTAACCATCTATATTACTGTGTTTAAGTTTGATATCAAGAAGATCCAAGACAGATGATTTTTCTTAGAAGAATGATTATGTGCAGCAAACATAGAAGAAGAATGAGAGGGATATCACTTTTTTTTTTTAATCCAGAATAAACTTTTAAAAAACTTCAATAGCAAAGCACTAAGAACTCCAACTCATCCACAGTGGGAAAATTCATTGATAATTAACTTGTCTAACAGGTAAAGATCTTTTCTGGAGAGCAGCACGGGATGTCTTAGCTGTGAGAAGCTACACAATAGGAAAGGTGCTGTGCCCCCATATCCTTGGTACAGACAGACAGCTGGCTGCTAATCCATGGGATGTCAGGCTCTAGGCAAGAAGTCTGAGCAGAGATGTGATATTAACAGCAACCCACAACAGAAAGTACCTAAGGAGAAGCATTGAGCGTTTCCTCTTCTGCACACCCTCAGTTTTAGCCAGCCGCTTTGCTGTTGCTTTACTGCCCCCAAGCCTAACCCCACACATTAGCAGTGCAGGCTGAGGACAGCTGCACCAGCCCAGCAATTCATGGAGGGGGGACAGACAGCACACACCAGGAAAAAGGCAAATTAAGTTTTCTTTTCATTTTCCTTCTCAGTTATTACTCACAGAAATAGAAGTATAAGCCCCCTTTGGGGAACTCCTTTCTTTAAAAGAAGGTGTCCTCTCTAGCTGCAATGTGTTCTGCAATAAAAGTAGAACAGGAGAAGCATTCAAAGCAAATAATTTGGGGTTGACTGTGACTGCATCTCATTTGTTTTTAATTTTGGTATTAGTAATCTTTCTACTGAAGCCATAAGAGAATACAATAGAGCTCACGTATTGATTTGTGTCCATCTGCCATTTGAAGAAAAGAGGATTCACTTGAGCATTCAGTAGAAAGACAATTATACACAATGAACAACATAGATGGTTCAAAAAATGTGCTGCCAATAAATGACATATTCCAGTGAATTCAAACCACCCTTCTCAAAATTCTGGCATTCCGCAACACGAAAATAAACTCCAAGTAGAAGGAAAAGCAAAGCTTGCCACCTACTGCCCAACAACATAATAGTATGTACTAGTATTGTCTATCCTTCCTTTTAACAGACTTTGCTTTTGAAACTCATTTCTGACACAATATGTACAGCATTCCATCTTCCTTCATCTCTTTAATAACAGAAAACACAAAACACCCGAAGGATTTTGTTTTAACTGTTTTTAAGCTGTTTATGAAATCCCTTAAAAGCCTAAAGCATCTTTTATCATAGCACCCAACCTGAAAGAGAATTCCTTTTAATATCATTCTGTGGTGGTATGGGCTCTAATGAACACTGTCCTCTGCTGGACAGTAGGTTTTCTGTTTAGAGCATACTTCAAATAGAAAAAATATATATTACAACAGACAAAACTTGTAAGAAAATATTTTTTCTGTACACTCCTATAGAGGAAATTTATTTTAGCTATAGATTGCAGCAGTAGGAGAAGAGGGCTGTAACGAAGACTGCTTTATTCAAAGTATTTCCTTCAACCTGCAAGCTCAATGTATCAACTGAAGAAGTGGGTCTCTTTTTGTTCACAAACAGGGAAATTCTCTTAAGTAATTGCAATGCTTTGGTGAACTACTGGCCTGCAGTCATTTGCATTAGTATTTTAGGAAAATGGTGTTTTCTGAATAGCAATAGGTCCTCTGCTTAATGTAGGCAGCTACTTAAAGTCAAGCAGTTGCAATTCAATTGCTTACAGAACTTCTGAGCACACTAGAAATCACGTCTTCACATACAGTGATGTGGACAAGACACTTCAAATTAACCACCAGTCTACCCTCCGGTACTCCAACACCTTTCTCATTAAAACCCTATGAGATAATTCAGGGAAAATTTGCTAGAGTGGGCAATCAACAAGGATTTACTGCAGACCTCCCTCCAGCAGAATACTGGCTGGTAAAATCCAATGTTTGAACAGTAACAGTAAGAGAAAATTCCACTTTCTCCAACTGCCTAGCTTTCCTCGTAGTCTGCATTCATGTCCTGAATACAGTCACACACAAAAAAAATCTCTCATCATATACTGATGAGCAGTAACCTTCAAAATTCAACGTAAGACAACATGAGTAATAAACCTCCGTGGCAGTGGTCACATTAACAACTGATTACACACTGAACTGAACCCAGCAGCTTTGGATTCCTGAGAGGAATTTCACAGAATCACAGAATTTCTAGGTTGGAAGAGACCTCAAGATCATCGAGTCCAACCTCTGACCTAACGCTAACAGTCCCCACTAAACCATATCCCTAAGCTCTACATCTAAACGTCTTTTGAAGACTTCCAGGGATGGTGACTCCACCACTTCCCTGGGCAGCCTGTTCCAATGTCTAACAACCCTTTCAGTAAAGAAGTTCTTCCTAATATCCAACCTAAAACTCCCCTGGCTCAACTTAAGCCCATTCCCCCTCGTCCTGTCACCAGGCACGTGGGAGAACAGGCCAACCCCCACCTTGCTACAGCCTCCCTTGAGGTACCTATAGAGAGCAATAGGGTCGCCCCTGAGCCTCCTCTTCTCCAGGCTGAACAAGCCCAGCTCCCTCAGCCGCTCCTCATAGGACTTGTTCTCCAGGCCCCTCACCAGCTTCGTCGCCCTTCTCTGCACCCGCTCAAGCACCTCCATGTCCTTCTTGTAGCGAGGGGCCCAAAACTGAACACAGTACTCGAGGTGCGGCCTCACCAGAGCTGAGTACAGGGGGACGATCACCTCCCTAGCCCTGCTGGTCACACTGTTTCTGATACAAGCCAGGATGCCGTTGGCCTTCTTGGCCACCTGAGCACACTGCTGGCTCATATTCAGCTGACTATCCACCATCACTCCCAGGTCTTTCTCTGCCTGGCAGCTCTCCAACCACTCATCTCCCAGCCTGTAGCTCTGCTTGGGGTTATTGCGCCCCAGGTGCAGGACCCGGCACTTGGCCTTGTTGAACTTCATGCAGTTGACCTCAGCCCATCGGTGCAGCCTATCCAGATCCTCCTGCAGAGCCTTCCTACCCTCAAGCAGATCGATACACGCACCTAGCTTGGTGTCATCTGCAAACTTACTGAGGGTGAACTCAGTGCCCTTGTCCAGATCATCGATGAAGATATTAAAGAGGGCCAGCCCCAGCACCGAGCCCTGGGGGACGCCACTAGTGACCGGCCTCCAACTGGACTTGACTCCATTCACCACGACTCTTTGGGCCTGGCTATCCAGCCAGTTTCTAACCCAACGAAGCATACCAAACCTTCTTGGAGCTTAGGTAAAATAGAAACTGCTTTTCAGTAGGAAAATGCATGGCTCACAGTGAAGAAAAATATTCAGACCTAGCACTGAAGAAGAGAGTGAGTTTATTAGAGATGAAGTATATATCTCTTGGGGATCCTAAGTCATGAGCCAAGCAAACTATTCATAGATGAGAAATCAATGAGGCATTTGTCATTAATCAGACAGGCCCAATCCTGAAAATATGTCTGTCTTTGTCTAAGGCCAGCCCACACCATTCTCTGAATAAAGATTCTTGAACCATCTAGTTATCTGCTACATAAGCTAAATGCTAAGATTAAGTAAACCCCCTGAAGAGGGGTTCCTTGTGTCTTTGTTATCTATTTAATAAGGTTATTAAGAATGAATCCTCAATATAGATTAAGTGTTTAGACAACAACAGAAGTTATACTAATACCCAAGACCCCTCCCCCTCCCCAAAAAAAAAAAAAAAAGAATAACAGATGATACCTGCAGCTTATTTTTGAAGGGCTGAAGATAAAATATTAAGCAAAATTGCTGATGCAAAGAACAAAGGCAGACATCTACAAACATACTAAGCCTTTCCTCTAATATCCCTAAAACAGAGGAAAACATTCCTGGTTCATTGATTATTTTAACACTAAAGAAAAAGTCATTTTTCTCAACACGGAATATTGTTAAATCATATCTGAGACCAGCAAGAAACCCTGTTCTCAATTTGGTTTTCTTTCTTTGGATGTTAAAGGTACAGATGTATTTTAACAATAGGCATCGGTTTTCCAAATCAGTCTCCTGAGATCTAGTCCTACAGCTGTGTAGAGAAGGGAATGAAAATGACATGAAAATGATTCCCATTAGATTATTATTCTTATATGCTCCAAGTGAGACAGCTAGTTGAAATAAAGATTTTAGTTCATCCATGTCCTATATCACTGTCATTGTGCAGCAGTTTGCTTTTAGGAAAAAACGTCTCATTTCTTCTACCTGAATAGGTTAAAAAGCATCCTGCAAGTATAACATTTATTGAAGAGTTGTTTTGGTATCACAAACTGTTGCTAATGGAGCAACTCTTTTTTAAAGCAGGTGTTTTGAATGCTTGGGAAGACTTTTGCCTTGGAACAACAAAAGTGTTATCCCAACCTGAAATTTAACAAAGTAAACCCTCCTTATTGGAACTGAAAATGTGCTGTCATGCTATGCATTAAAAAACAAGCACCTTAGTCCCAGCAAGCTACCAGGAAAAAAGTGAAATTCTGCATATATTAGTACTCCAACAATTTTAGGGACTATTAAGCATTAAACCACATATTGTTTGCCAACACCTTTTGAAATACTTCCTCAATAAATGGAAAATAATAATAGCAGCACGATTTCAAAAATTACGAAGTGGAAAAGCCACACTGAAGAATCACACACCAGTTTGCAACACAGCAACAAATAGCATTTAACTCCTCATTAAATCCACTTATTATGCATCTTCATGCAGACACTGAATGGCCAGGTGCATGGTTTTTCAGCTAGGGAAAAGATGTTGAAAAACACTAATGTTTGAATTGGTGGTTTATATTACTGTTTTCAGCTAAACTGAAAGCATCAGTATAGTTTTAGAAATAATGATCTTCCTGGAAAAGCTGTTCCAAAAGCAGAGGCAATGATTTCTACACACACAGAGCATGCCTACATTGTTATGTCTGTATTTTGCTGTTGTGAACATTAATGTGAACATGTTCCAGTAGCACTTGAAGATAGTAACTCAGCAACAAGCTAATTTAAAAGTGAAGGCCACCTTGTTGAGTGCATTCAACTCATGGGAAGGAAGGGTACAGCAACTCTCAAAATCAATGCGGCTTACAGGGCTCAGGAACTGATGGACAAACCTCACCTCCGACCACTGGAGTTAAATTTTGAAGCCTGAGAAGCAGAAGTTCCCCGACGTTGCAAAGCACGTGGTGCTGATCCTATCTCAGCATTTAGATATTCTTTTCTTAGAATAAATCCTAGAGGACTGGGCTGTAGGAGCGCAGAACCTAGTAGCCTGGCTCTGAAGGCAAAGGTAGAAGTCTGCAATTGCACCTAAAACAGCATAGTCTTGGCTCACTCTTAACCAAGGATCTGTCCAGGCCCTTCTATACACACTCAATATCCTCAAGTATGCACTCAGGTGTATCAGTCCTAAGTACACACACACATGCATGTGCCTAAGTACACTGATTAAAACCCGAGTTACACCAAGAAAAGGAAAAAAAAAAAAAAAGCAGATTTAAGAATATTCATATAGAATATCTTGCCTAGAAGGAAAAAAAAAAAAAAAAAAAAGATTTTCCAAGGTATCAGCATTGGAATTACAGTTTAGTTCCTCGCAACTCCCCGTGTTCCCTGA
Organism: Netta rufina; assembly: GCF_964035555.1. Taxonomy (NCBI): domain Eukaryota; kingdom Metazoa; phylum Chordata; class Aves; order Anseriformes; family Anatidae; genus Netta; species Netta rufina. The sequence continues at coordinate 34,202,466 of NC_140125.1, read as the reverse complement.
GAAGAGATGGTCTCTTCTGAAGAAAGAAGGCAGGGTATCATACAAGTTCTTGGCTTTGAAGGGAAACAGGGTCACCAACAGAGAATAAAAACAACTGAAATACAACTTTCAGAAGTTAAGAAGCCATCACAGACTTTCTAGTTTTAGCTTAAAGTTGTTGGGTTATTTTTTTTTATTTTATTTTTTTTGACTTCTACGATGAGATGGCTAGCTCAGTGCATGAAAGAAGTGTGATGGATGTTTTTAAGCCAGACTTTAGCAAGGGTTTTGACAGTCTCCTGTTAGATTGTAGATTTTTATTTTATATATACATATATATAATTTTACTTTCTAACTATTTTTTCTTGGAGAAAAAATGGTGAAACAAGGATAACTGGAATATAAAGCAGGTAAAAAAAAAACTGCCTGGCTAAACAGATGGTAATCAGTCATATGAAGTCCAGCTTGCAGGAGGTTAAGTGAGTAACTAGGTACTTTCCTGAGAAGATCAATACTGGGACTGATATTGTTCAACTTTTCTTTCCCCCCCTTGTCTAGGGGAAATTAATAGTCTCAGCAAGCATGCAGACAACTCCAGTGTGGAGGAGTTGGCTGTTATACCAGAGGGCAGAAGGATTTTGACAGGTTGGAAAAATTAATGGACTTGCAAACTCAAAAGCAAACACAAACTCCTGTATCTGAAATGTATCAACCATGTGCAAAAGCACAGGCTTGGTGTTGAAATGACTGAAAAGCAGCCCCAAAGAAAAGGATCTGAGGTGCTGTTTGACAAGCCCAACACAAGCCATTAGCATACCCCTGAAGCAAAGATGACCAAGCATATATTGGGCTGTGATGGCAACAGCATAGCCAGCAGGTCAAGGGACTTGTTATTCCCTTCTATTTGGTGTTTTTGAGACTGCATCTCAAGTACTATATCCAGCTTCAAAATTAAAGAAATTAAGAAGGATACTAAAATTAAGAAAGACACAGACACAGCGAGGCGAGTCCAGCAGACTGCACGAGCTGCATTTGTTCATTGCTGCATTGATTTTAGTAGGGTCACAACAGCATGGCCAATTCTCCTCTCAGTTTTGTTTGTGTTTTTTTTTTTTTTTTAAATCTAAATTCACACTAATCTCACATTTATCCCTTTTCAATTACTAAGAATTAAGGAACTATCGGAAGAAAATAGTACATTGTTGAAGACAAGGAAAAAAAATAATACAGGTTGATTAGATTCACTGAAATTAACAAGTGATCTGCTTGCCTGTAAAAACATGACCAAGAACACAGTTTTGGAGGGGACCTCCTAGGAAGCATTGAAAGGTGCATTAGACACACTGGTAATCCCAATTCTGCCACCTAAAGGCTGTGAATCCACCTCTCCTCCTTTGATGAGCTTCGCTTTGCCCAGTACAAAAGCAAACTTTCATATTTCATCGACAATTGCCTCCTGAAAGCTGCTGCTATTGCCTGAAGGTGTGCTGCTGTGACATTTAAGCGTATTACTGAGCTTTGGTTGGTTGATGCTATACTTTCTGGTGACCATTTTCAAAACTGTAATGGAAAGCTTACTTCAAAAGAAGAAAAAAAAGCATTATTTTCTACTCCCACAGCTGGTAAATGCAGAAAATCAAGCTGTTGGTGCTATGCTGTTGCCAACATGTGAGAGAACGAGATGTGAAGGGAACACTTGGAGTTCCTGGAGAGCTATCACAGCAAGTCAGGACCAGAAAGCACATCTGTTACTGAGATCAGAATTACCACCAGGTTCCAATAAGAAGCAGATTTTTTTTTCCAAGACACCACTTGTTTTCAATTACAGCCATCTACATCTTTTGCTAACATTCTTCCAAGATGAGACCTTGTACCTGACAACATCCATCCCCAGCTCCGGGCTATGACAGTGTCCGTGTGTTCTAAATCCAAGGTATTCCAGGAAATGAATCCCTCTCCAGGTTTCCTTCTGTTTAGCGCTCTGTTCTTCAAAAAGAGATCTCTGGGAAGAAATAAACTTCCTACTTCCCTAAATATCATTGCTACCATGATCCCACGAAAACACGTAAGAACACATCTCAGTGACTGAAGTCAGGAAAGTTGCATTCATAAACAAACCATAAAAGTTAATGGAGGATGGCAAAACAGAATCACTGTAGAGACAAGCTTCTCATAGGAGCTTATTTTGGTGTTCTAGGTTGGGTCCTGCACTGGCTCTCACCAGTCCTTGACAGTTCAGCATAACAGCAGCACCTGTATTAGCATGTGAACTGCACCAACAGTAGATAATTCCATTCCTGCCATAGCCTTTCCTACATTTATAGGAGTGGGAACAGGAAAAAGTTATTCCTACAAGATTTGAGCAGCCTTACACAACAGAGATTATAAGACATTCAAAGGAGGAACTGAAACAGGAGCTAGCATGTTTGCTCTGCACGAATAGTATAGCCCTGATCTCACAAGAATCCTTTAGCCCTGTAAATTGCCCTGGTAGTCATTGAGAACTACTGCTAGCACTCATTTCAATAGTTACATCTAAACATGCACCTTCTTCTTTTTCTTGTTTTATACAACCACTTAGGTTTGTCAAACAGCTCATTTTCTCTCCATCCCCTGGCTCCTGTGTCTGGCTCTTGCTAAGGCTGTAAGCTGGATTTCTCATGATTACAAAGACTCAGTTACCCTTTCTCCCACTCTATTATTGAACTGTCTGAAAGTGATTTATCTTCATGTGATTTCAAAAGACTAACAATCCCATTTCCCTTGAAAAGCCTCTTTAAATCTAGAAGAAAATCCTTAGGCTGAGAAGGGTCATATTAACAAAGCCCACCTGGGTTTGCAGTGCTTGCGGAAGCATGCAGAGGCTCTTGGGATAGTAGACAATGTGACTTTTTCAGTCTGAAGTCAGTTCCTCTACATACGGGACATTGTCTCATGCAATCAGAAATGAACTTTGGTAAAGCATGGCACCCTTGCAAGTACCCTTTGGAAACACTTCGAGCATCAAAGCCTGGCAACCCACAGTAGCATGGAAATATACCAGTTTATTGTCTTTTTTCTTATGAAGTAAACCCTTTAGCCATGAACTCATCTTTTCCAGGAATAATGGAAAACAAACAAGTATTCCCTGGAACCATCCACAAGCCCCTTCCTTCTAAGCACAGTCTGAGTGGGTGAAAGAACAGATTTATTTTTTTCCCCATGCAAGAACAGCTTTTTTTTTTTTTTTTAAAAAAAAAAAAAAAGTTTTACTACCCAATTTGGAAAACTAATGTTTCTTGCAATAGGAAGAAGAACTCCTTGAGAATGCTTTTGTGTGGAGGAAGGAAGAAAGAGGCAGAAAGACATACAGTATACTCCACAGGAATCAGAACTGAAGAGATAGGAATTGCCTGGCCTCACTGTAATGATTCGCTCTATCACACTTCGTGGGGCTAAGCACAGAAGCCAGGTACTGAGGATTAGTAGTCCTGCTGGCCTGTAGGGAGGGAGCAGAGAAATCTGGTTATTTTACTGGTAATTTCCCTTTCATATTAATCCTAATAACCCTGCTCACTGTGGGCTCAGAGTACTGCAAAATACTAAAGCTGCGTGGCAATTCCTCTGTCCTTCAAGACTTTAAGTGTATTTGTTCTTAAAGCCCATTCTGCTTCATCTTCTACATTTCTCAAGGAACCTGTTGGCTTGGGGTTAAGAACTCCAACAGAAATCTAAATATTTAAGTTCCTCTTCCTATTACACAAGATGCATGAACCTGTTTTTACTTATGACCTCACAGTTAGACAAACTAGGACACCACTAGAAGGAATCAGAAGTGTTTTGGAGGAAGGAACCCAATAGAGGTAACCAGAAAGCACCAGGTATCACTGGCAGTGCCCAGTGACTCCTATTCTCAGAAGCAGCTTGGAGAGGTATGGCAAGATGTACTTTGTTACCAGGAACGTGTAACTACTTAGGTGCAGTCTGGTATAATCCCACATTGCCCTTCTGGCTTCACTTTTTATAATTCTGGGCAAGGGAAATAACAGTTTATCTCCCAGTCTCAATAATCTTGCTCTTGAGGCTAGAAGATGGACTATATCCTTATTACAGCTATCCAAAAGTGACATCTTCAGAGGGCAACACTTTTTGCCTGACTTCACCTGAATCTGGAAGTACAGCAGCAGCTGCAGACACGTTAAAACTGCCCACTCAATTTGATCGCCAGGCTTCTGTGCACCCCACCACATTATGTGCAACCCTGGAACAAGTTACGGTCAGACACATTAAAATAAGCAACATTATAGTTAGAGAAATTTCAGATTAATTTGAAGTATTTCAACTAATGAAAGTAACATTGAAGCCTGGAGGCAGAGGAAAAACTCTCCAACAACAGGGGTGTTTCTTTGCTACCTATGACAGGCAGCTGCAGTCCTAAACCTCAAACGCAAGCAAACAGAAGCATCCATTGTAATAAAACTAAAAACGTTACTAGGAAAAAAAGGGGGAGGAGGGGACACAAGTATATTGATAGCAGAAAGGAGAAACCAGAACACACACACAAAATCTTACTCTCCCCATTTATGTAGTGTTGGATGCAGTGTTGGGAATTTGTTGTTGATTAAACTCAATAAGTCAGCAGCATAAATTAAGAATAACTCCTGTGAAATTAATATAGCACTTTTATTCTAAGGAAAAAAATGACGGAATGATATTAAGGGATATTCTATTCTGGTGAGAAGATCTGGCTCACAAAGAGCCACTTAGAAGTCTTCGAGTTAAAATAAAACGTTCTTTAAAAATCAGTGAAAGATTCCAAGTGTGACTATATGAAAACATTTGCAAGGAACAACATTTTATAAATCCAATATATTGGACTTCTTGAAGAGCAAAAATAAAAACAAAGCACTTACTGTGGTTGCATTTGCTGAGGTAATCCAACAGGAGGCTTCTGCTTGATGGTGAAAGCCATCTGAGTCATAGGGCCAACCTTTGGTGGGACCTGCACCTTTCGAGAAAAGGTCTGCTGGGCAGCCTGCTGGGGTATGGGCCATGGGGGAGCAACAGGGTTCCGGCCTTCAGTGGAAGATGTGTCTTGCATGACCGTGTCCTCACAGGAATTGCCTTTTGTTCCTGGCTTGCACACACAAAGCTGAGGTCGCAGGCACATCCCTCCATTTTGGCATGGTGGTGCACAGTTAGCTACAAAAAGACATTTTAAAAAGTACCTGTGAAATAGGATGACAGGAAATGCAAGCCCACCCCACAATTAAAAAAAAAGTGTTAATTGTTAGCATTAATTGAAGTAATATTAACATTGCTAAGCTCCACAAAAGAGTTTGTAAGTTGGAACGGCTTTTACTGCTCTCCTACATAATACATGCACAACATTTGAACAGTTTAGTAAAGTAAAATGTTGGTGAGTTAAAAAAAAAAATAAATTGGAAATGTGCAAGTTAAGACCAAGAAATACAGAACTCTTTAAAATCTGTTAGTCTTCTGTACTCTTTCCCTGCATGCTCCCTCCCTATACTATGACAACCAAAATGCATACTGATGAAAACAAAAATAGGCAGATTATACAAGTTTACTGCAGATCCAAGATTGGATTCATTCTGCTACTATTTAAAATCACAGATCCCTTATATGCACCTAGAATGAATCATTACGGTCACATCAGAGATGACCAAAATGTTGCAGAGGCATGAAACGATTCAACCCTTCCCCCTCTAAAGCCAAGATGCAATTCCCTCTGAAATTACCACCATAATAACAAGAAAAAAAAAAAAAAGGCAGGAAAAAGAAAAAGCAGACACACAAACTGATCCTGCAAAGACATAGCTATACCTAGGGGCTGCGAGAGACAGGTGTTTGTGATTATCTTGCACTAGCTGCTGTATGCTCTTTTGTACCGCCAGTGCAGAGCGATAAGTTTCTTCAAAAGACAATTCACTTCTAGATACCCAGCTTCACACAGGATTAGTTACGCTCTGTTTGTGTTGCTCTATCCACTGGCTACAGAGGGAGTCTGAATAATTAGCCTCCTCGCAACGGCCATCTCCTAGATCTAGTTAAAACAGGATCAGTTCCATTCAGAATGAGCAAGAATTATTGAGAAGAAGCAAACCTTACAGACGAAATGAAAAGAGCAAAAGCAGCTGCTGATCATATGTATACATAACACTGCAAAGGTATGTGCCTCATTTCAGGATTTATTTTGGATGTTTCATCTTACAATGCTATTATATTTGGAGAATGTTAAACACTAAGATGGCAAAAACAGTATCTTCTTATCAAGAGGATTAAATTTAATAGCAAAATACAATTTGAATTAAAATATCAAAATTATTTTTTCATTTGTCTTAGAGATGCTATACAATGAAGATTTCCCAAGAAGATACATTGCTGAGCAACACATTTTGCCCCTTCAAACAGAGCATACCTCTGATGTTGTTACAGATCTTTTTACATAGACAAAACAATATGCCAGATCAAAAGGTAAAGGTTTTACTAAAATAGGTAACACCGTATCATAAGCCATAACATATGATACTATACCATACTCAGGAATATCCAATTTCAAAGTAATTTAGAAAAAAAGTACACAGCCCTGTTCCAAATAAATTCAAACTGGAGCACTTGGCACTTCAATCAAGTTTTTATACATGCATTTATATACAAATATAAAGCAAACATACAAGCACACATTTGAAAAAAAACTTGCTAGGGTGGAACTGTGTTAGCTTGGTGCAACTTGTCAGCTGATAATATCAGCTGGTACAGATGTATCATGTATACCATCTGTGCACAGGGCACTAGAGTTGCATACACACAACTTCATTTACACCATGTGCTTCTCACACGTAAACTCCCTTCCATGTGCTGGTCAGCAATTCATCTCCTCTTGAATGCTACTTGACTGAACTAGCTGGATTACATATTGCACATCTCCCTGGGAACAAGAAGTGGTCATTTGCTTATGTATATTTCTGATTATTTGGAGAGCATGTATTGCCTTTTACTGCCAGAAGGCTGAAAATTTTCACTGTAAACGTGAGAAGGAATTTACAACAAGCATATGTTATGATACACAAACTCTTCCTTGCATCTTGCCTTCAAGACCTAGATTTTGCTACGAGCAGTAAAAATTCACAAATGACTGAAACGGATCATATCTTTGGAAAACAGACTGAGACCTTAAATTCTAATGAAGTTTCACTAACCAAAGAAGTGGAGCAAAAGGGAATTTTTCAAGATCCACAACTACTATAGTAGTGCTAACTACTGAAAAACCTGGGGGAAAAAATAAAAATAAACAAAAAAAAAAAAGCAAACTAGCATCGCGATGCACCAGAAAGCCACAGAAGCTAGGGAAGCCAGAGCGCAACCTTTCCAGGGCTTGGAACCACACAACTGCTGAACACATCCTTGGACACCCCTTGGATTTCCCTTATCCCTTATACTGGTAAGTGTTAAAAGTAAACACTTCAGGATAACCAAAGATCTAAGAACACAAGACCCTTTGAAAGATTTCTTTTTACACACGGAAAAAGAAAGCAGACATTCAGCAGGACCGCTTCAAAACCCTTTTTAATGTGGCTCTTTGAAGGGAACACCTGTATTTCTAGTTACATATGACTAAAGGCCAACCAGGCCACTCCAACACACCTCCACAACTATGCATGAGGTCCCCTTTCAGGATTGCTCTGAAAGGAAAAAAAATGTTCATCACTGGAACAAAGCACACAAGATCTTCTTGCTGCTGGCTAACAGGTCTCTGCTACTCCTGGTGCCTAGACAAAAAGGAAACAAAAACGTGGCATCTCCTGCTCCATGTAATATGAAAATAGCTGCATTAGCAAAGCAACTGTTTTCTCTACTGCAGTGCAAAACACTGAAAACAGGCTGCTAAATCTGACAGCTATACAGTGAAAACAACAACCTGCACCACATTTTAGGTCATTTCATCTGCCATGTTTTTGATGTGACTTTCTCTTCCTCAGTCTGGAGGGAAATACGCTACCAGATAGTGACAATACAGATAGGTATCTTCAAACAGAAATAACCAGGTAATACAAATCTCAGAGATGTGTTCATAAGGAATTATTCCTCACTGAGGACAGCACTATGATAAGAGGCTTTGGAGGGACTCTGATACCAGAACTGTGACCCCATCACCCTGGTCACCTGTAAGCATAGTGTAGAGATCACAGGGAAACAGCTTGAGCACAGTCTGTAGTGCTTTAGAAAGAAAGAAAGGTTTCTGCAAAAATTAGTTTTAAAATCCAATTTTTACAACATGAAAAAAGTTCATATTGAAAGCATATTTCTTGAGATTTATGGACATGCATCCATAAAGCCTACAGGCTTCTCAACAAGTTTCTTGAAATTAAACGTGTGATGAAGCTTGCAAGTCTGTCTGCGATGGACAGTGTCAGTGGAACAAAATAACCAGTCTGTTATCTCCTAATTCTCAAAACGTGAAATAAAAATTCATAACTGCATAAAAGACATTTCTGAGAAAAATGCTGGGCTTTTTTTTTTTTTTTTTTTTAAACTGTGGTTAGGAACCAAAGTTATGCTGCAGAAGCCTAACAAAACTTCTTAATCACTTACAAAGTGAACCTAATTGTTCACTTTGAACAAAAAAAGGTTGCAATGAGTTTAAAACTATGCAGCTGAAAGTAGAACCTGTTTTGGAATTACTTTTTAATTTAAAAAAAATATTAAGCAGACTCAGTTTTACTTCACTGACAGCAACATAAGCAAAGTTTCTCTTGTTTAGATATATAAAGCATACAAGGCTCTGCAGGACGAACTGCATTACTCTAACACCTGGCATTGCAACAAAACAAGCATCAGCAGGTCCAGAAAATATGTTAGACTCAGTTTGTCTCAAACGATGTGATCCGTGACAGCAGGTTGGAAAACCGATTCATTCGCTCTTCACAACAATTGACCCTTTGATCAAAGTTCTTCATGAACATTGTATAACGGAAGATCACAAAATCAAGAAGAGGATCACATTTTAGGAAAGAATTAAAATGAACATTTAATTGATACAATACAGCAGTTTATTTTTAAAAACATTCAAGACAGCTGTAATGTGCCAAATGCATGACCTAATTATTTTGTTTGAAGACAACAATAATGGCACATCCAACTCAAAACACCATTATTTTCCATAAAGCGAAGCTTCCAAAAGCTGGAATATGGAAGAATTAAGCTTGAAACTGAAAAATGGGCTTGTACACCCCTGTTAAAAAGTTTTGATGAGGCTTGATGAAAGGCTTGATGCTGTGGTCACAACTACAAGTTCAAAAATGAAGCTTGGCAAGATGCAAGCAATGAGACTGGCCTTACTGAGTCAGATCAAAGATGCACTTCATCTCTTTCCCCCATGGTAAAGGTGGCTACTTAAGGATGGGTATAAGAACTGGGTGAGAAGCAATAAAAGCTTCTACCATTACAGCCTTCGGTGAGAGGCTCAGCAATTTCTGAGCAAGAGCACTGTTTTTGTGTTTAATAGCCCTCAACAGAATTTTCTGCCAGGAATTCACTGATCTGCTTTTTAAGCCTGTTAGTTTCAGCAGCCACAACTTCTTGAGCCAAGGAAGCTGGCCACAGGCAACATAACTAACCTCGCCTCACCTCCCATAGGTGTAACTTGGTGAAGGAACACAAGGCTTCTTAGGGTTGCTTTTTTGTTTGTTTTGTTTTTTTTTTTTTTTTGGGGGGGGAGTTTTAAGGCCATGCAATTTGTACCTACTAAAAATAAAGGAAGTTTGACCCATACGCAGCAGAATTAATAAATGCCTGCTTGTTATTCTTGCTTTTTCTTCTCCCAGTGTGGCAAGCCCCACCTGCCTGCCATGGTATGGTCATGGACAACAGACTTCTCATTGTGTGGTTACATGGCAGCAACTGCTGCACCACAGGAGCACATCCATGGATCAGCAAGCGACTCTCCACAGAGTGTAGTTATGGAGTTCTGCCTTCTTTTTCAGATGGAAACAGCACTAACCAAAAGTTCCTGGCAAAAACAGCAGTGAAGTTAACAGTGCAACAGTGAAATGATTACTTTAAGTTACCCCTATGGCACTTCTAGAAGAGACTTGCATAGGGATCTTTTCTGATAAAGAGAAAATGATCGAGAGCATTTCAGAAGAGCAGCACACGTCCAACATCGCATATACTCTTGTGCATGTAACAACACCTTTTAGATACGCATCAAGGACTTTTTTTTTTTTAAGGGGAATTCATACCTGCAGAGACACCCTGTTCTAAATCCCTTCATAACGTGACTGAGTCACGCACACCACAATCAACAGTGACTAACAGGCTGCTGTTGCTTAACCAGCCCATTTCAGATTGCTCAGCTCTCTCTCGGAGTTGCAGTCTACTCATCCTGCTCCCCCATGGATGGTTTTATTATGAGCTACGATTGTTCTCTGAACAAAGCTTTTATCCATCATTGCATTTCATTATTGTCTTTGATACACCATTGCATTTCATTTGTTCTCAGAGTTGCTACAACAGACAAACTTGAGTTAGAGATGTGAAGTCTCAGAGGCCATTTCAGAATTGCCCATCCCTGTGGCTTGTCCATCCCTGATGGGGCCAAAGCGTTCCAGCTCTTCCTCAACACAAAGAGTGCTATGCAAATACAAACCAAGCCTAAGTTATGAGCTGTATTGATTTTTTTCAGGTAGCAAGCTGTTTGAGTCAATAAGGATGCAGATGAACTGTGTAAAACTGCAGACTTTACACCTCAAGCAATTAGGCGGTAAAATTGCAAATAACATTCAGTGTAGATAAATGTGAACACACTGGGGAAAAGCAATCCTAACTTCACATTAAATTGTTAAATTGCTGATCTTCAAGCAGACCACTACCACTCTCAAATGAACCGTTGTCAGTAGCTCCATAAAAACATCAGCTCATTGCTCAGACACAATGAAAAAAAACACAAGCATTAAGAATTGTTGGATAAGGAGTCAGGAGTAACAACATAGAACAGCACTATAAGGCCCCTTTGTACACACGCACCCATAGCTCCCCCTACCTGGGCTGCTGCATACCATTCTGGTGCTTTCATCTTGAAAAGGATTTCCTGGCAGTAGAACCCAGGAAAGGTTGTTGGAAGGGCAACTGGGATGATCAAAGGTGGGAAACAGCTTTTTTGTGTGAACCATGCCAAGGTTCCCCAGAGCTCTTCGATACAGAAAACGAAGTATGGAAAAAGGCTCCAAACTCATAAGTAACAGCAAAAAAGGTGAACATCGTCTCTTCTGTCTTGAGAGCACCATGCAGACACAGCTAGCCACAGGTTCAACGTGGCCCACGTGGCAGAGAGGGGGCAATTAACCCGGGGTACTAGGATCACTAGAATCACTTTGAAATTCCTGAATCACCAGACACTGAATCTCACATTTTTCTGTGAAATTATCCCAAAATACTGATGCATTTTTCCCTAATGAACTACTGCTTGCTGCCATCACAGACAGCATACTGGGCTACAGGGGCACCTATCAGGCCTGGTATGGCCGTATTTAAGGCATTCTTTGAGAAAAAAGAGCATAAAACAACAGTACTACCCTGAGGCTTCAAATTTGGAAGACCTTTCCAACACATCTGCATGTAGTATTTTGTACTGATTTACACGTATGCACTTTTCAGGGCATGCATTCAGGTCATTTTGGTTAAAAACACATAAATATTTGCAGGACCAAGTCCTAAAACGTGAGGTTTATAACACCTTGAAAATATGTTGCTATGGAATGTTCTAAAACTTAATAAATTAAGCAAAATTGTGTATACTAAATCAGTAAGTATAAAAACTTCAGTATGTTCTAATATTTTATCCAAGACTTTTTCATACCTTTCTAGATAATCAAAACAAAGGTACAAGTCATTTGCTGTGAAGAAACTTTTATATTGAATTCCTGACAGTTCTCAGATTAAGATCATTAAGCCTTCCCATGTAGATGTTCATCACTTGGATTTCACAACAATTTAGTTATCTTCTTCATTTGCAAGAATTAAAGAATAAGAATTTTGGAAGAATTAATCATTTGGAGAACTAAATTTAGAGAAGAGTACTTTCTAATGAGAAACTCGCAATAACAATTTAAATGGTCCCAAAGTCTTCCTGCAGATCTAACCTTTTTGCCTCAGCTCCACCTTTAAGGATCTCCTTTTTCAAGCAAGTGCTGTTGATTTGTACTTAAATGACCACAAACATTTGTCATGGTCATTCCTGTGTATCTAATAATTTCATACAATGTTTACACTACAATGAACAGTGTTGCACATTTAGTGAGCCCATCCAGTAGATCCTTCCTCTCTGTTTGAATGTAAATTTTAATGTATGGTTGTTGTTTTTCCTCCCCTTCTTAACCACACATATTTAAGCATCAATTTCCAACAGCTTAAATTGCTGCAAACACTGGTTCTGTATGCATCATGGTCCATGCCGCCCATGACATATTACTAATCCTTTCTGGTTACGTTCAACATAGGAATAGGCTGTTAAAGGCATAGCAAATACCGCCTCATTTCATTAATTCAAGATTACTATTCCTCAAGCACACAAGAAACCCAAACTTAAGTACATCTTGGTTGAGTGAGCATCCTAAATAAAAATTCACGGTACAAAGGCACCTCCAGCTCCCGCTGTGTTGAAAGACAGAGCGATGACCCCCCTACTGATACCAAAAGAAAGGCAGGGAAGGGCCCCGTCTCTCCTGAGAGGCTACGAGCTGGGGGTTCTGAATGTGAAGAGGCATTTCCCTGGCTCCCTCAGAGAAATCTGAATATGGTGCCGACATCCTGGAGAAGGGCAAAGTTTGTAATGGTTTCCTGTTGGTCGCCCTACTGATTAGCTCACCACATACTTGAAGGCTTTTATTCTGGATACCACATTGAGTCTTAAGTCTTTGTAAGCATTGCAAAACTCAGGATTGAGGATGCAACACTGGAGACTAGAAACCCAAAAGCTAACTGAAGGAACATTTGGTGCTCACCATCTTGTGCTTTTCCAGGGATCTACTTCTGCATCTGAGTATCTCTCTTCAAACACTTTTCAACAGCTGAATTTTAGCTGAAGTACATTTAACACGTCTACATAGTCATGGAGGACAGAGAGAGAGGCACTTGTGACCAAGGGTGAGACAACCACGTTGTGAGAGCATCCTATGAAAAGTCAAATTTACTTAATGCCATTTCTGCTGATTATTTAACTTCAAAAAGCCTGCACGACCTCTACATGAGTAATGGAGGAAACACTATGACCATCTGTGTCTTCCTACACAGGAACTTTGTTCTTATCATAACTACATGGTCTTAGAGAAATTCTTTCCCTAAATATACTTCAAATAAAAGCATGCATCACATAGGAATTCTTCACTGGTCCACTTCAAACATCTGAAGCATTCCTATATTGACATGGATGACTACATAAACATGAACTCCGTGAAAGGAGGGAAACAAAAAACAATACCTCTGGCATACATAGTGCTTTTAAAAAAAAAAATCAAGTTTCTCTCCTAGTATGTTATGTGGTCATCATGCTACTACTTTCTATATATCTTCATACAATGACCTTTAAATGCTACAATACATCAGAAATTTATGGCAACTATACTCAAATATTGCTGGAGCTAGGCCTTTGAAAAAGGGCACATTTTATTGATCATAAGAACACATTCTGCTAGTTGGTACTTGGCATTTTCATCGTGTTTACTGGGGTTTATACATTATAAATTACGTTAGACTGAAAAATCTAGGAGATCATTTTAAATATTTAATATTTTGAGATTGGAATTATACATATTCTGACAGCACAAAATTTAATTTCTCACATGCTATATACTATATATTCTTTAATTTCTGTATCAACAACAGCAAAGGATAATTCACTACAGAGTGGACTAAGCTAGGGAAACCAGAAAATTTACATGTTAGATGCTGTTCTTGCCTGCTGGAGTGGTTAATGCTCCAGTTTGCAATCCTTTTAATTGTTTTAACCTCTCCCTCATTACGCTGTTTATTCAATTCGTTACAAAATACTTTGTAAAAAATACACAGGAATTCAAACGAACCAACAGAAACTCAATAAAAAAACAATTGAAAAATTCTAACTGGATGCAGGATTCAGACAACTGAAGTGTTACAGAAAAGAAATACCAGAGAAAAAGACTATTAATCATCACAGAGTAATTAAGATGTTAAGAACAATGAAGTTTTTTTGTAAACCGAACCAATTCTCAATACAATTTCACTGTGTAGTTGAGCTTCTTCAGAAATCCAGGTCTAAACTGCCATCTAGAGATAATAAAATAATTGACTTAAATTATGGGGAAAAAAAAAGTCTTAATAAAGGACAAATCAATGCCCCTCCATCAGGGGGCAGCTCTCCAGAACCCTGGGTTGATACAGGGATTACTGCTTTTCACAAAGAGAGCACAGCTGAGCAGAACTACTATTAGCTCTGTATTTAAATAAGTACCTCAACTTGATAACTCCAAATCCTTGTTCTCCTGTGTGCAGTGACAAACGTGGGGAGACACCCATGCAGTCTGCTAACCACCCACAGTCTGCTAACACTGGGCAAGGCGATATCTGAACAAGGAGTCAGCTGAGGGTGAGCTGCACCCTTCTCCACCAACCTCCTAACTCCTAGGGGATCTGCACCTGCTTTGAGGCAGGATCAGTCTCTAAGATGCAGCACTTCACAGTGGAGCCTGTGAAGGGAAGAGGGATGCTGCACCCAACCTCTTTCCAAGACCTGATGGAGTGCAGAACCCTACAGCTTGCTGTATTCACTCTTTTCTGAAGTCCAGGAGGCTTGCTGATCCCACAGGTTTCGCTGTGCTCCCACCTGCATGGGAGAGGAGGGACACCCAGGAGGATGCACGCTGCTGCCAGGAAGAGCAGCCCTACAGCACGAGTGCCACTGTCTGGGAAATGGGACAAAAGAGGCACAGCTGTTGAAGGCAGGAACAGCTCCAGGCTGTGCCACACGAGGGTGAGGTGAGTACAATAAGGATCACTTGGTTGCCAGCACTGATGCTGTCCCTGCTTCGAGCAAAGCCAGGAGAGCACCGCAGCATCACTGTGTCCACCAGAGCGCTCACCCAGAGCCCACACAGCTTTCTGCACCGCTTCCAAACTGCAGGCACACTGAAGGTAAACACAGCTGACAAATCCGAAGGGGGAAAGAGGGGAAAACAGAAACACAACCAGTTTTCTGGGCTCCCTCTGATAATATCTTAACAGAGAAAGCATTTAAGACTTTTTGTCATCAGCACATTTACTACAGCTGTACCGTATATTCTGCTTCTTTGATGGCTGGCTGTAGCAGTTTGTGTCAACAAATCTGTTGTCTGCTCCAGTACGGCAGCACAAACCCTACAGAAATGTCTTTGAAGGCTCTTTTTTCTGTGCATTTTTTGTTGTGGGTTTGGTTTCCTTTTAATCTACACACACATAGTACTTGTATAAAGTAGATAGAGGCCATAATATCATCATAACCTCCTTTGCTCCCAGTAAAATAACACCTGGGTCACGTAGAAAACGGTAGGTGGGTTTCTCCTACTCCTGCATGTGGCTGGGAGCCCCATGCCTGCACCAGGCTTTAGCTTGCACCAGGATCCTCTCTTGAGGCAAGTCCGATCAATCACACTTGCTGAGGTTTTACTCACATTGTGGGGCCTTCTTAAGGCACAGGAACTATGTGTATCTTAGATCCTGACAAAATATACTTGGACAAAAAATATCTAAACAGCTACATCAAAAGAGTGAATGCTTCAAGAATGCACCTTATGGAATTCAGCCTCACAGCGGCGCTCACACCGTGAGAACAGACTACACCTACTTCAAAATAAATACTAAATCCAGAAGCGGGTATACCATGGGCCTCGGGTCATCAAAAGCAAGGGTTCCAGCCTGTAGATCTGCTTGCATTAATTAGTCCACGCTGCTCACTCACGTAGACAAGGCCAGCGATAGCAGGAATCCGGAACCTCCCTTTCTTTCCTCCTTCCCAAGGACAGTAAGTGACAATGAAGTGACGTGGAACTGTCACGGAGGGCTGACTCGCTACACAAGCCAGGCTATTCCTCTTACACAAAAACTAAAAGTTTTATTTACATATTATAGTAGTAGCCACAGCACAGGCAAAAAATCAGCTACTCAAGTAATGGCTTTCATTTTTTCAATTTCAGGGTCTTTTAAAGCAACATCGAAGAATAAATTATAAGGGACTAATGCATAAGTGAGTCACATGAGGTCACAGAAGTTATGTCTCTCTGAAATTCAAACATTCAATTTTGACATAACTTGAAGGAGATTGATACTGTTTTTACTGAGATGATGATCTCCAAATGTGAAGAAGAAACATTTGGGAAGAGTACGTTGTAGTTGGGCTTTGTATACACAATGTAAATTAACAGAACTTGGTAAAACTCAAAGCCACGACACTGATTAGGAACAAGCCTTGGGAACCATTTATGACCAGAAAACCTCCAAGAAACACAGCTGCAAGCATTTGAAGTACTCATTGCAGTCATCAGACGTACAGCTCTCCTGGATACCACCACTTCTCAGAGCTGAGCTGAAGACAGGAGATTCTCAGCCACCAATATGAAAATACTGAGTGGCACACAGCTTTACCTCTAAACTGTGTGGGACCCATGTATGCTTCTAAGTTCCCAGGTGTGGATCAAAGCCCTAGGTCAGAACAAGACCTAAGCATGCAACCTTTCCCTCAGGTCCCACAAGAAGAGTCAGGAGCACAAGCTGGAAGCGGCCTCATGCATACTGCAGCCAGGCCCCACACAACTGACCTCTGGAAGCAGTGGCTAAGCCAACGTGCCCTCACCCTGATGGAGGGATGGAGCTGTCGCTTGTGAACTCCCAAAGCATAGCTCTGAAGCTTTAGGGACGGGACAGCTGAACAGCAGTACACAGCAGAGGCCATGCAGATTTGGGAAGTGAACAAAGGGACCTTCCTCAAAGCGAGTATTGGCACAGCTTTCTGGTCTCCTGCAGAAGGGAGACTCTATTGTTGTATATTTTCTTATTCCAAAAAAGAAATCAGGCCTTGCTTATCTACATTTACTTAACATTCAGTCAGGAAGTCTTCCAAAAGAATAGAGAATAAACAAAATCATCTTTTAATAATAAAGAGACAACAGATCGTTCGGCTTATTTTCTGATGACCTTAGCACAGTGTCTGGGCACACAACAAGGAAAGGAAAGAACCCCACGGCCCCAGTCAGAGAACCTAGCCCGACTCCAGCTCCCAAATCTTCACCACATGCCCATCCATAGAACACATGCATGCCCCACACAACCCTCTCAGCTAACAAAGGTGGCAGCCTTTTTCCTTTCTTAATTGACAAGGATGATACACATGGATTCTGCATCTCTGCAGTTAGTCATTCCTCTCCCTATATGAGCTTCACACTGAACATAACCCTGCCAAGCCCAATTTCTCACCGATATGAGCCTTCCTTACTCCTCTGCACAGGAGCTCACACATTTCAGCATTCCTTTAACATCCAGCTCTTTCCTTCCCACTAACATTCGTTAATTTGCACCATTATTTTAGCAGAAGTTAGAACTCCTCCAGGCAGTGCCATTACATTGAGAATGCTCACAAACACTTCACATTAATACTCCAGACAAAACATTACAGACCTCAGAAGGTGTCTACTACTACAACAAGGGGCAGTCCAGTTAAAACTTCTTTGGAGGTATCGGGTCCTGCATAAAATAGACAATTTCTTTCTTGACTTCCCAACATGAAATACAATCCTTTGTAATCATTAAGAAAAAGACAAACAGAAGAGCATATTTTGTAGCAAGTAATATTAACCAATACAAATCTAGGAGCAAGTAGATAGGAGACAAGAGGTTTGAAAAAGATAAACATGCAGTTGAGAGACAGGAACTCCTAATTTCCAGCTTAGGTCTTCCAGTCAGTTGTTATAACTTGTCCAAGGCCACATTTAACCTATGGTTCAATTTCCACAAAAGAAATAAATAATTTAGAACCCACACTCTAGGTTTTACTTGCCTTACAGCCACGTTGGAGAGCTGATTAATGTCTGTATAATGCTCTAGTAATGCAACAAGTATTAACAAAACACAGCATCTCCAGCCTTGGTGGTATCTTATTATTGCTCTTACACAGATCATAACCTCCGATAACTACAGCTGTAAGACAATCAGTCATAAACCCTTTCACATGACTAAAACCTTCCAAAGTGTTGATTGCCATGGTTGAATTTTTGCCACCTTCATCTTTACCCAAAGGTGGATGTTCTGAACATTTCAAAAAGGTCTTCTTGGAAGGCTTGAAGTCATTTTCCCAGCGTAAAGCAATTCTGAATACTCTGAAGACTGAGCTTTATGATTTTATGTTTGTAGTTAGAATTACGCACTTCTTCACAAGCAAAGTCACACCAAGTTTGAAAAAGTTCCCAGGATAAATCTTTACAATGTAAAACTGAAATATTAAGCACAGAGTGGAGAAAATCTACGTGCCTAGAGTTGGGTATGGCAGGCACTCTCACCAGGTTGCTAACAGGAACACAGCTCACCTTCTGAGGACAGACCACAAGACTTCAACATGAGGACTGTCAACACAGGAGACAGTTCAGCTTCAAACTACAAGTTACAAAAAGGACCTGAAAAGTCCATGTTTCTCCTCCATGCTGACCTGTGACCTGCACAGAAATATCTCCCATACCAGGACTGGGGAACACAGTACGGCTGCCACTATAAGCAGCCAGGTGGCCACCAGCCTGGGACAGGAGTCCCAAGGGAACAGCAGCCACAGCCCCAGCTCCGTGCTTGAGGAAACAGCCCCAGCAAACACCTCCAGCAAGAGGAAGGGAGTGGAGAAAACGAACGACACCTGGACTGCAAGACCATGCCTCTTCAGTCCGCCCCCTATTTCCGTGGGTTACAGGCAGGCTTACTGACACAGGTGCAGCAGAGCAGAAACACGCAGTGCTTGCTGCCGTCTGGGATCACACCTGAGCTAATAAGCCCTGTGATCAGAGCTGGCTCTCAGCATTCTGGGGCTGGAAGCCTGATGCAGACAAATGGAGGCTGGCCCTGGAAAGAGCCAGTACGGGTCTGGGGTTTATTAGCTCAGGCTTTGCACCATGCGAAAGAATATAAGGTGGCCCTAGAGGCCAAATAGCTTATTAAACCGATACTGAGCCTGAGCTAATAAACCCTGACAGATCCAAACTGACTCTGCATGAAGTCAGCTCAGGTGTGCCTGCATTTGTGGCACAATTAATCCACAACTGGAACGATCTCCTCAGAAACTGACAGTTTGCTATCGGACTTCGAAAAATAAAAAAAACAACGCATTTTCATAGGAGACAAAGGGGTTAACATTTGCTCAGTTATAGGGTTTTTGTTCTCCTGAACGAAACATCGGGAGGTTCAAGAAAAGGAGGTATCTGGCTTTTATGACTGGGAGACTAATCTTCCACAGCTAAATCAAGTCAGTGCTATCTCATGGTTTTCCTAAGTTACAAAACAGACAATTTCAGGCCATTTAGTGCTTCCCTTGGCTTGCCAAAAGAGGGGTAAAACCAAGAAGATTCAAGCCAAGTGTGTTTTACCACTGCTGGGAGGCATCAGAGCAGGCAGCAAAAGTATTTAATGCAAAGGAGGGCCCAATAGCAGAGACACAATATGAGAAACAAAGGTCAAACAGAAAATCCCCCCAGCTTTCTTTTAACTCTTTATCTGCTGCCCTATTCCTTGAATTACTTCAATTCCCAAAGTTACTGATGGATTTAAATGAGCTATCCCACAAAAATCCAATTGCCTTAGTCCTTATTGAAGAACCTAAAAATAGAAATGAGTAAAGAAGGAAGACAGAAAGAACAGCTGGATAACAATGGGGGGAAGTTGAAAACATGGAACTTAAACAAGAGAAAGCAAAGAAAACTACTTAATTTGTAAGCAAAAGTTTAAAAGGATGCATTGAAATTATCTAGAAAGAAAAGTTACTGGAAGACAGATTGAGTCAAAGCCAAGACAGGAGATTTGTTTTTTTACTCAAGATAGAAAAAAAAAAAATAATAAAATTGATTTACAATAGCATTGTAGTTTAAATAGCTTTTTGACTTTGAACATCCCAAAGTTACATTGTTTTCTTCCGATTTTGTTAGTCTTTCAGCCAATGTAGGTGTTCAGTAAGCTCTGCAGCTAGCCTCAAAGCAATGTCCCAAGCAATGTAAGCTGACGGAAATCATTCTAGCACTTGTCAAGTGTATTAAGCAAACGAGAGGTGGCTAGCCTAACAGGGCAGCATTTACTTCAAACTGAAAATGTAAATTTTGAGGACTACCTTAAATACGTATTTCGGTTGGTCACGGAAATTGTGCAGTTTTGTCTTTAACAGCCTACTGTAATAAAGCCCCCAGCAACAGCTCCAGGCAGGTCAAAGGTACTTAACCTTTCTGAGGATTACAAATGTGATTGCTCCCTATTGTGAAAAATCCCACACAGGGACAAAACCCCCTGTAAAAGCCCCCAAACACGGTTTGCATCTTGAAAACACTGAGCTCTCTCAGGGACGGAGGTTTGTCCTGCCAAACTACAGCAGTGTGCCAAGACCTGCAGGATCTCGCTGACACCTAACAGGGCTTCCTGAAGGGGGATGCCATTCCTGCCTCCTCCAGCTCTTCCCTGACCTCATGGCAACATAACTCCAGTTCAGCCCTTTGCAGTCAGCCCTGAACCCTGCCCAAATTAGCCGAGATCCTTCCAGTTCTGCATCAGAAAGCACAACCTGGTTATGACAGCGCTAACCACGCAGGGCTGTTTTATGGACACGTGTTGCGTTTCGAGACATCCCAGTAGCAGCACGCTCCCGTACGGGAGCAAACCCATCATCTCCTTTGCCTTGTTCATCGCTTCAGGAACCGCAGGCAGCCCAGACACTACATGCAATGGGGCAGCGCATGCACATGGCAGCTCCCCGCTCCCCACCTTGGCTTCTCCAGCGGGTTATTCACCCTGCTACACCCCTGCTCGACACAAACTCCTTCCAAAGCATCACCTCGGAGCTTCCCCCCCTCCCTCACAAACACTCCCTTCTGCCGAGCTCCTTCTCCTTTTGAGCCAAGGAGAGGTGCTGCCCACCCCCAGCACAGGCTGAGCCAGCGGGGATTTGGGAGCAGCGCCCTGCTCGCCGCCGAGGAAGAGCATCGCAAGCTACTCACGTTTGATGCACCTCTGGGAGCCCGTGGCCTTGCTCCAGCCGTGGCAGCACTGCCCCCCGCACACGTTCACCCTGCGGGGAGAGCACAGCGGGGAGAGGGTCCGCGGGGGCTCCCCCCTCAGCCCCAGCCCCGGGAGAGGGCGGGCGGGATGCAAAGCACCAGGGGCGAGCCCCCGAGGGACGGGCACGGGGCTGAGGGCGACGGGGAGCGCCTTACCCCGGCAGCTGGTGCTTGTTGCGGAGCGGCAGGCCGGCACTGCTGCTGCTGCTGCTGTTGGCCTGGGGGCTCGGCGGAGCTTTGTGCCGCGGCCCGAAGCGGGCCGGCTTGGCGAAGGAGGCGGCGGGGCTGTGGGGGCCATGAGGGCCGGCGGGGCTGAGGCGCAGCGGGACGGGCGGCTTGCTCATCCGCCGGCTGCGCTCCAGGCTGCCGGTGCCGCCGCCGTACCGGGCGTGGAGCTGGAGGTTAAACGAGCGCTGCTGCTGCTGCTGCTGCTGCTGCCGGCCCCCCAGCAGGGCCGGGCGCTGGTGCCGGCTGCCCGAGGAGCCCGCCTGGCCGGGGTGCAGCACGTAGGCGATCCTCCGCAGCCTGCCCTTCTCCGGAGCGCCGAGCGCCGGCGAGCAGAGCGCCCAGGCGCACAGGAGGAAGCCCCAGCCGAGCCGAGCCATTTTTTTAATTTTTATTATTATTATTTTTTTCCCCTTCTCTCTCTTTCTCTCTCTCTGCACTGGCGACGAGCTCCGAGCCCCCCGCTGCGCGGATCCCCGCAGCCCGAGGGGGTGAGGGGAAGGAGGGGAAGGGAAGGGAAGGAGGGGGGGGGGGGTAGAAGAGCCGCCCTCCTGCCGCTGCCCCCAGCCCGCTGCCGGGGCTGCCCCCTCCCGCCCCCCGAGCCGCTGGCGGAGCTCAGCGCCCTGCCTGCCCCGCCGGGCAGCGGAGCATCGCCGGGGGAAGAGAGGAGGAGGAGGAGGAGAAGGAGGAGGAGGAAGAAGGGTGGGGGGGAGTTGATGGAGGGTGGGGGTCGAGCAGATGTCCGTGGGGCCGGGAGGGGGCTGTAGGAGCGAGCAGGGAGCGCTCTCGGAGCCGGCCCGGGCTGAAAAAACGCTTTTTAAGAGTTTCTGCGAGAGGGAGAGCGCTGCCGGGGGGGGGAGGAGGAGAGAGGGGAGGGAACGGGAGGGGAGGGGAAGGGAGGGGAGGGGGCGCCGCGGCCCCGGCCCCGGCCCCGGCCCCGCGCAGCCAATGCAGGGCCGCCGTGACGTCAGGGCGGGGGCCGGCGCCAGGTAACGGGGCGGGGGGCGCCGCCCGTGCGGGCGCTACGCAGGCGGCGTAGCGGGGCCGCCCTACCTGTTGCGTTGGCGCCGCGGCCGCGCTACGCCAGCGGCGGGGGGCCCCAAATGGCCGCCGGCGGCAGGTGTGGGGGCGAGGCCCCCGAGACCCCTTTTTGGGGTTTTCGCGCTCGGCTTCGTGGGGGAGAAGGCATGGAAGTGCTGGCAGGGGTTAAAGGCGAGCGCGTCCCGCTAACCCTGCGAGGGGAGATCTCGGCACAGAGCCCGGCAGCAGCAGGGGCTCTGTGTTTGTGGAGCGGGACGCGTGCCTGAGGAGCAAAACGCAGACCCAAAGCCTACACCTGGAGCTGATGCATGAGCACAGCAGCCTGTGTTTGTCTCCGCTGTGTCCTAACTGATGTCACCCTTTAGCGGTATAACTTAAAAGTTCATAAAACACCCTGAAGATTCCATCTTTTAAAACACTCAGGAGCTCACGTGTCCAGGTTCTTCCCAAAAAGAACCTTACAGCTCGCAAACGCAGCAGCATGGAAGTCAGATCTCCCTCCCTAGGCCCTCCTCTGCTCCTTTCCAGAGCTCTGAGGACGCTGACCCCAGCTCCAAAGTGATGAGATTTCACTCTTAAATGCTCCTGGCAGGGCCACACCACCGGCACGGGGAGCAGAAGGCTTCCACATTGACGGGATTCCAGGCAAGAGCCAGCAGTCCCTTCCTCCTTAGTTCGCATCTATTTAAAACTGCTCAGAAATAAGTAGATGTTTTAAATAGATGAGTTGGAGCTTTCTATAGTCACAGGGTAAAGGAGCCACATTGACAGTAAAGGCTTTTGTCTCTGTTCCTGCAGCGCTCTGAACTGAAACCCAGTGTTAAAATGGCACCAGTGCTGGGGGCTTGTACATCCCCAGAGGGTTACACTAGAACTAAAACTTCAGTGGTTCCAAAGAAAAACTGAGATAAAGCCTGAAAGCAGTTTGAAAATAACTAAGAAATTAACTGTTGAGATCATTGACTCTTCTCTTAGCAAATGTATACATCTGCTTTTTTTTAACTTAGAATCACAGAATCATTAATCACTTGGAAGACATTCTCAGCAACTGAACTGTTCAGTCTTCTGAAGGCTGATAATTGTCAAACCTAAATATGCTAAATATTTTTACAGTGTTTAGGAAACAAAAAATACCTTGCAACCCGAGAGGTGGAGTGAGGACTGAGTAAGCAGCAAGAAGCTGATGTGGTGCTCAGGATTGCTGCTCTGCACAAGGCCACTGTCCTTCGGAAGTTTTCTGGAATGAGATCACAACTACTTGTGTGGCTGGGTTTGTTGTACAGAGGGCAAAAACTGCATCATTCCACAGCAGGGGCCAGTTGCTTTTAAGAAATGTGGGTTTTAAGTCATGTCAAACAGGGGACAAGTGTGGTGTATTACTGGCTACTGTACAGCAAATGGTAAGGGACCTCAAGGGAAATATATCCACAAAGGTGGATGCCTTCCACAAAATGATCTAGGTTCAAACACATTCTTGAAAAAATGTTAAGTATTAGCTGAGATTAATTGGTTAAGGTCAAACATTCCTCACAAATTTATGTGGCAGATCTAACTCTGTCTTCTATTTTTTCCTCTAACAAGGAAATCTATGCTTTTCTTGTCTGTTTGTCTGGTTTTGGCCACTTTTTTTTTCTAACTTTATTTCACCCACACACTTCTGGAGGGTGTGGGTGTTAGGGACCCGGTTTGGCTGCATTAACACATTGGGTTGGCCAATCACCCAGCCTTCTGTATGTGGCAGTGTCACAGTGTCTTCCTGTGTCCCAATGCCAATATTGGCCAGGCAGTGAGCTGAACCATCAGCAATGCCTCCTGTGTCAGGCTACAGGACCAGCAAGAATGGCTTAGTCTCACTGTCATCAGAGTAGGGGAAAAAAGTAATTGACCTTTATTATGTCACTAAAGTAAAGCACACGTGACTCCAGATACATAGATGAAGTAGATTTGCAAAGTAACACGCCAATGTTAATATAATTTCTTCATAGCGTATTTTGTACAGAACTGTAGCTTCTAACCATGACTGCTGTTTGTTCCTTCAGGCAGAAACTGTAATTACTCCATGGTTAGCAACTAATATCCTGAGGCCTCTGCAGTTCCTGAGTGCTACCACCATGTAAATATCATTTGTCATGTTGCACAAAAAGACAAGTCCGGCGTGCTCTATTCATGTAGATGCTGACGTTCACTTCCAAGGAACTCAGTCTGGAGTAATGCGTGAGGCTTGGAAAGGAGTAGCTTGGCTTTGCTGAAGCCATTGCTGCTGGTGGCCCTCCTTTGTGACCTGAGAATCTGTAACGATCAACTTTTGCATGTCTCAGTGCAACTCACACTACATTACCTTAGGTAAAATCCCTTACACTTCCCACTTGCTTCACCATGCTACCATGAGTGCATTTTTGTAGCACTTTCCCCATCTCCTCCTCAGAAAGAAGTCTTCCTCCCCCAGTGAATCGTTTCTGCCACTGCGATTACAGCTCTGTAGCATTAGGTGCTGTACAAACATGCCAGCAGATAAACGGTACTGGCTTTCCTGATTCGGAATCATGGGTTCCCGAAGCAGACGAGCTTTTCAGGGATGAACGAGCTTTTATGTGGAGACTTACAGCTTGCTCTCTATTTGAATTCACATCTCGGAACAACATGGGTTCTGTGTCGCATTGGGTGTCGGAAGCAGTCAGAGTAGCACGCACATAGTCCAGAGCTACCAGTCTGGATGGGAAAAGGAGACAGACTAATGACAGTCAAGGTAGTGATTATCTTTCTCCATATCTTTCCCCATTGAACTACCAAGAGAGATTGCCATAAGAGATTTTTTGATTTTTCTTTTTCATTAAATCACAATGAAAGCTAGATCCATTTTGGCGAATATCTAATGCCAGTTTGTTACTACTGATGACTGCCATACAAAATGTTAAAGGCAAAAAGAATTTGTCTACTTTTCAGGTTGCTAACATAACTGTCATAGTAAAAGTAGTTGTGTAGATTTGCATTGTCTTGAATTCCATTTTCCTGAACCAGCAGAAACCTCTACTAAGGTATCTGGCAGTTTCACAGTTATCCTCACATACATAAAATAACTGATTTAGAAATACAAGATTGTTTTTTACGATATGAAAATCTCCATGATATGCCATTGCAATTATTCTCCCTTTCAAGGAAATACATATCTCTTGTCTGCAAAACAATTACAATATCTATTGAACTTTTTATTATACTATTCCTTTGCCATCACTTGTTTTTTCGTATGATGCAAAGTACACTGAAAATAAATAAACTACAGAGGAAATTAGGTGGAAAGGAGCACAAAAATGAAAAAAAAAAATACATTTAATTATTTCACTTTACCTTAGGAGAAGACATGTTTAAACTAACACATTCTTCACAAAAGCAAAGTAAATATTACAAGTAATATTTGAAAACTCTCACAGCATGGCTATGTCATATGCCAAGAATACTAACCTCTACGAAAATAAACTTCAGCAGAGGATCCTGACTTTTCACTGCTGCACTGTGTGCTGCTCGGACGTAGGAAAGCTGAAGGAAAAAGCATCTGTGCAAAATAAAATCCTTCCTGACTTGAATTAACTTCGAAGAACGTCTTAAAGATTTTGTAATTACTTGTAATCCAGGCAGACAAGACCATTGGCGTAAGTGGAAGAGAAGTACACAAAAGTGATGTGAGACTATGGAAAGGGGAGCCATAGCTCATGGAACACCACACAGCAGCCACTTAATAACCCAGGAGGTAACATTTTACCCCCTTGCCTGTGCTTGGTGTCCCCCTGTTCTGTTCCCCCCAGCAGCCTGGGGCCTCGACTGTCTGCTGCTGCCTTACTCTCCACAGAGAGATGCCAGCCCTGCTCAGACTGCTGTGCTAGCAACTAGTATCTGAGCTTGACTGTCAGGGTAAACAATTGTTCAAAGACCAGCTGGGCACATAGAGCAGCAGATTCTCTTTGGATTAAAAAAAAAAAAAAAAAAAGGCCAGGATACAACTTTTAATGATGCATTTGGAACAGCTCCCAGCCACACCAATGTTAGAGGCAGGGAGTATGTGTATAGGTCCTCTGTCTGCTGCTCTTTCAAGGTTTGTGGTGGAAGGTGGTGAAATGAAAATTACAAGCTTTTTTTTTTTTTTTTTATTTAATGTAGCTAGGGAGAAAAATGCTGGGCTTTCATTTCCATCACTTTTTCTCCAGAGGTGTTTAATGTCAGTGTGCAGTGTGTCTGAGTTTTGCATCAGGATGCTTGGACGCTGACCCTGCTCTCAGCAGGAGGTTGGAGCAGAGGACCTCCAAGGGTCCCCTCCACCCTCAGTTACCCTCTGAGTCCATGCTGAGCTGTGTCATCATGCTTAACAACAGCCTCAGGTGGAAACAGGCAAGGCTTGTGCCCATTTTGAGTGGGATGGAAACCTGTTTCAGGAAAGTAGACCTGCAGGGTAATAGTAGGAAAGGCTTCTTGGTGTGGGCTGCAGGGAGCTTAAGGACCAGAAGCAACCAGGAGAGCTAAGGCATGCCAGAAGGGATGAAGCAAACCCCGAAAAGAGGCTAAACACCTGGGCTCAAACACAAATGCCAGGCACAGCTGGAGCTAGGCTGGTTTTAACATAGAAGTAGTGTAGAGAGGCAAGCCAGACCGGCACAGAGCCTTGGCTGTATTTAGAGAAGATTCTGGCCTTGTTACAAAGGGGCTTAGCCAAAAAGGGGCCTGACAAGGGCTGGCCACACCAGATAATTAAAACATGGCTTGCAACAAGGCAAATCAAGGTGATGTGAATGACTACTTCAAGCTCCTTTGGAGCAGCTGGACTGTACCTGTCCCAAACAGCCTGCAGGATCCTGAGCAAAACAGAGGCATGGGGAGGTGAGAGTAAGGCAGTGACTTGAGCTGTCCTTATCGTACCTCATGCTACATTCCTAAGCAAGGGCTTTTCTCTCAGAGAAGGCAAAGCTCACCAAGCAGTCACTCAGATGATGCTGTGGTCCCTTTGCACAGGGACAGCAGTAAGAAGCCCTGGCCCAGAGTGGTCTTCCTGGGACACCAGGAGGAGAATAGGGGAAGGACCTGCCTAGTGGTTCTCAGCAAGGGGGGCTATGATCCTAAATCATGTGCACAGCCCCACAAATGGTTGGAGTAGCTACATAAGCACATAGATACACCATTTTTCTCCAAAGGCTTCAATCTCAGTGAGCTGCAGTCAATTGAAAGACTTCCTACTGATTTTGCTCATCTTTGGATTGAAACCTGCTTGTGGAGTACAGAGTACTTCACGCAATGGCTTTACCCTGCCTCAGAGTCTGTCATGTCACGAGATCCTTTTTCCATTCCTCAGGTTAGAGGCAGCTTTGTGAGTCTGTTGGGCTGAGGACACAGAGCCAAAACAAAGGATGCTTATGAAAATGCTAATTTGTATTCTGCCTTAACAGCTGTGTAAAATAAGCCCCTATAATTGCCAAGTTGTTTTAAGCTCGCTGTCGTAATTTACCATGATTCCCTAAAGCAGTAGCAGATGAATCTGAACAGTGCTCGGCTTGTGGTCCACCCGCAGCGTGCCCGTGACATCGTCCTGCTCTCAGACATTCCCATGACGGCCAGCCAGTGAGTCACACAACCGCAGCTCCTCATCGCCAAAGGGAGCCCACCTGAGGGGCAGCCTTTTGCTCTTTCCCTCATTCATGCCCTCACTCACTTATCCCGGGGGGTCCTGCATAGGCAATGTCTCCACGGAGGCGTGCTGAAGATCTCTTTAGAAGCCTTTTGCACGCAAAAGCAGGCACTCCTGGTACACGTCTGTGGGCTGATTCACTGGAATATGCAGGCAATCTAACATCACATGCAGCAGTTCGGAACAGCCTGCACAGTCTCTTCACTGCTCACATCTGTATTCCTATCTGGAAATAACTTGATTACGTGCCTCAGTGCTACAAGGTCTGGCTGTGAGTTAGATTTGTGTTTGAATCACATGTACTTGGACTGTAAAGAGGCAAACTACTCCCTCTCCAGCATAGGGTCATCCAGGAAAGCAGGCATTTGCAGTAAGTGGTATCGGATCATGTAGCCCCTTTTTCTCATTTTAATCATGTTGAATTTTAGTCAAGGATTTTCAAGGACCACAGTTTTTACCTATCAGATTATGTACAGTCTTGAACTGAAAAGATGGAATTGGAAGAAAAAAACAAACAACACACATGATCTACCTCTGTACAAATGCTTTTTCTCTATTCCTATTCAAAGCACATCGATGGCTATCTCTGACCTGAGATCAAGCAATTCCTATACTCCTAAGCTGAGTTCACCTGTGTTGTCTCTCATTTTCTGTAAGGCTGTACCCATGACTGACAAGGATCAGGATTCCTCTCCAGGATGACAAGTTTGATGATTCCCAGCAAGGTACCTTGAAGGATTTTTTTTCAAACAGAGTTGATTTAAAGGCAACTGCAATTAACTGCAATTATCAACATTAGAAATAATCATTGCCAACTATTTAAACTGAGAGAAATCCTCACTAGTTGAGAGAACCTGGACAAAGACCATACGTAAATCCTTAGCATCGACTGGCAATAACACTGGTGGGTTTTTTTTGAGCATTTGCCAGTTTTGCTTGCTATGCTACATAACATTCTCAAGGTCTGCAAGAATCTCTTGTGATTCTCTGCAGTTCAGTTCATCAAATACTGACGTTTTCAGCGTTTCATTATTTAAGGTCACTATAATAGATTTCAACTAAAGAGGGCTGACAAACTGAATTTCAATGACCTGTTATATCATTTTTTAAATTGAGGATTGTTGTTGCTTTTTCTTCTAAAAGAACTCAAGATTTGTTTATATTGCAGAGAGGATCGAGGTGATTTTACAAGACAATTAGATTGAACAAAGTCTTATTACAAAGCTATACAAATAGTTACTCCAAACAAAAGATTCACAATAGCAGTTTAAATATTTCCCCATATTTTGAGGTAGGGTTTATAAAAAAAAAAAATGCAGCTCCATATCCATAACTCATTTATTCAAAGTGTTTGTTTCGAATCCGCATCCAAATCTCATGTCATCTCTCTCTCTCTCTCTCTGTGATCCCCAAAGCAGGCAGTGCCTGAGGCTTAAGTTCTGCCCTGTTCTGGAGAAACTGGGGAGTTTCACTTAATTTATGCATGTTTTAGACTGCTTTAAAGAGCTCTGATCAGCACCTTTGGGAAATGTTTTTTTTTTGTTGTTGTTGTTGTTTTTTTTCCTTTCTATTAAAACATGTTTGTACAGATTAGCTGAGGTTGAATTTGCATATAAGCTAAACCTCTTTAGCAAGTAATTTTCTGGAATTTAGCTCTTTCCAAATGTTTCCACAGTAAAAGTGGAAAAAGTGCCCTTAAGTGTTGTGAATAATAGTCCACCTGTCTGGTAACATTAGGAATAAAAATAAAAGAGAGTTTCAACTGAATTCCCCACGTTTTTGTGGAAAAGAATACAGGCATCATATTCTTGAAGGAGTTATTAGATATTCTCAGTTCCTCAAAGCAGGGAGCATTTTTCTTAATTGTTTGGTAAGAGTGTCTGCTGCTGTAAATAAATGTGTAATGGTTTGTCTTTAAATAAAACATTTATGTTGAATACTCCATTAGCTAGTTTTGACAGTTAAAAGAAACATGATTTAAGGAATCTTTTCCTCTCTTGCTGTGCAATAATCTTCATTACATGTTAGCCTTTATCGTGTAACATGAAAGCTTATCTTTTCAGCAAAGGAGGCTTTTGAGTCCTCTCTCACTGGTAAAGTAGTTTAGCTCTATGCCAAACTGGAAAATTTCACCCTTCCCCAGGGGTAAATAAAATCCCTATAAGCAAGAGTTCAAGTCGAGCAAGTTCTTCACTAGTTACTCTTTCCATGAGTCACACACTTCTCTTCTCCAGAATCTGTCCAGCTCCCTGTCTCAGCGATGTAAGATCAGCATAACCCAAATTATTCTTTATAGCTGAAAAGAATACTAACCTCTAATACTAACAAGAACAAAAGCCCTCTTCAGTTACAAACCAAACTTTTCGCCTCCTTTCCTTCTGCAGTTTTCTTTATTCACTTTCCCATGAAGCCTTAGCTTTCCTCTTGCTGTTTTCCTAGGTCTGGCTCTCTAATCAAAACAACATGCTTACCTTTTAGGTTTCTCGTATAGATTATTTCTAAAGCAGCCACCAGTCCAAATGTTTTCCAGCCGGGGAGATGCTCTTTTCTTATACTATCTGATCACACATGCATTAGGGAATTATGTTGTTCACATGTGATCATCCTCCGCAGCTCTCTAGCACATAAGGCTTAGACTGAAATCAGCAGTGGTGTGGGGGTGGACGTGGGGCTTGGTTTCAAGGGCCAGCACTGCCTGTTACAGTCCTCTTCTAATTTGCGATAATATTCTTATCTTGAGAAAAGCTAATGCTCTTTGAGCATACCGCTGATTCTGCAATCAATTAATCTTGCACAGTGTCTTAAGTATTCTATACAGCCATTGTTTCCATACAGTAATTCCAATAAGACCAATAAATATTATAGGAAAATAGATTTTTACTTTCCTGACTTAAAAAATCAGAAATAGCATCTCAGAGGATATCCTGTTTTGTCCATAAAGAGAAATACAGCACAATGAGTAGCATCTTCCAGGGCTAGGTATTATGCCACATGGAAAAACTTTTTTTAAAAGTAAGAAAATAAGACGTTTAAAAGAATAATGAATGCTTAAACTGAGAATATGGGTGAGAAGCTGTGAGCTAGTTTTAGTCACCGATGGTGCTGATTCCTCATATTATAAATCCATTTGAAACACTGTGCACAACAAGCAGAGTGGTCCCGAGGGGGAGCTTGGATTTTTATCGGGTATTACATGCACCAAGGTCTGTCTATTGTCAAAGAGGATCTTGTCATAGACAATAATCCCACTGAAGCTCTTGGAATGTTTTCACAGTTTCATTTTCCAGGACACCTCCAGAAGCATAGCTGGTGATGTCTAGCTGTTGTGGGGGATGAGTTATATTCCCCTGACCTTCAGTAGTAGGTTAAGCCACTAGGTAGCCTGTTGAATCCAAAACCAGTTACACTAATATTTTGGCTGCCTAAACCTGTAATTTAAAGATGTTTAGAGTCACAGGTTTATGAGTATACTGTAGTAAGACAAGCTATGACACAAAATACTTTTAACTTCAGGCAATGAATTATTCTTTGTTTATCTGTATTTGTTTTACTAGGTCTCTTTTTTTCTACTTCAAGGTTCTTATGATATACAAGAATAAACATTATTAGTATTTATACATAACAAATGCCGATGTACTTAGCAAAAAACCCAAGCCCCACAATAGGTTTTGCTTTGTTTTAAAAGTACAATGGTGTGAAAATTGAGCATATGTTTTAGGTTCCCTTTTATCGCATTAGAGCATTGTCTGGCTTTTCCAAACCATATACATAAATACGACTATATAACCTGAAGATAGGAAAGCACTTGTTTAAACATGTGCATGCCTACAGTACCATAATTCACGGAGACTCAGAGTTGGCACCATGTTCTGACATAGAAATTTAGGGTTGCACCACATGTACTAAACAATTGCCCTAATGTTTGAAATACAATGGCCATACTGTTTTGTTTCCAAGTTCCTTTAGGAAAAATCAGTACAGCTTTTTTGGTACAACATTACCTCTCTAGGTAGTGTAGAAAAAGCATTCAGCATATTATTTCGGAATATAGCTATTACCTATAATACTGTATTAAAAAAATAACAACAACAAAAACCTTCAAATTAAAGCATAGGCACAACCTACCCAATGGCACTTGGGACTGAAACTCTGAAATTCAGTCGGAAGGCAGCTGTAGCCCGTGGATGCCGAAGCTGCAGGTGGAACACTAAAACACAAACAAACAAAGGCTCTCTAGGAAAAAATCTCTAGAAAATAAAAGTTGCATAAACCAGTTTCATTGTTATGAACCACCAAGCCAACCAAGCACTTTCTTTTATGAGATGTTACACAATCACAGGAAAATGGGTTGGGGGACTGTATCAAAAGGTAACAGTGGAAGGTGGGGGGTGGGGAAATGTTCCCTGTTAAAAGACAGCTCCCTGCACTGGACGTAGCTGCACCATGGATGGCTGTATAACTGCACACTCTGCTGTTTGCTCCCTCAGCCCACAGAATTTCACTTAGAAAACATTAAAGTTTTTCCCAGTTTAGTCCCGCAGGTTTTCACATCACCACACAACGCCCCGTATCACTGCAGGGACCACAGTCCAGCCCCCTCTGCAAATGGCCACTCTTCTGTGAGCTGGTGTACTGGGTCTGGCTGGAATGTTAACTTTCCCGGCAGCAGCCCATTCAGTGCCGTACTCTGTACTTGTAGCTGGAACAGCAGTGTTATCACACCAGTGTTGTGTCTACTGCTGAGCAGCAGTGGCACAGCATTGGGCCTTTCTCTAACCCTCCTAGGGGGTGGGCAAAAAAGTGAGGAGAGAAACATCACTAGGGCAGCAGACCTAAACCAATCAAAGGGATATTCCATACCATGTGGTGTCACACTCAGCAATAAAAGGTGGAAACAGGAAGAAGAGGGGAGGGGTGGGCTCTCGTTGAGAAGACGTCGGTCCTCCTCTCGAACACCGGCTGCGTGCGTTGAGGCCTTGCTTCAAGGACGTGGTCAATCATCGCTCATTTGTGGGAAGTAGAGAGTAATTTCTTTCCTCTGCACTTCCATATCGCTTTCATTTATTTTGTTTGTTTGTTTTCCTCCCTTTTTCCCCTTTCCCTTTTATTTCCCCTTAGTTAAATTGTTTAGTTCATGGTAGTCTTTATTTAATTATTATAATTATTTCCCTTTAATTAAATTATCCTTATCTCAACCCGTGAGTTGTTCTTTGCTTTACTTCTCCCCCTCCTTATCTAAAGGAGGGGGAGTGAGAGAGCGGTTGTGGGGTTTAGCTGCCCAGCACGGTAAAACCACCACAGCTGGTAAAGGCAGAATGGGTTTGGTGATGCGTTTATTCTGAGCTCATCAATTGACAGGAAATCATCCTTCTGCTTTCCTGGTGACCAAAACTGACCTTGTCACCTAGACGGATGAAAAGGTCTTGTGTGGAGCAATTGCACTGACCACAAAGCTCCCACAGCATGAGAGGACATAGCAGTCTATCAGGAAATTTCTCTACTGGGCTATAAGATGAGGAGAAGGCAACTCAGCTGTTCCAAGTCTTTTTTTTTCTTTTTTTTTTGATTTTTTTTTTTTTTTGGCAAAACACTGAAAAACGTGAGCACCAAATCAATCTTTGTGGCCACAGAGTGGTATCTGTTGTTTGACTCTGCTAGAGAGAAAGCCCTGACAGTTATGGGAATGCCACAGCAACTATGTGTTCCCTGCACTCCAGTAGTTCTCAGCAATAACTACAGCTGAGTTTAAACTGACACTGCCATGGCACACTGTCTGCCTCGAGTTTGTTTTTAATGCTGTCTAGTTCTATTAAGCAGCTAATAATACTCACACCTATGCAATGCTTTTCCTTTATAGACTACAACATGCTGACCCAGCTGCGCCTGTTTGACACAGGGGAAAAGCCAAGGAAAGTGAAGCCGACGCTGGACTTGCTAAGGCGTGCTGCAGGTTGGGTGGCAAGAGGCTGGCGGATATTACTTGTTTTTCTCCTCTGGTGTGCTGGAAAAGGGCTTAATTAGCCACAGTGGACTTCAAGCGTGCAGCCAGTTGTAGGGCTGCAGGGTTCCCACACATCCCGCAGGTGCAGCCAGTCGTGCTTCGCGCATGGGGCTCAGCAGGTGCCAGGCTGCACCCTCCTGCCACAGCCCCACTGGGTCTTGGGGCACAGCACACCTGCTGCAGGTTAAAAAGATAAGCAGAAAAAAAATAGAAGGGAGACAGGTGGCCTTGGAAAGGTTTGCATGCTGCATCTGGGGAAAGGTGGAGAGGAGAGGGAGGCTGTACAAGAAGCAGGGTATGAGCTGCTGAAACGTACAGGATGGTGAGCAAAAAGGCATTCAGGGAAAAAGTAGAGGGGGGAAACTCTCCACTTCATTTTGGTTCAGCAAAAAAACTTAGGCATTGCTTAAATGTCCTGTGAATCTGGGGAGCTGGAATGTAAATGAGGTGCACTGTGCACCTGCACCAGGCAAAATGTCAATTAAAGGTGTGCAGGCAGATTTCAGCTTGGAATTCCCTCCTTTAAGGGCCTGAATTTTGTGTGCCTGAGTTCAGCAATCTTAACATTTTTCAACAGCTGTCCACCTTACTGCCCTGCACTGGAAATAGTCACAGATTTATAGCGCAGTTCTCCTGATTATTGTGCTCAAGTAAGTGAAAGCTTAACAGAACAGGAGGCCAAGCTCCTGCCATTGCATGAGAACAGACCGCAAAGACAGATCCCAGGGTTAGATGGCTCAGTAGTCCACTCTTACGAGCAACCCCATCATTGCATTGACAGCAAATGTCACATCTTCACAGAATGGAGAGTGTTCACCCCATCACTTCTTTGTAAGGCTGCCATTGAATTTCAGTGCTCCGATGCTTAGACACACGCTTCTAATTTCCAGCCTCCAGTTATCCATGGCCAGTTTGTACGTGCTCCCTGCTTTTGGTGGGAGAATTTTCTTTCCATCTTAGCAAAGTTCGGGGCTTTTCCCAACTGGGTATCAGGTATATCAATGTAACTGCAAGTCTCCTGGCACATCACCCATGGATTAATAATAACTGCTATGCTGATGCAGGACTTTGTATTTGAAAAACCCAGTTCTGGAGACTGTGCATCCACCATAATTCCTAACACCTTGCAACTGTAGCTAAAAATGTATTAATTTCCTTTACAGAGGTGTAGAAAATGCTCTTGAATTAAGCTACTAACAAAGCTTTAATGTTTGAGAATTATTTTAAGCAGACTAACAGATTTATCAGTTAAATAACCAAGCTTTAGGCTTAACAAAACATTTAAATAACATGGAATTAAGGTTTAAATAACCTATTACTTCAGAGAAATCACACAAAATCACTTTTGAGAAGACATCAAATATTAAAAGAGTTTAGTTTGACAGCAAAGCTTATCAGCTTAAAAGAACACGAAATATTGGGAAGTTACTCAGCAACTAATCTTTTCACGGCTTGTGCTGAACAAGAAACGTAAACTGGGTCCCCCCTCTGTTGAGTACAATATACTTCTTATGTGGTTTAAGTTTTAAATTATTTGTATACTTACTAGTTGGATTGCTAGGTCAAAGAATCAACAATGAACAAAAGTATATCCTAAGAATAGGCTATTTTTATTATTATTATTTTTTAATAGCATCTGCATGCAAATACTCAGAAACCCATAATCTGACTATTTCTAAAACAGCTTCAAGAAAGCCACCAGCAGCTGCTTAGGTTCTAATTTCTTTTCAAAATTAGATTATTAATTTAGGTACAACTGATAAGGTAATTTTGGCGACCCCCAGTTTAAATCTCAGTCTTCGATTCTTGTTCCCTATTTTGTTACGATTCCCTATTTACAAAGAAATTTGGAGTTGCTGGAAAGCTGGGCTTGTTGAGCAGCTGGCACGGCCACTCAAAAATAGGATTTTCTTTTTAAAGTTAATATTGCCGTTTGTGGCCATGAGGTTTGTGTGGCTCCAACCCAGCTGTTCAGGATAATAAGGGAGTGGACAAAGGCATGTTTCACCCTCTCAGACCTCGCTGTGCTGCTTCTGCTTCTGCTTTTGCTTTGGGAAGTGAAGGGAGGGCACGGGCTGCTGGCTGGAGGATACCCCTGGGAGCTGACGGGCAGAGAGGTTTCCGTTTCCGCAAAGCTTCTGACCTCTTCTCCACACGGGCACAGGCCAGGACAGAAACATGGTGTGCGGGGAGGAAGCTGGGGGTCACAGCCCAGCTTCACTGCCCATCTGCCTGCTGCACAAGGGGATGCCCTGGGCAGGAGCAGGCCCCTCTGAGGGCTCCTCACCTTACCAAGGCTCCTCCTGGAGACTGTCTAAAGGTTTTCCCTAAACACACCCACACGATCTGAGCCTCAGTCTGCACAGCTATAGAATATACAGGACACAGCCTATCCCACTGCAGGCAGAGAGCAAATTTCTGCCTAGCAGCATGTGGGAAGAACAAAAAATCCCAACAACACAGAAACAGGCACCTCCACCTCTTTAAATCTTCAGTCATATTTGAGTGAGCATACATAAACAAGAGTGCGGTGATACCTCTGTCAGCATGGGAAAGCAGGCAGAAGGCAGGGCTGGAAACGTGCACACGGGAGGTACACACAAAACCCTAAAAATAAGAGCCTATAAATGTACTCCAGAGTCAAAAGTAAGTGAAATGTTTTCAGAAAATCCTAAAGGGAAAAGTGGAAGAAAAGCAGACCAGCCCTCTGGGAACTCTGCTTTCTTAAGTCATAAAAACCTCTGTTTTCCCCGTCTGGAAAAGTTGTCCACAATGCTCAGAACAATATGTTTTTATTTTCAGTCTTTTGCACCAAATAACCATGAAAACAGTTTATTGTAAACTGCGGTGAGTGGGCAAAATGCACCACCTTTAAGTTGAGAGACATATTTTTAAAATGTGGAGTTTGAGACATGAAATTGAAATCATTGAACAAAGTTAACAAATAAACTTAGTATTTCGGCAACATCTTTATGTCCTTAACAAAAACATCTTTTCCAAATTGCTTTATTTTTTTTATGTTGTATGTAAAAATATTTCATATTCACTAATGAAATTCACAGAAATTTAAAATGTCAAAAAGTTTTTTAAAAAATGGAGATGACAGATGTGTTGTTAATAAACCAAAAAAAAATATTTTATTGAATGAAATGGCTTGAAAACAAGCCAAACTTCCAAAATGGAAAGCAAGATACATTTTTTTCTTTTTTTTTTTCTTTTTTTTTTCTTTTTTTCCTTTTTTTTTTTTTTTCCTGAAGGCATCCGACTGTGCAGGAATGCTTTGTTGAAAATTTAAAGATGGACAAATAATCAAAAACTTGGTGGAGCATGGAGCAGCAGACTGTATTAATTAAACCACAATTATCTTTGTGGCACTATTTGGTTTTGCACAGTCGTGCAGTATATTCATGCATATTGTGTCTAATCCTGCTATCATTAGATAGACAAGACTCTAGACATGAGGAATTTGGTTTGGCTAAGTCAAGCACAGTGACTTATTTCAGATGCTGATATCTGTTTCTTAAAAAGAAGCATTGTTAGTTTTTCCTGTAGATTCTATAGCCGTACTGGCTGAGGCTCAGATTACGTGGGTGTGCTCAAGGGAAACCTTTAGACAACACCCAGATATTGCAGAAATTTATAAAGCTGTTAATGAGACATTGCTTGGATGTGTTGCTGAATCCGCAGCTGAACTGGGTCAGAGACTGAAGCTCCTGGGCACCCTCCCAGCTGCTCACTGTTGCTTTTCCTTTTTTCCCCTGCCAGAGGTTACCCTCCTCCGAGATCTGCCTCTGTCACTGCATGCGTAGGTTGACATTGTGAAATTATGTGGTTGTCATGATTACTTTATCATTAATGCCTCTCAACAGTTACTCACCTCATGGATAAGATCCTCCCTGTCTCTCTCCAACTGAGGCTAGGGATAAGTCATTGGTCTTTCAGTTCTTCATGGGTGCTATAACTGAAGCAGAGTGAGCTTGGTCAGCAGGCTCGCTGAAGCTGGCACCCACCTGTGTGTTATAAACTCTGAGACCAGAGTTTATAACAGCAGAAAATCACCAGAGGCACTTCTTGCCTCCCTCTGGTACACATATACCCCTCTTCAGCAGCCCTCCCAGGAAAAAGAAATCTCTCCTCCAGCTCACTGGGCTAGTCTTTATTCTCAGACTCTGCTGTGCCACAACTGTAGGCTTCCTTTAGACACCAGTCAAAGTCAACCTTTTAGTCCTGAGCTTGGCACACCACAGGATAGGTGTTAAGGAACAGATACGAATAGAGTTTTGCCACATTTGTATATATTTATATTATGTATGTGGCAGGGTTCCCCAGAAATCTAACAAATTGGAAGTGGGCAAAGAGGTGATAAGATGCTAGGGAGCTTTGGCAGCCTGCCACCGTAAG
Organism: Netta rufina; assembly: GCF_964035555.1. Taxonomy (NCBI): domain Eukaryota; kingdom Metazoa; phylum Chordata; class Aves; order Anseriformes; family Anatidae; genus Netta; species Netta rufina. The sequence continues at coordinate 34,163,852 of NC_140125.1, read as the reverse complement.
CTAGCATTTGCAGTGTATATGTCATGTGCAGATCTTGTGCAAAGGTCATAACAAACTAAACATTACAATTCCTAAAAGGTCTTTGCACAATTAACGTTTAAAAAATAATATATACTGTATAAACTGCTGTGTTTTGAAGAGGACAGGAAGAGGAGAAGGTAGCCTGCAGCCAGGAATGTACTAATTAAAGCATACAATAGACATATTAACCAAGTGACCTTCGGGGTGGGAAGGGGGCAGGAGGAAGGGTGAAGACATGACATAACACCCTTAGCACTGTGTTAGAATCCAGTGCCCTGAGAAACGGGACAGATAGGCAGGAAGACAGCAGTCCTGCCATTCTGGTTGGAAAAAGCGGTCCTTACTGAGGGAGTGGCTCTGCCTACTTCCTAATTTTGCATATAACAACAGGATGTCTGTAGAGTGCCAGTCGGTGCACCCCACAGCTTGGATGGGCAGTATGCACTAGCCTGCAGCCTTGAGAGCCCATGGAGACCCTGGAGAGGATGCTTACCAAATGTGGTTTTAGTAGTGGGGTTTGTTTTCCTATCTTTGTACCACAGATCGATGCTTTGAGGTAAGCCTGTTCCTTAACCTCAGTCTAAGTGAAAATCTGACTCGGAGTAACCTCACACATTAAAGCACTCTTTCTGCGAGTGTGGTGATGTTCAAAATTTTTTCTCTAACCATTGACCCCGTCTATATTTTTCAGGATACCATAATGATAATATAGTGAGCCTCCCCTTAGCCACACAGGCTGTTTGGGAGATGGTATCTCTGGGACTGAGGTGGGGGAGCATCTGCCAAGGGACTGCTTTAGCCAGGAAAATCCTCTGGCACACAGGGTGAATCAGGAGCTTGCCAAGTACGGAGCGTTACGAAGTTTGTAATGAAGAAATGAAGCCTGTGCGTGCTTTTTTGCCTCCATTTTATTGCTGTTATGAAGGAGCATCCTTACATTGTGGCCCAGATCCTAGCTTGTTTAATTTAGATCTGTGAACTCATTTTCCTTTTCTGTCCTCAGCTGATCTTGCAGATAAACTGGGCTTTTCCTACTGAAAATTCCTGTTTGCCTCTATCTCCTCTTCCCCAGCACCACCCAAGTGTCTGCAAAATTCCTCATTTAGTTGCATCTGTCCCTAATTTATGACCCGATGTCTTTATCAGCCTCTTGTGTTCAGGCTGCTGTTTGGGGCTGGATTTATCTGGCAGGAGCCTGGGGAGATGCCAGCAGTGGCAATGAGGAAGAAGGACGGAAGATCTTAGCCAAATCCTGCTACAGGAAAGTACTGTCAAAGTAATTTGGGGCCCACACAGCAGTTTAGATATATGACACACCTGCCCATAACTTGCTTACATACTGTATTTTTCTTAGCATTTTATCTTTTTCTAGAATAGCATTTTGGAGCTGCTCTTTGTATCAACAGCAGGATGAACAGGGGAGTCTCACTCAACTTTAATTGGTATTTTGCGCCAAGGATAGTAGCAAAATATTAGCTCTTACTATTATAATTCTATAAATTTTCTTGCATGCAAGCACCCGGTCAGAGGAATGCATGCCCATACCAAAATTCTTTCAATTCTTCGCTGACATATGCTGTGTATTGCCTGAACAAAGAGAGAGAATAGGTCCTTTCAGCCATTTAACAATTCATACCTAAGGTCTTTGTATCTGGGGCACAGGAATGAAGCTGGTCCCCAGGAAAAAGAACAGTAAAAAAGACCTCAGTGTAATTGTGTTTCCCTTCATCATTAACTGCAGTTAGGAAAAAAACAGGCTTCTCTTTCATGAGCTTTAGGTCCTTGAAAAGTCAACAAGAGCTCCCAGTGAGAAACACTGCTAAATGAGACAATGCTGCTCTTGGACACACTAAGCGTATACTCAAGGGTATATCAGGTAGGATGGCTATCATATGTCTGCGTGAATCCTGAACAATTACTGCTAACGTACTGTCCTAGCTTAGTGCCTGCAGTTCAGAAAGGATGCTGACAAATCATAAAATGTTCAGAGGAAAACCACACTGATTAACACACAGAGGTGTTAATCTTCCTTATCCTATAAGCCCTGTATAAAAATCTTTGTTTTACCAAAAGCAAGGAAATGGATGTGTCAGGAATGATCATTAGAAGGCATTGGTCCCTCAGGAGGCCCACTGCTCACTGCGTGTGGGACGAGGCAAGGCTGCGACAGGAGAGAGGCTGCTAACTCACTTTCTTCCATAACCATGCTCACCCATGAGCAGCTGGGTCAACACAGTCCACATAACATGGTCCTGGCATGGGATTGTACCTTAGCTCCTTGCATCTTGTGTAGCTCTAGCACTGCTGGTTAGCCACCTGGAAAATAAATGTTCTAAAAGAGAAGCGCCACAAATTCAGGCTGTTTAGTTCAGCAAAAACAAGTTTCAGGTTTGACACATTCAGAGACTGGCACGTGCCTAACAAAACTGATATCTGTTCAACTCAGCAAAGGAAAAAGATGTCGAAGATTGCTTATGAAAAATATCCTGGTCTCTTAAGGTCAACAAACTCTTTTTTGAATGTAACCCAGTCTTTGACACTTTGGAAAAAAAAGCTCCTGAGGCAACTATAAACTCCTCTTCTTCCCCCCTCAAGCCCATTCTACTCTGCAGCAAACCCATACGCAAGTATTGCTTATTCACATGGTGAATGACTGAAGTTGAATAGCTAAGAAATCTCATCCAAAATTCTCTTTTTCTTGGTCTATATTGAAAAGAACTAGTAAAAATGCTCATACTCAATTCAAAAGTTCCTACTTTGAAAGTATCTATATATGCCACAGTAATTCACAAAATGAATTAGACTGTAAAGCAGTCCAGCTACTCTGGCAGCTTACCTTCTTTCTGATGGTGGTGAGGAGCTGCCGAGAGTGTACATCACCAGCAAATTGTGCAGGGTCTTCAGACTTAGTGCAGGAAAAAAAAGCTTTCAGATGCCTTTGGCCACGATGACCCTTGCTAGCAGAGTTTGAAACTTTGAAGTGTATTATGGCATGGAGCCATTTTTTGCAGTCCGCAGGTATGCAGAATTGCTGCTGGGAGATGAAGAAAAGGAGAGATTTCTGGGAAACCAACGCATTTACAAAATCTTACACATTAAATGTATTTTTAGGAAACATCTCTCAGCTTCCTTAAGAACAGGCTAATAAGAATCACATAACAATGATGAGAGCTTCATCAACCATTATTGTGGCTAGTGAGGTTTTAAAATAGCAGAATTATTGTACATTACTATTAAATTCTCTTTGTTACCATTGATAGAATTGATCGAGTACCCCTCAGCAAATAAACACATTGGCGAATTACTCATTTTCTCAGTCAGCTGTTGCGTTGACAGGCCTCTTTCATCCTCTGAGTGGTGGATGGTATGTGTTGCTGCTGGGAGACAGCAGACAAAAAGTCAAGTTCAGGGCTTAGGGGACAGCCTAAGAAATTCCAGTGTAGCTTGTGCAATGTGTGAGAATCAGACAAATTCAAAAGGGAAGGGGAAACCCTAGCTAGTGGTTGTAAAACATATTTTGGATAGCCATCTAGATTGTTTTCCTGCTGACATCACTCATGCTTGCTTATGAAGGTGCCGTAATGATTTCTAGATGCTGTTTGGATTTCTCAGCAATTTTAGAAATCATCTCAACATCCAGGATGTCAGACACAGTAACTTGCCAGAGAGGACAACAAACATCCTCACAACAGCAAAGGGAAATGCCGCCTTTTTCACACGCAAACAGAGGAAAAGGAAAAATATTTAGGGGAGTCTTTGTCTTACAATTACAGTTGTATAGCATAATCCTCCCTGTGAGAGTCCTACTGATTTTGTTGTCACGAACACAACTACACCAAATTAGAAGGAAGCCATAAAAAACAGTAAGTCAACCTCTACATGCTTTTTATACCTCAGTATGCCATACCCATCATCCCTGTGGTTTGCAGCGACTGGAGAAAGAGCAGCCTGTGCCATTAGGCAGACGTGTTTTCTGAGCAGCCAGACTTTGTTTCCTAGTCCTCCCTAATGCTCTGCCCTGCCTCCAGCAGCAGGCTTGGTCCTGGCACCCCGAGCACTGTCCCTGTACCCTCAGGGTAGCCAGCCAGTGAGAATCAGCATCATGAGTTTTGCAGCTGCTCTGTGTGGACCTGACAGTGTCACCAGCCACATTCCTGGGACCTGACACACACTGGAACACCTCTCCTACGCATATTTCTCCTCTGGTTTTGGCTCATCCCAATGGTTTTCTTAGAAAAATGATCTAACTATGGTCATATGACTTCAAAGTGTAAAGCACACGTTTTGGCCCCTCAGCAGAACAGACTTTTGAATGAAAGCCTGTGGAAATGTACTGATGTTCCGACCACCAGAGGGGGCCTGCAGTGTCCCAGATATTCGCAGTGAAAAACAAGGAATCATCTTTTAGGAGAGGAAGAAAAATGCAAGTATGTATTAGGGTAGCTCCTACAGGCACCGAGTCACAATCAGCTGACTGCAACACATTGAGAAATGGACAAGGTATAAGGAAAACAAGTTCATGTGGGGTGAGCAGCAAGTGCTACCAGATACCCACTCTGTGAGCTGCTGTGCCCAGAAGGTATCCCACAGAGGAAATTCTTAAGGAACAATATGAGTTTTTCTGTGCATCTGGATGCAAAACACAATAAGATTATTTTGTCTGTTGTATTGAACCACTGCCTCATGTTCAGGAAAAGTAATGCTTTAGCAGGAGGTGAAATTTCAGGAAAAGTAAAGATAAAAGTCAGGTTTTCAAAGCTGTTCATAAATGTCCACATATAACTCAGTTTTAATTTCAAATGGAATATTTTTCAGTCTATATTTTACCAAAATTTTGCGTAGATCTAAGACAAGGTTGGGCATCCTAGCTCCAGTACTCAGAATACACTTCAGAAATACATTTCCCAGCTAGTACTTCTAATTATAGTGAGAAATCCTGGCACAAATTTTAACACACTGGAGTGGAAAAGCTCAAAGAAAAAAGATTTATTTTCCCTAATAAATGAACTGATAAATAACAGAGATATTGTTTTTCATCGATACCTACTTAGTTACCATACTGGAAGTCTCAACAGCACCTGTTTTTCTTTTGCCTGCACTTTGCTTTCTTTTCTCTCTGTAAAATGAATAAAAATCACTCATAATACCATACCCCATGCCTGTGTTCTAAAGCAGAGCTTTCAACACGCATCTATACATAATCATGTGCATAACAAGGCAGCAGAAATTCAAATTCAGTGTTTAATGTTAAAAATCTTGGTTATATTCTGTGACTTCTACCATAGAGAGTCTATACAAAATAATGACATTAACACCACTTCATAGAATTTTAAAAGATAGAAAAGTTAGTACTGCTTGAATAGCAATAGCCAAACTTGCATGTTCTCACTGGGAAACACTGTAAAAAGAAATCAAATCTTTCAGCTGAAAACCTCATTCCTAGAGTCACTGAGTAATACATAAATAGGGCCACTTAGCCACACAACATTTGCCCCCCACCCTGACTTATTCATCTATTTGTAGCGGATATGAAAGATTGTGGGTGGCCTGACATGGTCCTCATTCAATTTTATTTAATTACTCACTTGATTTCACTTGAAAGAACTATTAAAATGGCATCTTAATTGCTCTGTGTTATCCAGAATCTCTTTCAAACCCCATAAACTGTCAAGGATTAAAAATTATGTCACTTTTCTGAATTCCCTGTTCATGAAGAAAAACAAAACAAAACAAAACCTCTCCATCCAAGCCAAAATAAACAAATAAACACACAGAAATACACAGCCCTTGCAAAGGGGACCAACTCTCCCTCCCGGTGCTGCACTACTGCTGCAAGAGGATTTGAGAAAACGGATGGCAGAGGAAGCACTACAGCCAGAATGCTTTAGCAGAAGGTGAAAGTCATGTTTGGGATCCTCAGACCCTGGGAGATGGGGGTTCACAGCCACCCCCACCCTGTCCCCCACATACATGGGAACTGCTGTCCTGCATCAGACCAAAGATCCATCTAGCCCAATATCCTGCCTTTAACAGCAGACAAGGGCAGGCTCTTTGGAAAAGAATATAAGAACAGAGTGTGTGAATTAGTGTGATACTCCCACCCCCAAACATCCTCCCTGTTTATGACAATCAGCAGTTTAGGGATTTCCTGAGCCACATCTGGACCACTGTTATTAATAGTCAAATATAAACTGAGACCCTTTCCAACCAAGGGGAAGATACAGGGGCTTGGCTGTAACTGCAGTCTGGTTAATGCAGTAGCAGACACAGACAGTGGTTTTATTACTTCTCTGAATTCAGAGAAGGTTCCTGCCTTTTTCTGACTTTTGCACACAGAAGTGCTATAAATTCTGGATGCCCCATCCCTGGAAGTGTTCAAGGCCGGGCTAGATGGGGCTTTGAGCAACTTGGTTTAGTGGGAGGCATCCCTTCCCAAGGCAAGGGGGTTGGAACCAGATGGTCTTCAAGGTCCTTTCCAAACCAAACCATTTCATGATTCTATGAAATTCGAGACTGGCACTAAGGAGAATTAATACCCATCGGACTTCATAAACCTGGATTATGGCATCAGTAGTTTTATCAGGCGAGTTATTAGTTGTATGGCAAGGCCTGTTCTTACATGCACACATATAACCCACAAGCAGATGTTAATTGCAAGGTAATATCAAATATGCCCCTTAAGAACCCTGCATGTATGGATCAAATATCCAACCAAACTTTTCTAATGCACTTCAATCTAGTTGAGAAATGGAAAAGTCTTGCTGTAAAAGCATGGGGTATTAAAAAAAAAAAAAAAAAAAAAAAGCGAAGTGCATTTGACCATGACTTCCTTTGAACTGCTTCCTTATGCAGCATTATGCAGCAGAGCTCACATACATGGCTGTAAGGACCAGCACTCATGGACCCAGAAATAAGATTAATGTTTACCTTGGGAGAAGCGAGAAAATGTAGACAGAATACTTTCTCTCAGAAGTTGGATTCTCCTGTGCTTGATCTCCATGCATAGTTTTGCCTTTTCTTTAACTAATTTAACAGAAAAATAATTTTTATTTCTTCCATAAATAAAATCACCTCCCCCCTTCATCTCCTGATCAAATGCCATAGACTTTTTTTTTTTTTTTTTGATGGAGTTAACCCCAAAATAACTGAACTCTGAAACCTGGCATGCAAATAGTTCTAATCTTGGTGTACACACATGTTCAAGCTTGAAAACAAACTGAGTCAGATAAAAATAAAGGTGTTGGTAATTCTGAGTATGTCTGTGCTTGGCATCTGCTAAGACTTTTAGCATGTCCTAATTAAACTCCCTTGCATTTTGTGACTTGACACAGATATACCTGCCTGATATGGATGCTCAGAAGGCTCTGCAGAGGCAGCAGACAACAAAGAAAATAGATGCCTCAGTTATCACAGAACCACCTTCTGGAGGGTAAGGGGAAAGGAAGAAGAAATTGCCTAAATACAGACACACTACAGAGTGTTTTCTTCAGAGAAGTGCATCTCCCAAATACTTTTGTTCTGTTCTGCTCCTTCAAGCTCAGCAGTTACTTGTGACTTGACTAAGTTGTTCCAGTCCATCAATTGCTCTGCATCAAAATATACATTGAACTGGTCCTGTCACATTCCATTTCCAGTGAAAAGAGAGCATCAGTCACTATTTGTGGCAATTCAGCTCCTGAGTAATCAGAGTCCTCAAGTATATGCTCACATTCAAGGAACTCATATACCCAAATGGCATACATGGAGTGTTAGACAGTAAAGTTTATCATTAAAATGTTCTTTCATAATTTAAACAAACAAAAAACTATTTTTTATTTTTTTTTTTTGTAATTTTGTAAATTGTAGAAGGTGGCAAAGTGCCAGAATTGGCAATACTTACAATAACTCTGTTAGAGCAAGTTATAGGCCTTCTAGAATCAGCTTAATATGTATGCAATGTAAGCAGTTGGAGAGCAGCAAAATTTGCCTACTCCAAAACCCCAAATCAATAAAACCTACTGTCTGTACACTGGAGTTCCCAGCATCTTTAAACTGCCCAAATGAAACACCCTCCAGGATCAAGGCAGAGATGTACAGGTCTCTCTCTCTCTTCCCTTCTATGTAAGGAACCTACAGAGAAGTCAAACACAATCATGTTATGTTTAAAGTTAAGCACGAATTTGTTGAAAAGAAAGGAATGCATTGTTCCAGGTGCCAGTAAGGCATACACAAGACAGTAAAATAGATACTGCCAATCTTGAGGGTCTCTGAGACGTAACAGACCATCCACCTGAAAAGACTTTTCTGTCATGCAGGAAAGCAAATTTATGTAATCTCTGATTTTTCTGAGCATTATGCATTGACAGCTTCTCAGAAAACATGATAAATACTGAAAAATTTTGAAGTACGTTTTAACTCTATGTTGGATTTCTGATTGAGAAGTGAACAGAGAACCATTGCTAGCGAACAAAATACTCGCCATTGTATTTTTGTGAATATTTTATACATTAGAACTTGGATTTTTCTCAGACACGTCTTAAAAACAGAAGAAAGGGATCAGTTTGCACTATACCCATGTATGTGTATATATGGACACATCTACATATAAGAACAATACTCATAACACATGTTTTATCATTAAAAAAATCCTCCTATGGGAAAATAGCTCTGAAAATGGCTTTTTCCCTTTCGTTAATTAGAGCTCATATAGCTCCCACTTATGAATATAGCTCTCCAACAAGTGTTCTGCCTATTACTTACACAATATACATTCCGTCTCAGTTAAAATTCATGGAGTTATTTAGCTTTATGTCCCCTGCTGACACGTGCTTACTGTAGACAAGTAGTCCCACCCAGTCCTTGTCAGGCTTACAAATTCAGTTTTCCAAAATGCAGCAATGACAACTCAGCTCAAACAGGACAGTTCAGTAGTTGTAGTTACACCGTAATCAGAACTGTCAATGGAAGCAGCATATTTTCTGACTAGGAAATTGGTTTAGGCCTATGCAAAGCAGGAAAAAAAGATTTAAAATTTGCTTTGGAATACTACACAAAAGATTTATTTTAAACTTTTTTTTTTTTTTTTTCTCTGTGTTTCCTGTTTGTTAAATGCTAACAAGATTGCTGGTGCATTTGCACAGGTAATGGAGATCTTTGAGGGCAAATTTTACAAGAGACATAAAATATATCTCCTATTCTCAAATACAATTTATTATTTTTAACTGCCCCAAGTGAAAGCAATAAAATTCCCTGCTCAGCGCTTGAGGAATGAGTATCTGACAAGGAATGTAGCAGAATTGCCCCCAGATAACTTTGCCCTGACCCATCAAACACAGGGATAAAACAAATGAGATGGTTCTTCTCTCCCCTCCTCCTTTTCTGAGAAGCCAGCATTCTCCACTGAAAATAAACCAGTGTCAGTAAGTGACAATTCTGGAATTCTCTCTGGGAGTTAAATCCGATCTGAGACACTAAATCACTTCATGAGAATGTGTCCTATTGTGAAACATTTGTATCAGGGTCCCATTGCACTGTCCTTGGGTGCATTCTTTTTTAATAAAATAGGCATTTTCTTCCACTTGGGCACATCATAAAATTGCCGCCAAATAATACTTCATGTGGCAGTTCTGTAATAATCAAAAAGACATGCCAGTTACATTATTTTAAATGCTAGTCCTAATCCTTCAGGCAATTACTAACGGATAGTAGCAATCTGTGTAGTCACTGGAGCATCAAAATGAACTTTATAAAACATCTAATGCTTAAAAAGCAAACAAACAAAAACAACACAATAGTTTGTCAGAGCACAACTTCCCTACAAAACATCTGAGAAAGAATGAAATGGCAAAAGCTTGGACAAATCCAGTTTAATCATTTTGTGTGGGTCTCTGCCTGCACTAGGAAATTTCAATGCTTTCTTACTTTGTTCTGGCATGAATGCAGTTGTGCTAAAGGAGCAACAAAAGAAGCAGTAAGATGGGCAAGAGGAGACCGCTCTAGCGAACTGGAAAACCCTACCTGTTTCTCTGCTTCAGATATTAGGGGGTTACCATAGCTATCAGGAGACTTGCTAGACCAAAACTAGGAAAAATTGATTGCAGAGACAAACACCAGATGTGTGACATTGCAGACACACTCACAAAGCCATGATCTCCAAGTAAACAGGCCCATTTCTATCACCCACTACATTACACTGTGTGTGATAACTCACCTTGCAGAAGACAAAACCACTCTGACTTCAGTCCACATGGGTGTGATGAAAACCTTGCCACCTGAAGTTCTCCAGACTTGCAATGAAAACCAGACAAAATGTGGCCTTGGAAACAATAAACAACTTTAAAATGTTCTTTTCTGATTAAAGAATTGAAAACAAACAAGCAGATTAACCCATGCATGCAACAACACAATTTCCCTATTTTTCACTACACTTCCCCCCTAAATACTTTCAAATGCTGATGCTGCACAATTTGCTCCTCCCTTTTTAGAAATTAGGAGCTCTCATTGCATGAAGGAAGCAGGAAGTGCTGCTGCCCACCACCTCACGTTATAGACAGGGCAGTGGGACATCCCAGTCAATGAGTCCTGAGAACCTGCTGCTGAGGCCTGGGCAGTGATTTGGAGCTGCCCTGTGGGACAAGTGTGTCAGGAGAACTATCGAGCCTGGCATGACCTGGTCTAGCTTCTTCAGAGACATGTGTCCCAATGCATCCTCTTGCTCCCAGAGAGGTTTTTAACCATGAACCTAAAGAAACAGGCCCAGCATGGATGCAAGTGCCCATGCTGTGCCTCCTGCCATGCTCCTGCTGGGAACTCCTGGCCAAGGAGGTCAGATGTGAGCTCAGTTTCTTCCTCAGCCTGAGGAAAGCCAAGTCACATACAGTAAGTCTGGGACAGAACTTACTCTCATGCAGCAATCAGGGCATTCATTTGGGAAGAAAGAGTTCTGGTCTCCACATCCACACTAAAGAACATTTGTAGGTTCATTCTTAGACATATGCATATATACATACACACATAAAGGTGTGTATATGTATTTAACTAATTGAGCTTAAGTCCATCTGAGGACTGCAGAACCACCCAAAGCATTGCCAGAAACATGCTGAGGTTGCAACTGGAGTTGTAGAATAGAAGCCCTGGCACCTCAAGCAAGGAGGGACTTTATGGGTTTAAGACTGGGAGGCAGCAAAGTGAGGGCTCTGGGGCTCTGTTTTGGTATTTCCAGGCTACCAAGCACCTAGCTTGAGCATTTATGCCATTTGTGGGGTTGAGCCTGAAGCTTTGAGTACATGGTAATATCCCACATGTGTTACCAGACAGGAATGCTTCTCCTTCAGACCCAGCCATCTATCTTTCCTGTTACAAATATTTTTATCCAAATTATACTGTAAATATTTTCCCAAATTATTTTCAAGGAGCAAATTAAATGAGGCAATGCATCCATGAAAAATCCAAACAAATACAGGAACTGTTTTGTAAAGTTTAACTGCTTTTCATGAGAGTATTTAAGGCAAAGAAGCAGGAATACATACACTTCTTTGGAGCTTGAAGGAAGTGAGTTGAGACTAAAGGATGCATGTAAATCGAATATTCTGTCTTTTGAGAACTTCAATATTTTCTCTTTCTGTATATAATATGATTCAGAGTTTGCAAAAGAAACTAGCCTTAACACAGAAGACATCAGTATCCCGCAAACATTGCTTATTTGTCATCATTAATGTTCAGAGAAACTTAATGTCTCTGAAACTATGCCTTTAGGAGGGCAGAATCTGCTTTTTTTTTTTTTTTTTTTTTTTTTAAACTGATCTGAAAGTACCTTATATTCCTGTTTATAGCATAAATAGTATGAACTAAAAGGGGACAGTACTTGAGACCTACCAATTGCAGGCTTCACAAGGAAAATATTAGTAAGTTCTGCGTGCCCCAAACCTTTAATTGTAGTGTCTGAAGACCATTCACTTATTCCAATATACTTATCCTAAACTTTAAAAATCAAAATGTCACCATAATTTCTTAAATAGTTTTCTGCCTTTTCCTTCTCTCTTTCTCAGTGGTGAACATCCATCAAAATACATCGCTTACTTAAGCTTTCATATTTATGCTGATTCTGTATGCTATAGAAAGGAGATGACAAATATCAAGTGCATTTTTCAAAATGATATAGAAGAGACAGTCAAGTTAATTATCTTCATGACCTCAGTGAAATGACAGATCATGCTTCTGGTGACAGAAATAACCAGACCAATACTTGGCCTCTGCTCTTGGTTCCGGAATGACACAGTTGAACCAGTGCATCCATTCTTGATGGGATTCTCTAACTTTGGGAAAAGCCTTCATGCATTCAAGAGACGTGACATACACAGCGTTATCCTCATCCGAGTGAGCAGACGTACCTGTCTCAGCGCAGGCACTGGCGTTCACATTGTAAAAACCAGATGCTTTAATGCCTTGCATAATGACATAACAGGATCCCACGTCTGGAAGATGAAATTAGACAAGCTCAAACAGTAAAGCACACAAATTTCTATTGTGAGGAAATAAAACAGTTACAACAGCTTATGGAAGGATGCCTTAAAGTCTCCATGCCTTCAAGTCTGTGTCAATACCAATGTTTTTCACACCTAACACAAATGCTCTGGGCACAAAGCAAAAAGTGCAGGGCAAAATTCTATGCTTTGTGCTCTAACAAAAACTGAAAGAGATTGATGTTAATAATTCCTCCTTGCTTTAAAATCAGTTCTCTGATCATAGTGGCATTAATACATTTCGAAAAGTTATCTGATATACTGTTGTAATTTATTTTACCATTTTGGAAGCATTCCTTTTTGTGTGTGTGTGTGTTTGATTTACTTTTTATTTTCCTGATTTTTTGAAAAAATAATCAAAAACCACATAATCTTTCCCAAAAGATCTGCTTACATTACTAAATACTTTACCCATTTCAGATGTAAGCCTGTTTTTATGCATTCATTGTAAGATACTATGAAGTTTTTTTTTCTTAATTGCTTAACTTGCATTTTATCCTGAAAAACCCGTATCTTTTTCCAAAGAAAATGAGGGTCCTCACCCTAGCAATCAGATACTTCTAGTAGAGCATGTGCTAAACACCTCTGCAGGCATCACTCAGGGTTACCTCATGTTTGAAGAAGTAGAATCCTCAAGTTAAACTCAAAAATGTGTTTAGTTAACTTTACAAATAGTGAATACAAATCAGCTCTCTGTGACATGGCTGTCTGACATTAGACCTATTCTGTTACATAATGTTGAAAGCAAATAAAACATCAGAGCTCATTTCCCCTTTGACTTCCTACAATCTAAGTAAGTTAATGCATTTTTTTTTTTCCCTCATCACTTGTCTTTCATATGGGGGAAGAGCAGAAAATTGAGCTCTGTCCTACTAAGGAATCTGCAGACAATTTGCTTTCCAGCTAACTCCTATAATGTATAATTCATTTTCCAAATGAGATCCTGCCAAACCTGTAGAGTTTGCATTCAATAACATCTTTATGTGACTCGATATTTTATTCAAAAAACTAATATCGTTATTATTCTTGTCCTAGCTCCTTAAGATATTGAAGATGTGTAATCACAACGTGTCTTCCCCTACTAACTTCTGAGCACATGGCCTATTGCAGTTGAATTTTAAGAGGAGCAGAGGTGTCAAATACATAAAATTCCAACAAGCTTGTTAAACTAAACTGAGGACAATTTTCTATTACTGCTCCACTGAAGAAAGGATGGCAGTGTTTGACATCAACAAATGCAACACTGTGGGTATCCCAGCTCTGGGAAGAGGTCTGGCAGGCATCTGCACTCTAGACCAGACAAGATCTACCTGTAAGACAGAAAGCCATCTAATACTGGAGCTCAGGAATCTCACTCCATACAAAACTATTTTCTATCCAGTGATTGATAGGTGACTGTTATAATTTAATAGAAAAACATCTCTGTAGTCCCAACCCACCTCACACCAAGCAGCTGCCTGTGTGTGCCATCCAGGCTGCAGGCTAATTCCATGCAAAAGATGGCCTCTGCCTCCAAAAAGCCAGTGCTGCTGTTACCAGTCCCCACAGGGGACTGATGAAGGGGAAGACCTGGAGCCCTCCTCCTTAGCCAGATACCTCAAGCAAGGATGCCACGTCCTGCGAGCAGGTTCTGCAACTAGTCTCCAGCCCTCCTTCCTAAGAAGTGTTGGGCAGCTATCATGCAATCCATAAAATCTCATGCAGCAATTTCAACACTACAGTATTTGTCTTATTTTATTACCTTGTTACGGAGTTCTGGCAGAATGAAATCCAGAGCCATGTTTCTGCCCTCTTTTTATTGTAAGTGAAGACCTCAGATGTAAGCTAAAAAATAAAGAATAATGCTGTATCTATGAGGAAGAAAAACCCACTAAAAAAAAATATTAAATTGAAAAATGACCCAGCCTTTATGTCAAGATTTTTCCTGGAACTGATAAATACTAGATAGACTGCAAGAGAAATTGAAAATAAAGTTTAAAATATGGCTGTAATAGCTAACCAATTTGGACAGCTCAATGGAAACTTAGAAAATCAAGTTCAAGCCACAGATATTTAAAAAACAACAGCAGGAAAGTCAGATTCTTACACTCACTAAACACTTCAAACAATACATTTGTTTTGACTGAAAGATCTCCCAATATATACTTTTTTAAATTGGTTACTTGCGTAATACAACTTTGTAGATATAATTAGGTACTCTTTACACCCTTACCTCATACATCTTCTCTCTCTGATGAAAACCAATTGTACTATATTATGCCTTAAATATTTTGTCACTAGAAGTTCAGCTAGAAAAACAAACGCTTAACAAATTTATTGTTCAATTCCTGAAAGGATTCTGGTTTTCATTAAAGCCAAGACCAGTTACAAAAGCTGCTTTTCAAAGACATCGTGCATGGTGCCACAGACAGACAGCAGGTACCTAAATGAAGCCCATAGCAAGAGTAAATCATGGCACATTTACATCATCAATCACCAGATATTTGCCAGCAATTGCTATGTAACTAAAGCCTCTGATAGCATCGATAGCATAGACAGTCACAGCTTCATAAAATCACCCATTCGACCACTTCCCGTGTTTTTTCTTAGCGAAGATGGCATAGGAGTGGCGCTCTCTGGCATCACATCTGCACGTATAGCCAAGCCACAGCCTTCATGATTCTGAGCAGGGCTGGGGCTTATTGCTAAGAAATTTCATCTTTTAAATTAATGTTTTGTAGTAAATAAACATGTGACATTTTGAACGCAAAAAAAAAAAAAAAAAAAAAATATATATATATATATATAATAATTTAACCAAACTGTTTGCTCTACACCGTAATACCTTCTCTCTACTCTCTGTTTGTAGGGAGACAATCCTGATGACCTAACATCAATCTCTCATAATACAGAGTATTAATCATATTGAATCATTTTCTCAGTTTATCCTATTTTCAGAAACTACGGCCTGTCAAGAATAGCTTCAGACATGGTTGTGAACCCCAACATTTCCTCTGTCTGCTGTCTAAACATTTTCTTTAATTTTGTCTTGCTTATTCTCATCTGAAAGGTAGATTGTATTGAAAAGTTTGAGTGTAAATACATCCAGCTGTTTCTTGAGTTATGAAAGGCTGGAAAAAATGCACTTTTCCTACTGTAAGAAGAAAAAACACCTTGCCTTTCTCCACACGGCTAGGAACGCCTGCTCCATTAGATTTGGCTTGGCTTTGGATTAGAATTAAATTATTCTTATTCTGCAACATTTATTTGGCTTTGGATTAGAATTAAATTATTCTTATTCCCCAACATACACAATTGTGCTGGGTGATAAAAACATCAGTAACAAAAAAAAAATCACTTCTGATTGTGCTCAGTCTCCCCAAACACACATCAAAATGCAATGAATCTCCACCCCTTTTCAGACTAAATTCTTCATTTCTTCTACTCCATGGGTCAGTTTCATACAACTGGTTTTAATACAAGCAGGCAGCCAGGGCAGTCACTCAGTGATTTCAGTTGGTTCTTATCCCAGAGGGTGGTAAGAAAAGCTTGGAGACTTTTACTTCTGCTGACCTCCAGGAAGCTGAGCATCTCCAAAGATTGAGTGCCCTTGCACCCACAGCTTGAGACGTGGTCCCAATCTAACTATTAATGCTTTTGAAGTAGTTTTCAGGACTGCCTGTTCCCTTCTTCTGCCAGGGACATCAGTGAAATAAACCATCAGATCTCTGCTAAAATAAAAATGGGCAGAAAAGCCAGGCCCAAGCTTTGGGTCAGAATAAGGACGTACCTCACAGCCCTTCTGAATGTAAGGGGCACCTTTACTATTAACTGAGACTGAAGTAAGAACAACCAACCCAGACACTTTCTCTCCCTCAAATACTAGAAAAAGCCCAGGATACCACGGAGACAGGCCCCAGCCATGCAGCATGATACATGCCATACACCTGATACTGCAGAATCTGTTCACCTAAAAGAAAAAAAAGAAAAAAAAGCATAAGAAGAGGCAGGGTTTGTACCCTGCAACCCCGTGTGCCTCCCTGCATGTGTAGGCAGCAGAGCAGGGTACTTCAGCAAGAAAGGGCAAGGCAGAGCCAGGGAAAGGGTGTGGTAGGGACCAGGCATGCTCAAGAGTTCTTTATTTCTACAGCTGTATAGGAAATTTTAGTTGTTGGCAGTCTGCCTTGGCAAGCCACACCTTGTCACCCTTTCTGTGCAGGGAGGAAAGAAAGAAGAAAGGGAGCTAAATAAGAGCCCTCTGTGGATTTAGCCACCAGTCCACCCAGAGCCAGGGGTGTGCTGAAACGCAGTGTCTGAGTACCTGCTTTGCTTTGGCTAATGGCTAGAGATCTCTGATTTACCCCTAAACTGAGGAATAGCTGTTGGCCTAAGTGCTGGAATAGCAGCCACTGGTAGGACTGTGAAACATATAGAAAGGCTAGATGATGCTTCTTTCTCAGCATGGGAAAGAGCTCAGCTGAAATACTCTGCCCCATTTGGACACTGCACTTCACAGATGGAGCCAAATGGAGATAGCCCTGAGGAGAGCTATGGAAACTCATCAGAGGTCCAGAAAACCTGACGTAGAAGGAAAGATTGAATAAACTGGAGTTGTTTAGAGAAAAGGATTGAGAGGAGACTTGATAACACTGTGTAACACTGCAAAAGGGAAAGGAACAAACTGTTTTCCAGGTCCAGCGTGGACAGCATGAGAAGTAATATGCCTGAACTGCAGCACAAGAAATTGGAGAAGTCTTCTAACAAATAAGGAGAAAAAAAAAAAAGAAAAAAAAAAAAAAAAGAACTGGATAATTTTTTCTGGAGAGGTCATTAGAGGTGGCATTTCAGAACGGGGCAGACAGACCACTATGAGGCATGATGTTGGTTTAATCGATCCTTCCTTGATACAGGGAATAGATTTAATAAACTTCCCGAGACCATAACCTGAGAAAATTCCAAATGAGACAAACTTTGCATCATGGTCACATCAGAGACCCAGAGACCTTCACACATGAATGGAAGTCAGCAAGGACTGAGTCATATTGACAGGCCAAGTGGATTCACTGGCGCTTCAGAAGAGGATCTTAGGTACTTATTTCAGGCCATACCATGGGTGAAAACATTATTCCCCTTTGCCACTTCCAACTCATTTCCACTTATCTGGGAGCTGATTCAGAGAAGACAGTCTTTGAGCCACTGCTAGAGCCTCACTGCCCTCCTTTCATATGAGAGAGGAAGGGGGCTGGAAGAAGTCGTATCCTCCCACCAAATCATAATTGTTTTTTTTTTGTTTGTTTTAAAGATCAACCGATTTCTCTTGTATCTCCTTCCAAATTGGTCTAACAAAGAACCAGAGCATCTCTACAGCTGAGATGCAGGGTGGGAAAGAGTGTGCTTCTCATCTGAGTTCAAAAAACAAAACAAAAAAGAGACTGATCCACATCCTACAAACCTCCCATATGTGCAAAGGGGCCAAAAATCTTCTGGCCACCCCTGGCTCAGGTGAATCCTCTCCCTGACGACCTGTCCAAACACAGCAGGAATCCTTCCAGAAAGGGCCACCATCCTTTTCTTCCCGCTGGCCAGACGACGTCCTCACCCTCATTCAGCTCTGCAGAAAGCACATTCTGGTGAGTGATGCAGTTTAAGGAATGCAGGCATGTTAATTATTAGAGCTTCAAAAGATACCAGTTCCAGTGGGCTGAATTCCAGAGTTCTGAATTAAATGAAAACCTCATCTTGATCTCAGCCTGCAGTGTGGGCTGTTAGTGGGGGGAAAAAATGCACACACACAGTAGATGGCTTACAAAAACATTAGCACACAACTTTAGGAATATGGGATTGTTTTAAAGCAGAAGCTGTTGTTGGGCTTGTTGTTGTCCTTAGACAAGGTTACTTTTCACTGCTGTTATGAAAATCTAATAAGAAAATTTCAGTGAAATGTTTATACTGCTCTCCTTTAAAACAGATGTAACCACATCTCCCCCTTCTTTACTGTTTGCTTGGAGTTCACCCCTCAGTTCCTGTGCTGTGACCGTGCTATGAAACGGGTACCACCGAGATCCTGGAGGGCATAAGCAAAATAAGATCATTTCAAAATATTTCAGAACTGAGTTTCTCTGCCTACAGTTTCCCATCTTTCCCCACTGTTGCGTCTGCCTGTTTCTGCCCATCGTTTGCAGAAGATTACATAGCAAATCTCTTATCCTGCTGCTTGCTTCCCTCTCTATCTGAAGAAGCCTGTAAGAGAAACAAGGAAAACATCAGATGTGTTCAACCTCTGGCTGCTGAAAAGCTTTTATTCTAGACCGTGAAGGGTAGTACAAGTATTTCTCCACTTCTGCCTACTTGGGCAGTCCAGAACAGAGGTTCAAAGTTTGTTCTGTCCTGCCAGGTTCCTACTGTGACACACATGCACAAAATAAGATTGTTTGTATTCTGATTAAACATCAGATGTCTCGTCTAGTAAAACAGATGGTATCTAAAGAAATATGGGGTGTCTGCACACAAAGAAAGGAAAAATAATTCTCTCATGGGAGCCTGAGTACCCAGCTACCATCACAGCTGAATACAGGAGAAAACAGAATCTCATTTGGTACCCAAAGATTTTCTTTTTTAAAAAAAATATTTTTTATTTTATTTTATTTTTTGTTGAGAGAGGAAATCATGGGAAGACTGACTCAGCCATGGAGGCATACCCCCTCCTCTCTAGTTCATGCAGAGACACAAACTTCTCATTGCCAGCTCAGTGGTGCAAGCCGTCCGAAAGTGAGAAGGTTCAGATCACCAGGTCTTTCTGCTCTTTAGACACTCAGTTTGTTGTCTGAACTACAGAAGTTAAATAACTGTTGTTTCTCAAGGTTAAAATCTCTGCTGTTCACTGCTAGCATGCGATGTGTCTCCTCTGGCTGCAGGGTGTCTCTGAATGGATTTGTCACATCTTCCAAGCCAGAGCTCCTAGCTGTAGTCCTCTTTCTAGCTTGCTGGGTGGTCTGGAGCAAGTCACTTCAATCATCTGGGCCTCAGTTTCCCCACATGTGAAATGGAGCTAATGATACTTCTTTGAAGCCTTTAGAAATGGATGACTGAGAAGTACCAGACATGATTTTTAGCTTACATCCCCAGCAGCTCTTAAAATTGCTGTGGATCCACCCACAAAAACACAGGTCATTTAAAAAAAAAAAAAAAATCAGGAAATTTCCAGCAGTTCAGGCTCTAGGAAGAAATAAGGTCCAAAAGTAAGAATCCAATGAGAATGCTGAGTTTCTCATTTAATTAAAATACAGACAGCTAGCTCAATCCCCACTTCTGACCTCACTGATGAATGATTCACAGGAGTTCCCCAGCACCCAAACAAGGCTGGGTTTGCTGTGAGCGGGCAAAAGAAAAGCTAGAGGGAGGTCTCCCTGGGATCTATGAAAAACATGGATATTATGCTCTCAACATGTTCCAGAAACATCAAGGATGAAAAATTGTATTTCAATATAGCCAAGAGTTCAAGGACTATAAAAGCACTGTTAAAATGTACATTCGTATTGCATCACTGAGGCAGAGCATCAAAGGATACACGCTGGCGTTTTACTTCACTGATTTTAATATAGGCACTGCTATATCCTAGGACTATCTCTTTACAACTTCACCTTAACAATCCAAATACATACACAACGTGCTAGAAGTTGTTACAATGGACTGCAAAGAACAGCATTCTTCTGAAAAGTAGTGGATACTTCATATTCAATTGGATATTTTCCTACACAATTATACATGAGCGTGCAATGGTGCAAAATAAAAATAAAAAAAAAGAGGCTGAATATTTAGCAGTGCAGGCTTTTATAGTAGGGCTGAAATGTAAATCTTGTGTTCTGAAGTGCAAATCTATGCAACCTGGATTAAACAGCATAGTTAACCACAACTGATGGCAGCAGTCTCATGGATTCATCAAAAGAAAAGGAGACAAACACCATTTTGGAGACATCTTGCCCACCTGCTGTTAGGTGCACGTAACATTGAAAATGGGGAAACACACCATCAAATCTAGCTTCTCTTAAGGGAAGTGTTTGAACCAGGTCTTCCACGAATGCAGAATATTCCCATCTTTGGCAAACTGGAAAATCCCTGATACTCACTGCAGTACTGCACCCCCAAAATGCCCAAGTTATTGTCAGTAGTTGCCTATAGAGCTGGAGCCTATGTGGATATTTGTATGTTCACCTGCGTATTAATTCCAATGATTTCTTAATGATATTTCCAACCCACTTTTTAACACCAGTAGAATTGTGAAAGATAGCTGAAACCCCCCTCTTTTTTTCCTGAAAACAGACAGACGGGCAGAGATGCTATCAGAGCCCTGGCTCTGAGAAAACTTGCAGTTGTGAGTTCATGATATGAGAGAAGCCTCATGGGAGAAAACCCTTATATAAACACCCCAATGATGGGAAAAGCTTTGCCTGGGGCTCACATCCTCTTAGATAGTGAAAGTCAATCACCCATGAGACAAAAAACCATAGGAAACCAGGCTTCATTAGTTCTGCTGCCACAAAATTACTTGTTTAACGAAATGGCTATTCCAGGCTTTTTGAAGGAACACGCTGTCCTGTAGGCATGTACAAGTCTGTTTTTTTTATTTTTTATTTTTACTAAGTGCCTTTTTTTATTGAACTATAAATTGTGTACCTAACTCTCTGAGAAACAGTCTCATTGCTGTAAATAGGAAGATGAATAAAATAGTGACCTGTGAAGCACACAACACGAGCTGAGAGAATGTTTGCACAACCACACCGTGACATAAGTCTACTGAGAGTAACAAAGAAGGAACAATTTAATCTGCTTGCCTACTTAGCCAAAAAGCCACACTGGATTTTTAACAGGTAAATCTTGAGCAGAACATACAGGAAAAATATGCCAAAAATCAAGCTACTCAGAATTTTGTTTTCAGCAGTTTCTAATTTTTCTGCTGTCATTCTGCATGCTGAAACATCTGAAAACAGATTTATTATTAGAGAGCCAGTGCTGAGAATACAGCGGAAACAAAACAAGTCTATTTTGATGTCTTATAGCTGGTCACCACAAAATTGAGGCAAAAAGTCATTAATGATTTCATTTTCAATCATGGGTTGTGTATGCTGCTGGGCTTATTAGAATTCTTACTCCATTAGGAAGAAGAGGAAATTTAGTCACAAAAGTCTCTCTATATTCTTTACAGCAGGCACTCTTGAAACACTGAAGCAAATTACAAAACTGTAATAATAATCCACCCATCAAGTTCTGGTTTTCACACATGTACACACCCTAAGAAAAATAAAAAACAAACCACTCAACACCCCGGAAATCTTCTGCACTACGTGGTGCACCAGTGTTCACAAAAACATCTTAGAGACATTGGCCACGGTCAAGGAATTGAAACTTTTGGGCTCCCCAGTATTGTCCGGCTGAAAAAGTAAGGTATTGGCTTTCTTCCCCACTGGCCTGCTGGTGTGGCTTTATATGGGTTTATTTTTGTTAGGTCAGCATCAAGAAACAAGCTACAAGCTTGGAAAAAAAACATCCAACGTTCACCTCAACCCTGGTGCTGTCTTAAAATCCTCAAAAATCACAGAAGGGTGAAGGCAGCAGCAATCCAACACAAAATAGGAGCACTGGCATGGACAGAGATCCACTGCTCATGGACAGATCCACTGCTCAGGACAGCAATTGCTTGAGAGATTAATTCATCCCCCCTTGCCTCTCAGAAGGCACTTTCTCCTTTCTTACTTCTTCATCCCATCTTTGCAACGAAGTTGTCAAGGGCTGCAGTCACACAGGTATGGATTAAATTGAGTTCCTTAAGTTCATCCCTTGTCTGGTTTGTTCCTGGTTAGCAGGATGACAAGAAAATACTTCCTAGCTGTAGCCAGATCAACATTTCTGTAGAATAATATTTTCTTTACCCTTCCGAAGCCCCACTTCAATAATGTTTTCCCCTTCTCTGGTTTTAAATCCTTCTCCTTTTTCTTCCCGTCCCTTTCTCAAATTTCCCATAATCTTTCTCTTTGCACCTTAAAAGTCAATTCAATTTTCTACCTCCTTCCCTCAGCTCTGTGACATCGGAACCACTTTCAGCTTACTCCCCTGCCACGGGACTTGCTTTGTGTGTTTTGTCACAACTTCTTAATATCCGATTTTCATTTCTGTCCACCCCGGCTTGGTGTGACTAGAAAAACAACTGAACACGAAACGTTACGGAGCATCAGACTGGCGCTAGGAGAAACGCTGATATTGGAAGCGGCAACCAACATCACCTAAAGAAATACCTGACTGGTATTTCTCCAATTACATTTGTATTTAATGGGGATGTTTGGATAGCTTTTAACTCTGGGTCTTTCCAATCCCAGACAATTATTGATTCTTAGACAATAAATACATACTTCTCTTCAATGTTTACAAATCATTCATCAAGCCGTTCTGTAGCTATTTGACATTCATTCTTTTCTAATTTTAGTAGCTGTGGTGCATTTCACTGATATGTTCCCTAATCGATCATCTCAGTCTGTAAATGGCTAATTAACACCAGAACCATCACCAGGGAGACCCTGTGGCATCTAGGCATCATTATGTTAGCAAAGTCCCTTCGCTATTTTTGAAACCATGTGATATCGCATGCATTTAAGCTGATTTTCAGAATTTGTATACTGCATATTCCATGTTCCTCCACTGCTTTGGTCATCAGGTAAAAATAAACCAGTCAAATGTGACGAGGTCGTTAGTGACATAAACGAGGGCTATGACTGGAATGGAAATAGCTATATGTAGGCACATGTTCATTGAGAAGAGAAATGAGCTGTAAGAGTCCGGCATCCTGAGAAACATGAATTAAGGGGTAAATGCTCCAAGGCAGATATCCGATCCTGCACATTCCAGGCTATCTGGGACCTCGATCCTCAGATTTCCCCCACCCCCCTCTTGCATCCCTGTAAATAACATTTCTGAATGTGAACCACCCTGCATCTGGCACAGGACCGCTTATGCCAAGCTGACTACACCCTTCCCCTGGGGCATAAGGTCGTGAATCATGATAAACACAGCACTATAGGAATTTCACACCTTATAAAATGATTGTTTACAAGTAGCAGCAGTGATTACTCGAAAAACATTTCAGAAAAAAAAGAAAAGGAGGAAAAGTAAATTAGATACACAGACACTGTAATTAAGCTGTAGCCACTACCAGTTACCTCTTTACCCAGCAGGCTAAGTTTTTCTTCCTTCTTCTTCTGCTCTTTCTCCAAGGAAGCTTAACCCCCTGCGATCCTACCCAGTAGACAAACACCATTTCAATTCTTTGTCCCTGAAGTACAAAACTAATTCAGTTTCCTTGCCTGCTGCCCTGCAAGAAATAAGCCAAAAGGGTGTCTTGGGTACGTTTATTCTGCTTAGTAGCTTGAGACTAGTCAGACTTGGAGAGTATCTTGAGACTATTCAGTCTCGTAGTCCTCCCTTATGCAATTGCTCCAAGCCTAATCCTGCTGGGAACGGGCTGTCGGAAGAGATGCAGCACTCATGGGCCTGCGTCTCCTTTCAATGCGTGGCATGGGTGGCCAGCCACATGCTGCCACCAGGAAACACTGCAGAGAGGTGCAGAGCAGCTTCCCCTGCCTCCCCACTCTACCCAAGTAGAGCTCATACAGTGGCTCTCACTGCTGTCTCCCCTCTGTGAAGTCAGCTGGGTAAAGCCGGACAGGGAAGATTTCTAAATGCCAAGCACAAATCTCTTTCGTCCCCTGTCAGTCTTTTGGCAACAAAGACTACTTATGGGCTCAGGCCTTCCACATTTAGAAAGCTCTTCAAGCTGAAAACTGCACGCCGGGACTTTCCAGCCCCTTCAGCACTATTGGTAACAGCAACAGCATGCGTCCTCTTCCACTCTCATCAGGGAGATATTTTGGAGTTCCTCCGGGCTCATCTTAAAAATACCCAGAGCACAAAAATAAATTCATGCCTGAAGGTCAGTTAAAATGAAATCTTCCAAATGGTGTTGAAAGTGCCCTGATAGATGCAGCTGAGAGGACAGGCTGGGATTTATTTTCCAACACCTTTCACCTATCTCAGTACTTATGCTGATGGCAAGGGGGAATGAAGAAAAATTCCAGGGGGTCAGACATCGCAGATCTCTTCCATTCTGTGTAGGGAATCCATTATAAGGCCATGGAAAACTGTACCTACAACTTTCCTTGCAATTCACAGGAGGAGTCCAGCTGCTGCTGAATTTACAGGTTCCCTGCAAAGAATGCTGCTATGGCCTGGCTGCCACCCTGGTGCTATCATCTGAGGCTGGATTATAGCACATGGGGGACTGCAGGCATGTATCAATCTCAAATTTCTATTTCTTCCTACAAATTAAACCCTTTTAAAGTTATGTTTCTCTGAAGATATTCTGAGCATTAATATTTGGTCTGTGCAGCTGTAAGAGAATTCTTCGACTTCATATAGAAGTTACATCTGTTATATTTGCCAGCTGCTATATTCACAGAAAAGTGTAACATATAAAAATAATGTTAGGGTGGAGATTGGAACAGACTAAATGAAAGCAGAAAATTAAAACCCTTGTTCTGGGGCAGAAGTAATTAATTTTAGTGATTGCTGTCAGCTAGCATGTTTGATTATTTTATAGTTCCCAACTCTCTACCCTTTCCTGTTTAATTATTCTCCCTTATCAGTCATTTAGAGTCTAAGGACCTTCAACACTGGCTTAATTCTGTCTTGTCCTCTTTTATGCTTTCTTGTCAAGACAGACGTTATCTACTTGTTCTTCCATCTGTGGCTTATTTGTTCTGCCAAGGCAACAAGTTCCTCTTTGTCAGCTCCCCAAGGTCACGTGTGGGACATCTTCCATATGTGTAACTCTACACAAAACCAGGGAGGCTAAGGCCACCTGCACAGCCCTCTGCTTTTTACAAGGACTTAACTCCCATCTCCTGTACCTACTCACAGAAAATCATGGCAACTTGCATATAAAGCAAACGTGCTAAAAACTCATGTTTTTACTCCTCTGCCTAGGTGGTAGTCCATGGGTTTCGGTTTTCCTGGGGCAGGAACTGTGTTCTTCAGCTATGTCTAGACTGGTCAGACCAATAGGGCCACCACAATCACCTTTCTTGCTGAATTGGTAGCATGGCCTCTGACATGGTTTTGGCATAGGCCAGCTAACTCTTTCACTGGCAATACACGGGCACAGTTCAAGTTTGGGCACTGGGCTGTGCCAGGGGCCATTCCCGTTATGTTTTGAGAGAGAAAAGCATTTAGTTGTATTGGTTCAAGCTGTGTCATGTCAGCAAAGAACAGGCTGAATCCCAGCAGATGCCATTGTAAACGCTGGCCCTTCCAACAGGGACTGGTTGGGATGCTTGCATGCAGCGCCCACCCCACTGGGGATCTCAGCCATGACTGAGGTCTCAGCTTGCTGTCTAAACCTCAGTACATGAATGGCAGCAATATTTTGCTACTTCTGAGATCTTATGAGTGCAGGAGAAAACTTTTGTCATTTTTCCCCCAGCAATCATATGAAAGAAGCCAAGAGGAAGGATCAGAAATCTCCACTTAACCATTTTCCTCCTCAAGCCATGTCAATTATCTTTGCTGACACAAGGTTTAACAGGCAGTAGCCAAGTGCTCCAGCGTTTTCCTCTCCAAATCTTCCCCAGGAACATTGTGATTTCCTCAGGGACCACACTGGGGCAGTGGGAGCTGGAGGGAGCCTGACTCCAGAAAAGTTTTGCTGCAGGAGAAAGGAGGGTGCTGGGGAGGCACAGACCTGCAGGAGGGAGGCCTGAGAATGCATCTCGAAGGCAAGGCAGCTGGAAATGAGTTGCAAGAGGGAAGTTAATAGGTGAGGTGGTGTCTCAAGGCGAAGAAGAGGCAAGAGAACCTGCACTACTCAGAGGGCTTGAGGCCTCCCCATGCTTCCTTCTCAAGGCTCTGGAGGGAGCAGGGTATAAAAGATTATAACCACTTGGTGTGGTTACAAGTAAAGCTGTTTTTCCCTCCTTCAGGTCCCCTTTGAGGGAGGACAAAGATTTAGTGGCAAAATCCCCAAAGGAGAAAGGAACAAATGAAAGCAAGAACACCTGTGTGTACCCTCTGCTCAACATACACCTGCAGCCATTTTTGGGTCAAGCATCAAGCTGGAAGGGAAAGAAAAAGACTGATGCCTGGTGCAGTGCTCATCTTGTTCTTTGCACACCTCTGACATTAGCAAAAGGTGTTTTTGCCACTATTTTATATTAAAGTCAATTAAAACAAATTGGCATGAAAAAAAAAAGTGTTTTCCTGTCTAGATTTTAAGTGAGGAAAAATCAGAGGAGTAATTCATTTCTCTGTTAACTGGGATTCCCGGTCACAGCACTGCTGCATCATCCCTTCCAGCTCCTGGCACAGAGCTGAGCTCAGAGATCTTTCAAACAGCCTTTCCTTAAAGCCTCCCATCCTGTGGCTACAGCACAGAAATTATTTAGAAGAGAGGTTTAGAAAACAATATTTCTACTTGTGACCTCATTCTGCCACAATTAAGCACCATTTTCAGTGTTGTGCTGAGATCACTGATGGTATCATGTGCAAACAGGACAGTAAATTATGAAGCCCTATTAGCATCCTTGCCTTTAAAAGGCACAGAAACACAGACACACATGCAATCATACGCACGCGGCTTTGCCAAGCAGTAAAAGGCAAAGTTGTTTTTAAGCTTCTGTCAGATAGATGCATGACTGCTGTGAGGATGTTCATATACTTAAGATGTCTAATATTTCAGTTATCTTCCTCTTAAATCGCTACTTTTTAATTATTTTTTCTAAATAAGGTTTGAAATATTCACAAAAAATCAACATATTTAATCTCAAGAAAGGCATATTTAAGACCTGATAAAATCATTCTCAGGAAGTTTGAAGAGCCACTAGTTTTTGAGGGATGCTTCTTTTATTACTATGCTGGGATCTACCCTGATAAATCTAAACACATAAAACTATCTTTCCTCCACTGCATCTAACACGAATATGTAAACAAGTCAGGCTCACGTGCAGAACAAGATGTGAGGACTACTGTAGGTGCCTCAGTTTAGGAAGTATTCTTTACATTACCAGACCTGAAAGGCTGTTTCACTGGGTTTCTCAGGGGAAGTTCACAGCCTCTGCATTTGACAGATCGGAATAACACTGCTGCTCCATTCCTCAAGCACTGATGCAATATTTTCACTGGAACTCCAGCAGAGAAAGTCCAAAGGAAAAAAGAAAAACAACAACAACCAAAACGAGATTAAATTTCAGTGACAATAAATCAAAGCACGAGAGCTTAAAATGAACTCAAATGCAATAGCTTTTCTGCATAGATAGTACCTAGCCATACTCATAATATAAAGCCCATTTGTTTTCACTGATGCAGAGCCTTGTTGTGGAAATGTCATTAGATAAGGAAGCAGCATCAGGGAGGATACCAAATTCTGCTTTGGATTTATGTCTGGGGAGGTGGACGTTATCTGCAGTGATCCAAAACATACAAAGCAGCATGTGACACCGCATGCCAGTCGTGTTCAGTAGTTGTTTTTACAGCGAGCTACCTTCACTGCCTTTCTGAGATTTTCACAATGAATTAGACCCTTAAGAAAAACCATCTGCAATGTGCAAAATAATTTGTCATAAGAATGCTTGAAAAGATGTCACAAAACAGTTTAAGCGCACAAAGGAATTATATGGGTATATTTATGGTATTTTGAGAAACTAATTTATCTCCTTCCAAATTTCCTTGGTCCAGCTCCCCAGTCCTCCACACACTGCATCAAGCTGGCCAGTCACCTAAAGGCACTGTCAGCAAAACAACAGAGTTCAAACACTTGTAGAAAAATAGCAAACCCTGTCTCCTAACCAACCAACCATGGTAAGAGTGGTGCTGACAAAACTGACATCTCTTTCACCCCGTTAAGCCTTATGGTAATAATAAAATCTTAACCAGAAATTCTGCCTCAGGCAGAACGCTTGAAAGAAAAGAAATCCAAAGGTCCCATGAAGTCCACAAGAGACTTGGTTACAGTCAGTGATGTTATACAGCAGGCACTCACAGACTGCAACAATGGGTGGGAGCATTCATGAGCAGGACGGGTAAAACACTGAGAAACTGAGCCCCAGACAGGTCATTTTGTGCATACACCTGAGTGGTCTGGTACAGCAGCATGTGTTAGGTGGTTGGGGTCACTCAATCAAAGCACAAAAACTTTGGTGTTACCCAAAAGAGTGAGGCACTCGTAAGAGTATAATAGATAGAGAAAGCCAAGAGGACAGGACAAGCAAAGAATGAACCTCAGAAGATAGAAGCTTTCTCAAGGAACTTGCAAGAATCCTACCAAGCTCAGTGTCGATCCTCCCAATTAACCAAGAGTTTGCCGTAGTTCTGACTAAACATCTCAGAATCACAACTACACCTGACAAGCGCTTCTGCAGTACAACAGCACGTGCCAACAGAATCCAACATATTACTCTGTGCCATTCCTGAATAGTCTCACAACACTAAACATTCTCAGTACTATTACAGGTTTCATTTTATGGAGCTCACTTCCTTAATTGTGTCTACAGGGCGGCCTTTTTATTTATTTATTTATTTATTTTAATATTAATTTATACAGGACTCAGATTGAAGTCCTGGTTGAAATTGCGTAAGATATTCTGTAACAATTCTTTTCAACGTGCTGTTTCCCTACCAGCTTTCTTAGAGATTCCTACAGCAGTAAAAGCCCCTGTGGAGCACAGACCAAATGCAAAACAAGCTTCAGCTACTAAAAAGTCTGCTTAGTGTGACAGTAAGGTAGTTCTGCAGTTGCAGACTACAAAAATTATCTGGTTTCAGCAGCTTGTCAAGCTTACAAACTGCTTTTCTGTATTTCTTTTACAAACAGAAAACGCAGACTGGCTGAGGTCGTGTTCACTATGCCTGGGTTTAGGACCACATAGAATTTACGGCCAAATTACAGGCCTCTAAAAACAGGTGACAGAATCGACAATAGCAAAACCCGAGCAGTGCAAGACACTGCTATAAACACAGCCCATCAAAAAATTGTAGGTATGGCTGGAGCACTCCCAAACAGACAGAATCACTCAGCCCATATGGGCTGTTAAAAGCCTTACGGAGTGCTGGTGTTTGCTTCTTCAGTTTGGGTCTTTCAACTTTGGGCGACTGCCAAGCTATGACTTACCTGCGTTTTCCAGCTGTGTCTGTTACTCCTGGTTGGTCTGCTGTCTGTCCATGGCCATGGAGTAGTTCAGCCTGGTTATTTACTGCTCGATCCTCTGCTCTAGGAAGGACTCGTGCCTTCCTGCCTAATGAGCAGTGCTAATCTTTCTCTCCTTGCTTCAGCAGTTCCACAGGGGCCATCACTATCTCTGGGCTGCTGCTCTCCCTCCGCAGTCTCAGCTTTCTGGCAAAGTGCTCTTACCCTTGCAAACATGAAGGTACTTACCCTTTGTCTCATCCCCAGAGGAGTTCAGCAAAGGCAGAGAGAAAACCATCCTTTTTCTACTCCACCAAATAGCACTCAGCTCACTACAGATGACATTTTTCATGTTGCTGTTAGCTACCTTTGACACTAATTACAACCTTAAGGGCCTTACTAGCATCATTTCTACACAAACTTATAGAAAAGCTTTAAAGAAAGTGGGAAGAGAAATTACAGGGATGGGAGGACAGGAAACTGACAAAAACTGGAAAAAAAAATAAAAGAAAAAAAAGAACTGTAAAATTCAAGGGGTGCATTTCCAGGGAACATGGGTCACAAAACTGGAACACCATTCCAGAGAACAGAAAGCCCCGTGGGTCTGCGGAAACTGAAAATTAGGCAGGACAACGGACCCTGAGGTGGATGGAATGACTGCACTTAAGACAGAAAAAGCTTTTAGAGATGGATGACAGAGGAAAAGATCTGAATTGTAGGGGTTAACTTTTAAATGTGAGTTGCAACATTTAGTTGCTTCACTTCAGCAGTGATGTCATTAACAGGCGACCTTGCAGTGCTGAAAATTTTCATGCTGTTAATCCCAGTTTTCCATTGCATCGTTCTCGGTTGGTATTTCTTTGCCAGGTCAATTACACTTATTTTTAGCCAAGAACTATTGTAGTTGACTCACAAGTCACTGGGGTTTAAAATAAATGAATAAATAAAGATGAAGGAAGGATACGTGATATCACTGGTGACTGGTTCTTGGTGTGTTCTGCAAAAACATTCTGCTCAGAGTATACTGGAAACAGAAAAAGGCACTTTCATACTTATGCCACCTTGGAAAATTGTGCTACGCAGAAAGCAGAGCTAATTACCACTTTTTTGATCACAAACCACCCTGTTCTTGCAGGGACCCAGTTAAGGCTTAGATCAGTGTTAGTGGTTTAAATTTGTAATAGGTCTTTTATTTACTTCTGTACAGAAGGGCCTTGACTCACTTGTCTTGTCCCTACCCTGCCTTCTCGTCTTGCTCAGTGAAGCCAGCCTGACCAACAGCTTTACTTTTCTTGCCTTTAACAGTGAAATCAGAAGTGTGAAAGAAGCGCGTGAATGGACAAATGCTATAAAGACAGCAAAAACAAACAAAAGACCATCCAAGACCACTGTTGTTCTGTGCTTTTTTTGTTTGTTTAATGAGATGCAAAAAATCTGCTTAAGATCTGCTTAAGGTACAGCAAATGTAAATTGTTCCTGTGACTAAGGGTGTCTCCATTTTCAGCAAGGAATTCCTACTGAACGTGCTGCAAGGGTTACCCATTTTCAATTTATTTGCTGAATACCAAATACCGTCACTAAAAATGATTAGATCTTTGAAGGATGTTAAAAGTTAAAAACAACAACAACAAAAAAAAGCCCACAACCTCTGCCAGCCACTACATTCATCCTATAGAGGAATATTCTTTTATTGGTGTAGCTGAGGGCTTATCAGAAATGTTTGTCTAATGAATACAGCCACTATATTTGAGCACGTCTGAATAAGCTACTCGTCGACTGAAACCTATTTGTAAGTGCTTCTGAATGGTGCAAAACCCACCTGTAAAATGATATTGCAACAGATTTTGCGTAAGAGTGAATATTTTAGCATCATTCCCATTGTGATATTTCCCTCATTTGTCAGTTTTATTTCTGAGTCCTATCACGTAAAATGCATAAGATGGACTTCCCTACATCTGGCCTGATTTGCTTACGACTTTTAGCTCAAAAGAAAGAAGTGTTACTGGTTTGGCAATAGGGGATAGGCACACCTTCTATAGGCACCTCTGTACATAAAACATCTTAAATGTAAATTAAAGCACTACTTAAAGTAACTGCTATCCATGCCTGAGGTAACTCAGAGTAACCAACATTTTATGATAAAAATTCATTTTTAATATTCTACTCTGTTCATTCTTGAGCCCTAATACAAAGTCAGTTTTGTCTTTATTTGCATTTAAAATGTTTCTTAGATGGATGAAACCGGTTTTGTAACTTCAGACATCAACGGAAATCTCTTACATGAATACATTAATGGATGCAACATGTTAAAATGTTTTTGTTTACATATTTTAAACCTAACCAGCACAACAACAGTGAAAAGCTCTATGGAAATCAGAGTTGAAACAAAGATAGCAGCACAATCAGAAGTAAGACAGTGCATAAAAGTATTTAATTAATTCAGGAGAAAAATTTTTGCTGCTGTAAAAGTGAACATTTACAAATTCTCTCTCTCTTGCCTGTTAATAACAAATTTAGACGACTCCCATTCAGACTGACACTAAGGTCTATGTCATTCAAATTTGAATAGGAACTTGGAAAATAGAGACTTTGAGTGTCTAATGGAGAATAGAAAGGCTTTGATTTTCTCAGAGTGTTTAGCACATTCACTTTAAAGGTCAGATGCCTTTAAGGGTTTTTTTCAACAATACACCCCAAATAACTAGCCATTTTTGAAAATGAAGACTATCAATGCTGATAATCATCACTTTGATTAGTGGCAAGCATACCAGAAAGGCACAGATAAGAGGCTGTGTCCCAGTCTCTATTGCACACTACTTTCATGAGATTTACCTTCCTATAAAGGCTGATTACTCTTAACCTCCAGAATGAACAACCCCATTCTATGACACACAGAATTATATATGGATCTATTTGCGCTTATATATGTATACACACATTTATATATGCTTACATATATATGAAATATAAACAAATCACCAAATTAGGCTTTTGAAAACATTTTTGAAACACAAATCACCTGGCTTAAGCAATCACACTGAAAATAATTCCACAGAGTTTATGGTATATTCTTTCCTGTTTAGAACAAGACTTTCCTTCAAAGTTCTAGTTTAAGCTCAGAGAACCCAAGTTGGACACTATTAGCTGTTACCTCTTCCCTATTTCACATGTGCTTTTGGTACATCTGCATGAATGCCACTGAAGTTAAATACTTGTATATTATTTTAATTTGCATTAGTCTGGAAATAGCTTTTTATTTGGCATCCTCTGATCCCCTAAAATACATTATGTCCATCTGTACTGTCATTCATACAGCCACCGATGTTGAGACAGAAATACCAAACAGAAGAGCTAAGCTAAAATAATTTGAGAAGGACTTTATATTTTCTTGGGCAGTAATGCTCCAAAGATAAAATTAAAACCTTTTTTCCCTGCCTTATTTTGAAAATTAGTTTTAACCAACATACATACATACATGTATCCTAAAGCTAACCTTGTCAATGTATCCTCTGTACTCGCATGTAAGCCATACATCATTTTTAGATCTGAAAAATTATTCCAAGTTTCATTTCATTCCAAGGCACGTTTGGTAGAGCCCTCTGCACGAATGGGGGACTGAAAGCTGCCTGCCCTACCAGACACTGTGGTAGAAGGAACAGTGAGGACAACGTGGAACACGTTATCTACCAACATTTATTCAGGATGACCTGCCTGACTCAGCAGGGCCTTACCAGCTCTACAAACATTCACTTCTGCTCATGAGTAATAAGCAGACCCACAAAAACCTTTTAGCACCACACCCAGTTGCATGTGTTTCCTCAGTGCTGACACAGCCCTCCCAGTGAATCAGGAGATCTTCCCTGGCTTCCAGCTACCAATGGTTGAAAAAACACTGTAGGTTGAACCATACTAAGTCAAAGCCATAAGCAAATCCTTTTAGGCCATACAAGTAAGTTCTCCTTCATCCATTCATATCTTTCAAGCTTTACTAGGTTATTGCTCATCTTTCAAAACCCTGAGACAGCTGCTTTGCCAGTCTGGGTA
Organism: Netta rufina; assembly: GCF_964035555.1. NCBI lineage: Eukaryota > Metazoa > Chordata > Aves > Anseriformes > Anatidae > Netta > Netta rufina. Next base: position 34,130,090 of record NC_140125.1, on the reverse strand, counting down.
GACAGAAGCTGAAAAATTCTGGATTCATTGACTTTTACCTCTTTCACACCAAATTAGCTCTTTTAGCAGGTAGATGTCAAAACCGGTAACCCCTCACACTTCTACAGAAAAAAAAAAGTTAAAAAAAAATAAAAAATTGCAAGTACATGGAGTTCTAGCATGAGATTTAAGCCATTCCTGTGAACTACTGCTTAATCTGGTGCATGCTACACAAAATAATTTTTCTCATAGGTGTGCACAGAGCACTTGAAAATAACATAGATGGTACAGAGGTGGTTGTAGGTATGACAACTACATTGGGAAAAGACTATACAGTTTTGCTAAACCCACAAGGATTCCTTCCTCGGTTGTCATGAGTCTGGTTTGAGTGAAAAAACATTTCCATGTTACAAGACAGATGCTCCCTTTGAGACAGAGATCTGGAAAGTCCACAGCCTGGGAAACGTTCCTTCCTCTTTCCATACTAGAAAGCTTTTGACAGCCAGAACTTTAGTAGTAACATAGTCTTCAGGACAATGGCCTCCTAGAGCTATTCTCAACCACACGCTCCTGACATGAGTACAGAAAATGAGTACTGTACGAAACCGAGGTGGCTTTTGTCTCTGTACAGCTTTAAAAGGCCTCTGCGATGACTCCTTAGCAAAGTAGTCTCACCTTGTATCCAAGAAAGACAAAAATGCCACTAATACAAAGAAATATGTAGCAAGAACATACCTGGTAAGAGATTTGGATTGGGTGTTCAGTCTCATGGATAAGGTGGACGAGATATTCTGGGATGGTGATCCGTTCTGAAAAGCCAGTGCCTCCTGAAATGGTGATCCAGCTCCTGCCTCTCCATCCTCTACAACATGTGTACTGTCTGCATGCATTTAAATTGTATGTTTTTAAGTTTCTGCAGACTTCCCCCCCCTTCTATTACAATAATTATTACAAGAAAATTGGTGTGCTGCCATAACACTAGCCATTCCACTCCTCAGCAATACACTGTCTGTGAGTAGTAAGCTTTCCCTCTATTAGGCAAAAGAAAGTTGTTTATATTCCACACATCTGCGAAGAGAGGGAGGCTCCAATGAGCGAAAACGTGTGCTGAGAAAGCATGAACTAGTGCAGGGGAGAGACAGTGGAAGAGCAAATGACTTTTTCATATGACCACTTTGTTGAGAGTTGGATATAATTCTGGTTTAAAATTTACCGTAAGATCTCAAGATTGGGAGATTCTCATAATAACAAATCATTCTACACATAAACCCTCCCCTCACAAGAAAAATTAAGACTGGGCACAATAATTTTAAAGATTTTCCTTCTCTGTGAATAAACTAAATTATATAAAAATAGAATTCTAAAACAATTGTAGTGGTGTGAGTCCTACAAATCTGATGCCTTTAAGAAAGATATCATGGAGGCTCTTTGCTATATATATGCATATGAGCAAAATACGAGTATCTCCAGCAAAGCCACTCTGCATAAACTTTAACGCTCCTCCCTCTCTGAGACGTTTCAATGAGGTGTTTTCAAGTCAGCTCTCCTTCATTAGCAGATTTACCCTTTGTAAAGATAATCCTTTGTGTGGGAACTGCATGTTAAAATACTGGCAAGAGAATAATTTATTCTTCATTCTAAAAAGCTTTATGAGGATACAAAGCTTTACAAAGATGTCAAGATGCTTTCCCCTTCACACACTACAATAACACGCTTTTATTGTGGCTTCATATCCACTTTCTTGTTTGGTTTCCCTTTACCTTCTAGCTCTCCTCAGGGACAGGACTCTCGCCATTTCATTATGGCACAGCTGTAATGACCATACCATAAACCGAGTGTGCTCAGAGCACAGACAGCTACATTTTTGGAGACTGTGTCACTCGCAAATGGAATAAAGTTCCATCACGTATCATGATTTTGGCAATCTCACATAGGTTTCTAAAAAACCCCTATTTTAGGAAGAGCTGTAGCAAAGATGCTTAAAAATTGAACAATGATAAATAGTCTAAGTTAAAAAAAAAAAAAAAAAAAAAAAAAGTCAGATGCAAGTATTTTGGATTTTAATTCTACTGCTACAATACCAGGAAGAAATCCCCATGTCTGTAAAAGTCCCAACTGAAGTGTTTGTCTGTTGCACATGGACACAACCTTTGTATTTTTGAAGAAAATACTACTGCTTTGCACAATAACTTTGTAAATCATGCTATTTTGTGTAACAAAAAAGGACTAAATTCTTCCTCTTGGGACTCCACTCCTATTCCCCTATAAGTAATTAAGACTGAATTACAACTGGAAAGCGCCTGAAGAGCCACCACCCAAGGCCTCGAGCACCTCACGCCCCAAGTGGTGCCCAGGGATTTCTGCACCTCACCACCACAGCGCCCCCCCATGGGCGGGCTAAGCCTCACAGCTCTTCTGATTGGCCAGTAGCAGGGAGGCATGCCCTCTGATTGGCTGTGTGCCTCGCTGATGAGGGTGTGACAGGTGAGAGGGAGCCTCAGCTCCTGCCGCCGCTGAGTCATCCGCCATCTTCTGCGCCTCTCCTGGCGCCGCCCATGTAATGCACTCAGGCAGAACTAATCCTCAAAAATTGCCCTATAAACACAACCAGCCCCCTTTCAGAAACTCTGGGCCTGAGGAAGCAGACACACAGCTTTGTATGACAGCAAGAGCAGATAATCTTAAAAAGCAGTCTATTATCTGAAGAAAGCTGACCACAAGAACAGCATTGTACAGAAAAATGTTTATTGCAGCTGTTATTGCATTAGAAATGTTACCATGTCATCAGCAAGTGCTGTGGCAAAACAAACATGTCATCCTTGTCTTCCAGTCACCAAATCTGGTCTGTATTTCAGCACTGGTCCCTCAGCCGGTTGCTCAGCTCCTGAAGTTCAGCAATCAAATTGTCCATAGTTGTCACTTCATCAGCTATCTCACTGCGAACCTCCTGGCTTGTTACATCTACAAAAAGCTGCTGCGGGACAAATAGAAACATGGTTTTAATCTACACTTTGAGTTTCTCTGTTTCAGCAAAGAGACAGGGTTCGGGAGCCTCCTCACCATTTTCCTGCCTCCTATATTTTTAGCACCCACAGTGGTATCCCTCTCCCTGTAAAGTCCATTTTGTGACAAACAAATAGAAGACACATACATACATACACACACACTTGTGTAGACCTGCTGCCTGTGCCACCTACCTGGTATTTTGTCAAATGGGCCAAAATCCCCCAGGGGACATTGGGTTTCTGCTCTGACCTGACTACCTATAATGAGTCCTCATTGGGTCAAAAGCCATGGACTTCTGAGTTTTACCATGAAACTCAAATTTGAAGGGTACCTCAGATTGCCAACTGCAGTTTACTAACCCACCTGCTTATAAAGTAGTAGCTGGGAATTTTAGTGACCATTTTCTCAGTGTCATACTCTGTTGCAATTTCCTCCAAAACCCCAAATAATGTATGTTTTAACATTTGGTATGAAGACGTGCATGGGCTGAGACGTGTCTGTGCATAATTAATTCATACAAGAGGAAAAAAAAGCACTAGCAAGTACCAAAAATAGTTTGCTCTTAAAGACCATAAGACATTAACAAAAACACAAAGCGGCTAACTCATGAGCAATCATAAATTTCATATATTTACAGGGAAACCACGAGGGAGGAATGCTAAATGACTAGTCTTGAGATACATAAGGTCTGACTGGAGCTGGGCCAGAACATGTTGCTATTGCAAGGCCAGGAGCTGTCATTTGACTTAATATGGAGGCTATGTGAGGTACCACTCCACATAAACATGGTGGGAGGACACCCAAACACGTTTTCCCTTTATTATGTAAAGGGAGAGTGATTCATATTTCATCTGATACAACAAAAAATTGATGTTTAGAGACAAAACAAACACAGAAAACAAAAGTTCTGCAGTACATGTCATCACTTTATCATCAAAATATAATGGGACAACACAGATACGTAAATAAACTGAAATGTACTTAAATGGCCTGAACCAAGGTTTTCAATGTACTTCAGAACAGTCTTGTCACTGAACAAAGCAACATCTTCCAAGAAAATATGAACATGTTCCTGCTGCAAGCACAGAGGCTTTTCTGACTTTCAGCCCCAAAACCTCACACTGAAGATGTGACAAAAGTTTGGTTCTTTCTGGCTAAGACAGCTCAATAAATCAGGATGATGTAATTATTTATTCATTTTTTTCCCCACACAGTTAAAGAGCTCTATTCAACTAGATGCAGCCTGGGGAAGTTTCATGCACCATCGCTCTTTGGGTTTGTGCCTCACATTTCCCCACGACAGTACCCACATTTCATGCATTTACGATACAGCTCCATGACCTCTCTCCTGTTTGTAGACCCCACCTGTCAAATCTGAATGATGCATGGGGCCAAGGAGCAGAAGGGAGACCACTATGCTATTTGACAGAGCATGTGACTGCCCAGAAGGCTCTGTACAGAAAGGAGCCCATTAATAGCACATTTTCTCAGGGCAACTTTTTTGCAGAGTCTGGCCACATCATGTGTGGCACAATGCATGGACTGGATTCTCAGAGATGGAGAACCAAGTAAAGGTGAGAAGTCTGAGAAGTGACCTTGTGTCACTTGTACAAGACCTACTGATTTAGTCCAATTGCATGTCCTGACTGTGAAATTTTTAACTTTTATCTGTGAAAGGTTATTTTCACTGCTTCTTTATTCATTCTAACACCTTAACTACCAAGTCTGCTCTTACACCACAAAAAGTATTTTTCTGTATTAAAAGAAAAAACACATAATTGCACACTAGTATTTATTTGTGAGGAAGCAAGAAGATGCTGCCGTTGAGTTTGGACACAAACAGCGTTGAACTGTTTGTGCATAGCATCTTCCAGAAGATGACTGAGGTTTTTAAACCACAATCAACATACTTTGGACAATCAATTTGACTTCAAATTAAAAATAAGATGGATTCTTGAAAAGTATGTGAAAAAAATTAGGTCACACCAACAGCTTTATCTCTACCATGTCAGTTTTCACAGAAATGCCATAAAGCTTAGAGAAACCATCATCTGGCAACAGTATAGATATTAATTTAATTAGCACCTTCAGAAATTAAAAATACAACTTACTACACTGAACTATTCTGAATCTTCGAGAGACTGCAAGATCTAGTATAATATAAACCACCTGTACTTCTGTTTATACCATTTATGTCAAATATTCTTGATTTCTCTACAGTCTACAGGCTTTTTTTTTTTTTTTTAAACCATTTTTAGAATCACAACACAACATACAAATTATGGCCTTTGTTTTGGTCCACATTCCTAAGACTTACATATGCTAGCATCTAAAAGCACAGTTAGTTATAAAGCTGGCTTGTGTCTGCTAATACAGCTTTCCAAGACTCTTATCCTTAAAATTATAGGACTTAAGAGAACGAGCCAAGTTTAACACACTGATGATGGATCAACACTTTGTAACACAAGCACGTTATAAAACTCGTGCTCTGTGATTCACATTTACTAAACCTCACACACAGCCAGGAAGAATACTTCTTTAGGACATTAAGTGCATTTTGAACAAAAATGTAATTGAGAACTGACTGATGTGGAATAAACAATTGTGTCTCAAGCTGTGGCTGTGTCTCACATGAGATAGTGGATAAAATTAGGATAATAATGGCGCAGAAATAGACTTGGCTCTTTGGGTGATTGGCTACAGAGGCAGAAACTGGAACTCCAAAACCCAAACATGATTCAAATATAATATTTTCCAAATAATTACTACTTGAATTGGTAGAGCATTCATGAAAACCTTATTAAATTTGTTTTATCCCTCAATAAATGTTTCTAAAACACTTTCACATAATGTAAAATAGTCCTTACACACTTTTGTCTCTTCTAGAGGTTTATATGCACTTTCTTCTCAGACTGCCCTGTGCTACCCATGACTACACAACATTAAGGAACAGGTCTTGAAATGACTGATTTCTTCCAAACAATTCAGTCTGCTTGCCCAACACTAAGTACTAACTTAGTCTGAAAGATAACATCGAAATTTTACAGTAGCAGTCAAATCCTAGTAGGAAGAAAGGAAATAGAAGTATGTACAACTGGAATCCTTAACAATGTAGAGGTGAACATCTTTTTTGATGATACACTGGAACAGAAAGATATTATTTTTATCTACAAATTACTTAAAACAGAAAAATGGATTCTGGAAACAGAAGAAAGGTATTTTGTTCAAACGTTCCTACCTTTGCTTTGGATGACAAGCCACGTAAGTTGAGCCGAGCTGAAGAAAGTATCTGTAAAGCTTCCTGATAATTAGATTTGTGCTTGCTGCATTTTATAGCAACTAGAATCCAAACAGAAAAGAGAAGGACCACAAAAAAAAAAATTAATTATCTCTATATCAATAAACTTTAAAACAGCATTTAATTAAAAATACGTTGACACTTTCCATACATAGTGTTTGAATGCAATATCCTAAAAAAGAAACTCAAAGAAAACTCTATGACTAAAGGAATCCTTCTTAAACATGAATATTACAGCACAGTGTGAATAGTTCTCCTGAGTTTAACTTCTGTCCATCTCCCACCTATGAAGTATACACACAACCACCCTGGAGATGTTGGTATGGCACTGTCAATCAAATGTGACAATTTGAGGACTGAATGAACTACTCAAGCATTTCCACTTGTATTATGAAATTCTTAGACCATGAAATACATTGGTAAACATGGAGTCAATTGTGTTTACCATTCATAATGTTTGTTGACTCACCTAACACAATCTCTACTTCATTTCAAGTCTGGCATGTTCTGTGTTAGAAGGCTCCCAAAAGTAGGAATAAATATAATGGATAAGGTATAATTTTATTACTTTGCTAATTTTATTACTTTGCTTAATAAATATTTGCTACACTCTTCACGTATAACATTAACTCTTCTCAGGTAGAACATACCATGTGCAATCTCTATGGCTCCTTTCACCACTTCCTTAAAAGAAGAAACATCGTTCTCCCAGCCACTTGATTGAATTTCACATTTATGTGCTTTTGTAAGACACTGCAGTGACTGCAAGGAAAGAAAAAAAAAAATCACTGTGCATGAAAACAAAGTAGGAGACTAATTTAGTTTTAAGTAGCTATGAAGTTGATGCTCAATCCAGAAAACAAATGCATTTTACTGTGTTTGATTTTCTTTGAGTTGGAGTAGTATCCTTCTCCACAACGGTAAGCACCAGCTGTAACACAGATGTTCTTCACTGATATTGTATCTCAAGTATGACAGGCATATAAAGTAACATGTGTCTAATTTTTATCTTTTAAAAATCTGTCTAGACTGATGGATGTGACCCATGTTTGCCAAGTCATCATAATTAAATGCACATGAAAAAGCGGAAGATACTTGTACTCACACTTGGAATAGCGATTTTGTAACTATTAAATGCATAACTGAAAACATCAAAGCTTTCTCTCTATATATGTATTTTTGATGAGTATATATTTTACAGACATCTATTAGTTGTCATACTGCACTGGTTCTCACTGTGAACAGGAAAAATGAAGAAAATAATTGTAACCAATATGGCAGGAGCAAGCCATTAAGAAAACACGTATAACAAAGAGCATGAAAGACACATGAAAAGTAAAGGAAAGCTTTTGTTTTCCTGTGGTTTAAGGACAAGAAAGAATAAAATCTGCCAACTCATCTCATTATTGTAATTTTTGTTTATAACAAAATTGGACAATGGAAATCTGGTGATGTATTACGAGAATTAGTACTCCATTACCCAGAAGAAGAAATAAACAGTTCATGAGTGAAATTAGTTATATTTGTATTTAAGGAGGTTATGAATAGAAGTCAGGACATACCACAGCCCAAAATGATAAGCATAATTCATAGAATAATCTAAATTCAAAATTCACAGAATAATACAAAAATTTATTTCATTAAATCCCTTAGCTCACTTCATAAAAGTTCAGTTGGCTAAATCAAAGCACACAAATCAATACAAGAAAAAAAACTGAGAAGCAAGAATCAATTTTTGCTTTCTTGTTTTGTTTTCTTTCTATAGCATCAGAAATACTAAAGACAAATGCATGTGAAAAGTTGCCTGGCTTGGTTCAATGACAACTCTTCAATCATCTTTTTAAAGAGTTTAAGTATTATATAAAAGGAAAAAAAAAATTTCAGTGCAGTACATGTACAAGAGCACAAGAAAGACTTGTGATTGCTGAGCATGGACAGATGAAATACGTGTATAAGCTTCTAGGCTGATAAACCCCATATCTTTCTCTCTCCTATTGGAGTTCCAACATGGCAATTGAACCATTCATGCTGCAAATAGCAGTAAAGATGTATTGAAGTCAAACCAGAGCAAATTAATTTTATTTTTTTTTTCCATAATAGCCTAGGTCACAGTTGGTGATAGCACTGGACAGCAGAGGCAAGAACTTCCAAGAGAAGGAACAACAGGCTTGTTTACAGCAGTCTGATTTTAATCTGCATGTATCTGAGAAGCAAGTTTTGCTGATGTATGTTAGGGAAGGGAAAGAATTCAAAGCCTGATGGGTTGTTTGTTTGCACTTCTGGATCATGGATTTATCCTGGAATCCTGAAAGGAAACAGCTATGAGCTGGGGAGAGATTAAGGAACAGAAGGTTTTCAGTGACCTGGGTCTGGATCAGCAGACAACTTGAAGGTTGGAAAGACTGTTTGGTGGGAAAGGGGTGGACTGGGTTCAGCACAGCAAATAATGTAGTGTTCAATGTGGTGGTAAGTCAGGTGCATAGAAGTTTAAAAAGAAATATGTACTAGGTTAAAGTAAAAAAAGCAATGGTTTTACACTAAGTTGTAACCCCCATCTGACTTTGATTCAACTTACAAAGCACTGTGTTGAATTGTAGCTGTACATGTAGACCCTACTGATTCACGGTGTCAGATGTAATATCAGAACAGAAAGACAAACAAGCAAACAGGAAAAAATAACACCACAAAACCCCCTCTATAAATCTGTTCTGTCAGTATTAGTTAAGTGTTAGGTACAACACTAACTAAATATAATTAAATCTGTATTAAATAGGGTATTGCATTATGGAACAAAGGTCAAACTCTGCATTTGTAAGGATGTACATGATCCTATGACAGATCTTTTCCATTTCTGTGTCCTATGATGCCACAAAATAGTAAATAATACCCTTCCAGAATTCACTGTCCTGTTGAACAATCAATGTGGGTTGAAAACTGCAATAATACATCTAGAATTTTTCTAAAGGTAACTATATTCACTTAATATCTGACACAAGATGATACTTGTGCCAAATAAATACTCAGTTTTTCACATTTTTGCTTTATAATATGGTATCAGTGATATCAGAAAAGCTACCAGTGACTATCTAGTGTATTGTAAATTAGTTTATGCCATGGCTGTAGACAGTTTTGCTCTGCAGTACCATCACACTATGATATGTGGACATGCACGTAGGCATACCTTAAGTATTTATAAACATGATCAGAGTTTACAGGGCAAGCTAGACCACATGTTCCATAAAGAGTCTGATTAGGAAACATAGTTAAATTCCTGTCTACTCTACAAATTGAAACCATGTTTTTTAACTGGGTTAGTGAAAAATACTGTGATGTAACCAGATTCTGATATGATTACATTTATAGTATAGACAGGGCCTCTGCTCGTTTGCATGTCTGAGTAAGAATCTGAGGATATATTACAGGATATTGCAGTGTCTGTATTTCTGAATTCTAAATAGGCCAAATCCCTTTTGTCATTCAGCTGTAAAAAAAAAAAAAAAAAAAAAAAAAAAAAAAAAAAGGAAGTATCATGGACACTGACAAGGACTAAACAAGACATTTCACAGAGCAGAGCATGAATAAGAAGACATTGAACAAGGCCCAAATAATTACAACTTTAACCCCACAGCACACAATTTGTAGGCGCAGCTATCTGCATAATATACTGGATATCAAGTGACAAGTAACCCTCTAGACTGACTTTTTTGCCCTGGCCAAAGGCATACCCCCATTAGGAAACACATATTGAGTGCTGACGTTGTGTATTTTCAGCTTCAGTGAAGATCTGATAACCCGTAAGTATTTTTGGAGTGTGCAAGGCTATTTGAATTTTGGAAATTTAACACCAAATGCAAAGCACAGTCTAGCATACAACAAAGTAAACACTTGTAGCACTGCAAAGATGTTATTTTTGGAAAGTGCAATCATCTCAATTACCTAGGAAGTGACAGGAAAAAAGAGATAGAAGTTATCATAGTTAAAAGAGAGACAGGTAAAGAAGAGCCAACAGCTTAACAGGTTAAGAATTACATAGCAATATCAAGTCCATTTTAAGGTAAGCCAGGACAAAGTACTTTTACACTGGGAACTCTGAGTAACAGACCACTTCAATGTGCGTTTTTCTTCAGAGGTGTCAAAGAAGAATTTAGATGGCTTATGATGCCACTGGATCATGCCATTATGATCTACTTTTTTTTTTTTTCCTGGAGAAGGTACAATATCTTGTCTTCAGAATTGTAGATGCCAATTAAAAATAAAAACATAATATAGCTATTAGATTGCTGCCAAGAAAAGCTTCAGAATATCAATCCAGGACAATGAACACGTATCGAGTTATAATGTTTTAAAATAAAATACTGATAAAAGAGATTGTTTAAAAAATATGAATGTAAAACATTATGGTCCTGCTAGATAATAAAAATGTGTGGTGTAGAAACACAAGAAACAGAAGATAAGCTTATAGAAACACTAAAGCAAAACATTTGGAACTAGAGCACATCTTACTATCCCACTTCATTTGCTAGAGGACAATGTTTGTACTAAGTGTGTATCGATAAAAACAAAAATCACATTTACCTTTTCAGTATCTTCACTGCTATCACTCTGTCCATTTCCATAAAGTTGGGCATAGAGTCTCCAGATTTCCCCATCATTTGTCACTCGTGAAGTCACTCGGCCCAGGAGCTCTTGCAATTTCCCCTTCAATCCACTTGCTACCTCTCCGGTGCGATCAGCCATCCCATTCACTACCGCCCTGACCAGAATAGCCAGCACCTTAAAAAAAGCAGCAGGAAAGTTTTTGTTTCAACTCAAATCAACATCAGTATATGTAATGAGCATCTTGGTATCTCCAGCATTTGATCTCTATTAATGGATCGGTAAAAAACAAATGTAGAACCATATAGTAAATATAGGATTATATTAATAATCCTACATACACGTATATATGTATATTCTTCATATATATGAAGAAATACATTATTAGGGGAGTAATTCAACTAATTTAAACTTCATCTACAAGATTCTATGGTTGGAGAAGATAAAGAGGTGAAAGCGTTAAGACAGAAATGTTGGGTTATCCTGACAGCCTAGTGTGCAAGAGGATAGCATAGGAAATTGCAGCAGCATCACAAAAGATTTTTTTACCTTGTAATATGGCTATAAAAAATATTAGTCAACAGGCTGAACCAGAGCATTTGAGGTGATGGAAGACACTGTTGTTTACAAGACCTTTATTTAGTTGCCTGCAGAAATTGAAAGTTATAAACTGGATGAGATGGAAAATTGGAAGTCAACTGAAGGCTACCCTGGGAAATTCTGTGTTTTATGTATTTCTAGTGAATTACTTGTCAGGTCAGTTCAATCAAACTTTTTACAAGTACTCATTTAATGACATTACTTTCTGAGTCACTGACTAGAGAATGTGGGATCTGACCTGCAGAAATGCTGAGCACTTGCAGCTGCTCATGAACTTGATGGGAGCCAGCATGTATGAAACGCTACATAATACCAAGTATCCCAGAAATAAAAAAAAAAAAAAAAACAAAAAAACAACACACCAAAGCATGAGTCTGGGTCTTGAAGTAGACACAGAATTAGAAGACAGTTTCACTGCACCTCAGTTCCGTCTCATGAAAATGGAAGCAACAAATGTAAATCAATGAAGGCAGTGGATCAAGTTACAAGAAAATTAAACCCAGGTAAGTTAGGGCTTAATGAGAACTACCTTTTCTGTGCAGTACATGAGAGAAATCAGCAAAGAAATAATCTTAACAATAAAAATAAATGTAAGTCTTTTAGGATTTTCATTCAAGATAGACAGGTGAAGGGTATACAAACACTCATTTGGCAACTTCAACATTTTTGTCCATAAATTCATATTTACTATGAAACCAAATTAATAACAATACTAATATCAACCAATTAATATAAGGAATTTTCAAAGATGATCAACCACAAACCACAAAAAATATACTGCTACTCTAGCAGAAGTAGGGTGATGGGGCATCCTCGCAAACCAAGATGTAGTTTAGTGGCAGCAAGTAAGATAAAAATTATCACAACATCAAAGGATATTACACTTCAAATAAAAACATGTAAGGTTTTGGATTCATGATGTCATCTTTCCAAAACTTTTCTTATATAGAATGATTCAAGTAACATACATTCTAAGGAATAATTACTGAGTTTAAAGAAATAAGTCCTTTGCAAACAAACAATCAAATCAAAATGTCTGATCTTGTTATGACATAAATGTTTAACAGAAAGTGAAAAAGAAAACACCCTCCATCTCCCCATTTTTTTTTGTCAGATTCAACAGCAGAAATATCTGAACATCAGCTAAATGTACCCCCAACATCAAAACTGTAAGAATATACCACGTACAAAATAATAGCCTGTTTTTCTTTTCGATTATAAAGGGCTAGGATTTTGGACTAGGATGATAGAAAATCTGATCAACTATTAATAGTCCAAAAGTTCTGAAATTCATATTGCATTCATGTTTTGGAAACTAAGGGAATAAAACCCAGCATTAAACCAATTGGGTGTTGCTTAATTATTTGCTTGAAAAACACAAGCACATGCTGATATTTCCATTAGCTTAGCATTGGCATGCGTAACATAGAAAAGGTGCAAGAAGAAACTTTGTGATCTGTTTTGAAAAAGAACTAAAAGCAGTCCTGAGGGTTCATATACGTATGACTTAATTTCTCAAGTTGATGGTAACAAAATTGTTCCTCTAAACCCTAAACATCCAGATGTGTATCACATAGTTATAAAATGTTTTATAGACATATCTTTTATTTGCACGTGTAAAAAGGTTCCTCAGTCAGTAGGATTTAGCGACTGAAACATAACTCTTATTCTCATAGAGGTCATGCTTTGCTTTCACTTTAATCATAGTAATTTCTCATTTTTCTGTCATTCAGCATGTAAGCATTAGCACTACAGCAGTTAAAGTAAAACCGGTGTGAAAGCCCAGATTAAAGGGTCCATTAAATACTAATGAATGATTAACGCTACTTGGCTGTGCCCAACTGTTCAATAAAGCTATTTAGAATTGCAGGTGAATTGTGCTAATGATTAAGAAGTAGTAGTAGGCTAACGGAGCATTCCATTTTAGACCATTTTGCCTATTTTAATTTATATCTGGGAGAGTTAAGCTGCCACATACACTGAACTGTTCAAGCAATGCTCTGCTGCCCAGGATCCTACACAAGCAGTAGCGTTCTTTTTTTGTTTTGTTTTGTTTTTGGTTTGCCACTTTTAATGAACTGTGCCCCACATGACCACTGTGCCCACTGTTTGTGGTTAGTATGTCACATCATCTGCATTCTTCTTCCTCCTTTTCTTCTGAGAATGACTGTTTACCAAAAACTAAATAAAAGACCACATGGGGACACAACCTTAGACATACATGTACTAATGAACACAACTGTTCTTAAATGCTGTGATCAGTTAGTCTCACTCCACAGTTGTTCTCCAAACAGTTCCTTTCATATAAAAATTCACTTCAAACTATTTTTAGACGCTTAACTAATGCAAATCAAGCTTGACTGTGCTCAAGAAAAGAACCCTCAGATACCAGATCCAAAATGACAACTCTGTAGTCTGTGAGCACTCCCTATACTCCTCCCAAATTTAACTTTTATAATAAAGACAATTGTCATTAGTGAACTACTTAAAAGGAAGAGGACTTCAAGAAGTACCAACCCTCTCTCCTGAAAATCCCCTTGGAACATTCCCTTGCAGCCTTTTATTAGGAATGGGTCTGTCAATATGAACCACTGAAGTGAGGATGACATTTGATGGGAAGGGTAAGAGAAAATGTGTTAGATTCTCAAGAGCACAGAGTTGCAGAGCAACTATACTGTCCATACTTCTGAATTCATATTCTTTGACAGTACAAGATGAAAATCTGCTTTCTGAAAGCATAGCTAAACAGTTTTTCCACCTGCAAAATAATTTTGTTACTTACAGAACTGCAACTTTCCAAGTAAAAAAGTATTTCTTGTTTCCACAAGCATGTATGTTGCAAAGCCGTGTCATTAGCAGTTACAGAAATTTCTTGGCTGCATTTACAGCCTCAGACTAATATTTCAGAGGCTAAGAAGACAGTTAGAGCAAACTTTCCCCTCAGGTTCTTTCCAATGACTCATCTACTAGCTGAAGGTATAGATAATTCAATGAGTAAAAGTTGTCAAGGTGTATTTCTCAGTAAATTCATGAATATAAAAGCAAATATAGAAATCTAAAGAATTTTAAGAACCAGTAAAAGGGAGGTAAGAGAGCATGCTTTAAATACTACAAGGGACTACTAGGAAACAGGGACTTTTGATAACTACTTCCCCTGCTGTAATGTTTTATTGTATTGTTGATCATTTATAAAGAGCCCTTCTGTTTCTCCTTATTAAGTTCTGCCTGCAGAATCTGTACATACTTACATCCAGCCTCACTATATCCTGATCTCAGAACCTTTGCCACAAGGATAACATCATTTCATTACTAGAATAACTTAAATGCAAAATTTCTCAAAGCTCCATTCTGAACTCAGAAGTCTGGTGCAGAAAAACAGCAACGACATAACAGAAGTCACAGAGGAAGATATAAATGCCTTACTGTTATTGGAAGAAATCAGTGATTTACAAATATGACTGGATACTATGCTGAAATTAAATATATATATATCAATGTATCTGCTGTAATTACACAAACCAAGGACATTTCAGATTATAAATCTTCAAGCGCGCACTCTTACTTGATGCATTCAGTCTCCCAAAAGGAATCCTGCAACACTGATTGGGCTAAAAGTGTTTTGTATATGAAGGTCCAATGACTGTTTTCTGTTTTCACAATTAAAATCTGTGACTCCTACAAATACTGAATATAACCTGAGAGAAGAGAACACAATCTCTGTTCCAGATTATTAAGAGCCATCGTTCTGACTATAATGCGTTCATCAATTCCTATCTATGAAAAATATCTCACCTTCAAAAGCTCTTCTGTGGAGTTTTCAAACACACTGGAAAAGCTCGCCTTTCTTTAAGCTAAATTAACTTACATTATTCCTGATACTGACATATGCAGGAACAATGTGGAAAGATAGGGTTTCGCACTGCCTTTTATTTAAGAATAGACCTGAAAACTGCCAGGTTCATTTGTGCTTTTACATTGTCTGAAACAATCTGGATGCAAAGGTTTTCCTGTTTGTCCATTTTTTAGATACTTAAGACCTACAGTCCAGATATCAAAAATTTAAATGGCTTGCCTACGTAACTTCATTGGTATGCGCACTATCATTACTGATACAATTATCAGCAGTATTCTCAGCCTCACAAGAAGAAACATAGAACGACTTACTATGAAAATGAAAACCTCCCCACCTGTGTATCCTTGTACTTTTCTCTTAAGTCCATAAGCCGGTGATAAGCTTTAATTGCTTCTGAAAACTCTCCAACATCTGTACTGGTGAGAAGATAGTTCTCCCAAATTTGCCAGTGCTCATAGTTGCACTTGAGTGCTTCCTGGAGGGTTCGAAATGCTTTGATTCTAAATAATAATAAAAAAAGAAGAAAAAGAAATAAGATTCTATACAAATGTACGAAAATCAATTGTCCTTCTATCAACTAAAAGGCAGTCTATTTTAAAAAATCTGTTTAAAAAACAATGCAATGTAAAAATAATAGTTCACAATTTATAATACTGATACTTCCTTGTCTTCTCTTGCCAATTACCTTCCATCAGTTCACTCCTCAGTATGCTCTGTCTTATCTAGGTTACCTCTATGTTAGCTCTCAACTACATTTTGGCAAAGTTATGTACGCAGAACGCAAAAATTCACTGTAATTGTGCCATCTATGTTGATATTTTCATTCTTGAATTTTTAACTGAAACCATGAGAAAATAACCTTACACTACAATTGCAGAACACATTAAAAATAACTTTAAATCTCAACTTTGCAACTTTTTTTGGTTTGTTTTTGGAAAAATTTATTTTTCCACAACTGAGGTCATGGCAGGTACAGAATGACACTGCTTGTTTTCATCTTAGAAATGGTGACAAGATACCAAAGGGATGGGATGCAGATCCTATTCCTCAAATCATCGCTCTTGCTACACTACAAGTCCTCCAGGTTCTCAAAATGAATCTCCTATGTAATCATATGATGGAGTATCTCTATCCAGTGCAACACTTGAACCAGTTCCTATCCAAATAGGAGCCAGTACACAGCACCAGTGCGCTATGCTGTCTTGGAAACCAGGAATCTCTCACCCAAAGGACAGAGGAACAGCCTGCTTGTTTTGAGAAAAATGAGATCTAAATTTCAAAGACCTCCTAGAACTCATAGAAAATTATCAGGTGAACTGAATAGTAGATTCCAGTTTCATCGCTTTCTTTTTTTTTTTCTTAAGGAAATTCAGAATACATAAAGTGTGTGGACTCTTAAAAAAACAAACAAATCCAAAACACAACAAAATGCCTTTCATTTGGGTGTCAACAAGCTGTTTGCATAGTGTCTTCAAAAAACTTACACATTTTCTATTTCTCTGTTGAATTACACTGCTAAGCCTTAACCAAATGAGCAACTCTTGGGTGGGACTGATTTAAAAGCCTGGCTGGAGCAAAAGAAAACAATTAGCTTTAATATCTTATTTTTCTTTTCCTTTTTCTCAGTCCTCTCTCCCCCATGCTTTTTTTTTTTTTTCTCCTTTTTTTTTTGTTGTTGTTAATAGGCTTGAAAAATAAGTGAACGCATTCACCACTGCTTTTCTCCCCCCAAATAAGTTATACCGAAGCAAGCTACAACAAATACACTCTGTTTTCAAAGTGAAATAAACAAAATCATACACAGTCTTTATGTATGAGTGATTAGAGAAGTAATATATTTCAAGTATCTATTCCAGAGCAAATAGAGGACACACTCAGCTATTAGCATATAAAACTATCTTATGGTTTCTTATACACATATTCCTCTCCAACATGATTTACATGGAAAAAAAAGGTCAAAAGCTACTCCTCTTTACTGTTTTTGATGTTACATTTAGCACATTAAATCACAAGAGCAGATTCACAATCACAATAAAGTGAAACTGATCGTTCAGTAGTGTTTCAGCCTCATAATTGATGAATGAAAATGATTTTGATTGAAGATACTTTTATGAATCATGCATAAGCCAATACGCTGAGCACTTAACATCCTCTAAAACTCTATGCAAAAGGAAGAGCAATCTATCAGAAGCAGTCTAACACAAAAAACACATTGAGGAAAGTGATTTTGGAATGAATGTGCAATCACCTTATTTTCAAAAAGGCTACAGAAAAATTAATAGAGGAAGCACTGTACAATTTTATAATTAAATTGTGCATTCTTAAGGCACTGCTGAAGATGCAGGAAACTAATGAAAAGGTAAAACAAGCTTTTGACTTCTACTATACTTTTTAGCCTTAAGCAGTCATTCAACCTTCACTTTCTCTTCCCTCCATTAACATATCTAATCATCTCTTGAATTTATTTCCAATATTAGTTCCCACATTTCCATCATACGTTTATGTTCCTTATATGTAAACTTACTATTCTTTCTCTTTCTTGTTTTTCCTCATGACTGCATAACTGTATAAACTGATACCAGAAGTTTTTTGTTTTTTGTTTTTTAATCTTATTTTATTATTTCATTCTTTGGGAATGAGTCAATTTGAAAATTCTTCTTAAATATTACGTTCCTGCAGGTATTGTGTGTCTAAAGTAATTTTTATTACATTGAGTTGAAATACAAAATAAGAAATGTAGTCCATTTAGGTCAAAGCTTCTTGTACTAATGCTTAAATTGGAAGGAAAAGAACAAGTGAGCTTTTATGTGTGTAGGCCTCCATCTGCTTTCATAACTTGAAAAATAAATTGCATGTTTTCCCTTAAATCTCCTGAGATAAATGTAGTATGAATTGACATAGACTTGAATATATGGTTTGTTTGAAATGGACATATCTGTCTAAAATAATCAAATTAGTTTCCAAATTTAATATGAATGTTTTACACTGGTTATACTTACTACACCATATATAAGTTTAACAAAAAAAGTGTAGTCTTAGAAGCTGCTACTTTTATACAGATTATGAAAACACATTTACGGCAAAATGAAGTTATCAACGATCCAACCCAAGAGAGAGAACTGAAGGGACAGAAATTATGAAAATAGAGTTAAGCACATTATGAAGACAAAAACAACGTCAAAAAGAAAAGGAAATCCCAATTATTTGTTTTGGAAGCAGTAACATCTAATCCTTTTGAAGTACTTACTTCTGTTTTAATCTGATATATGCAGTTGATAAATTGTTCCAGGCCTCAGCATTCTACAACAACAAAAGTACCACCAGAAAAATTATTTACTTGATAAAAATATGTAAATTAAACTACTGTGAAGTACCAGTTTTGCTAATCATGCATATTATCACACATTAATATATCATGTGTGCTACAAGGCAGTCAAAATGCTACATTAAAATGGAAAATATTGCATGAAAATATAAATAAATATATATTACTGATTATAGCAACGTTTGGAAATATGTCTTTAACAGTCTTCTGTTTGGAATACACTGTGTTAGCTCTTGCCTCCCTCTGGTTTAAACCGTAAAGAGGCATCCTTCACTTGGATCTAACTGGAATGGATCGAGAGGTCACTGCTGCCAGCAGCTGATCACTTCTCACCACTTGGAAGCTACTAACTTACACCTCTCTAGTAGGGGAATAAGATCATCTGAATGTCCCCTAACGTATCTCTTGCAAAACTACCAGGGTCAGTTCCAAGGCTTTAGCTAAAAAGGATTGCACAGTGCTTTATCATTTTTCTGGTAAAACCAGCAAAGCTCTGCTCTGTGTACAGTACATGTATTGTGTACATGCTTGCCTCATGCATCCAGAAAAAAAATGGCTAAAAAAGGTCCATTCCCCTTGTGCTCACAAACTAGACAGTAACAAATTTATCTGTCATACAATCACTTATTTGACTTGCTTCCCCCCACACAAAAGCATTTGATTACTTAGAGGACTAAGTATTTTATTTTGGTGTTTTATCTCTCCTTGTGTTCTTCTCTTTCCCTTTTCCCTCTGTTTTAGCAATGTATGCAAGCATAAAGGAATTTTCTGGTCATTTTCTGTGTATTTTGACATTCACACACAGCTATTTGGACAAAGTTAAGTTTTGGGCAAGTATTTTTATGATGCCTCATGACAAAAATATATCCTTTATGTAAAAGTTTAATTTATTCAGAGGGCTAAAGTTTAAAGAAGTTTTTCATTATTGCTTTGCTTGTTTATAATGAAAACATCCTTGTTGCTTTTAGATAAGCCATCTGAATTGCTTGTTGAAATGTACATACATCTGGTTCCAATGTCACACAGCGCTGAAATGCTTTGGCAGCACCTTCATAGCCTTCCAAAGCAATGTATGCACAGCCCAAGGAAAACCATACACCTAGCTGGAGAGAAAAATGGATGATTACAGATACACATACACATTTCTACACAAAAGTTTTACCTTTATACTCAAAACCACATAATTCTTATTCATTTTACTTGATTTTCAGCTATATTGCATCAGAATAAATAATAACCTGTATGTAGAATATAGGAAAACTTTAAAGTTTTAATAAATATGGATAAATGAGTGTTCTACAGAGACCACTTAACCACACATGAAGTGCTCTTTAACAGCCTGTCTTCATTTAGAGAGTAAAGTGACAACTGCTTATAGGTTTGTACATTTTGCTTTAACTCGTGAAAAATTCATATTCACTGCGTATCATTATAATTAGGTCAAATACTAAGAAACCTATTTTAGGGAACCTACATTTTACAAGAAACTTTTCTGATGTTTCTGATCAAGTTGTTGGCTCACATGCAGGGTGCTGTTTACCCCAATAGATTAGTTGTGAACTCCACAGCAGGTATTTTATACAGCTCTGTCCAGATCTGTGTCATTACTCTTAGCCTCTCAGCCCTAACTTAGAATCAGTAAGAACATCTGATCCAGCTGGGTTAATCTGAGTTGCCTGCTATACAGTCTATAGTTAATCCGCTTCACAACTTTGCTTAGATCCCAGCATGTAAATACATCGCATCCATCACTGTCAGATCTGGCACCCAGGTGGGCGGTCTTCAATATATCAAGAAAAGAACTCAATAAGCTTTGCAATAAAGATCTTTTTTTTTGCATTTGGGAGTGTATTTGGAATGACTGATCACGTGGATGTATTAACAGGCTAAGGTGGTTCTGCTAATTATACCCGGCCTGTGCAAACATGAAACATCTACTTTTCAGCATTGTCAGCCTGTCACCTTTCATGATCCTTAAATTCATCACTCTGAGAAGAAACTGCATATGAACAGAAAACCATTTGTTTCCCAAATCTCAGAGGGGAAAATTTATAGGAAATAAATTTAGTCCAGTTTTATTTTTGAGTCACTTTTATCCATCCAGTTTCCAGAAGACCAGCACCAACATTCCCACATGGCAGCTACCTTATTAACTCACCTTTCTCTGCTTTTTAGATTGACAACTACCTGGACAAGAACAGTGAGGTAAGAGACTGGAGGAATCAAATATGAAACTGAAGGCTGGCTACAACACTATAGCAAAGAATATAGTTAAATTGTATCTCTGTCAAGAGCGACAAAAAAGTCATTGCATTTATTCTTCTTCAAACAAATAATTACGCCACGGATTCCCTTCTGGCCTTGTACTTCCAGCATCTGATTGACTAAAACGTCCACTATTTTAATTTCCAAGTCATTTCTGAGGATGATGATGAGCAGCTGCATCTCTCAGCTTAAGCTGAGCATAAGGTCTATCAATCCTTAAGCTTGTCAACCCTTTTCTCCAAGAAAGCTCACAACATAAGGAGAAAGGGAAATGATCTCTGTGGAAGAAAGCTGTATGAGCAGGCACCGAGCAAAAGCTTTTTTTTTTTTTTTTTTTTTTTTTTTTTTTTTTTTAATTTTGGTAATTTGAAACAAGATATTTTGCCTAGCAGTAACTATGCATGAAGGTTTCAAGTGAATGGAAAAAAAAATATCTGAGAATTGCCCATACTGGAGAAGGTTGGGAAAGGTCTCCAGAAGAGATGCTAAATGAACAGTGAGATGGAAAGTCTCTGGAGTAGGAATTAGGACAAGGAGCTAAGTTGCTGTGGTATGGGGGCACAAAATATACAGCAAATGGAATGGGTCATGCAGATAGAAAAATGCTGCCATATGTTAAAGAAAACTTCAGCCTCAATCATAAGTAATTAACTGCATAAATGAACAACAGGACTGGTGCAGATTAAAATTTCAGGCCTTAGTTGGGAAAAACAAACAAACAAAATATGAAGACTGCATCTCCAGATACTTGACTAAAATGGAGAATGTAACATACTGAGGAATATTAGAAAGCTGTGAAAGTAGAAAACTCTGAAAATACAGGGGATTTAAATTACTCCAGTAATTTAGTTTACATTCAGTAAATAACAATGAATGCAGTTCCAAGGATAAATTTTATGAAGAAGTTAGTCAGAAAATAATACTTATCTTGATTCTGATCATTATGAATGATCAGGTTCAAAAGGCTACCATACAAAAGATGCTTTGTAACTACCTTGATTCAAGAGTCCTTCAAAAACAACGGCAGAATATTTAATATAGAAGATGCTATTTTTAAGTGCTGCTTAAAAATAGCGAAGCTATATTAAAAATAAAAGAGGCAGCAAAAAGAGTAAAAGGTCTGCAGAAAACTTGAAAAATTTGAAGACATTTCAAGGCTTGGAACAATGTCATATTGTCATTCATAAAAGCATCTAAAAAGACCAGACAATCGTAACAGTTAAATGAAAGGAGATTATTAACAGGACACACTTTAATGGGATTTGCTAGACTGATCAGAAAGCTAGAGAAGAACTCATTTGCCAGCTTAACTGAGAATATATGGTAGCAGTTTAAAAAATAAAAACATAGGTTCATCAGCTTGATCTACTGTCACACTGAAATGGTATTTTATTGTTCCTTAGATAGGTGCATCTAAGGGAAAGTGTGCATGAATTTCTTCCATGATGTAAGGACAATAACTTTTTAATAATATATTTAGGATACAGTTTAAGAATGGATTTATAGCTTTTCTGAGTGGAAAGAATGGTGAGAATTCCCTTTTTATTGGGAAGGGCATGAAATTTGCTGAATCCACTGGCTGATGTAATAACTGCTCTGAGGAAAGTGACTGACTGAAAGGTAGTGCAATGAAAACTCCGTCCACAGTTCAAAGAAAGTTTTGTCAAGACTTGTGGAACTAGGTTAAAGTTCTTTTTTTTTTTTTTTTTTTTTTAAATAAAAAAAAAAAAAAAGTGTTGGCTAGAGGTTCAAATCTTGCTACTGATTGGAAAAACACATGAAAATGAACTGTAACATTTTCTCCTTTTCAAGACAGAAGACAGTGACCAGCAAAGGAAGATAATTTGGGCTCAGTCTCTGTTAAAACTTGCCATCAGGAATTTCCAGACAAGTCTTTAATAGCTTTAAATGATCATGAATTTCTTTTAAGTAAGTCTAAACAATTCTCTTATATTAGCATGAATATGGTTCCAAAACAACCAGTTTAAAGTATACCTGGAAAAGAAAAGTAAGCTAAAAACTCAGATGTATGAAGAAACTTTCTGTAGTCTTAAAGCAATTTCTAGCATTCACATATGGCAAATACACATATATTTGTTTCAGAATCTAGTGAATTCTTTAGTATAATACTCTTAGGAGGATAATAGTGTTAGTTCAGAAACTATCTTTACCCTGCAGAGCAAAATTACTCTTTAGAGTTAGTAATTAAAATTTTAAGAGCTCTGAGTGAAATCTTGAGTACCTTTTTAATTACTCGTTTTTGGCATAGTTAATCTGCTTTATAATTGTTTCCTTTGAATGCGTCACACTGGAAGAACACATTATAGCTTTAAGAAAGCAGAGACTTGATATCATTTTCGCCAAGGAATGATACCAGCTCAACTCTTGTTTAACTTGCTTTTATTATTACAGGAGGAATGAGAAGGAGACTTGTCGAGAATAAGGCTCACTGCATTGTCCATAGCTTTAAATTTCCGATGTAGTCAATAGCAATCTGATTTCTAAAATGTGACTCTTTTCCGAAATTTGAGAGAGATCATTTGTTTTGCCTGACACCCAGGAATATTAGCCTGAGAAGTTGTGTTTATTAGTTATATGTTACCGTTTATTAACATAGAAGATGATTCTTCCTTTCTTGCAGACTTTGTGAAAAGGAGCGTGGACACAAAAAGGGTGCCATGAACACTGTTTCTGGAAAATTCAAACATGAAGTGACTGGGTGTAGAGAACCATACATTATTTAGTATATGAACTAACAAATCTGTAATTTAACAGGCTGTAAGCTCTGTTTCTTATAGACTTTCACAGTCAGAGAACGCACTGCATGGGCTCTTTGATCTCTCCTCCTTTCTCTTTCCACAATCCACTGGAATTGTCTCAGCCTATCCTTGCAAGATGCTCTTAGTGAAAGTGTAAGAGAAGTGCAGCTGTCACCCATTAGGCACACACTGAAACAAGTAATTCTGTGAGCGGCAGTATTAATGAAGATGGGTTTCAGATATATTTCAGCTGTGAGATTAATTCTTTTGTTCATTCTCCAAAGTCTAGTTACAGCGGTGGTCAGCTCAGACTGCAGAGATCTACATCAGAGAGTTCCACTAAATTTCACCAATTGGCCAAAGAGTACATAGGCTTAAAGGAGGGTTGACAGAGAATGGTTTTATCCATCAGATATCTGGAGGATTCATTTGCTGCAGTCTTAAATGCCTTCTTCCAAAAAGGTTTCTCATAACCACTGAAAAGAAAATTTCTTTGTAATAGGGAGTCCTTGTTTACCTTACAAATTATTCACAATTCTGGAAACAACTAATGAATTTTCCTCATGTTCCCTGTATTAAAGAGAATTCAAGAGAATTTAGAGTCTTTAGAGTCACCTGCCCCTCTGCTCTTTGTGTACAGAACATCCCAGAAGAGGAAACAATTCATCTCTCTAGTGACAAAACACACAGACTTCAGAAGACAGAGATATGCCAATCCACGCTATCCATTTACTCAATCTGTTTGTTTGAAACAATTCATCTGAAACTTAAATAGAGCTTCCTGAGCAACATGAGGAGGAAATGTTCGCTTTCCTATATGGTCTGGACTGTTTTTCTTGGATTATCTTTCACTTTAAACTTCCTTTTGATAGAATGGAAAATAAAATGGCATCTCAGCAGAATGTTTCTTAGTTTTGAACCCTGTAAGCCAACTTCTACAACCTTTCATTCTCTGTGAGTCCTCTAGATTTCAGTAAGGCTCCTATCGGAGTCACAGTATTTATTTTGTTGGCATTGGCATTTCCTGAGACAATAAGGGAACTGAAGACAAGTGAAGCATTTAGAATGGACATCAAAATGAACAAAAATGTGTTTTTAAGTTATCTGGAGTTCATTTGAATCAAAACAAGACAGATTCACTGGAAGAAAACACATTTTGTAAATACTGAACAGCTTCAAGATATAAGATCTGAGAAGTTGGAGACCTCTGAAGTTTTTCTAAAGCAGAAGTATAGTAGTAGTTATATGGAATGCAAAACAACTATTTTGAAGTTATTGCACAGAATTAACTTCTAAAAAAGTACAGAATCCTTCAAAACTTAAGACACTAACTAAAACATAGCCATATTCGTATAATTCTCCAACCTGCATAGGGTTGATCTGCACTGAACGTTCAAAGCACTCCACGCATTCCCTGAATTCCCGGTTGCGGAGATGGAGGAGGCCTTTAGAGCGCTGTGCACGGGCACTGCGGTGCCGAGAGAGCTCCCAGGCCTTGTCATAGTACTGGTGGTCTTTAAGAACATCACCAAGTAAACAATATAAACCTGGTGTTTCCTTCTTCTCTAGCTCTCGTCTCAGTATTTCTTCTGCCTGTAAAAGAACGGAGAGAAATCAACTTGTTAATTGGGCAATTTATCTTCAGTTAATCACTTATCTGAACAAATACCACTTTAGCACCTCATAATCATCAATTAAAAATTAAGAAGTGGGGATAGACAGGAAACAGTATCTTGATCTAACACAGCAAAGATTAAGTCTAGAGAGAATCTAATTCCAATCTGTTCTAAAAAAAGAAAACAATGAAAAAAGCACACACACAAAAAACAAAAGTAAAAAACAAACCACAATACTTCGTGATCACTGTAATATAGTGGCACTTGGTTTAATGCACCAAGGGAAACATATACATCAAAGCAAGAAGGAGCCAGATCCTAATTTTATATTTTGTGTGTGTATTCTGTATCAAGAGCAAGTACCAGTCTTGGACATCAAATCCACACCTACCTCAAGGCAATGCAGTATCAACATCATTAGCATATGTTCAATCCTGTTGGTGTATCATCTGTGGATTTTACATATCCTAAAAAGTATTCTTGCAATGACTAATTTCTTTTTCTCTAATTACTGTTTTCTGAAGACAGCAATTTCCATTCTACTATGCCTGAAAATGCATCTATCTTTAAAAATACATTTATCTATAAAAATGCATTTATCTTGGTATTTGAGAAAATATAATTAAAATATGTACAGCATTATGGAAAAGACACAAGCTTTGTCTCCCAGAATCTGTTATGGGCTGCTACCAAGTTTTAAAAGCTCTTTATCTCAGGGTTGCTATCTCGCTCTAACAATAAAATTATTGTTTCTCTTTTAAATAAGAGATAAGTCTGCTTTCTGTGGCTTTTTGAAACGATAAATACGCTGGACAGATCATCTGTTGTTCAGACTGAACTCTTACCTCAGTCCCCCGCTGCAAAAATGTTACATACATAATTCAGCTCAGTATAAATTTTCTATCTGAAAAGATCTATTTGAACCATGTGAACCAAGAGATCCAACACAGCCTGCCACAGAATTAGAATCTGACATTATAACACTAGTTTTTCTTCTATCATAGCTAGGTTATCTAAAATGAAAGCTGTGTTCATCTCTGTATTTAAATGACTGTTTTTCTTACTTCTATGAGAACTGTTTTATTTCCCATTCACATGATCTCTCAAGAATCAGTCAGCTATGCGAGTCTTTTGCTCCTTCTCTTCCAATCAGAAAACTCATTGATCCAAGTTGAAAGTCATCTTCTTGATGAAAAGTGACTTCTTCAAAAGTTTTATTTTGTTTTTGAAAGTTTCAACATATAATAATTTTAACACTTCATTCTTACTGTAATTTTTGTTAACTACTTTAGTAGGAAAAGTCTGTAAATACTTAAAGTGCACAAATGCAAAAAATGGAGTATATTGTTTAGATTTGTAAGGGGAACTTTTGCTAGCAAAAATGGAATCCCATAAAGAAGAAAATTAGGGGATGAAAGATAGGAAAATAACTCCATGGTAGGTGTTTTTAGTGCCTTTGAAAGAGCTCTCCAAAGAAAAATGAGCAATTCAGAATCAGCCTGCTCAAAGCATTTTAAAATATGAAGGCTGCGCCTGTGGACTGTTTGGTCAAAGGACAATTTAATTCCTCTTCTCTGCCATTACAAGAGTCAAGGAATGTGTATTAACAACAGATGCTTAAGATTTCATTGTAGTTTTCTAGAGCAGAGAGAACTGAGCACTTTATTACTGCAATAATCACATTAGGCACCAAAAAGTAAGTTTTTGTTCCTTCCTCAAATAAAAAAAAAGGCTGAAATTCTGCTATGATGTGAAAAATTGAGTGCATACTGCTGCTTTACCTCTTCCTCAGTAGGTTACTCCCAAGCTTAGATGACTATTCTGTGGTAGTGCTTAGTACCAATCGTTCACCAGACCAGAAAGCCAACCATTCACTAATTGCATTTCACATTTAAGAGCATAAAGATATCATGATCTGGACTAAGCTTAAAAGAATCCATTGCCAATGTAAATATTTCAGCACACAGATAAAACAGAAAATTAAATAAGCAGAAGTCTGACTTTTTCTTCATCCGATTAGCTATCTGATCATCTCTGCCATGTTACAAATCTTTTTATCACATAAACCTTTTAAGGCTAATACAAAGGATCGTAACTACAAACTAAGACGACTGCATTCTCACAACATTTATCCTTTGTCTCCTACAAAACCAGATAATACAGGATTTCTCATTTTGCTATCGATTTACCTTTACAGAAAAATATTCTTTTCTCCTAACTTCATAGTAAACGGTTTTCAAGAACACACTTTTAATCATTGATGAGAACTCTACTTTTGCAAGGAGCAAATCTTATCTTAACAATAAAAATATTATCAAGGAACATTTTCCATGCAGTTCACACACTGTACATAAAAATACAACCACTAGAGATTTATTGTTACTAATTAAACAGCTATTAAATATTAATCCAGATGTTTCATAATTGAAGCTGGTATCTAAGCTTTGGTAAAAAAAAACCTCTCAATTAAAAATTACCTAAAAATAATCTAAAAAAGAAACCATATAACTCTTACCAA
This sequence comes from Netta rufina, assembly GCF_964035555.1. NCBI lineage: Eukaryota > Metazoa > Chordata > Aves > Anseriformes > Anatidae > Netta > Netta rufina. The sequence goes on along the minus strand of NC_140125.1, from coordinate 34,102,275 downwards.
GTGAAACATTTAATTATAACAACACTGCTTTTCACAGAATTGCCTATACTGAATTGGATAGAAATGCTTTCCCCTTTTCTGCTTGCACATTATTTGCTAGACAACCAGAGCAGTAGCATGAAGAAGCAGAACAGATGAGCATGGAAGAAAGTGAGAAAAAAGGAGAGCTTTTCAGTTTTAATTTAATTGTTGTCTGTAACTTCATGGATGACCTTGGGTGAGCCATTTACTCATCTTTCTCAGTTATGCAGCTACACAGAGAGAAAACAGACTTCGAAGACAAGTAAACAATGATATATAGTGAAAATCAACCAAGTTCTTGAACCATCTTATGAACTAATCAGTGTAACACTACCCAACTTCGCATCTGGAAAGCATTTCCTTCATTAAAAAGTAAACGTCAGGTATCTTACTATAATTGAGCTGCCCCACTTAAATGTTTTGAGCTGTCTTTGTCATGTTGTAACGAGAAAAATAACTCTGTGGAAGGTGGATTGCTGGGTAGGTTGGTCTAAGACCAGGCTATGTGCCATGCTGTGCCATACTCTGAGGAAATGATGGGGACAGGGCTGAAAGCTGTGTTGTACAGCAGAATAACAGCTCTCGTGATTTTGTCAAAGGTGAGAAGCTACTGTGCTCTAGAGCTCCTGCCTGAGAGAAAGGCCTCGCTTCTATTGGAAGAACTGAAAATCCACATCTGCAGCTCATCCCCTCTTTTCTTTTTCCTTTAGCAGGGAAAGGAAAACCATTTTTAGTGCAGTATCTATTTCAGGAGAGGTTGAAGAGTCATCACCTAAACCAAAGAAAGTTGTCTGATGTAAATAATACTCTCAAGATCTCTGGGTCTCCCTCACAACTGAAAGAATGAGAGAGACTTTTCAACACCAGTTTTCACTACAATGACAGAGGTTAGCATCTGCTTTTCAGGAAGCCCGCTAAAGGAATACAAGTGAATGACAAGGCCACAGCAACCATCAACATACTGTGTGTTCAGATTGTAATACTTTTTTTGTTGATGTTTTTCTGTGCCCCGCTTTGCTCACTGCTTCACACTATGATACTCTTCTGTTGACTCATGTTATGATATCATTTTTTACTATTTTTGTTCAGATTATGAAACAAGTGAATATAGAGCCATATCTTAAAACAGTAAAGGATCCACAAAAAAAGTTTTCTAAATGTGACATCTTTCTTTGCACAATTTGAGTTGATATATTGCCCTGTTATAACTGAGTGAACTATGCACTTCCAAGTGTATAATGTGGAGTTGTTTGTACCCGTATCTACATCCTCTGACTTTTCTGTCAGTGCACGATTTGAAAATGGAGGAAGGAACATATTTCTTTGATGCCTAAGTACGCAGACTAATCGATATTGTTGATATTTGGCTGTTTTATTAGCTTTTCCTTTTTTTTTTTATTAGGTTTTTCAGTATTTAAATTAATGTTTCCCATATAAAAGCAGCTGTAAGTGAAAAACATGCACAAATTTATTTAACAGAGTTTGTTCTTTTTGGCACATGTTTATTATGTCTTAAATGACATGAATGTCCACTGAAGAACACCTTGCTGTAGTATTTCCTCATGCATTTCAAAAAGAAAAAGTACGATATTTAAAAACCGCAACATTTTTGATAAATACACACAGTTCACACACTGCAAGCTTTCTGATAAGGAGCACAAAGTTACTCCCCTTGGTGTACGAATAAATATTTCTAATTTTCCAGCTTTTTTGATCTGAAGCTTTTTTTTTTTTTTAATATCACTACTGTTACTTAGTACTTACATAGTGCTTTCTGTTTTCAAAGTACAGCCCAAACCCTCATTCTGAAAGCATTTCTAAGCAGTTTCCTGTGGCAGATATCCTGTCCTATTCTCTGAGTGCCATTTTCATAACTCCCTAAGGGCAGCTTGTGAATGTAACTAGGACAGAATGAATTTCCAGGAAATGGAAAATATTGACCTCTACTTCTCCACTGTACTGAAAGATTGTGGTATTAGCATAGTACCCCCAAGGCATGCATAATGTGACACAGAATTGACAGCAAGGCATACCTGATAGCTTATAATGATTGAAATCTAGTCATTGGTGAATGATAACAATAATAAGTAAATATGAGAAATTCTGTGTTTTGTCTATTAAGTTATAGGTCTCTGTTCAGTAAGCTTAAATTACTATAAGCAATGTCTTTACAAAGGCATACATATATTTAATGTTACCACATACCAAACAGAAGAAGAGAACAGAGAGGAAAACAAAAAAGATACTTTTGTCTGAAATTGAATATTTCTGAAAGTTATCTAAATACTGAAAACAATCCTTGATACCGTAAGTTCCTGTTACAGTCCCTCTGTGTGAGAACAGAAGAGAACCAGAAGAGAACACAGCTAAACTGACACACAAATAGGTGTTGCTTCCAGGCATCACTAAAATCCTCCTACTAATGCTCTAACTGGAATAGCAAAAATATCAAGCTGCTACCGCCTGCTCATAGCATTTTTTAAAAATTCTGTCATCTATACATAGCTAGATGATGGTTTTTAAATTATCTCTGCCTGGAGCTGATCACATGTAACTGCAGCAGTTTTAAAGAAATGACAGAGAGGCTCAGCAAAATATCAACAGATTTCACAAAATAAGATAATGCCTTTTAATCTTAGGCCATTTTTTGCCTCAAGTGTTTGATTCTGTAGTTTTTATATGTTAACATAAAGTAATTAAATACATCAAGCACTGATGTTGTTCTGTTTAAAGCACTTGTAAAAGCTACAACTAATGGTTGGAAATCAAGGGAGAAAGAAAGCAGATTCCCTCTTGATAAAGCTCCCAAACTCTATCATGAGTGACTGCTACAACCTTCATTCAATACCCATGTTACACCTTGTTGCACATCTATAATTGTTAACTTAATTTTCCTTGAATATTTGGGAATTGTTTCAGTGTGTTCAATTTAAGTGTTTTCTTGCATCCTGAGTTATTTATCCACTTCTATTTCATGTAGTCATTATCCCAGATTTTTATTTTTATTTGTTTTTTTTTTTTTTTTTTTTTTTTTTTTTTTTTTTTTTTTAGCATTCACAGGTAATAATAGACTCACATGTCATGTGTCCTAAATGGACTTTTCTCACAATAACCCTACAGAAGTACATGTCAATTATAAAGTTATTCACTGAGAGAGTGGTTGGGCACTGGAACAGGCTCCCCAGGGAAGTGGTCAGAGCACCAAGCCTGCCAGTCTAAAAAGTGTTTGGGCAATGCTCTCAGACACACGGTCTGATTATTGCGTAGTCCTGTGCAGAGCCAGGAGCTGGACTCAGTAATATCCTTGTGAGTCCCTTCCAAATCAGGACATTCTATGATTCTGTAAGATTCAGTAAGGTCATCAATGCATTGACAGCTCAAGTCTGACTGCTTCTTATTCCTGTTCCCACCGCAAGACTCTCAGCTGTGAAAAACAGTTTTTCTTACCTTCCCATGCTGTCCTGCTCTTTCATAGCAGATTACTGCATCTTCCCACATTTCCAGCTCCTCATATATCTGTAAGGCAGAGCTGGTGCATCCAAGCTCAAAGAGTAAGCTTGCAAGCTGGCGCTGGAAAGATAAGAAATTCCACAAAACTGAAAGAAGGTACACAGTCCTCTTTACGTTTTTAAAAGATGTTAGAGGCATTTCTGACATCAACAAGAAGCAGACAGAATATGAAATTACTCTCTTGAAACCCCAAGCTGAAGCCTCAAAAATTTATATACCTTACAAAAAAATCAATAGAAAAATAATTGCTTTGATTTGACTCCAATTTATGCCAGTAACTCAACTACTTTGAACTAGTTTACAATACAATATAAAAATAGAAACACACATGTGAAGGATGAATTGAGAGGAGAACTTCCATCCCTTAAGTGAGGCACATGGCCTATGCGGCTGGAGAGCAGCTGCAGCAGTATGTTGGGAACACAGAGTGGGAAACAGCCTAAAGGAAGGCAGTAAAGTTTCTTCTAGCAATGCCTGCCACAGCAATCTGTACCTGTGCAAACACAGATGGAGAAAGGCTCTGAAACAATTGTGCTAGGGACACTGTAAGAAATCTGTAAGTGCCCCAAACAACCACTGCAGAAGTGCGTTAGTTTCCAGTCAAATCCGTATTAGATTGGGGTTCAGGTTCAAATCCTTAGTTAAGTTTTCCTCACAGATAAACCAACCTCTTTGTTATTTCAGATCCAGCTATTACTTCAGCGTGTTTAAGAAAATAAGAGAAGAGTTCTTTCAATTTAAAAACAAACAAGGTATGTTTTTATGACTTTGAAAAGTTGCTTTTGGTCTTCTGTTTATTTTTTTTTAAGAGGAGATTAAATTTGCATATAGGTTTTCATCTCTGAAGAAAGGATAACTTATTTACTACGGGTAAGATATATACAATCTGGTTTGCAAAAACAAAATGAGAACAATCTGTATAAGGACACCTAATTATGCTATGAGATCCCACACAGTGAACCTCTGCAGTGATTCCGGTGATTCTGAACAGATTCTCTTTAGTTCTGTGTAGATGGCATGGATCTCTCGTTACAGGCTTGGCTTCAATGCCTGTTACAAATTTGAGGAGTCACCATACACTAATAGATTAGCTGTCAAAAAAAAAATGAAGTTGAGTACAGTTCTTTTAAATAAATGCATAAACTGTGAAAGTCTGTAACTAAGTAATTTGTTCACTTAATATCAATTAATTTGAAAAAAACGACTACATTTTCCAGCGTCTGAAATTAAATAAGATTTATGTTTTATGAAATTTAGAGTCAAATTTGGTAAAATTTATATAAGCAATGCTTCTTCATTACTATAACTAGAAGACTGCAGTCTTCTACCATTATGAGCCCCTATTTTAGTATTTCTATCTTTGGCTTGGAAAATTGGCTTGGATTGAAAAGTGCCACTCTGACAACTGGAAATGAAAACCACATTTGCTAGTTTTATTGCAAATGCCTGTTGAAAGATTGTGTGGAATAATTTGAAAATGCTTGGAGAAAATATGACTGTTAAAGCAACATGCATCTAGGTTAGAAATCAAAGAAATAAAACACCATTAAAAAATAAACAGTATGCGCACCTTTGGAGATAAGTAATGCATATATTTTCTTAAGTTTGTTGTTAAATACAGCATTATCAGATCAGACTAGTATGTATATTTCTTCTCTAGAATTTATGTTCAAGATAATCGTTTTAGTTTTGGAAAAAAATCTCCTTTCAAAACTAGCAAAAAAGGGCACATCCAGAAAATAAAAGCTTTGTCAGTTAAGCGGTTCTTCGACATACTTTTGTCTCCTATTTGGTTGCTTTGACCATGATCCACTTCCTGAAAACAACTCAAAGTTAATCATCATTACAGGTCAAAGAAAGATGCAAATAATTGTGGTATAAACATCAGTAGCAAATAGTGATACAATGAAAATATTATTTTTACACAAGGTATGTCAGAAGCTTGAAAGTTTGCTTATTTTTTTTAAGGACAGAAAAGGGAAAATAAAGAAGAACCACACTACAAGCAATTACTCCCATGCATAACAGAACAAGACATCTGGAAGTAAAACATTGTACAACTTGGTTACTTTCCAGAAAAACCTACTGTGTTCTTATGTTACACCTTTTTTTCCACAGTGTTCCAACGCAAAATCACAGCATACCACCTTGACTTTGAGTCATGTAGTATCAATATTGATGAGAACTACATATTGTTAAAGAAAGCTTCAAATGAAGTTGATTGATACCTGTATGGCCCAACGTGGAGGCACTTGACAGCAGTAGAAAATCTTCATGCGTTCAGATACTGAAGTATTTGCATCCTCAAACTGGTCTGCAAGTGCCTGTAAATGCAAAGCATATTCTGCTTTACTATTTACTTAAATTTAATCAACCTAAAAGAAAGATAAATTCAAAGCTTTAAAGAGATTAAAATTTCTGAGTGCAACTTCAGAGGAGGAAGAATCAAATTTACAATCCTAACAGTTGCACAGGAAAATTGTGTCAAATGTTAAAAGTGACCTTGCCTAATGCATTTCAGTTTTATGGCTAGATTTTCACTTCAAAGTAGTACTGGCATGCTGTAAGCATGAAATTTCTTATTTAAAAAAAAAAAAAAAAAAAGACAGAAAGGAAGACTGAGCCATGCTTTCGGAAACACGCTTCTAATATAGAGTAAGTTATTGTGACTTGGAGTGTAATTCAATTCAGCCTTTTCTGCTTTGGTAGGACTCTCTATTTATGATGAAGAAATATTGTCTTCTGAAATTCTTTGGAAGGGAATAACAATGTTTGCATAGCAAAAATGTAGTAACTTCAGCACTAACTTTTGTTCGTAAATTCACTGTGAAGGTAATTAAATCAAAACTCAATAGCAGGAAAAAAAAATGTTAAAAGGTAGCTAAAGCCAAAAACTTGGTTAGAAATTTTAAGATAAGTGCACAACTGTTTTTCAAAAAGCCAGACCTCACTAAAACAGCTAATTTAAGGCCAGACTTACAGAAAAAGGAACATTAAATTACTTGCATTCACATGATTAACCTATGTAGATCCTGCATATAACTTTGACAAAGATTTATTGGAGGATCTAAACTAATTCTCAGAATTTTCTCAGCATAGGAAATAAATGCAAAGATTCCCAACAAAAAGAAAAATGGGATAGGATCTCTCTAAATCTTTTTGCTACCTAACCATATGGGAATGCAAATAAAAGTTCTGTAAAATTAAAATAAGTATTTACATGATTTAAGCTGCAAAGAATTTTGTAACCACTATTGATGGCAACAAGATTTATTAGGCTGCTTCATTCTGTTAGTAAGAAAAATTAGAACAGGTAACAATAATTTAGGCTTTTAAATCCATGTTTAAACTCCTAGTTTTAAATACAAATATTTAAAATATTTGATCTTATTCACATTCACTCTCAGAAAATTATTTCTGGAGACCTGTTCCTAGAGATTACACGGAAATCTACCCCAAGAAAACTGCTGAATTGTATTTGTAAAGAAAGGGACAGACTTACATAAAATCACATTTCTTCACATAGTTCTGAGCAATCCAAAAGGAGAGAGATCCAAATAAAATCTTTAAAGTAATTATTTAATTACAGAGTTTACTTGACTATGAATAATATAAAAAACTATTCTGCAGTTTAATTATGCTGAAATGTTCTAATACTATGCACAAGCATGTTTTTCAAAATACTGCCACTACTAGAACTGAAAAATCATCCAGTTCCTCAGGGCAATCATTTTACAAGGCCAAAGTAGTAAACTACAGTTAGAAATTTAAAAAAATAATAATTGCCTAAAGTCTGAACAAAGCCAGAAAATCTCATACACGTCCAGTAAAATAACTTTTTTTTTTTGAGGTGAACACAAGATGGAAGGCAAAAAATCTTTTAAGTCGTTCAAAATGTTTTGTTCTTGTTTTAGCTTCTCCCTCCTGCCCTCCATTTCAATTGTTCCAGAAAAAAATATAATTCAAATAAAAACTATTTTTCAAAAGGAAGCAGTTTGGAAAACGTGTAGCCATATCCCCTTTCTACCCTTTCTAAATAGAAAGGTCTAACTTAAATGACACCTTGAAGGAGAATATGACTTAACAGGCAGAATTTTCCCCTTTCCCAAAACACTGCACTCTGTTTAGAGTTCCAACAAAAACTAAAAATATATGTAGAATATATGAGTATTATACGATCCTTAAAAAAAAAGAATAAGCACTAATAAACTTTGAAGTTATTAAAATCCCTTTTTATGCACTCACATGTTGGAAAACAAACAAACAAACAAACAAACTTTGATAATTCTAACTATTAGTGAAGTATAGAAAAGAAGTTAATAAAAAATTACTGAATTGTATGCTTCTGAAAGAGGCTTAAAGAAATAAAATTTGAGTTGCACAGCAGAAAGAAATTAGAAAGAAAATTAGAACCCTAACGTTATTGCACAGCTGTCTAATCATAGAACTATACATTAAAAAGATGAACAAAGAAGAACTGCCAAGAGACCTTTCTTATTAATCATCTGTGTTAACACTGAATCTTTGCACCATAGTCAAAAGTTGTAAGACTTGGTGTCTCAGTTTAACCCAAGTCTCAAATTCCTGCCTTAAAACTAGCTAAACAGAACTAAATCAGAAGCCATCTAGAATTCACAACCCTAAATGATGTATGAGTTCCTTTACATGCACCACCTAATAACATTAAGCTCAGCAGATCAACTCCCTCTCCCTGGTTGTCCATGTTACAAAACCTTCCTTTTCCCAAGGCTTCAGCTGCCATAGATAAGAGTACAGTACAGAAAGATATACTAATACAGTCTGGAGACAACAAAAACAGATGTTTTTGATGTAATTTTTTTACCACAAGCGAAGACTACATTATAGCCATAGGAAAAAAAAAAAAAAAAAAAAAAAAAAAAAGACCGCTCTAGCAACTAAAATTTATTCTCCCCATCTCATTCTCAAGTCTTCATTATGAGGCTAAGAAGCCCAATAGATGTCTATGTTTTGGATAATTATATCACATAATTTTGAAACGATCGATTTAGAGCTTTTATCACTTTACTAACCAGTCTCAGGCTAATTAATTTAGTAATCAAACTCATCTGATTTTGTCTACAAAACTTGTCTACATGTTAATGATTTATTTCAGCTTGGATGTCATTTCCTACTACACATTCTTGCTTTGCTTCTATGTTCAACATCAAATGTAACATCACCAGGGTCCTGAAGGCAAAATACCTGCTTTAATTTTGAGCCTAGCTAAATTTCAATCTCTTTATCCTCTCCACATCTTTTACTTGTATGGCTGATGGAAGTACCATTTTTTCATCTAAACCAGACCCTATCTTGGTACTTAATCTCTGGAAATACTACTATAACCTTATGGTTCCTGGTTACTAATATGTCCTTTCCTTTGAGGCATAATCCTATTTGATTTCTCAGCTGACCTACAGCACTTCTCTTAAACTTTTATTTATCCAGCTGGTCTGAAATCCTTCCCTCAAAGTTTTATCCTTTTTGGTAAAATATAATTTTCAGGTAGTTTTTTGCATCTTAGGTAAATAAATGGCAGACCTTCACATCCTTCCTTCTATGCTTAAACTCTTTAGACCAAATGAAATTGCTTATTTAGTTTCTCATAAAGTTGTCCCTTTGCATGTAAAACTAACTACATACATTTTTTTTTCTTTAATCTCAGCAGAAGGATCTCCTGATCCAAGCTTATTTGAGGTAAAAATCCCAACACAAAAGTCCCAAATCCCTGTCTTTTCAAAATAGTAAGGTACTTGCTACTTATCAAAGACATTTTGAAAACAGCCTAACGCTTTTGTTTGTGCAACAACTATTCATTTCCAACCGGATCTCTCCCCTCAACGACACCAAAGATGAGTTTGTCCATAACGAAACCTTACATTGCTGGTCCCAGTAAAACATCTCCCTCAAAATAGTCTTGACCGACAGACAAAATTTTATCCACACTATTTTGTCTCATTTTCTTGTGTTTTCATATCGTTTATCCATAACGTGACTGGAACCCTTTTCCGTTTACCTATCTCTTCTGACAACCACATTTTCAATTTCAGTGTTCCAGCCACAGTTGTTCCACCTCACTTCTTTCTTGATTTATGCCAAAAGAAATCTGATACTGTCACACGTTTTGCTTTCTCACTATCACCCTGGTCCAGCATGTACTACTCAACTCCTGGCAAACAAAAGAGAATGAACAGATCAACTTCAGAGAATGAACTTCCAATCTCTCCTATCGTGGAAACACCAGCCGTACAACCTCTTAATGAAGCTCATGGGATTCTCAAGTCCTTTTTCTTTATTTTCTCCTAAATGTGATGACTTCTTAGAATCCCATACACCAGCCTGACCTCTCCACGCTCTGCCTAACTAACCATTTCCATTTTCCTGGTCCTTCTTCTGTTTATATCCATTAACTCTGTATATGTTTTAAAACAAGCAAATTGACCTAACAGCATTACTGCTCTTATATTCTAGCTGTTCCCTTCACTCCATGCTTCTTACAGTAATTCTCCTGCCAGCTGTGTGTTAGGTTTGTTTAGCATATGTCAACAAATCCTTAGCAAACTATGCAGTCTTCTTAGTGTTTTCCTGCTTTACATCATAAAAACACCATGCTTCAGCATTTGTATTAATAACTGATGGTTACAGTTTGCTCGTAAGCTTTGCCAAATGATACTTCATGCAAATTAATTTACTCAAACGTGATGAAAATACCACAGCTTCTGTATCCATCTCTGTATTTTCCCCTGCTTTGTCCCACTTCCAGTGCTACTCCCCAGCATCAACATCAACATCATCCAACCTTTACAGGGGAAAAAAACAATTAACCCTCCAACAAGTTCTCTTCTTTTGCTCAGACTTGGCTTTCATCCTCTTGCTTAGGGTACTACCAGCCCTTTCTTAGGCTTAGTAGTTAAGTATTTACTACCAGATACCATAAACAGGAAGCTTTCCCTTCAGAACTCCACTGCAGGAACTGTACTCATGAAACACATGTGCTACAATTACAAGTAAGATGCTGATAACCAGCAGACTGAAAAAAAACTCTATATAAAGAACAAAGTCTATACTTTCCTTACCAAATGTCAAGACAAATATGTATCCCATTTTATTACTCTGCTTGCTAAGCTCATGAAAACTAAAAACTGCACAGCACTGTAACCTAAATAATTCTGTTTCCCTAACACCTACCTAGCCCCCCATTCTGCAAAAGTATACTAGGAGTATGTCAAAAATTAAATACAACCTCAAGAAAGTAGGCAACAAATGCAAAGAATTAAATATACAGAATAATTAAGGTTTCCCATATTTTTCCTTCCTGTGACTAAAATCAGATATAGTACATTAAGAAAAATGGAATAAGTATTTTAGTAGCTTGTGGATATGTAATTTCATTGAGTTACACTCTTTTGGTAAACATACTTCATAAAAGCAACAAATCATGTTTACAATCCAGATAAACTTGTTTTAACAGCTCTCAACCCAAGAGCTCCTGAAAGCAAGACCACTGAGACATAACCAGACTTCTGAAATCCAATGGTCAAAATAACTTCATCATTCAGCGAAGTAATGCCAGAAATCATGAAGCAATAAAAGCAGATTTCATACAATACAATGAAGTTTTGTGTAATAGGAAAGAATAAATTCTTGTTGATAAATATGAATATCATGTGGAAAAAATGAAAACAGTTGAGATTAGTCTAAATTGTGAGATGGAGATAATAGCCAAATAGTTATTACCTTATGGATCGCCAGTTTTATCACTAGATAAAAAGAGAAAAACCGTACATTTTGGCTTACTGTAGCATACAGACATTATTCAGAACAACACTTGGACATTTAAGACGTGACGTTGTTGCTCACGAACTTAACTGACTTGAAATCATGAGCTATTCTTTCAAAAAGGTCAGATTTTTAAACGATATATTTCTGCAAACGATGAAAATCTCTGAATAGTCAATAACTAAAGCATCCAAACACAAAACAAAAGCTATTAAACAAGGATATATTTCAACATCAAGAAAGAACCCCTCCCTCCCTTTATCTAATTTTCTAAGAGGAATTATGACATTACAAACTTAAGGCAAATATATTACAGGAGACACTACTATAATCTGATTTGTGATTCATGGAAACTCTAAAGACCATTTCCTGCATTATGAAGAGATGTCAAGATCTCTGCACAGCACTCCTTACTGGTGATTTTACATTACTCAAATTTGCAGAAGAATGAGTATGTTCTGTGAAAACTCTGCAAAAGATCAATTCTGAAAAGGGCAACAATCTTACCCTCCTTTTTCCTCCTTCAAATATCTTGGACTCATTAAAACACGGTAGCCATGAAGACTTCCCTTTTTGACTGGACGACTGCATACCACACTTCTCCCTAGGAAGTGGCCTCCCTCACAGCTGTTTTAAAATTTCTTAAAGCTAACTTCAAAATGTTTTATAGTATTGCCTGCCCACTTTGTAAAGCAACTGAATGGTTACATGGGGACCTGGAGCTGCAAAGACGTCTGGATGCTTCACAAACTACTAATGAAGCAATGCAATTCTACAACTAGAAAAATAAGCAACACCTGAAACAAAGTAACAAAGTTCAACAGAAACATTCAAGGAGAATGCTTCTGGCTGCAAGTTTTTAAAGCTGAGTGCATTGGAATTGAAAAGAGCATTTTAACTACTTCACTTTGTGTTATAAGAAAAAAAAAAAACAAAGATATTCTGCAATCACTACACTGAAAAAAATCAAGACTTTCAGCATTTGAGGTTACTTGTGTGGTTTTGTTCGCTTTTTAAATTAAAGTTATGAGAATTTGGCCCTGCTTTCTAGCAGTTTTACACACAAGCAAATATTCTGATATTCTTTAATTGTAATTAAAACAAATATGTTCTATATATATTCTTTCAAATCACTGTCATCCCTTCTCTACACGTAGATTAATTCCCCAGCTACTCTGATACTTCTTGGTTGCTTTTTTTTTTTTTTTAGTAACCAATCAAACAACAACAAAAAAACATGGATTGAACACACAAGTCCCGTTGATCTGTAATGTAAAGCTTTCTTGTGCTGAATTCTGCACTACCCTCCCCATAGCTCCTTCCTAGTAACCTGTTTTGATGGATACTTCAGTTAAGATGCTCCACACCTCAAGAGCATAAGTACTCACAGGATCGAGTATGTATGAAATCTATGCTAAAAGCCATTTAATAGTGTTTGTTTTGTGGCTCCTCCTCTGCTATTTCCTTCTCCTCCTATACAGCTGAAGAAACTTGGCGTCAGTTATCCCTCAGCAAATACTATACGGCTTCCTCCTGAGCTGAGAAGAATCCCAATATAGGCTTTTATTTTTTAGGACAGTACTTTCTGTGGCATATGCATACAGGTCTAATTTCATTGTTAGTACCTGACATTAACTTAAAAACAATGCAGTCCTCTCTTTAAGACACAGTACACTTAAAACATTTTAGAAAGAAAAAATGTTACGTTTGATGCATTTGAGGCCTTGGCTGTTACTCCCTTTAAAAGCATGAGTAAATAAACTTTTTTTTTTTTTTTTTTTTTTTTTTTTTTTTTAAAGAAAGGCTTGTGTCCGATTTTCAGCAAGGGAGAATACCAAGGTACCACTGATGGTTGTGTTGCATTCCTGCCCCTTCATTCAGGCATTAAAATAAAATTGCTCTACAGAACAAATTATGTTAAACATTTGTGCTTTGTAATGCATCATAGATGTCTTCTTCAAGAGACGTAGTACTTCCTTGGAAAAGCCACAAACAGAAGGGGATAGTCCAGCTAAACTCTTTAGTGTAACTTTTATATATAGTATTTCACTGTTAATTTGTGTGTGATGCTCAAAAACATACATGCCTCTTTATAAGCTATTTAAATGAACTGTATTCCAACCAGAACACCCTGTTCAAGGAGAATAACGTATTGGAAACATTCTGTACTCTTTCTATTGCTGGAAGACTTGAGCTTACCTACCATATAACTCTCATTTGCATTCTGCTTACAGTAAATTGCACAACAGTATATACATGAGCAATAAAAAAACACAAACACTTCTTCTGCTACATACAAACAAATGCCTCATTCAATCTTTATTATAAAACATATTCTAACACTTCAAAATAAACATCTACATACAGCACAAAAGTTTTAGTTAGAACTCATGAATTGGATGGTTATTTCTCAATAATTTCAATCTCAGTAACTTCAAGCAATAAATATATAAAAAATAAAGCAAAGGCATCCAAAGGGAAATTTCTTAAGACAATGTTATCAATTGCAAGTGTGTTAACACTTTCAGCTTACTTCTACCTAATGTAGAGATTCTATTCTGTTACACATGTAGAAAACTTAAGGGAAAAATGAAAACAAAATGGTATGTCTGTATGTAATTTGCTCATTTTTAATTGGCAATCATACGAAACATAATTCTTTAATGTTACTTAGATGTCCTTAGATGTCTGTAAGGAGGAAAAAATATTACGTCTTATCTAGATACCTGTAACTTGAAGCCACAAGTATTCACCTGCTCTAAGCAGTAACAGTAGTAGAAAAGCACAGCTTTTTTTTTCCCCCGAGGCCAGCAAAGCACTCTTTTGCTGAAACCTTTTTCAACTATTCTCCTTCAGCTGCAAATCTCAAGAACATCTTTAGCTATTTGGTGAGGGGGACAGGAGTACTAAAAGAAAATACAGACAATTCGAGCTCTTTTGTCCTGAATTTGATTAGAACATCTCAGGTAACACCCACTGTTTTCCAGCAATCTTTTTCTTAAGAATAGCTTCCCTATACAGTGAAACCTTGACTGATACACAGTAGTCTCTGTTGAAAAATTACTTGGCAGGAAACACACATTCTTCCAGTAGCTGAGCCTGACCCAGCAACCATAGAGTATATGATGGTAAGTACATTAGAAATATGACACATGGGTGAAGTGTTTTAACTTTAGCTATCCCAAAGAAAGGCAATCACATGTAAAGAAGTCTGTTTTCAATATATGTATTTTCTTGAAAGACATCCAACCCAGTTCTTCACATGTTCCTGGAAAGCTCTCTATACATCAGGGAAAAACAAACAAATCCCCTATCATTCCGTGTTAATGATCGATCTACTCACCAAAGAGAAAAAATAAGCAACCTCTGCAATGATTGGCTCGCAATCAGTTCTATTTCAAGCAAAAATGAAAACGCTCTTGACTGCATTAAATATTCCACGCCTGACTGTATGACACGTTCAAACAGAAGCACATCGAGCTCCCCAGAAGACTCTGTTTGTTTGTTTTTAATGAAAAAATGAGGAATCCACAAAAACACAATTCTTCCCAGAATCATATAGCTGGACTGTGCATAGCCTGTTTGGTATGTAACCAATTAAGAAACCAAACCAGCATTTTCTTTCAGCTTGATGGAGTTTTATGGTCTGTGGCGGTCATTCACATCAAATAGGTTGAGGGACTGAGACTGGACAACAACACATCTGCTGCTGCTGCTTCACAGAACAGCAACTAGAACTAAGCATAATTACTCATGTTTATATATCTATATATATATTCAGTATACATCTATATATATATTCTGTAAATACATATACCAAGTTTGCAACATTAATTGCGACCCTTGCTTGCACACATTTTACCCAGGGAAAAAATGGAATAAGGCACAAGATGAAGAGCTCTATGGTAGAATCATTTACTGTGTGTTTCTATTTCTGGGCAACTTCAATGTTTGTACAGATCTGCATCTGGAAAAATCGGCAGGTATAGCACAGCAATGTGTATAATAGCCACAAACAATATTATTTATACCATTTAAAATCTAGTTCAGGCATGGTAGATCATATCGCTTACAAAAACAGCTCCACATCTGTCAAAACATCCAAATCTTATCACAAAAACAGTGCTATAATTTACAATATTCAGATGGTTACAAAGCAATACTGTGAAGAAACTGGGTAACTGCAAAAGCAAATGGAAATAACAAAAACTGCCAGTATCATATAATCATAGAAATCTCTATACACCGATCCAAATAATGATTTGAATCAATAGTCCTTAAATCCGTTTGTAAAGTTCAAAAGCCAAATATAACCCTCAATTCATAACTAACTGGAACAGAAGTAGTACTAAATGCATTGAGTTAGGCCAGTGAACAGTTCTTCACTCAGAAGCTACATCCAGCCCACATTATTGCAAAGGTTATCTCCAATACAATTGTTTCCAACCAGCCGATCCTTTACGTACCATAACCCAAATTTCCTACCTCTAAACATGTATATACCACATATAGTTGCCATATTCAATTATTTTCTTGAGCCCAACCCTCCCTTTAACATACTACAGAGCTAAGTCCTTAGCATGCTGGAAATTCTCTTTTGGTAGAAATATCTATCAGAAAACACAGATACCATTCTCTGCTAGAGCAGCATAGTTACAAACTAATTTCAATGCATGAATATTTTCATTTTTTTGAATTCGTTCTCATTTTTTAAAATACATAACCATCTAATAAAAACAGAAAAATGTTTTCACATAATTATTAACACAACAGTCCATTCTTTTTCTATTTTCTTTTTTCCCCTATAAGTATTATTTTTCTTCATTATTTCTAAATTGACTTCATGAACACTTGTCACCAGATCAATTACCTTTCTTACAAATCCCTTCACCCCACTTAGTGTTGAATCAATATTCCCTTGGTCCATAGTTACAGATCTGAGACTTACACTGCAGTTTTGTTGCAGAAACTCATCTACTGAAATCTTACTCTCAACTGGTGCATAAAAACCAAGTTGCCTACAGCATTTTCTGTGATTATCTCTGGTACTGACCTACATAATAAAAGGAAAATTCTTCCAATATAATGTTCTAAGACTCTACCCTGACTTGGCTGTACAACTACTTTCTGACCCCTGCTTTAAAATTGAGAGTAATTCTTCTCAGCTTTTGTCAGATTTCCTACTGAAAATCTCCTCTGACAATAAATGCATTTGTTTCGGTTGAAATCATAACTCATATACTGAACTGATAAAGTAATGTATTCTTTCTTTACATCAGGGGAAAAAAAAAGCCTTACTGACTTACTATCATCATCACAGTGTTTTATACTTACTCTGCGCATATTTTTTATTGTTCTTGAAAACTATTCAAATTTGAGAATAATGCATTTTTTTTCCTTTTTATCTTCATTTGGATTTTAAAAGACCTTTTAACAAGTAAATAGTTTCCATATATTTAATAGACTACTCTCCTGAGCAACCAAAATATGCATAGATTTGTGTCCTTGGTGAACGATACT
This sequence comes from Netta rufina, assembly GCF_964035555.1. Classification (NCBI taxonomy): domain Eukaryota; kingdom Metazoa; phylum Chordata; class Aves; order Anseriformes; family Anatidae; genus Netta; species Netta rufina. The sequence continues at coordinate 34,085,427 of NC_140125.1, read as the reverse complement.
TGAGCCAGAGAGAACTGACGAAAAATTATGCAATTTAAATGATTACATGTCACTGTTATTTCAATCAGCTAAATCATTTCGATTCAAATCTTTTTTTCCTTTACTTTTACTTGTGACTTTTATTCTTTTTCTTTAAAAGATGAATTTTCAGTGGTAAGACTCAGACTGCCTTTCAATTATGCATCTTTTTTTGTTGTTGTTGGTTTTTTTTTTGTTTTTTTTTTTTTTTTAAACTAGGAGATTCCAATGTAGGCGTGTTTTAAACAACTGTGTATTTTAGCATTAAACTCCTGTTGTTTTTAAATTTATGTTAGAGAACAATGAATGGTGTTTCTCACTTTCTAAATTAAAATAAACATTGTTTGAAGACTTCTAAATTGCAATAGAAGAGCAATTGACAAATACCACAGGTATTATATCAATTCCATAAAATTGTATGACTTGCAACCAGAAAGATGATCAAAATGCAGTTTGCATTCACAAGTTGCTCCTTTCTTACACATATCTTAGAAGTGTGTGGGTTCTTATTACACTGATACAAGACATTAAAGTGTGTAGATCTCAGTGTTTCAACCTAAAGTTACAGACCACACAAGGAAAGAACACTTCTTGTCTTATCAGCTCCCAAGGAATTTCTCAAGTTTGAATGAATTAGGTGTCAAGCTATAAAAGAAAACAGGCCTTTGCACCTGCATGACAATCTAAAGATGCTGAAGCCTGTTCTACCACTTCTACATACTCTCCTTCCAGCTACTTCACCAACAAAGTTCACCAGAACATGCATTCAATTGTCTTTAAACTTCGTCATCAAATGTGTGCTGCTGGTGTATTAATCTACATTACTAATTTTTAAGTGCGTGCTGAATACATTTTGTAATGTAAAAATCATCTGGATTTGCCTATTTATCTCTCTTATCTTATGACAACTGTGGGATCACTTGGATTTTTACATGGTATTTTACAGATAAGAGCATCATCAACAGATACTGAATGTATAAATATACTACTTTTAAAAGGTGTTTAGCATCGCACAATTCAGCTATTTTCACATTTTTTTAATAATTATTCTACACTTTCTACTCAATAAACAATAGATTTATCACTTCTGGTTAACTTTCAGAAAGAACTTTGCTAACTTCTTGTTAACTCATTACATTTCAGAAAACTAGACTGAGCATGTAGATAAATTCTACACCACCTATCTTTAGTGGGTCTTCTCTCTGTGATATTTTTCACTCTAATTCTCTGGCCTACCAGATAAAGCTGTTTCTTGTTTCTGCTTTAAATGGTGGAATACTGGAAAACTACTGTTTATAGAATACTTCACAGATCTTTCTCTGTGATGTTCTGGCGATTCATTCTTCCCCACTCCATTTACTACCTTGTCCTCATGCAATCAAATTAAAACGTCTCTTTAAACTCATTCCCTAAGTATTCCTTACATGTTTAAGCAAGATCATCATTCAAAATTTTCCTAGTGACTTCAAATTCCAAAATTATTCAGGAAGAGACTAGCTCTTGAATCCGAGATGCTAGTTTCACCTACAAAAACACTTCAATGGCAGAAAAGCAGGAAGGCAAAAAACTTGTAAGGCACCTATGCAAAAGTAATGGCTAGAAGTAACAGACTACCAATAAAATTTATATATATTTTTTCATAACTCCAGATGACCTTTTAATTTACAGGAAGATCCTTATAGCTGCAAGGGGCAAAAGTTATTGATTATAATGCTGGAGCTGCACATGCCTATTTTCTCCTAAGATAACTCATAGCAGATTATTACTATGAAAGCTTTTGTTTGTTATATCAGGCCACAAATCTCTGCAAATGTGTATTCCACTTTGAAAGCATTATCAACCACCTAACAAACAAATATTAACTTAGATTGTAAGCAACGTTCTGCTAAAAAAACCCTTCAGTTTCTATATAACAGGGTGGGGAGGAAAAGCAGACAAGAGGAAGTGAGTCCAACAATCCCAAATGAAATCTAAAGCAATTAGTTATCAAAATTAGCACAAAAAAGGTCAAGGTCATGAGCAGACGATAACAGGATTCATGAATGTCTGACGTAGTATTTCCTGTTCATTGGGAATGGAGAGCCAAGCAGTATACTAGGCAATTTAGAGGACCTCTTGTGCAATTGCCATTTGGGCTATCTTGCTGTAGTCAAATACTACCACCTAAAGAAGCATGGTTAAATAAATGAGGCATCCAATAGCACTACAGCATCGGTGACCACCAAAATGTGCTTACTGTTCTGTACAAATATTAAATATTGACTGCCGATGCTTAGGATACATGTTTCATTGTTAAAGTCTGTCAATGGCTTCAGGCTCAAGTCAAATCCACTTACAGAGGACACAGAAGTGTTAGAGAAGTCCTAAGTGTATTTTTTTATCTTTATAGCATTTACACTTATTTGTGACTTGTATAATTTTACAGTTATCACACTATCCTTATCAGACAGCCGTGTCTTCTTGAATGGTGTTTTCTTCTTGAATGGTGTTTTCAAAGAAAAATGTTTCACACGCCAATTATGTTATTAATTCTTATGATGTATCACAAGGTGTAAGCACTTCCCTTAAGATCTCTAGGAGCAGCTAGATTTGTAATATTATTTGTGAAGAATAGATTTAAAATCAGACCCTTCCTTTTAAGTTGTAAAACCAAGAATACTGATATCATCCATCAATTAGATGAACGTGCTGCATGTAAAATTAGTCCAAATGTAGGCTACACCATCTGGCTTTTGGTGAAAGAACATGCCCATTTTTACACATACTTCTTGCCCTCCTTTCATATCCCTTGCAGCTTACTCATTTACAGTGCAGCATCATAACCTCTCTTTTACTATGCAACCTCAAATGCCAATATACCCAGCTGACTTTAGCTTTTACCTGTGTCTTTATTTGAGATGAGGAACACTACCGGTAGTTAGTCTCCAAAAAAGAACTTCATTCAAATTTTCCCCTTTTCCTATCAGATGACTTGACATTTATGTCACAGCTCTGTATAGCTGCACACATCTACCCTACTATCTTTCACAGTAGACATGTTTCATACAGCCATGTGGGGGAGGCGCACCCACGCGTGAAAAATTTCAACTTCATCTAGTCTAGAAGCAAGTTCCATAGTTGTAGCTAGTTACCTAGCTTTGATACTGCCATTGGCAAAACAGCAGTTACACAAAACTTAGCACAAGGTGCAAGAACGGCAGAGGAACTGCATACAAATCAAAATAATAAGCCTGCATTAAGTTCCAATCTGTTGTGTTTGCACTGCTTTTAATTCCCAAATCAGCTTGCTCTGGGGGAATGCGCAATTGCAGTCAATGCTGAAAGACAGATCCAAAGACTTTGTTTTTCTCTAAAGAGGGAAGTGAATACAAGGATGGAGAAAGAAATAAACACAAGCTGTAACTTTGAAGTTACAGTTTAATTACAATACAGGGGGAATAGACAATTTCCTTAACAGAAAAGGGAGAGTCTGTTTTGTAGTTCCTGGCACATTCATTGCGCAATGCAACTCAAGAAATTCTATCACTACTAAGCTACTTCAGAACATGGTTTGTTAGCTCACCTTGGGATACATACCTGCAGTTTTGCAAGGATGTTTAAGACAACAGCTGTAAACATGCATCTATTCAGTTAGCAATAGGTGGGAATAGTGTGTGCTCCATGCCTTGCATCTGGTCTAACTCCATGCGGAACTTGATTATTTTAACTGTTCAGTTTTGTTGAAATTGAGCTTGTAATGTTTACTTCTTCCAGTGCAATACTGAGGCAGAAAAATGTGAATGCTGTGTCCTGAAATCTGTCAATATCCATATTTTTCTTTGCAAGTTGTTGTCATCATTTGGACTTCAAAAAGCATGGTATTACTCATCATTGTAGCTTGAGGATTGTCCTATCTGGCATTATGACTCCTAATACCTCTATTTCAATTTTCAAAACACTGGCTAAAGAGACTGTGAAGAGAGAAAGGTAAACACCTTCCAATCTAAGAATCAGTGGGAAACATTTGAAAAACTGGAAAGCTTAATATTTTTGTCTGCTTTTAGAAAGTCTATGACACTAGGAGTAGGACTGTTCAGGTATTGAACATAATTCTCAAATGAGCAAAAAGGCTCGTACTTTCACAGTGCTAGCTGAGAATATGAAGAAAATTTAGCACAGAAAGAATGGCTACGTTCTTTTCCCCACACTAACTAATAGCAGTGATCCAACTTGGCGAATACAACAGTGCAGTAGAAAATTTCTAGCCAGAAATCAGTACCTGGAAAATTATACTATTTAATATTCTCTTTTTTGCCAATGGTACAAAACCACTTCAGTTATTCCTGAATAACTCTTGGCAGACTAAATCTTTTTTTTTTTTTTTTTTTTTTTTTCCCCAGCAGAAACCATAATTGCATAGTAGAAGAAAAACAGAGGGAGCCAAGCACCACTACACTAATTATTTTGAAGTGTGTTAATGTGCTTGGTGTATCCCCAGAATTGCTTCTGTCATGTAACATCTTCGATCTGTCAAACTTGTCATCCGCTTAAGCAAAATGAAATACGTTCTGGGAACGTGTGTCTTGAGACTGAAATCATAACTATCACCAAGAGGTCACTCTCCCTTGCGACTGCTTTCTGAAGTAATACGGTTTATTTCTAGGGGTCTGGAGACCTTGTGATCTTGTCTGGACCACATTAAGAATATCTTTTTATAAGGCACCTGGCTTTTGTCCTCTTACTAAAATATTTCCGAAACATATTCTAGTAATAAATACAATTCATAATAGCTGAGAACTATATGGGTATCAGTGTGGGATCTCTACAGGATAAAAGAAAAGGTGTCTCTTCCACTTATTATCTTCCCAAAGAGAGCGAGGTAAATCTCTTGGTTCACCAGAGTATTTCTCAGATTCCAGGAACTTCCTATTAGAAATGTCATGTAAAACAAATTTACTACCTACATTTTTCACGTCTATTTTTCTCCTTTCCTCCCCTCTCCCATTCAATACACAGCTAAAAGCAACTATTAAAATCTCACTTAACAGAGTACAAGAGGTGGTCAAAGAAGAGGAACTCCCAGTGTAGTCACCTAATAGTTTAGCTGAACATGCAAGTCTTGTCATTCCTTTGGTCATACTTAAAATCTCTCTATACTGGTTTGATACCTGATCAGAAATATTTAAGAAGCAGAAAAAGTGGAGAAATTGTGTTAGCCTCAAACCTCTCTAGATCAGTTGTCTAGTGGGAGGAAGGCTGCTCCCTTCTCTTTTTTTGAGCTCTTCCCTTAAACGTTGAATTTATCCAACGTCGAAGAACTGCCAAATAAAGCAAAGCACGGGGAGCAAGTTGGCAAGGAGGCAACATTTAAGTTTTGAAAGAAAAAAGGATATTATTACTATGATAAATGGCACAACTTTCTTGCATAACTATTTAAAGACCATCAGCGTGAAAATAATGAAACGATAAAGTTGCATTTGGGCAAGTTGTGCCTCATAGAGCACAAGATGACAGTTCTGTTAGATCTATACTGGCTTTTCTTTCAATAAAGATATACTCAACTCTTTTCAGATTTGAAGTAACTGCACACCAACTACAGCATGTTTCTGGTAAGAACAATTTAAACCAAAAAAATCATTATTTCCCATTTAGATACACACAGAAAAACATTTGTTGCTGAGAAAATGACACTCTGAAGTATAATTTAAGTGAAAATTACCGAGCAGTTGACACAGAATTCCCAACCACATACATCTGTGTATGACTAAGGATATAAAACAAGCTCTCATGTGACCTTTCAATCTTAAGACATAATGATTAGCCTATAATATTGCTACTCTGCTCCCTGCTCTCCTGAAGTCTTATTAAAAACACCCTTTCAAGACACATTTCTCCCCCACTAACAGGCAAATTCCTTTGCTGCCAAGAAAAGCAAGCGAGAGAACCGTATGAAATATCACCTACGTCGTATTGCGCCTTCGGAAAACTGAGCGATTGGCTCACAGGCATGTTATCGCCAGGTGCAGCTAGCACTTGAAAATACAATCAGAAACGAGGCACATAAGCTGACAAAAGCTCCAAGCATCGAGGTAGCCAGTGTAACCACATGGATTAAGCTGCAGGAAGCAGCTGTAACAAGTCACTGTAGGATACGTTACAGTAGGCTACTGGTATACCAGGCACACAGCACCTTCACCTCTCTTGCTGCCTGAGTAACGATGGACTTGCTTCCACCCCACTGTTATACTCAGCACAAAGCTTTTCATTCATTTTGCTTCATTCTTAAAAAATTTTAAGAAATCATCAACATGAAAGAGCGCTCTTATTTCACATATCAAGAAACTACAGTGGGATGCTTTCCTTTACGTGTGCTAAACTTTTAATTTTTTGAGTGATCTTCCCTCTTTTCTCTCTCTCTCCATTAAAAAAAAAAAAAAAAAAAAAAAAAAAACAATCTGCTAGACCACTCAAAACTCCCCTTTTATCTCCCATTCTATTACTTGAGCTCTGGCTGCACTTTTAGCAGTATCTTGTGGTTTAACAGCTTGTTCCAACCTATTTTCCATTATTAATAGTTTCTAAATTACTTTCTTACAATAGGAGGTAGCTGAAGATCCCAAAACTGATGTAGAAATGCCAGGATCCTGCTTATGCTGAGAGCAATTTATCAAAAACTACCACTTTTCACTTTTTCCTCCTGTTTTCTCTACCTACCCCTTTCCTTTCTTTCCATCCTAGCACTTAACCCTCCCTCAAATATACCCATATGGAAAAAAAAGCCAACCACCACCCAATTTTATTTTATTTTTTTTTTAATTGTGCTGTATCCAGAAGCACATTTTGGTTGGCAGTACTTTGATCCAGACGTCAATATATGCCGTACTGGTCATGATTAAATATTCTAGCGGAAAGTAAGAGAACTCTGGTTTAGCTCTTGAATGCTGTTTCTTTTTCTTAGAAAAATGGTTGAAAAAAGTACTCATTTAAAAAAAAAACTTTAACCTTATTTTCGTGGATACAAATCTCATTTAGGCAAAAATTGGACAGAGATGGCCAGCAGCATCCAGAAAAACGTTAAGAAAAAAATCTCTCTTCCTGACTTCCAGTTAGCTACTAGCTGATGCACATTCCAGAGTACCCAGAATAATTATTTTAAAATCTATGGTGGTTTCAAAGTCTACGTTATCTGTACTTCACACTTTGAACATAATCAGAAAGGTTTTGAAAGTACTCAGGCCAGTTCCTTTTGAAGACTTCCAATTAGAAAAGGTATTTACATAATCATTTGGTAAAAGCTTTTTAACAAAGCAGTGATATATCTAATACTTGGAGCGTGGCAGCTATATTCAACCCATGTACCCTCCTTTCAAAAATAGCTGCAATTATTTTGAACTAATTAAGTTAAACAAAGATAGCCAGGTCCACAAAACACATAGCCCTAAAGTAATTTATTTGGCAAAAAAGCAACTGAAATGATGCATATGTAGCCTGGCTTGCTTTATCACTGGGAAGCTGCTTGTATGTCAGACCAGTTGGTTAGAAGGATATGCAGGCCCAGAGTAAACCAAACCTAAAGCAAGTATATGGCAGCGGAAATGGGGAGGGGAAGAATAATGGTAGGAGAGGCCTAGAGGACAGTCCCAGCTCCAGTAAGAGAGTTTGTAATGGTCCACGCACACACTTCGCATGACCCTAAAGCTACTTAATCAATTCTGTTCACCACTTCTTATTCAAGCTGTCTTAAAACAATTCTAGTAGTTAATTAAAAGGCAAATATTGTGAAGAATGGGGGTGGTCCAACCATATGTATATCTGCCTCTTGACAACCTTCCAAGCTTGGCTTAACTTGCCTTTTTCTCTTGCACAGTTTTCCACATCAAACTTTTTGATAAAAAGAGAAATAACTACTTGCATGAAACTCCTGGGGTTTTAAAATATGTATTCTACTGATAACTACATACAGAACTAGCTAGCTCTTCAGGTAATACTTACACATCTTTATGAAGACAATTTATCAAACTTGTATTATGGATGAAAAACAACATTAAACAGTCAGCCTTCATTTTCTGATTCCTTAAAGATTCTTAGAATTTATATTAAAAAAAAAAAATCTGATCCGACAGAACTCAAGAATGAAAACCTTAAATGGAAAGTTATTCAAGTTATTTGATTAATTTAGCACAGATCAATCCTTATACAACTTCTGTTTTTGGAAACTGAGCTTCATACTGTAATCAAATCAACACAAATATGTCACTGTATTCAAACATCTAGAGAAAGATGAAAGAAAACATAAACATATAAGGATTCAAGATAGTGTTTAAAATCACATATTAAATGTCTGTAGTGAGGTTGTGTCTCAGAACGTCACAGTGCATGCTTATCAAATCCTTTGCATTATTGCAGTTGCAACACATGATGAATTCAGATAAACATACTAAGAATGATAAGCCCTTCCGAAGATTTCCATCATGAGAATGTCAAGCTGTATGGTGTAATAGCTTCCAGTACTCAGGTTTATCAAGCTAGACAAAATATGTTGGATATGCTCCAACTGCTTTATGGATTAGGGCATCAAGGATCCTGAGATCACTTCCCAAATGCCACCAGATGCTACATCTTCTCCCAGACTTGGAATCCTGGCTTCCTTGACATCTCCTGCTGACCTTAGGGAAATTCCACTATAGCAACTCTATGTCCTCCTCAGCAGAATAAAAATGCAGCAACACATCCAAGCTGCACTCCTTCAAAGGTCCATGCATAAATAATGATTTGAAATGAAACATCAGCTTTACAGGATTTAATTGCACAGTACTATGATGGTTAAATTTGTACATTCCTGGCCGTCTTAGTCAGCAAGATTGTTCCCTGACTGACACATATTAATGCCTGCTGTTCATGTGACAACAAGACTAAACAGGATAAAGATGACAGATGGCTAACAAAACTCTGTCACACAAAGAAAAATATGTTCATATAGCCTACAGATTTTTCCTTTGAAAAATTTATTTCTTAAATAAATCCCACTAGCTGATAAATTTCAGATTGATTTTTTATTATTTTTACTTGAAAACAGATGTTATCTATGTTCAGAGCAAGATTATTTAATCACCACCTCAAACATGCAATGCAAATACTAAGTACCACATCAAAACAGTAAATCAAAATTGCAGCTGTAATCACAAATGTATTTTTCTGTTCTCACAGTGAGTGACCATTTTCAAGTTTGTTTTTTTCCTACAGATTTACTTCAATAAGAAATATTTTAAGATAGCAGTAGGAGCTTTAAACTTATGATCTCTCACATAAAATACTCCTCAGATATCATAGAAATTAGAAAATTGAGGTAAGAAAACAGATTTTAATTTCAATCTTCTGAAACTTTAATGTTTTGGAAAGAAAATGACCATTTTTCACCTATAAATATACAAGTTAGTCTGAGGACTGGCAGAAATAAGAGGATTTGTAGTTTATGCATCTAATCCAGAGGCATAATTAGAAGTCTTGGCTCACTACTGTTTAGAGAGGAACTGCAGAAGCTCTTAACTCCTGCCCATCTCCATTCAATACACAAAGAACCCGTATTCCTAACTTAAGCGTTCAGGTCAGGGTCAAGGCAGCTCAGAAGCCTTACCTGAGTTTGCTTCATTGCCCGTTCCATTCTACGAGTGCTTCCTTTCTCAAGCTTGGTCCGAAGAAGTAAAGCTGAAGTTTGAATGGCCCAGAACTTTGGCTGAGAGAGCAAACACTGCAAAGAAAAACAGCAATTTAAATGATTCATTAATTCATCTTAAAAAAAAAAAAAAAAAACACTGAAAAAAGTTAGGCTTTTAACCGTGTTCTCAAGCATGAATTCTGTTTCCTATTCTGAAAGTCAAATACGTGGTTGCAGTACTGATGAATTTAGTGCTGTACAGATTACATTAATCTATGTTCAATGGAAATGGAAGCCATCAAAAACTATTTTCTCCTCAGCTACTGCAACGCTGTGCATACAAGTACCCATATGGTGCATACTGAAGAAAGGGGATAGATTAAATGTCATAAATTAAAGTGGCTACTCAAAATGAAAGTAATATAAAGAATTTGATACCGAGAAGTCTGGCACAGCCTTCTCCACACCTAACTGTTGGATAGTTACAAACAGTACTGAGACCTCTTCCTTAGACCTCCTCTTAAGGTTGAGCAAAACCCATTCTCTCAGGCTGTCCTCATATATCAGGTACTCCAACACCTGCTGTGGTGTAAATGCCTGAAGTAACTAGGAAAATAAAACTAACATTCACATTTTTAGGAAAAGGTACAGCATTGAAGAGGCTTTCAGGGTAGGGCATAACTGCATTATCTGAGCTTTCCCTAGGCTCCCAACCTTTGATGCTATCGCGCTGGGGAAACTTGGTGTGCTAGCTCTAAGGAACAGCACGGAGCGTAGAGTGGAGTGGAGACACCACGGCTAGGCTCTGTAATCAGATGGGGCCTCGATTGTTCTTGTGCACAAAGCTGCACTTTTTGCCACCCTAAGCCAAAGACCTGTCATGTTTTGACAAATGCTGTACCCCAGTGTACTTTTTGCTCATTATAATATCATTATAATAGCAAAACACACCTCCATCCCAAAAGCTACCCGCCTCCAAGGTGCGACCACACCTCACTGAGCATGCGCTCTGAATTCCTCGGAGCCTATTACTTTAAACGGAGACGGGAAAACTTTACACCAATCATAACTAAGATATGCTTGACTAGAGCCACTCAAGCTCCACCTAAAAGATAGAAAATAATATAAATTGGCCCAAGAGAAAGGGGATGTTAGGGAAGATACCACCATCAGGGGAGATACCATCCCAAGGACAACATCCTTAGGACCTCCTGACTCCTGGGATCAGTCGACGGGCTGAGCCTCTCTTCCCCCCCCATTGGGACGCCTTTGGGTGAGATCTAAATACTTGCTTATAAATCTCTATAGAGTCTTTGATCCTTTTAACGCGTTTATTTCTAGGCTGCACACCTGTGACACCTGTAAACACCTGTAACATCTGTAACACCTGCAACACCTATAACCTCTGTAACATCTGTAACATCTATAAACATCTATAACACCTGTAACACGTATAACACCTACAACACCTATAACACCTGTGTATTTTATGCATACTAACTTGCTTTTGCAGACAGTCACTATCACCGGCAATCCAAAAGAACCTGATTATCTGTTGCTGTAATAAACCATACTCGATTGCATTGTGATAACTCTCATTGAGTGCAACGAGGGTGAGGGTGGTTATCCGTGATAGTTCAGTGTTCTGAATCTAACCAGACCCCCAGGCGGTTAATGCATTTTTGGTGAATGTCTGAACGGACCCCCAGATGGTTAATGCGTTTTTGGTGAATGTCTGAACGGACCCCCAGGCCGTTAATGCGTTGATGGTGAATGTCTGACTGGACCCCCAGGCGGTTAATGTGTTTTTGGTGAATGTCCGACTGGTTCAGTCCCCTGAATCTGACCGGGCCCGTAACGGTTAATCAGCTACACCCCTTAACGCGACACCTGCACTAACAGCACCTCCATATTACATTAGCTGAACTTGCTATGAATCTCACAAACGTTAATAAAGTTAGAATTTGCTGTGTCTTGAGAATAACAGCAAGATTTTTTTGATATGTAGTAAATGTACAGGGAATAGTCTAGGTAAAAAAGCTTTGCTAAATATATGGCAAGTTCTCTCTTTGAAAGCCCTGCCCTGCTGCCAGGAACTTGATGCCAACTCCAACCACTAATTTTTACAAAAGCCCAAGAAGAGTTATGTAGCCAATATAACTTGATATCCCTTAAAACTGTACAGATAGCCTGGATTCTTTCCAGAACAGTTTCAGACACTGTATACCAAAACTTCTGTTAGATATTTACTTTGAAAAGGGAGACAGCAGGGAAACTTCCTCACTAATTTTATTGACATTACAAATACGATCCAGCTTCACTGAGAAAAGAAATTTGCCTATAGATATTTGTAGACTGGAGAAGGAGCCCCAGTGGTTTTATTCTTTCCTCTCAAAGACCTCCTAATGCATTAAGAAGTATGCTTTGCTGGTTTGTGTGAAATGCCTCATAAATTTCTGTGATAATGTAATATATCTGTTTGCTTTTCCCCTAGTGTTTTTGCAGGAAAGAAATCTGAAAGAAACAAGCTAAAGCAAATTCTCTCCAAGCAAAATTACATTGGGAATGAAAGAGGCAATAGCAAATGAAAGCATAATGAATGCAGTATGAATGCCCGTACCACTAGATACCTCAACGTCAACTGACCCTTCCTCTTGTGACCAACAACCTCTGAACAAATTCTTCCATCACTTCTAGTCAGCCTTACAGTGTTAAGTACCCAAAGGCTTCCATACCATCCTGCCTGTGCTGAGGGGAATGTAATAACAATGTTCTACACTCCACACACTTTTTCAAGTGCCCTTGTATAAATTGCAATGAGTAAATCTCTTAAATGGTTCAAATCTCTTCTGTCTCATCCTGGGAAGTTCAATCTGCTACCTACTTTCTGTTTACTTGAGACAAATCCTCCACTGCAGGAAGTAACCAGGGCATTCCTAACACAGGACCCTGGTTTCTGAGCTCATTCTTCCGTGGCCCATTCCAGGTGGCCACTAAAAAAAACTTTGTTCTCTGCTACATGGTGATAGACCTTGATATTATTTTTCACATAAACACAATATCTCTCAAAAAAAAAAAAAAGATGAAAACTGAAGTGCTCAATGAATAATGCTCTTGCAGACATTGCTGCTCAGGCCCAAATACATCTCTTTACCGGCACCGGAGCACATGTCCCCTCACTCTGGTTCACTCTTCCAGCCAGCACAAGCAGGGCATGAAACAAAGTCCCTGTGTCCATGCCACCCAACATGGCACAAGGCCAGTGCATCAGGTCAGGAAAGCCTCTCCTCAGCTTCTGTGTGCACCTCTGACACTGGCGTCCAGACAGTTATTTAGACCATTGTGCTATAAATGATGTGCGTATAAAAATCATATGGGGAAAGAGGAGAAAGAAAAGAAAAACCGAATGGAAAAGAGGCAGAGGTAGTTACAGTTCACTCCTCTGCAGGAGCAATGACACTCTGATCCTGAGTAAGGAACGTGGTTTTTAAAGGTATTCATTCATAGAAAACAAAATGTAAGGCATACCTGTTTTACAGTTATGAAAGAAAGAGAAATTCTCTAACAATGTTATTGATGTAAAGACAAAACAAACAACAGAAAACCAATGCTGTAACAGCCTAGGACAACGAGAAACTTGCCTACTTTTTGGTTAAAAGAACACTTGTAATGATACTTATACTGAACTCAGTCTTATGCCAGAACTCAAATACTCAACTTTTAACTGCCTAATCCTAACATTTAAGGAAGTACAGATACAACACAGTAAGGGACACAATATTTACACTTGAGGACTTTAAAGAATTTCAGAATATCAGAATACGCGCGAGTAACAAAGCAAGCTTTAATTTACCACCTGAAGTCTCTATAAATGCTAGACAATGGTTTCCTGTCAGTCCCAAAGCTTTTTATTTCCATCTAAATCTAGACTTGATTAGTGAGACTACAGTTTAAAATAAAACATGCGGAAGAGAGAAAAAAATAAATCAAAATTATGAAAGTTTCATCAACAGATCTGAAAGTTTATTGTTCTGTACCAAAGGCAGATAAAAAATCGTAAAATAGTTTTTGTTCTTAAACACACTGCTGAGGATCTTCACAAGTCATCTTTGTTCTTATTTTAGGGAAAGACCAATAAAATATAGAAACAGAAAAAGCAGGAAAAATAGATGGGTGAGTAGAAAGGAAAGAATATAAGGTTATGCAACATTTTCTGCACCGAATGTTATGTTTTCTGATAGGAAGAGTCATTACTCCAATTTTTCTCCATATTTTTCCTACAAACAAGAACACTTTTTATCTTCTTATTCATCATTTCAAAGTGTAAAAAGGAGAATACTACTAAAATATTATACAAAACAGAAAATGTCATTCAATATATCATTGTTACGTGATATTTGAATGAAAGCGTATACTAACTGCTTTGTTATTAAGACTTGGAAGAGCATACTGTTACTGTGTAATAACCTTTATAATATCCCCGTTATTATGTAAGGACAAAAATGGCAAGTAATAACTGAATTGTGAGACAGCAGTATATTTCAAATGACACCAAGACTAAACCCAGTCATAACAGCTCTGCCAAACCCAGGCTAACTCTCAGGTATCGTTACTCATCCTCATCAGTATTCAGAATACTGTATACAGTACATCAGAATTTAACCGAGACGTGATGCACTCTCCCATAGCTTTCTGTTCAAGAAACAGAGAAAGTACTGTTGCATGAATTGCAATGCCTATACAAAACTCAGGGCAAGTTCGCAAGGATCTTCAAGGAAACTTGTGCCATTGGTGTTTGCTAGGTACATATACAAATACAAATGTACATGTGTATTATTTGTAAAGGTAAAATATTTGGTTTTAAGGAAACTAAAAACGCAGAAATCAGCCTGAAGCTTAAAACCAGGAATGCAACATTCAAGGTGAAGTAGAAAAGTAAACCACGGAGCTTTGGGAAACTGGGCACACACTAAGCAGCATTAGTTCCCCCACAATACTACATAATCTACAGCCGACAAACCAAACAGAAGTAAAGTCTTCTGAAGGGCAGATAGATAAGTCTGTATTAGTCTGTCATGACTTACAGGTCTAGGTTGTTTAGAGCAATGCTTCTCAATGACCCCATCTGCTGTTTACAAAAGTAGGATTTGCCGAAGGAATTCTTTCTGACATCCAAGCCAGGAACATGTTACATGCATTTATTAGAGATGCTAGATGAGAAGCCCAAGATGATCCCTGGTAACCATAGTACTAAATAATTTGAATGATTTCTGATTTTTTCTCGTTTTTACAAATCTACGCTTCAAATAAGCCTATTCTTCTATTCTTACATCTTACGCACCGATGAAACGTACAGGACGAGGGGGAATGGGCTTAAGTTGTGCCAGGGTAGTTTTAGGTTGGATCTTAGGAAGAACTTCTTTACCGAAAGGGTTGTCAGACATTGGAATAGGCTGCCCAGGGAAGTGGTGGAGTCACCATCCCTGGAAGCCTTTAAAAGACATTTAGATGTAGAGCTTAGGGATATGGTTTAGTGGGATATGGTTTAGTGTTAGGTCAGAGGTTGGACTTGATGATCTTGAGGTCTCTTCCAACCTAGAAATTCTGTGATTCTGTGAAAGTATCAGTAACCTAGCAAACTACTACAATTGCTATGACAGAGCTACCATTTGAGAGCAGACTTTCAAACTCCAAGAACTTCTAATTGCAACCAGTTGTGGAATTCACAAGAATCTGCAAATCAATCCATTGCTGAACCAAAACCATTCTGCTTATTGATCCAATTGCCAAGATGTGGTGAAACAGCTTAATTGAAGGCATAGGCATGAGGCACCATAAGGGTTGCTCTCTTCCATTGTCCTCTCATTCCCTCCAAAAAAATGGCCTTTAGCTTAGATTCGCTCTGGCATTTGCCAAGATATTTTAAATTTTAAATGAACAAAACACAGAGAAAACACTAAGAGATATTTAAAAAAATCCCTCCTTAATTTCTTTTCATTACCGGTTTCAGTTAATGTACTTCAGCAGCTTTGTTGTTTGTCTTTCCATAAAGCCATACATAGTTATGGTTTCCAAATTACATGGATTAATTTGTATTAATTAGTCCCTTTTCACATAGCCAAGCATATCATGACATGGTAATTTTCATGAAATCATCCTGATAATTACCACAGAAACTTTAGTTCTTCAACATAAGCAAAGGCAAGGTGATAACTTTGTAACTCATTCTATGATTTTCTGTAAGAAGAGAAAAATATTGTGGCTTCTTTTCAACAACCTATCTAATACACAATAGTCAGGTGAGTACATTAACAAAACTGGTGAGGGGAACATGACTAAGGTGGGAACAAGCTTTCTGTTCTTGCTTCTTTCAGTTGCTTTGTAAACATATCTGTTCATCTCTGGTGAAGGACCCTCGCTGAAAGCTACCTTGTAAGTGCTTAATTTGTTTCTAAGTATACAGCAGAGGATGCTTTGGTAATTTTTGACATCAGTTCCGTTGAATACAATCCTAAAAATATGGGGAAGGAAGTTACTGTGAGAACAAAGAGAATTTGATCTTGTTTTCCAAGGTATGATCCAAAGAATTTGCTGCTTTAATTTCTAAAGATAAGATGAACTGAAAAAAAAAAAAAGAAAAAAAAAAAAGACAACATTGTTGAAGAGTTTCTTTAACCTAAAGTATTTTCAATAACACATCTATTTCATAAAAGACACTTCTTGCAATTCTGTAACAAATTATGCACAGGAAACTTTGCCCAGGAACATAGTTGCATGAAATGTATGAAACTATTTCAAATTGCTAGCAGAGCATGAGACCACGGTTATTTTTCTTACATATAGAAAGATGCTTTTAACAGTAAAATCCAAAGACAAAACTCTTGTTTATGGATGCATGAAACTTAGAAGTTCAGCCCTACTTACTTTGTTGTATTTTATCTGCTTGCTTCATTATACTTTAAAGAAAAAAAGCAGAATCCTCCCCTGAGGACAGGAATTTGGCAAGCACATTTGCTCTTTTTGTTAAAGCTCCCAGAAATTAAAGTTGTAGTTAAAAGTGGTTTTATGCAACAACGCAAACTTCAGATGTTCCCTTATCTCTTCATTACCTTTTGCCCTCTCACTCCTCACACAGCATCTTTCCAACTTAGCTGAGCTGATGAAACGATTTGCTGGATTCTGCTGTACAGACGGATCTCTGATGAAAACAGGTTGCTTTTAACAGTTGATCTACCAGTGATCAGGTTTGTAACCGTCCTACAGACACCTGCATGGCTTAGTTCAAGTGACAGAAATCCTTAAGCCATGCAGGTGCCTCCAAAGCTCCTATACCTTTGAATTTCATCTGATAAACCATAGGTAACAGGCTATATAAGGATGAGCACATTTGATTAGCTTGGCTAAACAGAATGACTTAACCTGAGGACCTTATAGATTAATTTAATGAGGACGGAAGCCAGCGCCTGTCTACATCTATCTCTATTTTTCTCAGAGACCTGCAGGTTGCTTCTGTATGCTATCAGAAGTCAATTTTGAAGGAGTACAGAAACGATAAGCTATTGAAAGTGCCTTTGTATTTTAAATTAATTGCATATTCTAAAAGTTTACAAACTGACAACAGCATTTTGCGAAGTCAGTGTGTTCTTAGAGGCTCTTGTTCTGTATCACACAATATTTACGGTATCTCTGCTTATAGTACTAAGCTAGTTTAAGAAACTAAGTTTAAGGCAAGGCTGAGTTTTGAGAGAAGCAAAAAGAATGCTAGTTTTGAGACACGTCCTTAGAATGACAATTAGATTATTTTTTTTCAGACTAACCAATGACTATACTTATGTGGGTTAAGAATTAGTCCTTCAGCATGTAAAGTTGCTAAAGAAAATTATCTTAATTTGTGACAGTGTGAGACACTCAGACAGTATCTAATTACATGAAGTAGACACAATTCACAAAAAAGCACAGAAGATCAATCAACAAAATTTCAGAAGTTTTGCTGCAATAATCTGTTCGTTAAGCTAGATGTATTTTTTTTTTAAATCATAAGAACACAGAACTGCTGCAGCTGCCGAGGGGAAATATTGGTCTTGCTATTCACAAATAAGGAAGAACTTGTTGCAGATGTGAAAGCTGATGTCAGCCTTGCCTGCAAAGACCAGGAGATCAGAGTCTATGACCCTGAGAAAAATGATCAAGATGAACAGCAACATTACAGGCTTCAAGACAGCAGATCTCAGCATGTTGAGGGATCTGTTTAGTAGCACCCATAGTGAGACTGAAGCATAGCATCCCTGCAGGACAAGAGGGCTGGATGACCTTCAAAGAAGATATAAAAAGTAGGAGGGTCCACTCCAATACACAGAAAGCTGAGCAGGTGTGACAGATAGCCAATGCAAGTGAACAAGGAACCCCTCACTAAATTTGAATGCAAGGAGAACATACACAAAAGGTGTGCATTTATACTGGCCTCCCCACTGGGCGCCTTAAGAAGGCAAGGGCTAAGGCAGGAATCAGAGACGGCATTCAACTGCGTAATGCAGAAGTAAAGAGGAGCCATATTCTTCACTGAGGTCACAAATGAAAAAAACAAGAAACAAATGATAAAAGTTGGAACATGGGAAATTCTGATTATGTGAGGAAAATAAATTCACAGTGACAACATCAGGAATGGTTGCTTGTAGAAGTTCTGGAGTCTTCGTCCTCAGAGAGAGAGATCCACGAGTCAACTGAAATGAGGCACTGAGCAAGGGAAGCTGACGCTGCCTGAAGTGGAAGGTTGGACCAAATGACTTCCAGGGGCCCATTCCAACCTAAACAGGAGTATGATTATGATTTTCTTTGCTGACTGGTTAGAAAGCTTTAAAATGCTAAGTCTTAAACATAGTTTTCAGACACTAGAAATTAAAGGAACATGCAGTTATGCACACAGATAATTTGTCTAAGGTCCCCCACATACACAGAACCATAAGGCCTGCCAGTACAAAGGCACTAAACAACATTTTCTCTTTGCTAAGACAATTCCACTTTAGCAAAGTATCCTGAAAAAGACCAGTGTACTCTGCAAAATTCAATTGGCCTGCTCAACAGAAATATACTAGCACATTTCTCAAATTTTACAACCTTTTCGTCTTCATGTACCAGGGTGCCTAATCTACACCACCTTTATTCATTTTACTAAACTCAACTCCCTCGCAATGCTGCTGGTGATTTGTAAAACCCTATACTTCAGGCAGGCACTGCTGAAAATACCTACGAACATCTTTGCTTTTATTGTGTGTTCTTAACAGTACAAGGAAAAGATCAGACTCTTGGTGAAGTTCCTGTGATTTTATAACCTACTCAGAACTCTGCTGAGCTTCTCCAGGCACTTCACTCATACAGCCACTCCATCAACACAGCTCAAATGCCAATGATTCCCAGTAGTACAGGCAGCTTCTGGTTGAAATGGGATTTATGATTTTAAACTGTAATTCTATTAGAATACTATGAAGTAAAATAAAGTACATTTGTGACTAGGTGGTTTCCCACACCAGCGCCTTTTTACGTCGTACTGAAAAGCATAAATAGTAAGAGAATAAGAAAAATGCTAATTACAATGAAGTAATAGAACCATGACTTAGCAACAAAGCAAGCCAGTCAATATAATTTTTCTTTTTTTGCTGCTCTGCTTGGTGTATGAACATGTAAAAAATTCTGTGTTATTGAAACAAGCTAAGTAGCTTTTCCATTCAAATCCAGCACACATACCAATTCTGTGTGCATCTCATTCACAAAGATTTAAAAATAAATCAGAATCAAAAGCAGATCTGATTACACATCATCAACAGTGAACACAAATCTCTCTAAACTAAGTTTTCACAGACGTTAAACTGCTCTTGTTGGTTTAATTCTTATGCCAACACAGTTTATTAATCATTTAGCGATCAGAAATTATGAAGAAACAAGAACTATGAGCATATACACGACCTTAAAATATAGCTACACAACTAATATACATTACTATTTCCTAAATATGCAACAGGTAGCTTACATTTTTAATTGGATGTGGAAAAAGTATGTGGTGTTTAACCTGATTCAAATATATGAAAAAATGATTGTTTTTAAGTGCAGAATATTTTTTACCTAATATTTTAATGCAAAAAAATAAATAATTGCTGCATAGCAAGAACCAATAAGAACTCATCTCTTATCTACACTTAAATCAGAAGCTTTTATTTCATAATTGTCACAGTACACATGCTCCGTATGCTCAGAGATGAAACTGCTAATAAATTTAACAATGCACTTAGAATCACAGAAAGCTGAATAAAGACTGGAATTAAAAAAGTCTTTGTTTTCCACCTACCATTGTCCTCAGGTCAGTGCTAACCCAAGATTTTTCCTCTGTTTATTTCCCATCATGATATTATACACAAAGATCTCTCTATTGCTGTGTATCATTTGTATTCTTATATATAAGTGATATATAATTATCACATGTAATTCTCTTTACACATCATTATACAATTGTATTAAAATTCAACCCTCAAACTAATTAAAACACTTATCTGTGAATCCTTATCTAATTCATCCCATTCATAAAGCAAACACCATTGTTTTGGAGAGGCTGTATTTTTTGATACTAGGATGGGAGCTTCTCCTGTTCATAAACCATAAGTTTATTGAATTTAAATAATCTGAAGTTCAGATGAAAACTCTTCCCAATTTTATACACTTTTATATAAAATATATAATAATTTCTCTTTCTCTGAGAGTATCGCCTAGATATTGACTTCACATTCAAAATTCAAACGTAATCTTACATAAAAAATAAAAATTCGTTTTAGACAGTGAGTTGGAAAAGGTGACAGCAAAACATCAACCTAAATTAGGTATATTAGCCTAGCAACTTCACTCCTTGTACATGAGAAATTATACTAACAGATCCTATATTAAAATCATTGATTCATATAAAACATCATGACTACATAAAAGAAGAAACAACACTGGGTAAGAACAAACAAATAGGATGCTGAAGTAATAATTTCAAATCCTCTTCTCATTGCAGCTTCTGTCATCTCTAACCACTAGCACCATAGACAACATTCCCAAATGATGATTTTTGGAATTTATACCATGGATTAGGGTGGTAATTTAAGTGCCTATAAACTCCACACCTTCATAAGTATCAATACAGTTTGATATTTGATTGCATGCATCTTGAACTGGATAAGACCTACTAATATGACAAAAATGTGGTCATGTGTTCAAGACACTAAACCTTCAAAATAAACTATTAATTTCTAGAAACAATAGGACTGTTTTAGGTACAAGAAGTTAGAAGATAAAAGTCCATATATTCTCCTGACATATTTTATTAGTTATGAATACCTTCAGTCTTTCTAAGGCCTGACAAGAAAACACATTACATTAGGATCTCACTCCAGATGATGCCTGACAAATTCTAATCCTATTTGGCATAATTATGACCTTAGTGACATGAACAAGGTAAAGGAAACAAACTAGGAAAGTAGTATTTTCACACTTAGAAAACACAAGGCTTCCATAAACCTTAGAATGCTGGATATACTTGGTGGTTAACAGGTAGAAAGGCAGAGAAGATCCAAACCTGTGCTGTATATGCCTTGGTGTATTTTTTAATTTCACACTTTCACTCAACATTGAATGCTATTCTACACTTAAAGACACTCTATGGCTGATTTGGATGAGAAAAACAAAAATATTATCAATTCATCCTACAATTTAAAACTGTTTCATCAACATGAAAACAATTGGTTTTTAATTTTCTGATTTTTTTCTTTACTAAATGGACAGTAATTTTAGGTGGTAATTGACCACATCTTTGTCCATAATGCTTGTACAAATACCCCACCTTTTTTCCTTTTTTTTTTTAATTAAATAAATAACAATATGCAAGCCTTTGGAGTTACAGATTCCTAATTCATCAAACAGTCTTTGGGCAAAAATTATCAAGTCAAGGACTTTAGATTTTCTTTGAAAACACCACAACTTGTATTAGACACTTAAAATGAATTACATTTCAGGCATTATTCCAAGTCCCGTGTTACTGTTTCTCTTTCAATGTTCAATGGGGAAAATGTGTTATTACTTGGTCAGGTCTTAAATATTTTCTTGCCTAACAGTATCTAATATAAATTCTACATGGCACCTTTACAATATTGAGCCAGGACCTTTGCACTGTAACAAACACAAAATTATACAGTGCTTGAGTCTATATGACACGCATTAGCAAAAGTTCTGTATTTTTTTATGCCTTTTATTGATTTTAATGAGTTATGTCAAGATAGCACATTACAGAGTCAATCGCATGATCACTTTTGATTTTTTAAGGTCTCTTCAAGTTACTGTTATTTGAATGCTACTTCCTTTTTACATGAATCGTATCTGACTATCAGTTAGGTAAATCACAGAGATAAGCAGAAATCCTGAAAGTATTAAAGTGACAGAGGATAAGATTTACTTTCCTGCAACAGCCAAGACATCAGCATATGCACAGTGCCATTTTCTAGTATTACTTTAATATTCCATATATATTTCTGTTGGTTTAGACCACACATTCAGCATATTTTTTCTGAAGTCTAAAGCTATTCGCTCAAGTGTATGACAAGGGTTTATTTCGGTCTATAAAACTAATCTTGGGCCTGTGCAACTAAAATAGCTTTTCACCGCAACAGGTGTTAGCTGATTGCAAGCAGAGTTGGGCTTAAAGCTCTTAGCCGCAGCCATTAGAAATACCTCTTGATGTTAAGAAGTCAAGAGCAAGGCCAAAACACCATCAGTGATCCACACCAAGGGACTGGTTTAATTAGAATGGTATCCTTAAAATTTGCTTTGTCTAGTCTTGTCTGGTAGCCTTGGCACTATAGTTGTAACATTACATCATTGTAAATACTGAGTACCTTTTGTTCAATTGACCACTAAAACGGGAAGACACTATTTGACTTATTTTACTTTTGGAATTTTATATATTTTATTGTGTTTGAATGGGATTCTTTTACATCAGTAATTTCATTTTTACGTACCTGAACATATTTGCAACAAAGAATTCATTCTATACATTTACATAAGATATATGTACACACACACACAACGGACAGTGCCCTACCCCACCATCTGCAGCTATGAAAAGTCTTTCCAAGTTTACTTTTTTGTCTCTCCACATTTTATGATGGAAAATGTATGCAAAGATGTTTAAAAAAAATCTTGGTTAAACTGTTTAGATTAGACCTGACTGATTTAGAAATGAATGCTATACTCACTACAGCAGCAATTACATTGCACTTATCTAAATTTAATTTTAATTTTTTAAGTATCTCATTAAATCTCAGTTTGCAAGTGATTGACTCTGAAATTTATCGTATCTACCATTTATCATATCTGGAGGTATACTGAATAAATACGTAAAAGAAATCATTCAGTAGCTGGCATAATCAACTCAAGCTAAGAGAAACTACAATACATTTTCTTCTCATAATATTTACAAAATATTCCACTCCTCTGTATGAGAAGGATAACATACTTTCACTAACTGTACATTCCATTATTTTTTTTTTAATCTTACTCAAATGCTATGTTCTGCAGCAAATAGGTAGGCTCCTGATAACATCAACCCAATGAAATCCTTACGTTCCATCTCTCCAGTCACTCTAAATGCATTTCTCC
The DNA here is from genome assembly GCF_964035555.1 of Netta rufina. Lineage (NCBI taxonomy): Eukaryota > Metazoa > Chordata > Aves > Anseriformes > Anatidae > Netta > Netta rufina. Next base: position 34,062,098 of record NC_140125.1, on the reverse strand, counting down.
TTCATGGCATTGCTTTTAAGCAATAACTCTACTCCTTCTGATATCTATCTTGCAAAGAACAGCTATTCTCCTCCCCCCTCCAACCCTTAACTGATGCTATGTCAGCTCAAAAACTGGCTTTTGGGCCATTTCCATTGTATGTATGAAAAATAAAAATCAGGCAGGAAAGCTTGGAAATTAGCCTCCCTAGGTCTGAGGTGATAGGAAACTTCCTTCAAAAGATCATTTTGAACAACCATCAACCTTAGGAGCTCCCTAAGACCTTAAGGTTGCATTGACTTTATGAATAAGACTGAGTTCCTAGCTAAAGCACCTAGGTTAGATGCCCAGCTGAGGTGCTAACTGCCAACAAGTTCCCTACACAAGTCCTCAACAATTTCACTTTCCAGTCTCAAATCTTGTTCAGTTCCTCCAAACCTGTCGTGGGACTGCAGACCCTTCTGGAATGATTGTTTCATCTGGATGATGGGAAAGAACACATCACAAAAACAGACTTTCTTTGGATTTCTGGGGGATAAGGAGAGGGGAAGGATGTGTGTGTGAAGAAAAAACACCTCAGGTGTACCTCACATTGTGTTATATAATTTTTAATGTAAGGCAAGAATTCAGCTCAGAAATGTGTTTGCCGAAATTTAATCAGTTTCAGTATTATGCTAACTCCCATGCTAGTAATAGATGTAAGTGAACATGAATCCCCCAAATTCAGCAACCTGTCTCTTTGGAAAGAGCAGACAATCCTGTGGTATACAACTCTTCTTAATTGTCTCCGAAGACTATTCATATTCCTGTCAATGGCACTTTAAAAGCCACACAAAGAAAACCAAGAATAGTTTGTAATAAAAGGACTATACAATGTCTCTTTTCACTGAAGTTACTGGAAAGGGATATCGAAAAGAGTCTTGTGTGATTTTTTTTCCCCCCAAAACAAATTCATCTGCTAACTTGCAACTAACACAGTTGCAAGTAACAGTTGTAACTAACAGTCCAACTCTGCCTAAATACTGCAAAAACTATTGCTTCTTGTCTGCTCAGAATATTTTGTTACTATCCTCATTAGAAATGTCAAGACACTTCAGTACCTTTCTTCACCTATTACTCCTACCCACCTTTAAAAGAAAGCACTTAGCTGGAAAAACAAAAGAGAACCACCACAGCTACTTCCCAGCCATAAACTAAGGTTATTCCTTTCCTTCATTCAGTAAATACTCAGACTCAGCTTACTCAGCTGGCAGTATGACCAGAAGTCATGACGGGAAAAAGAACGATTTCCCCAAAGCAAATATCCTCAGACTTCACAGCTTCTCTTTGTTCATCTTACTTTTTCTGGAAAGGGCAACACAGGTAACATTCAGGTAAAATGAGGCTGCCTTACCTCTGATCTTGGTTCTTGCAAGTGTCACTAGTTAGCAAAACATCCAACTTCCCTCTCCATTCTCCACAGATGTCTCATGTGGAACCTGAAGTTATCCCTAGGCCAGATGAATTCCATTTTTGAAGGATAGGGAACAAAAACCAACATACAAAAGGTCTCTGTCTTCCAACTTTACTACCAGATCTAACTGTTCTGTGAACGGCTTCCTTTTTCTCTCCTTCTGCTTCCATACACACACTTCCACACACGCATGAAGAATACCAACCAAAATGACTTTCTGTCTCCTGCTCCCCAAGCACACTTTTCAGTAGTGTACAGGGAAATGGTTAAGCACTTGCTAGAACAATGTTTACATCCAAAGCTCAGTCCATATCTGTTTCTTCTTCTTCCTGCTATAGTCTTTATGTCTTCTGAATGTACATCAAGAATTTCCTGAGCTTTCTCATAAGTTGGATGTTTCTATGGTTTTTCTTGGAAAATCTCCTGTCTCACTTCATAACCCTGCAACTCAGAAACACGCAAACGTTGTTTGGATTGAGAAAATGGAATTAAGGCAGGTCACCTGATGTGGATATAGGTATCCTGGAGTCTGATCTCCAGTCAGAATTACAACAAACACAAGGATGCGATGACTGCCTTTCTAGCTAGCTGCAAATGTAACTAATAGCAGAACTGATCTGCCATTTGGTATGACATCAGTGCAAATGCGGTTGTTCCTACACCTCTGCAGGTAAAACTCATTTGAAGGTCTGGTACATTATACACAAAGAAAAAGTTCAAAGAAAATGAGCATTGGAGAAACATTCTCTTGCAAGGGATGCCTCCTATGTTCCACAGGAGAAGTTACATGAAAGGATTACAAAGATTTACACTTACTGAAGAATTTTCAATGGAAACAGCAAAAGACTCCAAGTTTAAGCTGGATGTGAATGCAACAAACAAAGAAAAGCAAGCTCAGATTACCTTACGTGGTGTGGAGAAAAAATAAAACAAAAAGTAGGGACATGCACGGTGACCTGTAAATATGATTCTTTAATTCTGTATAACAGAGCTATTTAACTTGCACACATGCAGGTAGTAACTTTCAGAGAGGCCTACGGAAGGAACAATAATCAAAGTAATTTTATTGAGAAATCAATGCAAATAAACTTCTGCTAGGAATATGTTTTAATGTTTTTGTTCCCTTAGGAGTTTCTACTTTCTAATAACAGTACAACACTTTTATCTGAATTCTACTTCTACATCCAAACTGCTAGGACTATCCTGGATGTCCAAGATTATTTTAATTTTCCTCTGCATGAATAGACATCTGTGGGCTGATATTTATCAGGTTGCTAAGAGCTTAACGCTCTGCAATGATATCAAGCGGTATACATATCCTATCCTCTTACAAAAATTAATATATATATATATATATATTTAAAGTTCAGAAATAAATTATCCTTGGAAGTTCTCAATTTTCTTTAGAAAAAGGAGGAAACTAGAGAAGAAAAGGAAATGTCGTGAAGAACGAAGATACTGTTTTCTTTAAAGGAATATGCTTTCAATGACTAGTGAAGGGTAAACCACGTAAGATATCGCTCCTATTTTCACTTAGAATAGAGTCCAGCCATATTACTGACACACACTCTGCTGCGCCAAACGTATCACTTATTCTGTGTTATGCTGAAAATAACTTGAGCCAGATTTGACTGTAGTAGCATTGTCTTCTTCAGGTCTGTGGTTTGGACCTACTCCTGAAACAGCATAAGTACAGACTCCCACACCACATCACAGTACTGCATTTATTTCCTAAGGCCCGATCTCAACAGCTATAAATCACGTTTTTGGATTCAAATGGCTAGACTTTAACTCTTTGGTACCAGTGATAAGGATTTCCCTGGGTATTAAACAAGAACAAGTTTCTCTGAACTGCTCAACCCTGGATTTTCCTAGTCTATGCCAAGGTTCTAAACATATCACGTACTATTTTGCTAATATCCTAGAAAAAGAATAGCATATTAAAAAATTGCTCTCTGCAAAGGTAGTAAAAAAGTGAATTTAAAAACAGCTAGACATGTTCAAGGTAGTTTCGGGACTGTATGCAATAGTACATGCAGTCTGATGACTTAATCTATTTAGCCTCGACAAACAAAGCAAATGACTGAGAAAAAAAGGAAGGAAGAACAACAATCACTGCCCACGGAGAATACTTTCAAACATGTTCCATTCATACTGACAGCATGGAAAAAGCAACACATGGTACATACCTCCCGAGCAGGTATTCCTTGGGACACTAGCACAGAAGGCTCTTAATTCCCCCGGCCTACTTGCTCCACCCAAGCCCCAGCCTTGTCTCTCATCTAACAAGGAACTTTTCAGGGATGGACAACATCAGAGATTAAATTATCCTCTGCTGACTGGAATTTATTTTTTGGAGAGAGTCAGTTATGAATTTCCATCTTTCCATTTCCAGTATTGCTGCCTGCAGCTACAGACAAGAACCATAATTTGTCAATGCTTCCTTTACGTTGGTCAACTCTTTAAGCCTGTATTTATTTTTTCTTTTTTTTTTAAGAACACTTTAAAATGCTTCTTTGACTGTTTGAGCTTTTGAGGGCAAAACCAATGTTTGCAGCACTCAAGACCACTGCAAAATCCCTTGGGCAGGACAGATCCTTATGCAATTGCCCCCGGATAGTAGGGACTGTCCACTCCCCACCGCCTACTCACATTTATGAGCTCTCCACTCTTTTTTCCATAGGGCATAAATGATGCTTCCTGTTTGTTTACTCTGACCAACAGCCTCTGGAAGAATACTGCTTTGTACACTGCTGCTATTTAATACACCACAAATACTGTAACAGAAACTTTTACCTTTCCTTTTGCAATGATAAAACTTCAGGACAAATAAATATTTGCTATAATTATCCTTAAATACTTTAACTGAACATCTTTTACATTGGAAGGTAATATAGAGTAGCAAAAATACTGGTTCCCAGATAGATTTGGAGTCCAACCACAGAAGTCATACAGCACAATGGAAGCTTAAAAGCTCCTTTCACATCCCTCAGTAAAAGGCATACATACAACTATCATCTTGAAAAAGAACAAGTTTTAATGTTTCCACAATTTCAAAACTTTCAGATTTGTCAATGGCACAGCAAGAATACTTAAACAGTTGCATACAGCTTTTACACTGCAAAAATGCTATTTATAAAACCACCCTATAATGATGGTAACTAGTCAAAATCAGATAGTACATTTTTTTCCTCTAACTCAGACAGCCAAGAAAACTCAGTGAGAATTACATGCCTAAACCAGTGATTTATAGTAAGCCTGACACTGACTCTACTATTAAGCTATGTCAGAACAATGTATAGAATTTACATACAACATCTTTGCAACCTTCAGTCTGGAAAAGAAACAGCTGTATGGAGAAGAATGATGAGGCACAGTAGAGGAAAATCCACAGAAGGCCAGACAGGATTCTACAGGGAATGTGCCATACCTGGTTTTCCCATTTTGAATGCCAGCACCCACCACAGGAATTTTTGCCTACAACAGTGTCTGTAATTCATGAATCTACGTATAGAAATCCTTGGTGTTCACAAATAAGTGTCATGCTGAACGCAAGAGGCATGCCTCAATTCCTGTTTGGTGGACTAAGCGGGTAGAGTCAAAGTCTGGAGGTGACAATTTCAGTGGGAGTTCTAGGACAGTCTCAGCAGTTTCCCAGAAAAGAGCATGTTAACAAGTCTTCATGTCCATTAAAAATATTTGGGTTCTGATTCCTTCCAATTCCTGACTTCACCAGTACAAGTGGTCTGTCTCATTAAAGAGCTACTGTTCCCATTACACGCAATAGGATCAAACTGCTGGAAGTCACCAGCAGCCTGGCATTAAACTTTACGTGCCTAAGTTGGGTTTCCAGAAACCCAGAGCTGCAGCCACCTTCCTTTCAGAGACTGAAGACAGAACAGCCCTGAAAAGACTGACTCCTCAAGCAGCACGCAAAAGTCAGGAAGGAAAGGAGTAAAAATAGGAACATATGAGAAAGAAAGGAATCAGGAATGATGAGAGTAAAAGTGAAGGTCAGATAAATAGATGGGAGGTGAGAGCTGACAAAGTTGGACCGAGGGGAATATGGCATGTTGAAGAAAGAATAACTAAAGCAAGTGGGATGCTGCTATTGGCAAACATGAATAACACTGGAAAAAATGACTGAGACTGCTGGGAAACATGAAAGAAAAACCTGTCTTAGTGTGCAGAAGTGAGTGACATTCCTAAATCTGACAAGGTTATGAAGAGAGAATTTGTATCCTGAATATATTCACCTAGAGACCAAAGTAAAGGCAATGTCTGGGCTATGTTTAGACTCAAAAGTAGTTAAAGGCATGAGCTGAAATGGATTGAGACTCCAAGTCTAGTTTTAGTTGTATTATGCATATAAACAACAGCAGTTTATTAAAATAGTTGTGAAAAGTGGCCAAAAAAGAGACATTTTCCTTCAATGTGCAAGAGGGAGCCTTTTTAGTTGTGTACCTCTAAGCTTTGCATTTTCACAGTTCTGTTAGAGATTCACCAGACACATAAATAAACGTATGTCTACTATTAGGGGAATACACAGATAAATAATTATATACACTGCAGTTATTAGAGACTAAGTGGTAGGATGAGAAACAGCCTTACTCCGCTCAACTGACTTGCTTTCTGAGTCTTGCTCCTAAAGCTATTAAAAAGCCTCAAACCATGAAAGACATTAAAAACAATAAAAAAATATTTGCTAAACATACTCCTTTCAGTTATTCTAAACTTGAAAGGGCTTCTATTGACATGCATTAAACTAAGAACCAAAAGAAAACATCCAGTTTTAGCCGATGGTATATACAAAGCAGGTAGAGTACTAATTTGCGGGAATGCAAATGCATGTGCTGTTTTCTCTCCAAGTGTTGTAATTCTAAAACCAAACATCTCATTTTACAATGCTTCCAGCAGTGAGAGAGAGCAGGAAGATCTTTCACAGTCTATTTTTAAATATCTGCAAAAGTTTTCTCTCTCCTCTTTTGTCTAGACTATGATAGCAGTCATTGTAGAATGTGTTGGCCAACATATTCTGACAAATGTGCTTAAAAATCTAGCTGACAAGACAGTCTCTCAGGAAAAAAAAGGCCAAGCTCCAACTTAACTAATGCAATACATGCTTAAGGATTATATAGGCAAGGCAGCAATGTCTTTCCAAATAGATCAAAAATACACTGACTCCTATGTAGCTTCATGATTTTTACTTCAGTTCCGGAAAGGCCTCACATCCCAACTTCACAGATAGAAAACAAATAGTTTAAATATTTTAAAAATATCTTTACAAATTGAAACAAATACAACATGATGCTTTTAAACATATTATAGGCATCTGAATAGTCTTCATAGCTAGCAACTCCACTTGCCATGATCAATGCAGCCAATCCAAACATGTCAGAAGTATTTATGCCATACCACATCATCCTATATGCTAACTGTATAAATTTTACAGAGGAAGAAGTCTGAATTTTCTCACAGTAATGATGATGCTCATTTATGGTATACATTGCGATCATTTCCTATTCTATGTGCAGGCAACTGGAAATTACTTCTAATAATGGTCAAAATCACTTCATGCAAATGACCTTCTGAAACTTCCTTGGGTATTTGCTATTTCAAGTAATTTTTCTAAATAACACTTAGCTTATCAACATGAAAGTTACCCTAGTAAAATGGATTTGTGGTTGAAAAAAAGAGTGGTGGGGCCTACTGACAAGAATGCTTGCTTTGTGTTGTTTTTTTTTTTCCTTTGATCATAATGTACAGTTCAGTGCATGATCAGTACTAGAATTCAGGCATTAAATGATTACAAGTAAAATAATTGTATAACACCTACATACGGATGGATTTAAATGTTTTGTACATTAAACTAATCCTAACATCTTGATTTCTGGTCAACAGCACTTGAAAATTCCTGCGTTTAATAAAAGACGAGAAAGGAAACATAAAAATACCAGAATCAGAGTTGTTAAACCTTTGTCCTTCAGCAAGACAGACAGTACCATGCTTTTCTACAACATACTGAAGTCAACTGAATACTTCTACAAAGGCAACACAGTGCAGATACACAAAAATGGGATATGTTTCTTGCTGAATAAAACTGAAATGAGGATATGATAAGCATGCAAAGGGATATTTTGCTGAATCCAAGCTGTAAGAATTTGTCCAGAAACATTTTTCAAAAACTGGTAAAAACAGATTTACCCCCTTACTTCTCCCTCCTCTCAACAGCTGATGATTTAGTACACTTAAAACTCAAATATTTTTTCTCACAAAATTCTTATATTGCCCAACAATAAAACTGTAGAAGAAAATTCCAATTAGAAATCCCTTTGAAAAACCAGGTACTTTGGCTGTACCTGGTTTTGTGTCTGTTGGTTGTTTTTTTTGTTTCTTATTATTCTTTTTTTTTTTTTCTCCCCCCTCTAAGTGGCATTTTAACAATGAGAAATGAATCAAAAGGCAGTATCAGATTTACACACTTCAGAACACTTTTAGGGGAAAAAAAAATCTTCATGACTTTAATTAAAGACTATGACATTCTATTTGAAGTAAAAAAAAAATTGTTACTTTTTCAATACTTCATTTTAATATAGAACAGATAGACTGTTTGGGGCACTGATGGAAGCAGTGCTCCACTTCTAGTTCAAACTACACAGATGACAGGAATACAGTAAATTAAACTCATTTGCTTAGAGACAGTAGCAACTGAAAAGTGAACAAGAATTCAATTACACTGATTTTTCAGATGCTATGAAACAAGGAAGATTAGAGTCATATTTGAAATGCTCAGTTAAGAACAGAACAAATGAAGAGGCAATGTTAAAACTAGGCAATGAAGACAAGGGCAAGACATTAGAAGAGCTAAATAAACTTTAAAAATAATTCTTCCTTACATACAGTACAAGAACAAAAGCATTTACTTTCAAAAAAGCAAAGACTTGGATTAGCTCTTGTTTGGTTTATCTCTCCCCTCCTCATCTAAACAGGAAGATCAGTAGAGTACACAACATCACTTCAAAAAGAAAAGTGACTACTAGTAGTGATAATATATGAATTGAACTGCTCATCAGAATATTGTCAAAATGCAAACATTAAGCACTGCACTGGGTAGTGAGAAGGTCTCATTCCCGTCAGATGATATATCAAGCAGTCTTTTCTTGAATAAAGGGTTTAATTTAATCTTCTTGATGTTATGAACTCCAAAACTTTTTTGTTGAAGTAAATGATAATAGTTATAGCTGGTGAAGGACACGAGAGGGGGAAGGGAAGCCTGCAACATGTCAACCAGCTGTCAGAGAGGCTGCTAGAAAAAATAAGTGAGCTGCTGATAGATAAAGATGAAGGAGGAGGGGGAGAAGAAAGGCTGCTGTGGGAAAAAATGTTACTAACTGTCATCAAATTTGCCTGCTTAACATCGCAAACCCTTAGACAAGAGAATCATCTATTAATATTAAAACATGATTTTCATGTTCTCTTACCACTGTGGTTTCAGTGAGACCACTAAGATCTATTGAGTAATTGTGTACAGAAAAAGAGCAGATATTCTTAAAAAGAAGGGCAATCCCAAATTTCTTCCCACTCACAATAAACTGGGAATCATCTCCTGTAAGAGATGATGCAAGCAGAGCTGCGGATTCCATGGACTCAGGGAAGAATGCAGGCCACAGAGGAGAACAAAGTTGAAAGAGATGAAAGTGTCAGTTATGTTGAAATCTGATATTTTGTAAAATAAAACAACTTCAAACAGACTGTTACTTAATCCCAGTTTTGGAATGGAATGCAAGCTTTCCCCCTGCCCTGCAACACATGCACTGCAGCATCCAGTTAATGTACCCTAAAACATCTAAACACACACACACAACGGAACAGCAGCAAAAATAACTGGTAACACTAGGTTAATTTCCTATTCACGATACGTTGTAAACCTAAGTACAAGACACTTGGTGACTCAGCATCCAATAAATCTAGTTGAGCCTTTGCACATGATGCTTCTGTGGAAAGACGAAGCTTCCCTTTTGCTATGCTCCATCTGATTTTCCAGTAATGCGTGATGGACCAGAAAACATACATGCATTAAATTACCAGCAGCAGTTGGATGCTGACATTCCTGGAAAAGGATTCAGGCTTTTCAGTACGAGTGCTTAGAAAAAAAAAAAAAAAGGAAGAAAGAAAGGACAAAATAGCTTTTAATTCATTAACCTGAAGAAAAATAAGTCTTAATAGCACTATTAGCAGGGCTTTTCGGAGAGAAAGTCTTCGCAGCATAATAATCTTGTAACCAGCAGAGGCTATTCAAAATGGGCAGCACTGCTTAGAAAAGAAGTGAAAGAAACTTTTTATAAAGCCACAAAAGTTACAGCAGTAGAGACGCGTGGTAATCTTAATGAGCTTTTCAATACTCTTGCTGGTTATAAAACAAAGAAAACTGCAGCCATTTTCTCAGCAGAGAAAAATGCACTGCTTTTATTTAAGCTATATAAACAACTGCTCTTTAGAAACCAAATTGGCATGTTAGTTTTACAGAGATTTTAATAGGAAGACTTAACATTAAAAATCTCATGTGCTGTGATTTGATTGCTCCCTAGCTCCACATTAATATCACAAATGCAATACAAAAGATGACAGAAACAAAGCATTTCCATTTTCACCCTCCCTCTCTTCCTCAAACCCCTTCTTAGTGAAGGGCAGAAGTAATTCATATACATACACACACACTCAATGAAATGCGCACTATGATTCTTTGCTGTGATTTTCAAACGCACTATACGCAACCATCAGTTTCTACTACACTCAAATGCCCACCTTGAAAAAAAATCTGTCCAACTGTTCTCAAATTTCCTCGGCAAAAAGGAAGTCTTTTATGGAATTAGTAATTCAACACACTGGAAAAACAAAGGAAGTGATGTATTCCTTCCTATCTGCTCCATCTTTGGAATAGATAGTATTCCTTGGATTTTGACAGTCTTCTCCACATTCTCTAGGTCATTAATCAGACCTTGCTATTCTTCATGGCATTATCAGAACAACTTTAGAATGATCAGGTAATTTTGTTAGAAGAAGGTGAAATATTTATGTACTGTGAACAGAATAAAAGCTATTATTCTTAAAGAGGAAAAAAAATAGTGTAAGAAAGACATCCTCACCTGCAGAAAATGTTGATAGACAGAAGAGCTGTCAGAACTTCCTTTGTCCAGGTTTTCATCATGTAAGAAAGAAACCAACTGCTCTCCTCTCCATCAATGACAGAAATCAAGAGGATAATAAACCAACACAGCTAAGTTTGCCATGATACCTTTTCTTTCACTTCTCATCTTGTACAAAGAATAAAAATAAGGAGCTAAGATGTGAGAATCACAATGCAAGAGGCTTCTGGTCCCCAGCCTTTCATTGCTTTTCCTCCTCTGTCTCCCGCAGTTTAATACTGCTTCTACCACTCCAAGTCATATGATCATAACCCACTAAGAGAAAAAAAACACACACAACATTCTCCTACACTAGGCTAGGTGCACACCACATTTGCCACACATCTCATCTCCCCTGGACAAAGTGAACGCCAGGACAGATGGCAGGGGTAATGTTAAGGACCAGCTGTAGCTCCTTAATCCTGGATATTCTGCTGGAGGAGTACTGTATCAGATGATGAAACACTAAATTGACTCTCTAGTATGTAAACTGTAAGCTATGGTATAAGCTTTCTAGAAGGCTGTAAGAACTTGTATTGCAGAGTATAATCTTAAATATTAGGTATTGTTTTTAAACTTTTTTTTTTTTTTCCTTTTGAAAGAAGAAAATGCAATGCCAGCTAGTAGTTACTCCTTCCCAGAACATGGGGTTCTGGGAGTAAACTAAGCTACAAAACCTACATGTGAAAACAATACTGAGTTAGTTCTTGGATTCCTTGCATCAGACACTTCCTATTTCCTATACAGAGCGCTCTGGAGAAAAAGGTTTATTATGAGAAAACCACCAGTAATTCTAACAGAGAAGCACTGGGTTTCAATATTGGGTTACTGTTTCTTTTTTCCTCTCCTGTAAATGGCTTTATAATGCAATATTCAGTAAGCTAAATCAGAAAGTTTGCCAAATATAATATGCATAACTATGCCTCTGAATCAATTTGTGTGTTATCTGATCTCTAAACACAACCTTAGCTTTCTTGGGAACCCAAGTGCTTTTTCTTAATAGAGCACAAACCATTATAACTGTTGCCATAAATTCTTATGCATGAGAATAATAATTTCCTCTGAAAACAAAAAATTATTTTTGTTTATTTTTATGTATGTGAGATAAATTTCTTCTGGAAAGATAAATTAACAATTTATATATAAGCAGAAGAAAATATTTCTGATTTCAGATACAGGTTAACAGCTTAAAAGCTGATATATTATGCTGATGACTGGTGAACAGATTTGACTGGAACACCTCAAGCACTTAAGTCCAAATTATTTATCTGAGAGGAACTATCCCAGCCAGTGAGCTTACATATAGAAGTAAACAGGATTTTGTGCACCTCCATACCCTGCTGCAAAAGTTACCAATTCTAAGAGTAATTCTTAGTTAGAAACATTAGTACTTTTATGACAATGGCAACTACTCCCAAGTCACTTCACTGAACAAATAACAATATCATCCTTTTGTACTTGACTGCAATAACCAAACAGTTCAATAGCGCTGTTTTTAGGATTACATGCTATGTGGTTTAAAATACATATATAACTTAAGGACCTAGTCATTTTCAACTTGTATAGATATAAATGGGAGTTCAGAATGCCTGCTTGCCAAACTACACTTAGTATGAGGCAGGACCACATCATCTACTGGAATTCGCTTTTATCATCCTTTCCCTCTCATACTACCTGGACCTTAAATCTCTCTGCTAGAAAGAACCTGCAGGTCACATGCATTTGTTTTGCAGTATCCAAAGGAAGAGGGTCTCTTGATGATCCACTGAACTGTGACAAGCGCCTTAAAATTTCTCAAGAATGCTAGGATATCTTGAAATGCCCTCCTTTCTTCAGGAAAGATAAATTTCAGCAGATATCAGATGAATGCATGACAACCATCTAACCAGCCTGCAGATTTAGGAATCCACATGTAGGCTGAGAAGATGCCTGCTCACACACGCACACACACACATAGTAGTTTAAATGATGCTAAAGAAATTACCGTGAGCAGCATTGATATAGGGCTCATTGTCTGTATCACTAGGTAGTACTAAAGCTTAGAAAAATACTTTAAGTACAAGCAATAAATTTTGCAGTGCTACTTCCATATTCAGCTGGCAGAGACTTTAAGAATCAAGGTCATGCTAACATTCATATACAACATTTCCACTGCCAGGGAGCACAGCAATCTATTTGCTTGCCTCAATGGCTCAGATGGAGCTAAGACACAGAATAGCTCAGAGATTTCATCATGAAATTCTACTGCCCACAATTCCTGGCTGAAGTGTAAATGCTACAGTTCTTTCTTTATTAGAAAGAACTTATAAAGGCTCGTATCTGATTTCTGTTTTCAGTGTCAAGGAAAGATTTGGCATTGTAGTGTTAAAATTTGCACTTCTTATTTGTCTTTTGGGAGCACAAATCCAGATCAAACATGAGAGTAACAATAAGATTGAATTGTGTCACTACAGACAATTAAATAGGAAACTTTAATTAAAGTTTAAAAGAACATTAATCCAATATTGAAATGTATTATTTACTCTAAATGTTAGGTTACCAGCTATATCTTTAAGTCACTGCTGTACACTAAACTCTGCACTATTAAAGAGATCTACATTCCTGTTCATTAATTACTATAGAATCTTCTGGGTGTTTTTCTTTTTTTCTTTATTTTTTTTTTTGCCTGCTTAGAGTACATAGTGATAAAAAAGCCTAACCATATCTCTCAGTTATACATCTCTGGAGATCTACTCCCCAACTGCAGGAAGTATTTAAGGAGCAAGTTCATCAGCTCTCGTGATTTTTGAGTAATCCGCCACTAGATGGCAGAAAAATGCAGTTTAATTTTTTTATTATGACAAATTCATCCAACAAATCTCTTACATCTCAGGTATCAGGTAATATGGTGCCTCAAGCAATGTCAAATACAAGATCTGAGTAAAGCTGATTACCCTTCTTACCTTGTATACGTGCTACCATGACTTTTCCCCTCTGCTGTAAAACCTAAAGAGCATTTAAATGTTTGCAAATCCAAGTGTTAAAACAAGTAAACCTCACTATAAATTTCATTATTCTGGAACACATAACATTATGAGAATAGGAGCAATCTCATTAAAGATGTTCTGTTACCACAATACCACTCCACTTACTATTAAAAGGATAAAATATGTGAAGAAGTTAATTCAAGATTCGGATATGTCAGAACCACTTTTCCATCCAAGAATTAGTGGGTGGACTAAGAGGTAGTAGGAAGACTGAAGCAGGGAGTATATAAAAACCCTAGGGAGTTTGACAGGAAACAAAATGTGAGAAGTAACATTCCGAGTTTTTACAGATGGCCCTCAATTAAAAACATATTATTTAAACACAAACTGGCCGGGTTTGTTAGAACAAAATTATAACACACATCTGGAAAATGCATACATCTGACTAACCTTATTTTTGAAAAAAATATACCTTAAGTTTCACAATTTTTTCCAAAATTTGCAATATTAGGTTAACCTGTTTTCTTCATTCCTACTACCTGTTCTACATGGGCTTAATTTTCCTGCTATTCTTACCTTTCTAAAAAAAAAAAAACAAAACAAAACAGAACTGTCTTGCAAAACCAAAACATTTCAGCAAGTATGAGGATATAGTCAGAAAGCACTATAGTCATTGCAGAAAAAATAAAGAGATTACACATAACAAACCGTTTTACAGTGATTCACTCAGTTTCCCCATTCAGATCCTATGTGTACTGCAGTATCATGGGGTCCTAAACAAGCATGAATTTAAAACCAACCTACTTCACATTCATTCTAATAAAAATATTAGGATTTTCCATTTTTGACCAGAAAAACATTACCATGGTTAACCCTCCTGTCTATAATCCTTTCACATATGTGCAAGTGATACAATTTTATCTAACTTGAAATCTACAGGATTTTTGTTGAGATCCTATCTGCAAATTCTAACAAGAATTTACTCTTCCAGATAGCACTGCTATGAAAAATGAGTATAAGGCTGCAAGCTTGCGAAGGAGAGTAAAGCACTCTGTACTGCACCGAAGCTGAAGCCTAACACTGCAAAGCAAGTACAAGTGACAGTGTAATCACTTTCCTTTTCCTCTTCTTCCCTCAAGTAAACTAGTATTGAAAAACAAAATAAAGAAAAAAAAAAAACAGAAGGCACTGAGGCTGGGGCAAGCTGTATTTTGTCTTGGTTAAAGAAATACTTTGAAGAAATAGGGAAGTTAGAATTTTGAAGGCTGCTTTGGAAGCTACAGATTTGTTCTGCAGCAAGAAGACAAATTATCCACTGGGCTGGGAAGAAACATGTTTATGTGGAACACCTGATACTTAAACTGAACAGATCTGATAGAAGAAAATTGCAGTTTCTTTTGAAGTCCCCTTACAAAACACTGTTAAAAGAAGAGTACTTTGAACACCAGTGCCATAGAAGAGTTTGTTGTAAAGATGTATGCTTTAACATTACAGTCATTCATAGAGTTAGCAAAAACTTAAACAAGTGAAGAATGTTTAGTACGTGCTTTCAGGTGAGATTAAGTTTTAGATGTCAAGCTTATCCCACATGAGGATGATTCAAAATGGGATAAAACTTCAACTTAGTTTATTAAAATCAGAAAAAAAAATGATGAAACAACTGAACACAGTTTCAAGATTAATGTGATGGGCAAATTACTGCTTGGTACTTTACTAAATATTAAATTAAAATGTTTAGTGAAAAGTCCAGATAAGTTACTTACTGAAGTAAAAGCCAGAAGTTCCTCTTCAGTTAACTTGTGTATGGGATTGTTCTTTTGGAAGTCTATACTGTAAAGAAAAAAAAGTGTATATAAGATAATGCTTGTTTAGTTTTCAGTATACAACTATGTAGAATAAATTTCTCAAATTTGCAGAAATCTAAAGGATGTTCTGGAAGAATGCTACAATTACAAATGGTAGTGCATATGTGCAGAAAGTCGCCAAGACCTAGGAGAAGCCACAGAAAAAGAGAACCTTTTCGTGGGACAAACATGTTTCATAGTGTCTTTCCCATTCTAACCTGAAATGTCTTACTGCATTCGTGCTTATGGGGTTAAATTTTATGCATCCTAAACAGTTTTAAATCCATTCCCTCTTTTTACAGAGATCTGTTTTCAGTTAAAATTCTATGACTAATTGAACACAGATTCTGCAAAGCAAAAACACATTAATGCTGAAAAAGTGCTGGAGGGTAATCTCAAACACCCTCTTTCTAGTCACTCAAGCAATATTAACCACAGGAGTCCATCTCTCAACTAAGTGACGTTACCACTAACTTGTGGTGCACAAAGGAGGAAAACCAGAAGAATACAGAGATGAGATATAAAGTTACTTTGTTTGTAGTTGAACATTACTGTCTAGATGAAAAATAAATGGTGTTTGCAACTCTATATGGGTGGATGATCTCCTTAGACAGCATTCATCCAACACTTAAGAACGTACCATAAGAGATAGCTGCAACTGGCAGAAACATCAGCCAGGTTACAATTTGAGTTCCTTGTGAAAGTAACAGATATCAAGCGATAATAAATCTTAAATCATACTACAGAACAAGGATTATCACCAAACATATATAATAGCTACGTATGTATGCTTAAAATCAGCACTGTTCCTTAAACTCTGCAACAGGCTTGATTTCATAAGAAAGAATTGCAAAAAGCTTGTTAATTGTGATGATACGTCACAGATAGAAATTACGTTCCTTTTACATATTTTACTTTGGAGAAAACATTTCACCTGAGTCTAGCTTCACTCTCACTATAGTGTTAATTTTCATACGTATTATATAGTTACCATTACTGTCTAATGAGTTTACCAGGCCTTCAAACTTGAGTATACTTCGAAAGACTACACATAAACTGCAAAAAGGCCAGAGTGCCTGATGTGTTTTGTTTTTCTCCTAAAAAAATAAATGAGGAAGTATTAAGCCATAATAAAATAATTCTAAGAAAAAGAGCGAAGCTCTCATGATAGGAAAATAATTGATGCCATTCAAGCACTCGTCTCTTTACCTTTACATGCCCATGGAAAGAAAAATAATCATTTGTGTAGCACAGAGCCAAGACTGCTTCCTGATGGCATAGGTTTCTTGCACATTCCACCTCCATTAAGTGGAAGACCAAGGAAAATATATAAGAAAAGAAAGTTCTCTCTAGATCGCTGCTTCAGCATTTCTGAAACAGCCATTCTTTAGGAACCACTAATATTCATCAGACTAGAGCAGCCTAGGAATGAGTACAGATGCAACATTCAGGAAATTAAGGGATGTGACTGAAATAAATTCCACTCCAACAAAGTAAATGGCATTTGTTCAAAGGACTGCAGCCAAATACAGGTATGCTGAGACACAGCAAAAGCATAATTACACTCCCCTCTGAGATTCAATTTCCTATTTCTATTAGAAGATAAAATCCTTGTTCCCCTCTTCCTTTGCAGCTTAGGAGATCTATTGTTCAGATGTGCTTTTCTTGATGTTTTCTTCTAAATTCCTCTAAATTTCAACTGGAAGACAAAACAAGCCTACCGAAGTAAACAGAACCACGCACCCCATTTTCTAATTTCTTTTTTTTTTTTTTTTAAATGAGCTACCACAGACCTAAATGGCAAATGGGAGCTACTCTCCCATTTTATTAAAATAGTGACATTTAAAATCGTTATATAAGGTATATAATAGAGAATCTAGAAGGATACCAGGCTTACTATAACTACTCACTGCAACGTGAGCCAAAAGAATAGGTTGCTCAAACCCAAACTGAAATTATCTAACTGTAGTTGTTTAAGGTCGAAGGTTTTTTTTTTTTTTTTTTTTTTTTTTTTACCCTTTTTCTAAGTAATAGCAATAACCCTCTGATCAATCAGCCAAACAGTTATCCAGTAACAACACAGGCACCTAATAAAGCATATTGGGTGGGTTAGGAGGTGAGAGAGAATGGGCATTACTCGTAAGGATTTTTTTGAGAAAGATTTGCTCGTCTTTCCATCTGTAGAGGAGAAAATGACCAGAGTAGTTGAAAAACAACAGTTTATACAGCAGAAGTAAGCCTGAGAGATCTTTCAACTCATCTTCCTGCTCTGCATACCTATGTAACTTCAGACCTCCCACGACGGAGGTTCCACTCCCTCTTCACGTACCTTCTGCTGATGTGTCATAACATCTGGCAGCTTGGGCAAACTGAGTGTGGCCTCACAGAAATCATGCTTTTGGTAGAACAGCGATGAGAAAGGGCTTAGAATAGCAGACCTTGTCAACCCCCTGTACATTAGCTATTACAGTAATGCATTCTTCCCCTTCTCCCACATAAGATAGATATGTTACTGATTTTTATTTTGAATATTTTAGACAACACTGCTAGGGAACAAATCTGTCACATACCATTTCTCCTTTCCTTCAGAATTTTCTTTATGGAAATAGCAAAGTAATAAAGAATTGTTCTGCTTTAGTTACTTCTGTCCTTGTATAAACTCAGCTGCTAGCAGAAATAATCAGCTTAACTGAGAACACAAGGTAGTCAACTAAAATCACTAACCATTAGTCACTAATATAAACATGACTTCAGGTGAAAATTAGCAGCAAGTTTCTCTCTCAACGGCAAAAAGGAAAAAGAAAAGGTTAAAAAAACAGCTGCAAGAAAACTTCAAATATAATAAGAGCACTGCAGCAGCTAGGCAACCAGAATGTTAAGTGACATGACTGCAGCTTTTGAATCACATGGGTAAGCCAAGGTACAGCTACATTTCGACAAAATTGGAATTTCTTTTTCTATAGCCTAAAAATACATTGATTCAAGCAGAAAGGATTATTTCTCCCCCTGTTCTAGGGCAGATTTCAGATTTTTGTCACAGCTTTAAGCATATAGATGCGGACCTTCCAGCTCAAAACTAGTGATAAAAGAGGTCTCTAATTTCCATTTCTGCCACATCCATGTACAATGTTTTAAGATACAAAAGTACAATAAAGCAAACCTTGAAAGACACAGGAAAAAAATGAAATTGTTCTAATGATTTACCATACCAAATCAAATTTAAAGCTGTATTTTAAATCTTAATGTGTATCTAGAGTAGAAATGTAGCTTTGAGCATTTATAACAACTCTGGCAGCTCTTGTCAATGTACTTTCCAAATATTTCACTTGTATACAACCTGCATTTGTTTTGATTTCAAGGACAGGTTAAGTAGTTCACTCCAGACAACTTCTGGAACTGAAATCAGAGTGGAATTTAGGATCTGCTGGCTGTAGGATCTGTGATCAGGTATCTCTTCATAACAATACGAAGAGAAGTCACTAATGACCACAAATGGTCAGCCATACCAACAGATAACATCACCAGTGGAATCTTGCATAAGCTCTGTGCTGTCATGTATTATAATATTCATAAACAAATTGGAAAAGGAGAATATATGAGGTGAGAAAACTCACAAATGGTATGACATTCTTTGATGAAGGAAGGATGTGAATAGTCTGTGAGGAGCTGCAAAACGATCTTACAGGATGGAGCAAAAAGGTAATAAAATAAAAATGCCAAGTGATGCACAGTGGGAAAACCAGTCCTAGCATCACATAAACTGATAGGCTCTGATAATTTCTGTTCAGCACCTCTTTAGCATTGCAGCTGCATGAAAACATTAGTCCTGTACCAGGCAGCAGTTAAAAAGGCAAATAGAAAATGTAGGGAATTAAGAAAGGAATAGAGAATTCAGTATGATATATTACATGAAGTACACTATCAATAACAAACCCACATAAAATATGGTGTAAAGCCTTTGTCCACCCAAGAATAGTACGTTCTATTTTGGAGCTTTCATTTCAGAAGCAGTAATTCGGTATTGGAAAAGGTTCAGGAACAGACATCAAGAACAATCATTATTTCGTGACAGCGAATTATGATGTTTTAAGTCTTATAGACAAAAACATAACTTCTGCAAAATGACTGACTGATTAGGCTAGGATTAGCACCAAGGAGGTACGTCGCATAGGTTCTCAAAACTGTTAGCAAAACAGAGGGTGGCTAGAGACTGACAGATCATCATCTCTTCCAATAAGAGGTAAGTCAGTAAAAGAAGTTATTGAGAAACAAAACTGGAAGGATTGTCGGGTTTATTTTTTTGAGCAGTTGACATGAAATATGTAGACAGAGGCCTTTGCCAAAGGATGTTTCAGATGTAAAAAAATTTGCAGGGACTCAAAGTAAGATTATGAGCATTTAAGAGATCCAATGAGGGCTGCTATGCAAACAAGCCAGATTAGGCTCACAAAATCACCATTTAGAGGCAACAACACTTACCCACCCTTAGGCATCTTCTTAAAGCCACTCTTGAAGACAGTACTGAGTTAGATGGATAGTGACAACTACTGATTTTTGGCTTGTTTATGTTTCCTGATGCATTACCTCTTTGCAAGTACAGACAATGCAAATTTAAATTTCTTCAGTATCTACTTAAACTACAGTTAATTAGTGTGAGACAGGTGAAGAACAGATAGGTCAAGAACTTACACATGTATTTTTATGATTATTTGCTGTATTTCTATGCAGTTTCCCCAGCTGTGTTAACTTTGTTAATGAAAAAGATCCAAACCCAACAAATTTATCACTTTACAGGCATTTTCAAAGTTTTACAAAAGATTCTCAATTGACTTTTTAATCTGAGTATTCCGAAGAGCAAGACAGGAAGTTCATTTCCCAAGCGAAATCTCTTCACACAGCTGTGTGTACCAGTACACAGCAATATACTTTGTGGCAATGATTTTAAACAGCCATAAAATAACCATGGTGAGATCATTATACTGTCTGGCACCTGTAACAGGTTTATTCAAAAAAAATAAAAAATAAAAACTTGCACTTAGATGATATGTCTGTGAAGATGGGTCAGACTGCCAAAAACAATATAACAGAAAAGCCTTTGCCACCAATAAATGCTGTCCAAGATTTTATTTTACATCTTTTACTTTCATAGAACATAAGCCCCGGCCTTCCACAGTTTCTTTTACATAATCTCTTCCAACTCAACAACTTGGAAGAGTGAAAGCTCTCTTATCAAAACAGATAAAAGCAGTTGTTTACCTGCTCTTGCCTTGCACTTCTGATACAACCTACAAAGCATGATCTCACTATAAAGTGCAAGGAAGACTGGAATCTGATATATCATGAAGTACACGATCCATCTTACCTAACTTTAGCCATATAGGATTCAGGCCTTTAATCTCTGTTGTCTATGCTTCCTTCAGAGTCACTGCACAAATCCAGATAAATGTAGGAATAAATGTGTTCTAACATTTCCGGAGCATGGCTGGCTATCAAATCTAGACCCTATCTATGACTGAAATAGCTTCATACATTTAATATTATCCCAACCACTGAATACCACTCAGTGGCTATTACCACATATACAGAAAAGCAACACTGAAAAAAAAATTTTGGGCTGTTCTCCTTTCTTAAACAAGGTTTTTGCTTTGAGTCCTACCTAAATTACATGCCACTTGGATTAAAACATACACACACAACCAGCAGTCAAGATACTTTCTAACTACTATTTACAGCATGATAGGGGTGATTACAAAGTAACATGCTGTGGTCAAGAAATCTACTGTGCTGCCAGCCAGGGTCAAATTCTACCCTTTAACAACAAGACCAATATGGAATAAAATTTTCATTCTGGAGGATGGAAGGATACTATGGTCTGAATATAAGATAATACTGTGTTAGAAAATGAGGTGTACATGAAAATGTCTTGCATGAAGTGGAGGACAAGAGACAGGGATCAGAGTTAAAGGCTACAAAAGACAGGGATCAAGGATATTTATCATCCCACTGTTCACTCCTCTCCTTTGACCCTGAATTGCATCTAGATGTGGCCTTGAAAAGAAAGCAAGTTCAAGTCTTTGGAAATTAAGAAAATATAAAGTCTACATGCTCTGCTCGTGGATTTCCGACTAGTGGGTAGGCTGAAACCAGAGACATGCAACTTCACATTTAACTTAAACTATAGCAAGTGTCAAACCAAGCAAGTGTCTGGGCCTTCAAAAAAGCTGTAGTCAGAGAAATGGGTGTACAAAAGGAAACAACTTTCTCTCTACTAATGACTCACTTCACTTTATGCAAGAAGGGGAAAAATAGCCTGAAGTAATCCCACTGCAATGAATAGAGGGGAAGAGTTTTCCTTGAAAGATAGCGATGATTGTCCTAAGAAGCTGACCATTGCAGACTGACACATATTTTGAAAATTTGCCAAAGTATGATCGCAATATGGTAACTAATTGTCACTTGACATTTAAAAGATGATTAAACTGAGACACAATGAAAAAGACGCTTTCTCAAGGATAAAAAAAATGATACAGCTATTAATGAAACATCTCTGAAAATCTGTTCTGGACATTAACATTCACCCTGAGGAAACTGAAATTTTAATTCAAGAATAATGTGGTTTGTTTTTTTTTAAGCCAGATCACATAAGTAAGGAAAAGAAACTCCCATCAACCGCCACTTTATTATTTCCTTACTGCAAGAATAGTATGAGTTTTGTTTGTTTGTTTTTTATGTAATTAAGTAGTAACTTACCAAATTCCGAGGATTACAGCAAGCTCTTCTGCACACAAATCAGGTATCTGGTACTGATCAGCGTCTGCTAATTTTATCTCATTAAGCACCGTGTCATCATTTAAATCACAGTTCTGTTGGAGGAAAAACATACATTTTAAACTAGACACAGTTTCAAAGAAATTTATGCCTTCTCAATGTGAAAAAAAAAATGTTTGAAAAAGGTAATGCAAACATCAGAAAATGATAAGATTACAACTAATCAAATGCTTTTGGCATTGGGGCTTTTTTCTTTCCTTATGTGTCACCTCAAGCCTGAGGTTTTCCTTTCTCAGGAACACTGTCAGTTTAACCAAGTGTGCACTGGAGTGCAATTACTGACCATTTAATTGCAAAATAACTTGTTCAGTCGTCTTCCTGAACAAACAACAAGGGAAGAAATTTAGAACTAAGCACTCCATGAATGGAGATGAAAATCAGAAATTTTGACCAGCCTCAGCTTGGTCTTTACACAAGCTCACAGCTTTTATTAGTCTCTTCAGAAGTTTTCCCTCTCATCCTATTTTCATACAAAGAGAATATTTTACTTTATCTGCAAATGGTAGATGTTACATAGCCACACTGAAAATGGGAATCAAATTTCCCTATAACTACTTTGGTACAAGATCACAGGCCTTCTAGCTTTCCACATGCATCATCTGTGAAGATTCTCAGCAACTCTCAAGACTTAGCCTCCATACAACTTTCATGAGTAGTCTTCTAAAAGTCTACAAGATGCATCGACCATCTGGCCTAAACTTGGACGAGCAACACTGTTGCCAGTAGCTTTTGGCAAATGGAAAACAGCATTAACTCCAATTTTGCCTGAAAGAGCTTCAAGATACACCCAGAGATGACAAATTTGAGACCAGACCTTGCAAAAGAAAAACTAGAATCCATTGTTAAAAAAAAATTACATTTAGTTGACAAATGACATTAAGAAGTTGTATTTTAATACTTAGTTATCAACAAAGACATGATAGAAAATGGAAAAAAAATTGGATTTAGGAATCTACTTCGCCAAGTCTGGTCTAATACCTGTGACAAGACACCCACGCAAGGTTAATAACATGTTTGAACTTGAAATACCTCTGTTTTTCCTCAAAGAAGGACATGGTTCTACCAATACCGCGTTTTTGAATTTCTGATGTACAAAACACACAAATAAAAGGTTTTAATTTATTTTTTTAAATAGTAGACTGTGATAACAGAAAGAGTAACTTCTTGATAGTCTGAGTAGCTTATGATGGAGTTGTGTAACTGTTACTCAGATCTGCATAAAATTCAATTCCCTCCTTAAAGATCACAAGATAAGATTTAGAAACACTAAAATCATTCCTAGTGCCACATTTCTATTTTTCAGAATGAGTAGATATAGTAGATTAGAGTTTGGAAGCAGGAAGTTATTGTTGACTTCTTCTGCTTAAGTTTCATCTAGGTACCACACACTTTCTGCATGCAAACACCAAAGAAAAACTTAAAAGTATTTTAATTAATTAAAAATCCCAAGTAGATTTTAAGAAATTAAAAAACATCTCCTCTCAAATACATACCATTGTTAGGTTTTCTAGAGGAGTAGGTGCTGGACTTAGCTCACTATGAGGAAGGAGGAATTCATCTGTTCTTTGGACATCCACTATAAGCTGTGCTACATATTTTTCCTGAAATCGTGTTCTCTTCCCCAAAGCACCTGCAGAAAAGTAATACAAGTTTATATTAGTGACCACTAAAAAAACGTAATCCCATCGTATATTAGAAACTTGCTCACAAAAAAATGCAAAATAAAAAGAAACACATCGAGTTAACCTGCAAATCAGTGGTGTTTAACTGATCTGCCTACAATGAACTAGATGTATTCTCATTGCTTACTACAATGTACAAAGAAAAACGTATTAAAAATATATAAACACAACTAGATAGGTCTTGCAAAGCCCGTCTTAGGTAAGTTTCCCATAACTCACAATATTGTCTCTTGAAAACTCATAATAGCCAAATTTCATCAGTTCCTTACAGCAAAATACGAGCAATATACTGCAAACGATTTGTCAATTTCCCCACGGACAACATGGAAACGTTTAGGTAAATAAAAATCTCCTAATGTCTTATAAAGCAACAAAATTTCCAAATGGGAACAGTTCAGTGTCTCAATGCTTCTGTGGATTGGTAGGAGGGTTTGGAAAATATAATCACTATGGATGGTATTTTCCAAAGCCCATTCGCTTTTTACCTAGGGCTACACTGCTTTTTAAGGACATGAGTTCGATGCCCAAACCAAATGTGGGGTGACAGAACATAAATTGTGAGGAAATACAAATTTTGAATTTTTCTTCAGTTTTGCATCTTTTCCTTTACGTTTTATTGCACTAACTAGATAGTTCACAAATAAGTTATTCTCAAGAAAACACCTTTGCTTGCTGTTACTGAAGTTCATGTAACTAGTTTTAATGGATATGATGTTTTTAAAATGATCGTTTACAGCTACAGTTGTACAGTTTACAGCTACATTTGAAATATTTTAAATATTTCAAATGCACTATGTGAAAGTCATCTTAACATTTGTTTCTTCAGTTCTTTATGAGATACTCAGACAACTTTTAATAAGTTTTTAGGATAGCAACTGGCACCAAATTGAAAAGAAAAAAATAGCTGTACTTCTATTAGCAACCCGTTTCCACACTGCAATCAGAGAAGTCAGAACAATTTCAGAAGAGTAACTTAAAAATAACAAGAGACCTATCCACTCCCAAAATAGAGATGAAAACTACCAAATTTGGAGGTTTGCTTGTTTATTATAATACAATGTTCAGATAATGTGAAATGTGAAATCAAATACAAGGAAAAGGAGATGTGAATACTGACCCACTGTTCTTTTTGCAGAGCCAACTGATATAAGAAGTTTGTAATTCCATTTTTGTTTTGAAAATGTGCAGTGCATTAGAACTTGGACATAACAATGATTGACTGCTCGTGTGTTCAGTGGGCAAATGCCAAGAGATGAGGCCACTGTCAGTAAGAATCGTCTGGCACTTACGCTGTAAGAGCACTCGCTCCTTTTTTTTCCAGAAGGTGGAAGGATAGCATTAGGGAAATGAGTAATTAAACTGATTACTCCTTTTCTGCCAGTCACTCCTTTTAATGGGAAAGTCCCATGTTAAGAGTTTATGAAGGAATGAAAATGGTTCTAAAAATAGCACCTTACAACCACATTGGGGGGGGTCAGGGCAGGAAGAGAGACCAGGCAACGATTCATACTAATTTTACACAGTACCACTCAATTCTCAATTTTAATAATGCTTGTAAGCCATTATGCCGTAATTCACTTCCTATTACGCCTTATTGCTTAAACAGATTAAAAGAAGCACTCACAAAGCTATGTTTGTTACTGATAAATTTTAAATTTTACTCACTACCAATTACAAGCTGTGATGCCTTCATGCTCTGAGATAGCTCCTCACCTTTTTTTTTTTTTTTAAGCAAATAATTCCTTTGTACTACAGGGAAAACACACATTTTCCAGATTAAAATGATTATTACGTATTTAAGTTGGGGGAAAATTTTGCTTGCTTTATACCACCAGACAGAATCACAAAGAAATAGGGATTCTATACATCAGAGATTTTACTTTCCGTCCTCTGTTAAGAGTTCCCAGGGATGCATTACTGGGCATGAAAACAGTAAATGGGCAATATGTGGATTTCAGGATTTAGCATTATTAATTCTTCATATCTGATCATTTTAAATTTATTTGGATTACCACCTCTCATTTTAGTAAATTTAGAAGCAAGGCAGACTACAGTCTTTTACTGGCAAATGTTTTGTAGTTATTGGTGATTGTGACTGGCTGTGAGGGATATAAGGATGCTCTTCAACAAATGATGAATACAGGACAGACCTTGATTACTGGGGCCAAAAAAAATACACAAGCCACAAACAACTATGATTTATTCACACATTTCTAAAAAAACTTGGGAAAAATACTGGTTCTAAATTCTTTACAAGAGCAGCATAAGTTCCCATGCTGTAATAAAATCTTCAGTCAGTAAGGATTACAATCCCAGAAGAATGAAAAACTCTCAAGACCTTTTCCTAAAATGGAAATTCCTTCCCAAAGCCGTAAAAACATCTTTGATAGAAGCTGAATTTTTACAGCAAAGCAAAGTCATTTTTGATGTTGTAACATTCCTTCCATTTACTCAAAATATGCATGTCAAATGAATTTGTCTTGAATGCCAACAATTCCCACATGTTCAGTTCATTTCATCTGCCTTCAGGTTCAACATCCTTTATAACTATTCTAATACATTTATGGAGGTAAGGCACAGAACTTTTAGGAGTTTCACAGCAACATTCTAAGACTATCAGTGTAATGTCTCTCTAGGACTAGAGTAACCTCTTGGTATAGTCATCAAAAATGCAAATAATTCCATAGCACCCAGTCACCCCCCAAACCAGCCACCACCTCCCCCTCCAAAACCCAGCTTTTCCCTAGGTTAGATTTATGGAGGTAATTAGCTTTTAGATGAATAATCTCTTTTAAAGAAAAGCACATACTCCTCAAGCAACTTGAGGAATATAAGCTGCATAGCCATCTGGCACTTCAATTTTACCTGTTCTTAGTTTATTAAATTTTTATAGCCTGAACATCATCACAGGCACTGATCTTTTTAATAAAAGCAATAAAAATGGGGTTCATTTTAAACAAAACCGCCTTATATTATCAAGCTTGCAGCAAATGTCACACATACGGTATGTCACATATAGGAATAATTTCCATATTTAAATTAATTATATTTCAATCCATCACACCTTTTTTCTTATGTTTTAGACAGATACCATCAAATATAATCAATTCAGTCACAGTTATGCAAAGTATTACACCACAAGATTTTCTTCACAGATTTTTCAGTTAATTTGTAAAACCTTGGAGTAAATGAGCATGGAGTTCTACAACAATTCCAACTTATTTTTAATTAAAATATTAAATTGGTTAAGGACATAAATAGAAGTAGGTATAGCTCCAATTTAAATATAAAGGAATAGCTAGCTTTTTTACATACAGTGGTGTAATAGGTAAGGGGGCTGCAAGTTTCACTTCCTTTATCCTTTCTACTTTTTTTTTCCATTTCTTCCCAGACAAAACCTAAAGCTTCCACACAAGAAAACTGTGCATTTTGTGTCATCCTGTTTACTCAGCTGAGCCAGATAGGCCAAATCTTTCTACATCTATATATGGAATTTTAAACGAAGTTACAAGTGCAGCAATCTGATCTTCAGGACTCCAAAGAATAGATTCTGAAAGGATAATTTTAAGATCTCTATACTGATTGAATCCTTGATATTTCTATTTTCTTTTCTATTTATTTTCTGCGGTGAAAACAGCTCCAAAAGTGACTTTTAAATGCAACTGACGTGGAACAGACCTAGACTAGTGGCACGAAAGGTTAAAGACTGCATCATATAAACATGCAGACTTCTTTATAAGTGTATAGCAAACCCAACCCTGAAGATGTATTCCCTACCACACCAACTAATTTTAGGAGTCCCATAACAGAGACAACTAGATCTAGAATTTGATAGACTGATGAAATACAACATGGAAGGATTGTAATACTACAGCTGCTCAGACACTCATATTAAGGCTGACATAGTAACTGGATGGTATGTTTCTCTTCCTTCTTCCAAGCTATGCTAATTCTTATGACAAACCTGTAAGAAGTCAAGAATTTCCAAAATATATTTCTTTATTTGGACACATTAAAAAAAGAAAAACATGGTAGTTTGGTCCAGCCAATCAACTTTCACAGACTGTAAAAGCAAACTTACCTGTCAGATTAATCTGCAGTTTTGTTATGTCTTTTGCTGTATTGAAGCATTGTTTAGCTTTTTTGTACTCATAGTAATACAAAAATGTATAGGCACACTCAAGATTGAACTGAACTGCTAAGTGACAGCCTTCACCACCTGTGAAGAAAGCTTCTGCTTCTGCCACTGCAAACCAAGAAAAAGAAAAGCTATCAGGATACAGTCTGGGAGAATTTTTAAGTTATATTTAAAATACCAGCAGAGGAAGTCTGTTATGCTTAAAGCAAACCTCCACACATTTATAAACACTCAAGTGGATAAAAGATATGTCCATTAAAAAAAGCTGAAAAAAGTCTTATATCTCAGAACCACTATTAGAGTAAGAAAAAAAAACAAAAGTTTAATATTCTTTTATACTTTACAGTAAAGCTAAGTTGGAATATTGCTCTTGAAATAAATATCCGACTTGAATCTTCAATCTGCATAGGTACTCAATAGAAAACCTTAGCCTACAATTACATTCTCATCTTAGTGTCAAAAACAGCACATGCCATACAAATCCATGTCAATTTAAGTCAATTCTTGTCCTTCTCCACTCTCTGTAGTTACATAAAAATTCCCATCCCACAAAGATATTTTAAAATTGATGCTGTGGGCCAGCAAAGCACATAATTAGAAACATACTTTGTTTTATACAGGTCTGGGCAACAGTAAATAGCTCAGGTGATCTCTCCTCTAACAACTGCTGGTGAATATTCACACATCTTAGAGTCCACCAAGGTAATGTCTGAAAGAAAACACAGATAGTTCAAGTGAACAACAAATACAGATTTTTTTTTTCTTTTCATGAAAGAGTGGCTTTAAAATATAGACTTACTAATCTACTAGATAGTCATTTCTGGAAAAAAACAAAATCTACTAAAATAGCTGGTTTATGTAAAAAGTGGGCAGTGACCTAGCATAAAGATGAAAATATTCAAGCAGCTCTTCAATGCTCTAACAGTTTGATGGGCTTTGTTTCTGTTAATTTCTCTACCTTTTCTCTGAACCCAGCAAATGTTTATGACCACAATCAGGTAAGAAACTTTGTGACCAGGAGATAAATAAATACCTGAGTGTACTTATTCTGGACCAGCCACTTGCTACTTTGTTTTCATAACTCCGAATTCTTGTAACAGAAAGACAATAAATAAATAAAAAGCTGTTCCCTACTTTTCTTCTTTCATGTCATATTCATGATTTTAATAAACAGCCATGATTTCACTCTTCAGTAATCTTTCCAGTCTGAAGACTCCTAGACTACTTAGTCACTTTTCATGTGGAAGCCATCCAGTACAGTATCCCTGGCCATCCGGTGTTGCCCTTGCATGTAAGTTTTTCTGTTCAATCAAATCTTTTCATATCTCTTTATGTAAGGGTAGAAAGGAGACTGAGACAGAAGTGCTCATGAGAACGCCTTACAATCACAATTAAAATTATTAATGTTTGTATGTGGAATCTGAGAAAGACAAATACTTCAGTGATCTAAGCAATCATTCTACAGCAGTGCTGGACCACAGTTTAGGAGATAACTCATTTTAGAAAGCTGTATACACAAAACATAAGCTCCCCAGCGTATCTTATCCCTGTCTATTTGCACCAGATGGCAATGCATGGAAAAGCTCAAGTATAATTTTGAGAATAGACTGTTATTCTTAAAATAATCTTCTGCAAACGTAGAGCCTCTTCGCAGGCTCTAATGATTACTAGCTATTCTGCTACTGTTAGCACTCCAATCATTTTTGTCAAAACAGATGTAAAAGTGCTGCTCAAAGGCACCTATCTTCTGAACTTTTTATAGAAGTATGCTTACATCCATCAGACCTAAAGGCTGAACAGATTTCAAGTAAAATAATCTAAACCCATCACATGTAGTTGACTGTAATGTCCCTAGAAAGGAACTATCAAAAAGAATAATAGTATCTATTTCAAAATGCAATGAAAGATGATTTCTGATATCAAGCTGAATAGAATAAAAGCACACAATCAACAGACTTTGCAAAAAAGGTCAAATTCCAGTATTTCATCACTTACTTTGAAACCTAAAGGCAATTTAAATAAGTTTCAAATGACTTCAGTTTAAATGTATATAATAAAGTACTTATTTCCAATGCAACAGAGTACCCAGCTCAATGATACAATTTCCTGAGGCCTGATGCCTGCCACTCAAAAATCGTAGAATCACAGAATGCATTTATAAAGTTTCAGGTAAACTACTTGAGCTCTGCATAATATTTAATCAGCAACGTTATTTTTTGGAATCTAAGTTAAAAATACTTTTTGATTACTGTCAAACATTTAATATGCTATAGACAGTAACATTTTTAAAATATAACAGGCCTTTATTAATGCTTTAGATAATGGATTTCGGGGTGCTTTATCCTACTCTAAATTAATTAGCAGTAAACTTTAAAAAAACAAAGTTTTTAAGAAACTTTCCTTTGAATTCGGAGGAAATGAGAAGGAATTAATTAAGCTTTAGTTGTTACATTGACCTGCTGATAAAAGTACTTTTTATCAGTTACTGCCATTAGATTACCACCCAAACTTGATGTAGCCACAAGTAATTGAACCTCCACTGGTAGAAGGAAGTCCCCAGTTATGTCAGTCTGGGGGCAGGCAGCAAGGGAATTCTCTATACCAGGTACATTTTCTCCCTCCCTGACTGACCCAATTGTTGAAATTCAACAGCATTCATCTGTGAATAACAGGGAAAACGATGGAAGAGCTTGGCTTCCAGAAATGCAGTACAGCCAACATCTCCCACACAGTTTAATTCATCACAAAGACACAGCTGGGAATGGATGTTGTCAGCCAAGCATAAAAAGGGACCATGTGGCATTTTGATCTCCAGCCAAATTCTGTTCAACTGGAATGCAATAGAGAAGATGCTGCTGTTAGAAGTCACCCAGTTCCAAAGAGTCCTGCTACTAAACTACAAAGGAAGTAATGTCAAAAACCCTCTCAAGAAGAGACTCATATCTCCCTGATTTTAATGTACAAACACAACAGGGAATTAAGGAAATCTCCACATGGATGCCTGCAGGAGAGGTTGAAGACAATAAAAAAAAAAAAAGCAAAAGAGGACTTTCTTGGCATCTAGAATTCATATGGTAGCAGTTAATGAGATCCCAAAGCTTGTCAAAAAAGGCCACAGTGAGTGTACAATGCATTACTTTATAGGGCATTTAACGTGTCAGTCCTGCCCCCCTCCCTCCTTCAAAAATGCTACAAAGTATGTGCCTTTTTAAAAGCTGCTTTCTATTCAATTTTCTAATTTTTACAGATTATGAAGGGATCTTCTCTTCTGGAGAAGACAGTGAGAAAATAGTTTAAGAAAATTACACTTGTGTTTAACTGTAATCACTTTGTCTGAATTGTTTCTTAAAAGAAAGAACCTCAGAACTGCAGAAAAAGAAATCGAAGAAGCTATACTGACTTAATAAGGTATGAAAAAAAGAACAAGAGAACCAATTAATGAGCATCCGGCAGTCATAATCATTGGTCACATGCTTCTTACCTGAAGAGATGCAAGTTTGTGTCTTGAATTCACAAGGATTATCCTAGCTATAAGCAGCAAGATAGGATGAGAAGTCAAGGTATAGACTGATTCAGCATCTAGAACCAGCATCTTCAAAATTGCTGCATGCAGCATTTTGGGCTGAAAGAACAAGAAAAGTGAGAATGTTCAGGAAACGTTAAAAAGTTTATGAACAAAATCATAGAATTAGGAAAAACAGCTACTCATATGTGTAAGGAAAAAAAAGTCTGCTCAAAACAAGGCAAAAAAAACCAAAAACATATCAATATGTCTTTGAATCCCAACTGTTCACCAAGTCATGGTAAATTCTGCCTTGCCTCTTGCTTGCCAGAGGCGTCTTCTCAATGTGATCTGATGTATTTAGATATTTAGATTTAGATTTCTTCTCACTGGAAATGCTTATGTCCACTTAATGTTACCAAATACATTCTAGTAATGTCCTCTCCTTGATCTAAGGGAGAAAAACTGATAAACCAAAGCCATTCCACTTGTCATCACAGAAGTAAATAAATTTATTAAATGTCCTACAATACTCAAATGCACCAGATATTCCTCCTGTGATTTCAAGATGTGTTATCGTCTTTCCCCAGAGATAGCTTCCTTTTGGAGTAGCATCAGAGTAGCAATATTAGAACCATTTTTCCTTTTGTCCAGTAAACAAAGACCTCCTTTTAGGTGTTTTCCTGTGATGTTCCCTACAGTAATTCTTTTCTTAATGGGCTTGAGGTAGTTCTCCAGGAAACCTGTCTCTCAGTGATGATGGTCAGGGGACAATCACCTATTCTTCTTTTCCTTTTAATCTAAGGAAAGCATTCCCACAGTTTATGTTCAGACTAGAGCAGATGTCAGTTCATCAGTTGACTCCTAGTTCTCAAATGGCAAGTTTCCTTTGCAAACTGAAAAAAGGAATGCTTTTGTTTTCAGTTGGTATTAAAGGGGCAAGAAAAGGGAATGGACAGAAACAGAAGACCAGACAGTTAAGTGACAGTTTGCACTGAAGTCACTTGCCTGAGAAAGATTTTTATTCAGTCTACACAAACGAGATAGAAGTCATTTTAATCACATTACAGCATTCCAAACAAAACCAGTAATGTAGTTACTAAGTTCTCTGGAACTTTTTTCAACACCTTTACCAACAGATTACTTTAAAGACAAAAGTTATCAAAACCACAGTATTTCCCTAGTCCACTTTTAAACAATTCCTGCCTCTCTTTACGGCAATTTTCAGACTTTTTTCCTGATTTCCTTAGGTTTGTCCATTATTTATCATGTATTAACATTGAAAATACTCCTACTTAGTAGGCAATGATTAAGGAACTTTACATTATTCACCCAAAACGTAATTCTTACCTGACATCACTGCAATTATCAATCCTACCATTGAAAACAAAGTTTATTTCCAAGTGGTTTCTCACACTGTTGTAAAGAAAAAATGGCCATGTAGGAAGACATTAGATCCATCGAGGAACAGCCTTACCAACATCTCTAACTACTCTGATTTTGAAAAGTTATGACTCTGTGCTTCTAAAGATTCATTTTGAAAACATGAGAGATATAACAGGAGACTTCATACAGTTTTCAGGTTAAGTTAAACTTGTTTCCCTATCATCCTTTTTGAGGTCTCTTTTCAATAAACAACACTGAAAGAATCAATGGGAAAGCAAAGAAGTTATCAGCTTTGTTATAGAACTGTTTTCTAAAACACATTTGATATGCTATAGTAATCTACCCACAGTTAAGCACCACAGCAACCAATTAATCTCACATTCTCATTTCAAAGCCTTTCACTGGAGAGCTCAGTCCAGCTAATGTAACATTAATAGGAATATAATGAGGGAGGGAAGAGGGAGAGAGATGTCACCGCCTAGTAAATACGCCAACAAGTCTTAGAGCCAAAGAACCGATATCTTTTATCTTAACAAATCCGTGTTCTTTTGCATAAAGCAAATACCATACAAGGAAGCAAACATTCTCTTTACTAAGAAAGCCTAAATCAATATTCATTCTTTTAACTTGTGCTTTAAGACTGCATTATCATTGCAGATTTCTATCAACACAATTTACTATCCTAAGCTAGTCTTTAAGGTAGGGAACAGCTTCATATAAAAGAGGTAGACTTTCAAGTTTTTACAGCTTCAAGGGCATAGAAGACTGGACTGAAATTCACAAAAATCCTTAAAACATTGGCCAAGAGAAAACAGAAATTTAGAACTTATCTTCTTGTGTCTAAGCACTTAAATTAGACATTTTCCATATTTATCTCATGCATCTAAAAAAAATCCTGTATCTCAAAATGGACATAACAAAAATTTGCTAACACAATGTTCCAGACCTAATAAACCTGAGTTAGATTGTGAGTCTTTCCATTCTTCACCGGACTTCCACTTAAAACCTATGATTATTTTATTCTTAAATGTGTGTATATAATAAGTACAGAAACATATACTAGAGTTTGTGAACTCAGAAATATCTGGGATAATAATCCAGGTTTTGTTGAATCTGCATGTGGTTCCCTTTGACCACCGCTGGGCTAAATACAGACAAATGAAGCTGAATTCACTCTAAATACGTATGCTTCAATCTCTGTCCGAAGTACAGATAATGTACAAAAGTACATGTACTTACAAAAAAAAAGTACATGTACAAAAGTACGTGTACTTACAAAGAGTAAGTTCACATTTACCGTTAAGTAGCTGCTACTAAAGCCCTACATCAGCTTCAAGCTGGACAGCACTCTTGGCTTTCACAGTATTAGAAAGTACTTCCCAGCACAACTGTTACCAGCTGCCATTCCAGCTCAATGGCTGTGAGAATACAGAGTATAAGAAATTTAGTTTATGGGCTTCGTGTTTTTTTCTTGCTCATGATAATCATTAGAGGCAATGTGAGCATTTGGTACACTTTATTTTTGTTTCAGGGACTGCTCACTCTGAACTGGCCCTTCTAATCTTTCTTCATCCCTTTCTCAGTCTTGGGGATGCTTCACCTAAAGCTTAAAAGGTAAGCGCAGAGAAACACAAAGGTAGAAAAAGACAGTAAACAACATGGGACGGATTAAAAAAAAACAGAGGGAAAAAAAAAAAGTAAATAAATAACGAAAATCAAATAAGGAACCTGCATGCAGCTACTAAGTGTCATATACTGGGCTTCTCAGATTTTAAATAGTACTAAGACTCCTGCACAGCTTGTCAACTGGCAAAGCTAAAGTTATATATCTTCCAGAATAATGGAAGATGGAAGATGTACTCAGGTTACTAGTGGAAGATTTGGTCCTTTAGAAGACAATTCAACCTTTGCTCCAGACATCTTTTGGGGATAGAAAATTTGCTTTTGCTTGCAACTGCTTCCCTCCAACTTTCTGCAAAGGAGATAATGAGAATATGGTGCAGGCTGTCTCCAGTTTCATTTACCAAATGAGCAACATGTAAACAACACAGAGCTGAGCTGCAGACAGAAGATGATAAAGGTAAGCTAGCACAAGTAAGTCTTCCCTGAGTGCACTACATGTAGGAGTACTTAGTTAGGAATGTGCTTGCTTGTATTCCCTGTAAGGTCTGACATTGCTGAGTTGTTGAAGAAGGAAGAATTTTCCAATGGTAGCATTAAGAATTATTTATTTTACATATACATAGCAAGGGAATGTATGGCAAGTTTGTAGGTTACTTCAACAAACTCCCTCTGCTTACAAGACTGCCTCCGTGTTTAGCTTTTACCATCCCTCCTTATACACCCCACAAGAGGGAAAGGTTTGTTAGAATCTTCATAGTCTTCATCATGCTGGTCACTGGTATTCAAACAGCACATGAGTTAACCTAAGGTTCAGCTCTCATCTTTATGGCCAGTTCATGCTAATGGAAGCCAAGAATACAGGTCTGGATCACAAAGGACTCCCAACAGTTTCAGTTAACAAAGTTTACAAGGATAAGGGATCATACTGGATTTGAGACATTACTGCTACACAGCACATCGTTATTTTTCATATGAATTATGAACATGGCTATTTGTATCAACAGAAGCCTGGTGATGCTTCAATCTTCCAGCAAAAGGATCATATCATGCATAAAAGAAGCACTAATACAAACATCAGGAGAAAAAGTTACTCAAATGCATTTCAAAACTCATTATTTGGAACCAAGCTGGAAGTTACAAAAAGGCCAGCAGGAGCTGTTGATAAATGTATTTGGAGGACTCCTACCAGTTATTTACAAGTATTATGCATTAGCGTATTGGGATCTTCTTCCAGATGGAGTTTCTAGCTGATACCAATATATCCTACTTGTGAATATGAAATTAGACAACAAACAATACTCTGTAACTCTCAAACTTAGGTCAGGATAAAACACACTGCAACCTAAACAGTTGTGCACCTTTCATTCCCTTACCTGCACAGAGACAGTGACAGTACTTCAAAAACACGAGGAACTTATCCCACTTACTGTAAAATAAAAATGTTTTAGCCTAATCCCAGTGAGTTTGAAGACAGATCTGATAATCCATTTAATTTAAATACAGGCTTTTTTGTTTGTTTTTAATCTTGCTTTAACATAAGTCACTTACCATAAAAAAACTCAGCAAGAGTATTTAATTGGAACGATAAAGTCCTGAAGGAATTTTAGAAAACTCAGTCACCTAAGAACTAAAACACTAGCTGCTTTTCTGTTTAGAAATTACTGAACTGTTTTTAGGCATGGACTCTTAAAATAAAAGCACAAAACAGTTCTGCAGGACATAAAATGGAACCCTAATGGAGTACATGAATTTAACCATAACTTACGGAGAAGTAAGGCTGGAATCAATTTGGAGGATGGGAAATAAAGTACACATACTCATGAATATTTTTCGTGGAAGACATCCAAGAGGCACCAACTAGCAACTCATCTAAATCAGGCTATTTTATGATTTCACAGAATCACAGAATTGTAGGGGTTGGAAGGGACCTCGAAAGATCATCAGGTCCAACCTCCCTGCCAAAACAGGTTCCTTAGAGCAGGCTGCCCAGGTAGGTGTCCAGATGGGCCTTGAATATCTCAAATATCAGATGTGCTCTTCACTGAAATTAATTATATTCTTATGCAGTCTTAATGCACTCATAAGAAAGTAAAATTAATGATGCATTCAGCAGTTATCTGAGGGCAGAAATGAAACTATTTGTTTATTTATTTGTTTTTAACCTTGACATGGGAAAAAGATCATTTCAGTCTGAAAAATTGAAAGCTTATTAAAAAAGAATTTATACCAGTATTGATGACAGAATATAGATGATTACATTAGAAATGGAGAAAATGAGAGCTGTATTTTTAACCCACTTTTTTTTTTTTTTTTTTGAGTATCTGTGCATGCGAGAAAGAAAAGCTGGATTGAAAGAAGCACAAAAATATCAGTTTATTGAGATGTTTGTTTTTATGGAGTGTTTATATACTAAGAATCCTTGAACATAAAAGTATCTGCATAAAAATAATTCAAAGCATATGACAGCTTTTGAATTAAGATGTTTAACAAAAGAAAACTGGATAGATATTTTAGCACAACTGTTTAGTGCTCTTGGAAAAAACTTCTCAGATGCTACAGATAGCAATAGTATACATAAAACTAAACTTCTTTTGCCTGAATGCAGAACTAGTTAAACCTTCCAGTTAACAAGGTCTGATGCAGTACTCATTAGAAATCAACAATGCTCATGTCTGTTTTCCTTTTTCATCTCTTGCTGATTTAGATTCTGGAATACGCATATTCTGCATATGCAAACATCCGTCAATGCATTGCATTCACAGCCATAAGACAAACTAAACAGGAGACACACATTCCCTTATTCAACAGATAATTAGCATCTCATTCGTCCATTAATATAGACAATAAATGGGATGGTTGATAGAAGTTATGAACATTATGTTTTATAGGTCTGAACTCCTTATAGTCTGACAGCAATTTAATTTCTGATCTCAAAAACCAAGCAAAAAAATAAGCCTATACATATACACACCATGCCATCTCTAAAATATACCACACTGATAACCATCTATATTTTAAAAAAAGGGATAGATACAGTATCCAAACTAAGTAATTTAGAAATGCAACCTTGCAAATGAAACTACGAACTATGGCAGGTATTCATGAGTTACATTATTCCTGCAAAAACACACCACAATAATGTAACAGACGTTACATTAATGTTACATGAAGCTTCTTATCTACTTGTCAAACTTCCCCTTATTCCACAATTTACAGCATTTACACTGCTCATGGGAACTACCAATTCCACAATTCAGCTGGCATCATCCATGAGCCTAGAAGGATACTAGCATACAAATCTGCTGTCCTCTTAGCACCTACCAGATAGTCTGCTATATGCAAGTTATCCATCTTCTACCTTGCTCCAAGGAAAATTTCTAAGTCATTTATAAGTATCTTTCTCTGGTCCAACTAAGAACACATTCCAAAACAAACAGCTTATTGACAGCAAACATCCTTCAAGCAGATGCTGCTGCACAGTAAGTATCTTCCATATTCAAAACCAACATTTCCAGAAGGAAATCTATTAAGTTGAAGTAGACAAACATTAGCTACTTTTAGGATAGTGCTTAAAAAACTTACACAGTTGATGATGCTCGCAACAGCAGCTTGTTCACACTCAAGGAAATTAATTCTAACCCTGGACCTCATAGATATGTATTCTCTGGATAAGTGGGTTATTCACAAATAGAAGTGACTGTAAAAGGACAGCTTATTATAACTCAAGCATACCTCACTGAATTTCTGCAACAATGCAGATGGCAAAAAGTCCTGCAGCTGTAACTGAACAGGAGGCCCGGTCCAATTGCTTTGAACGAAGAGCTGCAAACTGCCCACACCAAGTAAAAACATCAGCCTCTGCCTGCAATATAGATAAGGAAAACAATTAGCAATAGATCATTCTTTTAATTAGGAATGCAAGATCTGATTAATTCCACACCAGTTCAAAACATCCAGCCTTAAAAATCCACCCCTCTCAGCACGAAAATATAGTTAGCATAGAATTCAAAAATGCTCATGGGAAACTGAAAGGTTTGAAAATATGATGGTTGTAACAAATGACAAATATTTTGGAAACAGAGTTAAATCAAATGTTTTACAATTTAAGGCTGTGCCTATTAGATACAAGTGGGAGATTAGCATCGGATGAAGATTATCGCTGTTTGCCAACCAGACAGTTGCATTTTCTTGTATCTAAACCTCAACATTTCAAAAGAGAAGTTGCTGCATTACCATACGCTACAAAACAGCATATTTATTGTTGCTTTTACACAGCTGCTTAATTTCACTCCCTCTGAGAACAAAACAATCAAACAAGTGTCATAAAGTTCAGAAGTATCACCTCAGAGCTGGTTCGGATAATTCGGCAGCAAATGTTATCTCATTCAATCATGCTTTTTCATTGCAAACACAGTATTTTATTTAAAAATGGAATTACAAGACTTTGTTGCCTTCCTGGAACTGTGTATAAAATTTTCTTGTTTAGAAGATTTTACTCAACTAATACCCTTATGATACTATTTCTTTATGTACCTACAGTAATAACCTATGTGGCCTGCAGAAAGCAGGGCAAAATCCCTCAGAATTTAATGACTGATTTAACAGGTGTAGACTTTTAGGAAACTTTTAGGAAGATTTTTTAGTTTGTTTTAGGATTCTTTGGGATTTGTGACCTTACTGGGTTATAATCAGTCATATGCCAACACGGGCCTTGTTACATACTACATATATAACATGCCTCCTACCTACAATAATGTTCTAACTGTACTAGTCTAATATAACATAAGAACTGGTATTTTAAGGAGCTCAGTGGAAAAAAACTTGTCATCCTTTTGCTGTGAAACATGGACTTAAAGCTGCAGGAGTCCTCCAAATGGAAACAAAGAGATAAAGCATTATACAACTCCAAAAAACAAAGTCCAATAGAAAAAGCCACACAGAAGCAGCTGGTGGGCAAGAATGTGTCAGAAGATGTATAACAATGGTGTAGAGTGCACGAATCCAAAAAAAAAAAAAAAAAAGACAAAGAAAAAGAAACACAAGAGCCTTCAGAAAAAGGACTGGTATAAAGAGCTCTTGTCAATTAGATTTTATAGTTGTCATTATTCAGCTGGTAACTATCTACCACCAAATAGTATTTGGATGTGTATCTCAGGTTACCACTAAACTTCCAATCAACTCAAAAACAAAGCAGTGACAATTACTGCACACTGAATTATTAACATTAGGCACAAAACAATGACACATGCACTATTTATTCTGTTATAAATTAAGCTTCAAAGCTTCTAAAAGGAAAGATAACATACAGAATAATCAATTGAGACATTGCAGTTCAACAACTCTTCAGTCTTTCAAAGACTCATTTTCATTATTTTATCATTTACTCTATTTTTATAATTCCTACAACCAAAATACATATTTAAGAACTTTATTGAAATCTTTCTATGGTAGGCAAAGTTGCTTGATGTCTAAATGCTTTTGTAACCATGCAGAAGGGCTCTGCAAATTATATGCAATTCCATTACTTTGGCTGTGATTCTCTTTCCACTGTCTTATTTGTCATCATCAGTTGTTTTTTTCTTGTTGCTGTCTTCAGTTTCCGACTAGTGACCAACCTGCAGTCCCCTTAACACTCATTCTGAAACAGAATGCTACTTCTAAACTCTAATCCCTGCAAATAAGGCTAGCGTCCCTCACCTATCACTTAATTTCTTCCAAGATTTTTTTTTCCATTCCATCTCTGACTGCCCTTCATGCTTAGAATGCAGAACTGCAAGTGCTTACCTCCCAAGTGCTGCCTTAAAACTGCTCTTCTGTGCTGCCTGAAAAGCAAGAGAGGCACTGCTGCCAGTGTTCCACTTATTACGGTGACCTATATATAGGTTCATTTCTTTCTTCTAATTTCCTTAGATACAGAGAGCCATTCATCTCACTCATACTTTCTCCATGTATTTTTTTAAACACTTTACACCAACTCAAGTAGGTTTGGGATCCATGATGTAAAACCAGATGCTTAAATACATTCCACTGTAATATTCATATTGCTTTACTTATATTTTCTCAAACTCAGAAATGACAGAGCATTGATACTTGAAAAAAAGTAATGGATTTGCATATAACACTCCATTTTTCAAATAAATACCAATAGTAAGGCTATGCTTTAGATACAAGTAGGTTATAGATTGCTTTTTTTTTTTTTTTTTTTAAATGTGAAGACAAATTACAGAAGAGAAGTTGAAACAAAATTAGAGATGTTTAAGAGTTATTTTTTCAATTTAAATACATCAAAGCAAGTTGCAGAAACAGCAAGAATTTCTTCACTTTTATTTTTTAAAATGCAAAGCACAGTAGTTAACAAACTGTAAGCATCCTGAAGAAATATGTGTCAGGAAATCAAACCAAGCTTTATTGCAAGGACTTGTTTTGGAAAGTCTGACATTCATTGCTATCTTGAATAAGGTAGTAGCAGTGAATACATGGACAATTAAAACAAGTGTTCATCATCATTTCCTTGTTCCTTTAGGTTTTAGAATCAAACATTTTAATAGACTTTCAAGCTCTTTTGAAACTCTCCTGAAATATTTTTGTTGTGTCCTGCAGATTATTTCCTCCTGGTCTCTAGAAGGAAACTACCTCAGACAAAAATACACCTCTTTCAAACAGAAGTCTTGACAACACCAGAGACTCTCCCCTTCCACTTGTTTAGCATTTATACACTATAACTTCTTCCTCCACAATTCTGCTGACTTCAAATACAGGTATGAAGCTATGTTTCCTGTAGAAGATAAGCAATAGCCTTTGAATTGAGTAGCTGTAGCAGAAAAAAAGAAACACCTTCTATTTTGTAGGTTTATTGCAAAATATACTTGGACGCTTCACTTTTAATCTATGGAGGTTAAAAGTGCCATACCAAAATATGTCTGGCAGGGGAAGGACAGAAGCAGTCAAAGTGAAAGAAAAAGTTGCAGCAAGTTTTGAAATACTGTTAAATATTTTCCTTATAGAACCATGGATTTGGAAGTAGAGAACTTGACAGGCTACGTCCAAAGAAATTATAATCTAGCTACAAAGTCTGAGCTGTTTTGCCTTCAGGCTGCTCCCTTTTAGCTTCACAAAAAGAACTCCCTAAGAGTTCTTTTAATACTATTATAAAACCATACTTTGTACTGTGTTTATATTGTGTTAAAAGAATAAGGTTAGCATTATCCAACTTTCTGATCCTGACTGAATTCAACTCACAGAGTTTAATTTCTAGAATTATAGTTCTCAGTTCAGCAAAAAAGCATGTATTTGAAGTAAGACCCCACTAGTAAGAAGTCTACTAGAAGTCAGAGGAAAGCCAGTGTCTTAATGATTTTTCTGAGCTAGAACTTAGAAGTTGCTGTACTTCCTTTATAGGAAAAATAGGGATTTTTTCTATTAAAATCCTATAAAGGGAAGAAGGATTTTTTTCCTTCAAAATGAAAAAATAAATAAAACAACAACACACATTTTCACCACAGGCATTAAAAGATCATGTGCAAAAGTTGCATTAATTCTTTCCAAAAGAATATAAAAAAGAAAATAAATAAATAAAAACAGGAAAAAAAATACCTAGAGACAAAATGCACAGTAACAATCTCTATACATTCCAGATCAGAAAACAGGAGCGCGTGAGATATCAGACTATCAGATAATCTTTTATTATATATATTTTTCTTATATAGCCACAATCAGTGTTGCTAACAAGCCTAGGTAATTTAGAGGTGCCAACTACTTGTTTCTCTCTGGCATTTTAGCAAAAAATCATTTTCATGCCTCATACTAAAACATACACATTTGTATTCAGCCATGCTTCTTGGCAATACGTTACCTTCCTCTTACTTCCTTTATACTTTTATGTTCTCTTACCCTTTGCTAAAACCTGTTCCTATACTCATGTTTAAATTATACGTACATAATTTTCTGCTTCTACTATCCATAATGCAAGAGATTCACTCTAACTGTACTCCATACGCTAATTCTTGCTGTTAATGAGTCTGACTTCGGTGTTTATAATTCTCCAAGTAAATAATGAACAGGCTAAAATCCATCTTAGTGAGTCTTACGAAGAAAATAACTAATCCATAAATACCAGCCATGAATAACTTACTGAGTTTACATTAAAACAACCTTACTATGAACCAGACTCAGAAATATGGACATTACTTTCACAGTAACTTTACATGGTACTTCAAGTATTCACATTAATGTAACACAATGTTGCAGAGAAAACTGTTAACAAACTGTTTCAAGACACTCGGCAACATGAATTTACATTTCTTGGTTTCTTTATACCAGCAGCTTCAGAGGTAGTCACCATAAATAAGGCCAGTGTTTTCAACAACCCTTCATATCAGAACA
Source organism: Netta rufina (assembly GCF_964035555.1). Taxonomy (NCBI): domain Eukaryota; kingdom Metazoa; phylum Chordata; class Aves; order Anseriformes; family Anatidae; genus Netta; species Netta rufina. The sequence continues at coordinate 34,019,130 of NC_140125.1, read as the reverse complement.
CTATCCAGTGAAAGAAACAATGATAATGAACAGATGCCCCAGGAAAGTGGGAGGAACAACTTGAGAAATCAATTTTGTATTTTTCTCTCAGATCAAGAACTTTGGAAGCCCTATGACACATACTACAAAACAAATAATGCCTTTTGGAAAACCAAACATTGCCTCTATTAATCTTCCATATAATAAATAATGATTTCCACCTTTCCACGTTATCAACCTCTGCGGAACAGTCCAGGTATGTCAGGATCTGTTTCTCCAGGTAACTTTCAATGTTCTCCTCTGACACAGAAGATGCACTGAAAACATTCCGGATAGCTGAATTTGAAAATATTGCTTCATATTTCCCATCAAAAATCAACTGCAACAGTGATCCACTTTCTGGAAATAATAAAAAAAAAAAAAAAAAAAAAAAAGAAAGGAAAATAAATCAGTGTTAAATTTGAAAGAATTTCATCCTACAAGAGCTATTCCAACCAAAACATATACCTCTCCCCTTTCGAGTACTGAATTATCATTTAAGTCGCCAGAAAACTGCAGTTGCACTGAAACTGAAGAACAGCAGTAGCAGGGGTCACCTTAATCCAAAATGAATTTTACAGAACTTGTATTAACGTGACAATGAAATACAAACTGCCAGATGAATGTAAAGCATAAAAATTGCACAGGAATTTCAGGGGAAATATATGGATAGCCTTTCAAATACATACACTGACAATTATCATAGGAGGGTTTTCTTCCTCCAAAACCTTTTTTGTTAGTGTGTGATGGTAAAATCCTGTGGGAGAGACAATTTCAAAGACTTAAGGATTCTTTCAGGGAAACTGCAGCAAATAACAATGGTTCAATACTTACAGAGTTCCATGAATACCCATGTATAACCATGAAATACACAGCCCTCACTTTAAATGCTTAGAATATTCAAAAGAATGGACAGTACTTTTCTGAAGATAAAATTGTATTATCTTCCTGTAAGTTTATTACCTCATTCTTCAGATTAACTACTGAGGTGGATATGAATCCATGAATGTTTCTCTGCCTAATCCTTTCAAGGCAAACAGAATTCACAAAGTGCTATACATTTAACTCCTAAGAAGCTTCAAACTCATGAAGTATTCTTGACCCAGGCTTTGTTCGCAGAAGGTATCTTCCCTTCTTTCACCAAGCACGCTACATTGCGACCAATCCAGCAGCTGTCTGCTAGAACAGTTTCAGCACGTTAACACCTTCTATTCTTAGAGAAATTGGTACCTGTCTACACTGCAGCTCATGCAGACATACTAACTAGTTGTCAACTAGCTAATGCAGATGCTGTAATGCAGGTGAGGAAATGCAGAGGTCTGCATAGGATACCTGCCATATTAACCTGTGATTCCAGCTGTGGACTGCAGCTCCTGTGCACTCAGTGTTACCATAGCTACCCTAATATTAGGGCCTAAGCTAGCCTATTTAATGCCAGCACAGGTATACATCCACACCAGCTACAGCTGCACACGGAAGCTAACCAAACACCAACCCCCAGCAAAACCAAGTGCTCTCAGTCTCGGACACGACTGAAGACTGAGCACAGAAATCAACTTCAATAGCAGTGACAGATGATTTGGTAGGAATGGTGATGGACACACATTCATTCCTAATCTCTACAGACCAGGCTGCTGAGCACAATTTACTTTTGTTCTTTGCAACAATGACCAGCCACCTGATATAAGAAGTCTTTTTTTTTTTTTTTTTTTTTTTTTTTTTTTTTTTTTGTGGTAAATGATTGTAAAACATTTCAAGCTGTACCTGTAAGGGCATATACAAAAGATTAAGAATGGTTCTGGGGCCTTACTGACGTCACATCCTCACGTAAAACATAAATAACGTGAAACTTTCTCCCATCAGTACTTTAGGGGAGAATTTCTTTCACAAAGTGACAACTTATTTATATGTTACAGCCGTCCAAACAGGTAGCACTGTATTTTGTAGAATAACCCTTGGCCCTGAGAACACTAATGAAGAATACTGAGGTTTTTCTTTCTAGAAACAGTACAACATAACTGTAAGCATATAAAATCTGATCTTGGTTCTCTATTTATTTTCTTATAAGACACCATACAAATTCAAGGTCACAGTCTTTAACTTTTACTTTCAGGGCCCACTGAAGCGATGACTAAAAACCATCACAACCCCTGCCATTTTCTACCTCTATGGCAAGACAGCTTTCTTCAATACCACTCTCCACATCTTATCACAGCACACTACTTAAAAAATAAAATAAAATAAAATAAAATAAAATAAAATAAAATAAAATAAAATAAAATAAAATAAAACCACAAGTGTACACTATTCAGTGGGAAGCTATGAAAGACCTGCCAGATGTCAGTCACACCACCTGACATTTTCAGAAAATACAAGAATTACAGTTAAATAAGAATTAACAGAATCACACACAGAATCACAGAATTTCTAGGTTGGAAGAGACCTCAAGATCATCGAGTCCAACCTCTGACCTAACACTAACAGTCCCCACTAAACCATATCCCTAAGCTCTACATCTAAACATAAGGAAATAGAGCTGAGTAGATCAGCTCTTTTCCAAAATTCAGCATGTGCTCGGGGTACAGATAAAGGAGTCTTTATCTCCACATTTTTTTCGCTTTGCTACAGCAGGGAGCTTCTCGCCGCTGCCACACGCGGCAGGCAGGTGCCTCACTCGCTCCGGTCGCGAGGAAGCCAGGGACAGCCCCGGGGCGAAGCCTGAGGAGCGGCGGTGCCCCCAGGAGCAGCAGTGCCCCCACAGCCCAGCCCAGTGCCCGCCTTAGGGGACCCCAGGAGCCGCGTCCGGGACCCCCACGGCAAGGCGGGCACCGCTCCCCCCTCCCCTCCCCTCCCCTCCCCTCCCCTCCCCTCCGCCCCGCTCACCTGCCGCCGAGACATCGCCCTGCTTCCACTCCAAGGACTCGGCGGCGCTGAGGAAGCCCCTCAGCAGGGCGCGCTCGAAGGCCAGCATGGTCCCGCCGCCCTGCCCTCAGCCCGTGCCCTCCTCTCAGCCCATGTGCGGGCATCGGCGGCAGGGAGCCGCCATCACGGCCCCGTCGAGCACGCCGGGAGGGGGCGGCGCAGCGCAGGCGCGGCAGTGGCACTAGTAGCAGTAGCACTAGCACTAGCAGTGGTACTAGCCCTAGTAGCAGTACTAGCAGCAGTAGCAGTAGCGTGGGGGTGGAGCCGTCGCCGTTAGCGACCGCGGTCGTTCCCGGTGGCCTCGTTGTTGAGGCGAGGGGCTCCCGCCCGAGCTCGGTTTTCGCCCTGAGCTCTGTTTGTGAGGGGCTTAGGGCGTGTGAACCGCGGGTTGTTCGTCAGCTGCGCCGGGGAGAAAAACGGGCATCTCGGGGGTCAGGCAGATGTGAGGGAGCACTGGACGCCACGCGTGGGCAGGCAGGGGTTGCCCAGGTATGCCTGCCTAGAGTGGGCTCGGAGCTTTACACTTGGGCGGCTGGGAAGGGTGTGGGATGCCATATTGCTTCCTGCCCTGCCTGGACCTGTAGTTACTTCAGCACCTGTTCAGATCCTGAGGGAACATAATATTGGCCATCACCTCTGAGCTCTTTCTTTGCGTACAGAGGAGGAGGAAGAGGAGAACGAGGAGGGAGGCCATACCTTCATGGGCATTCAAAATGGAGTGAAATGATGGAAACGTTCACTCAGAAAGGTTAACAAACCTTGGTGTGAGCAAGTCTGAGAGCTAACACAGCTAGGAGTAAATCCTTGGTGCAGGAAGATGGCTTCTGAGGATGTCTTCACTGCAAAGGTTGAAATTCATTTTGCTACTCAGTGCAGCTCATAGTATAATGAAGTAGAGTACTTGCCAAGCTTAAGTTGAGGTCTTACAAACATCTTATTATCCTACTTTCATATCTAACTTATTAGTTAAAATTTGAGGAAGACTTACTGCAGCTTTTTTAATTCAAATGCTTGTGATAGGTTACTGCTTGGTTGGGCCTTAACATACAGGCTTTAATTTCAAATTTCATCTGGCTTATAAAAGCAAAACACAGTTAAATAAAAATGTGTTGCTTTTCAACTTATTTTCTGACTTGAAACAATCCACTCTACGTCAGTTTTGACAAGAAAAGGTGGTATAAATTTATATAGTTAATAGAGAAATAGATAGCCATTCACTCGCTGCAAGTTCTAGGGCTGTGAACAAAAGATAAATGTTTGTCCTGGAAGCAGCAGCTTACAGAACATCTTAAAGCACAGCAAATAAATTGTTTTCCATATAGTGTGTTCAAGACATTCATGAAGTTCATTTTATGAAATTCACCATTAAAAACTAAAATATTTGGAAATCAAAATGATGTTACTTGCTTTCTCTTTATCTATATAGCAACATAATAATATTCTAAGCACACTGGTTTCCATTTGACAGCTGAGCTATATATAACACATGAGGTTTTATTGACACAACAGAACCCATTAGTCAAAATGAGGTATTGTCATACGTTCAGTTTTCTGTGGTGTGTCATATCACAGCTTTGTTCTAGAATTGACTTAAATGTTTTCGAGGGTAGGTTTAGGAAATAAATTAACTCCTGCTAACCTTGCTGATTTGGTGGGTAGTTTTTTCTGTAAAATTTTTTGTGGTCTGTATGAAAAAAAAAAAAAGGAATTAGGCTCTTTGTGTTTAAATTTAACTTGTACTATTACACATTTCTTTCTCTTCCACGTAATAGATCTGCATTAAACATACATAGATTTTCCAAAATGAATTGGATGAATTCTTAAACGGGGTCTAATTAGAATGTTGAATAGCACTCCTTTCCACATCTACCCCTTTTTCTGGCAGGGGATTCAGAATGTGTGTCAAAATACAATGAAAAAATTAGTAAACAAGTGAAAAATACATTTCTCATAATTGTCAGGGAAAGCTGGTAATTTTTCTTTTTTTTTTTTTTTTTCTGGGAATAAATAGTTGATAAATAACATTATTTGATAAAAATGATGTATATCTTGCTGTTTTTCTCATCTCTGCCAGTTCCTGAGATGTGTTTTGTTGTTTTTCTCCCACACAATTCAGTTTCTGGAGACATCCAGAAATTAAATTATAGCAGGTACATAGGCAGGAATACCACCAGCAGGAATTAGTGCACTCCTGACTGACAGTGGACGGATAGTCACCATTTATGTGAAATACACTGTTAATTGTTTAGCATTTGCAACAGACTTACTGAAGTATGCTGCTTAACCTTGTTTCCCTGAAGGATTTGAAGTACATATATATATTCTTCTCTCGCAGAATAGTCAACAGGTTTTGTTTGCATTTAAATGTCACTTCGGTCAGTTGGCTCTAAAGGGAGTATTTTACAATACTGTGAACTGCAGATTCAAGATTTTGGTGTATTGCTGCTTATAATTTCCAAGCAAGAAGTAGATAATCAAACCTTCTGATAAAAGTGTTTTCAGAGAACAACTTTTGTCTTTAACTTTTTTTCAAAGAGAGTAGGAGAACTGTCTGTATGAAGTGTTGTGCTCTCTGTGGAATCTTAACTAGCACATTTAAAGTCACCTTGCAAGGTATCTGTGCTGCTGTGTTGATACAGTATTTATCTTCTGTTGCAGGTTTTTTTTTTCTCCAAGCCATTTTGAAACAGATGAACTTAACTGTGGACTGCAAAATGCTACATGATCTCTCAACAAGACCACCTGTAAAAAAAAAAAAAAAAAAAAAAAAGTTTTGGTAAGTTTAAAGTTATTATTATCAGCATAGACATTTATTATGATATTTTTAAACAAAGAGTTACTGATTGTAAAAACTGCTGTTATGTGAATTTTGAATTCATCCTCAATTTCATGTGCCAGGTCTTTGGTGTTGGTGAAGAAACATGCAATTGTGTTTTATGCCATTTTTGAACAACAGTTGATTTGCTTGTTTTGGGGATGATTTATGAGGAAGGAGTTGCCATTACCAAGGAGAAAACATACTTGTTGATATAGAAGGATGAAAACTTGTCAGATTGTGTAACCAAACTTCTGTGATTGTTAAGAGAATGTTTGATGTATCTGGTGAGAGAAGAGGATCTGCAAGGCTTGTATTGGGGAATTCTGTCAGCTTTTCTTTAGTTCAGTTGAGCTACATCCTAGTAACCAGTTATTCTTTGTGGATCATCATATTTGAGGTTACAGCATCAGAAACACATTTCAGACTTTTGGGAAACTTAGTGTCCCCCAAATCAGTTAAATGTTCAAACTGTATTCTTCAGAGTAAATTCCTGAATATTACAGGCAAACTGTTTCCCTGAGGCAGGGAAAGCTGACTGCAAATGTTAGAAGTTGCAAAGAAGGTTTTAGCAAAATAAATGACTATATTGTAACGGAGGGAGGTGGACAGAGTATTCATAGTTAAAACACCTGTAGGTCTGGCTGGCCTCTAGGAATGTAAAATCTGCACTAAAATTGATTTTCGTATTCTCCCCAATTACTTTCCCCAATTACCAGCCTCTGTGAGGATTAGTTTGCCCTCTCTCCTGCAGGGAACAAAAACAAGGTATCCATTCCCTTTGAAAATCTGATTCAAAGTGCCCATCAATATTTACTCTATGTTTATAATATGACATAGCGAAGGATTGATGTGGTCATCAACAGGGAAGTAGGATGACTCATTTCCCTGTCCTTCATGACTGCTTCTGCTAAGGTCTTCTGGCTGCCTGAAGGAGAAATTCTGACAGCTCAGACGTTTTCTGAACAGGCTTCCAAGGAGTTGGAGGAAACTGACCCATTTCTTTACAGTCCCCAACAGTGACCGAAGTATCACAAAATTTTCAAATCTCACATATCTTCTGTATAGTACCAGCACCTGTGATGCACTCAAGACATTTTTCATTCCTTCTGCACTGTTGTTGATAAATAAGATTCCACAAATATCAGGAAATCTGCTGGTGTCATTCAAAGTCATCTACTTTTCATAGGTTAAATTCTGCACTGAGCTGTTACCAAAATTCTTGGTATCAATAAGATCAAGATTTGACTTCAGTTGGCATGTATAACTCACGTGTAACCTCTCAGATCCTGTAGCAAAGCGAATGGATATCTATTATATTCCAATACCCTTCCAGTTTTCCTGTGGCTATTAAGATTAAAATAAGTTCCTGTAGGTTTTCCAACTTTTTTCAGCAATGTTATGCCTTTATTACTGTGGAAAATTCTTTCTACTGTTGTAGTTTGGGAACGTGCTAGTAGGTTTGTGAGGAGAGGGTGGGCTAGAAGAGCATGTGGTGAGGAATCTATGTTTAAATCTTGGTGGAAACCTGGAATCTGTTGATTTCTTATACACCCATTCAGTTCAAAGGTTGATTGTAGCAATTGTTAATAAGAGTAGATGAGGAAATAGAAATGAATCTTTCCATGTCTACATGTTAATTTGTACTCTGCCTCAAAATAGTGTACATGTCACTGTGACCATATTATGAACGTGAGAGTAGGGAAAGTATTCATGCTGTCCTCAACCTGTTCACTTGAGAGAGCAGTTGCTTTAGAATTATGTTGCATTTCGGAGGAAGACAGTCTCTTTTTCAGTTGTTTACCTTTAATCGCTTTAATCATTTTTTCATTCATAACGGGGTGTTTTTTCCTTTTTTTTTTTTTTTTTTTGTCCTTATCAAGTTTTGCATCTTGTTTTTAGGATTTTTGCCAGAATTGCCAGAGGTTTTATTGTTTAAGTAGTACCTCTACCTTTACTAATAAAAAGTGGCCTGAAACAAATATGGTCATTTTACTAAGGCTCAAAAGCTGCCTGAATTAGATTTACAGTTGATGTAACAATTTTTTTGGGGAAAAAAAAAAGCTTATCAGAAAGTCGTTAGAGATGTGGGAGTCTATTAAGAGCTGGGAGAATACTTTTTGCCTTAGTATGGATTCACACAGTGCAAAAATATGTTGGTGGCCTGACATCCCAGAGTGGCTTTGAATTGTCTGAATCACAGAACTGCATCATAATGACTCATTCTCATTGCATATTGACATCCCTGCTGGGAAAGAATTGCTGTCTCTCTCTCCCTGTTAGCAATTTTGGTTTACACGTTTTTGTTTTCTCACACTGAAGTTTTTGTTTTATAAGATCTGTAGCATTGAGATTGCCCTCTTCCATAAGACAAACGCTGTTTTTCAGGTGCAGTAGGTCATTTACTTCTGTATTAGAAGCAAGTAATTATTCCTTGAAATGGAAAAGGAATATAAAATCCTGTGTAGTGTCTCTAGGTGCTTGGATATAACTGAAGTCTGTCCTGTGTCAGTGCACAGGAGGACAGCATGTGTACCAGTTTCAGATTTGCAGTTTGTGTACAACTTTTCTTTACATATATAACGCCTAAACCTTTCAGAGTAAAAGCTTTCAGTCTTCTAAAACAAGCAGATGAGCAGCCACTGAAAGAAAAGCCTTTCTAAAATAAGATGGTGAACAAATGCCATGAATTCTCTATATTCACCCAACTCAAAACCAGCCTGCCTGGGATGAAACAGAACATATCCTGGGCTTCTCCCCCACCATTGATCAGTTCTAGAATGAGTGAACCAGGAATGGCACCCAGAAAGTAGATGCTTCACTAACCACATGTTCTTCTAGTCTCTCTGGCTGTAGATGAGACATTGTTTTCGGGGCAGATTTTCAAATCTATGCTGTGTGTGAGGTGGGGGGTGACAAACCAAAATATTCTTTTTCCCGAAATTGAGATCCATCCCACCCCTCGGTGGATGTTCTATAACCGAGGCTCTATAACCTCAGTGACACAGTAGGTGATCTGTCCTTCCACTAAATCATTGGAATTGTCACTCATTGCATTTTTCACAAGGACTTTTCAGGTATATTTTAGTATTACCACCAAATTCTTGTCAGCACACTCAAGCTAAGAGCACATGACTCTTTTTTTTCTGGCAAAAGTCCTACAGGATTTGCTTCTAAAATTGAAAAGCTTGCACAAGATTAGAAGAGATGAGGCCAAAGAGGCATAGTTATAGTGCTCTCCTGAATAAAACATCCTTTCTTAGAACTTTCAGGGAATAGCTTTTGGGTCTCTGCTGCTATTTGTGTCCTGATAATAATTTTCAGATCTTCTTGTCCAGATTCCTTTTTTTCAACTTTATGAACCCGTGCCTTACCTTTTCTTATCCAGGAAATTGAAGCTCAGGTTATTTGATGCAAGTTTTCCTCTGCAGCTGTCAGTAAGTCTGAGGCAGAGGGCCAGTTCATTGTTCCTATGTGTGATGCTCCCATTTCAACCTCTAGTGCAGTTAAACTTTGTAAAACCGTTTAGTTATTTTTTTTTTAACCGTATTGTCAGATAATCCTTCATAGAATCCATTTACAAATTCTTTCTTTCAGCAAGAGCTTTTTGGAGGAGTGAAAATGCATTTACACATTTACACTTTATGTTTTGATATGTATCATTTAATTACAGAAATCAAGTGTGATAACCTAAAATTTTCTCTATAAAAGTAAATAAACATGGTATCACAGGGTCTACGAATGCTCAGAGACGAGATTTCTTGAGCCTTCAGGACAGGTTGTGGGGTGTTTGTTTTTTTTTGGTGTTGCTGCTTTGTTTTGTATTCTGACAGTGACTAAAGAGCTATGAAGCCAGAAAATTTCACTTAAATTTCTTAGCTATATTTTTTTTCCATTAATCAGCAATTCTCTGCTTGTCTCTTGTTTCTTTTTCAATTTTCACTCTTTTCTTTATCTACTAGCTTAAGAGGAAAGATAGTTAGGATGGTATTTAGTCAAAAAAGAGAAGCCTTAGGGGAGTTCTGGTTGTTTCCTCATATATATAAGTTGCTATAGAGGATGCACAGAATGTTCACTACACACATTCAGACTTTTGTTGTCTTCTGAGGGTAGGAACTTGGACTAAGTGTCCTGACCTTCCCGATGAAGCTTTCTCCTTGTAATTTTGTCTGTTCTTGAGTTTTTCCCTGAACCTGAATCACCTTGATGGGTGGTTGATGGTTGCATTCACATTTAGTGGCTGTGAAACAAGGTATAAACTTTCATGAGTACAGAGCTTTGCTGGTCTATTCTGTTGAAGGTGTAGTCAGGAAATGGAGATAAGATCTCTCCAGAGATGGTTGTCATCTGATAATAAGCATGTGTGTTTTCTAAAATTGTCTGTATTCCACTTGCAGTTCCGCTCTGTCATACTTTAATATGTTTTATGCAAACTATTTCAGACAAAAGATTCTACGCATTTAGTCAAATGCTTCTCAAAAACAAGCAAAAGAAACAACAAACCACCACCGCCAACAAAAAGATAAGCTGTTTTTTTTATCTTCTCCCTTCTCTGTCTCTTCTTTTCACCCATTATCTCATTCTCCACTCTGCTTCCAGGCAGAGCCCCAAAATGAATCATAAGTCACACTGTAGGGATGACATTTGAATGACCTTAGAAAGACTAGGTAGAATTACAGCTTTGATTGGAAATTGCTTCTGCTTTTTTATTGGTGTATTTTGAAGTTATGTATCATTCAGTCTTAACTGCAGTAGGTTTTTCATCTACTGAAATATTGCTTTATTACTTTTCTGTACACTTAGAATGGTTTTTAACAATTGTGTGTTGCTTCCTTCTTTTCTATAGATAAGTTAATTTTATTAATAGCTCAATGTAGATTACAGAGATGACATTGAGACTTGCTGGCACAGAGCCAGATTCTGATAGCATCACAGTGTGCTATAGGTCAAGACTTAATTTAGTCTGGCTTCTAGTGTGAACAGATTCTCCTTTAATGTCACTCTTTGTTCCGGACATAGAATAATAGCAATTTCTATTTACATCTCATTTTCAAGCCATAAAATTTCATTGTTAATACTGAAAATGGCAGAGAGGTAGGTATAGGATAAAGATAGCATCCTTGCTGTAGTTAAATTCTTTATGAAAGAATGGAAGTAAGTGTTGGGGACTTGATTTTCATCTTGTTCTCGTAAAAATGAATAAATAAAAGTAAGATAAGGCTTGTATCTTATATAAGACGCCTACTTAGTGTGGCAATATAGGTTGATTTATAGAAAACTTCAGAAGCAGCATGTATTTATGTTTCTCTGCATGGTCTTGGAAACTGATCTGGATGATCTCAAAAGACACATTTATAAGAATGACTCAACAATTGAACATTGACTTAGATGAAAATGTACTTACATCAAACTTCCAGTTTTACACAAATTATTGTGCATGAGAAATCACCAGTACTGTTTTTCCCCTCCCCAATTGTTTCTAACTTAAACTGTTACTTACCTGTGAAGACTATAAACTTTAACAGCTCATCAGAAGAAATGTTTTTTTTTTTTCCATAGCACCATGTGTCAATAAAGTCAGATAACATTCCTTGCTTTCCTAATGTAAGAAAAATGCATATTTTTTTCCCAATTAGCTCTTTAAAGCTATGTCCTTCTTCTGATAGTCTCTTCTTTGTAGCTTGAAATTGTTGGAACAAATTCTGTGATGTAGTGAATTTTAAAACTTCTTGAGTAAGATGAAATATATCTGTGGACAAATCTAAGCTTGAAGGGATCTGTGAATCATGTGAATGTTGCCCCTTGTTCCTTAGTTGTGAACCTCAGAGAAGAATCTGGTTCCATATTTTCTGTAATGCTTTTTTAGTTATCAGAAGAGACTGCTGCTACATTGCTTTTGGAGGCTTAACAAGCATAGTGCCCTCAGCCTCTCCTTGTGCCTTTAACAGCCTTAGTGTCCAGGTGAACTCTCCAGTTTGTTGATCTTTCTTTATCTCTTAGCCCACAACTGGACAGTGTTCCAGATGCAGCCGTATAATTATATATTTCTATTTAGTTTAGTGCATATACTCTAAAAAAATAAAACGTAAAGAGAACTTTACTGATTTATTTGCATATTTGTGAAGCCCTTCAGTTTCTAACTTTTATGAATCTGCTATAGAGATTTGGCATGCAAAGTCAGAGTTTTGCAGAACCTGTAGGTCCCAGTTAAAGCAGCTATACCTAGCTTATGGTAATAAATAATATTGCCTTCATCTTTTCATTTTTAAGCATTGAATGGAATCATGAACAAAATTCCCCATCTTTTTCTACTTCCTTATCTTTTCTTACAGTGATTTTATCCTTCTAGTCCTTCTTAACAAATTCATAAAATGTACACAATTCCCCCCCCCCCGCCAAGGCAGTCAAGTTTCGGGTCTTTCTGGGTTTTCAATCAGTTACTTGGGATCTCTGATGCTGGTTTTGTTCAGCAGTATTTGTATCATCTTCTCCTTACTGCTTATTGGGATTTGAGGTTTATATGCATGGAATCTTTAATCACCATTTTTTAGGCATGTTAACATCTTGAATTCATTTAAGCAGATGAAAGAGATCAATAGGTAAGGTCTTAAATATTCTTGATAGCCAGATGCTCCTATATTTTGTATGCAGAAATCTTCCAGCTGCTGTCAGGTTGACAAATGAACTGAGTGTTGAATGTGTCCCCTGTTTACTTTAATGACTGAGTGTGCAGGCATTCCAACCCCCTTGTTCTGTCTCTGCATTCAAGTGCATAGGCCTAATAGCAGGGAAGCTTCATATTTATTAGTGTAGTGTATAGTACATTTCTGTTTTATGGCAGTCAGAAATAGGTAATTTTAAATGTTCGTAAGTATGTTCAGACTTAAACTCCAAACAAAGAATCATTTAACTGCTTCAGACTTGCACAGTTGCTCTTGGGGGAAGAGAAAGTGCAGCTAATTTAAACAACTGGCCTTGGAACCATAGAACCAAAAATGTAATTCTTTATTGCCTCTGTTACCTAGAAGTATTTCTAGAATTTGCTATATAACTGCTACAAATCAAAACTTTAGTCTTTCTTACCTCAGCTGGTTTTAGATATTACTGCATTATTCTAACTTTTGCAAACAAGCTGAAAAAAAATGTAGCAGTTACCGTAAGCTCTGCTATTACTTACAGTAAAGACTGATATCATAACACACACTGTCATATCATAGGAAAGTTCCACACTCAGCATGTAGAGTACCTGTTGTCACAACGTAAAGCCTTGGCTTTGTTGGTAAGTAATGTAGTATGAAGGAGCAAAATCTCAAAGACATTATAATCTATGGTACCATCAGACTATGAAAATAATTTCCGCAAAATTCAAAGACATTAGGTATCATAAAAATTTTATTGTTGCATAATGACTTAGGAATACAAAAAGAGGGAAACCTCATGGGTTTAAATACAGCCAAAATCCCTGCCAAGGTACAATTTGGAAAGATGCCATTTAACCTCCAGGAAAAGATCCTGCCAGAAACTTGGACTAATAACAGAGTGTTCAGACTGACTGCCTAAATAAATAGACCTTACAGTTTATTGGATGATGATATATAAAAGCATATCGACAAATCCCAATAATGGGATAATACCAACATCTTAGTCCTACATATGATTGAAAAGAAACAGACCACTTAAAATAAAGGAGCAGAAAGAAACTATCCAGCCCCCATTGTACCGCTCTTGCTAGCCTGATTTCCTAGGGAAAATAGATCTATGCAGTCTGGTCTTGCTGACTGTCACTGTTTGATATATTCAGAACCTACTGGCCACGTTCAACCAAACTTAAACAGCGGTATAGCTTGTTTGTGAGATCATTTAAGTTTTTTTGAGGTTTGTGAAAATGTGCACAGATGAGGAGAGAAACGTGACACCCACAGTTGTCGTGTTCTGCATGAAAACTTTTGTATTGTCATATAACAGAGAACTCAACCTGGGGCAGGGGAGAAAGGGGACGACAAAGGGCCTGGGGAACCATTAAATACCCTGAGAGCGGGAAAAGCTTCAGTTCAGTCTTGCAGTCAGTTGAGACACAAATCAATAGGAATCCAGACCTCACCAACTCTTGTGCTTGCAGAACTACTGATTTAGTTTTATCACAAGGATCCTTAACATTTCCTCTCACAGAACACAAATTTTCAAAGTGTTTACTTTTCCCGGTATATTTTCTTGTCTCTTAATTTCTGTTTGTGTGATGTGGCGTTTTGCACTTAATTTTATTACTGCTTTTCCAGTGCCATAGCATCCATGTATTTACTTCTAGGCTAAAACCTGTTATCATTGGCAATGTAAGTCACTGTCAGAGTTTACTTTTGTCTTGCACTGCAGTTAGTGGTATAATTTTTATAAATAAACATGCATAGCTTAAAATCTCCAGATTTCAGTTCTGAGACAGAATTTGTGACTGTAACATGCTGATGTCTTCTGGGGAAGGATGAGGAAGATTGGATTGATGTACAGCGACTTGGCTGGCCCTGGGATCATGGAATGAGAAGTTAGGTTGCTGTATACGTTCTTGTTGCTTTGTGCCTGTGCCTAGAATTACTCATTTGAACTCGCTATGAGGTCATGAGGTCGACTAAGTCTTTCTGCCCTTCATGGAATTTATTAAACAGATGGAACTTTGGGTCAGAATGATTTCAGACTGTTCAAAGTTGTTCTTGGCAAACAAACTTCTTAGTCTTACATTTCATGTTTGCCAAACTTTCAAGAATTTTACATGGTACTACAATCCCTCACTAGCAATTTGCGCTATGCGTTTGTGGTAATTTAATCTATTTCTCTGTTTTATATATTTACTTGTTTGAAACTTGCAGTTATTTCTTTCTCGAATCTGAGTATATTCTGCTGTTTCTTTATGTTAAGTGCTTTGGAATTATATGAGTGCAGAAGGAAGCTGTCGGACTCATTTGACCCTGGTATCTATTGGAGCATTGAACTGTCAGTTGATATCATTATCTTCCGATGCTTATATTTCTGTAGAAACCTTTACATTTCTTGGTGCATTTCTCTAGTTAGACAATTTTGTCTGTCTTCTGGCAGTGTGTTGAGTAAAAGACCTATTAGAATTTAGCTATGAACAGGTGGAATATGCTGTCAGGAATTCCAAATTTTGGAGGTTATCCCTTCATTGTGTTGTCTTCATCACTTGCTGGAACAGGTTAGCTTTTGGCTTGCTGCATGTCTGTTGTGAATAATGTTTCACCCAGGTAAATCTGTTCTTGTTCCATTTAAGGCTGTTTTCTTTGTGAAGTTTTTCTGTGTCTGTCATTGTACTGCTAGCTATTGTCAAGGTGCTCTGGAGTTTCCAAAATGGAGGATGTATTGCTTTGCTTCGGGTACTAGCACAGTCTGGACAAGAAGTTTCTAAAAAAAGTACTTGCTAGAGAGAAAGTGTGAGGGCAAGAGATGAAACTCTTTTTATGTTTTCATTGTTGAGTCAGATCTGCCCAGATCCTTGGATTGCAAAGTTGAGGATGATATTGTTTGGATGTTTATTTCTTGTTGGATACAATATATATTCTTAATGAAACCTCTTTGTTAGTAGGGCTTAAGAGAAATTTATGAATAAGATCTGTAGTATCATTGATAAGCATGTAAATTTTATAATTTAAATGTGAAAAAAAAGAGGAGAAGAAGAAAAATTAAAATAGTGCCTTTAAAATTCTCTCACCACACTTAGCATTGTGAAGATCAGCTGAATGTTGCCATTAGATACTACATATTTCAGTTAAATTGAAAGTTGCTGCTGGAGTTGCTGCTGCCACGTGGCACTTTTCTGGTGGTTCCCAGGTTCAACAGCACTGGCTGCTCCCTTTTTACATTAAAATGTTTTGTCTGGACCCAGGACAACAGTTGTGACTTCCAGGGATTCTTGTTCCTCACTATATAGGAGGTCTCAATTATAAGTTACAGTTTAAAAAGTACTGACAAGGGAGGAAAGGACTTCAGTCTGCATGCGAGTGCTTGAGGCCAGGATTTCATTTTTTGAAGTTAAAGTTATTTTCAAATCACACTAACTAAAACTGCTGACCAATGACTTGTGGCAGTAGTAGTGGGTTAAAGCCAATCAGAAATAATCAGTGTTAAGTTTCCTTTGAACATTTATTTACAAAACTTTCAGGCATCAGAGCTGTACTGATAGATGAAGTCAAATTTAAAACATTGTCCTGTTGCTTTTCTGTAGAAACATAGATAAGAGTAAATATAAATAATACTTTATTACTAGTTTATTCATTTGTATGCCTTGAAGGACTCCTAAATCAGTTGGTAGGTGGCTTCACATTTTAACTCAAGAGAAATGTGAAATTCAGCTTTCATGGCAAGAGTGACTGTAGGTGACACTAAGAACCTCTCTCTTCCAAAGGAGCCCACCAAGGGCTTGAGGCCAGCCAAGCTTTTCTCCTCCTTGTCCTTCATACTGCAAAAAAGCAGCAGCCATGCCCAAAAGTAGCTGCTACAAAAGATGCACTGTGGGAATCTCAAAGCTGTTCAGAATTAATAGAAAAATTATTTGCTGAATATGACTAGAAGATGTTAGCTGTCTTTTAATAAATGAATGAACAAATAAAACCACTATCCCTGTTCCCAAATTTTATCATTCTAATGATGTTTATCTATTCACTGGAAGTGAGACCGTGTGTCCTCATTTATGTGTTTCAGTACAATTCAAGATGGAAGAGTAGTCTGAGACACAGGAAAAGGCTAACTTCCTAGAAATAATGATGTCCCAGTACTTTTACAGATGGTCTTCATGATTTCCCTAGGTATGTGTGAATTTACAGATTCTATAATGTGTGAAGATGAACACATCTTCATCTTTTTTAAGAAGATAAAGTAAAATATAGAAGAAATTTTAAGAATGCTAATCGTAAAGCTTACTTCTTTTTGTGCTAATGCAGTAGTAGCCTGTTTTTTTTGCACCAAATGCTTCAGTGCTGCTGTAGTCAGGTATCTGCCCTTGTAAAAATTTTCCAGATTTCTCTGGTGGAGTACCTACTTTTAAATTTTCTTACAGTTTTTGTGAGTGAACCTTGGACCTATTTTTCAAATGACTAGATGAAAAACGAAGGAGACATCTTGTTGATAAATATTGCTGTATAATGTGAGGCATTGGTCTTAGGCATAATTTTGGCAGCTGGTACATTTCAAATGTGAGAAACTTGGCAAGTCCAACACAGGATAATATTCAAGCTGTGAGTATGCTACAGCATGAAATCAAAACCAAGAATGACTTCTCTTAAGTGATTCATCTGCATTCACTGAATGTGAGGAAACAGCGACAGCTTTCTCTGTGATGTTGACATGCGGTTCAGAGCCACTGGCTCGGGCTTTGCTTGCAAACAAAGAGTGCTCACGTAACAAGTGCTTGCAATTTTTCCTATTTGTGGATAGTCTTTTGAATAGGGGACATTTCAATAATGCTTTTCTAGCTCACAAAAGCAGAGGATGAGGCCCTTCCTTTCTGAATTTCCAAAGCTGAATTGTTACTTACCCACATTAGGATTAGCCTCTCACACTGACTGGCACAGCAGGGTTTGTACAAGCTCAGCATAAGACGTTTGCCTATTTACCAAGAACTACTAGTCTAAATTCAGTATTGCAGAGTAACTGCTTCATTTACCTGTTACCCAGAAAGCTAGCTCCTTGTTTTTAATGAAGTGTATTAAAATAGGGCCTAGAGATCTTAATCAGAGGAGAAGCATTGGCTAGCAGTCCTTTCCCCAGGACGGTCAGGGCACAGTAAGCACCACCTGCTCCTTATGGCCTGTGAGCTGAGGAGATCCCCCAGGTGGCAGAGTAGGGCAGGGTCCCTGAAAGCTCACGGCGGCAGGGCCAAGGTCAAGCCAGGCCTGTGGGTTGGGCATGGCCGTGGTTGAGTTGGAGACCAACACCATGACAAGGGAGGCTAGTGGCTCTGGTCAGGCCATAAATAGAGCATTGGAGCCCATGGGAGAGGTTTGTGGGGGGGCCTTGGTGGAGGCTGGTCAGGGCTGTTAAGGCCTATTAGAGCACTATGCGGCCTGACAGAAACTCTTTCAGTGTTTTGGATGGGAATACAGAGTGGTTATAAGACATACTTGGAGATGCCATGGAGGGCTAATGTAGTAAATGGCAGAGAAAATACTCTTTTCAGAAACCAGCTGTGTGAACAGCTGCATCTTGTCTGATTTTATCTTTTTTTTTTTTAATAAAAAGCTCTGGATGATAAGTAAATAATGGAAATTGCTACAAATCCTCCGTCTGTATGCAATCAGTATGTTGCAGAAGCTGTCATGGTGGATACTGAAAATGGGTGAGAGAGAGTACAGTGAAGTGGCACTGCAGACAAGCCTGGAAGGATTTTCTTTTCTTTTGTCTGTAATGCTATGTGAAAGGTAGCATGAGTGAGTTTGTGGAGGAAAGGGTAAATAGACAATAGAAGTGGATGTTGGTAGTTGTGTGAGGTATCAGGATCTACCAATTTACATATGTGGGTATTAAGAACTCTGGTATCTTCTTCAGGATGTGGTGAATAAGGGGAGCAGGTGAAAATTTAAGAGGTTTGACCCATTATTGTTACTGACAAGGAAAATAATTATTACATGTACCATTTTATACCATGTAAGTATCCATAAGAACAGCCTGATCAGTTTTGGCAGCATTGCTGGCAGAGGTTAACATCTGGGCAAGAGGATCAGTGGCTGACCAAGAAAATACACCTGTCTTTCTGCTTTCAAGTCTACTTCATTTCACTGGAGACCATAAGAATTTTCCAAGCAGGTGAAGCCTACTCACTCCCCCATACAGCCCTGTGTACACCTTTTTCTCCAGAAGACCTCTTTGGTTGCTTTGGAATAAAGACCATTTTAGCCTGATAGGTCAAGGACACGTACAGGGAGATGGCACCCTTGCAGATTTCCAATGAGGTCTCGGTAAGTTGTCACCTGTGACTGGTGAGTGGTTGGAGCAGTTCTGCAGTGCAGTCGCTGAGGCAGTGGAAACGGAGGAAAGAGAAATGTTACTTCAGCGGATGCTGCATACAACACTTCTGCAAATTGGTTGGTGGTATTCTTTGGCGTGCTGCAGTGCATCTGACAGAAAATGATTGAAGTGAGACACATAGGCACACAAAAGTACTGTGAGTTTAAAAAAGAATGTAATTGGTTTCAGCATGTAGTAAGTTGAGGGAATTAGGGAGAATTTAATATATCCATAGCTGGCAGGTTTAATTTGTCAGCTTTTAGCAGTGGCTTTAGATGATAATGAGCCTCGGTATGAATTTTAAAAATAAACTGCCTTTATCAACATTGAGGAGTACAAAAGTATGAATGCTCGGTTTTCTTAAAGTACAAAAAAAATACAAGGTTGGCAGCTGTGGTCTGTTCTGCAATTGAATGTGATATGGAAAATGTCTGAGCACATTTCCCATTTCATTTGTGTTACTTCTGTCATTATCACTTAAACATTACATTAACATATTATTCAGGAGAATCTTTTTTTCTCAATTACTGAATTCCATTTTATAGTTTCTTCTTAAGAGGGGCAGAAAGGTGAAGAGCTTGAAAAACAATTTCTAAGGAACAGATTTCATGAAATTTGTGAGGTTCTTTTGTTAACCTAGAAAATGCTGCATGAAGTAAGAGAAGTGGGTATTTGAGTATGAGGTAATTACTAAACACTACATAAATAGTCTGAAGTGGGGGTCCTCACATTAACAGAAGAGACCATTTTTTAAAGAAAAAAGTCAAGCTTTGCATGAGCAAAGAGAATATAGAAGGGAAAAATAATGCAAACGTTCGAAAAGTTGATAATATTTTTTGTAGTGAAAGTAAGATAAGTGAATGGAAAAAATCTGTGAATTGATAAAAGGAGTCATACAGGGCAACAGCACTCGAGAGCAGTGAGTTACAGTTTTAAATTTATTAGAGGAATTCATACTTGAGTCAGTGTTTCTCAGATCTGATGCTGTGTTGCGCCTCTTTTGAGCAACAAAAACCATGTTTTGGGGAGTTATTCTACCCAGATCCTGACTGAGTTCTCATTTAAGGTGGCATCCTCCAAGACATCTTTGAACCAAGGTGCAGCTACAGATAATCCCAAACACTTGATATTATGCATTAATGTATTTCCTTTCCCTTCTCCCGTGTCAGTATTGACAAATCAATGAAACCTACCAGAGTTCCTCAAAAGGAAAGGCACCACGTCATCTCTATCAGAACAAAGCAGAATTACTATGTACTAAGGTCTTCCTGGTGCAAGGACACCTTACCCAAAATACAAATTTCAGAGCGCGTTTAGAGGAATTTAAAATTGGTGAACTAACCATACTGAATAAAAATGAATAAATATCACTGGTGAAGGGATTAGGTTGAATTCACTGAGAAACTGTCTTCTTACAATGAATCAAAGTCCTTGAAGGATCTATTAAAATCCTCTCACTCTCTATATATACATTATGGAGAAGGAAACTGACAGGTACAGAGTGAGATTAAAAATCAGCAAGGTAGAAGAGCTGATGCTGCACTTGCACGAGCAGCTGAGCT
This sequence comes from Netta rufina, assembly GCF_964035555.1. Classification (NCBI taxonomy): domain Eukaryota; kingdom Metazoa; phylum Chordata; class Aves; order Anseriformes; family Anatidae; genus Netta; species Netta rufina. The sequence goes on along the minus strand of NC_140125.1, from coordinate 33,998,808 downwards.
GGCCAAACTGCTCGTGGCCTCTGAAAAGGGCAGGAGGGGAGGGTGGTGAGACCTGCCTTGCTTCCACCTGCGCTCCCCTGCCCCTTCCTTGGAGGCTGCTCTGATGCCAAGGAGAGCTTTTCCTTGGCAGGCTCCGGTTCCTGGCAGGTTTCTCTTTGTACAGGCAGCGTCTTGCCAGGCTGGGGATCCCACCATCGGTGGTGGCAGAGGGGAGATGGGCACCAGAGCTCCTCTGGCAGCTCAGCTGTAGGAGTGCAGCTCTGAAGTGAGGAGGAGTGGGGCCAGCGCCATTTCCACAGCAATGATTTCTTGAAATGAGATGGACGTGGATGGATGAAATGGACAATTTTGGCATTTGTCTTAAATATCAGTCCTTCCTAAGCATTTAACAGAAATAAACAGCCCTGACAAAACTGCTTCTCTTTTGGAGTCAGGTGTTGAAGTATAATTTAAATGTGAAAACAAACAAATAACCAACCAATGCATATTTTTAAGTGTTCTCTCTTGCCCAGATTAGTTATGGTGGAGAATGGTATTTGTTTCTTTGTGGTGTCTGATTTGTAAGAGAAGATGTGAGTGTCCTCTGTGCAAAAAGCTGGCCTTAAAGGAGCAGACTGGGAAGCAGATAGAGCACCAGCCCTGCAGCCACAGCGCTCGTTAGAGGTGGTGAAACACATTTTAACAGCTGGATAAATGCTGAGGGGTTATCCAGTTTGCTATTTCATCTGTATATGAAATAGCTGTTTTAAAGGGGATTTGATTCTCTCATTGCAGCCAGTCTGCGTGGGCTGCAGTGCACCTCTCATTAGATCGACTGTGTGGAAAGAGAAGAATTGCTGTTCTTTACCCAGCGGGGCTGTGATTGTTGAGTATGCCCACTGCTGCAGTAAAGAGCAGGGATTAAGGCTACATAAAACACAGTTTTTCCTCTATTTTCCCATTTGGTTACTCAAGTGAAGTGAAAAAAAAAAAGAACAAATAGAAAAAAATAGTTTGTATCAAACCAAAATCAGTAATTTGTTCCAAAGCTTGACTCGGGGAGATTTGATACAAAGAAATTGGGAGTAGCAGCTTTGATTTTTAGGTTTTGCCACAGTCCTTCCATCTCCATGAGGCTATATGTATTTGTTCTCCCATGCTACTGCAGGATTTCACTAAATAGTCACAGTTTTAAAAGTATAAACTGCAATTCATGCACATTCATTTATTTTTATTGTTGGTTGTTGTTGGGGGGGATAAAATGCTGTTTCTCTCCTGTACTACTCATTAGTGAAAAATTTTTGTGCACATAGCCAAACTAGAGGCAGAGCTAATTTTAGTTATAAATAACGTTTAACTAATATATATGTGCACAAATGGTAAACATGAACTGCAGAATTACTGCTCAAAAATAGCCCTTAAACAGCTGAATGATATTAAACAATTTAGAGTTAATTTTTATTCCAATTGTTTTTTATAAATATTCCAATTGTTTTTTATAAGAATAATTTTGTTCTAGAAAGGTCTTGGGTTCTCACTGCTCCAATATTGTTGTAGATATATATTTCCCCAGTCTATAACAGTGTTCCTATGTCAATATAATATTTAGGTCCGTTCTATGAAAATTAAAATGAAATTTTTCTCACCAGCAGCTGACATCAATCATGTCCCTTGCTTTCCGCCCCTCCCTGCTGTAACCTTTAGTGCTAAACAATGTTCCAAAAGGAAAATTTATTAGATCACCTATTTAGACTCTCTGACATCATTCTGTCATGGCAATGAAGTGATTTACATGGAAAAATGTATTACCTCTGCTTTTAGACAAAATGAGTTTATTATGATTAATGGTTTTACTGCAACTATGAGAGAAACTGGAAGTGGCTAGCCTTTGTAAAGCGACACATGACCTTTACTCAGTTTTCCTCCCTGTTTTCTTCACCTATTGTAAAATGGTTTGGGTTTTGAGTACATTAAAATGTTCAGATTCCATCTTGTAACTGGAGTAAGCTCTAAATGTGGGGTATCCATAGTAACATTGCTACGTAACTGGGACTAGAGACAAAAGGGAGAAAGCAAGAAGCTTGAAGCAGAGCCTAAATTTTCAGGGCTGAGGATTGTAGGGGACTTCCATCACATACGCCGTGAACAGTCATTGAGGGAGCTGAATGCTCAGGCTGGGGAAGAGCAGGCAGTCACCTCTGGCCGTCCCTCCTGGTCATCGTTTCTATGATTCTATGATCCAATTGGCTTTGGGCAGAGGACTTGGTATACAAGATGGCCATGTGAATGGCAAAATTGTTTTCTAACAAAACAAAAACAAAAACAAAAAAACAGAGCAAATCATCTTTCCTAATATGTACCTTAAAATGGCACTTGTAACATTTTTATTACCTTCACACAGACCTGTCTTCTTCCTTAATGTTATATAAATAACAAGTTAAATACAAAGGCGTAAGCTAGGACGAGAAAATGATGCTGAGTAAAACCTCTGGAAGTATTGTATGTTCTGTCAGTTTCTTGGCATTGTGCTGAAAAAGAGCATTTTTAGGTAAGAGAATTGGTTTCTATTTTATCTGTGCAAATAAGCTCCTGGGAGCAGAAAGATTTTTCATTGCTATGAAGGACTCTAGCCTGAAGATTAAAAGTTCTTAAGGGTTAATATTTCTTGTTTGCACTCAATCTGGTAGCTGTATGAACGTTCACACAAAAAGAAAAATTACTGCAGTGTGTTTCCTCCCGGTGGAGGATGTACGTTGAAACTGCCCAGGGAGCTTTCTCTGCTTAATTGCTCTGTGGTATTCTTAGGTACGTGATGGAAGAAAATCAGTCTGTTTTAGTAAGCTTTGCAAAGTGATAATTGTGTGATTGGCAATTGTCTTTTGTGCAGAGTTGATTGATTTGAAAGGGATTTCGGGTAGTTCCCCTGCTGTAGAAAGAGTAGCTTCCACATTGCTAAGTGTGAAAGTGAACTATGCTAAAGGAAACAAATAGGTAAGCCCAATTTGCTTAAATGCTTTTGAATATACCCTTAAAATACTTGTGTGTTTAAGTGACAGTGTGTTTGAAAATGGGGGGCTATGGCCTAAAGATTTCTAGAGTTAGAACTTGCCATTTTATCTGGTTTATGGCCAGGTCGAGAAAAACTCTACTGCTTTTTCAGCCACCAGTCAATTTCTTGATCTTGAATTAAAGTGTTAAAATAAAGCATTTTCTTTCCATATGCTAACTGAAAAACCAAGGACTTGAAGGCAAAAGCTTTTTAACCATGGGAATATTTACGCTTAGGAAAAATGTAAATAGTGGTGTTTCCTCCAGAAGGCTTATGGCATGAGTTCAGTCTGATAAAAAGAAAGCAAAGGTTGAGGCAAACCTCTGGCAGTTCATTCTGCATGGAAACCCTTCATCAGTCACAGGATGTAGTATTTGGGAACGGATGTAGAACATTTCTGTACAACAGCTCACGCTTTGCTGCGGGACCCCAGATTGTGACGGGTAGGTCACAGGCTGCAATGAATGCCAGGGCACCGAGTGCTCTCCTGGCGCCTCAGTGGAGCTTTGATGCGTAGAAAGTCAGCGTGGTGAAATGTGGAAAATGAACTAGCAGGGGAAAATGAGAACTGGATGAATTTACTGTCATAGTTTGTCCTTTGTGACACTGACTGGGCAGCTGTCTTTGAGGGCACGCCTGGCAATGGAAAATCACTTGCTGTTGCATTCTGAAAATGCATTTGCAAGTAAAAGCAAAAGTGTATTTAAAGTAATAAAACCACACTCACACAAGTCAGACTGCCATTTTCAGGAAGACAGCATTATCAGAGGCAGCATGCAACTCCAAGGAAGCGTAGCATCTCTGTTATTCAGATGAGTAATCCATGTCTTGCATTAAAACCTCCAGTAATACAGGATGCTATTGCATTTCTCTCTGTCCAATCTGGAATTTCAGTGCTGCCCTTCGCTGATTTCTGCCAGCAAAGTGGACTTCTGAGAGCTCTATGGGATAAGACATCTTTCCTGAATTACATAGCTGTTTATCAAGAGCCATGTTCTGTTCTCCTATTCTTTGTTTAAATGGCTTGGGTTCTCCTCTGATTCTGGTTATTGATGTTCAGTTCCCTACTGTGTGTCACTTGTTCATCTGGCTATTTGTTTTCTAATGAGAATGATTTCCTTAGAGGAATAGCTAGAAAAGAGTGGAAGGAGGTTTAACACATCTGTAGGCAGTGCAGATACAAGCAGGTATTTTGTTCTCAAGTACCTTTGTTTCGGTCTCCATTTGCTTCATCAACAGCAATTGTTTGTGACTGAGTGTGTATGTGTAGGTTTTTTGGTTTATTTTTTTTGTTGTTTGTTTTTTAAGCCAGAGTGAAATCTGTATTGAGCTAAATAATCACTTGGATCTAATTTTCCCCCCTTGCCTTCCCTGTTCTGCCACGTGAATCAGCTGGTCTCTATTAAACCCATCATGTTGCTAATGCTTAAAGCCTCCCAGGGAGCCACATGGCAGCAGGTGTTTCAGAGCGTGCGACCTGGCTGCACACTCTGTTGCCTTCAGTGACCAAGAGGCAGACAGGAGATGTGTTGAATATCCAGAAGAACTTATTTTTTTTCCTGGTCTGAGGTTTCTGCAATGCTCTGGGACTTATCCAGAATCCCACATGCTATGGCAAAATTCAGCCAGCCAGATGGTTGGATGATTTCTCTTGTGACTGCTGCTGATCTGGGGACCAGCCCCTGTGAATTTTGTATTTTGTATTTTGCAACAAATTTCACTGAAACTGCCTGAAAACCCAGCAGAGATTTGCGGTGACAACCTGGGAGCAGAGAGGACGCCTCCAGTTGTTGGAGCTTCCCTTTCCTTTTCAGCAGTCCTGCTGTTGGCTGCTGGTCTTTGATGTGCCGTGCCACCTCTGTCTCCTCTTGAACCATCGCTCAGTACGCTGCCAGCAAACATCTGCAAGGTTTTTGGGACAGCTTGAACTGGAGCTAGAGCCGGGATGAGAAGGCCTAGCCTTGGCTAGGCTGGCTGTGTGTGTGTAATGATGATGGCCTCGTTATGTCCTAAACAAACCGTGCTGGTACCCCTCATGCAGTGCTGAAGACGTGCCCTCATGCTCCAGGCTGAGTTGTGCTGCTAGGACTGCAGCCCCATGGCTGTGAGGTGTCCAGCTCATTGCTGCCTGCTCGTAGCCAGCTTAAAACTGAACTGTGGAAATAATAATTATTACCCATGGTTTCTGACAAAGGAAATTGGACAGACGGAAAGTGTGCTGGCCAGGAAGTTATCATTGCTATGGTTATTGTTAATTTATGTTAAGGGCAAAGGTTTCCAGTATCTGAAAACTAGCCTGTAATCTCAAGATGAGAGAACTGAAGTTCTGGAGACTTCTAAATAATTACCAAGGAGCAGGTTGTTAGACTTTTTCTTTTGTTTTTTTTTTTTTTTTCCTGAATCACACACTTGTTTAAATATCTGAAAGATAATGGAAAAAATGGGGAAAAAAAAAAAAAAAGACCACATGCTTTTCCCATTTGCTCTGCTAAATGAGAAAATGCTTAATGAAGCAACAGAGGCATTCTATAATGATGGTAAAGGGATTTTTTTTTTTTAATTATGAGATTTTAGTTTTCTTTAATTTTCCTCATTGGGGGGATACTTTTAATTTTTTTTTTTTTAATTTTTTTTTTTTAAATCTGTGTTCCTCTGTGTGCTGTTGGGGGCGTGGGATCTGGTTGCTTTATAGCCATAGAGCTTTGTGCAAAGAGTTCAAGAACCACTGAAGGCTTGGTGCGTAGCTGCAGGGCTGGGGCTGGAGGAGAGGAAGAGAACGATGAGTGGAGGTCCAGGGCAAATAGGAAAAAAATGCATCAGGTCCTTAAGGTGCAAGCGTGGAGCACAACACTGGGAACAGGGCAGCACGCCCAGGTTTTTATACCGTAACACAGGGAGCTATGGGAGGAGCTTTGAGAACCAGTGAGAAGTGCAAATGGCTTTGAAGGTTTTCGGAATGTCAGTTCTGCCATTCCTGATGAGTTTTAATTTTGTTCCTCATGTAAAAGCACGTCTGACTCATTGCTCTAGCAACCTCAGCAGATGAACCTGCTTGTTTATTTTTGTAAACATATATTTGGTATAGTTTTGAGCATTGTTGTCAAGATTTAACTTGTGTGCAAGTCTCACCGTGGTTACCTCATTTCTGAATATCTTAGAGGGTGACAAAAACTTGTGTTTTTCTTACTCCCTGGAGATTTTTCTTAGGGCTCTGTTGCACTGGTTCCTGAAATTAATTCAGTTATCATCAGAAACAGGAATCTGTCTCTTTCCTTTCCAGATTTTTACCTGGACAGCCTTAAATAAAAGCTTTTGCTGTATGAGTTACAGAAATGTTACCAGCTCTAGCATTAATACTCTATGTAGACATTTGAGGATGAGATCATCATATTAAATGATACAGATAGTATGCATAATTTTAATGTAAAGGAGTAGTATGAATATAGCTAGAGAGGTGAGTAGACCAGGTTAGCACTTCTCAAAGGCCAAAAAGTTGCTTCTGAGGCAAGAAGCATAGAAGATTAGAGGTTATTGCTTGTAAAGATGACAGGTAACGATATGCAAAACCCTCTTAATTGAGATAGAGCATTGTATATTGCAACTTGTTTTCTTTGGGCCCTTACCAGAAACAGAGGCAGAGGTGAGATTATTTTGGAGCTTTACTGTAGTAATTCAGTGAGTAGATATTGTATTTTCTACACCTGTGTTCCAGAGAATAAAAGAGCAGCACCAACAAGATCTCAGGAAAATGAAATGTTTTTACCTGTCATTTGTTTTAGTAAATGTGGAAACTACTTTTACAACATTCAGCTTACCATACTTCAGAAAGCTCCTGTTCCACTATAAATGTCTGTGCCTTCCTCCTTATGTTATGAGCATTTATGGGAAAAGAGAGGGAAAATGCTCAGAAAAGTGTTGTTCGATCACAAATAACTCCCTAACGTAACGTAGGTATAAGTATATACATGCATATATGTGTGATAAAAGTAATAAATTGAGTACATATACCTGAAATGGCCTATGTGCCTTATACTTGTTCCTTAGGTTAAGGAAAATGTAAATCTTTGCTTTCCATTGAAAAATCTTTCTAATTTCTATCTATAGGGAGTTGACAGTCCAGGGAGGGGAGTCCACATGATGGTGACTGGCTTCTGGGGACAGAAGAAAAGAACACTTCTAAAACCCACTAACACATGGGCAGTGTCGAGGAGAAAATGAAAGACAAGCCAGAGCAACTCCAGGTAAAAAACTAAGCCTAAATAATTTTTCTTTAGAGGGAATGGCATAACACAGCATAGTCCTGGTTTAAATGTAGGTCAGCTGGATTTTTGTTCAGATACTTACAGGTAAACAAAGTAAATTAATAATATGGCCATTTGCCTATCGAGTCATTTGCCTGAGGATGTAAAATAGAACATGGTTTATGTAACAGCAGAAATGCTGGGGAAGAAAAGCTCCCCTAATAAGCATCCTATGTATAAATTGCACAGCATAGGGGACAAAATACTGTTTTGGAGCCATGTTTTCCAAACATTGTGGTTCCTGCCAGAACCTGAGGGCTTTATTTGATATACTACACTATTTATGATGGTTTTAGCCAATTTAACCTCTGCTTGGTATATTTCTTTACTGTATTGTGTTGGAGCTTCTTTATTTTTTCCAAATAAAGAATTGAAGCTTTACTGCTGTTTAATAGCTCACTATTCAACTACAGTTCTGATGACAGGCCCACATTTAAGCTCTCTACCTGCTATCAGTAGTCCAGTGCTTTACCTGTGCTGGAATAATTTTTACCTCCTGCATAGTCATCTCCTTAACAGGCTGGTACGAGTGCACAATCACTACCCAGAACTTATGTGAGAGGCTGAGAGCACAAAAAGCAACAGGAAAACCAACCAACGCCACTGCGCAGGCTGACATAGACCCAGACAGGTTATATTCACACATACTTTATTTTCTTAGTACCTAAACATCTAAAGTGTAATTATTGGAGTGAAATGGGAAGTTGTCCACAGCATTCTTATGTTTATCTTTTGCTGGGTTTTGTCTCTGGATTTTTTTTTATTTCCTTTTTGCACAGGTGTGGTAGAATTACAGAGGAGCATTAAGCCATGCGGTTAGAGCACACCTTCCATTCGAAGGAAATACATCTGTCAGAGGTAGCGTTCTTGTCTGTATGCAAATTGTACCGTGTTTACTGCTACAAAATAGAAGTTGTTTATGTGTAGAGATGACTGTAATGACTGGTTTGCTCTCACAGCGTGTGGGATCTCACGGGTAGCTGTTGCGCTGCTCCCTCTTTGGTAGATTGTGGTGGATCTTGGGCCTGTGGTAGTACCAAAACAAGCGGAAAAATTCCATAAGGCTCCAATTAGCAGTTTGCTGCCTTTTGTGCTTTTGAAAATATTGTTTACTTTATTTTTTAAAAAAGAGTTTCTAGAAGAAAACATAATAAAAACAGAGTTCAGTGTGATGGCTAGAAATTGTGACCTCAGTACAGGTTTCTACTGAATTTGATGGTAAATGATTAAAAAAAAATGCTAGTTTTGCTTTTTAAGGATTGCCTGAAGTAACACAGAAGTACCTAAATTGATGTTTTGGGAGGTATGAGAACTAGCCATGTCTTTTGTCAACATGCCGCAGAATTTAGAAAGCTTTTACTGCAAAGTAACGTAGCTAACACTGTGTTATACCTAAAAAAAAAAATAAAAATATCTGAAAATACCTATTTGGCATCTGTTGTCAGGGTTACAGTTTACTCACATATTTGCAAGTTATTAAGGATTGAATCACTGAATTAATTTGGTACAATGTTGCTCTGTAGCACTAAGGCTGGAGCAAAAAAGTTGGTATGTGGATACAAATTAGAGTTTAATTTCCCATGCAGCTGTTTAATTAGGCAGATGTAAACAGCAGTGACTGCACATTAGCATCGCTATGGTCCCATAAATACAGCCTAGAGAAAAAGATAGAATCATGTTATCTGCCCTATTAATGGCTGATCAATGCAAGCTAGGTATTTTTTACTTTAGTGTTTTTTTTTTAATGATTAAAAACATCTTTAAGTATAAGGTGGATCTTATACTGGACGTTTCTTTTTGGTACAAATGCCAGGATTTTATAAAAAGACTGTACTGCAGGCAGGCAGTTTAAGTACTAAATGAAGAGCTTTAATAGAACCTACCAACTTAAATGTAGTTGCAAGTTAGTGGGTAATTTTGCTTCTGGAGCCTTTACAAGAATACCACAGTCCCTTTGTACAGTAGTAGTAGGTAAATAAAAACCAATCTAGAGAACTGCAGCGCTATTTTAACACTGATAAAGGTCTAACATGCTGACTATGTGGCATAAACTCTGTTTTATAAATTTACCCATGTAACAACAGCACAGAACTGCTTGTTTTGCTTTCTAAGGAGGAGTCCCTGAAGTAACAAAGAAGTGCGTAAGTTGCTGTTTTGAAAGGTGTGTGATATCAGGTTAGGCCTTGGAATAACACAACGTATGAACAAAACAGAAAAATTGTACTTTGGTCAGAACTATGCATGTCTTTTAACCACCAGCATAAGAACACGACCTCAGTTGGTGCCACTTTTAATGATTAGAAATTATACATTGTAAAACAAAAAGTGAAAAGATTCCAGCGTGATACTTATAAACAAAGAACAAATAGAAAACAAAAAAAGATATTTTTTTTTGCCTGATTTATACTGTTAATAATACAACAGATCATTAGTCTGAGGTAATACCAGTATGAACTTTTTAGTCCTTCAAGGACTACTTAAAAATTAAGAACAGCGATAGTAATGTATGTTATGGTAAAAGCAAGACTCAATAATTGAATCAACCAAATCCCTCACTCTTTTTAGGTAGGGATCCGTGGCTGCCAGTATCAAATTGGAAATAAGCCTGTACAGTAGGAACTACAGCACGGTAAGATTCCTGCATGGCATGTCCTTAGCCACTGTCAGTACTTAAAGTACAGTTATTACGTAAAAATCAGACATTTCAACAGAAAAGACTTTGTTCCAGAATAGCCCTTAAGAAATTTAGAATACTGTTAGTTTGCATAAATTAGCTAAACAAAAGATGAATTCAGAAGTCCAGATTTTGGCATGAGGTAAAACCATGTGCATTTATTTCGTCTGCATTTTAGAATTAGTAAGCATAAAATTAAATACGTTGACTGTAATGAATTCAGTCATACAAGTGCAAGTCTTCAGCTATAACGTATTTTATGGCAGTTTATTTAAAAAATGTACCAGTAAATCATAAAAGAGGGATCATGTCCATTTAACTTTTATTGAAGTATACAGGAGGTTTTCTTTAGAATCAAATATGAGCATGAATATATGGCCAAACGTAAAATCTATCAAATTCAGTGAAAATTTTCTGACTTTAAATAGTAGCTGTAAGAATGACCAATATATATTCTTTGTTACAACCGCCCTCACTCTACAAGTAAAAAAAAATAATAAACATTCAGTAAACATTCTTTCCTAAGGTAGTTTCCCTTATATATCAGTGATTTATCCATTTCTTGTATACATAACTTTTTAAACATACCAATCAGTGGTTCTCACAATTGAAAAATAAAAGCACAAAAAAGTTTACACTCTTGTACAGGTAAATAAAAGATCATCTTGAATTAAACTGTATATCCTTAAGGGCATAGTATAGTTTCAATTTCATTGCCTATTACATAATTAGCTTCTTACATACAAATATTGACATATTTGGCTTGTGCTTCAAAGCCTTTGTGTCTAGAAAGTCCATGTCAATGCAACTCATAACTTGAAATCAGGTGGGATATCTTTACTGCTGCTGGGTTTAACCTGTTCGTGCAACATTGTCTCCTCTGAACTTGTTGTGGCACTGCATTTTTCTGTGGAGTCATCAGTATCTGGATCCAGTCCTTCAGGACAGGGAAGTTTTAGAAGTTCTTCCCGCAACTGAGCTGTGTGACGCTGAATGTACAAAAAAGAAATCAGTGCTGAAGAGCAAAGTTACAACATTGCTTTCACAATGTTTGAGGAGAGAAGGCAACAAAAGGAGTAAGTGGAAAGGGTTTTAATGTATTGTTTCACTGCTTGGATAATCTTTTCTCATAGTTCTCTACCTTTACAGATTGATACTTTCTTTATAGTGACAGTAGCCAGCAGGTGCTACTGGGGACAAATTCAAGGCAGCAAACGGAACGGTAGCAAATAAGTTTATCAGTATAAATGTTATGTTATTTCTCTTGCAGTTGACTGACATCTATGCTCTGTGATCAGAGTAACTCCTGTAACTCACAGTAACTCCATTTTGAAGACCAGTCACATTCAAAGGACAAAAGGTATAACGATAGCAAAAAGAAATCTTAACTATTTTTCTTACTCCTCAAGGGAAGGAAAAAATAAATCAAAATTACAATTTTAATTGCATGAAAAGGTTTGTATATAGGTCTGTTGCCCACATGGAAGACACAAAATACGCAAATGATAATACTTGGCTAGGAAGGAGGAAAACATTTAAATAGTTGTAACTGTATTGATAAAACTTTTTAGAACACAGGATAAAACATAAAGGATTATGCATAAAGTAATGGATCATGGTTTAATGACTGTGCTTATCTATCCCAAAAGTTTGTTTTCTGGCAAGGAATTAAGCTCTACTTGTAGCGAAGATCAGTTGTACAACAATTTTATCATAAACAAAAAGCAAGCCAATTCTTAAAACAAAAATCAACCCTTTATATTTTACATAAGTATTTATGGAAAAATAGGTAGGATAAGAACTAAAGAAAAATCTTGTAGAAAAAAATACCAAGAAAGGGGGCCTGCATATTCACTTTATCTTGTGACAGTTGTCAAACTTCAGTTTGTTTACACATTTTAAAGTTGTTAGTGTTTTTTGTTGCTGTTTGTTTTTAAATCACTGTTGTTATAAAACTCAGCTGCTATTCAATGTCATCAACAGTTGTGATCTTGGTTTACCTAACAAAATTCTGAAAGTGAGTCTCACCTTAAGAGCTGCTGCATGATGGGACATGGTCCTGCCTACCCGCTTGTCACTGCTGTACTGCTGTATGTCTGCTATCCACTCCTCACACTGAGCCATGATCTCCACTCTTTTCAAGTAAAAATGTTTGTGGATGACCTGCAAGGAAAGATCCAGGATGAAAAAACATAGCGTTGTTATCTAAGAACCATATACTTTAACAGTACAAAACCTGCAAGACCAAATGTGAGTCTAAATGGATGTAAGGAGAAAAACCCAAACACTACGGGGATAATTCAGCATTGAACCAAGAGGTGGAGGTTGGCCTCTATATAGTTTAAAAAGCAAACAAAACACCAACAAACTACAAATCACACAAAGTTGTGAAATTCTTCTTAGTGTTGCCTTTGTCTTAATAGCTTTCTAGAACTCTGCCTGTTGGAAGAAACAATAAAATTAAAGAAATTTTATTGAGCACAGAGGGTTCTTGCCAATATTGCAACATAATTGACAAAATCATCTCTCTCTCTAGAGGTTAGAGAATGTAGCTATTTGACTAAAGAAAAACTGCATATTGAAAGCACAATAGGCCTCAATTCTGGATGCATTCCTTGTATCCTTAATGGAGTTTGGAAGAACTCCCACAGACTGGCACTTTAGATCCCCTGAGCCTACTTGTCATTTAAGACACCAAAGGGAAGACAGCTCAGATTCGTTAAGACAAAAGGTAGCAAGAACTGAAGCATGCAACTTCTTTTTGAGACCTAAGCTTCTGGGATGCCTTTGCATTTATATTAGTGAGTGATTATCCAATTGGTAGGGTTCCTAGCACAACCCTACAACAAATTGAAGATCTTAACAGCAAGCTAGTCTTAGATAAATACTCAAGAGTCATATTTTCATTTGGGTGCAAATTCAGCTACTGCATCAGGGGAAAAACAAAAGTAATGTTTTCCAAAGCACAATTTCCCTCTCCCTTTTTTTCAATAAAAATAAATGCCATTTTTCATAATGATAAGGAATACGTATTCACAGAAGCATTATTGGAATTATCATAAATTGAAAAAGCACTAGGTCAGACTCCATGCTTAAGCTAGTATGACTATTTTTTAACACAAAAGCAACCTATCTCAGCCTTGAACTTTTCCTCAAAGTTATCATATCTTCATATTTCTTCTCCCAATCTTGAGGATTTCATCATACTATCCTAAAGAAACATGCCAAAAGGCACCTGGAGAAAAAATATTTAACTGCTGGTATGCAGGTTAAGTGTTTTTTCATTCCACAAGACACAGTAGTTTAAATGGATTTTTTTTTTTTTTGCATCCCAAAGGATTTTTTTTTTTTAAATCAACAGCCAGAAAGGGACAGGGGACCGTTTTCTTACTCAGATACCACACTTAGCAGTGTGAATAATCTTAGAATAGTTTTACTTTTTCCATATTTTAGTAGGAAAACAATAGAAAGCAAAGGAAACAATGGAAAACGCACAAGTTCAACCTCAACTTAGAAATGGCTGTAGTTTCAATAGCCTAGAGCAAAATGTATTTTTCTCTATTTGCTGGTAGTACCATGAGATGACTCATGTTTGATCACCCAGTTTGCATTAATATTCACACAGATTCTCTTAGTGTACCTTCCACTCTTCTTTCCTTTGGTCTGTTTGGACCTGCTCTGAGAAAGGAACTGGACTAGAGATATTGAGAGAGGTTCCTAAATTATCCTACAATACTATGTCTGAGTTTTAGTCCATTTTCAGGCATGTAAACAAATTAGTTTCTTTTAAGCAAGTATTTTTAAGGCAGTGTGAATGGGTGAAGGTTAGTATTGGTTTTATCAAGACAGTTATTTTCAAAGAATAGATGTCTTTTATGGATCCTTTTACGAATAATGTGAAGGCTGGAATTCATTTAAAAGTATTTTTCCAATTCACATTGTTTTGGCATATCCAAAGTGTTTCCTAATACTTGACTCAAATTCACGTTTCTTAGAAAAATACTTCGCTGTTAGCTAAGCTGATTAAGAGACACTGAATGCCCATTTGTAAGGCTGATCCAACAGCGGTTACTGGGATGTAAAAGGCACCACCTGGTGTTAAGAGTGAGCCAACCCCTAGGAACCTCTTATCGCCCTGTGTGCCAGCCCTCCTTACAGCTTTCTGCCTAGAAGTCCCAGTTCCTGTGCATTGCCCAGGGATCTGTGAAGTCAGGTAAATCCTTATTCACTTCAGTCTCTAGAGTCAGCTGCCCCAGGGACTAAAGAGGATAAAACAGACATCTTGTGCAAGGCATGCTTCCAAGTATCTGCATTACTTTCCACACTCCACTAAACAATGATTCTTTGCTTGTACTATAAAGCATAGGTGAAAAGGAACATACTGCAAGAAAAATGTTTACAAGATCAGTTTCTTTGACTATTCTGATGTAAACAAGGTATAGTTTACTTAGCTTCACAAAACCTACCTCCTTAAAACACGGTGATGGATTTCTGATTTGTTCGAGCATTGCCCACTTGACCGTTGCCTGTCGTATATTTCCGTCATACTCTCTGGAGCTCTGGGTACCACTTGGAGTACCTCTTGAACGTTCATAACCTGGTTCATTAAAATATGGTTCTGCTACCAGTATTAGGGATTGGACAGACACTAACACCTGTTAAGAGAGAAAAATAAGTATTAAAAACGCTACTCATTTGCTTTTTACAAATATGCCTAATTTTGCTTACTTCATGTGCAAAAACACTTCTCTGACTAAATAGTGTTATTTGTAATACACACTACTTGCAAGTAGGAAATGTCCATGCTTCCAGACTGAAATCATTACTACATGGTTAAAAATTAAGACCTATGACTGTATAGTTAGTTCAAACACTGAGAAAATGACAAAACTAAGTTAAAAAACAAACAAAAATACAAATATAAGCAGAAGAAAACATTAAAAGGAGACTTCTGATTGTATCCTTTTGTGAAAGTGCTAACAATGGCATTTCCAGCACACAATATATGTAGATGTAAGATATCCACTACAGAAGATTAAAAAACAACAACTCAGGGCACCTGTTTCTAGGGCTGCCTGTCCTTCCAGCCTAGATACAATTTAAAGCTGGGAGCCATCCCCTGATTTAGGAGTCCAGTTTGTGAATTTGGATGTGAATGACAAGAGTCATTCTTTTTCTTGGAACATGCAGAACACACAGTTTACATCAGATAGACACAGCGTCAGTGACCAAGGCAGTGTCCCAACAACTAGCTAGTTTTGCTCTGTGCTTAACAGCGGAATTCTCTCAGATTCTCTTGTAGCAATGCCAGCATAAAAACATTCCAGCTTTCCCTCCTCTCTCTGCCGTGTTTATTCCTACACAGACGCAATGCCAAACAAGTAAGTCATTTCAAAGCAACAGCCAAGAACCAGTTGAATGACCCAGGTTAATCTCACCATCACCTCACAGAACCAAATTCTTGTTTCTCTTGGTGCCATGACGCTTTCTGTTTGTAATCGTGTAGCTGATGTGGCTTAACTGTAGCACAGAAGGGCCATCTGGCCCTTTATCCTAATGGAAAGGGCACATGCTTGTGCAGTGGGAAATGTGAACTTGCATCCCCCTTTGAGCTGAGATAGAGAGCTACACGTTGTCTCCCTTGCCTGCCATGCACTGGACTAGCAGTAGCCATGGCGATTTTGCATTACACCAAAAAAAAAAATGCAGAGAAATATAGTCAAATATAAGAAAAATATTCCTCGCAAATCAGGTCCCAGCAAGAAAGCAGTCATTTATGACACTAAAAGGCAGAGGAGTAACGTACACATGCAAAGCCCATGTAGAGTACTTCAGGTCCAACACTTCAGATACACCTGGGGAGTTTGAGACATCTGTGGCCTTTACATGTATCTAGAACTAGTTTGTTGCTTTTCTGAGTTTTATACTTTAAATATATAATTTTAAAATAGCTATGGTAGAGAAATTTGACACTGTGCAGCATTGTATTTTCTTAGCCTTAATAAGCAGTTGTTACTCTATATTATAATTGTAATGAATGAGAAACTAAACCAATTTTCCAATTTCATTTGGGTCAGAAAAGTTAATTGCAGGAGCATTTTGGGTGGTCTGACAATAGTTTAATCTTTGAGCCAGAAAAAACATGTAGTACTTGATTCTTTCCAAGCAATTTATTTAGTCCTCCAGCTGTTTTCTATTTAAAAGCTACAAAGTGTTTTTTCTTCCAGTACGTGGGGGGGACTTCTTCCAATAGCCTTCTTGTTATTTTCAATCTCAAGTCCTAAAAAGCATTAGCATTTTAAACTTAAATGCTGCACGAGATTTCTAACAACCAAATCTAACATTAATCTAAGAAAAAGTATTTCACTGAAAATGCAGTTTCCTACTACCTTTCTACATCAGTTTTATGATTCCAAACTTTGATTACAAGATTGAATCTTGGGAGAATTACACTATGTAAGGAAATACAGCTTAGATCTCCAAATCATACTTATCCCTTGTAGGGAGAGCAAAAGATGGAAATTCCACAATCTCTCCTGGACATCTGTCCTAGTGTTTGATTACCCTCATAGTGAAAATTTTTTTCCTAATACTTGATCAAAATTTCCCATGTCCCATCTTGTGACAACGGGTACTTTTCCTGTTGCTCTGCACCGTTAAGAGGTGTCTGGCTCCATCTTCTTTACATTTTCCTCATCTCTTTGCCATTGCTCCAGCCCCTTTTACACCATATGTTGTAATCCACATCTCACAAATTTGGCTAGAAGGGTTCTGAAGGAGACTGGATCAGAGGTGAGATTTACCAGCCATCAGAAAGCTTCCACAGTTCAGAGATAACCTCTTCCAATTACCTCTGCCTTTTCCATGTCCTTTGTCTCCAGGCTTCCTGTCCTATTGAGCAGCAGGACCACATTCTAAAGACTCTTTTGCTGCCAACATACTTACAAGTAGTCCTTCTTCTTTATATCCCTTGCAATTTTCAACACCAGCTTTGGTTTTCCCAAGAAATTTGTCTAATGTCTTGGTATTCCTCACATGTAGCCCATCCCCTCCTACACCTTCTGTGGACTTCCTCTTTGTAGTTGAGCTTAGGCAGAAGTTCCTTATTTACCCATGCTGGCTTTTTACCACTCTTCCTTAACTTCCCCACACTGCAGTAGACTGTTCTTGAACCATTAGGGGACTGATCAACCAGCTCCCTAAGGCCAATTCCTGAACAAGTTGAAATCTCTTCTGCTGAAGTCCAGGTTTGCAGTTCTACTACACGGAAATGGAAACTGTACAGTCTTCTAGGATTTGAAAATGTACCTTGTCCTATGAAATTATTGCTCCAAGGAATAAATTGAGAAACTGATATAGGGACCCTGAAAACATCACAGCAAATTCTTTTTTTTTTTTTTTTTTTAAAGCATGTGCTTATTGCCCAACACATTTCTATGGCATAAAACTGAAAATATTAAGAACTGTTTAGTCAATTATCATAACTTAGTATGTCCTGATAAATTCTGGACTAATTTAACCCTGATTGTTACTGAAGATAGTATAGCTACACTTTAACCCTCTTCAGATTTATTCCTCGTGGACTTTGGACAATCAATAGCCATTATTTAAGACATGACCAATAGGACTACTGTTTGGAAAGAACATTTTGAAGAACCTGCCTACTGTACTGTGTTTCTTTTCTGGTGTGCCAAGGCTATCTAAAAGTCTTGAAGAAAAATGAAATCAGCTTTCAGAGCCACAAAACCATCACTCTAATCTACAAGAGTGAACCTGGCCTGTAACTCACCCTATAAGACCTCCAGAAGTGATTACTAAGACTCATAAATGTAAAGAAGCCAAGCACCAAAGTGAGGACTGGTGGCAGACCATAAATGCAGCAGACTGTGTTTCACTAAAGAGTTTTAGCTGTTTCACAGACATAACTGCATCTGTTATACCTGTGAAAGCTATCTTAATTGGCACTATGCTTTGCACTCGTTTCCAAATGCTAATTATATGGCTCTGTGGAAAACTACAGTACCTGGCAAAACAGAAATTAAAAAAAAAAAAGCTCCTGTCCCCCAAACACTGTTTTTATAGAAAGGTGTTACATAAAACATCAAAACTTAAAGGTACTTGCAAGGCTTCTTCATACACTATACTGCTATCATACTACTAGCCACAAGCCACTGCTCTTTATTAAAGCATTCAGTCAGAGCAGTCTTTCTAAATGTTTTCATAAGGATTGTCTTCATTATGCTGAATAATAATGAAAGAGAAATTCAGACCTCTGGATGTCTTTTGGTTTTCTCCTAAGGTAGCCAGCCAGTGAAGTTGTCTTTCAAAAAAAAAAAAAAAAGGGGGTTGGTGGTATTTCTATTTTACAAATACACACAAAACCAGCCAGCTACTTTCAGACACGTAGCATGCTTTCTGCATACTTGGATCTTTTGCCTGCTATAGAAAGAACATAGGATGGCTCGGGTTGGGAGGGACCTCAGAGATCATCTCGTTCCAACTCCCCTGCCATGGGCAGGGACGTAACCCACTAGAGAAACCTCCACTGGCCACCTTAGGATAAAACTAAAAGAAATCCAAAGGTCCAGATTTCTCCATGTAGCAAGTAAGATATTGCTTCACATGACAACTAAGTCAATCAAATGACTACATGCTTCTGAGTTGATAGTTTGCTAGCACACACCTCTATTTTTTGTTGTTACTAGCAAAGTAATCCTGCCCAACCACACCAACAATCAGAATCAAGTACTATATAGCTCTTTGGATGTATTTTAAGTAATGTGAAGTGGCTTGTCACACTGTCAAAAACAAGGTGGCAAACAAGGCACCATCCAACCAATTGGATCATTTTGTACAACAATTACATCGTTACAAAGTAACTGTCACAAAACCCCCCATCATAATAATCTTAAGAACATCGATAACGGCTGATCTTATAAAGACTCATTGGGTCTTTCAACTTGGAAGCTTACTGCTCTAGCAACCTCTTCAGCAGAATCTTGAAGTTCCTCATAAATAGGCTTTTGCCATCAAAAGCCCAGAGTTAAAGATTAAGTAAGACAGTACTTCCCTTAACTTAGAGAAACTAACTGGTAAGACTTGACAATAGGGAACAGTTTATAACTGAAGAAAGCACTGGTGAAAAAAAAATGAGTAAAATCTTCTCAGACATCAATAACAGGTACGATCTACAGGAATACACTGCTGTTTCACCAGCATAGCTTGCAAAGCGCTTTAAGGACAAACTAAGGCTTGATGATTTATCATTGTTCTGAGAAGACAGAACTCTAGATTTTTATAGCAGTAAACAAACAATTTCTAGCAAATTTTGAGGTTTTGCAGAACTGTTACTGATAAAATGGCATCCAGTGCAACTAGAGCTAAAAAAAAAACAGTTCAGTGAAGTCAGACTGCAGTACTTGCTACATGTTCCTCACAGCAGGCTTCAGAACTGCTAAGTTTCAGGATTGGCTTTACTGAAGCTGTTTACAAAAGCAAGGTCTCAATACAACTCAATAGGATCTCTGGGTAATAAAGATCATTTAAGATTACATGCCTCCAACAGAAACTCTGTGGTAAGATAAGCCTACGTAAGCCTTCTTTGTCTGTGGTGGTGAATCCCCTGAGTTAAAAACTGGAAGCGTGTAGCTACTGCCCCAGAATACCAAAATCACCTGCAATGCTGTGTTAAATAGCTATGTATTTCGTTACGTTATCAGTACATGTGTAAAGGGCAAAATTTGAAAACTACTAATGCAGTATAAACAATACTTAGAAAGAGAATTAAATATCTGTCACAAAAATTCTACTTCCTGTGTTAAATACAAGTGCTAAATATAAGAAGGGGGGAGGCAGCTTTTCTCCACCTTGCAGCACCATAATCATTTGCAGATACAAGAAAAAGTTTGAACAAGGACATGACCCGGAAGTTTTGTATATTATGTGTTTTCAGTGTAGGTCCTGACAAATTCATGTTACTGTTTTGTATAGTCTGATTGTAGCTGCTAAATATAACTGCCTGGATGTAAGTAAATACAGATCCCATCACAGCTGCTGGTACAATGAAAGGACATTTACATGAGGAAGAAAAAAAACAAACATCTTAAAGAGGCACTGAGAATGACTCAGTGCTGGACATTCGCAACATATTAATTTCATCCCTGTAATAGCACAATTAAACGACATCTAACTTTTGTGAACTTCCCCACAGTTTTTTCACTCTTCACTGAAGACTAGTGTGTAAATGCATCTACCCTCACTTGTGAATCTGATGCGAGTTTGTTCTCCCATGGTCTGGACTCCTTGGAAATCAGGCTGATTGTGGCAGCTTTTTACCTTCCAGATGGCAACTCTTACTAACAGCTGCTGGATCAGACCTTGCTTGTTGACCTAACATATAGGTGGACCAAGCTCAAGTCCATTTGAAAAATATGTCCTAGACAATTTCAGATGAAACTGCTGCTACCAGTGACAGAAACGATGTCACAATAGGACACTTTCTGGACTTATATATATGCTTATTTGAGAAAGAAAATTCAGGTTTAAAAGCACGAGAAGAGAAACTCTTAGGACTGACAGATCACTGAAGAGAAAGAAATGCTCACCTGCAAAAAACTTGACGTCTGGGGATTCCATTTCTCTTCTGGCCTTCCGTGCCACGTGTTAAGTATGCTTAAACACACCTGAAAAAGTGATATTATTAATAACATAGACAAATATAATAACCTAGTTCTAGTTACTACATTAAGTTTTAGGGTTTTTTTTTGGACAATCTTTTGCATATATTTGACTTTTAGAATTAAGTTATTTGCTATGATACTAATTTGAAGTGAAAGCACGTAAAAATAATGTGGATAAGGACAAACAGCATGCTAATAAATGAACAAAACAAGTTAAATTACTTTTCTTCAAGTAAAATCTACTGATTCTAGTGGCTCCAAAAAATAAATGAATCATGAATATCTGATTTTTTAAATTCCTGTTTCAATACTTTTTTAACACTTGTAATTATTGTTTCTAAAGAAAATCATTCTGCTTAAGCATTTCAAAGGTGCTCTCTTTTGCACAGACTAACAAGGAACTGAAAATATTCATTAACTCTTATGACCGATATGGATTTTTGCAGTGAAGCCTACAGAGTCCTTCAACCTTATCACAAAATTGAACAATCAAAGTGAGGGAATGTAATGAGACAAAATAGAAGAAATTTAGAGGAGAGTATGCGCCATGACTCTCCAGTCTGAATTACATTCTGTGTCTGCATTAAAAGAAAACCCATTGTAAAACTCAAAAGGAACATGAGAGCTTCTGAAAACAGTGAGCAAGGGGAACCCTTGAAAGAGTGGAAAATGAGAAAAAACATTGGTCTGCAGATAATTTTTTTGCATTAAAAAAGGCTGAAGGAATGCTACGCTGGTACAGGCAAAGCTGTTTTGTGGGTCTAGACTTCAGAGCAGACATACAGACAGCTTTCTGTAGTTTTATAAAATTTCCTGTGTGCTTATTTTTTGTATAAATACAAGTTGCATTTCCCTGGTATGTGCTTGACTTCCTGTTAGGTTTTTGCAACCTTCAGAATGAACTGTACCATACAAGGAGACTGGAGTGCTGGGAGGGACCCCTAATTTTCTTCAGCTTTTAATATTCTTTGAGTATTTTTTAAGCAAAACAGTTATTCCATCCTTATTTTAGAGTTACATTTTCTTTTTTAAAAGGATACCGAGATTAAGGAATCCCTTTTTCTTCTTTTAAGAAAAATCACTTCTGCATGGCAAGAGAGACAAGGCACTTGGCAAGTATATTTGGTTGCAGCTGATTTGAAGCATACTTTGCCCATGGAAAGGATTCTGGTTACTTCAGCTAGCCAAAATAGATTTCTGCCTGGTTAATTTATCAAGGATGATGGAAAAGAACATTTTTTCTAAGTCAAAATTACTTGATTTTTGGTCTAGTCCAGCTGATAAAGGCTTTACAAAATAAATTATCTCTAAAATAATTCAGAAAAGAGGTCATTCCCATTTGAAACAGTTACATTGCTTTTCAATTCAGTTTGAAGACCAGCTTTAACAAAACACCTTTCTCCAGTACATCAGGAGTGGCTGTTCATTTGACTGCAAAAAGAAAAAAAACAAACGAGTACCTCTTAAATCAGAGAGTGCAAAGCACCTCTCTCAGCCTAATACCCATACCTGTGTATTTTAATCAATAGTAATTTAAGAGCCAATTTTCATGAATTTTAGCAAAAAAGGAGCTACTATAGCACTTAGTGGGTAGCTGCAGAACTCACTCCTATGTAGCACTGTAGATGAAGACATGCAAGGTTGCCAAAAGTCACTGGACAAAGTGGCCACCATTTTCACTGAGGGGCCTGTTACACTGCTGGAGGCTGGGAACGTGCTGCTCAGCACTTGCCCTTTTCTTAAAGCTCTCCCACAGGCAGCCAGTGCTGGCTGCAGCTGTAAGATGGCAAGCCCAGTCTCCACACTACCACAAAGCATGCAGATGAATGACCTGCATTTGGGAACACTGCCAGGTTTACCAAATCGAGTACAAAATATGCCTCGCTCTAGAAAAATCACCTTTTTGGTCATGACTTCTTCCTTACAGCTAAAGGCAAGATGCTGGACTAGGAAGGCCTTTGGTCCCCCGTTCTTAAACTATTTAATCTTGGAAGTTCAGAATTATCATGGTTAAGACACAAAACCACAAAGGAACAAAAACAGACAAGTTTCATCAGTTTCACTTCCTTGTGCACAAGAGCAAAGTTGACCTACCTTGCCATCGTTGTAGAGGTTTGGATTAAATCTCACACTGTGGCCTCCAGTTGTTTCCAGATTCACGAGTGGAGGGGAGTTAGGATAGTCTTGTGGAAAATACACATCAAATTCAAAGCATCCGTTTGCATAAGGGGTGTCTGCAGGACCAGTAATGAGAACCTACCATTGTAAGAAAAAGAAGACAGTTTTTAAAAAGAACCCTTACATTTTTAACCCTGTTGAGATTTTTCTAAGTTATATGGAACATTTAATTTCCACATGCTACTTTGCAGAAAACATTGTAGGCATCATCATCATATTCAGGCTATCAGTCTGTTCACTTCAATATTCTGGGTAAGTGAAGCTCTCAGCTAATGTCCATTTCTTCAGACAGACTACAAATGGAAAGCAAACTGAAAGGAGCTAACTCTACCTCCTATTGCGTGTTACTAATTCAATTCTGTCTTCAGACTTCAGGCCCAGAGACATTCAGTGTACTTCTCCATACCTACTGCTTTTAATTGACTTAAACTGTAGTATGCAAAGATACCATTGGACCACAATCGAGCAACAAAACAAAACTTTTCACTTTAGAACAGCAGAAGAATGAACCGTGTCCTGTTAAGTCTCCTTGGCTAACAAAAGTTAAGTGTCCTTAGTTGGTAGATGGACACCCCCCCCCCACCCCCCAACTAAGTTACTGAGAAATCAGGATCAGACTAAATGAAATACTTCTGGTTTTTCTTCTACACCCAGCTGAAAGAGGGAAATAAAAATAACTTCACCTTCATAATGTCAAGCCGCTCCTCATCACAACGTACAAAAACACTGGATGAAGATGAGAGAGGCAGTGATGTTGAAAGAGTCACAGCTTCTTGAGCAAGACGTCGGGCTCTGGCAGCACTGTTGGCGTCACTTGCATTTTTTACCTGAGACATGTAGTGGTAATTTACTTTAAAAACCAATTTTCCATCATCGTCTTCAGAAACCATTTCAAATGTGTCTGGAAGAGAAGAAAATTTTATTGCATCAGGAAAACAGTGAAGTTACTAATGGATCAGCCTTAACATTCTGAGTATTAAAATCAGCAAAGTTTAATTTGCATCATGAAAATATGTATTTCTGAGTTAACAGTGCTCACAGAAAACAAAGCATTACCAGTGTTGGGTCGAATGAATTCCTGCAGCAAATGTACAAGCATTCATATGTAACTTGTCCAACATACGCCATTTCTGATTTGGAAAGCTACCAGTTACTCCAGACCAGGCATACAATGATACTTATGAATACAAAATAATGCTAATAATAGAATCAGCGTGAAACAGAGCACCAACAGTATTTAATTGTGTGGTGGTTGCAATGTTATTAAAAGATCATAAAAACTTATAGCTAATTTTGTTTTGTCACTTACAATGCAAAATCTACAGCTTGGCTGTCAGGGTGCAAGGCTACCATTACAAACTTTCCTATCTGCGCATTCTTGGCATACAATTCCAAAAACATTTGGGAGGAAAATCCCTTACAAATACAACAGCAAAGAAATGTGATTGCAAATGCACTGCAGTTCAAAAAATTTGTAAAACATGTTTCTGCAATAATTTTATAGCTCTATTTAGATGAGACACTAGTAGTAGTTCTCGAATTTTTTTGAACACGTTCCCTTTACGGCCAAAATGAGAACCAATTCTCATCATGTTTTCCAAATACAACATAACAAGCTTTGTAAAAGGACAGAATGGAGTTTACAACAGTTTCATTTTACTTTAAAAACACATTTTGATCTGAATGCTATTCCATTAAAAAAGTTATACTTTTAACAAACATCTATATAAACTCATATAAGAGTTTAAAAAAACACTACTAATACTGCAATAGAATTTGAGGACTGAAAAACTCACAAATCATTACAGAAATGAAAATATGGACACCATCACTGAATTTTGTGACTGGTCCCTTGAATTCATCTAGTGTATGCATAATATGTTCCATATTTGTTCAATGAGCACATTAGTTTGTAACCTGAAAATACAGACTTGTATAATTTTCAATGTGTAAAAAGTATCAGTGGTCGTGACATATGCAAAAAGCTAATCACTTAAAAAAAAAAAAAAAAAGGATTAATTGCAAAAGATTACATATTTCTTAGGTATCTGCTTTCTAAAATACAAACATTAACACTTCTCAACTTACCAAACTGGAGTTTTTTCATGACAGCCACATACTTTTCTTCAAGAGAGCGTAAAACAGACAGAGGTTTGGGCTTCACAGCCGCCTTTTTGGAGTATTCAGCCATCTTCTTTTCTGTTATATGAAATGTGATGATTATTTGTAGTTAATAATGTAATTTTGAGACAGGTACGCCAACCATTTGGGGATTATTTAACTTGAAATGACACTTCATGATAGTGTCTGCAGAGAATTCTGAAAACTGGGGATCCCTCAGAGCATACAAATCTGTTTTTCTAACTACAACTTTTCATTACCTGAACAGCTTAAAGTAAATAAAGATCGTTATCTCAGCTCAGAAATAATTAATGACTACTGCTGTTATGAATATTCATTTATTGATTCTTCTAATGATTTTTCTTAAGCAAGGCTGACATACACTTGTGTGGATGGACACTCGCGCAAGTATTTTTCATGCACTCTCCAAAATTAGGAGCTGGTTATATACTCCTTGATAATATCTGCTCCTACTAATTAAGCTACTTAATCTTTAGTTTTCTTTACTAGACAACCAGATGGTTGTTTGACTGTCTGCAGGTTCAATCCATGATTTATATTTTTGTTGTGCATTTACTTATACTAATTCAGAAGGCTTGCTTCTCATACCAAAAGCCTTACTACTAATGGTCACATACCTCATCTTCTGATGAGAAAAAAGACACACTACTTAATTGTGCTGAAACATGTGAGATGTGTGACTTACTTGAATTATTCTATATTCAGCTTTTAACATTTAAGACTAACACAAGGGTCCAAATGACTACATTTGAAAATGTAGTCGGTGACTGGGGGCAGGAGGAAGTTTTTTCTCTTGCTTTGAACCCAATGTTTCAGTTATCTGCTCACGAACGCATTACAAATAATCACTACACAGTATTTCTAAAGGTATTTCTATTTTACCTTGGTTTGCCTGGCGCAAGCTGGTGGTAGCAGCATAAACTATCTCAGCAGTCTTCTGTATGTCTGGTACCAAAAGTGTGAGCCCCTCTGGTTCTTGATCAGATGCATCTGGTTTTACTCCAGCTTTAGCTTTATCTTTTTTAGACCTGTTTTTTTTTTTTTTAGTTAATATTGGAAAAAAAAAAAAGATATAACATGAGAGAAAATTTTTCAACAAATTAGACAGTACTGAGAATGCATGTCAACAAGGAAAATATCAAAGATCAAGCTAAAAGCCAATGTTCTGAAATGGAATGTCTCTGTGTATCTCCAGGTTAATCAGGTATCCAGGTTAATTAATCCAGGTTAATGCTGCTTAATGTAGCAATCAGCTGTGACAATAGTGAACATACGGTCTTGATTTGACAAACAAAGTACAACTGATATGAAGAGGAAAAATGTGAAGACAAAGCCCACTGTAGAACTGTACTAGTTTCTTGCTACAACCATTTAGTAATTCCGGTAGTTATGCTGCATACTGTCTTTATGTTTGCACACTTTCATAAAGTGTTAGAGAAGCTTCCAAAATCAATATAATAAAAATCATGTCATGAATGTGCACTTCATCCACCCACGCAGATCCTGGTGTAAAGTCAATACTTAAATAGATAATATGGTACTTTTTCCTATTCCACAATACACGAACAATTTTCTAAAATACGCTCATGGTAAAATGCTAGGAGATTGATCGTCTAGTCAAAATTCACACTGTGCCTATGAACTACAAGGTAGGCATTACAAGAATTAAAAATGATGTTTCTCTCTCTCTGCAGTTCTCTTCTGGACTATAAAAGATAAGACCTTTTCTTTAATCAAGCAATGTAATGTAGCATAATTCTAAGTCTAACAAATGTAGATGGCTTCTATATTATATATTTATAATTGATGCATTGCAAATTCAAATGTCAATTTAAACACCTTACTATTTTAGAATTTGGGAATTTAAGAGCTAGCACAAATTTACATTGTTATCCTGCAAAACTTATAGAGATTTTTATGCTAACAAGCCTCTCCCCCTCCCCCACTTTCTGTAAAATTTTAACAGCACTTGTTCATTTTAAGATTCAATCAAGATAAACAGCCAAGAAGCACTGGTTTTCTTTCCCATTACCATACCCAGAAGCAAAACCAAGCTATCTATGCAAGAAGAATTAGCAATGCAATGCTTTGATGTTCCAAACTTATATTTTAGCCACTATCAACTACAATATGCTTTCTGTATTTTGATCTAGACTGACATCAGGCATAAATAATGAACTCAATATATGAACATGCATAAATAAAGTACTCAATAGAGGTGATTATATTAATAATGAACGTCTTTGTACCATACCTAATCAAACGAGAATTGCCTAGAGCACATTAATAACAACCTTCATTACTGCAGCATGGTCCAGTTTCCTTGTTCTAGATTTAATCCAACCTGATGTCAGCCCACTGCTGACTTCAAGCAATACTTAACTTCAAAGTACTCCCAGCTAGGAGGAAAGCATCAAAGCCAAACAGTGCAGAGTTTAAGAAACAGTTGAAGAAAAAGAAGCAGCAGCTGCCTCTCCCATTTACACTTTCCTAAATCCTTATCGCTGTCTTCTCCCTTGGGGAAATCTAGGCTAAGATTTTTTAAATAGCCTATTAAGGTCTGGTATGTATATTTAAGTCCACTAAACCTCAGTGATACCTGACATGACAGTCATCAGAGACGTGCTACAGCCATCAGTCCCAAGAAAGGTGTATGGATTTAGTACTGCTTGCTATTGATGTAGAATGCTTAAGCTCTTTGCTACAGAACCCTTGGAGAAATTTTGGTTAAAATAAAACGTCAACTGGCTTACAGAAGAGAAAGATGCCTGAAAAGCAATGAAAATGTAATTGGTCCAGATACAGAAAGTGGTATTCATTCTTACAAATTTATTTTCCAGTTCTCTTGTAAGGCTTTCATCTGCCCTGTGGTTTTACAATTTAGACTACCAGCTTTTTCCTCCTTCTTAGTCTCAGAAGCAAAACATTAAGGTACTGGTCTCATTAGACAAAATGCTTAAGCACATGCATAAGACCTCCTACAGACATACTGACAGCGAACACATGAGCACACAAAGGATATTTTCACTCTACCTCTGAGGTTAAAAATAAACTTGGTGTGGAAAATATAAAAGTCTATACAGTTTCCATCCAAAGATGGTTATGAAATGGGTGAGACAAACATAATCTAAAGCCCTGCAGGCTTCACATACAACTGGTGCACAGAAGAATCTCGGTACACACAGAGAAAGACTGTGAAGCCTGCTGTGGTCTAGCAGCCTGCTGGATGGATCCTGAGTAATGTGTGTGTACAACACGGCTCTGTCGGGTCTGGTCTTGGAGGTGAGAAGCAGGACTTTCAGGGCCGTGCAAACATTACTCCTGAGACAAATCTGCAGCAACACCAAATACGGTATTTTGGTCCCCAAACCTATTTCTTAGCACAATCTGAAACCCATGATATTTTGTATGCTAAAGAGAAAAAAAAAACACTCTGGTTCATCTCCTGGTTCATCATATTTCATCTCCTCATTCACAGAAGTGATAAGGGCAGTAGGATCCTTCTAGTCTTCCCCACACTGTAGCAGCCTGCATATAAATTTATGTATGCAGGTAAACTAGCAGCATTATCAAATTCCTGAGCTCCAATTACATGTTTTTCAATGGTATTCCAAAGAAACAAAAACAAATAATATCCATAAATAATAAACTAGGGTAGAAAATATAACCGTGTAACTATCTTGCTGTACATATTCTCTATTTTTAGAAAATATTTACAAGTCTTTGTCATACCGTGTATTCCTTTCCTCCAAGATTTTGCGTGGAGCAAAATGTCTCAGTTATTTGATGCAGGCCAAACCTTTATCTAAATGTTACAATTTTCAGAGTGGAGGAGCAGCCAAATATTTATTTAGGACTTAAAACCTTCCCTTTGCAGCTTTTCAACCACTGAAGAAATGCAGACAAACTCATGTCAGCTTGTGTTTAAAGGGATGACAGTAACTAATATATTTGCTAGAAGAGACAGCAGTGTACATGCTAATAATTTAAGCCATTAATTTAGCTTGTGCTGGAAGATGACAGCCTTCTTTTCACGCTGTGATAAATGAATAATGAACGATACACTCCCAAGGCAACTTTAATTTTTAAAGCCAATACTTATAGTTACTCACTCATGCCAGGTACTTAGAGGTAAACGTGGTAATATGGAGTGATACATTTATCAAATTATTCACAAAGTAAAGGCAGCGAACCGTTCAGCCCCTCTGTACTGCAGAGATGCTGCTTGTAAGGCAATTCCACTCAGTTTTATGCTGACGGTCACT
The DNA here is from genome assembly GCF_964035555.1 of Netta rufina. Lineage (NCBI taxonomy): Eukaryota > Metazoa > Chordata > Aves > Anseriformes > Anatidae > Netta > Netta rufina. The sequence continues at coordinate 33,969,541 of NC_140125.1, read as the reverse complement.
CTGCTGGGAAAAGGTTTGCAACCATGGCAGCCACCAGCACTATGCCCCCCACCTTCCGTAGGCTTCCACATGCACCAACCATGCATGTTCCTTCCACAGACTCTTAGACCCATCTAATAAAATTAGGCAAAACAAGCAAGGGACTATGCCTTTGCAAATAAAGCACTGACAAAAGCAAACAGCCTCCTCTGAGGTGGCTCCCCACACTCCTTGGAGCTTCAAGCACTGTATTTACAGACACTAAACTGAAGCATTTCAAACCAGTAAAGGCTGCAGGACTGGTCCCTGCAACCAACCATTAAGTCCGAACAGGACCTTGAGAGTGCATCAAAAAAAAGTGACAGAGGCTTTGTCTTAAAAAAAAAAAATAAATAAAAAATACGGATTCTTAGGATCCAATTAGAAAGGAAACTGTTTGCAAAATGCACCGTTACTCAAAGAAGTTCTGCAATGTAACAGTGAAGACAATGAAAAGCCATAGCAAGGAAAATGCCTCATCTACCCTACCTGCCTCATCAAGTTTAGGAATGAGCATCTCATACCTAAACGTCTTCTCCATTATCCTGAGGTTTTCTGATTTTCCCATAGTGCTATGGCATTTGAAAGTAAACAAAACCAAATGCTTAACTGGAATCCAAAACCGAACTGTCCCCCTTGATCAAAGTGGACAGTATTGTTCCAACATGTAAGTGACATTTGGTAGACAAGCAAGTAGCGCTGCTGTTCAGATAAAGGAAAATTTTGTCTTTGAAAGCAGATCCCCTAATTATGTTGTTCTTCTGGCGTTTGACCTAAAAAGGGCAGCAGATTGTCCCATTTAAGAAATTCATGCCAACACTTGCTTATGTTGCTGGCAAACCTTCAGCTAAAAGGCTGAGAATTAAAACCTTCCACCCCAATGACTCCAGGCTGTTCAGGATGTTGGTGTTTCCATCCTTGTCTCTACCCTGCTTTAAAGACAAATGCTATTATGCTTAAACCACCCAGGGAAAGACAAGGTATTTTTTTGAGCTGATATATCAAAATAACACAAGGAAGTTATATAGACACGTAACTGAACCAATCATAAATTTAAAATAAAATTTATAAGTTATTAAAATAATACTGATTGTGCCTGAGGAGCTATTCTTAGTTTTCAGATCCTAAGCTAACACTGAAGAACTAGTAACATCATATCTTATTTTGCTGAAATAAAAAGAGCTTACAAATAGCAATGGTCATGTGCCATTCTGACAAAGAAACTTTTCAGACTTCAGCTTCGGAAAGTGATGTGAGAAGACAGAGGTTTTCATGCCTGTTAAATCTGAGGCTGTCCAACAGATGCCCAGATTAACAACAACAACAGAAGTAATCATGGTGGAGAGATTTACACATATATTTATACTGGAAACTGATTACACAGAGGTCAATTATGATTTTCTTTTCTTTTTTCTTTTAAGATTACATATACTGTGATCTACATAATTTTGCCAGCAAAGCACAAGCTGATGTTTCTTGGATTGGTAACCAATATAAAGAAATGTTACTTGTTCTTCCTAATTCTGTTTCTCCCACCATGGGTATTACATGCTTGATATGCAAGACTAGGAATCAAAGTTAAAAAGGACTCCAGAAATTCACAAGCAATTAAGTCCATGGAGTTAAGTTAAGGATGAATATTGTTTCTTTACAAGTCAGCTTGATATTGAAAGCAAGTAACCTGTTAATTCCTGGAGACAGAAAATGATCAAAAGAATGGAAATCTGAATTGCAGCAGAATTTGCTTTTCTAATACCCTCAGTCTGGGCAGAAAAACTTGACTCATCCATTAAAACAAAAACCAACACAAATCCTCAAGTCTGAAAACCAGGAAGGTTGGAGACATCCAGAGATGAAAAGTCAGTTGTGAAATCTGTGCCAACTCCAGCACCTCCCAGAGGCACGAGGAGCTGGGAGGCACACAGCGGCTCCTTGCTTCTGTCAGAGCCAGTCTGTGACTGCTCTGAATTTTCGGTGACTGAACATTGATAGGAAAAAACAATTTGGTGGTACTGGTTGTTACCGAACAGACCAGGAAAAAGATGGCTGGTCTAAATCTTACTATTGTCCAAGATGTATGGCCCAACCAGCCTGAGACAGGTAACAGGTTTAACAAAGCAAAACTGCCTTTTTTATGGACTACACCAAAATCATCAAGGAATAAAAGCAGCTACCAATGAGTCTGGGTTCACAGCTTCCCTGAAAGAGAATCTGCTTATTATTGCCTTCATTTTATAAGAGGAGGTACCTAAAAAGTAGTTGATGGTTACCGTAAGACACTGTCCTCATGTCCTTTCTGTCTGTATGGGTTTCCTTGAGAAACAGGCTTGAAAAGTCTGCTGAAGTCCAGAGAACATGCAGAACAAGCCTGTGCAGATGACATTATACTGCATCCCTCATGCAGCTGGATGGCATCACCGCAGAGAAGGGGGACTGAGACACTTCTCCATTTGTTCTCTAATTGCAGTACCAGACTGCGAGAGTGCCTGACAAGAAATGTCAAATGTGAAGTTCCTCAGAAGGCAGTGAAGACCTGAAAAGCCTGGCACGGATGGCTCCAGGGCATCCGTTTGTAACATCAAATCATCTTCAAGTGTCCCAGCTCACCTCTGACGTGTGCATTAACAAATTAACTGTTGCAGAGTTGCCATGTGTACAAACAGGCTTTTCACATTTAGCACCAACCAATATCACTAGTCAACAATTCTCAACTGTCTCCGTGCAGTTAGGTTTCTCACTACAAGTAACAACTGAATCTTTTACTTTGTGAGAGAACCCAAAAGGCTCCTCTACTAACCAGTCAGCCTCTGATGGGGAATCCATTATCGATGGATAAAGCAGCATAATAGCATATAAAAGAAACCCAGTAAGAACTACCATTTGGTTTCACCTTCCCCAGTTCTATTCTTTACAGAACAGGCATGTGTAAGTGCTTCCAAGGAATTCTCCTGCTTTCAGACTGACAGCAGGAAATACAGAGTCCTGCAAACAAGACATACACCTCCCTAAGAGGGAAAGAAGTTTTAGAAAGATTTGAAGCTCCCAGATTCTTGAGCAGCACTCCTCTTTCTCATCAGCAGAAAATTATTACGCTTACGAGTAAGTAGCATAATAAAACAGAAAATATGCATATTAAACACAAACCTAGATCAAGTATATGTTATGTTCTCACTCTGGACTGCAGGACTGTATATATGTAAATGATATGGAACTGAGTTTTCTTTCACTTTTATATTCTTAACACATTAATTATAAAACACAGCCAAGGAAAGGTTAGGGATGACAAAAATGATTACCTCAATCGGTTGGTGTAGGTATCTACACAGGTCTTCATTTTAGCCAACAGGGTCCCAACAGAAGCTTGTGACTCCAGCTGTTCTTCCTCCTCTTCACTGTTTTCTCCAGACAGAGGAAGCAGCAATGGCACCATCGATGTGCAGGACGCAATAGCACGGAGTAATTCTAGCAGCGCGCGGTAGAGAGGAACATGTCGGGCCATATCCAAGACTAAAAGAAAAAACAGTTTACAGAAATTACTAAAATTGAAGATGATCCTTACAACAGATTTGTTTTTTTTTTTTTTTTAAAATAGAAAAGTTGGGTTTTAATAATTATTAAAATATTAATGACATTTCATTATAAAACACAATATTTTGTAATAGCCATTTAAAATTATGTTTTAATGGACTTGTCCAGAATAAATTACATAAGATAACTGGAAAACAAAGGTTAGCAAAAGACACAAAAGGACAAAGAAAAAGTGCTAACAAGGTGCACAACAGGATTACCACATTCTGTATTAATTTCTAGGAGCTTAATATACAATCCTGGCTCAAGGTGTATGCTGAAATGCTGAACAAACTTGTACAGGGGAAAAATTCTAACCTTTTAATCAAAGACAAAGTCAAAAGCCATATGGCGTAGCAGTGTAGCATTTGGTATTCTAATAGTGTAAGCATTAATAAAGAAAGATTTAAATATCATCCATTTTATTTATAATTACCTTCTTTCCTTTGGGAAAATTTGTCTGCGTTACTGCAAGAATACTTATGGTTGTGAAATAAATGAAGTTATCTTCTAAGAGGTCTAGCTTTTCTCCTTTCAATGGAGAAAGTATCTTAAAAACTACCAGGTATTTCAGAGCGTCGAAAGGTTTTGAAAAAGATGCCTATTTTATCTGTGTACATATGAAGCACAAGCCAGTAAAGATATATAAGGTAGGCAGAGTTCACTGTCTTGGCGCTGCTCAGTGTGAGGTATATGCATCACAGCAGTAACTGGGGCACAGGACAGATATCACCTCCAGGACAGACACGCAGCAACACACACGATTCCAATGGATTCTCTACCACCACATTGTTTATTTTGCTTTTCCACTTGCTTGGACAAATATGTAATGGATGTCATTTCAACTGACTTTATATCATTAATAGAAATCCTGAAAACGTAGCAATACGCAGATACTTTAACACAGCTGCTTCCTCTGTCCCTAGGATATACTATTTTTAACCTAACTGCAGAAAAAAAAAAAAAAGCCGTTGCTCTAGTTCAAAGTATTTACAAATGACTAAGTTTGATAAAATACATTTCAACTTTTTCCAGAAAAAAATAAAAAAATTAACTGACAACTCACATTAGGACAGAATGAAGCACAGAAGAACTCTTTAATGTTTCATTTAGCACATCTCACCCTCCAAGCTAAAGCATATCACAAACTTTCATGTCCCATTACTAATCCCTTAGCTCTAAATACAGCATGACGGGACAGGGTAAATAGCCAGCCGCAATTCAACAAGCAAGTCGATCCAGGTTTTAAGGTTTTCTGTCTCTTCTTTGATCTAGTTTGCTATTGGTATTTTGAAACTATTAAAACAGCACTAAGTCTCAACTGTGGAGATAATTTTTGTGTTGAATACAAAGAAATTTACCAAAATAAAACATTAATTTTACAGGTCTGGTATCACGGCTCTAAAAACATCCTGTGCTGAAATAAACCATATAATTTAAATCAACCGTCATGGAACTTAAACACTGGCACTGAAGAAAATCAGTTTCTTCTCTGTCAATTCTTACATTTTATTAGCCGTAAGACGTGCGGCTGCACACACATTCATTCCTTATGCTCAGTGCCTATTCTAGTGAACCCCGATTGCCCACAGAAAAATCCCCACAATGTGTAAAGTGTCCATAAAAGAAGCAGGAACAGGCTTGAGGTGAACAGGTCTGAGATGAGCTGGTGCACCTGATGCCTGGAAAGCTTTTCTTTCTTCCTTTAATTTAAACAAGAAGGTTTCATGAGGCCAGAATAGATCATTTCCAATCCTTCAGTGCTTGCTTGCCTTCTCCTCCTTTGCTGAAAGGCTAGTTACATTCAAAAGTAGTTGTGAGGGAAACCGAACTGGTGTGACTTTAAAACGGAAATGTTTTGCAGAAAGGCAGGAGAGAATTTACTCTTTTAGCAGGTTCAGCTAACACACATTGCTTTGCAATCGTTCCCTTGTGGAACAAATGAAATGCATTCACTTGGTAGTTGTTCCCCCAAATTGTAGATTGTTTCAATTGAAACATTTTTTTTTAACCTTACTTATTATTATTATTATTTTACATACTGCATTCTAGACTCTTCTAACTCAATTCCTTGATATCATGTCTTGCATTGCTTTTGTCCACGGCTTTTATTGTACTTATTAAAGATTATGACCCACTCAAGTATATTTATTTGTCTGAAAGAATTTCCCCTAGACCCCAGTGTAAAGCCAAAAAGAGGAAAAAAATGTCTCTCTCTTAAGACTGGATATCTGGCTAAGTGTAAAACTCACTGTAGAAAGCTGAACATTGGCAAACTTCTGTTTACTATCTTTATTTGGCAGTTCATCTACTCCTTGTGCCTACTTTACTTTCAATTGAAAGCTAACGCCAGACTGACTACAGTATATATTTTCTGCAGATACATCTCTGTTTTCTGAAATAGAAGACTCAAGCATTTTCTAAAATCTCTACGCTTCCAGACTGGGTAGCACTCAGTCTTTAAGTCCTTATGCTTAAGCTGCTGGGACTCTGTGCTGCTGCTTTGCCCAGTGTCTGCCTGCCTGAGCAGCGCTGCTGTTTGCTAACATGCTCACCTCCTCCTGCCTTGCTGCAGGATGGCACCGGCCCGACGTGGAGGCTCAGCAAGTCCCGCAGCTTTCAAACCAAAGTCCTGCAGCACTCGGACTCCAGCATCACCTTTACTTCTTTCAGGGCTTGCAGCAAATTTAGTTAGTTAGGCTTCTATCACACACGTCTTCCCTTTAGATAGCATTAGGTATGTATTTGGGGAGAGCATTTCAGAAATATAAAAGATACAGCTTTATAACAAAAGTTATTGGGATCCCATAATGAAGTCCTTTAAAAGAACCACATTAAAATACTAGTAACATGGAGAAAACTATAAAATACAAACCTATTTCTATCAAACAGAAGCAACAGAGAACCTTTAGACTACTGTCCTTACATACAGCTACCTCACCAACTGTGACCACAGCCATTTGAATTTTAAGCAAACATAAACATCAAAGAAGAACAAATGCTAAAAGTTCAATGCTAAATGCTAAAAACACTTATTTATTTATTTATTTATTTTTTTAAGAATGCTATACCTTGGGAACATACTCAACTTTTTCTCTGCCTTACTGAATTGGGCAATGCAAGTGGAGGATAACATTTCATTCATATTATATAAATACCTTCTTGTGTTGGACTTTCATCACTAAATAAAAACAAGTAATTTTCCTTAGAGAAATGCTAAAATTTGGATAGTATTAGCACCTCTTAAATATGTCAGAATTATTTTTATATGGGTACTGAAGTTGTATAAGAAGGTACTAAAATCGTTTGGTTTATGCTGGCATACCCATAAGCAGACCGAACTGCCAATACACAGCATTCCTAAGAAAATGGAAACAGGAGATCCGAATTCCTGGCTTTGCAATAAGTGACAGATGGATACATTATCCAGGACTCTGCTATCCCAAAGTCAAAACAGTTACTGAATAACGACAAGTATCTGTTCTGGACAGCAGCCTGTACAGTGCCCTCAGCCCCTGCACTGAGTGCTGCCGGACCTGCTGGGCGCACACAAACCCCGCACCCTTTCGCTTCTGTCCACCTCGGTGCTGTCTGAGGTCTCTGGCTGCACATGGCTGTGAGCTGCTGAGGAACATGCGAGTCCCAGAACCAAGCCGCATGTTTACGCCAAAACAGAGGCGTAAGAGATTTCTTTAGAGAGCAGAAGGGCAACACCACCGTGAGGTGGATCACGAAGTGATGAGAGCAGCGCTCATGGAGGCTGGACTCATGGTGGTGCCACAAACAGCAGATGTAAAGGGAAGTGACAGCAGCATCTTTATTACCAAGGTTGTCCTATTCATTGCAGAAATGAACAGACGTTCAAAAACCAATGTTTTATTGTCCTTGATAATTAGCAGTAAGCTCACTATAGCTTTTCTGGACAATAGGCAGTATGCACCTGAGGAGATCGGAGATCAGTGATCTCCTCCTCCTTGGACACCTTCAAAGGCCACCTGGATGTGGTCGTGGGCAGCCTCCTCTGGGTGTCCCTGCTTGAGCAGGGCTTGGACCAGGTGCCTCCAGAGGGCCCTGCCAAGCTCAGCCGTTCTGCGATGCTGTGATCTATCCTCTCAATTCACATCAAAAAAGCATCTCAGGTCTAAACTTGCTTTTTTTTTTTTTCTTGCATTTAGGAAAAGCAGAAATCTCAGTCAGGTCAGTGCTACTTACTAAGTCAGGTAGGGATGGCAAACATCTGGAAAGCACCTCATGCTTCAGAGGGACAAGGTCCTTTTGAAAGATGCAGACTTTACGAAATGCCTAAAGGTCATGAGATACCATGGCACCGATCACATTTTTGAGAAGTTCCACACAGTCTAGTTACCCCCAGGGAATAACTGAGCAATTTCAAACCTTAGCTGTGATCTCAGAAAACATTTTGATTGCTTTCCACGCCTCTATTTATTCATCACCAATGCAGACCTGTTTCTTAAAAAGCACATTCATACGCAATTTTAGCCTTGGTATATAAAAAAGCACATGAGAGCAGGTAGTTTCATAGGATCAAGGTATTGCCTTAAATGGCATAAATATCTGTAACAAGATAATGCCCCAACTGAGTCTAATGCATTTGCTTTCTTTTAATATTATACAATATTCAAACAGAGAATAGCCAGGCCTAATGGCCCATTAAATAGATAATACTGAGCAGCAATAAATTTTTCTGCAATTCATTTAACATCCTCAGTACAACTTAACTGGGTATGAATAAGATTATAATACTTATTTCCATTGCAATGGACATTTAAAACATAACACCGAGAATAAACATTTATCTTAAAATAAAAGGAAACCATTAATATAGCATATCCACTACATCAAAAAGTCTCCACACTTTACAGCAGACTGAAGAAACCAATAGAGAAGAGTAATTTCTAGGAAAATGATGAAAAGTTCTGCTTTACTTGCCTCTAATGTGAAGGCATTCCCGCTGCTTGTTAGCACGACTCAACTACGAATTCCTATCTTGAAGTGCTTGCAAACATCACATTTGCATGAGGCAAAACAAACGCTTAAGAAAAACAACGGCCACTTGAAAAAAACACACAAGAACAACCCCAAACCAGTTGTAAATACAGCCCACACTGACAAATACGTATGATCCTGGCCTTTGTACTATCAGGGAATTTGCACATAGCTGTTCCTAATCCATCCTCTGTACTTCATTTCTCATTTATTCGACTTGCTTCATTTCAGGACTTGTCTTAAATTTCAATTGAACCCCACAAAAGTATGACTTTCTCCAACTACTTTTTCTATGTGCAGTTTCTTTTTACTTTTGAACAAAGCACATGACCGCTTTTCTGCCTTTGTTGAAGGAAATGATGGTGTGCTGGCAGCCACCACAGAAGGCACCACTGGAAAACTCCTTCCAATTTACAGCCATTTCTTTTGTTCTCTTGAAGAGCTCTGCCATGCAGACATGAGAGGCATGGTCATGAATGCACATCTAAAAATAAACCATTGAAAAGAAAAAGGCATTCTATAGAGAATGCACGATCTAGAAACAAGAAACAAAGTTAAACTTAAAATTTCCTGCAAATGGTTACAAGCATGGCTTACACTTAATAGATCAGAAAAGGGGGGAAAACAGTTTAAAACTTTAACAAATTGATTTCTACAATCCAAGATAAATTTGAATTCTGATTCTGCAATAACACTCATCTCCCATGCCAAGAGGTTTGCTTCTTGCATGGGGCACAGTTTCCAGTGACCCAAGAATCTATTTCCTGGTTTGGTTTGGATCTACTTTTCTCCTTTTTCAATTAGACTTTATATCTTCCTAGAAAGATGAAGTGTTTTTGTTGTTCTTTTTTTAGTGTTTGTCAAATCCTGCATCTATTTTAAGTAATGTGAAAGAAAACCACTAACAGTTACATAGAGAAACTCATCTATTTACATCATACAAAAATGCTGAAAACTTTCTACAGTGTAACTGAACCTCCCCTGCAAAAAACAAAAACAAGCAAATACCTTTGTATTCCAAGAATCTTGTATTTTTACAGTAGTAAAGTTTAAAAGACTCTGGTCACAAAAATTTAAAAAGCTGAAAGTAAATATGACATTCTCTTTATGATTCCACTTATTACAAACTTTAAGTCCAGTGTTAAGACCATGACTGCAGTACAACACGTGCCTGCCACTGTTTTTTTTTAACCGCCAAATCATTTACAAGTAGCTCTTAAAGTTCTTTCAATTTTATACCATTCCTAAAATATGCTTAGTAATTAGCAAGGATGTATTTTTGATGCTACAGTATGTTATTCAAACCTAAAAACCACAGCTGTGATTAAATTGAAGATTTCAGGATCTCATTCTCCTATTAAAGACTTTCAGTAGCAAAAAACACCACTGCTCAAAAATGCCACACAAAGGAAACACTAATTTTGTACTTGTAATTAAAACCATCAGACACAGCCTCGTGGCCACAGGTACTGCCAAACGTACATATGAGACACGGTATTTCCAACAGGGCACCTCTTCTTCCTCCTCTTTCTAAATATTTTACAAGTGCAGGCATCCCTCAGCCCCCTTTGCTGCATCTTCTCAAACATATGATCTATGAATGCAGTCCACGCTGCAGGCGATAGTGTCAGTTCCAAATGCGTCATGCTCTACTGCCTCTTGATTTTCTGTTTCACAATCAACCCAGGGCAAGCATCTTTTATAATAGGCCTAATTAGCACCCTATGTTCTGCTCCATTTTCATAGAAAAAAAAGGATTGCCTGCAGAATGCTTCAAAATCAGAGATCTTTAAGAAATCATTAGCCTTAGGGCAAAAATAAAACCAAAGTTTTCTAAATATTGTCATCTTGTAATCATTTAATTAGCCTGACTTTTTCTTCACTTTTCATTGTAGGAACGACACAAACATTTTCACAGAACCATTTTTGATTATATATTTTAACAAAGGCATCAGAAAAGCCTAGTCCTTTTGCAACAGGAGGAGGGGTTAAACCTCATTTTGGACGGAGTTATAAACCCTGTTGCCAGAGCAGAGTAAAACAATGCAAGAAGGGGGCAAGTGGGTGGGTGTCTCCCAGCACGTGCAGTGTCAGGCTCCAGGTTGATTATGATTATTATTCTGATCCAGCCCTAAGTCCTTGCTCCTACGGTGTCATCAGCAGCAAGCTCATTAGTAGTCCAAAAAAAAATAAAATAAAATCACATCAAATGTCAGAAAATGGAAAGAGAAATTAGAAATTAGTTATTGGGACTGCATTCAATCAATAGTACGACTTCCACACCATGTGCTTTTTCCCTTGTCTCAAAAAGACAGGACAGAACTGGCAAAGGGAGGAGAGGCGACTGAACAACTGAGCTTCTGTGCTACGTAAAATGAAACAAATGAAGACTTGGCAGCCTCAGTGACTAATGAACTGAATGATAAAGTTTTTCTAAGTTATTAGTTAAAAAAAAAAAAACAAAACACCATGAATAGGGCTGATTGGTGCATTAAAAGGACGAGGCATGCCATTAAAAGACTGTGAATTGTGAAAGAGCAGCGGGATGCATTACACGGTGCATCGCTGTTGAGCTTTGCACTAAATGCTATGGCATCAAATATTGTTACAGGTTCAAAAGTAATTGGGTAAATTCATGTAGGAACAGCACACCGAGGACTAAACGAGGTGACACAAGCCCTGGCAATGCAGCAGGAATAGCAGGGCAGCACCGATATTTCAGCCCCACTCCTGTAGTTCTCCCGTAGGCAACTGTAATTATCCCCTAGTGGTGATAAAAATAAAAGGCTAACAAACGTGGGCTGTCTTGGCACTGCTGCTCTTATAAGCTTCTTCTAGGAAATGTGGAAAACCCAACATGTTAACTGCAGTAAAAAAGGAAACAGTGTTTCAATTACAGAGGCAACATGCATTGCTCAAGTCGGTCAGTCATCTCGAGTTAGTGCAGGAACGCTGCTCAAGGGAGCAGACCATTGCTCTTAACTATTTCTGCTTCATTTAACTTCACCAAAATCAAATATGCTTTAAAAATAAGTATTTTCAGGAAAGTTTTGTTTACTAGTGAAGTTGAGCAATGTTACTCACTTAAAACTTGTCATAAATACATCCATGAACCCAGAAGAAAACCCCACCACCTTTGCCAGAAGCATGAGGCATTATTTCATGAAGCCAGCGCGTACAGCTGAGTAAACAGACACGATTTCCTGTGTTTTGAAAGGAGCAGGAAAAAGAAGCCCAACTGATATGAACGATATAAAAGAGAATCTCAGCTTTTAAAGCATAAGCGGCTACTAAAACCATGCGTTATCTACAGAACTGAAGATATGACAACTTCCATGCCACACTCACATCCCAGATAATTGAACCCATTAGAGATACTCCCCTCTGCCATTCATACTTCAGTCTTAAAAAGGCAGTCAAGTTAACGGAGGGATGTTTCTTGGGGGCTACAGAGCCACCTAACATGGCTAGTGGGGAACATATTACCATGTAAGAATAATTAATGAAAGCTAAAATTGAAACATTCCACATGCAATTTTGTTTTAGCTTTCATTTTTTGTTTGCTTGCTTTGTTTTAAATGGTGCAGTAAAGCATCAGTGTAGGAGGGATTTAACCAAAGTACTGCAGAGGAAATTCCTCCTGCCACTAGATCCAGCACTCCAGCTTCCAAAAATCTCCCCTCCCAAAGATCGCTGGATTTACCCAATATCAGTTCTTTAAAAACCAACAAAATACGAAGAAAAGCAAGTAAAGGACAAAGCTTTAACCAAACGATGTTTGCATCCAAATCCAGAAAACAAATATAAGGAAGCATCAATGTAAAGCTGCAGGATAGCTTTAGATTATCCAACAAACATACACAAGGAGATATTATCAGCAATGAAAAAAGAAAAAGAAAAGACAGGAGGAAATATATATAACGGCAACCAGTGAGTGCTTGAGAATGAGGGTTTTTTGCCTGGTATAGGATGAAAAAAACCTCCAGTATTAATACACCTCTTTGCTATGGCTTTAATAAGATTAAAAGGACCAATAATTTATATTTGAAGTAGACATAATGAAATAAATCTAATACTAGAGGTAAGCTAAAAGCATAAAATTAATTTTCCACTTAACCGAGGAGGTAAGAAAAACATTTTTCCTAAGAGAAATTACCTGGCTTAAACAAATAGCCTGTGGACTGAAACTTTCTTGACAAATAACTAAGTAAATAAATAAAAATCAATAAAAGCCACCCCACGTTAAGCCTGTTTGAGTTCTGATGCGATCAAATTCTTGCTCTTACACAGTAACTGTATTTGTTGGCCCATTCATTTGCTGCCAGCCCAGATGTCATTGAGAGTCTGTTAGTAGAGCACAAAATACATGCTTCCCCCCTTTTGAATTCCTAAATCATAAACCATTGAGTTAAGCAAGATAACTGAAGCTAATTCTCAAGTGCTGAAGCTAATTCTCAAGTGCAGGCACTCCGCAGAGATGAAAGCAAAGGTATTACTGCTCTGACAACACAAAGCATGATTTTTGAGGAAGTTAATCTGGCTTTCATCATCCCTGCGCTGGGAGAAGGAATAGTGATTTCACTATTTTTGGCAAGACGAGTGGGCAAGCAGCCACCTTGAAATGGTCCTCAGTCTGACTGTTACCCCTTCCAGCCCATAAAACAGTCACTAGTATTGTAGGGTAAGATGGGAATTGAAAATTAGATGGAAATCTGCCATTTCATAGCACATGCTGCAGAAATCAACGTGGAAATTCAAAATTAGATAGTGAAGGATTACATTTTTTTCTTTTTTAAAGACATTACTTCAGCAGATGGAAAAAGGCCAAGACTCAGGTCTTCTCTTCAAACTCCTAGACCATCAGCGGAGGATAGCAACATTCCCATTGGGATGAAGTGAAGTGTAGTTTCCGTGCTTCACAGCAAACTTTCTGTACGATTGGGCATACCTACCAGATCGTGCCTTTGGGTGGCAGCAAGGAGACTGCTTTATTCTGCCTTAAATATCCAAACATTTTGCTTGGCCATGATGGCAAGAGCCTTTGCATATCATCCCCTAACTCAAAAACAATCAACATATGCTTTTGTTAATGAAGAATGCTAGCCTGAGGTTGTCCTCAGAGAGGACCTGAAGATATGAGCACTTTTAAAAACCCAGAGTGTGTGTGTTGAAGTAAGCTACCATAGATCAACTCGTCTTCTAGACTAACTGCTTCAGCTACAGAGATGTTTCCTGTGACCTCCACTCAATACTACAAATAGACTCAGATTAAGAAAAGAGCTACTATGAAAGTGCCTGCATATGACTATAGGAAACTCCAGATATGCTTATAACATTTTATTTTTAAAAAGAGGAGAGAAAACGAGACCACACACGAAGTACAGCTGTGACAGTGAGACTTACTGCCTGGAATAATCAAGACCTATCACTTCACCAAACAAATGAGACTTTCAACTGCTGAAATGAAAGCCAGCACTCAGTGTTGCACTATGTTCCTCTTCAAATGCACGCTGAGCCACTTGCCTCTGAACTGTTAAAACTCTGCCCTTTGAGTACAGCGAACTATTTCTCAGGAAAGCTGAAGTAAAATACCTAAAACTAACCATGGCAAGCTGCTCTGTACATCAACAGAAAGAAAGGGATAGCTAATTTGGTCAAAAAACCTTGTTCAATTATGCTACGTGATTGATTAAGCCACTAATATAGAAAAAAAAAATCACATTAAAAATGCATTATTTCCTGTCCTTTGGGGAGGCTCTTGCGCATACCACAATGGCCCAGTAAGCAATAAGGAACAGAACAGGATGAAAACAAACTGAAGGAAGTGGCCCCAACATTTCTGCAGTATCACATGCAACTACAGGACACTAGCGTGATGTAGTCGTCTGATGCAATGGTCTCTTTTCAAAAAAGCACTGAGGCTGTAGGTGATGAAAGGCATCTTAATTCTTAATGCCTCCAGTAAAAATCTGTGAATGTGTTGGCAGCACGTGGCAGACGGCAGAGCAATCTATTCCAGACAGCCAGCACTCGTACTCCCAGCCACATTTACCAGCTCTAAATGAAACCACTGGAGGTGTTCAGACTGAAGTAAAATTAGAAAAAATGGGAGCCCCAATAATAGTTACCATGGAAATTTTGAAAGATGCGATGTTGTACCTCAAATTTTAAAGCTCTTGTCAAATGTCTTTACCAATTGCAGTGCTGAAGGATAACATTTAGCAGTCAGAGGTTCCCAGTCTTCTCCCATAGGCAGGGATATACCAACCAGTTTGGGTTTCCAATTACTGAAGTGGAAAAAAGAAATTGCTGGATTAAACACTCATGGGCCTTAGTAATGAGATAAGATGGACCAGGAAAGCTTAGGGATAGACTCCCTCCACTTTAAACAAGGCAGAAACTTTTCTGCCATATCCGTTGAACAGTCTCATCAGTGACCTGTATCAGGTTTTGTAAATTAAACAGGTATCACAAGCTAGTGAAGAGAGAATTTCATGGAACATTTACAGCCAAAACCGAATACTTTTACACACAACAGCCCCTACCTTTTATTTCTCAAGTGAATAACCCAAAACAAAAATACAGAAACTAACTTCAGTAATGAAATGAACACCAGCTGCATCACAAGTATGATTTGTTAGCTTCTACACATCTTTCTATCAAGGAAGCTTATTAAAAAAGATAACTCATCTTTGGAAGGCAAACACCACAATTTAGTTTCCTTTTACATAAAACATATTGCACAGCAGAGTGCAAGGCATCAAGGTCTGCCAGAAAAATATACCGCACATTAGTACCAGAAGAGTAATGTTTAAGCAGATCCAAAGGGGATATAAAAAAAAATTACAGGTTCTTGGCAGACAGATACAGATCCGTAAGTAGTCTGTTGCTCGTGCTTCAAGACAATCATACTATCCTGTAACCACAGAGGTCCAGAACTTCATATTGGTCTCCAAATGAGAAAGCAACCTTGTTTACTTATACTATCAGGATTGTCCTGTAAAGAACCTTCAGGAACTTAAGTCATCATGTGGAAAAAACTTTGTGATTTAAGGCACACAAAAATAGACAAAAAAACAAACCAAACCAACAGTGAATTCCAGAGAACTGTTTTTCTGAAAATTACTCCACAGAAATTAGGCAGCAAATAGATAGGCAAAAAGCAGAAAGAAGAACAAGGTGTGATGTGAGAAGCCCCACTGAAATCCAGCCTTAACCCCTTCTATCTCTCACCTGTTAAGTTTTCAACCATTTTGCCCACAAAACTCCCTTCCTTATGGAAAATCTAACATGTACTTTAATTCACCGTGATCAAGTGAGTGGGGCCAGAGGTTGCAAGTTAGTTTGAAGTATGTTCCACATATACAGCTGCAGAAGTCATCAGCAGCTGCGTAAATCAGTGCAGAGCTCTCTAGTTAATGGTCTGATGTTCAAAAGCAATCTACAACAATGTGCAGTACTGGAACAGATAAAGATTGAAGTAGAAGTTACAACTTGTCAGTGATCTTTGCTAAATAATAATTTATTGGGAAAAAAAATCTAATTAGCTCTTTGGAGCTAGTAAGATTTAGTCTTCAAACGACTAAGTGTCTTATTTGCCACACAATCCAGTACCTAATTAGAAACGAAAGCCAGGATACGCTGTTCCTCGTACCAGTTACATCTCTAATTCTCAATACCATGTTTTGATACATACTTCTTAATGACTCCCCATAAATTACAATAATGTTCTGCAACACAGATGAGTTAGAAAAACAACTTTACATTTTTTTCTTTCATAAATATTGGATATTATTAAGCATTCAAGTGAATAACCAGTTCTGATACTTTCAGAAATATCTGTTCATGAAGTGCTACTTCAAAAGCACTATCTACTACAAAATAACCTGATACTTTAAGTGCTTTTAAAAGACAGTAAGCATACGTTCATATTCTTTTGCAACAGAAAATAAGAGATTTCATGAGGAGCATATCATGGTCTTGTTGCAAAACCATTTACAAGTACAGATGAAAAATCAGAGGAAAGAGATGCAGCAAGAGGTGCTGTGACTGGTGGTATCTTCCAGATTTTTTTATTTTTTAGTAAGAGCAGTCATCTGGAAACTCATATGGACAAGATTTGTTCTTACTCACCAGGGGAAATGCTTTAAGGCCTTTGGAGAAAAAGGAATTTGTTTTGGTACTGTTGTTCTCTGCTGGACTAGGATCAGTTCTCACTGCTCTCCTGGCTTGCCCATGAGGAGGGACCAATATTCACTTAAGATTCCTCTAACACAACAAAATTTATGAACATGACAGCTGAAAAATTTGGTACTTGAAAGCCTTAATTATCCTCCAGAAGCATTCAGCCTACACTCAAACCAATTTGAAGAAACAGTCCCCGATACTTTTGACAAAAAAAAAGTCTGGAGCAGCAAAGAACAGCCCTGAATCATCACTGAAGCATTGTAAAATTAACTAATCACTTTTTGAAGGTATAAGAGATTCTTTTTGATATCAGCAAAGATAAAAATGAAGATGCCTGATGTCCTATGTGAGACGAGAAACAACAAAAAACCTTGTCTTTTCTCCATCATTTCTTTCCACCACATCCAGACCATGCCTGGGGCTGAAACCCTCACCCCTACCCTCAGCAGCATTCATCAGTCACTGACTCCTGAGTTGTTTCCATTCATCAAGAGAGCAATTAAAATAGTTCCCCCCAACCTAATATGGGACATATCACTTGACACCCTCCAAAGGCAGGCTGGCTGAGCTAGCAAACTTACCACTTGATAAAATACTGGTATCCATTCTGACCATATTCACAGACAGCAAAGCAGCAGTTGATCTTGACTGCTGCTAAGAGAAGTTGGTGTCAAAAAAGGCTGTGACAGAAGAACTGGTATTACTCCCAGGGTCAAACTACTTTGGGTGGCATTTATAAAGCTTTAATTGCTTTCTTAATAACAAACTATTTTGAAGCAAGTGTAAGAGATTACAACAAACAAATTTCTGGTGAGTGAAGACTGATACGTGGGAACAAACTAGAAGAATTTATGTAGTTCGCTCCGAGAGAATTCTGTATTTTTCCAAGGATATTCTCAGTCAGTAACTAAGTTATGAGCTCAGAAAAAAAAAGTCATTGAAGTTCCTCAGTCAGAAGGAAAATTATTACAAGATGTAGATGCATAGGTGAAGCGTAAACATCATCCAATCAGTGGTAAGAGGAAACACATGAAAGAGGTGAGAATGAGAACAATAAGGAATCTAAAAGCAACCTGCACTGCTACAGACGCAGGACCTGAGTTCTTTTTTTCTCAACAGGGTAAATAAAGACTTGGAAAACTGGCTCAAACTAACGACACCATCCATCGCTGCTGACTCAAAGGCATTGCTTGTCACCTACATCATAAAAAATAAGCTAGGAACTCCCACAAAATAAATAAAAAAAACAACAGTAGCTATGGGTAGTTCTCATGAGAATTAAAAAAACAAAACCCCCAAAACCTAAGGAAGGAGGATGAAGTGGCATGGATAGCCCCTTCTAGCTCACGTTAGGCTAACCAGTTCATCTTAATTATTGCATCTCCCAACAGACATAACTTTGCTCTGTTGTTCTGCAATTTAAACTGAAAAAGTATCAGATCTCATAACTGCCTATGGAGTTTGTGGAGGTCATCACAGAAGAAAACCACAATGCGCTGCCTACTGGATGCGTTTGCTGCTGCATTTCAAGCATTTTCCTGCATCTTAGGGAAAACATGTAACAACTACAAGAGAAAACAATCTTCAAGGATAAATGATGTATGAATGATCTTTTGGATTTTGTTACAGCTTTTTAACCTAAACAGATTTTTAAGTCTAGACATTTTTAATTTTTTTTTTCTTTCCATTTTCTCCTTCAAATTTTTATTTACATTTTGCTATAATTAGCAATCTTCTACAGAGCATTTGCTCTCTGTAAAGGCAACAATATCTGACTCAAAATATGCATTTTTAATGAAGATACGGCATACAGGATTATCTTAGGGTACATGAACAACAAAATTACATTAATCCATAAAAATGCATGCGGAAAAAAGAAAAATTGTACCTTGGTTAAGAGTACTTGTTTCTTTTGTAAGTGTGATGTTATGGGTGTGACACATTACCCACAGCAGCAGTGTATAGCAGGATAATGATCCTCTAAAGTCCAAGACTGTAAATCATTGAATCTGTACCACTGAGTCTTTACAAGACGGCCTGGCAACCCCCTCTTGTAGTATGAGTATCTTTAAAATATGACATATATTTGTATTGCCTGAGGTCTATTTCCATGCAATACAAATGCTCAAACATCAGCAGTAATGAACAGAATGACCTCTAATCAACAGAATTTGCTCTGCTCTGGGATGCTACATAAATTAGATGCCAAAAGTCTTACCAAGTGCTTTAAAGCTTTGCCTAAATGGAAATAACAATTCAATTTAGTGTATTTCTGGATACCAAACCCAATTAGTATGTAATTTAATGTTCACCCCAAAACAGGTGCTTTTATTACCGACTCACATAAGATGTACTGACTCTAATGCTACTTTATGAAAAATATCTCCCCGATCTTCCAGATACAATCAAATCTGATGCATAAATCAAGGCCGTTTCAAATCAAGCCTGTATTACTCACTCGAGTCCACATGAAAAATCCCACGTGAAATTTTCTCTTCCCATTGAAGATGCATTGTAGCTATAAGGAAATTATTTGTAAATACCAGCTTTCACCCCATACAGATGAACTCCTCAAGGTTCCTGTAATTAAGAAACGTTAGCACTGACACTTTTTTCTTCTTCTTTTTTCCCCTTGAAACAGCAACTCTTTGACAGCACTGACAACTGAAGCAGCTACTGCCCCGTCCCTCTTACTGTGCTGTTGAACTATTTTTGGCTGGGTCTGTTCTCCAAACCATGACATTTCTGCACAGACACGCACCTCAATACAAAGGAAGGATGGACGGGCCATCAAACCAAGGTCCAGGCGAATGCTGGATCTGAATCAGTGTGCAGGAGCTGTCACTCCCCCTCGACTGCTTGCAGAGAGAACCTAAAGAGATTTGTTTCCCCGGGTTCGTGCAGCCCCTGAAGTGTCAGCTGCACCACAACTCTTTAAACGGAAGACTGATATGAGAGCTCAACCATGGCAAAAACCAGGCCAAGAAATACTTTGTGAGTCTTTTGCTGTTCTCTGTGGATACATCTTAATTAGCTGGTTATTGGCAGTGCAGCTGCTGAATTTACTTCGTTGTCACCATTTACACTTGACAATATTGCACAAAATTCTTCTGCTGACCTTGAATCCTTTAAACCAAGTCATATTAAATTGACAAGGTGACAGATTCTTACCCTCCAAGTAGATCATTAATCTTTAAATAAAAGATGCACATTGCACAGTTTCTCTGCTTTCACAACGGGTTTGGTTTTTAACATGTGAGGGTTAATGTGGTATAATGGCTTAAATATTAAATTAGTTAGGTGCTCTCAGCAACATGAACAGTCAGAACACACAGGTGAATTTTTCCTCATCTTTCAATCTCTAAATGGATCTCAAAGAATACAGAAATATGTTCAAGAAACATTGACAGGAAACAATTCCAGGAACAACTGAAGCTGCAGCAGGCTTTCAGAATACAGCTTAAAAGGCAAGCCGATATATACATACTAGAATATATTTTAAAGAAGCTCTGCTGGAGAGATTGAAACTAATACTTTAAACCTTTCATCTAGAGTCAAACAGTTTCACTGAGGCAATACTAAACTCAGGATAAGGGGCAGATCAAGTACCACTACCACACCATGCATGGTACTTCGAACATGGTATTTAACATTAAGATCACACACATGTCAAATGTGAACTTTTGTCTAGCACTAAGAAACCAAGAAAACAAGTGTACTCAAACACTTCAGAAACATGATAAAAATATTTAATATGTGAATATATTAATTTGAAATTGGAAGCGTTTAAAAGCAATGATTTTCCCCTCTTTTGCTTTCTATACAAACTCACAAAGATTATTGAAAACTGAATTTCAAACAATGCTTTGTTAATTTCTAAAAGATGCTGTTCTGGAAAGTGATCGAGGTTTCCAGCTACATTTCTACTGATTGAAGTCCATGTAATTATGATTTTTCATACGCATAAGCTTTTTTGAGCGTTGGAACTTTGAAGTGGTTGATTTTGCAAAGGCTTTTTTCAAGTAGGCTTTTCAAGATAGCTAAAATACATTTTCCTTCATATCAAGAAACTATGCACTGTTTCAAGAAAAATACATTGTGTTATTAGCCTTCATAGAACAAAGTGACTGATAAAGTCATTTGAAGCACAGCTACCTGCAGAGGCGATTAGAAATGTGGTTTATCCTCTGTAGAGATTGGGAAGAAGAGAGCTTCCCCCTCCCTCTGCAATGGCACAGGCGAAAAAACCTCTTTGATTTACCTAGGAAGAATCTGAGTTACTGCTTCCTGCGAAATCAGAACAGGAGCATTTGTCTGCAAGTCTGCACCTTCATTAATTACGCACCAACCTGCATTCTTCGGTGGTGAATACAAAAAGGGAAAGCCTTAGAAGCAGCATTTCCCTTAGAAACAATTGCTTGTCAAACAAAGCATAAAAAGACAAAAGGCAGAAACACTGTTTCAGCTTGAATGCCTTAATGTCACTATTTGTCATGCAGCACTTCATCAGAAAACCCCGAAGTACAGTTAACTCCACTCCTCACCACGCCGCACACTTTCGCTGCTGTTGCAGGATGAAAATGTGCCCGGCCTGACAATGAACCAGCAGAGCCAGCGCACATTGTTATGCAACTCGCCGTCTGCAAGGGTGCCTCGTAGCTCCTTCTTTATTCAGTGAGTGCCAACTGCATGTTTAATCAATGTCACAGCTCGCCACAGTGTGCAACTGAAGCCGCTGTCATTCCTCTCTTCAGATTTGCCGGGCTAAGTTATGCAATGCTCCGAAGAATACCTTGGAATTATTTGCAGAGCCTCTGAATGCAGGTGTGTGACAGCGTTTACACGGCCGCCACTGGAACAGGCTCCTTCTTCTCAGCCCTTCTCAGCCTGGACTAAAATGCCATAGTGTGACTGCACGTAGCGCGCTGCATTTGGAATTACAGCATGGCAACGTGAGAAGCCTCTTCAGACGGCTGCCACTGAGAGTAAATCAAAGGCTGCTGGTTTTTTTTGAAGTCTTAATAAATAACTAAATACAATTGAATAAAGCAGGAGCTGTTTCTTTTTTTTTTTTTTCCTTTTTTTCCCTTTTTTTTTTTTTTTTTTTTTTTTAAGGCAAAAGCAAACAGCATGCATGTCGTTGCTTTGCATCATCCAGGAAAAAAAAAATCCTCATTTTAATGAGAATTAGTCAACAGTGAGGATCATTACCAGAAAGGGTTTTGCTGTTTTTGACTACACTTGGCGTTAGTGGATTACTGAGGCAGAAGGCCAGTCATTTGGAAGATTCGGCAACGTTATTATCCTCGCCGTTAAACTTCTTCATCAAGGAACTGTTCATGCTCCTAGCTGGTCTGTCTGAGTGAGGAGAGCAGCCCCTTCATGAAGAAAAAAGCCTGGTTTGCCACTGAATCTACGAGTAAGAAGCATGTCTGATGACATTTTATTCCTGATGCAATGTAGGGTAAGAAACATCTTTTTTTTTTTTTTTTTGTTACCTTTCTGGGTATGAGATATGCTCTAAGCTGATGGCTTTAATTAGACTCACAGCAGAAATAGGTTTATCATCAATGATTAAAGATGTTTGCCAGAAGAGAAAAACGCTGTAGCACTATAAAATGTGATTGCAAAGCTTCACTAAACGTGAGTTATCTGAACTAGTAGAAAGCCCAATCAAATTTTAGTTTAAGATTAGAATTTTCTGATCAATAAGGCTAGAATAGCAGAACAAATTATAGATAGCGTCAACATTTCAGCTGCCAAACAGCATAATTTTACATGGAATGTATTTCTAGAGGATATTTGACTGTCAATTAAGAGTACAAGAACAGCTAAGTAATAGAGATGACCTGTCAACCTCACTTTTTCAACAAAAAAGGTAATAAATCATACACGCATCTGTAAATATCTAGCTGAAGTCCTCAGGCTGCACAGTATTCTGCTACTATGAAAGTACTACCGTCCTTTGGCATACTGCAGTAATAAGCATATATAATAGCAATAACCTTTACATTTGAAAAGACAGACGTTTTCTGTTCAATGTTTGCTGTTGCATGCATGTCCAAAAGCTGATCTGTTAAACAAGTAAAAGGGGAAGACCTCACCTGCAATTGCCTGCTTATGGCTCACTGGTCAAAACAGAGTGAGATACTGTGTTAAAGAGGCATGTTTTCCATGTTCGGAAGCAGCAGACATGAATATTTGCAACTGGTTTTGTACTGTGACAGTGAAATATTTAACAGCTGAAAATTCACATCATCTCTCCAGGCATTTCAGAGCATTTGACAATGCCCACATACCTGCTTTCATCTATGTGATGTTTCAGAAAGAAACAAATTAGCTGCTGTTTAAAGACAAATTTTAAATTTCTTTTATAATCAGGCATATTAATTAGCTTGAAGCATCAAGCTATTTTTCACTCCTACCTGATCTGCATCTCCAGAACAATTACTTCTAACGCCTACATGGCCATACATAAAGAAACAGAAGATAAATACAACTCAACAAACACCGAAATAATAAATATTTTGTAAAGAAGTACAGAATTGCATTTAAAAAGATCAAAGCTTGCACGTTCGTCAGACCAGATTTACCATTTGTTTTCTTTCTTCTAGCTAGCTGCCAGAATACTGGTGAAGATATTTGCAGGAAAAATGGGGACCTCTGCCATCACAACACTGGAGGATGTAAAAAGGCGAGAGGAGAAGGAGGAAAAAGAAGAATCTATTCTAGCACTGCTTGGAATTATTGGAACTGTGCTCAATTTATTTGTTATTGTTTTTGTGTACATCTACACTACGCTTTGATGGCATTTTTGAACATTAACTGCATAGCACACAGTGCAAAAACCAGCGACAGTAAGGATGATTTCTAAATTTAAAGCAAAAAAAACCAAACAAACCAAAACAGTCTGACAATAATATCAATAACATTCCAGAGCAAAGTGCCTGGCTAAGGGCACTGCAACAATGACTGCTAAATGTATCTGTGAGCCCAGCTAGGGTGCTAAATTATGTAAATGAAGACAGACAATATTCAATTTCTCACTGATAAAAGATGAAAGTCTAATAGTGGAAACCGAGATGGCACTATTTTATTGCCAACAAACACGCAAGGCACAAGAAATACAAGCAGAAAAGCAGTGAGAACAATCAGAACATAGAAAGAGATTAATTAAATATACGAATACATACAAGCAAGCCCCGTGATGCTTTCTGTAGTTTTGTGCAATATGTCTCTTCATAGCTGAGACCAGAAAACAGACAAAAGGGTTTTATTTTTAAATCACCATAATTTAGGCTTAAAATCTACACTGATGTGTAATAAGTGTGGAAACAGGAACACTGTTATACCAAAAAATTGTAATACTATAAGCAAAATTTTAACTACTAGCTATATTCTGCAGCATTTTTGTCAGTCTTGTGGAAAGCTGGAAAAGGTTAGATTTTTCTTGCCTTGATCAAATCTGTATTTGAAATCATGCTATATTGATGATGTGCTTTTCTAATTAAAAATCCTTTAAAGTGGTGTAAAAAAGTAAAGAAGAGTTTTAGTACTTCTTTTAAGAAATATTATAAATTACAATGATACTCTAATACATATTCTCCAAAAGAAAAAAAAAAAGTAAATGACATTTTCCATATCGCCGATTTTAGAATGTGTTTAATGTAAGTCAAATACAACTTCCATGTTTTTATCCTATTGCTTATTTTCAAGTAAAATAAAACGTATCACAAAGGATTCCTGGTTTTGTATGGAAAACAGCCTAACAGCATTTCCCAGAAGAACATGTTCTCTCTGGACCAGGTCCTTTCCTTTTTGTACGGCTAATGGTTTAGGCCCAGAATTGCAACTCTCATGCATACTTCATGGTACATACTATTAGTCTACTGAAATTCATTACACTAGTTCTACGTTTCAAATTAAGGCCATGTATGGCTTTGAACTAAATCCAAAGCTGCAGACAGTGAGATCATAGGAATTTTTGTATACATGAATATATCCCACATATTTCTTCTAACAGAAAAGCTACTTTTGAGGGCTTAGGATTAAAAATACAACAGAGAAAACACACACACACAAAGGGGGGGGGAGGGAGGCTAATAACTACTGTTCTTGTATTACACGTGCCACAAGAAGAACAGAGGAGCTGCATTTCTGAAAGTCAGCTCTGCAAAGCTAAATCCATCCCTCCATAAAAATGACAGCAAATAAATACATCTATTGTATGGATAACAGCTTATTACTGTATAGACCCTCATAACTACTTAACCAACTGAGCCTTTGAAAACCAGTTCTTAACAAGCAAATGCATAGACTGAGGTCAGGGATCTTTAACAGAAAGAGCTTGGCAGTGGTATTTCAGTCAGTTACAAAAACTATACTATAACACACTGATTTATAGAGGAGTGAGGTGGAAGATGGTATATTCTGGTTTTGCTACTCTGAGTCAATACTGGCTCATCTAGAAGAAATGACGAACTGAGCTGAGGCTGCACTGGAAGGGAACATGCAGACAAAAATCTTATTCACTGTCCATAGTCCACAGAAAATCTCTGGTGTTGTATATTCATTTTCAGTATATGAAGCACCACAGTATTTTGTAAAACTAAGATGTATTGAAAAGAAGTTATGTGGGTTATTCATGTTTATTTAGATCTACAAAATACAGTATTTTTTTAATGTACTACTTAAACAGTATATCTGTGGATATTACCACATTAATCTCATAACACAAGGTTATTTGAGATGGGGTTTAAAATGAGAAGTTAGGAGAACCTGAAAACTGAACAGAAGTTCAGGGAGAAACTACTGTTTATTTTGATCCTGAAGTTACTTAAAACTTGTCAGTTCCGTGAAATAAACAAATACTTGCATTTCATGTCATTTCAGTGCATGACACTTCTCCAAATTGTGACTTGATTAGTACACCACTGCTGGAGTGAGACACTGCACCTTTTTTGTAAGCATCTCGACAGCACAACAGATAAAAAGCATTCCCAAAGTTAGAACCATCTGTGGCAGAGGTCCAGGATCACTGCTTTACCAATGAACGAGTTCATTAACATTAATGAAAACTAGCTGAGTTTTTAATTTGGTTAATTATATACTGTCTACCTAAGCTGTCATTATGCTTCTGATTTTGCGTATTATACAGGCCTTGTCTTTTTGAAGGAAAGTACGGGGTAAAATGATCACAAGGCTTGCCCCTGTATATGAGTTACATTTTGTTTTGAAACAGTAGTCTGATACCATCTCTTAAATCTTACATCTCCGTGCTCATGCAGACCTAAGTCTAGTTTTACGTCAAGAAGCTCTGATTTACAGATCCAGTGATTATAACTTCAATGAAATATATGCATAAAAGTCTGAAAAAAAAATCTTAACAGCAATACCTTTTATTATATACTGTCAGGGAAAAGCAGAATTTCATGAAGATTCAATGCTTACACTGCAGTAGTACCCTCACACCTTCGTCAGATTGTGAATAAAGATGTAGAGACGTGGTACTCTTGAATGAATGAACTCAATGTACCAACTTCAGAGCCCCATTAGGGAACACAGGCTTCTGAAGGTACTCAGCCTTGTCAGTCGAGCAGGAACAGACTACTTTGCAGAGAGCAAACCAACACCGTATAATGTCTTGAGGACAAGTATGATTAATACAAAATAAATACTTCAGCAGGAAATCTAGTGCAATTCAACCTCTAAGGTGAGGAGGATAGGCCTGAAAAGAATGACTTTAATAGACAAAGCCTCAACAAAGATATATCAAGAGGCAGAAAATGAATTCAGTATGTTCACCTTCAACAGATTTGTACATCGTGTGTACTACATACATAAATAAGGTATTTGGCAGCGGAATGAAATAGCCCGACTGCTAATGAATCCACAAATCCAGGATGCTACAGGACTTGATTAATAGTGAAAGGTGCATTAAAAGTAAATACTGGATTGTTACAAAGTGGAGCAGGCTGTGAACACAATCTTTTTCCTAAAGCCTTCCCATAGAAATATGTTATCTCTCCTCTGCAGTCAAACCCATGAAGACTGAGCTGGATCTAACACCACCACGCTAACCACATCACATGGAATCTTTGTCCACTGAAGAAGGAAAGGAGACTAAGAGGCGGGCACGTGAAGAAAGGGCCGCAAGAAAATGCCAGCTAAAAAGCACAGCACAACCTGCTTCACAAGCCTGGCAATTCCAGCAAATAATTCAGGCAGAATTCTGTGACTTACCATGAAGTTTGTCTTCCAGGAAAGAGGTGGTAAGAAATCACTTCCCTGGGCTTTAAACAAGGTTAAGTCATCTTGGGGCTTGCTAGTTACTGGTTTAGGGAGAAACTAGTGTGACCGCATTTCTAAGCGAGAAGAATCTACCTGTTATTGTAATTCACTCTCTCCTTCTCAGTAAATAATAGGTTTATGAGGATTAATACAAGCTAAGTCCACCAATCAAGTAACTCACTTTTACCAGCGAAGTCTAGAGCTTCTAGATAACCATGTACTCCAGTTAGAACCTGATGGTCATGTTTGCTGCGAACCTCTTGTAGGGTGCAAATTTTATTGTTGAACATTGTGTTCAAGGAGAGAAATGGTCATGTTTTAAGTTCTTAAATGATAATTAGTTCAAATGAAACATCATATATACAAGACAGCAGTGAAAAGGTTTTTGCATGATAGCTTTTGGTGTGAAATGTGCATAAATGCTCAGTAATGAATACATGCTAGATGTTCTGTGACACAGAAGTTAAGAATTACATCAATTTTACAAATGTGAACATGAATTAAGTCTTTAGGAATGCACACAAGTGTAGTAAGAAAAATCTTGCCATACTACAGTGATAAACTTGTTTTCATTTATGAAATGGAAGATAACAAAGACCCCAATAATGCCATAAGATATGCCACAAAGGAAAAAATGTTCAAGAAACAGGGTGAGGATCACAGCAGATATTCTTCCTTGTGACTAGTGATATGATCTGTCTTGTGCAGTAAGGAAAAGTCCTTCATAGACAGATAAACCTTCCTTCTGGACAAAAAAAAAGCAATTATGGAAATTAATGCAAGTGGTCAGTTCGCGATTTTCAAGGACTTCACAATCACCTTACTCTGATGCAGATGAAGCCGCAGAATGTGACAGAGCAGTCTGGTTTGCAAAGATCTGCTTCAAGGTGAGGTTTCTAAGCGATTAGATGATACGCAAGCACTCTTCATCTGATTAATATTCCTTTTATCTAGAGCAATCTAGGTAACAATCTAGTCCGATTGTTATCTGTATGTTTTGGACAAACTGAGCAGGGATGGCAAAATATATTTAAAGCAGCAAAAACCCGAAATAAATTTCTAAACGTATTAAAGGCTAATTTTATATTCTGATATTGGACCTGTTCAAGAATTTTGCCAAAACTTTGCAAGCAGAATGTAGCATACCGGCAGCTAGCTGGACATACGTGAGCTCACTACAAAATTTTCATCAATACCAAAATACTTACAATCTTGTATCGGGATGATGCTATCAGCCTACTGTGCAACAAAGGGACACAGCAAATCCAGACTCTTCATTGCATGTATTTCTTTATATAAAAAAGTTCCTCACATAATTTTATGCATATGGAGAGGTATATGTGAAGATCACTGTTATTTCAATGATCTCCAGCAAAACACAAAATCTACCAAAAGAATACCTCCAGAATAAGGGTAACCTTTAACTGGTCCCACAAGCATCCATTCAAGTCTCAGAAAGTTACAGAGTTGCTGAAAATTGCTATTTTCTGTCAGCAGTTTCCTCAGCACAGCCTGTTCCTGATGGGGTGCCAGAACCTGGGAACACTCTATTAGCATTCTGCGTGCAGTGTCCTAATTTCTCAGTCCAGCAAGTTACAAGAAAAATACAGTTACCTGCTTTTTCCACATGAAAGTACAGTTGATAGCAGAAGGTACACTGGTCTGAAAACTAGAAGGCCACGTTCATGAGCTTTACTAACACTATTTCCTTTTCTACTCCTACTTGGTAAGCATTCAGCCCTATCTCCATTAGAGAATAGCTAAGAATTCAACCTGGAGAAGACCTTTTCGATTTAATTTCAACCTAACACAAATGACTCAAATCTGTTCTAATACATCACACTAGCCTTTAAGATTTAATTAAAAACAAGTCAAAACTTCCACATTTCCAATGTTTCAGCTATAAATACATTAATTAGTTAAGGTACTTTTTCAGTCTTGGGCATTGCATCAGAGCTTAACACTGCTCCAGAGCTTCTCAAGTTCCATGTCTCTTGCAACAGCCAGGCTCTCTCTGTCAGCTAAGTCTCCTGACACCCTGCTAGTGACATCTAGAAGCCCAGCATCACCTGCAACTCACACTCAATGTGAGAACTAAACAGCAATTAGTGCATTGGAATTATGCCTGGCTATCACTGAGACAAACCATTTTCAGGGATTACTTTCAAACTAAATGCATCTGACTCAACTATTCATGACGAGAAGGCATTCTTTCCAGAAGTTGTGCCTACTTCCACAGTTCCCTCTCTTACTGGTATCCCATTATGCTTTCAAAGATAAGCTTGACTGATACAAGCCTGCAAAACTTTTTTTTTTTTTTTTTTTTTTTTAAATCAAGAAGAACATTGATAATGATAGTTTTAAGCAGAGAACACTGATCAAATACAGCAGGAAGCTTTCAAGACTATATTGCTTGGATCAATGCATTAAGCATAACAAGCCTTGTGATTTTAGAGTTCTAAATTCCAATAGAAATAATCTCAGCCTTTGCAAATTTGGAACTAGAGTAGTAGATAATGGCGTTTCTCTAAAGAGAAAGGTTTTGACTTGCTCTAACATTAGCTTAGTGGCTACTTTAAGAGCTACACATCCATTTATGAAAACGCAGGAAGCATCTACGTTGTTCCCTCTGTACTAATTGTTAATTCACAGCCATAACATTGGAATATCCCCGACAACCACCATAGCAGTAAGTCCAATAAAACACCGAAAACAAACATTTCTCACTGAGCCTGTTCCTTTTCTTTGTGCTTTGGGAAAACAAACTGTCTCTGAAAGCTGAACTAGTCCCAGCTTCTCTCTACTAGCCACATATCTCATCTCTTCTATCAGTATCTGACTGTTCTTCCCCAGTTAAAGGTGACTTATACAGATACGTTTTTCTATTGAAAACAGCAAAAAGCAATTTCAACAGCTGTGATTCATCTACAACTCTGAACCAATGGTCTCATCCTTTAGATAACAGACTATTTCTGCTAGGTCTATCTATGACTTTTCATTTCTACCTCAACAACAGACAATTTTATGAATGTCTGTGAAAAAGATTACTTTTCTTTATTGTTTCACTTTATCATTTATTTTACTGTTTTACATTAGATTTTCATTTGCAATAATGGGCCTGGTGTATAAGCTACGTAGTTCATTTTCCTCACTGTAATATGTGGAAAACAGAACCAACAAATTCATTATAAAATCAGGGAGATGTGTCAAACTGCGGACTGGCAAGTAAAATATATTTGTGTTTTTATTTTTACTGTAAGGCCCCAGCAGACTTTTTGAACTACTTCTACTCCATCATAGAAGATTATGTAACGCCCTAGTTACCACAGATTAAAAGAGCCACGTGCTTGTTTTAGTTCTGTGTAGTTTTGTGGCCACTTAAGACACAGAGCTCTCTTTTACCTCTGGAGAGGAAACATACTATGTAATTCACCAAGAAGCTATGACATTGTTTCAAGAAATTCATCTCACCACAAAACACAATTGCAATCCAAAAGAACTGCAATAATATGACAATATGTCTGTCAGGGGAGGCAAAATAAGGTCCAAAACCAAGTTATTCACATTTGGAAGAACAGCCTCTACTATTCATGGAGTAAATCCATCTTTACAAAGCATCTGAACAAAAATCCAAATTTCAGCAGTTTAAGAATTGAATTTCTAATTTACTAAACCAACCAAGTGTAGGCATTTAGAACAAATGAATATTTCAACGAACGATTGTAAATGCTGTTTTCTTATCTAAGGCTGAAGTGAATGTTCCATTAGTACAGTTCTAAAATGGCAAACATACTGAAACCAGCCAGAGCTACCTGCTGTTCATATAAACTGCACTGTTTTCTTGACACTTACTTGACAGACATAAGATATCTCTGATGTAGAAGGAGAGAATGGCATGTTACCTGAGTCGTTGCGGAGGTATGACGACATTGCTGGAATGAGGCAAGACTGACTGAGCAGCTCCAGGAGAACGGATGGGAGCGCGCTGCTGTTCTGTCCTCTACCTTCATGGCTACTTTGGGTCTCTCCATTCGATGTACTCCCTGCAGGGTTTATGTAACTGGCAAGAACCTGAAATACAGAAAAGTATTTAATCATAACTGATGTATTTTAGGCAAAAGAACTGTCTTTCCTTCCTTAAGAAAAATTTCAGTAATACCTCACAAGCTATTTTGCTAACTCACTACTGTTTATTTCAGTAGGCCCAAAGATGTCTCAGAAGGAATTTTATTTGTTTATTAGGTTATAATTACAATTCTGGGGAAGTGATAAAATTAAATAGCTATTTTAATTCTGAATGACTTCAAGAGATCAACTAATATGAATTCTGAATAAACTGCTAGAGTTACTTGAATCTTGAAGATTGCCAGGTCACTACTGAGATAAGTGGGTTTCGCCATTCCCTCTAGAACAGCCAATAGAATAAAAAATTAAAAGTAAATGTTTTAAAAATGACTTGTAACTTACTTTTGGACAGGACTTCTGATGAGACAAGAGCTTAGAGTGAGCATAACACTGACTCTGAAGCACCGTTTGTGTGCACGCTCGTGGTTCAGTAAGCAGGGCGCAGCCCCCCCCTCAGGACAGGCGGGAAGCCGCCTCACGTGGCTCCCAGTGATGGCTCCAGCCGAGCTCACAGGCCCTGACTGTGGGTCACAGCACACACAACCCAACACATTGCCAACTGCCTGATTTGTGCGGTTGTTCCTTCAAATTAAGTAATTTGACTTGGAATTTCAGGTGCTAAATTCACCGTTTTAGTCTCTTCTTTCTTTCCTTCTCCTTTGCTCTAACCCCATTAGCCATCATCTTTTGCTGTAGCATCTTATTTTACCAGCACTTCATATAAAACTTTCCTAAAGAACCGTTCCAGAGAAGTGATCAGGGAAAGTCTGCTGTAAAACTGACAAGACATCTTCAGCAAAATGCTGAAGGGTTTTCTACTTTCCCCTCCAATTGCTGACTGCTCAAAGCGAATGCCTCCTTTCCTCATGACTTTTGACAGTTATAGCCAAACCTCTGCATGTCATAATGCAGAGTACTGCCTGGAAGCTTTGCCAGGAGTAATTCAGGTGCTTTCTCCTTTTTTGTGCTTAGGAGAACTGTTTCAGATTTTATTCATTTTGCTTTTGTAAGGGGACATGATGCTTGTGCCTTATAATCTACGGTGACTGAAATAAATGATTACATCAAAATGATATCTTCATCAGTCAGGACATGGATGTTTTCAGAATTTCATCCCCTTTGCGCACTACCCCAGTGGTGAGGTTAGCTAATGCATTTGAGCTGACAGTTCTGTGAATGAAATTTTTGATGACTAGGAAGAATTTCTTGCACTGACCTAAGGTAACCAACTGGCTACATTTCACAACTGGACTTAAAGGCTTAACAGAACAGGATTTTTCTGTCCTTAATATAACGCATTTGAAAGGCATCAGAGTTTTATTAAGGTCCAGTCGTTCACTGGTGATTTAATATTGCCATATAAGTGACATTATCAGGATTTGATAGTATGTCTGAGTGAGATTTTGTTACATTGGAATACAAGACATTCATGGGCACTTCGGTAACCACTTTGGATGCTTTATTAAAACAGAGCAACATTAAGTGAGAAATTAATAGGTAAGATTATTTTGACACACAATATGTCTATTCCCACATCCTCTTTCCCCAACAGACTGTCTTTACTTTTGACTGAATGCTGCTATGTCTACAGAGATGTATGATACCTCCAGGGAACTACTGGAATGTTTCTTTGTTCATAGTCTACTCAGAACTGTCACCTAGGCTTGCCCATTTGGATCTTTTTTTATGCAGCAGTCTAGTGAAGCTTAAAAAAAGCCTCAAATACAATCCCTATATTTTTTCATTTAGACAGGAAGCAGTAAACTTCTGTTTTTTTTCCCCCCAAAATACCATAATTATTGTACTACATGACTGAAAAAAAACACAAGCTCTGTTTTTGTTATCCAGGCCCTAATGTTTCAACTACTTATCATTAAACAACATTTCATTATTACTCACCTGTAGAAGGCAGGTCACATGCTCTTCTTCTAGCCTTTGCTTAGTTAAAGCTTGCTCAACATCCCATCCTGAAGCTGTGGAGCCTGTTCCAAAGCCTGTACCCTTAGCCCAGTACAACTGCTGTTCTTCTGTTGATGCACTGTTGTGGGTACTTGACACCTGTGGCTAAGTTACAGAAAATAAAGTCACAATAATTTTACACTTTTCATCTTTTCATTCTTTAAAAAGCCTTTGTTCTGCAAAACAATGTAATCCCAATTTATTAACTTAATATAGATATCAGGATTGAAGGGAACTCGAAGCTTTAGCTAGAAATCCCCCTACCACAAAAATCCAGTCCAGGTCAGTGATAAATTGCTGCAAGTAGTTCTTTAATTTGACTACTAGTGCAAGCCCATTTTTGTTCTCTTTTAAACTATTGTTACTGATTAAATGATGAAAGATATCAAAATGCTACTTAATCAATATTATGCTAAACAATACAGCTCTCTAATTATTATTGTTTAACAGTCAAATTTAATAACATAATTAGAACGAGGGATGGAAGTAGAAATGTCACTGAAAGTACACAACTGAAATGCTAGGATGTTCAAGCTTGTGCTGATTTTGAATAAATGTACCCAAATGGCAAAAGGTACAAGTTATTTATTCCAATGGTCTGCATCACTGCATTTTACTAACATTAACTTCAATACTGAATTTCTTAGCACTTATAAAACTATTTAAGTACTTAACAGTAATTTTGAAAATTTACCAGACCTTTGATGAAAATGATGCATAAAAAATCCCAGTGAGCATTTTTTAACTAGTGCTATCCTAATTATTCAATGAGAACATTAAACAAGTGAATGTATTTTCCAGAGTCATGAGTGTTTGCTACTTTCATTATAGCTACTCAGTGACAATTAGCCCTACTTGAAGCTAGATTATGTGAGTAGGTGCCCAACTTTAATTTGTATTATTTGATTTACAGCTCTGAGAAGTTTCAATTTCTGTCCAGATCTTCTTCAGGGATTTTGTTAGAGATTATATTTGAAGGTAAATGTTATCACCTGTGACGTACCCTACTGATAGTACTCCAGAATCAACATCTAACTTTTGCATTGAGAATATAATGCATCTTGGTGACAAAACAGCTGTCCCCTGTAGACATCACCACTCATAAACACACTGTGTCTTTAACACTTAAGAGGATGTCATGAGCACTGACTTAAAGCACTTAAGGGAAAGCCCTGCCTCAGAGATAGAAGCTTCGGTGCAGGCCTGATGAATATCTAGTTTCCGATAGCTATGAATTATATGAATTATTTTCAGGGGGCATGGTAGTGAAGCAGAGATAAGAATTAATGTTTGCCCTTTCCTTCCAGAAGCCCAATTATCTTAAGTCATTAGTATGCCAGCAGCCTGATACCCAATTTGGACCAGCGTATCTCAGTTCCCCTTCAAAATTCACTAGCCATTGAAGTGAATTATACTCATATAGTTTCATTTCTTCTTTGCTCAACTCCCCATTGGTATCAGAAGCTACTAAAATATGGACAACCCCATATTTTGCAGCTGCTTACCAATACATATTTATCCACCAGAACATTTTTATGCAAGCCTCTGCCACAAAATTATAAGAGAGGGCAAGTCATTATTGTTTTCCAAATGCGTTTTGAGACAATCAGTCTATTGTGCAGAAATGGCAACTCATAATCCTAAAAAATTTGGGGATACATGTTCCGAATAGAGGGTAGTATATAACAGTAAGTATACTAAAAAAAATAATTTTTGAGATTCACATGGGATCTTGAACACTGGAAAACTCTTGTCTTTAAAAAGGGGATGAAAAAAATCATTAATTCATTACTTTTCACAACTCATTTATGTTTGTGAAGCAT
The DNA here is from genome assembly GCF_964035555.1 of Netta rufina. Classification (NCBI taxonomy): domain Eukaryota; kingdom Metazoa; phylum Chordata; class Aves; order Anseriformes; family Anatidae; genus Netta; species Netta rufina. Next base: position 33,934,565 of record NC_140125.1, on the reverse strand, counting down.
GTAAGAGGAAATAATTTGCAGTCAGTAGAGTTTAGATGATGAATGCTAAATAAGGTAATGAGGTCATGCTATCTAATGAGAATTTAAAAAAGAAAGAACAACCATCCATTGAGTATTATGCCTCTCATGTACTGAAAAAGAAGATCCTGAGAAAGAAACAGATTACACCTTAATGCCTCCTGACAAGTCTTTGTTGCTTAAATTTCATGATTACTATGTTTATTTGCAACACGCAAGAACGATTACTTAATCAAGTACTTTCTAATTATTTTTGTTCTTCATTCAAATACCAGCTACATAGAAATTAGATTTTAATGAAAGCACTGATTATTTTCTTTATTATGGCAAAAACTTTTCCTGCTTCTCAGTTGCAATTAAAGTCTTCTATTAAACTTACCTCTGCCTGGTTGGGACTAGCGTTGGGAACTCTCGGGGCATGATGGCTTAGAGCAGACAGACAAGCAAGGATAAGATGTATAGCCCCAATTTCCAGTGCCATCCGCCTAAGCAGTACTCCATCATCAGTAGTCAATGGTGTAGTGCTGAACAAACTGCGCAACACATGGAAGGGCAGGGTTGGAAGCACATTTGCTGAAGGAGACTGCAGGATATGACCTAGATTGAAGAAGAAAATAATCAAAATCACTTTTTCTTTCAATAGTTCAATATAGTCTTTTAATCTATGGAACAGTTTATGGAACAAAACATGGAAATACACTAAGGACTTAAGCACTCAGCTATAGTAAGGCTATCTAATATTAGGTTTCTCTTACCAACAGCTTTTAAGGAGGAGAAGAGTATAGAAGAAAGAATGTTTATTTCCTTTATGGAATTGATTAAAAACAAGTTACAAAATTTGATTCACCATTTCCAGGGAGAAAAACAAAATTTGTTAATAATCACAATACTCTTTTCTATTTAACTACACTGCAGGTCGTATATCTGAATGAAGAGAAAAAATGTGGCTCAGACTATTTTTTTCCTTTGACTTGCAACTACAGCAAGCTAAGGAATGCATATGGTCAACAAACAGCAGTTCAGCTGACAAGGAGCTGTAGTTTCTCATGATGTAGGAATTGACTTTTTTTTAAATTCATGTGACCAAATTGTGAATGAAACCACTGGCACAATCCAAGTGTGATATGACTCAAGTCAAATGCATCGTGAAATACTGACATAATTTTAATTAGATGAGATGCATGTTTGGATTTTGTAGTAGAACTGTTTAAAAAATGTAACCCTTATGTATTATGAGCAAAAGCTACTTTTTTTAGAAGCCAAGTTATGAACAATGGAGTGACCTACTAATGCAACACACACATACATTTAGGAAGGTGTCCCAATCTTTTCTGTGTTTAATAATGCATTTCACATTCCCTCTACAGTGTGTATGTAAATGAAGATATCTAAACACTGAAAGTACTTCCAAATAGCCAACTCTGTTCAGAAGTTTGCTTCATATTTTTATATAAGAATATATAATTAATTTATATAAATTTATATATTTCTATACTTATATAAATTTATATAATTTATTTATATATATATATTATATTTATAAAAATAATATTTATATTATTTTCTCTCTCAGCCTTAACACAACAGTTAATTTGTGTCCATTTGATACTCTTTGTAAAGAAAACAACAAGAAGAAAGCAAGATGTCTTTTGACTTGTATCTTCATAAATAAAACTGAGTAACTGGAAAAAACGCTGATCTTACAGTCTTCTACAACTGAAGGTGTAGCCAAATGACAAAAAAAAAACAAAACAAAACTAAACATTTGCCCAATGATTTACCTTCACAGATGAAGGAATCAATATTTAACCTATAAACCATTAATTATTAAGTGCAGAATTTGTATTTGTATTAATTTGTATTCTTTGCATTGCACAAGAAAGAAAAGATTCTAGGTGTATGAAAAGATGCATTTCTAACAGAAAAGGAAAACAATAATACTTTATACAAAGAATTAATGTGGACAACTGTTTACAATTTATTCCACATTTGATAAAGAGCTGAATTCACACTTTTGGCTTAGCAAATGGAGAAATTGACTATTTAGTCCAGCAAAACCGAAGTCTAAGAAAGAATACAATTCCTGTCAACAAACGCATCAAAGAAGGAATAGCTATTTACAATGAAGAACAATGCTGGCATAATGGTAACTGGGCACAAACTGCATATGAGTAATTTTAGCCTGAAAATTAAAGACAGGCCACACCAATCACAACAATGACGTTCTAGAAATGAATTCCAATGGCAACAGTGGAAGCACACAAGAAGAAAGAAAAGCAACCTGAAAAGTAAGGGTTTGTGTTAGCCTCTTTGTATGTTTTTAAAATACATACAAATATTTTTTTGCAAAAGTAAATCACTCACAGACATCGTAGTCTGAGTGAATGTGCACAGTCCATTAGCTAATTACTATTCAAATGAGTTGGGAGTAAGCAACAAGGCTGTATGTTTGTTATGCAGTTTATTCCCGTCTATCGTCCTGTACCAAAATACAGGAGAAATAAAAAGATGAACAGAAAGGACAGTAAAAAAGACTCTTTTGCTGAGTGGAGATTAACTCCAGTTGATTGCTGTATGGAAAAACAGCATTGTTGAAATCTGAAAGCACTAAAGTATCTTTTGCAAACACTTTAGTTTTTCAAAACCCTAAGAAATACAAATCTTAGAACTATATGCATTATTCCAGGTTCCAAAGACTTACTACAAAAATAACCTTGTCTCTGCTCATCTGTTCATTCATCCAAGAGCACTCCCTTTATCCTTCTGAACTCACACCATTTGAGTAGAGTTCCTGCTCAGCAAATAATCTAGATCTCCTTTTGCAAAGCAGTTCCCAACAGTTTATTCTACATTTGCTGTAGCTATGCTCCGATGCATGTTACTCTGCATTTGGTTGCAGAAATACACATTCACTCAATTAATTCACTCAATTAATTGAGCATGTCCTGCTACTCAGATGTTCTGTCTGAGTGCACTGGCATCTTGACAGTATCACCTGTAAGTCTGATCAGCAGTTATTTTACAATTACTCTGACATCTAGATGTGAATATATGAATACTGATGATTGCAACAAAACTTCACCAGAAAGAACGTTGTATTTAGATAGAAGTGATTATCGAAGATGCTAACAACACAGCCCTTTACAAATTGCACAAACCAATTCTAACTTCCTGCTAAAAGTATTACAATATAAATAATTTTAAGTAAAACAATCTAGCTGTGGTCTACAAAAAAAAAAAAAGAATAGTAATTGCAGCACGTACTTCCTTCACCATCATCTGTAACTCCCAATACCAATCTCAACAGACACTGAGCATGTTTCCGTTCTTTTAGTAGCACCTCAGCATAGCCCGGGAGACGAAGGAATAAACCAAAGGCAGCCAAAGAATGAGCGGGTATGGGAGACATAGTCTGAACTGTTGACTTGATCGGTGGAGGTTCTGCAGCAATTGTTTCTGGTGCTTCATACACCAGTTCCCCTGATTGTTCAATGGTAACCCATTCAAACTGATCGCTGTCCTTCTGCTTTTCCTGTGTGGTTGATGTAACTACTGGAGTGCTCACCTTAAAGAACAACAACAACAAAAAAAATTGGTAGTTGTTAATCACCTATACAAAAAATATTAAAATTAGGATCTTGAAATCTTAATAAAGGACACCATTAAAAATCACATTAAATACACTACAGTTTACAGAGAGAGGGACCAGGCTGAATGGTTAATAAGGTTTTGAAAACTTGTTGCGTTTTCAAAACAGTTCTAGTGAGTCCCATCTACATATACAAGCAACTATATTTTGTCGACCTAAAATCCTCAGTTGAAATATGTTTATAACCTAGATGCATAGGAGACAAACTACACCAGATAAATAATACAGAAGATTATCTTATATATCACTCTGTTAAATAAGAAATGGGCCGTTTATTTTGGACACCTAAAAATGTAAACAAGGAGTGGTTAATTTTTAATTACATACTCTAAAAGAAGAACAACTCATCCTAACTGCTTTACCAACTAAGGAGAAATTTGGATCTCTTAGCAGTCTTGTAGGAACTCGTGTGTTCCTTTCAGGCTTTTGATTGATTTGGTGGGTTTTATTACAATTATGCTCTAATGTGCTAGTCTGTAGTTCTGTTTTATGAACTAACACTGCATGGGTGATTAAGCAGCCAGGCATTACGATGGGTATCAGAGTTTACAGAGGATAACATTTGTACAGTTCCCCAGCAAACAGCCACGCACTTTGGCTACCAAAACATTGCCACATAAAACCAATGGATACACTCAGGTCCCTCTCATGAGTAAACATCACAGCAGCTCCAGGCTTTCATGATACTCAGATCAACTGATGCAATCATATTTCAAATGTTGGTACTTATCACCAAAATGATCTAAAGTGGAAAAAATTAATCTGAAAAGCTCTCGCAGAATTTATTCAGAATGCTGAATTCCTAATTAGAAGTCAAAATTATGTCTGTCTGTATTGATTCCAATTATCTACATAATAAGAGAATAATCGGGAAAATCTTAAAACATAGCATTTGCAGGATGGCAAGTATCAGTGGTTTAAAGATAGGAGTAAAATCACGGAATAAAGAGTCTGGAGAACTCATTAGTTTTAACTCTGAATCTTCTATTTAGCATTAGCATACTTAATTTGTTTTATAGATCACAGAATTCTTATTCAATATGTGAATCCAAACATTCAAATTATCATCGTTTTGTGGTGCCTTTTTTTTTTTTTTTTTTTTTTGAAAGAAAATATAGGACAACAGAGAAAGAAGGGAAAAATAGGTTCAAATTTCTTATGGTCATAAGCTGATTTTCATCTGTTGCAGAATTCCAGGAATCAGTGCTTTTCAATACAGACTACATGCTATTTCAATGCATTTCAGAATACAGTAGTAGCTTATGTGAACACATTTCCTCAACTTTTAGGTCTTGTACAGGCTTAGTAAGTGACCTCCGAAAGACCTGTGGAATAACTGTCCTCTCACATTACATGCCATCAATATTTAGCATGCTCGTCCTGAATTGCATTGCTATTTACAAAGGATTTATACTAATTACCTGGTCTCATGACAGTGTTCCCACTCCTGCCATAGTTTTGCAGTCAGGGTACTGAACAGCACCGTTCATTCATGATTAACTCCATTTCAAAAGGAATAAATATTCACCATCTTTCTTATTAGGAGTAACAACCAAAAAAATTTCAAATATACAGACAACTAGAATTTGAACAACTTGTGGCTTATTGTTTCCATGTTTCATAACAATTACTTTTGTACCTAGGAGAGCAGCCAAAGGAGTAATTCCACACTAATGGCACTGCTGACACTTCTGAAAAGCCTAGCAGCACCTCTACAGAAATTCTACATACAATTATAATCATAAATATATAAGTAAATTAGCATATATTTACTGTGAAATTTATATACTATTTATTACAATAAAGTTAATTCAGATTGCAAGCTTATTTATGATTATAATATATAAACTAAAAATTATATAATCCACACCAAGAACTGCATTTCACTTAACCACAAAAACATCACAGAGAGAACATTTACATGAACAACTGAATAATAAGCAAGTATGGTTTTATCAGTAACTCTGTGCTATACTACCCTCCAAAATATTTTAGGAATTAACAGAAGCAAAGCAAGAAGCAACACTCAATTCCTGCTTTTGTTTCACAGGGACATGGCTACTCAAGCAAACTAACAAGTACAGGGAAGCAGCATGTACAGCTGGACTGCTGTGGAGTCATGCACGTGCCTATTTTAAAGTAGCTTCCCCGTATGACTGAGATGTCAAACTGAACCATACAGAAATACGGAGAAAATGTTGTCGTTAAACAAACAAAAGAAGTGTTAGCGTGTTTTTCTATGCTGATTTTTTCACTCACTTGTTGAATTACATCGGGATAAAGCATAGGGAGTCTCTCTGCAATGAGGGCCAATCCACCCATTCCTGCAAAAACTTGCAGCGGAGACTGAATGGGACATGTTTCAAGAAGTGATTCATCTAGCACTGCATCCATACACTCATCCCCAGGACTGATTGCTTCATCTTCAGGGCAAGGTCCCAGTAAATCTGCATGTTCTACAAAAAACACAGGCATAAAAGAAATTAGTACATCATCATCAACACGGTGTTTGTTTCTTCCTCTTCACTTAAAAGTGTACTTCAAAAGTAGCATCTCCTTTTTCAGCAAAATCTGAGTCAAGAACCTGAAACAAGTAAGTACAAGAATATATTAAAAAAAAAAAAAAAAAAAGAGTGCTTTTTAGCAATAACTGCAAATCCAGTGCCAGAATTGCGGATCGTTTACACAAGTTTAAATGTTAATTATTAGAATTTTGTTTTATTAGAATTCTACCTATACCTTTCAAATTTTGTTAACATTAGAAGTATGACAACACTTTTTTTTTTTTTTTTAATGTCTATCATCTAGGAGATAAGAGTATGTTAATAGCTCATGAAGAGTTTATAGCTGAAAAAGACCACCTTACATAAATTGCTCATTTTTTTTCCTCCAAAATGCTCAAAAATAACTTCATCCTGTAACTGATACGGTTTCACACAGATCTTGCATTACTTAATCTGCCCTGGTTATTAGCACAGTTACTTATGGTAACTGGCATACATGTCAAGAAATAAAATGCACGGTATCTACACAATCATGTAATCACATCATATACAACAATACAGCAAAGAAAGAAAAGAGAAACCAGAACAACCATACTGGTGAACCTTGCATAAACAGTCTGAAGACAAGAAGTAAATCTGTTATTTATCATGAAGTTTAGCACTTGCCTCATAGTGAATAGCTCAGGAACTACATGCAAGAGAATAAAGAAACTCTTGTTCCTTAACATAACAATTAAATCCATTTTGTTCAAAAAAAAAAAAAAAAAAGCATTTTAAAAACAAAGAAACCAAAAACATACAAAACGAAATGAGCAACCAGAATGAAAAAAACCCTCACCTTTTTCTGTGTGAAGACGTTTAAATGAGTCTGTTTTGGATAAGCTTGGATCTGAGATGACTTTGGAACCAAGCTTAACTGTCAAGTCTATTGATCGGTATCCTTGAGGGAGTTTACGGTCATACAGGAGAGTCAGAAGCTGGGCAAGTGTCATTTCAGCTGGTAACGGCTGGCCTAAACAACAATGGCATTGAGTCAGAGCTGAAAATTATGACTGGGTTATTTTAACATACATGTCCAGGTGCTGTTTGTTACGTGTACCACAGATGCCAAGTAGAGTAAAAATTATCTGGCTCTAAATCAAGGCCTGACTTTTAATATTTGTTCTCTTGGGAAAAGGGGCCCCATCAGTTTGGAACAGAGAATCAGAGAACTATGCCAACATTACCTTCAGCAGCTCCGTGCTGACAGCCCAAGCACTTGGTATATTTAACAAATGGCTAAAGCTGTAATTTGATGTGCATTTTAAACAGGTACTGCCTGCCCCCCACAATTAAATCCCACCCCTAGAATTATGGTGGCATAAAAATATGCAACCACAAGGTAAAAAGACTGAAGTGGAAGAAAGTGGAAAACAAACAAAACCACAGTTCTTTTTTTCAGTCCTATCAGTCCCAACCCTAAGCTCTAACCTCACTACACTAATCTTGAGACACAGTAATTCAACAAGAGAAAACGAATGGCAGTGCAAGGAATACTTTTTTCAGCAGCCCTGGAGACTTGAAATACACATGCAACTACAGCCCAAATTGATTATTGAAATGGGGACTTTGGCCACTCTGTTTATGAAGAGTATGTTCTTCATTAAAATTACAAGCTATTCTTGAGTGAGAACAATTTTTTTTTTTCCTAATAATTACTAAACTTTATATGTAAAGGGAAATGTTTTAGAATTGGATCAGTTAATACACTTAGCACACTCATTTCATCTTGACTGTACTCGATCAAGGAGCACAAATCCCAAGAAGGCCTTTAGTAGCAATCTGTTTCTTCAGTGGAGGGTGGTGCCTTAAGAAATGAAAACTAGAACTGTTTTTGTTCTGCTAGTGTTTATATTACTACATCATCTAAGTGAAATTAAGTTTTCTGCCATTTCCATCAATGATTCTGCCTTTTTGTGTGTGTGTGACAATTGGCACTTGCACAAGAAATACGAACAATAAAACCATTACACTAATGCAGAATGGTCTACAGCACCATTAGTAGACAGTCAACTTTTAACAGCTAGATATTGAAACGGGCAGTGAGGGCTGAACAACTTTGATTAGAGATTTACTAATTATTAATTCTATTAGCTGCTACTTTGTATCTACTTCATGCTTTCAAAGCATGAAGTAGATAAGAATCCCTTCTGCACAATATTCAAATATTTTATGCACGTTCTTGTCCTTTATCACTGATCTAAGGTTAAGAATTCCAGTCCCCAACCTCTCTCCTATATGCCCTCAAACACATCTGCACCACCAGCTTTATCCAGATAACTGATAAAATGTGATTGCATATCTGCTATACGTAAAACACAACTAACTACTTAGACATGCTGTTTTTGTAAACGCAAATATTATGGAATTCAGGAATATTCCTGAAGGGGCAAATCAGCCCTCCAGAGTGGGATGCCAGTTGGCTGCCCACTGAGAAAATGAAATCACAGGGCACGAATGCCAGTTTAACATTGCCTTGCAGGTCAAATAAAATGCATGTCAGCTGACAAAAAAAACAACCTCCTTACTCCTAAGTGAAAGTAGAAATGTTTTTAAGATTTTATTTAGGAACTAATACTTAACAGTTATAACTGTTACATAAATGTTTCAAGCTAATGGTTACCATGCTCCACATCCTGTTACCAACCCAGAAGTACTCCACACCACAAGAGACCAAATAAGATAAAGATGTACATCATCTTTATATCTACTTTCTAATGACCTATCAGCCACTGAAAATGACTATTTTTTGAAGTCGAAAAACGGCTATTAAAGTCACCTGGTAGAAGTTTATGGTATAGATGGAAAACTGGAACACTAATAGTCTTGCTGGAAGATTCTCCTCCTGAGGAAGAGGTACCCACTTTATCTGCAATCACTCTTCCTCGTCTTGATGGTGGACGTGGAGGGGTGGATGAAACAGCTCTTTTTGACTGAGATTTCAAACCTAGTACAGAGATAAAAAAAAATAAATAAATAAAACTTGAAGTTATGGTATTTTGTAACTTCAGCTAGCCAAGCTGCAATGCACTCAATGCCTTCCGTTCCAGCAAAAAAAGTTAAAATTTTCAGTACCAACAAATTAAATACCCGAACAACATTCATATATAAAAAATATTTGGATCTAATCCCAGTATTTTTACTGTTGTAAGGCTGCATGGCCTCTTAAGCTCCCAACATAAACCAAGCTGTAACTGTACTAGATCGTATCATCCAAAGAAGAAGGAAACAACTACCCTGATTCTGTTCTTTAACTGAGCTTAAGTCATCTATCAATGGGTCCTATGGAAAAACTTTTGTTTTTCCAACTGAAAGAACCTAAGGCAAAAAATTCTACATTGACACACATTTCAGCACACAGCCTATAAATAAGAAACGTTTGTCTGACCTATGACTTGTCACCTACAAGGTGACTTCAATTGTATTACTGGCAGTAACACAAGTGAAGAATGGCATCTTTGAACATGCTTTTAAAGTTGCCTTGGTCAAAACTTTTTTAGTAAGCGCATGTGAAAACTAAGAGGCAGAATAGATCCATGAAAGCTTACTGAGCTTTCAAGACTGCCATATTTTGAGACAGCCAAAGTTGACTCAAGGTACATCAAAACTGGACTTGCATTGTGCACCCTTCCAGACAGGCAATAGATCAAGTAAAGAAGTTAACAGATGCAAATACAAAGACACAAAAAACTACTGCATTATAATCTGCCGAGAGCAGCTGGCAAACTAACATCATCATGACCTGAAACGTTGTAATATGTTCTGGTTTCAGCTGATCAGTAGGAGCAGCTATAATACTCAATCTCAGTCCACTAAAACAGCTTGTCTCAGGCAGATCAGGCTGCAAATAACATCTCTGCTCTCTAATAATTTTGCCAATAGGGAACAAGTTAAACGGTGGCTGTGTGACTTTTTGACGAGACTAATGTACAAAACAGGAAACATAAAAAGCTATAAACAAAAGAAGAAAAGGTTCCATGAACAAGCGGTAAAACCAAATGCAAATTAAATCAATTTACATTTAAGCTGTTTTACCTAACCAGAAGAAATACAAACAAACAAAAAAAGGAAGAACTGAAGTCTGTTTCTTTCTGAACGGGCCATGGGTTATATTGGGCAGTATGATCAGAGATAAAAGTGGGATGAGACAGCTGGTTATGCTATGCCTTATCTTCAATATTGAAATGTTTTTGTTTTTGTTTTTTTTCCTTCCCAGATTCTTTATTCATGTTTTAACCCTTAACTTAAATCTCTTAATGTTTTAGATCCCATCAAAACACGTTTATTCTGTTTAAGTGGCACCTACTGCAAGAATCTCTGCAAATAAAGATACTGTAATTAACAAGCAGCTGTATTGTTTTAAATACATAACAAGATCCGTGAAACTGCTTCCTAATTCAACAGTTGAGTTTAGAATTATATCTACATCTAAAATCCTGGAAAGAAAAGCTTAAGAAATATTGGTGCCAGAAGTCAAAGGAAATCAGCATCTCTTCTTCATGCTTCATGAAGTGTAAATGAAATTAAGAAAGCTCAATGAGGGCAGAAAGCTGGACAGGAAAAGGGTAGTTTGAAGTTTAATAATCTCTCAAACAGACCAAAACTTCAAACTGAAAGAATAATTATCTCTATAGCCATCACCTGAACTGTAATCTTCTTGTACCACTGCAAGACTACTGTGTTCAATCTATAACCTCCATAGCAATTTTGAAGAAGGGTTTATGAGTGATTTCAGAAGGACCTTCAAGTGATTTTTTACAAGGTGAAAGCTTTGGAAGAAGACCCTTTATTTGTGGTTTCCAAGTGGAATAACATGGCTTTGTGCTTATATGACTTATGCATCTGACAGTTTTTAAACACAGTTGTTATGTAAAGTACGTGAATCCTTGTTTTTCCAAAGCATATTGTGGAAATAGGTGGTTAAACTCTGATGCACTAAACACTGCACAAAGGCTGAGGAACTAATACCCAACCACTATTAATAGTACACAAACATTAATATCTTCCCATATAATCTATACTCCAGGTATGTGCCTACACTGGCCACAGCATCCACAACATACCACAGCCACATTTAGGTACAAATTTGCCCAAGTATATAATTCAGCAGAAGCAGCAGTTCTACTACCAGGAACTCATCTTTGCTGCTTAGCAGCCACTTAGATGAACTGGGCACTGTATTTTTTTCTAAGCATCAGTAATTAAATGAATTATTAGGTAGATGCGATTTTCCCCTCACTTGCAATGTCAGAAAGATTCTTTTTTTCAGAAGATGAAAGAAAAAAACATACCAGAAGCAACAACAACACTGTAATTGTCCTGGAATCCATTTTCTGCTTTAACTTTTTCTTTTTCTTCATAGTTCTTTTTTTCTTTATCTTCCTTCTGTTCATTAATTAGCTTAGCTGTGATGCTGGGTGTATCTACATGGGAAAAAAAGCAGGAGAGAAAAGTATTTCAATATACCAAGTTGATTTTGTTACCAGTTTCTAGGCTCTTAAAAATTACTATTCTCAACTGTTTACATAACTTAGACTTCTATCTCAAGCAGTAATGTTCTTACAAATATCTATACATTAAGGTATTGTAATTCTGGCCTCCTCTTCCCCAAAAAAAAGTCCTCTGTCAATTTAAAACTGTTAAAACTACTACATGACAGGTGAAGTATACATACATTAAAACACAACTGCAAACATCTAAAATGAGATTAGAAAAACAATGGTTTATTTTACGCCTTGTAAGTTACAACACTGCCATTAAAATTGACAATCATTCCCCAATTGCTTTGGAGAAGATAAGAGTGTGTCGTGGTTTAACCCGACCGGCAGCTAAACACCACGCAGCCGTTCGCTCACCCTCCCCCCTCCCTCTCTGGGACGGGGGAGAGAAATGGAAAGTGAAGCCCGTGAGTTGAGATAAAGACAGTTTAATAAGACAGGAAAAAAAAAATAACAAAAATAATAATAACAATAATAATAATGATGATACAATGGGGATAATACGAAAGTAATAATAGTATGTACAAACAAGTGATGCACAATGCAATTGCTCACCACCCGCTGACCGATGCCCAGCCTAACCCCGAGCAGTCCCGCCCCCTCCCCCGGCTAGCCACCCCTATATATTGTTTAGCATGACGTCAGATGGTATGGAATACCCCCTTGGCTAGTTTGGGTCACCTGTCCTGGGTCTGTCCCCTCCCAGCTCTTACTGCACCCCCCAGCCTGCCTGTTGGCAGGACAGAGCAAAGGCTGAGATGTCCTTGGCTTAGTATAAGCACTGCTCTGCAACAATTAAAGCATCGGGGTGTTATCAGCACTCTTCTCATTCTAAGCCAAAACACAGCATTCCACCAGCTACTAGGAAGAAAATTAATTCTGTGCTAACTGAAACCAGGACAGAGTGTAAAGCTGTACTACTGAGGACTCAATGTCTACACTAAATTTTCGTCTATTTATGTATACATGGGTGTGTGTATATATATATATATTTGTGGATACATATTTCACACTAGGTATGAACTTTTAAAAAATATTCATTAGTATTATTTAAACTTCAGAGTAGCTCTAGTTTGGTCCCTATGGACTGAATGCCCATTTAGTGACAGACAATTTAAAGTTTGTTAATTAAACTACTGAGGATGCTCAAGCATCGGTATTTTTAGTATTCAAGTAATATCCACCTTTGTTTTTCAGTCTTCCTGACTTCTCACAACCAGTAAATTAAAACTAAGGTGGATGGAATACAAAACAACTGGTACTCATCCTAAGCATACCTATCTACCATGACACTGCACATTTTCTTCCTCTGGTAAAGGGATGTGAGCAGCAGATTAAGCAATGATTTTAAACTCTGCTTTCTTTTTTCTTAAAACAGGGGAAAAAAGTACAAAATGAATGTGCTTATGATTTTTATTTGCAGAACATATGAAATGATCAATTGGAGATCTTAAAATAGTAGAAAACATTAGTAGCATAGTTAAAGAAAGAAAAAATAATCCAAGGGAAAGCCTCCAACACAGGATCTTCATGACTTCCTACTGTTGCAGTGGTGGCAGTCTTTTCTTCTTTTCCACCCCAGTCAATCCCTTCTCTCCCTCCATCACCCTAAGCACACAGTTTTACTCCTTGTATATTCAAAACTCCTTTACTATCCTAACCATTGACTTCATTGAATGACATCTAAGAATCACAAAGCTTTTAATACCATCAGAAAAATCACAACAGATGAGAGAGGAAAACATAAAAGAACCTGAACTTTCCCAGAACTAATTTTTCCAATTTAAAATGAAACAATTCGGTAGCATAAAGCAGAGTTCTGACACCTTAAGCAGTCAGCATTTGATCGATTTCAATTATGTGCATTACTGCACATCACATCACCACATTCCCCTCCCCAGTCCCTGTTAGCACTGGCTATCAAGTTGAGCACAATGCACCACTGAGGCAGCTATTCAGTACAGGTTATGTCACGGCTCAACAACAGATCCTTACCTCATGTGCATGACAGCCTCCCCCATTAGAGCAATTCTGACTGTAAATAGCGCAAGTAACTAGAGACCTTGGTAACAATCCACACATGAGCATGTCTGGATGCTAAGTGAATACAGATTTCCATGTGAAACAGTAAATTATTCCCTGATAAATAAGCTTCAAGCATTTTTCTAGACTTCACTGTTTTTGATCAACATCCTGAAGCAAACGTTGTTTTATCTGGTGTTGGAAACACCAAATACCATTACAGTACTTCTATCAACTCATTAGGTAACACATTTATTGCCCTAATGCATTTGTTAATTAATTAAATATAAAGATTTTAAGCAGGCATAAAAAGGCCATAGTTCCTCTGAACTCCAGAGATCTGTTTCCAAAATTAAATTTGATCCTATACTGAGGAGTTTAAACAAAACAAAACAAAAACACATACAAACCTAACCACATGTAAGAACATACATACCTAGTCAGAGATGTATGCAGCTAAATGCACACTTCACAGCTAATTATGGAATGTGGAGGCCTGGTCAACAGAACCCCCTATAGATTCATTGCCCCATGTGTATTCAACTAGTGTAAGTATTTATTTTTATTTAAATTTCCAATAAATCCACGCCTTGATATTCTTGATATACTTTTCAATCTCCATTTAGTAAGTAAACTGAAAATTTTATACAATGTACAAATCTGTATCTACAGAGTATCCCTCATTTATGTCCTGTTCATAGCAACAACATTTCATCTTCCTTTTGGGATATTCATGTGCCATTATTTGGGAATATTTAAGTGACTGGGTGAAAGACAGGGCATTTTAAAGACTAGTATTTGCAGTATCACTTGTATTCTTAAATCTCTCAAGGTATATTTGCAACTATACATGAATACTGAAAAACAAAACAAACAAACAAAAATCCAACCTTCCCCACAAAAATGGTAGCTAAATTACCAGAATTTGAGTTCTATGGAAGGAAAACATGGAAGTGGAACATGCAACGCATTTGCAAAAGCTTACAATTGAGACCTCTGTGTTACATCTGGCAAACACCTATGACCATTACAAATATACATGTAAAAAACACTTAGTTTAGGCTTCCTTTTTATTTTACTTTTATTTTTTAAACTACTTAAAAAATAAAACAAGAAATATTGCAAACTTGCCTGACACACGATCAAGAACTTCCGCTAGAGTTGTTGAGACAGGCAAATGAAGAGTACGAAATTTGTGTCCAGCTCCATACATTGGATGTTGAATAACATGACTAGTAGCATTAATTCTACCTTTGTACAGCTGAAATAAAAAAAAAAGTCAACTTTTAACATGATTTGAAATACAGAAGTAAGCTAAAACACTAAGTTCTTATAAACTCACCTCAGCAAAATAAAGTTAAGTCTTCTGTGAGCTGAAATAGAAACCTTATATACCCTTCAGCTTCACAGGTGTACAGTAAAAATGCATCAAACTTGGATAAACGTAATTTCTTAACTCAAAAGAGTTTGCTGAAAAAGCCTGGAACATTTTTAGCGTAAGAAACAATACAGTGTATTTATTATTATTATTAAATATATTTTAAATATCTGTATACGAGACAAAACTAAGTGTTAGAGACTTTCAACTATTTCTGAAATTAAGTTAGGAAAAATCACAATATACTCATAATAGAGAAAGCTGCTATTTCTCTAGTGCTCTGACAAGCATAAAGTTTATTTTAGATGATATATCTAAGTTATTACTAGTTAAAACATTTCAAATATGGTAATATATTTTAGCCTAAGCTCTGATTGTATTTTTGTATCGTTCTTTTCTTGCAGTAACTGTTTACAGACTTTTCTGTACAAAGAGCTATTGTTCGCTTCCCTCATCATCAGGAGAGCTGTTTGCTAATACTCATATTCAGAATCAATTTAGCATTGTGCAGTACTCTTAAATGAATTTAATACTTTATGACAATGAGAATTTGGCTTATAAAATATAGTTTTGGTAGGAACCTAAGAGATAAAAATGAGAATACAATATTTTCAAGGTTATGTTGTTGGACACACTTTGCACATTCATATTATTTTTAAGACTTCTCCTTGGATATTAAAAGAGAAACCTTTTTCTACTCAGTAAAAAGAGCCAAATTGTTTCCTGGCATCGTTAACAGAAGAAACTGAAGTATCTGAAAATTTATTTTCAATAATTTATTTTTGTCTTTACTTACTAATAGAGTTACTTAGTAACTCTGCAAAAACCTGTTCTATGTAAAATGCCTTATTAGAAAATTGATGTTACCTCCATGTTGCCAAACTTCACATTAACAATTAATCTGAGCTAGGTTAAAACAAAAGCATTTAACATGTGTTTGCACAAAAAACTGATTTGCTGTCCCTTTTTCATTTTACACTTCCTGATCAAATTTCCCTGTTGTAGTATTTCATGTAGGACTTCACTTTTGAGATAGAGAAAGAACAGCAGAAATCAAAGTAGAAAATATTTTTTCCTTGTCTGGCAGTATCAGATCTTTTAATAGTTCTGGTTTTCCAGAAGGTTTCTTTATTTGCAGGCTTCAGCTGACAGCACAGCAGTTCAGTCATTGATTATAACTCTGTTCTGGTGAAGCATGTAGAATTATAAAAGCATACATTAGCTTTACAAATCAGTTCAAGTATTTGTCACTCAAGAAGGTATCTGTGGTGTTGTGGCTAATGTTAAAGGATCTCTGCCAGTTTTGAAGCTTCAAAACTAATTCCTCAATGAAACTGATGATAAAGAACTGGTGTAAGGACTAGAACCTGTATCAGGATTCACTCCTAATGCTTACGGATAATATTAAAATGTTTCAGTTTTCTGTTCTTTCTATTCTTTCAGAATCATGATGTTTTCAGTAAGATAGCTTCGACTCACAGCAGTGCCTTAAATTGTCTTTTGAAAAGCTGAGTTACAATTCACCAAAACATCCCTTTTCAAACGTGTATAGTAGGAAAAGCTGCTGCCTGACCTTTCAAAGTTGAATACACAGATTTTTTTTAGGCTACATTTGATCCATGGTCACCATACAGATATCAAAAGCTCTTACTGGACATGGGGACTGAAGAAACAAAGTCACTTTCTCATCCTCCAGCATCAGTTGCAAAAAAAGCCTCCTAATAAATCCTGAAATATTTCCAGAGGTTGGGAGGTTCCCACGCTGAGGAGAGGACTGGAACAATTCACAGAGAACCTGGGAATGCAAAATGACATCCTATTTAAAATATTTCTATATTTAGGTCTCTAAAATATAGCTCTACACAGCCATAGTAGGCAGTGCCTAAGATCCACCTTCCAGTTATCATTCAAACCAGATCAGAAATGAGGACCACTGAAGAAAGCATCAACAGCAGATTTTGGTTTTGTTTTTGTTTTTTTAACATTCAAAATATTGACTACAGCATCAAAGTAATTGTGAACATGTAGACTACTCAACAAGAGAGAGCTGAAGATAAAGCATTCAGAAAAATGGCTTTCATATTACTAAGGCAAACATTTTCTACTCAATAAAAGTATTAGTACTGGTCATTCATATGGAAATGTGTGTTTTTTTTTTTTTTTTTTTTTTTTTTTCCCACTCAAGTTATCTGTTCCCGGGGCCTTGACATTCTTAATGTTGAAAGAAAAGTACTTTTATTCAACTAGGTCTGAAAGGTTAGTAATTGTGAGGAAATTAGCTGAATCTGCATTAGAATAGTAAACTGTTCTGTAATAGTCCACATATCCCTGAACACCAATTGCACATCGTGTATGGTTGTGTGAACAAATTAACCAGAAAATCTCCCTTAAGTTTCTAATTTAAAAGATGTGTATGGAGCCTTATTTTCAAATTCTACTTCAGAAGAGTTTAATCTTATGTACTTATATATAGTATTTCGGATTTTGTTCTGAAGTGCCTTATTAATGTAAGAAGTACATCTTTATGCAGCCAAGAGGAACACAAATCCATACACAGCACTGAACGGTCACGCTGAAACATTTTTATACTTTACAAAGTCAGACCAACAAGATAACAGTTTTAACACAAATTTCACTCAGTTGATGACAATTTACAAAAAGAACAACACCCAAACCAACCAACCAACCACCTTAAAGAAAGCTTTAAAAAAAAGTTTTAAAATTTTGGACTAGTTAAGTTTCACCTGTAGTTATTAATAAAGAAATGAAAATGGCATTTGTTTTTTCTCTCACCTGTGCCATAAGCCTCTGGTTATTTGGATGGCAAGAAATGCACTGTAAGAAGAAAGCAACTGTTGCGTTTTCAATTGCTGTCCGCTGTTGAGTGGTCAACCCTGCTGTTACAGTTGAAGAAAGCAAGCTAGATCTTGCACTGGTCTGTTGTGCAGTCACATTGTGTCCTCCAGAAGTAGCACCAGAATGGCACAACAGAAATAGAAGTGCTGTCCACAGTGGATTGACTTCAGAACCACCCAACCAATCCTTCATGATGTGGCTGTTGCCAACTTCTGTCAAAAACCTGAGAACAGGAGCAACTAGGTCTGCCGTGATAGGCATTTTATTAAAGTGCTGTGGAACATGATGCCTCCTGAGCCTATCCTGGGTGATATCCATTGATTGTGAAGTGCAGTCAGAGCTAGAAGTATGGTTAAAGCAGAAACTAGCAAGACTTCTCACAAGCAGTGAAGGCAAACCTGAGTCCAATAATTGCTTGATAGCTTCAGGAGACTGAGATGAGGCAGCAAGAGTAGCCAGGTGAGACTCCGTTAGTGCAAGAGGGGCTTGTGCGTTTTTAGAGTCATCTGTTAAAGATGAACTGAGGTCCTGCTTTTTGCTGTCATCAGTCATGGACAGTCTGTGTTGACACTGCATCGGAGGAGGAGTGATACCCATCCATCCCATGAGTAAGGAAAAATAATTCGGGTGGATGTGGCACATCGAGCAAAGCAAACTATCAACAGCTTTCTTCAAAACCATGTTGCAGGGAAGAGACATGGACCAGTTAAACAGTGACCTGTAGAAGACAGAAAATCACATCAAGGCATAGCTTGCACTCACATTGTTTTTTCAGTTTATACATTATCTTTCCACATTAAACATTCCAGAAACTACTGGAAAACTCTGAGCTAAGTTTGACAGCCTCTTTTGGGTCACAGTGTCAGCAGGACTTTCATTACTCAGATGGCATTCCTCATCCTTCTCTTGGAATTTACTTCATTATACCTTACTTAAAATAGTTAAGAACTGATTCTTCTGGCACGTTGCAAGTGAAAGACATGATTTCAGACTTTGGATAGTTGTCACATAATTTACATTTACACATTTCTGAGCTAACCATAACCCCTCTTTGCTTTCAACTCTCCAAGATGCAGCTACTAAAAACCACATGCCCATTTTCACAAAGCTCTCTTAATTAATCCTTTGTAAAAGCTGGAAGTATTTTAATACATTTCCTTTTTTTTTTTCTTTTTTTTTTTTTCTTTTTGTTGGTTGAATGACGTCATCCTTGCCCTCCTTAGGACACAAGTTAACAACGGAATTATTCCTGAGAGATAGTAAAATTCTATGAACTCACTTCACTTCTATTCAAATCCTATCAACTGAAATGTTAATCAAAAGCACATGAATGCAAAAGCTAATTTTGCTCCTCTTACTTAGCTTATACTTCTGAAGTGCTATTTGTGAATCAGTGAAAACAATTTTTTCATACAAATGTGTTCAGAGTAGGTAAAGTACTTTATTAAAAAAAACAACAACCATGGGTTTTCTGAGCTGCATTTGCATTATCCTAGCACTGTAAGTAAGTTACATGATCTTAACCTTTACATCCACAGGCGACGCACACCTTATGCCACTACAATGTTAGTTTTTAGTAAGTTTGGATCTATCATCACGTATTACATTTCCTGTTTGAAGACAAGGACTGTTCTTCCCTCTTCTGGATAGAAGTGTTATTTTATGATTAGTCAAAGGGACTCAAAGAGTACAAAAGAGAACATGGGACTAACAAAAAAAAAAAAGCTTTATTACTGGCTGATTAAAAAACGCTCTAAGCTAAAACACTAACAAGTCATCTCAGTGACCAAGTGGACCTGTGACTTCAAGAAAATTTTCCACATGCCAAGTATTTTTATTTTTAATAAAGTCCACATGCAATAAAGGCACACTTGAACTCTTCTCCAACTATATATTCACGCAATCCTTCTGCCAAAATTTTCTGGGTAAGTTCATGCTCTGTAAAAAATAAGATTCTTTTCCAACTACATGAAAAATAACTAAGGAATAATTTTGTATCCATCGTCCAAAACAGAAATATTGAAATGAAAAATGGGGATGATTGGAAAATACATCCAAAAGAGAAATGAAATATGACATGAAGGAGAAATAAAGAGTTATGGCTAGGATCTACAAAAATATTTCAGAAGTTAAAGTATCAAAGAGGACAAAGAATACACAGAGGATGTTATTTTTATCAGAAGAATTATTTTACCCATGTCTGACAAAAATCCTTTTGTATTCATTAAAAATATGTAATTTGCTCCATATGCTGGTTGATATGAATTATAGTTTTAGTTGGCAGGAGGTAGAGGAACAGGACTATATTGCAACATGTATACTGAAACTAGGTGCAATAGTTTTATTAGTATTTCTTCATTTCATCCTATGATGAAAACACATTCTCTCTGAAGAATGGGAAGTCAGTTATTAAACCCACTTTCATATTGATGCAAATCCAAAAGGGTTATCCATTTTAGGAAATCTATTTTATTACAGCTCTTCCTTTTCAAATATTAAAATTGATAAAAATGCATTTTCTTATTCCTGAAAGGGCTCATTGACAAGCAATTTAAAATCCTGAAATTGATTTCCAAAATGAACAAGCTCATTTTGAATTAACAGTTATTTATATGACAGTAACACTGATGTACTTCAGGAAAAGGCCTAGTTAGTAGTATACATCTAAAGACTGCTATGCTGCACATATACAAAAGCTCCGCATGCTTTTACCAATGACCATAACTTGGACATTTCCCAGTGTTTGAATGTTTGTACCTAAAGAAGAAAATAAGGTAGAAAAGAAAATATAAAAGGTTCCTACGGGCAACAAAAAACTATGTGCTATCAAAGTTCCTTTCAGTAATTGGAATTGAATTCAAAGGTACAAATGAAAGATGCTTTCTTTACTAGACACAGGACTTCAACAGCTACATTTCTATAATACATGTGAAACAAAGCCATCTTGGCTTCTTTCTTGTTTTCTTTACACAGAAGAAATAGTTGAACAACATAAATTAGGAATCACTGCTATCTCGTATATTTTTTATCTGGACTCAAATACATTGTTGTTAAGGGTGTTGGGTTTTTTTTCTTTCTTTAGAATCAAGCAACAAACACCCACAAATTCAAAGTTCAAGTTTCACTCAAGATTTTGTAATTTGTTTCTTTCAAATCAGGCTATGGCAGGAACAAAATGGTGACTCCAGTAAAACAATTCTGCCCTCTCTGACCTGAGCACTTAGCTATCACTTAAAGATACTGCATGTATGAGTAATGATGCTTATATAACAGAGTACCAATGAAGAACGTGATTTAGTTTAGTTTAGTTTCAGTTATTCTGAAAATTACTGCAAATGCTCAATTTTAAACAATAACAATCCAGACTTATCCATTTCAAAAAAACAGAAACAAAACCATGTAACAGAATACCTTAAACATGTGTAAGCACATACATAGATCTACTGTTTTATTTTTAATTTTGTTTTTCAACTCAGTTATGCCTGCAGTATCTGAAGTTTTGTGTTTAGAATTACAAAGCTACCTGTTTAGACATCTTCAAGTATTTATCAATTAGCATCGGGGGTGACGACAATTTTCACTACTTTTTTCACTTGAAGTTGTATCATTTTGGTGAACAAAATAATTTAGTTAACAAAAACACAAGGTACAATACTTGGCTTGCTTTACTTACTCAAAGAGCTCTCTGTCCAGCAATGCTGGTAAATCGTATTCAACAAGCAGTTCGTAACTATGCCACAAAATTGCTGCTACACAATGCAAATGGGAAGGAGATGGCATCAGAAGACCATACTCTCTTGTTGAGCTATTTGGACAAATGTAGCTGACCCGGCCACTTTTTTTCATAGCAGCAACTCTTGCAGAATCACTGACCCATTTCAACAATGCTTGAATTCTGGAAGGCAAGATGATGTAGTACATTACAAAGGGCCAAAGAAACACTCAAAACCAAATTACTCCAAGACAGGAAGTTAATCTGATTTACACTTTTATCACTTCTTTTGAAGCAGAATTCAAGAGCGAGCTCAAACTCACTTTTTCAAGCCTTAGATCACTAACAGGATAAGATTAATTAAAAACACATATCATCTTAGACAGATAAACGTAAGCTTTCTTTGTACAGAGAAAGAAAACATAGAAGGTAAATAAGTTCTAAGTATCTCAGAGAAAAGTCAGTTGAACTTTAAGTTTTATAACTTACATAAGAGCAAAAAAGAGAGGGATGCATTCTGTGCAGAGGATACAAACATCTAGGAGGGAAAGCTGAAAGGCATCTTTAGATTTCTGCACTTTCAAGCTATCATGTAATGATCAGATTTTAAACAGATTACAAGTAGATTTTAAATTTTGTGCAGTAACACAAAGCCACTATTTAGCAAATCATTTTTATTTATGCTTCCTTATGACAATCCAAACAACATTACCTGTCTTTCGTTCCAGGATCCTGAGTTGTTCCAAGTTGATAAAGAATGTCTATTGTGGAGTCAGAAGAGAGACCATTTAATCTTCCAAACAGTAAAGGGCTATTCAGATCTTGCCGCATTAAAAAAAAAAAAAAAAAAAAAAAAAAAGGAGAGGGGGAAGAGGGGAAAATAATAGAAGTACTTACATATGTATCTTTAAAAAGTACTCATGAAATTTTTATTAAGACTGAATTGAGCTTTGCCATTAACAAACAACTCTTATATGCACCACTATCACAATATTGCACGTTTTATATGTTCAATGCAACAATCAGCCTTACTAACAAGGAAAAAAAAAAAAATCAGTGCATGAATCAGATAAAAGACTTACAGGTTTAACTCTCAGGATTTTCTTCAACATATTCCAAAAACACATAACTAATACCAATAGAGCTGTCAAACCTCGCGCTTCACAGAAACAAACGTTTATCTCAATACGGAAACTTATTTAACTCCAGTTTCCATCAACAGGACTAAGGCCCAGGAATTCCTTGGACTGGTTCCTACTCATTTTCTTGCTGTGTTCATCTCCTGCCCTTTAGGAAACTACTCTCCTACCAAACTGCATTCCAATAAAACACAGTGGGCTACACTGAAACATTAACTCTTGGTGGGGTATGCCATAGAAGTCATTTCGAAAATGTGTTTTCTGCTCGTACCAGAAACTCCAAAAAAGGACAGGTAAGAATTCACATTTCTTTCATTTACAAAGCCATAAAACAGCAAAGGAAAGTGATATAGTCATAAACACAAAAACCAGTGCATTTCACTGTGGGACATAGATCAGTTGTCCAAGTGTCTCGCTTAGCCCAATTCAGAATTTACTCTGTCCTATAGATTGTTACAAATATTGCTGTACTTATTTTCCTTAAAAATACTCTGATATATTCTTTATGTTGAAACATCTATACATAGCATCTACACATATATACACAGCTGCACTTGCAATATATTGCATGGCCTACTCTTGTAACTTTAAAACATTCCCCTAATCGTATATTCTACACCAATCAAAACGATAGTGGTTGCACTGTTTTACTACTGTAGAGCTACTCATATATTGTGATACTCAAAAAATAGCCAGTTACATGATAGCAAGAAACACAACGGAAAGTTCTGGCAAGTAAAATTCAGACTCCAAAAGTAACACACATATACACTGTATTTGTACATTTGCACAAGCAGATTTTTCACTAACAGCTGAAAAGACAGACATTGCACTCACCTGCAGGATCGCTCCCTGATGCCGAGCAGTTTCTTAGAAGAATGTCAATCAATTTGAGGCCTATTCTGGTGGACTGCAGCCCAATTTTTACAAGCACAGCCTCAATGTTTGGAGAATGCATACCACAGTATGGTGACATCAGTAACGCAGCACAGGTCTGCAACAGATTAGCAGTGGGTGCTGCAGCACTAGCCATCATTCCTTCTAAATCACTTATGTGAGTGAGGCAGTGGTGTAATAATCTTAACCATCCAATACTGAAAAGGAAAACAGCAAAATGAGCTAATGTATCATCTTCTCATTATTTTATTTTTTATCAATAATTACCTGTATTAGATTCTATGACAAGTACTGCAGAAAACTGCTGTGATGCAATCAGACATCATCTGAGAAAAGTACATTAAAATAACTGCACCTAAGAGTAGAACATCACATACCCTAGTATTGCTGTTGTAACTACTGGTTTAAGGTTGTAAGAAAGGCAGAGTTTGTGGGTAGAGGTAGAATTTTATACATTTATGTTTTAACCTAATGTTGTGTAGAGGGATAAAAACAAACTTTTTGGCCACATGCGTTCTTTCTAGTTTTGAAAGCATGCCTTACAGCCTGCAATACTTGTACATGTGATAGGAAAAGTTAGCCTGCAGGATTTATTACTAAAGCTTCTCAGGATTTCTTGATGTAACTACATTATTTCTTCCAACAGGGCCAGCTGATAAGTACCTCAGATTTGTGGGGTCTCTGGAGCAGTGGTGTGGGATTTAATTGTTGGTTTGCTTTTGCAATTTTTGTTTTTAAACATTAAAAGAAGCTGACCACAATATAAATGTGAAAGATGAAAAAGCTCATTGCCTCACTTAGGCACCATTTGATTTATTAATAGTCATAAGGTTAAAATCCTGCAGTAGTAGTTGGCATTAAAATAATACATTTGCATAGCTTCCCTAAAAATAGCAGCGTTTAAGAGGACTAGAAGTTTGTAATGGCAAGGCTAGACATGCACCTTTTCAGTCATAAATATCTACAATAAATTAGAGTGAACCTTAGTGAGTACGGAGTCCTACCTAATATAAGAAGCACAGAAAAAGTGCAGAAATTCAAAATTTGTTAAACATTGCATTTTCCACCCTATCTCTCTTATTCTTTAACAATGCTGTTCAGTATTCCTTTTAATAATAAAACAAAGCTGCTGTAACTGGATCAATTTAGAAACGTATTGGTTAGAATTTAGTTATAAAAAATACACTACAGTGCTGTTTAAATGAGCTTTATGAACAAGACTGCAATCTAAGTTCCACATGAAACAAATGACACCTTTTCACTACCAAGTTCTAAAATAACAAGTTACGTTATCTTCACAGCAAACTTGATCCACCTTTTTTTTTTTTTTTTTTTTTTTTGAACTATGGGAAGCTTGTACATGTATCTTAAATGAAGTTTACACTTTTATTTTAGGAATAATTTATTCCAAAATATTCATCATTTAATAAAAAAGCAAGTTCCTGACAATGTCTAAAAGAAAATTATAACCAAGTTTATTTAATATATCTATCATATTACTCACATTAGTTTACTGGGATACTTAAAGTAAGCTGAAAACCATGATAAAAAATTTCCGGATGCTCACAATGTACACTCACTCTTTTAGATACTGCTTACGTTTGTGCAACTGTAAGTTAACTTTTTTGAAGTACAAACATAACAATAGTATAATTGGTTATAGTAATTTGTTTCACTGCTATTCAAGATCAAGGATCAGTTTCAGCTATATGGCTTTTATCAAATATACACCAGAGAATGTTCATGGTCTCTGAATTTCCATACTCTCTCAAAATTTTTCCTAATGGAAGACGATATTTTAAAACTTTCCCATGCTCTCTTTTCAAATTTATAAACATTAAAGTTCAAAGGTGAAATATTCCGAAGTCATGAATTTTAACAATTTAGTAAGCTAAATCTTAGTGGAACCAAAAAACCTAAAACATTAACTCATAAATAATTAAATTCAAAGTTGGAAAACTCAAATACTGACTTTAAGGCAGTCCTTAAAAGTTGATTTACTTTTATTTTACAGATAAGGGAAGAAATTCAAGATGTCACCTAAGCAAGTAAAAGCTTTTGAAAAATCTTGCTGATATGCCAAAATTACAACTTTCAGTTCGTATTTCTCAAATGTTTGTGAACAGAAATACTGGATATGAATTACACAATACATTTTACTGCCCTGTTTCTATTCCTGCATCAATACTCACAATGTAAGTCTCCTGACTTCAGTAGAGATAAGAAATATGCTGTCAGTTAATTTTTTGAACTAACTATCTACACATTGAAGAAACAGAACTGAGTGCTTTCCTATCTTTTGTATTCTTTCATCATTACAGGGATGAAACACACCCTTTTACACGTGCAGATTAAGCATGCTGCAAAAAAAGTGAGAAGTACTGCTTACTGTAAAACAACAGAATAAAAATCTAAGATATTTATAACAAATTCTTTATACGTTCAAATTTAAATGTTAAAATACAAAGCCAGCTACTCATGAATACAGTTTCCTACTCGGAGCAGAGAATAGCAAAAAGAAAAACCACAAACTGTTCCTCCAGTCTCAGACCACTGCTACCAGAGGCTTACCTTGTTTTAGAGACCTGATCCTCAGAGGGAAGGAATGGATTATTGACTGTTGCAGACGAGGTGTTTCCAAAAGCTGTGAGGCCCAACAGTTTGATTTGAGAGAGGCCTAATGTACTAGCATCCCGTGGACGATGGAGACGAAGACAGACAGCTGAGGCAACTTCAGCTTTTACAAGCTGGATTTTTATATACGTGAGACCACTTGTGATAACAGGAGTTGACAAAGGTAACATATTGACACCATCTGCACTTATTTCAACAGATACTGATGAAGGGCAAGCTACAGGGTAAGATAAGAACGTTTAATACTACTCAAAAAATGGTACTAGTTTGAATTTTAAACATTAAACATGCATTCCTGTTAAAGATACAGAACAAGATGATGAGAATTATCTTAGGCAAACACCTCTATAGAACTGCAATTAGAATACTTGTCCTGTGTGATGACATATGGTAAAATGCATAAGCATTTTGATAAATCGTTTATATTAGTTCATTCCAAAGATTTAAGATGAAAACAAGTCCTGTCAGTATAAATACCTAATTTTCCCTAGTTGGGCTATGACATTAAGAGCTGAAAAACTGCTTCTCTCATGGTTTATTCCAACTACCATGCCAAAGCAGTTTGCCTGAAGGCTCCTGATCAACATCATGTTCTTCCAAAGTTTTGAGACATTTGACAATTTCCATGGCATATTTAATGTTAATGCCACAAAAGATATTCTAAGCTGTAAGAAATCAAGCAGAATCGGAGCTTTCAATTCTCAAGAAATGCAGAACTATCAAGCTTTTCAACTAATTTTATTGTCATTCTTCAAACAATTTATCAGTTTTAGTTTCTTTGATTACATGTTCTATAATTTCTAAATTTTACCCTTCAAATGCTCAAATCAGCATCAATGTTAGCACATCTACTTACTTGCAAGAGAGGCCAGATGAGGCTGGATATGGATCTCTTTGAGCAGCACTGCTGCAGGAAGATGAATTGTAAGGTCACACCAAGCTTCCTCAGGTAAAAATATGTATGACCACGCAGCAGACCGAGCTCTTCTATGTGGAGGAGTAGCCTGTAACAGTACTTCAGCAGGTTGGGCAGTGGGGCTGCTTGATGTGATTGAACCTTCAAAAAACAGCAGTATTTACATTATTAATGTTTATTAATAAATCCCAGATCAACTTATAGCCTGAATTGTGGAAAACGTTTTTCTATCTCATCTGTTTTAGTTTATTCATACATTCCAAATACAATAATGAGAACTGCTTAAGTGTTTTACTTTTTGCTATTTGCTACCAAAACCCTAAACTTTCCATCAAGATCTAATCACAAAAACAAACTAAACCAAAAGATGCAGTTTGACCAGTATGCTTAGAACTTGACCTCCGTTAATTCATAGTTAACGTAATGAAAGTTTTCAAGGTTTAAGTATTAGAATGGTAACAAATACTTTTATAACTGAAGTCTGCTAACATTTTTCTGAAAAAGCTCTGTTTAACATGAAAACCTTTTTTCTAAAATAAGGCACCAAAACTGAAAGCCTATGACCACATGAACTATATATTTTTTAAATCTTAGTAGGAGTTAAGAATGAAAGACATCAGCTATGTCTTCTAGCAAGTTGTATGGCACACCAAGAGCAGATCTGTGCTGTCCTGATTACACACACATGGGGTATTTTACTTTAGAGCAACTCTAGCCTGGTCCCATGACTAAATGCTTATTGGAGGTGAATTCCTGGAGTACACATTTTGACAGGCTATTATCCTAAATGTATCCAGTTCGTGTCGGAGAACACCACATGATGGGAATCCATCAGAAAGTGAGGAAAATCAGAAGGTACACTTGAAAAGAATATTTTACTTTCAGTTGAGAGTATGAAGATAGATACACTCATAAAAGAATACCAATAACTGCAGCACTTTGCAAGTTTGGGGGTGAGGCAAGCAAGATACCACTGTGATATATCTTTAGGACTCTTACTACTTAAAGGAATTAACTACCAACATTTGCAGGTTCATCAGATTTACCTCTTCAAGATTTGTGAATAGCAAAGTAGAAGATTTCTAATGGTCCCATATTTTGCCAAATTATTTTATTTGATTCTTTTAAATTTGCATGAGAGGACTGAAGGGATTTCTTTCTCATCCTAGTTCTTCCAAAAATTAAACAAATAATTAAAAAAATAATTTTTAAAAAATAATCTTTCTCCACTTCTCACAGTGAGACATTGTACATTTTATATATATATGTGTGTGTGTGTGTGTGTGTGTGTGTGTATATACATACATATATATACACACACACATTCATTGGCTACAGTAGGTTAGCGGGCAGCAACATGGTTCATTAAAACACAAGCAGTGGAATAAAAAGACTCAGTAAAATATTAGAAGGCATCTACATCTCAAAACACACGCATTTTAGAAAGCAGCAGCCACTATATTCATACAAAAACAGCTCTGTAATTCTAACAAATATTTATGCAGGTACCATCGGTGCAATTAGGTGCAAGCATGAGAACAGCATCAGCAAAAGTAGTCCAGTGCTCCAGCATCTGCTACTCTGTTTGACCTAGCTCAGGCTCATTTTGCATCACCTGTCTTTGCAACACTTCCGTAAAAGCTGGATCAAACCTGATGCATGTTAAGTGAAGTCAGTGAGTCTTAGTGTGATTGCCGCAGAAACTGGGCTGGACCTGGGTATCCAAATAACCCCAGGGAGGAAGGGACCTACCTTGATGCAGTGGCTACATCACATACAGATCACTCCCTTCTTTCCCCTATTGACAGGAGGAGGGACTACTCAAAGAATTTGTTTACTCCCTCAACATCTTCTTGAAACACCAGTACCCCTCTGTTTAGAAGGTTTAATACTACTGCAACATTTAACATTAACACAACACTTTCTGTTAAGAACATAATAAAGATTCAAGCGGACACTGGATATTAATTCAAGAGAAGGTTGTATCACTTACCCAAAGGTGCAAAATTGTGAATGCCCTCTGCATTATCAGGCTCAGAAGCTAGCACTCTGGCTTTCAAACTGCTGTCTGTTGCTTTGGTGGGACCAGAATCAAGGAATTTCATAATAGTGGAAACCATACTTCTTGCTGTGTTAACAATTGCTCTTGTGCTCGTTACCATGTTGTTACAAATAAGCTGAACACCGCCTGTGTATAACATGGTGGGGGAAAAAAACACTGTTCAGAAGACTGCAATAGATTCTAAGCAAGCAAAAGTATATTTAGTAAGTTTGCTCCTCCAGACATATAGCTTATTCCTTCTTTAAATGCCATAAAAATCTACAATAAATCTTTTACTTGATGCACCCAAAGAAAAGGCACTCTTACCCATGTCATGAAACGCCTTCAGTGCCTCACTGGTGTCCAAGACTCGTAAAATGAACCAGAGCAGTGGTTCAGACAACTGACATGTGGCCAGAGAACCCTAGGAAAAAAAAGTTAAGAAATACACAATTTCATACAGAATTCATATGACATGAAATACACTTGGCTACTCTTAGTCTCCCCTTTTAGTAGGCAAAAATCGCAGAGAGGAAATCCACCACAGTTGAACTTTCTACCACAAACTCGCCATATCACACTCCAGAAGGTTCACTCCTACATAGAAGTTTTTGTGATATGGAAAAGACTAAACCACCAGGTACGCAGTTAAACGGAAATAAGAACATTGGACATTTAAAACACCCACTAATATGAACACAATAAATGCATTTCCCACTTAAACACAATGAAACAGTCATCTTGAAAAGCCTTTAGCCAGGAATGTTTACAGGAATGTCAAAATGCCCTCAGAGAAACTCTTTCTCTCCCTTTTCACCATAATCGATGGACGAAGCCTTCTTACTTTCTGCACCACAGTGACACGAGGTTGGAAAAAGTCAAAATTTCTTTTACATAGCAACAGGTAACCTATAATTACCTTAAAGCACTTCAGAGTAAGGGAAACCTACCTGTCTTCCCATGTAACCACAAGCCATGTACGTAAGAATTGGCTGAAGCATCACTTGCACCGTTGTTGCTTTTTTACTAAGTGTTGTCAGGATAGTGAACAACCCATCTCCAACTGATATCGCATCTAAGCCACCGTGAAAGTTTTCATGTTTAGTAAGATGTAAGCCACTTGCACCTTTGTGAAAACAGGAACAGTTCAAGGTTTAGAAGCTGAGACCTAAAATACTATTACAGCACAGAGGAAACCTTAAAGACATTTAAATTTCATTTCAGTTAAATATTCACATTGATTAAAAACAACAAATAGGCTAGTTTTCATGATCATATAATTTACTATTGTTGTTCCTAGACCACTTAATATATGTATTTCTACTGGAAATACCTCTCCTTGAACTTTCCTTCTCTATGTTACAGTTCAGGATTTATTCAGCAGTATCGACTCCACATTACTGAAAAGGAGGAAGGAAAGCAGTAGAATAGTCTTCCCAAAGACAGATTACCTCTGTAAATATAACTGTCTCACAAAGCATATGACATCAATTTGGAAGAGCTTTTAAAAGTGTTTTTAGACTGGAGTTGGGGGAATGGATTTCATTTCCCTGCCCTTTACAGGAACTGGAATTATACTAACAGATAATAACATGGAGAATGTGTTTAAGTGATCTTTGCAATGTGCCTTACAGAAACATTTTGGCAAGAGAATTGACAGCTATAGTGCTTTAATCACTTATAAGTTGTCAGGAAAGAAAATACTGGTATGCACTGGAAGCATGGAGACAGAGAGAAAAGTCTGTTAAGACTCAGACTCTGCAGGGTCTAGAGAATTTAAAATTAATGACAGAGCTGAAGCCAACTAAGGTGCTGTGAAGATTTTGAAGCAAGGGGAGGGTAGGATAGGATGGGAATACTGTAACCTGTGTGATTTTCATAGTCTGTCAATGACAAAGCATGAAACCCTAATGAAATAAATAGACAAGTCAGTCACAAAAGGTAAATGAACAAATGTTTTAGCTTCATGCAACTAGTGAATTACTCGAGGTTATTGTGGTTCCTGACCTACTGGCGTGCCAGGTGCAGTAAATCAACATTATTAGCTGAAATTTTGACACCAGAGGCACCACACATTTGCTCAAGTCTTCCAGTTCATCTTCCCTAGGTAGCTAGCATTCTGCACTAGCCATTACATGTTTAAATAATAAATGCTGATAACTGATTTTTGGATCATCTGTAACATTGGCAGCAGACTTGGAAAAACATTTTGTTCAAAGAAATTGTCTGGAGAGACCTTAGTGCAATTTTTCATGAAGGAACGAAAATCACTAAGAGCTTTGTTATTATATCTTCCCAAAATACACACACACACATTAGTTGTAATAACCTATATCAAAAGACCTTGGGGGAAACAATCCATTGAAGGGATCAGCTGACCCAGCACCCAGAATTTTACGAAAAACATATTGAAACAACACTATCTTTCTAAATTTTAAAAGTACAAAACATTTTCTAAACACAAATTTAGAAAGTCGTGGTTTAGAAAGACATCGAAGTTGAGGAGAGTATTTGAGTTTCCCCCCTGCAAAAACTCAGAACCACCAACAATTCCCAGAACAAACTACTTTCAGTATTCACAGCATATTTGTGACATGACACCAACTATCCAGAGTAAAGGATAAGATGTTCTGGAATTAATTTCAGGGAGGTTCCAACAATGCGATTCAGGCTTGTAAAATGCAGCCTGCTGTTTAATTTGACTACTGGAGATTAATACGTTTTTCTCTGTTGCTCAGATGTCAGATCACTGGTCTGGCATTCACACATTTTCATCCAAAGACTATGCTGCTTTCAGATAATAGCTTTGGTTAAATAGTTTCATACTTGCTTAAA
Organism: Netta rufina; assembly: GCF_964035555.1. NCBI lineage: Eukaryota > Metazoa > Chordata > Aves > Anseriformes > Anatidae > Netta > Netta rufina. Next base: position 33,902,427 of record NC_140125.1, on the reverse strand, counting down.
AGAAACCAGCTTGGAAAAGGACAGAGATACCTTATTTGAAATACAAGAAACAATACAGAACACAACATTTTACAACTATTGTCTCTGAAATGGAGTGCAAGGTCTTTGTCTATCCATCTTCAAAATATTTTTCTGCGTTTATCCAGTGGTTTGATTTGTGCAAATAAATCCCCCCCCCCAAAATCATTTTGGTTACAAAATACGTACCAATAATCATTGCCATAGCGCTGCTGTTACACTGGCCAAGGGCAGACAAAATCTGGCTCATAATTTGTTGGTTGGCTAACACCAAGTCTGCCACATACGCAGTTGATCCTTGAACGTTAGGATTGCTTCCATTGCCATCTTTGCCTCCTGAAACCTTTTCTTCATCAGACACACTGTCTGTAGTACTGCTTGCTACTGGCACACGGGCACTATATTCTCGGTTACTGGAAAGTGGCAGTTGAACTAAAATGTTCACCAGCTTTAACAAATCAAACATAAGTTGGTCCCTCGTCATTTCTCCACAAACTGCTTTGGCATCACCTGGACGGATAATATTGGCAAAAAGTCCTCCAAAACAAGCTCGAGCACCCACAGAGCTGTCTGAGCCACTGCGAGACATCACTTTGTCCGAACATGTAATGTAATGATGCACAAGGAACGTTATAGACTCAATTACTGCAGAAATAGTGCTAACTGACACAACTTCAAAGTTCTGTTCCAGGGTGAATTCCAAGAGTTTCACTTGTGCATCCAAAGGCCCCTGGCCTGTCTGGAAAGCACCCCTGAAAGAAAAAAAAAAAAAAAACAGGAGGAAAGATATTTCATTATTCAACATCAACAAGTTAAACAGTTTTATGTTTTTGTTTGCCTAAGTTTTAAGGATCGAAAAGCACACTAGACATTCAACAAATGAAAATGAAGCCATTTTCAGAATTGCATGTTGAAGCATCAACTGATATTTCACATAGGTCAAACATTCTTAACTTTTTTATATACCAGTCATTACACAGCCTGTGGAACCGCTTCAAGATATCACTTGCTTGATACCACTAAAGATGAAAGTCTCCTTTGAAAGTCTTTTTTTTTTTTTCTTTTTTTTAATTGACTAGTTAATTGTGTGGGTACAGATTTGCAATACATTCCTATTCGTTTTTTGTGGATGAAAAGTTTAATGTACTTGCACGGAAACATCACAGGAAGAAGTCATATAATACTAAAACCATTAAGAACATATAATACTAAAACCATTAAAAATTACTTCCTGTCCTTTTCTTCCCCATGGTAGAGGAAAGAATGGTCAGTTTTTATTTATCCAAATAGTAACTACAAGTAAAACCGTAAGAAGACACTCCCAACTGTCACAGTTAGGTGCTTGTAGGTTGATTACTAAAGGGATCTCTTTTTATTTTCCCAACTGTTTTTAAATATTTAATGGTAGGCTGTAAAATAAGTCTTTTGAATCAGTATATTTAAAATAAAGCTGCTAATTCTTTAAATGCGGTTGGATTACTAACTTCTAAAATACTTTTCTGCATCTTTTGACACTGATCAATCCTACTATAACTTTTAACATTAAATACAGAACATTTTTAATAAATTGCCCTTAAGAAAATATTTGCCATTTAATTAGTTCTAACAGTAAAACATCATCAATCTTACACATGGTACACGCAGATACAGTACAATTCAATAACTGCCTGAGGTCTCAGAAATAACCATCTAAACCCTTTTTTGGTGCTTTTATTTCATTTTTTGACTTTTGAGTCTCACCTTTGGTTTGCCTCAAAAAGCCCTAGCGCATTCCAAAAGCTGCTATTTCAGAGGGGTCATCAGCTTATTTCAAGTAGATTATGGTACACAGGCATGCATTTTAAGATTCACTTTGAATTAATGATTTTATTGTATTATCATATTTTTTGTCTAAGTAATAGATCATTAATATAACCCGGTGAACGCCACCCATCCAATTCAAATTACTGCGGTAAAATTTTTAGAGAAGGCTGAAACAGTTTTCTGTATGATTAAAGGATAGATAACACCGAAGTGCCACCTACTGGGAAGCCAGAAACAGAAAAAGCTCTTCCCTAATTAGATGAAGCTTTTGTCTGGGGATATGCAGAACATCAACAAAATCAATAATTCCTCATGTGCTCCAGACCAAACAACTGCAACATAGTTAGTGTATTGCCATATACAAAACTGTCATGTGCCCATTGAGGAAGCACAAGAAGGAGCTTGAAAGAGACTAGCTTAGAAAACTAGCTGCTCTCACAGAGGGAGCAGCAAGATACTGGGGCTGTTCTCCATTAGCAGAGATTGAGATAATGTTTGAAATGCTGTAATTGTTTCAAAACTGGTATGTAAATCCTCTCATGTTGGCTGGAGTTTTGAGCAACCTGGTCTAGTGGAAGGTGTCCCAGCCCATGGCAGGTGGGTTGGAATTAGATGACCTTTAAGGTCCCTTCCAACCTAAACCATTTCATGAATCTATGATTATAAAAGCTAATCATGTTATTTTCACAATCTGAGAATAATTTGCTTAGCTTTTCATTAATTCAGGCCTCTCAGGATACTTTTTATTTTTAACGGGTAAGCTCATCAACAGCACTTTTATTCTAGGGATTACTGTAACAGGGAAAAAAGGCCTACATCTTAGCTCTAGATGTTATAAAACTCCAACCAACTGCTTATTGCTTTCATTCACTGTCCCTCACGTAAGGGCCGCTATGTGTGGATTCCAGGTGAGCTCTTCCACATTCCAGGAACTGCCTAGATGCACCGGTAATGCTGCAAAGATCTCCATCCATATGTAACTTGCCAGTATGATGAGGGGCAATGTACACATTTCAGTTGTGATTCACATTCACACAGATTTTAAAGACAAAGAGTGTGTAAGAACAAACAAAAGTTAAGATTTACCTTTCTGTTGAAAGTATATGTATTAATTTCAATAAAAATTCACTGAACATCTGAGGACAAGTTGAAGAAAGGTGCACTTGCAATCGAGTAAGAAATTCTTGCATAGCTTGCGTAGCTGTTGGCCCAACCTAGAGGAAAAAGTATTTTATTAAAAGTATTTATAAAACTGAAAATGTCTTCAAGAACATTTATTCCTAGCAGGAAAAACATTTTCTAAGAACAAGAGTACTACACATTGCTTTATGAAAAATTTTATAGAGTTTTCACAAGAGAACTATTCTGTATCAACTTATACTATGTGGTTTTCTACTATTATCCATGAGTAAAATGCAAATAATTCAGTTCCTTGCCTAAAACTCATTAAGCATCTTGAGAGTTTATCTTTTCAGCAATGCAAACTATGTTTCAAACAGAACATATTGCTGTACTAATGTGAATAGATTTTCAGAAACTATACATTTACATATATGTGCTTTAACTGGTAGTCCTGCACAACGTTTAAGTTCTGGAACAGCCTGGAAAAGACTGGAAATTCTAATTGTTTTCTGTCTCCTAAACTGGTTTTGGGACTACTGCCAAATATTACATACAAATAAGTTAACTTGGGCTTTTTTTTTGCCACCATTCAAAAATACCTCAAAGACTGTAAAGAAGAGAAAACCATTAGTTGAAATTAGAAAAGAAACAGTAGAAACCACATTAATTCAGAAAACAGGTAAAAAATAGAGGCATGGGAGGTTTTTATTTAAAAAAAAATATGGAATTTAAATTCTGGATATTCAATGTTAACCTTGTTTTCTTCATCCCTATCCAACATGATTTCAATAACCTAACTTATTGTTAGCGTATATATAAGCTAACTCTTGTCATTTTTCTACACATACTACTAAAAATCCTAACATGGAACATGTTCACGTAGCATTCTCTCCCTGTAGCAAGTGTCCATGTAGTTGTAAAAAAGAAAGATTACTATTCATACTGGATTACCGATATGAATTTCCCTACGATTGTTTGTAAGAAACAACTAAAGCTATAAAAAAATAACAAAAGCAAGCTAAGAATAATACATTACGGATAGCATATTTATGTCAAGTGTATTCAAAACCTACTATGAAAATTTATTCTGTTATTTTAATTGGTGATTACCTGTGGACTGTGTTGATTTGTTCCATGAGGATTAGTGCCGGAAAGAAATTTCACTAACACATGAATGAGGTTTGGATCTGACACCAACAGTTGGGCAGTACTTTCCTGAGCTCCAATGGCACTGCTTGGACCAGCTTAAAAATAAAAGCTGGAAAATTAAATCTCTCATCTTAAACATTAGGAGTAAATCCAACATTTATACTGTATACCCATCATACTTACTGCATTATACACAAATATTCACAGTAGAATCAGCTAACAGAAATTGGTTGTTGAGGACTACCATTTTGAGTAAAGAGTTTTTAATTAGAAAAATACAGTTACAGTTATAGCTACCCCCAAAATATTCCATTAGTTGCTAAAGTTGCTAAAGCAAAATTCCCAAAAGCAGAGTTTCATTTTGTAAGAAAAATATTTAGAGCTGTTTTGACTTTTTTTTTTCTTTGCTAGTCTACCACTTTAATAAGGCTTAAGTGCATTTCTTAGTTTGACAGGCAGAGACCACATGTTCTATTATCCTGTAAACAATCAAGGTATTGTTGTCTGTGGCACATTCAGAGACTTCTCATCATCGACTAACACTGCAGGGAGCTTAAAGGATAAGAGTTTTGAGGACCAGAAGTAGAATTAAAATATACCCTCCAATGATCAAACAAATAAGCTTTATTAAATGTGCAGCCTTATTCAGTAGTGATATATAAAATCAACTCAAAACACAACTTGAAAAAAGCACAGCTAACTACTGAGCAAAAAGACGTTCTTATAATGTTATACCTATCTAAATGAAACTCCAGGTTATTACATGCTGAAGATGTGATCTCTTTCTGACTATCACTGTCCCTGGTGGTGTTGAAGGAAAGGTTGGACCTGATGCTTAGGGACATGGTTTACAGGGTGACATTGGTTGTAGGGGGATGGTTGGGCCAGATGAGCTTGAAGGTCTTCCAACCGTAATGATTCTATGACTCCATATGCGAAAGAAAGACAATCAAAAGAAAAAGGTGCTCTGATACAGTTTGTCTGGTCATTCTGTTTGTCAGACCTCATTATTCACAGTAACTTCCTTAAATTAAACAATAAAATACCAACTAGGAGAGAAACATTTCCGTCAAAATGAGATTTAAACCCTGACTACTTCCATCTCAGCTGAAAAGTTTCCAGAGCAATTACGTAAAAATAGCATTGGAAAGAGACTTGCTATTAGAAGAAATCCCTATGGGAAGATGGAAGATGTGGAAAACAAAGATAATTCATACTAAGTTTTCCCCTTATCAAATGCCAATTTATTCTCAAATTGCAGACAAATTTCTTCCTTTAGATGAATGCAGGAAAGTAATGCTGAAAGTATTTCTTGTGCAGCTATACAAACAAATTCTCATTGGATTTATCAATATTAGTCTTAGAATAAGTATGTATGGCTCTGACTGATGGAAGGACAACAGCTGGAACTGAATGAAAGCAATAAAGCACACCAAAGCATTACAGCTCCATTGTCCTGTAGACAATAAGCCTGCTCTAGTTTACATTTGACAGTGAAAAAAATGGAAAAGCTAGGCCTTGTTTGGGTGAGGGAGAAATGTGGAAATAAATAAATAAATAAAAACTAACTGCCTAATTTCATTGGTTCCCTGAAAGAAAAAAAAAATACTGATTTTTTCAGAACCACAGAGAAGAACTCCATTGCAGGATGTGCCTTGGAAACACCAGCCTGGGTGAACTGATCAAGTTCATTTTCCCCACCACCTGAAGCTTCACCCCTGAACATTTCCTAAAGTAAAATACTCAAAACACTAATTTTCCCCCTAAGAAAACTAGGTATGTAGGTTGCCAGTGGGATTTTTTTGGTTGGTTGGCTTTTGGGGGCATTTCTGAATCTGCAATGGTTCACGTTAAAAATGAAAATGCCACTCAGGTCACCAAAGACACTAACTTGCTAAGGCCATACCTCTCACATGTATGCTTGTTTTCTGTAACTTTTCATTGTTTCTATGTAACTGCATCACTGAAACAGCCTCAAACATTAGTCTGAAGCAAGATTTTGTTTTATTATTTCCAAAACTACCACGTATCCAAACTTATTTTGAAATAAGTGTGCAAAAACTCCCCAAATGTTTATTTGGGAAAGTAACATATTTTTGTGCTTTCCTTCACTGTTAAATGGTACCTTCAGAGAATCACCTATGATGTCCACAATCAGTGTGACAAGCAGCACCCTTATTCTGCGTTTTTTTTTTTCCTATTTGTTTTTAAATACTAGAACTTCTCCAGAATTGACAGTCCACTTCGTATCTTAAATCATTACAGAGCTATAGAGTACACAAGAAAAGCTTTACTCAAAAGAATGCCGACATCACTTACATTTCATCAGTCTCAAGAACAATGTGTCTTTAAACTATTCTCTCTAAATTGTTTGCTTATACTAAAATAAATAAATAAAAAAACAACATCGAAACCCTGTCTCTTCCAGCAAACACATTTTTGGTAATTGTAAGTTGCTGGAAACTCCTGCAAGGCACTGTCTTTAATGGCTTAAGAGACTGATTATTGCTAGGCCCTGTTTTCAGTTAAAGCACATGGAAACCGAAGTCATAGATAGGAGAATTGCTCTGATGGCTCCCACCCTCAATTGTCACAAAGTGGACAGAGAGTATTTATTTTCTTAAATATCATAACTCAGTGCCATCAAAATAGAATATTATTTTGAATTATTAGCTACTGAGGAATCCTGGCACAGAAGTTATCTGATGTGTGCTGAAACTTGCCTAGCTTCTGGTTCTATAGGTAAGTACAGGAAAAGGAGCCAGTTGGGGCCCAAATCTTATAAACATCAAAATCCACAACCACATTCACACCTGTGTTTGATCATAGCAGTCACTTCTTAGCTGCTTTTTATTCAGATCATCACTGATCTCAGGCAGTTGCCTAATGAACTCCCACATATGCACAGCTGCCTATCAGTGTCAGAACACAGACACTGTCTCATACCACATGGAAGAGATTCACATATAACCAGTGGTGTACACAGCAAAATTTTTAGAAACTGATAGCCTACAGTTACAATTAGGGTGTTGAAAATACATATGCATGTTAGGCACTGTTACCCTACAAATCAGACCACGTCCTGTTCTCAAATACCAAGACTTTGTGAATATCAACAAAGTCTTCCATTAATCTGTCCTCAGCACCAACATTTAATTTAGTAGCAAAAGTTTCAGCAGATTTTCATGAGACTGATCTCTCAATAACATCACAGAAAAAGGACAAACAGTAAAATTTGAAGAAAAAAAATGCACCCGTAAGGCAATGGTTTCAAATGGTGTTTAGGGAAAAAGATTCAGAAGCAGCTTTGTGGAAAACTGTTGAGAGTAGCTGTGTCACCAGAGAATGGCAAATTGTTTCAGAAAAGTATGATTTTAAGATGACTCTGGGTTTATTTCTTTTATAATTATTGCCTCTAGTCATATGCTTGGCATGAAAACAATTTAAAAGAGCTCTCATTTGGCCTAACATGAAGGGTTTCAGAGATTCCAGTCTCCAAGTTCTTAATTCTTGGTATCTTCTTTAGTCTTGAGGACAAGGCCACAAACACATTCCTCATGACAGCTGTAATATGATAGTAAGCCATTAAGAAGCTTAAATTCTTCATTCAAAAATAACATCCTTTAATTTCTACCTGACTTGCGGCAATATCTCATCCACAACGGGAGATTATTTCTACTGTGTTATGGAGCAATATGGAGAACGCAAGTTAATCTATTGTGCATAGGGAAGTGAAATGAAATAGATGGATTTCATTCTGAATAGATCTGGGTTTTAGGGACTTATCTTCAGGTAGCTTAACATAAGCAGTGACTCAAGTCTGCATATTTATGAAAAATTCCTACTGCATCAGAAAAACAAATACTTCTTACACCTTACCTTAATCCTCACCCTCTGCTACCTCCACCCCTAATACAAAGCTCCCTCCCAAAGATCTTTAGCTAGGCCTAAAAATCCCTTTCGAAGACATTGCTAACTTAATTGTAACAGCCTTTTCTTTTACCACTAGGGTTTCATTTTTCATGGTACAAGCAGTCCATGGAGCCAACGTGATAAACTCTTTTTAAACTCTTTGAGGCAGAACCAGCAGTAGTACTTCTGTGACAAAGGGAAATTTCTGGTAATCTTTCAGATGGAAATCAACATTCATTTGCACATTGTAAAAATAAACAACAAAAAATCCCACAACTTACCATTAAGCTGCATATTTGTCATGAGAGTTAGGCTATGAAGCACAAGGCACCATGTCCGGAGTAAGGTGTTAGGATACCATGCCAGAACTGACAGGAAGCTAGTTACTGAAGCTGTCAACAAAAACATGTTTTACTAAGCATTAATTTGCAGGGTATTAAAACAAATTTCTCATTTTGATTGCTGTATTTTTGTTTGTTCTATTTAGTTTGTTTTGACAACTACTGTTCCAAGCAATTAGGGAAAGAAGCTTACACCAGCACTTCACAGCAACTGGCCCACAGAACTGTCTATAGTGCCAAAACCTGCCATCTCAGAAAAAATGATGTAAAGAAATATTGTATTTCAAAGGTCTTCACAGAACTCAAACGGTTCATTATAGTAGGCCTTAATGTTTTAGACCCTCACCACAAGATACCACAGTTGCTTTTATTTAAAACTATATAAATTACTTTATAAAAAAAATTAGACATCTTTTTGACAGGTCAGTAGACTGATGTCAAAAAGTAAAACAGCATCTCAATGCCTACCCCTAATATCAGATATTACTCTGATAGTAATAATAAACAGTTCATAGGATGGTGTACCAGGAGAAGAAATCTGTCAGAAAAATGCACACAGGTGCACAGTTCACCTTAGACTAAGAGGTGTTTTAAAAAGTCTTCTGGAGAGTAATGATGATTAAGAAGCACAACTTTTAAAATTTAATTTATGAGGAGATTATTCAAATTCAAGGAACCATCCCTCAGTTGCATATAAGCTATACATTTTTCATGCCAAGAAGGTAATGAGACCAGGAATTCTTTAGTAAGAACACAGAAATCATTCTGTCACTGATCTTGACAAAAATACCAATAGGCAATAATTTCACCCCTCCTGAAAATGAATTTCCCGTATTTCATGTATTTTACCTTGATTCAAGGAAATTACAGGTATTCGATTAGCATTATAAAGGAAAATATCAGCGCCACTATCTTTACTTCCCGAGGAGCTGGAATTCAGGCTTAATGTGAGCCATAACTGTAGGAGAGATTCAAGCTGCAAAAAGGAAAAAAAGAAAATCAGACCAAATTCAAATTTTTTCCAGAACTGCAGAGCAAAAAAATTTTCATTTAAAAAGCCTTATCTACATTTTCAACTGTTCCTGTTCCACTGATAACACAAATACACACTCCATTACTTGATCTTAAGATTCTGATAAATAAAATATTCAAGTAAAATTCATCATAACTAGCAACTTATTTTGTTATGCTTTTGTTATGGACTTTCAAAACATGGTTAAGTTTTTCTTAAAAATACAAAGTTGTACACACTGCTCAAAAATCTGTGTATTTCTTATTATCTGTGAAATCTTTTTATTGAAATACTAGCTGCATGTAAGCTTTTGGGATGTCTCAATTTAGGCAAGTGACATTTAAAAGTCAACTGAAATTATTCAAAAGGTATTCACAGAAGCCAATTTTACTATTGGGAAACATTCTTTAATATCAGAGAGACACAAATGCTTACTCTGAGTAACTCCCTTGAGGAAAATAACTACTTGTATATTCTGAGGAAACATCAAAGTCCTCTACCTCACAAACTGCATTTTGGATAGGGCATGTAAAGAACGATGCAGGATGCAGTCAGCCATCCAATTAAAATATAAACAGGTAGGTAGGTACCTGAGCACTTACATACAACATACCATGTTCCCTTGTATATTATGAAGAACAGCATTAAATCAATGACTTCTCAAAAAGCACACATCTCATTTTAACATTTAGGATCACAGGATGATTCAGGTCAGAAGGGACCTCTAGAGGTTATGCAGTACAACATTGTGCTCAGGGAAGGGCCAACTAAAGACATCAGACTGGTTTGCATGAGGGCTTATCCAGATGGATTTTGAAAACCTCCATAAACGGCAACTGCACACTTAGTGACATTCTTCACTAACAGTAAGGTAATTGCCATCCTTTAGTGAACCTATTGACTTGTTTTTAAATATGAAAAATGTACTCCTACTTTTCTACTCTAACAATAAAGTCCCTAATCGTTAAAAGCCTTCAGCAGCTTATCTATGACATTATTAGTACTGCTGTCCAGGACAACTTCATTAGCAATAAAGCACATAACCTAACAGGTTAGTTGAATTCTAAGTAGTAAGAAATATAGGAAAACAAATTTCAAATTCAGAGAGAAATATTATCAAAACATTTCAAAGTTCATACTTCTATACCTGAACATGGTGGACTTGTAGCATGGAAAAGAGTTTGTTGAAGCATGCACTCAGCATTGGTATAGATGACAACTGTACAATCAACTGGGCATTTTGGTTAGCAGTGTGCAATCCCCTTAGCAATGAATCATCTGTTCCGCTAGGAGACTGGGTTACTAAAACAATCAAACAAAAACAACATCAATAAATAAATACATAAAGAAAATTACAAACCCCCACTTATTTTGGGCAAGTTGCTAAATGAAATTTCATGCTTATTTCCTCATATTTTATACTTAATGGAAATGCACTTATTTTATAAATTACAACAACATCTTCCATGTGGTGTTCATGTGAGCTGGACTGCTGACTACCCTATCATGAAAGCCCTACTTCAATGTCAGACATCATCTTCACAAAAACTGCTTGAAAAGCAAGCCCAAAGAAACATACTTTTAACAGTTTTTACTAAACGTGCGTTTTATAAGTCTCCCGGTAACACTAAATCAGCATCATGGGTGTTCTGACAACATAAGTTTACTGTATAGTCAAGTTCAAAATACTTGAGAAGTACTGAAAAGCATTTTCACTTCCATCACTGAATAGATGAAACAAGTACACAGCAGCTAACATTTCACAAATAATGAAGCTTCACAAAAATAGGAAATAATGTTTACTTGCACCTGGATCAGAAAATAAAAGCAATTTTTCCATTGTACTGTTATGGCTTGTAAAATGAATCCTGCCTATCTGACCAATTTCAGAAAATATCTTAAATAACTTATCCACATAATTTAGAAGTCCAAATAAAATATTTCTGAAGCTCAGCCTAAGAAGAAAATTCAAGTGAAATACAATTTTTTCTAAGCTGCTAAGTGACTGCAGAAAATAAACAGTACAAATTTCAAATGGTTATCATATGAAGAGAATTATTTGACAACATATAGTTACATGTAGGTGATGTGTTTGTTAATGCTTGCAGAATGGAATCAGCCTCCAGGGTGGACATCATTTTCAGCATCAACTCAGCCTGCTGTTCAAGTCCAACTTCTAGACGTGCATCTAAAGCTACACAAGGCAATAAACAGAGTAAAACTGAATTATATCAAAGACATGCATAGCTAGTGTGTCTAATATCCTGTACAAGCAGTACAGATGCACAGTCCACACTAAACTGAAGAAAAAAATCTCAGTATCACTGATAGGAAGATTCACTTTTACCTATGATGCAAGCAGAACATAGAAACTTGCACTCTGAACTGAACATAAGATTCTTATGAACATGAAGTATATAATTAATAAAATCACAATTTTCTCATGAAACACACAGATTTCCTCTCACAGTCATCTTACTATCACACACAACTGAATCTATATGTTTAAGCCTATGTTTTTCTGTGAAGTAATTATTCTCAAAGAAGAACCAAAAAAAAGTGTGGCATGGATTTATTCCATTGGGTAGGGCCAACTATACAAAATATCAGCCAACTAGAAAAGAGATTCCAAAATTTGTAAGCACCTAGAATAAAAGAGTAATTTTTAACTGACCATAAGGGCATGTTCAAAAATTTTAGAATATAAGATTCTCTGCTGTATTTTAAATAAAAACTTCAGGAAATATTTTTCTCAGTTATCACAGAAAAAATGTGGCATATAGGAAATTTAATTCTTTCAGGCTGAAGTGTGGCATACAGTATGAGAGAACAGTTCGTTGCTCACCTTGAGAGACCGATACGCTCACAGTTTGTGATCCATTTTTCTCTGTAGTTACTGGTGGTTTTGCAACTGGAATTCCAACGCCTCCAATGTAAGGATTGTAATTGTAGGTACCATAATCAGCACCCCAGTAATCATACCATGTACTGCTTATAGGCTTAAAAAACAAACAAAACAAGAAAACATCAGCAACTATTTAGACTGCCCAAGTGCAGAAATATTTTTTAATAAAAACAAATATAGTCGTTCCAAAAAACAAAACAAAACAACAACAAAAAAACAGAATATTGGATGTAATAACTTTAGAAATTTTTATTTCTTGTTGCAGTACAAACTACTGTATCCTTAGTGATTGTCAAAATCCAGCAATTTATTTATCTGTCTCAAAGATTGAGGGAAACAGTTTGGAAATGTTATCAACAGGATTTACTCACATCTACAATCCTGTGATGCTCCACTTCTCAAAATATCTGTGTGAATTTGGATGTTATTTATCAAGACAGAATACATTACAAGTATAACAGTACTAATAAAGTACCTTGACGCCTCGGTGAGGCTGTCATTACTTATAGTGGGTTCTGTAAATAAAGACTTGAACAGTATCTACTCAAGTGTCATAATTAAAGACACTAAAAAAGCACATGGATCACAATAAAAAATAGTAATATAAGAGTGTTTAAAAGCATGTTATATATGCATCTTTTTAATGTGAAGATCCTGTATCAATTACCAGTTCACAGAAACAAAAAAGCAGAAACAGATTTTAAGAAATATTAAGAATGAAGAAGAGTTTTTCTGGCTGTATTCTGAAGAACAATTGGGCAATAAGATCATGAATATACCCATGGATGAAGTGAACTGGGGAAAATGCCAAATTCCATTATAGTACAATAAAGGAGGGAGACAATAAAAAAAATAAATAAGGAGTGGGTGGAATAATTTGGCTGGGTGAGATTTGAAGGAAAAAAGTCTTTAAGCAAGAGCTAATCAGTGCAAGGACACAACGGGATATAGAAAAAGGTAAGAAAATATAGTACTGTCCGATCAAGTGGAAAGAAAAACAATTTAGAAAAAAACTTTCAGCCTCATTTGTATTAAGGTCAATACTGAGGGGGTAGGAAAACCCCAAAATGAGAATTTCATCCTATTCGACACAGAGAAAAGGCTCAACATGTTATTACGAAATTATGATTAAACTCAAAGCATGCTGTTTATATGGATATCTTCATGGAAAATATTGTGTGGTAAACAGAGATATGGATATCTGAGATATGAACACAATCCCTACATTCTTTCCTATCATTCTAATATTAAGCCTTTATAAAAAGGTGAGAACAGGTCTGAGAGATCAAATACCATAATTGAAGAAGAGAAAGATTTTTACTATTTCACATGTAAGGGCTACCCTGAAAACTCAAGTGCATCATACCTTGAAAACTTTGGCTGCAAGGGGATCTTTTTCCAAATCAATATCCAGAGGATCAATATCAACTTCCATCAGGTCTTGCAGTAATTCAAGGTCAATGTCTTTATCTTTTTCCAAAGATGATAGAGGTGGAGCACCTTTGAATGATTAAAATGGTTTTAATACTACCAAGTACCAATTATGAAACAGGGATATATCATATACTTTATGGGTAATACTAAGGCTTTTAATACTCATAGCTCTTAGTGGAAAATTTTAATGCGTACATCAAACCTGCCTTTTCTTAAATATTCAGAATAACAACCACTTTTTACTGATCAGAGATATCAGTTGAAGAACTGCTCATATTTTGCCTTTGTTTTCAGAAATTAATTATTTCATCAAAAATTACTTACTAATATTTTGACAGATAAGTAACAGCAAAGCTTTTTTTTTAAAAAAAAAAAAACACAAACAAAAAAAACCCTTTTCAGTATGCATATATACTTCAAGATTATCGACTAATGTACCTGTGATGTCATGTGTCAAAGGTTCATCTATTGTTTCCACTAATTGAACTGTGGATTGCTGAAGAGAGTCATCAGAATCCCCAGCTGAAGCTCCAGCATCTTCTCCCAAAGCACCTTCTTCCATAGCTTCAGCTGCTATAGGTGCCAACAGCTCTCCTACGCATGACATTAAGCAGACAACTCAATTTCAAACTCCATTCCCATTACAAATTAACGTCCCTACATCTAGGCCAATTCTCTGTTTTTCTTCATCTAACTAAATTCTCCAAGAGCTACTTCTTCAAAAGGGACGAGTTCTGGATAATTTTCAAATAACTGGGGTCACACACACACACACACGTATACAACATGTATACACACACACGCACACTTTACTTTTCAGTGCAGAAGTCATTTATTCAGGATTGACTGATAATCAAAAGATTTTAAATTCTATTTATGACAATCTCATCTCAATTTGCTTGTGAATCATACGTTTTTTCCCTCACTATCTTAAGAGTCAGCAGATTCTAACAAAATAATAATAAAATTAAAAAAAAGCTATGAAGAAAGTCAGTTTTCAATGTAAGCTACATACCGAAGAATATGAACTTAAAACAAACCTGCTAGAATATCCTGCAGCATGCACGTCAGAGAATACTGAGCCCATGCTCCTCCCCAAGAGATGTCTCCCCTGTTAAAGTCAGTTCCAACGAGAAGCAGCAATAATCTTTCCAACTGAGTTTCGTTTACAATCTCACATAAATGAATCGTTGGTCTTGTAGCATTTGCAATTCTAGCAAGAACCTATAAAAATATGAAAATATAATTACATCGATTCTCCCCCATATCCCAAGAATGAAGCAATTAAAATCAAGACAAAATTTTCAATTATCCCTACAACTACACTCCAACTGATAAAGCACCAGTCTTCCTGCCATATGATGAACTCAGGGACCACAATTTGTCCATGAAATTCACCTCTCCACTTTATTATTTGAAATTTTCACTATCCATCAGTGAAAGTGCCCATCTTTTCTGACTCAGAGTAAAACACTGTAATCCCGATTCTCCCACACTGTGTAGCTCAACAACTTTTTTTTTTTTTTTTTTTTTAAAAAGTCTTAAAAATTGATCTCCAGAGCGTTAGTGTAGCAATGTAAAGCTACAAAAATATCTCTAAATAACCTTAAAAATGCCTTGCTCAATCTTTGAAGATTGAGCAATTTTGGAATGAAAAATGGAACTGGACTACTACTTCATTGCTTAAGTGCCAAGAGGTAAGTCAAGCATATTTAAAAAGGTTACCTATTAAGGTCATGGATCATCTATAAATGCTCATATCTGCATGAAAACAGTTCTGAAGAGCACACTAAATAGCACAATAAAATCTTCCTTATAAAGGAAAATCCTACACACTAAGCCTTTAGAAAATACACAATATTAAAAACACAAACAACAACAATAAAACTCAAAATTTCTTGGACATAATACATAAAAAAAAAAGAAAAAAAGCCTGTACCCAAAGTAAATCAGGCAGTAGCTGCCTTGCCATGGAGTCCAAATTCACAATAACAGTGTGGCCAGCAGGGCTAGGGAGGTGATCGTCCCCCTGTACTCGGCTCTGGTGAGGCCGCACCTCGAGTACTGTGTTCAGTTTTGGGCCCCTCGCTACAAGAAGGACATGGAGGTGCTTGAGCGGGTGCAGAGAAGGGCGACGAAGCTGGTGAGGGGCCTGGAGAACAAGTCCTACGAGGAGCAGCTGAGGGAGCTGGGCTTGTTCAGCCTGGAGAAGAGGAGGCTCAGGGGTGACCTTATTGCTCTTTATAGGTACCTCAAGGGAGGCTGTAGCGAGGTGGGGGTTGGCCTGTTCTCCCACGTGCCTGGTGACAGGACGAGGGGGAATGGGCTTAAGTTGAGCCAGGGGAGTTTTAGGTTAGATGTTAGGAAGAACTTCTTCTCTGAAAGGGTTGTTAGGCATTGGAACAGGCTGCCCAGGGAAGTGGTGGAGTCACCATCCCTGGAGGTCTTTAAAAGACGTTTAGATGTAGAGCTTAGGGAAATGGTTTAGTGGGGACTGTTAGCGTTAGGTCAGAGGTTGGACTCGATGACCTTGAGGTCTCTTCCAACCTAGAAAATTCTGTGATTCTGTGATTACTGTATTAAGTTCAGAGTGCTGTAATAAACTAGGCAAAGTTGCCTGGCAGTCTGAAATAACTACAAATTAAGATCATTTTCACTTTAAAAATAAGTAGCATTTATCTAATTTCAGATACAAGTTCCGAGAATCTTCTTGGTAAAGGTTATGGTCAAAAATATAGTCGTTTATAAGAGTGCTGAACAGGGTTATCAGAAATAACTCTCAAAATTGATGACAGAGCTGAGTGGAATTATTAAGTCCTTTCAATGTTCCTTCCCTTGGTGCAACATCTTTGCTGTTGTAAGTGCATTTGGACAATTCTGAAGCCTGGCAATTGCAGTACTAAGTAGTAAACACCCAGCTCCTAGTATGTCAGGCACAGCTCCTGCTCTGGGAAAAGGGAAACGCCAATTACACTTAAAAAAACAAAGTAGTAATTACACTGCTACAGGATTGAACTGGATATAGAATGTGACATTTAACTGACCACAACTTCTTCTTACTTATTACAACCTATTTTTTATTAATTCATGAATAAACTGGAGTTTGGCCTCAGTAACTGCATGTGGTAAGAAAGAATTGCCTGCATAGACCTCCCATTTCACAACAGAGGCCAACGTGTTCACCAGGATTCTTGTCTATATGAGGCAATATCTGGGTTTGCTAAAAAGATTTTTTTTAAAAAAAAAAGGAGTTTTCCATTCCACAGTAACAGATTTTATGGACAAATGGTGGAAAGCAGACTTGACTTTTGGTTATTTGACCAACATCATCCTAATGTTACATTCAAAAAAGATTAAGAAAAAGCTCATATTTCTTCACCTTGGAATTGTGATCCAAAGTCAGTTGCCTTTTAGTTCTAAGATTCTAGGCCAAGTCCCAGAACCACCTATTTTTTTAATATTATTATTATTTATTTATTTTTAGCTTTTTCATTAGGAAATTTACCCTATGATAACCAGTCTGTAGGACATTTACCCTGTGACAACCATACTCTAAACCATCTCCTAAAAGGTAGCAGGAGGTAAGTTAAAGAGTTAATTCTTTAAACCAGCCAGGATTTTTTTCTTGAGGCTGAAGAGGATTTAAAAAAAAAAAAAAAAGCAACCCCCAAAAGTGTATACAAACTTTTTGCTTTCATTTTCCCTTGAAAAATGTGTTTGCAGGAGTTAAATCAGCCTTCTGAATACCAAAATCTGAATAATTGACTCACGTTAGTGGAAACATACACAATAGAGAAGATGAGACTGTAAAAAGAGCAATACGAGCAAACATTGCTCAAGTTCCCTCTCCAGATGAAAGGAGAATTGAAGAAAACTAGAGGGCTGCACATTTCAAAAAGCAATGCACAAGAAATCCAGCTCACAGACCATGTTTAATTTCTCTGAATTTGAAAAAAAAAAAAAAAAAAAAAAAGAAAGATTTTGCATACTGCTACCTAAAAGCTGAGATCCATAAATGAAGATAGAAAGACCACTGGTCTGGACAGATATTCTGTCATAGTTACTATTGATAATCCAGTAAGAGAGAAAAGAATTTTTGCCAAGACCTGACTAATTGCATTTTTTTTTCAGAAGGAAAAAAAAAAAAAAAGTGTGCCATGTATGCACATCCAACTAGTAAGACATAACACAAAATTTTATATACTTATGTCAACCCCAATCTAGGATTATAAAATCCCAGAAAACCCTTGGAAAGTATCAAGAAACAAGCAGGAAACAAATGTAGTACATAAGAAGCTTCACTTAAAGATCCCCATCATTCACAGTACACTTTAAAAACAATGCTAATTTCCTTACTGGAAGTTACAATAAAGATTTTTAGACATCCCTCAGAAATGACATGTTTCTACAACTGAAGTCAAAGTTGCAAGTGTGTTCTTACAGACAACTTCATGCAAAATCATTATAAATAAGCAGAAAGAATTGCCCCCAAACTGTATAGAAAAATTCCCACAACTATCAACTGCTATATAGACTCAAAATCCTGAATTCAGGCTAAAGGAAAACACAACTAACTAATGGAGTGCTAACAAGATGGTTACATACTTGCTGCTTATTCAATTTTAATACCATGAAGATAAGTAACAGTTTTCATTTCCGTGATTTTTTTAACAAAGAAATCAGATATTTTTACTAGGTTGAAACGTTAGAACTTTACAAATATACTTACATGAAAATATTTTTTTTTTAAAGTTAGTCTTTTTAGGCCATTTTGAAGCCAGCATTTTGTAAATTACACAAAAAGTGACAGATCAGGAAAAAACTACCTCACCACAAATTTCACTGCTACAGCTGATTTTTTTTTACCAGCTAGCAAGCAAAAAAGCAGTGACAGAAATGTGGTTTCCACCGCAACTTTAGAATGATATTCCATGGTCTGTTTACCTTACAAACAAACAGAAGTAAATCTGCATGACAAGTAAAATCCATGGACAGGAGAAAGAGTGCCAGCTTCTGCACTACAGAAATACAACGTTCATGTGCCAGTGTAAAGGGAAGTGGTTCAATTTCTGGAGTTTCTTTTGTTGTTGATACTTCAGTATCCAAAGTAGAACGAGGCCATTCTGCAGTCCGACGTAAACGTATTAAATCCTTGAAGTGCTGTAGAAATTAAATTTGAAACAGCAGTTACACATTTTAAGACTAAGCTCTGGATCTTCTCCCAGCAAAAATCTGAGGCAGCAATAACAGTAAAGGAGAGTCTAAGTATATATGCGAATCTGGAATGGAATTAAGGTTTTACTGGCAGAAATTTGTTTTGGCAGAATGTTGTCTCAGGTGACAGAGCAATAACCAGGTTATTCAGTTCCACACAAGTGCCAATTAAGCCTTTATGTTTGCCATAAAACATATCAAGAATACGTATTTTAGAAGTTCCTTTCTTGTTTCCACACCTGCATATAAAACTACTGTTAGCATGAAGTGAACGGCAGACAGAAATAGCTAATATGGAAATTTTTCCCTACAAGAATGCTGACTTTAGGTTCTTCACATTAGATAAATCATCAGCAATTTTTAACATTTTCAATACTTACAAGATATAGAGCATCCAACAAACACCATAAATCGAGCTAACCCAATACCTGATCAGGGCTATAACTACAACCTGTGTGACTAAGGGTTTATAAATCCAGTAGAGGAAAGAAGGTGCTTTTATTAATCTTAGTGCCCACCTAGGACACTCCAGAAGTTCACTGCATCAGCTACAAAAGCAGCATAAAATTAGATAATGCAAAGGCCTCTTACAATCTCACTTAAGTACTAGATACTGAAATAGACCAGAGAAAAAAAAACTATTTACCAAGACAAAGGTTTCAGCTTTCTCCAAAATGCAATAGATGTTTTAGGTTACTCACACCATGTCATAACTGGAAGTGATTAGTAGGCAAAATAGTAAAAAATGCATGAAATGCAACTATCCAGCGTACAGTAATACCGTAACTAGATGTTAAGAAATTTCAAGGGGTAACTCTTTAGTTCAACATGCATTTTTGGATGCAACGAGGTTGCTATAAAGTGAAACTTAAATAGCTGGACAGCATATTTCAGCCAGTGAGTCATTAAAAGATGTCTCAAGGGGGCCACTGCTGGAGCAGAGCTGTTGAAATAGCAGCCCCGTATAACCTGCTGGAATAAAGCAGAAGATAGAACAGGAAAGAACAGCTCATGACAAGCAGAGTTGGTGAAAACTTAGGGCTTTACTTTTATGCGAGTGCTTAAACTTCTAGGTTGCTTTTTCACAGTTACTGGAAATTTCTGTAAGATTTTTCTTCAGAATGCCTTTAAGGCCCACTATTCTATTATGTCATTCCACAGTCCTACTCTCAGTCATTCAAAAAGACATTAGTACTGCTGGAACTACCCAGGAAATATTTAAGGAAATACTTAATTTTGGTAGCTAGAAAGATTTGCATGTTTTTTGTATTCCTTGATATGTCCATGCTGCCATCTCCAGAGATCCCTGAATTTCTGCACCTTGTCTCATGGTCAAAATAGTTCTTTTACTATGATACCCACTCTCAGGTAAGTCTGGAGCCAGAATCTACATGATAAATACTTTTAGGAAGCTCAGAAAACATTCTCAAAAGTTGTACTTCTTAGTCTGGGGAGTCACTCAGATGGCAGGATTATTTTCTCATTACTCAACCAGAACAGCATCTGGAAGAGTACCACATATAAAAGTTAGCTGTATAAAATATTAATTTACATTTCCATTGGTTTATGTTATCTAAAGTTTAAAGATAGGACTAGCATTCCCAAAGCTGCAGGATTACTGGTCATTTTGGCTATGACCACCTTAAAAAAAAAAAAAAAAAAAAGAAAAAGAAAAAATCCCTGTGGAAGGGTAAATATTTTTCCCAATGCAAGAAATTTCCACATGGCTGCTGTATTCAACCTCAGAATATCCTTGATAGCAGCCATGAAACACTTTCTAAAAGTAAGGTCAACATAGGACAAAAATGACTTTGCAGGAATGGATCTTTTCACACATAGGACAGGAAGTCAATTACAGTTTCAGAGCATCATACCTTTGAAGTAGCCTGCTTTAGTTTTGCCTGTTCTACTAAAAGTTTGTATGATGATCCTTTGTTGCTTTGTATTTTCTCTTTTTCCATCTGTTCCACCAAAGCCTTCTGCTTTGCTTTTAATAAGTTAAGTTGCTAAAAGAAAATGTTAATAGGAAAAAATGAAAATTTAAGCAATAAGATGTTAAAAGGATCAGTATTTTCATATGATAGTAATCTTCAGTTCAAACTGTAACTTGAGCCTTTTAAGGATACTTTACATACATCTTTAACTGAGACACCTTTAGGGGCCACTAGCAGACACAGAACAGATGAAGTTTAAGAAAAAAATAATTTTAAAGGAGCTCAAGACATACATGCCCAGGGTCATGAAACCAGCATGGTTGCATTTAGAAATGAAATTGCTGTCTTAAGCATTGCCAATTGTTAATTCACAGCTTAGGAGCTTGCACTCTGATGTACCCAGACCTACCTAAAAAGTAAATTTTATTTATTATCCAATATGGGTCACAGAACGCAACAGTACATTCCAACATTTGTTCTTTCAGCAGATGCCATGCCCCACAGTTTGAGACAAATATCAAAGAAGATAGGCAGCCTTTAGCTCCGGAATCAAGACTATGCAAAAGCAAGGCTGAATGAGTCCCAATGCCAAAGCTGTTCTCTCAGAAAATGAGACAAGCTATACAGACTTATCTGTGAAAATAGCCACTACCGTGCCAGAAGTCACCTGTTTATGATGCACAAGCTGTTTTCTAATCTTTCGGGAATACAGTCTATCCAGGCTACTGTTGCCTTTAGTAGATCTGCTCAGACTCTGAGTGTGAAGGCTATTATTTATAAAACTCCACTGGTTTCCTAATGGAAAAAAAAAAAAAAGGAAAAAAAAAAAGATAGTGATCAGTATTGTTAAAACTCATTTAACTCTAGAGATGAGCATTTATATGGCAAGGGTTGGCATCTCTATACAATAAATATTAAAGAAACAAGCCAAATAAAATTCTCTTAGTGAAATGCAACTGTAATTACAGATGGTAATATTTCTGTGTAATTTTAAAATGTTTACTTTTGTTATTTTTAAAACATAAGAAGATAAGAAAGACCGTCCTAACTAAAAATGCCCAAACAGCCTTGGTAACACAAAAGCTTTCCAGTTTTGATTTTTAGAAAAGCTGTTCAAATAAATAATAGCTATCCCACTCAAAAAAAATAAAACCACTACTAAAAAAAACCTATGCATTTAAAGGTACATATACCACAACAAACACCAGAACAGGTAACAAAGTCATACTAATGCCATTCCTCACAATACAAATAGGGTCTCAACGTGGTATACTCTCAACTGCCTGGTACAGGAGTCACAGAATAATATACAGATATTTCACAAAATCAAATCAAATCTGTAATTATCCCTTAAAAAAAGAGAGACATATTTCTAAGGAAAAAAGCAGGTGAAGAAACAAACGACAGTGTAAATAAAACAATCACAATATTTGCTTTAAAAATCTCATTTTTTTAAATGAGCTCAAAATATATTTTAAGTATTTGAACATCTCCAAAACAGTCACAGAAACAAGCTTTGATATTTAATTAAAAATAAGCATTGCCTACCTGTCAAAAAACGTTCCCTCTCTTTTCCATTCAAAGGTTTCTTGGCTGTGGCTGCTTCATCTTCAACAGTAGCTACATAATCCAGTAGTCTGGACACCAGCATTACAACCCAGCTGATCATGGGAATGTCTAACACTCCTTAAAAAGAAATAGATTTGAGTGCCTTAATAAAGTTTGGAAGCCATAAGAACATAAAAAAAAAAATCATGACAGGAATTACACGGCACAAATTTCACTAGGCCACAAAGATGCCTTTTTTTAAACAAGGATAAAACTCTGATCACTCATAAATATGACAAGAAATCAAACATTTGGTGTAGCCTTGCGGCAGAAAAGCAAGTGTCACAGTTCTTCTAGGCTGATCAAGTCAGAAGTAAAAAGTTTCACCTCTACTGTTACAGGTAGAAATCAAGTGGCATTTAAAAAGAAGACTAAAATTGTATGCCTGAATTTCCTAAATATCAAATGCAGAATGACAACTGCTTGCATAAAAGCACAGAAATTAGATGTGACTTAGTCCATAGCATGAAATTCCTCCCATCACCCAAGGCTCCAACAAGCCTTGAACTCAAATAGCTTCATTATTACTCCTTTATAGTGTATTTTCATGTAGCCATTCAAACAAATTTTGGGAAAGCCAAGATTGAGTTCAGATTAGATGAACCATACTGGTGGCACTAATAGTTACAGCCTATTTCAGTCTCACACTTCAAATTCAGTGGTTTTGTACAGAGAGAAGAAAAAAAAAATGTATCTTATACATCATGCAAGAAAAATTTGTGTGTGCATGATTAAATCTAAATGAACGTTTCTAAAGTGAACTTATGAGTACTCAATACGGACCAGAAACCTAAAATTAATGACCACTGGAACACTGTCATTAAGCAAATTGCATTCTTTCACGTAGCATCAATAGAGCAAACTCAACAGTACTAGAGGTTACATACCCATTTTCATATCTGTACACAGCGCCGAGCCATGTTTAACTACACTATACTTTTCATCCACTGTCCTCAAAAAAGCTTTGGTCAACTCAAATGATTATTAATTTCCACTCAAAGAAGAAAACTAAGGCATAAAAACAACTTGTCCAAAATCACACCTAGTTGCTGGCAGCCCAAGCAAGACGATGTAGGTCCTGACTGTTTACTCCAGTGTCCTATCCATGCTGGCCAAAAACAGCCCACCTCAGGGGGGCAGTGGAACTCAGGGGGCAGCCTTCCCATAACATGACCTCAACAGCAACTGCAGACTGAATTCCATATCCCAATTCTGTCTCAAGTTCTCTAAATTCTCTCTATTCATAATGCTCACTTCTTGCTCTGATTTTTGTTATCTGACTTTATCCCCAGTAAGTTCTCACCCCTTTGCCCTTATTATGTGTGGTAGTTCTCAAATAGGGTTTTCTTCTGCCATACCTGATGCTTCCATCACACATAATCGTGCCCTAGTACTCACCTGTACTGTCCAGGAGGAAGGAAGCTGGAAGACCAGCAAATAAAGCTCTGAAGTATCAGTTACTTCTCCTGCTTCCTAAAGTCCTCCGTGAGGACAACTAGTAAGGCAAGAGCTATGAAAGGAATTGGCAGCTGTGGGGAGAGTGCAAACAGAGGTAGAGGAGATGTAAGCTTGGATTTGCCTCAGACTCATTATGAGACTATAGCAGGATATGGCCAAGATAGAGAAAGTACATGGTAGAACCAAGGGGAAGCAATAGGACAGCTTCTGACACCAGCCTGAGGCTTGTTTACGTCAGGAGACAAGATAAAAAGTAAGGACAGAGTCTCAGCTGGCATGTACCAACTTTATAATGCTACGAATTTCAAGTAGCATATCTTCTACAATGTTCTGCTACATGTACAGAACTGATGACGTAGAATTTGATCAAGCATTTTCTTCAAACTTCAGGTGGTTAAGAAAACACTCCAAAAAATCAAGTTTGGAGAATATAATGTCAGTATATATGTATATTTTTTAAGTGTTAAGAAAATGTACATTTCTTGTGGTTACAACAACAACAACAAAAAAAAATGTATTTCGCAGAAACCATATGTATGGTTTCAAATTTGTCTTCATAGCTGCATTTCACTTCAAAAGCTGAAACTTAGAAAGGGTCTTATGAGCAAAACCAGACGCTTCTTTCCAAAATACTAAATTCCGAAGTCATTCGCTGGAGTCATTAGAGCTGTCTACACCTTGGATGTTCCTCCCACTTGGCTGAAACCTTAAAGCTACCTAGCTGAATTGAAAGCAACCAAATAGACTTTGTTCACATTTAATCAAGGGAAAACAGTATCTCTTAGCACCTAAAGAACAAGAAATTTGAGCATATTTTAAAAGACATCTGTGTTTCAAAAATCTAATAAACAAATCCAATCTCTTTTTTTAATACACCAAAAACTGTGAGCTATTTTTCTATCCAGTTTTCTATCTTATAATTAATATGAAACTACAGTTTCCCAAACTAGAGGCCTACCTTCAGTTCTTCTGTGCACAGGTAAATGAGGTTGCAGTGGTGAAAGCAGGTTATCCAGGAGATTGAGTAAACTTTCTAAAACACCACTGTTGCTAAGCGATCTTTGGCCAATGCAAGAAAGTAACATGAAGACCCTAAAAATAAAATTTAAATGTTTAAGATTTCATTTTCTTTTCAGTTTCAGTAATATTACGAAACACCCCTTCTAGAACCATATTCCCCTAGGCCTTCAAGCAGATTGCTACAGAAACCAGCACTGTGGCCCAGCAAGTGGACTAGATTTCAAGATCTATTGTCACAGAGGTAGTGCAGTATTTTGTTATGTTTTCTCTTTTACCCTGAAGAGGTCAGTAGTTACTTGCAGAACATCCCATTCTGTACACCTGAAACAAGTGCTTATCTGTTTTATTTCCTATTACATATGATATGCTGAATAGCAGGAGTAGAGAATTCAATACATGTACTCTCGTAACACTGCATTAATCCATTTAGAAGTATGACAATGTAAATGTTACAGTCCAAAGAAGGCAGAAAGCCACAGAACAGCAAATATGTTAGATTAAAATAACAGAGGGATGTTTAGAATATCAAGGATCTCATGCAATAATCTGAAATGATCAACACATCCCAACATCTAGTACTCAGCTCTATGCTTGTTTGCTCATATCTCAAAGACGACTTCTATATTAGATGCAAGTAGTGTGCTTTTCAGTCTCATTCCTACTGCCAAATGCATTAGAATGGCTCTGTGTATTTAAGCCCGTTAAAGCAGAAGACAATTTTTGACACTGGAAAGCAATCCTGCTAGGTATGTGAAGAGCACCAAAAATGTCTTCCTATTCACTTTTAAGTGAGGAAAAGAGCAACTTATTGTGGTGCAAGTACCAAATACATGCAAAAAAAAATAACTACAAACAGACATTTGTCATTTGCAGTGCTTTTTTTGGAACTATTTCTTACATCAGTGGAATAAACAGATAAGTATTATTTAGCCACATTTTTGCCAATTGAAATACTAAGTTACGAACCATGGAATTATTTACAAGTGATTCACAGGTGACATATCAATATAAGCTTATACCTTACCTGTCTTGAGGGAATATGAGAAGTTGCTCTGAATTGTATAATTCCTGCAATACGTTCGAGAGAAACTGACCCCACCACCTTTCTCCTCCACAAAGCTGAACAAGCAGAAGGCCAGTATGCAAACGTATCTTGGGGGTTCCACTGATACACAGGTGTTTAAATAATTCTTCACAAGCTTGAGCATGAAAAGTACTTTGAAGAACCACAGGAACAGAGTGTCCTTTTAATAAAAGAGAATAAGCAACCGTGTTTAAGGAGAGAGAATGATGCTATTATAACTACTTTGGCTTCAAGACAAGAAAAAGTTTTTAGGAAGTTTTTAAAACTACTGTGATTAGACTAATTCACATGGGAAAGCAGGAAGAAAGAGGACCAGATAGGGAGATTGTAATTTGCAGGTAACCCATAAAGATCAGTCCGTTTGGTCAAAACCATATCAATTTTATGGCAGTGCCTCAAATACCTCCATGGAATCTACGCAAAGCCAAAACCAAACCATCATTATGCTTAACAACAAACTGGCACAGAAAATTACAAGACAGACACAAATGTCTATTTAGAGAACAATGTTCCCCAATTACTATTTTTAAATACTTTTTTTTTTTTTTTTTTTTTTAATTCACCATTCCTACTCAGACTTCAATTTTGATTCTCCAGGAACACTTTCAATGGCCAGTTTAGGAAATAAAAATCCTTACTGGATATCTAAATATTAAAAATCAAGAACTGAGCACAGATAATGATTTTGTGATTTTTTTCCACAGAAGTTGTCTCTGCTTCTGTTCTCCACTCTTAACTGCCTAATCTGGTTCCGGGATCTTCCACAAGCTCATTCTATCTACATGAATATTGTGCCTGAGCACAATATTCAACAAACTTAATCAGCCCACAAGATGGTATCACAATCAAATGGTTTCTGAACAAAGGAAAATGCAGCTAGGAGTATAGAAAAGGCAGAAGGAACTTGATACCCTGTCCCATCCTTTTTTTGAAGTAATAATTTGTTAGGTCAGCTTGGTGCAATTTGTCAAGCTGTACACTGCATATTACCAGCTACTAAACTCATAGTAAAACATAACAATACAGTTTAAAAGCTTTATAGTGGGAATGTACAGATAAAGCAAAAGAAAAAAAAAATTGTTTCCACAAACATGACAAAAGCTTTGAAACCTGAAAAAATACTAACCATTGGAAGAATGAAGCAAACTAAGTAAAGTATCCAGTAAGTATCTAATGATGGTGCGCAACTGCTCTGTAGATGACATCTGAATCAGCTCTTTTGGATCAGATTGTTCCTTCAACGTTTTCCTGGTTGCACCTAAAGCTACTCTGAGCCTCTGAACAGCATGGTGAGCCAAATTGAGTTGAAGCTGTAGCTGAATGCAGTCCTGGTAAGCAGAAAATACTCTGCTGTCTTCTTCTACTGCCTTGTCTGGCTTTCGTAAAAAGTACTGGGCATTGTTAGCACTATTGAGTGGTGGCAGGTCAATACTCTGCAAAAGGATTTCTAACCGATGGCAGGCCAAGTTGTACCTAAAAGGAAACATCCCAACACAATATAATAGCCATTAGTAAACAGCAATAGATTTGACAGTCACCTTGCCAGAAGATGACTTCCGGTCCATTTTGAATGCATTACTGAAACAAATATAAACAAAATACAGAGTAGTCTTTGTTAATTGTATGACGATGCTCACTGTAACAACTCAACAATTTTATCTGAATAACAGCACAGGAAGAAAGAATACTTATGAAAAAAAACTTCTGATATTCCAGTGTTGCAAGTTAAAATAACTAGTAAATATGCTTTTTTTTTTTTCCCCACCTGCACTGTATGTCTTCTTGCAATGCAACCATCATTGCTAAATGTTGGTCAATTTCTGGCTGATTTGCAGCTTCACCTTCTCCTCTGAGGGGATCGTGCATTAGTTTCAACTCATTTTCAAAGGGCAGGATATAGGTATGGCCATAATAAAATCCCAATGGAATTTTTGCTCTGGCATTTGTGCTACCGTATCGACCAATAACAGTGATCTGAAAGAGAATACAACAGTATTGTAATTCAATTGTATCAAAACAGGCAAAATATACACTAAATCAAGAATTCACATGTAGGCAGCTGAAGTTTGATCTGAAGAGAACTTCAAAGGAAGTTTACAAAGTAACGAAAATCAAGAGTTTAAATGAGACAGTGTACAGTCCATGTCCTCTTACCTTCATAAACCTGCAAACTGGTGGGGGCAACAAGTCATGTAAAATAAGTGAGTGTGTGCTAATGTCAGTAGCCACTACCAGCCGCCTTCCATCCACTTCTTCTCCTAAAGTCCAGATGTCAATTGACAAAGAAGCCAAATCTCCACACGTGGGAATCAATACATCCGTCAGTAATATAGGTCTTCCAAAATCTAAAGTCACAAATCTTCTTGCTCCTAGGGAAGAAGGACAGGATACCAGTGCACATTAATCAGTGAGAAATATTACTCCTCAAACAACAAAATTGCTGTTTCTATATCATCAAAACAGTGGTTATTTGAGGTTTGAAATAGCTGTAGTTTCAAAATCTCTCAGCACAGTTTGCACCCATTGAAAAGAAAATTTGGGGTTCAAATTAATGTACACTGTTAAGTCTTTTCTACATTACTTCAGAATCTGTGCTCTGTCTGGGGACCCAACATACACTGTCCCCTCTGTACACCTCTCCCTCCTCCCCAAAGATTTTTCAAACTTGGTGAACATCGCTGAAGCTGGGGCTTAAACTTCTGGATGTAATAGAAATCCAAACTCAAACACATCTTTTCTTTAGAAAGCCAAGTGAAACTGCAGCTAAGCAACTCACTGAAAAATATTTAACTTAGAAAATTTGTCAAAATTATTATTAGATTTTTATTTATTTATTTATTTACCTGAATGCATTCGCTCTATAATAATTGACTGATGAGGTGGAGGTTGAAGAAAATGTGAAGCATGAGATATTGCAAGAGCAAGACCAGATCCAAGTGGATTCTGAGAAGGGGAAAAACAACAGTAAGTTATTAAAAAATCTACGCATTTATAATAACCTATTCTTTAGAAGAAACTCCTTTTGACCATGCACCATCAAAATACATTAACTACCAGGTTTAAAGTATTTATAGCTCATTATACAGTTAAGCTAGTTCAAATTTAAAGAAACCATTTGAGTGATAACCTTGCCTCACTTTCATAAAGTCTTTCTTTTCATACTGTCTAAAGTCAGTTATACAGTTTTCACACCTCATCCAAATAAACAGATTTACTCACACTCAAGTACAAATTAAATAAATGGCTAATATCACCACATTTCTATAAAAAGCAAATGAAAATAATTACCGTTCTAGTCTTGCTTGTGTTTTTGTTATGTGCAGCGAGGTTTACTGTTGGGGGATCAATAACTGAACCAGGGAAAAGCTGAGCAAGCTCTGCACTAATAACAGCAGAAACTGCCTCATTAGGTGGAGTCAAGGGAGGAGTCATGAAAAGAGGAGTTGTTTTTGGTGTTGGTGGAATGACATCTGAAGGATGAATGAAGAACCCTGGGGCTGCTACTGGATTAGAAGGCACAGAGTTGTGAACAGGACCAACTGCTGATGCTGCCGCCGCTGCCGCTGCTGTTGTCTGATGCAGTTTTGCTTCCAGCTTAGCTTTCTGTGGGAAAAATGGAAACAGTGAATGTAGCAAACAATTCTGGTTGTGAACACAGGAGTAGTATTGAAATACAAGTTCAGTTTGCATTATGAGCTAGATTTAATTTCCACACCTTCAATATTGGCATGCTAGCTACCTACTACAAGCTGAAAAATAAAACTGTATTCAACTTGACCTCCCTTGCTGAGGAACACAAGTAATTAGTTATCTGGAGTAATCAAATAATAATAATAATAAAATCTGAACACCACAGTCACATTGTCAACATGAACCGCATGCTAATAATAGGTTTATCGTTTATTTCCCCAAATGTGCAATTCTGCTTTTCATTTCAGTGGTCTTTCTCAGTTTCACAAATTGATGCTCTTATGTATTAAGATTTAGTTTTGATAACAAATTCCCAACCCACCCTCAAAATATACAAAAAACAAGTCTGAAAGACTGAAGCAGCATGGGAGACTCATCACTTTGCTTAATGAGTGTGGATGTTCAGTCCAGAGCTGCTCATTCCTCAAATACACTATGGAAAAAGAGGAAAAATAAGAAAAAAAGAAAAAAAAAAAAAGAGAAAAAGAAAAAAAAAGTGACTAGCTCTGCAACTATTTTCCTCAGCTTTTGAAGTTTAGAGACAGCATTAAAAAATAGCCAAGTAGCCTCCAACCTGTTGCTGAAGCTTCAAAAGCTGCTGCTGTTTCTCTTGCAGCACCTGGAGCTGTTGCTCGGCTGAGGCCATTGCATGAGAGAGAGACTGCAAAGCTACCTGGGCTGCCGAACTCAGTGCTGTCGAGGCTTCCCCAACCGTTCCAGATGAGAGACCACCAACTGCTGGGGTAACCCCAAAGGTACTCACTGGCATGAAACAAATAAAAAAACAGAGAAAAAAACATGTATGTAGAACAGAAATGATAAAAAACACCTTTATTTCCTTAATTGTTAAGAGCAATGTAAAAACAAGGTAAGTATCACGTTTATTGACCTTTTGCAACAAAGTATTATCATCTTGAATTACAAAGCATATGGTTCATAGATTATACACATTCAGTATACGTGCAACATTTTCATTATAGAGAGCCCTGGAATGTTGTCGCCACAATAGGCTGCAAGGTGAACATGCATGTGTGTAGATTATACTCACTCACTGACAGAAACAAATTCATCCCAATTCATAAATTTGAAATCTAGTTTGTTAAATTCTATGAAGAAATTGACACATAAATTATTTCAAAAAATATTTCAATACTTCAGACAAATCCATTTGACATACATTGCTCATTATGTCCAATTAAAATTATCACATTATGGAATTATACTAAGTAGAAAAAATGAAAAATTGTATATACCAGTAAACGTACTTGCATCGTCCCTTTCTATTCTAGTTCCATCACTTGTTGAAACGCAGGTAAAGTGCAGAGGTTCAACTTCCAGAAGCCCCGTAAGGGAGGTAAAACTACCTTCAGCAGCTGCACAGCTACTTATTTTCCCATTTCCTGAAAGAGAAATAGGTATCTGCACTATCTAATATGTTCTTGGTAACGACATTACAAATCCCAAAGAGCAGAAAGGGACAACTAAATATAATCCATAGCTTTTATTACTTCATGCTCTGGAACAAGCACCTTAACACTATCACATCCACAATATAAATGGGAGCATATTTTTAAATGGACAATGTTGCCAAATCTGAACAGACTGTCTTAAGTCCAATTATCAAATGTAATAGCAAAAGCACAGTGTAAAATGTAACTTTCTTAATGCCAGAAATAAATTATATACTGGCATTTTTTTCTTTCTACGCTATCAGAAAGTTAACTTTGCAAAAATAAACTGAAATTATGGTAAAGGAAGAGAGAAAAAGTAACAGACTGATGAGGATCATACACCAAGTTAATATAAAATCTAGAGTATTATTCAACATACTAACAGTGGAGTATCAAGGGAGGGGTGGGAAGAAGGTGGACAAGAAAAGGAAAGGAATCACTATGATTGATGAAATGTGTTTGCTATGAAAAGAATTTCCTGAGAGGTAAAAAACGTCTTATTATTAGGACATTGCATGGCCTCAAATTTCACTTATGAACTAACCTGAGAGGGCAGATACAAGAATATTTAAGACATTTAAATGTCTCTGAAACAGAAAAACGTCTAATTAAATCTGTAATATTAAAGTAGAAAGAAGCCATCTGGAAGCTTCCCAAGTTCTGAAAAAATCCATCTATGTTTCTCTGTCAGGGGATGGTTGCAAGTCTAAATGAATAATAACAGAGATCTCAGACAAGCTGCTCAATAGAAGTGACAAATGCTTCCCTTGGTGACTCTGACACAGTAAATGATGGCAGCCTTTCTGTTTAATATCTTCCCTTTTCTTAACTCTTCTACAGGAAAAGAAAAACACCTATTCCAGAAAAAGGCTTATTTTTCTTGTTCTGAGATCCACAGTAAATAAGAGATTCTCTTGCTTCATGAGATCTCTTAAGAACTTCATTGTGTACAGCTATAAAACACGGTGAAAGTATAAAAACATATCTTATCTAAAATAATCAGTACAATAAGAGAGAGTTACTAATTTTTCCATAAAAAGGTTACTGTTAAACATATGTACCTGATAGAACATCAGACAAATCAATTTCATCTGATTGTACTCCAATACTGCTGTTGTATACATTTTTACAAGAAGAGCCACTTATTTCCAAATCAAACAGAACTGGATCAAAAGGTGAACTATATAATCCGTATCTGCAAACAGAATAAGACAAACAGCACTATTTAAAGAATAAGAATTTTATATAAAATTATTTACAGAAAAAGACCAAGTAGTTCACACAGAACTTACTATATTGCAAACCACTCTCTTCATGCAACTGATTTATCTTAATAATTCCCATTTACTAATATTCCACTAAAATCACTTATTAGGTGACCTTTTCATACAGCTTATGATGCTAAGTAACTCACTGTTACTAACTAGATTTGGAGATCTAATACTGTCCTGAAAACATGACCTATAACCACACTCTGACATGAAAACTAGAATTACAAACTTAGACAATTAGCCACAGCAATATGCATGCCTGCACGTGGTAAATCAGACATTTATCTCAAGTCAATAAAAATGAAGTTTTCCAGAACTGCACAACAAATTCCAACTCAGCCTGTTCTTCCAGCTGAAGTTAGAACAAAAGGGGAAATGCTGCTAGTGATATCAATTAACACTTGCCAGTACTTTAAATATCTCAGCAGCAGGAAATCTCATTACTTCTTACTCTGGCAGTACTGTAGAGAAAAACAAAACAAAACAAAAACAAAACAAAAACAGACAATAGCTCAGGTAACAAGATGGTTGTAAACCAATTAGGCTTCTATATGCCAAGAAAAAATAAAATCCAAAGTAGTAACAAAATTGGCATTTTATTTTATTTTATTTACCAGTACCTACTAGAAACAACTGAAAAGAGGAGCAAAAAATGGAAATCGGGACAAATTATTATACAGTAGTAGAGATGTGGTCTTTTTTCTATAGGGACAGAAATGAGAAACACACAAGACTGTAATTCATTCTGACTATTGCCAGTTGTCAAGTTGGAAATATTTGCATAAACACACCAGCAGTGACAACAAGTTTCTCCTTCCCCTGTTTTCCCCCTGCCTGAGAAAAGTTTCTCTTGTATGGCAGGCAAGGAAAGGTAATAGTTGATAACGCTGACAAGGCTGCAAAGTCCAAATGTCTTTTTTGATCCAGAAGTCACAGAAGGATACTGATTACATGAATACTTCCACACCAGCAGGACAGCATAGGGTAGGATAGGTTCTAGACCCTGAGTGTTAACATGATTCCAGGCTGGCTGGGCTCAATGCTAAGACTCTAACTAGTCAGAAAATGAAGTTTTTACTAAAGGGCAATAATTGCTATTGACTTTCAAAAAGAGTGAAAAGAAAATCAAGGAATTACAAATAAATCCATTTAATATATATTCCCCTAGATATACTGAAACACATTACTTATAAGCACCTACAAGACAGCAGACTTAAAATGACAAATTTAGCCAAAGAACACCACGTTAGATGAATTTAAGTTGCTCTTTGCAAGCCTGTATTAAAAACAACACATAAAGCACATCTAGCAAGACTGACATTTTGGCTGTAGCAAGAAAACATGCTAGAGTCAAGTGGTGACAAGAAAAAAGCAAAAGCTCAAAGACAAAATTCAGTAGGGCACCTTCACACTGTTTTACATTTCAGAATTGAGAACTCACTACATTAGGTCAGCTTGCCATTAACATCAATTACTTGAATGATTTAAGGAGAGAATTTGATTTATTACGTTTGTAGGTGATAAAAACTAAAAAGAGATTACAAGAGCTTTATAGAAAAGGATCGAAATTCAAATGTACTGCACTAAGTTCTGTCAAAGATAAGCTTGCTAAGTATTCTGTCAGAGCAGAGGTCTCACCTGGGAAAATGTTTACAATTTTGTGTACCACAGTTCACAGAAGACAAGCACCAAAGAAAAGAGCTCAAGGAAATGCTATAAGAATGACAACAGTTCTGGAGAAAAAGATCAAGATACAAACATCCTCTAGACATCCAAAATTTGTTAAGAAGTAAATAATCTGTTCTTTGTCATCAAGGCAGACAGGACAACCATTAACAGGCTTTAGTTGCAGCAGGAGAGATGACATAGGCAGAGGGAAACAGCTGTGGTAGGGAACATAAGGATCTAAGTATAACACCTAAGAACAAGTTTTAATCAAGTATTTATAGTCTTAAGAAAAAAAAAAACACACACAAAAAAAACACAAAACACAAAACAAAAGAAACAAACAAACAAAAAAACCAGCCCCTCTCAAGAATTTAGCTTACTAAAATTTTAATCTGATCTGCTGGTTCTGAACTAATATCTACCAGAACTCTTCTACCTTGGATCCTGCTTGACTTGGGGGATAAGTTTTGCCCATAAATCACAAATGAAAGAGCTGTGTAATAGCAGCATGTTCAGATTATCACAATATGGCTTTGGAAACTGATGAAAAACTGAACCACCAGAGATTTCCTTTAGATATAGTACATAAATCCAAAGTTAACGTGGCTAATCAGTACAACATGTAAAAGATGCAACAACATAACCAGAAATTACATGGCTATATAATTTAGAATAAGAACCTCCATTCCCAGTAAATACCCCAGGTCTTTACACGTAGCAATCTGGCATTTAGTAGCAATTCTTTAAGTGTATTGTCAGCTTACATGTAGTCTACAACGTAGCACTACACAGAAGGGAAACTATTTAGTGTATGTGATTCCCTCCCATACTCAAGAGATCATACTTTCTTAATCCTTACATTAAAATAATTAAATACTAACTTAAGGATTGCTCAACTTCAAACATTACATACATTATCCATTGATTTGAAGTGCACTGTAAATTGCAAGATAGCAATTTAATTCACCTTTACCCCTGCATCAGTCCAAACTAATATCTAGAGCTATATGAAATCAATCCTTGCTCAAACAGATACTGGAAAATGTGTTTTCTTTTAAGCAGCCAACCCTTTTCAGAAGGCCAGAGTGTGGCATTAGACACTTTGCATGTTCGGCTTCATTAAGCTTACAACAACCACAACCCTTCGTACCTTGTTTGAAGTAATGCTTCCATAGGTGTTAGGCGATCCTGCAGCTGTCGGGACACGGCAGTTAACAATGACGCGCAAGCTGTACTGCACCCTGCCAAATCTTCATCCTTTACATAATTCAGCAACACAAAATACCAATACACTGATCCTGCATTAAAACAAAAATTAATTTCAGGTGAAACACGATGTGAATATTCCGCTCAAAAAGCATACGCTCAAAAAGCATCAATGGAAGTGACAGATGAAGTATTTTTGTTTTGTTTTGTTTGAGAGGGACTTTAATTGCTGTAATTATTAGTTTGTAGAAGTACTCTTCTCATTGGCTTGTTCATAACTAAATAAACTAAGGTTCCCAAGAGAAAATTTTGCATATATTTCTTCCATTGCTTCTGTCCTTTGCTTTTACTAAAGCCAACAACCAAAATGCTCTTGACACTTGAGATGTCAGGTTATGGGTTCTGGTCCCTCCAGAGCCAAGCCTCGTTCCAGCTTCAGCTCTTCCCTCTGTTTGTGGCTGCTGTATCCTTATTCCGTATTTGTTGCAGGCACTTCTCCTTACAGATAACTCTGGGAGCATAGCGCAGGAGTTCTGTGTGAAAACACAGTTCTCTGCCTTCTTCTCTACTTCTCCTTCCACTGCACACTCCATACTCTCAAGAGCAGAATGTTAAATGTTTCTACCTTAGTAACAGAGTAAATATTTTGGAATGCAAATAGTCTTCCTTCAAGACTCTTTAGTGATGCCAGGCCAGATGCAATTCAACATCATACTGTGAAAAACACAAAGCAGGCCTCACTACCCCAGAAACAAGTCTTTAAAGTCATCTCCTTATTCTAGCAAGCATTCAAAAGGCTTCAGTAAGGTGCTAACAGTTCTCTACAATACAGATCAGGAAGTAATTTAATTTAGTCTGTGTCTCTTTTGTGGAGAAATAACACAAACTGCTCTAGTTGGATGTTACTTGGATAGCCAGACTCCATGGAATAAATCAGCTAATCTTCCAAAGTAACAGACTCATGCCACCAGAATTTGTGGCTGCTAAAGACCTTTGAAAACCCTCGCAAAACTTACATGAAGTCTCCTAAAAATTTTGGCACCTTAGTGCTCTAAGCAAGCTAATTTGCTTAACATTCTACCATCTACCACCTGACCAGACCACTCCAAGAAGCTGTTAGTACTAACTGAACAATTATGTAATTCCTATTTCACAAGGGAGTAAAACTAAACAAGCCAAACAAACATACGGTCTACTTGTATGATGACAAACATTGTATACATACCACCTGTTGCAGCAGCAGGCAAAAGAGGCATGTTGTCAAGTAAAGCTTTTAGAAGGACAGATCCAAACCCCTGCTGACTTGGGTCACACCTGCCATTGCTATAAAGAAACACATAGCCAGACACTTTAATGTTTAATGAAGTAAGAACAAAATATGAGATCTGCTGAATGAACGTGGAGATTGTCATCTTCACTGTTGGATGACATTGAAAAATTGATGTTCTTTGCAGTCATAATCTAACAGATTTTTCCTCAACAGAAAATCTTCTAGAACTGCTTGTTCATACGTTTAATGTCAAACAATAACAAAAACATACATGATTCAGACTGCATGCAAAACCCCTAAATATGTATTTAGAAAAAGCACTTATTCACCTTAAATACATGCACCTTAAATGAAATGGCACTCACCTGATGCATAATGCAAGAAACCGTGCACACTTGTGAGCTATGCTCCGTCCAGCTTCAAAGAAACAAACACGTATTATATCAGAGACACATTTACGTGTTTTAGAAAGCAAGCTGTCATTTCCTTCCTTTGAGCTGTAAAAACAAGTTGCATGTATCAGGCAATCATATAAAACTGTTTTTACACAGAACTGATACTGAGCAACAGTTATACTAACTTAAACACAATTTTTCTCTTACCTGCCAGGTCCATTTGAATACACTCCTGCTAGCCAACAAAGTGTATCTAGCACAAGACTCTGAGCATGTTCTGTGGTCAGACCATCATCTGTCTTTTTGCAAAGAGTAGTGAGCAGCTTCTCGTGGAATTCTGAGAACTGCAACATGGCACATCGCTGAACTCTGAGGGAGGGATAAAAACAAAATTATCCAATATGGCCATTCTTCCATTAAGACAGAATATAAGACTTGAAAGACATTTTAAGAACAGCAAAAAAACGCCACTACACCAACAACAAAATAAAAAAGATGCGCCTAGATGAGACTAAACCATCATATGCATATATGATACCCTCCCTGCACACATTCCCAATATTCCTATCTTCTGCTCAGAGAGCTTCCTAGGTTACTGTATATATTTAATAACCTTGGTTGATTTTTTCCCCTATTAAGTTGTATAGTAACTTCTAAACCTAGGCAAATTTTCATAGTCTACAACATTCTTTGGCAACTAGTCACGTATATTTACTTCCTGCCGCATTAAAGGACTTGCTACTTTATGCAGGGCTTCCTCTTATTTCATAGCTCTGACAAAATCCATCACCAAAGGCTTTCTGGAAAGTCAGAAACCTTTTAGAAATCACCTAGATCATGTACAGATTTGTAAAACAAGATTTTTCTTTACAAGAAGCCGTGTTGGTTGTTCTTGTATTTTTCAGTTGTCTGCTGATTTTGTTCTTCACCACAACTTTGTACTGGAAGATTAGTAATGCCAAGAGGCTTACTCATCTGTGGTTACCTGAACCTTTCTGTTACAATACTCCTGTCCCCATGTTCTAAAGCATTCCATGGCAAGAAATTTCACTACCATTAGAAGTTCAGCTGTTTCATCCTGAAATACTCCTGGAATTCTTTGGTGAACGCAAACCGGTCATAAGGAATACTATTGTTCATCTTGTCAATTTGCTCTTACACAATTCATTAAATTTTAGAGTCTTTTCTAAACCACACGGAGTAACTGAAGTTGTACAGAATTATTTTTTTTTCCCTGCCCTTGCAGCCTCTTTGTTTACATTACAGCCAGTGCTACCATTGTGGTGTGGTAGTTGGTAATACAGATTAAAAACTACACTATTCATATTTAGGTCTGTGATACCAATCCATGGAGACCTTACACAGTTTTTGAGTGATAATTTGATAACTGAATTTGATTCTGAACATTTTGACAAATAATACACTATATGCTGAAAGAAATGAGAAAACGTAGAAATAAAAAGCAAAGATATTTCTTAAAAAAGTCTAACATGGTACTTAAAATTAGGTCTGTCTAAATCATTTATCTAAATTATTAAGAAAATTAGTATTACTTTCATTTACCTTTCAAGTCAGGCAAATAATGACTCAGTATTAAGAATTAATTATCTGTTTTTCTATCATAACTTGCACCACACAGTGCCCTCAAACTAATGACTTACTGGACTTCTTATATAAACTGCATTTCATAAATCACTGTTTCAAGTTGTCATTTGAACTGAGATATTTTGAGAACTAAGTATTTCATGAGGACTGTATCTGAAGCTAATATTCCTTAGAATTAAAAACCACCTACTAACCTTTCCTTTGAAATTGAAGTTTTTTTAAATCTTCGAATTGTTACAGAGACTTCTTGAAGTAAATCGCAGCCTCTAAGATTATCTGATTTTCTTGAAGAATTACTGGCTTCAATTTTGCTAGATGGTTTTTCCTGATGTTTGAGGGGAAAAAACATACAGATTTCAGGAATCACACTGTTTTTAGATTGTTGCAACTATGTATCTTGTTCAGAATACAGCACATACAGCTCAGTAAAACCTCTCAGTTTGAGTACTGAAATATTTACTGCTTGTTAGCAACAGCACAGACATAAAAGTCAAGATTTTTTGAGCTTGAACGTAGTATTGTACATTATTGTACTTAAATGGGCTATTTTTGTTTGTGAATTGTTTTAATACAGAACAGTAAATTGCAAACATTGTTAAATTTGCTATTTTCTAACCATTCTAATCATTTCCACAAGAGGCACATCGTGTCATCCAATCTTACAACAATCAAGAATAGAATACACACAAACAAATCCTCACAAGAGGAAGAGGTTTATCAGTTACTGAAAACACTCAAGAAAACAGAAGTTTTTTTTAAAAAATATGCTCACGATAGGAATGTGGCAGAACAGACCTTTTCAACTGAACTTTTACAGGAGAAAACTTAAAGATGTTGAACTCTGATTCTTGAAAGCATTAACACAGTGTAAATTCAAAAAAAAAAAAAAAAAAAAAAGGTAATTTTCCATGGATCTTAACTCCCCTAACAGCTGTTTTGTTTTCAGATGACATAAGCCATAGCAAATCTACAACTTTAACACAGATGTCTTGGCTATTCAGTACCTTGCCTGCCGCAACTTTTGCCAACAAGGAAGCAAGGGAATGGCCCTTGTTAGTCTGAGGTTTTAGGGATGGTATTCTAACAACTGGTCTAATGCCACCATTGCAGATTTCTTCTGTTCCTCTGTCATTCACTGCTTTAACATGAATTAAAAATGAGCGGTACTTGCCACCAGCCATGCCTGGAAGTAAAAAAGAAAAGGAAAGAGGGATGTTGGGAGGAGAATTTATATAGGTTACTAGGACAAGTTGTAACAGATTTCAATTTCACAGATAGTGTACACAAGCAAAGCTCAACTACATTAATTACAGTATTTTCACACCAGTTTGAAATTGTGACTCATTACTGTAATACCTATTGTGTTATATAGCAGAATTTGTCAATGTGAAGATAAGTGCAAACTGAAGTCCAGCTACAGAAGTACGAGATGCACTTCAGTCACGCATACTCTATGTGATTAGCATAATAAATTATTTTACCTTTAACAAGCTTTGGACTCGTTAGTGTCAACATTCCGGCATGTCCTGACAGATCAAGTCCAGTAGCCAACCACACTGGACCACAGAGTATATCTTCTTTATGTTCCTCCAGAAATGGACACAACCTAAGACCTTTAAAAACATGAGTAATACAGACCTGAAATATGAATTCTTAAATTATAAAATCTCATCCTTTGCATTAAAAATACACAATGTCAAACTGATCACTAAACAAACTACATTGAAAAACTGACAACTACTTTAGGTTCACTTGAAGTCTTTTCCCAGTGAGATCAGTAGAGCTAACTGACAGTTTTCGAAACACTTTCAGGTATGTTACATGAATAATATAAATGCAGAGAAGGACTAGGACATAAAAGGAAAAAGTGTAATGAAAGACTGCTGAAAGGACCAAGAAAAGGAATCTTAGTTCTGGAACTGATTCACTCCTACTATGAATTTTCCTGTTCAGAGTCAGTAGCTCTCCTCAGTCAGATCCAATATGACTACCTTTCAGAGCATCTCTTGCAGATTTTGTGGAAGAACACTCATTAATAAAAATGATAATAAAAACAGGCAGAGTAAGTCTGATATGACTGAAAGTTAACATGATTGGTTATGAACTCTTTACCAGTTGTTTATAATTTTCTGAGTTTACCACAGCAATCTCTGTAAAAGCCAGGTAGACAAAGTAAACTTCTGTCACAACTACATAAGAAAACCAAGTAAAATACTGCAGGTATTAGTGTAAGATAGAAAGATACCATATCAATCAACTTTATTTCTCAATTCAAGTAAATACTAAACTGCTTTGAAGCACCAAAAAACTCCAGATCAGTGATTTTTTTGACTTTCAAGTCATACAGCAAACAGACCAGTGAGAGAGGCAACATTGAGCAGGGCTGAGAAATGGGTATGTTTCAAATGGCTGAGAAATCTTTATGGAGAAATTCCAGTATATAATGAAAAATAATTTTTAAAAGCTCCTATTTTAAACAAACTGTAACAATTTAAGTAAAACTTACATTGTGGTTCCTCTACATCCATATACTGCATTTCTTCATTGAATTCAACTGGTCCTGGCTTTCCATTTCTCTCCGTTTCAATATTATGAGCTGGAGATAAAGGAAATGTGATCTGTCTGTCTACCGCTGCTTCTGAAGAACAAAAACATTAGTAAGATTTGTCAGCATTGCTTCAGGTTCACAAAAAAGCAGAAGCAGTAGCTTAAATTGCAAATGCATTAGCTTTCTACCCAAAATGCTACTGCTAATGGAAGAACAACACATACACAAAGGTGTGATTTTCATATTAAGATTGCAACTGCAGTTGCAGTAAATAGTTAAAAAAAAAAATTTAAAAAAAAAAATCTTTATTTGAATGACCTGTAAACCACTTGCTTGAACACCACTCAAGTTATTTTCTTCTAATAATCAACTGCAGATTACTCCTTAAGTACTTAGATTCCAGTAGTGAAATTTTGATAAACTAAACTGAAAATAACTGCATTTTTCACGCTGAGCATCAGTATATTGTTCTGATAACATCTGAGTACAGTTCTTTCTTCAATTAAATGGTTCTCATGAATCATAGATGAAGAGGACATACAAGCAAATAAACAAGAAACATATACAGTGAATTAAGTGGCAGATCAAAACCATTAGTTCCAACCCGGAAGAATTATGCCTCTGGCCTTCTTGTTATTACACACTGCACAGTTAACTGGCTCCAGGGGTCTTGTCATACGAGAAATGACTGAATAAATTTTCTCCCCCTACTGATCCTCCTTAGGTCTCACTACCTTAACAATTCAGTTCCTTTCTCTCCTTATGGGGGGAGAGATGGGAGTTAACTGAACTTCAGTCTGAATATTTCATGCATTTTCAAGAGCCATCAAACTATTCTGAATATTACTTTTTTTTGCTGTGATTAGGACATTTTGGTTAATATCCAGCACAGATAAGTCATCTAGGTTTACTTTTCCTTATATTGAAATCCTGTCTAGAACCCTGTTACTTCACTCAACAGGGCATGGAAAGAAGGCAAATGTCATTAAGGCCCTTTTTCAGAAGGCAAGATAGGAAACAATCACATAGTAATACTTAAGAGGATGTTGGTTCGCTGGGGCTTCCCAACCAAGAAGAGAGAGAGACCTTGCAAAGGTTGCCTTGCAGGCACTCTCACATCTCTCAGCCCTTTCCAGGTTGCATATGTATACCCTGCCCCCTGTTCCATGCTTTCTCTACCATACCCATTAGAGAGAAAAGCAAATTCCATTACACTCCATGTAAGGAAGTGAAGTGTTGATTTCTGGAAGAGTTTTGTCAAGTCTTAAAACGAAAAAAAAGTCACCATTCTTTAGCATTTTGCATCAGAGTTGAAGATTGTCAGACTAATTTCAACACCCAGATCTGCAGACCCAAGACCAAATGGACTGAATACTAAAATTCATGCTGAAAGCAAAGTGGGATCCATACAGAAAGGCAACATGGTTTGTCTGTCCTAATTTTTGCTTTGATAAAACAAAATACTGCTACATATTAAATGTAGGTATTACTTCAAGCATTAAAAGGAGGAAGAAGCAGCAAGAACATCTGACTGTTGTCCTGTGCTCACAGCTAGCCCTGCTAATAAAACTGCTAAACCTTCCTGTACACTGAAAGAATACACTTTCTCCAAGAAGTTCACTATGTTAGAGTATTTTATTCTTGCACAAATACCAGTTTATAGTATTTCTATAAGGAGGCTCTCCAGAACACCTTTTTCTTGTTAGATGCTGGGGGATGCTACAGAGTGAGTAGTTCTAAGAAAGCATGTCAATGATTTTTCGTACGCCCATGTTCCTTTTTAAAATTTAAAGGTCTGTTACCCTTGTTTAACTGGGGTGCTGTTATTTAGCGTTACAATTAAAAGGGAAAAAAAGAGCTTGTATTATCATGCTTGCTCTTCTCCCCAAAACATTTCATATCCAGCAGCCAATAATATCTGACAGCAAGAGTCCTCTGAAATACTGGAAGTTCCTGGAAGCTTTTCAGAAAGAGGTGGCCAGATAAAGATCACCAATTAACGCCTCAATGAAAGAAATACCTTCCGCCTTTAGCAGACAGAGCAAGAGGACATGCAATGAATACTCTCACCACAGGAAAATCTCAATGGAGGCACAAGCTCTTCCACAGCAAAGAAGTGACTTTGCACTTTATTCTACCACTTTACAGGTTCCCTGAGAGCTAGTAAGATGCAGAGTCCAGCTAGAAGTCTTCCCAAGGCAAGAGAATTCATATCTTTGGTCTACACTGTCAAGGCTGCAAGGAACATAAGATGAAATCATATTGCAGTCTTCAGACAGCTTAGTTAATAAGCCAGATGACGAGAGAATTCCCAAGGAAACCAGGTCTTATCTAGTGTAATCAAAAAGAGCCTCACAATTTTCTCTTACACATCCAAGAGGCACTAGTGAATAATCTCCTTCAGTGAGCCAGAACAATAATCTCTTTTAGCTTTTTTGCTAAGATACATGTATATTTAAAAAAGAGCAACGCTTGTTTCAGCTATCGATTTCTACAATGAATTACAATTGACAACATATTTATTTTAATGACTGGAGGATTCAAGCAATACAGAAAAACAACTTGTTCAACCTTTTTAAACTATGCACTTTCACATGTAGAAAATTCAGTATTTTGAAACTGTTTATCGAGTTTGTTTTCCCAATTTACCTTTGAACATGTTAAGTGAAAAAAAGAACATGCTCCTGAGATATAGAACTAAAGAAATAAAAAATGAAAATATTTACATAATTTCAACCACATCTTCCAGCATATCTCACAGAGAATAAGGAGCTTGAGCAGAAAAAAACCACAAAGTTTTTAAAGAGATCTTACGTGCTTTCTTACCATTGACTTTCCCTAAGCCTGGAGCTTTATTTTTCAGTAAAGTCACTTGGATCTGGGGAATGTTTGTGATGTTTGAGTTCAAAACGAACTTGAAGTCCACGTGCCCAACCATACAGGCTTTTGGAAGAACCAGTTCAAAGACATGCTCATCCCAGC
The DNA here is from genome assembly GCF_964035555.1 of Netta rufina. Classification (NCBI taxonomy): domain Eukaryota; kingdom Metazoa; phylum Chordata; class Aves; order Anseriformes; family Anatidae; genus Netta; species Netta rufina. The sequence continues at coordinate 33,858,327 of NC_140125.1, read as the reverse complement.
TGTTGCTGTCAGGAAACAAGAAAACAATGAGCCACTGTTAAGATTCAGATCAAGCAGACAGCTTTACCCAGTGCATTCTTCATCTATGCATATGTTCTTTAAAAAAAGAAAAAAACTACTCTGTGTTAGTTAACATACACACCAATTTCTAACATAAAAGCCTTTCAAGCTGTGATTGACCACCTTCACTTTGTAAAGAACACTTTAAAAGCCAATTAATAAAATAAGGGAGGGTGAGTCAAAGACTGGATAAAAGCAGCAGTGAAAAGATTCCCTGTTATCTTCATTACAGTCCTGCTATATACAGTCCATATTACTAAAAATATCAGTTTCGTTTCTAGAAAAACATTAAACGAAAAAAACCAACACACTAAAAAAGGATCTTTCAGTTGCTGAACAGTATAAAAACATGAAAGTAACTGCGTTGCAATCTTGCAAGTTGGTCTTCTGTACTGGGAAGTGTTAAACATGGTCACTTTTCAGTATTACAACAGCTACATCTAGAATGCTCAAAATACTACTTTCAAAAAAAAAAAAACAACAACAATTTTTATTTTTTAAATACATCTGATAATTTATACAGCATGAGAAGTGCTTCTTACCAAGTATAACACACTTATAACAGATTCCAGGTACACATAAAAAGCTTAGTTTTAACTCCTCCGGTTTACAAACAGACCATTTGCCCAGTTCCTCCAGTGGCTGGAAATGACTTTACAGAACACATCCATTTAAGAAATTGTAAGCTTTATCTTTAAAAAGCAAGGTGTAATACTTCTCATACACTTGCATGTTCCTACTGTCTGCCTACTTGCATATAAATATATGAATTACTAACACTTTCTATTATACCACAGGTCACAATTGAGATTCTCATAATTATTTAATCTTATTAAACCACATCTACTTAATTTTATGCCACCGAACAAAGAAGAGGAGTTAAAAAGAAGTGTTACAACAAAACAGCAGAGTATATTGCTGAAGTAATTTCTACGTGATACAAAGGGACTACAATTTCAATGCTTTCATTTCTAGTAACATTAAAATGGGATCATAAAATGTATTTTTAAAAATAACTGAAGATATAACAGAGGTATTGCCTTTCAGATAACAAAGGTGTTCATAACATGGATCTACACCCTGGTAACCTGCTCTAGTTGGAGGTGTCCCTGCCCACGGCAGGTTGATTGGACTAGATGGTCTTCAAGGTCCCTTCCAGCCCAAGCTGTTCTATGATTTATGATCAGAAGAGGCTTAGGAAAAAACTCTAAGACACTGGAGAAGCAATATTTTTTATTTATTTTTTTTTCTGCTGAAGTAAACAAGATTATTCCTTCAAACTCATTTTGCATATTGTGGAAATTTAGAATTAACCACCAAATCTGCGAATGGTTTCATTCTCCCTTCACTGACTTTTTTGGAAGTTAACCATTTGCCTTCTCTAGCATTCTTTCCACCTCAGCAATGCCAGATGCACTGAGACCTCTGACAACGAAGAGAGAATTCAGGGGCTTCATTGCAATGGCAGCAAACAGCAGCCTGTCTCAGAAAAGCAGGGCTGGCAAACTAGTAAGCGGGCAGAAAGGCAGCACTATTTATGCTATGGCAGAAAACTTCTAGACCAAGAGGAAACCAGAAGCCAAGAAGCATAAACAGCATTTGCAATTCAGACAAACATGGTACAAACCACACTGTTGTACACCTCTAGTAATTTACTGCTGATCACACAGAAAACCAGCAACAGGACTTCTGAAATTGCATGCCAGCTTCCTAGAAGCAGCAGTATCAGAAATTATTTATTTTGGGGGCTGGCCAAAAACAGACAGTATACAGCTTGTGGCTTTGATTTAAGAAGCAACAGTCGAGAATTTTCAGCTATGGTACAAACTCAGATATGCGAAATAACAAATATCATCCTACAACTCCAGGGAAAAGCAAGCATTAACACTAAGACCACATCCGAATCATTCATACCTTTCCTCTGTCCTTTAAGATACTTAGCCCACTACAAAACAGGCAGGTTTTGTTTTTTGTTTTTTTAATGTGTTTTGATATTCCTATGGGGTCGTGTAAAACATGGAGTGAATGAGACATTCAAAGGAACACTCAAAAGCCTTCTGAACTACCAAGTAATATTCTGTTCATCCAGTTCAAAACAAACCTGTGGTACAAGTAGAGAAATGAATACAAATCACTTGGTCTCAGTTGTCTGTTGTACTCAGTGTGTTGGAAGATGCACGCTGCCATACCAAATTAGAACGGCAATTTGCTTACCCTAGAAATATTTTTGAGAGAATTCAGTAGCAGATGCCCTAAAGGAAGTTTTAAGTATCTCTCAAAAGGCACAAAGGGAATAATGACCCTCCATGTAGGTCTCACATTAATATCCAATAGCAAAGAGATCTTCTCATACCTGTGGCAATGAACAATCTAATGTCATGAATAAAAAAACTCTCCCTTTTAACCAGTTTCTGAATTCCCCATCTCTCTGTTAAGCACATCCTTACATTTGTGTGCAAATTTTCAAAGAAGACAAAAAAGTCATGTACTTCCTCATTATTTTCTCAATGTTTCAGTACGTGCACTCCAAATGTAATTTTTCTCTGATAGCCTGAGTTACTTTAACAACTTTTCTCACCTTTGGAACCCTCCTAACTTTACAGTATCTTTTTTAAAGAAGAACACATAATCAAGACTATGTTCTAAATGCAAATGCACCATCACTCTTACAACTAACTATGACATGTTTTCCAACACCCCTCTTCATACCTTTTCTAAAACATCTCATCAATGTTTGATCTTCCACTACAACTCCACTTTATGCTGCACATCCATTTCCAGGCAATGACCACTGGAAACCACGTGAATAGCTAACTCTTCCTTCCTTCACTTACTTTCAGAGTATCTTCTACACAGACATATTTCCCACATTTCAAAAAAAATCGAGACCAAAAAAAAGGACACTCAGATGTCACTGTTTTAGCAAAAAACCCTAGGAATTCATGTATTTTTGAAAAATAATTCACCCAATTTAACATTCAAGTTAAAATTTTCACTGAATAGGAAACACTGATGTTTAGATGATAATTCATATGGTAAAACAGATTCTGCTTTTTCAGTTTTTCTTTGTTACATAGCCTTTTAAAAGTAACAAAGTAGGAATGAAAAAGTGTAACATAATGACCTTCCCTGAAACACATTTATAGCTTTATTTCCTTCTAGCTACTTGGGAAGCAAAAGAATTACCTCTAGCTATTTGGGAAGCAAAAGAATTACCTTATCAAGTTGCATTACTCATCCATCTAAACCTGTAATCCCGCATCTTGATAAGAATCAGCATAAGACACTCAAAGAAAAGATAAAAGAAGCCTCATATTAAGTCAACAAACCCTGAAATCACAAAGTTTCTTCCCAGATATCTTTTAATTAAAAACTAACTTTGCTCTCAACCTTAAGAACCTATATTTTATCCTACAAAGGGGCTGTAATTTGATCATCTTCTAAATGTGTCATTCGGCAGCTGCTGAAGTTCTCCATTACTAAAACAAAATTTTCAACTTTACCTCTTTACATTCCTATTTTACTTTGCATCAGAAGTAATTCTTTTCTTCTAATTCAACAAATCATATTTTAATTCACTTCGGTAGATTTTTAGTTTTTCAACCGTTGCTGGACACAATAATCAATAGTTGTAACTGGAAGTTGTTTTGCATGGAAGGGCCTCCTTTCCACTTGGCACAGAGTATTTCACTCACGCAAAGCAAAATCACAAGATAAAGACAGCTTTCAAAACCTATAACGTACTGCAAGTTTTTAACCATAGTTTATGAATATTTAAGTTAAAGCAAGTTCAGTTTATGTTAGGTGTCAGCCCTGTAATGCCTGCAACCCTTACCTTCCAGGCCTGTTTACCCATCTGAAACGTCTCATTAATGCATGCTAGCTTTCACTTATTTCACACCTTTCTTTCCCTTCCCCAATGAACTCTAGCTCCCCTAGTGTCTTTGGGCTTTTGTTTCCATCCAATGAGCATTTAGATTCTGCATTAATATCTAAAACTTAGACATCAGTGGGATGGATGTGTAACAGCTTAACCCAAAACACCTTGTAGTACATTATTACTCACTTCTCTTCAAAAACACACTATATAACTCATATTTAGACTTTGTCTTTCCAAGTATTTTAAAGGAAAAAAAAAACAAACACAACACACATACAAAACTAGCTAAGCTAGGTTTTAACCAACTCCTCAAGGAGACTGCTGTTCCAGCCTCTAAAATCCCAGAAGAGTTCCACGTTCACACACGTGCTGTGTCAGCACAATTCATATCAGTGGAAATATTGCCTACATTTTAGCACAGCAAAGGCACTATATTGGCTCAAGTAAACGTCTCACATATAAACATTTTACTTGACAAGAGCAGATATAAATCCACACTCTATTTTCACATTTTAAGATAAAATGCAACACAATGTGGTTTAGGACAACGACTACATTCATACTGGCACCTAGAGCTTGCATTTTCTGACTAAAAAATTGCTAAGAATTTGCGTATACATAAGAGCGAATCAGACTTTTTATAGAACAAGAATACCTAATTCTGGCAAATATGCTTGTCTAATTATATAAGGAAATACAACTTTGGTGTATAAAAATAAACGATTTCAAAATGTGATTTTTCAATTTGTTTCAAAGTCCATTACAGCAACTACGGCATGCAGAGCTTCCTTGCAAACTACGAAATAAGGATGGCTATCTTTGAAAACACGCACTCTTAAACTTGCACACTATTAAAAATCAATTAAATCACATGAAATTTGTGATTACACCAGCTACACATGCTAGTTAAGCAATACACACGATTCTTTTTTGTACCATTACCCTATTTACCTGTCTGTCTGTAGCTTCCAAGTTCGAGTATGCTGAGCTGCATCTCCATGGTGCTGCTGGTGCAAGTGCTGAGGATGCCTCCTTTGCTGCTGCTCTTGCTGGACTTCTACCCAACAGGGAGGGACAGTGGCTGAAAATCGTGGTGTCAAGGTCTCAAAACGGGTCAGTTCTACCAGGGATGTCAGTGTTTCAAGGGAAAACGGCTGGTCCACCAAAAGATCAACTCCTGAATAATTACAGAACGTATATACTTGTTATACAGATGTATTTATTTCCCAGAACATCCTATAAACAGTTTGAAATATAACCAAACTGCTGTAAGTAAAATTAATGTCTGTGTGACACAAAAATTAAAAAAAGTGCTAGCCCTGAAGCTGAAGCCAGTATCCTTTGAAGCTAACTAATTTGGAGTAAGTTTTCTAAGTACTGAGATCTCTGAGCAAGCTGTCTGAGATTCAACCAGAAGCATCCCAACAAAGTTAGACAGCTATACTTTGATGATATAAAGCTGATTAAAACATTTTTATACCCTTATGGACTCAGAGAAAAAAATAAATACATTCCATGAAAACATCCACATGGAATTACTATGCAGTCAAAATATTTTTATCACTGTTGTTTAAAACATTGCTTTGGCACCTGCCTATCAATGCAGACTTATTTTATGGTAGATCAGTAGAATGCTTTGGAAGCTCTCAGTTTAGCTTAAAAGAGGAATAAAGGAAAAACAAGCATGCTTTATATAATGCACTGAAAAGACACTGTTCCTAAACAAGTATCTTGTCTTCATATTCAAGTCTTGCCCTGAGGAAACAGGTTCACTGGATAATAATCTAGAGTTCTACAAATAATCAGGTTTCCTCCAACAAAAGCATTGAAAACATTAGGGAAAATAAGATATGCATAATGACCATTTTCTTAGATTCTGAGCATTTTCTCTTAAAAATACGTTTCAGAAAAAAAACACAACAACTTTTAGTTGTAAAGGAAAACTCAGCACCAAAAGAAATACCACACTCTCAGTGCAGAGTCTGAACCTAGACACTATCTTGCAAAGCAAGCATGAGTGAAATCAGTAACAAGATCACATCCTCTAGCTTGAGAGGAGAAAACACGCACAATTCTTCCAGAAAAGTGAAGAAGCTCAAGATGAGAGACCCAGGGTCAGGCAGAAAATTCACTCATACTGCAGAAGCTGTAACTTCTGCTTTTTAGTCTATGAGGCGCGAAAATGCTAAAAAGATTAAAAATGCTGCAGAAATTTAATTTTAATAATACAGAGAACACTTTCGTTTTATTTATCTTTTACTGCCAAATATGAACCTTATTAACTGTGTGATATTGCAACAAGAACTGAGATCATAGCTCAAACTGTGTATCAGTTCAGTATTTCAATAGATTGGCTTTTTTGCTAATTTGCTGCCCTTCCTACAAAAGAAACTGTTACAGATTCAGAGCAACCATATACATCAGGCCCTGAAGCTGAAAAATTAAAGACTTAAGTATGCTTGACAGCACTGGAAAATTATCTTCTTTCGCAAAATTACATGATTTTTATTGTACTGTAATAATGAGTTACAGTAAGTTGAAGTACTAGTAGCAAAATAGAAAAGGTGTTTCAAACTGGTTCCAAGTTGCTTCTAAAAAAAAAAAAAAATAAGACATATTTTACATTACTTTACCACAAAAACACCCCTTCCCTTAAAAGGAAATTGCAATCAAGATGCATGACCTGGTAGACCTGGTAGTGTTAACACATTTCCTTCTACAACAATACCCTTTAAAATGCAGCCAAACTGTAAATGCAACCGTTCCAGAGTGCCTACAGTGGCAAAACAAACATATGAACAAAATACTCGATATAATATGTACAATAGACAGACAAAAGCTTGTGCTTGTCACTGGGGGTTCTATCCTGACCACAGCTACAGTTTCAGAGAACACCAAAGTGATTTCATAAAAACCGCCTGATGCTGTCTGCCACCAACTGTGACATGGGACATAGGTTAAGGCTTTATGCTCAGTCAGATCAGCCTAGGAGTTCGGTTCCCCAGAAGAAAAAGCCTTCTGTTGAGCTATGTCTGTCTGAAAAACATGCACAGAAATGGACAAAAACATTTCTTCTTGACATACCTGGATTAAAAGAGAAGCAACGCTGATGTGATGGATGCTAGGGGCAACGCCTGAGGATGATCCCTATCACTCTGACAGCTTCATTACTTCACAGGATGTTTGCACAGTCCTAGCAATCACTCACACACAAATTAAGACTCAAGTATTATGGGCACAAATATTGTTAACCCAAGTAGCTCTAAGAACTCTTCAATCTTTTAGGTTCAACCCCCTGCCTAGCCCCTCATTTGGGGGCTGGCTTCCAATGATTATCCAACTTCGCACAGCTTCTAGGAGCTCCGCCTGAGAGCACAGCAGAAGAGTACTCGATTTGTCTGACCGCTGCTGTTTCCAGCATCTCATTGGGAACAAGCACAGACCAAGACCAAGCAACACTACCCTCCCTGAATTATATTAGTGCTTAAAGGAAGACCTGCAACTTGTGGGCAATTTAAATGTGTAACTGTTTAGAAGTCCACGCATAAGTAAATCTGTTGCATTAGGTCATATTTCAGCACGGTCTATACTGCAGACTGCATGGAGGAGAGTTAAAAAATAAATAAATAATTTTGCCATCACATTACTGGCAGAATTTAAATGGTAATTATCATCATTTTGATTCATCAGGTTGGTCAAAATTACCCTCTGAGTGGAAGTCACTTAAATCTGTTGATAAGCTATTGTAAAGGGAATGTACCTAATAAAGCAGATTTATGTCCTGAATATTCACATTCTCTGTGAAGCGTTTGCTGCTTTATTTGCCATTACCAGAAGAAAGGTGCAGAAGAAAGCCACAGCCTTCCTTCCCTCACGTATGTACAGCAGTTTATTACTGAGCAGTTTTCAAACTTCAGGAATGGCTCCTTTGGAGAAAGAGTAGCAGCAAGAGAAATTCAGTCCTCAAAGCCATAGTGCAGAGCAGAAGACAGCAACTGCTGTACTGCTGCGTAGAGGTAATCTTATACTGAAAATCAACTTTTCCTTCCCTTTTGATTTCCTTCCTGCTTGCTAAGTAAAATCAGGAACCTTACAAACAGAGCCCAGAACAACGCATCATAGGGCCGGGTGCAAGTAGGATTGTGGGGAGACAGACAGCAAGTAGGCTGGTGACAGTGAAGATGCCATTCATTATCCAGAACCATCCCTGTATTGCCACTCAGTCCCTCCCAGCTTCTCTGTCCTCTGCACCTGCAGTAGGTTAAAACCCACGTCACCCACAAAAAAAATAAACATCGTTTCTCTGACAGTCATGGCCGCAAGAATAAATTACATTCTACCATTACTTTGCCTTCATACTTCACAGATTCATTTTTTTTCTAATTTAAGAGTCATCGGTTTCCTGCATAGCCCTACGACTGTCCCAACAGACATGACCAAAACCTCCAAACTCCAACCCAACTGAAATAATGTGTCTCTATCAACAACAGCTGCAGGTTAAATCAAAATGAAAAACACAACAGTTTTACAGTTCTCTCATCAACAGTTCCCCCAAACAACCACCACCAAAACATCTAGACTATACTTCAGAAACCTCAATATGACTCAAACCTTCCTCGGGCTTAACCAACAAAATTAGATTTGTTAAGTCTTAGTGCCAAATTATTTACAATGAAGCATACTTCATGTGGACTGAGAAAAGATATGAGGGCCCCACAGGAGCTCACATAACCTGCACACACACCATTTTCTCCTACAAGCAGGAGAAGACCCTCCTGTTTTTCAACCTTTTTATGTGACTACTTAAATGAACATTACCTCTCACCAAAGCACTTGGTTTACCCAAGTGGGCCAGGATACTACAAAAGCAAGCAGATGGCAGAACTGGTGAACAAGAACTGCAGTAAAGACCTAAATATCATGTTTAAGCTAAAAATGGAATTTGGACAATTAGAAACAATTGTTTCTTTCAGTCCAAGGGCAAACAGCTTTCCAGGAAGCAAACTGACATGTAAATGACAGCAGATTTTGAGCAAGGCTCAACCTAAATCAAGTATGAGAAACAGAAATCCAAGAGTTAATACCTTAAGTTTATTTCACAACAACAACTGCACTACTTCAAGTATAGACACCATTAACTTTGCTTAGTATAGACACCATTAACATTGTGTGCAAAAATACTTATCAAATAAACTTTGCAAAGTTTTCTTAAGTAGAGCTGGACGTCGTCTGCAAGAAACTAAGACAACTTTAGATGATGAACATATGATTTTTGTTCCAAATAATCAGTTCAAGCCTATTTAAATTGTGAGGGAAGTTCAGTGTCTGCACAATTACCTGTTTTTTTCCTTGTTTGCCCTGCTTATGATAACACGCAGTGATTGGAAAAACAATCAGTTACACAAAAGAATTTTTGAGAATTGGGAAGTGCTAAAATGTTACGCTTGTATATAAGCACTGGCAAATATACATAAAAATTACAGAACTCAACCGCAGGGTAATAAAACAAAGTATAAAACAACATGCTATTAAATAACTCACAATCACTTCACCATGCAACTTCCAAGAATAATAAAAGCATTCTAATTAGGTATGTTTAAACATGTACAATTTACCTGTAATGCCTGGACTGGAAGGGTTAGATAAGGGCTTGGCGCCTTCTGAAGACTGTTCTACACTTTTGGAAAGGGATCCATCTACGAGTATATCAGCTTCATCTATGTCATCACAGGTTCCTCCAATCTGAAGGAAATGAAGTTCTCCACCTAAAATCATCACAGACAATGAAAGAAGCAAATTTAGACAGGCATATGGTTAAACTTGATTCATAAGACAAGCTTCCAGACAAAGTGCTACACAATTATGACTACAGTCATAATTATACAGGACCTGGAACATGAAAACTCATTTTGCTTTATTGCTACGACATTTTTCAGGGTGAACTACCAAAATACTAACTTCAGCTGTGAATGTCACAAAGGGAAAGAAAATATTAGGGAAGAGGGGGATAAAAGGCAATTAACTAAACAAGTCCCAGTAGAAACCCCGATCATAACGATTGTGATACTTTCCATAACCCAAACCATGAGTTAAACAGAAACTGTTCCACCACGTCAGCTAAGGCCTTCATACTTTGTTTGTACACATTGCATACGTTTCCTTTCCAAGTTTGATATCTGAGAATTGAACAAGTCGTTTTCCCGCTGAACTCTCCTAAATAAAGGGCTCTTCATATCTTTTATCAGACTTCGAATAACAACACTGATCAGTACAACAGTCAGAAGGGCAATTCCAAAATATTCAGTGGCCAAAATCTTTTGGTGAAATCCCGAAATCATTCAATGAAGTTGCCCATCATAAATGACAGAACTCATCTGTGCATATCACTGGTGGTAAACAGAGAAATCACTGAGAAAAAAAGTAAGGTCATGGAAAAGTGTTTTTAACCGTTTCAGTAGTCACAAAAATCCCAATTACTGGAATATATATAGAGAAAAAAGAAATCCTGGAAGGCCTTCTATGTTTTGTTTTGTTGTTTTTTTTTTCCTCTGAAAATTGATAGCAGAATGCCCTTCAGCACCTGACTCGTTATGAAAAACCCTGCTAGTCAAACTGTCCAGGTCAACTGAAACAAACAAACAAACTTGAGATAATGTAGGTAATAAAAATCCAAAATAAAAGCATAATCAGCAGGTCCATGTTTTGCACTGGGGGAGCAGGAGGAAGTGAAACACACAGAGATTAAGGCACAAAGAGAGATGGTGCAAGGTTTTACTGGATCTCAGTAAGAAAGGCCCATTAAAAACACCTTAATAACATTACTGTTTTAACAAGACTGAATAAAAAGAGGACTATTAGAGCTTGAATCACCAAAAGTAGGAACTGCCCAACAGACAGAATTGGTGCTACATGCTGTGGGAAAATCTATCTGGGGGTCAGAGTGATACTGCACGGAAACAGGGTTCTCAGTGTCTGAAGGGACATAATATTTACTATCCATATTTTACATTTTATCTCTTTAAAACAGCTATTTTATTAAACCCCTAAGTCATTTGCTGTCGGGCCTTTCTTACAGAGATCCCACACTAACTCTTCTGCCCTCCACACACCCACCCCGATGCAGAACAGTATGTCAGCAGTAGATGCCAAGAGCAGAGAAAAAAAAAGAATAGTTCTAGTAAATAATGCTTAGGGTGAACTTCCTTAAGATTATATTGCTCACAATTATGGCAATTAACATTATATAGCTCACAACCACACAGCAATTTTCTTAAACAATGAGAATTAGGGACATGTTAGGAAACTCAGCTCCGTTTGGTGGTAAGCCAAACCTCAGTTCTTTCCCATTCTGTTTACTGCCCAAAGATCCATGATTTGCGTGATCTCAGTGATCAAAACCCGAGAATCTCCTGTCCTGGAAATTAGCACAGCCGAGTGAAATGGAAGTTCAGACTGACCGGGGCATTTACCAGTTGTATGGCTCAGAGCAGGAGACGGGGAAGTTGTGGGCTTGTCTAAGGGAACGTTATGCCAAGGTCTACTCAATCTGTAGGTGGTTGGATTTGTTTTGTTTTAACCAACAATCATTTTGGAATTGATAATGCTGGAATTGATCATTAGCTAATGAATTAGCTGCCAATAAATTGCTAATTGGTAATAGTAGCAAGTACTGCTAATTAACAACAGCAAAAAAAAAGCCTTATGATTTTAGCCACACTACAAGAAGAGCAAGTCCCTGAATTCCTAGAAGACTCCACCACTCTTCGAACAAAATCTCTGTGCTAAACTTGAAATGTCTCACTTTTTCTTGGTTTTAACACGTTTCTGTAAAAAAACTTTATCATGAACATCAGCGATACTGTACTAGCCTATAAATTAATTAGTGCCTGTGCAAGCTTTCCAAAACCCTGCGGGTGGCTTTGCTTCTGTGTCACAAAAGAGGTGGTTGTTCTCACAGAACATCTCAGGATGACCTTCTGACGTTGCCTGCTTATTTGTTGTAGTGTTACCATAGCTCCTGTAGTCAAGTGCCAGGAAAAAAAATCTGTGCAAAAGTCAATGCTGATTTGTCATCCTTGCTTTATTTATTTATTTGCTTACTTGTTTATTTGAGTTCTTACTTGCTCGTGGTATGTACTACCAGACTGAAAAGGACTCACTCATCTGGTACTTTCTAATTCTAGTAGCAAACATCGTAATTAGTAGTTTACCTGAAGACTTCAATGCTTGTATCACTTTTGGACAGAGATGACAAATGCTTCTGTTGCACCAGCAAGGAGACATTAAAGCTCACACTGACTTTCTCAGTGATCATAAAGGAGAATAATTAGAAAACAGTATCACTGTATTTCCTGAAAATAGCAGGTAGAGCATTAAAAACATGGGTAGAGTCATAGAATCATAGAATATCCCGAGTTGGAAGGGACCCATAAGGATCATTGAGTCCAACTCCTGGCACCACACAGGTCTACCCAAAATGTTAGACCATGTGACTAAGCGCACAGTCCAATCACTTCTTAAATTCAGACAGGCTCGGTGCAGTGACTGCTTCCCTAGGAAGCCTGTTCCAGGGTGTGATCACACTCTCAATGAGGAACCTCTTTCCTCATGTCCAGCCTAAACTTCCCCTGCCTCAGCGTGACACCATTCCTGTGGGTCCCATCACTGGTGATTAAGGAGAATAGGTCAGTGCCTGCCTCTAGTTTAATTCTGAACTGTATTTAAAATCTGTAACTTGCTCAGACTTAAGAACCTGGTGGGTTAGTTACACATATGGAAGGTAAAAATCAGAAATCCATCCAAATGAATCCCAAGCTTCCTTCCATCAAACCAGCGATCAGTTCCAGGAAGGCAGCGTTGGCACAAGTTAGAGGACATGTCAGAGATGAGGCCACTGCAATCGAAGCCAATCTGGCGAAGTGTTTGATACACTGAAGGTATCCTGCATCCTGGCAGGAACTTGGAACAGTGACACAGATGTCGACAGCTATCACAACACAAGCACACAATCAACCAATACCCCAAAGACAAGGGCATTAAGACCACTAAGCCATACCACAGGTAACTAGCCAATAAACAAGGGTTGGTTCCTACATACCAATTCGGAACACCTGTAAGATTTCCCCAAGAAAGCTTCCCAAAGCCTCGCTCTAACAGAATTTTCTCTATTCTTGGACATTTCAGCTGTAAAATTCCATCCTGGGTCACGAAAAAATAGAATGTGATTGACTAGAGACGAGTGAAAGCTACCATGCCGGGCAAGGAATAATTAAAGGCATTATTATGGGAAAATGGAAAATCAGCTAGCCAGCAGTTCTGTAAAAGAGGTTCTTGTGAGTCATAAGATGAACCCGATTCAGCTTCCTGCTCCAAAGTGCAAACGTCCTAGTGTGTACATGCACAGACAGTATGTACAGAGCGCAGTTATTAAACAGAAAAGAAGAATTCCTTTAAAGACATCTGTAGGATTACTGTGGCTGTTTCTGGGTCAAGAAGCATGTGGACCTGAGAAGATCTTTTGGGAAGGGAGAGCAATACTTTTTTTTTTTTTTTTTTTCTTCTTTCAAAGCCCCCGAGGGAAGTTTAAAACAACTGAGGTATTGAGCTGATGAAAACAAATGGCTTGAGGTCCCCACTCCCCTTTGTAGGGATCTTTGCCATGTCAATTAAGGACGGCACAACTGACTCCAATCAGCACAGATAATACAGACTAGAGACCAAAAAAAAAGAATTCATCAAGGACATTGTGCATTAGAAGAAATTCTGTGAATAGGCTGTTACCTCTCCAATGCAGAAGAACCTCAAAAACAGGTTGATCTCCTTCTGAAAGGGTATGTGTAATTGATCCTGACCTTGAGATGATCTCCTTAGGATCATTTCCAACAATAATTCTGGCAAAAAACCTCAGCCCCTCCCATCCCCATTAGATCCCATCGCCTATGAAGGCAGAAAATTGAAAACACTTGACTGATTCCTCAACTTCAAATATGTTAATGCACAAGGCTGACAAAGCCTAGTGACAGAGACAAATAAGACATGAAAACAGAAACAGAAAAAAAGCTAGAGAGAGTGATAAATACACTCCATACAGCTCAAGAGCAATAAATTTGTTATAACCGAGTGGCACAAGATTTGGTGGCGTTTGTTCTCAAATGTGTGGAAGTGCCATCCAGTTCTGTCAAGCTTGCTGCAAGAAATATTATCACATACAACTCATTTTTGACAAGACCAAACTTAGGTCTAAAAATTCACTATTTCCTCGACAAAGGAGAGTGACAAAAATGCAGCACCACAGGCAAGAACTGGGCAAAATTAGGTACCCAAAACGAATGCCCCAAAACATGGCAAAATAGACATCTAAAGAAAAAAGTGCTTATAGATGAACATATAAAACAACTGCTAAGGTATTAATGTGCAGGATGGGTTACATACAATGTTTGTGGTCTTCTTTAACGTTTCCTTTTTTTTTTTTTTGAGTAATTTAGAAAAAGACAATATCCACCAGAACTGATCCAATGTACTCCAGAAAACATGACGTGCAAGAAGCTGGTTATGCAACTGCAAATGGAGCTGGGAAGCAACATGGGTAGAAAAGAGGATTGCTAGAATAAAAAAGCAGTGAAGTTCCTCCTTCTTATGATGATAACAAGTAGAAAACTTTCTTCTTCCCACTGCTTTTCCCCAAACTACTTCAATAATTAAACTGAAAACATTAACTACATTAATTTAGGGAACTACTGAAGAATCATTTTTTAAAACAAATCAACCTTCTGTTGAGACTTTTGCTAGATGAAATGCAAAACCAAATACTAACATTTTCAAGGGGATCAATATGGAAATGATTTGCTGCAAAACCTTCACTTGCTATGGATATTTCAAAAAGTAGATTTGTGAAAGAATTAGATTGCAAACTTCAGGTGAGCACAATCCAAGAATACTTCACTGACTTGAGTGTTCAAGCACTCAAAAGCCACTATACAGATTTTAGCACTTACTTAATCATACAGTCTGGGTGAAAAGTACTTGCTTTATTTATCATAGCACCACCCTGAAAGTTTCTACTTCTGAGAGCATTTGATTTATTTGAAATGCCACCCCACTTTCCTACTTGATAATATTTCTTGAGAAAGCTTCAAACGTTGAAGTTCCTAACATTGGTAGCAATGAAAGACTAAGGAAACAACCCAAAACAAGAAAAGAATATAGTTGAATGCATGCTGTGGACTGTTTACTTAAGCAATCTTTGGTAGGCCTGCAATAGTTAGAAGAAAAATGATTAGATGAAAACAGATTTATGAGTGCGGTGATAACTGTTGCCCTTGAAATTTACCCATCCAAAACAAATTATATCTGGTCCTCTTAAACACCAGATCATAGAGGTCAAGTACCACTGGAAGGCCACTCCACTGCTATGAGCCTGCTGCATAGTTTAATAATAAAGAATATTTTGGATGCTACTGAATTTAAGCCAAGTTTCATATTAATGACACGATGCAAAAATGTTTAACAGCCTCAAGTGATGACAAAGCACTGCTAAGAGGGATATTAACCATAGTTTACCTTGGCCAAGGGTAAGAGAAGAAAGCAAAACACAGAGAGATTAAAACCTATTCTTTGCTTGACAGAACTGGAACCAAGAATATACTTCACCACCTCACCCCAGAGGTCAACTGCAGACACTCCTTCACGGAGAAGCACCTGAGGCTGACACCAAGGTGCAACATTTTTAAGTGGGATAAGAATAATTATTCCCAACCCACAAAGATGATTGACGTCAAATGCAAGTCGAAAACATCTTTACATAAAAACATTCAAAGCCTGAAACACCCATTCACACAAATATATTTTTTTCCAGTTATAT
Organism: Netta rufina; assembly: GCF_964035555.1. NCBI lineage: Eukaryota > Metazoa > Chordata > Aves > Anseriformes > Anatidae > Netta > Netta rufina. The sequence goes on along the minus strand of NC_140125.1, from coordinate 33,842,527 downwards.
CTTAAGGGCAGCTACAGAGAGAATTATGATCTACCAAGGATGCTGGCATGTCAACAAGCATCTTCTGCTGGAACAGGAGAGAGTTGGCTTTTCTACATCCAAAACTTGGAGATGTTCAAGTACCTTCTCCCACCACCTGAGCAAGTAAATAGTAAAGAACATACCGCTCAGCCCATATTCTTGAATGCTTTTCCCATGACCTCCAAGCACTTCCAGTGCATGTTTGTTCAAAAGCATTTACTTAACACGTTCACCTGCGTCACTGCACTGCAAGCTACCTGCTAGGATTAACATTCTCCTTTCGACACCAGTCTTCCTTACACGGTCTGACTGCAGCCACATCCCCTACATGGTAGTTAAGACAGAAGAGCAAAGACTGCGAAGGGATTTTGGAAGAAGCCTAAGAAAACTGCACTTCAGATAAAATAATGAAAAATCTTTTTGGCCATCTGGCAGATAAGCAAGCAATTTTACCCACTTACAGTAGCAGGATTAATGGACTGAACGCAAATTACGGGAAATCTATTCCTTACATTGTCACTCAAATATACACCTAGATATAGAATGGAAGAAGTTAAATAGATAGTTGAGCTTTTTGGTTTGCTCTTTCTTTTAGTATTTCTGAGTTTTCTAGAGTACTGTTATTTATATTTCAGATCATTCTTTAAAAAGCTCCAAATTTCAGCATGAAGGACTCAAAGGTTTCAGATGTATCTTGTATCAGATCCTGAAATCCAGACTTCTAATGAATATTGGTCCCTAAACATTTGTGATGACTTTGTACTTAATTTCTCAAAAGAGAAAAAACTATACAAGCAGAAGTGACCAAAATGCAAAATACATATATACGTGTGTGTATATATATATATAAATTGAAAACTTCTAAAGATATTTAAACAACCAAAATATTTTTGAAATTCATTTTAAAATGGTTGCAGAACAAAAAAAAACAACACAAAACAAGTTCTAAATAGAGGCACAGTGGGTGTAAATCAAAGGCAAGAATAATCAATGAATAAAAAATTGAAGAGTTATTGAAATACTACATTCAAAAGGGGAAAATTGATGGCAGAGGAACAAATGCCTGTGTTTTTTTTTTGCAGGACCACAGAACAAAAAGAAAATCCCAGTCATCTTAAAGGCAGCAAGAACAAAAGAACTTGCAGGCGAAGGTATTTATAAATTACTAAATGGACACTATAGCACTCTCAGGAAAAAAAAAAAAAAAAAAAAAAAAGAAAGAGGTTTTTACTGAAAAAGTAGAATGATGTGCTTGCCTATTATGAATAAGACAAACTCCAGTCAGTAACAGAAGTGGTAATTATAAAGGCAGAAGAGACAAATACTCCTACACACACAGAATAAATGCTCCCAGATCAACAGACCTGCGTCTTGCATCCAAGGTCCCAAAACAGGTTTAGGTAATACCAAACTCAACAAGAACATCATTACCGTACACGCTAACACTGGATGGGAAAAAAGCATGCACAGGAACAGCAAGCCCTTTAACTTCTGTCATTAGCCTTAAACACAAGACAGACAGAATAGATTTCATGTGAGAATTAACTGAATAGCAGTACCATCCTGTGGGAAAATGCTTAGCAAGGTTGTTTTTATACGGGATTTGATGTTTGACCAGTAGAGGTAAAAACATGACATGTATTATATTTTTATAAATATAATTTTATATATGAAATATCTACATAATACATATAGTTTTCAAAAGCAATTAATCTTTGGGTTAGAGTTCCGTTTTAACTAGGAAAAAATGTGCATTATTAAATAAAGCTCAACCAGTTTATTAGCTGTTTCTACTAAAAGAGGACAATGTAATAAATCCAAATGTTTCCATTGGCAATCTGTACATATCAATACTAGTTGCTAATACTCAATGCATTCAACTGTATTAAAGAAGTAAATATAAAGTTTCCAGTGCCAAAACTCACAGCAGGTATAGGATAAATACAGAGTCCTTAGCAGACAAAATTTTTACAATAAACTAGACTATCTGAAAAAACAAGTAGGACTGATTTAACAGCCACTCATCTGAAGACTACCTAATTAACATGATGCGACCAAGAAAGGTGTAAACGTGACAACTGAAATTCTAGTGGAGGTAAAGTTCAACATGGTATCGGTAGGAGTTCCTCTATAATGTGTGAACCATCCCGTCAGCTTAGCACTTAAAGAGACTAAGCATTTCCACGGTAGCTGCATTCGAGTGCAGGAGAGCTAGATGGGACATTGGCATACAGAGAAATTCTGGGTTGTAGGGACAGGTTCATCTCTTCTCCTGTGAAGCAGCAATCAGCTGGACTTCAGTTAGACTCCTCGCCCACCCGCCCTTTACCCCCAAAATGTACTGTGTTTCTTAAAAATGATTTAACAATCCCACATACATGGTCCTGGCTCTCAGAGCCAAGACAGAATAATTCCAATTGCAAAAAGGCCTAAACAGAACCAGCAGCCCTGTCTGAAAGAAGACAATCTTACTAACTTGTCACTGGATTGAGGTACAAAAGCATCACCTTCTCTGTTCTCTAGAATATCTCCAACACTTACAGAAAACATTTTTCTGAAACACCTATCTCCAGCACAGAAATAATTACATTAAAAAAATCCTTTTGTTTTGGATTTAAGCAGATCTGTGATGCTACAACAACAACATTAACCAATACGCAACCAGGACATACCCAACAGTAATCCCCATTTTAGACATGAAAATCCACATTTAAGAGGAGGAATGGAGCTCATGTTCTCTAGAACAAAAGTAAACTGTAGGTAAATTCAATGGCATTTGCCTATTACTATCTTGAAATTTATAGCCTGCCATCTAACATTCTATAATACAATCCAAACACGGCAATATAAAGCATTAAAAAAACATATTAAAAAGAGTCTTACCTTTGGTGCATGCACATAATCTGTCTGTGCCCGAACAGTATATCACAGAGACAAACATATCTGGTTCCTCAGTGCCCTCTTTTTTAGGTGGCTCCACTTTGGCCAGAATTTCGAAGTTCGAAAGATCTAGTATTTTTACATATCCTCCCTGAGTAGTTATTACCAGGTGCCCAAGAGTGGAAATCTCAGATCTTCTCTCTCTCCCATTGCCATTTTTAGAAGTTAATTGCATTTCCTCTACAGGCTCCTCACAGTCATCCTCTCGATTATCCAATATATCTGGTGGGAGCAAAATCATTGAGGTAATTGTGTCTTGGGGGTCTTTGATATGCTGGATTTTTACTGGTTCCTCCTCTAGAGTAACTATTCTAGTGGCATAATTCATTTTATAAAGCACTAGGTATCCACCGCTAACACTTCTCTGTTCAGGCTGAATTATTAAAGGAGTTGTTGGTACATCTGCTGGTGACTCATGTTGGATTACATCGATACTTGTGCCATTCACTACAGCAAGACTTGATTCTATTTCACCCTTCCTTCTATTACATAGTGCCGAGTTTAATTTATTTAAATTATTCAAGGCCTCTACTTGATTTATTGCACTCAGAGATTCGACAGGACAAGTCCGCAGTCCTACTAACAAATGAACTCCATCTGCACAAGGAGTGATTGAATCTACACACAGGTTCTCCTCCTCTGCAAACTTTGGCAGACGCAGGCACTGAACCAAAGTCCCAGGCTTGGGAACCATAGAGCTCCACTTGTCCGAGTCCGGAGAAGTTAGGTTGGCCGCAGCATCTGCAAACTGCTGAATGTAAGTCACAGGGGGATCCTGTAACAGCAACTGTTCCTGACTGTCCAGCTCCATTTCAATGATCTGTGGAACTGTGAAACCATCATCATGCATACTTTTACTCATAATATTGTTCATCTGTGAAAAAAGTTTTCCTGCTTTTTCATCAGACTCCTTAATGCTGTATAGCAGCAACACAGGTAAAGTCCTCCTTACCAGAGGGGAATTCAGTTCTGAGTTAGTGCAGGATTCATTGTCAGTTGATCCCTGTTCCGAGACACTCTCACCTCGAGTCCTGCTTAAGCCATCCAGTGACCGCTGAGAGTTACTGCTAACAGGAGAGGTAGCGGGTGATTTGTATGTTAAGAGACCTCCAGCTAATAAACAAGGAAAGGGAATGTTGTGTTGTTCCAGATGTTTTTCCTTCATCTTTTCGCTCTTACAGTTGGCCAAGCAGGGATTTGCACCGAGTTCTTCTAGATCCTTAACCGTGTCTTCCAGAACATTTGCAACAATTTCCCACTGCAGTTTCTCAGGTTGCTGAAGAATGCTGAGAGCTGTTATATCAAGGCTGACTTCCATAGTTTCTTTTTGTGATGTATGCCCTTTAAACAGAAATGATTAATGTAGTATATGTTTCAAAATAAAAAGGAATCGCATTACATGTATTATGGACTTATTCTCATAATTAAGGAAAAGTTTCTGCTCTACAGTTTCAGTATGTTGTAACATTCTGTAAGATCAAGACTTGTTAGTCATGAAACAAGAGAAAAGGTCTAGAAACATTCTTTCCACATAGGCTAATGGTTCTCCCAATTTTATCAACAAGAGTGAAAGTAAAGAAAACAGGACAATAGCTCTCCTGGTAAACAGTAAGATCTTTTCAACAATTATTTTACACAGGTTAGACCACCACACTAAAACCCAACCAATCCAGTCGATTCATTTCATGTTCCACCCTGTACCACCCCTCTTCCTAGCCAGCCCAGCACCATGTACAATCTCCAGCTCAGCAGATTCATTCTCCACTCTCAGCTGTAAAACACTTAATTTTACTCTGAAGTTTGAGTTACCACCACGTAACAGACAATATGAAGAGCTCGCTCAGCTGCTATAAAACACAACAGTGTTCAGATAGGCATGATGAAATTAAACAGCACTGCAAGAATAACAGTGAATCAGAAGAGTTCAATTAAGTAATGCAAAAATTTAATTGATTACAGAGGAAAAATCCAGCTGAGACTGAAGCATAAATGATAAAGCATCATCTTCATAAATACTTGCATTGAAAAAAAATGTCTTTTCCCTTGTGTGTATGCACATGCACATGTTCTTTACTTCCTTCCCTGCTGCTTTTGATTAAGCAGCGTAAACGAACTATGAAAAGCAAGCATGCAATCGTCCCACCCATCAAAATTTCTGATTAAACCTCTAAGAAAATAATGCAAACACCATATATAGCTTTGTACTGCTTCCATTTGAAAGCTTTCTTCAGGATGAGAAAAAAAATAAATTTCTATCAGAATCCATACATACAGAAAAACAATCAAGACAGAGGAACTTTCTTTAGCAGTCCTCTGAATTTAAAGGGTTTTGTGCAGCTCTGATTTGTTCCTGTTCTAAGTAAGTTCCTTTAACTTGGTTTGTGTGTTTTATTGACAGCAAGATAAGCAATGCTTGTTGTCAAATAAGACATTTATTAACCAAAGTGATTTTTTTTTTCTCTCTCCTGTATCTACTCTCTTCCACCACACAAATAATGACTTAACTATTGGCACTGTTTCAGGTCATTTTTTTCTTCCTCCCCCCCAAATACTATGAATATATATCCTTTGCTTTTGACAGGGATTTCTTAAGAGCCTGAGAAAAACAATTTTCTTTCTGATTTCTAAAGTACTATACAGAGCAAATATAACCTACCTGTCACAGATTCTGATCTGGAATGCTCTTCACTGTCCGAATCCTCCAGTAGGTCATCACTGAAAAAAAATTTATGAATGACACCATGTACACTGTCGCTGCATTCCTATTTTTCAATAAATTAGGAAAAAAAAGGGTAAAGAGAATCAAATGTTGGTTATTATCCTGCGTTTCTTTTAGTCAGTATTGTATATCCATTGCTGGATGTCAGACACAAACATCATGATTTTTTTCCTCAGTAATTGAGGCAGCAGACCGGTCTGCAATTTGCTTCATTCTACTATTGTATTCCCCATAATTCAGACATAAATTGAATGAAAACGAAAGCCAGTTCTCAGAAATCTTTCAGACAAACCACAAAAGCAAACAAACATTCAATACTTAGAAAAAACGATGACACCTTCTTCAAAAGTTCCTCAAAATAGTATCTGAAAGGTGGAGCTGCCAGACTGGTTTCCAATTCTACCAAGCAATTTTGTGCCTAGCCCAGAAGCTGTCATGGTTCAGGGTAGTCCCGTTCCACTCACATGTACTGACTTTCTCCCACAGCACAGCAGCTACCAACAACCATTTATGAGCATTCATTCCATGGTTCAAAATACCTGAATTAATTTTGACTTCCTCAGAGCCCCTTCCTTAAAGAAACAGCATACAAACACGACGTTGTTAAAAAAAAAATAATAAAAAAAAAATACTACCAGATGAGTCATGTTTTCACAAAAGCAGTTTCTGGTCAAGATCCCTCTTGAAGAGAAATAGGCCATTCAGTAGTTCTAAGAATATATGAAGCTTTAACCCATCTGGCTTTCCTAATAGAAGAAAATGATTTGCTATTCCGAGACCTTTTCATACAGAAAGTACAGCAGTGCCTTTGCACCTTCGGGTATAACAACTCTCAGTACCAGTCAGATTCCCACATTTCAACAAACCGGATGCTTTCTCCTCAGGCCCAAGAAAGAGAGTCTTTTTAAATTCAAACCTGATCAACCTTCACTTAAAGACAGCAATGATTCAATTCTTCATCACCCAGCTTCCCCTTGGGTGGGAAAGTGATAGCAAACTTCATAAAGATTAAGTAGAGTGGAAGATGCCTAGTCTTGAGTAGCACCATTGTATTATCCATTAACCACCGATTAAAAACGGCTTAATTCTTTAACTCTCAAGGAGTTTACAGCCCTAAAGCTAAAGTCAGAGCCTAAGTTTCAGCAGCTGTTAGTAATGATTGGCTGTTAGGCCTATAGGCAGCATCCCCTAATGCTGCCCATGTTTCTACATATGCTCTTCAAAACAGCAAGCTTCATATTTGCTCTTCAGTACTGTAGGAATCAAACCAGACTTAAAAAAAAAAAAAAAAAAGTATACTCCTGTGTGTGCAGCAGCACTGTTACTTTCTGATACTGCTTTTTAAGAAGAAACATTCAAAAAAAAATAACCCACAACTTTCGTCCTGAGATTTCCTGTAATGATTCACTCTTTTCTTTGAGTTTTATTAATATGTATTTCCAGTATCATACTGTAAGAAGCATAAATGAAAGAATATTGCTTATTCTCACATGGAACTAAGTGTCAGCATATACTCTAACTTGTTTAAAAGCTTGTGACAGGACTGTCTCATTGTCTGTATATATGTGTTAAAAGTACAAATGAAAGCAATTCCTACCACATCCACATAATTTATTTTCAGAATAACATAAGCAGAAACTAAGGAGAAGCAATCAGAGAAAACAAACAAACAAACAAACAACAAACAAAAACATTCTAAAAGCCTGCAAGTACCCTTCACTTTCAAAACCTGAAATACATAATCCAAAATTAAAATGAAAAGCTATTCCTGAACTTGTATTCTTTGCTCTTTTCTGTCTCTGGAGCATCAGCATAGAGCAACAGTAAGATTTGGTGTCTCTATTAGTGGAAATTAAATACCTGAAACAGTGGAACTAAAATGGAACTAGCTTTAAAGATGGATTTTTTTTTTCAATTGTTGAATTGTGTACAGACACAAAAGAATTAAAATCTCAAAAAAACCCCACACATACTGATGTTACATTTCATGAAACATGACTTAACGGAACAGCATTTACCATTTACAAAGCAGAATTTCTCATTGCTATTTTTTTTTTTTTTTTTAGTGGCATACCTGTCTCCTTCTAATTTTGGTATATCTGAGCAGCTAGATGAATCTTCTAGCCATGCTAGTGTTGGTCTCCTTGAGTCAACCCCTGAGCTCTGTTCTCCTGATAACATAAGTTGCTGCACAATAGCTGGATCATATGCATTGATCTCAAATTTTAAGTGGACCTGAGAAACAACAAAAAGCAGAAGGGATCTTTGACATGTATCAAGACATTCTTAATCAGAAGTAATTAGTTAATAAAAATTAGTTATATTGTATACCTTCATAAGTTTGGAAACATCCCATATGCAGATCTTTCCTCGCTTTGTTGCAGCAGCTAGAAAATGAGGGCAACTTCCAGAACCAAAGCAGGCTATTCTGTCAGTGCCATCTGTGCAGGGAAACTGTGCTGGACTTGTTGCCAGTGTGACTGAAAGAGGTACATTCTGAGTGTGCTCTCCCTTGACAAACGGGCAGTTTGGGGAATGTCTCTCATGTTCAGACCTTTTCATATTAAAAACAAAACATATCAAAATTGATTTCTTACTCTGAAAAGCATATACATCATATACAAACTCAGCCCTTGAAGCCCTGTAACTGAACCATTTGAACTGTATTGTACTCAAATATATAAGAAATTCACTAAAACGTTTTCCCCTGCTATTTCTTAAGAGCAAACTGTATGAAAGCCTCTGATCAATTAATGGGTAATCACATTCAAATGGAAGAATCTGTCCCATAATTAGTCCTAAAAATCATACAATAAAAAAAAAACAACTTCTACAGAGAGTAGCTCATCACATTACCATGAATAACAAAAAAAAAAACACATTAGAATTCCAATACCATGAGATATTATAAGTAGACTTAATATGAAGCTGTAATGTCCCATTTTTATTTCTATACCCACACAAAAAATGAAATTGAAAACAGCCCTAAATGACACATTGACCTAGAAGCATAAAAACCACAACAAATTTCTAACCTTGATATATAAGGAAGCAGAGATAGGACAAAGAGCAATTACACCACTATAAAATGTCTGGAAATTAACAAGGAAATTAATAGGATGGCGACTGTGAAACATGTTAAAAAGGAAAGTTTCCAGCAAGTCAGGAATCTGATGTGTTGAAATAATGATTATAAATTACCGAATAGCCATGACAAAAATTACATTAAGGACCCTTTTTAAATCAATATAAGGTCCTTCACTTCTGTCAGTACACACGATTCTAGCTGATTCAGGCAACTTTTAACAGAGCTTGCAACTTTATGTAGAAGGCAAATATGTACTGCATGGTCACTGCAGTTTAAATACTTGCGTTCTTTTCACAATTGTACAGAAGACTGGATTTAGAACCAGGCAAAGAAATGTCGGTTGCCATTTTTGTCAAGACTTTGAAATGAAATACCACATCAGAATTAAGAAAAACAACTGCAATTTCTGGGTTTTAGTATCATACAGAAGTTTGGATTTCCAGAATGATTCCATGGGAATAATCAAAAAATATTTTATTGTACTATGTCATTCTCATCAGTGCAACTTCCTAAATTCATCAGAAATTCTACTGAGATATGGAGACCTTTGTCCTCCAAGATTTCTAACATCTTCAGCATAAACCTGTCTACTTACTTCAAGTATTATTGAACTTACCAAGGTTCATCTGTAGGCTCCCAGCATACCAAACACACACTACAGGTAAAGCACATGGCTCTGTCATCTCCTGATGAAGCAGGCTATAAAAATAAGAAGGAACACTTGAAATTCATACAGCTATATAACACAAAACACTAAGTGGGTAACCAAGTCCACTCCTTCTAGTGGCATAGCAAAACACAACATCAAATTTATAAAAAGACAAAAATTACATAAAGTGGAAATATTTCACATTAAAAAATTTGATACACAACATTTCTATAGAAGAGATCAAGAAACAACACCCAAGCCACTGATTAAAAGCCACACAGAAATAGATGAGAACATAAGTGAACAGCTTCACTACTAAGACATTTTTTTCTTTGGAGAAAACTCATAAGGTTCAAAAATTCTGCTGAGCTTCAAAATTTTAACTGTACATTTGCATGCTTGTAAAAATACAATTTGAAAAACACATTTCCTATTATGCCTTCAATCTGCTGAAATATAAAGCATTCGATATCAACTCCTCAGCAAAGATGGTTGTTACAAGCAGAAGTGACAGAGGAAAAGAATAGAATTTTCCGTTCTCTTAAATTTAGCATTTTCATGACTACTTTTCAAGTCACTGAGATACACTTGGGAACATGCAGATATAATTCTAACATTTTTTTCCTGTATTTTAATTCCTGAACATGCTCTTTTCAAGAGCACTTAAGAAAAACATTACCATTTGAACCTATCAAATGTTGCGATGACATAAGGCAGACAATATGGATGTCAAACAACATGTACTATGTACATCCATACCATACATAAGTATTTTACAGTGAAAATAACCTCAGAAAATGAAAAATGGGAATAGAAAAAAGAGTAGTGGAGTAAAATGTTGAGGCTGTAGTATTCAGTAAGCTCAATAATTTAGTAATGTGATCTACGATTGCTGTTTGTCACAATATAGTTTTCTTTAAGTGCCACTGGGAAAATGTAGTTAAAAAAATCTGGTGTCAGGCCTTCTGCTTTCTCTTCTTCACTCATACTGTAAAAAGTAAGAATATTTACTCAACAATCTCATGCGGAGAAAAAGAGATGCTGTGTAACTACCCAGTTCATCTTTATATAACTCAGATTTATCTGATACTTATGAGCATTTTATATGCTTAAGTTAGAACAATGTTTTCCGTGATCTGTACAAGAAAGAAGCAACCTCAAGGCATGAAAATATGGAACAGTAAGAAAAAAAGAGCCAAATGACATTTTTTCATTATGCCTTCTGAATTATTTTGGAAATCCATTAAGGAAAAAAAAATAAATTACTCTTTTCCTCCCCAAACCGTCACTTAGGAAACAAATACTATGAATAACAAAACCTTTTACCTGGTGATAGAACCCAGCTTGAGCCATAGGATCTGGCTGTGCCCACCTATAACCCACATGAGGCCATGAAGTGAACGTCTCCCTTCTGTTAGCTTCACTATACATCAAAGACCTAGAAAGGCAAAAAAACCTGCATTATCCAAAACTAAATAACTAAATAAAAAACAACGAAGTAAACTTATTATGAGATATTTTCAATGCTTTAGCAACTGTTAGAAATAACACAGGTAGTTATCAATAACTTTCATTTAAAATAATCATTAACAGTTACAGGAAAGTTACAAAGTTCTCTCACTTAGGTGCCTAAAGTGCCTCAGCAAAGGACCAAAAGCAGTACACAACAACCTGGAGGCCTTAAAAGTGGAATAAATAAAAGTGGAATAAAGTGGTTTGTTTTTTTAAATGATGACTACTGCAGAAATCTGGGTTTATCAATTGAACAGGTAAGAAAATACATATTTTAAAATACCCCAGTGGGATATTTTAAGCTTGACTGAATACATGCAGTACAAACTTCCCAATGTTTGTCACTTAGTGCATATTGTAATATTTGAGAATTACGAACTATTAAATCGCAAAATCTGAAATCCTCTGTAAATGCAACACCTACAAGGAAAATAAGCACAATTTTTTCCCTGCCTTCCCTGTTTAATTTCAGTGCATATCTCTCATTTGAAATAGCACGTGAGAAACAGCTATCATCTTTTATTTTTTCTTGACTCAAGTTCTCCAGTATCATCCCATAAGATGCCATCCAGCACAGAAAGGTACGTATGGCTGTAAGAACTAACATTGTTCAATGGAAAAGTGCCTCACTTCTTGCTTCTTCCCCTCAGTGTCAAGAGCTTCTTGCTGCTTTGCAAGAGAATGGTTATATGAAACATTTCCCACCAAGGAAATAAAATATTCTTTTAACAACCACTAAAGGGGTGTCGTAAGTTGACATTACACCGTCTTCAGAAACTGACCTCAGAGAGCTCTAACCAACAATACAATATGGCGAGGTACAGGTAGACCTGGAAGTTTGGGGAGGGGAGGTAAGAGATGCAATCATATATTTTTTTCTTAATTATTTGAACCGTAACATATAATGATATACTTGCAAAACAGTATTTATATAGAAACTTTCAAGAAGGCATTCATTTACAGACTTTGAAGATTTATCAGCATTCTAACTAGTCTCAGCTTACGAAGGTTAAAATAATAGGTTACTCACTTACTTACACATTATCACTTGGATCAGAAAGAGATGAAGCAACAGTCTATGAGGTAAATTTTCTCTGATCCCAAACACATAGCAGGTGACTAGAGAGTTCAGAAGTTGCATTTACACCCAAAGGTAACAACTTCCTAAACTTTATCCTCTAAAACACAAAGCAAGGGCATAACTCCTTCCTGCATGAAGGAAAAGGAATTGATTTCATGATGTAGCATAGTGTGTATGCTCTAACTTTGGTAGACAAATGTGTGCACTTTGTGTTCAGAAGAAGCATCTACCAGCTCTTAAAGCCATGCAGTTTCTGAATATGTTAACATTGCAGCCTCCGAAGGTTTATAGTACCAGCTTGAGTACAGCCAGTAACTCAAGTAACTAGTCACGTGCACTATACTGTCCAGACACAACCATAACCAAACATTATGAAGAATAAAATGTGGATGAACACAACATATTAACATGCTATAGTACCACCTGGGGACCTAAACGTAGGGCTGCATATGTTACCTTTCTGAACATGTATGTTGGGAGTAAGAACAAAATGAATTCATCTGATAGGCACAGAGGTCAGAATCCAAACATAAGTCTTCTGGTACTCAAAGGTTTCTCTAAGTTTAGTAATAGGTACAGTGCATTTTGCATTAAACACTTGGTTAGCTGTATGTATAAGAGCAAGAACATACAGAGCAGGACTAATTCATTTTTTTTCCCCCTTTCAGGGAATAAGGTCATTTCAGAGCTTATCCTGATCCAACTAAGGGGTCAAATTCATCATTTATTTTGTCTTTACGTACCTGTCCACAGATCGACCAGGTCCCACACCAAGTTCTGGTCGTGCGCTGGGTAAGAGGTAAGATAACCTATCCATCACAGAGGATGCTACAGGTAAGGCAGCAATATTTTGATTTATCTTCTTGAGTTCATTTACAATGGCACTGGCGACAGACTTCAAAACATGATGAGGAAGGTGGAACGTAACCGTTGCCCACTGAATTAAGGGGGGAAAAAAGTGCACAGGTAAATACGTTTTAAGATTTTAACATGTACACAACAAATAGTTCATAAAGGTGTCAAAAGCAAAAAGAAATGCATGTATTGCATTCTTTCATGATTTCAGTTAATTTAAGTAATACAAGAACAGACACACAAAAGCAGCATGGACATAATGATGCAAGGAAATTTTGTGTGTTTAAAATGTTAAGCTTACACCCTGCTAGTTTCTTTTTGAATAAGTAGAATTTCCCTCAGAAGAACTAAGGAACACATAATATGTTTCATCCTCTTCAAAAGAAATTCGTCACACCAAGTCAAGCAGTCTGAATGCTTCGTTAATGATATGCAAGCAAATTTGAGTTGGGAATCCATGCTAGACAGTAGGAAAACAAATTCTCACCTTCGCAACTTTATGATTTGCTGCTGTTTCATGTGAGGTATTTTTTAAACCATCCTTCAGTTGTGTGATGAATAAGTCATATCCCTCTGTGCTAGAAACATCTACTTTTTCTATGCAAGCAGATAACAGCTGCTGAGCCTAAAATGCAGATGTGCAAGAGCAGTTAGCACCCACGTTAAATAGCTCCAGACGAGAACTACAACTGTTTCGTTATTCTGGGAAATGCACTTTGGCACACCTAGTTTGTTTTATGTTATATCAGCATAATCCCACAGAAGACCCAAAGTTGAGCAAGCAGTTCCAGATTTTAGTTTGTAGCCCAACCAATGGATAAATATCTGCAGTAATTTCAGTAATTATTGCAAGTTCCCTCAGGTACTGTATTACCAAATGTTAAACAACTCAGTCACATAAACAATTAACACATCACATATTAACGCCAAGCAAAATAAAATCACGTATTACCCAGTGGTTTTCATTCAAAATGATTCATTCACCTTCAGGGACAAAAAATGAGTCCACAAGTTTTGACATTTTTCTGAGTATCTTTATATATAAAGGAAAGTAACAGATGATACAGAGCAAAACAACACTAGCAAAATTATAGATAAATTACTTACAATGCTAGTATAATAAATTAAGTTGGAAAACTAGGCAGAAGGAAATGGGCTGGTTTTGAAATCTAGAGAATTTTTACAACTCAGAACTAACGCAACTAGAAAAGAACACTGTAAACATCCATTTACACAACTTCTTTTTCTTCCATGTCCTATGTGTTTCTGGTTTGCCCCACTAAGCGTTAGTTTCACGTCCACGGGTAAGATTTAAAGGTAGACCTTTTGGGCCAAGCACAGAGCATTCTGTACCTGTTGTTAAGTAGGCTACATCTGAAAAACACTCAGGAACTGCTCCAAACAGAATGGCTGCTTGCTTACAAGCTTGGGGAGCTCAGGGGGAAAGAGCAGAATAAGGCCACTCAGCCGCCTAGCTAAGCCTGTGTCTGTTCCTCAGATTTCAACAAACTCATACTTCACAAATCTCTCACAGAAGACAGAAGATCAACAGATGAACTGTAAATGTTTATAATTTTACAGTGTTCTAGGGAGAAGTAAAAACAGCATAAAGGCAATATCACAGCTTGTCAATGTCGCTGATTAGAAATGCACACACAACGCACTGCATCACCAGCAGACCTATCTTAAAGAGCAAAGATTTGCAGAGAAGTTCTACAGACTAACAAAAAATACTCTTGCTTGGATAAAGGTTCTTAATCTTCCTGTGATGAAGGAATTGGATTGATGCATTTGGATGATGTTTAATATCTGCTAAAACTTTCTGAAGTCCATGTAACTTCTGTTTACAATTAAAAGATGGCTAACAAAATTCCTCCCATCTTACCAATTTGGTCTTCACCTCTCCCAGCCAGTCCCTGCCAAACTTTAATATTTTCCAATTTCTTTCTACAGAAAGGACCTTTACAGAGAAATGCTACTATCTTAACCCTGAAATAAGGGCTTGCAATTTTTTCTTTAAAACCAAAAGATTCTTTAGCTAAAACTGACACAGTTGGTATTAAAAAGTGAGGCTAAAAACCAACGACAGCAAAACAGAAAAAAAAAAAAAAAAAAAAAAAAGGAAATGCTGACCTATCACCCTCTTCCTATTCAGCCACACACACCAAGATTTCATAGGTAACCACAAAGGGTCTAAAATTGATGCCAGTGGCAGCAAATGTAAGGAACCTGAAAAGGTCTCTGCAGAAACCTCTGTGAAGTAACAGGTTATTGCTGTTACTCCTACTAAGCACCTATCATTCAATTCTCCAAGAGCACGAAAATGTCTGAAATCATGGCTCAGGCTACGGTTTTGTTGGTAGTGCATCATTCAGTACAAATTTATCCCATCCCAAATTGGAAATTGTGCTTTTCACAAAGTGCTTTAAAGATTCAGAATCTGGATCCAGTAGTCCAGTTTTTTTTTCTTGGTTCTCTTTTTCTTTTTTTTTCTTTTTTTTTTTTTTTTTTTTTTGACTGTATTTTAGGACTGTATGTACTAGTCTAAATATTAGCATTGGCAGATGCTCTATGCTCTTCCCAAAGAAAGAATTCATCTCGCTTAGAATTTGAATTGTTGCACAGACCTGCATCCCTTCTCTATTCCACAGGTGAAAGCTACTTTTCTCATCACCAAAGACCTTGTCAGCTATCTTGTATTAGGCAACATAATATTGATGTACATACGACCTCATCTAATAAACACTTCATTAGCCAAGGTAAACCAAGCAACAAACCTGAGCAATACACCTAAGGGAATATGTATCCATTTGATTCCCTTACAGTGATACTACATGGTGGGTTATATTGTCTCAAATCAGGTAGAATCACAAACAATGTTACTGCAACTGTAGGGGTCCAAAGATGAAGGAAAGAAACATTTTGCAGGGGAAAAAAAAAAGTGTGTTGTTTTTTTCTTTCTTTTCTTTCCTTTTTTTTTTTTTCCCCCCCAAATCAGGCCAACTGACCTAATTAGAGAAATTAAATTCCAACATTAACTCTTCACATGCGGCAACATCATATTAACTGCTTTTATAATTGACATTTTTTCCATGAAAGCCTGTACAAAAAACAATCAAAAAAGACCAAGAATGCTAGCAGCCCAGACCAACTTTTAGAAGAGCATATGCTATACATAAGCATTGACAATACTCTGGAAATGAGTCCTTATTTCTGATCACTGAAGTTCCTTTGTTTGAAATAACGTGCTCCTGATGAGGCAAGGCATCATTTGTTTGAGATAGGAATAACCACAAGAAGCTATTGCTCTGTGATGGCCAATAACTAAAAAACTTAACCATTACACGCTGTTAATAGCACACCAGAAACTCCAGGACAAACATCTGGTTTCAGTATTATTGACAGTTATTTACATACTTTTTTCCTCCTGTATCTTACCTCTGTAACCGGCAATTCAAGCTGAACCACGTCATCTTGTTTTGAAACAGGTGTTTGCAGAGCTGTGTCTAACAATAAGATGCCATTGAGATCTTTCCTACATCCTACTGCGTAATCGTCCACAAAGATCACTTTATCCACAGCAGAAATATACTGACATTTCACCCGTCCACCTGGTTTAGCTGTAAAGCAAAAGACAAAAAAAAAATCTTATTAGAAAACAGCTTTTATAAGAGACCTATAATATCTGTTCTGGAAAGTAATGTAACACTCAGGTAAATCTCTGCCTCCCAGGGTAATCAAAACTAGCATATTAGCTATGACACCTTTCATCAAAGCTTCACCCTGCCTCCACCTGTACATTGTCAGAGACACACGACAGATGTGTTCTTCTAGACGTTAAGGTAGTTTATTTCTTCTCTGCTCTGCACACACGATGCCAGGGAGAGGTCAGAGATGTTTGCCAGGGGTGGCTGTCAGCAGATGTAAACAGAGGCTGTGGCAACGGGCACGAGCCCAAATGTTTAAACACTCGATGCTGTCATGTGTCTGAGGCTGGCTGGATTGTAAAACTAACGCGATGTAATACACTACCTGTGTAGAAAGCAAAGTGTGTGAATTCACTGAAAATGTAAGCTGCTGCTACGTGTTAAAAGCACAGAGATACATCATGCGAAGGGCAAAGCTGAAACCTCTGGATAGGCAACATAGAGCTCTTCTTGTTGCACAGGAACAGGAGTTTCCTTAAATTTTGTGTTAATCAAGTCCTGTCCCTGTTCTCTTTCAAGTCCTGTCCCTGTTCTCCTCTTTCTTCAGACACTAGATGCTGTTTTTATTACAACTAATTAAAAAGACATAATTTTGGTAGATAACATCCAGATAAAGACAACTACAATCCCAAATTCTTTCATCTCCACACTCTGATACGGATAAACAGAAATTAAACCTTCTTGAATGGAGGAAACATAAATCTGACCACGCTGCATTTGTAGCATCCTCTCTCAAAAACAGTACAAGACTAAATGTCAGCAGCCCTCGTCACCAAATTTTCTGAACCAATGACTCACGCATACTCAAAATATAGGACACAAAATATAGGTCTTTGTCTGCGTGAAGTATACTCAGTTGGAAGCATTGCTACAGAAGTCAGAAACACTTGAAGAGCCCCAGAATCACTCGATAGTGGAGAAGCTGTTGGTCCTACCTCACCTTTAAAAAAGGGTCCTTTTGGCAACAGGCTGGCATTCCTCCCACAAGAATTTCTACAGACAACACAGCTGCAGGCAAGGAAACAAGTCCTTCTATAGAAAAATAATGGTTTCTACAAAAATTCAAATATAAGTTTGAACTTGACAGATCACAACAGGACACTTTCTTTAACCCATCACTTCTCTCCTATTCTTTTTAGGGAAGATGAGAAAAGCAGCTCACCTTTTCGGGCAGTGCCAACAGCACAGCCACTTCTGATTTCCTGTCAACCACAGGAGTATGTTCATGCCCTATGAGTATGAGTTAAGCAGCCTGTAGGAGCCCTGGTCCCATATGGCTTTTAAGGCTAGATTTGTTTTATTCTTAAACCATTTTTGCAGCGAAGTTAAAGAAATCTCCTGTGTAAACCACCACCTGGCTAACAAGTACCCTCTGCGCAAGCAGTCCCAATTTTACAAGACAATGAAGATTAATTATGAGGTAGACAACAAGCCTAATCAAGACACTGTTTTTACTGTTACGAAACAAAGCAAAACCTTCTAACTACAGCCCAAGTCCCAACAGCTGTGATTCTCACGGGGCTTCCAAATACTTTGGTTATTTACATGCCAGAAAGATTTTGGCTAAACTAGCTCTAGAACATTACTTACGGTTGCCAGCTGCATTTTATTTGAAGCACATAAATCCCAAACAAGCTACCTTAATCTGAGCCTAAGAAACTTCAAGGAAATTATGCCATCGGTGTTGAGCATTGCTCCAAAACCCAGGGAAACACCTTCTGCAGTCATCTGGCTTACAACATGAGTAGCCTCTGAACTGTTGTCCAACTCTGCTTTCCAGCCTTAGCACAAGCAGATCGCAGTTCCTCTCAACATCTCTGGCTTATCTGTCTAGGATTAACACCACTGCAAATCACAAAGAAATTGTTAAGCTTTTTGTCAGTTCCTTTAAGGAAACCTGGCTGCTAGCACGCTGGAAGTGAGAGTCCAACAGCGCATTAAGTTATGGTATGTCACCTACAGCAGCATTACAGCCAGTGACCTGGGGAGCTGAAAGCAAAGCAAACAAACAACAGATTGCAAAAAATGAAGAATTTGGGAAAGGGAACATTCCCCCCCACCTTCCGTGTGTCACACAGTACAGAACAGAGACCAGCAATTTCCTGTGCTCAGAAATTTGACCTATGAAAACATCTATTAGAGAAAACCAGCTTGCCTGTAGAATACATAAAGATCTAAGCAGCTTTGATTGTGCCCCCTTGTCTGCAGGCATCGCGATGAACCAAAGCAAGCACCCATTTGGCCTGGCTTTTTAAGGAGTAGAACTAAAAAGCTTCTCGCAGTTTCTCTGGTTATAGAGAGTTTTAGCCCCAGTGAGGCTACAGCTGAAAAGAAAGTGGCTGTTACATGAACATGCGTGGCCACCAACACGAAGAGATGCAGGTCACTGTTGAGAGGAACGCCTGTGGTCTTTTCCAATATTAAAAAAAAAAAAAAAGTCAAACCACCCTGAATACTGCTAGTCAGGAACGGCACTAAAACACATAGCAGTTAGTAAATCTCTTGACAGGACACTCCCAACGCACAGCATGCAAAATAAAAAATAAAATAAACAAAACACAAATAATATCTAAGTTACAGCCAAGTAGGACTTATCTACAGCGATAAAGTGAGAGCAGTAAATGCATGTGTCATAGCAAGGCTTCCATAATGCCAAGATCCAAGGCCAACCACCTACAGGGACATCCATCACTTCTACCTATGGACGCAGCAAGGCCTTTTGATTGAGAACTCCAAGTAATATTTTTGGAGAAATACAACTCCCATCAGCTCAGCAAAACACACTTCATGTGCACTGATACCGTTTTTTCCTCTTGCAATCTAAACTAAAACACCCAAACAAGATCCCAGCGCCCACTTCAAAATACTGCAGCCATGGGAATCAAAGCACATAAAGGTTTGGAGTTCAAAAGCTTTGCCTGTCCTTTTAACTTTGCATCATTAGATTTCAACATCTCAAGCTGTTTAAAGGAAGAGAATCCAAAAACTCAAGGGAAGAGAATGGTACAACTGCCAAAGTCCTTAAAATTTACTATAAGAATTAAAAACAAAACTTTATCTTCCCCTTTGTATTGTCAAGTGTAGGTGTAAAGCTTTAAGTTTAGGAGATATTACCACTCACGGGAATAGGCTGTGTGAAATTCTTCTTCCACAAGCCAGGTTAACAGACAGTAAAAGGACAGCAAGTAAGCAAACCACGGAAATGGTCTGGTTTAAAAAAAAAAAAAAAAAAAAGCCCTGACTGCTCATCAGCACTGAATTTAGCAGCTGTCAATCCTCTCTCATTCCTCCTGCATCTTCAGTGCAAACTTCAGCAGCGCTCCGTACCTTCGAGGTCCAGCTCCAGCCCCTGATTTGCACCAAACGTCACCTCAGCAAAGCACTCTGCTGCCACCTTGGAGACACTCTGTGCACCCCTTCTTTCCCCAGAGAAAAACTCCCTAAATTGAAGGATAAGGGTGGAAAGGAATCTCTTGGATGCAAACAAGTTGAAGTTGCCATTTTAGATGAATGAACTGGACATGCTTAAACCTCCTTGTTTCCTACATGAGCAACGCTTTCACTTTTAAATCCCACTACGTACTTACACCTCTATCTGCCACATCGCTGGGAATAGCAGTCCAAAATGAAGGAAGAAACCAAAACCACATTTAGAGCTGAAACAGGAAAAAAACACTAAAATTGATCTCTAGCAGCAGGAATGCTAAAGGAGGCAGAAACACCCAGCTCAGCATTGCCAAGTGCCTGCACTTTATTTGCAACTCCAGCATGTGCCAAAATTGGATTTCGTTAATCAAGAACAAGGCACGTGACTTACAGTTTATCTTTTCCTTTAGCTTCAAGCAGGACAGGATCGTTTCAGTATCGGTTTCACTGTATGAGAGCAGGGTTTAATACTTCTTGTTAAAGGGGTGTAGGAAGGTGTGTGACCTGGCCCAAAACATGGGAGGCTGTCAAAGGAATATTAACCAGACGTGTCCGATCAAGGAATTCATAACAGAAGTTAACATTAACTCTTAAAAGCTTCCAAATCAAAAAAAAAAGATGGTGTCTTTTTCACAGTTTTTCTCCAAATAAGAACTATGATTTTCAGGGAAGATCTATTTGGGAAATTTCAGGCAGGTTACAGGGCATCCACACGGACCCAGAGACAGGCAAAGAACGCTCTACAGGTCAGCACCGGGAAGTCCCCATTCTTCTAGAGCGGTTCCCATCACAGCATTTCACAACAAAACCGTTGCCAGCTGAAATGTTTACCACCAGTTCCTCTTTCTGTCACTAAAATGGCCAGAGGAGCTGAGTTCACCCATTACGTACCCTGCAGTCTCTAACGGGAGAAAACAGCTCCAGTTATGGCACTTTTAAAACTCCAGGTCTGTTTGGCAGGAACAGGTCTAGTTGTTTTTTCCCCCTTTCTTTGTCCAAGTCCCAAATTGTAAAGAGCTTCCGAAACACCAAGCTGGAGGACTGCCTGAACTCCCAGGCCTGAAGCTGGGAGTTAATGATTCAACACTAAGCTGGCAGACAGCTACGGTGGCATTCAAAGGTTGACAGGGCTTGCTATCTCCATCGGTGACCTGGACGATGGATCAGAAGGCACCTTCAGCTCAACTGTGATGACCCCAAATGGGAGGAGAGAGGGAAGCGAGGCAGCTGAGGCATTAAAGGGCAGAGCTGCCATTTAAACGGACCTCGAAGAGCCAAAGAAATGGCTTGACGGGGATCTTGTGAACTTCAACAAGGACAAGTGCAAGGTCTTACGGGTCTAAACTCACCACACAAGGGGATAGGAGTTGAGGGGCAAACATCAATAGCTCTGCTCAACGATTTTGAAGCCACGTGCAGAAAGATAACTGTACACAGGAGTAACCAAACTGAGTCAGAGGAAGGATGCACATTTTATCCAAGACAGTGCTCTAAATGAAATGTTCAGTAAATCATTTAAGAAAAGGTACGTGTACAACATGTTCTTTGTCTAATGCTGCTGTGATTCCACCTAAACATCTAGCATCCACAATCGTCTGTAGCCAAGAGCTGCATGTGGTACCGTTTCTAGCAATTGGTTTAAATTGGGCACCTGATCATTTCTTTTGATGCCCTCCAGACCATGCTGGAAGAGACAGTTCAATCCAAACTTACGTTTTCCACAAACCCAGAACTTTGCAAACCTCTCTCACACTCCTACCTTCCCACTTCCAACTCTCCATCACATTTTTTGGGTTGAATATTCATGGTCTATTGGGTTGTCTTGCACAGGTAACCCACTGCCTGCCTTACATTTGTAGTTCTGTTAGACTCCTTTTGAGTGGAAATAAGCAAAATTGCACACGTGACAGCACGGAGATGCGCTTATATTCTCTGACTGTTTTTTTTGACTTCTCCACTAATTGCTTACATGATCGCTGCTGAGCATTTAGCTGGTATTTCATATTTCTAGCACAAGTGCAAGATCTCATTCTGTCATTATGAGTCAGTTCAGAGCCCAGAACACCAGGCTCCGGCTCCGCTGAATTCTTATGAGGACTTCAAATTAATTAAATGCATTCTCACAGGAGTTTTTCTTCCCCTGATAATTGCTTCCATATAAGAAAGCTGAAGTAGAGCAGGCTAGATCCATTAGTGTTTAAGCTATATTTACAAGTGGAAGTATTCTTTAGGATGAATTTTCAAATGCTGCGTAAGAACTGGCAAAAATGAAGGAACTTGTACATTTAAGACAACTACACGCAGCATAAGGATATCTGAACATGGTGACCAAGCAAGTTGAACTTCAGTGTCACTATAAGGGGGCATTCCCAAAGGTTAACTTAAGCCTTGGAAGCCTGGGCTTGCCATGCTGCTTCAATGGGAGGCAAGTTCCTCCAAAAGTTCAGAGTACAGCCTTCTGCGTTATTACCTGGAGAAGAAACCTACAACTGTTTGTTAATTCTGGCTTACAAAAGCTATAGAAAACAGAAAAAAATCCACTATTAAAAGAAAGTCTATCTAGCAGTGCCATGTGCCATCATTTACAACTCAGCCTGGATGTAGGATCCAGTAGAAGAGAGGTCAGTTGAATCTGCCACAACATTTCTCCACAACACCCTTACTTTCTTGAAGTAGTTTTTCCTGCCAGTTTCTGTAGCCTGTCACCCAGTGAACAGTTTATCAAACTCTTCTTCTACAGCTGCCAGATGCTCAGCCAGGATTTTGGTTGCTTCACTCAGGTCAGGGAAGTGCAGCGGACTGAAGAGCTCTCCCTCCACCAACTGCAGAGCAGGCTGAAGCACTGCCTGGCCGGCAGCACGCTGTGCAAGCCTTCACTAACCTGCACTGGGGGCGGGACACACGTTTCCATGAATGATACTAACCTTCAAGACCACTTAACTGACATGCAAATTCCCTCCTCCTCCAAGTAACACAAAAAATATCCGTAAAACACTCACTGAACAGCCTTAGCAGATACCCCGAGACACTTTTAAGCATCATGATGTTTGTAATTATGTGACAGGTAAGTTGTTATTTCCATATTTTTACGCTTTTAAGCTGGGCAGTAAAACAAAGGCTGGCCTTTTTCCCCCTTCTCGTGCACCATCCTTATCAGCGCAGCGCTCTCTCCCCTGACATACATGCAAATCTTCAAACAATGTTTTGCTTATACCAGACTTCCCGTCTGCTTTTTGCCTAGTGGTGTGCACCGGGGCCTTACCAAATCCTCACAGCCTTCCCACAGCAAAGGCATCAGGCCAATACCAAACCCAACACCTGACTCCACAGAACCCAAAAGAAGCTGCAGGTGTTGGTATCCACAAGCACAGCACAAAAGGAAGAGCAGAGGGCAGTGACTGCTCTTTCTGCAAGCGTCCACTTGGTGCAAGGTGCTCGTCTGGTGCCGGCACGCGGTTGCTGCAATTAAGGGAGCATTAACTACTTACAGCACAGCTTTCTACCGGCAGAAAGCAATCCTGGGCATCACTTAAGCCCCATCAGGAAAGTGAGCTGATCCATGTGTAAATCTTTTATTTAAAAATACAGAACTGGTGAGCAGCTACGGATCCCAGGGGAACAGACGACATGCAACGAGCTATCTCCTGACACGCCCGGGCACAGCATCATACACTCAAAGGTTGTCCTGGAGTTGTAAACCTTATTTCCATTTCCAAGACACCCTGAAGAACCATTTCTGAAGGACGTCATACTGTTCAGAGAGAATTAAAGAATCCCCATAACAGTGAGGGTAGACAGCTTTGTTTCCTGATTTGAAAGTAACTTGGCAAGAAAACCTGCACTAACAGGTCAACGCCACACACCAAAACCAGACACAATCATTGTTAAAAGATCAACAGAAACAAAGACTGAATCTACAGTCTAGGACACATTTTTCTTATACTCTGTGTTACAAAATCCTTGATGTTTCACATCACTTCAGTTACGGACACCAATGCAGCAGGAACCACAAAAATATTGTTACAAGCTGTATTAGCAAGGGCTCAGAAAGGTGTCCTTCTGAGCCAGTCAGCTGCTAGGCAGGACCAGGGATAGCACAGGAGGGTCTATCAGATCCAGACCATTGAGCACCTCAGCATTCAAAAGACCAAAAGATAAGCTTTCTAAGATGAGCAATCCAAAGCAAAAACCTTCTTCATGCTGCCCTTACTTGAGGTCCAACAGAGGTTTATCTGCTTGCTTTCATAACGTTCTGGACTTGAACTGATCAGTTCTCTCTGCCACAACGTACTTCTGCCAGGTTTCTTCTCTGTTTTGCATAATCTGGTGTGCGACATGACTGGGAGCTGGGCTGTAGGGTTTGTCACATAAGCATATTAAAAGCTGTCCTGACCAAAGATGGACCACAACTGGTACTGAGGTTGAAAACCTCGGGACTTCTCACACCAACCAGAAATACCTCAACTACCTGAGATGGAACACAGCAGGAAGGCAAAGGTCAAATCCCAGGCACAGAGCACAGTATCTCCTCTTCAGGTCAGCTAGAAGTATTTCAAGACGCATCTTCCTGCCTGCAGAAGACCTTTTTCAGAGTCCATTTGCACAGGTCTAGGAAATTTTTGATTTTCTGACTTTAAGCAATCTGAAACCTTTACTCATACAGTGCTATTGTTGTGATGACAGCCACGAATCCATCAGCCAGATATGAATAATCCGGCAAGTTTTGCTCTCTTGTCTGGCAACATCGCATATGCCTGCATCACTGTTTGTTGTTACTTCTGGATCCCTGCAATAAACATCCTAATGTAAAAACTCCTTTACAGACACACAAAGAGATCTCTATTTTTATTTTATGTTAGCTTTTGCAGAAGACAATCCAGACGTGCTCCCACAGAGCTGGAAGTACCAGCTGACAGCATCTTGATAGTCTTGCAAGGTGAGTGTCAAGTGTGATGTCCCCTGATTAAGCTAGCAAACGAACAGAGCACGTGGTGGTCTACAGTCATTGTTGGTATTAAACACAACTCAAATCCAACAGATCTCCTATCCTACTTTTTCTATGACTCTCCATGAATAACCTTAGGATCACATACATCAATGGAATGACCTCTTTGAGAAATGTTTTTCCCAGATGAGCATTGTCAGCCACATCAAGATGGGCTGCAGCAGATCCCTAGGCAACGTGAGTGGTACTGCGGTGAGCTTGGAACTGCTGGAAGTGCTGCTGCCTGCAACTCCTCCAAGCCTAGAAGGGGACGGCAGAGTATCCCAATAGGTTCTTCCAAGAGATTACACAAAGCGCACGCTCCCTCTGTGATTTCCGAGCTGTACCGGGTCTGCACTGCAAAGGAGAATCTTTTCTTCTAGTTTTGCCTCTTCTACCACATGGAAACGAAACAAAAAGGAACAGGACAGGATATCCCCAGAGGGATTGCCAAGGCTCCGTACTTCAGAGTAATGCAGCTGAGGACAAGCAGCACTCCCCAGCTTGCTGCCACAGATGACTCTCCTGGGCTGGGATCTATTTCCTTCTCAGTTCTTCTGTAGGAGGACCGGTGGCTAAGGGGCTTCTGGTGATAACGCAGCCTCTTCTTCCCCTGCTGGAACTGTTATGTATATGCACTGACCGGATTCTGCCCTGTATGAAGCACTTGGATTCAGAAGTCTGTATTTTTTGATCACTTTTAGGGACTCTGGAGTAATTTAGAAGACTTGAGCCATGAAACACTATGCATGTTAGCAAACAAGGCTCTGAAGCCATTACTATGACAAATTCATCTCAAAAAAACCTACAGAAACCTTCAAGATGGGGACTGCCCATCAGCCAGTACATTCCAGTTCCTTAACGGGTTCCTGGTCAAGCTTCCCTGGGAATCACAGCACTCTCCCAGTTCAAGCAGTTTTCTTCCTTGATTTGTAAATAAAAGGATCTGATCCATCAAACATTTGTTTGGACACACCGAGAGTCACCTGAGATGACTGAAGTTTGCTTTGCTTTTGTTGTTCTTTTTGTCTGTTTTGGTTTGTTCTTTGAGGCAGAGGAGAAGGCTCTTCCTTAGAGCACTGCGTCTAGAGACTGACATTTGGACCCTTCGTGCTCTTCGGGTGCAAGTGTTCAACTCGAAACTGGAAGCACACAAATACTTGAATCCCTAAGAGGGAATAAAGAGCCTGACAGACACGCAGGACAGCTTCCTGTTAGTCCTGAGTGACCACTACCAACAAACACAGAACCGCCAACATCCAGTTATCACGGGAATTGTCCTTGCATTTCCCAGCCGGTCTCTCTGAGGAGCACCGTGTGCCAGCCATCATGTAATGGCTTTGGCAGAACAGAAAGAACAACCTCACAGCCAGGTAAGACAAAGATTAATGCTACAGGATCACCCGATTTTCCCCTTAGCTCTTATTCACTCTCAAACTCCGAGCTGCTCCGAGCAATGACCTGGTGCTCTTGAATACACCTGCAACGTCCACCCAGGGAACGGACTGAAATAGTGAAAGATGATCACACGTTCAGTAGGCAGGTCTGAAGAAGACTCAGAGTTGTATCACATAAAAGTATGGGAGAGGAACAAAAAGCATGAATAGTCCTCACTGAATTCCTACAGCTTGGGCACAGAAGAACAATCTCTGGCTCATCCGATACATCAGACCAATGATGTTAACACCAGAAACTGACACACAAAGGCCAGAGGCTACAGCTGGATCTTCGGAAGCATAGGGAAGACCCGATCTATAACTGAACTGCCTGCTGCCTCTCAGTCTTTTGTCTTGTTCTTTAACACGCTGAAGAAAGCAATCAGCATTTACATCCTAATGAAGGCAGGCTCCGCTGCTCCACCAGACTGAGTACTCCACAGGTCCAGTCTTTTCACTAAGAAGGAGCTCAGAGCTAACCATATTAATATAGGTGCCGTGAACTGCAACTGCAGATGAAAGCAACACCAGGGTTTGGTGGTATTTTATTTTATTCTTCCCTTTCCCGTAATAGGCGATCCTTTTTCTTCCTCCACTTTCTAGATGGAGAAGCTGCAACGGTTATATATATATATATTTTATTATTTTTTTTCCCTTAGGTAATGAGCAACAGCCTTTCTGTCCACCAGAAAACTTTTGGCAGGGCAAAAGCCCCGGTTACCAAGGAGGGCAGCAGTCTCCCAAGAGCAGCAGCTTTAATTCCTAGGGACTCTATTTTTAGTTGCAGCACCAGAAGTCCCTGTAACAACAATATCCTTTGACCTGTCATTTATGTCAGTGGAGGGAACGGGGACAGAGCCAGTCTACAGGTCTGAGTGTTCAACTGCTGCTACCCTACATGAAAAGAGTTTGTGCTGTACAGAGCACGCGGACATCTGAGAACAGTTGAATTCCCTTTTCCTCCTCTTCCCAGAGAAGGGCTGAAGAGGGAGAGAACAGGAATGAACACAGTCAATAACAGCCTCGGGGACCGACTGCTGAGATGCACCTGACTTCTGACAGTCACGCCAGCCTGAACCTGCAAGGATGTTCGCTTCAAGTTTCTTCAAGCTAAACCGAGGTTATCAATTTTTTTCCATTAACATAATCATCAGTCACCCAGGAGCAGAAAAAATTTGGGTAGCTTGCAAGCAATTCTGTTTGGTGTGAGGAGGAGTAGGATCCTCCTCTTGCAGTCGCTCTGACTGTCACAGGGAAGACTGACAGTAAGGGAGGTATACAGGGGGAATGTGCGTAACAGAAGCAGAGCAGGAAGTTATTTTTAAATAGTTACTATTCAGAGAAGAATTACCATTAGCGTTTTGAATACTAAATCAAATCCCTTGCAAGGCTTTTATCACAGTAAAATGGAAAAAAAAAAAAAAGCTCCGACTGATTTAAAGTTCACTCCTTCTTCTGCCCCTGAGAATTAAACATTTCCTACACAGCCAACCAATTATAAATTAAGCCCCCAAATTTATGCCCTCTTCCTCCAGAGCTCAGAAGCAATTCTCAAATTCTGGCAATAGTTTAAAAAAAATAAAGAAATTAAGTTACTAATAACAATAAAAGCGCTTTAGGAGAAAGCAAGATAGAGAAAAAAAAACAAACACACACACACACACACACAAAAAAAAAAAAACCACAAAAAAAAGAATTTTAAAAGCAGAGTGATTTGAATTCCGAAGAAAGCGGGAAACACCACACAAGAGTCTGATTTTCATTACAACCAAGCTACAAAAGCAGTCGACAGCTGCTCAATAATTCCATAAGTTATTTTTTCTCCAACCTTTTAAAAATACATCTACTCTAAATCATGAAAAGAAATGACAAATTTTTTTGTTCTATTCTTTTCAGGTTGACAGAATAGTTGCTGGTTCTTAAAGCATAAGTACCTGCAGTACCTAGACTCTGTCATCTCCGCACCATTCCTGGCATTTCTGTGCCCCGTGCAGGTGACAACCATCAATCCTTCACTGACATCCCTCAGCAAAACCCGATCCTCTTAGTTACACTCATCTATACAACTCTAAGGAGAGCCTAAACACACAAACAGTACAAAGCAAATCTTTCTGTTTCAAGGACTGGTCTCACAACATACCAGAAGAAAACCCCACAATATTTTGACAACTACCACAGCTTAAGACCCATTAATGAACTGGGGGGGCGGAAGCTGTGTCAATCACACGTGGATCTTTTCCTATGGACCTAGACTGTAAATAAGGTACAAAGAGAAATGGGTGACCAAGAGCACGGCTTCACAGCTGCAGAGATGCTGGGGTCTAGCCTCCACAGAGGTTGTCCACAGGGTTGTCCACAACCCTGCCTGCTTACCGTAACACCCGAGGGAGTGCTACTAGCATGAAAGGCAGTCGAGATATGTGGCAGCCTGAGGAGCGACGCAAAGGTATATTTAAGATGAATAGCTACATAACTTTGGGATGGATTCTGCTCTTAAAAAACTCTGTGCCACGAGAGATGAGGGACGGAGCTGGAAGGCCCCTCTGCCGAGCGGGATCACCTGTGGCACCCACACAGGACGGCACCGCCCCCCCCCCCCCCCCTCACCCCTCACCCCTCGCCCCTCACTCCCCGCTCACCGTTGAGCGCCGACGCCTGCAGCGTGGCCCCGGAGGTGCCGTCGATGACTTTGATGGCGCCGCGCGCCGTGACGGCCAGGATGGCGTTGAGGGCCGGGTGGTAGCACAGGCTGCGCAGCCCCTCGGCGTCGCAGCGCAGGCAGCCGTCCCGCAGCAGCAGCCACTCGCACGGGCCCGGCCCGGACGACGCCGACGACGCCGCCGGGGCCGGCCCCGAGCCGGAGCCGGAGCCGGAGCCGGGACCGGGGCCGGGCCCGGCTGGGGGAGCCGGAGCGGAGGAGCAGGAGGCCGCCGCCATGTCGCGGGCCGCCGCCGCCCTGAGGAGAGGAGGCCCGGGGGCGCCGCTCGCTGCCAGGCCCGGCCGCCGCCGCCGCCGCCGCCGCCAGTCAGCAGCCGGGGCCGGGGAGACGGGGAGAGGGAGAGCGCCAGCGTGCGCGGGAAGTGACGCAAGCGCGCCGGATGCGGAACGGAGCGCCGGGCCCCGAGTGGGGAGGGGAAGGGAAGGGAAGGGAAGGGAAGGGAAGGGAAGGGAGGGGAGGGGGGAGAGCGGCTGCGGGCAGGGGAGGGGGCAGCGGGGGTGCTGCGCATGCGCAGGGGGAGGGGAGGAGGGAGGGAGCAGAGGATGCTGCTGACCCCAGGCATGGCGGAGCGCCAACGCTAATGGTGTCCCCTACAAATTGGGGGGTTTAGTAAAAGGACCCCAATTAGTAGAGGTTTCAGGAGGATGAAAATACATTAATTAAGTGTCTATTTAAAGAAAGAGTAAGAAAACCCCCCAGAAGCACAGCTGTCTGTGGGGGCTGAGCTGCTCCACGCTGTTCTGACAGCCAAGCAGCGTTGAAGCATTGCCTCACTACTCCAGGAGAAACCTTAAAGACAAAGTTCAAAGCACACCTCCTCCACCTGCATCCCGTCTCTACGCCCAAACAGGTGCTTTCACGTAATTTTCAGGTAGGTGTAAGCTTTTGGATAATACAACCTACAGGATACACAGCAAAGGGAGACAGGTTTGTGCATTTTTCTTTCTGCTATATGCAGAAGCTTGTCTTGTGTCCAAATCTCTTCTACAGATAGAATTCCCTACCTTGAAATCAGGTGTTTCATCTTGGAAAGGGAACGTTCTGCCAAAAGGACATAAAGTTTCCATGCATACCAAACCATATATCTTTATTATCCCAAGAATTTATTCATAGGCCCAAAGCCTGAGATCTATGACAGGTATAGGAATAGTTGTCTTAATTCAGTAAACATACATTCTGTAAACAAGTTGAATTCAATTTTTTTTTATATATATAAAAACCATCTTATATTTACACATACCTTATCTAAAAATAACTTTATTGAATGCAAAGTTAATACAAACTATGAGAACCATTTGAGAGCTGTTTGTACATATTTCTTTGCACAGCGTATGCAAAAGGTGACCCTAGAGAGACTGAGATTAAAAGGTGCAAATCTGCAATTGTGTACAAAATATGTACCATGTTAAGTGCATATTGACATTGCATATTACACATGCCACATCTGTCAGAAGGAACAGGTAAGTTGCAGCTATAAATTTCACCGAACATTAGTAGAGAGAAAGTGAAAGTATGTCAAGATTATATTTCAAGATCAAGTAGAGCATTCTTGCACCCTCTGAATCATTTGAGACACACACATCTGTTATGGACATCAAATGAACAGCTATGCAAAGAGGAGCTCATCTGAAAGCTTTCTTTCTGGCAGCCTAGTAACCCAAATGCATCCTTGTCAGTGATGTTAAGCATGAATTGTGCCTCTGTAGCTGGAGTCTTCTAGTTTGACATTCCCATTAAAAAAGCATAGCCATGAGAGGTATGACCAGATTCTTACACGAGACTCCAAAGTCAATGTGCATTCCTGGGTAAACTAACTTTTTTTTTTTTTTTTTAAAAAAGCATGATATGAATATACTCTCAGAATACTTCCAGAGAAGCACTAGGCTGCCAGCTTAGCTTAATTGGATTAGTATGACTCCACAGCAGTTCCACCAAAGCTTCCACAGAAGTCAAAAAAATCAGGTGTAGTGTTGGTCACTCAACCAGTTGTTCTCCGTTAACGCATTATATGCTAGCTTGTTATTTTACAGTTTATGTCCAGGATCAAGTTTAATTAGTTCTGTTTAAAACCAATGCAAGCATCAGCCAAGAAAGCAGCTGGGGTAAGGTAAAGGCTTGTGGTAGAGTTGGAATTTCAGTATGTGTTTTTCAATTGGTGAGCAGTAAAAGTTAACAAAACTTGCCGTTGTAGTATCTAAAAAGCTGAGAAACTGCAGTTATGATAAGGAAATACATCCATCAGGGATCAAAGACAGCCCTTACTATTACCTTGTCATGGTTGATTTTTATTTCCAGCATTGAGAGGGAAAAAAAGACACAGGGAATGCTTTCCACCTACCCCCGCTCAAGACACAAGATTACAAAAAAAGATACTTATGATCTATTTGGCAATACTAAATACTGAAGCTTGCAAATGACTAAGTACCATGCAAAGTGAATTTCAGTGGAGTTTCCTTGCGAAGAAACATTACCATAAGGACCATTACATAAGCAACCAACACAGTACACAGGAAATATTTAACATGTCATCATATTACATAATCCTTGGATAGTCAAAATTAGCAAGACTTGTAATTGTTACTGAGGCTGCAGTCCTAACTTACTTATAAGGGAAGAATCTGACCTTACAGCTCTTATTTCTTTTTGCAAGGGATTAGCAGCTGTTGGAAAAAAAAAAAAAAGGAAGCAGGTTATATACCATGCTACTCAAAACAAAACAGAGCAAGATGTTGTAGAACAGTTACGGAAGCATTCTTTTTATTTTGTCATCAGAAAAGAACATTGTTTAGAGGTCACACAAATTTGAGGGATCTTTTTTTCTTCTGACATTAAGCCAGCTACAACTGAGAAAAGTGTTCACCTGTTTCTCTGTAAATTTAAACTTCAGTAAATTAATTCAATTCTCTAAATAAGCAATTTAATTATGTCACACAGTAAATGTCTTGCTCCTTTGGTCAGAGAGAGTGAAGACTTCAAATACTTGTAATTTTTAAACTTTAAAAACCCAATATACATCCTTAACCAAGGAGTACTTATGCTACACACAAGCCATAGATACAAAATACACAGTATATACATGTTTTGAAACAAATTGGAATTTATAAAAACTCAACAGCCAAATCAAAGTAATTGAGGCACTAAATTAAAAGTAGTATCTTCATGTCTTGATTATACAGGCTATTCTGTGAACAATCAGGACTGTTTCATAAATATATATATTATCTACAGAATTTGCTGTGCCAAAAAAGCCAGCTGTGTTTAAGCTCAAAAGAAAAATTGCACTTGGAGATTGTTACAGTTAACTTCTCATTTTTCTCCTCAAATATAGTAATCTGGTCCTAGTGCTTTTGGCACAGGTACGGAGTTGTATTTCTGCTACACTTTCTTATAAAACACAAGATTCTTTTTATTTTGTTCATTAAAATCTGAAGAGTCTTAAACAAACCTAGAACTTTAATACAAATCTATATAGCTACAATTACTTCATTAAATAATATACACAAATATGCTCTTCAATCTTAAAACATCTTGACAACTGGATACAAAACAGTCACTTGTATTATCTGCAACCTCCTTAATCTTACGCATTCAGTCTGCAAGTGACTAAAACACGGCTTTTGGCCACATCTTTCACTAGATCACACCCCAGTGTACAAGGACAGGAAATAAATGTATAATAAAAAGATTGGATAAATTAGGAGGGGTTTCTTGGTCTTGAATTCTTCTCCAACTAGTAAGGACGCAGCACTGTATGCAGCCCAGAAGACTCCGAACAACTGAAAAAGAGGATGAACAGTCTTAGCTGACACCATAAGAAAATCACTCTAAATACCACAATTCAGAAAACAAACAAACAAAAAAAAGAAAAAACAAAAAACAGGTTTTTTCAATATAATTAGAAAGAAACATAGAAAGTTTAGGTGGTACAAAAAAAGCTTCACAAACAATCCTTCTGCCTCCACACAGAGGAGAATATACCATGTATATCCATTCAAGTCTAAGGAAGTATTTAAGAGAGGCATGTTATTTTGACTTTTCTTTTTTTACTGAGCTAAGCAGCTGAGGATCTATGGTAAGCTTTTTGTGATGTAAGATGTTACCATAATGTAAACTGTAAGCTTCTCCAACTCAAAACCCACTATTTTTTTTTATTTTCTTTTTAAATTTTTTTAAGAAAAGAGACAAGCGGTATACTTGACTCTTTCTCCAATGATATATACCAGAGGGTTAAATTACCTTTTTAAAATTATTTATTTATTTTTACTTCTGGCTTTAATTATAGTGCTCCCACCTCAAGGTAACTGAAACTCACCTTCCCATTCATTTCAGATAAAATGAGAAGTCAGATACAATGAAAAGTCTTCCAAAATATAACTGTAGCAAAAACTTCATTGCTTCCTCAGGTAACAACTAACTAGTTTAAAGGACTAGTAGAAAGTATCATTACATGTAAATACTCACAATGTTACATGAAGTTACTACACATACTTTTTTTTATAAAAAAAAAAAAAAGTCTTTAGGCCAGTGAACTTGACTCAAGCCTCAAGCTAACAAGGTTAGAGCAAAAAGTAATTAGACACCTATTATCCTCAGGCAGCAACTTGAATATTAATGGAAAAAGAAAAAAATACTTAAAACTGAATGAGAACAAAGCCATGAATCTCCTGCAAACAGTAAGACCAAAGTTCTGTTCAGGAGAAGGCAGACAATAGGATCTCAGCAAAAAAATTCTTCCATGCTTCTGTCAGAGTAGCTCAAGTTGGTTGAGAGATTATGCGACTGGTTCAACTGTCATTGCTGAAGACACCAAAAAAACTGCACGCTCATGATTTTGCTGCCTAAACTGGGACAGTGGAGATGGATCACGACTAGATTCTCTAAGATACTTTAGGAAAACTGCAGCAATGAAACCAATCAAGGTGCATTACTTGGCTAGTTTACTTTGCTGATTGCAACTGAAAAAAAATGACTGGAATTGAAATCTCACTTGCAGTTCCCCAACTTTAAGACAGGGGAGCATTTCCCCAAGCACAGAGCTCCTAAGCCACAGGAAGCAGTACATGTCACAGCACACGCAGTTCTGACTATAGGCAGCTCGTCCTGCCTCTTCCCACTAATGATCCAAAGGTAAGAACCTTTCACAGATTTGCCCTGAAGTTGATGTAAGACTGCTAATAGTAATCAGGTAACAGAATTTTCAAGTAACTTAAAAATAAATACAAGTTAATATTACTTATCTGCCAAGTTAATAATTTGCTTTCTGAATGTATCACTTAATAGTAATTGCAAGTTAACAAATCACAAACACAGCTATTCTTGTTTATCATACTTTAGTTGTATTTCAATTATGCTGTAAACCAGCAAGCCAACAGGACAGAAATTAATCAAATCAGCATAACAAGAACGCAGAAAGCGTACAGCTTAGCCAGTAACTGTTCTCAGTCAACCTTCCAGAAGTTTAGCAATAACTTCACAGGCTACCTAAAAGGGTTGTATGAAGTGTTCAAGAACATTACGCACTTCTAGGATCTATCCGGGAATGTTGCTAGTTTCACTGAAGGTGTCTGACAGCAGGTGGTATCAGGCAATGTATTGCTTTGTGCCCTATGCCCCACATCTGTAGAGTCAGAGAAATGTTCATCTACTCTGCAAAGGATATTGAGAGATTTGTACTGCTACCATTACAGGAAGGTCCCAGAACAATGGCTAACATCATACTCGTGTTGCAATAACTAAAAGTAGGCTGGATGATGAGGGAAAGGATAGAACAGCTTACTTTCAGATTCTTCAGTTTGATGTTTAATTACACATCTGCATCTAAAGTGACAGCCATAGTTACTTCTTAATACAACTAATATAACAGCAAAATACTTAAATAGAAGCTAATCTGATAACACAGGTATTTTTGTTTCTCCCTGGGGACTATATATACTCCAGGTACTCAAAAGAAACATTTAAAACAGAATTTGCTTAGCAGTCATATCCCCCATGTTAACCAAAAGAATCAGAGTTCAAGTCCTACTTATAAAT
The DNA here is from genome assembly GCF_964035555.1 of Netta rufina. Lineage (NCBI taxonomy): Eukaryota > Metazoa > Chordata > Aves > Anseriformes > Anatidae > Netta > Netta rufina. Next base: position 33,807,360 of record NC_140125.1, on the reverse strand, counting down.
ATTTTGACACATTGCATTGTCCTGAAGGGATTAATACTTAAAGTGTTAGGAAAGTGACTTAGAATAACTGTAAACAAATTCTCAATAGATGTCACCAAACTTACTTTTATTAGGGTAGAAACCACTTCAAATGATCCAACCACCAAAAGTACAGGTGCTATGACAATGAGGGGAAGTAGAGAATATCCTATCACACCAAGAACTTGGCCATAAGCAACCTGAAATTTTCAAGCACATAAAAAACACACTTTGTAGTACAAAATCTTTGTGCAAGCAATTTCATCATGTTATAAAAGTACAAATAACTATAAGGTGTTGGGTATTCATGAAATTTTTGGTGATTTGCTAGCATGAAAATTGTTTTTCTATACTATTCTCTAGAATTCTGTAGTTAATCATTCCTTAGAAAAAAGTATTTATTAAAAAAACAGAACAAACTAATGACATTTTCAACACCCGCATAGGAAACATTGACATATAAAAAACACAAAGGATGGGTAGCGTTACATATTGTCATGTCCCACCTTAAGTGGCTCACAACTGCCACTCCATGGAGTGTGCAAATGAAACCTAGGAGCACAGAACTAGAACAGACCTCTCATTCATCAATCGTAGACCTGGCTGTCACAGGCAGCAAAGAAATGATTTCCTGCATTAAGATATTAATATATCCATTTCCAAAATACCTAAATGCTTTCAGCATTAGCAGAAGACCTAGAACCTGATCCCCCTAAGGTACTTCTGATTTCCAGCTTAAATTTATTATGACTGATTGTCTTAGACTAGTTCAAGGTACTTCCATAAATGCTTTTAGTTTGGTTATTAAATGGATATTAAAATGTCTGATTTTCCCCTACTACAGTTGGGAATATCCCTTGGCCCAGCTGGGCTTCTTTGGTTCAACTTTGCTTGAAAGATAGTTACTTGTTTTGCCACTGTTTTTCCCATCTCTTGCGGCAGTTGATCCTTCATAGTGAGCTCTGCAGCTCTGTAGTGATGCCTCTCCCCTTTCTCACCACTTCAGACATCCTGATCATTTCACATTTTGAGCCACAAGATGTACTGACTTAAGGGTATCTGAATTATGCTGGCAAAGGTACCCTGCAATCACACCTATAGAAGTATTCCTATTATAAGATGATTCAATCAGTTTTAAGCTGCAGAGCCATTTTAAGAAGTTTCTGTCCTCCTGACTTTTCCGCTGTGGCAGTTTGCAGGCCTAGCTGTAAGGCATTTTCTGTTGTTCACACCTGAATCACTCAATGACTCAGTTTATAAACACTGCTGGCTCACACAGCCCTGCTGATGCAAGCGGCTGGAGGCAGGGATGTAGGCCAGGACTTCAATTGGCTTCACAGCTGAAAAACACACACTGACTTTCATCCTTTAATGGGTCTGAACTGCATAAGGCCAAGGCTGAAAACAAACACTGGTGGGTGCTCTGTACAATGCTGCTGTACAATTGCTGTCAGCCCAATTAAAAAAAGTGAAATAAAGGACAATGCAAGGGAGTAAAAAGGGCCCCATTTAGCTCTGTTACCAAAAAATTGAAAGCATTTGTCCTCAAGAAAGGACTTCAGCTCTGGATCACAGGCACCTGTACCAATCTCCAGGATTTGCAGCATGTATTTCTAGATTCTTTACCACATCCAGCACTCCATGCACTGCACAGGAGTAGCTGACCACCTCTGCGTTTTAGATTCTACTTCTGGAGGCCAGGAACCTAAAACATACACATTAAGGTTCTCAACCGCATCCATGTTTAGTTGGCTGCAGTGTCCAAAGCCAAGCACCAAAAACACAAAAGAACTACTGAAAAATGTAGTCAAGAGACTTTAATTACCTCCCTCTACCTCCTTTTCACATACAGGTACTTACCTCTCCTCCAAGAACCCTGGCCAGTAAAAAAATTGTCAAGGATCCAAATATCCAAATAGTTATAATCCAAGAAACAACCTTAAAAGAGAAAGAACAATTCATTTCTAATATTTTTCACTCTGAGAAAGGATAACTCATTTATATTAATCATTTTCACTGCGCTCAAGAATTTCATCATACAACAATGAATTCTGAATTGCAGCAAGAATAGTTTTACTCAGTATTACAGTAAAGCTTGACAATAAAATTTAGAACTTACATTTACAAAATCACAGTAATGGCAAATTCGTGCAAATGGAAAGCTCTAACAGTATTTTCTATGTATTATAATACTGCATCGGAGTAGGAAGAAATTAGTTAAATGGAAAGCTAAGATCACCCTAGATAACATCTTCATATCCTCATATTCCAAAAGTTGGCTCTGTTTTTAGAAGTCATAGCCAACCAATGCAAGGAGTAGGGATTCTCCTTCTTTCATCCACAAAACACAATTTTATTCCCTACTCCATCTGAGAGCACTCAGAAGAAATAAACCTTTAGTTCTTAGTAGAACTTCACGATGAGATATAAGAAACAGACCCGAAGTGCTGGGACATAGTCTGGAATTATTTTTCATGCTTCTTTCATTGCTCTGTTCTTTAACGGAGTAAGCTGCAACATGGTTTTAAGATTCTTTAACAGAACCTTCAAAGTAACATTGCTGTTCTTGGAGCTGAGCTACTGGAAGGATTAGAAATTAAACTCTCTTCTGAAATACTTTTGTAGAGGGAAACACCAATCTCAGTCCCCTCTTTGTATTTCCAACTGTTGCACTTAAAAATAATTTTACCCCTATTCAATTCTTCTGTCAATCAGAAACTATTAAATAAGTGGAAAAAAATGAATTGAGTACTAATCAATGAGAACAGATAAAAATCATAGCACTTCAAAAAAAAAAAGGTAAATAACATTAAGCTATTTGTGAAAATAGCACATGGCCTCCTTTTACATCCTGCTTTCCTCCACTGTCTAAAAGAAGAGAACCAGATTAAAGTCTTAGAGCAGGATCACTCATCCCTCCAGCTTACAGGCCACCATTCAGCTCGTCTGGCCTCGCTGCTGTCATTCATCCTGTTGCTAGCTGCCAGCTTTCCCTCCTACCACAAGTGCAGCACTCTAACGTCTACATGGTAAATTCACTGTTCCTAACAAACATGAGGCCAATTGTTCATGTACAGAAGATACACAAACTACAGCAGAGAATTGATATGCCACGGGATCAAGGAATGGTCCTTGCTTTGTCTGAAAGACAGCTATGTGGTCCACCCAGAAGACCTGAATACTACAGGGTTTAGTCTACTCACCTCACAGAAACAAGATACTCAGAGCCAACTCTTAGTCAGCATTTGGTACACCAAATGGAAGCCAGAGGCCACAAAAGGAATGATTTTGCCTCACCTTTCACAGAAGTCCTAGCATAACCACACACTGTTACTTTACATACATGGCTTACTGCTATTCTACGTTCTCTTTAGAACATGTACACAAAAATTAACTACTGGAAAAGCCCACCTAGGCTCTCGTTCAAATTGAAACTACAAATGGTAACGCTTCTCTATTTCCAAGTTGAATGTAAAGAAAAAAGGTAACTGTGCTTATGGAAGGCAATTAAATCTGCACAGTGCCTCTGAAAAAGCTGTTCGCTGTAGAGTTCAAATGGAATTATGGACAAGTTCTATTGACCAGGGGAAAGTTACTGTAATTGAGCGTGGAGGACAGAAGAGCAATGTGCACTAATGAAGATCAAATATACTAGAGAACAGCCGTAACTAGCACAAGTTAAACAGTTGTAATACAGTACAAGTTAAACAAGTAGCCTTATTTGTCAGGAAGTTAAAATTCATGGCATCCACATGGATGTTCTGGGGTAACATTTTTAGTAGTAAAACGCAAGTTAACAAAAGGTCAGAATTAAAACGAAGATATTCACTAACATGACTATAAACTTACCAGCATCAATCTCTTTCCTCTATAAACCACATCTTTACTTTGTTTTCTTATATAAAAACCTGATATTTTAACCATGATTAATGTATCTGTGCGTTATTTAATACATTTCTTGCTGCTGTCTTTCTACATCTTCAGTGTTTAGAACACCCCACATCAGTATGTGAGGAAAACATTTTCTACCTTCTTAAGAATGCAAACTGCTTAGCAATTGTGTCCCCACATTTCATTTAGATTTCCCTTTACACAGGAGGCTTATACCTACCTTAAATTGTCCATATAATGAAATCATTGAGAAGAAGAGGACAACTGCCAGAGGACCCCAGAAATCTGGATTGTCTCTCACTACCTGCCTATTAAACCCAAGAGATGGCATAGGCATCAACACGCATCGAATTTTGTAGTAAATATCCTTCAGGTCAATGTCAAGTTCCTCCCTGAAATTGGAAAGCAAGGGAGCATTACTACGCATCACAGGAATCAAATAGGGCACAAAAAGTAAGGGCAAGGGCAAACAGGTTTGTAAAGTAAACCTGTCACCACAAGGCTTTCTGTAGCTGTGACTAGCAAAGGAACAGTTCATCCAGCATGAAGCGGCGCCCTACCTTCATCACACATTCAATAGCCAGTATGACACAGATATTTCCTTATACAAAAATCAATTACATGACTGAGAATTGCAAACATCCACAACACACCTGAGCAGTCCACATTAGGACAGCAGATCTGTTTTCTGGCATGCCACACACGTAACATTCATACCATTGTAAACCGAAGTCAAAGACATGCACACAAAGAAGTGGGACATCTGTGTGCTCCTGTGTTCAACAGTTTGCCAGGAGCACACTTATTACAGAAATGTTTTGTTTCCAATTCTACAAGAAATAAAACATTTCCAGTCACCACTCCTGAACCAAAGCACATCAGTTTTTTGTTGTTTTAAATGGCATTTCACATGCTTCAGCAACAATAGTTTTCAACAGACCAGTTTATGCCAACTGGTTAACCCTGGCTTGTTTCCAATATGAGTAAAAATAAATGAAAGTCAATTAAACTGGCAATAAATTCTAGCAAGAGATCTTGTTCCTCTCTAATTGCCTTTTCCAGTCCCTGGCTACAAACCATCTCTAAGCAGCTGCAAATCAACCAGAAGAGTCTTCTGTAAGGGACGCTCTTAATGGGTAAATTGTCATGATTCTCCTAACACAGGTGGAAGGAAGCAGACTTGCCAAGCAATGGGCAATTCCTTTACCATTGCTTAAGTTTATCTGCAGAACCTTGGGACAGAACCATACCTTGGTGTTTCCCCTACACAGTTATGAATGAAGCTCTGAAGAGTTGCAAGACACTTCAGGCAGTTATCGCTCTGCTCTACATTTAGTAACAACCCTAAAGCAGTAGGGAAATTGTATATCGTTCTCAATCTGTTTATGAAAATTTTGTACTGGGCTTTACTTTACATCTTTTTCCTTAGAAGAGCTGAAACAAGAAATAAATGCAAAAAGACACTTTTCACTGCAATTTCTCTCTCAGTATTCTCAGAAATACTGCTGGTTGATCCTCTCCAGGTAGTTTCAGGATCACCATTAGCAGCCTACGTCAGGATTGTTGTTACTAATCTGTAACTAAATACCAAAAATTGTTCTTTAGCCCACTCCTTAGATTCAGGGTTGTGTTAAAAGCATCTATTTTTCCTGCATTTATCTAAACAGTATATAGCATTTTTACATGCTACTCTGAAGGTTATGTAACAGAAGTACTTTCTTTCTGGAATTAATTTCTTGTCGTTGCCTAAGGCTTCTCATAGTTCCATGTGTAATAAATTGCCTTTCCCCTGAAGCTGTCAGTCATCTCATCAAAGATGAGATGGTAGCTGTAACAAGAGAGAAGTGTGAAGAGCAAGGCTGCCCAAATAAGAAAAACCCTCACTATTATTGAACAAAACGTTCGTGTGGTACCACATCAGCAAACTTGTCTTAGCTGCCTGCTGTTCTTTAAATCCATGAATGCATTCCAACTAGAAGGCTTCATTACAGCCCGTGTTCTAGGAATAATTAGAACAGCACAGAAACTGCTACATAAATCAGATGAAGGTTCTCTGTTAGCAAGATTACATTCCTTCTGTTTGCTACAAAATTATCAATGCCCTGGCATGTTCTTCCCACTTTCCACAACAGGCAGCTAGAACACCTAGCTCACAAACTTGTTTTTTGTGGTATACAACATTCATCAACAGAGAGCTTTCATGTGTTGTCACCTCAGTACAGCAGCCTATTTCATAATTAAAAGCTACAGGTTTACAGAATAGACTTAGTCATGCAGGTGCTACTCCTGCGCATTTTAAGTTCAAGTACTTTTCAAGTAGCAATTTCATAAAGCTCTCCAGGCATCTCTTCTCTCCTAGCACCCTCATTTGAACTCTTCAGAGTACTTTCCTTCCCCTCCATTTTTAAAAGCATCCTTTTCTTTTATGCAGGAAAACATCGAGACACCAAGAATGAAACTGCTTAGGTGCAGAACACAGACTAAGAATTAGACTGCCTGCCTCACAGGGCCATATCCTTAAGATACAGCTGTCTTCAGACAATCAAGTTTCTATGAACAGAAAAAGGGATGTAGACATATGCAGTTTTAGGGACATTTCTGTCTTTCAACAATAATTCCTTTTAACACAACTTTACAATATAAAATAGCATCCAAGAATATAAAGTTTATGCTGCTTTACTTCTTGCAGAACAGTTTTGTTTTTTTTTCTTTAAAAAAAGGACAAGATCAACAGATAAGAGCACAAAAGCCATGAAAGTTCTGTACTTACACCGATTAATAAAATTTGGATTTTACTTCTTCCTTCCTCCCCTACAGTCAATAACAAGTCTTTTACAGTTGAAAAAACACCATAATGAAAAAAGTTTTTCATTCCTGCACCAAAAGAGACTCATTACTCAGGTAATTCATCAAACAGAATTCCAGAAGGCTATGGGACCATTTGAGAACCTACGAGCTGTTTCTTTTACCTACACAACTAAGAAAGATAAATATCTAGAAATAATTATTACATACAGAAGCGGCTTGTTATCTTCTGGGTCATCATCTTCCACTTCCAGAAGCCAGCCATACCCTCTCTGTCTCAGGAATGTAGTTGCAGTAGATTCTTTGATGAATTCTCCTCCAAGATTTAGTTTAACATCTGGAGTTGCTATGGACCCACTAAGATCTTAGAGAAAAAGGGAGAGAAAGATAAACATCTTTATCTTGCTAAGAATATCTGATTTCAAAAACACTGGAAGATAAACAGACATATAAAGCTAGACGTGCTGGTCATCACCATGAAATATTTAAAGTTATACATTAATATAATTTGAAAGGGTACTTCTGGTTTTGTGAATAGTAACCTTGTTGGTTTAGATTACCAAGTTCCAGCATGGAGCACTTGTCTTGGCAACACAGTTTAACAGTATGACACAACACCTTTCAATCTGTGCTTTATCATTAAGCATTTAGAAGCATAAAAGGATTTAAGTATGAAAGTCTCATCATGCTGACAGTTGGGGATTTACCATTTTTTCTTACCACACTCTCTTTCAGAGCCCATTCCTACACACACTGGCATTGTTTCACCCAAATTCTCTCCTTACATCCAACTTCTCACAAACAGAAAATTCCCAGGTGTTTTGATTTATAGCCTGCTTTTAACACAGGTTAAAAAATGGTAGAAAAAAAGAATACTATCAGAGAACCCCACGGTCCATTCAATAAGGAGAGATAAAAGAAACACTTTTTAATACACTATGATCTTGCTCTATCACAGTATTAACCCCCCTCACCCAATTTATATACGTTCAGTCTGTGTCAAAGTTTTATTTGCATTTTATTTGATTATCTACAGATGAAGAATACAAAACAGTAAATGAAAATCTACACTAAAGAAATAAAATAGGAGGGAACGAAAAGAGTGTAAGTATTCCATTAAGAATTCATGAACTTCCTTTTTTTTTTTTTTTGCTTAAAAACACAACACACAACAACAAACAAGTAAGCCAATATTTGTACAAACCTTGTTACAAATATACCAAGATGCAAAGACTCCCTTCTTACCCAAGGTTTTTTGCCTCACTAAAGAAAATCTTGTTTTACCCTGTTATCATTGTGTGTTTTTATAAACACACACACAAATCCTGTGTACAAATTTCCCCAAATACCTACCTACAGCAAGTACTTCTGAAATATTCCTGCAACACCCTTACAGAAAATTCAGGCCACATTTGTGGATTATGTTTGAGACATCATCTACCTGAATGCAGCACAATTTCACAGAATGCACACTCTCCCAGTGACAGGATGTCCTACAGTGTTCAGCCAGCATGTCTGCAGCATTTACTCCACGCTCAGCACCACAATCAAATTAACAGAGCTCTGTCCCAGATCAGCTCGCTAGGCCACGCCAGCTTAAATTTAAGCTTCCCCATTAGTGCTTCTCAACCATTTCATAATCGTGACAGTTACTGGTCTGTTGCTTCAATTCCAAGAACACCATCTGCACAGGATCCTGACGAAGATCACAATTATTTAATGAAGGAAATTTCACTCTTTACACATCAGTACATACACGCTGTTCCCACCAGATGCAAGCAAAGCCTTCTGCTGTTGCTTGGGGTAAGAAATGTATTCTTAATGCCTGAATGTGGAGGTAGGGAAAGCCTCACAAGCTTTCTATTATCAGCAGGACCCTTCTGTCATTCTAAAAATTACCTGGCTGTGCTACAGGGCAACTCTGCTTGGCAAGGTGTTCTTGCAGTTCTTTGTGCACAGCTGTGGCTGCCAAAACACACAGCCACAACAGTCCGATCAGCCTTCTCTTCCTGTCTTTTCAGCAATGACTAACAACCCATCCTGAGGCTGGAAAACTTCTACACACGTCTTTTTTTACCAAGACTCCTGTTAGCTCTCAGCAATTAGCAAATACCTACGACCATCTTTCAAATTGTGAAACCTATTAACAGCACTTTATGTCTATATTGTGAGATGATATCTCAGGTGGGACAAAGCAGCGCAACAAGTTAAAAACAAACAAGAACCAGCCTGTTCTTTAACCCATACGTGTCCACTTCATCTCTGCCGTTCCTTCCCACAAACAGCTACCTCTTATGGAAATAATACAAAAAGAAGTTTTTTTCCTTTGTATAGATCAAGACTTGGGGAATAACAAGAAACTAAAATGCAACGTACAGTGTTTTTATTCAGAAACATCAAGCTGTTTAGTTTTCCTAATGTCTGTTTGTTAGGATAGGCCTATGCGGCACTTTGCACAGAGGACTACACCGAACAGGCATGAGATTACACCTCACTTGTGCTCATAAAAAAACACAGAGCCGAGTCCAATGCAACAAGTCCTGCTGGGCAGGTGGTTACAGTACACTGGGTCTGACAGATTACTAACAGGGTGCTCAGCAAATGCTTCTGGGGAGAAAACCAAAGGACCTCTCGGAATCCGGATCCTGGATCCCTTTTCAGGTCAAGGCAAAAAAGGGGAAAAAAAGGAAACCAAAGAAAAGCAACCTGGGTTGTACCTACTGATTAGTATGCCTTGTCAGAGCAATTGGTAAGCTCACCAAAGCTCGGAGTTCAGCATTCTGCAGTAGTTTTTAAGTCTTCTTCTCCAGGGTAGGGCCCCAGGGCCAGGATGTGCACAATTCCTAACCTTCTCTATAACTGAAGCTAAACACATAGAGTCGAAAGCTTGTTGTTTAAACGGCCAGAGCCCAAAGGGTCACCCTCTGCCAAGAGAAGGCGGCACAGCACTGCCTGTTGCGTGTTTGCTTTTGCGGTGCGTGCCAGCACGGCACTGCTGGGTGAGGGAAGGGAAGGGAAGGGAAGGGAAGGGAAGGGAAGGGAAGGGAAGGGAAGGGAAGGGAAGGGAAGGGAAGGGAAGGGAAGGGAAGGGAAGGGAAGGGAAGGGAAGGGAAGGGAAGGGAAGGGAAGGGAAGGGAAGGCCCCGCGCTCACCTTCTGCATCTGCGGAGGAGACGAACGTGAAGTCCCCGTTGCTGGGCGCGTAGAGCGGTGGCTGTGGCCCCGGGGGCTGCATCTCCCCGCCCTGCGCGGGGCCGGGGCCAGGGCCGCTCCCGGTGCCGGTGCCGGTGCGGGCGGCGGGGCCTGGCCTGGGGCCTGGCCTGGGGCCTGCCCGGGGGCTGCCGCGGCGCTGAGCGGCGCCCGACGGCCACGGCGCAGCCGCCTCACGGGGCGACACCCAGCGGCCCCGCGCCGCGATTGGCCACCAGCCGGCCCCCTCCGCCCGACCCCGCTATAAAGCTTCCGCCGATTGGGCGAGCCGGGCGGTGGGCGGGGCGGGAGGCTCCTCTCACAGCGCCGCCCCTCCGGGGTTGCGTCAGCAGGCGGCCAGCGGGGCCCGGCCTGCAGGGGGCGGGGGGGGCGCTGTGGTCCCTGTGGTGCTGGAGCAGGGTTTGGGAGTTCGGGTGTGGAGAAACGTCCTGGCAAAGCACAAAGCTCTCAGGAGTAACGCTGGAGGTTTCCTCCAGAAGTAAATCTGGAGGGTTTTTAACTCTGGAGGTTGTTTTGCTTCCCACCTCCAAGAGCTCCCACACCATCTGGTCCAACCATCCTCTACCACCAGTGTCACCACTGAACCGTGTCCCCAAGCACCACGTCCAACCTCTCCTTGAACACCCTCAGGGATGGTGACTCCGCCACCTCCCTGGGCAACCCATTCCAACGCCTGACTGCTCTTTCTGAGCAGAAATGGCCCCTCATTGCCAACCTGAACCTCCACTGGAGCAACTTGAGGCCATTCCCTCTACTCCTATCACTGCTTACCTACGAGATGCCCATTCCTTCAGCTTTGCTCCCTCTCAGTATCCATATGCAGCTGCCATGGTGTTCATTTTCCACCGTGCCACACCTGCATGGATCAATGGTGTCTTCAGACAGCCATCAGCTGCACCAGGGCTCCCCAGGGGTCCATCAGTCTGATAGCTCCTTTGCCAGGCCTTGTTAGCAGCAGCTGTGATAACTTGCAGAGCATCACCAAATCCTCCATTCATAGTCTGGTTCATGAGACTGCTGTGATACACTGTAGTTTTAAAATAGTAAGATTGAGGTGCCGTTGCTAGTCCCTGTTATAATAAGGGAACAGGCATGATGGCTCTCGATGCGGTCTATACTTTGAAGAATCAGTAACAAAGATCTCACTTTTTAAGGCTTAAGATTTAACAGGAACTGTTCATCTGGAAGGGACCTACAAAGACCATCTAGTCCAACTGCCTGACCACTTCAGGGCTAGCCAAAAGTTTAAGTATGTCGCTGAGGGCATTGTCCAAATGCCTCTTAAATAGTTACAGGCATGGGGCATCAACCACCTTGCTAGGAAGCCTGTTTCAGTGTTTGACTACCCTCATTGTAAAGAAATGTTGTAAATATTGATATATTTGGAACCAAAAAAGTTAAAAGAAGATAAATTGCTCTAGAGAAGTGGTTTGATTTGCAGAAGGAACATCCTTTCCCATACATGTCCCATTACAGAAAAACACTGCAAGTTCCATCTCAAGTAATTTTGAACAAGTAAAAGCTTATCTGGTTTTCACAGAGAGAGCATGACCAGAAACTTTTTTTTTTTTTTTTTTTTCCCATATCCAAAGATAATTGAAGTTTGGGCTTATATGAAATATAATAAGTGTTCGGGTTCTCTTTGGACATATTACAGAGATTATCAGTTTCCTTGCAGCAACAAGAAAAAAAAATCACATATAAAATGTATGGAAACTATTTTTAATTGAAAACCTTTAACTGAGACCTTAATAATACAAAATGGCCCTACGGCTTTTTGTGCATTTTGACTCCCCCTTTAAATAGTTGAGCAATCAAGACATCTGGCAAGAGTAACTCATTGTCTTGACTATTATGTGGAACTTGTTTGTTACCAGACCTTTGCAATAGGCTTCCTTTCAATTTTCGATGTGTCTCCCTCTTTATAGCTACACTTGTATTTACCTACACAGTTGTGCTTGTGCTGTTCCCTGCTGTTGCTGGGATATCTCTGATGCTTCTGGAAAATGTGCCCTCCGCAGCATGCCAGACACATCTGTCAGTGGACAAATTTAGGTTCCTTTGTTTTTATATTATTGACTAACATAAAGCCATGACAACAAAGAGTGTCATGTCAAAGAATGGTTTGTGCTTAAGGTAAAATTTTAATTTGCTTCATTGTAATCCTTATTTGTTGATGTTGGGTCTCAAAACCTTTAAGGGGTTTGGTACCTCTCTCCTAATAAGAGCAGTAATGTTGCACTACTAGAACAAGATTTAAGGCGTGTGTGGGACAAAAGTAATAGATCAGTGTTGAAGACACTAGGAACAATGATATTTAATGACTGAATATTGTGTGACGAGATGAGACACGCCACAAACTCACATTTTATTAGAAGTTACACCAAATAGGAGTGACAAATCAGACTGCATGGTAAGTGACTGCTTCTTTCTCTTCTATTTTCACCGTGTCATGCAGCAGGCTCAGTGCTGTGTGTGTGCTGTGCCATTTTCTGTGCACAACTGAAATACGTGCAGGCTGGCGTGACGTAGAAGACAATGTTGTAACATCACGCAGGATGCCTGATGAAGAAGAGATCTTGTTTGGAAATACTTTCTGTATTTTCTCATTGTCTGTGACCCTGGCTATGATCTATCTCTACATGAAGTAGGGCACATAAATAGTTCTATTTAGCTGGTTTTGATGGTCTATTTATAAAGACATTTGCTGTCATTTACTATCTTCGTTTCAGAGACGGCATTGATAATACAAGAAGCTTGTTCTTTCTTTTCCAAGGACCTTTATAGCCAGCTAAGATCCAGCCGCAGTTCCCCACAGAGGCCACGCTGGCGGAGGCAGCAGGAAGCCGTTCTGCTCCTGCTTACCAAAAGTCAGGAGGGCGGGCAGCTTTTCGAGCCACACACCACTCCTCCCTCTTGTCATGTAAGGGAAAAGACCGAGAAACACCCTGGATCCGAGCTGCTTTTCCTCAGCGTTTGGCCAAACGCCAAGCCTCTCCCCGGCCCGGCGGCCAGCGGGTGGCGCGCCCGCCCCGCTTTTGCCCGGGAGACCCGGCCCGAGCGTTGAGGAAAAAATAACAAAAAACAAAAAAACACACACACAGAAATCAGGATTGTTAGGTCTTTGGCTGTGCCCAGTTGCTGCAGATAGGTTTCAGACCTTTTCAGGCCTTTTCCCTTCCTACCGTGAAGGCTGCCACTTGTCCGCTGCGGGCTGGTGGAGCTCCTCACATGTAAGGGCTGCTCCGCAGACACTGTCCACGCAGGGTTGTTTTAGGAAAGGCTCCCGTTTAATTTTAGTTTTAGAAGTATGGCATCGAGTGGGATGCGAATTTACTAGAGTATTTTGTAATATTTAATGTGTGAAAAAAAAGTCAGGCACGCGTGTTGCTCCGATTTCTGTGGGAAGCCTGGAGCCGGCTGCTGTGGCAGCGGGAGCAGGTGAAGCTGCCAGGCAATTCTTGCTGGTAACATCTTTGAGCAGTACCAGTTTAGGCCAATCTTTATGCTAATAGCACAAGTCAAGCACTTTGAAATGGCTTTTGTGTTTGTGTCCAGGGCTGTGGGCCTCTGCCTGGGCCTGCCTGGCTGTGCAGTGAGCACGGGCCGCAGCACACCCTGCCCTGCTCACTTACAGTCATCGTCCCTCCGGGAGCCTTTGCAGAGGGCAGGATGTAAATGCCTCCTCCATGCACTCGTTTCTACGGGTAGTGGAAAGATTTACTAACTCGACCGTTAATCCGGGACCAAAGGCTAGGCTTTAGAGAACTGCTGTAACCGAAAATTTCAACTAGTTATGTGTTGGAACTTGCTTTAGGTCACGGAACGCTGTTTTATGTCCACATATTTCTGGCAACAGAAAGGTATTGTACAACATACTCTTTAAGCAAACAGGATATTAAGTAATTGGAGACTTGCAAAGAAACCTACAGATAATATGGAGTCAGTTTTTGATGAGCATAAGATCAATTTGCTGCTCACAGAAAGTCTTCAAATCTTTTTAATTTAACAGTGAGCCAGCGTGGATAAATGATCTTGCTGTGGATACCACACCTCTTACTATGGAAGATGAGCAACAGATCACAACAACAAAGCTGACAACTATACATAAAAGCTAGCTAAATTTTATAAGGGTGATGGAATACAGAATAGCATCTGTTCAACTTAGTTTTCACAACAGAGGTATTTGTTTTTGGCAACCAGCCAGAGAGTGTTGTGCTCACGTAGCCTAATCTAGACCTGCAACATTGGATGGGAATTCGCCCTCATTGCTTCCTATATCCCAGTCATAATTTCTGGGTAAGCATCTTTCTGAAAGATGTTTAGAGTTGATGCTAACACTTTGTAAGACAGAAAATCTGAGGTATCTTTGGATAAGTCATTTGAATATCTAATTAAATGCTTCTAGCCTGAATATTTGTTTCATATAAAAATTACAATGGCATAATAAAGAGGAATGTTATAAGCTCCAGACATACCAGAAGTGAAGGATTCTGCAATAAGGGACATGCATTTCCTTGTGCTGTTAATCCCACAAACAAGTATTCTTCAGCACTACTGTTAGAGCAAGGTATTAATGGAGGATTGGGGCATCTGCCGCTGCATTGTGCTCTGAGCTTTTCAACATTCAAGTTTTTTGTGAATGTGTCTTCTCTTGAGAAACAGAAATACAGATGATATCAAATTTCACAGACAGGTGATCATGAGTCAGCAAAGCACTCCTGCAGTGGGAAAGACTAAGCCAATAGTAGGCTGCATTAGCAATAATGTATCATGGGAAGTGGTTATTCCCTTCTATTCTGCACTCATTGGGCCACAGCTGGAGTGTTATGCATGGTTTCAGGCTGCCCCATATAAAAGGAATATTCAAAATCTAGTTAAAGTCCAATGAAGGGCCACTGCGATGGTCGGGGAGCTGGAACACCTAACATACAAGGAAAGGCTAGAACTGGGCATGGTTAGCCTGCAGAAGAGAAGGATTTTCTCAGAAATGCACAACTAAAGGAAAAGAGTCAACAATTACAAGAACAAGGGAAGTTCCAGTTGGACTTTTTTTTTTTTTTTTTTTTTTTTTTTTTTACCAGGAGAGTGGTCAAACTTTGGAAGAGGGTCTGGAGAGGTCACTTTGTCACTAACTTCCGAGATTTTCAAAACCCAGCTGGAAAAAGGCCTGAGCAACCTCATCTAACTTCAAAATCTGCCCAGCTTGGAGCAGGAAATTGAACTAGGTGACCTCAGAAGTCCTAACCTGTTTTTTTTTTCTTTCATTATATGACAGAATTGAATGATAGAATAGAATCTATCTCAAGAATATCTCAGAATAGAATCTATCTCAAGATTATTTTGGAACCACATTACATTATAATTCTCTTTCCTGCATACGCACCCATATACCAAGACTGTTAGGGAGAACAGTTTAAGAATATAGCAACAGCCATACTTATTCAGATGAAGGGTCCATCTACCTCGGCTGGTTGGTTGGTTGTCTCCAACAGTCATATTTCCATGCAAAACTGCTACTTAAGCGAAACAAAACTGTTACTTTTCACAACAATCTAAGGTCACTGAAGTGTATTTCATTCTAGAAATAATTTTTTTAATGTGTTAAATTAACACGCTGTATAAATCTATGCTTTTTTGGCAAGTGAACTTATTGATGGAATAAAGAACCTTGTTAATGCTGAAGGACTTGTACTTGACAATGTAAGCATGGATGAGGGTGATGAAAAAAATCAGGTAATTTCCTTTCTGCTATTTCACACCATAATCAAGCATATAATGCTGAGAATCTGAATGTTTTAACAAGTTGGTCTGAAGTTTGTACACTACTAGGGCTTAGAATTCTTATCATATAGTTTAGTGAAATCACTTCTTACATAATTGCATCGAGGTTTTGATGTCTTCTGTATGCTGGTTTTCATGAAGTATTAGAGTACTCCTTTCAAGTTAGTAATGCACACTGTAGTCGGAGATCTGACATACCAATCCCCGGACTGGCTAATCTGCATGAAGCAGTCAGGAGGTTGCAAAGGTGATACCGTTCATTTCCCTGACCTACTGTTAGCTTTCTGCACACGCAGTCACTGGATACCAAGGCCGAAAAGTTTGAATAATACTTGCCAGGGCCACACAGCCCAGCAACTGAAATGGAGATGGCAATTCATATGTCTACCAGTGCTCCCTTTGATGTAACAGAATGCTTCTTGATATATGCTTCTTGGTAACAGAATGCTTCTTCTTGATTTGTTCCACAGGAAGATCACATTTGATCTTCTATGACTTACCTTCTCTGGGCTGAGATGCAGTTTATATTAATTACATGATACAGTAGCTGAGCAAGAGACAGCTTTTATCATTTTCTGCAGAAGAAATCCACTGTATATTTGATGGCACTAAAATGTAAATAGATGCACTGGAATAGGCAGGAAACATCTAATCTTGTCTATCCATTTGCTGTGATCAAAATATTATAAACATATCAGAATAGTTCACTTAGTAATGTTAATTTTTTATTTTTTTATTTTATTTTTTTGTCTTTCATAGCTGAAGGTATCAGAAATTTGAGAAAGCTATGTTTATTATACATGAGTCATTTGGCAGCTGTAGGGGGTGGAATAACCTACATGTAAGATCAGTCTCTGATGAACTGAGTGAACTTGAAGAAATCTAACTAGCCAGTTACTGTATCTCAAGAGATGCTGTGGAAATTCTAGGTAAGAATATTAATAGTAACTTCAAAACTGAATATGTGCATTTTGAAAATCAAAACATATTTGTGTACGAGAAGACAGAAGTGAAAACTGAGCACAAACATACAAGGATAAAGCTGGAAATGCTTTGGTTCACAATGAGTTTCAGTTAGCAGGAATAAAATGCAGCAAGGACAGTGTATAAAACTTTTAAATAAATTCTAATTTTAAAGGTTATAGAAAAAAAGGAAGATAAATTAATTCATAGTTGTGAAAACAAACAAAATAGGAAAGCAAATAATTGGTGGAAAAAAATCAGCTTGAATGAAGCTTGAATGAAGGATTGCTGTGATCCTTTTTTGAGCATGATTACTATTAAGAGTCCTTAAGGAGAAGCTCAGAGCAAACCAGGACAAGATGCTGAGAAATGGGAATGACCAAGACAATATTTACTTTATACTCCAAGAGCTTGTGGCATTTTATTGGCAGTTGGCATCCTGAAATAAGAGGACCAAGCTAGAAACCTGAGCCACAGAGGAGGCAGATTTGGTTAAGGCCTGGAGAGAGCCAGGTAAGGGCTCTTGTCTGATGCTGTGCTGAAAACCAAAGAGCTGTGCTCAGCACTGAGGCAATCACATGCCTAAAGCTATAACTGGGATATGTAGAGTTTTTCAGTGGAGAAAAGGAAAGGAGAAGAGAAGGAAAAAAACAAGTCCATGAAGTCACGAAAACGAACAAGTGATATTGCTCATAGGATTCAGGACGAATCTGTACAAGTCTGATTTGACAGCGCTATGTAATTGAACTGCTGTCTTCACAGAATTGTTTTAGACCCTCATGCTATTCAGCTTTATTCTTGCAGTCTGAAGACTCTTCTGTTTTCTGTGAAACAATCAATCAAACAAACAAAAATATGCATAATTTAATTACTGCAATTAAAGGACTACTCTTCTTCTCCCCAGTGTGTTGTCTTTTATCCTGGAGTGTCACATCTCCAGAGAGAGCACTTTACAGTGGCAGCCTTTTGCCCTCACTATATGTTGATGTAAATAAATACATACAGTATAGAGCAATGGAAAATCGGGCACTAGAAACATGGAAGATTATGTTGTACAGAGAACTGGAACTTGTTCCATGTCTTGAGATCAGGACTAAGCATCATTAACTGTAGTCCCTGGAAGAATCCTTTATTTTTGGTATGTAGCAGACAAGTCTATTTTAGTTACAGGGGACGAAAAGCAAGCAGCCAAAGAGAAAAGGTTTAACCACTTTCAAAAATGGGTAACTGAGCCTTTGGAAGACAGTTTTAAAGAGGAGTCAAAAGTAATCATAGCCTGTGGATAGTCTCAATCCTACTAGAAGAAAGGTAAAGAAAGATAAATTATGCCAAACATAGTGGAGTCAGTGGATAAGCCTTCATATTGTTGTGCTGATTTCCTAACTAAAACAGCACATGTAGTACTTCCACACAACATGTTAAAAGCAAAAAATTAACCAGCAGTGCCCTCCCCACTTTGCTATAAAGCAAAGGAGCCTAAGGTATATATAAAGCTGATTTTTCACAGTCCCTCAGCTGCTCTCCCCAGTTTTTGTCCACAATATCTTGGATCATATTCCATTTTGTACGTGCTTCTATTAAGCACAGTAGCAGTGGCTGTAAACATGACCAATTTAAGATTTGTTTTTACAGTCTATCCCTTTCCTTCCTAAAGGTCTGATGATTAACAAGCTGAGCTATAATGCTATTGCTACACATTCACAACTTCGGGATAAAACGATGCTGATGAGATACTTAAAATGTCAAAACATAGATATATAGAAAGCAGGAAACTGCACCCTACAGAAGATCATTGTTCGTTGTTACAATACTGTATAGTGTATGCTTTCAATGATTTACGAACGATCATTTAATCTGCCTTCCCAGCCCTCTGGACCTGAATTAGTCCCTTGATAGTTCTGATTAACTTGGCCCCCTTCAGTCACATAATGCTGTTTTTGCTTGCAGATAAGCAGCTTTGGGTTCGTTGTATTTGGACTGTTTCCCACAAGTGGTATAAATGTGTCCTTAATGCTTCTTACAAGTTTTTTAATAAGATTAGAAGGATGATTGTAATATTTGTAGATTACTATCCAGTATACTGCTAATCCATTATGGCGGTGAGGAAAGGGAAGTCCACGGCATGGATTTGAGCATAAATCTCAAACAGTAGCACTTGTTAACTTTCAGCAGCTTATGTATTTTACTGTGCTCATTGCTAATTAAAATTCTTACACAGAAAGCTTGCTTCACCCGAGGCTTGACCTGCCTCATATGATGCACTGAGGTGGCAGTTTCCTTGAATTAGGGAAGTTTGGGCATGTGACAAGTATTCTCTGATCACCTTCCTTACTGTGAGTCTCTAATAACTAGCTAGCACGCAAGAAGAGCATTAACTTCCTTATCGTGTTACTTTTGCTGTGTGCAAACATGCTGGGCTCCAGTGGAAGGAAAACGAGATTGGGACTATTTCTAACTTCACATACAGGAAGCAAGCCTTTAACTTTACTCCTCTGTATTTGCTTTCCTTTTTTCCTTTAACTTTACTCCTTTCTATTCCTTTTCCTTTCTTCTTCTGTGACTCTTCCTAATGACTTTTTTTTTTTTTTTTCTTAATTCAAAGAGGTTTTTATCTAAATGTATGGAACTGAGAAATAAGAATGATCAAGTTATTATGTGGGAGCTGGTCAAATTCTTTCTGCATTGGAACTTCAAAAATTAGCTTGAGATTTGGATCAAGTTTTGCCACCTTTGAAAATTAAGAAAATAACAAAAGTGGGTTTGTCACTGTAAAAGCTCAGAAAAAGTTCTCCAATCTACAAAAATATAACAGAGAAAACAGGAAAGGGTTATTCCATTTTTAAGACCAGTGTCCAGAAAGAAATCTCGTTGATCTGGAGATGCTTGCAGAAACCTAGCTACTTCTAGGCCTATCGCTGGTTCATAGCATATGTACATGTATGTCTCAGAAGCTCTACTCACAATCCCTTAGGTTCTCTCCTCAAAATTGCCCCAAAACACTTTCAACTGAAGGTTTGAATGCAGGAATGTGGAGCACACCTAGCTTAGCACTGCTGGTAGCATTAGGCTCTTAGGGAAAACTCCAGAAGCTCATGCACTGAGACCAAGAGGGCAGGAGCCCTTGATGCAGGGAGATTTTGTTCTGTACTTACACCATTCCTAACGGCATATGGTCTTGTACATGAAACATGTTCCTAGGCTTAACTCCAGTGAAGGCAATAATCACATCATCACCAACATCTCTCTCTTTTCTTTTACAATAGGCTCTGCTTTCTTTTCATTTGTGAGAAAAGAGAAAGAGAGAAACCCTTCAGTGAGGTTCTTGAATATAAGACTCCAGCTTTTGGCCCTGCAAGGCCTCCCAGCCTTGGTTACTCAGTATGGCAAAATGAGAAATGAGAGTGGCACCTTAATTTCCACTAAAAGACACAGTCTGCAGTACTTCCTGTTTTCCTCTCTGCCAAAATCACTGTGAGAAAGAAACTTTAGTGCTAACATGAGAAAGTAGATACCTTCTATTTGTTCCATGGGTGACTTAGCTGAAGTTAAAGATTTCCCTAAATCCCATATGCTGTAGTTTTGTAAGTAAAATAAGGATACTTTGCAGAGTCATCTTTCTAGCTGTCCCCAGCATCTTTAGCTCAGCCCTGTCACAGCCACAATTGAAGATTTAAAGGGAATCTACAAATTTATTTCATGGATAAGCCTAGAAAAGGCCTAAACAACCTCTGTTCTGAACATTACATTAGCAGATGAGTGAACATGCGTGATTGCTAGGAAGCAAATCTTTTCCAGCACTACATGAAAGGAAGTAAGGATGACTAGGAGGCTTTAGGACAAAGCCAAGTATTTCATTAAAGCCATGGCTTGGAAAGAGAGTCCATCTGTAACCTTGGCTACTGTAGTATATTTGAAGACTCATCGGCACACATATTCCCCAGTCTTGAGGGATTTTTCACTGGCAGATTTGCAAAAATATGACTCAACTGGACCAATGCTTATACGCAGTTACCTACAGTTAGGCTCCACTGATGTCACCACAAATTTTTCTTGGATCTTCAGTAAAGCCTGGGCTTCAGCGCTTCTTCACTTCGTCTGGCTCCTGGATATACACTGTCTCATCTTCTGCAGTGTACCAGTTATAGTCTGTGCCTGGCATAGAACCACCCTTAAACTATTGTACTCATTCTGGTGAGCTTAAGAACAACCTCTGCAAATGTTCAGTAAAGGTTAATCAAAAATTTTGCCTTGAAAAGAAATGAATTACTGAGCTGCTGCTCTACAGAAATGATCAATGACTCTACTATTGCTAGATTAGGAAACACTCCTCAACATTAATCTCATTTCAAGTAGCAAACTTTTCATTTATGTTAACATGAAGCAACAGCAATTTGTTTTTAATTAAACCTGGCACTGAGTTTCCATTTGGAAGCCTGATCCGACTCCTGAAAAAAAATGCGAGAGAATTTCTATCTGCACTTTAAAGGTAGAGCAAAGACAGCTTTGCACTTGAAAATATGAAGTGGTGTTCACACATTCTCAACTGTAAGTGCAGATTCAATAGCCAGAAAGCTAAAATAAAGATGGAAGAAGAAAATGATTTTAAAACATCTCATCTCCTGCCCTAAATATAAAATAGCTTTCCCAACAGACTTTAGCAAAAGTGTTATGACAAATTAAAATAGTGAATTATTTGAATTGTACTTAAGCCAATAGCATTTTATTTAGTGAGTGTGCTGAGAAAACATTACATTAACTTCAGGGAAGTGTGGGAAGCTGGAAAAATCAAGAGGTGTAGGGTTTTATTTTCTTAAAGGATTTTTCCAGAAGAAAGTACAAAATGTAAGCTAAGAAGATGGAGACTTGTGGCATTTTTTACTGTTTTTTGCTTAGCATGATTAGTGCTGTATATTTCTGTTTTCTTTTGGTTTAGGAGCTCCAATGAAATGTATAAAATAGAGATGGACACAGACTCACATTTCCATCAGTGCACAACATGCGTGGGATTTTTTTTTTTTTTTTTGATCCTGGTGTGCATATGAGCTAGTTAACAGTCATCTGATCCAGCACGTCAAATAAATTACGGGTCAGCCTGTTATATTTCTTAACTACCACTGAGAGGCACTGCTTCTCTACAAATACAGCTAGATTGGGGTTGCTTTATTAAAGGAAACAAATGCATCTTAATTTCTTATAATGCGTGTAATTATTGTGTCTTCTAATGGAACTGCCAGGTTGCTTATTCTCTCGTGTATATAAAACTATTAAAATAAGACATCTTGTATACTGAACAGCCAACAATCAAAAAAGCAGACAGCCAACTAGGTTGCCCTAGGACAAAGAGAGACGTCTTAATTTGCTTTGTATGCAATTTTTATTGTGATTGCTGGAACCAGCAAGGGTGCAGGTTGTTTTATATTTCTTTGTTTGCAATGCATTGGCTACAAAAAGAAAAGGAAAAAGAAAAATAAAAGGGGGGGGGGGGGGGGAGAAAAAAGGCTGCCATACATCTTATCTCTTATCCAACCTTTGTAAGTATTATATTGTTAAAACCCCATACCTTATGGCAATTAGAGGCCCTCCTCCTTTAAAAGATTCATAGTAGCTATAAATATCAACTGCAGGATGGAATTCAGCCTGTAAACAATGTGTGCTCCAGAAGGCAGATCTTTCCTGAGTGAACAGTTTGAAAAGATTGCTTGTTGCCCAGAACAGCTCAAAACTGTGGTTTCCAACCCTCGCTTTCACCAACAGCTTTCACTCTGACTGAGGCAGCAAAGGCCAGGATGACTTTTAGGCTTTAGAGACCACTCTACATATTATGACCCTCCAAATACATGTACTTCACAAACTCTTCAGCTTTCACAACACAAAGTGTAATTGTCATTGAGCCTTACCATGCCCTGCAAAGCTAACTTCTGGTCCCTTGGGACAGCACTGGCCCAGTGAGGAGTGGAGTGGTGCAGAGCCAAGGCTGAGGAGCTGTTGTGGGACTGACAGAGGGTAAAGTGGAGGCCATCACAGGAAGCAGGAACCTGCATCCTATGTGCCAGGATCCTCGAAAGTCCTCACAGGAAGGTCCAAGCATGTGGGTGATCTCTCACAGTCTTGCTCAAGTGATTCTGCCATACATGCAGCACGCAAGGCTCAAATGAAAATATGGTGAGAAGCTCCTAGCATCTATGGACATAACACCAGCATGAGCAGAAAGTTTGAAGACCAGCAGGTTCTACTGAAGGTAGATGATAACCAGAATAGATGATAACTAAATAGATGATAACCAGAACAAGTATCTGGTTAGCTCTGCTCCAGTGAGTCTGTAGATGCCTCAGTAGTTGCACAGACTGAGGCCTGGAGATTGTGGCTAGACTTGCCTAAAACTTAGCTTTTTACACTCTGAAATGTGAATGATCTCCCCCTGATTTGGAATGGCAACTTCAGCTAGTGTCATCCCCCCGGATTTCTCTGGTTGTCTTGCTCTGTTATTATTTTTTCCAGAAGCACGACGAAGCTGATTTGCCTCTTGAGGACTCCGCAGCACGGCCGTGGCCCTGAGGGCTGGCACTGCGCACAGCACCCTGGCAGCGGCCCAGAGCACTCAGACACCCCCAGCTCCTGACCCTAGAGCCGGCAGCCGAAAAACTGCAGCGTCTACATTTGGCACCAAATCCTGCCACGGGGAGACTGGAAGTCTTGAGAGCCCCTGCTTGAACTCGAGAGCCTGAAGCTGTCCGTGCTGCCGCACGCTGTGTTACAGGCTGGGGGTTAAGGAGAAGGACGCTTCAAGTCCTGGGGACTGCCTGAACAGCAGGGGTTGGTGCTCGGCGTGTTCTGTAAACATGGGGCAAACGTATGTGGGCCACCACCAACCCACCAATAGTCATCCCCTGTCCACAGATGAATTTGATCTCTTGAGCCCTGAATCAGGTCTATACGGGTGGGAGCAAGATTTATGAAGAGCTGCTCTCTGAGGTGCTGCCTCTCTCCTCCCACAGCTTCCATAGCAGTGCCCTTGTCCTCCATCCTGACACTGGGCAGAGCCAGGTGCCATTTGCTCCTTCCCCTTTCCCCACAGGGATGGAAACAAGAGAAACAATTCCCTGTTGCTGCCGGGACAGAGCCTGAGGTGCTGAGCTGCCACTGCTCTGGTCTAGCTCCTGTCAGGAGGGCCAAGCAATGGACCTTCCTCCCTCTCTGCACAAGCTTTCATCCGCTGCTGTAGCCCAGACGTGGGGCTGGGAAGCAAACAACAACCAACTAGAGGGATTTCTTCTGACTATTTTCTCAAGTGTCCTCTTCTGCAAACCACCTTTCTGTTCAGAAACTGTAAACTTTGGGGCTTCAGCTCCCTCCAGCCCAACTTATCTTAACCTTTGCCAGAGCTGGCCAGAGCTTTAGACCTTGGAAACACAAACTCCTGAGCAGATCTCTACATGAATCATCAGAAAACGAGGCAAGTTTTTAAAGGTAATATGACTGTGATTTTAGAAAAGTTAGCTGGAACCAAACTATTTCCAAAGAATATGTTGTCTTTGACAGGTCAGCATTTTCCAGTGACATTACATTTTGTCCTAAAATTCCTGAACAGCTCCAGTCAGGTCTTTGTTTTGGTTCAGTGACAGGAATTAGATCATCATCTACTCCTGCCAGACAGCACATGCGGTTTTGTAAAAGGACCTTTCTCAAGCTGTGAGAAGGTTTTGCAAAGGGTCTTGCTACTACTTAAAATTGCCATTTGCATTTCAAATTTCCCTTTCTTGAAGTGAAAATCACAGGATACTGAGGAAAAGGACCACCAAAGACATACATTTATAGTGAGATCATTTGTTCAAATGCAACAAACTGCAAGTGTTGATGAAATTTTTGGACAGGAAGGTTAGGATGATTACCTTGAGCCAAATATCAAGAAATCAAGGTGTTTACACACTTACAACCCTATTCTACAAATGTAAAAACAACACCTCTGGATGCGTGTGTCTTGATTGAAGGCAAATAGGTGCAGTAAGGTAGGCATAGACAGACTTAATAGGCGTTTACTGAAGCTCACCTCCTGTGCTGTGATTAAGCTGACATGGCCCCAAATATTTAGCAGTCAAACACCTGCAATATTTCTAAGCGGGATCTTCACCAGGAACATCTCTTTTTGAATATTTAGAATCTGTGTGCAGTACTACCTGTTTGGCTTACCATGCTACATGTCCTGTTCTCAGCTACATTTATTTCTATTCCACTACTGCAACTCTTAGTCATGTGGTACAGACTACATCCAGTTTCCTTACCCTAAGTCCTTTGTTTCAAAGGCTAAGGATTCTGATGGTAGAGCAAGGGAGTGCCTTCGGATTTTTTTCTTTTTTTTTTCTGTATTTAATTTTTTAACCACTTAAAACTGTGGTGCAATGCACATTATTTTAATGCTGCAGTCCTTAGTAGTAAGATTACTACCAAGACCATGCACATGGAAGTTCTCAGGTTTTGTGTGTTTGCACCAAGTAGAGTCTCAGAGTAATGCAAAATAGCCTATGGGCAATACTGCTGAATCAGCCTCAATAATTTTCTTGCCTGCAAAAAGACTGGTATACTAGAATTTTAAGATTTTAATCCTTCACATTTCAGATGATTGGTAAATTCAGATTCGAATTTCATGATCCAAATAGGTCTCACTAATGCCTGGTTCAAGACAAATCAAAACTTAATGGGACTTGCTTTTCAAGGCTATTCCTGATTTGCTTCCCCACTGAAGAAATAAGAAGTACATGAGGCAGGGAGAGGCAAAATGTCCTGGTAATATCAAAAAAAACCATTTGCTACCATCAAACTTCACCTGTTAACCAACTATATTTGTCTTCAAAGCGAGACTCAGTGCATACTTAGCCAAAATACAGGTTCAGCCCCAAAACTTTTCAGTTCACTCTTCATCAACATTAAACAAAGTGACAGCTGCAGAAGTCCACTGTACGCTAAGGAAGCTTGTTAAAATAAGCATACTTTGCGTTACTTGAGACAATAAACAAACAGAATAGCAATCACTCCTAGACTGGTTTAGTAACACTGAGGACTCTAGGAAAGTTGAGCTGAAAATACGTTTACTGACTTTAAAGTGGGCTTCCCTGAAGAGTGGGTAAATGGGATTACTTTTCCCTGTCTGTAAGGTTCTGGGCAGTGGCACAACTCCTGCTGGATTTGGCATTTCCAGGCCCACCTCTTAATGATAACTAAAGGAAGCAACTGAGAATGAAGATTTTCTTTCTCTGGCCTTTTTTTACAGAGATGCATGATTTGTTCTGAGCTCTGTGGTTACACTTGGGCCTGTCTGCCCAGCTCTGAGATATGGGATTTGCCACAGTCTCCTTTACGGGTCACTTAGGAGTTTCTAGAGTACATAGCATGTGAAGATCTTATTGCTTGAGTTTTGTGGGACTAATGCAAATAAAACTGTTTGAATAATAACCTTATCTCTTGAACTCAATAAACCCAGAGGACTTCTAGACCAGTTATAATGGTGCACAAGCCAAAAGTATTATTAAAACTGATTCATCTCAGGGCTGTTTTAGCCTGAAAAACTCGCAGCTGGTTTATGTCAAGGTTACTGTGGCTGCAACATCCCGATGAAACCAATTTAAACCTCCTTTAATATTTTTTCTACTGTGTTGTAGCTGTCATCAAAGTACGGACCAAGTGCTAACCTCAAGGATATCTTCAAAAACTAGAAGTAAGCTCAAGCTCGTAGATTTGGTTAAAGAGTCAAAAAACAAACAAACAAACAAACAAACAACAAAAAAAAAAACAGACTGTGAAACATAAGGGGCTTTCTAGAACATCTCAATGTAAATTCTGAGGATTACCATAGAAACAAGTGCATTTTTTTAATAATTGAAAAAAAAACTTATGAATTAGAGCAGTGAGCTAAATAATTCAGAAGATGAGTATGGATGACTGCTTTACTCTGAAGCAGCAAGCTTATTCTATTTATAGCATAGTTTCCATTTTTTCTCCTTCTTTCTCCATGTGTTTTAATAATTTACTTATTCATTAATAAACTATTAAGTGAGGTCAGTAAGCCCACTGCCCTGCTCTATGCCATCATGTGAAAAATTTGAGTTTAAGAGACTTGCGTCTGAGACAGATGAAGAGGGCATACAGAAAAGATGATCACTTTGAGGGCAGAGTAACGATGCTGACATGCTGGCATATACGAGCAGTCCCGTGACTGATTTATCAAGTGCAGTGAGAAGGCACGATTGCATGACTGACAGGCTCATTTGAGAGTCTGGGATGACGCTACATAATTATCCTTCTGTCTAGAAATAAGCAGGCAAGTTGCATGTTGATGCAATTAAATAGATTGAAGAAGGGAGTATTTCACTGGAAGAAAGTGCAGTGGAAGTGCAGAGAATCCCATCTGAATTAGGCAATGCATCGCTGGGTGCATGACCTCAGCTGAAAGTAGGGCATGGACAGAATCTCTCTTCACGTTTGAAAGGAGCACATAAAGCCAAACAGTTACGGCCAGGTATTCAGACAAGCGAGAAGGCGGTAGCACAGTCCCAAAGGCAATGGCAAGGGCTCTGGAATGGAAAATAAGGAGATAGGTGTTTTGGAGGCAAAATATCATTATAATGTATGCTCCCCTTGATACCAATGAATGTCATATCAGTGCTGGTGAGATCACCGATAGGTATCCATGAGCAGTTTGGTCTCCACAGACATTTTAAGCTTTTCATTGCTAGTCATTCAAACTCCCTTCAGCAACAGTTTTAGCTCTCATCAGCCAAAATGTGGAAAAAGCAAATGCTACTTAGTAAAAAGAACAAGGAGCTCCAAACTCTAACATATGCAGCATGTGCCACCAGATGAGACACAGAGAGGTGAGCAGACAAGACAATACATGGCATAGGAAAAAAAAACTGTCCAAGAGGAGTTGCTTTGTGGACAAAAATGAACCACCAACTATAATGTATAGAATCTAAGGAAGCAAAATTCTGGGGAGCAGCAAGTCTTCAGTAGCCATTGATTAAAATATATATATATATGTATGTATGTATAAATAAGACATCTCGTTGAAAAAATGTCTAAAAGGGGCAACTATAAGAATAAGTGTTTGCAGTTAACATGAATACTACTTATAGGCCAGAAATCAAAGGCTCAGAATGTATAGAATTTGAAAACAACAACATACTCCATCCTAAGTCCAGATTAGTCAGTTGACATGATTTAATATCAGGTGAATGGAAGATATTTGAAGTAAGAAGACAGTTTTCAAATATCTGAGGCTGCACTGAAAGGAGGAAAATGGAAAATAATAAAAAAATCTGGCAGGTTAAATGTAAATGCATGGGAAGGCAGGTTGGAAAAGAATTTGAGGAATAGCTTGAAAAAGACATAAAATGTCATCATAAATTCTTTTTCAAACAGATGAGGAATGAAAAGTCAGCCAAAAAGTTTGCAGGGCAATAGATGGCCAAGCATAAAAGGGAGTACTCAAAGAACATAAGGTCATAACAGAAAGGGTAAACATTTTTTTTTTTTTTTTTTGTAGCTGTGCTCTCTTTGGAGGCTTTAGGAATATTTCTCCATCAGACTCCTTCACAGTGGCTGTATCTGAGGATGCATCACTGACCTTGTACAAACATCACCAAAGTGAATAGGAACAAATCACCATACCCAAAACTGTAAAGGAACACAAGTCTGAAATAACTGAACTATTAACTGCTGAGTATAACTTCTTGTTGAAAACCACCTCGATTCCAAGCAAATGGAATTTGATATGTTTGTCAGAAATAAGAAATCAAAACCACTGAAAACACCAGGTAAACCTGTAAAAAGTGGGACAGAGAATATAATCAGTGAGATGGAAAAGGGGTTAAAAAGTGAAGTGGCAAAATTTGCTGATGGTACTGTATTGTTCAGGGTAATCAAAATGAAAGCTGACTCTGAAGATTTGCAGGAGATCCTTATGATGCTAAGGGAATAATAAAACAACAAATGAAACTGAATGCATAAATGTAAAGTCATTCCTGTGGGAGAAACAATCCTATATACATGTTAGACTTGGAAATGGTTTCTATCACTCAGGAGAGAGATTTTGAAAGGTCACTCTTTAATAATGATCAATTAAGCTGCTAAAATGCTGAGGATTTTTTTGGAAAAGGGCATTGTATGAATCCATAGTGGCCCCAAAACGTGAAAACTGTGTACTTCCAGTACCCTCATCTCAAAATGTTTATTGTAAAAACAGAAAGATAAAGAGAAGGTCAACAAGGATTGCTGAAATTAAAAGCTAACTTCCCTGAGGAGAAAGGCACACAGCCCACAAAAACCAAACAATGGAGGGATGCTGTGACAGACTTCAGTTAACCAAAGAATAGTAATAGAAAGGTAAGAGGCAATTGTCCATGGTTTTTTTTTAATAGAAGACCTATGGATATCAAAAAGACCTAGCAGGATACAGATTCAAAAGAAATAGAAAAGAGATACTACACATCATGCACCAACACAAGTTCTTCAGTCCTTGAGCTGAGTATGTGCCAGGGAAACATTGCTAGATGCTTGCCCTGTTCTTAGATTGGTTCTGCTCCTGGTCACTGCCAGGAAAGCATTCCCTTCCTGAGCGTGACTGGGGCTCCTGCTCTGGCTGTGGTGAAAGAAAGCAAAATGATCACCACAGGTGAAACAGCACTGTCTTGAATGGCATGCTGCTCCAGGTAGTGAGATGAATAGTGAGGGATGAAGGTCTTGGCAAATGGGAAAAGGACAAAATATCGTATTGGTTGACTGCGTGGGTACCTCCCTACCTCCATTTGACTTTGTCAGGTAAAGCAGAGTAAGATCACCGGCTGGGTACTGAGCCATCTGCCACTGGCTGAAAACAGCATTTCTGTCTTTCCGTCCATTGGTTCTCCAGCTGTTTTTTCAGCTATTACTTCTCCTGAAGGGGACCTACTCCTTAAGTGAATGATGAGTCCATGGGGCAGAATGAAGAACATGTGTCTTCTAGGTAGAAAATGATGCATCATGGAATTGATATATTCTCAGCTTTACCCTGAAGCCTTAGGAGAAAGATGCTATTCTCATGCCATAAGAAAAATTAATTTCAGTCCTCTTCTTTCCATGTTTTGAGTTTATTTGTTAAAGGCTCTTATCATGTCAGCAAAATATACAAAGACCTGGAATTGAACCACTGTAGCAAGAGCTTCCCAAGAAAGCTGGGGATAAACAGATAAGTTTAGTTTCTGTTGAACTTCAAGCAGAAGTCATTCTGGTTAAACACACATCTCCATAGAGAAAACATCCCTTTTAAGGCAGAACCGTATTAGATTACAGGGTATGTGACACCATTTTTCCACATTCCAGTTTTACATTCACACAAGCTCTTCCTTACAGATGTGACATTTTGCCTGACACTTACTGCATGTCATGCACTGGCCTGAAGGCAGTAGGTGAAAGTGACATGGCATTTAAATAAAATGTTCCCAACAGCATTGTCACGATCCACAATCACACAAAAATCTTTACCATTTATTTGTAGTGGCTTGCTTAAAGATCTGTACCCAGCCCAAGGGCATAAAGCAGTGACCTAAAGTCTTAAATAGCATTCCACTTGAAATAAAATAAAACAAAGGAAATATGCCACAGTAATAATATTTGAAAGATCTGCTGAGTGGTAAAATAAACACTGCCTCTATTTATCTGGCTATCAATCCACGGAGAACACTAAGTAATTTGTAATGCTGGAGTGGGGAGACTCGTGAGCATCTTTGGGATCACTTAGCTCTTATACATGAAAACATAGTGGGAAGACACAAGATCAAAAGCGTGTCTTTTTTAACTTGGCGTTTCAGCCAACATTGAGTAAATAATAATTTCCCTTTCCTTTTCCCAGAGGTCATCAATCTTATTTACCTCAGGAATCCCAGCTATGCTCGATTTTAATTTAATATCCGAAACAATCCTGTAATGTGCACTAAGAAAGCATTCTGGTATATTTGCATATTTTAAAAAGGAATTTACAAATAAAACCAGACTGGTTTAAACAACTGCATTTTGAAGCGGGCACGATGCCACGTAAGTGGCAGTGGGAGGCCGGGTGTGGATTAGAGCAGATGCAATGGATGGGCTCAGGAACCAGGCACAGAAGTCTCCTTGCTCTGTGCCATGTCAAGGAGCACTGGGAAGCTGAAGGTGCACCTCAGCTGATGCTCAGGTGCAGGATATGGCCTGATGTTCTTCCAAAATCTGTGCTTGATCCCACCACCAAGTCAGGCCTGGCATTCAGACATGAAGGAGCAAGTCTGGGCTCAAACACGGTCCTACCAAGGACACGGACACAGACATGATTTGGGGGGATTTTCTACCTAACCTCAGTGCTGGGCCTTATTTGTAGCTGCCCAGTAATCAGGCATCAAGGCGCTGGTCCTTTTGCACAAGAAGAATGGAAGAAGAGGCCATTGCTGTTGGTAACAACTGCCTGCACAGGAACACAAATTCAGATCAGAATTATACGGCTGTCCTTTCATTTTATGTGCCCTTATGCTGCATTAACCACACGCTCCCACATTTCCAGCAAATAAGGCAGGAGTGCTCCAGGCACTCTCCATCATGCCAAGCCTGCCTCACTTGCCACACTGAACATTGAGCAGAAAAGCTGCTGGACACGGCAATAGGTACAACTCTCAAAGATTCAGTGCAGCACTTAGAAGCAATGAAAATATAAATCCACAATATATAAATAGAAACACTGCTTATAATCTGGCAGAAAGAATGTTAGAATGATCTCAAGTTGACAGCAGTATGCAAACATGAAAAATATGCACGAGGATTAATATTAAGGGACTAGCATGAGGGGAAAAAGAGCCTAGTGCCTGAGCACACGCAGTCTGGGGTTACAGAAAGGCTAACCCAGCAAATGGCCCCATTCTCAGAGGGAAGCTGCACGAGGATCTCCAAAGGTCTCCCTCTACCCATTTCATGTCCACGAGCAAAAGACAGAACGTGACCCAGAAACAAAGGATAACGTACTTAGCATGGAAATCCTAACGCAATCAACTCTTCCTGTAAATGCAGTGGGCTTGTGATCAAGCCTTTATATATCCAGAGTGGGGAAAAGACACAGGAATGACTGGGAGAAGCATTTGGAAAGGTGGCTTAGTTATCTGTTTGGGGGAGTTAAAGCAATGGTAAGAAAATCATTATGAGCTGGGGGCAATGGCACTGCTCAGCATCTTGACTTCTTTACATTTCGCATCTCCTCAGGCTTCTCATTAGAACCATATCGCTGGTCTGAAACAGTAGGAGTCAGCAGGATAAATGTACTGTAAGAAACACATTTTCGTCCAACAGTTCAAAAGCCTCAGTAAAAATGGCAAAGCTTAATCTGTCCGCTGTGGGCTGTAGCAGCAGACAGCATGGGTGGGGCCTCGCTGCAAGTCTTGGCTATGTGTTTTTTTTAGGGAGCTTGAATAAAGATATTTATTCCTGGAAGAAAATAGGTCAATTATTTTCTATGGCAACTGGAAAATAAACACACAAACTGGCAGCAAAACATCCATCCCCTGTTTAAAAAAAAAAAAAAAAAGAAAAAAAAAAAGACCAACTAAAAGGTTACTTTGTAATGTTCATTGCTAAACTATTTATTCAGTTAAATTTCGTGTTGGCTTTCTCCAGCCATACTGAGCCCAGTCTGCAGCACTGGGAGCTGATGGGATGAAGCTGAAGCCAAGCCTCAGCCTGACCCAGACCACCGCTGACAGCGAGGGGGAGGAATTTCACCTGGATGCTCACGCAGACTGGGAATGTGAATCCAGGGCACTGCCTCACTTCTAGCAGGGTGCATCATTTGTGCATACATTAACCTTACATCCATGATGAAAAAACTTACAAATTGGGCATCTTAAAAGACATCAGTACTACCAGGTACCTATTTGCTTTCTTCCCTCATCTCTGCAGAAGCCAGCACTGCTGTCAGCAGGGCAGCCAGCCTGCAGTTCACTCACTTCTCCTGAGCTCTCTGCAGCTCGGTTCCTTCTTCCAAAAGTCAGAGGGCTGCCTCAGAGGGAGGACCAGAGAAACACAAAAGGGCTTCCTGGCTCCTTTCACAAGAAATCTGACTGCCTTCCCCACCATCCTTGAACAAGAGGCAGCCTTAGCCTCTCCCAGCCTATTTAGGACTCCCAGTTGTACATCTCCCTGTCAGCCTCTCTCCCTCTTCATTGGCAGTGGGTGACCTGCCAAGCAATTAACATTTAGAAAAGGCAGGTAACATACATGTATACCATTGTGGTCTATACTTGTCAACCCAGACTCTTATTTCTGGTATAAATTTGGAGTAGCTTGGTGGATCTGAGTTGTAGGATTCACTCCAAACTTGGAGTCAATTGATGTCAGTTGGTAGCCAATTGATTAAACTTCACAGCAGCACAGCCAACATGGAAAGCCAGCCTATATCCTTCCTGGGAGAGAAGGAGTGCTCAAGAATCAGACTTATTTCAAAGTGATGGGATCAAAACGAAGAACTATAAACTGGTTTAATAAAATAACAGCATCTTTGAATACCATGAAACAGGGAAAGGAGTAATAAGGTAAGGAGTAAGTAGTAAGCACAGCACTTAAAGGTGAAAATATAAAAAGTCTTTAAAATATCTGCACATTCCCTACGAGTGGGCAGGAAAACAAGCTACTGCTGTTAGCAACATGCTTTGATCTAAGCAGCTGTTCAGAAGTCAGGACCTCCTAGGACTGCCAATTGGGAAGAAAACAGCCATGGATTCAATCACACGTCTTTTATGCAACTTGACTTACAGGAATGTACAAATCCTGCTTCTTTGCCTACAGAAAATAATCAAACAACCTGACAGCTTCTTCACTTACCCCTTCAAGACTTTCTGCCAGAACCTTAATCCAAGAGCCACCCCTCCAGCTTCCCACAAGCCTGCACAGTAGAGCTGCTCAGGCTGCCAAAGCTGCTTTTTCTCTCTCTTTCAGCATGGTCTCACTCCTCCTCTCCCTGAGCCATATCTCACACGTGCACACACACACACACATGCACACACACAGAGGCACATGTGTGCACACATGCAGACACACACTTTTTCAGGAGCCTCATGCAGCCAAAGTATCCCTGCTCAGAGCATTCAAATTCCTGAGCAGCTATGTCTTGCCTTCATTTTGTGCTGAGTATCTAAGAATTTAAGAGTTGTGAGGCCAGGAAGAAACCAAAAAATACAACCTTGATCCAGAGGCTGCAGTGTTAGGGGTCTTCAGCCCTGAAAGTGGGCACATATGGGCTCTAGTTCCAGCTTCCTCAAACAATTTTTCTTTCATCCAATAACCATGCACTGTGAACTGCATCCTTTCCTGGAAATGGGTTTCTCTCTTTCTCATCCAAGTGCTGGAAGGAGGGGGGCAACCCCCTTGCTTGCTCTAAGTGAAGGGGCACGATTCCTCCTCAGGTTCCTGGCAGGGCCTGGCAGCTCTGCCCTCTCCGAAGATGCGATACACGAGGCCTCCTCTGGGCACGCTTTTCAGATAAGGCCTATGAAGGGCCACAGGTAAAGAGGCACGAAGAGCTAGATAACAACAGAGCTGAATTCCCAGATTAGGTTGCTTCCGAACATGTGCGGTATCTACATTTAGGTGTCTAAATTGAGATCTCTAAGTACTTTTAAGATTAAATACTTTGGGGCAGTAGGCTTTCTGGAGCTCCTCCTTAAAATTCCTGTCTATATGCAGCACAGCTAAAGTTTATCCAGTTTGTGCCATGCCTTTGGTTCTGATATTCTTTTTCTGTCAAACTTAAGGTGTTTACCTCAGAGATATTATTCTTCATTTTTCTATTGTAACTGAATCTGCATTGGACCCAGAAGCTGTGAGCCACTGGAGCCTAAGTCCAGTAGGCTCTTAATGCTTGGATAATTTTAGTACGTAGAGATGCCAAAGGGTACTTGGGTTTGGAGTGAAGGACTGCTTACATCCACAGTAAATACCGCATGAACTTTTACTGGTACAAAACACCTCTGTTAAAAGAGACCAGGCACAAAACATTTTTCTTCAAACATCTCCGTCTTTACTGGAAAAAAGAATCGTGTTCATAACACAAGTTTCACTTTTCTCCTTTCTCTTTTTTTACCACCAAAGCTTCTGTATACCCCGTTTCTTATTTTCCACTTGTGGAACTCAGCAGAACTGTTGCTGTTCCCGGAGACAACGCTACATACAGACTTGTTTAAATTAGAGATAAGTGGGGAGAGAGACAGAAAAGACAGCCTAACTATTGCAGTTTCAAATGGCCAGTCCTCCCAGTCTTCCCAAGATGCTGTTTTAAATGTATAAAACAGCCTTTAAGTAGGGATAAATTATGCTTGAGAGAGAATATTTCATATCAACCACCCATCGATTTGGGATTTTACATGTGAAATGCGTCAAACATTTTAATGTGGCAAAGCATCCTGCAACTTCCTGGAGATCCTTAGTGTTGGAGAGTTAGCTACTCATTGTGACTGAAATTCTCCTTGCTGGCTAGTATGAAAAGTTTTAGGTATCTACATGTATACATATTGCCTTATAACATACAAATTTTTATTCCAAAATACCAAAGAAAGCCATGAACATGGCTGTTCACTCACTCTAGTGAGTAACTACCACGCAGTGGTAATGAAAGGCATTTGGGCATGACAATGTGTGTGACCACTAAACCTATTTTTGTCAGTATATTCATGTTATTATGAATATACTGTTATGTTATTATATATTATGTAATAATTGATTTCCCTCATTTACTTTGTGTCCTGATTTGCTGGCCTTCCACTCTGCTAAATGTTAGTTTGTTCCCAGCAGCTCCTTAATTCCTTCCAAAGAAAAATGGGGGTGTGGGACTGGGCATCATGGTGCCAAGTGACAGCCTCAGGCCAAATACCACATGCTGTGTGTGCCATCAGTCTGCTTAGGAATGTGTCTGCTCTCATTTCCCCCAAAAATGATGAAAAGAAGTGCTGACACTGATGTCAGGTATGAGTGAGACACTAACTGGTATTTGGAAATGGAGACGGAGGAAAGAGGGGCAACACAGGGTGGACACTTTGGTGATGTCCAGTGGTCTGTCATCCGTCAGAAAAGAGCTCCTGAGAAGAGGTCTTTATAACAGGGTGTTGTTTTCAATGGCTGAACTGGGCACTTAGATGGCTATTTGTTTGGATGCCCTGGTACTTTGATGAGATGCTAGATGCCTCAGGAAATAAAAA
Source organism: Netta rufina (assembly GCF_964035555.1). Classification (NCBI taxonomy): domain Eukaryota; kingdom Metazoa; phylum Chordata; class Aves; order Anseriformes; family Anatidae; genus Netta; species Netta rufina. The sequence continues at coordinate 33,771,458 of NC_140125.1, read as the reverse complement.
TGAGCAATACTTTTAGAGCAATCAGAATCTTTTTGTAAATCCTTCTACCAGTTTCTCCACAAGCTCCTGAGAAAAGAGCCTCTACAGGTGGCTGAGAGGGCAGTGAGGTCTGGCTGAATGCTGCACATGAGGACCTGTCTTAGAGAAAGCAAAGACACCAGAGCCCATCATTTAAAGGGAACAAAACGAAGCTCAAAGGTCTCATTAAATTCCAGTCCTAAAAATATAGAGGGAAGAAAGACATTTTTCAGGTAAATGGCTTCACTTTTTTGTTTTGCAGACTCACAGCTGAAATCAAAAATCCTGAAGTTTGGAAACTTTTCGCCACCCAGTGCAGACAGGGTGTATTGACACACAAGCAAGGAACTCCACGTACAGGAGGAAATGAAATAGTAAGAGATGAAACCGGAATATTTGAGAAAACAGTAATTTTATATAAAAGGAAACCACTTAAAACTGTATTAATGGAATACAAGTAGTTTACCTCAGGGGACTGAAGAGTTAACCCATTTACAGACTATGTGACTTTTTCCAAAATAAATTCTCCCACACATGAGAGCATTGAGCTGGGGAGAAGATTAATCTCTTATCAATGCCTTATTTATTTAAAAAAATTAGGGCTTTATGAGACTAACAGAATGATTTCCCAGTGGCTCTGAAATACAGTAAACATGTTATCTGGAGTTTCTATGTGCATTTTTCTCTGGGATCTCTAGGATAAATTCTACAGCTGAATTAACATTCACATTTGCTAGGGTAGAAGACACTGATGTGACTCACATTTTTAGGATCGTTACCAGATGCAGCAAGAAAAGAAAAGAGGAAATATTAAAGGAAGAATCAACCTTAATTACTGCTCACAGCAACTTATTACGAGGTCACATTATCAGCCACATGGAAAAAATGCTCTCCTTCTTACTGCTCTTGATTCCACATCCATAAAGAAAACCATAAAGCAGCTTTGTTGTTATTTCAGATGGCACCCAAGAATGCTCTAATTAGCAGCTGGAGACTGAAACCTTGCAAAAATAAATAAATAAATAAAAATAGCTAAAGCATAAGCATTTTGGAAAAAGAAGAAAACATTTCCCAATGTATTTCCAAAGTCTTTTAAAATTCCTTAAGACTGAAAATGGAATAGCTAACTTCTGCTGTAAATTTTGCTGTTTGTGGCAAAGGTTTGCACAGTTCCTTCCTGCAAAATGGTGGAAAACTGAAGTATTTAATAAGAGAAGATACTTTCATGAAGATGCTTTCAGCAGAACTGAATTTCCATACAGCACATACCACAACTGCATTTTAAAACTTTTGGCTGAAAAATCTCTTACTCGGTTGAGTGCAGGGGAACAGGAGAATAATGGGCAAGAATCAATAGCCTCAAAGGATGTGTATCAGCAAGTTCTAACTTGTTAGAGGAATAGGAAACCCTCCTGTGTTCTCCTGTTGTAACAGACAGTTGCAAACCTTTCATACCTAGAATGACTGTACGCTTTAGCATGCTTAGTGGTATGAAGCATGTCCTCAGGTGTTTTATTTGCTAATCTACCAATACATTTCTCACTGTCCACTTCTTTGGTAGGAAAAAACTGAAGTATATATCTGGGCAGGAAAAGCAAGAAACCTTCTACAGCTAAATTCAAACTTGCATCTCTAGAAATGATGACAGTAAGTAAACTCATATGTATTCACGGTACTTTCTTGTCTTAATCACAGCCATCAGGGCCATAATTCATGATGAAAAGGCATTCTTTAAAAATTGAAACCACAAAACATTTGAGACCCAAGGGGCCTTAAAGGAACCTAAGTGGTCTACTTACCTCTCCTGCACATTCTCTACTTGTTTATTCATAATGCTGGAGGATGTTTCTGGATTTTAGGGGTGTGACTGAGCAAACACATAGCTAGCTCCTACATAGGCTTAACAGGGCTACAAGAACCCAGAAAGAATATCTTGGGAAGAAGGCAATAAATTGTTCATGAGACATGGACCAACAAAGTAGCTGAATGGCACCCATCAGCTGAATCTGTTCTTTTTCACTGTGACTACTGACAAATTTAAGTGGTCTGTATACGCACAGTCCCTGTGAATTTCTTCAAGTCTACCTATAAAGAGAAAAAGTTAGCTCTAATGAGCTTCAAACTTCACTCTGGAGTTCAGATGTTTAAATAACCATTAAGATTTATTCAAACAACATATATGAGTTTGTTTTGATATTTCTGTCAGTATTGTAACCATTCCTACAGTTTTATTCTGACTATACACATGTAACCTTAAAAAGGGAATAATTTAACAATCATTATGAGCATATGTAATCTTATGATGAAAAATGGACAAATCTGCTCTTGTATAATTTCTAATTTTACTTCCACACCGGTAGAACAGCTGTTAGATGGAGGATACTTTACAGCACACTATTGTAAGAAGTATGTGAAAATTATATAAAAGAACACTGAAGTTTCATTTTGATAGCCTCAGACATAGGGAATAACAACATTGTTCACAAATCCTTAATCCCACCCCTTCATACACTTGCAGTACCAATAATTAGTAGATCATATATGACGTTTTTCCTGCAGGACTGCTATTTCATCCAGCATGGTGTATCATTAGATTTGTCAGTGACTTCTCTAAAAATCTCATTAGATCCTTGCCGGCCTTGCAAGACCCGGACCTACTGAAAAGAAGCTCATTTTTCCTGATTTTTCACAGCAGCAGCCTACAGAACCTTTAGTGAGCTGGGCTTCTGAAGCCTGGGGTGGGGTCAAAATCTTTGTTGGGAGTCTTCAATTTACATCTAATTAAGTCTATGAATAAGCAAACCTTGCGTCTTGCCTGCTGTAAATTCCATGCTCTCTGAGGCTTTCAATTGTCACAAATTGTTGAAACCACTGCTGAGCTATATCATCTTCAATAAACTACACCTCCTAAAATCTATTGGTAGAATGCAAATAACGGCTTTCAGCATTGATTATAGCTGGTACACTTATAACACATTGTCAGCACTAACCTTTTGCCATCATTGGGGCCTCCTTCCTGCTGCTTCTTAGCTGCTTTGATTATATAGCAGCAGTGCTAGAATTATTTATGTTAGGATTTTATTCTAATATGCATCACCATACTGTGAATGTGCCACTCATTTACATACAAATGCATACGAATTTAGAGACAAAGTCCATATTATACCTCTTCTTTTCTTGCCTCTGATTGGTAATCTAATTGTAAGGATTCAGCCCTAATAAAATTAGCATAATTACCAGTGCTCCCAATTCTTAACTGTTTTAGCAGTCCTGCAATTGCTGTTGTTCCCTCTAGCTTCTCAGCTAGAGTACTTAAAGACTGCAGATTTTCTTATTAGAGAAAAAAGTAAAAACAAAAGGAAGGAAAACTTCTAGCATTCTGGAAACTTTAAATGCTGACAGCAAGAAACAATTAAAGAGAACCAGAATACTATTCATATTTTTGCGTTTAAAATTTTATTTCAAAGCCAGTCTAAAGCTTGGGGAATCTGGCCCTTATTTTATGGGAATGTTTGATGCATGCCTTTTTACTGTGAAACATAAAGCACTGCATGGCAGAAAGTTAGTCTAAAAGCAAAGAGAAAACTGAGCTGAATGATAGTGGCAAGAAGAACTTGAAAATGTTACTGCAAGTTAGGAAAATAATTCATCCTAGAGGAACAGGGGAAAAAGCACCTTTCATCACAGTACTTAGGAAGCAGGATCAGGATAACTAACATCTGGTGTGGATTCACAGTGATTTCAATCCCAAACAAACTCTGTTGTGCAGTTATATGGGAAAGAAGCTACAGTGCGGTAGGAAAACGTCATTTGAAAATGTCAGGAAGATTTTGCTCACTAGTCTTGCATTTATTGTATTTTCTTTCTATGCAACATCACTGAACAAAATGATGAATGGTAGCTACTTACATCCTACATTTAACTCTCTTTCATAAGCTGTTGACAGTGTAAGTAGAGTCTCCTCAACAGATACTAGAGACCTACAGATTCCTTACTAAATTATCTGATTTTTTCATGCTCCTAAATTTGTCACCGCAGCCAAGAACTAATTTTGCAGCTTAGTGCTGTCAGGCAAGAGCATGCCTCTGACCTCGTGTTCCTTAATCTTGTCATGGGCTTTTCTGTGTCACACCCAAATCCTGTGGCTACCTAGTATGTCCAGAGAGTTCAAATTTTCTTAAGATATCTGCTTCCTGACTCTGTCAGCAAATGAATTACAATGACAGATAGAGTAGAAATCTCCAGTTTGTACAGTCATCTAGCTCAAACTAAATTTATAATGTTGGCCAGTCTTATTTTTCTGAATAAAAATAAAAAAAAAAAAAAAGTTTTAAAGATCATCACAGGTTTTAGAGACCTGGGGGCTGCACACAGATGACTCAGCAAGTGAAGGGGTTAAGCCCAGGGCTTCTTTCCAGAAGCTCCCAGGACTCCAGTAGCAAGATGCTCCATAAATCATCCTTTTTTGACAACCCCAAGTCCAAAGAAAAATAGGTGATCTGGAAGGATCTACTGTCTCATGATCATGACAGAAAGCAACTTTAGAAACAGTGGCCTTGGTAGAACATCTGTCTTACCCAGAGAGCAAATCAATTAGATTGGATTGACATACTGCAACATAGAAGAATAATTATAATCTTGCCTAAAAAAAAAAAAGAAAATGGCAAGAAATATCACCTTTTCTGATAGCAACAATGACAATTAATAAACATGCCTGGAATTACCTCTTCAAAATATCATCTTAGTCTGTGTACTCTCAGCTCTGATGGTGTTTGTACATGGTGGGCCTCTCTACCAGCTCTATTACCACCATTTTAAAGTGAAATTTGCAGGCAAGAGGATGCATAATATCATAGTTTTGTTTCTTGAGGTATCGTGTATGGCAGAAATAGAACCATTTAATTCTTAACTAGAGTAGTCATTTCACAAATTCCTTTCCCTGTAACACCCTCTGACAGTCAGGGAGTGTACTCTTTCATACCTACTTACTGGCAGCTCTCAGAAACACGGGACCATTTGTACCAAAGGCAGAACATCAGTGAGAAGGGCATGGACCTCTCCTCCGAGCAATTTCTCTTCTCTGCAGTCTCACAGATAGAACTTGTCAAAGGCTGTTGCCAGAGCAACAGAAACCTCTCACAAAATATCATTTCTGATGTGAGACAGCTGCACCCCAGGGAAATACAAAGGCAACTATTTTTAAATGGCTAGCGTTGAAGCTACTTGTTACGAAAATGCAATGAGCCGTCTTAAGAAATTAGTCTAATGGTTGGTGAGATCATCTTTTGTAATGCAACTTTCCGGATAAATAGAAAAATAATCTACAAAATAATGTTTATGAGGAGGCCTTTAGGATAAACTCAGCCCTTTTCTCCAAAGATGAAAAAAAGCTCTTGAGATTAGAAGCCTGATGACTCAGCTCCAGGATGAGTGCAAAGGACTGGCTGCAAGGGGTCATGTCATAGCCATTGGTCTCTGCACGTCTGACCAGGGAGCAAGAAGAGGCAAGAAACCAGAGCCAGAACAGCAAAACAGGGGCATTCGGATCTCAAGGTTGAAGACTATGACTATGCTTTACTGTTTTATTATAGGTGCTGAAAATAACGCATCCGTGCAGGTTTCTTTTACCACTTGACTTGGCATGCAGAGCAGATCTTCAGTGAGGAAGTAATTCCCTTTCAGTTTCTTGAGCTACTGAAGAAATATGCAATCTTAGCAATAAAAAAAAAGAAAAAAAAAAGTGACTGAGGGCTGTCTGAAAACAGTCTCTCATTCAGAAAAAATATATCTTTCTCTGAGTCATCTATTTATTTATTCTTATATATTTTATTTGGGCTCAACTTCAAGTTGTGAGTCATCAAGAAAATGTTCATTCAGAGAAAGTAGGAGGCAAAGAACATATGTAAGCTGAATTATAGCACAAACACGCAAAAAGTTGTGTCAAGCAAATGTAATTTCTCTAAGTTTTCTCAAAGATGGAAAAAGTGATAAAGAAAAGATGCGTTGCTTATGCATGTCACTCATACCTACATCTTTGTCTCAAATATAAAGAAAATGAAGGAAAGGGTGGTGGGGTTAGAAAGTGAATGCTGAGTTCTGCATTTTTATTTCTCACTGGGGATGTCGAACTGCAAGGTGTTGAACACTCTGTCCCTTATTAGGCTAGCCTTAGTCCTGTTGATTTTGGTGACCCTAGTCATTGTATTTATATTGGGTGCAAGCCTCTTGAAAACAATCTTTATTGGATTAGTCCATCTAACCTACATTATATGCTCTCCACTTTAAGCTATGTTTTCCCATGTTCTTTCCTTCTAAGTGGATTTTTTTTTTCTTTAAAATGCCACCAATGGGGATCTTTCCAAGTTTGTTGACATTTGCATTGTGTAAGGGGCACATTTTCTGATATGCTACTTATCTTCTTCAGGAATTGGGGCAAGAAATGTGCACTTTTGCATAAAATGTAGTTCAGTGTAAGCTATTGAAAGAGAGCCCTCTAACATGATAATTTCATTATGGGGCTGTAAGCCATTTCCATGGGAATCAACTTAATGTTACACAGTTTATACATCTTTTAAATATCACTGTAGCAATGTTTGGACACAACTATAACTACAGAACAGATTGTATTTCAAAATGTCAGGAATCTAGCTACGAATATTTTTCTAAATGATGTTTCAGCTGTCTAGCTTCCAAGTGCTCCAACACTGGAGCACTTCAATTAGAACATTTGCATTTACTAAACTGCTAATTTCTAGAACTCTATTTGAGGAATCTGTGTCATTAATGTTGCTTCTGTACTGATGACTTTTGAGGTCAGAATTTTGATCACTTCAGTGCATGTTTATAGGATGCTATTAAAAATCAAATGCCCATTACAAATATATTCAGTAAAGAAGACACAGTGTTTCTCTTCATTTTCTCTCTTTCCTCCATTTCTAACAAATGAAGATCTATCCATTGGTAATCAGCTTGCATAGGTTGAAAATTTCATTTAATTTCAGAAGTAACTCCTCTTATCCACAGGTGTTTATTTTGCTTTTATCTTCACAACTGTCTCAGCAAAAAAAAAAGAAAAGGGGTAATGATGTGGAAGCACCTTCTAAATAACAAAAAAATATGTCTGCCTTTTGATCTTATCCTTTCTGTGGATCCAGTGCAGCTATTTACTCACATAATATCTCCTGACCTCAGACAGGAAGATTGTCCTTTGGTGGATACAGACTGCCACATACACAAAGACCAGAAATGAGAATACCAGCAGTAGGTACGTGGAGCTGCAGCAGCATTTCATAAATCTTCATTATGCAAGGGGAGATACTCCCATCTTTTAAGCCAGTTCTGAGAACAACTGCTGAGGCAAGCAGCAAGAATTTCCACAGTCTGAGTGGAAACCTTGTGCATCTACCAAATATCTTGAGATAAACTCCTGAAGTACCTTTAATAATGTCAGGGAATTAAATGGTAATTTGACTATTGACTTCAGCGGAGACATGGATTTGCTCCTGTGTTAATAAGCTGAGCCAGTGTGCACTCTGAGAGATGTCAGGGAGATCAAGGTCCTCCACAAAAGGACCCTTGAACAATTTCTTCGAGAGCTCCTTCAGACAATCTGACTGGGTGAAGAGGGGAGAAAATGCAGACTTGCATGATTTCCCACATTTTTCTCCCAGTGGAGATGAAATAAAGAATCTTCATTTGGAGACTTTAATTATTAAATCTCTTGGTACCCTTCCCCCTGTTCTCTCATGACTCTCCTTCCTTCACCCCAATTATTTTTTTCCACTTAAAAATGACTTTGACTATTGAGTTCTGAGCATGGCCCAAAGTTGTTTGTTTCCCAGCAGGTCGTGAAGTCCTGTTTGCTGTTATTGGTTATTACTTTCTGGATGCTCTTTCACTTTAAACAGTACATAAGCAAGCACTGTAATATCTTCTGCCTTTGAAACAGAAGAGAACAATTTTTTTTTTTTCTTTTTTTGAGATCTTAATCATAAATAGGTTTCTTGGACAGAAATATTCACTTGGCATTAAGCAACAGCAAAGGTCTTTGCTTTCACTTCAGGCTGCTTTAGAACATTTCAAAGGCTACAGGAAATATTCCTTCTATGATTTATGCTCTATCTTAATTGTGCTGCAGTATTTCCAAAACAATATTGAAGGATGTTCTTTCGTGGGTAGCTAGGAACAAAAATATCTTGTTTAACTTTGGAGCTATGTAGATTTTCTTGGCAAAGAATAATTCGGGAGATGGATAAAAGATAGCTTTTTTTGCTCCAAGGAAAGGCTTTACCCCAGCAGACTGAATTCTGTTACCAATGCAAACCTATTACAGATTAGGTTCAATTATAAGAAATAAAGCTAGGAGAAATGATATTTCCTTGGCTATTTCCCAGAGTTTGTTGGTTTGACAGGGTGGTTTTTTTTTATGTCTTTGTCATGTAAGGCATCTGAATGCTTGTCCTCTATTTCTCATTTTTTTCATTTTTGGAAAGGAAATCAGTCTCAGGGTCTAACACAGCTCAGCATGGAAAACAAGAAGTGAAAAAGAAAGATTTTGTTGACTCTGACTTGTATGCATTTCTGTTTTTCTTCTCCTTTCTTCTACTATGGTAACCCTGGGTATGGGAATAGAAACATTTTTGCCTGCCAAAAAGATACAGATCATCTAAAACACCCCCTCCATCAAGCCCAATGTCAAATTGTGTTTAGAAGCCTGTCAAGAGTGTCAGGGAGGTGCGCTGGCCTGCATGGGGAAGGGAGATTTCTAGGTGATGTTGTGCTGGAAGAGTAAGGGGTATCTGGAATTAACTGGCATGTGTATGCTTTAAGAGGCTGAGAATTCTGCAGTGATTTGGAGTGCTTTGGGACAATTAATTCTGTTTTTGTTGTAGTTTTCAAAATGCAAGGGTTTTCTTTTATGCAAGACTGTGGCAACTGTAGGATTTGTTGCTTTTTTCTTTCTCTTTTTAAGAATGCAGTGGTGTCTAGATTTATCCAAACAGATATTTTCTCTTTATTGCAGACACTGAATGTGGCTTTTTATTTAACTGATGGTAGAATTCATATATGAGTCATACAGTACTTCCAGTATGTTTTGTTGAACTTTCTTACTGTCGCTTAAAATATCGGCATTATTACTGATTTCCAAGATCTTCTGGAGAGATTATATGTTGAGGTGAAGTGCAAGTTTGCTTAAAAATAAAGACAACAAATGAAATACTCTAAGTGTTCAAAAGTTTATGCTGCAAAGCCTATTCAAATTTTAATGGGCAATTCTTCCATTCATATTCTATTGCTTCCTAATATTCACCCATCAGCTACACTCAGCAAATCAGACCGAGGTGGAGTTCCTTCTGTAATGACCTCTCTGGTCCCTGTTGGTGATCAGTGCCTCCTGGCCAGATGGGTACAGCTAACTTCCACTCACCGACAATGACACGTATCAGTAGACTCTGCATATATACAAACACATCCTGTTGCCATCAGGATGGCATTCATTCCAAAATAAGTTGCTTCCTTTGCCGCAGCTATGCTCCCCCCTTCCCAAAATGTGCAAAATGCTACATTTGTCTTGACACTTTTGTGTTAGCAATGGACCCTCACTCCCACACGTCTGTGCGGCATGCAATAGGATATTCCTATAGATCTGTAGACCTTCTATACGCCCCATGTGAGGTACGGTTCCCCTCTGTATTTGCAAAGCACCTTCTACAGAAGTGGGTACTGACCTACACAGGAATGTAGCTGGGACAGTGGCAAACAGTACTTGTCATGCATTGTATGTCTACGGCACACTTCTGGCAGCCTCTCAATCTCTAATGGTGACAGGCTGCAGCCATCACTTGTGCGCAGCCAGAATACAAAGAGACATGGAATATGATAAAAGAATACATATTTCTAAACCTCCTGACCATGCAACATGCTACAGTTCCATCTTAAAAATGAATCTTATAAAGCAAAGCTGGTATTTTGTTTGTGTGCCTGTGAAATGTGTACTTGTGGAATACTCCTTTTCCTTCCTCTTGTCTCTCTGTGGCTCTGATAAGAAAAATAGGTCATATTTAAAACAAAGTGCGAGTTACAACTAAAATGTGGGCTTGTGCTAATAAACACACTTTAAAAGGTGTGAAACTGTGTTTACACTTATGTAACTTCAATTTTCTGTCTAAAGAAGAATTTAAGTGTTTTCAGTCAAGGTCTGTTTTTTTTTTTTTTTCTTTTTTTCTTTTTTTTTTAAAGCCTAGACAAGTTGGAAACATTGTCCTCTCCAAAACAAACATTTTTTTCTAAATTTGACCTACCTTTAAGAATTTCCAAATAAGCAGCTATTTGTCCTGTTTCTGGTTTCAATCAAAACCAAAATAAACACATCTATATTTCATAATGCTCTAGCTGAAGTTGCTAAATTTTCTTTGTCTGTACTAAGCTGAAGCAGGGATGCAAATCAGAACGTGTAGTAGCCAGAATTTTTGGTGCCCATGTAAATCAAAATTGGCAAGGTCTGCAGAATCCTAGCTTTTGGTTTGCTCCAGATTTTTTAATATTGCAAAACAGACTTAACTAGGAATCCTAAAGATGCTCAGAGAATTAAACATTTAGAGAAAGGAAAGGCTGTACAAATATTTACTTATGATATTACTGTGGTACTTTCAGATCCAGGCCTCCAAACACTTAATAGATGTACTTAACTTTAGTGGGAATACTTCCACTGAATTCAGTAGAAAAACTCACTGGCTTAAAGCTAGACGCAGATGTGTTTGTGGGACTGGAACTTTATATCTTATATGACTGGTATTAAATTCACCTTCCAACTGTAGCTTTAAAGTTCATTTAATAATGGGACTCCTGGGGAAACAAGCTTAGAAATAATGTATGGTCCTGGAAAAATATTTTGAGTTCATAAATAATATGACAGAGGATATTTTCAAACTTTGAAATAACTTTTCCATTGAGACAAATTTAAAGACTATTTAAAAGAAACATGAAGCTTGATTTAAACATTGGAATATATGGCAGGAGGGAAGAGAGTATGCATTTTCAATGTAATGAATCGTGTTTTGCTGAATTATCTCATTTACTGCCATCCTATTTGCATTTGCAAGGGGCTTATTTTACAAAACACAAGGGCAGAAAGGACTTTTCATGCCTGAGGTGGATTCTAGTATTCTGTGAAAAGGTATCCTGATATGTCTTGTATCTGACATTTAGGTGTGATCACATGCTATGTAAGTGAGACAACTCGGTACAATAGGCCCAACTTATCTTTACTTTTTGCCCTTTGCAATGTTAGTAACCGTGATCCTAAGTGAAAATACACAGTCTGTAGAACTCTACCAGGTCACACTGTTGCTTGTCCAGGCAGAAATGACTGAATGTGGTGCAGGGTAATAGCGCATAGGACCCAGCATGTTTCTGCACTGAAACAAAGCAGAGCTCACAAAGTTGTGAACAGAAAAGGGTGAGAAGGCCGTAATCCTATCTCTGTGGCATAAGTGAAAGCAGGATCTGATCTGGAGCTTCCAATACTGTGCTGAAAGCTGGAGGAGGTGCCTGAGAAAGTGAGAAAAACCACAGAAAAATGGCAGCAAAGCCTTTTTTTTTTTTTTTTTTTTTTTTTTTTTTTTTTAATAGAACAGAGAATTGCAGGCCAGTCGAGAGGGAGAGCAAAGCACTGGAACTGTTGGGCAGTAGAAGCGTTTGGGAAGACAGGATGCTGTACTAACAGTAAGTCACCTTTTAGTATTTTTTTTTAAGATGATTTCTAATTTTAGGTAACAATTAACTTTAAACTTTTATGAGTTTTCTATAAGGTCAAGTGCAATATCCTTGTGTAGTTCTAAAGAACCTGAAAACCGAAACCCAGGTATTATTTTTCCCTCATTTGATGAAGTACTTGTGGAAAAACCATAAAATGTAAGAAGACAGAGAACTGACAGGATTTTCTAAAGACCATTACAGAAATGAAGGAAAATAAATACATAAATAAATAAAAATCTAAGACCAAAAATCTTCTCCATAGGCTTCATTAAACAATGCTAGGCAGATTGCATAGAAAGATGATCATTCTCTATCACATCCTCTAATGCTGCTTCATAAGGGCTGCTGGCATAAGCAATCTAGTCAAAACACTAGAGGTCTTTTAATACGGTCAAAGCATTATGTTTAGGAGCTAAGGTTTTCTAATGGAAGGTTCAGGACAAACAAAAGTGCCAGATGGTATAAACAGACTAAAATTTCTGAGTTTGTCTCAGTGAGGACTGCCTGAGCAATATAGAAAGGAGGCCATAAAACATTTGCTCTAGGACCCCTTTTCAAGCTCAAGAAGCACTCTGAAGTCAGAAGGAATACGTTCAAAGGCAATGAAACCCCATGTAGTGCTTAGGAAATTACAGACAACGCTGTCTAAATTAAACCAAACACCTCCAGCCTTTGGAGTGTCACTGGAAGGTGTGAAGCTTGTTTAAAGCTACCTTCCTTGCTAAGATGCCAGATGCTGTACTGCAAGTTTCCTATGCCATATTTCTTGACCACAAATCTGAGAGACAAAGGAACTGGACCCTGAACTGACACAGATCTACTGGACATCCTCTTACCGTCCTCCGTGCCACTTCACTGGAAGGCTGCAAACTTCCTTGTAAATCCACTCCTAATCCAGTCGTCACTTGTTTGATCAAATATCAGTACACTGCATTCAGGACCTTTCTTCCTGGGGAAGAATTAATAATGTCATGACCAGGATTTATAAAACTGAAGTCTAAACCCAGTTTCTTCTTCAGTAAACATGTTCATTTACCAGTAATTTTGAGACTCCCACAATAGAATTTGTAAGATTTATATGCTTTCAATCTAATACAAATTTCTACATAACTGAATTTACAAATACTAGTTAATAAATGACCGAAAGATACTTATTTCACCTTCTTGACATGATATGCAATTTAAGAGCTGTCATTTTTGATCAGCTTTGCCTGCATTAATGATTTGATTCAAATTCACACATTTTACGTTGCATGTAACGTTTCCTGCTTAAGGATTAAAAAATTCCCACTGTAGACTATGTTGAAAAGCTACTATATGATTTTGATTTGGTAGGAGATACAAATAACAGTGTAGACAAATCTACACTGGATAGTATCACTAGTATCAAAACTAAACAATGAGTGGAAATCAACTGGAAAGCAAACATATCTTACAAACAAATACATTTGGGGAAACATAATCTGAAACATATTGAATTCAATGGGAATGAATCACAATGAAAATGGAAAAGGACTATTTGCAGGGAAACAGCAATACCGAAAGGACTTCTGTAATAAAGGAGAGATACATTCTTTGTGTCAACAAAGGCTTGATATGCTTACTTAGACAAAATAGGCAGTGTAAAGGGAGAACACAGCAAGATGGAAATGGGGAGAGTCTTATGAAGGCTTACTACATTCATGAGATGTGTTTCTGGGGGACATCTGCTCATCTGTCTACTGAATAAAGAAAGGATATCAACAGTCTAAAAAAAATGAAAGACTAGAAAACTCTATGGCTAAATTGTCTTCATTCCAATAATATCAGTAGCCTTTTGAAATCAACAACACAAATATCATGAGCAAGCCAGGCACAGTTGGACCTGTAAGGAGTATTTGTAAGTTAAACTTAGATTTCTTTATTTGATATGCTTTACTGACTCACTGGACTGGGACTCAGAAATACTACTGATAAAATTTCCAGCTTCTTGCCTACAAAATCTGGAACATGCTCATTTCTCTGTGCACTTCCATCCCTTTTCTTTCTTATACATTTAATTTGGAAACCCTTTGAGACAGAAACTTATTCGGGCTGTGTAAACATGCATAACCAAGGACAAAGGGACAAGGTTTTAAATGGAATATTCTAGATACAGTTAGCACACATCAATAAATCTTGAATATAAACTTTTAAATATAAATTTGCAATATAGGTTACTTACCTATCATCAATCCGGTCTAAATTCCATTCCTTTCAATTTGGGTCTTTTGATTTTAGTCACAGAAATACAGTTTGAGAATCATGATGTTCATCCAAGAGGGATATTTTGTGATTGCCTGCGTTTGAGTTCCACTTAGCCACAGCTGTAACTTTCCACTACAATTTTCATGTCTAATATTATCTATTATTATAATATTCCTTTATCAGTTTGCTTATATAAATGAAATAGTAAGCTAGTAGTAGTGCCATATTGATAATTACGCAGAAAGCAAACTTGCCCAGGAAGTTTATGAAGTGTAAGATTCTGTTAGGAATGTCCCTAAAATATTCGGCTAAAGCAAGTCAAGTAAAATTTTTAACCAGATTTATCACGTGGCCTTGCACAGCTGTGGTTAGCACAATGCGGCACAAAATACTGAATCCTGAAGGAGCAGATTGCTTTGTCAGCCAACTGTACAAAGCGTGAATTCCCACAGAGGCTCAACAATATACTGGATAATGGGAGATTAATCTTTCAGAATGGCAAGCCAGCATATGCAGTCAGCATGTAGACTAGCATATATATTGTAAGCACTGAAAAAGGAAAGAATTTCTTCAAAAAGTCTGTCCTAGGTTCTTTAAACACCATTTTTGGGGTAAAATCTTTTTGCAGCTTTTCTATCAAACAAGTTCAAGAAACATGATGCAATTGGCATTCACAATGTAACTCACCATCGACAGCCACGTGATCAAATGGTGGATATTTGAAGATGCTTTTACTAAATGTCTCATGACACACTGAAATTGCATTGTTTGGGTGATGACAAAATTAGTAAAGTCAAGTTATCTTTTTAGTTATATTTGCAGTTTCTGTGAGTTTCTCTGGTAGTTGCTTAATTATCAAGCAAAGTGGGCCACCTACTCCTTACTTGAAGTTATGCTGGGGCTCACACCCCACCAAAACCTCATTTAGGTCTGTTTTCTTCTCCTCTACCCCTAAATGACCCCATTAGCTCACACAGCCTTACCCTTTCTGCACTAACTTTTCATCTGACCCAACTCCATCTAATCCAAATTATGAGCTTGTCTCCACACCTTGCCTTCTAGCATTTCTCATTTCCACTTACACAAAACATTTCCTAAACTGAACTGCTGGGGAGGGATTCTTTGTGCCATGCAAGAAGGCTGGAAGAGCATCAAAGGGCCCCAAACTATTGTATCTGATGAGTAATCTTATTCCAGTGCTTAATCATCTTGAAGTTGGGAAGTCTTTCCTCATGTTTGAACTGAATTTCCCCTGCTGCAGTTTAAGCACATTATATTTTTTCTTGATCATCAATAAACATGAAAAGCAATTAATTTCTACCCTTTTCCCAGCAGTCTGTAGGTATTTAAAGGCTGCTCTTGTGTCTACCTTCAGTTCCTTTTCCCTAGACTAAACAAACCTCATCCTTTCAGTCTCAGATGTCAATTCTCTAGACTTCTGATCATCTTTGCTGCTTCGCTCTGGTTCTTGGCTTTCTTAAAATGGGTAGCCTGACCTAAGCATGGTGTTCCAGGTGAAATTTTGCCAGAGCTGGCTGGGAGAATTACGATGCACACTTCAAAGGTATGTCGTAAACACATTTTAACACATCCTTCATTATGATCTAAATCTCCTTGCCCTTTTGCTCACAAACGCCATCTAGCTGTTTGTTCTCCATCTTTCACACCTGCAAGTAAATATTTTAAAGTGTACAACTTTGTGTTTGTCCTTACTGAAACAGAAGTTATTTATTTAGTATTTTATTATTAAAAATTTTTTAGTCATCCACAGCACTAATAAAAACCACATAAATACTGATTCAAGAAAAGTTGTTTCTAAAGATGTATTTGTTACAATCATGTATTTTGGGAGACAGACATTAATAACTATCTTTTGAGTACAATTTTCTGACCAGTTTTCTATTCACCATGTATTAGATTTGCTTTTCCATACATCCCCAGGTGGCTTATATCATCTAAGACCAAATTAAGATAGACCATTTACTCTTTCTCTGGTATCCACAAGGCCAATAGCCGATTTATAGAAGGAAATTAGACTAGTGTGATGTAACTCTTTCTAGAATCACTGAATCATCTAGGTTGGAACAGATCTTCAGGATCAAGTCCAACCATCCACCTGACCTACTGAGTCCCATTATCAAATGATGTCTCTTAGTGCTACGGCCATGTGTCTCTTCAATACCTACAGGGATGTTCAGTCTAAGTTTGTTCTGGTATTCACTTAATACCCTGCAGAGTCTCACTTCACATGCTGGGAACATGCATGTGAAGAAAATATTACCTACACTACCCTCCTTTTTATAGCTTAGCTTCAATAAGTGGCATTTTAAGCAAAAATTTATAGTGTCTGATTGCCTTTCCTAAGGGGATCCTAACAAACCAACATATCCGGGTGTAAAATACCTTGTACCAAGACAATATCCAAGTGCAAGTCATTTGTCCCTGCACAGATGCTTAATGTCTCTTGTCTTACCAAGTTTTCTAACTCCCCAGCATGTCAGAATACATCTTCCACTGTGGTTTTGAGGCTACAGAGTAGCCCATCTTATTTTAAGGATAACCCCAATAGCAGAGCAGACTAAGGCATTTATTTACCCCTTCACATTTCAAGGCCAGGCTGGATGCAGTTCTGGGTAGCCTGCTCTAGAGGTTGGCAACCCTGCCCAGAGCAGGGGGGTTGAAGCTAGATGATCTTTAAGGTCCTTTTCAACCCAGGCCATTCTATGATTGATCCTGTGATTGATTCTATGATTTATTCATTTGCCCTTCTTCAGAAATCCTCAGAGGGAGCAGAATGTTCTCCGTCTTAAGTTATAATTTCTCCTCTTCAGTTTTGCATCATGTCATAGGGGATTTCCCAATTCTTCTTGTGTTTTTTTTTTTTTTTTTTTTTTTTGGGGTTTGGTTCCAGGCTTTCCTAATCAAAGACTACTGAATTATCTAGTAAGCGGTATAAAATTTCAAATGTATGAGAAATATATTAATTAGTTTGCTAAGTTCTTTGCTACAGCTATGTGCATGTGCAATGTGTTCCCATTGGCCTTGTTCTGTCATTTTTGTGTTGACGGAAAAAAGAAATTGAGAAAATCCACCTCTTCATTTGCAATCATTAAACTGCTCAGCTTTATGTCTGTATTGACACTGAGTGTCTAAAAATGCAGATAAGGATTTAATGGATTGCTTGCAAAGGCAAGACAACCTTTTCCAGTGCCCAGTACTGCAGATTAGAAAATATACTGACCTGCATTAGGGCTGCATGACCAGAATTATTGTGTACCTGACTTAGCCTGTTGACAAAATAACTCATCCCGCCTTACCACAAGCTGCATTAGGAAATCTTTAGAATGGTTAAAAAAAATTAAAACTGATTGGAAGCTGTTTTATAGACCTATCTAACACAAGCCATCAAATAGGAAGGACAGACATACATAACCTCTGTCATTCACATCAGTAGAAAATTGCATGCACAAGTAGAGACTGTGAATGAGAAAGGTTCCTTCAGCCATTCCTCTTCTCATGGGCTTGGGAAACTGCAGGATTGTTTGTTTCCACAAATCTATAACAACATCTGCTTTATACAATTTTTTTTCTTATTATTTTAATCACTTTCATTGCTACTGTGAGTACTAGCAACCCAAACAACTAGCTGATTGAGCTTCCAAAGTTAAAATAAATGAGTGAAAGGATCCTTCAGTGGCTTGTTGAAATCTGTTTTAAGTATGTTGCAGAATGGCTCTTGAACCTTGCCTTCCTTGCCAGGCTTCTTGGAAGACCTCTTTGGGAGCATCTACCAAATTCTGGGAAGAGAGGTAATACCAATGGCAAAGGAGGGAATAAACATGAGAGGCAGGAGAAAAAGGGCAATGAATGAGATCCAGGAGAGACAGGGAAGGCAATGACTATATCTAGACAGAGATTCCTTTAAGCAACTGAACTCATGTTTTGGGATGAAGTACTGCAAAAGCATGTTCATATCTTTTATCTTCTCATTAATCCATCAAGATAGCAAGTGGAAGAGCTAAAAGTCCACTTCCCCAGCCTTTTGTACCTTTTTTGTAATTGTTGACCTGTCTTTCTAATGGTCCTTAAAAAAGGTAAGGTGTAATTTACAGAGAGATATACGCAACATACTTAAAGTAATTCTCCCCTACCCACCCCACCCCCCAAAAAATAAAATAAAATAAAATAAAATAAAATAAAATAAAATAAAATAAAATAAAATAAAATAAAATAAAATAAAATAAAATAAAATAAAATAAAATAAAATAAAATAAAATAAAATAAAATAAAATTAGAGACCACAGCACTACTGCAGAACATGAATTGATACAAGAATAGACTACTTGGAAGCACATTTGCTCATGATTCTTGCTGATCTCAGGTTCAAGGACAAGGTGAGGGGATGAGGGAAGCTCCAAGCTTTCCAAGCTGTTAATTTATTGTCTGTGAGCAATGCCAACAACTATGTGCCTGTGAAACTTCCACGCGAATAAAGCATGATCAGGAGACACTCCTGATTCTCTCATTTCTTTCTCTGTGTAAGTATGAGAGCCCTGTTCTTGAGTGCTAATACAGTTTTTCCAGAGTCAGTGCACAAGCAGGGGCTCAAGAGCCAGAAGAGACATTATTGGGGGTGTAGAATGATTTAAGACTTAGAGACTGAGCCATCAAGAACAACCAGCCAAGCTGGACAAAGGAAAAACGATGCTGAGGAAAGAAACACAAAAAGAGAAGAAGGTGAGGGGAGAGGAGCACTGAAGGAAAAGCAAGTCATGAATCTTCATGTGACTAAAGCAAATGCCTGGTGGTTCACATTTACGGGATCTATTGAAAGCTTTCCTGATGACCAACCCAGCCTCTCCCCCCTTGTATCTGTGCAGATTCTCAGTGCTTTAACTCCCATTATACCACTTACCTGTATAACAGGCACTCCGAAGGGCTTTAAACAGTTGCAAGGAAAGTATCTGATGTGTGCCAAATATTATCATTATTAGAGGAGACTAAATGTCGCAGAGGAAACTCATCCTTCTCTGTTAGACAGTGTCCCTGGAAGTGCCCTGTGATCATGTCAGACTCACAAAAGACTCGCCCCAAGGCCCATCGTTTCAACTGGCCTCCAGCAGCTTTGTGGTTAAGGCACTCCAGCTTATCTCTGTCACTGACTTCTCACAAAACACAAATTTCTCAGTGCCTTAACCCCTCATTTGTAGAAAAGGAATGTTCTGAACAGGCACATTGAAAAGATCAGCCCATTTGTGATGTACTCACACAGTCCACATAGTGTTGTACTTTGGGGGGAAAATTCTGACCCTAACCAACATCTCTGTGAGGCCAGCAAAACAGATTCTCAGCCCTCTACTCCTGTCAAGTGCCTACATTCCCCATTTCCAACACAGATGATATCTGTATCTAAAATTTCATGGAAGTGCATTAGAAAAAACCTGGACAAGATTAACAAATACCAGAGGCTGAAGTAATACGCACAATTATCTTGTTGGAAAAGAAAAAATAAACACAATTATCTGAATAAAACCAGAACTTGCAATACTGAGATAGGAGGCATACCAATTTTGATTTGAACGAGTTACCAATTCAGCGCTCGTATATCTACTTAAGCTGTCAAAACATTACATGCTGTGGAATATATTATATATATTAGATGGGTCAGATTTAGGCCACTTCCTTCCCACATACAAAATAGGAGGTGGTTAAGTAGTGCACAGATTTTAAGCTTGTTCATGGCCTCCCATAATCCTACTCTCAGCAAGTCCTGTAGTAGGAGCCAGAAGAGGAACAGAAGGAATCAGAAGGAATAATTTATATTTTTCATTATTACTGTCTATCATCCTGATGTTCTCAATGCTTTCCTCTGACAGAAGTCCTTAAACAGCCAGGAGTGCTGTGGAGCAGATGACTTAATCATTCGACCACGTGTCACGCTCTCCAGATGTTGCCTGGGATTCTCATGGACTTACTACATGCTGTTGCAGTCTTTCTGCCACTCTGCGACTCCACACGCCAGAAGTATTAGGATCTGATCTACTGATCTGTAATCTGCAGACCAGCTGGCTCCTGTACACGATGCAGGGAAGCAAATGCGAATTACATCTCAGCAGAGCTCAGTATTGAAAATAAGAATGTAAGATCTACCCTACTGTGCTGGACCAGTATTCTGCCCCCACCAGTGGCTGCAGGAAATAACAACAGGAAGAGCTTGCACTGTTGGCCACGATCCCCCTACTACTGCTCCTGTGTCCGTAGTCACTGGTTAAGCAATTCCTGCCTGGTTTTCCAGGCACTTCCAATTCCTTTTAGCATCTGCTATCTGCCTCCAAAATTTGTGGCAACAAATGTCAGAACTTGACTGCCTACTGTGTGAAAGAATATATACCTCCACCTGTTTTAAAGCCATTTCCTACTAGTTTTAAGGGGTGACACCTGGTTTTATACTGAGGGGTTTGGTGAGTTAACAGCTCCACATCCACCTAATTGAATGCCTTCACATTTCTAACCGACCAATCCCCACTCAAAATCAAAGACTTAGACCTTTAAGTCTCTCCTTGCAATGCAGCTGCTTGAGAATCTTAATAATTTCTCATCTTTTTCTGCACCTTTTCAAACGTTACTGTGCCTTTTGCAATGTGAGATCAAACTGCACACAGTACCCAAGATGTGAGTACAAGATTTTGTACTGCAGCAAAATGATGCTTTCTGTTATGTTCTCAATGCCCTTTCTGATGATACTTGACTTGTTCGTGTGTGTGTGTGCACACTTTGGGGCTGATACTGTATCTTAAGGTGATGATTTCAGAGTATTGTGAGTGATGGCTGCAAGGTCTCTTCCCTGAGCTGTACCTGCCAATTTCAAGCTCAGCATCCTACAAGCACACTTTAGACTATTTTTCTAAGGTGAATTACTTCACTTTTTTATTATTATTTTTTTTAATGCCAAAGCTAATTAGACATTTTTTTTGTCCACTCAGCTTTGTGAAGTCTTTTTAGAAACAGGCCCACCAAAAGGCACATTCCTCAACTGCAACATGCAACTGCAACTGCATGAGATCCCTCTTGTCACTGGGCCACTTCCAGCCCATGAAGCGCTTTGCAAACACCCTGCGAAGATGTGACTCAGCACACAGGACCATCGCTGCTACCTGAACAGTGGCTCTGAGGTGCTGGGAGAGCAGGAAGTTGAAAACTGAATGCCTAGTAGGGATCACTTATTTGTATGATGGCAAAGCTGGTCTTCAGCCACTTCTGGAACAACTAAAACATAAAATGCTTGCATTTGCATCTAAGTAGTTATGAACTCATCTTTAGGATCAGAAAAGGAAAGAGTTTGCTTGTCTGAACAGCTATGAGAACTCTGCAGCCTAGTGAGGAGTTCACATCCCTTCTCCTTCACTGGCTTCTATGCATTGACAGCTGGTCTGTCAGCTCCTTTGACCATCTGGTTTGTTTATTCAGTCCTTTGGGATCCATCGTTCATGTCAGGCTATTCCTACCTCAGGGGCATCAGAAACACCAATCCCTCGGCTATGTCCAAGAGGAGTGAGAACACAGAAAGCTAAAGGAAGCATCGTGGTTTTTGTAGTGTAGTACCAGGCAGGCAAATTAACTTAATGCCTAATGACAAAGCCAGATGCCTCCCTGTTTTCAAAATTTCCCCAATATAAGACAGATTAAGCAATGACAAGTAGCAAATAAAGATCTGCCATGGGCCAGGGAGGACCTAAAGACTGAACGTAGAGGGAATGTCAGAGACAGGAGATGTGTGCTGTCTGTAAGCCTCCATCAAAGGGCTGTCATGAGTCAGAGAAGTGAACAACCTCAAATCTAGGAGCTAAAACTGCAATATACAATCCAGTTCTTTTGATGGGTTGTGCTTTATGTGCTGCACAAAACTTGCTTCCATTTATCTGCGCTTTGTTTCCAAAGCTTTTACTGAAATGAAACGCTTCAGAATAATGCTTCAGACAGACATACTTTGCAAACAATCTTTCAGTATTCAGTTCTGTACCTGAAAGACAATTCAATCTTCTCGTGTTCTCCTACAATGTGAAAATTATTGGCTCATCATCTTCTTGGTGTTTGCCTTTAATTAAAAAAAAAAGAAAACCACCACCATCACCACCACCATGACCGAAACACACAGACAAAAACCCCTACAAGAAGAATACAGCATAAAAGACAGATCATATGTTCTGCCTCAGGTGGCCACTCCTTGAATTCCTCTTGCAGGATGACGTAGTCCATATCCTAAATGAGCTTTCCATGGAAAAAAGGGGCTGCTTCCCTCGAGAGCCTGCCTCCACATGCCGGGAGCTTTCACTGAAACTTTTCTCAGCAGGACTGCCACCTGCTTCCAGGGCAGGCCCCTCAGGCAAACATTCGTCCTCTTAGAGGACAGCAGGGACCTAATCGCAATTCCTGCAGCAACAAACAGGGAGAGGCTGGTGGTTGGGCTCTTCAGCCTGGAAAAGGAGAGGCTCAGAGGGGGTCTTCTCAGTGTGCGTAACCCTGTGATGGTGGGGAGGAAATAAAACAGAGCCAGACTTCTCAGTAGTGCCCAGTGGAAGGACAAAACACAATGGGCACATGTTGAAATACAGGAAATTCCATTTAAACATAAGAAAAAAAATATATATATGTATATTTATTTAATTTTAAGTGCGAAACACAGGAACAAGTTGCTGATGCGGGCTGTGGAGTCTCTACCCTTAGAGATAATTCAAAACCCAAGTGGACATGAGCCTGAGCAACCTGCTTCAGCTCTGAGCAGGTAGAGCTGGACTAGACAGCCAGTTCCTTCCAATCTCAGCCCTTCTGTGTGCTTTTCTGTGAACATCCACAGGTTTGAAAATGCTAACCTCACCGTTCTGCTTTCTTGCAGATTTGCCACAGGACACAAGGGTTTGAATGCAACTCTCGAGCGGGCATGTTTGGGATAGGATGGGTTTACACAGATACAAGTCAGGAGAAGAAGAGTAATAAACTTGAAAGACACGATTATAATTTATGTTTGGACATCTGGCTCTGTCACGTGCTGTAGGGCTGACTCTCCATCAGGAAGTGAAAGGCAAAATCCACCTGAACCAGAACTATTAAAGAATATGACTCAGAAAAGAATTGGCATCTGTATATGCATACAGATTTTGGTGGAACTTGCTTTAGAACTTTGCTGAATCAGGACTGAAATCCAGTGATACTAACAGGGACTTCATCTTTGTAGGGTGACCTACTTAATTACACTAATACCTTATAAGAGATTTATTCCTCTCCTGAGGTATGCATTTTTTCTCTGGTGTTTTAGGAAAACCTACAACAGCCACTATGATGTGTTAAGTGAACTGCTAAAGATTCAAAATATTCCCAGACAACAAAGAACACTTTTTCTTTAATGTGCCTTAAAGGAGTAAAGTAAATATATCTGGAAATTTAAGAGCACCAGCTGAAGTGTTTATGAAGTTGTACATGAGCTATTCGGTTGTAACAGCATTTAATTGTAATTCAGTGATCTTATTCACAACCTTTTTTTTTTTTTTTTTTTGACTTGTTTCTTATGGGACTAAGCAATTTACAGTGCTGTGCCACTACAGGTTAGAGTGTCATGCTACAAAACAAGATTTACCTTTTGCTGTTTCATACGAAGGACCGTTTTCTCAGATAGTTTCAGGAATTGTATTCCACAAGTAGTGACAAATACCAGCTTCATTCACCCATCTTGAAGGAACAAAAAGATTTTAGGCTGAAGGAAGTTCCTCTGAAGAGACTGCAATTGCGAACTATAGCTGTCAGCTACTCACAACCAGAAGAAGGTACAACTATTGCTAATAAACATGCCAGAGCTTCCTCATCCCATCAGATAGCATTTAAAACAGCTGCCCTTCTAGCATACCCAAGGTTAGATGTGTTCAGCACCTGTTGCAGCAAAATGTGGTAATTGTTGAGCGTGTTTTTCTAAAGCAGGTGCTGAACAACCCTGACCCTATCTGCATGAGCTGGACAAATGGACAATTGTTTTTCCTCAACAGAGAGTGCTTGTGTGATCTTGACATACAGTCATCTCTGTGATTTTAAGAAAGCCTAAGAGCAATATCTGTTGTTTGCAGCTTAAAGTTTGAGAGGCATTTCAATGAAGTGGGAACCCGCCCTGAACTGAACACCTTCTCCAACTTAAACTTGAACTTTAACAGGGTTGTGATTAATTTAGACGATGCCTCTTGCTAGCTCTTGTGCTCTCTACTGCAGCTCTTTTTTTTTCAGCCATCTGGAAACCTATAGCTGACCTCTCCCTAAAACATCTCCAGATGCACTTGTTTTTCAGCCTCAGCTACTTCTGAAATCTTTGGCACCCTAACCCCTGTAACGCCATTCAGCACAGAGATGTTGCTTTCTCTAAGTTCTTTCCTGGACATTTATATTGGACAGGCTTTCCTTACTTCATACCAGGTCCATCAGGAAGTGCAAATGAATTTGTCCCATTTTATAATGTGTTGGTAGTGTGATAGATAAAAACATACTGGGTAAGAAGATGTATCAGGGTAGATATTTTTCTTCTGATTTAGGCCTTGGTTCCTCCCAAATTTTAATCATATTGCCCTTTTCCACAGGGAAAATATACCATTCTATATAAAGTCTTTCAACTGAAGTTAATAACAGTGTTGTTCACAAGGCTTGGCCCTTTTATTTTTGTGATTTTCAGCTTCTTGGCTTCAATAGACTGAACAATTTCCACTTCCATTTACAGAGAATCAAATTGTACTGGTGAAAAAAAAAACACCTTCCAAAGCCCACAGTTGTACGTAATCATGGAATATTAATACTGTAACACATTTTCAAATCAAGAAAAGACATTAGAATTTATATGCAAGTATGAAATTAGAAGAGCTGCAAAGTGTACAGCAGTGTATAGTAATGTTCATGTACAGATGGAATAGAAATACAGCTAAAGAGAAATGATTCTAAGATATTAAAAGAATAGAAATTCTCTTGCCAAAGCAAACAGTATTTTATGGAGTAAAACTAATTAATGCTCTCTTATTCTTATTCTTGTGTTCTCCATGCCCATAAGTAGCCACTTGAGATACACAAATAAAGTAATTTTAATTTCTTTTATTAATTTCGTGCATGTCCTCTGTGAGCCATATCTAAAAATTAGTTCCTTCAGAAAATTGGTTATCACGAGCAGGAAATTACTGTTGGATTTTTCAGTAAGATGGGGTTTGAAGTTTGTTCAATATATGGGTTCTCTGTTCCTAGGATTTATCAAGCTGAACGTCACATGAAAAACTGAAATTATTTCCTACTTTCCTTCTGTTCAGAAGCAAAGAGAGGAAAACAGCCTTATGCTTTGTATGCTAACTTGGAATTAGGAATATCTATTTTCAGTTCCAAGTTTTGGGATTGGAAGACTCTTTTCTGACACTGACTGATTTCACTCAAGTATCTCAGTTCTTTTTTCTAAATATAAAATATACATAGATCAGGAAAATAAATAAATACAAGCCTGCATCGACTGTAATATGTTGAGCACAGTCTTTGCAGGCAGTTTCTTCCGTGCTGACTCTAACACTTGTACATCCAATGCTGAATGTCTGCATACTGGTATGTTGTCTGACTTTACCTCAGTATTAAGCAGCAGAGGTAAAACAAACCAATATTTTCATTTTCTTAGCTCTATGAATGTAATAAAATATTTCAACCTTGTTTTTCTCTTATTGAGCTTTTTTCAGTATTGCTACACTGTTATAACAAGCCAAGGTGCTACGACTGGGTTGACATCACTGATAACTGATTGCATGTTGTGCTAAGAAAAAGATGAAAACTTCTCAAGCAGCCTGCTCTGCTGGGCTGCTCCCACAAAGTGGAGGCTGCTGGTTACATTTACAGCCATGCAGCCCCTGAATAGAGGTTTTTATTTACCGGACAATTCCCCTTGGTCTCTCCCTTTGTACCAGCTGGCACACACAGCTGGCAGACACAGCAACTTGTCTGCCCCAGCCAGTGCTCCCACTTCTGCAAGGGGTGAATTCAATATAGTGTGTGCAAAATAAATACCTGCTTGCTTTCACTCTTAACACTTGTGGACTGGAAAATGTTACTATGCTGCCCCAAGAAAAATATATGTATTGCTCCTGCTTTTGCCTTTTTTTTTTTTTTTTTTTTTGGCATCAAAACTGACTGTTTTGGAAGGCAGCTAATTTCTCTTTCATGATGTAGAACTAATTAAGAGGAACAACATTTCAAGTAGACTTGGAGTAACCTACAAAAGAAAAGCACTGTATCTGTTAGTGTGGTGGATGCTGCTAATTTGAGGCTCTCAGAGCAAGAGGCTGTACTGACCTTTCTTGCTCCGCTACCAACGAATTCACTTATGTGTTAGTGAGGTTCTCTACCAGATATCAGTCCTAGTCCTTCAAGGAACTGAACCTGTTCCTAACTCCCCAATAGGTCAGCACTGAGCTCCCTCCTTCATCGCAGTGAAAATGGCCTTTTTTTTCTGACTAAGGCATACTTAGGCATCCTCCTGGGCATCTCTCTGAGAGGAGGTCCTAGCTGAAAAAATAATCTATGATTTTTTTCTGCCTAAACTATTCTTGCGTGTTTTTAAAAAATCTTGACAGGATGAAATACACAGGGTTTTTCTCCTGTTTTTTGATATTTGTAGCTCATAAAGGGTCAGTCACCTCCACACAGATGGTCTTAGTGGTCACAGATGATGTTATGACCTGTTAAGCCCCTGTAAGGCAGGGCAGGACAGTACGATCTGAGCCTCCCTCACAGCTCAGATGGTACTAGTGACCTCCCCTGTAGGAGGTTTTCATCTCTGCAATTGCAGAGCTGCCATCTGGACTTCATTCACCCTTTTTAATTGCACTACACAAATATGGATACTTTCAGGCATGAGACTGCTCTGTCCTGAGAAAAAGAGTCCTTCTGTTTTGAAGGATTTAAGGGACAGCAGGGCACTTCTCCAGTTGTGCCGTGGTATGTTGGAGGTACTGAGTCACATACTTTGTAAACACGTGCCCAGATAAGCACTCAAAGAAAAAAAAAAGAAGACATTACTGGTACCCGGAATTCTTTCAAGCTCTGTTATCTGTGGGTGTGCTTGCAACTTTCTCCTCAACATCTCTGTCCTGGGTCCCTGAAAACATGCAGGATAGATGTAGAGCTTAGGGATATGGTTTAGTGGAGGGCTGTTAGCGTTAGGTTGGAGGTTGGACTCGATGACCTTGAGGTCTCTTCCAACCTAGAAAATTCTGTGATTCTGTGATTCTGTGATTTATGAAGGCAGGAGGAGCTTGGGGCCATAGCACTGCTAACAAGCATAGCCTTGCTTCTCGGGAGGGCAGGTGAGGGGGTGGAGGCGCTGAACGCTGCTGCAGGTGCTGTTAGAAGAGAAAAATACACACGGCTGTGCCAAGCTGCAGGTACATGGGGTATCCTGATGCACTGCAGCTACTGGTGAGCAGCTCCCTTGTTCTGGAAAAAGAGCCCAGAGCCAGGAAGGTGATGCTGTGGACACCCCAGAAGTGCTCCTCGAGGTGCTGCCAGAAGTGCTCCTGGAGTGACTGCAAGCTGTGACGGGGCTCTCTCCAACAGGAGCATTCACTCCACTCCTTGCCAGCCTCTTTACAACTCTGTGGTCTGAAATTACTCTGGTCTAGGTGAAGCTTTGCGTAACCGTCATTTTGCAATATAACATTTTGTTCCATTACAGCATTATTATCGAGCCACAGGTTTTGTGTTTAGCTTGCATGAAGAATTTTGTACAGCAGTACACTTAATGAACATCAGCTACCTTTGAACTGAAGATTTATGTAAATAGCAGGCATAAGAGCTGCTTTGAAAATACAAAGAAAATAATTACCTAGAGGGAGACACGTAGAATTCTGCTCAAAAACAAACTAACCAAGAAATTGAAGTGTTGAAACTAAGGTCTCTCACAAGCATACAGCATCAAGTATTTGCTTTATTACTATTACATAAAGGACTTATAAAGGAAGCCTCAGTCAGAGCCTCAGCCAGTCCAAACTGGACCAGGATCACAAATTTAGGGAAGGCAGCAAGCGTTTTCCATCTACTAACCTACACAATTCCTGCCACCCTAACAATTTAAACTAATATAGCACCTGGCCCCTTCTGAGTCTCCATCTTATTAGAAACACATTGACTCTGACGGCTGCCTGGGAAGCCAAGAACCACATTCATCACTGGGGTATCTCATCTGACATCAGTGAGATCAGACTTTGGCTTTTATCCTCCAAACAGCGCACAATTTTTACACAGGACCTATATGAAAATTAACCTTCAGTGCTGCACTAATTCTGTGGTATTTGGAGAAAGGCACAGAATATCACTCTTTATTCAAAAGTTCTCTTAAAAGAATCCTTGATCAGCTATCTTCATGTGAAAAGCTTTTTGTCCATTGGTACAGAAGAAGGGAAAAGCAGCCTTGGGATGAAGGCAGCGCTCGTGGCACTGAGAGCCCGCAACAGGCACAGAATTGCCAGACCAGGCAGGCAGCAAGCTAGTTAAGAACAAAGATGCAGGAGACATGTGTAAGCCCCCTTTCCCCAAAAATACCTGTGCAGAGGTATGGAAACAGCCAGTATTCCTCAGCGACGGCTGAGTTGTTAGTTTGCAGCAGCTGGTAGGGCCAGACCATGCTGTCAGGAATGCCGTAGCCTGGAGAACAGAAGAATGGAAACTCACTATATATTACTCGGGTTGTATGCTCTGATTTTGTTTTGGTTTCAGCTGCTGAAAAGAAATAAGAAGACGGGAAGAAGTTCTGTTTAATGGACAGCAAGTGCATGAATCAAGAGGCGGCAATGGAAAAAATAATTGTATGGGTACTGACTGGGTAAAACCACTATCTCCTCTTTTATTTTTTATTTATTTTTTTAATCTAAATATCTTTCAGAGAACCATAATTTTTATTAAGAACTACTTTAAAATGAGGCAAAGGATTACTTTAGCACTTTTTACAGCTACATTTTCAATTTAGCTGGATTTAAGATGAGAAATTATTTTCGTATTTGTAACATTTTAATGATATTTTGCTAATTCTCTGTGGTGTCAAAGTACCTACAGTGCGTTATCTGTCTCCTATGTTATGCTAAAATTCCAGAGATTTCAGTTACTGACCCTATTTTTAATACCTGATGCAGATGGATTTTAGGTGTTTGCACTTTGAAGAGGTGCCTGTAACAAAAAAAGAGCTTAATTTTCAAAATGAACTTCCCTCTAAAAATCTTCTTAAGTGCCTTGAATTTGGCTAATCAGCCTCTTTCAAAAATTTAGGCCAGTACTCCCAATAAATTAAATCAGAGATTTCTATCTCAAACACAGGATAAAACCACAAATGCTGGACATCCTTTTCCTTGTGCTTGCGTTTGTGGATGTGTGTGTATACGTATATATATTGTACAGACAAAAGTTACTGAGTTTTTCATAGCAAAGTCTCTTTAGCTACTTAATCATTTCTGTTGTTCTGCAGACTGGGGGAGATATTTGCAGGGAGCTCTGTGCAAGCTGACTTTTACATAATTATCACAAATCAGTCTTCTGGAATATTTCTTGTGCGATAAGCGTTGTTTAGAAAGTAGTTTTATGTCCATAAATAATTGGATTTTATTTAACCTTCCTTTTCATTGGATTTTTTTTTTTTTAAAGAAAAAATAAAGAAAACAAGGACACATTGGTAGAACTGATGGTATTTATGACAGATCTTTAAAAAATATTTTCAGAAATGATTGACTAACGATACAAAGATTTAGATCCTCCACTCTAATTTGAGCTTACTGTACTGATCTTATCTATAAATGATTAGCAGGTTTATGGGATAGGAAAAAAATGGATTTTGGGGGGGTTTCAGTACAAATCATGCCCAGAACATGTTCTTTGGCATCTTGAAAACCAAAACAGAGCAGGAATGTGTTTCTTAATATGAAATATTAATCTAAATTGGAGCATGTTCACCCTCTGGGGGTTCTATTCTGATTTTTAGTGATTGCCAAGTATCTTTATAGATGACTGATTTGGTGAGTGCTCTATCCAGCATTCAGCAGTGTAAGCACTAGAAATATGTAGTTGCATAACATCACAGAGATGGGCTTTTGCCAATAAGACATGAGCACAAATTGCAAATAAGAAAACGATGTTTTTGCCTTGTTCTGTGAAGAATGTAACTTATTACGAACCTTTTCCCCCACCACCATGTGCCATCCTAAACACAGGTAAACAGCCAGAAATAAAACGAGAAGCTGTCTTGTCTTGTCTAAATGGTGTAAATTTGGAGCAACAACCATTGTTGCCTTCTCTTCTTTCTTTATCATTTTGGAAATGGAAAACTGAGAGACTTACATAGTTGAACAACTGCCTGCAAAGCCTGAGGCACACAACTCATTACTGCACTGATACTCTGGCCACTTCTCACAAGGCAGTCACTTGAGAAAGCCATCCATAGGTATGGAGCTAAATTGGTTTTTAAAAGAAGCAGAACCAAAGTTTCTGTTTGGCTTAAAAAATCAGTACTGTTAAAGAAAAAGGTGCTACTTTACACTCAGATACTAAGAGCTTGACTGGTAGTAATATCAACAGTCTTAGGTCACAAAAAACAGTAATTAAAATTTATGTTAACCTTAGAGGTCTACTCTGTAGAATAGATACAAAATATGTTAGCTCTTTATTCGTGGATTTGGGGTCATGCTCCTCCTATCCCTTTTGTTTCAGGGAGCTATTAGCAGAAGTCCCTCTTAGGACTTTTAAAGCAATTAGGAGAGGTTCTGTGTTACGGCAGAGAGAAAGGGAGCAGTTTACATACCTGTATTCAAATACTATGACAAGACATTGCTTTGCATATTATTATATTTTAAAAACGGAGCCTGTTTCTTATGTGAGACAAGGTACATGATATCTGACAGGAATGCATATAACAATTGTTGCAACTATACACGGAGCGTAAGGAGTCGAAATCGCTGACAGAAGCCTTAGTAGGTGCTAAGCCTTTTAGGCTTAGTGAAATTATGAGATATATAAAGGTTAAGAAGCTAATGTAAAACAAAAAATAGCATTTTGTTATGCCTTAATTTGGAAAAAACATGTTGGTGTCTGTCAGTTTATATCTACATTTTCAGTTGCCTTAAGGTCTGAAAGAAGACTTTTTAAAAACTAGTCCAAAAAACCAGGATTCCTTGTTGGAAATAATGAAAAAAATTCTGTATGTATATATGCAGACGAGAACACAGATGCCTTTATCTTTCCTAAATTGAGTGAAGGAAAGCTCAAATGGTGAATGAAGTAATTTTGGCAATTCCATGAAAGCTTGCAGTACACAGGCAGATCTGTCAGAGACAGTGCCCTCAGCAATAATACTGGAGGGATAATTGATAAGTGGTTATCCAAAAAACACTGGAAAAGACCACCAAAGCAAAAAAGTTGAAATCCTGCCATCACTCTATCACTTGCTTTTATACGGATTGAATCCACTTAACACCAAAGTAGTTGGGCCTCCAAGTTGCAGAGGAGCAGCGACCGCTGTATTTGCATGTTATCCGTAAAATCCTGTTTTAATTTACTAAGAACACACATCAGGATACCACTTCAACGTGCACAAAATAAGGTACAAACTGCAGGCCTTTATGGTTGGGAGTCCTGTGGTTTATGGGCTCCA
The DNA here is from genome assembly GCF_964035555.1 of Netta rufina. Classification (NCBI taxonomy): domain Eukaryota; kingdom Metazoa; phylum Chordata; class Aves; order Anseriformes; family Anatidae; genus Netta; species Netta rufina. The sequence continues at coordinate 33,739,774 of NC_140125.1, read as the reverse complement.
TTAATTTCTTTGTGGGTTGACAAATGACTGTGGTGTGGAGCAACTTCTAATAACACGAAACCTCCTCAGACTCCATTCCTTCTGTCCCTCTCTTACCAACTCCTCGGTGTCTTTCATTCCTGTTAGCAATTTAAAGCCAGCTACGATGCTGATGTTAAACAAAGCACAAATTACTTCACAGAGCCAGTTCTTGTTGACGCAGAAGGAACATTTCTCTGTTTCTGCTGGCAAGACCTGCAGTGGCATTTTGTGGTTTTGGCGTGTTTCTCATTGGTAAAGGAAAATTTGCTTTATTTTGAAGCCATATATAGTACTGGTGGCACATGATGACACTTGCTTGTAAATAGCCATGCGAGAAGCAGACAAAAGTTAAGCTGCACCGACAGCTATAAAATTCTCCTTCTCGCTTAAGGGCATGATAATTCTCAGTTCCTTAGGGAAAGGTCATGCTGTTGGCATGCCTTCTTAGGGCACTTACACCCCATTCCTGGAAGGTTTCGGTTGCACAAGGCACACACCAGGCTGTCTGCAGCGACAGATACCTCTGGGAGGTGTCCATCAGAAACCTCCACATGCGAGTGCAGCCCTGGGCACTAACCTTACAGAAAATGGTATTGATCTGGCAGTAGAACAACCAGGCTGTCACCGCTCACAGCTCTGTCAGTAACCGTGTGACTCTTTCTGGACCAAGGCTTTTCAATGCATTTTCCTGCAGTTGCTGCGTATAAAATGCTGGGAATAAGATTTTCTGACCAGGGAAAAAAGTCTGTCTGAACTAAAAAAATGCTGGAAAGGAATTTGCTCCCACTTTCTCCCCTCCTAGTATATATACAGAGTATTAATCTTCAGACAGGCAGAGGATGATAACTGGTGTGAGCAGGCATGCACTACAATCAACAATGATATAATTTCATTCCAGTTCTAACATTTAAAAACATTATCCCTTCCAACTATCATCAATCAAGCCCCTGCTTAGGAAATACCAAATTAGTTGCTGTTGCTAAAAGGCCATCGATAGGTTTTTGTATTTAGGGGAACTATTCCGCTATCCTTTTTTGCTCAGACTTGATTTCTGGCTATTATCTTTTCAACAGGAATGTTACAAAGGCCTTGCTCAGCACATCTCTATCTTCAGACTCGAGAGGGAAGGGAACCATCTGCAGAGCGTAAAGTATCCTTGGCACGACCGCGATCCTCCAGGCAGCTGCTCTGCCGGCCATGAGAGGGGGAGCTGGTTTCAGTGCCTCTGATTTCCCCGTGAATTATGTGAAGTTCATGTGGTTCAAACCAGTGACTGGGGTATTTTTGCATGTAAATAATCTCATTAAGTCTTGATCACTAACTCGATAACTTTGTGGTTTCCTAAATGGTCCAGTGGGGAAAAAATAAATGGGCTTCATACCAAGATCGAATGAATAACAATAGGAGATGGCTCTTCAGCTAGGAACTGAATTATTTAAATTTACCTTGCTGAGTTACTTCGCTGTGCTCAGCAGAGCTTCGTGAGGAGAGGAGAGGAAAGGGGGGATTTGAGCCTGTTTTCCCTCAGTCCTGATCTACAGTTTATATACTCACACAGCCTACAGTCATTCTCTTTCACTTGTCATTTCACAGTTTACTTTTTTATAGATAATATTACTGCGTTTGCACAGATTGGGTTTCAGGCTGTTTCACAGCACATTCTGTGGCCTCCTACATTGTAGCATCCTGCAGTACGCACCATGTGTCTGCACATTAGAGGAAAGAGTGAATTAAATACAGACAAGGCATCACCATTTGAAAGTGTGCTCCTGCGCATAGGTAGCAGAGAACTCAATGAATATTTGAACAATTTTGTAAGATGAGTGCAGTAGGCATGCATGGCAGCTGGTTAACCACTTCATGAAACGGCTGCTCCATTAAACTGGTCTGAAATCACCACAGTTGTCTCCAAAAACATCTGATACCTGTTGCAAGTTACCTTTTTTTGGCCTTATTGCAATGTTACAATTTTTCTGCATTAATGCTTCAGTCTAGTTTTACACTTACAGTTTCATTCATCGCCTGTTTTCAAAGGAGAGAGCTTGAGGGACCTGAATAGGCAATGAATACACAGAAACCCTAGAAAGTTCTTTACAGCACCACTCAATTTAATCGTCCTCTTATTTCATTTAAGCATTGCAGTTTATTAGCGTGTTGTGGGGTAAAGCCATTAGTTAAGAAAGATTTGCAACATCCTTAAGAAATATATAGAAATTAAAAAATATCCACTAAACTCAAATGCAAAGTAATTTTCCTGGGGCAATGAATCCAATTGAGAGCAAAATCATAATCAGAAGCAGTACAGACATCCGCCTAAATCTCAAGGCTATAATAAAACTCTTTTGTCCCCAAATGCCCTTCTAAGTCAGTTTGTTCATCTCTAACACTGAGGATTGCTTTACAAAGCAAGGATTATACTGTGCCTTGTGTCTCTCTTCCTGTAACTGTGCCACTTAATACTGGTGTGTGCCCACATGCATTTGATGAGTGCTTTCCTGAAGGAATGGTTCAGTGTGAATAGGTTCACACAGAACATAAGTGTCAGTCATCGCAACTCAAGGTATAACCTAACTAGATTAGGAGGATAAATGGAAAACTTCTAATACATTTGGATGCATTTACATTGACACTTCAGTGTATTTGTGCACAACAAAGTCATCTCTGGAGGAACTAACATGGGCATCTAGAAGAGGAGTAGTTTTGCAGCAGGTTAAAAAGAGAAAAAAAAAGTTGCTTTTGCTATTTCTATAATATGCAAGTTGCTATTTCTGTAGTATGCAAGTTGCTTTGCTACTTCTATAATATGCAAAGAGTCTACAGTCCCGTACGACTGTAATAGGATATGGATCACCTCATCACTTTCTCCTAGCTTGACAGCTTAAGACAAGATAGGATTTCATTTTTATTTATTTTTTAATCTACATTTCTCTTCTGCATAGATGACACTTGTCTATTCTTCTCCCCTTTGTCCCAGTGTCTTCACATGCCTCCTTTTTCTTAGCATTCCCAAAATGTTTTCTTCATTCTCTGTTCCTATCTCTTATTGCTTTCATCAACAGTTAATTCAAGTCTCAAGTCAACTCTCCCTTCCTTCCCCATTCCTCATATTTATGGACATTTGCTCAATTTCTAACCTCCCATACCTGTCCCTACTTTCTCCTGTTTTCTATTATACCAGTTCTAACCTCACTTTAATAGCCCTCCCCCTTTCCCTTTTTGTCCTGGTTCTACTGTCTTTGAAATCTCCCTTCCTCCTCTGAAATAGTGAATAGTTTCTGTCTCTTGTTTTCAGTTTCCGTTTCCTTATCCGACATTGTTTCCATGGTTCTCCTTTCTTTTAAGCTGTCTTTAGGCTGTCATGTCTGTTCTGCCCTGCTCTTCCTTGCTCTCACTTCTGGTCCTCCCTTCCATCCTTTCAAAAAGCTCTGTATCTTACACTCTCTCTGCGTGGCTGTCATCTCCTGTCAGTTCTGGTTACATATTGTGTGCTCTCACAACTGGCACATGTGGAAACTGAGACATTCTGTAGAGACTGCCGCAACTTGATGCAGAGAACAGGGATTGGAAAGAGAGCACAGCTCCTCCAGTGGATAAGAGACCTGGGCTGGACGTGACAGCTTGATTTAATAACTGAGAAGCACAGGAACACATCCCATGAACGCACTGGTATGTTAGTGCTTTATTTCCCTGTTCTGAATGGTTTTGTCAATGCGTCGGCATTAAAGAATTTCCTAAGCCACCATCCTTACTCCAATCCTGCAAAATTTCAGAACAGAATCTAAGCCAGGTGCACACTGAAACACTGCAGTAGGTGTCCTCATGCTTCCTATCCATGAATTATGCTTCTGAATGACTGCTTGTTTCTATAGGGCTACAGGTTTCTGAACCTTAAGCTGACAGATTTCTCTAGTGAGACCAACTATTACAGTCATTGTTCGGACAAGCAATTTTTTTCAAACCTTCTGGCAGTCCTTAACTCAAGCGATTCAAGAAATATCGACCTCTTGGCGAAGCATCTAAGGCACATCCTTGAAAACAAAGACAATCTGAAGGCAGGGTATCATTGCCTTTTGTTTTAAGGACTATGTTGTACCAACTCACACATCAGATTCTGCACATTGACAAGCCAGGCTTAGCCTGTGCAGTTTCCTGTCTTTTGGCAGGAGCTTTTGCTTGCAGAAGACTTACTTAAATATAAATTACCTAATTTTGAATTACCATCTTTAAATAATAATTCTGTTTCTCTTCTTTGAGAACCAAAGTATTTCCCTGGTGACAGGTCTGTGAGCTTTCTATAAAGAGAAATGCCGAAGTGCGCATAGTCACAGCTAAAGATTTCCTTTTATCTGTTAATGAGGACAACATATTCTGCCCGTCTTAGACACGTCTAGCAGAAAGCTGGAATTGCCACACAGTGGCTTGGAAACACTGATATTAGTGGGTAGAAGTGGTCATGTTCTGCAGTAGGTGAAACTGTTGCTTGTTTTTTTTGTGTCCTCAAAATACATTTAACATCACCTGCCAAATTTAAAAGGGCATTCCAGTTGTCCTAGCAAGGGAGACTTTTCTCAGCTGATGGGACCTTCAAAAGTGAAGCACTTCCCTGCTGTACAGGACTGCCAGAACTGTTCTTCCCTGCAGCTGCTTCCTGGCTGAAGTTCTCCTTCTAACAGATCTGTGGAGCATATTATGAGAAGAAAGGTCAGATAAGCACTGATACATTTTCCTAGTGTGCTTGAATGTATCACTAATAACTATGAGATTGTGAACTGGTGAGCCAGACTTTGGGTAGCTGCCAGATCCAGGGCAGTTTGTTCTGTTCAACTTCTGTTTCATCTAATTCTTCTCTCTAGTTTTTAATGTAATCAACAGTGCTTTCTTTAACATAATCTTGTTCCACGTATTGTTGGTGAAGCTGGCTGCTCCAAAGAGATGTAAAATGAACTTCTGGCCTTTGGGGGTGAAAGAGGAAGGTGAAAGAAGGGAGTAAAAGGTACCTGGCCTGTAGCACTCAGCAGAAGATTGGAAGCCAGAAAGTCGCCAAGATGCTAGTTAGTTGGTACGTAAACAAGTCAAAAAAGTAAGGGACATGTCAGCCACAGGACCAGACACTGGCAGGTGTCAAGAGGAATTCTCTTTTACAGTGTCAATAGTTTTGTTTTGCTTTGTAAAAACATCTGTATCTTTGCTGTACTGCAAACAGCATTCTTAAAAACCCATTTCCAAGCGATATAAAGAAGCACAGCTGGAGGTGGTTATTTCAATAAAATGTATTTCACTTAATTTGGACACACAGCTGGGACAGAAGCTTTATTGAAAAAGCTTTTAGAGAATTAATTCATGATAGTACACAGAAATGTCTGGGACTTAATTAGGACAGTAGTCACAAGTTTTCCTTAATGAGGTGTACTTGGCCACTGCCATGGACTCACATGGTGTTTAACCAGGTGTTAAATATATGTGAAACACTAAACTTCAGTCCTTTCATAGAAACCTTGCCAAGCGAAGATTTAAAAAAGACCAATAAATGAAATTCAAGATTATTATTCTTATTTCCTTTAGCACTTCACTTCATTCTGAGTCTGATGCTCCCTTTTGTGGGGGTTTTAGTGCCAGGGCCAGGAAACAGAACAGATTTCCATTCGTGTATGTGAACGTCAACATTATAAAAAAGATAATTTCCTGAATAAGCAAGGAACCGGGAGGGCAGCAGGCTTCCAGATCCTGAAAGGTCACGTGTACCATTTCATTTATGTTTTTCTAACTGCAATGTCCCTTCAAAATGTGCTGGAGCCCAGGTACAGGGACTGAATTATTCAAAATTACCGAAACAGCATTGAAATAGCTTTTTTCTAGCAGTAGATATTTTGGAGAGAGTGCAGCTTTATATGAAGGAAAGTAAACCCATAATTTCTTCCCTGGTACCCAGAGGCCAGGGACACTTTTGTTTGAGAGAGCTAGAAATAATCTTTTAAAACACAAAGTAGTACTGAAGAATGTGAGAAATGGGGCCTTTCCCTTCTTACTTATCTTGAGGAAAACATAAAACTTCAAAGGTCAACTTATTTTTTTCTCCTCACCTTGATACTCTCAGCTCCACAGAAACTTGCTCTACTGATTCAGAAGAGCGTTGGCATGAGGAGCTCCAGTTCCTTGCAGAGCAACGACCCTGAGAACAAACGTTTTCTTAATTCAGCTGCGACCAGAGCTCAGGTAACTGGAGGAGAGAGCCATCAGTCACAGGATGCTTTGATATTTATCCTGCTTTGCAGTCTGGAAAACCTTCTTCTGCAATAGGGGAAGAGAGAAAAAGGGAGCAAGCTTGTCTGAGCTGTCTTCGCATGCACCCAGCTTTTCCAGGGACTGGAGGAAACAGCACCATTATTCTGGCCTGCTCTGTTGCCATATGAGGCTGAACTGTGTTTCTTGGGGGGTATAACTAGGACAATGCCCTGGGGCACTGGGCTATAAACAGAGGAAAAGCAGGAAGCAGCTGGAGACACCAGCAGAAGACAGACCTGATCTCTACCCCTCTTCCAGGTGAAGCCAGCTCTCCCCCCATAGCCATCATGGCATAACCATAGAAGAGCTTTCCATACTGGGGGCCAGACTCTGCCATCTTTTTTAATTTTTCTAAGTTAGATCTGCAGCCTTCATCTCGGTCCAGTATAGAAAACATGACCCTCATAATGCCTTTCAAGCTAATACACAAAGCAGTTATATTTGGACAGCAGCACAACTGGAGAAATGTCCAACAAAGCATGTCAGTAGAAGAACTCTAGCACATTTCCTATTTTAACAGTGTGTAATTTGAGTGTTTGTTCTCTCGAGTGCCTTCAAATTATGCCAATTTCTGGAGATTAGAGTCTAGGCTAAGCACTCTCCTTGAACAGATACACAGCGGATCTCTGTTTTAGTTGGAAGAAGGTTTATGCATGAACTGATTGCTTATTGCTTGAAAGAGCTATTCAGCTGGCTATAAAAATTGTGGTTTTGACATGGGAATGTTCTTGTGGCATTGTTTTCCATAGCAGTGGCTCTATCTGAAACATTAGATTCTCTTTGGACGCTTCAGCTGTGATGTGGTTTGAACTGGAGCACCCAAGACTTCTTTGATTCCCTACCAAGGGAGAAGCGAAACACTATTGCATGTTTTTGATGTCCAGAGACATCTATGTTACTTTCTCTGCAGGATCGTCTTGTTATGTTGCAGGTATATTACCTTCCTGACAAATAACGCAGATTAATGCATTTTCTAGTGCGGGAAACCTAATTAAAAGAGTCGAATTTACAAACTTGGACTCAGCCGAAATCACTCACTGGAAAACATTTCTCTTTTCAGACAGAGCGGTGACTAAAGCTTAGTAAAAAAGTCTTTCATTAATCCCGTTTCATACACTGACTCAAAATGTAATCATGGGCATATCCCAAGCCCTCATCTGCTTCAGGCAATCCGGCTAGAAATGAGGTTAAGAAATGAAGCATTGTGGAGTGCTACATACCACATCCAGCCTGAGTGTTCTTTGAACAACTTCAAAATTCTTCAAAAACGCAGATAAAATGAGGATGCGTAACTAAAAAAAAAAAAAGTTGATGTGCACGGGTGGATTACTGCACTCCTTACAAAGCAAAGCTGTCTCCTGAGAGAAGAAAGGCAGCCCCTCATTTACATGAGCATCGACAACTGCAAAAAGACTACTGAAAAAGATGTAACAAAGGACTCTGCATTTTATAGCCTGGAACAGATGGACAAATCATAAAAACCAAGTCATGATTTAATTCTTCTGACAAATAGATGTGTTGCTGATTCAGGGAGACCAACAGGGTGCAACTGCTGCTGCAGATTAAGTTCAAAGGCAGCGAGCATTTCTCAGACTTTCCCACCATTCCTTGTTGACAGAAATTAGCTTGATTTCAGCTAATCAGGAATTTGCTGTTTACGAGGCTTCACCTCACATCTAATTAGAACTTTGTATGGAAGGAAATTCTGATGTCTATTTTTAGCTGAGTTTTTACATTTGCATTACATTTTAATTAGACATTTTTGAGCCATGCATGAGCAGCAGTTGCAAAAAAAGGATGATCTGGGATTTAAAGTTACGGTGTGAAAAACACAGAGCTGCTAAACTCCATTTCTGACTGTTCTTACATGTATTTTGGGAAAGTTTCTTTCACAGTTTTGTGCAAATCCTACAGAATTTGGCCTAGTAATGTCTGTCTTCAGTAAGAACAACGTAACCACGGTCTGGTCCTAGCCTGTCACAACACAACCCACCTCTACAAACAAAGATCTACAATGTCAACTGCTGTACCCTGCATGAGTATTGACTTTAACTTTGCTTAGTCAAGAACATTATAAAAACAAAACTGGAAAAAAAAAATGCAGAGACTTCAGAATGAAAAGGCTCAGTTGTTTAAAATGACTTGGGTCCTATGTGACCATTTAAAAAAAAAAAAAAAGCTCTTACAGTCATATTTTTAAAAATAAAATAGCTCTACTGTGCAACTTTTCCTTTCGTCCAACAGAATGGTGTTGTGTTGAATTTCAAGGCTGACCCTGGAAAGCATCTTAGGTGGCAAAGCAAAGATCAAGGCCAATGTCAAATTTTTCTAATTTACATTTCTCCAATGCTTTCAGAGTCTGGAGGCAAGACAAAGTCTGACTGGATTGTGGGTATTATATTCCCACATATGTCTCGTGAAGAAATTTCTTGGGACCAAGAAAATCATAGAAGGAAAAATCCCTTATTCTTTCTGGCTTAGTGTAAGATACACATATGTGAAGTGTAACTCAGGCAAGGCTTTTCAACATCTCTTGTTTCAAACTGCTATTTGTGACTGTGGCAGGTATATAATAATGAAATTGCTATCAGCAAATGACCCCTCTTCTCCAGGATCACACGAATGTCACCATACAGTGCTGAAAGAAGAAAATCAGGTCGTATTTCACATAAAGAGAGAATGAAAGCTGGAAATGGTTTTGTATTTTCTCCCATATTTCCTTTTCCACTCCCAGTCATATCTGCATGGCTGATGGTTAACAGGGTGCTTTGCTTCTTTCTGTGGAAGCATTTGTTATTGCTTGCTCACCGCTTTCCATAGCAACACAATGTCTCTGTTTAAGATCCAGTGGAGATGAGCAAACAGAAAAGCCTTTAAGAAGCAGTTTGTGAAAGAAGATAAATTAAACTTAACTCTTTAACTGTGCAGTCAGTATTTATTATGGTACTGTGAAATGTCTTGCTGAGGCCAGAATGCCCTCCGTCTCGAAGCACAAGAATGGCCATATTGGGCCAGATCCACTGTCCCCTTAGAACAGAAAGCTGTCTCTGCCAGGACTGGGTAGTGGATTCCTACAGAAGACCACAAAAGGAGGACAGGAGTGACATGAGGAATCCTCTGCTATAGTCTTTCTGCCCTCCCTCAGTTCCTTCAAGCTGCAGCTGAGGAACTTCCTTGACTAAAGGAGGTGCCTATGCCCTTTTTTTTTTTTTTTTTAAAAAAAAAAAAAAAAAAAAAAAAGCAGATGTGTATGAAGTGGTTAGATTGCAAAGAGTTCGATCCTTTATTCTCTTCACTAACAGCTAGAAATAAATCATAGTCTCTCTAGTTGCACACTGCACTCAAGGGACATCTGTGAACAAAAGGGCACAAATCAGAGGTGGGAATCAGACACTATTTGAAAGGTCCAAATAATTTACTGAATTTTTTAAAAACACAAAGTCAGTATAAAAGTATATAGCTTTAAAATATCTACCCCGAAGACCACATTTTGTTTCAAAAGAATTAGAAGAGCAAGTGAATAGTAAATTAAGACTCAGGTTGTGAAAGACGAATATACTAGAAACACACTCAGCACATGGAAAAGGCTAAAAAACCTTGTTAAGAATAAACACCAAGGATTTGTGCCCCAGCCTGGAAACTGAAATATGTCCAGGACTTCATGCATATGTATTGTTCCTATAGCAGTATTTGTAGAAGCAGCAGCTATTTACAAGCAGAAATTCTTTAGAATTCTTTTCTATACTACATCACCCACCTGGTGACAGCAACCATAGCTATGACCAACAGATAGGTAAGAAGTGTTAACTGGGCAGACTTTCCTGTCATTGCAGCACATTTTTAATTAACAGACTGTTCACCAGCACTGCCAACTCTCATAATTTTACCTGTAAGCCCTTCTGTATACAAGGAGTGCTTTAAGCCCCTTAAGTCCTGGAGTCATTTGATATATCATAATATCACTTTTACTTCCCTTTCCCTTATATTTATATCCCCAGGATTACACAGAAAACCTTGGAAACATATACTCTGAAGGTTAAGAACATAACTGAACAAATAAAAAGAACCACCAATTTTTAACTCCCATGTCAATTCTAGTTGACGTGATTCTTGGTCAGGGGCACCTGACAACATCTGCTAGGGTTGTTTGCTGCAACAGCCCCCGCTTGGCATTAACCTTTTCTTTCTTTTCCGTATCTGTCCAGCCAAGGATGCTGTCATTACTTATACAATAGAAAACATCCTTAAGTTATTATGTGAGATATCACTTACTCTTCAATTCAGTTAAAAAATTAAAAAAAAAAAACACCAATACTTTGAAAATGACATTTAAAATAAATGTTAGTAAGTCTCCGACTGCTCACCAGTAGCTCTTGGGTTTATAATGCTCATTTTTTATTCAATAGAGATAAATTTGGATTTAAAGCAACATGCTCCAGTATTTCTATTTTTAAAAATTGTTGGAAACCATATGGAGCTGGTTTGCAAATACTACTGCAACACGCACTGTGAGAGCAGCAGCAGTCTGGTGAAAAGGCCACTAAGTACATCAGGAAATAAGGAAGGGTAAAGACTGAATTTTACAAGCAAAAGCATATCTTTTTGTCAACCTTATCTGAATTGGCATAAGAATACCATTTTCTCTCTTTTCTGGTTTTAGTCAACATTATTTTCATGTTTTATTTCACCACCAGACACTCACAACAGAGTAGCAGCCATTTTACAAGTGACTTAGAGCTACTGTACTATATCGAAGTATTTATGAAATATATTATAATTAGGATTTTTCCTTTGCTACAGCAAAATCATGGTTATGGACACTTTTAAATGTGATTACTCAATCTCAATATGCCTAATGACAGAACTACATATATATATCAAGTAACTCTGATTTTTTATTTATTTTTTTACCTCAAAAACATTAAGTGAATGGTAGCAACAGACTGATACAGAGTAAGTAACAGCACCAAATACAGCGTGGAGAAAATAAAAATGCCTGAAAATGCAGATCTGCAACTAAACACACAGCAGCAGCAGAACAAAATCAATAGACACGCTGACAAAGCACACTAAAATTCGTGTAAATAATTTCTGTTTTTCTCAATCTAATTTGATGGTTCAGCATATACACAGCTATTACAGACAGTTATTATGCCCAAGAGGTGTCTGTACTGTGCAGGGCCACACAGGCCACCCAGCCACTAGAGCTTAGTGACATGGTTTAGTGGAGGACTTGTTAGTGTCAGAGGTTGGACTCCGTGATGTTGGAGGTCTCTTCCAACCTAGATGACAACCTTCTGTGACTACCCTTCACTGCCTCCATAGCTGGTGAATAGTCACTGCGTTTAAAAGCAGGTGAAAGAAAGGGGAACATAGTGTGTATTTAAAACAGCTCTCACCAAAAGTATATCCCTGCATGGGCTCCTGCTTCTCCTCCAGAGGTTGCTAGGACTTCCAGTTTCATTCTTCTCCCTCAGCCATAGCTTGCTGTAAGCAACCCCTAGATCTGGGCAGGCCCAGCCCAAAGCTCCCAGAGCCTCAGCTACCTCTCTTAGCCAGGCTGCTTCACAGCTGTCCCTGCTTGGCCTCAGTATTTAGGGTGAGGCAAGTGATAAATACAGGCCCTCACTGAAACACAATCATGAAAGCAGGAGGTCTGAGAGGAAGCCTTCTGCTCTCAATATGTCTTAGCTGCAGGCAGGTCTCCAGCAGTCCGAGCTCCTGCCACCATGCTGCCTCCTGGATCCCTGACAGACTTTTGTCCCTTTGTCTAAAGGTATCGCAAATATTTGTGACGCTCTGGTTAGAACTTAAGTGTATGGTTTCAAAATGCTCGGCAGGCTGATCTAAAGCTTCTTGCTGCCAAATGGAGTGTGCGCATCCACCTGCCTCAGCTTCTCTCCTTACCCTCAGGATGGTGTTGGCCCTGCCAGAGCCCTTCCTTTGTGCCAATTCTATTAGCAAAAACCAGAAAAACATAACAAAAACCCCAAACCTGCAATGAAAAATTTGAATATCTCCTTGCCGTATTAATGAGTGAAATTAGATCACAGAAGGCTCCAAAGTGTGCCAGAGCTGGTGCGAGAAAGGAGGTCAGCAGCTGAAAGCAGGAGGGATGGTTTGAGGAAGGAGGGGAAATGGAGCCTCTTTTTGTCCGTGTTTGATCTGTTTATTGAATTTCAATCTTTGTTTTATTTTAAACTCAAACTCAAGCGTATGAGAAAGGTGGAAGCTCTCTGGCATTGTTAGCTCTTTCCCATCAGTTACTGGTAGCTACCAGTGAAGTGCTGCCGCCATTTTGGGGCCTGCTCAAGCAGCCAGCACTGTGACCCTCCCTGCTCACGTGGGCTATCAGCAATGAGTTTCCTTCTTTCTATGATAAAAAAAAAAAAAAATAATATTCCTCTAAGAAAATAATATTCCTCTATGCAGGCTAATGTGCTTGTACAAATGCCTGCGGCTTTTCTGAAGTGGAATGTGAATATTTTTCCAAAAAATCACACGTGAGTAAAAGGCTGTGCAAAAGAAAGCATTATAATTTGTGTATGGATTGATCTGATAACATGTTCCTATTGGCGTAATCTTGGCAAGTGCTCTTGGGTGTGATTAAAATTTAGAAAGTAATGAAACATACCTTTTTATTCTTCTCTTGGAAAACCAGAGAGCTGATCTATTGCTTTCTGGCCTGAATTCTATCCTCCTCATCCCCTAGAGAGAATATTTTTTGTCAATGCTGAAGGTAGATTGAACAGTTTCTACTATGAAGACACAGGCATAACAAAATGCAGTGGTTGAAGTTTAAGTCAGCAAATTTTAAATAGGAAAAATAAAACACTTTAAACACTGATAGAAATAACTACAGGAGCAGTTTACCACAGGTATGGAAAACTCAGCATATTTTGCACTCCTTAAATTTGAATTAGCTGTCTTTATAAAAAGATGCTTTCTAATGAAGTTTTTGGGGGTAACCATGGAAATTTCTGCATAGCATAGGCAGTAGGTCAGGTCTGGCCAGGCCATTGTGATTGTTCCCATTTTATTACAAAGCACGATTATCATCCTCAGATTGTATCAGGCCTTAGGCTGATAGCCTTCCAGACAAGGAGTACATTTTCTAACAAAGCTGACTTGAAAGCTGAGTCTAGAGTGTGCCTTCCCTCATTACACTGAGGATCAGATGTCCCAAGAGCCTGCAGAGGGCTGCGAGTTTGGAGGTTACTCTACAATTTACTTAATGGCAAATACAGCTAACTCACCTTACATGACTACTGATTTTAGAGAAATCAGTAAACAGATAGAGAAAACAGGGAAAAATAGAGAAACAGGGTAAGACAAGTGGTGTACAGTCATGCATCTTTGCTTTCCTGTTTTATTTAGAATCGGTCACTTTTATAAAGGGTGTTTGGAAAATCTATTTTTTGTCAATATTGGCAATTTCCCCAATGTACAATGAAACAGATGTCATTGATTTTAATTTCACTAAGCAAGTTCGCTATAATTATCCACTAGCAGAGTCTATATTGGAAAAAAAAAAAAAAAAAAAAGAAATGTAACTTCAGAATAACCTGACAACTGTCTGATCCTATTAACACTTGACTCTAATAATTACGTTGGTATGGGATATTTCTTTTGTTTAATGTCCAGCTAACAATAAATATTGAGGAGGATAATTCAATCCTAAAGAAATAGAAAAAAATAATTAGCTACAAATGCCAATACATAATATGAAACTATGTAAGATTGCTTAGCAACAGTAATGCAGTTAAATCAATACTATGGCATCAGTGCTATGCATTTTGAGATGACAAGCTTTGCTATTTTCCAGACTCTTCCACCTTATAGCTGCTCATTAATTACCTTCATTTGTCAGCTGGCAGTACAAACAGGGTACAAATGTTTAGTCTGCTGCTTGTGTTAATATCTACGAGTTGCAGTAGACAGAAGTTTTCCAGAACTCTGCCATATAACCACCCTATGAAATTTCTTAGCTCTGATGTTTGCTAGCACTACTAGCTTGTTTTCTTTTTATTACAAATGAAATCACGGAAAAAAATGTCTCAAGCTAACACTATTTGTTTGTATTCTTAACAAAACGATTTCATAGCAAAGCAGAAACTTCAATATCAGTTTTAGATGGGCTTGCTTACAAGTTACATTGAAGTGTTCAGTTTTAGGGCGTGACTGATTTACACAGCGGCATATTTGCATAAGCCACCTTGTGTTCCCACCTCATGAATAATGGTGTAGGAAGAAGTGGAGGTAAAATCGTGTCCACAAAGCTTGCATGTTCTGTAGTCTTCCCAGGCAGAGAAGCACACTGAGTGTTACTGCTGTGCTTCCACCAAGTGAAACAAACTCAATCTTAGGCATTGGCTCACTCAGTCACTTGTTGGGGCAGAAAGGGAGCCAGAGTATAAACATGTATATGCAGAAGAGTTTTGCATTAAGCCTGGCATTGGACCAGGCTTACTCACTGCTATGTAAGCCAGCCAGTACCATGCATCTTCAACACTCTGTCTAGAGATAGCATATCATTCCTTTTCTGAAGTACATTTCTGAAGTACCACATTGGGGGAAGTAGTAGCTCAAGGCAACAGCTAGGACCCCATGTCTCAACCTCTACCACTGCTTCGTTAGGAGATACCCGAAGCCAGTTTGTTGACCTGGCCAGGGCTCTAACCTTATCCATACTCCTCAGACTGGAGCTGTTCCATGAGTAGTGGCATCACCAGCTCTTAATGCTGCTTCGAGTGGAGCTTTTTTTTTTTTTTTTTTAAGCAGCTAGTAAGTTACTGAATAGATACAGGTGGGATTCGGCCCTGTTCCTTAAAAGGTTTTCCTAGAGCGTGACAGCATGAATTTTTTGATTTATACTTGCTTTCTCAAGCTGTTTGTGCACTGCAGCTGCACAAAAGCTGTAATTCAATGACCTACTAACATTTTCCACATAAAAAGCCAGCAACATGTTAGTGTTAGAGTAGTTCCTCGTATTGCAGTAGGCTGACATGGATGTAACAGACAGATCTCAGATAACCTGGGCTTACAATGTTTTATGAATGTGTTTATTTTTACCTAGCATCAATAGAGTTCTCACATGGTTGAAATGAAACACAACATTTTCAGGACTGTTGTTGAAGCCAGGTCCCATAAAGCTATGTGGTCTGCAGCGAAGAGGGAATGTAAGCAGCCTCTGCTATCTATCCATGTGGAAAAACCTACTTCACTTTGTTTGCAAGAACTACTGAAGACATCAATAATGCCAGGTTACTTGCCTCTGTACGTTAATGGAATATGCTGAAGATCTCTATCTTCAGTGTTGTTGCTTCCAGCTCTTGCTGAGGCAGCCTGCAGGTTTATACAGCTGATCTTTCCTCTTTTATTTTATGCAGATTCTTTTTGTCAATATAAACACAGATCAAAGCTAAAATGTTTTAAAAATGAAGCTAGAGACAAAAGACAGCAGCTGGTCCCCAGAGGGAGGGCTCCAGGTTGAAGAGACTGGGGAATTTCCTCCTTGTCTTTCAAAGGCTGTTGCTAAGGAGACCACTTTTGCCTCAGGAAGCCTGTGGGATGGTCCAGTTGACATATATGCAACACTTCTGCTCCTAAGGCGAAAGAGAAGAACAAGCTGTGGAGTCTTTGTCAGGGCAGAGCACAGAACTCCATTTGCAATGTCCTTTTCAACAACTATACTTGCTATTAAAAAGAGTCAGCAACCTTACCATTTTTTCCCTTTCCTTCACAGTCATCTTCACTGAAGATGAGAAGGAAAATGGCAAAGGAGATGGATCCTAGCAGCAGAAATCCAAGCACAAGCTTTTCATCAGAATGGCTCTCCAGGCAGGCATAACCCTACCATTGCTATTTCAGCTGATAATCATTCTAAAATTGACACCAGCTGTATATTCTCTAACAGTATTCTCTACCAATAACAGCAGTAGGTAGTACAGATGAACCTGAGCTTGCTTTACCCCAGATAGTGCTACTGCATTACTAAATAGTTTCAGTGGTGATTCTAAGTAACACAAATAATTGGCTCACTTAAGAGCTTAAAATGACTATTTTTACATTTAACCTTCCAGCATTCCCAGCTTTGATAATTTTGGGTTCCTTCACATTGACTTTTGTACCAACAAATTTGACATTCACATCAGTTGCGCAACATCAGCAGGAAAACTGAGGTCAGAAGACCTCAATTGTCCCATCTATTGTTTCCCTGCGACGATCTTTCTGCCAGATAAATTAATCTTGAAGGACATTTCCTAAAATGGAAGAAAAAGAAGTTTCCACTGGATTATGAAGAATTAAAAGGTCATTCAAATCTGATATCTATACTTTAAACAGGTTTACTATTATAACTGTTTTGATTAGTGTACTGTTTTACCAAAATAGTTGTATACAGGAAAGGCTGTTGGGTGGATACCCATATGTAAATGTGCAGTAGCTGAAATAGCTACTGCAGCTTCTAGAACAAGCTGCTTTTGGATAAACATGTTCATCTGCAGTAAGGAACTTCTGTAAAACTTCATGGCAGTAAAACTAACGTGGGTAGACCCTTCTAGTGACTTGTGGCTTATCTAGTAATAACAGTGATTCCCTTTCCCTTCTCCCTGAACCTGACTTTATAAAACTGTTGTATAATACAGAGGGTAGGCATGCAGTTTTCATCAATGATCTTCATTGTCTTACAAGGTGAAGTCAAAGTTATATTTTTCACTTGGCAGCTGCTGCTTTAAATCAAAGATATAAAGTGGCTTGCAATAGGTATTTGAATGTCACAGATCTTTGACATTTAAGGGAAGTTTAAGCTTTTTAATTGGATGAATGGTAAGAGAGGATCCAGGAAGTCTTATTTCTTTTCAATTAATTTAAGCTTTTATTTCAGTACAATTGGGACATTGATACTCAAATATTCTTTAACACTCGATCTACAGAGAAGTAAATGTAAGAATGGAATATGGCAAGATAATGTAGAACCGACGTGCTTTGTTTCAACCATCTATTTATAATTCTTTGAAGAGAGATGAAAGTAACTTCTCTAAATAACCATTTTAATTAAAAAAAATACATGTATTTGTTTTATTTATATTTACATTTTACATGAAGTTACATCTCTTTACTAGTTCTATTAGTGCAATGTAGGCATTATTAATCTTGGTCTAAAAAGGAGGCGTAAACTATTTTATACCTTGAGTCCCTTATGGTATTTTGCTTTGCACTCCTTTACTTTGAGAGAAGAAAACCAAAATATTGGAGGTGTAATAAGAAGGGTGTCAAACTGTGAAAAATGTGCCACCTCCTTACCAGCTACTATTCCTACCTCTGAGAAGGAGCAGGTTCCAGAGCTGGCAGGTGAGTGAGAGCTGGTGACAGCTGGAGAAAATGTAAGGCATTTTCACTGTGGGGGTGGCTAGTTTCCCAGGCTCCAAAACTGTAGCAAGAAAACCAGGAAAAACTCTTCAAATGACCTAATGTAACAACATCTGCATGTCTTTTGTCTCTTGTAAAGTAAGAGGTAATTTTCCTCTTTATTTTCTGTTGTTACTTTATATTTTTTGGGAGGTATAATCATGTTCTGCAATACATTGTATTTTTATGGAGCATTGTTTCATAAAATCATCACCTCCTCAGTGCTAAGCTAGGAGGAAAGAATGAAATTTTATTGTCATGTCACTTAGATCTATCACCAATCAACTCTGGTTTCTTCTCAGTTAATTACTCATCTCATCCTAAACTATTTATATCTTAGAAATACTTGCTTTATTTTTCACACTCAGAAGGAATGCAACTATAACAAATTGAAAACAAAAGGAAAAACCCAAAGTTGCTTCAAAATGACTGAACATAAAGTTATTCTTCTGAAAACCCTTGAGTTTTCTGATAAATTATGAACATCTAGCAAAGGAAAAAGCCTAAATCATCAGAGATTTAACTGCAGGCTTTCTGTGCTGAAGCTTTTTCCTTTTTAAAGGTTTATAGTGAAAGCACTGTTTTGTTCACGATGCATTAGTTCTTACAACTTGTAGAAATTATTTTGGAAGGTAAAATTTTAAATAAGAATTTCCAGTAATTTTTCCACATTATTTCTGCACTTGTGGGTCTGTGCTTGCAGCCAGTAATACATAACAATGGCTTCGTTTCTTTCAGAGTTGATATGTTTTACATTCTGGGTATGTTACTCAGTTTAGTGTAGTCTGGAGAACTTCTGCAATACATGAAGTTAGGGGCTTCCCACCACTAAATCAAATTGAGTCATTAAGTTGTTTCCCACACGATTAAAGTTCCTAACACCTTAGCTATTCCTGTGTTTTAAATGTGTGGGGAGCTTTCTATGCTAACATAATGTGATTTCAGCTAAGCTGTGACAATTTTCAGCAGCTGAGGACCTCTTACTCAGTTGTCACATATTGCTATAATTCACATTCTCTGCAATAATATTTGCACTACAACTATTAAAATATGTTAGAAAATAAACCTTGTGCAGATTTTTTGGCTTTGCCAAAAAGAAAAACAAATAGAAGCAGTGATACTATACCTTATGGTTTAACATCCACGCTATCTGGGCCCCAGGAAAGCCAACAAGGGTTTTGCCATTACTTTAAATGTCACAAGCATTTCACCTGATTTTGAAACCAGATCTGTCTAAATACACTCAAGATTTTTTTTCCCTCTTCACAAAGACATGAAAAAATAAGATGAATTTTCTCAGAAAATGAGAATCAGCACGAAAGAACACATCCACACTACACATTCATAGTCACTGTTTCTAGGAGGGATGAATGAGCGCCACCTCTGTGGTACGCTTCCCTTTCCCCCAGTCCTGAAGAAGACCCTCAGTGCTGGTTCAGCTCTACCAGATTCCAGACATCACAGAACTGGGGGACCCTGCAGCATCTTATTAATAAAGGGTGAGATGCGAGAAAAACCTTGGAGATTTCATGCCAGCATTCATGCTGTAGTTCAGTTCCATCTTTTTACCTGAGGTTTTCCTGGTGGCAGCAGCTTTGTGCTCCGTAACAGACTAGCAGAGAATCAACTGTGGCTGCAGGAGGGTAGGCAGCATGCAGTGCTAATAGTGGGTGGGTAGGATCCAGGTCTGTGGGGTTTTCCTTTCAAATGCATGCAGCATGACCCTCCAGCTTTCTACCAAAGCCGAATCAGCTGCTGGGTTGAGAACAGCCAGCTGGAAGTGATGGGGGCACAAAGATGGCCTTGTAGCAAGAGGAAGGTATTGTGGAAAAAAACATCTAATTCACCCAAGTGCTTCATAATAACTCTTACATTCTTTTAAGATTTTCAGTGCTATTAGGTATCCAGATAATGTCTGCTTATGCCTAAGATTGAATTTCCCCATCAGAAGCAGGCCTGACCACAGTGATCTGGAAGTTCAGGAGTTCAGTACTGTGTTACTGTAATATTTAGCTAGGAATAAGAACAGGTAGGGTGATGTAGCCCCTAACAGGTTCACTGCCTTGCAGGCTTTCTGCTTAGGACCAAAAGTAAGCCCTAGCATCTTGCTTCACTGCTTTGCTGTCCGTAGCAGCTTCCCAGCCTGTGCAGGATGCAGGGAATTGGTACTGCTGATCC
The DNA here is from genome assembly GCF_964035555.1 of Netta rufina. Lineage (NCBI taxonomy): Eukaryota > Metazoa > Chordata > Aves > Anseriformes > Anatidae > Netta > Netta rufina. Next base: position 33,719,884 of record NC_140125.1, on the reverse strand, counting down.
ACTCCCCAGACTCTAGCAGAGCCTTCCAGTACAGACTGGAAAGTCCAGGTTCTGGTGGAATCACTTTTCGGAAACTGCGTGAGCATCCACGTACGGGAAGGATGAACTGAAACTGGAATGTTTGCAGAAAGAAGCTGGGAGGGTCATTAGGGAATGAAAGGCCTTTTAAGAGATTTAAGTAGAGCAGCTTGTTTAGTCTAGCAAAATGAAGATCGAGGGAGAAAATGAATGCTGTCGACAAATACACTGCTGAAGAGGGGTAAACACTAGGAGGAAAAGCTATTTAGGGTGAAAGATGCACTGGCACGAGGGTACAAACTGACCCATAATGATTTTTGTCTGGAAAAGCAAGGGAGAGATTGCTCTAAGAGTGAAATGCTGGAGTTATGACAGCAGCAGTGGAAACAAAGAGCTTAAGATGGAGCTTGACATATCTATAAAAGGGACTATATAACGTGACTAGCTGTGATGTGGGAGATGGGGCTTGATAACTGTGATACTTTAATGCAGTTTTATCTTTTTAAGACCTAGTCTCCAAACATGTACTGAAATAACTCCATCCATTGCCTCTCCAGCTGCCAGCAGGACCTTCACACAGCAGCTGCATTCCACGAGAACAATGAAACGAGTCCAGGCTCCCTCACGAGCACGAGAGACAGGGACTTGGCTTTACTGCAGTTGGAAAGTCTCCCTTGTAGAACTAGGAATAATCTTCAGAACTCACTGCATTCGTGACTAAATGTAAAAATAATTTGCTTGATTGCCTACAGTAAGCTTTATAGGCACATAGTCACATTCAGACTTCAGTGGCTTTTTACTTATTGCTACGGATATATACAATATATATATAATTGTATATATAATGGGGAACGAGAGCGAGTGGGGAAAAGGTGTGGTCATGATTGTCATTACTGCTATAAAATGTTCATGTTTTAAACTATTTTTGAGAAGCATAGGCAGGTGTCTTAGCTTTAGTGAAGGATTCTTCACCATTTCGTTAGAGCAGCTTCTTCTAGGATATATGCTCCTAGACATCTTAGGAACTTAGAAAAATAATTTCAGAGCTATTTGAGTTTTGCTGTGATGTATTAATAAATAGCTTGGTAAAAAGAGGCTTTGCCTTTACATATGAGCGAGCTTATGACTGTTCCTAGAATTTAGTGTTGTACAACATGCAGAGACAGTACATAACAGCCCAGACTCTCTTCATGGCCTTGAGTTCTCATGCTATTGATGACACTTCTTCTAAAAATCTATTCAGAATAGGTCAAAAAAAGTGTCTAAAGAAAGTCTGCTTTTTTTTCTGCCCTATTGCTGAAGGGAGACTCCGAGTTCCCCATGGGGCTGCAGCATTTCCATGTGCAGCAGAGAGGCCTTCCTTGGATGGCCTTGGTCTGTCTTAAAAGGACTGACTCCTCTTCACAACTCTTAACCAGAGAGTTAGAAGCAAAGCATTCGAACCAAGTCTCTTTACAATCAGGTTTAGATTTGCTTTTTTAAAATTCCTCACTGCATTTTGTCTGATGAGAAGAAACTGTTCATCTAGTACAGTAAGTGCTTGCAGGCAGCCTATAAAAGTATCAGTTAGTCTCTCTTTCAGCATATTCAGCTAGTGGGTAATCTTACCCAAAGATCTGAACTATTTATTTATAAAACGCAATAAAAAAATGATCTCTGGTGTAAAGCAGTTACTGTAAGGAGGATTTGGGCCAGTTGGATCTAGCACTGCAAATAAGAGAAAGGGAAAACAATCCTATAAATGGATGAGATCGAAAAGATTTATGAGATCATCTTGAAATTCCCCCAAGATAAACATCAGGAATAAGTTACCACAGAAAACAAGTGGTGACTATCCACAATTTCAAGAGATACCTGCTTGTTTCTGAGGAATATTGAATTATATTATTCCAGAGTAGGATTCTGTAATGGTTATTTTTCAGATCCATGGTCTAAACTGGGCTGATTGGGAAGCTTCCAAGGCCACCTTTGTATTACTGGAAATGTAATTGGTGATTCTGTGGAGGATTTCCCAACTCAGTATTAATTGCTGCATACATCTGTTAGTCTCTACAGTGTTCAAGGGTTGATGGCCAGAAGAAGGTCTCTGAATACTTTGTTGTGGCCTTGTTGCCTGGGACTGGGAGGAGGAGGAAGGGGCCAAACCCAGAACCACTGGAGTGTTATGAACTCATATAGCTTCCTGCAGAGAGCTCTATTTTTTGTTTATTTTCTGACAAGCACTCAGACCTATGAGGCAATTTTAAAGTGAAAATTCTTCCTTTATTTCACAGGAACTAAACCCTGCTTCACTATAAAAATGATTTGAAGAATATTCAACAAGAAAACTTCATGGAATATGATGGACTTCACTTATCCTCAGGTCAGATCTACAGCTTTGTTTGTTAAGCAACTTTATAGTAAAGAAATCCTAAATTTATCAAGAATAATTGTATGTTAGGGATTTGGACAGTACCATGTAAATGGTTACAGCTTTATGGTTGGATTTGAGATCCCTTTGTTTCTTTTCTTCTTTATCTAGCCCAGACATTACTGAGTAACGAACGTACATGAAATCCTATTTAAAGCAACATCTTACATTGTGGAAAGAAGGAAACCCACAAAACTGTCTTTTTTTTTTCTTAAGGTATTCTTTTGCAGTTGGAGTGATGAACACTTGGTTTATTCAAATAGAGTATCTAAGCAGATTTCCCCATGACACAGTTTTCTGACTAACTGCAAAAAAAAAACTTTTAATATTTTTGAAGTCTCTTACATCATATGCACATTCATAACTAGAAAACCACTTTAACTGGGCAGGAAAATAAGTACAAAGGAAAAGCAGACTGAATCAAGAAATGTGTCTGGATGGAATATTCCATGAGCTTTTGAAAGAAAATGTTAGAGTTCAATATTTCAGATTAATTCATGTCCTTCCTATTCTGACTCCATCCTGTGCAGACTTTTTGCATACACAAATGAAAAGATCTGGTTGATCTGAAAAGCTGGCATGTATTAGGTAATTATTTTAATATAAATTACTGTTGGTAGGAAATACAATGTATATGAACAAGCAGGTATAGAATGCAATCAATAGTATATATCTGCCTCCCTTGAATGAATACTAATGGAAGTTTCTCATCAATAGATTCTCCCCTAAAAGGAAACAGTTTACAGAACCCAAAAAATTGCCATGCACAAGCCCAATTGTGCATATCTCTGCCTGACAATGATCAAGTTTTTATGAGATAGTTGAAATGCTATCTTTTAGACATTTCCTAAAAAGGAAGAGATAGAATTGTCCACAGAAGATTAAAAGATGTGTTAAGAAATAATGAACAAACAGTCCAAAATTGGACTGCATAGTGTTTAAACTTATTTGAACTTACCACATATCTGGATCTCAAAACACAACATTGAGTTCAGCATCAATTTCCACTTTACCTGACTTCATAGACTGCAGTGTGGAATACAACATAGTACACTATTAGTTTGGCTTTTTGCCGCAAACACAAGTTTGTTTGCCACAAACGTGGTGAAAATAAGCAGCTAGGGAGCAGAGAAAGACCCTTGTGTAGTATGCCTGTATGCATCAAATGCAAAAAAGCCTGTATCAGGAAAGGAGCCTTCTGAGGCTAAGATCTGAGGGAATCCACAAAACAGGATTTCCCCTTTGTCCCAAAGACATAGAAGTTCTTAGAAACAATGATGCATTACAGTTCTGCTTTATTTCTATGATTGTGCATACTTATGTCTTACTATTCCCATAAAGTTATAGATTGAGTTTTATACTATATCAGAAAAAGATGCGTTACCCAGTGGGTCAGCCACTAATTTATGTTCTTTTCTCAGATTTACCCCCTGCATCTTCTAGCCATGATGCATCTTCTAGCATGCCGAGGGCTAAACAGTTATGATTTGATGTAGTAAGGAAGCTTTCAGATTGCACCTTGGAAATCCAAGTTAACAGTGGAGAGAGTGGTTTTTAAATCCAAATTCAGTTTTCATAACTGCAGGAGGAGAACTACAAATGCAAAAGCGTGTAATTTATATTTTGCTTCCTGTTATGTTGTATGATGCACAGAAAGAAAGGCACAGTGGAAACACTCATTCGAGTGACAACTTGCAAAGTGCGTGGTCCAGCACACATCCATTTTCCATTCTTATGTTCAGTTTTCAGGAGAAGGAACTGAACATATGGCCTTGAGTTGTGCCAGGGAAGGTTTAGATTGGATACCAGAAACAGTTTCTTCATGGGGAGGGTGGACAAATTTTGGGAATGGGCTGCCCAGGCAAGTGGTGGAGTCCCTGTGCCCCCAGAGGTATTTAAGAGATGTGTAAACGTGGCACTAAGGGACGTGGTTTGGTGATGAGACTCAGTAGGTCTGGCTCATGGTTGGATGTGATGATCTGGGAGGTTGATTCCAACCTAGGTGGCTCTGTGAGCGTATGATACAAGCTAGGCATGCTCTAGCTACATCTTCGTGTTATTCCACTGAAGGAGCTTAGCCTCAGCGTGCGCCTCCATAAGCCCAGTGCCAACACGGTCTGAATGAATGAATTGCTGAGGTAAGTGGAAAAGCCTACGGGGGTCTCGGTACGAAGACATGGAGACTTAGCAAGCAGCAGCACTTGGTAATCCTGCAGACTGAGGCACAGCCACACGTTGGGCTTCAGCCATTACTTGTCACGTGAGGTGCAAAGTGCAAGTGCACTTGCTATGACTCCTCCACTCTGATAAAGTGATCTGGTAAAAGAATGCTACCCCCTATGCAGACTACGTATAGTTTTCCTCCTTTAATTCAATAACAGTAGGGAAGGAAAACATCCTTTGATTACTGACACATCAGGGAGCAATCCGCAATATTGACAGCATAAAATATTTTTCATGATGTGGCAAAGGTTAAAGAAAGATGTCTCTTTCTCTTGCTTGCTTGCTCTAGGGAATAATGTCAGATACTCTGTGGCTACAGGGTGGTTTAAGGTTACAAATATCTCTGGGGTTGAGTGTCTCCTGCTATATTTAGGACTTAACCAGGTAGGTGTTTCATGGTGGTCTGGTCACACCTGTTCACACTTAACTGGATCTGCACAGATTTGACCTCTCTGCTGACTATGTCAAGGCACAGTGAACCTCTGCTGCTGGCCATGTGTTACACTATTTATTGGACTGTGGTGACAGCCGGATTGTACTAAGTGCTTTGCAGGCATGGGAAAAGACACTCCTTGCTCCCCAGCACAGTTCCGAAAAGATAATAATAAGGAAACAAATAAATTAGAAGCCTTGCTGACAATCCCTGAATACTAGATTTCCTGAAGTCATCACTTGCCCTCTTTTCCAAGTCATGTAATCATATTGCCTTATGACTGATCATATTTCAAGCTGAGAGAAAAGCCTAGATTTTTTTCTTCAAATGCTATTAAAGGAGCATTTTTTTTACATGGGCTTTTATATGGGCATTTAAAGCAAATGTGATTTTGAGGCATCTATCACTAAAAAATTATAAAATTTATTGAGCATACATATTTACAATACCATGCTGTCTATAGTATAAAGCATTCTTAGTTCCATATAACAGTACTTAGATAAACCACCTCATGCCTTGTAGGCTAAGCACTGTCCTCAGAACAATTTGCCTATTTTTTTTTTTTTTTATCTGAGCAGACAGAACAGACAAAAGTTGGTAGAAGTACCATGTTACCTATCTTATTCTAGAGATGGAAGACTCAGCACTATGGAGAGATTAAATGATTTGCCAAAGTTCAGGCCCACAGTTGAAGTCTGTGCTGGAGCCAAGAGAGCCTAGAAGTTCACGTTAGTGCTGTAGTCAAAAAGGAACCTTTCCCTTGCTGTTTTTTTCCTTCTTATTAGGTTGTTTGTCTGCCCTGGACTCTCTTCACTGCACCAGTGCAAACATGGCTATCAGTGTTGGAAAGCGTGTCGCTTCCAGTAGGAGAAGTGGCATTCCTCAGCGTGCACGTCCTCAGTGCAGTTAGGATTTCCCCAATGCTATCACAAGGAGTTAGGGCTCGCTATAGAATCCTGTTTAACATAATTGTGGCTTACATTCAAAACTCATTTCACGAGCCAAACACAGTGAAAGCTGTTCCAATCATGTGGATGTAGAAGGTCACCATTTACAGTCAGCTTATTAAGTTGCTGTATCCATCTGCATTTTTCTAGTGCGAGCTAGAGTTTGGATAGAACAACAAGTGACGTGAAGCTCCTCTGAATTTAGAAAATGCTTGATGATTAAATATAAATATGTAAACCATGAATGGATGATATGTGCAAGTTATCTGCCAGGAGAGGAAATAGAAATATCATGAGTAAGTCCATTCGCACAGTTTTTCCAACCCACCAGATATGGTTCACTACAAATTAAGGTGGAGAAAGAAAATCTGTCCTCAGAAATTTTTCTATCCAGATGTTCCTGTAGCAGACTGCTTTGCCAAAAAGGAATAGGTGGAAGCCCTGGGAGACACAGCTGACATCCTACAGTGTCATTCAGAAACAGAATGTAATGGCTGGAATTCTGTTTCATATAAATAAATATTAGAAAACAAACACCAGCTATAGCACTGTAAAATAGATGGCAATGATAGCTGTTTGGGACTCCAAGCGTATAAATTTCTATCTTTGGAGTCTGATATTGCCACTAGACATGTGCCTAAAGAGCTGGGAGTAAACATTTTCAGTTAACTTGTGTTTTTTCCTTCCAGTTGCCTAAACATAAAGAAGTTAGCATGGGTTTCTTGTATATTATTCTTGGTGCAAATTTTAGGTATTCACCACATGTGTAGGCAGCTAATGAGTAACATAAAGCTCATCCTATATATATAAAATTCAGGTAGAGTATTTTGCAATATTCCTGGCCACTGTTTACTAGGCTGACATATATTATTGTTTTGAAGGGAAACAAAAAAAAAATGTTGTCTGCCTCTCTTGACTGCTTTTCATTGCTTGCCTAAGGTCGTCTTCTGCCCTAGCAACTCAGCCCCTTATTTCCACAGAAATGCAAACAATGCTTGTCTGAAGAATGAACAAACAAATGTAAAGGAAAAAAAACAATGCAAGAAATAGTATGTTTTTACTCATTTTGTTTTCTGGAAGTATCTGAGCGTACTGAAGGCATGTACAGAGAGTGAACTGTAGAAGTGGGCAGGAAGCAGTTGCAGAGGCTGCTGAGTGAGTTGCACCTTACTTCTCATCACCTGCCTAGGCTCAGTCTTCCCTCCTTTTTGAGACCTATGTGCCTTGAATCTTCTCAGTGTCCCGTGATGCCCGAGAGCCCTCCAAGCTCAGCTCAGCATGCTCTGATTCATGCGGGACTTCACATGGGGGCCCCCAGCCCTGTCCATGGGTTTGGGGGCCCCCTTCCAGCTCAGCCCAGCACCTTCAGTCCCTGCCCCAGCGATGCTTGAGCTCCATGGAGAGGTGGATCTCCAGTCTCCACCTCTGTCACAGCTCCTGTGGCACCCTGACAGGATGTTCTCCTAGAAGAAAGGTTCCTCAGTATACAAATTTCTTAAGAAAAAAAGAAAACATAGCACAGGCTAAATGTTGCCCATCCACGAAGCTGAAGTACTAATTTCATTGTGCACAAGCTAAAAAAGAATGGTCTTAGACAATGATGAAAAGAAATGGCCTGAAGGATGTGTAGGGTCATACTGCAGTATTATTGTGAAAAAGAATATTGTTTCGCGTAAATATTCTGGGAAATTTATTTCTCTCTGGTGGAAATCTGAATTCATGACTTTGAATGATGCTAATTTATACCAGGAGAAAATCAGCCCTTTTATAATCATTATAGAGAACATAATAGATAACAATATTAAAAAGTAAACAACGTATGAGGTGCTTTGTTGATTTCCTAGCACTTGTAAAATGCTAAGTAGAGAGAAGCAGTTAGAGATGGATCCAGCCCTACATTGGGACTCAGGAACCCCCTTCAAAACACACCAAATGAAAGCATTTGTAGGAAACAGCTGTACTTTGTGCTCCTAGGAAAAGCCAATGAATGCCAGCAGAACAGAATTAGGTCGCTGCTAATTTAATTAAATTGCCTATAACAACTGTTAATTTCTTTCCTTAGAATAAAGTCTAGTGTGTATCTTCGCTTCCCCTTGCATCATCTGAACTTTATTTGGCCTCATTTTGCAGGGTCCAACAGCTTTCCTGCTAGGCTTGCATCTGGGTTATTTATGTGTCACATCAAACAGCTGCTGCCGATTCTGGTCACGACTGACATTCTCGCAGAGGCAGCCATCTGAAGCGTCCCTTCTCTCACTGATTCGAGCAGGAATGAAAAAATGTTGAGCTAATACACCTTCTAGGAGTTAAGTCCTCCTGCGTTTTCCTGAAACTTGGCCTCAAACTATTCTTGTTGAGAATTTCCTGCACAAATTAGAGAACGTCCTTTCAGCCCTACCCCTGATAGCTAGCTTCCTTGTTAACACCAAGAAATGCAAAAAGGAAAAAGGCCTAGGAAGGAAGGAAGTGATTCTTAAACGATGTATTGTTTGTCAGTCTTGAGACTTTCCTTCATGTTTTCTCCCCTTTTCTGTCGTGTTCACATACTGTGCAGTTATTTATACCCCTTTCCCAGCAAACCCAGATGGCTCTGTTGCATATGCACTTCGTAGTGCTATGGGGAAACAGGTGAAGCAAAGTGGGGACCTTCTGTGTATGTAAGTTTGAGGAGCATGAATGCAAGCAAATGCCAATGACTGGCAAATTTTCCTAATGTAGAGCTTGTCACTGTGGGGAAGAAAGTAAGGTTGCTGTGGAAGTCATTAGTTTCTTTTACCTATACAACGGACTTTGAAAAAAAAAAAAACACTGCTTAGACTGCATCAAACCCCTGTCTTGAGTTTTCTGGCACCCTCATCAGGCTGTTTTCCACCCTTTGATTTCTGATTTGGCTTGGAGGTTTATTTTGCTTTTCAGTTTCCTCTAAAGCTTTGGATTTGGTTCTCATTAGGGAAAAAAAAAAAAAGGAAAGAAAAGAAAAAGGGATCAATGTGGGCTCAGCATTTGACTTGTTACATGACATTCTCAGCACAATACTGATCACCCCAGTTAGGTTGGCAGGGGAACTGTGACATGGGAGGTTGATTTAGATGATATTGGACTTGCTGGTATGTCTGTGTATGGCATGGTGCATAGCCCAGTTTGTAGGATTGCACAAATGTGGAACTCAGCTAACACTGCTGCAGGAACCAAGCATATCTGGGTGGCTTGCTTTCTTCCTTGGGCACATTTAGATTACATCTTTAGGACTTCACTGGACTTTTTAGGGTAGTGGTCACAAAGAATTGGTGTGCTATCCAAGGCAACTCCTGCCAGTCCCTTGCTCCAAGGCCAATTTGCAGCAGTATCTCAGTTTTGAGGAAACCAGAGTAATGTTGCCTTGGATAGTCAGCTTTCCACGTATAATTGTATCAAGGCTTCAGGAAGGCAGAACTTCTCACACACCAGAAATCCAAGGCTTTGATCTGGCATCTGGCAACCTGTGTTGTAACAAGGGAGATGCTGGATCAGATTACACAGAGCACTGTTTTACAGAAGACCATGTCAAGACAGAAGGTGGGCACATTTTGACACTGTCTCTCCTCAAGCTTTATGTGGAAGACTGATCAGATGCAAAAAAATCAGGGATTCAGCTTCTGAAGGCAGTGACGAAAATGCTTTAAGAAAGATGAAGTTGACGTTGCCAGTGTGAAATTCCTGCTCTTACGCGAGCAAAGGCTCCTCCACACCACAGTGGTTCTTTCTGCCTGGAGTGATAATCATTTAACTCAGACCACCCACCCTCATAGTAAGAGCTAAGGATTTACAAATTTAGAAGAGCAATTACATAGAAAGGGTGATAGAAACTGAAAACTCCTGAAATGTTGAATCATTTTTCAGGAACCAGGAAATCACATGTGAAAAAAGACAAAGCAAAAATAACACAAGTGCAATAGCAGCTGTAAGAATCTGTTTCTGCTTTCCTGGAAATACTTGGAGGAGTCCTGCAAGATACTGATCTTAATTCAACAACTACTTTGTTCTGTTCATGATACTGAAGCTAGTCTACATAGAAAATGCCTAATTACCTATTTCTAAATTACCTATTACCCAAATTTCCCCTATGCTAATGACTGACAGGTTTATTCCAATGAAAGTTTTGGCCTAAATTCTCATTAGGTTCTAAACCCCAGATCCTATTAGAAACAAGTGGCCAAGCAGATCCTTGAGCCTCCTTTCTAAAATACAAAACCCACTATAGTCACAGAAGCACCTTTCCTGTACCATGAATGCACTCGAAAATTAATGCAGGCTTATACACAGAGAATATGATGTCAAAAATTAAAAATTATCTTAAAAATAAGCACAGCTTTTAGGCATTGTACATCACAGTTCCTCATTTATATGCGTAACATGGGAGGCAGATGTCTCATCAATACACACTAATACAACTGCTTGAGCAGAGGCAGGAATAGTTATTGTCATGGGCAAAATTATTCCTAAAACACATGGAAGTACCGGAATTAGTTGACCTTTGACTCCCTAGAAATTTTGATGATGAAGATAATACATACTAAATCCTCCATGACTTATGTGCTCTGATCAGATGATAGAGATGCCATGTGGTTATCGACCCAGGACCGGTTCACAAACTGCATCAGGATTTTTACCTAAAGGCTTCATTGAAAGCTGCGGGAACCATGCCATTAACTTCACTGTGCCAAAGTGATACCCAAGTATTGCTCTTTGCTTTCCTGTTATTTAACAAAAAAAATCAACCTATATCCCAGAAGGTCCTACCTGCACCGAGTTTGCCCTTATAACCCCAGGAAGCATACTGGATTGCAGACGTCACATTAATTGGGATAGTATCTCAATCTGATCTGCCCCTTGATGCCATATTTTTGCAACTCTACTGCAGTCTGTTTGTTACAGCAGAAAACAAAACTTTGTGTTTTGGTGAGGCTATGTACTGAATCACAAAGCCATAGCGATTTCATTTTTTTATTGTATTGCACAAGATATCTATGCAATCCATGTACTGTATTAAAGGATCCACATTTCCCAAAACAGCGGCTGTTGCAGCACACATCACAAGCGTTGTGAATAACCAGTGCCTTCTTGAAGAGTTAAAATAATCGGTTGCAAGTTTAAGCATGTGTGGCAATAAATGAAGAAAAAAAGCAAGGAATATCAATACATATTTCTTTTCAAACACACAAATATACAATTTTCAGAAGAGCACCAATAATGTCAAGCAACTATTTTGATGAGATACTGTATGTGTAGGCTCTGCAGTAAAAAGCCAAGATACACGCAAAAAATATATTTCAACTTTTAAAATAATTTAACCATAATATCTTGCATGTGTCACCTGTTTACAACATATCATTTCATATACAATATCAGGCCCAAAGCCTCAACTTGTGTAAATTTGTGCATACTCATTTAAAACAGCCATGACTCTGGACCAGGTGTTCAAGCTGAAAAAAAGCCTTCAAATTGTTCACATCTGAATATAGAGCGGTAGTATAAGGCTGCAGAAATAGTTACTGTGAAGGTATAACAGAAATGGAACTAGGGAGAAAAAAAATAACAACAATCAAGACCCCACACAAAGTTCTAGAAAGAGGCCTACATGTAACGTGCTGTTGTAATAGTTTGTAAGAGTGAATAATACCCATCTCCTCTCTGACACTTACAGAGTCTCATGTATTCAGAAGCCTGTAGAAGTGAACTAACCAAATGTCACAATCAGTATCATCCTCAAACTCTGTTTCTGAAGTTTCTGATCATTATACTGGTACTTAAAAACATTTTCTGTTTGCTGAAAATTGTTATTAAAATTTACCTTCCTGATAGGAGAATTTAGTGTAATAAAAATCATGAAAAACAATAGGTAAAAAAATAGTACTTTATGAATATTTTTAGAAAACCCGTCAAACAACTGCAAATACAGCTGATTTTTAAGTGTCTCTACTCTTGAATGGTGTTTTTTTGTTGGTGGTGGTTTTGTTTAACTGAATCGCTTACAAGAAAGCAAGGAGTACCAGCTCTAAGATTTATTCTTGTCCATTACGTTGAGGACCTCATCCAAAAGTGAAGGTCCCAAGTCAAGTTGTAAGGAGAGAAGAGAGCCTGCAAGATCTGAAAGGGATTCTTCTGACTTTGTCTTGGTTAGTTCACACGAAAGTTGACTGTCATCAAATAAATCAACTGTTTGCCAATCAGTGCATCGTTCAGAAAAGCTGGATGAGTGACTGTCTCTACCATTAGAAAAATGTGATGAAGAACCATTTTGCTCCCATAAGTCATCTTTGTACGATTCTCCATCCTCCATCTGTTTACTTTTCTCCTGCAACTTTTCTTCAATTACTGGCTCACAGCTAAGCCTAGGATTTCTTGATGACTTGATGGATTCTTGTTTTGAATTAAATGTCACTGGGGACAGTAAGGGCAACGTCAGAGCTTGAGAACCCCCGATGGCAGGCAGGGAAATAGCATTTTTGAGCACTGGTGATGGAGTTTCTGTAAACATGGATTCAGAAGTGCTGTTTGCCCTTAAGAATTCACTGTGGCCATCAGATTGGCTAACTCTGGTTTCTCCTTCATTTCCAGGCAATAGCTCATAGTTGCCCTGCAAAAAGGAGATGTCTCCAAAAACATCATGTTGTCCCTCTTTTCCAATGTGTATGGTGTGACGAAAATCTCCAAGTGGCGGGCTGATCATATCTGGAGACAAGATATCCCTTAGTTTGAATTTCTTCCCTTTCTTGTTGTTAGCGGCTTTCAAGTAGATGGGTGTCTTGGCTGGCATCTTGCTCGTAGATACTGAAAGGGGGAGTTATCAAAAAAAAAAAAAAGAAAAAAAAAAAAGAGGCAGAGGGAGAGGAAGATGAAGAAGAAGCCTCTTACAAGGTCAGTTCTTCTCAGGAGACCTTCAGCGTCACCTATGTTACATTGTCACCTTGTACCACTCTCACACGTCAACTCCTTTTCTTCTGAGGCAGAAAACTACAGGGTATGTGAAGGTGAATGGCTCCCACTGCAGATCTTTCCAAGGTGGAGCATAAATTCCAGGTCAGCTAGCAACCAAACGTCCTGCTACTTCCAGAACTTCAGAAAACCTGCATGGGATACAAAATCAGGTTATTATTTTTTTATGGTTCATTCAGCCCTGTTTTTTACAAAAAAATAATAAAATTAGTAATGGTACTGACAGTTCCAGCCTGCAGATTAGCTTTATGATGTTGCTTCCCTTCATTAAGCAGGATAAAAGGGCTTGGATTAACAAAGGCTAGCTAACCTTTCTCTGACTTCATAGCTTGTTTTGAAGTCAGAGTTTCTTAGACATGGTTGCTGAGCACAGTTCATGTGATAAACATCGCTATCTGAATCTTTCTCCTTATTCTGGCAATCTGAATGTTTTTCTTCAAGAGCATATGCAGAAATAAAACTATACCGTTCAACAACATTAAGATTTTGGTAGACCCAGGAAGACTAAATCATTCAGGCAACCTTTTTTGAAATGAAGGAGACCACCTTGGATTTGAGAACTTCATGTATCCTCATTTAGTGCTGGAACACACTGTCAAAAATAACATTTCTGATCAATGTGCCCACTAAAAAGGACAATTTTAGGCATCTGAAGAAAGTATTGGGCCAGGTCTCTACTTAGAAATATCCAAATGTAGGTGTTTTAGAAGAGACTAGTTCTTGTGACTACAGTGTTTGAACCACAGGGATTCTTCATAGCAATTAGGAGCTCATGAACTGTGTTAGCCGTGAGGCCATGGTGACTTGGAGCTGCTCTGTGCACCCAAATGAAACATTTTAAAACTAAGGCTTCCTTGTTGAATGTGGTTTCTGAAAATTTAGATAACCAGCCCACGAAGGCTAACAGGCTAGTGAGTCAACAAGTTAGGGAAAAATACTCTCTATTAATGCCTTACTGATGTGTTTCATTCTTAATGTACCAGTTCCTGTTTCCTGAGCAATCTCAGAATAAAAGCATTTTTATCCTGGCCAACTTTGTAACTTCCCCTACTCAATCCATGGAGCAGAGCATCACAGGTCATTCCCGAATTATTCACACCAGAATATTCAGTCCCAAATGCCTCACACTGTCCTCTTCCATGCTCCTTCTGTAACTCAGCTGGCAGTTTTTGCACAGAAAAATGCTGTGTGCAATACACCAAGGAAAGCTGTCTGTACTTTGGCTTCCTTTTATGCATGCCCCTGTAGAGATATTCCTTGATCAAATTAAGCTCAGCAAGAACCATCAGTTTTAAAGCTTTGTACTGCCTATACAGCCAGATTGCCAAGAAGTATTTAAGCATTTTCACAAATCCTTTAACCTGAATAATTAGTTTCTTCAGTGGGGTGCTTAACTGTGTGTCACAAGGGGCTCTGGGAATCTAGCCAGGTTAGCATTTTGGTTTTTGATTCCCACAAGATACCCACTGCACTTCAGATATTGCTCAAAATCACTCCTCACAAAAGTACAAGAGCTATTGCTGTCACACAAAATAAGCTCAATGTTCTATAAATTAAGAAGACAGTCCATACTTTTAAGCTCAATTTTGAAACTACAGTTGCTTGCATTTCTACACAGCGAACTGATAACTCATCAGGATCTACAGAATGCTAGGAGATTCCCATTACGTATCAAAAGTTCATTGACTTAACTCCCTTTTGTATCTTACAATACCAAAATGAAGATCTCTGCTTGTGGCACACATCCTCAACTCAACAATTTTATTCTTGGCAAACAAAGCTGAATGGTGAGGTTGCTTTATGCTTAGCCAGAGAACTCAGCTCTCTCTCACTCTCCAGGAATAACAGAGAATTGCCTCTAGTCCTAATCCCCCGTTCTTTCAGATTATTTTTTTTTAATCTGTGGAATGTGGTTTTAATACGTGGAACCCAGTGCTCCTGTGGTTGAAAATCAAGCCTAATGGTCCCTAGTTCAAAAATGAAAGACCAATTCCTAGGCCATTCAAAGCTTCCACCAGTTTGGATCTGTATCAAAGGCCATTATCACCAAACTCCGCAAGTTTTCAAACAAACCCTAAGAACACAATGAAACATCAAGAAAAATTAAAATGAACTGTAAAACAACTATTATAAATAATGCATCTTGATACACAGGAGAGTACTACATGTTATTTAACTCATACCTTGGGGAAAAAATGCAACAGAACCCCAAAACAACAACAAAAAAAACACAACCCAAACCCCTGAAATAGAGCAAACTCTTGGGCATCCAGTAGCTTTTAGTTCTTGCACTATGAGAGAGTCCCAGTAAGGGGCAGTGTAAAACCACACTGCTTCAGAGGATGCTGCAAGAGACTCCTGTGCCAGGAATTATAATCCCCCCTCCTATACTGCAGCCCCTGCACCTGTGACGGCCTTGCCATCCATTTGGACGGTGCCAAAAAGGTTTTGCATATGAAGAGGAGAACATTCAAAATCTTGTGCTTACTGCAAGCATCATTTGGTCTGCTAAAAGCAAAGGCTACCCTTGCTGCAAATTTCACTAGCCACCCTACTGAAAAACCCAAGATTACAATTGGTAAATACAAGGTTAGGGCTCCCTTCCCAACAGAGGGTCCTTCACCATACAGCATAACGTAGGCTTCAGAGCGACTGCACTTCCTTTCTGCATACCTATCCTCTTAGTCAGCTACTGCCCAAAGCAGTACAGATTTTAAGCCTCTGAACAGCTGAAATACATCATCAATCTGGAAACATTCATCTTAAAATACTGCTGTCACTCATATCTCCTTTATAGTTAAATAAGGAAGAACCTATATCAGTATTTAACATGTGTTTAAAAAAAAAAAAAAAAGTCGTCTTTGGTTAAAAAAAGAAGTTTAAAATTAGACTTTGGCAAACAAAGAAAGGCTTAAAGAGACCAAGCTTCCAACCCAACTCCTGAAAAATTAAAAAAAGAAAATCAGTCCACAAGTTTTCACAAGAACCTCACACACTCCCTGCATTCAACAAGGGTTAATGAAATCACCTGTACACGCCGGTTTGGAGAAGGGCCAGAACATGCTCCAATCCTGATACCAGGCTACACGGTAAAGTTGCACCTTCTTCTGATCTAGCTGTTTTAGAAGAGCCTGTTTTTGACTAAATTAATTTCAGAAACTAAGTGACTGCTTAGCCAAACTTAAAAGCTGAATAAGAAGTTACCAGAAAGACAGATGAATAACCAAAAAGCTACAGTCCCTGACTGACAGCCTGCAGTGGAAGACCTTCACTTACGAGAATAATGTGAGAGGATTTTTCTTCCAGTTTAGGGAAGAAAACAAGATCTGAGATGAGCTAAGACAGCAACTCCAGCCCAGTGAAAATTAGTTTTAGTCTGGCTGCAGCTCACGCTCTTCTTCATTCCTGTCACTTCACACTCTCATGTAAGTGTTTTGCTTGGTAACAAAGGCTGATGTTTTCAGGGGCACTTCTCAGTCTGCCTCATGAACCTTCCATCCACTCTGCAATCATCACCTTCCACACAGCTCAAAGTTTTCAATGGATGCCTCAGTTTATTCCACAGACTATCTGCAATTATCTCAACAGCTAAGCTTACAAAGCCAGAGATAAATAAAGGTCGAGGTACAAAATTTTCTTTGTGCACAAATCCCAAGATCCTTAAGCAGTGTCCCAGGCAAAGAAATGATAAAAAAAAAATCCTGTTTCCACAGAGCAGGACAAGAAGCAAGCGTGTGCTCTTGGAAGACTACAGGCTTTCTACAGGACAATCCCTTGCAAGTATTCTGCCTTATGCATCACTGGTTAAAAACATTTAAACTTTACAGGAACCCATCTCCAGCATATCATACAAAAGTGGCAAATTATCTCGCAGAGCAAGTCACCATGAGAAAAGACGATCTGTTTATTATTTACATATCCAAATAAGAAGACGGTAACACAGCAAAAGAGAGAGACACTATGCAATAAACTGGTGAAACTTTTCTACCCAACACAGTATCTGCAAGCATAAGCCAATCAGGCTTTAGGGGTTCATTTTGGATTTTACCTATCAGTAGCCATCACCAGCACAAACTGTTGAGAACCTCCTGGCAATGCTGATACTTCCAATACTCCTGAAATGACATCAGTGCAAACCACATTTTTTTTTTAAACAGAGGCTTGAATTCATGCAGTCGCAATTCCCGAATGTGAGTGAAACCAACTCCCAGTATAACTAAGGCTTCAGATACAAGAAAAGCAACAGATGGTGCGCAGGAGAACCTTACCTCTCACGTTCCTACAGACTCGGGCGCCTGTGCCAACTGGCAGCCTCTCCAGGTGAGGCCACGAGTCCGTCTGCTTCTACAGCCACCACTTTCTGAGTGGCTTTAACCAAATCAGGTGGTGGTAACACTTCCCCTACAGATTGTTCATCCAAGTCTACCTTGTTTATTAGAGGCCCAGCCTTTGAATTCATCTGTATTATAACCATCCTCCCTGATTGGATTAAAAGTCATCACCCCTTTGTTTCTCCCTCCTTCAAAGAATTTGCGCCTTTCTGATTAAAGCTACAGATTTAATTACTCTATAAAAACAATGAGGCTAATCACCCTTCAGTACAACTAATCTTCTCAAACTGTACTCACCCTAGTTTCCCAGATCAAATCTAACCTATTTTATCTCATCTGCACATCCACTTTTTAGAAACTGAAGGGAAAAGGACAACAGCAGTTCTGCCCAGACCTGCAGACACACGGGTCAAGAGGGGACCCCCCTGTGCAGTTCCTTCATTTCTCCATCCTCCTGCAAAGGCCAAGATGCCCTTCTGCTACTCCCGGAAGATGTTTGTCCACCATCCCTTAAAAATCCCTACAAGTGCAGACTGCCCACATTAATTTACTCTACACAGGCAAGTCCTCAGGGGAAAATGCACCTCCAGTCTTCCCTGCTCTAATTTGTGCCCTAAATACAGTTCATTCTTTTATGTCCTGCAACTCCTTCAGCCTTGTTTTCTACAGGCTAAACACCACAAATATTTCAGTCTTCCAACACAGGTCATGTTTTCTGCAGCTAGGATAGCTTTCCCTCAACCTCCTTTTAATGCTCTTCTTTCCTTGGAAGGGCAGCACTTTCAATGTGCCCAAAAGTAGACGCAATATTCAAGCTGCAATTTCAAGTTCTCTCTTAACAGAGTGGCTGCGTTTTTCTTTCAGCATCACAACACTGTTGGCTTATGTTTAGTTTGTGGTCCACTAAAGACCTAGCTCCTTTAGTGAAGAGCTGTTGCCTAGCCAGTTATTCTACATCTCATTCATGACTACTGCCACTGCAGCACAGCCTTCACACTCACTGCGCTGCATTTTATTAATTGCAAACACTTTAAACCATCAGGATCATTTTGAATTTTAATCTTGGCCTCTTCAGCATGTGGGTTTAGCATCACCTACAGATATAATAAGCATATATTCAAATCATTCATGAAAACACAGTGTTGCAACAGAGATGGAAGATAGTCAAAGATAGTCCTAGAGTTCCACCTGGTACATCTTGGCAGGTTAGTAGTGGTTCAATAATCCAAATTACTACTACTTGAAGTAGTTGGAATTTTTGAAACAAATGTCTCCTCAGGGGTAAGTGAAGAGGGCGGGGTGGGTGAGGAAATAGGAGTATGTTCCATTATACACATCTACTAATGAATGACAAGGAAGGCTTGGAAAACTTCAGCTATAAAAATAAATATTAAAAAAGCAGAGGAATTTATTATCAGCCATAGGTTCCCTCTCACTTCCCCTTTCAAAGAGAAGAAACTCACAGGAGTACACATTTTCATCTCCCTTTCTATAAACACTTCTCCCCATGTAAGAATAAATAACACACTCGCAATGAGCAGCCCACCTGAAGAGGTATGGATTGTCATGTAATGTAAACACCGATGGGGCAGGCTGAATACTATGTCTTTTCCTCCAGGTATCTTCCTTTTCTCCAGTGTCGCCCCCCCACTGCCCATCTTTATGAATGAAAAGAACTCAATATTTTCAGTTGTTGACTGCCTCAAATCTTGCAACTATTCCCTGCATAATATCCTTTCAAATGGATCAAGCCAGAGTAAATCATATTAAGCAGGAGGCACCTTCAACTTTAAACCATAATATCAAAATGGGTGAGGTATTTCATGTTTAAGAGTTTTTATTTCATCTTGTAAGAAAAAGAAATAAACAAAGCCAACCTGCCTTGAAATAACTGAAGGGTACAATGAAGTGTGAAAACAAACAACTGTACCAGCACAGCTAGAAGGGGCTGCTGAAGTCACCTAGTTTGGGGCTGTTCTCTAATTTAAGCAACTGGCCCCAGTTACTATTTTGTTATGTATCAGTCTGAGATCACAAAGGCCCTTTATCAACCAGAAACCTTCATCCCTGTTAAGGTACTTGAATATTAACCAAGTCATTTCTCAGTAGGTTTTTTTGATCGAAGTGAGCAGGGGGAATTCCTCATGTGGTGATGGTGGGGGAGTAATTTTAAGCCTTGAAGTATTGCACTCACTCTCCTTTGAACCCTCTCCAATCTTCCAACATCCTTTTCAGATCAGATCAGAATTAGTGACAACATTCTGATATCGTTCTCCCTAACAGCATACACTAAGATAAAAATCACTTCTTCCTTCCCATCATTGCTCCTTGTTTATAAACAAGATCGTATTTCTGCTTTTATCCTCACCATCTTTAGAATAGTTTTTTCTGTATTTACAGGCTGTTTGATGTAGCGTTTTATCACCAACCCTTTAAGAGCTCATGCTAGTATAACAAAAACCAGTTCTCCAAGCAGAATAATCTGTATTAGCAGAACTAGAAATTTGTTATGCATATACTCATCTAATCAACAAATTCTATAGCACAGCCAATGGCAATACTCATATTACATGATTTGTCCAGTATGGCTCTACGCTTTAGAAAAAAACCCTATGACTTTCCGAGCTATTGTTCTCCAGCAAATAAGCTGGATTTATGTGCTTTAAGATAAAATGCAAGGCCATGCTTCAGAAAGAGAAAACATTTTATTTGAGTGTGCTCAAGCATCTTGCTCATCACTATACTTCCTCCCCCTCCATCACCTGCAAATTTGTACCGCACCAATTTTATGCTTATTTGCAGGCTGCTCATGGAAACACTATAAAGCCCAGTGCTGTATAAAAAGATCTTTGCATAATTTCAATAGAAATATATTCCTCTTTGATGCCAACGTCCTTCTGACATTTACTCTGAGATTCTCAATGCGTTTAATGCGTGTTTTGTTGACGCTACAGAGGAGTAATGTTCTAAAAATTTGGCTGAGGCAATATGAAATCGAATACCTTATACAGTCTGTTTTTGCAGTTGTGCTTTTGACCACTCATTTGAATGTTTTAAATAATACCAATTCTTTTTTGCTAAGCAATTGTTTTTTACCTTCCAACAAGCTTTAGCCACAGCTTTCTTTTAACTTGGAGACATTTGCATCTTTTTGAGAACAATAAAAGCCTTTTGTGTTTTCTTCACCAGAGACAGGTGTTTAATGAGCTCACTGTATTCTGTTGTTCAGCTCCACGGACTGAAGCAGGTCTCTCTTTATTGTCTCCTTAGCTTTGCTGGCTGGTACAATCATATACACGGATTTAATACCATACAGTTTGATTTCATCATTAGCTTTCAAAAAGTGGGCATGTGCAAGACCACGCAGATCTAGACACAGGTATGCATCAGTACAAAGCCTAGCACCTTAACTCGCACAGCCTGTGAAGGTGAGGTTGTGCTAAATCAGCCAGATTGCGCACTGAAGCACATTTCATCCTACAAAGCCAGCACACTTGATGAGCAAACAGCTGGGAATGACCAACTCATACACCACAAGATGAAGCAGCTTAAAAACTTGTCCGTCAGTTCACCGAGAACTACAAAACCCCATGGTGAAATGGGATAAAAAACAAACAAAAAACACAGATAAAAAAGCAAAAAAAGCAACCCACCCCTACAACCCAAGTCAAGATGCTGCTTATAAAGATGGGGTTACTGCTCTAGCTAAAACCTCACCTGCAAACGGAGAAGGAAGGATTAGTCTTGAGCCAGATCAGCTCCCTGATGCAGCCTGAGACATGCTCAGGTAAGTGCTGGCATTGCCACGCAGGAGAATTATTAGGGCAGGTGGACTGAGGCCGGCAGAACTGCCCCTTCTGATGTCAGCCAGCGTCGGTATCAGTTTAAGGCTTATGAATCCACACCCTTTCTAATTTTAAGCAGGTTACACGGAGAGCTTTCTCTTTTAACACACAGGGTGTAGTTCCCCAGCCAAGCTGTGCTCTCGGAGCTGGTTTTAGAAGTTCCCCCCCCTCGATTCCCCACTCGCTGCTGTTCCCAGTTCTGCGCTGCGGTTCCTCGTACTCTCCGCAGCAGGCAGACCTGCAAGCCACACTGCGAGCTGGTCATGGCTGCAGCTCTCCCCGCTGACTCAGTTTACAGCAAGGGCTTACAAACAGCTGCAGCGTGACCGCTGGTAACACTTCCAGAGAGAGTTCAAGCCCAATATAACTATTGCTGTCAGAAAGGCATTCTCCCCTGCCCCCCTTCTGTGCGCACTCACTTGACCCCCTCCTAAGCCAGTTCAGCACACTGAACTGGGTGAAAACTAACTAGGAAAAGGGTTTAAGGTCACACGGCTAGGAGTGGGACTGCTACTTTCAGCTGCAGCAAATCATCTGAGCAGCTCAGAGCACAGAGTTCTGGCAGAAGGGATGGGCAATTCTTAACTCTTCTGCAAGACAAAGTTTCTGTGGAATTGCATACAGATTTCATTCACTTCTGATGCAAAAATGGCTTGCTAGCTTCACTAGCTCCTGGCTTAAAGTTCCCATAGCTGGTATCATCTCAAAATGAAGTTTTTTTCCATAGATAATCAAGAGTTCATTGTCACTCTTTAAAAAAAAAAAAAAAAGTCCCTATTTTACTATTTCCTTAACTAGCAGCTCCTGACAAAAGACAACCTAAAATAAAAGCATCTTGCAAGATCCCACTCAAACTCCAACCCTTAACCCACTCCTCCTCCAATTCTCAAATACCCTTCTTCTCCAAGTCAAATACTCTTTATCATCTCCTTGAAACACATGAGTGACGTAGGCATATTATAATCACCGGTTCTGCTGTTATTCAATTCTCAAAGTGTTTCATGTGAAATAAGTATTTACCATCTTGAAATGGCTGATAAACTAGTTTCAGCTGAACTTGAAGGCCAGAGAACCCTCTATATGCAAAGGCTAATGATGAGGTAGAGGCACAGAACTACAGAAAAATATCAACTTCACAGGCCTTGTTTGTTTTATCGCCTAGAGAAGGATGAATCCTCTGCTCTGCTGCACTTCTTAGGCCTCCTCCAGAGAGCCGCATGGTCATCAAGATGAGATCAAAGAGCTTGGGGCTGGAGTAGATGGAAGGAAGGAAATTTGTCAGTGAATTAATTACAAAAGTCTTCATTGAATTTCCTTTTTTTTGGTCCACCTCATGCCCTCTTTAAGGGATGGGGGAGAAATCATGGAGTAAATAGGACTTTTAAAAATTGATTATCCATATGCAGTTTGAAGGAGATTGTTAACACAACTGAAGTGAGTGCTTTTGTTTTACCATTCTTATACGAAACAGAAGGAAAACGTGAAAATGACATCTTCACTATGAGTTTAAGCTACGCTCCTAACAATACAGCTCCTCTACTTGGAGGCAGCATTTCAGCAGAGGTAGGGGTCTGGCAGAGTAAGTTACAGCCAAAAGACGTGTCATATTCCAGCTCTGCAGCTTGTCAGTGACACCTGCGGCTTGCCCCAGCTGACAGGGCTGCATCACACCGTGGGGCAGTTCGGTGCTCCCCATTTCCTCCTGCCATCTCTTTTTGACAGGCGCTCAGTTCTGTCAGCTTGGGTTGCTTATAATGCATTGATCAGGCTTTTTTTTTCCCCCCCCCTGGAATATATCGAATACTATTGGAGTGCGTTCGCTCTCTGTGCCAACAGCTGTGCTTCACATACTGCTCTTCAAACCTGGCAGGGCTGAACAGTCTCAAACAGATTTGAGAGGAACAAATATACTCAGCACTTGCTTTTTTCACGTTTGGAAGCACTGCAGAGGTATACTGACAATATTCAGAGTGGCACAGTGGCAGTTCAGTACTGAAACTAGTTTACTGATTAACAGCTGATATTTCTTTCAATCACTAACCCCCAGGCATTTAATTACGCTAAAATACTGCAGTCTCAGGTCCCAGTCAAAATGCCTTCTCGACACTCAGGGTTTTACCTCAGCCACTACTCAGCACCTATCTTCCCATTACTGCAGCCATATTTCAAGAGATAAGCACAGATGTATGGCACAGCTTAAGCCAAATGGTGTATGGGATGACAGCATCTGTACAGAGAGAAGCCTGGACCTCAAGCTTGCGCGTGCAGGCAGCGTGACGGAATAATTAAATGGGTCAGGG
The DNA here is from genome assembly GCF_964035555.1 of Netta rufina. Lineage (NCBI taxonomy): Eukaryota > Metazoa > Chordata > Aves > Anseriformes > Anatidae > Netta > Netta rufina. Next base: position 33,696,402 of record NC_140125.1, on the reverse strand, counting down.
AAAGATGCCGTATCCACTGAACCCAAGCAGACCTAATGTACTGCAAGTCAAGTCCTGTCCTCTGCAGCTTTCTGGAAAAGCATTTTGAACACGTTCTTGTTCTCTCTGCACTCTGCAGGGGCTCCTGCTCAGAGTTCTGCCTTGAGACTGTACGAGAACATAAATCTCTGTGTTTAAAGGTCAGTATTTCAAAGTGCTCCAAAACGCACATGTTGTTTTTAGAAGTAACGTCAAGGGAAGGAGTATTGGCGGCAAAAAGCAAACTTCTAGTAGGCAGTCGCATTAGGGTAATGTAATCATGACTCATGCTCCTCACCCATTTCCTGACTAGGGTTGTGCATGATCAAAAGAAAGCCAGCCACAGCAATGCAGCCTCTCGTTAATGTTAGCTAGCCTGAAAGGATTACAGACTACCAGCAAACAAACTCGTTGCAGAGGATCCTATTTAAAGCCTGGCGTAAATTGACACTGACAAATGCAGTGGCGTAACACCGTGCTCAACCAAAACAACAACTTGCCTTTGTTGCGAGAAACAAGTTACAACTTTTTATGATGAGCTTTATCTATACCAAGCTTCTCACACACCTTAAAAGACTGCAAATCCTTTGGGTGCACAGGGAGAGGGAGGGGAACACCCAGTTGTTTGCTAGCCTGCAAGGAAATACACGATGCGCAGCCCTTTTGATAAGGATCACAACAAACTCAAGACTGCTATAAAACAGCTACCACCTCCCCAGAAAGGCTGTGCACGAACACACACACATATGAAGCCAAAGCACGAGCTGGGCACGAGCAGCTCTCACCTTTTAAGAGAGGCCCTGCAAGAAGCGATCCCTGTCTCAAGGCCCAGTCCTGTTGAGCAGCATGAATGAAGCGTGCCCTTAATTATGTAAATTGGGCTTCGTTTATATAAAGAGCCCTTCAGTTGAAAACAAATTTCAGATCCTCGTTGGGACCTTGGTCACATTTAATTTGTTCAAAACCCACATTAATGAAAAACCCCAAATTAATCATCTGTTTCCATAGAAACGAGGCTAGACTTCAGGTAGCACCAATGACACCACCCAGCAGTCCTCCTAGGCCAAGTGGGGCTGAGTTCCCTCTTCTCCCTCCCTCCCACCTCAGAGGCAGAGCCCAGCATTTGCAGGTAAATCGCTCCCCTTTACAAATGCCAACTCAGTGCTAAATATTCTCCTAAGCACCAGCCCCCATGTTCCTTACGCAGCTTCAAGCAAAGGATATCAAAGGGGACAGAGTCTGAAGCTGACCATTAATTGTACCATCCACTGCCAAAACCACTGTCTGTAGAATCAAGCCTGAGCACCAGGGGCATCCCAGCTTCCAGCACGTCGAAAAGGCTTGTACCAGGTTTCTGACAGCCAAATTCCACCTGAATTAAACAGCGCCCTGCTTTTCTTAATGCCTCGGCTTGCCTCTCGCAAGTATCCATCAGTTTGCTCCTGGCAGGATGCAGAGCTCTGTGCTGACAGGTCGCAGAAAATCGGTCAGTTGCACAAGGCAGAAGTTACATTTAGGTCTGGCGAAGCAAACACCAGCTATATATACTAACCTATGCTTTATCTAGGTTGCGCTAATTAGTTCAGAGTTGAGAGGAGCTCGTTCTGAAGCAGAGCACACATACACCAAGGCCTCACACGGCGTTGCGACACTTGCTGGGAGACTGTTATAACTCTGCTTGGTCATCAGGCGTCTCGTTTAGACAGCTGTAACAGCACCCAAGTGAGGAGCAGCGATCCCCGTGGGCATGGATGCACCTCTCTCTTCAACCAAGCCTGAGATATTGCCACACGCTGCAAGCAGTCCATGTACCAATTCACACGCATAGCATGGAAGGCAGCGGGGTGTAGACAGACAAATAAAAGAATATTATTCCGAGACCTGCTTTACCATGTAAAGGGCACTTTTATTTGCTTAATCCTTTAATAAGTAGGTAAGGTGAACTTCTGCTTTTACTGACAGCTATTTAAAAGAAATTTCTAATGGCTCTTGCAAGCTCCAGGGAGTCAGAAGTCAAGTCGTGGGGGGAGGACTGATAGGTTGCTTAGTTGCATGGTTTACCATTCATCTGAAGAAAACGTGACACGCTGTAGAGCCTAGGACAGACACCCAGACAAAAACCGCTGCTCAAACACTGGAGGAAAAAAAAAACAACAAACCTCAGCAAATAAAAGCAATGTAAAGGTGGTGACAATCCAAGCCACAGAAGGAAATGCTCAGGTATTCCTGATCTCCTTTAGTGTATGCAAGCAGAGCAGAAATTGAGGTTAATTTCTTTGACCTGAGAGCAAGCAGAAACCATATCCAGGCAAGATATCCTTCATTGAATACTGCAATAATGCAACAGGATTGCCTTAATTGAAGGCACAGCGTGCCTCTCTTCTCTTGCGAAAGTCCACACTGCTTCTTTTAACAGATAGAGCCTCTGCAGAAGCACAGGGAACTGACACACTTCAGCTCCCTGAATTACAAAAGAGCACACAGCCAACAGAGACAGAATACTGAAGAAATTCAAGAGAAAACTTCCCTCTGAGGACAGCATCAACATCTCAGTGTTGCTGCTTCAGTACCAGACAGGAAGAAATCCACGGATAACGTAGAGACAGGTCCACAGAGCCATTGGATATAGCTCACGTGGGAAGGAACAGAAATACCATAACCAAAATTCTGTGAAACACATTGCCAGTAAAAGACACGTACAGTAACTTCAGCAAGAAAGTTGTTATAACAAAGCTGCCATTCCTTCTTTTCGGCTGCACATGGGTACTACCTGGATTTACCAGGCTCTGATTTATACTGGAGGAAATCATTAAATTGTTTGCCAGCAGCTACCAAGACCCATGTTAGATGTTAGGGATGTTCATCAACATCCCTACTGCTATATTCCTACGCTTCTTAAATTAAACTACATCCATAACCATTACTGCTTTATTGGGCTAATGAATAGCATATTGCCCTCAAATAAGAAAGAAAACATGCATACCTGTCTGCTCATCCTCCAACATTAAATGTAATGTAAGGGATGTTCTGAATCCAAAAGAGAAAGACAGCAGATCACCAAGATCTCTTTGCTATTGATGTTCTGTATGTCTTTTTCCCAATGCCTCCTTTACCATCAGCATATTTTCTACTCTACACAGGAAAATGGGATTTTCTTTTGGTTTTTAAATTCTCTCGGAACACAAAACACCCTAAATACAGGTTGTCCTGTAGTAACTCAAATTAAGCATAGCTATTTCTTGAAAGGGAAATCCTGCCACAGATTCCCTGGGTGTTTCAAACTGCATGCCCAGGGCAGGCAATATCGCCCAGCACGCCAACACAGGTTGGAAGAGCATTACTTGTTAAAACGAAATCTCAATTCTAACAGCAAGAATACTGTGGATACCTGTATCCAGACAGACTTTTAATCTACCTGAATTTTGTCTGTTGTGCTCTAGTGACTAATTATGCAACAATATGAGCTAAAGTGCTGTTTTAGAACTTGACTAAGCCAAATGAATCATGCAACTCCCTTTACACCTCTTGCTATTTACCTTTCTCATGTCGGAGAAGATACAGCAAGTTTTCCTGTGTGTTTTTCCAGACACCAACATACTCTTCTTGGACTTTCCATCAAAAGGCTGACATTTATGGTCATTTGGGAACAGCCACGTGCTCCTTGTTCAGACCTAGCGTTCATATCCTCAGCAGAGCACGGGGAAGAGCTTACCAACACGAGAAACATCTTAGTTCACATGCTGCATTTGGAAAGCAACAGCTCCCCACCCCAGGAATGACAACGAGCTCCTATTTCTGTTCTTTTTGCAAATGCAAGAAGCAACAAGGAAACCAAATTAGCATTTTGAAACACTGTACCAGATGGCAGCTACTGGTGACACTTTTCAGATAGCTTGAAAGACAACCAGATTGACTTTTTGAGCCTCTTAGTCCACATCTTCTCTCTCTGTTAGCAGTAATTAAATGCGTGCAATCGTTGGAGGCTATAACCACAGTAAATCACATCAGAATTGGGCTTTTTGTTTCACTAAATAGATGACAAGATAACAAAACCAATGCAACTGCAATGGGAAAAGGATAGGTCTGTGTAACAGCCAACATAACAAGGCTGCTCTTCTGTCCAGCGCACCTACTCAAAGTACAAAATATTTTACTCCCCCTGTCATGGTATCTCAGAGCAGACCAATTACGACTTCTTACATACCAGCTTTATATGTCGGATCTCATAGGAATTTCTGCCCGTTACAGTAAAGAGTAATGTCGCTGGCAGTCAGACTAAAGATGTTACAAATAGGAGCCAGGGCATTTCCATTTCCCAGGGCACTATGGATGTCTTGACTTGCGTGGGCATTCTGCTCAGCGGGAGGACTTCCAAGCTGCCTTCCCAGTGGCTGCTCTTTAACTCTTTTCCCTTTAAATTATCCATTTCACATGAAAATGACCTGTAATTGGGGGATGGGAGAGCAGGGAAAGGTGAGAAAAATCAACTGGGAGATAGTAAGAGTGAGAGGAAGAGGGATCTTGATTCTCCGATACATGAACATCAGCAGGATGCTCGAATTTTAACAGTAGCCAAAGTCACAAATTCAAGACTAAAATTTAAGACCAAATCACACAGGCCACACTTTCAGGATAGAAGAATGTGCTCAAAAACAGTAATAAGAGTTCTGCAGGCCAAAACAGATAAGCAGCTCAAGCAGATCTTCTTGTGCTGAGGTCAAAAGGGGCTAGTGCAATGCCCTGCTGCATAAGAGCACTGACGAGGGACAGGAAAGTTCCCCCATTTGGCCATCATCCGACCTGCTCTGGTAGCCACAAATCCAGGAGGATGTCACTAAACAAAGGAGGGGTTTCAGAAGGGCCATGAGACTGATTAATGGACTAGGTAACTTAGAGAAACAGACACATGGAGAATTGAATCTCTTCAGCTACTTAGAGAATGAAGCAATGAGTTGGTCATGGGCTGTAACATTGCATATGGAAAAAAAATATAATCATAGAGGGCATCCTGCTCCCAGCCACTGAATCATGATTTTATTTTTCCATGCTATTGCTTATAGTTGCTAGCATAAAGCTAGAGAAAGCAAGGGAAGAAGGAAAATATATCTTCTCTGAACAGTAAGGGCAATCAAAGACTTGTGGTGGATTCTCTGTTAATTTGGCCTTAAACATTTTTTTCCCCCCAAAAAACTGTCCACGGTCTAATTCAAACAATTCAGGCAGATCCAGGAACCATACCGAGCCAGAACTGGGTAACAATTCAAGAAAGGCCTAAAACCTGTGATAGACAGGCTCCTGATTGGTCTGGCTTTTATCATTTAGGGTATGAACAGTATTTTCCCTTGACCGAACACATTAACTTTCTCTTAAGAATTAAATATTTTGGAAAGAATTTTCATCTAAGGAAAGCCACACTAAATTTTTAGAGCCCTTCTGTCCACAAATTATGTTTTCTTGGCCATAAAGATAATTACGAAGACTGAAAGGGTGAATTTCCTGAAAGTTATCAAAACAGAGTTCTCATTCAAACTGTTGTGCTTGGAAAGTTCTAGTCTTTCAGCACAAAGCAGAAAAGAAAAATAGCTATCTACATTTGACACTACTTCAAATCCTGCACAGAAAATTAAATAAATTCTTTGCTGTCAAATTGTCATGAACAGTTTGAGATCTGCAGGCTTTAAAAGCTGGTTCTCCTCTGATGCTGTACAAGCAGAAGGGCACACGTTTCACAACAGCTTAGCCCATTCAAAGTGAATAAGGGAAATGAAACATCTTGAAGTACAACTTCCAAAAAAGAGATCTCTCAAATCCGTGACCAAACAGAATTCAGCATCCAATTTTAGATGCTCAGTTCTGGAGAAAATAACAATGAAAAATGAGCTGTGACTTGAATTTTGACAACACACCAGAAATACCATTTATTTTCATGCCACATCCCCTATATATAGTCACTGCTGTAAAATTTGACTTCAGGAGTACATTTATCATTTAAGGATATTAACCCAAGAACTACAAACTTGGCAACTCTGACAGCCCCGTGACTTCTGACAACTCCCTCATCAGACGGACTGAAAGATCACACTGAACTGAAGGACCACAAAAATCACTTGGTTCCACTTCAGCCCAGAATCCTTGTTGTATACCCTCCCTGCACAAGCTGTCCTTGCTTCAGCAGGTAAGAGGTTCATTACCCAGAACACGCACCCCATTTCTCAGAAAACTACTTTTTAACTTGTCTGCCTTTAGATGTCTTAGGAACTTCCATCTTAAGGTTCATTTCTGAGTTGCTGATAAATATCAGACTTTGCCATTCAAGGCAATGTTTTCTCTCTTCTGACTGCAGTAATCTGGATATGTTTATTTATTGGGAGGATTAAAAGAGGTAGGAGAATTTTAACATAAATTGGTAATCTGCTTCTCTAATGAGACAAAACCAAAATGAGGTATTTCCCCTCCCCTGCTGCAACCTAATGCCCCTTGTTCTCATCCATACACCTCCCATCACAATCCACAGCCTTGCTAAAAAGTTCTGGCACGTCTTTTAAAGCTAGTCTTGACATTCAAAATTGTGTCTTTTCCTGTCTGTGAATTTTCAGGACGGTCAATTTTAAAGTGGTTAAAAATCATAATTTCTGCAAGATTCAGTAGCCTGGTGTTTGCCAGCTATAGGGTTCTGAGACTACCTCTCTACGAAAAATACCACCCTACACTTCACCTTGCATCCCCACAAACAACTCAAAGGAAGAGCCATCAGCTCAGACCCAGGAAGGACTGAACCTGTGCCAAAGAACTAAGGAGGTGGAACCAAGAGACAGAGGATGGTCAAAGTGGGGAAGGGATCAACCCTTATGCACAGATACAATGGAGAAAGACCTGCAGGCAGGCTTGATACAGGAGAATCAGCTAGTACTTAGCAATAGGAACTATTTCCGTGTTTAGATTGCTCATTTGGGCATTGAAACATGTTTCTTACGTTACAACTCTTCAGTTTTATGCAGACTATGTCTTCTCATTGTCAGAGACTACTTGAATACAATTAAAGATTTACATTTCAGTGGATATACTTCTTACCAACGGCAGTGCCAAAAAACTCCCAAATTCTCTGCTGTTGCTTCATTAGATGCCACTCCTGTTTCTTCCCTCTATAAGGTCATCATAGCACATCCCAACAATCCAGCTGCTATACTGTAACACAAAAACTTAGACATGATGCACATTCTTCTGCCAAAATAGAGGCACGTTTGTAGTGCGAAGGTAAAATAACCACTTAAACTAAAACTGAAGTTAACTCTCAGCCAAACGATGGAAGCTGTGCACTATAAGCTACTTGATTATCACTTTCATTTGGGGAGCCATGGTTTCTTTTGGTCCTTCTCAACTATAGGAACTCCTACAGATTCCTAACCTACTTGGGTTCTTGCTATTGTAACATTTCTTCTTTGGGACCAGAATTTTCTATTTTGAAGAGAACTGTAGAGCCCTCTGCTATAAAACAGATGCCTTTGTTGTCTTTGCTATTGACCTTACTGGATCTTATCTAACAGATTCTGGAGACTGAGATGGGTATTCATCGTGCCTGAGGGGACATGTAGACAAAACCAGCTGCAGAGAAAAACAAAAGGAAACACAGCCTCCTTCCCCAGCTCAAGTCATATTGTGCAAGTGAGAAGGGACATACAGAAAGAGAGTAACTGCCACACAAATTGCTGGTCTGCTTTGTCAGCTATCTTGTTCCTAACAATATATCATCTGTACCACTAATTACTCTGCATATCATTAAGAAGAAACAAGGAAGAGCAGATCTGGTAACATTAACAATCCAACTTGTTCAATTAAGGCTTTTTTTTTTTTTCAAACTGACTAGACATCTGAACCCTCCTTCTTTCAACATTTTACTTCTACGCAAGATGACTAATCTGTATTATTGTAGCATCAGGAGCCCTAATTACAAGCCAGGTATCTACTACATTAAGAACTAATATCTAGTATATTAAGAACCATGCAGATGTAAACCAACAACATCAGCATCTCACAAAAAACAGTTCTTCAGTTGTGGCCTCTTTTGGGGCAGGGAACACTGTTAGCTTCAAACTTGTGAGCATCACCTTCCCCTCCCCTTTCCATCTTTCTACTCCAAGCGTTTGCACTGAAGTAAAATACAATTCCATACGTCCACACAGCCTGTGTGGACACACCGCACCATTCTTTACCTCCACATTCCCATCTGGTTTCTAAATATCCAAGCAGAAAAATGTTGCCCACAGAATATGCACACACCACCCCCAGACACACTGCCTCTTACCCTCTTATGAACTGTGGTTATTCTTCCAAGGTCATTATACTACAGAGAAATGAGCAGGCAAAAGACCAGCTTCCACTTGATGAAGAGCAATAATCCCTTGAATCTGAGGCAGGAACATGTGAGCTGCATCTGACATGCGGGACAATCAATAGCACTATTCTTCCTTTCCCCATTTCACTCTCCTACTGTTTATGTCTCCCTGCGTTGAGCCAACCCCTAATGTTCTTCTTAGGAACCACACATCCTCAAAACAAGGGAGACAACAAAATCTACACAGCCCCATACCATCCTCCAAATGAATACAGACAAGTCATGCAAACCCTGAACGGATGTCTCTTTGCAAGGACCGCAGCACTGGGGAGAAATGGTCTTGCTGGCTGTAGCACCAAACTACAAAACAGAACCTGCATTTTCTTTTTCCTTCACTCTGTGATGCATTCTGCTTTGGTGTCAGGGAAGCTTGTGGTTTTATTGGTTATGATTGCAAAAACAGGCACTCGCAAAGAACCAATGAGTCCTATCAAAGCTTTAAATGTCACGGAGCTTGTAAAATCAAAAATCGATTAAGCTGTAATTTGAAACTTAAACTTTGAGAAGATTGACGTAACCATTGTCTGGGGGCACCTTTTAAACAAACTGAATCTATATTTTAGTTCCCAAAAGGCAATTTAATCAAATAATCAAAAAATAAAGACCAAAAAGTGATACATATGGCTGTTCTGGAACAGAATTCATCACAAAAAACAGTGGCAAGAATGTCTGAACAAGGTGCTTCCTTAGTGGTGGCCTGCCACATTGAAGACAGGGTATTTACAGTGTACATCTCAAGCACAGGAAAGGGAAGAAAAAGCAAAACAGGACATTCACCTCAAGCCTCACTGCATCTTGGTTTAATCCTGGCCTGAGTTTCAGAGCTAAATTATCTGATCTCGTGAATAAACAGAAGTAAAGTTAAACTAAATCAAAGCATACAACAAATCATATTAAATGAGACAAAAAGATAAAGTTTGATTTTTTTTTCATGAAGATCTTAAGTATTTTCTAAAAGATGTAGATGCACCTATACACACGCAATTTAGGCTTTACATAACTAGAGCTACAGATATGCATACAAGGAAGAAAGAATGGAAGCAGTTCCTGATCACAATAAACTCGTGAATACAATTTAAAAGGTTAGATTAGTAAGCATTAAGAGAAATATTTAAAAAAATGTTCTAGTTTCACAAGGATTTTTTTTAAGGTCCTAAATTACTTTACAAATTGATTTTTGTAAAATTTAAAAGCTTTCCTAATGACAAGCATCAATTAGTGCTGTCATGTGCTTCATGAAAATAAATGAAAAGGGAAAAAAGATGAACAAGAGGGCAAGAATGGAAAGATGTGTGTGTGAAAAACAGCAACGCTGGCATTACGTTCTTGTACATCACTTGGTATCAGAGCACCACTCAAGGATGAAAAAAAAAAAAAAACAAAATCAAAAGAAAAAAAAGAAAGAGAAAACGTCTACTACATAGGAGTCAACACAACCATTCTACTTGAGAAAACCATGCTCTTAAAACTCTGAGATGCTCTACTAGAACTGGATCAAGTGTTTGTCAAGCAACAAGATTCATCAGCCACTGTTTGACTAAAAAGCTTAAGCCTCCAGTTTTGTCTGCCATCTCCTTCCTGCCTTTCCTTTCCCCCAGCTCTGCTTCCTCCTGAAGATCTGCAGCAAGATTACTCATATCCTCACAGGTGTCAGAGTTTGTTCTCCTCAGGTTCATGACAGAGATCTCTGCTGGCTAGGAAGCGAGTTTCACAACTTCTTTGGAGGAATACTTCACAGATGCTGACAGTGGTGGCACAAAGCACCTTTGATCTTCCTTGCAGAGTATCACTGAGAATTCTGAACCCCGTAATTAGAAATATCCTATGTGGGACACTCAGCTTGCAAAGTCAAAGAATGCAAAGTTAGGAAATCCCAAGATTATGTTATTGTGCAACCATTATTTGGTTCCTTCACCATCTGTATTAAAACGTTGCCCAGCACAACCCATAAGCGCTATGACAGAGCAGGACCTTCAGCCTCAGCCCAGCATGTCAGGCAGATCCTTTCTTTTGTCACTTCTCACCCCATTTGTTTCACATATTGTCTGAGGCAAGAGGGCTACAAGTAGTAACACGTCAGTATAATGCCCTTATATACATTATCGCCACTTTCCACAAGCATTTTCCAACTTCTGGATACTCGCTTTTACCATCATTAACTTTTCACATAGGTTTTTGGGTTTGCTTGACTTCATTGTTATAACATAAAGACTTTTTTAAAAGTTAACTGAAAAAAAAATAAATCGGACTAACCATTTGCTTTTATTTACTATTTTTATCCAATATTTTAGGCAAGAAAGAAAACATTTAGAATAAAGACTTTAAACCTGTTTCCTTTGTTTAAGGCACAACACAAATATCCAGATACACAAAGACATCTACAACAGAACAGCGAGAAACAGACTCAACACATCTGGTATTTCAAAGGGACAGAATAAATAGTAATCAAAATACATCAAGCCCTAAATTTTAGACCTTCCTGGTAAAGATATAAAGAAGTATTTATTTTTAGGAAGTTCCCTACGCATCGCTTAAAAATAAATAAATAAAAATTGCCATGTAAATACATCTAGACAGCTTTGCAGAGCCCTGACTAAGCAAGCCATCCCTAGTTTCACTGCCCACAGCCTGTCAGCAGCACTTGCATCTCTACAGAAGGTCAGCTGCTGTTTGCACATAACCACAGAAAAGTTCACTTGGATCATTCAGAATGAGCCCCAGCACAACACCTCGCTACATCATCCCATTTAATTTCTTATCTGACTTGTTCCGTGTTTATGATAGAAATCAAAGCAGTGTATCAAACTTTCTTCTACTATTCAGTGCAAGTACACAACATTACCATGGCATTTACATAGTTGAGCTACATGTTGCTGAACCACACATGGTGAAGTTGAAACCCTTCATGTGGCTCCTTGGCATTTATCAGATACTAGTCATCGTGTTTTAAAAGTATTGTGCAACTTGCATAATTTCAAAAGATAAGTATAACAATATTTCAAATTACTTTTGCTAAACACATCTTCATGATCAGAGTAGCTTTTAATGTGAGGCCAATTTTTTTTTTGAAAGTATAATTTAGTCTAGAGTATTTAACCATCATTTTCACATTTTCAGAGCTTTAAGTATTAAAATGTGCTACTCTAATGTAGGCTTAGCCTGTAAACGGCTTATCTCCCCACTTTAAACCACACACACACAGAAAAAGAATAAAACACACTCAACAATTCACTACCCTCTCAGAAGAAAAATCTCACATTAGCTTACAAAAATTATTAATTAACTGTGCTTCTGTGGACTTAACTAGTGGCTGAATCGTAAGACAAACATTTCTTCCTACACCTGACTATTCCATAAGTGTCAATGAAACCCAAGTGAGGGTGTAAATATACCTTGTCACTCTGGCCAGCTCAGTCTGCTTGTAATCATCTCGCTTCATCTTGGCAGAGCGATTTCTGCAGCTTTTCTGTGTCTTGATTTAACCCTTAAACTATGGAGAATCTTGTTCCAGCCACTCCTATTACATTCTTTTCCCCTGCAGTCACCATGCTGGATCAATATCTTTGTTCAAAAAACACAGAATACCGTAAGATACTCTGTAAGTAATGATTATCCTCGTGAGCATCATCCAGAAGTACCTCTTATTTAGCACAGCACTAGAATCAGATCTCTTCTGCATGAACATCACCTAACTTGTACTCAGTAGCTGCACCCAGTTCTGCCCTCCTGTTTCACAGGAAAGCCTCCCCTATGCAGGTGGTGCTTTGCATCCGCTCCTGCTGCTCTGCCCAGCCTCGTCCACCAGCAGCAGCCAGGTGTGTTCGCTGGCCAGTAACTGGCCTGCTTTGCAGCGAGAAGAAATCATTTCAAAACAGCCCCCATCCAACACCCACATACGATTCTCCCCACGTCTGCATCGAAATTCAGAGCCGAGTTTATCTGAGAAAGGCGCCTTTCCATCACACACACCTCCCAGGGAAGCCAGCAGAGGATACACCTTCAGCCAAGCGCTACCCTTGCAAGAGCTGCAGCAACGGGGATGCAGCAGCACCCCTGAGGCACAGACCACCCAGTCAGTCCGCCTGTAGCAGTGGGGAGGGAGAGACAGCCAGTTCCTGCTGAGATGGTTTGAATCTTGAAGAAACATATTCATTCTGCCTTGATCATGATAAGAGAGAAGCAGAGAAGTGATGCTTTTTCTTTGTTTTTTTTCCTTTTTTCTTTTATCCCCCCTCAAGCTATGTTTGCATGCAGTAAGGTGAAAGCCTGTGGGTTTTTATATGATTACAGAAAGCCAAAAAACGGGCACTGTGTGACTTAGATCTACCGCAATTCTGTCATCGAGGGTGAGCAACGGGAAGACCTGGCCAGAGAGGACCAGTGAGCCTCTTGGACACAGCATCAACGAAGCAAGAGAGAGCTTGAAGGCAAGAAGGACGCGTGGTAGAAGGAAATTTGTTTTAAAATGCCAGCACAGTTCCCTCCCCTACCCCAAAACTATTTCTCAAGACTTGGGCAGAGGACCAGAATTTCTTCTGTAAGGAGTCACCCAGCTTAGAAGATGATAAACCAAAGCAGCGTACGTCATTACGAAAAGCTGAACAGAAAACACATTCAGCCATGAAACGTGGCTTTCTTTGGTTACGGCATAGCCGATATCCGTGGTTTGGAGTAGTTTTAACCATTTCTTTGAAGTCGACCTGACATTTAGCCCCAGCAGCCCGACAGCGAGGTGCAGAGCCGTGCCGCCCCAGGGGACGGACGCGTGGCTGCGGGCTGCCTGGCGGGCAATAGCCATCGCCTGGGCTCCCACAAGGCACCCAGGCCACCTCCTGGTGATCCTGGCCGGCTCTGAGGACTGCTGAAGAAGGCAGAGGCACGGAGGCAGCCTCTGCAGCCTGATCCTCGCTCCTGTGCGTGAAACAAGGTGCTCTGGGTGACCAGTAATTGTGATTATGGTTAATGTGGGCAGGAGACAGGCCCCATTGTTCCTTCCCTCTGCAGATATCACCGGCAAATGCCGAGGCCAGGAAAAATCCCCCCTCTCCGTGCTAGTCCAGCGGCCGAGCAACCTGCTCGGCTCCTCTCCTCCGCGCGCCGTGACACGAAACAAATGTGCAGAGCGAGGAGTGCCTCCGACGTGGGGATTTTCTGATACTTTGCTGATCTCTCCTGATGAAAAACTGTTTTTAACATGCCGCAGAGCTGGAGCAAAGCCTCCTGCTACCGCTATCCCTGCCTGGACCCTTTGGGCACAAACCTCTTAACAATACATCACGGAACAGCAAACACCTGCTGATGCGCGCTGCCCGGTGGGATGATGCCACATCTGCCCCTGCGCTTTCCTTTTCGGTAGGGGAAAGGGAAAAAAACCCGTGCCCAGCATCCCGCTGCCTTTTTTGGTAGCCCTGCGAGCATCCCGCCCGCGGGCCCCTGCTTGTGAGCGGACAACAATGGTGAGCACACACACACACACAGCTGCTCCTTGCCCGCCCCAGGCGCTCCACAGAGGACAACAAAGGATATTGGGGCGGGGGGGAGCCCGTCCCTTCCCAACCAGCCCCCTGCCCCTTTTGGGAGCGCTGCAGCCGCCGCCGCAAGCCCTCCACCAGTCTCTCCCTCCTCCTCCTCCTCCTCCGCCCTCCGGCAGCCCCCCGCGGCCCCGCTCCCCGACTCACGGCCGCTGCCCGGCTCCTCGCTCTCCTCTCCTCTCCTCTCCTCTCCTGTCCGTGTCCCTGCGGCCGCCCCTCCGCCCCCGGCGGCACCTGCGAGCGAGCGGCCGGCGGCCGGGCGGGGCGGCGGCGGGGCGCCGAGTGCCGGGGGCGCGGCGCGGGGCCGCCGGCGGCGAGCGGCGGCCGCGGGGAGGCGGCGCTGGCGGCGGGCTGCAGGGAAATCCCGGCGCCGCGGAGCCGCCCGCAGGAAGGGAAAGGGAAAGGGAGCGGAGCGGAGCGGCAAGGAGCGAGGCGGGGCGGGCCCCGGCACGGCGCTGAGGGGCCAGGGCGGAGGGAGGCACGCGTGGGGCAGCCGGAGTGTGGCTGAGAAGCACGGGTGGAAGAAGGGGGTCACGGGGGCCCTAAGGGGCTCCAGGATCATCTGGTCCAACCACCAGTGGCACCCACTGAACCGTGTCCCCAAGCACCACGTCCTTGAAAGCCCCCAGGGACGGGGACGCCACCACCCCCCTGGGTAACCCGTCTCAGTGCCCGACTGCTCTTTCTGAGCAGAAATGGCTCCTCATTGCCAACCTGAACCTCCCCTGGTGCAACTTGAGGCCATTCCCTCTAGTCCTATCACCAGTTATCTGCGAGAAGTGGCCGACCCCCAGCTCCCCACACCTTCCTTTCAGGTAGCTCCAAAGAGCAATGAGGTCTCCCCTGAGCCTCCTCTTCTCCAGACCAAACACCCCCAGCTCCCTCAGCCGCTCCTCACAGCACTTGTGCTCCAGGCCCTCCACCAGCTTTGTAGCCCTTCCCTGGACACATTCACATTTACACACGTGTGGGAGAGAGGATATTTCCCTTCACTCTCCTTGCATTCTTGGTGTGGGAGCGTTTTGATGCCAAAGCACCTTGCCACCAGAGAGTCATGTTCCCTCTGACACGAATGCCGTGCCAGAACATAGTGGACATCTCAGTGGGCCACGTGCCTGCAGACTGGCACACACAGGGGGTGGCTCTGGGCACCCCAATCCCAATCCCCAGAATACACCCTCTGCAGAAAGTACTGCCCCTAAACACAAAATGCCTCCTTGTGGCACTATCTCCAACTCTGCCAAAATGCTTTTAGCCACCTGACTCGTGTAACAAAATTTTTACTCTGTAACAGCCCCAGCCCTCCCCAGGCGGGTTCAATGTCTGAGGGGAGGCACTGGCCCAGTCCATGCGAGGCCTCAATGCTGGACCCATCTGGGGTCGGGCACCCAGCGAGCAGGTGGCTGGAGGCAGAGGGAGCCGATGGGGCCGAGGGCTTGGCTGGAGAGCTCCTGCTTCCAGTAACTCTCAGTCACTGCTGCAAAAGCCAAAGTAAATTTGAGAGCGGCCCAGAGGCTGCTCCCGCTTTCTGCAGCAGGACACTCAGAGAAAACAGCTATTGTAAAGTTTGTGTAAGCAAAAGCAAAGAAAAGAATTCTGTAATAAATGCTGGCTTCTTTGGATACATGTCCAAGTTAGCAATTATTCAATTATTTATTCTGCGCCAATGCACTCCACGCTACCTTTAATCTACCGACGCTATTCTTGAGACTGCTTTTTCATGTTGGAGCCTAATTTAAGTGGTTTAGGACGTTTGAAACGGGACACTTGAGGGATGACATTGCTCACGCTTCTTTTTAGTGCAGAAAGGAAATGTGTGTGGGCATGCATGTGCGTGGCTTCTTGTGCTGAAGCTGACGAAAATCCACAGAGCTATGTCTGAGGACGAAGGAGGCAGGCGCACGGGTTCACCTGCTGTAATGCCAGGCTGCCAGTGCTGCACAGCGGCACACTGAAAAGCTTGTCCCAGTCGTGTTGCACATCCCTGCCTCTTCCCCATCCTTTTTTCTTGGTTCTTTTTCATAGCTGGGTTCCACACCTCTGCACGTCAGTGTACCGTGCCACAGTTGGTTTAACTCTCGTTTCCCTCTCATGCTCTTTCATGTAGCGACCTCCTGTGCCTCTGACCTGCGGCACCTGTTCCAGCTTTTCCCCCTTCATTTTACTGTTGTCTTTCCCATTCTGAGATTCATGCTTGTGCTTCGTGTTGCTGTGGTGAGAAGACAAGCAGCTTCTCTTTGGTCCTAAAAGCCCGTTCTGCCAGCAGCTGCAGCAACACCACTTCAGTTGTACTCGTATCGCTGGTCTTACCTTTTTGTTTCCTGTGTTAGGCACTGTAGGATTACAGAAAGCAGGCTGTGCCACCCCAGTACAGGGAATGTCTTCTTTAACCTGCACTGCGCCCAAGTGTACCACATGGGTCACATCTCACAGAACAACCTGAGCTGCAAGGGACCCACAAGGATCATAGAACCACAGAACCATTGAATATCCTGAGCTGGAAGGGACCCACAAGGATCATGGAGTCCAACTCCTGGCTCCACACAGGACCACCCAAAAATCAGATCATGTGTCTGCGAGAGTTGTCCAAATGCTTCTTGGACTCCAGCGCACTTGGTGCAGTGATCACACCCTGGGGAGCCTGTTCCAGTGCCCGACCACCCTCTCGGTGAAGAACCTTTTCCTCAAATCCATTCTGAATTTCATTTGATCATGAAGAACCAAAGGAATACATTAAATGGAAAGCATTCTAACACAAGTAAATGCAGTTATTGTTTTGAGGCGCTAACATTTCAGAGAAAAGTTTCAGTTTCTCTGCAGAAAAATTGCCAATCCGTTTCCCAGCTTTGTGTGCTACAGGAAACCCTGGAGGACAGAACTGTATTTGTCGGAGGGGGAATGATGGTTCCTACAAGATCCTGAATTCCTCCAAATTCTTAGCAGTTAAAGCCTCAGCGTTGTTAATAACATGCAGATTTTGAGCTGATTGCAAGGAATGATGGAATCTTCCACTGCTTGGTCCCTTTCCACCACAGATTAAGGCTGTCTCTCCTGTCGTTTCAAACCTCTGACATTAGGAACTAAAACTGGAGTTTAAAGCACAGTCTTAAGATTCCTAAATGACAGGCATGCTTGAATACTTGAATACTTTAGTCCCCATGATATCTAGAGAATGTAAGTATTAAAGTATCTGTTTAAGTGCCTTCCTGAATCAGGATGACTTCTACTTGTCATAGTATTGGTTTTATTTATGTGTGTCCAACTCAAGTCCATGGCATTTTTGCACTTCTTTCAGCTGCAGCTAGATTATGAATTTAGTGAGGATCATTAAGCAGAGTCTTATGCTTTGAAATCGACTGCTCAAAAGCTGTACTTTGGGAAAGGTTTTATGATCCTTAAAACACACACCGTTAACATAAACTCTGGAAGCTAAGAAGTTAAACTATTTAACATAACCACTCTTCATTTTACGATGACAAACAACATATTACTAAAACCTTTTTCAAAATCTGTCTAATGCTATTTTCCAGTGCTCCTTAAGGTTGCATTCTGAAATGCCATTCCTAAATAGTATTTAGTAATCATATATAGGAATAGTCTGAATTTTGGTCTCTTTTAATAGTCTGTGTGGAGTGCCAATTTTATCACGAAGAACCAAAGGACATACCCAAACACACATCATTTCTGATAACCTGATTTATAGAGTTATAGAACTGTAGGGTCTGAAGGGACTTCAGGGTCATCCCCTCCTTGTTCTGCCCTTATGCAGGATCAAGCAAGCTTTCCTTTTAAAACCTTTCAGAAACCTCTGGACCACTCCATTCTCTTTTCCAGGGGAAACACAGCGCCTTTACATTTACCTGACACAGGCTGCTGAATCATGGGCACAAATCCACCTCCCTCGCCACCTTTTGCTGTGCCCCACAGATCCCCAAGGCACTGTGGATGGGTTGGGAAACCACAGACAGGGCCAGGCTATTCTCACATGTCTATTTATCCTCTGTTGCTAAACTCATCTGCTGATGGAAACCCCACAGCCCCCTGCAGTAGCTCCACAGATTCATCCCTTCAGTACCATTATTTTTTCTGTTTTCCTGGCAGATAAGCAGCTTACTTCTCTCTTTGCTGCAAAGTAACCCACTTTCTTCTCTCCCTGAGCCCAAAGAACACAGAAACCATCTTCCTTATAACAATCCTATTTGGAAGCTGCTCTGTTCCCCAGCCTTATAGTTTTTCCTCACTGATTGCTCTTACCAAGTCAAAGCAATGATCAGAGCTACACAGTGCAGCTTCTTTTCATGGAAATTATTATGCAGCGTTGGAAAGAAATAATGTGATCTGACTGAGGGAAAAATCTTCTGCAACTTGTTTGCCATGGATTATTTCTGTAACTGTCACTTTGGGAATTTCTATAAATACAATCACTATCACTCTTCTGAGAAATGTGCATTTTCTACCATTTTTTAAACAATGAAAAAATACAGATCTGTTTTTCATCTAAATTCTTTATATATTTGAAATCACTCAGAGAAGAAAGTCCAAAGAAATGTGGTTAGCTTTGACGAAAAGAAGCCTCCCGGTGGGATATTTAACAGAATACCTAGAAAACAGTGTTGAAAGACTTATAATATTT
Organism: Netta rufina; assembly: GCF_964035555.1. Lineage (NCBI taxonomy): Eukaryota > Metazoa > Chordata > Aves > Anseriformes > Anatidae > Netta > Netta rufina. Next base: position 33,677,828 of record NC_140125.1, on the reverse strand, counting down.
GGATCCCATTTTTTAGCCTCTCGTTCTGTGACCTCTGATCTCCCGAGGTCCTTACTTAGCTTTAACTCATTATCCTCTGCGGTGATAACACATCGGACACAGGGGAGAAAGAAGGGCTAATTGACCCCCTGTTCGAGCAAGGCCTTCACGTGACCTTTTACGTATCAGTGATGGATGGCTGACATGCAACTTTTTTTGGTATTCCAACACTGCACACAATTTGGCTTCCCTAGCCTGCCTTTTCCTCCTGCATTACAAAACCTCATGTGCAAGCACGTGTGCGTGCAGGCACCAACCTTCCCCCACGTGTTCCCAGGCTGCCCAGTTCTGCCTGGGGGCAGCGCATGGGGTGAGGCAGCGATTCAGCTGGCAAAAGAAGGTGGTAGTTCATCGAGTGCCCCAAACAGCTTTTCTTTCTTTCATCCTCTGCTCTCTCTGGGTCCCCTGAGTTCAGACCACTTTTCTCCACGGAGCTCCCCAGGGAGGACACAAGCCCCCAGTAGCTGGAGGGAGGGGATGCAAACAAGTCTCTAGTGCCAGATGGATGCCACTGTCCATAATCACCAGCAGCTTCAAATAGGTAATTAGTTAATTTTTAATAAAAGGAAGTCAATGGCTGTTTCAAGCTTAGGTGAGGAAAAGTAATAGGGAAAAAAAAAAAAAAAAACAAAAAACATCTTGAAAGGTTGTTGTAATTGTTCATTGTAAATTGTTCATTGTATTGTAAATGTAATAAATGGATGAAGTATAGAATAAATATTCATTTTAATAATAATTGCTCCCTTCACAAACAAAGAGTAAAAGAACAATGACAACTCTGCAAAATGTTGTCTTGCTTAATATAAAAATTAGCACGTTGCTATCAGCGTTTAGGGACTGCTTCTGAAACTGCTGAGTACTCTTGCCTTCCCTTAACTACTGTGGGAGCTGAGAGCACCTGGCATCATGAGGAACCAGGCTCTTCAGCGGTTTTAATTTAGTCTGACAATAAGGCTGAATAAAAATATTCTTGGGGATAGCCCGCAATTATATAGCATGAGCTCATTTCTTCATTATAAAATGTGAGCTGAAACCATTCATATCTGCCAGCCAATATTACAACAGGCAATTCCAGTTTTTCATTGCATGGGAAAAGCCCTAGCAAGCTTTAATGAGTTTCAAAAATAGCTGCCACATCAGAAAATTGTAATTGTGCTTGTTTTTCAATGTGAATACCTGTTCAGCAGACATCGCTTGAATAATGGAATCCAAATAGACCAGGGCATGTAAAATAGCTACTTTTATTTGTCAGCTGCACACCCATTGTTTGCAGTCAGAGCCTGCAGAGCAGCTTCAGCTGTACATTCCTGGGAAGTGAATAATATCAGTTGAGATTATGCCGCATCTATTACAAGCACATTATAAAGATTGAATATAACCTAATTAGGAAATGCTGGTCTGCTGGGTGTGGATGTGGGCTGGTAAAGAGCCATTTTACATGACCTTCACTTACTGAAAATGAGAGTTCACAGAGGATAAAACAAAAGGTAACAATGCAGATTTCAGCCCCTGAGCCCAGATATCATGTATGCATCTCACATTCCTCGTTACCGTTGCCACTAAGCTAAACAATTGCTCCCCAGGTTTCATTTCCATGCAGCTCTTTCATAAACACTTTACGAATCCAGCGGGGCAAGCCAAATTTGGTCACAGTCTTATTTTTAATCCTGATGAGAATTAGAGCTATCTCCCGGCTTCTCATGCTGGAAGGAAGAGGTTGCAGAGGGAGGCAGCCAGAATCTCTCCCAGGAAGCTGTTGCCCTGTGTGTGTGCTTCCCCAGCACTGCCTATGGACGAGCCCCTGGCCCCATCACACAAACCCCACTGGCTCACACCAGGAAATGAGCTTGGCAGGCCAGCTGCCTCCTTTGGGTCATCACACACTTTCCCAGGTGTTGCTACAGCAGCAAAAGATTGCAGGTACCTGCAGACCTACCTGGGGGACAGGACAATTCCAGCTGTAACGTAGCTTCAGTTTGTCTTCATTTTGGGGCTTGAATGGGATGTACTTAGAGGACTGGAAGATCTTTTCACCTTACAGATTCCTTACGGGCTCATCTTTACTGGACAAGTGAAGGGGCAAGCTCTTCCAACAGCTTCACAGTCCTCCCTCTTTGGCCCTTCTGACATCCCTTCTGGTGTGCAGGACAGGGCTGCTTCACTGCTCTCTGCTTGCAGCCTTACCACAGCATCACTCATCAGCATGATGGGATTTCACAGCTATAAAAATCTCTATCAGCTGCCACTGCATCTGCACGTTGCTGTTAGTCTGGCAAGCTGCTGGCTAACAAGAAGTCACTGACAAAACGCCTTCAAATATGTCTCATGTCTTGCATTTACCTCCTGGTTCCAAACTGAAAGTTGCGTTAATGCCAACAGCTGGAACAGATCAGTGCTCCAAGCTGGACTCCTGCCTTACCACTGAATGGAACAGAGGTTGCAGAGAGAAAACTTCAGCATGCCAACTGAAAGCAGTTTACTATGTTTATAGGACAAAGTCACATCTGTACAGGTACCCACAAAGGACAGACCAGTCTTCCCACAGCACACCACAGAATGGTGCAATTGAGTCTGCAGTCAAAACCAGTAAATATAACCTCAGACATCACGGTTTGCCACCTAACTGAGCACAGTACCAGGATAGATATGCCTGAGAATAGCTCTGCCACGCACGTGCTTAGATCTGACCTAAAAATCTACAGTTACCTGCTTGCTTTGCCATGAAGACCTTTTTGAGATCCTATCTCTCCTGGAAACAAAGGACTGATTCATCTCATTCTGTGTGGGCCTTCACACATTGTTTAAACACTAAAGAACCCAGTCTCCGCTGTTTTTTCTGTAGGTTAGGAATAGCTATGAAGATCAACGGCATGATGCTGGTGGGAAATCACCATCAGGTGTCACTTAAAGATGACACTTCATGGAGGTGCAGGTTCACGACATATTTACCTTGCGCTCTTCTGTGTCTCCTGATGTTACCACAGCTGTGCAGCTCCCATCCTGTGCCGTGTAGATCAGGACCACGTCTGCCTCTGCTACAGATTCCCCAAACGCTGGAGTTGCCTCTTCTTACAGATGAAATTAGCTATGTCCTCTTCATCAATGTCAACAAAAGCTGCATTTAAAGTGCAGAATTTATAAAACTACCTATGCCTCAACCCCACAAATATTCTCTAGTTCACAGCTTACACGTCACCAACCAAGACTGAAACCACCAACCCCCAAAAAGCTTTAAAGGTTTCTTTTTTTCTTGTTGGAAACTTTCCCCAGATCAGTTAAGAGAAGCTAGTTGCTACCCTATTTTTTAGCCATGATTTCAAACCTGTGATCCGTGGGACCCCAAGTGCCCACTTTTAAGGGGCTTATGAAAGATAAGTAAGAAAAGCGTGCTTCTTGTTAGGAGGTTTTCAGTTGCACAGGAAAACTTTGAGGAGCCTGCAACATGAGAAATACTGAAACAAATAATCCAGGGAATGCAAGTTTACACCTTTTTTTTTATTATTATTTATTTATTTTTGCTACACGTGGAAAAGATTTAGCCATTTATTTTAGATTGGAAAGTATTAGTGGGAAAAAAATATAGGGAAAGCTTAAAAATGGTTAGACTGATAAGATGTGAAACAATTTTTTTAAAGATACCTCCATTCTGTAAGATACCTAGTGCATTTGCAGAAAAATGTCTGAAAACCTAATAACAAACATTACTGTTATACATGTATATGTTTTAATTTTCCTAATACTCGCATCAATTATGGGAATGTTTTTACCAGTACTCCTGTGGCATAATTAGATGACCTGACATCTGGCTGAACAACCAACATGCTGTATGCGATTAAAGCGCTGATCAAATTGCATAGGATTGTAATTTGACAGTGGTGGAAAAATTCATTTGCTTGTGATATATAGTTTTATTTTTCCCCAGACCAAAATACTTTCTTCTGAAAAAATATCAGCCTCATTAACGCCTCCCCTTCCCTCCTCACCTTCCCACACATATATAAATATGTTGTCATCCTAGAAGATAATTAGGGAAACCACTGGACTGATCTTTTTAAATGTGGCAACAGCCTACGAACGGACAATTAATTACAGGCAAGAAGAGCCCTACTAAAGTAAATAAATCCTAGAATAAGAAAACTCCTACTGAAGTCTGTAGGATTTTTTCCTGCAGTAGCTTAGTCCAGAATCAAGTCCTCACTATCTGTGTGGTTTTTGACACTAAATTATTATTTTAAATCCCACCCTCTTTTAGCTATATTATGTTTTTGAGTAAACTTTAAGCAAACTGGTATGACTGGAATATGTATTTTAGAGAAGAAAGATGTGTACTAAACCTTTGTCATCAGTCATCAGCCTTTCAGCTAAATGACACAATCTGTATTTCTTAAGTAACCACAATATATATTTTTTTGAGTCTGTTAGGTTTGAAGTTGGCTGTTTTTTTATTTTTTTTTTAGTGTAGCTTACTGTAGGTGTATTACACTAATGCTGATGTCTGCAAAAGCTGCTGGAGTGGAACAAATAGAGTCAGTTAGTAACATCTGCCAGTTTATTAGAAACTCACAAAGTGTTTTTGTTACAAGATTTCCACTACTTTCAGTAGGCAGTGCTCAGGAACCTTCAAGAACAGCTCCTTCTTTTTGGCTTAAGCTTTCAGGCTGCTATGCAGAAGTATGTGTTAACCCAAACCAGGTTATACATTTGAGTTAGTACCATTGGATGATGAAATTAAAAACAAAAACCAACCAACCAACCAAGAAAAAACAGCAACAACAACAACGTTTGTCCCAAGCCCTGCTGTAAATGCAGATAATATGGAATCTAATAAAACTTGTTGGGTATGAGCTTGCCTTACAAGGACAGAAAAATACAACACTTTCCAGTCATTTGCTTATTCAGCCTGTCTGAATACTTGGAAAATGCATTGCATGTGACTTCATATTTGGTTTAGAATCCCAGAATCAGAGAATGGGTTGGGTTGGAATGGCCCTGAAAGCCCACCTGGTTCCACCCCACCGCCGTGGGCAGAGACACCTCCCACCAGCCCAGGTTGCCCAAAGCCTGGCCTTGAACACCTCCAGGGATGGGGCATCCACAGCTTCTCTGGGCAGCCTGTGCCAGGGCCTCACCACCCTCAGAGTAAAGCATTTCTTCCTCATATCCAATCTAAATCTACCCTCATTTAGTTTAAAGCTATCTGCCCTTGTCCTGTCACTACACTCCCTGACATAGTCCGTCCCCATCTTTCCTCTAGGCCCCCTCTAGGCACTGGAAGGCCACTGTAAGGTCTCCCTGGAGCCTTCTCTTCTCCAGGCTGAACAACCCCAACTCCCTCGGCCTGTACTCATAGAAGAGGTGCTCCAGGCCTCTGATTCTCCTTGTGGCCTTCCTCTGGACTTGCTGTAATAGTGCTGTGTCCTTCAGGTGCTGGGTGTCCCAGAGCTGGATGCAGCACTCCAGGTGAGCACTGGTGAGTGCTCAGGAGAGCAGAGCAGAGGGGGGAGAATCACCTCTCTCGCTCTGCTGGCCATGCTCCTTTTGATGAAGCCCAAGATATGGTTGGCACTTGACTTCTGGTTGTCTGTTCAAGAATGTTAAAAGTAAACCTGAAAGAAATAGAAAAATGTGAACTTGCTTTCATATATGTGAACTTTTCCTCCATTTTGACCTAATCTGGAAGAAGTAGGATTGTCTTTCTTCCATAACCTTTGAGTTGCTTTTACAAATATTTCAGGTAAATTCATCAATTTAATACTGTGAAGCTAATGGCACCATAGGAACCAAAACAGCTTAAAGCTAGAGTATTAGTGCTCAGCTTTAGATGCCCAGCCCTGTGGGCTAGTTTGCCTTTTTGTACTTGAAGAGATGACTTTTCTACTCAGTTTATTCTATTTTTAACTGGACTCCTAATTGGTGTGCATATTTCAAACAATACAGGCGCATCTTTTGAAAAAACAAAAACAACAATAACAAAAAACAAAACACTCTTGCTGCTGTGGAATGATATCGTGATCATTCTCTCATGATGTGTCCAGCTATCAAAAGCAAATTAAAAAATGCATTGTCAAAAAAAATAACCCAGAGATTACATCAAATTCTCCAGTGGATTCCGTCAAAAAAGGGAAAGAACCTTACTCAGAGCTTGCTCACAATTGACCAGTTTCTGAAATCACGAACAAAGACTTTCTCAGGCTTTGGTTAGGTAGGATGCACGGCGAGAGGTGCAGAAGCCACCCTTCCTGAAGGGACTTCGTCATTTGGAAAGTGTCCAGTGGTTTGCATAAGGGAGGAAGGTATCAGCTGGGAGGAGACAGCGGAAGGAATCTGATTTCTGCATGTCAGTGTTTTCATATTTACATCGGTTTGGCCTTGCTTGCCATTGTGTAGTGTTTGTTTAAAAAGTGACTCGGAATTTATGAAGTCTTTCAGGAGGAAGTCCAGTAACCTGTGATTCATGACATCCTGCAGAAATTGCATGCTGGTTAATAATACCCTCTCTGTTTGAAACTGCATTTCTGAGCTGTGAAACATCACAAGTGCTGACAAATCATTCCAACTTAATTCTGTTGAAAACCTCTTTTGCGATGTACGACCGTTTGGAGTACAGGCCGACCCCACAAAAGCTTGCAGAGCGTTTGGTGGCAGGCAGACAGGCCCCACAGAGCCCATCACTCCACGCACACCAGCCTCCGCAAGAAATAAGATAGTGATACTGAAGAGCTTACACACACAGACGCTACATTATCTTAAAAAATGTTGGATTTTTAAAAATACAGGCTTCCAAATTACAGGTTTAGCCTGCAAACCCAGTCACCATGGCCAGCAGCCCTGTCTGTGGAGCACCCCAGCGGCTTGGCCTGGGACAGGTTATCTCATGGCCCACCTGAGCCAAAGGGGAGTTGGTAGGGCCTCAGGCCACACTGCCTGGCAGCGGGCCTAATGAGATTTACAAGTTGGGAGTTTTGACTAGCACATTATTTATATCTAATTTTACATTACACTGCTATTTAGAATAAATGCAAATATTTATTTTATTAACAATACTGAGGAATTAACATTATTAACACCCAAGGAAGTTCATATTGAAATATGCAGTCTCAAGGTGAAATGCAAATAAAAATGTGGGAGGAAAGTGCCATCGAAAGCAGGCTATGCTAATACTGCTGCACACGGACAGGTAGGCTTTAGGGTACATTTTTAATTCCCAAAGAACTGAGATTTGGCAAAGTGTGCCCTTAACAGATAATCCTGCCTGGACTTCAAACTGACTTACAAGAACGTAGTGACAGTCACATTATTATGCTTGCCTTACAGTCTGGGGGATTTCCTTACTACCAGGTAAAAAAAGTAGCCATGTTATTGCCCTCAGCAGGAATTACCTGAAAGACAAATATTGACCTGAGAGATAAATACCAATCTGAGCTGAATTACCTCATGGCTAAATAATTGTTTCCGGGGGTGGGGATGCAGGAGCTGAGACTAGCGCAGGATCAAGAAACGTGGAACTTCCGCATTCCAGCATTTGTCCTTTTGGAGTAATATTGGCAATTTCTGTAAATAGCTGTGGTTTCAGCTGAGCAGCACAGGATATTGTCAACTGAAACACTTCCTAAAAAACACAATGTCCGCACAGGTGCAGTGAGCTAGCAGGATGATATACAGTTATTCGGTGACGCTCATCCTCACGCATATATGTGCTCTTGTTCCCTGTGGCTGTAAGAAACCTTTTTAGGCACCTTTTCTCTTATCATTGAGAACTCTGACATGCAAAGAGTGTTTTCAAACAGGATGACAAGGCTATATCCTGCGTGGATTTGAAAGGAATTGATTGCACAGAGCAGGCAATAGCCCATAATATCCTTCCTACTCAGCTGGCCCTCCTATCACTGCTGATCTCAGTATGGGGAAGTCCCAAATAAATAGGAGCTTTCAGCTTCCCCCCTTGTGCCACATTCCTCTTTGGCATCTAAACCCCTATTATTTGCTGTCCAATGGGAGACAAATGGGTCATCAATTAGCTCACGGTAGGTTTGAATCAAGGAATGCGAGTACGTGAAATTGCAGCACAATTAGATCATCGTGGGCTGGTGGCTGCTACAAACCAACCTTGCCCTATTGTTTTTCAAGGATCTGACTGATTTCCTGGTGCAGTGGGTAGGCTCTGGCTACCTGCTAAGGCTGAGGAGAGGTGTGCATGCCAGGAGGAGCTTGGCCGCTTCCTGCCCCCCCAGGACCTTTCCCTCAGCACAGGGCAGCTCTCCACTGGATTGCCCTGTGGCCTCCTGCAGAAGCCCAGGAAGGGAGCAGGCAGTGTGGGTCCAACTTTCCACCCAGTCCAAAGCTGGGAAGTGGCTGGGCTGCCCTCACCTAGGAGATCCGAAATATTTCTGGATCCGTCAGCACAGACAGGCCTAATTAGGCTCGTTCTACAGCCACATTGTGGTCTGACCGTGACAGTCACCCCTCTCTAGGTTCAAACCGTGGGAGCCACACCTCAGCCTTCTTTGCATCACACCTCTGAGCTCCTTCCGTAGCATCCACCTGGTGCTGTTTGACCGTCCGTCAGGAATGACCCCCAGGACTCTTCCCATCTCTCCCTCCCACAGCATTACCTGTCATTAGGGGCAGGTCAGCAAGGAAGGACAGCTGGGAGGAAGGAATGGGGCACTGCCTGATGACCCTGGAGGCTCCTTGCTATTCCGAGGGCGGTTTCAAGAAGGACAGGGCCACCTTCAGGTGCCAGCATCCTTCTGGCCACTGGGAGAGCCCCACCAGGGATGTGCTGAATAGAGGGGGTGGCGAGAAGGCCCAATGTCCTCAGCAGCCGTGAGGCTCCCTGTGGGCACCCCGAGGCGAAGGTAGGGGCCGGGTTAAATCTGTGGCTAATTGCACAGATTTATGTCTCTTCTCTTAACTGTCTCTACCGTTGCACAACAATTGTGTAACTCTTATCAGGGCTGTTTGTTGCTCCTTACAGTTCATCTATATCTTATGTTTTCACTGTGTTTGCTTTTGCAAGTTTCCAAGAATGAAAAGAGGATTTCTCATGGTTTCCTGGTACAGGAGACTCCAGCAGGAACTGCGTCTTTTGCTAATGTGCTTTTCGCCAGTAACCGAACAGTGACTATTAGTATTCATTTCCATAACGTAGGTCTCATAACAAAAATAGCATAATCAAATAATACTGCATTTTGTATTGCCTAATTGATGGAAGGGAAGGGCTGAGATAATTTGCCACTTTATCATTCTCCAAATTAAAAGCCTGATGCTTGCGGCCTCTACCCAGAAGTCCCATTTGTTACTATTAGGGTGGTACACTGCCAGGCCAAATTCTGATAAAACGCCTATCTCTTAATGGGCTGATTCTGCTGTCATTACGAATAGCACAGATCAGAAGAAAAGTCCACAGATATCAAGGGAGCTGTAATGCTAAAATGTCAGTGAAACAGGATCTTAGATATTTATAAAATGTAGTGTTAATGTCTGCCCTGTGTTTGCTGGTAGTCCAGTTTGAAGGAGGTGCAAACCAAAAGCTTAGCCTGACAGTGATTACTTATATCCTATTTTCTTTTCCAAAGCATATACATGTATATCTAGATTTTGTTCTAACTCGTATTTGGATAATTTCATTAATTCATGGATAAAGAGAAAATGAAAGAATCCGCGCTGTTGAAAATATTGTACTTTTTATTTAAAAGCATTGCTTTAATATAACAAAGCTAATGCACTCACATGAAAATCAACTTCTCAGTGAAGACAAATGTATTTTTATTGTATCCTTTGTAAAACGTCCTGGATCTCCATGTATATCATAGGAAGCAAATCATTATTTTTAGCAATGGTCAAGTGGTTCGAGATAAAAGGCTTAAGGCTGGACTTTGAAGGTGCTGTTGTTTTCATTAATTGGCGAGATGAACTGGATCAGACCCAATGAGTCACCGCATGAGCGCGCGGGAATGTTGATCCAGCTGCGTATCGGGATTCTCAGGTGCACATTGCTCGCTCAGAATTAATAGGGAGGCATTACACATTCAGCAAATTCTTACTAGATGGAGAATGTTTTCTACTAAGAAGTGCATGGTAGCCAAACTCCCCATGGCAGCATACGGTACATACTATTGATGAAAACTGAGTGATTTCTGGAGCCGTCATGAGTGTTTTCCTACGTTTTGTGCCATTTTTGCTTCTATCCTACACCGAAAGAGGAAGTTAACATCTTGGGACTGGCAGCCAGCCAAAGCTTAGACACTTCTCACCTACAGAGGTTTGTGGGGCGCTGTGGAGGGCATAAGCAAGAGCTATCGTTATACGATATATGAGCTATCGTTACTAGCTTTTTGAGCTGGAGAAGCTTAGGATCAGATCTGCTGTGCTCTGCAAAGATCCCTGACTACAAAACCCAGAAACACATTACTCTATTGGAAACACATTACACTGCTGGTCAAAATTGTTGAAAAATTATGTTTCCTTTTAAATGCTGTGCATTTCTTAAATGTTTCATATTTTTATCAAGTATCTTGTAAGGTGTTTGGTTTTCATTCTGAGCAATTACTAAGAGAATTTCTCAGCATGTCTGATCCTGTTGCTCCTAAGGTTTTCTGTAATACTGAGAGAAATGATTGTTGTATGTCATTAGTAAGATTTTTCTGGCCCAGGCAAGAGAAAAAGGTGAACTGTAATCATGGAAAACTATGCAATGAACCTGAATTGTGTTTGATCCGGCTCTAGTCATTAATATATGGTATAATACAGACTTTTGATTTCATGATTTAACTAGCTGGTAGGAAGACATGCTTCTGCAGAAGAAGTTTTAATATTTATATTGACATACTTTCCAACAGCAACAGCATACGTTAACAGCTGTGGATGATACAGCAGAACTGCCATTCCTGGCACGTCCTCTGGCTTCTTGCTTGCTGTTTCCCAGCATGTGCCCTTTTCTTGCCTGGAAATCTTGCCTGGGCAAATTCTGATCACTTTCTATATTTGTCAGGGATTTTCAGCCTTCTTAGAGACTAGTTCTTGGTAAAAGGTCAGGCGCTGTTTTGCGTGTGCTGTCTACCGACATGGGCGCTGGCAGTTTTGGACCTGTTGCATACAGAAATATTCTAGACAACTGGAGAGTGGGCACACAGTGTGGATGTATACCTCACTCATATGATGCCTGGTGCTACAGGAAGCATAGGATATGCTCCACATGCACTATGTAGTCACCTCAGATGTGTGAAATCACTTTGGCATATATAGGAAGGATCAGATTTAATGTGTGGGCTGGTTAGTGGGCACAATTACTCTGTGGATGGGTGGTACGTCTAGAAAATCCCGGAGGTATGTCTGGTGGTGCCACACAGAGATAAAGCATCATTGGCAGAGTTCAGCTGATTCTGTATTCATGGCATGAGAATAGCTATTTCATCAACTCTAATTCTGTGTTTTCAGTTAATTAGCCTTGGCTTTCTCATGTGCTTTCTCAAAGACAAGCTCTCAGAGGAGATAAATGGTCTCATTTCTCACTTGGCCCAACTCTAGTGGTTTTTTTTTGCAGGACTACCAGAGATTTTGAACACTGTATTTAATGTATTTTTTAATACACATTAGACATTTTAATTATATTTGGGGTTTCACAGAAATCCTGACGGTCTCCTGTGACAAGATCATTCATTCTGCACCCCTCTAAGCACGTGAATACATGATCCTCTGAAGCGTAGCTGAAACGTTGAGGTATAGTTCCTTTTTCAATTGACTCATTTTAACTGGAATTTAGCATAATCAGACACTATATTTTTTTAGATTTATGTAATTATATAAGCACCACTAAGACTACAAATAAAGCCTTAGATCATTGTGAAACAGTAATAACAGTCCAAGAAAAACTCTAAGTCACCAGAAGAATGTTCACTTAAGGAAGGAAAGATAAATATTTCTAAGACTCACATCATAATTTTAGCTATATCTGAAAGAATATTTTTTTTTCCAGTTTATCTTTTACCTTTGGTAATTAGAAGTTATGGTTCTTGCCCTGAGGAACTCCAGTTTCCATTTAGCTGTAATTTCAATGCATGCATGGAATGCAGTCCTCTGTGCAGAACGAACATGTAGCCCCCGTGGCTTTCTCATGGCTGAAAATGTGCTTGTCTGGTACTCAATGAGCTACAGGTAACATAAAAAGCACCATGTCCTTCGCTTATGGATGGATGGGACAGAATTGTACAGAGATAGGGCTGCTGGTATCATTTCCATCTATGCAAATTTGTCAAATATATGGTTCCCTTTCAATGGTGATTGTGTTGGGACTCGTTTGATGGTTTTGCTTCATTAACTCTTTCATTTGGATTTTTTCCAGTCAAGAAGGGGTTTCCTATCCATTCTTTTCCTGAAAAGATAAAATATAGGAACAATTAACAGGATAAGAGGAATCATCTTTTGCCAATATCGTAAATTCTAAGGAATTCAGCTTGTTTGACTAGATTTGTTTATTTATTTATTTTTAATAATAACTGGATTTATAAAGCCTCCAGTTCCCTCCTCAGCTAAGCTGCTTTGGGATCTGTAAAAGCAGTCAGAGCAGTAGATAGATCATACCAATTTAAATTTTATCAGGAGCTGTTTTACCATGCAGTTGATTTCATGCAATTGCAAAACTCAGGCATCCAAAACTAATAAGATAGTTTCCCCCCAAATCATAAGATTTTAAGTAATAAAAATGTTGATGCTGTTTTTATTCCTTGATGTAAGATACACTTTGTGTGACCTTCTAAATAGTCTGTGTCATATCCTGCTCTAAAAACAGCCTATGATATTGGGTTTCATTCTCCTGAAAAACCCTCTATGTCCCAAGAAACTCAGCAGATCTCTGATGTAATCAGTTTCCATGCAGTTTTACTCAAATAAATAATATTTAGAAGTAAGAATCACTCCATATGCACATTAAATTGATCGGTGCAGGTTTTCTTATGAATATGCTGGTGTCCGTTTACACATATGTATATTAGCAATAGCTCCTATGGAGATTTAATGCTGTTTAAACATCAGTTAAGTACTGTGTTTCTTCATTTAGCCTTGCCAGTCCCAACATTTTGCAAAACAGGAGTCAAGCCTTGAGGTTAGCCTAGATATCACAGTATTAAAAAGTAAATAAAGTAAATAAATGCTGTACTCATTCTGTTTGTCCTCCCCTTCCCCTTCCTCCCCCCCTTTTTTTTTTTCTTTAGGGGGTCTTTATAACATGTTTATTAGTACCACGTTTTCATGCTTTTTGCAGAACAGAATTACAGGATCTAGTTTTTCTGTGACAGTAGTGAATATCGTAGGCCTTAGAAATGAAATGGTATGTTGGCAGCTCTATTTCAGTTGTAACATCATCTAAAATTTTCTCACTTTCCTCCCGTGCCAGCAGTATATAAGGATGTTGAAAGTGATGGGGTGTGTGTGTATGCATGTGTGTGTGTGTGTAATCTAGCAGCCTGGCTATGAAGGGTTGAGAAACTGTCACAAAATCAGGATCTAGTTTTCTGAAAGGAATTTGTTATTTTAAGTGTAGATCCCACATTTTTTTGCATGTACTTAAAAATATAGGGAGGAAATTTGAATGAGCAATGCATAATGGAGTGAAAAAAGGATTAAAAACCAAAACATTATTTAAGTTTCCAGTTCATTGCATCCAGACTGAAGTATATACTGGGCTTAGCACAGAAATAGGCAGAGGGGTAAGCTAATGTTTTTAATACTGTGTATAATCCAGAAACACAAGTGTTTGTAGTGGTTTTATGTTATATAAAACATTGGTGAGCTAACCAGTTTTGAAAAAAATGCAGTAGGTCAATAGCAGATGTGAAAACTACTGCACGGTCTATGACTTTCCAATAAACTCTATACCTGAAACCAATCTGATAGGGAGCACAAGTGGTGTATTATCACAGTTTCCACATTTCAAGAATATTTTGTATGAATTATGAAAAAATTCATGGGGAAACAATGGCTACGTTCCTCTGATAGATCAGAATCACAGCAAGTTTCAGCAACAGCAGCAGTTGCAGTGAGTTTTGTCTCCTGTCCTCTACTCCTCCCTTGAACACTCAGGACCTGATCCCAGGCTGGCTGGAGCCAACACAAGGATTTCCATACTTACATAAGACTTGCATTCGGTTGGCAGTACCTAAGCAAATCACCCAAATCCTCCTTACACTCTCTTCTTTACCTTGTGGGAATACAGATTTATGGAATTATTGTAAATGAGTTTCATGATCATATTGAGAAATTTCTTCTCCTTGCAATAGATTTCTTCTTTCCTTTATCTTGAACCTGTACAGAAATTTTTAAGTGTTTTAACATATGCTTTGTTTTACACGTGCATGAACATGTATATGTACACATGTACATATGTATATGTATATATGTATTTCAAGGATCTTTAAAGAGCGGTAACATACTATTTATTTAGTCCTTGTATTGCCCAATACTGAGTAGTGTCAGCCCCCAGCATGTCCTGAAATCAGAATTCCTGATTCAGGAACACCTGATACTTGCAAAACTCCCCAAACAAACTTTGTATCTCTGGCAGCAGATGTGTTTATTCTGTACTTGCCAGTTAAGTGAAGGTGGTTCTGATAACAAGTAAAACATGTCTTGTACCTGAAGCTGTCTAATGATGTCTCTCAGCGGGATAAATTGGCTTTCAAAGAGCCCTGTGTTAACTGCAGCTCAGCTACTTCCCATATTTGAACCAGATCTTTTTAGCTCTGCTTGAACAGATGTTTTAAGCCATCACTGCTGTATTCTCCCCTCTGCTCACCCCCAGATTCACGTCCTCACCCCTCGAGGGGGCCCTTCTCCTATGCCAGTGTAATTGTTTTTCAACCAGATTGGTTCTCCAGCTCACCCTGGTGTTGCCCAAGAAGGGGGTAATCTGAGCAAGGGCACGAACAGCTCAGGCCATTACAAGATTGCTTTCTCCAGCAAAGCTGATTCCCATTTCTGCCGGCTGAAAGCCTTTGTAAAATTACAGGCAGCCTTGCACATCAATGCGTTGCACAAGATATGCTCAATAACACATCAAAATACAAAACAGTCTGTCCTTCAGCTCTTCTGTTGGGAAGACCCAGAAAGAGCCATGGAAGTTGAATAGTACTGACTTGGGGAGGGCTCTGAGCTGGGGCTGCTATGCACACAGCCACCATGCCACAGCCATTCCTACATATCTAAACTGCAACCTCACAAATAGTAGAAGTACCCCTTAAAATTCACTGAATGCCACTGAGTCTGCCCCAAGAGCCACTGCCCCAGATACGCACCCGGCTTCAGCCTCAGCATTTTAATTGAACTTACCTGCAGTGTGGGAGGAGGCAGATCTTAAAATTGTAATAGGAACAGGATTTTTGATTTCTGAAGTCTGCCATGTTCTTGTGGTTAGATGAAACTATCCACTAGAGGGCTCTTTTAATTTTGTCTGAACGCAACATAAAAACAAGAATGAAAATTTTATTAAAATATAGATTTTAAATTATTTAGTTAAATAAACTGTTAGAAATTGAAGGCAAATGCAAATCTTACTGAAAAGGCAATCACTGGTAATACTTTACTTTTTTTATTCCAAGCACATTTTTTATCAACTAATTATTAAGGAATTATCTACTAATTATTAATTATCAACTAATTTATCCTCATAACACCTTTCTGACATTGCAGTGACTTCCTTGTTATGAATGGAGAAATTTGGGTGGAGGAGATTTACCTGATATCAGATTCTGATTCAGTGATGAAGTAAAGATTGGACTTCAAATTCCAGAGCACGTTGTCTTCCCACTGGCAATTTGATAAATGTATATAACTGAGAAAATATGAACAAATCTTTTCAGTAGCCAACCTGTGCAATAGAGGAGAATTTTTATCTAATCAATTACAGACTGAGTTTGATCTATCTGACCCTGAGGTCTGCAGTATGGACTTTCACAGACAGTTCACACGGCTGTTTCCACCAAGAGAAGGTGAAGATAAATTTCTTCCAAATCAGAAGTGCAGAAGCACATATTACATTCACTCTGCATTTACCAACAAGTTGAAATGGTTCCACCATGGGTTTGGGTCTCACACTCTAATGGTGCTGTCATGCATGGGAAGGCAGCTGGAGCAAGTTGCATTGTTCCAGATGTAAACCCTGGAAAACAGCAAATATGAAACAAAGACACACCTTGTTTCTACAGCACAACCTTACCTCTGCCTTCCTCGGATGATGACAGGCCTTGCCAGGAATGCAATAGCTTCACAGACGGTGTGGGACACTTTGGGAAGGAACAGCAAGACACAGCCCTGAATACCAAACTCTTACCTTTTCCTTCTCTTTGTTAAGAGAAACCTCTAGCTCAGGTCACTATCATTGAACACGAGGTACCTACTGCACACGAGACATCTCAATCCCTGAGTACAGGGAGGTACTGCAGTTCCAACCGTCAGAACACAACCCCAGTAAGAACGATTACTTCAGCCTTTTTACTGTTTATTTTCCAGGTTTTGGACACCCCACAGCTTAAGCGGGACTGCAGCATTTCTCCTAGGAACACCAAACTGAGATGGAGAGGGTGCCTCTGATTCACAGCCTGTGGCAGTGGCTATGGTAAGGACAGGCAGGGGAGAAAGGGGGAACAGGTTCAGATGGAAATAACCAGTGTGGAACTGCCTTCCCCTCTCCGTGCTGGCTGCTGAGCATTTTTCACTGAATTTGGCCCCAGTTTGCAAGGCAGGAACCTCTGACCTAATCACTCAGCAGCTTTATTTGACCACACTCAGTCTCCCTCTCTAGGAAACAGGATTACTGGGTCCTAAATGCTTCCTAGAGTCTTTCATCTTTCCTCTATTTAATTATTGCTAATTTCCGTGATGGTACTCCTAAAGCACAGTTGGAGCCTGGATGTAGATTATAGAGCACTTTACAATATCAGCACTAAATCAGACAGAGACCATGAAGCACATAAATATGCATTTCCTGAGATTTGTGAAGGGTGGGATTTTATCTTGCAGTGCATTAGTGCCCCGAAGATTGCGTAGCACTATAAGTCACTGAGTTATCATGACAGTTGGTTGCCTGGAAATCCTCTTGCTTTACTCCACATGCCTATTTCATTTTTGTAGACAAATCAGTTTGACACATGTTAACCTGGAACAATAATTTTTACCTTTCAGAGAGTTTTCTGGAGTGATTTTTCCCAAAGAGCAAAAGGTATCATTAACTTGCTGAGAGAAATGAAGAGGGGCTGCAACCATCTTCAGGAGGATCACACTCTTATTTTGAGCCCAGAATTTCACCTGAGACATAAGTGAAGAACAAGTTAAAACCAAAAAATTCACTCAGCTTGGACTGTAACAGGTAAGATACCACTGAACCCATAAAAAGAAAATTATCCTCCATTTTCATGATACTTGCCTTCAGTAAGAAAGGTATATGGATTATTTTTAGTGTAATGTTAGACTACTCAGCAATATCACTCAAGCCAGCTCATGCAGCCAGCATCATTCCATGTATTATCAAGAAGTCTTTCATATGGGGCTATACGACCATTTGCACAAGCACTTTTCAAGGTGTATTTGTGGGTGCACATCCATAAGCGCAGGTAGAATTTGGAGATAACGTTCTAAAGATGCATCCTAAATGCTCTAAAAGCCAGACCTATCTGAACTGTAGCTCTGATAACCATTGCACTGCATCATCTGGTCACTTCCAGTGGTGGAAAGCAGATGTGAAACATGACTCTCTTGGTTTGGTAGTATTTTCTTACCATTTCTGACTGATCTGACCCAGGGATCTGATCAACACAGGGAATTCCCAAAGATCTCTCAGCTCTGCTGTTCTAAACAGTATCCCTTTGATGGCAACGCAGGCAACCCAGTACAGTTTATAACTTGACTCAGATTACTGTTGTAACTCTCAGTTACAGTATTGGCTCAATTTCCATCTCTCTTGTTACTGCCAAGGATTAGAAAAGCTCTCTGTAGATCTTCCTAGCTAAGGTACCATATCTTCCAAAATCCATTCAAGGAAGGAGAAAAATGAACAAATATATCCGTTCCTCTGTAATAATACCACGTTCCCCGTATTTTTAAATGAGTTTTTACCTAAATTATAAAATAAGATGATCAGAGCACATGTGTATGAATTTAAGAAAAATGATACATCGAGTTTCTCAAAAAATGTTTTTCCAAGCCACTGTAAGTGACAGTCTGTCCGTTGTTTTTTTAATAATAGCTTCGTTTCAGTGACTACAGTGACTCAACCCCCCATTATTCTCATTGTAAATTATGACACGCACATCTTACAAAACCTATGTGTTATTTAGTTTTACTCCTCCTCCCATTTAATGTAATACAGTAGCTGGCACTTCTACTGAAAAATTCATTGAATATTTCCATATTGGCTTCCAGCTTGTCTGGTGTTTTTGCCTGGCAGAATACAGTGCATCTTTGTGCTTTATTAACGGGCTGAGCTTCTGGACAAGACCATGCTTTTTGCCACTGCAGAATTTTCTTACAAACTATGCACCATAAAGTGGACAGAAACAAAAACTTTTGTACATCCAGAGGACAATTCTTGACAAAGTTAAGTAATTTTCATTAAACAAAAGCTGAAATAGAGTTTTCCTCCATTTAAAGCACAAATGAAATGAAAATGAAAATGAAAAAAAAGTTTAAAAAAATCCTAGGCATTTTAGCAGTTACAAAATTGAAAATATTGTGGGGGGCTATTAGACTTTTCAGCTAAGCACCCTCCTTTTGTCCCTAGGGTGGTGGGTAATGGTGTGAATTCTGCAGATGAAGAACTACACAGGAGGACTACCAGATGTGGGTGGTACAGACAAACCACTCTCAAGCATTAGAGGAGCCTTTCCAAGAGGGATACAGGCTCTAGGCTGGGAAATGTGCCATTCCCAACAGCACTAGAAGCCACATGCAAAGCTGACACATCCCCCAAGCTCTCCAGAATTGTCCCAGGATCTGAAGGCTGAGTGCTGGGTGTCTCAACATTAGGTACCTTCACCGCCCTGGCATCCAGCAGTCCTCTAACAGAGCAGTGCAAATGTGTCTCTGAGGCTTGAGTAAGACCTCTCTGTATTTCATGACATGCTCAGAGCAGGTGGAGGAGCAGGAGAGCAGCTGCGCATGGTTCTGCACACAGGTAGAGCTGGGTCTTCTCATATGGAGGAGTTAAACAAGAGGCTTTCTTGGTTATGCATCTGTTGTCTTAATCCTCACTCATACTGCTTAACATGTCTTCTAAAATGAAGGCAATATAGAAAACTTCAGGAGCTGTCAACCTTTTGAAATCTTTGTATTAAAAGATGTTTTCAAGGGAATCTGCCAGATATTGTCACCCCTGGAGCAGAAATACACGTGCCTTGGTCTCAGCTGCAGTATGTCATAAACTGAGGGTAATGTGTATTACCCTGGTGAGGAAGGAGTCGTGCTATTGAACCAGTGTGGGAGCTGTTACTGAGGTAATGATGTGCTTTCTTTCCCCTGTGCCATCTCCCTGGCAAACAGGCATAGAGGAATTTTCTGAAATTAACTGATCTAAATTTGCCAAATGAGACCATTCCTTAAATGACAACAAGAAGGTCTCATGGAACTGCACGTTTTATTGGCAGCATTTCTAGCTTCCGTCATTTCAGAAAGGTTGTAAGCTACAAGAAGTGAGGATAAAAGCAGACACAGGCAGCCAAATTGGTCTCCTGAATCTTGCTTATGAAGTTCAGTACAATAAAAGACAAGGAAGGAGTCACTAATTTAAACTGCCTCAACCACTGATTCACCGACTTTATATTTGTATCCACCCGCAATCTATGTTATTTCAAGTGTTCTCCTTCCCCACCTCCATCCACAATCTATCCTCCTACCTCAAGGCTTCTAGGTTTTGAATGAAGAAGAGTGGCATTCTTTCTTCTTTGAAAGATAAAAACAAAGTTTTCCTAGCCTTAGCCAGGTCACAAAGTGAAAGTCATACAAAAATGGGAGACCACAGCCTAGGTGTTAGTTTCATGGGAAGGTATTTTTTTTTTTTTTGGGGGGGGGGGGGGGGGTGGAAGGAGGGAAGATAAGAGATAATTTAGTTTGCTTGTTTTTAAGGAAAATGCCCTTCTGTAGTTCATTTTTAATATTAGAGAGGGGAGAGGATGTGACCAACATGGACTCGTATTTCCTGATTGCTATGCAGAAGTGAGTGCCTCAAGATGGTTCTGTGCACAATGGCCATCCCATGGTTAGGAGTTAGCCTGGACTGAGACATAAAGAAATAAAAAAGGAAGTAGCAGTATTTGAGTAGAGAACGTGATAGGATATGAAAATGTGGGCTTTTTAAAGCAGGAAGAGCTTGGAGAAGGTTCTGACAGAAGGTCTGCAGTGGAGGGAATAGCTGTCTTTGACAAAGCTGTTCTCCCCCTTAACTGAGAGTTCCTTGCTCAATACTGCAAGAAAATAACATGACTTTAATCTGCTCTAATAAGATAAAGATCCAGATCGCTTTTTCCTTTTTCCTGAGTGTGTTCTGAACACCAGCAGCCACTTGCTGTAAGAGTCAGAATTCAGGAACAAGAACGTTCCTTGCTGCATGTTCTTCAGCACCATCTACTGGCATTTTCCCTAGTCACCACTTGGGCGTTGCATCACCTACAGCCCTTGAGTCACTTTCAGGAACAAAGAAACCGAGTAAAATCCTCTAAGGGACTGTCCATACATAATAAACCTAAAGACTACCTTGGATGAATTGGTGCTTAAATAAACTTTGGTGCTTATGTGAAACATAGTAAAAATCAGCCAACTTACAAGCAAATACAATTGGGCTAACGGGAATGCACGTCCCTTCACAAAAGTATAATGGAGGCAAGGGACAAAAAGGCAACTCAGAGAAAACCAGAACTCATGAGGTGATGAGAACATGTCCAGGAAAGGAAAATTTTACAGGAAATGTAAGAAGATATTAACCTGGAAAAGAGCCTTTGGAAGCAGAAACTGGACCAGTATTTATTTTCCAAGATCCATGTCTTAAGAATGGGATTTTTGAACTCGACTGCTATTATCAGATTTTGCAATACTCCTGTTTAAATATAAAACTGATTAAGAGGGATGGATGACTGTTTTTGTTTGTTTTGTTTTGTGGGTTTTTTTTTTGTTTGTTTGTTTTTGTTTTTTTCAAGAAGACTTTAGATAAATGAACTCTGACTCCTCTGACTGGAGCAGCTCTGCATAATCCAGTGGGACAAATCTTGTGCTGGAATTACTGATAGTCTCTGCTGTCTTCAGAAATAGTGGCATTAAAGCAAAAAAGGAAAACAAAATTCGGAGCACATCTGTAGCCACTGTCAGCACAACTCACTAACATCAAAAGCGCTTACTGATTTGCCACAGTGGATGAACCTTTCCCTCCATTTGATGCCAGTAAACCCCAAATTAAGCACAGCCACTGAGTTAACCCTAAAATATATTCAGTAAATTGAATAGCACTCATCACCAATTTTCAGTTTTCTAGCATTCGTTTCACTGATGAAAGATAGTGTGCCAACAGTGTTCCAGATAATCATGAATGAACTGTTCCTGTTGTTTCTGAACATGAAATAAGAACAGAGAAAAATGGCATAAGAGAATGTGCTAATGACATGTTGGGATAAATATTCATTCAGCCTAGGCTTTTCTGTTTGTTTGTATATCTAGAGCTCTCTCTCCAAAGATCTAAAACAGTTCAGTGAATCAGTACAGAGGAAAAATACACTCTTCTCAGCATGGATGTTGACTTCTAAGTCATCTAGTCCAATAAAAATCTATTGACAAAAAGTTTCTATACCTCACAACCTTCTCTTTTTAAAATTTTTCTAATAAACATTATACTTAATTGCAACATCAGCAAAATGTTGACAAAGGAACGTTTTAATTTTTTTTTTTCAATATATAATTTAACAGAAGCACCTGGTGAATGACGTTTTAAAGTTGTCAGCTTGGACACGTGAGAACACAACTGAGGCAAAATCTCATGCTTGCCTCTGCTATTGATGCAAACATCCCTCTTCATTGCTAAAGACAAAACATCTCCGTAGCTAGCTCTACCTAGGAATTCTAGCAAGCTGTAATTCCCATAATGTCTACAGGCTTACAAGTTTTGTAAATCTCTTTGGAAGATGTTATTTCTGTCCTCACAAAAGCCTAAGGTATCTTCCAAAGTCACTTACTCCAGCTCAGACAGAAATGGCAAAGTATGGAGGCAACAGTTACGTGTAGGAGAAGTCAGTGGATAAACATAACAAGGCAAAGAAAGACTGGATGACAAGTGAGGTTAAGGAGACAGAGGCTTGCAGTGACAAATGCCATTAATGTTATTTGAAAATGCAACTGATAAAGAAGGGACAAAGGCAGATTAAGAGAAAGCCAAAATGATAGAGAAATTGCTCCCAGAAGTTATTGTGGAATTGATGCAGATCAAGCCGTTTACTATTTTTACACTTCATTAAAAAGACTAAAAAGAACAGTGTAGTGTGCTTTGGGGGATACAAAGCATCCAACAGGCTCCTCTGTTACAGTGTAATATTATAATCTTTCCAAATTTACTCATTTTAGCAAGCATGATCTCAGAAAGTTGCTACTGTACTTAAGATCAGAAGTTGGCAATGCATTATTCCAGATGGCTTTTAGACAGATATGGGATGCCCAGATAGAGCTGAAGGGCGTTTGGTGAACATATGGGTGAATGAGCTGCTTGTAGATTTGCAAGATGTTGATAGCATCACACTTCTGGCAAAACACAAACTACTTGTTCCCATTTATAAGAAATTAAAGCCTAGACAAGTGCATGTCATGGATGACAGAGAGCAGAACACACCAAAGCATCTCCTAGTAGCATCTACATCTGAGGTAGAGATTATCTAACAATTTAGGGACAGCAACTTAAAACAATGAAACCCCACAGCTGGAGTGCTGGAGTTGGAACTTGTCCAAGAATTGAAAATGCAATCATAATTATATCTCCTTCTAAGGGCTGCAACTCCGTGTGTCAGTCACTGTTACAGTGTGGTCTTTAAACCTAATTCCATGTGCTAACTGATTCAAAACTACCACGTCTTTTATCCTTCAGGGGTAAGTCAAAACTTGATATTAAAGGAAGGTGTAATTCTTTGGTCTGAGGGTAATCACAGATAGCTTTGGAGGATGCTGAGTGTCAGATGCTGAGTGGTAGTAATAGCTTTTAGCTCTTATTCCCTCGAGTGGTAGTAACAGCTTTTAGCTTATTCCCTCAGAGCATTCAGGACATTAAACATGGCATATATATATATATATATATATCTTTTGTTGGTGCTAATGTAATATGTTTTGTAATGCAAGTGAAGAGTAGCAAAGCCCAGAATAAAATTAAGGAAGAGTAAAATGTGCCTCCCACATGCACACGTGAGGGACAGGATTTTTCCATGTGTATCAACAAGTTCATCCAAGAACTACAATGAAAGGAATGTAACTTCCTGTTAATAAGGCCAAAAACTTTTGACAGGGAGCCTTTATAAATAATCCAGTGCAGAGACTCCTACCTTCAGTTTGCGTGGGTACATCTGTGTACCAAGAGGGTGCATAACAATGAGGAGACATTTCTTCTCAGAAAGAGTGATCAGGCACTGGGACGGGTTGCCCAGGGAAGTGGTGGAGTCACCGTCCCTGGGGGCATTCAAGGAAAGGGTGGACGTGGTGCTTAGGAACATGGTTTAGTGGGTGACATTGGCAGTGGGGTGATGGTTGGACCAGATGATATTGAAGGTCTTTTCCAACCTTAATTTTTCTATGATTCTATGCAGAAGGAAGAGGATTCCTAGCCTGTCCTCACCCCAGGCTAGGGGCCCAGCCAGAGTAGGGTCTCCCACCTGACCAGCAGCAAGGCCTGTGTGGAGGTGGTTGCCATCTTGGCCCAGCCCATGCCTGTAAGCAATCAGCCACAGTCCAGGTGGCTGATTGCTTACCAATCAACCACCAGGTGCAGGTCTCAGGTCTCAGACCCTGATCTAGAACCTTCTTTGCACACCCTTTCAGAGGAACTTGGGTACCGTTAGTGGTGGACGTGCCCCAGCTGTAGTGAAAGCTACTTCCACAGCTGAAGTGGTCACTGAAATGGCAGAAAAGCAACCTGAGAGAAGGCTGTCTGCTGTTTGGTGGGCTGGTACAGTTCAGTAAGCAAATTGCATTATTACAGCAGTGAGGTAACTGTGCTAATAGCTATATTCTGTGTCATTTCAGCTCTGTTCTAAATGGGAAAAAGTGGATTGATCTCCAGAGGAAACGTGAAGAACCAAACATCCAATTGCATGTTTGGAGAGGCCCAGCGAAGTCCAAAATCATAGGAAATTCAACTAAGTTGTCTTGCTGCCAGCTGCCTGAACGCTGCTTAATGATGCAGGGTAATTAGAGCTGTGTCCTAGTGACAGAAGTATTTTGTTCTAGATAGACAGGATAAAGGAGAAACTGGAACAGTTTTCTAGTAAAAATAAATAAATAAATAAATAAATAAGAGAGTGATTGAGGAGATCCTCTTGAGAGACTGTAAAAAGCACTACCTTTGGGAAGAAAGTGAAGTTGGAAATTTGTATTTTAAGTGATGGGTAAGCCTAAAGTAATTGTAGACTGGTTTTACAATTTCTACTAGCTGGCATTCAATAAACTAGTATTCACTGAGTTTTAACCAGTAATTTAGTTGTTTAACACAGTGATAGATGCACCTTATTCTTCAGATCTGCCCCTCAGTTTTCAACAGACCCTCATGCTTTCCCACCTCAAGGCAAAGGAGCCCACAGGAGTGCCATTTAGGGCTCTGCAATGGAGAAGGGAGTAGGTAGAAAGTGTTTGTAATGCTCACTTAAGTCAACAGTGCTACCAAGCGTGATTTTATGAAGCTGAAGAATATTCAATGGCATTGCCTGTTCATATTTTAATGAACAGAACATTTTACCCCAGAGGACTTTTCACACAGCACAAAGAGAATGGAGTTTCTTACAGTTCTTGCAGCTATGCTGTAATACATAATTTAGTCACACTATACAATGGTGGCAACTATCTTGATTTCTTCTGCAGATGGCATATAGAATAGAACTTTAAAATGCTATTATTATTATTTTTTTGTCTCACCTGCCATTGTTTAATCTATTTAAGACAATATTTGAGGGACCAGAGCAGAATCCATTCAAAAAGAATAATCCATTGGTGGAAACAAACAGTACATATTACTGTACTTACATAAAAATTACCTGTGGTAATACCAATGGGGTATAGGACACCAGTGCTCAGTACAATAGTGCTAACTCCTTGAACAGGTACTTGAACCTGTTACTGAAGCTGAAGATGCCTGAGAGCCATAGGAGACATATAAAATGAGCCTGTAACCCTAGCTGCAACATTTAAGTCTGTGTTCAAAAGCCACATTCTCAGCTGAAATTTTGCTCATGTCATTTGGCTTATCCATCCGAGTACTCCATCCAATGTACTGCTAGGGCATACTAATGATTTATTATATCATAGCAACTAGTCAGGGTAAGTTTTAAGAATACTGAATTTAGACAAATGATATGCTTTCCTTTATTTCTTAACTACCTCTATAAAGACTGGGATTCTTGCCTTGCTTTTGACTGTGCTTCACTAGTTATGAATAAGAGCTTTATTGCCTATGCTTCATTAACTATGAATCGGAGCTTAAAGTCTCAAAGGGATGACAACCCAGCATTTACTAAGCAGTAGAATAAAATT
This sequence comes from Netta rufina, assembly GCF_964035555.1. Lineage (NCBI taxonomy): Eukaryota > Metazoa > Chordata > Aves > Anseriformes > Anatidae > Netta > Netta rufina. Next base: position 33,652,043 of record NC_140125.1, on the reverse strand, counting down.
GAAATAGTATCCTAGAAAAACAAAACAAAGTGGAAAAAAAAAAAAACCCTAGCATTGTATCATCTGATAATATTACTGCAAAGTCCAAAAGCACTTACTTAGAAAAGTACTAAGTTATTGGTAGCAAAAATCTTTCTTGTTAATGAGATCATGCTACTGAACATTTTCAAAAGTATATTTTTTTTTTTCATTTTGTTGTATTTCTAGAGAACTGGAAAAATGTGTATAATGATTGGAGCTACCCTGCTAGGATGGGTAAGTAAACAATTTTTGGCAGACTAAGTTGTTTATTCTTCTTATTACTATCGTAAGGTAATTACAATTCTTGCTAAGGGTGAAGAATGAAAAACTTTCACACGTATTCAATAGAATTTAATACCAAAGTAAGAGCATATGAGTAATTTTTAATAATGTTTTATGGATTCAACTTCAAAGAGTGGTCATACTGAGGTCATTTAATTAAAAACTTACAGAATACATAGCAAGAATATGTTCCTGACTGGTTATTAGCAAAGGGAACATGTAGATTCACAGTCTGTAAAACAATGAGAAGAGTGTTCTTGAAACAGACAGGTAACAAAAATGCTAATGGTTGAAAATTCAGTCATACTTTCCATTGGTAAAGGATCATCAGACAATGGCTACTTCTTCTGTGAATGTCATAGTTTTATGAAAATAACTTCTGATAGGATCAACATATCTCAAATGCAGACTGGAGAGCTAGAAGCCAGTTAGAAGGCTGCCTTCCCCAAAACAGGAAACAGAAAGAAACTTAAGCAATTGCAGTTTTACTAGGAGCATAACCACTGAGATACTCTGGTAGAGACTGGGAGGGCTGGACCTAGACTGCAAACCAGAAGGGTACAGGCAGGTTTTCCAGCTGCGACAGTTGTGCCTGGTAATGAGGGGAAGGAGAGAGACTAGTCTGCTGGTAGAGTCAAAGTGTCCTCTCTATTTTACCTGCAGACACTCTCCTAGCTAGAGCAGACGTCCACTGTGACATTTTAAGCAGGTGCTCTGACTTTCTGATTCCTTCCAAAATTCTTGCTTTTGAAAGGTGCTTTTGGATGGAGGCGCTTAGAGGCATCATCATGATGGCTTTTCCAAGCAGTAGGTTTCTGTTGCTTCCTGAGCCACGCAGTGTAGTCAGCATCCTATGGAGTACTTGAGGGCAGCAGGGACAGGCTGAAGGCAGCTGGGAAGAGGGGCATGGCACAACCCAATAAGGGCAGGGGTTATGTGGTGCTGCATGCAGCAGTAACTAGGGGAAATGGATTTCCACTAAAGAGAAGGAAAATGTGGAAGTTGGGCTAATGACAAAAATAATGTTCTTCACAGAGAGGAGACCTCAAAATGATGGAAGGGTCAAAATCCCCAGCCTCTGAAGCTTTAGTTAATACCAAAGTTCACACCAGTGGTGGTGGTAAACTGGGAGAATGAGATGCAATGGGAAATTACTTTTTATGGCAAGATATTGCCTCTACTCCGAGGCTGGGAATGTTTATTTCATTGAAGAGGCAGTACAGAAGTAGTGTGAAAGGAAATATCGGGGCAGCTTAGAAGTAAAGGTTATCCAGTAGAATGTAGCGACCCAGGGTTTCAAGTATGCAAGTAAGATAGGAGATTTAAGTGTAATATCATCTGCTTTAAAATGAATGCAGCTCCTCCTGCTGAGCAGGTCTCCAGCTGGCTTAACACATTCTGTGCTCTTCTCCTCTCACTTGCTTGGCAGTCTGGGGATGAGCGATGTGCTTAGCTGACCCTGGGCTGATGCATGAGCATCTGGAAGAGTTTGAGCAGATGGTAGCTTGGTGTCACACATGGTCTTGGAAGAGGTAAAAACCAAGGCATAATAGAACCAAAATGTATCTGTGAAATACTCATCAACAAACACATTGAACGAGACAGTGGTTATCCTGGGAAGGACTGGGACTCAAACAGCAGTTTGGCTTTGTGAGGAGCACTGCTTGTTGAGCGTGGGGTCTTTGGCAGTCTTCTTTGTGGGAGACAACAAAAATTGCCTAGAAGAAAATATGATGAAGTGCTATTTTCAAACACCTCAGTGACTCCGCAGAAGCCATTAGTGGCTATAATTTCTCTCGTATTATTTTACTGCATTTTTCCGTTTCAACAAAAATGTACGATGCCTGTCTGCATGGGGTGAACTGCAGATGTAGTGGAGAGGAGGAAAAGTTCATTTCAAACATGAATGTTGAAAAACTTCATGCAGTGTTAACTTATTTTCTCTTTAAACTAAACATATATTTGTGTACATTTTAAAAAGTGCTGATTTTAACTGTTTTTGTTTCTGATCTGGGAACTCAAAGGGCAGTCATCTGAACAAATTTTTGTTCTTACTGAACTGTTATTACACCTTAGAGACCTGAACAGTTCCAGTGTGAGAATTTGAAGGTAATTTGACAAGACATGTGGAATCTAAGGTGGCAGAAATGTAGATAGAGCTTCATTTTCTTGTAGAAAAAGAAAAAGAGGGGAAAAAAAAAGATTCCAAGTATAACCCTCCTTGAAATGCCAACTCAGCAACAAGGTGCCACAAAAATTTCTTTCCAAACATTGTGGCATGTGTTAATGCCAGGAAACCTCACAGAAGTTAAAGAATGTGATTGAGATGTTCAAAGTAAAATCCTGAATTCCACTTCAAGCTCTGGTGGTGGCAGTTTCTGGTATGTCTGTGCAGGAGAAGAAAATTATGATTGTTATCTGGGTAGGCTTACCTTGATAGCAAAATCCAGTAGCATGAATGATAAAAATAATTTAGACCTAAAAGTCCAATGTATAAGCGTAGCCAGCCACCACACGAAGAACTCTCCCAAGAATCCTGCCCATGTATTTTGTTTTCTAGCACATCCTAAAAGGCCAAACCATCAACTTCTCTTGGCTATCTTCTGTCCTTGCTTGCTGATGCCAGCACAGCCTGCAACTGCGCTCCCTCATTTTGCTGTGATGCTAGTACTGCGGGGAGAATATTTAGGCATGTAAATATAGATATCTAAAAGAGGGAAATGGATTTGCATTTCATTTTGAAGGTTATCCAAAATCACTTCCATACCCTGGAAAATTACTTATGGGTGTTCATTCTGGCAGTGGGCAGCTGTGAACACTCATGCTCTTTCCCTGTCTCTCTCTCTCTCTCAGAACACACTTTCTGAAATCGCTGGGTGGTCGTGACACTGGTAAATGAAAGGAGCATTTCAAATTGGGTATACAGAGATGAGGAGGTGTGATGCAAATGGGTAATTTAGAAATAAAAACTAGGTAGTTGTTCTAAAGTAATAGTTCTGATTTATCATCTGCAAAATCCTTTCACCACATCTAAACCAAGGGCTTCTTTGGAACACCTGCACTTTGCTGTTGGAAGCTCATCTGAGCTGGAAAATTCTTCCTCCGGAGGCAATTTATTACCCATGTAACGGATGCTACACTGCTGAATGTGTAGCATACTGAGGTTTGGCTACCAGTTTCACTCTTTCAACACAAAGTGAAAAAACGGAGTTTGTGGGTTTGGAAGAATTTCTCTTATTGATATGGAAAATGGAGAATTTAACTTGGAAGTTCTTTGATTAACTCCTGATTCTGTTTATGGAGAGAAAAGGATGTTAACATTGGAAATTAAGTTCAAATGTGTTCAATAGCAAAGTCCCTTCTTCAGAGGCAGATCCTGTTTCTCCTTTTGATGGGATACCACTCCCTGAGCAAAAAAGTCATATGTGTCTTTTATTCCCTGAACAAAAAGTCCATCTTTGATTAGGCTGCTATCGTAATTTTACATATTTTAAAATTTTACAAACTTATATACTTTACATATGGGAAAAGTAAAGGTCTGGGAGGAAAAAGAGAAGATATCCTATCTTGCTGATGTGGTTTTAAATTGCTGGGAACAAGTAAGAACCTAGCAGCTTTTAGAAAAGAGCACATTGAACTGTGCACCCTCAATCAGATTATTTAAGTCATTTGATTTTTCTATGGATAAATTAGTGTATTTTCAGACTTTTAGAATACACTTCTATTGAGTGTGTGCTTACTAATCTGACTGTTATACAGGATTACAGAACCTCTAAAACTAGAAATCAAACCACTTCACCTTCCCTTCCTAAATCTTCTGTATTAGTAAAGGTATTTTTGTTCTATTTTGTATTGTAATTCCAGTAGGTATCAAAGCACTGGAAAGCCACACAACTGTATTCATTTCACAGATAGGAATGGACAGGAAATGCCATGCTAAACTGTTCCCATCCATCTGGTATCTGATGATTCAAAAATATATACAAGAAATTCTGACATGGGTAGCCACAAGGTGAGATACACTCCTGTGAAACAGTTATCAGACTGTCACTAGTCTTCAAATTTCAAATATCTCAAAGTGATCAGAACTTTATATCCCTTGTTCTAGTTCACCTCAAGATGATAGTGTCAAAGATCTTTATATTAAGCAGTCCATGGTGGTTCGATCATTTCATGATAGCAGTTTTGGTGTTCTCAGTTTTGAGGAGGAGTAGAGTGTGCTTGTGAATCGTTTTCATGTAAAATCCACGGCCAGTTCAAGTCCTTGTGACAGCAAGGGCATTCTGCTGAAGACCCAGGTGCGGATCTAAATGTCAGAGGAAGCCTTTTCAGGCTGGACCGTGTGTTGGCATATGAACCCTGGGCTTTGGGACAGCTGATGCCAGATGTGGACTGAGTGTCTTTGGTCTCTTCTTTATTTTTGTTAGGAATCAAAACCTCAAGTGAACAGGTAACAGTCTATAGCAAGTACATGGGTTCAGTGAAAAATCCTTACTAAAAATTACAGAAATTTGGTTCATTTTTCAGTTGGTTTAATTAGACAAGCAGGATAAATATGGCAATATCCAACGCTATTGATTGCACTTAATGTAAACTTTGCTCTGATTTAACTGTGAATTAGAAGGATTTAGAAAATGATGGCTAAAAGTAAGGTAGGTTGATACTTTCCTGGTGTGGGTAGCTGCAGCTCAGACAGGTTTTTGACTTCAGGCCAATACCAAATCAAGTCTTAAAGGAAGGACTAGATTTGTCTGTTCTCTCCCTACCTCCTCCTTTGTATGTTTGTATTTGGATTAAAGTCTTTGCAAATGTTCTAGGGAAGTGTCAGGTCTGCAAAGACAAAGAACGGGTATTGCCATTTTTGCAATGAGACCTAAGCTCATATAAGGGAGAATGACAGGCTGCTTGTGCAAATGCAGTGGTACAAGTAAGAAAAGTGGAAGAAAATATCTCAGAAGCTTACACTGGGGCCTGCAGCAGATAAAGTTACCCGCAAAAGTTCTGGAGAACAATTTACAGGCTTTTGGGGGTGGAGGGAGGTTGAACTAGGCATTGGTGTATTCATACAGTTCATTGTTATCAGGAGAAAAAGAATAATAATAGTACACAGTATCCATCAAATCCACTCCTTGAAGGTTGTTCTTAAGGCGAGTACTGAAGTACTATTTCCTAAAGGGCAGGCATGTGGTGACATCAAAGTGTTTTTTTCAGAGTTTTCTTATTCTGTAAATGAAGTTGCGTATCTCAGATTTCACGCTTTGGTTGTGGCCTTTGAACTAAAGTGCAAACCCTGTTGGTATGGAAGAAACAAGTTGTGCTTGAAGAAGTTTTATCAGACAAATATGAAGTGCCAAAGCTATGGGGTTATTTTGTTTATTTGCTTATTTAACATTTTATTTACAACATCAACTTCATGTTGAAATTTCATGTTGACTACCTGGATACTCTGTATTTCATATTTGGTTTATTCAGGGTCCTTTTCCAAAGCTTATTATTAAAGCTTCCCGTGAAGGTGACTGCCCAATTCCTGTCACTGAGGCTCTCTAATCACTGACTGCCAAAAACTTCAGGCTACAGATAACACAAAGAAAGAGACCATGATATAAACAACAAGGGTTCCCCTTCCATACAAGCCTTTGCCTCTTTCCTGATATAGACAGGAGTGGGGAGAATTGTCTCGACTTCTCTCCCCATAGCCCTCCAGTTCTTATTTTAGTTTCTCTTTCATCAGCTGTGCAATTGAAAAGGCTTCTCCCAGACTCTCAGTGCAGACACTGGAAGGTATGAGAATCCTAAGCCATGATAATGCCAATTAAATCTTTACGCGCTGTCATTACCTCATCCACCTTCAAGTTGCTCTTTCCCTCTTGGCTGTGGGTTTAAAAAACATGGCCTGGCTGCACGCAGAGGCTGGCACCAAGTAGCTCCAAGGCCGGTTTGGGGCTGGGACTGCAGAGCCGCTCTGGGGACGGTGCCTGGAGCCACCTCAGGGGTGATAAAATCCCCTCAGGCCTGAGGAGGGCCAGGAGCGACTTGTTTTTTCTGCACCAAGCATTTTGTTTGGTGTTGCCACCCGACTCTGCTCTCCTCTGTTCCTGGTGAGGGCTGCCTTTGCCCTTACTCTTTTGGGTATGGAGGTGACATTGCCTTGACTTTCACCACTAGCTTTGATCATTGCAGAGCACTCATCCAGGCACCAGCAATTCCTCCACTCTTTGGACACTGTTTGGACATTTACTAAATACTAAATGTTTTAGAAGAGCTGGATTTACTGTCTATATGCAATGCAATGGGCACTGGATAACTTTCTGATACATTTTTAGTAAGTTCTGGGCATCCTTGTTCTGTTCACCTCTCACGTGGGCTATGGGACTAGGTGCCCACATTTTTATCCAAGCTTGCACCCATGGAAAGAAATCCTTACTGTATGTCCTCAATGTGGATGGCAGTTGTGTCTGCCCTGACGTTAAGTATTTATATTCTCCTATATTCTATGGGGATTCCGCATTTCCCAGCCTTTAACACTTTTTTTTTTTTTTTCTTTCATAAAAACCCATATGAAATGTTATTAACCTTCTTCCTAGAGTGAGAACAAATGCACAAAATGGCTAAATGATTCACCACATGCCACTGAAGAAGCTGATGGCACAGTGGGGGCTTAAATCCCCAAATCCTAGGCTGCTTCCATATCTGACCTGGTGATTCCTCTGCTTTTTTGTTCACACTGAAAAAGGGAAGAAAGCAGTGCTGGGGCTTCTCTTCTGCCTTACTCACATCATGGGTGCTCTTTCCATACAACCCCACCATCACATACCCCCATGCAGGGCAGAGGCTCACCTTAAATACACTTCTTGGCATCTAGTGAGTAAGTCTCTCTGATCATCTTACAGGGCTCTTGTGCAATGAAAAGTTGGTGCACATTTTCTCTCTTCTTAGCTTACCTCCAGGAATATGAGAAACCACAAGGAATCCACATGCTTTGAACGTGGCCTGTGCATGGAATTCCTCCCCTCTCCCCATGTAAATCCTTAGAACCAAAGTTATTTTCGGATGTCCCCAAAGAATCTTTCCACCAGATAGCTGAGATCACGAATAATGGCTTTATTGATGAGACGTGTGGTCAATCACCCATTCAGCAGCAAGGAAGAATACGATGGCACTATTTTTTGGTCAGATTTTTTGGACATTTTTTTTTTCTTCACCATGAAATCTGACTTCCCTCTGGCACACATGAATGAATGAACTGAGCAGCCTTTTGCCACTGCCAAGGTCCTTCTTATCCTGCTTGTTAGATGAAAGGATGAGGAAGACGTGGATCTGCTTTGCATCTGTTACTGTAGGCAAATGTCCCCTTTATCACCAAAAAGCACACCAAGATGTAAGGCATGGACAGATTTGCTGTTCGTAAGCGTGGGTCAAAGCTCGGCAGGCAGCCGGCAGCTGGATCTAAACCTCATGACCACTTGAGGCAGACAGGCAGTGATTTAGCCACGAACATACTAAGCTACTGTGACACTGGCGTGCGTGCCTATTTTTGGTGTCACTGTTACCAGGCTAGCAAATACAATTGTGAGTCTTAGGTCTTCATCTGGATTCTGAATGCTACAGCTAAACACTGCATATAGAAAATCTGCATCTTTGGTTAGTGAACTAGTCCCCTTACGTGGCTGGGAGTATTTTCAGCAGGTCCTGTAAACCGGGTCATGCAAAGTACCTGAAATGTGGGGGGCATCTGAACTTACTAGGCATATTTCAAAATCTTGGCCAGTGTTTATTCTGAGAAAGCAAGGCTTGAACTGCTGTAAAGTTAGAGGCACTTATAATGTTTACTGCGGACAAGGGGCCAGACAGAAATCTTCTTAGTACTTCAAGGACTTAATCTGTACCCAACTGAGATGAAGTGGGGCCCCATTTCTACCTCTGCTCCTCTCAGACAGCTATTTACTTCTGATAGGATTGCTTTGGCCTGCAAGCTGTACTTGAAAGGAACAGGGATAACAGGACATAATCCACTGATTGCAATATATCAATACTTACAAGTATGAACTTTCAGAAGTAATCCAGGTGTGACAATACATACAAAACCAGTGGTTTTCACCTTGAATATTATGTATTTGACACCATTACAATGGGCTCACTGGATCTTACATCTAACATGATATGTGAGAAGGGTGCTTTAAAAAAGTTTGGAGGCTTCTCTATGCTTTTCTATGGATTTCCCTTTAAAATTACTTTTCTATTGCAACCTTATTGCTGAAAACATATTTCCTCTTTCCTCTTAATGCAAAGGATAACGCTGAAGAAGGGAAGGTGACATCATGTTTTTAAAATGCATAGCACATTAAACTGAAATATGAAAGTAAAGATGAGATTAAGCAGCATACAGGGAAGATTTAGCATCACAACACCTCACCAAGAGGTGATGTAAAGCTTTGAAAGTAGATGAATTCTGAGGCAACAGGTGAAGTCTGGGGAAATAACCGAATCTTTATTTACCTGGAATTTCTGGGTGACTGACACTGCGCTGTTTCCTGTCTATCAGCATCCTTATTTTACTTTACCTATCTCACATATATACAAGTATATCTACATGTAAGTTCAATGCAAAAAGTGGCAACAGAGTTTTATTTTGGTTTATTTATTTTAAAGCAGCTTCCAGGTGGTCTTACAGAAAGTGGAATAATCCTGACTAACTTTTAAGCAACTGTTCCGATAGCTTAGTTTTGCTATAATAGTTTAAAATAAAATCTGTAAATAAGTTTGAATGAAAGTGCAGGATCTTGGCTCTCCTGCTGTGAGGCTCATTCTTTGCTACACAATCTCTGTTAAATGCAGCGGAGATGGCCCTGTTATTACTGAACCATTGGGTTTCAAGAGCCCAAGACTTGTTTATGCTGGGAAGAAATGTTTCAGCAGAACTGACTGTTTTACCTACAGTTTTAAAAATACTTCTCAGAGCAGCAGAAAAAGAAAAAGAAAAAAAAAAAAAAAGATATTTTAAAGGAAATGCTTAGGAAGTCTAAAGCATTTTTAAACCCTAACTTTCTTTGTTACTTCTTACTTCTGAGCCTACATACAGCTTCAGCGGGTACAGACTCCAGCCTTCATAGCCAACTCCACTTGGTTACTGCTGAAGAATCTGGCCCTACCAACACTCTGTTACTTGCAGCAGGAAAGAAAATATCCTGAAAGGTGCCCCAGGATAAGGGAATGGGAGAGTAAGTGTAAATAAAGCAGGAGGCTGGGCAGACCAACAAGAAATGTTTAACATTCCATACTCTCCACAAAGGGCAGGTCAAGGAAAGGGAATGAGTGGTTGGGATGAAGCACATGCCACAGATATTTTTCGAGTACTGTTCAGCAGAGTATATCTGGTCACGTAAACATCCACAACAAACAGAACAGCCTTGTTCCTGAACGTGGCAAGCCTCCCGAGGACCTTCTCTATATGCAGAAGAAGGGTCTCACTATGTGGGGAAGACACAGCTGCTGAATTTGCAGCAGTATGTTTGAATTCATAGGCACAAACAACACTGAGAGCTGTAGCCCAAGTGCCAGATCTTCTCGGATGCAACCAGCTAAGTGCTTGCTTGCTCATATCCTAGTCAAACCAGCATGTGCACTGATTGACCCTGGGCAGGTAGAAGATGGAAGAGATGAACTTGTCAAAAGCCATAACTTGAGGTTTGCGGAAAAGCCAGAAATACCTCTATGACAAATGAAACTTCCAGATGTAGTGTGCAAGACTCTGATCTTTCTTATCCTCAGGTGCAATCCAAGCTAATTGCATGGAGATCAGTTATTAACCCTACTTTTTAATGTATAGAAAGTTAGAGCAACAGGTTGGATTCCATTTACAGCTCAAGTCACCCAGAGCCTTGAATTAGTGAGACTGTAGTGATGCAAAAGTGGTATGAGACCACAATAAAGTTTGGTTTTGGCTTATATAGAAATCTAAGCCACACGATGTTTAATAGCATTTGGCTATGTAGACATGGGCCTTCAGAAAGCTGCAAAACTTCAGCAGAGGTAAAATGCTTCTATGAACTAAACCTTCCTCCCTCATGAGTCAGTGACTACTGCTTCTGGGAACTGCCATGCATACCTATAGAAACAACACCACATCACTAACACAGCTATGCTCAGTGGGGAAAACATAAGCTGCACTCTGCAAACAATGGTATGGAAAATAGTGCTGTCAAGCTTCTGGATACCCGTGAGGATATGCCCATTTGCTTGTCCAAAGACTATTCTGCTAACATTGTTTGCACTGCCAGGGTAGGACCACCAAGGGCTCTCTTGAAGGGGCTGAAGTCCTCCCTGAGTGGTTTGTGAGTTCACATCATACACCAGTGGCTGCAGATACCCATCACTGGCCAGTGAGGCTGGGTTGGCTGGTAAAACCTCTTATTTATGGGGAAGGAGGGATAGGTAACTGCACCAAGACTACAAATCCTCTCAGCTTTTAAGGACTGCAAAGGAACAGAAGAAATTGGAGAGCTTTCTCCATCGCTCTTTAGGAGACTTGAATCTGTCCCAGTTTAGCATTAATAGCTGTCTAGATTACCATGAGTTTTGGGATAACATGCCTATGAGTACTGCCTCAGAGCAGAAGAATGAAGTGGCTCCACTTTGTAGGAAAGTCACAGTACCCATTCTCATTTTTACTTCTTTCTCAGTGGGTTAACAGTTAGTATTAGCAGCTATTTTGCCTCATGTGCAGTTTGCAACCCCTTACTGGGTAGTTTGCATGATGATCCAGAGAGAGGTGAGCCTCCTGGAGTTTGAGTTTTGCAGACATGCAATTTTTTGATTTTGCTTTTAAGATGGCAGGGTTCAGAAATCTAGCTGGAGTTCATGAACCTATTCTTCCTGTAACTGAAACCCATGTTTTAGTCAGGGTTGATTCAATTTTTAAAATAAATGTTTTCCTAGTTACAGGGAAAGCCAGTGCTATGTATAAGGGGTAGAATAACACCCTTCCAAAATCCATGTGTCATGGATGGGTGGCCTATATACAGGATATGCATGCATGCAAAATCTCGCTTAGAGTAAGAATTTTTTCCTCTCTCCCCATCTGTTCTCTGCCACCTACTGCCCTGTCATTTCTGTCATCCCTCTGCCTTCTCTCTGAGCTATTTGCACATCAGTATACCTATATATATATATATTTAATAAGTTAGTGGTCATTATTTTCAGTTTCTCTAGGCGGAAATTGAGCGCGGTACCATTAGGTTTCACCAACATACAGTTTTTGTTCAGTTTTAGCTCAAGTAGAGTTTACTTTTCCTTAACAGAGCTGTGTGCCTGAACTTGGATTACTGGCATAAACACGGTGGTAAGAGATTCTTACTGCTTAGACATGTCACCTATCCAGCCTGAGTTAGCAACAGCACCTACTGCCTTGAAACACCTGGAATAAAGATTTCTTTGCAGACACCCAAATGGACAGAGTAGGGATGTGCCATGCTAATGTGCACAATGACACCTTTGCGGGAGGGGAAAGACAGACGCCGCCGTGTTACGAACACTCTCCAGTCTTTATGCCTGAGTCCTGTGGCCCTTTTGCCCCATGATGTATCACTGCTTTCCCATTGCTCTCCAGGAAAAGCTCCCTGAAGGCAGCAGGATTTTTCCCTTCCTGGACTGTGGTCACTCATGTATGAAACTCCCATTCCTGCTGGGAAAAATTCCATGTACAGATCAAGGGCAGCACAATCTTAGGTATGCAGTCATCTGCCAAGAACAGACACATCAATTTTCTTTCATAAAACTGTGGAATTATCCATTGCAAAGGGGAGATAAATCATTAAAAACATGTAAGGATATCAGGCAGGAAAATGTAAATAATGATACAAAACAGCATCTGTTCCTGATCAGGTTCTGTACTTTGATCTTTGGAAAGATGGTTATTAATTAGCAGGGCCAAAGCTAAGCCTTTTCTTGGAAACAATGCTCTTCTGAACCACCCAAATAATAGATAGTTGGTTGGAGTTTTGCTATGCAAAGCTTCTCTCGGAAGGATTCTTCAGATAAACGGGATAACAAAATTACCTTAATGTAAACAGTTTTGCAGTTAGGACATGCTTGTAGTAGATAGAGGAGCCATTTTATAGACAACTATGAGGACTGAATACTTTGAAATCCTGGAGGAAATGTGTTCAAATCATACTGAGATTGCTGATATTGCAACTGAGATCTCAGTTGCTGATTGCAACATTGGTATCTAGCTGCTGTGCCAAGTCCCATCAGCAGCATAAAAGCCATGCATTTGCAGGCTCTGAGATTGCTGATAAACTGCATTTCAGTCTTGCACTACTGATTGGATGAAATAGTTTTCACTGAACTCACTGGATAAACCACAGAGTTCTACTGACGTCCATGTGGCTGTACCCTGCGATGCTGTATAGTATCAGACCCTGAGGCTGGTCTCAAATCCAGAACAGGCTAAATCCCAAAGCCTAGTGTCAAATCAGATGGCAAGGGTAAAACACTGGACCCACAGTATGTGCTAGAGCTACGTCTCACGAGTTTCCAGTCTGCTGCTTCTGATTCCACTTTGGAATTCGGCAGCCAACTGGAACAAGTTTCACCTGTAATTTAAATGCAGGTCATAACATTTACAGGCAACATCTTTTGTTGACGTGATATAATTATGCACTGTTTTTCAAATGAAAGTCAGAGTGACCTTTCCAGAGGGAGACTAGTGAAAGAATGGGAAATGACCTTGATTTCTCCTACTTCTCCCACAGCAATAGGCATTAGAAGTTCAAGGTCTGCAATTATGGCTCTCCTTGCTACCAGACATGTAGAGGACTAGTCTATGTTAATTTGCACATGCATTCAGCCCACAGTAATTAGGATTAGAATTTCCGTTTCATTATTTTCGGGGCTGAATATTCAGCAAATCACAGACAAGACATCTTGTCTAACTGCTAATGTGGTTTGACAACAGAATAGCTCATCCTCTTTAAAAGGATGTGTAGTTAAATACACAAATACTTCCTTCTAGCTCAATTCAACATATGCTTGATACAACAAGAAAAAAAAATTGGCTCTGTGTTCACGAAAACGTGTAACTAGGCTGTTTATCATTGCCTCTGGCTGCTTTGATAGAAATTATCGAGAGTGGGGAAAACTTTGCTGCATGTAGAAAGTTTGCAGCCAATAACAAGATGGCTGCCTAAGCAGTGAGGGAGGCAATATACACAATACATGAATTGTACACATACACGTATATATATAAGTATGTATATAATATACAAATTGTGTATATGTATGTTCAGAGAATGAAGCAATATACACAATAGCTGAAAACATTTTGAAAATATGGGCATCCATGGTTTAGGCCTACCTTGCAACAACCGTAAAGAGCCAGGTCGCCATGTTACTATGTCACTACTGGCACAACGGTAGTATCTTGTACGTGAAGCGAGATCATCATACATCAAACCCTTATGCAAAATGCTGCAGTAAAACTATGGCTAATTGTGACTGGAAGAGTAGGAAAGTGTAAATCCAGTAGTCACCAGTGTGTTGTTAAAGTCATGGTGGTTGCATAGTTGAAAACTGTTGCACTGGATGTTGTGAAGGGAAAGATGTGGCACTTCTAAGAGTGATTCACTGTGTTCTTTAGCACACATTTCAGAATCATAAAATTGTATCATATTTTAAGTGTGCAAAACAGATTTCAGCCAGGATTTTTGTCAATCCATGAATCCAGCTTGCTCCCCAGGGCCTGGTGCATCATGGCCAAAATGCTAATAATGTCCCTGTGGCTGCTCGCAGCACCAGGGAACCATTGCAAAGGGCAGCATCCAGCTCCTCACTCCCCACTCTGCTGCTATCTCTTCCCTTTTACAGCCTCACTCACACACATTCCTTCTGGCCATGACTCAACTCTTCACCTCTCTCCATAAGAGCTGCCTACTGATCTGGGTACTCTGGACTGCAGTGTTTGTAACTGTGTCTCCAACTTGCTTAACGTGCTTGATTTGGTAAAGAAATGAGGTGAGCGGTACTTGTTCAAAGGACCTAACTGGAAACCAGCAAGTATGGTGGTAGGAGTTGTTTAATCTGATGTTTGCAATTCGCAACCACCTTGAGCAGACTTGAGTTTTAAGTGATAATTAGATGTAATGTTAGAGCTACATTTTATTTTTGAGTCCTTTGGGGCTAACATCAAATTATTGACCTTAAAAAGGTCTGAGAGGCTTCTCTTTCTTAAAATGTTGCTAATTTTCTCCTATCCTTCTCCATGTCTTTTGTGCAGCCCCATAAGATACTCTTGATAAAAGTTCAGAAACCAAGTAGCAAAACGTTGCCAGATCAGAGTTCTTGTGTTGCCATGCCTGCAGTGATGCTCAGGTGAATTACAAGTGGGAACGGAGAAGAGACTTCTAAGAAACCTAAGTCTTTCAGTGAGGTGTGTTTCCTCTGTGCTGAGGTGGAGCAGCACTCTGTGGGCCCCTTCTGTTCTCCCCTCCTACCACAGCTTATTTTGCACCCTGATGGAGCATTGCTTGGCCCTCCGCTGTGACCCTTAACTCTCCATCTCCAAAATATTTTATTAATACACAGGGAAAGGGAAGCTAATAACTAAAATATGTGGGGATGTACTTGGGAGAGCGATCCCTCTAGCTCTGCTGGCTATGATTTTGCACACTGCTACCAACTAGGCCATAGCAACAGCTAACAACAGGGACTTCTCTCCTTCCCCTCCTGCCTGAACACTACATACTAAAAACAGATGCTAATTGCATGCTTCCAAAGAAAAAGAGAAAGAGCGAGCTGGGGTGACTCAGGACATATTCCCACTGTTGTGCAAGGAAAAACGGTATTTAGATATGTGGAGATATGCCTGTGGTCACTGTGGCTTGTTGGGGGCAGGGGACGGGTGTGCATGTACACACAAAAACTCACAGGCACCACCCTGAACTATTTTAACTCTTGGAGACAAAAGTGGTGATTATCTACTGTCTAAGTTGTTAGCAAATGACTGTTCAATGCCATGGGGGGACAAGCTGAACTCAGCTGACAAATAAAGAATGGGATAATAAACTGAATTTTATGTTTCTTTTGAAGCATAAAACTTACTACAAATTACATGTCATTAAATAAAGGCATAAAAACTTATTGAAAAACAGAGGGTGGCAACACTAAGACAAAAATGTAAATGTGACTCTGGTGCATATATTTTTACCTGAGGGAAATCAATGCCTGTGAAAACACTCAGGACAAGAATGCCTATGAAAATGAAAACATTCAAGGCAAGAATTTATTACCCTACAATTATTTTTTTTATTCCGTTCTCCAACATCCAGTCAAGTGGTAGGAATGCAGTGCTTTGGAAAGCAGTTGCCCTTCTTCCAGTGACTGACTGTAAGCATTGACAAGGAACTTGGGCCAGCATTTTGAAACTTACACCTCAAGTCAGACACTTAATTTTATCAGTAAGTATCTAAATAGTTAGCATCATTATCTTACCTAGTAAGAACTGAAAAAAATGAATGGAAAACTTCTTTAGAAATGCTAGCTGAAGTTGTTTATACACATGATTTCCAAGCATCAAAGCTTGACCTCCTGTCTATAACCTTCTCATGCCTTCAGTTACTTTAGTGGGAGGGATTGTGAAACTTGACTTGTTACATGACATCACATGACACAGCTATGGTTTTTGTCACTGGGAAACTCTGGATGCTGCAGTCAGGTTATTAATTAAGAAATAGTTTTTCTGCCCTCTGCTGTGACTTACATCCATACTGGGCTTGCAGCAAACTTTGTTCCAAGCAGTTAGTTTCTCCAAGCTCTCTTTTAAGTATTTCCTTGAACAAAAACCATCATGTAAGGTAAAATCTGGTTTCCTTGGTATGTTCATTCCTTGCCTCATCTGATCTAAGTTCTCTCTTTAGGGCATCCCCTTCACCTTTTAGACAGACATAATTCCTCTTCATTAAGCAGCTAATAAGATTGTTTATACAGACTGTAAGTGGCTAGCAAGAAGGAGAGCTATATCTATAGCCAAAAAAAAAAAAAAAAAGAAAATTATGGCTCTTGACACACCTTTGTGACAAAAGCCTTCCAGTTTTCCCAGAGAAATTGTGGATGCCCCATCCCTGGAGGTGTTCAAGGCCAGGCTGGACAAAGCTATGGGCAACCTGGTCTAGTGGGTGGCATCCCTGCCCATGGCAGGGGGGTTGGAACAAAATGATCTTCAAGGCCCCTTCCAACCCAAGCTGTTAAAGGATTCTGTGATTCTGTGAGGTCTCATTTGTTGCAGTGGACTGTCAGGTTCATTGCTAGATGTGATATTACCCTACAGTTCCAGCCTCCAGGTTGCAATATCCTCCAGTAAATCCTCTAGACCATACAGGACTTTACTCCCAAGAAGGAGCCAGGAGGGAAGTAGGAGCAGGAGAAGCAGATCGGAGACAGCTTTCCAGGCTCTGCAGCTGCAGAAAGAAGCCTGTGGTGGTCAGGGCCAGAAGAGCAGTAGCAAGCAGCTACTTGCCTGTGGTCACCAAAGAGCCCCTGAGGAGACTGCAGCTGTGAGACCACAGCTTGCTGCTCTGTGGCTCTGCACCACAGGGTGCAACTGTCTGTGGAAGGAAGGAATGACCTTCACGTTGGGCCAAAAAAACCACACTTGTTTTCCTATAATTCACTGTCCTGTTGAGGCTGGGTGTGAAGGCATAATCTGTGCAATTACAATAATTGTTATGACAACTGTGCCCTGAATATTTCTAGGCAAGGTCTCTGTCAGGCCTAATGAAGGCCTCGAGTTTCTGTGCACGTGTACATTTGGGGAATGCTGGTGCAGGTGGCACACGTGGAGCCTGATGAAGAAACCAGGATAGCTTGCTTCCAAACTGCTAGCAAATTCAGGGCAATCGCAGGTGCATTCAACAGGCAAAGAGATCTCTCTGCTGGTAAGGTTCTGTGGTATTTTGGAGTGGTGTCTGTATTGTCCTGTCTTTTTAAAGATCTAGATGCTGTTGTCAGGATGTTACCTGTGAATGTCAGCTTCTGTCAAAAAAATAAAACAGTAATTTAAAAACAACAATCTTCCATATGGTAAAAGGAAGCTTAGAATTGTAAACCCTAAATGTCCCCAAATCATGAAGAAGCAAAAGCAGCACTTATTTATTTATTTATTTATTGAGGTTTACAATTCTAAATCCAGGTTTTGGTGGACGCCCAGCAATGGGTTCAGTTTCACTCAGTTGTTTGGCTTGCCCTGCGCACGTCCTATCACAGGAGAGCCAAGTCCAATTTTGTTTCTCTTACCAGTACTGCTGGACCAAGATGGTTTGCCTCTGTGAAGCTCATGTTTACACTGGCTGCATTGTGGCCTCTTTTTGTGGTTCCTTCCCTCCTTCTGGCCAAATACTTAAGTTTCCAGTGCCTGAGTGGGTGAGTGAAAGGTTTGGGGGTGAGTGAAAAGCACCATGTGAGATGGCAAAGAGAGGAGAGTTGGGAAAGGGGAGAGAAAATGGAGAGGAAGAGGAAGCAGAGAGATCAGGAAGGAGTGCAGAAGTCAAACACTTTGTCTGATTGAACCTCCAGCACTTCCAGACAGAGGTCTCTCAGAGCTCTAAACAATTTTATTTTTGTCTGGTTACTATAAACTGATAAACAGGAAATGTGTTAGAGCAATAAACAAAGGACAGGAAAGAGGAAACATCACTAATCAAACAGGAACACAGCCTGTGAACGCAAAGGAACAAACAACAGTTACGTTTTGCCCCATTATCTCTCAGGATTGAGAGTGATAGCAAAGTACCCTATGGGTTACTGTAACAAAACAAAAAAGAGACACAGTTCTGGTAAGACAGATGCAAAGATCAATGTATCAGAGACATTATAGGGCCTTGTTTATTGCTAGGAAAGAGGATGGAGGCTCTTGGCCTTGTACAAATTCTAGCTGCTGCTCTGTTTCTTACACAGGAGAGCTTTACAAGCTTGTCTGTGTATACATCTGTTACTTCCCCACCTCAGATCTGTCTCACATCTTTTGCACATGTTTGCATCAAGAGAATGAACCCATATTGGCATGAAAATATATACTACACTGTGCTGTTATCAAAGCTAGGGTATGCTTGTGCTGGCTGGAAAACAAAAATAAAACTTCTCTCATATATATATATATATTTATATTTATATACATATACATATATTTAGATATGCTTTATGCATTTTTAAATTATTATTATTTTTTTTTTCTGGGAACATCCTATTTCCAGTGTTTTAGTTTTACTCCAGGGCTAGGGAGTATCTTTTAATGTCTCCTTTGTTCTTTTTCAGTATGTGTGTTCTGTGTTGTAGCCACAAAACCCACTTTAGAAAACAGACTGTTTTCAGTACATAATCTTTAGTAAAAAAATAAGTCTTAGCGTTCCTCTCATTGTTGTTACATGACGTTCATCCTGAAAAACAAAACTGCTTTCTTGGAAATAGTCTGTTACAGTTTTCATCAGATTAAGACTCACTTAATAATCCCCTGGCTTTATGTTGCACCTAAAACACAAAGGTGAATAATGGAGAATTGTTTGTCTTTACTTTCCACAAACAGGATATTCATAAATAAAATGAGCAAATGTGCTACCAGTGGGTAAAAGCTATCAGCATTTGAAATATCTGATTGTTCGGCAGTTAGGTAACCTCGACATTAATGACCTAGATGCTGAGGCAGATTGAACCCTCAGCAAGTTTGTAGATGGTACAATACAAGGAGGAATGGTTCATACACCAGATGGGTTTGGTGCCACTCAGGGGGACTTTGACAGGCTGAAGCAATGTGCCAAGAGGAACCTTACAAAATTCAAGAAGTGCAATGCAACGTCCTGCCCTGGAGGAAGAATAACCCCATGCACCAGTAAATGCTGAAGGCTGGCTAGCTAGAAAGCAGGCCCTGGATACCCCAGCGGACTACAAGTGAGCCAGCAACGTGGTGGTGCCCACTGAAAGGCCAAGAGGCAATGGGCACACACTGAAACACAAAAAATTACATTTAAACGTAGGAATTTATTTATTTTTTTAGTGTAAAGGTGATCAAACACCGGCACAGGTTGCCCGGAGAGGTTGTGGAGTCTCCACCTTTGGAGATATTCCAAAACCCAACTGGACAATGTCCTAAGCAACCTGCTTTAGCTGGCACTGTTTGAGCATGGGGAGTTGGACTAGGTGATCTTGAGAGGTCCCATCCAACCCCAGCCTTTCTACGACCGTGTAAAAAAAATCCAAACAAGTAATAATAATAAAAACCAAACAACAAAGAGGCTGAAGATTAAATGATCGGCAACTCACAGTGAAGGACAAAAAGGGAAATATTTTTCAGAGCACCTCTGACTTCCTTGTTTCTGAAGGTTCCCAAAAAGCCAGTAGATGCTGCTGAGTGGAGGTGACTGAAGAGCTGACGTGACCAGGCACCAAGCAGCTGAAGGATTGCTCTGAGGTTTCCACCTCCAGACACTGCAGATGGTTGTGCCCGCAGAACCAGGAGGCAGTTGGTGAGGAAACTCGTAGGTTCTGGAATGAGAGAAAAGAAGTGCAGGTGGAGTCTCAGCAGGATGTTTGGAGAGGGATTACATGCTGGCACAGTTGCATGTAGGGATGTGGCTGGCTCCCACTGTGTGTCTCAGTCCTCTTAGTGCTCTGACCGAGTACAGGTTGTGTCCAGCCCGCATGGATGCCAAGCTTGGACCTGAGAACCGGCACGGGTCCAGCAGGAGTACTTTCTCTTTGAACTCTACTCATCGCTTGCTTCTCTGACTTCTCCTCCCCAATGGCCTTAGATGGTGATCCAGTTCCTACCAATCATGACAAATTCACTTTGATACTCCTCAAGGAGTCCAGCAAGGATAGCTTTGGAAAGCTCCTACCCAACATAAGGATGACAGAAGGATGGGCTGAAACAAATCCACCTCCCTTGCCTGTTTTGGGTCTCCTTGCCAGTAAATAGACCTGCAGAAAAGGATCTAAACAGGGTTAACACCTGCCTCCCACACGACCTTCCCATGCGGCCGCTTAAGGAAAGGGGTCAGATACCATTTCAGCCAAGATGTAGGTATCTGCAGCTTCCAGCCTAGCCAGCAGTGGGCTGTGCCTGAGCTGTATTCCTCCAGCTCTGACAGGCTGTGAGCACATCCTCTAGACCTGCATCTTGCCTGCAGATGCCCCAGCTTCTGTCAGCAGACGTGCCTGTAACCGGCATCAGGTGACTTCAGGTGTTGGCTGGTTTCAGCACATTGAAGCTGTCAAACACAGGCTTTGTTCATTAGTTTCTCTCCCCTCTGCGCATTCTGATTGTCATCCTGTTTTGTGTGCCCAGCAAAAGCTGTGGCAGAGCAGCGTGTGTGGAGAAATGACAGGTTCAGGGCGGGCAGCCGGCTCCTATGTTACAGATCTTTTCATTAGGCAAAGAGCCCAGTCAAAGCAGGCAAATACAAAGTAATTAAGCTAATTAATTTGTGTATTAAAGGACCCATAATTGCATAATGACCCATCCCTAGTAAAATGACAGCAATGAAACAAACATCAGCTTTTGCCTATATGAAATAACGCCGAGGTCATGAGCAGCAACATGAAGTGTGCTAAGAAGGGCAGATCTCTCACCCTGGGCATACAAAATAAGACACATGAATAATTTAAATAGCACAAAAACGGTATTAGCATGTATAAAAATGCCAAATTTGGCTGTGTTTTAAAATGCTGCTAATTGTCTATGATTGTCAGGCACATCAGCCAGTTCTTCAGCTTTAGTAAAGTAAATTTTCCCTCACAACATGGGTCGAACCCTTGTCTTATCTGCTCAAACTTCTGATACTTTATTCTTTTTCACCTACTAAGTGAGGAACACAAGTGTGAATAATTTTGGTACTAATGGCATGGTGTTTACACAGGCCAAGCACACAGCAAGCGAACCCTTTATGCAGCACAGAGTTTCTCCTCACTGCTGTGAGTAAAACTATTTAAAGTTCAATCAGTCTTGGCTAGGCTCTTGTTCTGATGTCTAAGTGAAAATAAAATGAAAAATCTTTAACGAAAAATTCCCAAAAGATGTTTTGTGCCACTAAGCTGATACAGGTGCAATACACCAGCTTGCTAAAGCAAATTGCTCTGGCTTTGAAAACCTGCGACATTTATTCCCAAGTCCAGATTTTAAAACCTTTCAAAATCAAATGTTTGAAGTAAAAACCTGGGAGTAAAGCAAACCAAAGTCAGCAGAAGTTAGTTTTGGCAAAATTAGTAAAGAAAGTGGAACAAAATAAAATGTGATCAAGGGAAGGGGAAATCCACAAACATAAAGGCACGCACAGTGTGATTTTTTTCAAAGTGGGATTTTCACCAAAATCTTTGCATCAGCTGAAAACTTGATTAAAACATACAGTTTGAAAGGCTTTAGGGGACAGGGCTCTTGTTTATTATGTGAGACTGTGATGTCAGTCCAGGTGGAAGGCTGTAATGAAAATAGTTACATGCTTTCAGTCCAGTTTCTTTGAAGGTTAACCCAACATCACCAAGCTGTCACGTAATGTAACACCCATTGGCATGGCCAGGGTTGCTTCCATCTCTAAAGCCCAAAGACTGTGTGGAGGGTATGTAAACTGACCTGCAAATTGTTTGTGGGATAGTGGCTCAGAAAATGCAGGTTAAAATCTTTTGATGCTTATTATGGCTAGTTTGGAGAAGATGAAAGGCCAGGTTTTCCAGAAACACCCGTGTGTCTCTCCTGAGCGTGAAAAATATTCTCCGGGTGAGAATGGGTTCAGTGTGAGCACAAGCAAATGCCTGGGGACTCCAAATACCTGGGGCACTGTGCACGCTCATGTCACACATGAAAAAGGAAAGCAAACTGCATCTCTTTAGGAAATATGCTAACCCCACAATGCAGAAGAGGACAGAGGGGAATTCAGGTGAGATTGGAAACTGGCCCACATACCCTCTCGGCTTGGCAAGATCTTTTATGAGGAGCTGATGAGAATCTCTGGAAATCCTCTCAGGAGGTCCCAAGATAGCTCTGAAGCAGCCTCCAGAATCCAAACACCTCAAAAACTTTCGTCACTTGAGACTGTTCCTAAAGAAGATATGTGAGGATGAAAGAAAATCCTATTTTTGCCTTGAAATAGAGTAAAGAGGGTCATTTTCTTTCATGACAGAAGAGCTGTGATATGCTGCCTCTGCCTGTTGCTGCCCGGAAAAACAAGTCTGTTAAAGCCTGTGTTATCGCTGGCTGTTGCAGCTTCACCTGGGCTAGGGGAATTGCAGCAAATGACCTTCCCTGTGGATTTGCCCCTGGTGCTTAGGGAAGGGTCACACATGCAGACAGCTGCCTTTAGTGGTGCTGGGGTATGCACTACAGCCTTAGCACAGAACGTGCATTCATTGCAGCCCTGCGCTAGGTCTTCATTCCAGTGTCTTCAGGAAGGAAACAGCTCTTGCAAAGCAGGCATTTCAGATTTCCAGCTCAGGCTGCCAAATGGGCTGGGTGGGTGTGCTGTGCTCCCTCGGCTCTCCCTGTCCGTGTTCCCTCCTGTGTCCTGCAATAACAGCACAAAGGGGATCCACCCCTCCCAATTAGTACCTGGGTACCTCATCAGGCATGGTGTGAGGAGAGCTTTGAGTCTCCTGAAGCTGAAATGTTGATTGCAAGGCCAGTGGATGGTGCTGAGGAGAAGAGCAAAGCTCAGGGGCAGGTGAGGACCTACCTCCACCCCATGCTGGATGGAAGCATTCGCATCCCATTATTCGCCACCACGTGCCTTTGCTGCAGCACCAAAAGCAAGTCACTCAGTCCCTTTTCACATGAAGAGGGTGCCGTCTTACTTTTCCCATCATGAGAAGGGTGTTGGTTATTCCACAAACATCGAATGTCCCTTTTTTGGGGGGCAGACTCTCCTATCTCCCAGAGGCTGCAGTAGTCATGTGGCTGTCGGGTATCAGGAGGAAACACCTTTGCTGGGAGCACTGTGTGCCTGACCCTGTGACAGCAATATGGAAAATGCCTGGAGCAGCGGGCCTGCAGGCACTGTAGGTCAGCTAAGAGCTTGTTTAAGGACTCAGAGATGTAACAGCAGGGGCACAGCAGCACCACAGCAGTTACAGTGTGCTGAGAGGCAGAAGAGCAGGCAGCACGCTGCTCCTGTGCCTCCTCAGGCAGATGCATGCCGACAGCAGCCTGGGGTTTGGAGGTCTGAATTTGGGTAGAGAATGGGGCAGGTAGGGGCCTAAGTCCCTCCAGGGGCTCAGTGAAGGTTTTCTAGATGAGTGAAAGAGAAATTGTGCTTTTAGTGGAAAAAAATAAAAATAAAAATACTTATAAGTCTTTGTGAGTTCCACAAAACAGACACAGACACAAGCCCAGGTAGCATCTCCTGGTTCAGCCCTCAGAGGCAGCTGTACGCACTTCTGCTGCTGCACTCACCTGTGCCTGAGCTCCCCAGTGCTCAGAGAGCAGCGTGCAGCACATTCAGACCTCAACCAGCCCCAAAATGCACAGCTCTAGGTGTGTTTTCCTGCTCCAGTCTTCCCATCACTGGGGCAGTCTGCAGCTCTGGTTTGTAAAACCTCGCATCAGAAGAAACCGTGCATTAGGTCCTTCCTTCTGCTTATGTTTGTTTTTCTCCTTCTGCCAACACGAGCACCCAGCCAGAAAGAATTCCCCTGAATGACCACCTAAACCTGCTTCTAAGTAAGTTACCAATAAATTCTGTGGAGCAAACATTTTTGCATGGCACACGAGGGACACAGGTTTGCCCAGTGGCTGGAACAATCTGGGACTACAGGAGATTGCTGGTGGCCTTGCTGGTGGCCTGGGGCACAGCATGTTCCAGAGGATCAGGTCAGCCTGAGGCTGAGGCAGTCAGGAGACTGCACAAAGGTGCAGTGCCTGGTCTTGGGTCAAAACAGACTCATCAAGTCCAGGAAGACACACAGCACATGCCTTGCTAACAAACACAGAATAGCGCAAACATTGAGGCTTCCCTTAATTCAGCAGCCTTGTAAATGTAATGACTGCTGATACAGATATTCCACAAATGTTATTTGTAACTAGAAATTTTCATGGAATTATAGATTAGATTGGAAGGGTCCTTCAAAGACCATCTATTCCGACTTTGAATAAAAGGATTCCCATTTGAAGCCCAAATGCTGTAGACCATATGTTCACTAACCCCCAGACCATCATCTCTATACCAAAGGTGAAACCAATGTCTTTTTTCTGGTGCTATGCCCAGGCCAGGGTGCAAGTAGCAAAGAGACAGCACTGGGCACAGGGTATCTCTGCCTCAGGAGTTCTCTGAGACTTCTGGGGCCCTGAAGTTCTCCTTCCCCACAAATATTGCTTTGTTGTTGTTGTCATACACTTATTTTTCTTAGCATCTAATAGAGGATATCCATTTGCTTCTTCTTTGAAAGCGAATAGTTGCTGTCCTTAGACTGAACTATTGCTTTGTTAATCCGTGCCAAATAAATTGCTTTAAAAATGAAAACCTTTTTTCTCAAGGTAATTCTGTTTTATTAAAAAAAAAATAAAAAAAATTTTTTAGAAGTTCCCCATGTTTCTAACCTCATTTTTACGTTTCCTTTCCTTGAACTAATTGCTCATTCCTGACCAATTCTGTTTCCCAGCATGCTGCCTGAACATCATTACGCTGTAGATGCATTCAGTCTTTGGAGAGTTGCGTTATTCCCTTTTTATCGCTGCAGAAGGAGCAGCTAGGAACATTCTGCTTTCTCTAACGTTCTTATTCATAGAAAAATAATATATTACTTTGGGGACCAACTCTCTTTTATTCTGGTTATTGATAGTATAGTCTGATATCCATCAACGAAGCTTTTTAGTCTGCATATCTCCATTTATAAGACAATAGAGTGGAGAATCAATGTGAACTTTAAAAAAGAATTGTTCAAATGTACAAGCTCCTTTATATGTGATAGCAAGTAAAAGCCTCGTGCAATTACAGTACCAGTATTGGTTTGGTTTAGTTCCCAGATGTGCGCGTTTCATTTCTCTCTCTGAAGACCTCAGTCTGGCTCCGTACAGCAAGTCTGTTAAACACCTCCCCTGTGACATCCGTGTTTCAGCAGAACTGCTTGGCTGCTGGAAGGATTCTGGAGTCTGTATGTTTTGCTGTCTGCGGGATAAAAATGCTGCATGCTAGGCACTGACATCACCTTGTCCCGAATCCTATCTCTATGGCTTCAACTCTTCTGCTTTCCCATGCTTATCCGAACCTCTCCAGCAGCTTGTTGGTTCAGTGGAGACATTTTTGACTCTTTTATTCTCAGTCTAACAAGCAAACACTGGCAATGTAGCGTGAGTGGATGGCTTTATTTGCTGAAGTCTGCCTCGCAGGGGAAGTTCATTGGCATATTTGAAGAGCTGAGGATGTTTTTGTAGTATAGAAGCCAAGCTGACCGTGATAAGACCCTGTGGGGTGGAACACCAGGGTATTTTCTGTGTTTAGTTAAACTCTTGTATCTGTGAGTAATTTAACTGCTGGTTATATTTTATTGAATACTCGTGATTCAGTTTTCTCAAGATGCTTATAAATATGAGGCTCTTCTTAGTCTACAAGCAACTCACAGTCCAATGCCAGGGTTTAAAACAAACAAACAAACAAAAAAAATCAAAAATCTCTCCTAAGACAATAGTTGAGATTCAAAAAGCCTATAAATGAATAGGTGTCCCAAAAGGAAGAGAGGGTGAAGTCTAGGAGAGTCACTGGCTTCTCCCCGAAATGGGCTAAGCTATACGGAGAGTGATCCAAAGCTTGTTGAAGACAGTGAAAGGACTCCCTCACTCCAATGGGAAACTAAGGACTCTGTTACCCCCAGTAACACCATGAAGTACAGGGAATTGTGGCTGAAATGTTATGACATATCATGGTCATCTAGGGACAGGATATTTGGAAGGAATTTCTTCTTTATGGAGAAGAGAGCTGGAATTTTATATATGTGAGACTGTTTTTGCAGTAGAAGTTACCCGTGGCAATCATTAGCTGAGCACTAAGAGGATTCCTTGCTTTATTTTGTCTGGTCAAGGAAATGGAAAGAAACCACAAATATACAATGCAAAATTACTTCCAAATTCCTGTCGTTGCTTGCTGAGCTGATGTTTATACAGCATGTGCAGTAGGTACAGTAGCATGTTGTGCATACAAACCATTGTGCTGTGACTGCTGCTCTGGTGGAACTCACTGCTCGGTTTGTAGCTAGCAGACAGCCAAGGACCATTCGCACTAAGCATTACTTCTGCTAGAAACAACCTTCAGTGTTTACGATGGTTACAAAAAGAATTATAAATACACCACAATTTCATACAGCCCGAATACAAAATACTCCACAATTTACAAAAATACCAGTTCCATCATTTCCAGGAAATCTGCCCTGCATTTTCCTGTTGACTGACACGACTGACTGTCACGACCCAGCTAACCCAGACTGTTTTCTCGTGGCACAGCAACACAGGCAAGCACAGAAACCTCTCCACTTTCTGTAGCAGACATTGTAATCATCCACGTATGTGAACTGGGAAAACACAAATTAAATAACCTCCATAATCCTTTGCTAGTTGTACATTGGATCTTTTCCTGTGCTAAGCTCTTCTCTTTCCCTAGGACCACAATTTCACACTTTTTGTGTGCCAGCTTTAAAGTGCTACCTAAATAGAGATCCACTGGGGAAAGGAAGAGGGGAGCACTGCAATTGATGGGATTTTGACCAAGCCATCCACAGAGGACAAACTGAGAGAGGTTATGATGTAACAGGATATGTTTGTGTTTGTAGAGTGTAGTGTTAGTCTAAAGAACCTTTTCTAACTATGATTGCTTTAAAAGGCAATCTATTCAAAGTCTCAATTTTGCAATATCTCACTCAAAATTTGAAAAACTAAATGTCTACAGAGCACTTCTGACTTTCATATATCTGCATGTAAATTCACAAGCACACTTTGCTACTTTAAAGTATTAACTAAAAGTATGCTACCCTAATAGTATATATTAGGAACATACAATTATTTCTCAGGTTTTGCCTTTCTTTTCAGAAAATTGAAGTTTTATAATATTCTGGGGTATTTTTGCCACATATGCTATGTGAAAAATTGTGAAGAATATAATTCCAAGTATTCCATTTATTTATTTATTTAATTATTTATTTTCAGTCCTAGATCTACTTTTTTTTGTTGTTTTTGTTGTTGTTGTTGTTTGTTTTGTGTTTTTTTTTTTTTTTTTTTTTTTTTTTCAGTTTTCAGATCTAAGGGATCGAGCAGCCAGCCAAGAAACACCACAAAGGAATGTGTTGAGGGAACAGTTCAGGTAGATATTTTGGCATGTTTCCTTCTAATGCACCATTAAATTCTGGAGGATGGGGCTTGCCAGGACTCAGTGCAGCCTTCTATGTAAGTTACAGTCCAATGGGGCTCTCAGACTCGCTAGGTCCACACACCAGAAACCTGCCAGCAACACTGCTAAAACCTAACTCTGAAAACCAGGTGCAGTGGCAGAAGGCTGGTGTTCACGTGCTCACAGTATGCCCAGAAAATCCCACCCCAGCAGCCTCTTGCCATTTGCATGTTATCAGACCATTTTGAAGTCCCTTACAAATTAATCTGTTCAATAAAAATATGCCCTTCATGGAGGTTCATGAATTTTGTTCTAGAGACATGGACTGCAGAAAGTTTTAATCTTCTTTGAAAATGCTTGAGAAATTCTGTAGTAACTTGTTCAGTTTTTGATAGCTCTCTTGGCTTTTTCCCTACTCAGTTTTGCAAAAATGCTTTCATAAAGGAAATAATTCATTAATGGTGGTAGCACAGGCCTAAAGGAGGGAGGGAAGTCCAACTTCCCCGTTGCTGGCAATAACAGCACATAGGAAATCCTTGCCCAGCCCTCCCTCCCAGGAGCTGGCACAGGACACGGATGCAGAGCAAAAGGTCAGCGCCTGGGGAAGCGCTATATCTAAGGTGATTCCTCTTTATTAGGGTTATACAAAAACATATCCCCTGAACTAATTAGGGAGACTGGCAGAGAAGGGAGTAAATTGCAGCTGAAAGGGAAGACAGGAAGGTGAGCTGATAGTGAGATCTCCCTGGCCACAACTCTTTCCTTTGACATCTAAGTATTACTTTGGCGTATGTTTGGAGTGACAGAATGAGGTTTTTCCTATTTTCACCGAAACTCCAAATTCTTAGTGATAGAAATCTGTCATGTTTAAGCTTTTCCCAGTGGCTTGTTTGGTATTTAGCTTTACAGGTTCAGTCCTGATTCTGGAGTCTCTGTATGGAAAGCACACGCAGCACAGAGCTGTCTCAAATTTTGCCTGCTGTTCTTGCTATTAGGAGCGTGATTTCAATGATGAATGTTTATAACACAGCATGAGGAATTTCATCCTCCCCTGGTAAACTGTGTAGGAGATTGCCTTAATGGACAAAGAAAAACGTCTGTTGGACTGTAGCCAGAAGCTTGGACTTGCTTACAAAGAAGAAAACGCATGTTTAACTTTCTGGTATTGTGTATAGAAGACACTTTAAAAAAAAAATAAAATTCACCTCTCTTCTCACAACCTCGAATGGAACCAGTGAAAGATTAATGTGTTTTTTTTCAGTGTTTTATGGCAAATCATTTAGTTGTGACAAGTTCAATGCTGCCTCTTGACCAGATGTCTTACAAGGCTGTCCTGCTCTATTTGCTTCTACAAATACCTCTAGCTGGGAAAATACATTACAGGTGACTGTGAAAGTCTAATGAGAACTAAAAGGTATGAAAAGAGAAAGTGATAATAGGCCTTATTCGCAGGTGTAAGGCTTCTGATATGAATGACAGATCAAAAGCTGCAGCCCGGTTTTAACTTCATTGAACACTTTGCTTGAGTTGGCCTTGGGACCTAAATTCAGTGAGCCATGATGTTGGTTAGACTTATGCTTGCACAGCTTGTTTAAACAGGGCCTGAATAAAGACTTCAGGATCTGCACTGTTCTGAAGTCTAAGTGACACAGAGTGTTCTGGGCTTTAGTTAAATTCACTGTACAGCAGTTTCTCCTCTACAGGGAAGAGAAGCAGAATTGTCATGTGTTGCCTGGGTAATCTATTATGTTGTGTTCACTGGAAAGGAAATACACGTACTCAGAGCTGTATTGAAGAACAGCTGTTTACAGGTAGAAAGCCTAAAAATATTCAGGTTGAACAGTTGCTTAGCTACTACTTGCTTAAAAACTGTAGATGCCCAGTGAAGGAGAGTTTCAAACAAGATCCGAGCATCACTGATGTAGCAGGGTGTGCTAGTGCCTTTATCAGTCTGAAAACAGGAGTTGAGAACTACTAATTGCCCTGTGTTTACTGCCCTCGCTCACTGATCTGTGCTAAATATCCATTAACTGTATCTCCACGGAAGATGGTATGTGCCAGGAACAGAAAAGCCCATCAACCACAGACCCATGGTGCTGATGGGTCCCTTCCACCTCTGTACCTCGAAAAGGGAAGAGGGGATGCCTCTTTTTCCTTGGATCACCTTACCACCCTTGCTGCTGCTTCTGGGCTAGAGGAGGATGGTTGCTCCTTCTGCTGTTGGCATTGCCTCTGGTGCTCTGGGAAAGGAGACCATCTGCTTGGTCATCAGAGTGCTGGAGAACCAGATTTTATCCTCCACATTTCTGGAAAAGACTATCTGTCCAAAGTTGGATCATACTGAAAATGTGGGCTTGATCCTGGTTCCACCCCGCAGGTTTGCAGGCTCCTTGACCAATGGTAGCTTCCTTATAGCACTGTCAAGGAGCCCGGAAAGCATGCAAGCTGCTGACACAGGAAGCCAAGTATGCCTGCAGGGGAAGCAGGCAGCTTGGGATCCTGCCTGGCTTCTGTCAGAGCCAATGCACTACTCAGAAATCTGTCAATTACAATTTGTTTTTGTTTTTTTCCCCAGTGGAGAAATGTACTGTCAGAAATTTCCAGCGAGTTCTGCCCTGTTTTGCCATTGTCTTTCCAGATGAAAATGGCAAAAAGGCCAGAGAGCCTTGCAGAGTGAAGGCACAGGGCCCTGGGAGACCTAGCATTACAACTGGTCTGTAATGCTGGCTTCCGCAACCCAGCCACGAATACAGTTCTGAAATGTCAGATATTCCCTCCAGAATTAAGTATGTCTATTCACTCATGTGTGACCGCCAAAACAATGCAGGTGCCTTGCCCAGAACTTTAAATAATGGCTTTTATGCAACACTGTAATCATCTGATAGAAAGTTCTGCTTTTTATTAAAATCCTAGAATTGGTCAATGTTCTTTGAACTGAAAAGGAAAGTAAATTCTCCTGATATTTTTTTCCCAGGAAGAAGTATATGCTTCTTTTATTAAACATCCAGTTGTTTAATAACTCACGCTTGTCACCTCATCTGGCTGAGACGCATTTATAGCTTACATGAACAATGGCATCTATCTGAAGTATGCAAAGCTACCAAAATTACTGGGCCCAAGAGTACTAGCACTGAAGCTGAGCTTTTGAAATGAATCAGGATGTTATTCCTGATAAGTAGTATTGTTAAACTGTAACTGCGACTTTGCTTTCTCAACAGATCAATTATCATACTATTTCTTTACATGGCAACCCTCCATGTACTACTCTTTTCCATGTATTAGAAAGTAAAACACAATGGAAGTAGGAAGCTTGTGCTTAGTGCACGTTTTTCATCTCCTCGTGGTACACAGAAGTAGATATTACAAAGAATACCAACTAGAACCTAAGTAGCAACTTGACTTTTCAAATGTAAGTGTCTAAAACCATGCTGTTTTGCAGCTTGGATTGAGCTAACTTCTATGCTTTACTGTTTAACACTGATTATGGTCTTAGTGCCATCACAGATATAGACTGCCATTGCCTCAAAGGGATTAAAGCATAAAAAGAGATACAGATAAGAAAAAATGCACAGAGAAATCCATGTTTGTTTAGAAATAATGGTCAAGTTTCGTTGTTGCACCAGACTGCTGTTAAGCACAACTTTTTGGGAGAAGGCAGCCAAGATAAGCAGGGAAGCTGTCACAGCGTTGTGATTTTCTGCTCATCCTCCTGTTTCAGTTCAAAATAGATTGCAGGACATCTTGGCAAAGGTTGAAACTAAAGTCACGTTTTTTTAAGACCAAAGAGAAAATGATGGTCACATGGGCTGACCTCAAATATATTACAATCCAAATATTTTTCTCCATTAATTTCCATGACAAGGATTATCTTGCAACAGGCAGAGGTCAGTATACCCTAGGCATATAAGAGCAAGCGTCAGAGTCACCTAGAGCTAGAGGCAGATGGATGCTGCTGTCCTACTTAAGGAGCTGTTGCCCTTTGAAGGTGCCTTTCTCTACACAGAAGTTAGAGAAAGCCCATACCTATGCACTCTGGTAACACACTTAAATTCAGGAGGAAGGAATCCAGGTCACGGTCACCTTTGATGCAGAGACAAGCTCTCTAAGCCTTTAAAAATTTTACAGACTTTTTTCTACCTTCCTTTATTTCTTGCTTCTTTGGTTTTACCTTAGGTTTTTACTTTTGATCATTCTGCTTTTATTTGGTGCTTCTGTTCTACTGTTTCCCTTTCTCTTTGATATTTTTTTCTAAGACTCAGGGGACAAAATACTCAAAGCTGAATCGTTGTCCAGGGTCAGCCTACACAGAGCCACACCATGAGAATTAACTCATTGCAGATCTGTGCTTGAAACAAGCACAAACACCACAGAGAGCTCTGCTGCTCTTTTAACTAGTGTATGAGATACCAGGTACTCTCCTCCTGGTGCAGGTTTTTTCTGGATACAAGCAGTTTAGTGCTGTTGTTCCTTTGTCCATGTGTATGGTACCCTTTTCCAACTACAACAGTCCCAATCAGTGGTGTATCCTCAAGGTGCAATTCCATGAGATGGGTCAAGTCAATCCAACTGCTCACTTTTTCTTTCAGCCCTTGGTCGTCTGCTCCTGCTTTCACCACCAACCTGTCAGAAAAGTAACTCAGCAAAAAAAATGGTTTTCAGATAAGCTGGTGAGTTGAGAGCCCCAGTGAACACTGATTTCAGGGCAGGGAAAAGTGGGAAATCAGTGGAAAAACTGGACTCCTGCTTGGCATAGAAGCAAGCTGTTGTCCAAGCAGCTTTGTTTACCACCATTCTTCTTCCCACCCTCATCCTTTTTTTCCTCTTTTCCACACCGGAGATCCCCTATCTCCTGTTGCCTTACCTCTTATCTCTTATCTAGAGTTTTATCTCTTCACCAAAGATAAAACTAGTGAAAACCAAAGACTAACACCTCTGTTTGTTCAGTGCCTCTCCACACCACCTGAACCTCTTGAGACCGACCTTGGTGAGGCGCCCAGCTAGCAGCACCCACCCTTAGCGGGATGCTTCTGCGTGGAGAGACTTCGCAGCCCGCTGTCCAGCTCCGTTTCCCCGAGGATTTCCCACAAAGGGACTCAGGCACGAGGTTTCCTGTTTATTGCCGGGCTGGAAACCCCACAGCAGCCTTATACCACGAACCGGGAGCCGGCGCAAGCCCCCAAGCAGCGCCCAGGCCTCAGGGCCCGGACGGAGCCATCGGGCGGCGGCCCTCGGGCTCCCCCGCGCGGCCCCGTCACGGCGCCATGGCAGGGCGGGCCGGGGCCATGGCAGGGCAGGGCAGGGCGGGCCGGGGGGTTGGTGTGCGTTGCTTCTGGTAAAAAAGATGCCACAAAATCCTCCGTGGTCAGAGACAGCAGCTCTCTGCGCCACGCTGGAGACCGATTCCCTCCGTGACCCGCTGTTTTACTCCCAGTCGTACGTCTTGGCTGCAATATTTTTGAATTCGGAGCAGCTATAGCGATGGAAACACACGGACACAACGCTCCCGTTCTTGACGGCTGGTTTTGATGCTCTCTTTGCACATTTTTTTCCCCACAAGGTGGCAGCAGGAGAACGGCGAATGAGGAGGCTGCCCCAGTTACCTGCTGTTCGGCCTCCAGGGGGCTCTAGCTCAGATCCAGGGACAAAAAGCTCCTCAAACGCAACGACCAGGTGCAAACAGCGATTAAAACACATTCTGCACTTATGTTGTATTTTAACAGACCTGCTGGAAAAGCAAAACAAGGGACTTGAAACAATCTGCAAAGTCGAACGCTCTCTGTGTGTGTGCATGTACTTGCAAGTGTAAATATGTGTGTGCATTGACTGTAGCAGAAATCCCGTCTTCATGTTGTGTATAGCATAATTTTTATATATACAAGTACTTGTATAGCTGTAACTTTAACATTTTATGGTATTGCTGAAAGGGAAATGCAAATGCTAAATGGTGAAATGATTTACTGAGGGACACGTACATGCCTGCAACAGAGCTAGGTACAGGTAGTAAGCTCTGTGTTACCAGTCTCTCATCAGCAACACAGAAGGCTGTCATAGAGTGGTGAATGTTGACAAGCTTCATGTTCACTCAAATGATTAGTTGTAAAATATTCACTATTTTAAACTTCATTTCATTGAAGGGATGTTTAGGAAGAGAAGTCTCTCATTTATTCTAAAAATATTTGAAAGTAGTCAAAGGTTGGACGTGGTGCTTAGGGACATGGTTTAGTGGGTGACATTGGTAGCAGGGTGATGGTTGGACCAGATGATCTTGAAGGTCTTTTCCAACCTTAATGATTCTATGATTCTATTCTAGTCTTTGCAATGGTATCAGCTGAAAACTTTGATATGTAAATGACTTATTTTTTAGAGATAAAGAAAAATGTCCAATGAGCGGCTTTAGTTAGGCAGGGACTTGACTTCATGGGTTTGTTTTGTCTTGCCTGAGTTTCATGATGTCTTCCTTTTATGCTACAAGCCACAGCTAATTCTAGGGCTTATGGGAGATGCAGTTATGCTTGGCAGTGTAAATGTGTATTTACAGAGCAATGATTTGGGTTGGGTTAGGTGTGCACTGCTGAGGCAAATCTCCCAGTTGTCCCAGCTTGGCAAGCTTTGCTTCGCCCCATGGAACAGGCCTGGAACACTGGAACCATACTTCGGGAAGATCCATTGCAGAAGCATTAGGTATGCACAGAGTTCCTGAGAACAGGCCACAGCTCATCAAAAATTAACCTGGGGCATGGCAGGGATGTCATGGCCTCAGCACAGCTGCTTTGCCTCCAGATGCACCCCTGTTGGTCCCCACCACTTGATGATGTACACATAGCTGTACTGGCCTAGACAAAAACTTGAAATCAGAAGGGAAATTTTTGACAAACTCAGAAAGGCTGGTACAAAAATGAGGCAGAAACGATGGAGGAACACGCCATATCCCCTGAACAAAGTCAGTGTTTTTATGTGAAATTGCAGACACTGTAGGGACCTACATGTATATTAGCCATATTGGAGGGACAGATCTGTGGAGTTCAGAAAGGGGCACTGCCATTTGCAGGTAGAAACTGTAAAGCTCTTTAAAATACCTTTTAATGCTCTGAAATAGTATAGGGAAGCAGAAAAAAAAGGACATTTCTTATTAAATAGAAGAAAATAGATTGGGTGATGTGGCATACACCTACACATATGCATGTGTATTTGTAAAATTTTGATGGACTTCTGAGGATAATATACTTGTAGATGTAAAATATATGTTTGTACACACGCTCTTCTTATGTTTTCATGACTATTCATATCTTTTTTCTCTTTGATGTATACTCTAGCATTCCCATGAAAACTTCTCTTTGTGAAGGCATCAGGCAGCCCTATGGAGTTAGGGCTAATGTAACCTTGCATATGTATTCTTATTGTTGTCTCCACAACATACACAAATTATTTTGGGCTGCCAACTCTCATTTATTGTACCAAGGAAGATGAATAATGTACCTTGGCCTAAAAAATTAACATAGGTTGCATAAATACATCTTGATAATGTCCTTGACATTTCTAGTGAGATGAAGACAAACACAAAGAAGCAAGAACAGCACTTTTTTCCTTTTTTTTTTTTTTTTTTTTTTTTTTTTTCTTTTTTAACACCATGGCATTAGTAACCATTTTTGCTTAGCTGAAATTGCAGCACTGGATCACATCAACACAATAAATAAATGAACGGATGGTTCTATTGAACTAATTCATTGAACTAATGAAGCCAAGTTTCCTATCAAGTTATATTTGGTAATTCAGTTCCCCCTGCAAAATGCATTTCTTCTGTGTGAATTCTTAGTTGTGTAACAAGGAGTGAGCAATATCCCTCATAGTTGGGGAGCAAGTTCATAATTTTCCCCTTTAAAACACCAAGTAATTCAAAGAAACTTTTCATTGCTTACTTCTCTGTTAAATTTAACTGTGATCAGGGAGAGATTCAAAAGTACTGGAGGGGATGCAGAGGTACAGTTACTTGTGCACACACAGAGGCATAAAATCAGTGCAGTTATAGCAATTCATCTCCTCTGAGAATTATGCTAAACAGTATATCTTTATTTGAAAAAATAAATATCAGTGTGTTATTATTGATCCCCTATGACTCCAATTTATTAATTTTTCATTAAGGGCAATTGTCCAGGGCAAGAGCAACAGAGAATATTGACAAGATTTATCAAGATATATTTATGCAAGTCGGACAGTGAATGCTTTCCTTCCTTTTGAGGTAAGTTAGAATTTTATTTTATTTTATTTTAGAGCATATGACTTGGGAGAATTCAATAAAACTTGACAAAACAGTAGGATTTCTGACAGGCCGGTAGCAAGTCTGGTCAAAGGTATTTAAACTTTCACAATATTTGGTGATTTATTAACAGGGTTTGATTATATGCTTACAACTGCTGAAATAATAAGTATGAAGTGTTACTAACAGATGAAAAAGTTTCTGTATTTGTTACAAGCAGCAGGTTAATATCTAGGTAGGGGCCATTTCCAGAAAGAAAAAAGAAAGAAAAAAAATTAAAAATTACAGCTAAAGAATTTTATATTGATTGTAAAATATGAATGGCTTTCATGCAGAAATTAGAACACCAGTAAGTTATTAATATGCATCTTGGCTGGAAACAGCATACATTGGTTACTTATAATGTAATGGTGCTTTCACCCTTTGAACTCAATTGCTCAATAATAAGCTAACTTTTCTAGTCTGACACAAAGCTACTGTCCAAGCTCAAAATATCCCAATAGACCAGTTAAACGACACGGCCTGGTGTTACACGAACAGTGCTGTGAGCAGGCAGGTGTGTCTGCGGTGCAGCTCCGGAGTGCTGAGCTCATCTGGCAACATCTGCCTGGGGCAGGTGGGGAGGAAGGCAGGATGCTAACAGGGTCTCATCACATCAGAGCTGCTGACCATCATGAAACTTGCAGGAATCTCAGTATATTGACTTCTTTCTTTTTCTGTCAAAATTTTCTGAAGATGCAGGAGCTACTGGGTGAAGAAAGTGTCATGGTATTAGGGGACAGCAGGACAGTGCACTGACAAGGTGGGAGCGTAAGCTCTGTCTCCTTAGGAAGTAGAGCTAAAAGTACACTGTTTAGCAATGAGCCTGACGTTGTCTAACAGACAGCGGTCTGGACTTGGATGTTTATTAGGACTTCAGGTACAAAGTCTGG
This sequence comes from Netta rufina, assembly GCF_964035555.1. NCBI lineage: Eukaryota > Metazoa > Chordata > Aves > Anseriformes > Anatidae > Netta > Netta rufina. The sequence goes on along the minus strand of NC_140125.1, from coordinate 33,615,213 downwards.
TTTGAACTAGAAAAAAAATACACATGCAGAATAACAGCACTTTCCTAAAAACAGTTCTTTTCAGTTTGCTTAGAATAGTTATCAGATTTAGGCCATTTTAATGTGCCAAGTCTAGGTAAATCAGTGTTTAGGTCCCAGCGTGGGGAGCTGTTGTCCTCTGGCAGGTGACACGCATGCAGTGACTCCTACACTTCAGCATTGCAATGCCTGGGTAAGGTGGCTGCAGGTGCAAAGCAATTTAGGACTTTGGATCCAGACCTGTGACCTGATTTTCAGAGTTGCAATGCATCCAGAGAAACTAATGGCAGATTTAGAAAGCAGTTCTCACAGACTATTATATCTGAAAGTAAGTTGCCTAGTCTGAGGCCGCAGGCCTGTTTCAGCTATGTTTGTCCTCAGATTAATTATCTTTTTAATAACCTTTCCTGTTTTATTTGGCTTATAGAAAGATTTTTGGCAAATGGTGTTGAAAAGAGAAAATACAAGTAAAGGTTATCCAACAAAAATTTATTACCACTCCTAAACATTTGAAATACGATCAGCATGAGGATTCATGTAATCCAGTTTCGTTTTTAAACACTAATGGATTATGTAATTTAAAATAATTATTTCTATCATAGTGAAAATTGTTCTCTGGAAATTAGTGAAGTTTCTATAAAATTGAAGAGCTTACAAATTTCAAATTATGAACATATGAACAGGCCATACTTTATTATTACTATTATTATTTTTTTTTTAAACTGGGAAAATTGTAGAATATTGAAACAGGATTAATTTTTCCATCTTAATAGACGAACCTTCCTCTCAGGTTGTAATTTGGCCTCCCATAAGGCTCATTTCATCTTCAGGTTCTCAATGGGGAACTAGTTAGCAGTTACTGTTATTATAAAGGAAATCTGTGTTCAAAGATAAAGAGATATTAGACTATAAGACTAAAAGATAGATTTACATTTGCTAATTTGCATTAAGACTGAAATTCTGTTTGGGAACACAATTTATGTTCCTGGTACCTGTTTAAGGTGTTTTTTGTTGTTGTTGTTGTTTGTTTGTTTGTTTGTTTTTAATAACTTTTCCTTGTTCCTGAGTGATCTGGCTGGGGAAAACTCCAACTGTTGAAGATCAATCTCTTGTCCTGCAGTCGTAATAATTTCAGTAAATGCCTTTTGTGTGGGCTCTCGCAGAAGAACCTGAGTTTGTTTCGCAGTTCTGGCAGGGCACGTTGTGCACGGGCACCCTCCTGGAGCCTTCAGGACAACGGCTGGGCACAGCGAGTTGTCTCCAATGGTCCTTTCTGCCAAGCCAGCAACAGGAGGAAATACTGCCATAAGGGGAAAGAATACTCTTGTGCCACGAGTAGGAGTTTGGGGCTGTAGGCACAATGCATCCCACACCCTGTCAGACTCAAGTTCCTCCTTGACTCTGGGCAGAGCGCAAGAGACTGGAGAAACACGCTCAGTTTGGGGCTGGCAGGTGGCTGAGGTACTATTAAGCCTTCATGCAGCCGGTCAGGGCTTTTCGGTGCTTGTGCAGCACCAGGCCTCCCCCGCTGCAGCGCACACCCCCCCTCTGCCTCCTGGGAGCAGCAGCAAAGGTGAAGCTCGCAGAAACCAGCACCGGCAGCCCGAAGGCAGAGCCATAACAGCACAAGCCGCCCCTGAACGGCCAAGCCGCTCACCCCCTGCGGCAGGCGCGGCTCTCGGGGACCCGGGGACCCGCACCCGGCCCGGGGCTGCCACAGGGCGGGCCCCGGCAGCCGTGCCCCGAGGCCCGGCCGCTGCCTCCCTCGCAGGCCCGGCCCCCTGGATCCGGGTCTCGCCGCCCCCAGCGCCGCAGCGGGGCCGTGAGGCGCGGCGGGCCCCGGGCCGGGCCCGGTAGGTAGCGGGGGGGAGGCGGCGGCGGCGGGCGCGGGGTGGGCGCCCTGTGGGGAGGCGGCCGCGGGGACCCCCCTGCTGGGCTGCGGCCCGGCAGCTGAGCGCTGCGGCAAGCCGAGGACAGCGGGTTTGCGCGTTAAAAAAAAAGGAAAAACGTCAGCTTAAAGCAGCCGGGAGGTCAGAAGTGAAGGCTGCGGTGCTGTGCGGGTAGGGCAGCGTGCTGCCCCGCTGCCCCCCCTCCGGCAAAACAAGTCGCTGCCGGCTCGGTTTTGCTGTCATTGCACACAGGCTGCTATTGCAGAAGCTGCTGGAGTTGCACTGTGGCTTCCTATCTGCACCGGTTATCCCAGCCTCAAGCTTTTGCGATTTAAAAGCGAAGTCGGTCGTTTGGGTAGAGGGGGAGAGCGTCTTTAATTCTGTGACTGTTGTCTCCCAGTTGTAGGAGAGCGCAGAAATGTCTCGCTTTGAAAATAAAGGACTGATACTGGGCATCATGGCAGGGACTGCCGGAATAAGCCTGGTCCTGATCTGGTACCGCAAGGTGCGAAAACCTGGTGCAGCTGTGCGTATACCTGACTTTGCAGATGTAGGTAACAAGCTTAATTCTGTAGGCATGCAACATGAAACTCATAACGAGCAAGGGGCAGTAATGGTTTTACACAGGAGGCAACTGCAGATACTGGAAAAATTGAATGACTTGCTAATAAGCGTGGATGAACTGAAGAGGGAGGTGAAGTTTCTGAAAGAAGCTATTCCAAAGCTTGAAGAGCTTGTTCGAGACGAGCTCCAAGGGAAGGGAGATGCTCAGAGAGTTAGCCCGTCACACAGAGCAGCAAGGCGGAGAAAAGCTGAGACAACTCCTGCAAAAGAAGCTACCAGCTCTGAGGAGGCAGAAAGTGAAGGAGGGTGAGTTGATAATATTTTGTTTATGCTACATATGCATTGCAATTTGCATCAATACGCGTGTGAAACTTTGTATTGGAAACAGTAGCCCTTCAAAAGTTCTACATATGTTTTAAAGTTCTCTCCAATCAGGAAAAAAATCAGATGCTTTTAAATCAGAGAGAACTGTGGATGACCATCTGTAAGTCTGCACGACATGTGAAGCTGGTTTAATACGAAGCACATTACAGATTTCCACCAGCCTGTTTGGCAACCATCTGATGCAGTATTGCTACATAGCTATGTAATGAGAGGCAAAGTTCATGATAATGCTGTGATTTTAAGAGTGCTTCCAGTAAGACAGTAGTCTTGTCTCAGGTGTCTGATAGAACTTGTTCAAACTGTAGGAGTGCTCTTGTGCTTTTCATGGTAATTGTCTCCCTTGGGCCTTAAAGATGAGTTCTTACAGTGTTCCGCCAAAAGGTATTACACACCATGGAAGTTATGTCTGAATGCAAAGCATGTACAAGTGGCAGTTTGTTTATATGCATTTGCTATTGTGTATGTTTCCTGCTGGCTTAAAATTAAGCGTGAGGGATTTCAGGTACTGACTAAGGTACGAAGTTCCTGGTTTTGATCATGGCGTTTGGTCCCATTGTGGTTAATGGGGGCTTCAGTTGAGGAACATGCTGAAGGAGTTCAGGAGAACGTACCAGGAGTTCAGGAGAGGGACTATATTTTCCTAGTGTCATATGTTGCCTAATAGACCCTACAGTAGTAATGTGAAAATGGTGATGACGTTACTTTCCAGTAATTACATCTTCGTTTTGATATAATCAGGTTAGATACTTGCATGCAATTTAATCAGGGCATGTTTATAGCAAATGTGTTTTTTTTTTTGGTACCACCTCCTTGGTATGGTATACAGACATAATGCTGCCTACACTAGTATGTAAATTGTCCATTGTAAGTCACTTTTTTTCTTTTCTTTAAGGAGGCTTTAATCAACTATAATATTCTGAAGAGAAAAGGATAATGCACATAATAATTAATGAAATTCTACTTTTGAAGAGTTTCTTCATATTCATTTTAAGTTCCTGTGGGCAGAATTTCTTCTTGTGTTATATCCCAGCTCGTATGCTTTGTAAGTCTTTTATTTTGAGACCATATTTTGAGATTCCACAATTATATTACAAATTAGTTCTTCATTTTTTCTTTACTTTAAATATTCAGTATTGACAAGGGTCATCAGAAACATTTCCCCTTCATGTGGCATTCAGTTGTTTCAGTTCTATAGTTCCTCAAATTATTTATTTTTTTGGGGGGTAGGTTTGCAGAGGCCTTTGCACTGAGCATAAAATAGTTGGAGATGTAGGTAAGGCTAAAGCATGGGTTTACAAATAATCAGGTTCCCAAACACAGGATAGTTGTTATCCCACACCTAGCAATTGGGATCGCCACATTTTCTCATCAGGGCAGATGCATTGCTGTTTGAGAACTAACCAAAGAAACTTGTTTGTTCAGGTTTTTCTCTGTGATGAAGAAACTGATGAGATGATCCGACACAAGTGATTAGAGTGTGCAAGAGCTTTGAATGTGTCCTTAAGAGAGGCCTTCTCTGACGAATATTTGTGTAGAATTGGAAGGAAGGAAGAGAATCCAAGGTTATAGATACCCAAGTGACTAATGCTATGTGCTTTATCAGTGCTATTTTTTAATCTCCTTTGAAAAGAGTTTTTTTGTGTGCGTTTTTTTCATAACACCTTGTACTTGATGTGTTTGTTTTGCATATCTTCTCTTTTTAAGATAGTTTGATTTCATTTATGTAATTTTCTTTTTGTATTTTTTTCTTCCCCTTATAAACGGACGTAGGGTATTAAGCCTACTGCCTAGCGTGCATACAGTTCAATTTTATATAGGTTATTTTGAGGTCATATGTAACGTCAGTGGCAGTTGTGCTTATTCTGTGAGAGGTTATAACAACACAGGTTTTTTTCTGGTTAACACGCATCAGAAATTCATGTGTTCTAAGTATAAACACCATGTGCCTTACTTTTTGTTCAGTGGTGAATCCGCTTAATTTTTTTTGTGAATTTTTTTTTTCATTTTTTGTACACTATCTGAGATAAAGTACCTGCAAGGTGTTTCACTGCCCCAGCAATATTTTCATGATCCAGAAGACAGGATTTTATTTGTGTTAAGCAATTCTGGTTTTAAATGACACACGGGTAGATGCTGGGAATTGGCAGATGAAGTAATCATAAGAGTCTTATGCACTTGTGCTGAATAACTACATCAATTTCAGATTTGAAGAATTCTCCCAGCTTTTAATACTACCTATTTTTTTTATTATTATTATTTTATAAACTATTTGATTCTGGCAGTCCTTGTTATGACCCTCACTGCTTTGATCTGTTTTGGTCATATTCCCAATGTCACTGTTGGTATTTAACACCTTGGAGAGAGAAGCTTTATATTTTGCCTTTCAAAAGTTATGTGGGAATTTTAAGTGGAAAAATATCCCTCCTCCCCCTTTTAAAAATAGATTTAGATGTATCTTTACATAATAAAAGCTATCCTGTAGGAATGTGTGCTGGATGCATGAGACACTGACTGAATGCTGAAGAGTTCTGGTTTCCATCATTCATTCACTCAGTCTTTAAGATTTGAGGATTTGTAACAATCACACATTCATTTACAAATAGTATAGATTGTGTCTGGATGATCACCTGGCTTGCAGAGTTTCACCTAATTCTGCCCTACTTGTCACTTTAAAGCCGCTTCCTCCCTGGTGCAGCACTGATGAACTGTTGACACCAGTGTCATGTTTGGCCTCAGTCTTCAGCAAGGCTTTGCTTCACCCAGGCTTTTCAAAATGCTTTTGGCATCAGTCACCGGAAAGGTTCACAGCAGTAAATAGTTTTCCTTCTGATGTTTTATTTATAATTTTTCTCTTAACATTTCCCTTCCCTGCTTCTAAGAATTTCTTCGCTTAACCATTTCTTCGTTTATTTTTGCTGCCCATTTGTTTTCAGTGCAATCTTTGGCTGACCTGACTCTGGTTTGGTAAACTTTTCCTCAAAGGCTGTTTATCAGTCCTGTTGGGTGTGTGTGCTCTACTGGGTCATCCATGCCAATCTGATCCAGATCAGTCTGTGACATATAATCACCTTTCTACTGAATTAGCTGGAGCGGATGAGACAGGGTTTGTGTCAGCTTACGACTTTTTAAGTCACCGGGAAAACAACAGATGATGTTTGATCCGTCTCAAAGTTGGGGTGTTGTGAACGGCCAATACCTGGTTAGGCCCTGTGCCTGCCAGTTAAAAGGCAGGCCAACAATTTCTGAACCAGCAGAGCAAGTTTACACCCCAGCAGTGTTTTATACCAGGTGGCTCAGTTGTTTTTTGTGTGTTTGTATGTTGTGTGGTTTGTTTTGTTTGTTTGTTTGTTTTTGTTTTTAATGCAGTACTACCTGTCTGGATTTTGGAACAGCTTAGGCGCAGTGTGGTGAGTCACTAGCATGGTTTCCATTTGCTCTTTGGACTTTAAACAGTCCTGAGTGATCCAACACAGTCCTGTTGGTTGATCATTGCTCCTCACGTTCTTATCACTGTTTTCTCTTTTAAATAAAATCTATTGGTAATAAAGGTGAAAACAGTTCACACTGATTGTAGATAGTTTTCAAGTTCTTTGAATTTCTCAGGTATTTGTCACATATAAATATTCACTTTTCATAGAATCTAGGTTGGAAAAGACCTTCAAGATTGTGCAACCATAGAATCGTAGAATGGGTTGGGTTGGAATGGCCCTGAAAGACCACCTGATTCCAACCCCCTGACATGGGCAGGGACACCTCCCACCAGACCAGGCTGCCCAAAGCCCCATCCAGCCTGGCCTTGAGTGCCTCCAGGGATGAGGCATCCACAGTTTCTCTGGGCAACCTGTGCCTCACCACCCTCATCGTGGAGGATTTTTTTCTTATATCCAATTTAAACCTATCTTCTTTTAGTTTAAAGCCATTCCCCCTTGTCCTATCACTACACTCCCTGTGGGCCCCCTTTATGTACTGGAAGGCTGCTGTAGGGTCTCCCTGGAGCCTTCTCTTCTTCAGGCTGAACAACCCCAACTCCCTCAGCCTGTCCTAACAGGAGACGTGCCCCTCTGGACTCGTTCTAATAGGTCCATGCCCTTCTTGTGCTGGGGCCCCAGAGCTGAATGCAGTACCCCAGGTGGGGTCTTACAAATCCCCTCCCTTGCCCTGCTGGCTACTCTGCTGTTGATGCAGCCCAGGGTAAGGTTGGCTGTCTGGGCTGCAATCACACCTTGCCAGATCATGTTGAGTTTCTCCCAACCATCACGCCCAGGTCCTTCTCCTCAGGGCTGTGCTTGATCCAATCACATTCAAACGTTTTCCATTTATCATCTGATTAAACTTCTTGCAGGAAAAAAAAACAAGTGAAATAGCAGATATCAGTGTTATTATGCCTTGCTTTACAAATGTTTTATGTAATGACACTCAATCCTTTTTTGTTGATTTCCAGTTTGGATTACTTTGGTCATCCATTAGACTAGCAGTTTTTGAACTGTTGAAACACATGCATTAATTTGCTTTGGTTTAGTACTGATATATATATATCAGTACTATATATATATAAAAGAGTACTATATATATATAAAATATATATATATACACAAAGAGCTATAAAATTATATATATATAATATATATATTTTATAATATATATTATTATTATATTATTATATATAATATATATATTATAATATTTTATATTATATATAAAATTTTATATATATAATTTTATAGCTCTTTGTAACATGTAGTTTGCAATTCTACAATGAGCAGATGAATAAGCCTGCTAGCAGGTTTGTTGAAATGAATTATCAAGCTCTTTGAATTGTAGTTTTATATCGTTAATATCTGTTATGCTCTTATTTTGTCCATAAGTGTCTGGAAATACTTCCTGTCTTGAAATAAAACTTGCTTCAGTTCAAACTGGTAAAGCACAGCTTACCTCATTGTTAGGAAAAATCCTAGCTCTGTATTTTTTAAAAGGCTGTGTTGCCTTCGTAGCACGTTATGTTTTCATGCTTAAAAAGTTTCAACCACGATACGGACTTAATGGAGAGCTAGTAAGAAAATTTATGCCATCAGAAACAAACCAGAAAAAAAAAGTTCTTTGTGCCTCATTTGCCAAAATGGTTGAAGTGGTGTTTAATGTTTGATACTTGATTAAATTACCTTGCTGTTATTTTACCCCCGTGACTCCTGAGCAATGTGAGAGTTTGCCTGGGTTGCCTGGCTCGTGAGGTGGGAACTCAGCACGAGTAAGTTACGGAGGCCAGGGCTGTCACCTTTGTGCTCTCCCTAGAAGAAATGCCAGGAGGCAGCAGTGTCAGCTCTGGAGCTGTAGGAGTAGAGACGAAGGAGGAAGGGCCCTCTGAAAGCACTATTTTTATTTTTCTTAGGAACTGGGGAGAAACTTAGAGGAATGCTGATGCATCTCAGGTGGTAACTAGCATGCCCAAGCTTAACCACTTGGTGTTATTTACACTCCCTTGAAAAATTTGGTATCAGGACAATTAATTTCTGTCCTTCTCTTGAAAAACTCTGTTCACTTCAAACCAAGCTAAAGAGGATTTTAAACATTTTGATTCTTTTGTTTGCAAATTGAAATAAACTTTGCTCAGAACAGCAACATAGGAACTCCAGTGCCTTAGCTTATCTCAGTGTCTGACTGATGTGAGCAGGCACAGGGTAGTACAGCCTGTTGCAGTCCCTAGAAACTACTGGCATTGTCTTATACTGAAAAAAAAAAAAAAAAAAACATTTGTGTTTTTCATTTCCCAGAGGTTGTTTGATAGGTATTGGTTTGCCACCATTGAAACATGCAAATGAACAAGCGAATTCAAATTGTTCCCTCTGCTGTTTCTCAGCACAGCCATGGCCCAGAGGTCATGTTTCCCTAGGAGAGGTGGAATGAGAAGGGCTGATGTGGTACGGTCTGATCCGAGGACCTCATTCTTCCATGGTTAGCTCCTTAGTTAGTACTCCTACAAATTCAGCTTGAATATGGTGGGATTCTGTGGCCACTTCAGTACAACTATGGAAGAACAATATGCTCTGGTTTTAAAGATGTTTCAGAAAAGCAAAGTAAACATTCCATGACTTATGAATACAGACTCTGAGGATGTAATATAGGTTTTATTATCAACTTCAGCATTATCAAGATTTGCTGTTATAGAAAGCAAATCTATAGGAATCTATGAGATTTCTCATCTCTGCTCTGCTTTATGTTGTGTGGCTTTTTTTTTTTTTTTTTTTGGGGGGGGTGAGGGTTATTTGTTTAAACATGTATGCACGTTTTAAATATATTTTTTAGTAAATACAAAACTTTTTAGACTCGTCTTTCCTATATTACTTTGTTAATTTGGCAGAGAAATCGTCATGCCACATCTTGCAGTTCTGTGCCTTCGGAAGTAGCTGTAAATGGTCATTTACAAGCTGCAGGTGGATCTGCCAATGTTTTAGGTCTGGTCACTTCCTAAAGCAACTTCTTAAATAGAATATTTGAAAACCATAATTATTAACCTCCATTCATATTGCTAACATTCTGTACTGGTTATATAGATGCAAAAATCAGTTTTTATATATTTTGACTGTCCTGATTATTGAGTTGCTTAATGTATCTAGTGTGTTGCAAGCTTTTTCTGCTAGTCGTTACCATTTAAAAATCTCTCAGCTTAGCAGCTAATACTTCTAAATTATTATTTTTCATTAGAACAAGATTATCAAAAGTTAAATGCAAAAGATCAGGCTTTTCTGCCATAAGCAAATGGTTACTTTTTAAAAGTAAATGCCGTTCAGCTGCTTTATGTGAAATTGGAGGGCACTAATATATGCTCAGTCCTTTGGACAGTAAGGCCACCTACTTATCTCTGTGAGGTATTTATGGCTTTTGTCAACATTTCTTTGTCCTTGCCTGCCTTGTGCTGAGTACTTCTGCGCTGAGCGTAATGAATTAATATAAGCTCTTTCCCAATTTCAGATATTCTGACCTTCAGAATGTACAAAAGCTAAGGAAAGAAATTGATAACAATGATATTATCACTTATATTTAGATCTTTGAAGTGTTTAACAGAACGTTGTGTAAGTGATTCTTATAGCACTTGTGGTTTGGTTAGTAAGCCCGTGCCCATTTCAAAAAATACAGAAATTGAGGCCAAGAGTTCAAGAGGCCTATTCAGGGTTGCAAAGCATGTCATAATACACATTAATGATTTAAAGTGTTCTGTGTTAGAAACACAAGGACACATGTGTTTCTAATATGTATCTAAATTTTTTCAATGTAGTATTAGGCAGGACAATATAATTACTTGCCTGTTGTGTTTGGAATTATGGTTATCCTTTTGAAGATAAAGGTTCTGTAACAACAATAAGCTTGATTCCATGTATTAAAAAATTATTTTCAGGACAAATTGAATAAATTACACTCTGTTTTTTTGTTTTGTTTTGTTTTGTTTTCACTTTAATTTCACAGTAATTTGCCAATATTTGTAGAAAAGATGGTTATTTATTTTCTGTGTTTTTTAGTTACCTCACAGCTCATACTGATACTGAAGGAGACTCTGAGGAAGAAAAGGGGTGTAAGAAACCACCTGATGTCACTGTGCAGTCAGAAGAAGAAGAGCTACTTACTCTTCTACAGCAGGTGGACAGTTTGCACAAGGGTTCAGAAGATGATAAAAAGGAGAGCTTCAGGCTGCTGCTTGAGAAAGATGACAAGGTATTAAAGGGTAAACTTAATATTATGTTGCTATTAGCTTATGGTTAGCTCTACCTCTGAGAACTTCCTTAACGTAAGCATAAAAATGCACTCAGGAACAGAAGATGCAATTTCATGCTCACTTTAAAAGTATGGTGAAAAATAAATATTTCAAGGTGGTACCAATATTCATGTTGGGTGGGCATGGAAGTTGCGTTATTTTATATACCACCCAGGCTCAGTAATTGATATATATAATTTATATACCACCCAGGCTTTGTTTGGTATGTGTATTCTTACATGCAACAAAGAAATATATAATGGGCTTTTCTTCTAGATAAATTAAACTTTCTTTGCTGGTTTTAGAATTGCCCATAGGAGAAAGTACTGTGGAATAAGATAGTATCCTGACCAAGTGTCCTGAAGAAATGACATTATGAGCCTGTAATCTGCTTATACCTTTATGGTAATCTTTGTGTGAATTTTTCCTTTGATGATTTTACTATGTACTTGTGTAACTCTTGATAAAATTTCAAAATGTTTTATGGTTAGTGCTTTTTTCAATGTATCATTTTCTTCTGATTTGACAGACATAAGTAGTTCTGATTTTATTTTTATTTACATATTGAAATACCCAAGCAAGTAGATGAGGTACTACTTGAAAGTGAATGTTGTGCACATTTCATTCCTAAATAAAATATGCATCACACCATTCAGGGAGCTGTTGTGCTTGAATGGGTTACCTTTATATTTTTAATTAAAAAACAACTGTAAAACCGTTTTTTTGAAATAAAATTATTTAGACTGTCTAGGGTATTTCCAAAAGCTGTCTTCTCCTTTGGCAATTGAAAATTGGTATCTGTTTCATATATGGAAATTAGAAGTTCTATAGAAGGATATGAACTGTCCAATGGTTTATGCCATGTTCCTCTAACCTACTCTAAGTATTATTAAAGAAAGCTGTGTAAATCCCATTCTGATCAGTTTAATTACTCAGCTGTCCTCTACTTTCAGTATGAAAACTGTGTGGACTTTCTTTGGAGAGTTGCACGTGCTTATGGAGATATGTTTGAGATGACTGCTGATACTGAGGAGAAGAAGAAATATGTTTCTGATGGTAAATACATAAAAAGTGTTTGTGTATAATGTCACGTGAATGTGGTGAAACATTATTTGAGCTTCAGTACATTTTTCCAATCCAGTAAATGTGAGCGTTTTTACTGTAATAAAAACGTTTTGCACAAAAAAATGCAACCTTACCTAGCTTCAGTCCAGTCTTTCCTAATCGCAAAGATCTGAAATTGGTGCAGAAGTATTGCTGGACATGACTGAAGGCTGTTGGCTCTGGATGGTGCCTTAAAATCCTTTATTTTGATAAGAATCAGATGGAAAGAGGATGTGCTGACAACATCTGTCTTCTTTAAAGGAAGGTTTGTTTTTCTGCTTTTCTGAGGCAAAGGAGCACTCCTACAAACGAGCAGCCTCTTTTGTGGTGGTGGTAGGGGTAAAACAGTGAATCTGGAAACACCGTCCACAAGAAACATAAGTTAGGTGTGACAACTGAAGATGTTGCTTCCAGTCTTCTCTCCCCATCTATCCTTTTTGACAACTTAGCCTTAACAGGCTTCTGATTTTCTTCTTCATAGGTCTTTTTTTTTTTTTCCTGTTGTTGCTTTTAAAAGCGTCTTCCCCCCCCTCCCCCCCCCCTTTTTTTTTTCCTGTCTAGTTGTATTTTACATTTACAGTAAAAAGTTTACAGTTTACATTTCCTTTTTTATTTTGGACCTTCCCTTGATTGCAATAAAGCCTACTTCTTTTCTACCTGTGTCACCCTACTCAAGTCTGTTTGACACATTGTTCTTATGGTAATCCTTTTTGCCTGTATCTGAGAATGTCTCTCTCTCTCCTTTATTTATGCATTTCCTCTCCTTTTTTTTGCTGCAGCAAATTAAGGTTATGTAAGTATATTCACAACATTCAGGTTGTTTTATCTTTTGTGACTATTTTCACGTATTTAATTACTTATTTATTTTCCTGTCAACAGTGACACCATCACTGAAAAAGCAATTTTGACTGCCCTTTGTCATCCTTGAAGGCAGTGTCATGCTTGTGGGCTGTCATTACGTATTCTATAACTAACCTTAGCTTGTCCAAGTTCCCCATCCCTATCCTTTTATCATCTAAATGCTCATGAAGACTTGTGCTATCTTAACTACTTAATTGATACTCTCTTTGCTTTAGTAGCAGCTTAGCTTCTTTGTACGTAAGTTGCATATTGCTGTGAAGATTATGACACAAACTATGTTACAACAGTGAACTCTGTTATTGTATCCTTTGCCTTTACCAGTAACTAGATGTCACCTGTTTCAGGAAGATAATGGCATAGCAAAAGACAGGGAGAGAAGGAATGATGTTTGGACTTAGGTGTTGAGTAATCAGCCTTGGCTGTCTCATTCTCACAAAGTGCTGGGTGGCGGCAGCCTTTTTTCTCTGTTTTTGGAAGTAGTGCAGAGGGATTGAGGCTGCGGGGGAGCTGGCAGTAGTTTTGTGTTTTTCTTCATTCCACTAGGTTGGAGGATTGTGTATGCTGCTCTTTGTTTTTATGCAGTTAACTAGTAATACAGAAATGTCAGTGTGGTTTAATTGGTTGCAGCTGAGATCTTGCAAACTGTAAGCATCTCTTCTGAACATCGTACTGGGTGTGTGGGTTTGATCAAGCCACCTACTGTCATCTTTATTCAGTTAGAAGTGGAACCTAATGAAGGTCTTTACTGGAAATGAAATTTAACTAGTTCATTCTGTACCCAAGGCAGAAAACAGCTCTGCTGTGTTTTTTTTTTTTGTTTGTTTGTTTGTTTCTTTCTTTCTTTCTTTTTTTTTTTCCCTGACAGGTGCTTCTCTAGCCTGCTTTTAAGGGAATTCTATCTTACAAACACAGCCACCTTCAACAGTCTCGTCTAATCCTTCCCTCATTTAGTTGCATCTGAATTAATGAAATGAACTAAGAGAAAATACAAAACAGCAACGATTTTATATATATATTTATATATATAAATAAAATGGGGGGAGAACACTATATATGTATGTAAATGATGTAAAGCCATGATTGTCAATCTATATGTTTGTAAGAAGCAATTTATTTGCAGCTAGAGTATATCTGATTTCTTGGTTCTTGAGCGTTGCCTAAGATGTGGAAGAGTACAATGAATCCTTTAACATATTGTGTTCCTTTTATAGGAAAGGATAAAGCTGAAAAGGCTGTCCAGCTGGATGCCAGCAGTGCTGAGAGTCACCAGTGGTAAGTTTGAGAAAGTGATTTTTATTTTTTTTTGTAGTTATATATATTTTCAAATTCAGCAAAAAGACGGCTGTCTTTTGGCTATAAATAGTGCCCACAGCAAGTTGTATTTATCGTGCTGGAGTTGGACAGCAATTTGATAAAATATTCATTAATAGTTTTATGGAAGTCAATTACTGTCAGTTTTAGCTAAAAAATTACATTGAAGTATTTTGTGAAGCAGTTGTTATAGCATGTTAAACAGCTTACCAACCATACTTTAGTAAGTACTATGAAATCGAGGTGTAAATATTTTGCTTAAATAAGCGTATGACTGCTCAGAGAAACCATAGCTTTCTATTAATTTTCCTTTCTCAACAGTTTTCAAAATAGCATCCTTCAGTCTCATATTGTCTTTACATTTACAAAAAGTAAGCACCCTCCCAAAATTTTGATAATCTAAACTCCAATAATTAAAAAAGTGACAGCATTGTGGAAGTTTGAAATAATTTGTCAGTTTTTGTTCTATCATGTCATCTTCCTCTAAGCCTTGCACTTGGATTAATTTCATAGACCTTGCCAGAAATTAACAATCTTTTTGCAAATTGAATAGTTTTTTTTTATCCAATCAATGTTATCAGGTAGAAGGTAATTCTGCTGAGTTCTAACCAGTAATTCCTCACGTTGCTCTTTTGCTAGTCAATTTTATTGAATTTCTGATTTCTTTTCTAATGCTCTTAGCTTTTCCTTTCCAGCTTAATTAAGAACATAGAAATCAAGCTGGATTTCTATGGATTTCTATTTTATCAAGCTATGATAAAATTAATTAAGAACATAGAAATCAATTTTATCATTGTGCTTATAGGTTGGGAACTTGCTTATCTTTCAGATATCTAAACCCTATCCCAGGCTTCCTTTGCTGTCTAAAAAGAAGTAGCCATTTCTGAAGTGCAGTCCATCTGAGTTCATTTTACCCATCTGAGTTAGGGTGAGATTAATTTTTCCTCAGGCTCAGTTGACTACTTCTCCATTGCCAATAAAGGGAGCACATGTCGGCTAGCTCAAGTTTAGATATGTGATTAGATACAGATGATTTCATTTAATTAGGTGACTCTCCGGTTTGGTCTCTCGCTCCTCTGGATCTTCAAAGATGGCTATGTTATTCTTCCCGCCTGTGTTCCTGTGAGCATTGCCATATTTCTATGATTTTTGTTTCCCTTTTAGTTTATAGCAATTAGCGATCAAAACACCCACTTTGTAATAATGGGGTGCTGGAAGTGGTGTGCTGTGGGAATCTTGGCTAAGCTTCACTGTCACAGAAATTTGCATTTACTTTTTCCAGTCTCTTGGAAGTAATGGTGACGCCTGTCTGGAGGTGAAACCTAGGCCCCAGGTGTTTGTAATGTGGCAGTTTACGGTAAAAAACTGTTGCTTTTGGACTTACCCACCTGCCTCTTAATGCCAATCAGCTGGAGGTTGCAACTCTGGTGGCAAAATTAACAGCAAATAGGATCATCTGAGCATCACTCCTCAATTCAAGGTGATTTGAAGCCCCTGTAGCTAGAGCACCTGCTGAAAGCAATTTGCAGCCATGTCTGGTGTTTGCCTGATCACAGTCATAGTCACTTCTTCGGATAATGCTGGTGTACCCCTCTCAGCTAAAGCTGGGCCTATAAACTATCACAAATCACACACATGCACGACTGCCCATTCCCCCCCACTAGCCTGTGAAACCAACAGAATCTTGTAGTGTAAATTCTAGTGGCAGAAACTATGTTGACAAAAGCTTGCACGCTATTTGGGCAGATGTAGGTGGTCTGCTGGACTTCAGATGCGAGATCCTGTACTGGCAGGCACATCTAGCAAGGGAAGAGTTATGAGTGTAAGGAGATGTGGTCAAAGAGTTAGCTGAGAAAGCCAATTTGAGAGTTTTAAGTAGAGAATTTCATGTTTTGTAAGCTACTGCTTCTTGTTACAAGCAACGGATTTTTGTAGGGTTTGCAGTTGCCATACTTCTTGTATGTGGGTTGCAAATAAATGTGAGGGTTTTATCACTTACTGAACTGGTGGCTTTCTAGAGATATAGATGGACACAACAGATTTGAATAGCTTGGTATAATTATATTTTTCCACATTATTTTATCTGTTTATTTTTCTTTTCTGAAGTCTTTCTAACTTGATGCATAGTAAGTATAGTGCACCATGCTGCTCCAGCTGAAGCACTGAATGTAGTGAACTTCCCTGTTGATATGATCCAGAAAGACAGTTGAATGTTGCTTTCTAGCCTGGCAACTCTTAGGCTGGGGTCCTCTTCTGCTGTGCTGCTACCTAACCAGCAGTGGGCTTGTTTTGTAACTGTGCACTTATTTTTTTCTTCCTTGGTGTAGTACTTTCCACAAGTTGCATAGATTTCATGTTGATTATAGATCATTTCTCTGGTTTACTGAGGATGATCTCCCATTTGGGATGCAAATACTTGTGTCCAATTTGCAGTCTTATTTTTGAAGGATTTTTTTTTCCTATTTTTTATAAAGCATTGATTTCATTACTGAAATTACTGGAAGATAATTCACCCAGGATGAGACTCTATGGAACACCTTTAACAATGCTCAGGTTCACATGAACCTTGTTCTGTAGTTGTCTACAGGTGATTTAATCTAAACAGTATTTCCATAATTAGGTTGAGAGATGTCATACAGGACAAACTCAGTGGGTATAGTGAGGTCTATATTCCCTGCGTTGCTTTCCTTTAATATACTAAACTGGTTTACCTTTTCAGGAAAAAAAAACAAGGTGGTTTTCTTTGATAATGTGTGTTCAGGACAAACTTGTGTTAACTGCTATGTGTACCTCTACACTTAAGGAAAAAAAACATCCAAGAATGTTTTCAGATTAGGCTGGCTTGTCTGTAACCTCTGTCCTGTCTTTCTCTTTCACTTTCAAAATAGCAACTGTTCTTCCCTTTTCCTTTCTCCTGGGACCTTCCCCATTACCCGGAAGAACTTGGTTGTCAGCTGTATGTCAGATCTGCTTTGGCTGGGTCCGGCAGATGCAAATTTATGCAGTTTATCTTAACAGTGTTTTACATGTTAATTGCCATGAACAGGAAAGAAGAGTTCAGGGAGTCCTTTCTGTATAAACTGGGCTCTCAAAGTTGCGTGCAAACAGAATTCTGCTTAAAATCATAAATAGCCAAGATAGTGTGTGAACAGAAGAGCAAAATACAATTAAGGCATGAAGAAATAAGATGTGAGAGTAATACGAAATCTGTAATTAAAAATGATAAGAGAAAAGCATAATGAAAAATATATAAAATATTAGGATTGCTAACAGGCAGTCACTTAGGGAAGAAGTGTGTACCAGTTTTACCCAAGTTCACAGTTGAAGTGCACTACCCAGTTCCAGGTTGGCGTGTAACTGTATTCCTTATGCATGCCTACATTTGAGTAAAGGACTTCTCCTACCCTTTGGGAGGATGGAGAGTTATATGATAGACCACTTGGTATTTGACAATGCCAGGATATTTGTGTGACACGACATACATCACATGTGATTTTTTGGGCCCTGTACCCTTCTGTGCCGGCAGCTGGGAGTGATGGGACACCCTATGGCATCTCCAGCAGCAGTAGGCAGAGCAGTCCAGGCAGGGATTCTGTGAATTGAACAGGGGCTCTATCAACTATAATTGGAGATCAGATACACGGCGAGAACTTGGTCTGGCTGCAGATGAGCATGAGGAAAAACAGCACTGTCTCAGACCAAAATTCTTCCTTTTCATCTCACTGCTGTTGTAAAAGTTTGTAAAGTTATATAAGGTAATGGAAGAACCTAGTAAATAATTTTAGCTTGTGTAAGGTAAGTCCATCAATTTGTCAGACGGATTTTTTTCACTTTTTATGTAAGATTACCTGTTTTGGTATTAGCTGCTGGTGATGAAGCTGGCTTTCTGAGCTTGCCTACGGAAAGATCTGGTTGATTTTTACTAATCTGCACTTTATCTTTCCTGAGGGGTTTTGATATTTCCTATCAACACAGCTGAGGTTTTAACGCATGTTTGGTATAGCTGCTATCTACATTGTTCACTCATGCATTACTTCTAATGTTGTCTTAAACTGTTTAATAAATGAGTAAGGATTAAAGGATAGGCCTGTTCTTTTCCTGGTCATATTCCCAGCTCTCTACTTACGGTTAACCTGGGGAAGAGCGATATAAGCCAAGAGGAAATTGATTTCAACCATGTTGGTTTCATCTCTCGTTTTGTTTTCTGGTTATGAATTGTTAAATACTTTCCTTTGTGGTCCTTTTCCTTCTGCTATATTTATAGAACCTCTTCTTATTACTTCATATTTCTCTTGCAAGTTGCAATTCAGTTTGTACTGAGGATTTCTGATGTAGATCTTCAGTTGTTTGTTTGTTATTCTTTAATACCCAACCAATAAGGGTAATACTAGCTTAGATGTGTGTGTATTTCTAATTTTAGGGCCAATTCCTTTTTGATTTTCAATGGAGAACATTTCACTGGAACTGAATTAGTCTTTACAACTGCTTCTTGCCTTTCCTCTGCATCAGAAAGGGTCATTTGCAGCTGCACCGTTGAATATTTTTTCACAATAACACTTTGATAGAACTTTATATAATCTGGCACTCTTTTTACAGTTTAGCAAAGAGCAGGGCAATAGGCCTCTCAAAGTTTCTTTTGGAAGCTTATCCCTGTTTCTTGAAAGCTCTGTTTACAGCATAAATAAAATATGTTTTGGTCACACCCTGACTGACATAACTGTTCAGTAAAGCCCTAGTGCAGATGAGAGTTATACTGGCAAAAACATCTCTTTTCCAGAGCAGGGTTTTTCTTGTGCTGTGCAACTGCTAGGAGCTGTCTGGGAAGTAAAATGTAATTTTTATCTGCAGCACTAGAACTTTGGGGAATGATTTTGTCGGCAGACTCTTGCTCATGTAGGCCTCGAGTTCAGTTGTCGTGTCTTACACGCAACGCAATCACACTTCATGCTGCGGTTGCCAGTCAGATCACTAAACCTGTTTTGAATGGTCAATTCTAAAAAACTTTAATAAATAGAAACACTGGAAAATAAAACCATAGCCGTAACCTTTTATTATTTGTTTGATCACCCCTGAAGAGATGGGGAATAACTACTGTGCATGGCTTGCTGATTTGTGCAGCCTGCATTGATCATTATGAGTTGTGAAAGAACCTGCCTGCAAAAGTTGCCATAGGCCAGTTGCAGGTCACGGTGTTTTCCCCACGTCTCAAAAGAAGTGGGTCAGCGATTCCCAAATGGTAACTGTGAACCCTCGCAGTTCATCTTGGACCATGGACCATCGTTATACTCACGTTTTTAACTGGAAGTACAACAAGGATGATTCAGTACTGTAGTTACTTCAGATGGCAGTGCTTTACGGTTTTACAATTACACAAAGCACAAAATATAAACACATGTTAGTAGTATACAAACTTAAGTTCTTCTGCAAAACATGAGTTTTTCGTTTTGTTTTGTTCAAGATTTTGGTCCAGAAAGCTTCTCTGCTGTTACCCAGGGCCCTGCACCTCTTTTTTTTTAATTTTTTTTTATTTATTATTTATTTATTTATTTTTTTCTCAAGAGGCATTGTTACAGTTTTTGCAAAGAACTGAGAGGTTCCTAGATGCAGACAGTTTTCATGCCATTTACTTAGAAAAACCATTTGGTGCACTACATTTTGGTTTGTTTGCCACAAACGAACTTAGTACTACAGTTAAGTTCAGGTTACTCTGTAGATCTTACCTGCTGATAGGAGCTGTATAGCACATGTGTTTCATTTAGACCAGAATGAAATTCTCAAGCGAAAACCGAGTAATTTTAAGTGAAGACTCCTCCTGAACCACAGTTGCCCCCAAGACCTTTCATGCCATGTACTATTAGTAATAGAATTATAACAGATAATTTGTAGGGCTCAATGACAGAAAAGTAGTTTTCTAGTGAAATAAAACTTGTAAAAGAACATTTTGTAGGTTATTGTCATACTACTGACTTAAAATGAAATCTATACCAGGTATCTAACTGTGTTTACTTGTAACCTTCTCTCCTGAGTTATCCCTTATTTAAAGTGACTTTTGAACTGTAGCAGAGACAGATAAATTACAAGCTATAAGCGTCTGTTTCTATTATACAGTCTTACTTTTCAGGAGTTGATACCTGGACCAGAAATACTGCTCTCAGTCAAACTTCCTGTAACAAAGTTTCAGGTTAGTAGTTATTTGTCTTGTATTAGCTTTATGAGAAGACCAAAAACTAGTTTTACAGCAATCTTTGTTCTTAATTATGCTTAATCTTAATAAATTATCCTTAAATTACTTATTATTTCAGAAAAAAAATAATCAAACATAAAAGGACAAATTTAGAAGCCATTTCTGCAAATGTGTAACTTGTTCTATAGTAAGTGGATCAGAGAGATGTGTATCTCTGGTTAAAGAGCACTTAAGTTAGATAATGGTGGAAGGTCACCTGTAAGGACTATGTGGTTGCAGGGGATAGTGATTAGGTAAGTCATTTTTTGAGCAAAATAAAAGAACCCACAATCTAGTGAGGATTTTTTTTCCTTTCCATAGAACAAGTCACTGCAATGTTTCTGTTCAGAAATGTTGCAGTGCCTCAGGATGTTTTTGGTCCTTCCTCCCAAGTTCTTTGTCTACTCATGTTTTTATTTTTTGTGGTGTGGATTTTCCTCTTTGTGGAGGGGAGATAGCAGATGTTGACACTTGCATGACAGGAGCGCTTCACAGAGGGCTTCAGATAGTACTGCTGTGATGCGTCCCCTGGGACAAGGTTCTTGAAACAGCAATGCAGCAAGTTCAAAGGAGGTAGGTTTGAATTGTGAAAACATCTATTTACTAGAAGCTTTTTTGCCAGAATGGTCACAGGGAAAATAATACTGGCAACCAAGTGGTCCCTTACTACCTTTCTGTCAAGGGCAGTCGTTGTGTTGCTATCTGTGAAAGCTATCATTTCACTATGTTTCCAGATTTGTCAGGACTATACCTGGCTAATTTTTTTAAGGTCATATTTGCAGCTTTAAGGACTACTAATGTCTGTTACAAAAATAAAATCTTAACTTTTTGGAACGCAATTTGGTTGTGGGTTCTACCGCCTCAGAAATGCAACTATGGCATATGTTTTCTACTGATGAACTTCTATGAATGTCCCTTAGCAGCAGCATGTTTTCTTCTTTTGATTTATTATGTTAGAATTTATTAAGCCAGAATTCTTCAATGACCTTACTTTAATGTTTTGTTTTGTTCTTGTTTT
The DNA here is from genome assembly GCF_964035555.1 of Netta rufina. Taxonomy (NCBI): domain Eukaryota; kingdom Metazoa; phylum Chordata; class Aves; order Anseriformes; family Anatidae; genus Netta; species Netta rufina. The sequence continues at coordinate 33,594,097 of NC_140125.1, read as the reverse complement.
CTACCAAAATATGGCTATGGTTTTCATGGAAGTGTCATCTATGCAAGTGTATGCTACATGTGATGTTTTCCTGGAGCTCAGCTTCAGTGCTCTGGTAATTTTTTAATATGAAAACTATTTTTCTGCCAATTTCTACAACGTAGAATGCATTCCAAGTTGTAAAAACAAAACCAACTAAAAATAAAAAATAAAAAAGTCAACACCCAACAACCCAAATCCTGAACACTTCACTTTGCACCTTGGCACATTTTACTTTGTCCATTGGCAGTCTTTCACATTCTTAGCCGCTACTTCTGTACCCTCACCCCCATGAGGGGGGTGATAGCAAACTGATGCTTTATTTTTCCTTTGAATCTTAATAGCTATACTTTTATAATGATGCATCATTGTAGCAAAGTGATACAACTTGAAGAATTGATAACTCTGATCTCCAAGAGTAATGCAACAGGAGTCGTAAGCAGCGATATAAGTTGCAAAAATCTCCCTACAATTCAATAGGAATTGATATCTCGTTGACATCAGATTAAAAAGAAAGCTTTGGGGTCTGGCTGCATTGCAGTCTGTGAAATATGTGTGCGAGGGGATTGAAGGCCAAGTAGTAAAATGGGATTTGGAGTGTCCTAACGTGGCTTAATTCTGACTGGAGGCTTTAAATCTTTTCTGTATATCCGTCTCATATGGGATGGATAAACTGTGGTTGCCAGAACCTAGCTGTTGGTATCATCTCTCTGAATTTGTGGTTTTAAAAATCATGTTGCTTGCGAGCATTCTTGATGTAAAAACTTGCTGGATCTACCTGCTGCTCTTCTTTTTGCAGCAGGTATGCCCCTCACAGTCTTATCTTGTTGGAATATGTATAGAAATTCTGGAACACCAGAAGGGATAACATGAATTCCCCTTGATCTGGGGAAAAAATAATAATAATTGAGCTTTAATTGTGAATGATTAAACTGCATATAAATATTTTATCTGTATTAATGAACTTACATGGCCATCTACGTTACGTTTATTTTGATGAATTTCTGTGGCCGTTTGTTGACATTATCCAGGGGTAACATTAGCAGTTAGATCACTTCTTTTCAGTGCTAGCATTGCATAGCTTTTTATTTCTCTCTGAGAAGACAGCATAGTAGTATTTTAATCCTGATTTTCACAGAGCATAACTAAGCAGCGGTTGCGAGGAAAAAACAGGAAAACTTGCTTGTAAAAGATACATTTCACTCATTTCTTAAGCTATTTAATCATTATTATGTGATTTTTATTTATTTTTCTTCCTGTAGTTCTTATAATAGCGGACAAAATGATTTTTAAAAAAAAAAAAAAAAAAAAAAAGCTAAAATCCCTAGGGCTTTCAGTTGCTGGATGTTTCCACGTGTGGCCACCAGATGGAGCAGGGCGCTGAAGAAGACCGAGGAGCTCAGCAGCTCGCTCAGCTGCGGGGTGAGGATCTGGGCAGCAGCAGCACTGCTGCTCTGCCTTGCGAGGAGCTGTGCCATGGACCTGGCAAGACGATTTCTGGATTGAATTAAAAAAACGAATGGAAGTGTATTTAGCTAGGTCCTCCCGAGTTTGTGCTGATCATTTTCTTAATACTCCTGTCTGGATCAGTGAGAATGAAGTTTGCTTTCTTATGCTTCTTTTGTAAAACTTTAAAATCATTTCAAACATCTAAGAATTCTTTCCAGTTAAAACCTAAATTAAATAATAATAATAATTAAAAAAAAAAAAAACACAGATCTTTTCTTCCTCTCCCAGAAATGAGCGTCTGAAATGCCGTCAAATTTTAAATCAAATTAACAGATTTATGCCAATTTCTTTTTTTGTATAGCCCCGTTCAAAAGTGTAAAATAGAGACAAAAAGAAAGTTAATACAGAAAGATGTTCTCATTTTTTCCTTGGAGGGGAAAAAAAAAAAGCTTTCAAGTTAGTAGGTCAGCTTATTTTTTCATTCATTGAAAATTTCACTGTGATTTCCCTCCCCGGCGATTTTAGCTGTAAGTAGAAGTTTTTCTTTGAACTGGTTTAGACTCTTTCTTGTCACGCACAGACAGGGAAATACTGCAAGGTGCTGGATTAGCTTGTTCGCTTTTCATTGTTTTCTTTTGTAGCAGCAATCCGTTTAGCTATGGTATGCTGAGTTTATCAGATTAGCACTTAATGAGTAAAGGGAATAGGGGAAACGTTGCCTGAGTTACTGAAGCCTAATAAAGGTTTCCGTGCCTTCCCCCTCTTTCTAAATACCTGAACTTTCCTGACCCCCCCCCTTGCTTTTTCTCTCCCTCCCAGCTCTTTCCCATAGGAAATACGCTCCCCATGCAGATTTAACTGTCAGAAGTAGTGCTGCCATGTGCTGGATTTTGTTCTGTGCTTGCTGGTCACAACTTACATCCTGCTCAGCAGTGTTTGGCAGGCTGTTCAGAGCTCTTACAAATTCAACTACTCATTATTCTGACTTTCATGCCTTACCTGGAAACGCTTGCAGACTAAAAATGCAATAACCTATAGTGTGGGTATTCCTAAATTAAAACCATTAGGTATGACTGTATGCAAAGCAATTATTTATTTAGTTGTGATAACGGTGATATTTTAATTAGAATTCATTGGAGCTTGAATAATTACATTATATAAAGAAATTCAAGAAAGCTGAGGTTTAGTAATGCTTAAAAACTGTGTGCACCGTATGGATTGCGGCTCTGTTAGCATCATTAACTTAACAAGCTTCTTGCACAACTCTCCTGTTTTTCTTTGTACTTCAACTCTTTTTCCCTTTTTTAAGATTATTCTTTGTTTTAATTCAATATTACATTGCGAAATTTTTAATACAAAAGTAAAATTCTGAAAAAAGAAAACATCTGTATTGGTTTATACTACTTAAATATATCTTAGGTGGTTCTTTTAGTGTTGTACAGAAATCTAAAATTATCTTAACAGCAATGAAAATAGGCCCAAGAAATGTGGGACTGACATACATGGGAGAGCTGCCTTATGATCAGGAGCTTCTGTAGTTATTGAAGTAATAAGGACAAAGCAATAAAAGTTGAAATGAAGCATCAACAAGTCAACAGTGTTGCTTATTAAATAACTTTCTACACAGAGGCATCTCTGAAAATATTTTCAGTTTTATCTGCTTAACAATTAGACCATTTTTTAACAGAAATAACCTTACATTTCTTTTATCTCTGGTCACAGTACACAACTTTGGAAATTAAAACAAAACAAACAAACAAAAAAACAACCTTAGCAATATACAGCTAGTAATGGCAGACGGGACTTTCTAAGAGCAAAACGTATTGTATGCTTTTTAAATAATTTTAACAATATTAAAAGAATGCTAGAGGCTCAGAAAGGCACAGAGATGCTTGAGAAGGGTAGAAGATGACTGTATGATTTTTGAGGCTTGTGTGGCTTGCTGCTGAGCCCGCCTCAAGGATTTACCCTCCTGGGTGAGGTACCGTTCCCAGATGTTGTCACATCATGTTGAACACCAGATGGTGTTCCCGTTCCCAGAGTGTCACAGTCTGCAGCACGATGTGTCCAGTTAAGCTTTTGTCAATGCTGGTGCTGTGTGGAAATATTGGAGGAAAAATCCCTGTTTTTTCACTTCATTGACAGTGTCATTTAAGCTTCTTGTTTCCATTATTTGTTTTGTATTGTTTTGTTGTCTGCTCCTGAATATGTACAGTTCATGCCAAACTTCTATCCAGCTGTCAAGGTGGAAGAAAAACAGTCGTTAATCTGTGAACTAGGTATTGAAATATTTTGTAATTTGATTCAAAGGTTTATTTAAATCACAAAAAGTATGTGTGTGTGTTTTTCTTTTCCCCTCTCAGGTTTGCAATTATGTGTGGCTATATGTCTCAGTTTGAAAGTGTACAAAACAAAATCAGGAATGGTTATCTCTTTAAGGTATGTTTTTGTAGGCTTTTGGTGCTTTGTTTAAGCTATTCCTTTAACTTATTTCCTTATATAGTGTCAAAGAAATTTTTCCAACATGGTAATTCAGCCTCACAGGTTTATTTTGGTGTCGATGTTAAAGTGAAGTTATTTTTACGTATGCAAACAGATTATATGCTTTCAAAAAATAAAAAAAAATATGTAGGATTCTGGGAGGAACATCAAGATTTCTGTTATAGTTTGTAGTGAAAGGGATGAGGAAAACAGAGAAACAATTCTGTTCAGAAAATCAGAACATACAAATTGTTAAGTGATGAACTAACATAGTCCTGCAATCATGCTTCATGCCTCCTTTAATAAGTTATGTTTGTTTTAACACTGTCCTTTCAGAGGTAACTGTGTATTCTAGTTAGCAGCTTTTGTTGCATGTGCTCCCTACCTCTTGTCCTCAGTATTGCTCTGGCTGTTTGCACCCACTGCCCTCCAAGCCAGCGTGCCCCCGTTCTGGGTATCAGTGAGAGGCAGCAGATGTGCGACAGGTCCCCATCACATCCAGCCCGTGGTAGGGCTTGGAGTGTTACATTAACTACATCCAGGCTGTGCTGAGTTAGCTAAGCCTCAACTGCTGCAACTAGCTAGGTAAGAAAGAGAAAATGACAAAAATGCAACCAGAGGAGTGCTGCAGTTGTTTAAGGATGGGGTTTAAAAAGAAACCACGGTGTTAGTTGCCTTTTCAGTGAGGTTTACCTCTTCAAAAGTAATTTCTAAAATCCAAGTGAATCATTTGGCAATGCTAATGCTTTGAGGAAAACAAGAGCATGAAAACATAGCTTCTATGTGATCAGTTTGTGGACAAAATGATAGAATAATAGGCTCTTATATCTGTATAACTCGGATATTTTAGTGACTGGCTTAGTCAGAAAAGAAGAGAGATCTGAAAGAAATGAAGCCTTAGAAGAGAGATTTATTTTGAGACAAATAGTACTTAGGGGTGAAATAATGTATTTCTTTTTCTTTAAACTCAGGTTGAGCAGTCAGAGCTTTCTTAGTAAATTAAAGAGAGAAATAAAGATATTTATGACCTATAATGACAGTGGTTTTGGAAGAATCACCATATTAGATGTTTTCTAACTGTTATTGTTTCACTGCAGCAGAACCCTTTTATTTCCTGAATTTTATGTTATAATAACAATTTGTTGTCTCCTGTACCATTTCATTGGAGCAGCAATATTATAGGGTGGAAAAGACTTCAATGATGGGTGCTGGCATGTAGGAACTATCAAAGACAGTGGTTGCTTTCTCACTGGTCTGGTGTGTGACAGTTCCCTAACACTAACTGTAAATAAAAAGAATATAATTGAAGTTGTTGCCTTTTTCAGACAAAAGTTTTCGAGCTCTTTGACTGAAGTTTTGAGCAGTTTATTTGTGGTCTTGTTGCATTGCGTGCAAAGTTGTTAAATAATTTTGTTTGTGGTTTTCCTCAATAAGGAAATGGTTTGCTAGTTAAAATGTATTTAGGATGTTAGAAAATAATTGCAGCAAAAGAAAAGTTCCGAATTTGTATATGATTTGCAGCAAATCTCTTAGAATGTAAACACACTTGCCAAGCAAACATCTAAAGTGACACTGATTTTCTTTTTAATAGGAGCACCTAGACAAAGCAATTGAACTTAAACCTCAAGATCCTTTTTTATATTACCTAAATGGAAGATGGTGCTATTCAGTAAGTTTTCTTAATTTTTTTGTATCTTACATATTGAATATACAGAAAAAATATAATACATTTGAAATGAAGTAATGGGACTTAACACAAAGTAGGTGTTTATTGAAGTAGATGTTTGGAGCTAAATGAAGCAGTGCATATACATTTCCTGAATCAACTTCCATGTGTGTGATGTTAGTGGACTACCATACAGGCTTGGTAAATTTCAAGAGAATGTCTCAACAAAGATAAAGAGAGAAAATCTGTCGTTCAGCGAAGTTTTGCAAGAAATACAAGTTTTGTTATGCCAACTCAGCAAGAGCTTTTAAATATTTTATTATTGACGTAGTGATAAGTACTCATATAAAAAAAAAATAGATCGGTTTGCCAGTTTAGCAGTTGTTTGTTTGTTTTTTAGCAAAAATGATGCTTTGTGCGTATGAGAGTTGCTCTATTCTGAAGCCCACATCTTTGATGGCTCATATGACTATCCTTATCACTTCATCTTTTATGCTACGAAGAATCTCTTGTCCAAAGAAAATGTTCTTGCATAGTCTAGGCTGTAAAAGATCATTGGGAGGCTTCTCAGAGTAGTAAAGGCTGATATACAGTGAATTCCAGCCCTGCCTTTTTCCTCCAGCTACTTCCAGTGCTAGTCATTACGAAGTGCCTGCAAACTGGAAAGAAGGAGTTGCCGTGTTATTTAGAACATTGCAGCCTCTGACTTTGCTTGTCTTTATCTGCAACAAGCCTTAATGCCAGGTAATCTTTCAGCAGTTCTTTCAGATCATATATATAACTTTCAAAAAGCTTTCAGCAACTACATTTTTTCTCAGTGGATCCAAATGAAGAATGACACAAACTTTTTCAAAGAGCTTATTTTGCTTTTCATCGCAGTGTGTTCTTCAATGTCAGCATAAGCAATGCAAAAGTGAGTTGCCAAAGATTGTCCTATATCATGCATACTGTCCTGCCTTTTGAAGAGCATCTCTCTCACCAGTGATTCCTTAAGCACTTTCATATGATGTCCAACAACTGACTGCAGCTTCCATTTCTGTCAAACACTCCCAGATGTTTCTCATGGCTTATTTAACACTGGAGCTATTGCATTTGGAAGCTTTACATGTAATCTCAGCATACCTCATTTTGTTAATGCTGTGCTATCTTTTAATCGTATTTCATGTTAGTGACAGTCACCACTTACTGACTGACTACATGTGGTTTGTTGCACAGTACCATTATGAATTCATGTTCCACACTTACAGCATCTATGCAGAACTTCCTTGGTGAATAATAAAGCAACAGATTAGGATTTGCCTTAGGGGGTGACCTGACTTGCATTGTATTAAGTGAAACTTCATATGATGTAGCCACTGAAAAACAGATGTAGCCACTGAGATACTTGAGATTTATTTTTTACTTTTTTTTTTGTATTTTCTTATTTTCAGTTCTTGCATTCTGTGACTTTCTTGCTGGCCTTGACAAAATAGTAGCCTGAAGAGCTAAGCGCAGACTTGCGTAGTACAGATAAACGCAAGTACCGGACTAACATTTTATTTTAACTTCTAGGGTGGTCAGCTGTTTTGTCACTTGTACACTTTCAGTAGCAGGATGAGGTGATTATTCAGGACATTTGTTCGGGCTTAGAAACCTTGCTTGAGTATGGAAGTTAGGTCTTAATCCTAGCCTTTTGAAGTTCATGATATTCCCATTAGTTTTAGCAGACTGAGTGAGTTTCTGTGCTGATCCACCAATAGAGGTTTTGGTCATGCACGTAGTATAGGTAGTCTAGGACCTTGTGGAAGATGCAGCAGATCTTGTGATCTTTTTCTGCAGACTGTGTTGTTTCATACCATGGTAATTATCCCTCAATTAGGCTGTTAGCTGTGGCATTGGTTCTAAATACTTCCTCGGGGTGGGAAGTATGGTAGGGTGTTTAAAGAATGTGTATTACACTTCCTTTGTAATGCTACCTGTAGATGGAGTGATTATGCTCCTCTTAGACCCTGTGTTTTTTTCTGTTTAGTCTAGCGGAGGTTGAGGCTGGGAAGGCGGTGTTACCCACTGCAAGGAAAACAAAGGGAAAAAAGGGCTGACCGAGGAAAAAAGGTTAGTTTGTACTTGAAGCTTTAGCTCACTTTTGGGCCAAGCTAAGATTTGCCTTAACATTTGCTCTTCCATAAGTGTTGCTTATTTGATTTGTGTTAGTTTTGCTAGGATTTGGCCTTGCCTAACTTTCTCATTGCAACGCAGCCCTTTGTGAAGAGCAGTGGTGTGGCAATGTCACATTTCTTACACAGTGGCTGCTCTTGCTGGGCCAGAGCTGAAGCTGGTGCAAAGTGACACAGCACCTTCCAGCAGAACAAGGAGCTGGATTGCCACTGCCTTGCAGCACTGAGTGGGCTGATGCAGAGCTAGTGACTTTCATGTGCCACATTGTCTAAAAATCTTTTTTTTCTGGTTCTGATTTCTTTTACCATTATAAAACCAGCAGAGCTGTATGAAAGAGGTAGATGCTGGTTTGATAGGAATATCATCACTGCTTTGTTAGAGAATTAATTCTGCTATCGAGATCAGGTAGGCAAGATTTATGAAAGATCACTTTATAGATGTCATAATGGGCAAAGTATTGTCTGGAAGAGCTGCTGTGTATTCAAGAAGGCATGTGTAGCTCCCATATAGAGCATGGTTTTTATTTTGTTATGACAAAGGGAAAAAATAGCAACTATTTATGCATTGAGCAAACATAATAGAACACCACAGTAGTAGGCAACTATGGAGCCCTACCAAGTGTTACTGAAGTATTCCTTTTTCTAGAGCTAATGCACACTTCTAAATGATGGTGTGTTGTTTTTTTTTTTTTTTTTTCCAGTTTATCTTCAGTGATAACGTGTAGGAAAAGTTAAATACCATATAATTGTTATTAAAATACTTTGAAATATCTGTTAAGAAAACTGAACCAGTATTTAGTGTGCATAAGAGATACTAGTATTGCAAGGAAAAACAACTGCCTCAAAATATTTTTTATCTAAAATGTCTTTAATGATGGTAAACTAAACTCCTTCTCCTCAGCCTTCCATGACATAACCAAGCTTTGCTGACCACTATCTTTTAGGGAACATTGCATGGTCTAAGTATATGCTTGCATAGATGCATGTGACTTAAAATAAGTAGTGTTTTAACCCTTTTAAGTTGCAGCTTTTTGTTGTTAAGAGATCAGCAAGAAATATTTATTAGAAGTGAAAAGATCTATGGTGCATAGTGTAGAGTAATTATTTATTTCTTTAGAATTTTGCAAGCAATTGTCTGATAATCCTTAAAAATTTAGTGTTTGTTTTTGTTTATTGCTTTAGTGTTTAGAGTAGCTTTTAAAAAACTGAGTCCATATCTAGTTAAGACTAATGGCTACTTGCCATTATAGGAGTGACATGAGATGCCTAGCGTATAATTGTGAAACTGGAGCAGAGCCTCTGGCAAATATTAGTGGGGTGTTAAAAATTAGATTTCTTGGAATTTTAGTTTTGTAGGTTACATGCCATGTGTTGAGTTCATCTCTGGTGTATCCCAATTTAATCTATTTGGGTTACATCGGGGAACAAATTGACCCAGTTCCTTTGTCTGTGTGCTCTCTAAGTTTGCTTCTCTTACTGGAAAGTGAAAAGCCCAGGGAATTCAAGTTGGATAAATGGTTAAATGCCCATGCAGAGTGTAGGTTCGTCAGCTGGCAAGAAAGAGAATATTTATGTTGGAAGCCAGTGTTTAAAAACTGCTCTCTAGTTATTTAATCTCTTCCAGAAGTCACAACGTTGTAAAATTGTATTAAATAATTTCACATTTAATATATTGTAATTAAAAAATGATAACAATAATACTCTGGGGATAATGAAGTAGGTACCATTAATATTTTATTGAAGCTGGATCAATGAAATCATTCTCCTTTATGGAAGACAATTGTGTTATGTGTCACCAGAGAGCTATTAGCAAGGAAATGTTGGAGGAGGATATCTTTTAGGGGTGCAGGTTCCTCCTGGCTGAATTTTCAGTCCAGATGGCTTAGTTTCCTTGGTGCCAACATCCTGGAGTTCGATAAGCTGTGAATGGGCAGGGTTTGCATTTCATCAAAACCAAATGGGAGACAAAACTGAAAACGGTCTCCAGTCACCAAATGATCTAGTCGACGTGAATTTTGTTGATGCCTATGGAGGAGAAATGCATGTTAGGGTATCTCTTTTCCCAGTATTTAGGAGAGAACCACATTTTCTGCCTTAATCTTTGCTGGGAAGAGTGGTCTGGTTGGGAGAGTATTGCAGACAGATGCAGTTTAACTCTGTGGGTGACTTTCTTCTTTCTGGTCTTAATAGAGATTTGGGTAGGATAAGATGATGAGAACTTGCTCTTTTGACAGATCATGAGAAGAGGTCTTTCGAGCCAGATATGTCATTAGCTTTGGGACACTGAAGAGTGGCCTCCCCTCCTTGCCAGCAGCCAGGCTGTTGTGGTGACCCACACTGCTGCAACTCTAGGGAAGTTCAGGAGTTGGCTGATGGTCTCTCAGGTCCTTGTTTTTTACCTCTTCTAGAGCTAGTGAGATTAGCTGTCCTCAGTATGGCAGCTGGGGAGCAGTGTTCCTGTTCAGAGTGACCCAGTACATTCAAAGGAGATCTTTGGAAACAGTGTTCTTGCAGTGCTTCTGTGGGTTTTCAGGCTGCTGGGAGGGACTTGCATCAGGAAACCTGAAAAAATGCTTGGGGAACCTGAAAAAAAAACAGAGCTCACTTAAGGTTTGGAAATCATCTGTGGGGCAAGGACAGTCTTCCTTCTATATTGTTTTTCTTGAGTTATAGTAGTAATTACTTGCTGCATTAGCTGTTTTCTTATTACTTTCTGCTGTGCTGTACTGCTCCTGGACACACATTAAGTGAAGCTCAAGCTGATGACAGTTACAGTCTCACCCCAAACAGTCTCTTCGTACTTTATTTTCTATGGACCTTCCGATATGCTTTGCACTGTTTGAGGTAACCTTGAATGTAAAAGTTAAATTTTCACTACACTGGAGCACGCGACACCAGGGTTTCTGCTGCCTGGGCTTGTTCACATGCAGAGAACACTTAATGCGGTTAGTTGGTGTGCTAGGAATAACGTTTCCATTTCACTAAACATGGCATAAAAGATTTACTGTAATAAAGTTATTTCAAATTAAAAACAGTGCTTTTGTGTGTTTAGGGGCAGGGTATCATTTCCTGTTCATCATTATTGCTCCAGGGCACGATTTTGTGTCTTGCATAAAACAGCTCTATTCCCACCTCAGTTGTGCAGGCTAATGCAGGAGGGGTGTGGGGAGGCTGTTGTGATGGGATTCATCTCACTTGTCTTTAGCCAGAGGTACAACTGTCTGTGCTCCTTTTGTAGTTAAGGGGAAGAAAGAAGGGAAAGAGAAGAGTGTTCATCCAGGACCGTCATAGGTGAAATAAGAGCAGTGGCCCACTAGAAACGCTGCTGTCCCTGTGGACTGTGCAAGGAACCTGGACAAGCAGTACAAAGTGGGCACTCCATTTACAGATGGCGATAATTAGCTGCAATGAGTTCATCAAGCCAGTGGATTACAAGTTGGAATACTTTAAGTATGGAATACAAACTGGAAGCATTACAGCACCATCAGGCTATCCGTGTCATAGTCATAAAGTATGGGATTGAATCCGCTGTGCGTTGAAGATAAATTGCTATTGTCCATATGTGTTCTGGTGTTCTGTTTTTAAGCATTGCTTTAGATTGGTTGGGTTTGTAATATAAAAGTGGCCAAGTGTATTTTCTTTTAAAAAGTTTGAATAGTGCAAAGCAGCACCCAAGCCAGACAAAATAAGGCCTAAAACCTCAGTAAATCAGTTCTGATTAAATCTTGCAAGAAAATAAAATAACTGCCAGGAAGGACTTGTGTTTTCAATAGGTAATTATAACTCTACGTGGAAAAACTGCAGTTTTGTTCCCTCATTGCAGACCAGCAGACACGTGTGTGGTAATTGTATCTGTGCGCTGTATGTGTACCCTTGGGGTGCTGGGTGGTCTTGCAGAGAACAGCATAAACCTATGGATTACCCATATTATTTCCTTCTTATCATTCTCCTGTAAGCTTACTCTATGATGAGATGGACCTAGAAATAAAGAAACCCCCTTCCTCTTCGAAGAGAATAAAGAACGCTGCAGCAGAAGAGAACAATACGTTTGCATGAATCCTTTAGACATCTTTCACAGCGTATGTCTTAGAAACTAGGGAGCAGCTAGGAAAGTGAAGTGTGGGAGGGAGCTGTATGCATACCTCCAATTTGAAGTTTTAACCAGGATGCTGCAGTTTATAACAGTGTTAAAGCAGTGCAGGACAGGGGAAACATCTCGTTCTTTCTATGAACGAGAACTTGAATATTACCAGAGAGCTTTTCAAGAATAAATAAATAAACTGCATTCTCTTAGAAGATGCTTCAAGAGTGGGAGATGAGAGAGAGAATGAAGAACGCTTTTTATTACTCTCTCTGGAAGATCATTTTTAATGGTTTTGCGTGAAAGACTTATTGATGACATTTAACGGGTAAGGTGTTGAACCCTAGCAAACAACCAGCAAAACTTGGCCGGGATGCCCTCTGTCTCCAAGCAGAGTTGCTCTTATGTAGCTTGAGTCATTGAGGCCAGCAAGAAAACCTGGTCCTGTGCATTTTTCTGTTGCTTGCTGTATTTGTACTCTTTGCAATGGTATTTTAGGGCAGTTTGCAACAAGAAAATGTGTAGAGATTGATGTCTGTTCAAAAGAGAAGTGTTCTGGCTGATGGCTGTGGATAGCTTTGTGTTACGGTGCCAATGGATTCTGATAGTTTACCATAATTAACTGTAACCCTATAGATTATTGCTGAGTTCAGCACAAGAGGGTAGGGGGAAGCAGCAACAGCCCTAAAGAGAGACTGGGAAGCCAGAGAATGGGGCGGGAATAGTCCAAAGCTACCCAAAACCATTTTGGTTTTAACAGCGGTAGGACAGACATGAGCTCAATGCTCAACCGTGTTATTTGAATCACCTCTGCCTCTGAAACAGAGATGTCTGTAGATGTCATGACTCTTATTTCACTTCTTGTCTCTCCAGTGAGAGGCTCTCTCTCTTGGACTGCATGTCTCCCTTCTCTGTGTTGCACAGATCATGCTGGAAGTTGCTGGTAAAACACAACACCTTCATGTTTTTACTATTTTTTAACTCAGACATACTTGGTGACGGGAGCCATCAGTGCCATGGTTCAAATAAAACCTGACATGAAGGAATCAAGTTCTGAGTTTTCTTTACAGATGTAGTAGATGTGGCCAAATGAGTGTGGCTTCTCCTTTTCAACAGGCTCCAGTCTTGCACTGCATTCCTTCCTGGCTCTGTCCTTCATTAGAGACGTGAGGTGTGTTCTGCTGTGTTAGGGGATGGAGCCAAGCATTCTGTGGCAATAACAGAGCAATTTCTGTCAACTGTCAATATATGTAAGGGAAGAAGTCATGTACGTTATGTGGCAATGTGACAGTGCCTTCAAGTCCCTTTCATAGTAGCCGGTCTTCCTGAAAAGAGACGAAGCCTTTGGCAAATGTTATTTGTTAGGAAAAAATGAAACCTCTTTCTTTACAGTGATTATGCCCAGCTTCTGCATAGTAAGTGAATTTGTTTTATGAGGGCCAAAAGCACTGACGTTTTGACTGCAGCAGCAACTTTTCATAATGTTGAAGAGCAGTCTACGTGGACTACCACGCTAAGGTGTCTGCCATGAAAACCTTAACAGGTTTCTAGCCTTAGAAAAATAGCATGGTCTTGTGATACCTAAACTGTACTTTAAAATTCATACATTGGAATACTCTCATATCAGCGATGTTGATGTTTTGTATTTCTTAAAGTGTACATTTCTGAGTTAATGGAATCTAATATCCAAAAGGCTATGCTTTGAGTTGGCAAATCAACAGCATAAAGCATTCCTTTACAAGCTTGTTTGCAAAATAAGTTGTATAAGTAGTACAGCAGCACAGGACAGTATTCACTCCAAAGCTGGGAAGCAATCCTAAGGGCTTTTGATTTATGCTTTTGTATTTTTATTATAGGTAGCTCAGTTGTCTTGGCTTGAAAAGAAAGTAGCTGCTGCTCTCTTTGGGACTCCACCAACTTCAACAGTAGAAGAAGCACTGCAGAATTTTCTGAAGGTAGGTCCTAGCCAAGGGTTTTCCTGTGTGACTGTTTACCAGCTGCTGTGTGTGACTGTTGTCAAGATGTCTGCTCAACAGATTATGTTCTGTGGCTATAAATCAAGGGTTCTCCTAAACACCACAGAGCTCTATAATAAAATATTTTCTTCTTCTCTATTTTAAAAATAGTTTGGAGATGAGTGGCTAGCACTTCTCTTCCTTTAGTTTTACAGAAATCTTCAATGACTTGCTATGTTAATAGTTACTGAATTTAATGCAAAATAGATATGGTTTAGTTACATAAGCCATTGAAACGAGTTAGTGATAACTACTCATTTGTCCACTTTTGCAACAGTGTTAACATAGGCAAAGAAAACTTTGGCATTGTGACACTTAGGCTTTTCTGATCTAGAGCTCTTCTTTGAATTTCAGTAGAAGCCTTTCTTGTTTGTGGGGTTGAAATAACACAGAGGAAAGACCTTTACAGTGAAGTAGAAAAGAATGTCACAAAAGTCCTTGTTCTATTTGAGTGCACAGTTGTAAGACAACACTATGTGCCTAAAATGAAGCTGACTTTCAGTGTCTTTCATATGAGTCATTTCAAACTCTGGGCCTGCTACATAGAATTTTTTTACTTTACTGAACTGAAAGCATAAACTTCCATCATTACAATTACCTTCAGTCAGTTTCTCCAAGGACAAACATGTTTTTCCTCACTATGAAAACTGTTTATTTTCTATGTTCTTTCTGTGTCTATTTAAAGATGGCACGATTTTCTGAATTTTGGAGAATACAATACATTGCCATCTTCCCAGTGTAGAGATTTTATCTGTAAGGTCAAAATCCAAAGATGGTAGAAATAATTTGAAATATATACTTTAGCTTCAGGGTATTTCATGGAGGACTGCAGAATGGCTGTGGTTTTAAGTCAACTTCTGCAACAGAAATTGAATTACCTTCGAAAAGACAATTGTGTGGTATTACACAGTGAGTGAAAGCAGCATTTTTTTTGGTTCAAGAATTGCAGCTACAGTAAGTTTCACTGATGTAATTTTTCTCTCCCCAAAGCTATTTGCTGATTTAAAGCTGCTTCTTGGTTAGTTAGATAATTGATAATATTTGTACTCATCAATCAAGGTTTTACATCCTTGATTTGTTTTAAAAGGAAGGTGATCCTGAGCTTTTCAAACTACCTGAATTTTTCAGAAGATATTAATGTAAAAAGAAGGGTGAAGAACTAGAGCTAGAAGATACGGATCTGTGCAGAAAAATAATTAAAACATTGATGAATGCAGTTCAGCATCAGTTATTCAACATGTGAATGATTGGTTGCGTGTTAATTTCTGTGATGAGGAAATAATTATTAATAATCTAGTGACAGCAGTGTCTTTTAGCCTATTGTGTAAATGGATGAATCCAATAATGTTCTATAGAATGTTCCAGTATCTTTACTACATGTAAGCATTTAGAGAGAGGAGACCAAAGAATACAGAATGCTTTTGTGTGCAATATCAACAACTTGTGTGCCTGGATTAGTGTTTGTTTTTTTAATTTTCTTGGGATTTTTTTTTTTTTTTTGGAAGTGCTAAACATTGTGGTGCACAGTAAGGATGATTCACTCTGATGTTTGAGGAAATTTACTGCATTACAGAAAACGTTACATGGACCATGTAAATCTCCTCATGCAATTTTTATGTCTGTTTTGTTTCCTGTTTTTTATTCTTTAGGCAGAAGAAATGCATCCAGGATATTCCAAATACAATTATGTGTATTTGGCAAAGGTAACCAAGTTCTTTTAAAACTAATGGCTTGTAGACTCTGGTATTCTTACAGTGGTCTGATTGGAAACAAAATGTTTTTTCTTCTCAGTGCTATAAAGACCTTGGCCAGAAAAACAATGCACTGAAGTACTGTGATTCTGCACTGTCAGTTCTCTCAGTTACTAATGAGGTGGGTATTGAGAGTGATAAGTTGTTCTCTTGTGACCACTGTCCTGCTTTGGTACCCATTATTACACTGTCAGTAATAATGTTTCACTTTTTCCTCTGAACACAGAACCTTCCTTTTTCCTCCGTTCTAGGTTGGAATATTGCAGTTGTTTGTATCTACAGCTGTAAAGAAAAAAAATCATCTTTGTTTGAGAGAGGGACTGTGTCAGTGTCAGAGGCTGTCAGAAATTGAATTGCAGTCTTTGTAATTCAACCCATAGCTGCTGAGCATGTTACTGTTCTGAAATTTTGCCTCAGACCTACTTTTTCTCAGTTGAAATTACTTGGGATTTTTGTCCCACAAGATCTACTTCTGTTCCTGAAAGCCTCTGTTTTGTGATCTGTGTTGAGGCCTGTGGGCACTGTGTGATTGTAGCTGCAGCAGAAGTGGATGAATTGTTCAAACTTGGCTTTGTCTTCAACCACAATGTGATTAAAGTGGCATAGTTCTTTGTTATATCTGCTGCAACATAATTCATTCTAAGAGATTATTAGATTCTCTTTTAGACCCTTTAGAGTATTTTAGTATATGCGAGCAAAGTTTCTAGAGATATTTGTGAGTTTTTAAGTGATTGAATTTCTCAAATGTAAACCAAGTCATGGCAAGAAGGTTCCCTCTTGCTGTCTCATCTCATGTAGAAGCAAGTTCCATAATTATCGACCTATGACTGAAAAAGTGTTACCATCCTAGAGCGTGACAAGTTCAAACCTGAGCTTTGTCAGCCTAAGGGACCCCCTTTGAGCACAGCAGATGTGGTAGGGAGAGAGAGAGGTGATTCCGGAGATGAATTGGCCCTATCCCATTGAGTTCTTTGAAGTTAAGGAAAAAGACCATTAAATAGCTCTGTGTTTTGATTGACAATAAGCGCTGTGTGTGGAGCACTAACATGTTTATGTCAAATGTTCCCACTCAGAAGAAAGACCACTGCGTGCCTCACCAGCAGCTGCTCCTGGGTGGCATTTGTTTTTGGTCCAAATGAGAGCATGTACCAATCATAAATTAAGCAATCATTGCTTAAGTTCATTGTTTCTTTAAATACGTACTGATGTAGACACGATATAATAACATCTTAACTCTTTATTCTTTACCTTTTGTTGAAACGTACCTTCAACTTGTGCATTTTTACAGAATGTTTTTACAGAATTATCAGTTATTTTCTACCTTTGTTGCATAAAACATAGGAGAAATGGTTTGAGAGAGAGCGCATGCAACTGCAATTGCTTGAACTCAGCCTGTTTTGTATATATCTGCTTTGACTGTGTTCATGCATCTTATTTTATTTTTTTCTGTATTTAACCTACTACACGCCAGGTCTTATCGCAATGAACTCTGTAGCTATCCAGCACAATTTCAAACATATGCATTGCAGAAACTTCTGGTGGGCAGAAGGCTGTGTGTGTTTAGTGAACTGGAAGTCATGCAGCATGTTCATCAGACTCCTTGGAAAAGCACAGAGATAACACAGAGTTGTATTCATCTTTGGTAACAGCAGCTGGACAAAATTTTGGTGTCTAGTCACAGGTAGTTGCTGAGGCTCCCCGTACGCTCAGTGGAGGAAAGAGAGAGGCTTCCAGGTGTCTCATCCTGACTCGTTTCCCTGGTGGCTGAGAGAGATTAGGTGTGAAGACACGTGTAAGATGCATACCTGAGACACCTGACTTCCAGACTGCATAGATAATGGGAGGTGAATCCTACCTCTGAAGGCCAACGGCATCAGTCTAAACGTGAGCTCAGTTCAGTCCTCAGAGTTCAGTGTTTCCTGGGCCACCCTGGGGACAGGGGTTAGTCCCTGCCAAAAGGAACACCCTGTCACATTTCTGAAGTGCCAGCAGGCCAGAGGTGAGAGCAGGAATTTGGGAGCAATTTGAGGTGCGTGTGTATTCTGGCAAGCAGAGTGGTGATGAAATAAGAATCATATTGGTCTGTGAACCGAAGAAGCAGCAGCAAGCAGCACCCAAAATCTTCTGTCCACCTGAAGATGACAGCAAGACAAAGTCCTCTTCTGTTTTGACTAATTCTATAGATATCACAGATTTGTCTGCTTTGGTTCATTCGCTTGTTTTGTTTTAAGTTTAGAAAAAAGGGTCTAAGAAAACACAGTACTGGAGCAACCATGTGTTGTGTTTTGTTTTGTTTTGTTTTTTATTAAAGCAGGCAGCACAAGGTAACACCAAGCTCACATATGGGAATTACTATAAAATAAAGATCTGGAACACAAACTCTTTGAATGCTAACTGTTACCATGAATCCCAGTTGAATTAGAATACCGTGTCTCACTTGTTTAGAGAAAAACTGTTAATTCTGGGGGAAATGTGTTGGAACTGAAATGATTCAGAGCTTGGAGCTGTATGTAGGAATAACATTTAGTCAGGCTAGTTTAAGGGAGGGAAGAGACTGTAATGGCTGGAGACTGAATTGCCTACAGCCATGTGAAATGCAGGGTTTGTGGTCTGGAATAGAAAACAGAGTTCAGCAGCAGTTTGATGATTCCTTTCCGTTTGCCACAGCACAGGATCTTAAGGTTGTCAGCAGCATAGGATGCAGTCACTGTCATGTGAAACCCATCATTCCTAAGTATAATCATAGTTTCTCATGTGAGTTGTTTTAAAACATCTCTTTCTTCAGGCAGGGGAATTCCTTTGTTTCTAAATGTTATTTTTTTCTGAGAAACGCATATATATATGTATAAAGGCATAAAATCAGTTGTAGACTGAGACATGCTTGCTGGAATGGTGCCACAGTGAGGAAATACGTACTATTTCATGATACAAATCACCCTGCAGCATAGCTATGAAAAATAATAGTAGATAATGGTTTAATTTATTTAATTTTTTTTTGCTTCTGAGCATCCACAGTTTCCGTTGACTTCAGTGGGAACTAG
The DNA here is from genome assembly GCF_964035555.1 of Netta rufina. Lineage (NCBI taxonomy): Eukaryota > Metazoa > Chordata > Aves > Anseriformes > Anatidae > Netta > Netta rufina. The sequence goes on along the minus strand of NC_140125.1, from coordinate 33,575,442 downwards.
AGTTACTCGGCATCAGTAAAATAGCCCATAGCTCATTTTAATCCCCAGGTCAAATTCTCAGCTGGTCTAACTCAGGGTACTTCTTTGACACTTTGTCTAGGATTCATTTCATGTAACATTGCAGGCTAAGTGAGATGGTTTTGGTCTTGAATGTTGTATCGCATCCAAATAGCCTTTCCGTGTGTATTTTCTACCACTTACAGAATATCTTTTTCATTCAAGTGGCTTCCAAACAGAATTAATTCTTCCAAAAAAAAAAAAAAAAGGCAAAACAAACAAAAAGAAAAAACAACAACCAACCAAACAAAAAAACTTGTAAAAGGGTACTAAAGAAGTAATCAAGGTAGAGACAACTTCTGATTGAATGGCTGACTCCTGTAAGTCCTAATATTAGTGTGATTTTTTTTCATAGTTTGGCACATTTTCAGCCAACCATTCTGTGATATATTTTTTTTTTCTTTTGAAAGGGAATACAAGAGAAATGGTGTTTTTGGTAGAAATTAGATCTGTGAAACAAAACTCCTGTTACAGCACTACATTAGAGATCTTTCTCCATCATCTCTACTCTAAACAGAAACCTCCGATGAATCATATGGTCCTTCCTTGGCCATAAATACCGTCACACTGTGGGGTGGTATTACATAGCTGGAGGTGCATGGGACATGAAATTGTCCTGCTTTTCTCTGGTTGCTGTCCAGGTGGATAACCCCTGGGTCCTGGGAAACATTTACCCCTTCAAAAATAGACATCCTAACGCTTAGCATTGCTGTGAGTTATTGCAAAGTGTGTAACAGCTGCTCTGTTTATCTCATCGAACTTGCACTACCCTTACTGAGACTCATTATTTTGTTATGTGCTCAGAGCCTCGTTGAGTGTGGCTACATAAAGGGCTGTCAAAACCAGATGTGGTGGACTACTGTGATGGGAAAATACCTTTCTTTGAATTTGGAAAAAATATATATATTTGAAAACATGAATGTTCTTATATTCGGAAAGACAAAATCAGTGTGTGGGTGCCTGAGCTTGATTAAACACACAGTGCTTTTCACATGAGTGGAATAAGGTGATTTGAAAGAGCTAGGTAGATGACACCAATTTCTTGTTTATAAAAGATCGTTTGGCATTTTCAGGGGAGGAACTTGTAGAAAATGTACATATAAATGTAGAATTATGAAGTATAAATGTGAAGAAATTACTATTTTCTCTTGTCTGGAGGTGAGCTTGGGGATTGGGAATGAACCCTATGCCCTGTTAGGGCCAGTGAGCTCACAGTGAGGTATTAGCAGCCTAACAGAGAAAAAGATGTAGTGGATTAATTCATTAAAAGCTCAAAGTTCAGGTCTCTCCGACATGTTTTAAAAACAAATCCAAAAAGCAGTAGTTACGTTACAATAAATTTCTTCTTCCTGGTTTTCTCTTTTCAGCTCTTCTAAAACTACAAAATAAATGTTTGCACTGAGAGGTACTGAAAAATCTTACTTAAAATGCAGATAAAAAGTTTTCTGGAGCTAAGAATGTATTTTAAAGTTATTGGTGACTTTAAAAATATTAATTTAAAAAGCACTCCCTCCTTCCCAACAAAAATAAAGGCAATTCAGAGTTAAAAGTAACAAGAAAGAGAGATTTAGATATTAGAGAACTTTATCATTCTGACATTCACTTCTTACAGCTGGAGCATGGCAGGAGTGTAAGGGTTGGTAAGGAATCTGCCTGTAGCCGCAGTGACATTTGAAATCTGGGGAAATCAGTGTGGAAGAGAAGGAAGTAAAAGTAATAACGGGAAAGAATGGTGGCTGAATGTTTAAATAAGAGTGTAGCTGCTGAGAAGAAATAATGCCTGTAAGATTTTCTTAACTTTTTTTTTTTTTTTTTTTACAATTAATAATTAATTTCACAGGTTATTAATTTACATTTTGAATTTTGTTTGTAAATAAAAGAATGGGAGTTTAAAAGGGATTGAAGTGAGAGCGGATTATTATAAACTTCAGCTTCTATCAGTTGTTCCCATCACAACAGACTTTTTGAATATCCTGAATTTTCCAATACAAGTTCACCAAGAAATGCCTCCTCCAGCTGCCGCTGACTGGTTCTGTGTAGCAGACCTTGCTGTGATATTTCCAATAGATCTCATTTGAAGTTGCTGCAGTTCTTCTGAGTGAGAATTTAAGAAGGAAAATTTTAATTTGCTTTTAAAAGAAGGGTAAACATTATGAATTTTCTTTTCATCTTTGTGATTTTCCCCTGTTAAGATATATCAAACTACACATGTTGCTCAGTGCAAAATGTTATTGTCTTCAGAGGATGTCAATTCCTTTAGATTTTATGTGCGTTGCTATCCAAAAGCAGAAGTCCATAATGCTTCATTTACACAATAAAGGAAGCATTCGTATTTGTGTTCATGTTGAATTTTGGGCTATTGCTTTTCCTGCTAATGCTGTTTGTGAAGTTGAACAAGAACTTCCTAGCAGCTACCACCAACCCCAAATTAAAAGTTCTTGTGGATGTACTGTTTGTCAAAAATTACAGTAATTGCTAAAAAAAAAAAAAAACAAACACAAAAACAATGACAAAAAAACACTATTAAAAGCTATTCCTTAAATTGTGGTTCAGTTTACACTGAATAAGAGTGCTTCGAGCTCAGGGAATAGTCCTTTTAAAAACTCATTGCAAAGAGATCACATTTCAAACTGTAAAATGCTGCTAAAAATGAGACATTTGTAAAAGATCGGCTTAAAGAAGTTGAGACCTCCATTATTGTAAATTATTTTATCAGTGTATTTTTCTCTTAGTGATTGGGCTGATTTGCAATCTGCATCATTTTGAATTTCTTGCTGAAAGGTTTGTTTGCATTGTCTGCTAATACTTTATCCCCCTCCAAAAACCATTTCCCAAAATGCTGAAGCTATTTTTTGTGGTGTAGTATTTTCATACATAGGGAGAAAGCCTGCATTGATAAATGCCGAGTGAATTATAGTTTGTGGTTTAAATGACTAGTTTTTCACGCAGTACTGGAGGCAAAATCCTGAGGAAGGCAGCACAGTTTTAGCACAGCTGTTCGTGCAGCAGGAGTGCTCGGCAGGCAGCTCCTCGGAGCACGGAGCGGGTCTCCTGCTGGCGGTGCAGGAGGAGTACTTCCAGAGCAGGATTCTCGGAGGCATTGCAGGATGAAGAGGTGTGCAGTTACTTTCTTGGTTTTGAAGAGTGGCCGAGGGACGTCAAGCTTCCAGGAGTTTAAAGTATGTTGTCCTGGGGCCAATAGACAGGGTGGAGGGAGAGCCTCAACAGGCATCTCTCTGAACATCTGCTTTTGGACACCAACAGCTCCATACAATAATTAAAGGAAACCAGAGTATGGGTGCAACCAGGTCTTGTAAATTAGAAAAGAATCTGCTGGTGGATTAAAATTTTGCTCCGTTAGCAATTATTCTGAACGGAAATCTGACATTTTGTAATTGTTCAACAGCAGTCCTAGAACTAGCTGAACTATTTAGTCCTCGACATCTGGGTGTGAAAGGGTGTTTTCCTGTCTGCTCAAAGTGTAATCAGAACATGTTGAATTATTGTCAACTACATATTTTAAAGCTGTGCTTACCTTGATCCTAGGAGCCTTGAGAAGTTACAGTTCATCCCCAGAGGAAGATACTAAAAATATGAAAGAACACAAAGCGCCCTGACTTGGGATGTACGGCAGTCATACAGAAAGTTGCAAGTGAAAGATTGTATTGGTTTATTGAAGTATCTAAGGGAAGGAAGAAAAATACATATGCCTTGGTGTGCAAACAAACACCTACTACAGTCACACCGTGTGTGAGAATCTACTATGACACTGGGAATGGATAGCATATAGCTTTATATGATTTATATGCTCCACAAGAGCTATTGCTCTCTAATTAACAATCCTTGTGCCTGTTAGGGAGCCTTTTTTGTTACAGCCCAGGGTTTTTCCTGGAGCTGTGAAGGAATGATACAGCTGTACCCGAAAGCAGGGGTGGCTCTCAGCACCTCCTTTCTGTTACCACATATCAGAGCACAGCTTTGGACCACCCTCGCAGCCCTCACATTTAATATACCAAGCAGCCACACTGACTTCAGTGAAACCCTACAGGATGCATGTCAGCTCGGGATTTGGCTCTGGCTGTGCAGTTATGTTGTAGTTGGCTAGAGTTACCATTCTGTCGGTGGTCATGGGGGTCTATCTGTTCTCCGCTGACAGTTGGGACTTTGTCGACAAGTGCACACATGTGTAGTGCCTGGGCTGAGTGTGCTTAGTGCATACGGAAATAATTAGCTGAGATGGAAGGTAAAATCGTTATCTTTCTGTCAGTTCTAATTGCTTTTTAAGTTTTATATGCACATTTATACACTATATTTTTAAGTTTTATATGCACATTTATGTCGGTGTGTATGCTTATTGATATATTTTTTATTATTTTAGCAGAAATTAGCTGTAAAAATGTGGGCTACATGCAATTAAGCCAACATTCCCTTCTTCCTGCCAGCTATCTCTTCTCTCTTGCTCTTGTTTTCAACTCCCTCTCTTCCCTTCTTCAGCCCCTGGCCTCCCAGGTCTTTTTTTTTTTTTTTTCCTGTGCATATCCCCTGTGAATGATGAAACAGAAGAGAATGGCAACTAAAGAGGAGAAGGGGAAAATGCAGTCACTGACCCTGTAACTCCGAATACCCTTCGTGTAGCAGTTAGCAGAACATTTGAACTTGTGTTCAACTCTGAAAATTATATGAGAAGTGTTTAATAAATTTAAGCCTTGACAGTAAAAAGTCAAGGTTGAAAATGGCTGGGTATTTAGTGAACGCTGAACTAAGCCTCAGGGAGAACAAATGGGACTGACGCAAAATACATTGCATTCCTTGTGCCTTGCACCTCTTCCTCTTCCTGCTGCATTCTAGAGGGAGATCAAAGCCTGCCTGTCCTTGGAAAAACAACAAAAAAAAAAAACAACAACAAATTTAAAATAAACAAATTTAAAACAAAAATTGTTCATTTTTAGAAAGCCACAGACCCAGAAATCAAAGAGAAAGCACGTTGTTCAAATATAGGACTTCAAGCCTTTACAGTTAATTGAAATAAAGCTTTGACATTAATGAAGTTTTCATCCTTAAGACTGGAGACAGGCTCAATGAACAGCGGTCTGGGCTTCTCTCTCCTTCTGGTGTGACATAACTCTGGGTCTGCAAGGACCTTCTCCAAGTGTGACAATATTGTTCCCTTCCCTGGCCATTCTCAGCTTTGCTTTTAACGCCATTACAGACTTTTAAAATGCTTTTACCATCTGGGTTATTATTATTGACTGGAAGCCACTGGCTCGATTAACGCAGTCCATTAAATAGTTTGTAACGATTATACTTCTTGTTCCTGATCCAGTCTTGTTTAGAACTGGCAACCCAGAGCAGAGAGTTTTGCACGTTTGCAGTTTCTTCTCCAATTAGTTCTTAGAACAGTCACAGTTTTGCTTCATTCTTTGTCCTAAGCTCAGAGGGAGATTCAGGAAGGATTGCTCAATGGTTTTGGGACCTTGCAACTCACTAGAGCTCCTTGTTTCTTTCCTTAGAAGCAAAGGACTATATTGGGTAATTACACGTGATTGCTTGGAGCTGTATTTTAAAAAGCTGTGTCATGAAAAATGAGTAAAATCTGTCAACCCATGAAATGCTGGACACTGTTCAGATATGAGAAAACCTGCATCATCGTTATTTTTGGCTTAGAAAAGTGTAAAAAAAAAAAAATAGGACCAGATACAATGAAACCATTTTCTTAATAACGTGAGACAGTATCTGGCATTTTACTTTTTTGTTTAATGGAGTTTGGCATAATTTGCACAAGTCGACTGTGGTAAGTACAGAAGGGAGTGTATTTTCCTTAAATTAATGAATGTATTGGTACAGATCTTGAGTTTCCTGGTTTTTATTGCAAGCCATGGGCTGGTGCTCCAGGCAGCCTGTAGTGATGTGGAATTTAAGGGGTGCTGAATTCAGTGTGATGTTTCCTTCTGTTAGAGTATTTTGGCAAGAGCTTACTGGCTTTGCAGTGTGTGCCTTCCAAGGCCTCTGATAAATGATTAGGCAGATAGTTTAGCCTATTGTTGCCAGTGGGAGCAAGGCAATGACTCCAAGAGAAGCATCCAGCTAATGTATTAATGCCTTAATCCAGACCAATAATATAATGTATTTTGACGTGTCTGGCATATGGTTTTTATCATCTCAATATTCTTCTCTGTTCCTCCATGACATTATGGACAACTAACCAAAATAAAGAGAAGCAGGGATTTCTTCACCCGTAAAATGTATTTTAAAATGTCCAGTATTTTGTTCCAGCTCTTTGGTTGATTGGATAATGAAGTGATCCTGAAATTCAGTGATTACTTCACTGTCTGTCAGAAGTATTTTCTTTCAGAATTGCTTGTGGCATTATCTGGGAAAGGAATACTGGTCTCTGTCATTAGAAATACTTGCACAAAATTTGTGATGTCCATGTGCTTTTGGCTTTGCGCTTCTGAATGCACACGGACGCATATACTGGGTGGTTGGACCCTTACCAGCCTGGAGGTATGAGGTGCTGAATTTTTAGAAACGTGGACTTAAACCAAGGTGCATTTTGCAAGTTTTGCAGCAGCAAGTAGAGCAAGTGGATTATACCCAGGGGACACTTCAAAAATGAGCAGAATAATGGAGTTTTATGCACGTGCTCCTTTCGTAACTGGTTATATATGGAATAGGCAAAATGTATGTTACTGGTTACCTCTGAAAGAGTTCTGTGGGCTGGGCTTGGTTTACAGCCCCATGCACACTGTGCATTTACTTGTCAGGCTAAAAGGAGCCTTTCCCTTCTGTCATAGGAGATATATTATGGTATTGGCTCTGACCACAGCAGGTTATTTGCCCCTTGCTCACTGACTGGCTCCACTCTTCTGTGAGCCCAGTAGATTAGGTAGAGCCCACCAACACCGGTCTGGATGGTACTGAACCTGCAGTCACTCCGTGGTGGTGAGTACAGATAGCAATGGCTTTATACACTGAAGCCACTATCTAACCTTTGTTGTTAATTGCCTTTTCCAGTGTTTCCTTGTTAATTGGATATTAAATCGTTAGCAAACATCACAGAAGTACCCGTAGAAAAACTGCACAGTCAGGTTACCAGCTTGCATAAAGTATAAAGCAAGGATGTACTTTATACAAGTTACACCAATAAAAGTTGTGGCCCGGGCTGAAAGGCTTACTTGTCTGCTTAGAAGGATATGTGGGGCTAACATTTTAAGTGCTTTAACAGAGCTGTAAAAGGAGGGCTGACATCTGGCTCTTGTTTTTACTTCATGCTTTATTTTTGCAATCACTGACAAATTAACTTACTTTACGTCTTGTACATTCTGTGGCTATTCCAGTTGTGTGTTATGTCTGTTGTTAGTAAAGAAATGTGGATAGGCACGTATTAGCAAATCAAGGGATTTATCCTATTTGAGTTGATGCATGATTGTCTGTTTCTTTCAGGACAAAGAGGCCCAGAAAGACTTAGAGGCTTTACTTCTCACACTGAAGCTCTGATACGATGCACTTTTTAACTCTTCACGTTGTGATAAAACTGAAGAATTAAAACGAGAGTCTGTAGTGATTGGGGACTGCAGGTGAATTCCAGCTAAGTCAATGGGAAAACTGTCTCTGATTTTTGTTGGCTTGGATCTTGGCCTTTGAGCATCTGGCAATTAAGACATGAAAACGACACGTTCATTTTTGATTATTTATAATCTGGTATTGAAGTTTAATTTGAGATTGCTGACACTGTGAATTCGATTCTCTAAACAGGAGGTCCACTGCTGGCAATGGACATACTGGGGATAGAATGCAAAATGCACACGTCTTACTCTTTGAAAGATTAATCAATAAATACATGATGCCAGCATAGAACTGCATGTAGCAAAAACAAAAATGTTTCTATAATAAATTATATTTGTATCAACTAATCTACACAGTTGTGTACAAAAGGAAATCATGTATGTGTATGTTTACACATTATTCTTATAAAATTAGAATCTTATTAAAGTAAAAGCTGTTGCTTCCACAAAGCTCTTTTTACCTTAAACCTACTGCTGGTTTTACATGGAAACATGAAAAATTTATAAATAAAATATTTAAGTTGTATTTTATTTGTAACATCAACAAGTACAATATTAAAAATCTGACTGATGAAATTCAGTGATCTGGATGAGTATATTACAGCTGTGATGTTTAGTGGTTTTATTACGAGATCTCCATCAAGTTTGTGAATCCTGGATCTTTCTGTTTAAGCAGTTGTCCAATGGGATGGTGTTAATATGTTTTATAAGAACTTAGTTCAGCAGGTAACTATCCCTAATCTTTTGTATAATGTAACCTACACATAAAAATACATGCTCTATCTGAGCATGCGGGACGGGAGTGTTCAATAAAATGTGGTGGGCAGGGAGATAATTTTGTTCACCATTGAACTGATCCAGAATTCACCTAAGTGTAATGAAAAACAAAGGTCTGTTTTCATTGTTTTTGAATTCAGGGTCTTAATCTTAGATGTGGGGAGTTTATCTGGAAGAAGAAAGTATTTCTGTTAAAGGAGACAGAGGAAGTATAATTGGATAAGGACAACTGCACAGTCCCTTGGCTTGTTTGATGTGTAAGGTAACATGGACCAGTTTATGGCTAAGGTGAGGAGGACTCATATGGCACCAATATATTGAACTAATAATTGGGCCTTTAATTTAGGATAGTTATATTAGCTTGTAGGCATCTAGGAGCTATTGTGGTCTCAGCAAAGATCTAAAAATTGGGCTGGTGTGAAGGAGTATGTGAAGAAGTCATACGGATGTATAACTGAAGCATCTCTTAGTAAGAGTGAGCTTTTAACTATTAACGACAGAAGGCAATAGCTGCAGTAGACCAGAGGAAGACATGTGGAGTTGTATTAAATCTAACCTGAATCTATGACGCCTTATAAAGTACAGAGATTTCTCAAGCTTTTCATAAAAAAAAAGACTGTCCTTCTTAAAACAATTTTGTTTAAAATGTATTTTCAGAAATGCAAGCCTTACTGTGACATAACTGAACAAACTCTGAAAGTTCAGAACTGGTTTGAAGTTGTTGCTGTCGTTTTCATAGTTTTTATTATCCTGAAGATCTTCACAAATCAAAATAATAATTTTATTTATTTTTTACTGCTCATTCTGAGGGAAAATAGTTCCTATACCTGTTTTTCAGTCCCAGAGTTCTCCTTTTTTCTCACACAATTTCAGAAAAAAAGGGAAATACGTGAGTGAAATCCTATTAGATAGCTCCTTCTGTGACAGAACAACTGGTGTGTGGACAGAGAAGCTGCAAAGGTGACATGTCTTGATGTTGGTAAGGGACTTTTGGGAAAGGCTGTTTTTCACATTTTTATACCCAATGCAGGAAGCATATCCTAAATGGAACTATGAGAGTGATTGGTGCTTAGGGTTGTTAGCAATTCACTGTCACCTAGGAGGATGCAGTAAATAGGGCTTCTATTTAAATAATTTGTTATTTGATGAATGAAATAGTTTGGATTATCCATCTTAAGTAACAGGATGGGGGAGATCTGGAAGTGGAGGTCACTCTGAGGAAGAAGATGTGTAGATTCCAGTGAGTGGCAGGCTAGTCATGGGTCAATAATGTCATGTTTTGGTGAGAAAGCAGATTTCATAATAGAGCGAATAAATAAGAGTTCTCCATTAAATGCACATGAAATAACCTTTTCCTCTAATTAGGCCTAATAAGCTCTGAGCTGGAATACTATATCCAATTTCAGGCATCACACTTCAAGCAGGCTGGGGGCTAAATGGAAAGAATCCAGTGGAGAGAGACAAGTAAGATGAGAGGGCTAGACAACATCATTTTGTGTGTTAAAAAATGAAAGTATTTGGTTTGTTTAGTCTGTAGAAGCAACGAGCAAAGGAATACTCACATTTGTAAAAAAGTTATTGAAGACAGGAAAGAAGAAAAAAGCAAAAAAAAGTTGTTCTCCAAATCCCCTGTTCACAAGACAAGAAGTAATTGGCAACTTTTGCAAAGCCCTGCAGTACATTTCCTGAGAACATTATAAAATCATTTACACAAGTTTTTAAGAAAAAGTTGAAAAAGTCTTTAAACGTTGGCGATGTTTAAGGCACAGCTTATCCTCTGGCAGGGCATAGTCTGGATGACTGTTTATGATCTCTCCTGGCCTTGCCCTCTGTGAGCCATGGGCGCTCCTACACCAGTTTTGCATTCAAGGGGATCGTGGCTGCACACACTGGCTCTGAATTTGGCCCCATACTACCTAATGAACTTGAACTGCAAAACATTCACCATCGAGTTTCAAGACGTGAATTTGAAGATCATGTGGTAACTGCCCTCAATGATTTCTTTATGGCACCTGTGGTTTTATTCCACGCGCTTACATTTTTTAATGAAAGTTCTGATTTTATAAAATAGATCACTGATCTTTCTAGGCAGCTTCCTGAATGAAGCGCATTCTGCTGTTTTAATTTTTCACTCATTACTGGTCTATGTGTAGAATCACAAAATATCATCTGCGAATCAAAAGGCTGGTTTTAATTATTTGTCCTAAGGTGTCTTCCATCATTTGCAGATATGTTCCTCACAGAGGTAAGAAACAAGAAGCTTTATACAGATAAGGCATTTTGTGCTTTTTTATAGTTTCTGGGTACTGTACACAAGTATTCCAAGTATTCTCATCTTCTGTGTTTTCTGTTGTGCTAAACTGAGATCTTTTAAAGTTGAAGCTTTTTATTAAAAAAAAATAAAATAAAATAAAATTTAAAGTTCCTTGAATTGTTCTCCAATTGCTCCTTGGAATAAAACTTTTCCACGTCATTCTAGGCCTAGGCTATCTGTTCTCTGTGACATATCAGTTAGAGAAACAGCAACCGTAGCTCCAGAGGGCCATATGTTTTATTTTTTGTTTAAAATATCCACAAGCAGACATTCACTTCCGTAGTTTTGTCTCCTTGGAGGAGCTACAAGTTAACCATATGAACCCCTGCAGGCCTTTACGCCCTATGGATGGTGCCACCAGCTGTCTGAAGCCTCCGTGTCCTTGCAGCTATGCCCGCTACCTCCTTTAGTTCTTCTGCTATGGCATCTCTCATTTGGTCTCTGCTCCTGTATGTATAGTGTACATTCCCTGGGGAAGTTGGTCTTTGTGCGTGTTTGCAGAAGGTGAGTTCAGGGAGCTTTGATCCAGTAGTAGCATTCATGTGCTTCCTACAGTTAAAATTACTCGTTCTGCCTTCCTGAATAATTGAGGTGTTTCTTTTCTTGTGGTGAAGCTAAGAACTCTGTCAGTGGATTCTGGTCCCTTTGGGATTGCCCCTGTGCAACGATAGGTAAACACAGACTAAGTTAATTTATTATAAATATTATTTTTAGCAATTGGCCACTGGTTCATTGAGGAAACAGTTACAAGGATACACTCTCACAAATTTGTTTAAATTGCTCTTTCCTTTTTTGGAGTCTCAGGGTGATTTACATAGTTTTATGTAGTAATATCAATACACTGACATATAATTCATTCTGGAATGAATTAGGAAACCATCCAACTGTCCAATGATGAGTAGCTGACAATTTAGAAAGGAAAGTGTCAATTCCTTTGTCCAGTTAAATAAACAAAACAGAAGCCTGTTGTTATAGTAGTGATAGCCTGAATTAAAAAATAATAATAAAACAGCGAAGAAGTGGCTACCCAGAGATCCAGCCATGTCAACCTGAACATACCTGTTTATGTGGAGCCTGCTTATCCTTCTTCAGTCATCACTACCTGAACACCTTCCCTGTGAAGTGCTGGGCTCTAGGGAGTCAGCAAGGTCCATGGATTTTCTAGATTTTTACTGGAGGCTTTGGAACATGGTTCTGTGGTGTTTTTTTTCAGTGGGCACAGTAGTCATGATGGATGTATTACAACTATGCCAAAAGAGAGAATCCTGCAGTAATGTGACAGTTTAAATTGTATTGCAGCATTCGTCCAGTGCAAACTCAGGACTAACAGTGTATGTAAGGTTATATTCTCATTTTCCAGCACTTTTCCTTTTTTACAGATTCTCCCATGTTCCTTGGAGAAGAAATAAATTGAACTGTCTTGACAGTACAAAAGGAAATAAGCTTTTTTGTCCTGGTCTGTGTTTGTGTAACCCGTGCATGTGTGACACTGGTAAATGAAGCACTAGAACTACAAATGTGAAACATCAGTATTTTTTTAGGAAATGTTTTACTTCATTTCATTAAAATAAACAGCTGGTCATTCTAGAAGCATCTGTAGAGGCAATGTCCGATGTGAACTTAAATATGAACAATCTGAGCCCTGTGCTTGGTTGCGCTGCTGGCCCATGATGAGGGCAAGTTACTTGCTCAAGTTAGATGCATGCGAACACCATCTATCCACTTTTCATTTGTCTTGTTTATTGTGATTAATTTTGAGCTGATTTGAATTGCCTACATGACAAAATTAAAAATAAAAACAACAACAAACAGTTACACAATATTGGGTGGGAATATTGTAAACTGAACATGTTGTAGGGGTATGGGCGTGAATATGGAGGTACTTTTTAACCTAACAAACTATGTTAAGGTTTCTAGTTCCTGGATAAAGGAAATCAATACGACTGATGAAATTTTAGCCCCCAGATGATAGAAATGTTCTTGTCTGTTGTTCAGGAGAAAGTGGCAAATCAGCAAAATCCATGGATCAGGTGGGGTTGAGCCAGGTCTCCCCACAGCTCTGGGCCATCAGCCCCACACCTGGGGCAGGGATGTGCCCACCTGGCTGAGGGCTGGGGGGGGACAGGCCCTGAGTGCCTGCAGCTGGGGCTCAGGTGGGCCCTTCTGGGGGAGGATCAGCAGCTGGGTGCATGTGGTTGAGCTGAAGCTTCTCTGGGAGCTCTAGAAATGTGTTAGGCTGGTGGGCCTGGCTGCTTCTTATCTTTGGGGGACGCATGTTGGTCGCTCTGGAGCTGTGCCACTGCAGGAGTCTGCTGGAAGACAGGCTGAGCCTCTGGCTGCTGGAGGTGAAGAAGCGGGTGAGTAAACGCCTTGCTGAGTATCCAATTTTATTCTGCTGCTTTTGTTTGAGAGCCTCTCGTGCACCTGATGGGTTTTGTAATGGTTGGTCTTTCACAAGGTTGCGTGTTTGCTCCTGGCACCTGCCAGGGTTCAGTTAAAGGAGAAAATCTGGAAGCTGCCTGTAGGAAAGTTAACCAAGCGTAGAAAGGATTTGGCAAGTCCTAACAAGGAGGCGTATTCAGTTTTGAGCCTGTAATTAGCTAAATACGAGACTCTCCATGCAGGGCTTTGCTACCCCTGGGGCTTGTGGCCAGGCCTGTGAGGATGCCCCAGAGCCTTCCTCTGAGGGCCCGCCCCAGCCTCTTCTGTCCCCTCAGGGCTTGTGCATGTGCAATGTTTTGTTCGGTTTCCTCTCTAACTCTTCACAATGCCTAGTTAAGACCCTTGCTGACTGGCCTGCATGAAGTACCGTGGCCGGAGCGAGCCCAGCTCCATAGCCTGAGTGTCTGCAGGAGGAGTTAATGCTGACAGCCAGCAGCTGGCATCTCCTTCAGTAATTTGCAGCCTTACACGCAAGCTAAGCTTTGTTGTGTTTTTCTTAAACTGTTCAGGGGTTCCTTAAAAGTGAATTTTAAATTTATACTAGAGAAAGAATTTGAATGAAGGAGGTTTTGTTATTTATATGAAGCAGAAGTGAATGTTTCATGTATCTACAATGATACCAGATAAAGGCAAACCAGATGATTGCATTCATCTGCACTGCAATATGCTGGTTTCTGGGGGTTGCACTGGATTTACTTTGGCACAAATGCTGTGGCTTTGGGACTTCATCCTCTCTTATTTTGAATGTCGAGTCATAATTACACATGTAGAAATTAAATGGAAACCACAGTTTCTGTTTTTGTGTAAATACGCATATAAAATCTTTGTGTAGATGTATGTACCTGTAAGTTTAATAGGGGAATTATAATAGATATGAATTGTTTCATTTTGTAGCTACGGTAAGTAACATGATTACTTCATGAACATTTTGAAATTCATAAGATGTGAACTGAAAATTTAAGAAAGTTTGGAGAAAGGTTGTGCAGGCAGAAACCTACTTCCAAGACCTGAGTTAAAACTACCTTGTGAAAGGGAGTTGCCACAGCTCAGTAGTGTGTTGCTTGTAAACTGCAGAGGAAATGCTGGGTGATAGCCCTGCTTGAGACTGCAGGCTCATCATGACCAGAGCCACCTGTTGCTGTTGGAATCCCCTGACTTGGGGCCAGCAGATTAAAAAGAAAAAAGGTGAAAGAAGCTGTAAACTGATGTACTAGTTGTCCCTGCTTTGAAACAAGGATCTTGTGAACTCTGAAGGGCTTACTGAGTCAGTAGAAACCAAACTACTTCTAGAAATGAATATTGCCTCTTAGAGGGATGCACGTAATCAGCATCTCCAAAACATCACACCTGCTTCTAGCGAAACTGTGCCTGAAGGGGAGGGAGGGAGAGGGAGCCTTATGCAGCCAGAGGTGGGGTTTTGTGTGTACTTTGAGGGTGCATTTTGGAAGCAAGGATTATGGGGTGCAGGGAGATGCTGAAGGAGGCTTGCCACCCACCTTTGGTTTGATTTTCTTTGGTTTCTTCAAGTCAATACTCACTGATCAATAAACCGAGAGTGAGTGTGACAGACACGGAGCAAAAAGGACTAACCTATGGACTGGAAGCTATCTTCTAGAATTTTCTTCTTTGGTAGTTAGCTGCTAGAATAAGAGTCTCTGAAAAGTAAAGTATCACCTGTGGGAGGGGAAGAGAAAATAATAAAAAGTTAAATAATCCCTGGAGTGCAGAACCTGGGGCCAGATGCTTCCTAGTGGCAGGGACTGCCTCCTCCCCCTGCCTCTCTCAGCACCGCGTGCAGCTAGCGTGTGAAGCCATCGCCTTTCTGTCTCCCTCCTCATCTCCCTCCCCAGGCATGCAGATGAGTAGCAAGAGGCTGAGGGGAGACATGAGGCAGGAGCTAACATAGGTTTCCTCTGAGCTTGACGCTGTTCTCTTTTGGGATTTACTGCCACCGTTTCCTTGATCAGAAGGCAGTCTGCACCTCCTGCCCAGCAGGAGTTGAATAGACAGGAATGGCTCCTGCTGAGGCTCAAATTGTTGGTCTGCTCACCACTATGACGCTGAATCTCTTCTAGTTTTCTTGCCAAAACAGGTGGTGTTTTCAGTGGTACTCCAGGTAAGGAGAAGTCAAAACCAAATCTTAAATCAGTGAGCTTTAGAGCCGGTGCTGTTTTGGCCCAGCAACCAGGTGGGGCATTCAGCAGTAGCTGCAGGTCTGTCCACAGTTTGACTTATGATTTGGGAACCTGTGGCCAGAAGGGAAGGTGACCATAAAAATGAAGTCCTTGGAAGAGACATGTACCTCTCAAAGACTGACTTCGGTTCACAAGGTTTTTGGCAACTAATTTTCAATGCTGAACATGGATGACTTTCTTTCTGGGCTCGCCTTTAATAGTGTTTGTTGGAACACAATTTCATTGTGTTTCTGCTTAATCCAACTTCTTGATTAGTGTAATTTAGCTGGCTTGTGTAGCAGTGCTGATTAATTAGGATTTGTCACTTTTTAAGCTAGAGTGCTTTAACTGGCAGTCTTAGCAGGAAAATAAAGGAAAAATTGTAGGACAGGAAAAGATTTTAATTGTTGCTCTTCAGAAAGTTTTCATCCTTTGGGATATAGAAGTTAGAGGCAATATATGAAGGTATTTCTAAATAGCAAGACTTAATATCTTACACAAGCTTTTACCTCCGGGTCTTGTAGCTTGATTCCTAGTTGGAAGGACAGGGTCTTCCAGTCAGAGCATCACTGTCTGCAGGCAGAAAGTACTAGGGAGAAGCAAAAGCCACCCCTGTATCCTACAGTCTTTTTTCTTCTGTCTCCAGTCTGCCTGAACACCTCCTGTGGAGTGGGAGGTTGTGTGCTTCATTAGAGATCTCATCCAAAGCCTGCTGACGTTGCCTTCCTTTGACTTAGGTTTTGTTGAAGGCTCCACTGAACATCTCTTATTTCCTAAATGCTAAAAATAAACCAATAAATAATTATTTCACTGGAGACCTGTGAAACTTTCCAGTCAGGTGGTATTTCAATCAGTACAATTATGGTAAAATACAGCTGGTACTAAAATAAGCTGGTACTAAAATAAGCTTGGGTACAAAGCAGCCCAATTGACCAAGTTTCTTTTTTTTCCAGTTGTTACAGTCAGATTTCAGAAAGATGTGTCTTTTATATTTGGAGACAGGGTGAGCAGTTCTTGGTATTGCTGGCATCACAGAGCCTTAGAGAGACACACACGGACAGAAATCTTTGCTAAACTTTGCAGAATGTTTTGGAAAACTTCCGATGTGAAATGCTAGCCTTCTGAATATTGCTTTATCCAAAGTGCTTTGTGACAACTTTTATGTGCCATGAGCCTTTGAAACAATATTTTTGGACACGTTGTTTACCTTTGCTCTTTTACTTTGAGAAATATTGCATAAGCCTTTTAAGATGTTTCTTCCCTAGTTGACACTCACCCTGTGCAAACTGCTCTCTATTCCTTATCCTTCGTGTTTTTCCCTTCTCCCTCTAGGTATAAAAATTAAAACAGCAAAGCCATCAAACCAGTCTCTAAATCTGATCCTGATGGAAGGGGGAGAGGCATTCAGGTGCCCTGAGGTTCAGCAGGCACTTGCCAGCTGATTTTTAAGTGGACTGTTCTCAGATGTGGTAGTGAGTAGGGTGTCATAAACTGAACTGGAATCGTCTTCTGGGTTTCTGTCGCTGTCCAGAAAGGATGCCAAGTGACAGCATATTAATGCCCTGCAATAAAGCTGGCCAGTGAAAGTGTGGGTTTTGCACGTTACAAAAGCCCTAGCTTCTAAACTGCCTGCAAACTTTAGGGTTGGGGGAATTCAATAGATTATGTGGCATAGGAAAGAAAAGGGTATGTTTCCACTGCAATGTTATCAGTGACAATTCAGCAAAGAACTTAGGAAAAATCATACTAAAGGATTAAATATTGTTACCTTTGAAACATATTTTTTGTATTAATCCAAATTTTTCCTCGTGAAAGTGGCTTTAACACCTTCCTGGTGTTGATATGCAAAGAGGCATGTCTGTCAATTAAACAAAAACAGAAAATTTGGCAGCTCTTCCTGTAGCCAGAGGCCAGCTGTCAGCCTGCAGGTCAGTCTCAATACACCGATAACCACACGGGGATGTGGGGCAGAAACCAGGGCTGAGCAGCTGCGGAGCTGCCAGCCGTACGGCTCCCTCAGACAAGGGGCTGCTTTGAGGAAGCCCCGTGTGTTGTTTCAGTTGTTGGAGCTTTCGTTAGCTGCCTTACAGACAGCAGCACAGACATCAAAGAAGGAAAGAAAGGAGAAACCCGGATGCGTGCCAGGGTTTCTTCCTTGTCCCCCGGCGGTCCCCAGCTGCCCTCCCACCCGGATGGCCGGGAGCCGGTGGGTCTCAGTGGTGTCGGGCAGCAGTGGTGGAGGTGCCTGGGGCACAGCTGTTGTTCCAGGAGTCCCACATTTTGTTGCTCCCACAATGAAACACCGTGGGATTTTAATTTTCCATTTACTTATATCTTAGCTCCTTCATTTTTGGCACTCAGGCCCAGAGATGAAAAGCTTGTCCAGGGACATGAGTGTTTCCCTGGGGCTGAAAGTTGGGTTGCCAAAAAACTTTCCTAGGAGCATCTCCTTAACACACAGCTGTTTCCCTAGGGAAAGGGCAAGCTGGCTGTGAGGTCCGCAGCTCAAAATATGCACGTAGGTTTCGTGGTTACAGCCATCCCCAGCCAGAGCTTTGGCCAGGGGCTTGGCCATGTTATTGTGCTGGTGCTACACTTGGCTCCTGTTTCTAGCTTAAGCAGATGGTACCCTGAGATGAGTGAAGTCATTTGGTTTTGGGTGTGAAACCTGATGTTTCTCAGCAGATTTAGATGTAGGTAATGTGGTCGTAGACATAGACAACAAGTTAACATTACAAAATTTTTCTAGAAATTTACTCTTTAGATAAAAATGCTGAAAGGGTGTGAATCCTGGCATCGCTGCTTTCACGTGGTTCCTCTGTCAATGTAGGATAGCTCTATAGACAGTGCAAGCAACTGATAACAAGTATGCACTGCAGTACGGGGATGCAATTGTGTCTTTTGTTCTGTCACGGCCAGTGCTGCAACCAGAAAGTGAAAAAGAGAGGAATTTGCTAACTGGGATGCAAACTGCAGCTTTCTAGGGGTTTGTATGGTTTATATGATGTATCACAGTAATTGGTGTAAACCCCTGCAGCAAGGAGGCAGAAAGGGATTTACCAGGCTTGGAGATAATTAAAGTCATGCTGAAGCTTTCCTAACAGGTGCTAAATGTGACACAGTGTGTGGTCTCCCTGCGTGGAGCTGGTTTTCCCTGTAAATGGGGAAGTGCAACATCAGATGCCTCAGTGCGTGCACACGGATAAACAATGCTTTCGTGGCATATTAAGAACAGTTTGTCTTGTGACTCTTTATATGCATCTCATAATCTTGATCTGGGATGACTTTAGCAGAGCTGTCTAATTTCCAAGATGTGCTTCTGAAGCAGGATGGGGGCTGTACCTGTTTTGTATTAACTGTATTAGCAGCTAAACAAGGAAAAAAAAAAAAGCTGCAAACAGCTGACAGCAATGTGGACCTTCAGTGTGTTTCGTTAAAAACAAGAGGAGTAGTAATAAATCTAGGGGTCGTGGAGGCAGAAATCAAGCTCCTTGTGTGTCTCCTGGACAGCCTTTTACTTGTCTGGGAGAGGAAAGTAACCTGACAGTCCTGGAACCATGCTGATGTTCATCAAGGCTTTGAGTAGAGCTTTAGTTAACTGTGAACTTCAACCCCATGCTTTAGTTTGTTCCTGGATAAAATCAGTGGCCTCATCATGACTTGCAAGCTACTGGCAGAGAAACTCTGATAGTGGCTCCTGGGGCTGGATGGCTAAACTTGACATCAGCAAGTGCAGAACTGAAAGAGGGTGGTGTGGTTTTTACACCATCTTGGGGATGTGGCGATTCTCTTTAGTTTGCTATTTAGTTGTGCTTGAGTGCTTTTGTAAGAACGAATTCAAAATGACTTGAGAGTTCAGGTTTCCAGGAGGGGAAAACAAAGAAGAAAAAATTTAATACTGGCAACCAAAAGGCAGAGTTCTGCTCTCTAGTTATTTTTCAATTGTTTTTCTGTGCTCTGAATTTCTCCTGTCAAGATTTGGATAGACATAAATTGTAATATGTGTTTTACATATAAAATTTAATTTTCAGTTTGTGGTAAATAAATATGTGGTAAAATGTAATGGTAAGATTAGGGATTTATAGAACATCATATTTGCAGACACTCATCTTTTCCTCTCTTTAATACTGCCTACAAAGTTTGCCGAAAGAAATGCCATTCATCTACCATTACCATGGGGATATTTGGGAACATAGGAAAACAGATGGCAGTGCTTTGCAAGGGGTTTCTTTTTAAAATACTGGGGAGATGGCTTCACTTCTTTAATGCATCTTGTGGTGAAAGCAGAATGGCTCAACCAGCTCTAGGTGGCCCTGCTCTCGCAGGGGTTGGACCAGGTGACCTCTGGAGGTCCCTTCCAGCATCAACCCTTCTGTGATGCTGTGGCATCAGGTAGCTAAATTTGGAGAGACTCTACAGCACGGTCTTGTTAAATCAGTGTGGCTTGTTTCCTCAACCCCTAGGGACTGTTCTTTATAATCTCTCGGCACCACTGAGGAGGTCCTGGAGCTTAACGTGTCTGCATCTAAACACAACAGGTCTAAATATTCGTCTCTTCTTCCCTCTCTAACTTCTGAAGATACAGCAGGAATCTTTCTGGCTCTCAGGAGACAAAGGTATTTGAAGAAGTGTTCATATACTTTACATTACCAGCCAAATGATTTGAATTCTGGCTCTGCTGATGGCTTAAAGAAAATTAGTGCCTTTTACTTAAAACGCAGAGGGTGGTACTGTCAGCGTGCTGCAGTTCTGTGTGCACAGATGTTAAGCATCTTAGTCATAATGCCAGCAGCATTCAGACTTCTCACTACAAGATTTCAGTCTTAGTTCATCAACATCACCGGAGAATTTGCTTTGTAATTCTCTGGGGAACCTTCTTAATTTATATTATTTGTCTAAAACTGATTTTTCTCTCCTTTCTGGGAATTCATCTCTGTTTAATAGTATTAAACACTTCCTGCAGTGTTTCTGACCAAAGCTCAGTGCTCACCACGGCACACATGCAGGATGTTAGGTACTGGAGAGAAACAACACACGTTCGGAGAAAGGTGATGGAAAACCCTTCCCTTCTGCTCCTGTACCGCTTGAAAGGGCTGCCCAGAAAGCTTCCCCTCAAGACATATTGCTCTGGAGTGTAGGTACAGTTCCTCCTTGCTTTGGCCAGAAAGATGAACGTAGCTCTGTCTCGGAGCAAGCTGCAGCACGATGCTGTGTCCTGGCAGCCATGCATGTGAATGAAAGGAAGGAAAAGGGGGGTTGGTTGCTGCAATGAGATGCAAAAGTGAATCTCATTTTTAATTGGAAAGAGTAATTTTTGTGAAGTCTGTTTAATCTCAGGTGGCACTTCTTTCTAGCTGAACTGAGCTACTCAAATTTCCTGAATCACAAAGGATGAATAGCTTCACAATTCATGATTTTTCTCTATAGAAAGGAGAAAGTATAATTGAAGATAAGATGTACAGTAGAATTAAATTTTCAAGCTGCAGGTTGGAAGTTTTTCACAGAATATAAAGCATAAAAGAAACATGGAGTTTTATCTGGTTTTGCAGATTATTGCAAATCATACTTGCTTTGTAAAGTCAAAATTGTCTTAAATGTTGCTTTATTACTGGGAACAAGAGGGAGTTAGTGTTTCAACATCCGTGGTGTGTCCAGAGCCCTCTGATGAACCCTGCCACCGATGTGAGTGAGCCTCTCCAACACCACATGGAGCTCTTACCATCCAAACCCTGGCACACTGTGGGTATAAACAGAGCAAAACCCACTGCCTCTTTCCCTGTCAGAGGCCCTGTGCTCTCTTCTTCCCTAGCTGGAGGGTCTTTCTACACGTTAGAAGTGTATTTTCCTCTGCTAGCTCTCAGTCCCTCTGACATATCTCTGCAGTTGATTTATGCACCTCTAAAAAGTCCCCTGTGTGTACTTTTCCCTCCCTCTGCATGGTTGCAGCTGAAATGCCTCAGTCCTGAGTTTTCCAAGCTTACTGCACAGACCAATAAGTATCCTCAGCCTTTCAACATGGATAAAGAGTGGAGAGTATTGATAGATTCATTTGATTTAGTTATCTCTAGCGTAGCCCTTTCAAGTGGGAGCCAGATTTGTTCTACGTATTGAAGGACAGGGCAACGCTAACAAGGAATGTTTTGGTTAGTGGAGCTGTCTGAAAAGCTAGCAAAAAGCCCTGAGGGAGGGCTATCAAAGCATTGACTGCAGTCTTCCTGAATGCTCTGGGGCTCAGCACTAAGCTTGTTTTCACCTGGCAGTTCGGTGAGTTGGCCTGGTCTGAGCACAAGCAACTGGAACACAAGAAAAAACTCGGTTGCAAAAATGTGGAGCAGTAAACAGCAGAGTTGTTGAAACTTGAGTCACTGCATCTGTGTTGTGCTGCGTACCCAAATAATGGCACCGCTGAGAATCCAGCCCTTTTCTTCACCCATGAAACATCCACGTCCACCTTCCCTGTTATCCCAGCTTGAATTCTTTGTGTGGGTGAATGGGAGGTCTATGTGAAATTTGGCCGAGCTAAAGATGCAGTGAAGGCAAATGTTAACTATTCTCTTTCCATGGCCAAGTCCTTGACTTTCTCAGGTAAAATGTAAGCTCCCAATTGCCCGGTCTCTGGTTGCTCTGCCTGAGTGATCTGAACTGGTTTCCTACAGTCAGACCTACACCCAGTATGTGCCACTTATAAAAACGTCCTGGATCAGATGTGAAACTAGTTGGAGTTTGTGGTGTGAATTTGCTTTTAGTAGCATTGTGCCATGGCTATGCTGGAACTGAGAGCTGATCCCCAGGTTCTGGATAGATTCCCCTCTCCTCTTTCTAGCAGTGGCTGTTTCTGATGAGTTTTGTTTTTTACTCTTATATTATTTTTGTTTATTTCAGCTGCCCTGAACTGTCTCCTGCTGAAGCCAGTGAGTTTAACTCTTGGCTTCATGAGGAATGTAATGATGCGCGAATGTATTCCACTGCACCCTGCTAGGGCAGCCTGCTTGCTTCCCCTCCGTGTTACGTAGTGGGGTGACCTGACAGCTGCTGGTTTTCCAAGAAACATGATTTCCTGAATTCTCCCTGAGATTTCTGGTCTTTTATTTATTTTAAGTAACTAGATCTGAATTTAGGGTTTTCATAAAATTCTGGAAGACGGACTTAGTGTGCGCGCACACAAAGCAGATGTGAGTTGACATTTGCCTTTCCTGGCCCACAGAAACCACCGCAACCTGAGCATGAAGGTTGAAATGGGCAAACACTTGTCCTGAGTACAGCTGCTTAACCTCTATTCGTTTCGTGCTGTATTTCATGAAGAAAGAACTATGTGTTGTTGTCTAGTGTTGCTGTGATGACATCCAGTCACAGGCTGGTGAGTGAGGCAGTGACAGTGCAAACAGGAAACCTCCTGAGATGTGCATGACCTGCTATTAGACATCACCTTGGCCAGACTGAAAATTTGGGGGTTTCTACCAATTGTTCTAATGAAACAGAGGGAAAATGGAAATAGAGAATTATTTAAAAAAAAAAAAAAAAAAAGGAAAAAAAAGTTTAAGCTAATTTTCTTTATTTCCCTAACACTTGGTGCTGGCTTACAGTGTGCAGTCAGAAATGTTCGGTTCCCTATTACACAGCTGTGCAGTGACCTCCACGGATCTCTCTAAGCACAGCTTCTTCATGCCAACTTCTGTCTGCCATTAGCACTGCATCTTTTGGCACGAAGGGAGCAGATTTTGCTTTACAGATGTGCCTGCCAGCACTGAAGAAGGAGTCCAGGCTTTAGCTGTGGATGACTGATAAGCAGAGAAATACCTAGAAATTAATGGGTGTGGTGGTTTTACAGGTGGGCAGCCGAGCTCCACCACAACCGCTCTCTTACTCCCCCTCTCCTCAAAGAGGAAGGGGGAGAAAATACAACACAGAGAACTCGAGGTTTGAGATAAGAAAGGTTTAATTAAAGGGAAAGGGAATGGGGAGGAAAAAACAGAGACAAAAGAAGCAATCAGTCCGTGCGGAAGCACAGAGAGAGAAAAAATTATTCTCTACTTCCCATCAGCGAGCGGTGTTCGGCCACGTCCTGGGAAGCAGGGCCTCAAATGCGTAGTGGTTGTTCAGGAGGAACAGCCCCCTCCCCCACGAGAGCCCCCCCTTTTATTGCTGAGTGTGACATCAGGTGTTATGGAATATCCCTTTGGTTGGTTTAGGTCGGCTGCCCCGGCAATGTCCCCTCCCCATCACTTGCCCACCCCCAGCCTGCTGGCTCTTGGGGGCTTGGAAGGAGTCCTGATGCTGTGCCAGCACTATGCAGCAATAGACACAACACTGGAGTGATATCAGTGCTGTTCCAGCTACGAGTGCAGAGTACAGCACTGTGCGGGCTGCTGCAGGGAAAAGGTGACTCCAGCTCAGACAGACCCAACACAATGGGAAGAGGGACAGTGTGGCAGCACCTCGAGCATGCAGTGCTGCTCCTGGGCCTTGCCCCAGGGAGGACGCCTTTTCTCTATGCTGTGTCTCCCACTGGTCAGCCCTAGCTGCATATGAGCCATATGGGTGCCTTTGGACACTGAATCTACTCCACAGGTCCTTAGCTACCTCTAGGGGGTGTTTGAATGTCATCTTCAGCTTGTGCTCCTTCTCATTTCACAAACTCATCCAGTACTCAGAATCCCACCCCCTCAGGGAGGAACTCTGGGGAAAAAAAATAATCCCACATCAGCAGGGAGCTGCCCCTCATCAGCCTGTGCAGTTTTTTTGTTGTTCCTTGACTTTGTAGGAGGTTGTGCCGTGGGGGCATGGTAAGGCATGTTTGGCCCTGAGGTTTCCTTTCTGGTGCTCCTGACTATGCACTGAGGCCAAAATGGCCCAAATTCGTCCCACGGGTGGTGGTGGGACCTGCTGTCAGGAATCTGTAGATGCCAGCACTGGATATAGAAGGGGGAGGGGGAAAAAAAAAAAAAAGAAAACCAGTTTGTAGGCTTGAAATCAGGGTAGGTGGAAGTCAGCTGAAATGCCAAAGGGAAGTAGAAAACACAGGAGATCGCGCAGGCTGAGGAGAGATTGGCAGGCATGAGAAGAAAGCCAAAGACACGAGAGGATTCAGAGCACTGCCAAGGTGAGCAGCAGAGACTGCTGATAGCATGGCGTGTGAATGCAGGTGGCAAGGTGTGATCGGGCAGAGAAACATCAACATCCAGAAATGGGAAGAGGGTGAAAGGTATACGAACAGCGAAGGTC
The DNA here is from genome assembly GCF_964035555.1 of Netta rufina. Lineage (NCBI taxonomy): Eukaryota > Metazoa > Chordata > Aves > Anseriformes > Anatidae > Netta > Netta rufina. The sequence goes on along the minus strand of NC_140125.1, from coordinate 33,550,891 downwards.
TAAAATAAGAATACTTTCCAAATCAGTGATAATAATTTTATCTTAACATTAGGAAGTCACACGCAAACTAAGCCAAAGCAGTATAAGAATAATTTTATTTAATATTTTGGTAACACAACCGATCTCAAAATGACGATAAAAGTTAGCTCACTGAACCACTGAACAACTACATACATTCTAAATGGGTGCTACTAAATTAGAGTAACTTTACAGATTACATGAGGCACTAATTGACCAGCAGCTACGGAGCGTGACCCCCCGACAGGCATGAGCAGTGTGAATGGAAGCTGCATTAGTAGCCCATGCGTAGGTAAAGCTTTTGGAAGAGTATAAAATTGCAAAAGCCTGTTTTACTAAAACGTGAATGAGTGATCCTTCGGTTATACTAACTATTCAGTTACAGGTTATATCCTTTATTTTTTTAATAATGATACGTAGAAAGGCATAAAGAGAACCGTCTTGCTAGTATTTGATCTAATGTAGATCTCTATATGGAAATGTTGAGTATCATATAAAGCTTTTCACAGGTATAGGCTAAGTTCTGGGATATCACAGACTTGTACATAATTCAGAAAAACACCTGAGGTTACTCTTTTTGCATGGCAAAGAAAGGGTTTTGTTGTTCATGTGTGTGCTTAAGCTTTGAAAAAAAGGAATTGATGCCGTATGAAATCGAAGACCTGAAATGGTTACAGCACTACTGCGTTGGGCAGTACTGCTAGACTTAGTTCAGGCTATTACAACAGCAGCAGTGAAGTTTCTACTTGAGAAAGTGAGGATGGTGCCACCAACCCAGCTTTCACCTATCTCAGTATGAGCACTGTCACCGCTGCCAATGTGATGAAGACTATGAGAAGACCTGGCCCTGCAACCCTTGACTTGCTTGGGTCTCACAGAGCTACCTCACTCTGCAGCACTGAGCCCTTGTGTTTCTGTATCTACAAACACCTTGGTTCGTGAGGTATGCTCATTTCTGATGGATGTCCTATGGTGATCTGTATCTCCTCGGAAATGCCCAACACATTTCAAAATCAGGCATTTATGTATGACAGCTTGTTTTTCAGAGAATTACAGGCTACTTTGTGTGCACAAACATTAACCAGAGATTCAAGGCCATAAAGTTTCACATGTATGTTTTACTTGAAAATAATAGTTTAGATTTTTGTTTTAACCATTTGCCTCATCAAAAGAAATTAGAAGTACCTTTTTCTTCAGTTAACATGTACAGCAATCAGGATGTGTAATGTTAGCTTTAGCATGATTTGCTTGGAACAAAGTCTCAGAAGAATAACTATGTAGTTAGTTTTTGGATGCGCTCAGCCTAACAGAATGAGTGGTGAGCTGGCCTGTATTTGCAGTAGGCATTACTTGTGGCATGAGTGTTTCAATGTAGAACTCCCAAATTCTCACTTCTGTGTACTTTGGAACACGTGAATCTTAAATGACTTACCTATGTGCCCAGGGACAGGGCATTAATACTTTGCAAGAGAAAAAAAAAAGTTCAGCTTTTCCTTTACAAGAACTTTCTAATTCAAATATCTCTTTGCTTCACGCTAATGAACATATCAGCATATGGATTATATCCCGTTTGCTATTTGGTGACATATCAAACTTGACTTTTCCTTTCAAAAGTTAATGAAAAGTTATTGTATCAGGACATTCTGTTCATTCGCATATAAAATATGAATTGTATTTTAAAATGTTGTGTTCATAAGCAAGTCTTTTTTTTTTTTAAAAAAAGTCATTTATGTAAACACTTTGGAACGTTAAAGGCAAGACTTTACATTGGCATTTTCCCAAAACTCATTCAAACATTTATTATTGAGGCATTAATGTACATCCCCAGCAGTCACAACACAGGGCTTGCCACATGCTTATGGCTCTTTCCAGGATGGTGAATTCAGAGGGAGGCTACAATAATCCCAGCGTGTTTGGCTGGTTGGTTTCTGTGTGTTTTGTTTTGTCAGTATGAGATCTTACTTTGGGATGTGGAGTCACTGAAGGCAAAGTTAGAGTTAAGGCACAGCGTGTGGAGACACAGAAAGGATTGTACCACCAGTTTCCAGAGGTGCTCCATCCAACCAGTCAGTAGATATAATGTGCTTTACAATGGCAACTTCTGTGAACATGCAAGGAAATGGAAGTCTTGCTTTCAAACTGCGTATGTTTAACATTTAATATATTAAATCATTACCCTGGCTCTCCTAGAGTTAGAGAGTACTGAATTATGTCTTGTGAAGTTTTCCTTTCTGCTCTTGTTCCTTGCAATGTTGGCTGTTTTCCAAAAAAAAAAAAAAAAAAAAAAAAAAAAGAGAATCAGCAAAACAAACTATAACTTATTTAATTCTAAGAAGACAGAGGAAGTATCTTTAGATGCGAGGCTCGGTGCTTAGGTGTTTGCAGACAGCTGACTTTCGTTGGCTGTTTTCTCTGCTTGCAGTCTCTGGACAGCCTTATCAAGCAAATCCATAGTATCTCTAAGCGTAACATTCAAGGTAAACGGCTTCGGTTTAATGGTCAACCCATAAATGAAGTCCATTTTAGGATCCTCATTTGGATTAGCGGTAAAATGGCACTGATGCACCAGTATGGAGGTAAAGAGAAACAGCTGCATCTTGGACAACTCCTCCCCGATGCACCGCCGCTTTCCCATCGAGAAAATCATCACGCTGCTAGTGAGATCTTTGTTGATGAAGCCGTTCTCATCCAGAAATCTCGTTGGGTCAAAGTCCTCTGGGTTGGACCACTTTGCTGGGTCGTGATTCACTGACCACTGATTAATAAATACCACGGTGTCCTTGGGAATGAGGTAGCCCATTATGAAGGTGTTGGTGGTGGTGGCGTGTGGGATGGTAACGGGCACGAAGCTGCTGAACCGCATGGACTCGTACAAGAAAGCCATGATGTAGGGCAAGCGGGGCTGATCTTCAGCACACGGCAGGCGGTCTCTGCCAACAATCCGATCCACTTCTTCTTGCATTTTGGCCTGCACTTTGGGATACCTGCCATTTAAAGTAAGCATGTGTACATACATAACACCTTCAAAGGATTTAGTCGTCTTTCTCAATAATGCTTTTTAAATAACCCGTGCTGTAAACATTTTTCCCAGATCCTCATCCCTGCTCTAAATCAGGCAGCTTGTTCCTGCGATATTTTTAAACTTTGGTTGTGTAGATCTTGATGGAAAACTTCGTGAACTCCCAGTTTTCCATGCAATGGTGTCATTTTAGGTTCAATTTTCACATTAAAAAATGATTACATGTGACATTAATGTAAAGGGTGAAAATAACTTAAAATGTTTTGAGCTGAATGTACTGATCCAATTTTGAAGTTTTGTTTTATAGTGAACCTTACTTTTTAAAATACGGGGCTTTCTGGCAGAACGAGGACTTGGTTTTCCAGCTGTGTGTGCGCCTCCTAGAAGCCGGCACGGGGTTTGTTATCGCTGGGCGTTACACCCCCGTGGAGGTCTGCGTGCTTTGAGAAATCCCTGCTAACGGTGCTCAGAGGAGTTTTATGACTATCCTGTTCTTAGAAACTACTCTCTTCGTCCCTTTTCTGTTACTGTTTAGGTGCGATTTCCTCACCCTGTGCTTCTTGCTTACTCTTTCAAACCTTTTCCTACCCCTGCCCAGCTGTGATTTTCTTCCCGACGCCTCTCAAGCCCCCCGTCTCGCCGGGGATGGGCAGCGCGTTTCCCCCCCCAGCCTCCCCTTTTCCCCTCGCCGCGCACCTGATGAGGAAGATGAGGAGCCACTGCAGGGCGGTGGACAGCGTGTCCTGGCTGGCGCCGAAGATGTCGGTGACGGTGGCGGGGACGTGCTCGAGCTGCAGGCGCGGCTGCTCCCGCTGCAGGCGGATGAAGGCGTCCATCATATCGCGGGGGGCGGCCCCGGGCCGCAGGCTGCGCTGGTGCTGGAGGAATTTTCGGCGGACGAAGGCGTAGAAATCGCGGTTGAGGTCGCGGAAGGCGCGGTAGGCGGCGCGCACGGGGCTGGGGAAGCGGCGCAGCCAGGGCAGCGCATCCACCAGGCTGCCGGCGCCCACGGCGCGCCCGAACTGCTCGTTGCGCCCCACCAGGCGCAGGAACTCGCCGTCGCCGTGGCTGTAGCGGCGGCCGAAGCACAGGGCGCTCATCACGTTGGCCACGGCCACCAGCAGCACCCGCGACGGGTCGAGGAAAGCGCCGCCGGCGCTGCCCCGCACCAGCAGCGCCACCAGCGCCCGCGCCTCGCCCAGCAGGTGCCGCTCCAGCAGGCGGCGGGTGGCGGGGCTGCCGGTGGAGAAAGCCCGCACCGTGGCGTGCGCCGCCCGCCGGTGCAGCTTCCACAGCTCCGAGTAGCCGCCGAAGGCCAGGCTGAGCCCGCCCGACACCAGCTGGAAGGAGGGGAAGGCCGGCCGGCCGGCGAAGGCGGCCCCCTGGCGGACGAGCGCCTGCCGGATGGCCCGCTCGCCGTTCAGCACCACCACGGGCCAGCGGCCCAGGCGCAGCTGGAAGACGGCGCCGTAGGTGCCGGCCAGGCGGGCGAAGGAGAGGTGCGGGGCGCTGCCCAGCTGCGCCGCGTTGCCGATCAGGGGCCAGGGAAAAGGGCCCGGCGGCCCCCGGCGCTCGCCCTGCCGCCGCCGGCGTCTCCGCTGCAGGAGGAGCTTGCCCAGGTGCACGGCGGCCAGCAGGCAGACGAGGAGCAGCAGGCAGCTCTGCGGGGCCGGGGGGCCGCGCAGGGCTTCCCCCAGCCTCTTCAGGGCCATGCTGTAAGGGAAGGGGACAGGTCAGAGGGAGTCCGAGGGCACGGGGGCGCGCCGCCGGCCGGCAGGGCGCGGGGGTGGCGGCGCGTCCCCGCTAGGCGCCCGCCTGGGTCCTGTGCAAAACGAAGAAAAATTTAAAAAAAAGCAAGGAATAATCGACAATAAGGGCTCAAAAGCGGCGGGGCCGCTGCTCTCTCCCTCCTGCCAGGGGAGCTTTGCAAACGGCTGAGGCAGGGGAGGATGCTCTGGTCGGACGAGCTCCCCGGGTGCCGCACGCAGACAGGTTGATCCCGGCGCCCAGCAGCGCCCCGCAGGGCTACGGAGCCGCGGAGCCCCCTCCTGCCGAGCCTGTCCCCGGCCCCGCTCCTCGGTGGCAGGGGCTGACCGCGGGCTGCGCTCCCCCCCGTGTGCCGCAGCCTGCCCGAAGCGGCGCGGGGAAGAAGGAGGGAGACGGCAGGACTGACCTGTTGCACGCAGCCTCCATCGGAGCCCTCGGGGAGGATGGAGAGGCTGCTGAGATGGGCAGCTGCTGAGATCGGCGTTCAGATCCCGGGCTCTGGGAATCTCATCGGGAGCCCCGGCTCCTGCCCCCCATGGGGCCGCTTTCACCCGTCGGAGCTCGCCCCGCCGGCAGCCACCTGCCGCAGCCTCCACGGGAGAAGGGTGCGGACGATTCAGGGGGCGAGAGGGGAGCCGCCCGCCTTGCCGAGCCCGAGCCGGAGCCGGAGCAGCCTCGCCTGGGCTCCTGGCATGGGGAGCCGCGGCTTTAAATCCCCCGGCATCCGCGGTGCGCTGCGCTGCGGGCGTGCCGCACTTGGCCCTGCTGACAAATCGCCCTTCCCCTGGCCGGAGGGGTCGCCGCTATTTGCCAGCCGCCCTTGGGCCGTCGCCAAGCCGAGCGGCTGAGCCGCCGGATGCTTTTTCTTTTTCCCTTTTTTTTTTTTTTTTTTCCCTTTCTTTATTTTATTTTATTTTTTTTCACGGCGGAGGAGAGCGGCCGGGAGGCTCGCAGCAGCCCCTCTTGTGTCAGGAGGCACCGTCTCCCTGCATCTCGGGGATGGGGAGGGGGGGGCTTGAGGGAGCTGCCGAGCTTCCCCTCCTCCGCCTGTCGCCTCCCCGTTGCGTGCGGAGTTTGCATTGCGTGAGCCGGGGCTGGAAAGCCTCCAGCCATCTCCTCCCCGGGCCCCTACCCCTCCTCGCCGTACCTGACAGCGGCTCGGGGGGAAGGCGGTGGGGGAGCGCCGGGCAGCTCGCCCCCCGCCGGCCTCGCCGCCCTCCTGCCTCCCTCCCGCTGCCGGAGGGGTTTTTTTTAGCCCTTCAGTCCCCTCCGCCCGGCCCCGGAGGGGATCGGGGGCTGCAGCCCCGGCCCGGCGTGATGGAAGCCCTGGGGAGGGAGATGGGGAAGGGCTCGCTTCGTTGGGGCGTTTGGTGGAGAGAGGCAAAATAAAGAGCTGGAGCTTCTTTGTCAGCTGGTGCGCGGGCACAGCGCGAGGGGAGGAAAGGGGGTTTGGTGGCGTTTGGGGATTAGGCTAAATGAGGTGCTGGGAGGCAGCCCAGCTCGGGGCGCGATCCCAGCCCTGGCCGGGGCTCTGCTGCTTCTTCCCCTGCTGAGCAGCGCGCTCCTGTCCGCTGCCAGGGCCCTGGGCTCCCCCAGACAGCAGCACGGCTCTTGCTCAGAGCAGCATCAGCCACGTCTCTCCGCGTGCCTCCGAAATCCCGTCTGTGTGCCTCAGTACACGCTGTGCTGCTTCTTCCTGCCACTGCCAAGTGACAGAGGTGTCAGAGCTTTCTCCCCGCAGCGCCAGCAGTAAGCTCCCTTCCTCCCACCCCGTCTCTGGGGCGAGCTGGAAGGATCCCGCAGTCCAGCTTCGAAGGGGAGCGATGCACAGCTCTGTCCCTGCGGCCTGAGGGCCGGACAAGCTTGGAGAGAGACCTGGGCTTTGCTCTCTCCCCCACCACCACAAGGTAGAAAGTAAATTTCACGTGCTGTAACTAGCCAGCTGTGGCTACGGCTGTTTCTGGGTGCTGGATTGGGGTGGTTACAGTGGCTCGCAGCAGTTACTGGAGCTCTGGGTTATAGTACTGGGCATTTGCCATCGCCAGCAGGCAAACTTGTTTTTTTTTTTTTTCTCCTGGTGACTGTGGGAGTCAGTTGCCTAAAACCAGACGTTGCAGCTCTTCCCGGTAAGTCCCTAAATCCTGCCTTGGATGCAGCATGTAAACTAGTTGCATTGCACTCTGAGAGCCTGGAGCAAGCAGAGGAGATTCCGTTCCAGCTCCCATGGAAATCCGAATTTACAAAGAAACGATGCCTGCGAGGTGGCCAAGCAGAAGGAAGAACATTCAACAGGAGGTGGCTGCAGGGGACGTGCATTGCCCATTCTGTGAGCCGCAGAGCCACAGCTTAGGGCATTATTTATGTAAATAAGTAAATATAAAGTAATAAAGTAAATATAAGTAAATAAAGTAAAAGCTGTAAATAAGTCCTGAGCCTAGGACTTATTTAAAAGTCCTGCTACCTTTTATTTTAATGCTGTAAGAAAGCATTTTGCTATAGTTTGCTATATTTTTTCCCCATTTCTTTTTGGTCTTCAGAAATTCTGTCACTATTAGAGAGGAAAGGAAGAAAGAAGTCTCTTTTAGGTGTTTTGTTCCTGGGTGGTGGTACCAGCTGGTGCCCCTGCACTAGGCGCTGTGCTCACAAGGTATTTACAGTCTCAGGCTGCTCTTACATTTTAGCCTGAGCATTATGATGGCCATACGCGATAAAAGTTCGCCCATTTTTCTGGGCTCTGATGCTGTGTGACCTTGATTAGTCTCTTACTGCCAAGTATAGTCTGGGTGAATCACCCCAGTGAATGCGTGACAAGAGAGAGACCAGCCCTTGGTCTTCATTATGTTCCAGAAACTGCCTTCCTGCCTGCCTCTTTATTCACTCTTCTTGCTTCTCTTCTTGTGTTTCTAGCAGCTTAAAGTTCAGAATTGCTCTTAGGTAATGCATGCTTCTTTTCTCCAAATTTTGTGGCTTTATTCAGACAGGAGTACTGCTGAAGCCAGTCCCAAATTTCTGAGGCAAAGCTAGTGTTGTTCAGAACTAAAGACTGAATCGCTGAAAATGTACGCTGCCTAGAGTGAATTTTTCTGAGGCCTAGAAAAACGCACTCAATGTAAGATATGGAAGAGGAAAGCAGTTGAAGGGGCTGAAGTGGGTGGGTTTGGGATTAAGGGAAAGGAATTCGGGCTTAATCTGTTAAAGATCCTGACTGATTTGACAGGAATGCCAGACGGAGGGGCTGGCAGGGTCTGTGGGGACATCAGTACCTCTGCCAGTCTGAACGGAGGAGCTTTCTGGAGGTGGACAAGAGCCCTTGTTATGGAGGTGAGAGTCTGGTAAAGGGACAGGAGCTGCAAAACCTGGAGAGGCTTCATTTGTCTTTTGAGAGGGACTTCTTAGTTCTCCACCACCATCCTCCCTTTTTCAAGAAAACCCCTTAACCCTTACCGGATTGTTATGCAAGTGTTAAGAGCTACTTACCTAAATAAGGGTTTGCAGGCTCAGTTCTCATTTTTTCTTCAAACTGTGACAGCCGCTGGCTGCTTTTTTGGGTACTGGCAAGGTCGGTTAGGAGCTGCTGCACATAAATCCTCTTGAGCAGCAACTGGAATTTCTCAAGGACTTGTCACAGTCTCATTTTCTTTCCTTACCTCTTCCTTTTGCGGTGTGCCATGGAGACCCCCCCCCCACCCCACTGGGTTCCTTTGTCTCTTTCCCGTACCTGGGTTCTCACTCTTCGTTTTACAAATTCTTAAGGCGGATTATACAACAGTTGAGCAATGTTTTATCCTGGAATCGCCTCAGTGCAGAGCTTGTACAAATTGTTTACCATTTAGAGAGTGATCCAGCCCATTCTTCATTAAATAATCCCTTGGAAATATTGTTTCCGATTGCCTGTGTCTGAATGTTGCACAATACTATATCAGATGAAGAAACAAGTCGCGCCACTGTAAAACACAGATCGCTTGGAATCTTAAATGCAATGTCCTATTGCATAAAATGTTACTCTACCTTTTGAACTCAATTCGAATCTCAACTATACTGATGGAAGTCAGGGAAATCACCACTTAAACAATCATAAATTGACCCCCGTAACCCACTGTGAATACAAGATTTTGCTCAGGTTATGCCTGCACAGGAGTCCAGCACGATGTGGAGTGACTGTTTCACTTCAAGAAGGTTCAGGTCCGGGAGAAGAAGGTCTGCAGCAGCTGCTCCATCAGGACCCCCCGCGGCAGCTGGGTCCAGAGCTGGCACCTGCTGCTCTGCGCCACAGAGCTGTACCCGCATGCTCAGGGCTGTCCATGCCATAAAGAACTGCTCAGTGCTAAGACTGACCTGAGGCAGGGCTACCACAAGTGTGGAAGATAATGAGATCATGTCTGCTGCATGTTCCTGGTTTTCCTCAGCTTGGCGGCTGTCCCGTGGTGCCAAGGACGAGAAGCCAGCAAAATGGGAGGAGCCACGTCCTCAGCGCTGCTCAGAGTGCCAGGCATGCACAGGAGCCAGCTGCAGCTCCATGATTCAGGGATATTTATGTACTTACCGTGGCCTAAATTAAAGTGTTTTTGGCATGCTTGTTAAAGTATATATATTTGTGGTTACATATCACATTCTTAACCTTCATTAATTTGCAGCTTTCCTTGGACTTTTGCTCTTCCCTGCATTCCCACTGACTTCCCAGCTCACATTTCCAGCTCTCCCTGGCTATTGTAAAGCCCCAGTTGGGCTCCTAGCCCTGAGCCGAGTTCCCACAGCTGCCGAGGGATGGGAAGAAACCTCCCAGTACTCGCTGGGGCTCAGCTCAGTGCTGGTCTGATTTGTCACCTCTCCATCTGTTTGCATTTTCCGTGCTATTTGCAAAATAAAGGCAAACATTGGAGATTGCTTCCACACAGGTAACGCACAGATGGGATTGCAGAAAATGAGGGCATGGTGTTATAATTAATCCAGGCGTTTCTCTCCAAACTGTGCGGTCTTTTCTTGGCTGTAGTAGATGTAACCATGCAGATAAGTCTTTCTTGAGAGGAAAATGTGGAGCTGATCGCTTTGGGGCTACTTTCAGAGTAGCCTTTTAAACTATCTTCTGTTATGAGGCGGAAGAGTGAAGTCTAATTTACATGCTGTTGGACACCCATTCGTGGCATATTGTGTGTGTGTATTTATGCTACACAAATGCTCTTTATTAAAGTACCCCGAGTCACCTGAAAGATGGACAAAACAGCAACATTTAGGAAACTTTAGACCCTGCTCAAGATTTGCATCTGTTCTCAAAATGTGCTGAGTGGGCAAACCGTTGTGCCTGCCTGCTGTCCCTCTTTAGCAAAGGGACTCCTGATGGCATCTAACAGCATCACATCACTACACCGCTCGGGTTGGCAGATCCAGGGGCTGTGCTGTGAGAACCCACCCATCTTTTGAACTATGGAAACATTACAGCCTGGATGGTGTGGTAGTTCACACCAGAGCTTAAAACAGTAGTAACATTTAGGGCTAATAATGTTAATGTGTTACCAAGCAGTAATTACATTTCTCTATTGTCTTCCAGGCTTTGCTGGGTGCTCTGCTAGTAGTTGTGATGTGGAGGTTGTAGTCCCGTTGCTTCATTAACTCGAGGAGCTTAATATTTGCCATTTCAACAAACACCGCTGTATTTGTATGCTCAGTGTAGCGATGGATGGTAGTGCAAACCATCGCCAGGCTACAGCTGAAAGCAAAGTCTGCCTCACTCACAGGCAGAAATATATTCTCTATGCCTGAAGTTTCTGAAGTTTTACTTGTCAGGTTCTACAAAGTCTCTACTAAAGATGTGCAAAGTATGGCTTTTTAGAGATTGGAAATTTGTCCGAATTTAAGTGAATTATCAAGGGAAGAGTAAAAAGCACAAATCTGGGAGAAAATACATTATGTGGACAAATGACAAGTCTCTGCTTTAAAGCTTGAGTTTACAAAGCATTTCAAAGAAAAGGCCACCACCGTGTTTTAACATGAACATTTATTTTCTTTGTTCTTGTAAATGGGTTCAACTGTTTTTAGATCGAACATTTTTTTAAATTACAACGTGAAAAATGGGTTTTCCTGGGATAGGAAATTTCAGCCCAGATGGCTGCAGTTGGACAAAGTTTAAGCAATGGTGACTTGGAGTTTCCAGCTAAGGGAACCCTGCCAGTAGACGCTGTGACAATGCTGCATGCAGAGAGAAGATGGTAAAACACAGATGAAAGAAAGAAACTTACAGCTCTTTGATGAGAACATGGGTTTTCCTATCATGTGTCTTAGGTGTCTCAGACATTAGCTAAACTGGTGCATGAATGTTCAGCTCACCACTTCCCAAGCAATAATTTCTCATGACACATATATTGGTCATTTGGGTTCTTCAGTTTGCTCTGTTTGTGCACCATCCTTTGATCCCTTGACAGCAAAATAGCTCTTCAAAATGTTACAGTAGGCAACGCAACTTAAATTTAGCAGTCTCTAGAGCAATCCTGAAAGCTGAATTTCAGAATTCTCCTTCCTTCAGAGAATAAATCCTGTCGTGTAGTGGGGGCTGCAGGTCTGACCTAGGTACAGAAGCTGCGTAGAGGTATGACCATTACTTTGTCCCCTATTATGATGCCTCCAATCTTGCTGCTTAAGGGAGTTCTTGAACTGGGCTGCATGGATCTAAGAGTACTTCAAAAAGCGATACCAAAAGCCTCTGGCATGGTGTGTGTATATATATATGTGTGTGTGTTTTCTCTTTTGGAGCCAGAGCAGGACCATTTCTGAGGCATAGCATCAGGTAAAAAAGGCAGGTCTTGGCTACCTGTTCTTCAGGGTTTTCATGGGGCTGGCAGTGTGTGCCCTCCTCCTCTGGGCTTCACTTTGAGCTTTGGAAAAGCCCGTTCTGCTTTCTGGCAGGTTCAAGTGGGTGTGCCAGACATGCCTGCGCTATTAGGCAGGAACTCCATGGGGTCTGGGGTAATTTCTGGTCCAAGTGATTGAACTTGTGCAATGGAGAGTTTACAGTGTTTTAAATAAATGTTACCCTTTACTTAAGCCTGCTTCTCACAGGTTTTCTGAGGGAGGAGGTTGTGCTGGGCACAAACTGATTGCCAAGGTGGCAGACAAACCAAACGGGGACATGATGATGTGTGCATCATGAGGGCTTTCCCTAGCTTTTAAACGTGAAGAGACAGGCCCTTTGCTGGGATTTTCCATAGTAAATCCGTGTCATGAACTAAGAAATTTCATGTCAGTCAGGTAGATGCTTGTAAATGTCACCCCTTAAAAAATGTCACCCCCGTCAAATGCACCAGGGAACATGCTCACCGCCTTTCCCCCCTCCATTCCTGAAGGTCAATAGCATTTGTGAAGAAGCCTCAGACAGATTTTCCTCCAAAAAGAGTGGGTCTGGCTATGCTGGCTTTGCTGAAGTAGCCGGTCAGATGTAAATGCAGGAATCCCAAATGGGCCTTCAGTGACTTGGCTGTTAAAGCTAGCGAAGGAAACGTTTGCACATCCTCTGCAGTAGGGCATTCTTGGCTTCCCTCGCGCTGTTGTGCAAGGCTGTGGTGTATTTGCCTCCAGCAGTAACTGCATTTTAGTGGTAAATGAAATGACTCAAATTCTGAGGACTGGGATGTGTGCGGCTAATACTCTAGCCTATAAAATTATTCATGCTCTTCCCTGGGGTATGGGAAATGGGAGTTGTTTATTTGCGCACTTTTTAATTTGAAGAAAGGATTAGAGAAAATCGAGGCAAACCAAGGGGATAAGGGAAACTCCCTTTGCGGTATCTGTGGTCAATGGTGGAAAACTGAGCACAGGATATTTTTGCACTATTCCCCATAGTGGCTGCATCAAGACAGTTGCCTCCTCCTGTAAGAAAAGGGATAGTAATAAAGGTTTCCTCTCACTAAATTCAGCAGGGAGAGAAAACACTCCTGACACACGTAGATCGCTGCTAGCGTTTGGAAGCAAACCCAAGGGAAGTGTCTGTTTCTGAACCGTTCAGGTCTTCTAACCTTCAGCAATGGCAGATCAAAGACCACGAGGGAAGCAGACTGCAGGTGCCAGTCAGGGCAGGTTTCGTCTTGTCACAGCGCTCCGGTAAGAGGCATTTGCTAATGTCTGTTAATCTCATGGCACGCCAAGGGAGAAAGGCAGAAATTGCCTTAAATTCTTCCCTTTCCCAAGAAGCCCACACCCAGGCTCTGTGTGGCTGCAGGACCACGGCCTGAGACCCGCCTTGGCCACCGCCATCCTGTGCCAGCAGGACAGCCTCACCGTGCGGCCCGGGTGGCAGCGAGGAGGCTACGCGGTGCTGCGGGGAAGCAGCAGCAGAGGTAGCAGTGGAGGTAGCAGCAGAGGTAGCAGGGCGCTCTACCAGCTGCAGGGAGACGGCAGGACCAGGCACAGCTTGGGGCGCTCTGGGGGACGGCTTTGGCCAGAAGCCAGGTTTGCCCCTGTCTTTCTTTTGAGGTGTAAATGGCATGCAAGCAGGCTCCTCTCGGTGGCTTCTCCGTGAAGATAAATAACCCGATCCCCCGGTTATTATCCCCCTGCACTCCTCCCCTTCCCCCTGACTGACTTTGATTATTGTAGCTTTACATGCGCTTTTAATTTGCGTGCAGGCAAGTACAAAGGCACAACCGGATATACCTGTTATTTGCCAATGACCTGAAAGAGTATAGTTTATGTTAAGCCTTGGGTTATGGTAACGTTTGCACGCGATTCCTCAATATACATGCTGCAGGCAACTGATGGATGGAGGTGATGGAGGGTGGAGGAAAGTTTTAAAGTGACAGAAGCTGATTTAGTTCCTACTTAACCTACTGGTTATGCGCAGGCCCCTACTTCAGTTTTGCACAGAGCATTGGTCATGCCCTCAAGGTGCCTATGGTCATCTTACCCCAGCTGCAGCCTGCTCCTGGCTGCTCCTGCAGCTCATCTCATGAAAGCTTGATGAAAATTAGGCAAAAATGGCAGAGAGGATATTTACACCTCCCTATTTGTTTGTGGCATGGTAGGGAGAAGCTTGCAGGAGGAGGAGGAGGCTGCAGATGAGGTGCTTTGCAGCAGAGGGGTCAGGGCTGAGTGTGCAGGGATGCAGCACTGTTGTGGCATAGGTCTCAGCTCCCTAAAGTGCTCGAAGAGATTGCACTTGAGCTAGCCTCAGTGAACACAGTTTAAAGAACTATCAACCACCCATGTGCCATGGTTTGTCTAGCAAATACAGCAGAAAACTTCAAGGAGATGTGGTGTCCAGTTCTGATACTGCACACTCACTTGCTCATCTTGAACATAACCAAACAGAAAGCCCAGTAACGTGTTTTGTTTGTAGCAGCTGTTGTTTTTTAATTGCATTTCGCTGATTCCACATCAAATTAGCTAGGTCTTCAAGCAGAAGGGAAGTGTTTTAATCTGCCAGGCAACTAAACTTACCTTGAAGTCTTTAACCTGAGTGGTTTTGTTTCAGGTATGTGTCTTAACTCAGTGTTAAAGACTGCACCAAAGGAATTCATCAGACATTTCTTTTGAAGGTTCAGGAAATGGAAAAGATCCCTTTCATTCTTAGCACCACCTCTTATCTCCCAAGAAGTGAGTGCGATGTAAGTGAAATGCAGTTTTATGGGGCAGACTTCAGTACTCACACATCCCTCAGAGACAGTGGGTCAAGGTACAGAGAGTCAAATGCTACTCTTCCAAATGAGGGAGTCATTAAATAATTGTTAAAATATTAGAGGACAAGATGCACCTGTTGGTAAAAAAGTAAGTTTATATTAAGTTTATATTTCTGGACATAAGCACATTTAATCTTTCCTGTGCCTCAGCTTCCCTATGAAAATGGGGGTGATAACAATTAATTTTGGATCTTCCTAGTATCTGCTCTACTGTTCTTTAGCACGTTAAGACAGAACATGGGCAGCCAGCACTCAGGAAAATGATGTCTAAATTTGTGGGATAGTGAATGAGGGACTGAGTTTCTAATCCTATTTTTAAGTCAAACAAAACAAAGTTGCCTTCCGTCTTCAGAAGCCCACAGCAGGCACCCGTGGTCTGCTTGTGAAAGACCTTTATGTGAAGCAGCCTTGAAAATAAATGTGTTTACATTTCTCCTCTCCACTCGACTATTTCTTTCTTCCTGTTTGCATCCCTCTGATTGTCTGCCCCTTTGAGGAACTGGCTTTATTTAAAAAACTCTTATTTTCCTTATTAGTTTTCTGCTTCTATCATTTTGTTTGTTTGTTTGTTTTTGTTTTGTTTTTGTTTTCTGTTCTAAGCATCCCTAATACATGACATTTTTGCGTATCTTCATTTTTATTCATCCCCCTTTGTCTTCATAGCTTGGCTGAGTGTTGAAAACTCACATGTAATAGCAGCTTCATAGAGGTCGTGAACTCTTAACACATGGCTGGTCTTCCTGTGCTCAGACTATTTCTCAAAGATAAAATGTATGCACAGGTTTGTTGTGATCAAGAAAGTTTTCCATTTGTAAAAACAAACATACAAAAAATAATCACAGACACCATTCCGTGGCTGGATTTTTAAATAAGTTCAGCAAAATTGTATAGTGCTGCTGTAAGAACTGATGCACAAAACATGCCTTTACAGTGCTGTGTGCTCGAAAACCCAAAAGACTGTAAAGCTGTCTGTTCCAGCCCTGGAAGGAAACGTTCACAACAGCAAACCCTGTTGTGGCAGGGTTAAACAGTCAGGAAAGGGTTACAGGCTGCCTGCTTGTCACTTGCTTCAGCAGGGGTTTAGGTTGAGATGTGTGCCCTTTTTTTGGCATGGAAAGCTTGGGAGCCCCTGCAGCTGGCTTTGGATGAGGGAATAGCTTTGCTTTGTGTTACTTTATGAATTTGATGTTTAGATAATAAAGTGTATCCTGGAGCGAAAGCTGAAGAAGACTTGGGTATTTCTCTGCCTCGACCTTTCCCTTTCCCCCGGGCAAGAAAGCCCACCAGCGTACAGGCTATGAAAGAGCATATGACAAGCATTGTAAATTATTTTTCTTTTCCTTTATTAAAGTAATTCTGGTTTACTTTATCAAAAAGAAGTATGGGGAGGCAGGTATGAAGAAACTGTGAAGAAGCAGCACACCCATGTTTCACCTGTAGATGCAAAAGAAAGTCCCACTGAAGGTAACGGGGCTTTTGATGAAAGCCCAGTGGCTGAGATGTGTTCATGGTATTTATCTAAGTCAGCATTTCCAGGGCTTGTGTCACACAGCAGTGACTGCTGGAACAGGACTGGGAAAGTCCTCTGCCTATTGAAGACTTTAAATTCCTTGATAGGGAACTTGACATTAGATCGGGGGAACAAGCAAGGATTATTCCTTGGATAAGGATTACAGAGTTGAATGCAGAGCCTGAAGCAGTGCACATGTAAAACCCAGCAGCAGTAACAACCTGCCTCACTGTTACTCACAGTTGCTGCTGCTGCAGTGGGCAGAGCTGCCTGCACCATGCCTTCGGCTGCTGAGGGAGGGCACAGGCTGGGTGTGAGGGGGCAGAGAGATGCAGGCAGTCTCTGGAGGTGTGATTAAGCAAGGGTTTCAGCACACCAAGAGCTTCACCTTTTACAGTGCCTGTGGAAAAAGCAATGGCTCCAAGCTTGCGTTAAGTGTTTTTGCATGGGAAATTTCTTGAAATGCTGAGAAAAGAAGAGCTTTGAAAGATGTTGATAAACTCAGCATATGTTAAGTTATCCCCTTGATTTAAGCAGTACACTATTCTGTAAGTTATTCCAATTAGGAGAAATGATAGGCCACTCCGTGTAAGCCAGTGTTTCCACACGGATTCAAATTAGAGAGGAAAGCTTCAGCAGGCTGCGAGTGCAGGAATCAGGCTTAGTATTGTGACTGATTTGGGAAGACTAGACACCGACAAGATGAAGTTAATGCAAGTGCAGAGGACTAGATGCAAGTGAGTTTGGTTCCTGTTCTCTACCTAACAGTATTTTCACCAGATGCTGGTGTCATGACAGATCCCAAATTAAACAGAGGTAGTGATGTTGTAAAAGGCAGATTTTGCTCTGCAATGGGTAAGAAGCAGGATAATATTCAAGAGGAGGGTGGTGACTCTAAGTCTCTCCCTGCTCAGATGAAGTCTCTGCAGGGGAACTCTGTGCAATTTTAAGCACCATATTCAGGAGACATGGGCAGACTGGAGGGAGGTAGGAGTGCAACAGAGACCTGTAGCAAAGCTTAGGAGATGGAAATTCTTTGGCTTGCTTAGGCTAAGGCCTTCAGTATTTTGATGGATGTTATAAAAAGTAACGAGGACTGGGGATTTTTTCCAGCTGCAATGGATGTTATGGTCAAAACTTACCTGACCATTATGGAAGATTTAACCACTAGGAAAAACTTTCTGCCAAGAAAACCGAGCACTGGAAAAGGCTGCACATTGAAGGTTTTGACAAGTTAAGAAACTGCTTCTCTGCTGTGGTCAGCACATACATGGTTTTGCCTTGCGATGGGGGCGAACCAGCTGGAATGAGGTCCACTTCAGGATTGCTCTGGCCTGATGCAGCTTTGCGTGTTTAAGCAGAGCAGAGGTGATGGTGGCCCTGGCACACATTTATGCACTTTATTGCACATTCACCAAGCACTGCAGGTGGAGGGCAGCCAGGTAGCCGTCGGCTCTCTGCAAGCCCATACACTTCACTCTTAGTCCTGGTAAAGTCACTCATATCTGAGTGCTTTTTCAATCCTGTTAGCTGGCAGTCTTATTCGATGATTTTACAATTATTTTTAATGTTGACATTAACAAGCATTTCCCCTTTACGGTAACAACAACCACAAGCCCTTTATTTAAATCTCCTTTAAGCACTTATTTCTTGGAAGCACAAATCTAGCTGGTCGTCTCCCAGCACGTTCAGCTGCAGGATCCACGGCTGCATGTTAATGCCATGGCAGTGTGCTACCAGATCATCAGCAAACGGACCTGACTGATTTTCTGTGCTTCATGCCAGATATGTAAGGATATATGTTACTGGTAAGAGCAGTATGAATAAATCCTATCCAGTCTGGGAGAAAATCTGGTGATCTCTTCAGAGTTTTCTGGACTGATTTGAACTGTCAGAGCAAGTTTGTATTGATTTTACAGAACCAAGGTATTTTTTGTCTATATTCCAAGTATACTTGCCTTGTGGGGTGGTATGGTGTGGTCAAGCTGTACTTGTTCTGCCTGGTGTACAATTCTCTGTTCCATGAGGGTCAGCTGAAATAATTTCAGCACATAAGCATGTGGATTCTGCTTACTAAGCCCACATCAGGCATTCTAAAATGTGTTTACTGTGGTTTTAACATACCTTTTCTTGACTTGTTTTGCTCCACAGCATCCTTTTTTTCATATTGCAGGATGAATTTTGAGTGGGCTCTCCGTTATTTGTTCTTGATTTAAGATTTAGGCAACTGTCCAGATTACACAGCAAAGCAGTTTGTAATCTAGAATAAGCATCTCTGTCAGTCAGTAGTGCTAAATTTATGAAGGAACAATCTCCGTGTGAGTAGTTACTTACCTCTAAATTCCAGCCAGCACCTGAAATAGATCACCTGGGGATGCAGAACAATTTGCATAGATGTACATAGATCATAGTGATAATAGTGTGAATAACATTTCTTGTGAGGTAATTGCAGACCCTTTCACAATCTCTCATAAGCATAGAAGTACAGCACACTTGCTAAGCAAGTAATTATTAAAATTCCAATTTAGAGTGGCAAGCACTGAAACAACATGATTAGGGACTTTCCAGAGGCCACCCCTGACATTTTTTACTTGCTTGACAGTTAAATCTAAATGTAATTGCTTCTGTTCCTATCCATGGACTCATTTTCCTTTTTCATACTTTTGCCTGGCATTGTCCGTTTTACCTAATACCTTCTCATGCTCAAGCAGACCCTTACTGAGTGTTCCCATTGATAGATAACTTCATACAGATACTCTCTGCTTTATTAAGAAAGGCTGAGAAGAGAACAAACATGTTTTAAACCAGTAGAAATAAACACATAGCCAGCTCCACAGGCAGTCAGGGAGTGTGTCTTTTATTACATCTGTTACGTATCATCTGGGACAAACGACCCCACGCTGCTGTGGATGTGGTCATGTCCTGACTCGTGAGAGAAGAAAAGCGCACGGTTCACTTGCAGGACCTCAGCTGCAGATGCGCTGCTCACGGTACCAGCAACACGTGTGGGAGCTATCAGAGGTCACAAAGCTTCTCACTGTGACCGCTTGTTCCTTGGCTTCATGTCCCCACATGCAAGGTGCAGCAGCCTGGGAGGCCAGGAGACCAAAAACTGCAGCTGGAAGTTGCGGAGGGGAAGCATGGAGCTGGAGCCATAGAGGACTGGAGAGGATCGGATCTCCAGGGATAACGCATCCCGCCCTGCTGCTTGCAAGCCCAGATCAAATATGCCTGTAACATCCCCAGCAGATGCTTGTTTGAGCCCTCCTGAAAACCCTCCCTGGTGGAGATTCCCCTTCGTCCTTTGACACTATGGCCAGGGCTTTGTTACCCCTTCCCAAGTGTCACACTTCAGCTTGCCTTCTTGTGCTTCAGACACACTGCCTCTTATCCACAAGGGACCCAGCGAGTAGCTTCTTCTGTCTGCAAGCCTTTATATGTGTGAATATATTTGAAGTCAGATGTGGTGTGTCCCCTCAGACTTCTCCAGATGGACCCTCCCAGTCTCCTTGTAGATTATAGTTTTTAAACATATGGCAATTCTTGTCAATTCTTTTTCCAGGCACCTGGCTGTTGCTGGGTGTTTTTCTTGAAGCCACTAAAACTGGAGAGGGTACCCAAATGAGCACAAGTGAGTAGAACAAAAAGTTGTATTTTTTAAGATAAATCTCACAACCCTAGGACTGCTATCTGCATAATCTTGTGTCCCTCTTTTCAGAGCAGGAAGAAATTTATGTTCAATATTATATGTCCTGCAACAATTCCTTGTGAGGTAATGGAAAACATTGAACAAACACAGTATGAAGAAGTTGTAATAGTTAAGTATGTGGATGTGTGTTAACTTTGAATTTCATTGCTTTTATTAGTTTATTATCATAGCAGTCTTGTGGTGATTAAGAGTGTTTCCTGTTCACATGGGAATGACACAGGGGTTACTTGTCCCCAGGAACAGCTATTTCTGCATTAGCAGGAGCTATCTTTATGATCTGCTTGGAAAACATTATTGTTGAACTCTCCTCCTCATCTGGCCGCTAATCTGTTTTGATGCTCAGAAAAATTCACCAGTGTGTGAATATTTGGGTGGAGTACACATGTAGGACCATCTTTTTTATCAAAATTATCTTTCATTTCTTTGCTTCAGTAATTGCCCAAGCCATCTCTTCAGAAACTTTTTCCAGTGACTGTGGAACTACGATATTTCAATGGGATATCTTTTGTCATTTAAGATGTCAGAGGTTGGACTCGATGATCAGAGGTCTCTTCCAACCTAGAAATTCTGTGATTCTGTGATTCTGTGATGTCCACTCTATTTTGTACAGAAAACAGAGAGGGCAATTAAGGAAACTTTGTAGACATGCAAAACCCCCATGCAGAGACTAGTTCTTACCAGGATTAATTTCCTCTCTGAAGTCAACAGATGTGCAGTTCTTCTGTGACCACGATTTATTTCTCTGCTCATAGCTAATGAAGAGGACTCATTTAATTACTGCACACAATTACCAGGCACTTTCCCCAGTAGCCACATGAAATAGTTGCTGTGGGATTCGGAGGAAGTTACGATGCATTTCTGTACCCCAGTAAGGTTCTTTGCATGTGCAGTTCTCACAAACCTTCTCTGGCTTAGCACACCCAGTAGTGTTTCTTTTGACTTGGACCATCTTCAGAGAAGATGAGAGGATCCAGGCTAAACCTCCGTGTTGACAGTAGACCATTTTTTTCCATGGTGTATGTGAGCAATGCCTTTATTTTCACTAAAATTGTCTTGCCTACTAGCATGAGAGGCATATGCGGCGATGAGAACTGTATCTTGAAAAGATTGCGGATGAGAATGAAGACAAGAATCATTGGCAAAGAACATTGCACTAAAGAAACACAACAAAAAAACTTGGCTATGCTGTGGAAAGTCAAAATGATTAAAAAGTGAGATGTGTCATTTTATCTTCTAGCTACATGCAGCATGTGTTTCCCATGTCTCGTATTACAAGCAAACGTGAAGTGAGGGTTTATGGTAATACCACCAAGGAAGTATGATATCATCTCCCCCACAGGTGGTAAGTCAGTCTTCCAAGGTGTGTTTACACGGTGTGCTTCAGAGCACCAGCACACACATGAGTTACTTAAGCAGTATCTGTAATTACGGGAGAGTTTGAGGAATAAACTTTGTCTAGCCAGGTATGAGTTGTAAAACACCTTATGGCAAAATATGTGATGCCATTCATCTTATCTCGATAAGTGCTTGTTAGGGCATGAATGTGATTGAAGGCAAATGAAGCTGATTATGTGGTTTATAAATGCACAGCACGCAGATCTTATGTAATAAGACTAGTCATTAATAAGACAAATAGTCTGATGGTGCGCAAGCAAATTTGCTTATATTTTGACATTTATAAGTCTATATTTCAGGATACCAGTTTGCTTCTATCTAATTTGTAAACCACAAACAAAATAAATTGTACGAGATTACTAGAGGAAAAGTGACAAAAATCAGCATCGGTTGTACAACCAGCCTGATGCATTAATTTTCATTGTGGGTCATCAGAGCAGTGGATAACTAGAGATTGTTACTATTATACAGCCATTATCTGCCCTTTATATTCTTTGTATTTATGTTTATTGAAACAATTTAGTGCAATTAAACATGATGGAAATAGTATGTGCCTGCTAAGTCCATTTGCTATTTGTTATCTTTTGTGTTTTGTGTTATTTTAGAAGCTGTGGAGTAAAAACCAGTAACCTGTATTCATTATGTCACTTTGGTTCTAACACATGGCTCTAGGACTGACTCACAGTTGTATTTCTTTAGGGTCTGGATTTATTTTTTTATTTTTTTTTTGGTAAGAAAATGATGTATTTGTAAAGTTCACTCCTTATGGAATATCTTAGACGTTTTTTAGCTTAGATTGTGCTGGCCCATACGTGAGGCATTGGACATTACCATTGTGATACCATTGAAACTCCTTCAGCCACAGCCTTGGCCACTGGCATAGATGTACTCTGGGCCTCGGCTGCTGAGAACGATGGTTATTTGCTTGGGGAGTGAGGTCATTGAGGTCTGCCACCTGGGCCACTGCAGGTGGTGGTCTCCAGCGTGTCTGCTGGGCCACCGCTGGCTCTGGGAGGCTTCTCAGGGCCATCAAAGCCAGCCCAACAGGATGGTGTTCATTACACAGCTCTGTCGGAGTGCATCACCCCTCGGCATTTCCTCCCCAGGAGCCCAGAGGCAGAAGGGGAAGGCTGTGTATCTCATTGCCATTGCAGCGCTGTCTCTCTGTTTTTCTTTGTATTTTTATTTTTAACAGTCTGATCCCACTCAAGTGTCTTTGCAGATGTGCTTGACCACCTACAGTCTTTTTGGACTGTTTTCGTTCCTGGCTTTTCATGCTCAGCTATTCATGAAATCTGAACTATGTGTTGATCTCTGAGGCTGTTCCAACTTCACTTAATGCAGCAATTATTTAAAAAAGAAGTGGGCAGCAGTTCTGCAAAATATTTGTGCACATTTCTCTTGGATGCTTTCCTTTAATAAGCAGACGAGGGAAGGATCTGGTTTTAGCTAGTTTCCTGGGGAGGCAAGGCATGGGTAGCACTTGCTGGCCACACATACGTGTCTATTACTTAATCCTCACAAACCGCTTTTGAATCCACTGGCTGCTCTGGACAAGAGCCACAGAGATCTATGGGTTCCTGCATGTTCCTCCTGTAAACTTCGATCAAACTGGACAGAAGAGAGGTGTATTATCTACGGCTTGCTTCAGCATATGCTCATCCTTTAATAGACACAATTCAACCATGAGACACAAGTAGACAGGGACAGGTTCGTTAGCTCCACAGCTCACACCACTCCTTGTAGGACTAATCAAAGCGTGCTTGCTTCTCTTGGCCAGGAGTAAGGCAGTGTTTTTGTTGGTGCTAGGGTCCTGAATTTTATGAAAGTCCTTATCAGAGCATATTGCTCCTGTCTTTCACATCACCTCTGGATAAGTTTTCTTTCTGCTTAGCGCATGCATTACGGAGCCCTGCAGGGCTTAATGCCGCACCTAATTTTTATGCATGTATGTTTTCTCAGTCCAGCTTTCCACTGCAGGCATTGCTACATCAATCATTCTTCAGCACTTCTTCTTTCCTGGTGTGTCATGTTTTTCTCTTTCATGCTGTGCTGGAGACTCAGTGGTAGTAGAACACAAGTCTTTGATCAAAAAAACAATACAGAGAAAAACTGAAGTGATATTTTTCCAGTTTTACTGCCCACATCTTTTCCTTTCCTTTCCTTTCCTTTCCTTTCCTTTCCTTTCCTTTCCTTTCCTTTCCTTTCCTTTCCTTTCCTTTCCTTTCCTTTCCTTTCCTTTCCTTTCCTTTCCTTTCCTTTCCTTTCCTTTCCTTTCCTTTCCTTTCCTTTCCTTTCCTTTCCTTTCCTTTCCTTTCCTTTCCTTTCCTTTCCTTTCCTTTCCTTTCCTTTCCTTTCCTTTCCTTTCCTTTCCTTTCCTTTCCTTTCCTTTCCTTTCCTTTCCTTTCCTTTCCTTTCCTTTCCTTTCCTTTCCTTTCCTTTCCTTTCCTTTCCTTTCCTTTCCTTTCCTTTCTCCAGCTTCTATTTATAATCACTCTTTAATCTGTGGAACTGTAATACTACTGGTGCTTCTTTTCCTTCCTCTCATCTCCAGGGAGAAGCCCCTGGTTGTCCACCAGTCTTTAGACATAGCTTTTGCCAACATCAGGCCTGACTGGGTCCCCACAGGCTGAGGTCAACAGGTCTCCTCTGTCCCCATCCTCTCCTCACCAAGTGTCAGGGGCTGCATCAGAGCTGCTGGAGCACCCAGTTCCCAAAGGGAGTGACCTGGGGACAGCCGGGGCACGCAGCAGCTTTGTGCCCATCTCTGCACGATGCCGGCATTGCATGCGAATTGGGCAGTGAGCACACCTCACTGCAGTGCAGGGGCAGGATTCACAGCACCCTTGTCCTGCAGGGATTCCTGCTTTCTAGGAACATTTGAGCCTTTTCTAAGCTATTTAAGTCTGCATATTTTGGATACCAGGAATATGCACGTTCAGTGTTTGGGCCATTGGCTTGGGTTTTCACAGCAGGTGGTTTATCCTAAACCTGCCACAAGCAGCCTAGTTTTCATTCCTCACAGCCTTGCACTAGTCAATCCTAAATTGGTTTTCTTTGTTGTTTGTTTGTTTTGCAGTTGATGCAACTTTTTTCTCACCAGGGCAGCAACAAACTCTTCTACAGCTGTTAGATATTTGCTGCCTGAACCCTGTGGTAACTAACCGTGGTAAAGTCAGTAGGGACCCAGATCTAGATGCATTCAGCTTATCTGTATTTCTTTATAAGAAAACCCTCTATTTGTTCTTATATACTTTTATTACAACTTCAGAAGTAAATTAATTACTTCTAGATTTAGCTGAAGCCATTAGTGCAGTGCTACTTGGGCCAGTGTGAATGAAAGTGAATGAGATCTGGCAATGAGAACACATGGACATCTCCCATCATTTCCCTTCTGCCTCGGTGTGTGAAATTGCTTTTTGAGAAGTTCTTACGGACAGAAAGCTCTGTGTCTGATGTCTTTTCAAAAGGAAACTTTTATAAACCTGGAGGTTTCTTGTTTGCAGTAGATTTTATACCATGTCGTACAACTAATTTATGGTGGGTTTCAGTTTGTCAGTAAGTTCATATCTGTAATGGAGGAAATCAGTTTTTGTTGTGAAAAGTGTAACGCAAACAATAACATTTGAAGTCTGGGCCTCTGCTTTCACCAGAACAAAGCACATATTCTCTTTAGCCCAGCATCACTGTGTAATCACTATTCTTTTTAGGAAACCTGTACATTTCTTAGATGGTTTTGAAATGCTAACATTAAAATCTAACAATGACTAAAGAAATCTGTTTAAAAGATAATGATTTGTGCATTGCAACACTTGCCGTCAGCGACTCTTTAGAAGAGGAGTGAAGTTTCTAACTTGAAAGGAAAGAAGGCAACTCTGGATTTAGAAGCATCTTAAGGTGACTAAATGAATTACTCATGTTTCATCTACTGACATGTGAAGTAGGAGCTGCTTTTATTAGTGACTGACAGCACAGAGATGGAGTCACCTAGGAAAGCACCTGGTAGTCTGATATACTCATTGTCTTCCTCAACCTGAGAACTAAGAAGTCTAGAAGAAAATTATTTTCTAAGGCTGCCTCAAGCTGCTGCATGCAAAAACACCTTGCTTTCTCTGGAACATGCTTAGTCCAGTAGTTTGATCTCCATGACTTCAGATATTCCACTCCAAACACGATGTGTCCATCTCTGATTACAAAGGCAGCAGAGCCTTCCCGGTTTCCCCTCTTAGCACACTGAGGAGGAGTAGAAAGAAGCTGTTTCTGACCCCTCCGATGATTTCAAGCTTCCAAAGAGATTGATAAGATTGGAGCTTTTTCATATGGGAGGGCATAAACAAAAGGGAATGTGTAAAATTAGACATTATAGTAAAAAAATTTGACCAGTTAGATTTGTTGCTTTTATTACCTCTCTCACAACACAGGAGCAAGGGGGCAGTCAGAGATGAAATATGAGCAAATTCCAAATAAATTAAAGGAAATGAAATTTATGTGATGTACAGCTGGAGCTTGAGACTCATTGCCAAAAAAATAGCAACTAGGCTCAGGATTAAGCAAGACCAGGAAGACAGAATGGACTTCTGTGAGCAGCACAAATGTTCACAGGTACTTTGAAAAGGCTCAAAAACATGTTTAGAAGGGATGTAAATCTGAGACAGTTGTGAAATTTCCACAAAGCAACCCTTTCAGCATTAAACTTATAACTTCGATGTTCTTCATCCTTTGATCTTCTGAGCCTTTAGGTAAACGTACCTGTCAAACCTCTTTGGTGTTAAGCAACATATTAATTTGCTGGCGTTTCAAGGCTGTACCTTACTGCTATGGGGTGCTGTAGTTTCATGGACAATATTCTGTCAGTGCCTAGTTCATCTTTTTTTTTTTTTTTCTCTCCTTTATTTATTTATTTATTTATTTAACTCACTCGAAAGACCTGTAATCGCCCAGGGAAAAGAATTCAACCTCTCCTTTATTTTCAACATTTTAGACAGGTGGGAGAGACTGTTTCCACATTTGAAATGTTTGTTTAGGGGATTTATTTGGGCAGGATTTAAATACTTTTAACATCGAATAAATTTAGAACAGAGTAAGATGTTGGTGGCTGGTGACTGTTGGCTTCTTGGCCAGTTGGTCATCTCTGGATTTAAGTGCTCACCCTCCAAAAATGAGGGTTTGGGAACTTTCTGGGTCTTTGCAGAAGACATGTTATTCTGCTTCTGCAAAGATGTCAGCTTGCAAGATTCTCCCTTCTGATTTTGAGGAATCTTTGCTTGGGATGTGCTCTTGACTCACCCTATGGGCAATTGCATGGTCACTTTTGGCTCCCTTCCTCAAATCTTTATCTGCTCCAGGCACAGATCTTTTGAAGGCAGAGGTTGTGTCAAGAAGTTCAGAAGGAATCTATGGCTAAGAAAAGATTAATTTTTTGTTAGAGCAGTGAAAGGACCTGGCTGTGGTCCCCATGCCCCTCTGGTAAAACCAGGGTACAGAGGGAAAAAAGAAGAGATGTAGATCCACAGCTGTATAATTTGTCACCCACGTTATGAAATTTAGACCCAGAAGCCGGAAAGCAAGACGAAAGCTTGCTTTGTCACATGGGAAAAATGCTTAACAAACCATAGTGAGGCACTTCAGACTATTTTATTCATTCTTAAACTGTTTTATTTCCTTCTAACAAGAGCCGTCAAAAAATACTTGAAGTTTTTAAGAAGCACAGTTGCTTTTTTCTTTGTAAATAAGAAACTTACTTATTCAACTGTAGCTGTCTTTGAGATCTGGTTTTTGATTCAATGGAAAAGTGATGACAGGTGTTGTCATGCAGAAATTAATTCTTTCAGCATAACTGTCCAGGTTCTGGAATGATTTATTCTGTGTAAAGTATTTGGCAAAAATAAAATCTACTTATCCTGTTTAAGCTACGAGAGAAAATAGTTAAACCAAGCAATCCACCCTGTCTGCCTGGGTGATGCTGGTCGGAAATCGGCACCGTCCCCGCTACACCATGCAGTGCAGCGGCTATTAAACTGATACTCGGCAACTCTGCATAACGGGGGATTTTCTCAGTGTGAAGAATGCCACTGCTTGTTTTAGGCCAGCATCAAAACCATTGTTGTCGTTCTTGTTGTTGTGGTGGTTTTTTGTTTTGTTTTGTTTTTGCTTTTCTGTGTTAAAGCAGATTACAGCCTGCTTTACAAGGGTCTTCATTCCCTATATCCATTACTGCGTTCTCATGAGAAGAACATCGTGTCTGCCTGTTATAATAAAGTGACGTACCAGATTATGATGAAGTTAATCAACACTGACAGTACAACAGGAATGACTGCAGCTTGAAATTTGTTTGTTTATAGTTGGGATTTTGGAACAAACGAAGTGTTTTATAAATCAAAGAGATCTCTCACTGAACTTACCCTATTAAGGAGCAAAACATCTAATAAGTAGAAAAAACAGCTGTTTTGAGAAAGACATTTATCTTAATTTCTTTTGAAAGAGTTGGTAGGTGAGCATATTATTTGTTTCAGGCAATGCAGTGTTGTGATGTGTAAGTTATGTCCCACAGTCCCATAATATTTATCCTACAGCCTGATGACATGCAAATGCCAGCTTCTTCACTTCTTTTTGTTTTAAGCAAATTCACACTCTTCTGTTTTCAGGGAAAAAAAAAAAAAGGAAGAAAAAAAAAAAGAAAAAAAAAAGAAAAAAAAAAGAAAAAAAAGAAAAAAGAAAAAAAAAGCTATCAAACCAGGAGAAAAATGCATTTTATGAATTCTATTTTGTATATACAAATATCATAAAATTCAATCACCATCATGAGTCAAGTCAAACTCACAATTTTTTCATTCTTCTGTTCTTCTGTTGTCAATTTTGCTATTATTTATCAGTCCCATCAAGATAGATACCGTCAGCACAGCTGTCTTGTTTCCATATCTCCCAGATTTGATCCATGATTTCACAGAATCACAGAATTTCTAGGTTGGAAGAGACCTCAAGATCATCGAGTCCAACCTCTGACCTAACGCTAACAGTCCCCACTAAACCATATCCCTAAGCTCTACATCTAAACGTCTTTTAAAGACTTCCAGGGATGGTGACTCCACTACTTCCCTGGGCAAATTTTGCAACTTGATCTACATCTACTAGATCTACATCTACTGATAGTGATTAATTCATATCTTAAATTCTTTTAACAACTAAAAATCTTAAATGTGCACTGCAGAAAGCAGTGCCCTTATCCCTGATTAGTTACAAAATATGGAGCTATATTAATGACTCTCTGATTCTATGAATATTACAAATTCCAGCATCCCCTTTTCGGCGTAACAGACTTGATCACTATTTTGCAGCTCAACCATGGGAAAGTTAGCATCTCTTGCTTGTCACTACTGCACCAGTCACCTTGGCTAATCACATTAGTAGAAGCTATCAGATTGTGCATTTTGGTAACATACGCAGAAGATAGCGTGGCAGAGCCGAGAAACACATTCCCATGGTGCAGTAATTTGTGAAATACAAGCACTGAGAACAGGGAAGACCTTTTTGGTCTTCATACACCAAGAGAACATTTCCCATAAAGTTTGTGAAAGCTGAAAACAAGGGGAAGGCTGCACCTCTCTCAAGAAGGATGGCACAGTGTCCCTGTGAAGCTTGTTATTGGGCTCAGCCCTGGTTAGCGCAGTACATTTTCATTGCTGTGGCGTTTCGTGTTCATTACAAATCTCTGTCGGAGGGAGCCTGTTAAAACCTGCCAGCAGCTCCTTCCCCTGGGCAGCTGCTGAGCCTGAGGTGCTGTCAGCATGTTGCTTGGTGGCTTTGTAGTGTGTGCAACCTGTCCCGGCTTCGATGCAGCCCTGCCAGGAAAGTGGCACTTCCAAATACACTTTGGCGTAGTTTTTAAGATTCTAAATACCTGCATCAAAAGCAGAGGGTCAGACAAAGAACCAGGAAGGCCAGACTGGAACTGGCCAGACAGTTCCTGTCAGGAACCAAGGAAGGCCAGGGCTTCCTTGGCCTTCGGGGGCCAGGCCCACATGTCCTGTCTGTGCTGTGCGGGGCTGGATGCATTCCTCACCTGCAGCAAAATGTCCCCCTGCCTTCTCCCAGTGCTCCTTCAGTCCAAGTCCAGTCTCTGACTTGGCTTTGCTCACTCTCACCAAGCTCATGCAGGCTGAAAGGGACTGGGGGTGGCAGCCCGGAGGAGGGAGGGCAGGGACGTCTCGTGTCCATTCAGAGCTTGCTCTCCCTTCTCTGAAACAGTGAGATTTGAGATTAGATGTAGTGCTCTTTATAAGTAACCTTAATTGGCAGCAAACTCACAGAATGTGGCCTTTTGCAAATGAATTAAATATTGCTGTGACAAACTCAAGACAGTAGAATTAATAACTTGGCTGTAGAATTAATAAGCATCATTTAACTGTGCTTGCAGCAAGAATCTCTGAAAAGTTTGAAGTATTGTTGGCTGCTTCTTAACACAATTATATCACACTTTCTTGTTGGTGGAGGAAGATTGTTATTGTCGGTACTTATCTGCCTCCTTTATGTTGGTGTTTTGTCCTGTTGAGTTCAGTGAGACCACTGCATGCTCTTACTTCCACCTGAACAGAGATATTTGCAGACACTGTGTTTAATCCATGCTTGGCATCCTCTTCTGCCTGTGTCATCATCACTGAGTCTTACAATAACATCATAACAACAATTTCAGCCACAGCAAAACTGGTATCACATAGGAAAAATTTGTGCAGCTAGTGCTGGAGCAAGTGTTTGAAAAGCTGGATCTCTGCTGCATGTGTGTTGAGAGGACTGGGGGGGTTGATCGTTTAAAAAGCAGGATAGTGAGGGAAGTAGAGTACAACTTGTTTTACAATTTTTTTACTTTTTTGAATGCAACTTTATTCAGTTTTATTTAATGTAACAGAGAACAATTAATTGTTTGAATCTGCAGAAATGTGGGATAATGCTAGAAGCTACTGGCTACCCTCACAGTTTCACCAAGTTGGAGTTTATCTGGAAAGAGAGAGTATTTACTCCGTACAGGTCTGTAACTATGTTCTCATGCTGGCCCATGGTGAAGGCAACCTGCCAGGAGGTGCCAGTAATTTGCTCTGGGAAATAGGAGGACACACTGGTAAGCCGTGGGCCAGACAGAAATACAGACATGGAGGCAGGTGGAAGCTGGAGGCAGTGGCACGCCAGCCCTTTTGGGGGGGCCGGGCACAGGGAAAATGCTGACCTAACACATCTGCTCATCGGAGGGATGCTTGTCTCTGTCAGCACTTTTCAACCATGGTTTGCAGTACATTGGCAGGAGATGCTTTGTTATACCTAACTCAAAGTGTTCTGAACCAAGCAGGAGACTTTCTGGCAATTTCAATCAGATTTATATTGTGCTCTTAGAGTATGGCTCCTTTCCCATGCCAAGTGCTCAGTTAAAATAATCTAGACTGTTTTACCAAAGGCTATAGAGCCAGCTGTTCAAACAAGCCTTTGGAGGTGAAGTATTAGTGATGTGTGTCGAAGGAAAGCTGTGGCTCATGTAGTTTTTGAGGATGACTTTCCTGAGCCACCTCTCTGCAAGCGAGTGGCGAGCGAGCCTACCTCATGGTTGACGTGGGCTGGGGGCACACGAAAGGGTCACCTCTCTCCATCCCACAAGTGAGCCCACGATCCCCCAGCACACATCAGTATAAACTGCTTCAGATAGGGCAGGGTGAGAATCCACCTGCAATTCTTGGCTCTGTTATTTTGGTTTATTTCTAATGTATGTTTTTGGTCTACTGGGGGTGAATAGATTGTATAGATTGAAAGAGTGAAGCTTACAAAGCTTCTTTCTGCTTTTTCAGCTAAACCATTTTCAAGTCACATGCTTTCTTAAAACCACTTCAACTATATATGAACAAGCTCAGAGGTCGAGAGATATGTGAAAGAAACATAAATTCTCTCCTTTGCTGGAGACTGCCTACCTGTAGCTTTTTTTCCTGCCATCTTCTTTTATTGAGAACTTCTTTATATGGAATGAGAAGGAAAAAAAACCATCAACACCTACTGATTAAGCATGAAACACCTTTCTGGTTTAGAAATAAAAGAGCTACTGCTATGCAAGCTTAGTCAGCTATGGAGCAAAAAAGTCAATATTTGGAAAAAGAGCAGATCTAATTTTTAAGATCTCTCTATTTCAGTTGATTTCCAAAACAAAACCTTAAAAAAAATCCAACCAAAACCATCATGAAAGAAAGTGCAAGAGATATTATTAATGAGATTGTATCTGGTGAAATTGGCCAAGTACTTACATAGATTACTGAAAGAAATTTGACGCTTAATTCTTTCAGACAATTTAGATGTTGCCAGAGGTGGTGTTCCACCTGCCTACAGGAAACTATCTGCAAATTTACATCTTAAAAAAAGTTTTAAAATTTATATTAATCATCTCATTTACAAGCTACTGGTACTATACATGTTGCTGCAGATTAAATAACTCATTGGCTGGGTTTCAAATAGTAGAAACCAAGGCTCTGCTCTTGTGAGATGCTCTCACATCTTCCCTTTCTGTCATGCTGATTAGGCTGCTATTTACATTCTTTTTATCGCATCTGGAGCCCTCAGCAGAAGGGATTGTTTGGCCCTGAAAGATTAAGATTGAAATTGGTCTGATGGAAATTTATCTTGTTTTCATGCTGGCATTTATGTCTATGTGGGCAAACGAGTTATTGTGGTGGTAAGCCAGCTAACCAGAAATCATAGGTCACGGTCACGTTATTGCCTTGTGCTGTATCGTATAAGCTGCCTGAGAAGGATAAGGCCCCTTGCATTTCCTATGGGTACCACAGGGTAAAACTGTGTAAACATAGGCAGGTACTGTGATAGTCGTTGGTATGTTACTAATTCATGCCGGGCTTCAGTCTTGGTACCTCTTGGTACCTTACCTTCACTCAGAAAGTGCTTTTCTCCCTCTTTTCACATCTTTAGGACTGCATCATCTAATGTTACCAATTACAGATCACAAGAACTATTACATGTTAGTGCTCCCACCAAGATGTATTACGTGTAGTTTGATAAGATCTTTGCATAACGGTTACCCAGAATATATGAGCACAGCAAA
The DNA here is from genome assembly GCF_964035555.1 of Netta rufina. Classification (NCBI taxonomy): domain Eukaryota; kingdom Metazoa; phylum Chordata; class Aves; order Anseriformes; family Anatidae; genus Netta; species Netta rufina. The sequence goes on along the minus strand of NC_140125.1, from coordinate 33,518,728 downwards.
AGCAGAGTATAATGATCAGGTTGTCAAGATGACATGCATGACACCACCCTGCTGTAAACAGGGACAACACCAAGAGACTGAGAGCCTTCAGAGAACCCCCTCAGGCACTCTTTTTGCACCCCACTTTTCCCATTTCTTTTCTAGAGGAGAAGGGCTGTCAAGAAAGATGTGTGCATAGAGTTGCCATCAGAATCACCCATATGGATGTGAGACAAACATGGCATAGGATCTACAGGAGACGCATACACTTCTGGGTGGCATCTGGAGGCCAGAAGGCCCAGGACATCTCAGATGCCTTTAAACACCCATAGTTTAGTTGCTACATTGAACTCTAAGCTATGTTTGCCAAAAACAAACAAAAACCTACAATAGAGTAATTAACCTCTGAAGAGAACAGAAAGGCTAACAATTACACATAAATACCACTGTTCCTGTCCTACAGAGCAGAAACTCAGGCTTCTAACAGCAGTGGTGGTCCTTCCTGATAATCTTCCCTGCTCACATTTTCTTTTATTTTTCCCAGCTGTGTGTGTCTTTGTATCACTGAGCACGTATCTATGTACATCTTGGAGTCAATGCTTTGTGGAGTAAGAACCATGCAGCATTTGTGTGGCCTTGCAGATGGAGGCGGCTGGCAGAGTGCGAGGCTATGCCAGGCTTCTGGAAGCAAAGCTGCCTTTATTACATCTCTGGGAGCTTCCAGGAAAAGGACAGAAAGGACGTTTTATGGATTAGTTGTTCCCCAAATAGTTGGGATGAGTGGACTGATTATTGACAATGTGCCACTAAATTGTAGTTGAAAACACTGAATTGTATTGTTTAACATGATTCTGCATAACAGTTACCACGATTCTGTGAGTCATCAATTTGAGACCTATCAGTTTAAATAAACAAAAGAGATATCAAGGTCTCAGCTGCTTAAGATATTACACCCTGTTTTTACTCTGAGTCCTATGAAGGGGCTTTCTATGAGGACTTTTGAAGAGAGGAGTTCTAGATCTGATTAGAAAGTATGGGCTTAATTTACTCTCTTTCTAGATGTCTGCACTTTTAATTTACTCTCTTTCTAGATGTCTGCACTTCTGTCAATTCTATATGTTAATATCCCTTACCTTGGTATATTTCCTATGGTGACAAATCAGGGTACTTGCTGCGTCACAAAGTATAGGAAAAGTGACATATTTGGAGGACATCCACAGCGACAACTTTGTGTTTCATGAATGGTTTGTGTACGGTACTTTGGGATCATAAAACATACACAAATCTTCAATCTTAAATGCAAATACAGGTGCTTTTGATTGCAAATATAGTTTTGATATATCTTTGGGGAAACCCTTTGAAAAATGTTGGCTATTATGCGTTTAGTTCTTGTTGCCCAGCACCATCTATTTAACCTCTGTTCTCTACCTCCATTTTTTTTTTTGAAGGGGGTGGGGAGGAAGGGGGAGTGAAAAGTGTATTTCATTTTGTTATCCTGAATTGCATCAAGTCTGCATCAGGTAAGCATGACAGTAATATTTCTCTCTCAGACAGGAAAGGGATTTTACTGTTGTTCAAACTCCCTTTTCAAATGTGCATAAGCTAGTCCTGGTTTATGGAAAAATGAAAAGGAAACTCTACTGACTCCATCCAAGCAGAGAAGTTCTAAAGATGAAAAGCAAGCAAGTCAATACAGATACATATGATGAAACGTGATAATTGTTGTGTTTAAAGATCACATTTTCTAAGATCCATAAGGAAGCAGAAGAAATAATAAACTGAGAAATCTAGAAGCCACCCTGCCTGGAGGAGCAGACCATTCATAAAGTTCCAGAAATACTCTATGTGAGAGGGTGGTTATGGAAAGTATAGAAAGAATAGTCATTGCTGGTGACTGCTACAGGCTGTAAATAGGCAATGCAGTACAGAACTGGGATGGTATATAGACAAGAAGGAAGCAGGAGAAATGGTTATCAAACACTCAAAATTAGTTACATCCAAACTCAAATCTCTTCCTGTTGGTATAAACTTGATCTGAATGGTGCTGCCTATGAGATTTTTTTTTTTTTATTTTATTTTTTTTTTTATTTTCTTTTTTTATTTTTTTTATAGGAATTTATGAGAAGACAGAGCTCATGGAGGGAGTAGGTAGCTGAGAAAGTCTGGACTAAAGAACTTCTCTCCTCACTCATGTCATTAGTGGGCTTATAAACATGTTCTATTTGCTTGGAAAAGACTGCTGCTGTACACATCAGGTTAACTGAACCACAGTGTTGCAAAAAAAGGGTTTAACTGTTGAGGGAATAAACCTCGTGCAATTTGCAGCAGACTAAAATGAAGAAGACTGGCACATAAAAAGGTGATCTGTAGCTTTGTACCACAAAGTGTGAAAACTCTCTCTTCCATTCTGCTCTGTCCTGCCTATCTTCACTGCTGTCATGCCCAGCCGCCACATTTTCAGATCACAGATCAAAGACTATTTATATCCCATTTGCTCTTCTCCCATCCAGGCCTTTTCTTCTACTCTAGTCCCTATATTACTGCTACTCAGTTCTTCCAGCCAAGATTTTAGTCCAGCTGTTGACCTGAATCACTCCTAAACTGCTGTAATGCCTTCTGCTTAGCCTGTTTTTCTCTTTCTTCCCTAAATAATATTTGCCTCTTTGACCCAATTTGGGCAAACACCCCCTCCAGCCATGCACATGCATGTATACATTTGGCTTGCTCCTGGGCCTATCCTTGCTTTTTGCATCCTATTTAAAAGCTTTGTTTTTATCTTTTAAGACTCTGAAGATAAATATTCCTTGGCACCACTTTTTGTGTCTTCATACAGCACCCATCTGCTACCAGTACGTCACCAGGTCTCCTTTTCCCCTCTTGTCCTTCATGCAAAACTGGGGGAAAAAAAAAAAAAGTCTGTACGTGCTAATCTCTTGCACCTCATGAGGAAGCATACTTCAGTCCAACAATTTCTGAATACAGAATTGGGAGTTCTTAGAAAATTGCATTACAACATCCTCTTTAAATGGGTACTCATTAGGGCAATAAAGACCAAGCATGTGGGCAAGTGCTGATGAACCTGCTTTATCTCTTTCAAGTGCATAAAACTGTAAGAAATTTTAACAAATACTCATTTACTCATTTGGGGCTAGCAGACTTGAAAAACCATAAACCTCATTTCCGTGAAACACTGTGTTTAGTGTGTTTTACATGCAGCAATAGACTGTGCTATACCTTCTGTGTGAGCTGAAGGTACAAAAGAGAGGGTTGATAAGGATCCCCATTAGCCCGCAGCTCCGTTATTCTCTACTGCTTTTTGGGCATAGTCTCTGTTACACATTCCATCATTAATATGGAAGAAAAAGCGCTTATTCTTGGAAAATGCCCTTCACTGTTCCGAATGACTGTGATCACCAGCTTGGAGATCCTAATTGCAGCCTATTAGGAATAATGAGATTTGCATGGTAGAAGCCAGAGAATTACACGGATAAAGGAAAAAAACTCACGGCATGAAAGGTTAATATAAACATATACTGCCTGAGAGTGCAAAGGACACATAAATTGGTGGCTCATTACTGCAGACTGACCCATGGGTAAGAATGTCACCCAGCTCAGAGGCTTTCCCAGGAAGTTTGGCTGCAAAAGTTACAAAAGATAAGGACATGCTTGTGGAAACCGCTAAACTAATGAGAGCTGAAAGTTGTTTGAAATATCCCGATGACCTCACAGATGGGATGCTTATTAAGGTATCTGCATCAGTCTCTTTTTTGTCTAGCAGACTGTTGTAAAGCTTTGCCGAGGCGTAGCCAACAGTCCGTGAAGGTGTCTCCATGCTTTCTGACATACCAAGGGAATTTTTTTTTTTTGAATGAACTCAAAACGAAAACCAACATGCATGTCCAATTTTTGTTTGTGGGCATATCTGTGGAATAGCACAGGCGAGGCAGTCAACTACGATTACTTCATCAACGCAGGGGCTGCCCACTACCTACGTGCGTATCTGCTCGAGTGCGCTGGTCAGGAGCCAACTGCAAATTTAGGTCTTGAAAGTCTGAAGAAAAGCGCTTTATGTGTGAGGGTCCCATGAAGGCTCCGTAACACAATTAAGCCACATTTTAACAAAAGACTAGCCATTTTGCTGCTACATGACATGAGTAATTAAAATATCATTTAAAAAAAAAAAATGAGTGTTCCCTTCCACTCCCAGATATTGTTTGAAAAAGATGGAGGGCCAGGAATATGATTTTTTTTTGTTCCGAGGTCCTCTGAGTAGAAACCTTGGGTGATGCAATAACCCAGCAGCAAAACGTGTCTACCCAAGCTCCTATGCGGAGCCATCAGCTTAGCAGCTAATATGCTCATAACTTAAAGAGTAGAAAAAGTTATTTCCCTCCCTGCTGGAAGGAAATAGGTTTTCCAGGTGCTTTTCTTAGCTTGTCGTAGGTGACTGTGAAAGTGTGAAAGTGTTTTAGGAAAATCTAGGCAAGGAGGATTTGGGAATATACAAACCGATATGTGGGTTTTGGATGTAATGAAACAATGCTGGTATGGCACAAAGTCATGACTGGTCAACTGAAAGGGTGAGAAACAGCAGTAGCTTAAGAAATGGGGACCTATAATTCCAGGAATAACTGAAAATGAGAAAAAAAAATCTAAGCTTGAGAGGGAAAAAATGTGTAAGGTGTGTCTAAAGAAGCAGTTTTCAGTGACTTTGTTTCAGCAAATTTGACTGCTCTTATTAAATCACCACGCGACACAGTTGTTGTAGTGCTTTTATCCAGATTGTGCTCATTATATCCTGTCAGACAGAGGTCCGGTGCATATCACAGTCCCAGCACATTCCCCTGGGTTGTGATGGGGTTCGTGGTTGCTATGAAATCCATTGTATAAAAAATACATGGTCGGGCAGTGAGATGTGGCCTGCGACGAGGGATTCAGTAATAGCCCAAGCACTGCCAAATCCCACTAAAATGTTTGGCAATCTTTCTTTAAGGGCTTATGTTCAGATTTAAGAGCCTAATTTTAGGTTCTCAGATGCAAAATTGTACCCTCTCTCTTTAGGAAAATAACGAAGGAAATCAAATTAGAGAGCTGCTCTTTACAGCATGGGTTAGGTCTTTCTGTGGCCCCACCAGCCCATAACCCCCTCCTGTACATGCCCTCTGACCTCCTGGCAATTTTCTTGCAACACCATCAGAAAGGAGCCCAACAGTGAGCCACAGCAACAAAAACACTGTGTTGTGAAATTCCTTTGCTGATTCCCTTTGCCTTTCCCATCAGACCTGTTACTGTGCAGAAGCCCCACGAAAATCTCTGCTGTTTTAGCTGGAGTGGGTGGGAGCCCTCCCCGGTGATGTGTTGGGTGCCCTCATCCTCTCCCCACCCCTTCTTCCTGCTACGGGCTCTGTCCTGAATTAAAACTCCAAAGAAACCCACAAATGGTGATTAAAACCAAAATCAGCTCCACTTGGACCTAACCGCGTGAACGTGGGTGGAGTGGGTGGGCAACGAATCCCAGGGAGCCCTGTTTCCAGAAAGTACACTTAGCAGTGGGAAATCTGTTACAAAACCTTACTCTGGCTGAGATGATGTTCTTGGGTCAGTCGGCTTGTTGGTCAGCAAAGGTCCATGAGTTAGCAGAAAGTGCTCGATTCCGCACGCTCCTTGCAGCTCTGCCATCTCCCTGCTCTCCCAGCAGCTGTTCTGGGTCAGGAGTGGCACTCCCATCCAAGCATAATGAACACCTTGGGTTAAACATTGACTTTTCACATCCTGGAACATCAATATCCAACAGATTTTTACCCTACATGCACAGAGAAGCGTATCCATTTTGTGAAATTTCTTATTCCTGAAAACAAATCTGTTTTATAAAGTTTTATTCTGTAGGAATACATCATGATATTGCCTTGACATTTCCATTATGCTAAAAATGCTTGGAAATCTAGTGTGCCGTGTCTTTTGAGACCCCTATAATTAGGAGGGAAAGAGCAAGTCCATGATTATTCTTGGAAGTTACTGAAGCGAGTGAGGAAAGGGCATAAGTATTCACGCTGGAAGAGTGTCGTTTCCAAGCAGCCCCAGTTCATCTGCTCTGGGATGCGATGTACAGTGAGAGTGGCTGTGTGGTGCTGGTGCTGGGAGGGGGTTGTCAAATTATTTGAGTTCAGCAAAGGTTGTAATAGGGTTTTAATAACTCCATGTTGGATCTGAACTTCTGAACTCCGTATTGCCTTGGGTTAGTTCTCCTGCCTGTGTGCCCATGTGCAGCTGCAATACCGTCACACTTCCACGTTCCCCAGCGCGCTGTCATGTGGTTGTATTCTGAAATGAAATGGAAAGTGATTTATTGTGCTGGATGAGGTTTTTTCTCTTCTGTGGATGGATGTAAATCTAGGGCAATTTCCCATGCTCCTGCAACCAGATTTCACTTGAAAAAAAAATCTAGAATAAACAAATGAGAAAAACATTCCAGAACGCTAGAAAAATAGGAGCATTTCTCTCTGCCTTCCTGTGTTGATCCAACAGGTTTTTGCTGAGGTTGCTAATGACTGAAATGTCTTACACATAAGTTCTCCAAACCCCCTGTTGCAATTATATTTCATAATTCTCTGCAACTGAATACACGAATGACATTACAATAACAGTCAAGTAATACCCCTGAATTCTCAATGTGAAGCCATTGTAAGTTCAAGATAACTCCTACAAAGAGCTGTTTCACAGAACTGAAGTGTCTGTGAAACATGAATTCAGAAGGAATTGAGGATAAATCTCATTGTGAATATTGCTTGACTGGTAGTAAAACAGATAGCCATTCAGGAGATAAGCTATCCAAACAATGAAATAGACAGGCTATTCTGGTGTTAAATGAGGCACATATTAAGTATACATCATTTAAATTACTAAATTCACAGTAATTGATGTTGCTCTAAGTTCTCATTTTATTCTGATATTCTCAGAGGATGAATTCCTGCCAATCCTATCCACAGACCCAAACATTTTTCTCCCGCTGGGACTGTGCAATTTCATGATGTGTGAGTTTCTTCATGTGGAAGACTAACTTAGTTCTTTGTCTTGCTATTTCAGACTGTACAATTTTAGGGTGTGTAGCTCTGTCTTGTGTATAGCCCATACCATCCCAGGGTCCTGGTCTACACTGAGGCTCTAAGTATTGCGGTGCAAATCACAATGAATAAATACTGCTCAGACAGAAAGAAGTATCAACAGCTGGGTTTTCACTTTGCCTCATTCAGCTAACAAAAGCTTAGCTCGTTCTTGACACAGAAAAGTTAATGCGATGTGAGTGACGAGGAGAGTTCATCCTCAGCAGAGGATCGCAGATGATGTGGCCAACATCCTAAGACCGGGACAGATTTCCTCCAAAATGTTGGCAGACACAAAGCTCTTAAAGCCAGAAAGATATCCAAGGGCTCACGTGGGACCGATAAGGAAAAAGTTCAAGTGTCTGGCATTTCTGGAGAGTTTCAGAGGTTTGGGAAGTCCTCTCCAGTGGTTCCTATCAATCCCGACTGCTGATTTTTGCTTCAGTATTTTCTTTTTTTGAGTCAAAACAGAAAAGGACGATAAGATCTTTCTAAAATGTTAAACCCCCTGTTCTGTTACTCAAGGAAATACTAAGAAACAGGACAAATAAAGGACGATGATTTATTTGTGATTTTTCTGCCTGGTGCTATCTGAAGCGTCCATCTGTACCGGCTAACGCACTCCCCCGGGGGCTGCTTGGGGGGCCTGGGAAGGGGGCAAGGGGAGACTTTGCTTTTCCGTCTCAGAACAACATATAAAAAAGCAGGACCCTGCAAGCAGGGTAAGGTGGCAGAAATGGCAGTAATCAGTCTCCAGTTTGGCAGGCAGCAGCGAGCTTTGCATCTGTCAGGGCATCGCAAGCCTGTCACGGCAGCTCCCAATGGTTAATTTTGAGGATAACGACCTCCAGAGTGCTGCGACCTGTGGCAGTGTGGCTGACAGGCTCCCCTTCAGATTGAATCACAGCACGATGGCTGAGTTGTTTTTTTAACCCTAACAAGACCTGTCATTAAAAGTTACCACAGCTTGGCTTTTCCCCTTTCTTTCCTTTGTTGGTCCCCCTCAGCCCAGGCCGCGGGCAGCGCTGCAGCCAAGAGCGCCCAGCAAGAGCAATGAACCGTGGCTGGCAGAAAGGCCAGCGCCAAAGAAAGCTGGGAAGCCACGCTCTGTGGTGATTCCTATGGCCTGCCTGCTGGGATTGCAGGGGGATGTGAGAAACCCAGTACTTCTGCCAGCCCTCTACCAAGGGGAAGGTAGCCTGATTCTGCGTCTGCTGCCATGTAGGTTGCCTCATGAAGGTAGGCTCAGGGTGCTTTGAGTTTAAGGTTGTTGATGTTTTATAACTGTATTAATAACCTGATGACTTCGGCTGGCTGAACAGTCTCTAATGAGGCTAGGATGTTTGCTTGTTGGCTAGCAGTGCTTCAAGGTATTGCTTCAAAATTACAGAATGCATCTCTTCAGAAAGGGCTGCCTGCTGTTAGGAGCACTACTTTCTTAGGTACTTACTTTCCCATCTCGCCTCACCACAAGTATCGATAATTATTTCTATTGCATGTTTGTCAGCAAAAAGCTAGCTGAGAACGAGCTGAGGATGCAGAGAACTACTAAAAGGCAGTAAAGCCAATAGAAATACTTCCTGCGGGCATTCAGATGTGCCTGTAATCAGCATGAAGAAACAAAGAAACAGTTCTGTATAGCAAATGTCAGCACCTGAGTGGAGGCACTGGAGGTTTTGTTTTATTTTGTTTTGTTTGTGGTGTTTTTTTTTGTTTTTTTTGTTTTTTTTTTTTTCTGGGAGTTAAAAATACATTATTACTTTTTAACAAAGAAATGAGGAGCCTGGAGTCACTTGGCACAGACCCTTCCCATGCAACATCCTCTCTTCCCTTCTCCCCTCCATTCCCCCGTAGAAGGTTTCACAGCTCTGCAGTGTTTTCTCATGAGCTGCTGTTGTTCTGTTTCCCTCCTACAAGAGCCCAGCTGATGCTCTTCATTGAAGGGGAGAAGACAAATGAACTCCTCTCATGACTAGTTCAAACAAATTTCCTCAGAAACATCTCTTTACTTTGTAAAAACTGGGTACAGCAAAGGCATGGCCATGTCAGGCAGCCACCACCTGTAACTGGGAGCTGGGCAGCTATTGCCTGTGTCTCTGGGGCCTCTGGAAGTTTCATTTCCCTTTTAGAACTCATTTGGTGCTTATTAAGGTGGGGGATCCTGTTTTTCTGTGCTTTCGGTATGCTTCTTACACTGGCCACAGGCTGCAACAAAACACGAATCCATGTGTTTTATCCAAAGCACTCAGTTCCCTAGGTCTTCTAAACATTTGCAGTGTGCTTTGTCCTGTTTTTCTCCTGACTTCTGCTCTTTCCTCCTTTGGATATACCTCAAGTAAATCAAGATCTGGAAGCAATGGTGACCCAAAGGTTCTCCTGCTGACATGGCTTAAATTGAATTAAGGCAATGATTTACAAATCAGAAACATTTTTTTTTTTCTTTTCTTTTAATGGATGAAAATATTAGCTATAAATTCCAGAGTCCTTCTGGTCTGTGCCCAATTAAGCATGGTAAGTAAGCTCTTGCTCTTTTCCTCAATTTACAGTTGTGCATGACGATCTGCAGAGTACATCTGTCTACAGCTTTATTATCCAGTAAATTTCATCTGAATGGTTCATTGGTAATTAAGGTAATAAACACCCTGGAGTCACCAGTTCACCCAAATAATTTCAGTGAGAGAAAATAAACAGTCCAAGGAAGATCCAAGGAAAACATGTATAGCCACTGAAGACCCTTTTACCTTTTCTCCTTTGCATTTCTTTGCTTATTTATTTATTCCCACATCCACCCAAGGCCCAGATTTCTTACTAAATGGATCACTGGTACCATTCCTTGTAAAAAGCTTTCCAACATTGCACAGAATGAGTGCAGATGCAGCAGAGGGATCGGGGAGCAGTGCTGTTGCTCTCCACCCCTGATCTGCATCGCCCACCCTGTGGTGCTCCTCCCCTGCCCCACCCCATCCTTATGCCCAGCCCCGACCATCACCTTGAGACTTGCCCCTGGAAAGCAAGTTTAGATGACAAAACTCATCACAGCTGGCATGTACCTGAATACCTTTTGTTTGCAAAACTGTACTGGCATGACAAGTCTTTGGGACAAGTCCGGAGCTGCAGTATTGGGCCTCTGCGAGGCTTTTCTAGGTACAAAGGAGCAGCTGAGGCTGGTCATCTTGCGTGAGATACTCCCAGACTAAGAGAAATCACCATTGTCAGATCAGATTTGACAGCCGGCTGGCTGAGGCATGATACCATTGCATAATCAGCATCCCACCATATTTAAGCAGCCCAAATAGGACCATAAAGTCATAGCCACTGCAGAAAGAAAATGTCTCTTGCAGAAAGAAAATGCCTTTCTGCCCAGGCTACAGCCCCCTCTGTGAGTTCAGCAAAATGCGGAGGTATTCATCATCTGCTCCCCTACAGGGTCATCCCACTCCAGCTGCTTGACTGCAGTTGCACATTTGGGATGGACCTGCACATCAGCTCTCACTTTCCACATTTCTTCCAGCATCACATCTTCCCCATTTCTCCACTGCATGAAGCACGTATATTTTGAAATTCCCCCAACAAAAAGTCAGCGTTTTTACAGGTTGTGCCAATTAGGCATTAACCCCACAAGCGTAAGTACATGTATTTAAATTGAAGTAAAAGAGTGAGCCTACTGATTTTGATTCTTTCTGTTTCTTATTTCTTCTCCCATTCTGCTATTTCTCAGTTTTCATAAGTTATTAATATGGATGTTAAATAAAGAATATATGTTTTAATAGAAAGAAGCACATAACTGAGTACTTTGTCAACCATGAAGAAATTTCCACGTGGATGTATTTCTGCTATTGCTGGCTGTCCAGAAAGACAACACCCATTTTATTTTAATTTCCTGATAAGATATGAGTATCATTTTGCAATATGGTTATATGTAAAGGGCTTGGATATAATATAACAATATAATGTAATATATAATGTTCACTTTCATAGTGGTATTACCTGAAGACTGAAGGAGGTGTTGTCTAATGAGCTCTCCCAAACCTGGCCAAGCCCATGCTGGGGCTGGCTGTGGAAGGGGTAAAATTGCACAGGACCCCCTGTCCAGAAATGCTGCTCTTTGCCAGAGGGGTGGTTTAGGGCACCTTGCAGTGGACTGCAGGAGTAGCACTGCATCCAGAGGGTGTAAGGATAGGTCAAAGCCATCCCTGCTCATCTTTGCTCCTTTTTGTGTGCTTCCTTCATGTCTGTAAGAGGCGTAGCAGATTCCTGCACTGTGCATTGCTTGAAATATGTTCTACTCGGAGACAGAATGTCTTAGCATATTAAAATTATTTCAGACATTTATATAGCTATAAAAAAGGCTCAAAACTAATCCGTAATATTTTTACCATTTTATCAGCAGGTTAGTTCAGGACTTGGCATGAGTGGCACATCTCTGTAGCCTTTTAATGGGCGGGAGTCTATTTGCACAACTGCTGCATTAGATGATTGCCTGTGTGTTGGGGGGTGAGTGAGGAAACTGGAATTCAAACCTAATTCCTTTCCTCTGGAAAGTGGCTGCAGCCAAGGGGGCATGAGACCAGCAGGTTTTTAGCCACCTTCCTAATCTCTTAAGCCAAAAGTTGTTGAAGTAAAGCAGAGCTGCTCAAAATGTGATGGTCTGGGTTTTCATGAAAATCATTTTCTGCTTGGATGGTTCTTCAGGGTCACACCCACTAATGTTGCTCCGGGTTTCAGGCTGGGATTAGTACAAAATCTCAGAAAGGCAACTGTAGCCAAAACGAGACAGAAGGCTTTATACCATGAAAACCCATTGAGCTTCAGATTTGTTCCACCTAAACTCATAAATTTCACATCTGAACACGTCTGGATGAAGACCAGCTAGGTTTCCTCAGTGCTCAGCTGAAAATTACGAGGGATCCCAGCTGCCCCTGTCTCCCGTAACACATTAAATCAGACTAAGAGGTACTGGGCCAGGCCTGACTGATCTTATTAATACTACTCTCTGGTGAAAGATTCCTTCTACAGGAGAATCAGGAGAGCAATGAAAGAAAAACCAAACCATATTTTACTGCTTTTGTTTGTCTGTTTGTTTGTTTAATTATTATTCCCCTAGTTTATGCCCTCCTTTTGTTTAAGCATCCTGCTGTTCCGGCACTTAGGTCAATTTGTGTCTGATGTGCACTTCAAAACCTTTTCCTTTAGTCTTCTGAGGTTTTTTGTTTGTTTGTTTGTTTGTTTCCCTTCTTTCCATTAGGGAATGCTCCATTAAGGGCACCACTGTATTCTCCGGATGCCATCTCCCAGCAGTGGCCCATGTTTAGGGGGCCCCTCAGCAAATGAGCTGATGTGGCACTTGTCACAAGACCTAACATGGGACAGGCAGACGCACTACAGATACTACCTCTGTGCTGGCTCTCTGAAGCCTGGCCTGTGAAGAAAAACAGAAAGTTTGTTTTACCTGAGTAAATATTGATGTTCTACCATCGGGTAGACTTGATGGTATCAGGCTGATATGCAGCCTGTGTAGGGGTGGTCATTAGGGCAGGCAAATGTGCTATCTTCAGGTTTTTTATAGAACGAGGTTGTATCTTCACTGAACAGGAACTTCACATTTACTTTAGAAAAAAATCTGACTTTCACAAAATATTCTGTAGCTTCCAATATATGAATGGCATAGTTTAAAAAAGAGAATGAAAACCCAAAGAACATGTTTCTGTGGGGGAAGAGAAAAAAAACGGCATGTAATGACTGAGATTAAAATATATCCTACTACTTAGAAGACATCTGTTTCCTATTTGTATGCAGCATACTCCGTTCTGCACAGATGCCACACAGTATATCAAGAGGTTTCTTTGCAGTTGTCAAAAAATATCGAGCAAAATTTCACATATCTGAATTAACTTTTGTCAGACTCTATTGTTTCTTCTTCCCTCCCATTAGCTGAAAAAAATCTTAAAAGCTTAGAGACACTATCTTGGCAACCAAGATGTGATTTTATAGGGGTACATGGAACTGCAAATGTACCGAACGCCTTGTAACAGTGATTCACACAGGCTGTGCTCATTTGATGACTTGTCAGTTATAGCCTGTAGGCAGTATCACAGCACAGACAGCAGGTACTGGGGAATCATAACCTTTCAAACCTTTGCTCACTCACTGGTGGAGGGCAGAGAAATTCCTGGTAAAGCATGTAAGGTCTGTATGCTGGTCGGCTGAGCTGATACAGCAAATGCTGTAATGATCGTGTACAAAACAGGGAAACACGCAATGGATGGGTCAGCCATGACTGCATATAAAAATGATTCAATTTCAGTGTGAATAAAAGGTGGTGAACATACATATCCCAGGAACAAAGACCTGCTACTTACAAATGGAATTGCAGGATCAGAACACAGTATTTGGAAGAGCCCTTAGAGAGGACCTGTGACAAGACCTTATACTGAGAGAGGATGAACTGTATTCAGGCATTCCTTAAAAGTGCTTGTCCAGTGGGTTTATGAAAACTTCCAACATTCTTAATTAACTTATTCCTTGAGTTCAGGACTCCAGTCAAAAAGGTATTTTTTCCTCCCAATATCTGACCGAAGTCTTCTTTGCTGCAAATTAGGGCAAGTTCTTCCTATCTTCCTCTGAGTGGAGAGAAATTTTTCACAATCCTGCCTCAAATAACCTTCAGAGCAACCTACCAAAAGACTATTATTTAATAACCCTCCTCAAACCTGCCTGCTACTAGGATAAGCAAGCCCAATCTTCCCTCACAGTCAGTACTTCAACACGAAGTCATCCAGAGTAGATTCTCTTTCTCATTTCTCCACAACTTTTATAACCAAACACAACGTGGCATTTGAGGTCTTTTCTAGAAAAGAGTAGAAAGTTATCATTATTTCCTGTGAGATAAGTATGATGTTGTCATTACTACAGCTGAAATGAACTAACAGCATTAAATTATTACTTCCTATTTAGCTTAGAATCAGCTTCAACTCCAGTCTCCCTTTTTCACTAAGCAGATAACTGTGCATTTGATTTTACTTTCCTAAGTGTCATGCACTGTCATTTATTGAGTGTGATTCTTGTTTTTGGATTTTGCTTTCTCATTGCTCATGTTCAGTTTGAAATCTTGCTCCGTTCTCCAAAATGCTTTAAAAACCTTAAAGCACAGTGTGTCACCATTTACCCTTCCCTCTCTTCACTGTCCTCAATGTTGTTCACTGGAGCTGTGCTCAGGAAAAACCCTTGCAGGAGTATACATGTATGTACAGACAGACACCAAAACCTTCATAAAAAGAGTTTTGTTTGTTTGTTTGTTTTTCATTTGTTTGTTTGTTTGTTTTTGTTTTGTTTTCAGCCATGGGGGCACAGAATGTTTATGCTGTTTATGCTGTAGTCCATTACCTTGCTTATGTGACTATCATGTGGAATGCTACAAAAAACTTTACTGAAGTCAAGAGGCATCTATGTCTGATGCTTCCAACCTATCCACTAAGCCAGAGACTCTGTTCTTCAGAAGCCCATGCTGGTCAATTTTACTCTTGTTGATGTCTTCTAAGTATTTGCAAACTGATTGTATAGTCATTTGTTTGACAGGTCTTCTTGATATTGGGGTTAGGATCACTGGTTTACTGCTTGACAAGTCCTTTCCAAAAGCATCCTTTCCAATGCTTGACTTCTCCTGACAGCATGGACGCTCTTACTGCTTTCCATCTTCAGTGGCATCAGCATTTTCATTTCAAGTATCATTGAAATGGAAAAATATCTATATTCAAAACATATGAATAAGATCTCTTTTTTTTTTTTTTTTTTTTTTTTTTTCAAAAAGGAGGAAAAGGTAGATGGAAAAAGGAGGAAAAAGTAGATGGAAAGGTAGATGATAAAAACTGGGTCTGGCTCTGATCCCAATTTTCAAGTGAGGAGAGGAAGGTTTTAGTACATTTTGGGTGTTAGAGAAAAGGCTGTAAGAAGAGAAGACAGGCATCTTCACACTAACCAGATTATTCCCACTGTTGGTTTCTTAACTATTAACAGACTCATCTGAGAAATCTCTCTTTTTCTATATCAACTTAATTTTTTAAGAGCTTTCTGTGAAGGACCCGCTTCAAATACCTTTTAGAAACCCAATTAGACAATATCAGAGAGATTTTTTATTTTTTTAATTTTTTTTCAGACTGGAAATAACTGGTAGATTTGTGACATATGACTCTTCTTTGCAGAAACCCTACAGCTGTTTGTCAATACTCTGCACTTATCCATATGTTTGCTGGTTGTTCTCTTCAGAGCATTTCTGTTGTTTTAACTGATTGCACATCACGTTCATTTTTCTGAAGGTTCTCTGATCTGCTTGGCAATTCTCTCTTTCTCTCTCTCTCCTTTTCTTTTTTTTTCTTTTTTTTTTTTTTTTTTTTTTTATCTCCAGTGAAATAACTATTTTGTGCATCTACCAGTATTAACCAGCAGCATTTCTTTGGCACCGTACACTGTTTACGCACTGCCTTTAGCCAAAAGAGGTCAGACCCATTGTGTTACAGGAATTCACAGTAGATTCTTTATATTTTTTTTCAAGCCCCAAAAGATGATTTAATGTTTTGACAGCCATCGTTCTGCAAAATAAGGCCAGATCAAATCTTTGTTGCTTTCAGCATTGTGTTAGAATTAATAAAGCTAACCTCAGAGGTGACTAGCTCAATTATTCATAAAAAATAATATCTGATGACTGCTTCCTTTTTGGAAATTTGCCAAGCCCCTCCTAAAACTGTAAATTTTCCCCATTTTCTCTCCCCTGCTCTCCTCCAGCCTAACATCCCACTAGAGGCACGCTAGTGTAGAGTCTTTTTACCCAGGGTGGACACCTCCATTATTTTGCCTTTAGGAACGCCTGTGGAGGCTGATGTCTTAATTTGATGGCTAACATTTAAAAAGGAGTGGGCAATTGTTATGCTCATGGTGCAATCATTGAGGTCTTAGGAAAACCCTGCCAAAGAGAAAAGGCAAATGAGAGAAAAGGAGTTACAGTAAGCAGTAAGTAGTGTTTGCCATTTAACACCTTTCATTCCCCAGGAGTAGATTATGGGAAGCAGCATGACTTCCTAGCTTAGGGAGTTCCCTTGCTATTGCCTTAGCTCTTCCAGATTCTGAAGGTCAGTAGAGACAACATGTTGAGGACCCACACTCCAGAATTTCCCTTTATGTTATTACATTATTGTTAAACCACAGAGCCAGCATAGCGTGACTGACTTGTTAAGCCCAAGGTGTAGCGTGCCAGGAAGGTTGCCAGTTTTTTTTGACTATGTCTTTGTTGTCTTTCAGGATGTAGACTGCCAAGATATGTGGTTTGGCTGAGTGGAAGCACTTTTTGTTTCAGTGTGTCAACATAGCAGGCTGGTAGATCAAAACATATTATTGCTCAGTACCGACATGCATGGGATACTGGCAAGGACAGCTGTTTCTTTATCATTTCAACAACCAGGCATTACAGGATGTGTTCCTGGCTGTGATCTTTTATCTTAATTCATTATAGGTTTAGGAACACAGAAATAGTTGCAACTTTATGTCTCAAAAGAGGGTTATCAGCAAAGGAGAAAGATGTTCTTGTCATTGGTGACTGGACTTGAGAGGAAATGAGGATACCTTCCACCAGTCTTCAGTGTGAAACATGCAGAGATGTTAAGTAACCAAGAGCCATTCATTTACCATTCACTGCCCACTTGCTCCCAGGACTGAGGACCATATCTATGCCCTGCAGAAAGCTCAGGGCTTCTTGCTTGGTTATGGCTTCTTGTTGCCTACCTTTGCCTTCCAGTTATGGTGTTATCACCAGATACTCTCACATTTGTTATGCATTCATTCTCTGTGCACAGCATTCTCCGTGCTCATTCTGCCTGCTATAGAACAACTATGTGGTTATCCAGTCTTTGTTGTTGCAGAGGTGCTGGGCAGAAGCAAAAGGAGCCTTCAACATTTGCAGATTCTGAAACTGCAGGATATGGTGAATGGTGTTCATCTGCATCCCCCAGGGGAGCTGTAGTTACTCCTGTCAAGATTTAACAGACAATGAATGCATTGTACTGTCAGAGGCTAACCTCAGAGAGAGGACCTTTCCTCAGTGGACCTTTAAGGTGCTAGCAGGCAGAAATGTCTACACCAGCTAGAAAGAAACAGTGCTTGCTCATCTTGGTCCGTGAGTGAGACTGGAAGCTAACCAGAGTGCTGGCATAAACGGAGACAGCAGTACTTCAGTGTTCACCACTCAGAATACATAGGGTAAGGAGGAGATCTAATGAACTCCACTAATTTCCAGTCTATTGCTTCCTTTAGGCAGGAAAAGGCAATGTCACACACTTTCTTGTTAATTACTCTTTTTTATAGTTATGATTGTTTTCTCCAGTCACAATTTCCTACCAAATCTGACAGAAGGTCTGTCTGCCTTTCTGCTGGGGTTGAGACTTGTGTCTAGTGAGGAAAGCAAAATATTATTTTTTGTGAACTTTGCTAAAATAACAAGTAAAATCATAGGAGCAATCCTTTGAAGGCTTAGAATAGCTTCTGGTTGTAAGAGATAAAGAAAAGAGACAAAAAGAATGCACTCAAAGGCTGGAGAAGCAGCTAAATGTGGATGCCCACCAAAATACCTGGGCCTGCCCACCTGGCCTTGTGGGTCTGGCCACCCCAGCCATCTTTTTAGGATAGACAGCAAGGACATCTACCAGGCTGATTCACAAGTGAGAACCCACCAACCCCACAGCACTCACAGGTGTCTCCTGCTAAATTAAATTGTTGTTTGAAAGAAAAGGAATATTTTGGGGTGAAGGAAGCCTGCCTGTAAGAAATTAGAGGAAGGATTAGGCCATGAGGGATTGATGCTGCTCCTTTCACAGTCACTGTTTCTATTGCAGTAGTCAAGAGGCCATCTACTGAATTAACTGGCCCAATTAATTGGCCCAAAGAGTTAGAGTATCTCTAAGTGTTAGTGGGAAATTACCAGCCCATGGGGGATTTTGATAAAATGTGCTTCACAGGGAACAAGTTATGAAAAGGCCCACTGGTATGTAGTACTTCATCAGTGACATGGAAGAAATTTAAGTTGCTTCATGACACAATTGCAGATGGCACAAAAAATCGGAGAAATATGAAATAACAGCTGTGAGATGCTGCAGGAAAAATAAAAATAAAAATATGGAGTGATAAGAGCCATCAAGTAGAAGGAAAGCTTGGAGGTGCTCAGGTGGCTTGTGCTGGAAGGTGCCCGTGCCAAGGTGTCTGTGCCTGAGGACAGGTGCTGAGCACCCCAGCCAGGATCAGGCCCTCTTGTCAGCACTGCTTGGGGTGCTATGTGCAGTCACAGCTGAAAGCTGTTGTTAGTAGCATTGCCATCGTCATCGTTGTCCCTGTTCCTACTGTCAGCACTTTCTGTGCTGCTGTAGATCCAGATCGCTTTGTGCTGGAGGGACACTCTGTGACAACTACAGCAACTGCGTGCCCTCATCCAGAGACATTTTACTTGTCTGTTAACATACAAAATGCATAAAGGAAATTGCCTGTCAATTTTCCCTCCCCTCTTCTCCATTTTTCATTAAGCCAGGATCACAGGAGTTTACAGACACACACACACACAAATCCTGTGTCAGAATAGTAACTTAATCTTTATCTTCCTTTTTCAGTGGATAGTGGGAAACCTAATCTGTACAGCCCAACTGGGTGTGTTTGGCTGTTCCTCAAACTGAAGCAAGACTTGGAAGATTAAAGTGGAGCTTGGCTCAAGATCAGGTGAATCAGCGCAGCTATAATGCCATCAAATGGCCTGCAGGATGGCCTTCTATTCTGTAATTATACAGGCTTTTTAAGTCATAGAGGCAAAGGAAGTAATTTAATTACTTCAAGTGTAATTAAATATGTGACATGAGGAAATGGTGATATGTCTGTTTAGAACACAATTCAGCTGCTTTTGGTGAGAAAGGGAACCGCTGACTGCAGCGGCTGTGCTCTGACGCGATTGCAGCTTTCCACTTAATGCTCACGCTCTTAAATGTCATTTGTGTAACAAACCCTAATAGCAGGTCTTGGCCGGTACATGGCATGAAACTTCAGACTGCAGGTATTTTCCCCCACCTTTTTATACTACATGAGTTTATGTTAGAACCTGAAGAAGTCACTTGGGGCAAATTCTCATAGCCACTGAAATGAAGTAAAATGCAGTTAGCCCAGGAACAGCACCAGTGAAGATACTCAGGGAAAAGAATTCCTGTAGACTATAGGGGAAGACAGATTTATCCCACAAGTGACTGTGGTCCCCTTTAGCTGGTAAACAGTAATGTTTTGTTAGAAGGGGCACTTGATTGCTAACACTCAGAATTTTCTCGTGTCTTGGTAAATGCCTGATCCCAAGAGCCCTGCTTTTGGTCTGAAAGGCCGAGGTCAGCCCGGAGCTGTACAGGAATGTGCTAATGGGAAGAACTGGAGCCGGGGGGGTGGGATTGTGATGAGTGAAGGAAAAGGATTTAGGAAGTCAGATTGTCAAATCCTGGTCAAACACAGAACGAGAAAACTAATCATATTTTCCCACTGTGCCTGTCTCGTCTAGAGCTGATAAAGGACGAGATAAGCTGAAGAATTCATTTGGGGCATTTATTAGAAAAATAGTATCAGCATTTTAATACCTCTGGGAATGTGTCCGCTTAACACAGCTCTATGTGTTTTGTAGGTTCTTCCCTGTCTTTTTATGTGTGCTTTTGAGAAAAAGGGCTGGGATTCTTAAAGCCTTCTCCAACCACTGAAGTGGACACTCTTGAAAAAAAAATGGTGCTTGCTGTTAGCTGGCACTGTTATTTCATTGTGTAACCTTGGTTTATAATTGGGAAAGATTTGCAAAAGGATGTGAAGTTCTGTTTAGAGATGAGAAAATATGCTATAAATTGGGCTACAGCTTTTTGATGAGGCTTAGAGCTAGGATTTGCGGGAGGAAAGAGCCTAGCTTAGCCTGGGAACTTAAAATGAAGATAAAAGAGAAAGGGTGTTACCTGTACCATCCAGGGAGGCTTTGGCAGCGCTGCCCTGGAAAGTTACCAAGGAAAAGTGATATTTCTGGGAGAAACTAATGGCTTGCTCAGCTCCTGAAGCCAGAGGTGTAAATACCCGCACTGTGTGGGGTCACTCGGGGCTTTTTCAGGCACACAAATGAGGATTGCACAGAGTGAAGGGGCTTGTTCATGGCTCAGGATGCTTCCTCGTCGCCTCTGCTCCCGAAGCTCTCTCTGCTCCCGCTGAGTTTATGTTTCGGCTATGGTGCTGTTACCAAAATTTTCCATCTCATGCTAGACCTTCCTTCTTCATTACACATAATAAGCATTTGCTGATGCCTGATGGCATCTAGATCAAATTCCCAGTGAGATCAAACTCAGGAGAGCAGGAACAGGAGCCATTAGGCACTCTATAAAATAGCGTACACCTTTCATGAACTGAAATGGATGTGTGTCAGTAACGAGGCACTGCAATTAAATGAAATAAGCCTTGGCAATAGCTCTGCCATATCTGCCAGTACAATGCTCCCTCAGCAGCAACACTCCCATGGGAAATTAAATATATGGCCCATGCATTTGCCAGCCTTATTGTCTGGCTGTCTGCAGCAGAGGAACCCTCAGCCTTGCCTCCAGAACTAACTCCTTGTGGATGGAGGGCTTGGGGCTTCCCTGCAATTCGGGTACAAACTGGGGAAAAGGCTCTGCCTGAGCTCCTGTCACCTTCCCGCCCCAGGGAGCAGGTGACAGCAAGGGGCAGGGAGATGGAGGAGTGGTCCCAGCTCTTCCCATGCATTTTCTCCCTCCTGTAAGCTCTTCACCTTGCAGCAGATCTAAGGGTCTGAAATTTTGCCTGTAATGATAATAATAAAAAATTGCCTTTCTGGGATGAAAAGGTCCAAACACTGGCTGTCCTTTTTGTAGGAGACCACCTTTCGTCACCCTGATGAAGAAGGTTCCTGTTGATGGGAAAGCCACCCGAGCCTGAGGAGAGCAAGGAGTACCCTGGTGATAATGCCAGGATGAAATCTTCTCCCTTTGGCAAAACAGGCACTTTGGGGGAGTCAGAGGTTGCCAAGGCTTTGGGGGGTTTACGGTCACTGTGACCCCACAAAAATGTTGCAGGAGTGAAAGAAAGGAACCACTTTGCTTGCATACTACTATCTAAAAATACACAGTGGGGACCATTTCCCATGCTTCTCTAAATCATCTGCAGTCCATACCCTGGGAACTGCTTACTTATTTGTTTCTTCTTGTCTTAAAGTATTTTTTTCTTAAATTAAGTGTTTAGTAGATTGGAGAAAAGAAATTAGAAATGTGTTAATGACTAGTTTCTAAATTCTTCAGCTGAACAGGAAAAAAAAAAACAAAAAAAAAACAAAAAAAAAAAAAAAAAAAAAAAAAAAAAACAAAAAACAAAGACACAATTGCCCTCACAGGGAATAAAATGCAGTGGTGTAGCATCTCTTACTTTCCAGAAATAATTTAGACTAATTCAGCTTCAGAATTTTCTTTGGAAAACAAATATTCCAAAAAGTTTCCCAGATATAATTAGCTATCTCTTCTTAGCTATTAGCTTAGCATCTTAGCTATTGTCTTCTCTAAATTTGAGATCACGTTTTTTATAAACAAGATATTTTAAAAAATCAGTCAGATCTAAAAGTGACGCAACACTTCAAGAATTTCTAAAGACAAAAGCTATTATACAGTTTGTGCTATTAAATATGATGGTTAGGGTGGCAACATAGAATTGTGCTCCAATGTAATTAAGTTCTTTCAATTTTCCCATGAAATTTAGCAGCTTCAAAGTGTACTCTCAGAAAATGCTAACTTCTCCAAGCTAGGTAAATCACACCAGAGTATAATAGTCTATGCATTATCCTTGCTTTCATGTAATTAGATATTCCAGAGACTTTTTTTTTATTTTTTATTTTTTCCCAGAACTTTTGAAAAATAGAAAGGGAAAAAATCAAGAAATAAGGTTGGGAATAGAGAGCTCAATAATCAGAACCTAGCTTAGAACATAAGATGGAAAATAAAGATGACAATAGTAAGGGAAATCACAAGCTTTTCATACCAAGTGAAACTAAAGTTGTCAGCTCTCCTTTGAGTTTGAAAAGGAGGTATACACAAGGTGAAATACTACTAATACATACAGCAAGATATAGTTTAGAGATCATTTCAGCATTTTTTCCTAAAATAACAGAATTCCTTCTGTGGAGGAATCAGGAGCCCTGTAACTGAATCCCATCACAGGATATAGGTCTTGGACCACCCTCCTCTTGGAGTGGGGCGAGGGGCATAGGAAGCACCGTGCATTTGTCAGCCTGGCAAGATCCAGTCTGAAGGATGTCTGTGAGCAGCTGCTAACTAATATATCACACAGTGTTGCTGGCCTCAGGATCAAAGCCCAAAGACCTGGGGCTTTGTTCCCAATGGAACTAGCTGTTTTATCGTAGTCTGAAGTCCAGAAGCAAATTAAAATGTGTGCAGTGTGGGTAATAGGGTGAGTAGAGCCCCAGGATAAAATGGGAGCCTCTTTGTATGTTAAATGGGTTATAGAGAAGCAGTACGATTAGCCTCTGGGAGCGGTGGTGCAGTCTCTGGACACACTGAATTCACTAAATGAAACTCCTCTGCTGCTCACTTGTGCAGCTTCTTTTACTATAATCATCTGCTGTTACAATATAATGCAGTGGTATTTGTGTCCTATCTGCTGGATCCGTAAAATAACAAATAGTGAGTGTCTTAGCTGCAAGGGTAATGGGTTGTTTAAAGGAGTGTGCTGAGCTGTTAATAAAGGGGGCGTTCTCAATACAGACAATGACATTTAGGATTGGCTGGGGTTTGAACAGGCAAAAACAAAAAGCTTATTAATGATATCAGATTATAATTCTCTTAAACAAACAAACAAACAAAAACAGATTAGATTTGTGTGATCCACAGCATTAAAGTTATTTATAAATTAACATCCTTATCAAAAAAGTCTCTGCTTTGGGCTGGATCTGTTTAGCTGAGTTGGATGATACGTTATCAACATGTTGTGGCTGAAAAAGCCATTTATTTTAAGATCTCAAAATCTGAGATTTACATCTGGAATAATAAAATCTCTGCCCTGCTACAGCTTCCAGCACAAGGGGCTGCTGCTCACGCAGACCTGTGCCATATGTGCCCCAATCCCCAGATCTTGCTTTTTGGGGCTCTCGTTTGGGTCTTTCCATGGTAGCTGCCAAAAGTCTCTCCTGAAATGGTTTCTATAACTTAGGTAACCTTTAGCTTCAAAATGATGCTGTTTTGCTGTATAATTTAAACAGTCATATAATCTCTTTTATTCAGCTTTGAAATTTATGTCTGCCAGTGGAAGGTAGCAATAAACTCAATTAACTAGGCTAATATAAACCTTGTTTAAATCAAATTAAGAGCATTTCTGCAGTGGTTAGCATCTATTTCATTAAATGTGATTAAAAACTGCTTGGGAGTTAAATTGGTATGGCTTTGAATATAGATAAAGCCGAGAGAAGACAGAATTGGCAGCTGAGCCTGAACTGGACTGGGAAGTTTGGAGTTCTTCTTTGTATCCAGAACACCAGAGCTTTGTTAGTTTTAATTAAAACTTGGACCCTGCAGAATGTAATGGCTGTTGTTTAGAAAAGCTGCCTGCTTGTTTCTGATAATTGGATTTTTCTAGCCCAGATTAATATCCTACAGTTCTGTTTCACTGTGTCCTAGAGGATTCCTCCAAATAATTAAAAAATGAGTGCTGAAGACTGTAACAACCTCGTTAAAATAAAGTTACAACTGCATCTTAAGTTTAGATAAGGAGTTCTTTTCCTTTAGTCTGGAAAGAGGCCACAGTTTCTTTAGCCTTGCAGTGGAAAGAAACTGATTTACACATATGAGAAAAAGGTTTTCAAGCCATTCCTGCCAAGTCCTTGTGCCTCAAGTAGCACACAAGTGTATGGGTGAGCTTTGACAGAGGTCTGTGGAAATAAATTTTGAGAAGGTTACAGTGACCAAATAACAGAAAAGAGAGTGTACGTGAGCGGAAATATTTCCAGAGAACTTCCAGCATGTAGTCTCATGCCGAGTGGATGCTGACAAACAAACCTGCCAGTACTTCATGCTAGAGATAATAGCTCTTCTGTTTATTCATCAGGGTGATATTATCTGTTTGTGTTTTGTGCTGAACATGTCATGTAGCAATACATCTCGTGCTGTTCTTTAAGACGTAGGATTGCTTACTATATGATGAACTAGCATTACAGTGGCAGATCTTATTCACAAGTGCTGGTTTTGGTAGTTTCTGATTTGTTTTCTAAAGAATCAGTGCAGAAAACTTCTGGTACAATGTACCCCTAAGAAATATACAGTCCCGGAAAGTTGACTAGCTTGTCTTGGAAAATGATGTTGGAAAGCCTCAATAGAAAAATATTTGGAGGCACTGGGGGAGAATAGGAGAGTCAAAACTGCCTATGTGAATGTTTAAAAAATATATTAAGATGGTAATAACCATATCGATGAACAGGGTCAGTGGGATATCCGCAGTTGCACGTGCACAACATGCTCGTCACATGCATGAGTCACTGGGGCTTTGCTTGAGCAAGGTACCAGGGTACAAATCTAAGTTTAAACCTGAGAGCTGACTGATAGCACTTGCACACATTGAAAGGTTTGTAGGCTTGGAGGAGCTCAATTTCCACAACTCCGCTTCCTTTGTGAGAGTTATTTTTAGACTGAAACTTGTGTGGTCCATAGCTTTACTCAGTACTTCTTCCCAGGGCAAATTTCACATAAAAAGCTGTTACGTCCAGCAATGCCACATTTAAAGAGGTAATTTTTTATTATCCACTTACAGAAATATATTCTTCTAAAGCAATATATATATTATATATATATAAAATTATTATTCCTGGCTCTGATCGTAAGCAGTGCCTTGTATACTAAGCAGAATAAACACCACTTGAAAGAATATATATTTCCTTGTGATTTTGTGGGAAAAGGTTGTCTGAGAACACCCGTATGGAGCCAGCTTGGAAACATGTCAGTCAGGTGTGCAGTGTGTGAGGTGGCAATGTAGGGCTGGCAAGCAGTAGATGGCTGAGGAGGAGGAGGAGAAGTGAGGCATTTTCAGGGGTGATCCTTTCCCTGGTAAACACTTCTAGCCACTGGCCATTGGTGATTTAAAGACTTTCCAAGGCATAAGCTGCATCCAAACCACTAAATTCAGCATATTCTTTCGTATTCATCCCCTACAATGTTGTATCATCTTTCTGAAACCATCTATACCTTGTCACAACATCCTGTGGGAATTAATTTTGCATTTAACATGTAGGGTGTTCAGGAAAGTATGTGAGTTATTTGTGTGTACCTGTTCCCTGATGCTGCGACTCTGCTCACCCTGTGCTCATCTGCAGAGGTGCTGTGACATCCCTGCCCAGGATGCCCCTGTTTCCCCCCCCAGTGTCCCAGTTCAAGTGCTTGCTACTCGATGGCATATCCTGGTAGTTTTCTGCACGCCAGCCCGCTGCATGCTGACAAACACCTGCCAGCAGCTATGGGTTTTGTCTTGGGAAATTCCAGGTAAACCTGATCCCTCAGCCTCTCGGAGATAACAGCTGCTGCTTTTGCTCAAAGGGAATTCCCACTGGCTTTGATCTGTCAGAGAGGACATCACCCCTGAGTTGCTTTGCTGGGGTGAGGTAAAATGTTCGTCAATGATGTGTGACAGGAGCCTCCTCGCTAGCAGCCCACCAGACTTCTCCACCACCTCCCTCAGCCATGCACACCCTGCTCTTAGCGGGGCTCCTCTCTGGTCACCCCAGGGACAGCCTCAGTCTGGGCTGGATTGCCGCAAGCACGAGCAAAACAAATACCAGTTATTTCTCTGGTATGACCTATGGAAATCTGCAGCAATGTTAAATTTCAGCCTTTTTACCTTCCCAACTTGTTGTCTGCAGTGCATGGAAAAGCACTGAAGCTTTTAGGAAGTCAGCCAAATGAAGAAATATTATTCATTAAAACAAAGCAGTAACTGGTCATGCTTACGTTGGGTGTGATGCACTGACCAGCTTCCTGAGTTTATTTTATGCTAGGTATAAACTTGTAGTAAAAATGCTTAGCAAATACGTCCTTAGAAGTGGATAAAAATAATGAGCAGACTTGAATGGGTAGGAAAAGGAAAAGGAGGGTAGGAAACATAGCATGAGGGACATCATTTCTGGTCACTCCTGTGACACAGCCTTCTAAAGTCTCAGTGGTCAAAGCTGCACTGACCATTTACACTGACTGTTCCAGATTTTTAGCACCAAAGTCTTGGCATTTTGTTTCTTTCTGGCCTGAGTAATGCACGAAGGTACTTTAAAATCATTGCATTCCCCACATCTGGTGTGTGTATCAAATAGGCTGTCACTCAGGCAATGCAGCATTTTGCCTCCTAAGCATCGCTGAAAGGCTTTGGGGATTGTTTAAGGGCATTTTTCTCTGTGCAAACATCTGATTATGTTACTTAACATGGAAAAAAAAAAAAACTACTCTAACACCAGCCCTATTGAGAAAGCCTCAGAATGTTCCAGGGGCCTTCAGGAGAAGACAGGCAGACAGTGAAAGTTTTTTAAGTGTGTGCCCTCACCCACAATTATTTGCCGGAGCAAACAATGCTGCTCCCGCACAGCCATGCTCACAGGTGAGAAGAGTTGCTGAGTGAATATTTTGAACCTTTATAGTACTGCGGTGTTTATTCTCGTGATAATGGACAGGGCCTAACACCATGCTGTTGCCTTGGCCTAGGAGAGCTTCCAAAGAGGCTTTGTCTTGGTTCAGAGACCAAAACTTCTGCCAAGGGACAGGCAGAGCTGGCTGTGAGTTCTGTCTCCATCCCAAGCTTGCTGTATGACCACCAGCCAGCCCTGATGGTTTTCTGCCTCATTTCCTCTCAGTTAAGCTGGAGACAGCAGCCCTTGGGCACCTGGGGACATCATATTTGTCATTTTTCCAATTCTGTGGTGGGCTGCTGTGGTTGTGCGGAGCCTGCGGGCTGCTCCTGTTGAACATTGATCCTCAGCTGC
The DNA here is from genome assembly GCF_964035555.1 of Netta rufina. Lineage (NCBI taxonomy): Eukaryota > Metazoa > Chordata > Aves > Anseriformes > Anatidae > Netta > Netta rufina. The sequence continues at coordinate 33,491,590 of NC_140125.1, read as the reverse complement.
CGCCTGCTGAGCACTGAGACCTACAGCAGGGAGCAGTGCCTGTGCTCAGAGCTGTAGCTGAACCTACAGCTACCACCGGAAACCAAAGCCACTGCCAGTAACTGGGGGAGATGCCAAACACTTCGCTGCTGGGTTTGCAGATGAAGATCTGCCCATGTTTTTAGGTACCCAGGAAGGAATGGAGGTGCTCACTTCACAGCCACTGCCCAAATCTGTGGCGTGGCTGAGAACTTACCAGGCTGAGAAAAATACTACGTAGTAGCAGGTAACAGCTTATAGAAATCCTTTACATGACGTTGTAGAAACAAAATGCTGATGTATTGTCTAAATGTAGAAAGATGAGCTCAGCAGAAATCATACAGGTGCCCCTGCAGCATCAGCTGCAGGAAATAAGTTCCTCTTTTTTTTTTTTTTTTTTTAAATCTAAATCCAATACCTACACAATATAAATCAAATTCAGTTCCAGCACAGTGCGCTCATCCCTTAGAAGGGTGCATTTTGTTTGTCATCATGATGTCACCACAAATGTGTTGCATGTTCTTTTCCGACAGACTGTTGTGCAGCTTGCAAAGTATGCCTCAGATGGCCATTCTTAAAACAAAGATGATGTTTGCCTACATAAGCCATGTATTTGTACACTGCCTAGTGAAATAGGGTCTCGTGGTCATTGACGATACCAGGAGGGTAGTGTGGTGTGAAAAGAAGAATGCTCTGACTTATTTTTGTCTAACAGGATGTTTTAAATTTAAAACAAAAATAAGGAAAACAGGAGGGAAAAAAAAAAAAAAAAAAGTGCTTGTATCTGCACCTAGCAAACCTCTAATGCCATCTGCTGAGGAAACTTGGAAAATGAAGTTTCCAGCTATTTATTGCATTGTTTTTGATACAGATGTATTTTAAAATTTCTATTATATAAATATACTGAAAGGATTTTAAGAAGCTCAGGTGGGCAAGTGTGGGCATAATAAACTGAGTGTATTTTTAAAAGCCCAAACTTTATTTTCAACACTACTCCAGACACTTTGTAATCAAGAAACAGTCCTGATATTCAGCTTTAATTTTCTCTTTCTTTGCTCCTAAATTAGGCATCCTCCCTCCCTCCCCCCCCAACCCCCCCCAAAAAAAAACCACCCTAAAATATATTTGCTTCTTTCATTGTAGAAAAGATAGCATATTTGCAGCATTGTGACTCTTTAAAGACATCCCAAGACATCCCTTTAGCAGGCAGCAATACAGGGAAAAAAAAAAAAAAAAAAAAAAGCCTTTTTATTAAACAAATTCCTCTATGCCTACAAACCTGAATGCAGCACTGGTCTATAGTTATTGAAAATTGAAACAGAAGAAAAATAGTGAGGCCTATTTTTGAATACTATTTTTGAATATGAACAGGGGCACAATATTAAAAAAAAAAAAAGTTGATTTTGTAGACTTATCTCAAAGTAAACACATCTCTAAGGTAGAGGCTTGTTTTCATTAGAAGATACAGCATAAAAATACAACATAAACCAAAAATAATGCAGCATTAAGATGAACCTCTGGCTGCAGCAGCAGCCTTTTTAAAAGAGGTGAAAACTTTCGAGTAACAGGAAAAAAGATAAGAAATGTCTCAGTGTTTTAGCTATCAAGATACTTGGCACCCTTTAAAATATTTTCAGCTTAGAGAGATGGAAACAGAGAGAATTTTTACCCAGTTACATTTACAGAAAATAAAATCAACAAGCTGTTTGTGTTGTTTATGCATTTTCTTACTGAAAAGAAAAAAAGCACTTAGAACATTCAGGACCCTTCCCATTTAGATGTCTGCAACAATGGAAGGCATCAACAGTTTGGAAAACAAAGGCTGTCAGTCCATCCACTGCAGACTTTCTGACGAATCGGAACCCTGGTGAGATTTTACGTGTCACAAAACCAGGCCACATCATTCCCAGCAAAGAAAAAACAACCAGTAGGGCTAATGAAAACAGTTGAGACTGGCTGCCTCAAAAAGACAGGCCTGACGTGTTATTACTCTGCTGAAAACGGCACAATGACTTTGAGGATACTTGATGACCTAATTCATTGAAAGGAGAGAAAAATTTAGTGACATTCTTAACACCTGCACAGCAAAAGAAACAACAAATCATACTGAAATAGTTGATACATGTTGATATGTAGTGATTTTGTTCTCTCTACATGTTTTGTTCTCTCTACAGCTACCTGAAAGGAAGGTGTGGGGAGCTGGGGGTCGGCTTCTTCTTGCAGATAACCAGTGATAGGACTAGAGGGAATGGCCTCAAGTTGCGCCACAGGAGGTTCAGGTTGGAAATGAGGAGACATTTCTGCTCAGAAAGAGCAGTCAGGCATTGGAATGGGTTGCCCAGGGAGGTGGTGGCGTCACTGTCCCTGGGGGTGTTCAAGGAAAGGTTGGACGTGGTGCTTGGGGACATGGGTTATTGGGTGACATTGGTGGTAGGGGGATGGTTGGACCGGATGATCTTGGAGGTCTCTTCCAACCTTGATGATTCTATCACAGAATCACAGAATTGTAGGGGTTGGAAGGGACCTCAAGAGATCATTGGGTCCAACCCCTCTGACAAAGCAGGTTCCCTAGAGCAGGTTGCCCAGGTAAATGACTCTATAATTCTATGATTTCACACCTAGTTGGAGCTTTCTTTTACACCGGTCACTAGCTAGGCAGAATGGTCTTCCCACACAAGCCTGAAGGCAATGCGATTGAGCATACTAACAAGATAAGTAAATAAAAAATTGCTAATGTAATGCTCTCTGGCATAAACATTAGCCTGGAAAGCAGGATAAATTGAAATGTTTTTCATCTTTATTTCTGGAAAGTTCATTGAGCAGAGGGGGTCATTGAGCCATAACGATACCTTGTGATTTCCTAGAGTCATTGAAAAGTACAAAACAGTTCCCTAAATCCTTTACCTAAAGTGTAATTCTTAGATGATTGCAATCATAAGAAAGAACCCAACAAAAACATGTATTAATGCTTTACATGCATTAACTAAAATGCATATTCAAATGTAGTTAAAACTACCTGTATAGTTTCTTCCATATTGCCTAGCAACATATTATTTCCAGAATGTAAATTAGCTGGGTTTTCTCAGTGTGGCAAAGTCGCTCTTGAATACGGTTAACAGAAAACCCCAATGTACAGAGCCAGTGATGACCTGACTGAACACAGAGAAACTGAGGAAATGCATGTTAGTGTTTTGTTGTCTGCACAACATTCACTTCTTAAAGCAACTTATCGTCAACTTCTATTTTGAAACGTGCAGGAAAGTAACTTAAATTTTGGTATTTTAAACTTGCATTATAAACTCTTGTATCTATAGATGACTAACAGAAGATTTTGTTTGGGGGCTTTATTTAAACATGCTTTTACACTATTTTTTGCAAGTTGACAAATTTACCTAGTCTGTGTGATATGAATGGAAGTTTATTGAGAGGAAAGGCTGTTTCAAACAAACATGGCCCAAACACATGCTTGCGGCACACAGCTGCCAAGAAGTGGTAATAAATGTATGTTCTCACATGATCTCATTACAAGAGCTGGCTCTCTTCCATTAGTTTTTACTGACCTGAGAAACATGGATTGCTTTTCTGAAGGACTAAAACTTCACATACTAGCACCGTAATTTCATTTATCATTTTTTCAAATGCCCTTTTTTTTTTTTTTTTTTTTTTTCTGGTGTTTGAGGACTTTTCACTTTTCACAAGGCACTCATTGCAACATTTTTTTTTTTTTTTTTTTTTTTTTTTTTAATGAGATGGAATAAATAGCTGAAATATGCTATATGGAGTGGGCAACGTGATTCTCTGTGTTTAGGTCCCTTGCAACATAGGCGCAAAGTTGCAGTTTTTTGCTTTAGACACAGCTGACATCATCTCTGCATTGTTATGCCTCTTGTATGTGCACAGCATGATCTAGAAAGTGAGTTATAATGGAGACAATCCCAGTGCAAGGTTGATAGAACAGTAAAAGCTGTGCACAAAAGAACAGTATACACTACATACATTAGAGACACTTTGCATTTCTATTTGTTGTACTTCTCAACGTGCTCAGATGATTTCTAGGTGATGAGTTTTGTTACTATAGAACTAAGGAAGGATTTTAAATGTTATTTAAATCCCTCAAGTTAGCTTAGAAGTAAAAACCCTCCTGATTTGGGGCCAAAGTTGAAAAAGGAGTCACTACATATCTGAACTGCCAACACTACATGGTTCTGCTGCTGTATTGTAATGCTGAGAATGAATGACCAGACCGGGACAGCGAGAGGGCAGATGGATAGACACAAATCCTGCTGACTTCACACACAGCCATGGGATGAGTGACCACTGCTCCTCTGCTGCAAGGTTAAAGACAAAAATGAAGGACACAAATGTCTTTATTATTGATGACTGAAAGAATTAAGAGTACACTCAGACTATAATAATCTTAAATCCATAGGTTCTATGAAAACCTGTGTGTAAACCTGTGTAGACTGCAAACTCCTTTGAGTTCAGGAGTATTATTTACTGTATGTTTGGAAGTTTATAACATGCTTTGCATGCATTGCCAGCTGCTTTGGCTGTAGGTGCTATTGAAGAATAAAGCTAAAACGTTTGCAATTTCTGATCCAAACTGCATCTGCATCCAGGTTAGAACAGCTTTTTTCCTGACTTCTTGCACAATCTATTGCCAGAGGCATTCCTGGCTGTTTTTTATGAATCAAATGAGTATCCTGGGAGCAATAACCACACTCCTCCATTCTCAACTTGATGTTTGTTTTTCCAAAGCCTCCCCTTCTAACCCTGTCTTTAATTTCAGGAGTGGTTGTATGGGAGCAGGGACAGATTTTGTGTTTAAATGCTGAGATAAGGAGCAGTTCATGAGGTGGCTGTTCTGTACCTTGGCTGACTCTTAAAATACAGGAGGATGATATATTGCCATACATTGCAGCCCAGAACAATTCTTTGAAACTGTAGTCCTTCATGGGTGCTCAACAGGCTTTGAACTATACATACAATACTGAAGATGGTATCCTTCAAAGACAAACTTATGTTAGTTCTTATGTTAGTTCATGTTAGTTCTGACTTTGAACAGAATCTCAGATAGTTACATTTAATGCTCATAGTCACTTAGTAGAATAGATATCTCTATTTGACCCCATCATCCAGCTATGTTTATAATCAATGGAGGAAAGTAAGACATCCTGAGGACATAAGTCATCACAGAGTAACTGTTTTACATAGCTCAACTGAGTTGTGCTCTAAAAGTCCCTACATGAACCAACTGGAAGCGTTTCTGATGGTAATCCCACACTGTGTATGTATTTATATAAGGTGATAGAAAACCATGCCATAATTCGCTGTGCTTCACACAGAATATAGAATGTAAGCACGCATGTAAACCTTAAGACATTGTGTCAGGTAGTGGAGTAAGCATGTTATATTTAAGCTCACCCTCCTACCCATTGGCTATCCAAATTCATATTACAACTCTACTCTAGGAATCTTTCAGCATTTATTTCAAATTATTATGAGAAATTTTTCTGCCTAAGTAGCATTTCTTCCTTATATTGTAGCAGTGGTTGCTTTAAAGCAGCCATGATGCTTTCAAAGTCAGTCTGGCCTACCACTGAGTATTATTTCTGACGAGTAAGCTAATATACTGAAGGGGGGTGGGAAATGAAACTGGGAGAAAAAAAAAAAAAAAAAAAAAAACATGCAATATTATTCATAGAATATATTAAAAAAACAAACAAACAAACAAACAAACAAAAAAAAACAACAACATACATTATCTTTGTTCATTTTCTAAGAAGAGATTTGCTCTGACATCTGACTACTTCAGTCTAGTTCAAAACCATATTATTGCTATTGCCAATTAACAAGAGCTTCAGAGGAAAAGACAAACAGAATAGGTTCAGGTTATCTGCTGCACAGGAAGCTATCCATTGTCCATATTTCAGGAAATGTGATAATCTTTTGTGGTCACCCCATCCAAACATCTTTCCAATAGCCTAGTATTCTGGTGCATGTCTCCTGCACAAAACAGAATCACACAGAATCACAGAATTTCTAGGTTGGAAGAGATCTCAAGATCATTGAGTCCAACCTCTGACCTAACGCTAACAGTCCCCACTAAACCATATCCCTAAGCTCTACATCTAAACGTCTTTTAAAGACTTCCAGGGATGGTGACTCCACCACTTCCCTGGGCAGCCTGTTCCAATGTCTAACAACCCTTTCGGTAAAGAAGTTCTTCCTAACATCCAACCTAAAACTCCCCTGGCACAACTTAAGCCCATTCCCCCTCGTCCTGTCACCAGGCACGTGGGAGAATAGACCAACCCCCACCTCGCTACATTTGAGTCACTTCAAAGAACTTTCAACTCTGTGCTGAAGTTTTTCAAGCACATAGAAAAATATTCCCATTTCTGATGCTCTTGCTGTCCAGCTTAATGCCTCACACATACAAAGAACAGAGATGCTAAGACATGCAGATCTGTGATACTTCATACACTGGGTACAGCCAAATGCCTTTTTGGCAAGTCAGGTTCAACTGGCAGTGAACTGCAGTTAGGAATTCAATGTGGTCTATACAGTCAGGCCATGAAGCTTCATAAATGCAGAATTATGTCTCAGCCTTTGATTGAAATGATGGGAACTACACATATTCAACATATCTATATGTCAGCGTCACAAATTTTAAAGCTAATTCTGTGCTATTAAAAAAAATAAAAATAGAACTCTTGTCCTTTATTGTAAATCTGGCCACATAGTCACCCACTGTAATACAGAGTGCTAAAAGAAATATTTTATAAACAAAATATTTTTATTAGACTAGTAAATGGATTATTTTAAATCAAGAATTAAAATAGTCGGTATTACACTTTTGTTACAGTTCATTTAACTAAAGTCAAAGTTACTGATGATCAGCTTCAGTAGGTAAAATTTATCTGAAAGAAAGGTGTTTAAAAATATAGATGGAATTTCTTTTTCTCTTTTTTATTTAGTGTGTTTTGGCAATATAATTTAAACTAGATAACTTATCTAATAGAGCATATCACTAAGCAAAACCAGAACTTACTTAACTAGAACTGAATACAGACTGTTTTATTGATCTATTTCTGCTTCTGATCTGAAAATGATCCTATTATTATTTTTCCATTTCCATAAGTAAAATTATCTTCTCCTGCTTTTCTCTAATATCTCCATCCAAGAAAACCATCTTGTGTATTTAGAGTTATTCCAGATACGTAGTCCTGTTTTTTTGATAATTACTTCTAAGAAGACTCCCAGTGGAGAAATCTCTCATGTTGATTCTTCTTGTTTTATAGCAGCATCATAATAACATCGTCCCGACTGGAAACCAGTAGTCACATCCAGTCTGGTACAGTTCTCAACAGTGGAAAAAAGTGTACTTAGGTGTGGCCTTTGCAGACCACAATATCACCTGAGCATTCAGCTACAGCATTTTTTTTCATAGATTGTAAATATGAGGAAATAACTGGCCAAGTGCAAAAGAAGGAACAGACTCTTCTAAAACGAGAGACCTTTTATACAATGAGTGGGTTCATTCATAGAAGCATCCTAGAATGATGCAATGGTAAGAGAATATAAACCTCAACTTACATTAAAAAATGGTATGTACATCCTGGTATGTACATCCTTCAAGTCCATAGACAGAATTGTGAATTATTAATATTTGCTACTTTAAATCATAGCTATGTCAGAAACATTATTCTGACCCCAGTTCTATTAGCCTGATGCTGTGCAAACAATGGAGTTATACTGCCAGTACTTTCAGATGCTGTTGTAAACAAAGTTAATGCTTTTGTATCAGACAGTATGGTTATAATGGATGGCTTCATCTAAGTTATCTTTTCTGTTCTTATCAGGGATCCATCTAACCTTTTGGACACATTTCTACTTTTATTTAATATTCTGGTCAGGATCCAAGATCTTCATTTTTTTTTCTCCTCTCAATTTTATGTTACAAGGAATCTTATCAGCAGTGTTCTGCTCATCAGCTAAACAACAGTGACTGTTTTCATACTCTCCCAAAGGCAAAATAAGATCTTAACTTAGGCCTCTTCCTTCAGTATCAAAGGTGTGTCCAGCCAGTCCTGCTGTCTCATACTACATCTGGCCACTCACCGTGTCACTGTAATTGGATCACTTGTGGCTCATGCCCGTTTCCTCATAGGTATGGGTGGAGCCTCTCTTCTACTCAATGATCCTAGTGTTTCAAAGGTCTTGGCTCAACAACACAAAGGACATGAGTGGCTCTACCCTTTTTAAGGATTAATTTGATGACAGGGTTTCAAACTTGTATGAATACTTCCATCTACTTAAATGTAGGAGAAATGTTATGATGGAGCACTTTGCCAAGTAATTTAACCCAGATTAATAACACCCTCCTCTAAACTGAATCTGTCACTCTTTGTGAAGCTTTCCTAATTACATCAATTTAAATTCATGTAAAGTTAAACAAAAGTACCGTTCTTGTATACACGATTCCTTCCACTTCCCCTTTTTCTGGTAGGGTTCTGTACTCTTTGCTGACCTTTCTTTACAGCCAACGTGCCAGGCTATCTTCTGCCAGCTCCTCAATATTCCTGTTCTTGAAAGGTTTGTCATAGCTTTATTCTAAAATATTCAGTTTGATTACTCACATGTTATCAGATATTCAGCCCTATTTATGTATAGCAAAAAGGTTCTGAAAAAGGCAGGTTTTCCAAGTGTGTACATTTCCATTTAATACATTTGTATTTGAGGAAATTTTTCTCATCTGTTTTGTAGTATAAATAAGAAGTACAACAAAATTAAGTTATTAAGGTAATAATCTGGGAAAGAGAAATATCAGTGTTTTACAGGGTCATCTCTAAAACATCTCGTTTTAGATGTTCCACTAGATGCACCCAGTGTTACAAATAGCGCATACACTTTATGAAACCGTATACCTTACTGTAACACATATCATTTTCCAATTTCCTGGAAGAGAGTTATGAAAATCATTTATAAACAACTAAGTCATACTTCCTCCAAGTAAATCACATGACATACATGTAGAAACTGGATTAAGGAGGGATTGTATAGCAGTGCTTGATATTAAAACTGACAAAAAAAAATCACTGATCCTGCAGCTGACTCTTAGCAGTCATCTACCTGAGCAAGACCAAGAAGTCTGATAAAAATTAACTAAAAAAATCAGACAGCACAATGATATGAGCTGTTAAAGAGCTTGACAGAACAGTAAGATCATTGAAAGTATCCCTGTTATATCAATTACATTCCAACAAAAACTTGTCTTGTAATCTGAATTACACATATGCTGCCTATTTGTATAAACACCATGATAATATGAAGTAAAACCTTATCCATGAAGTCCCTCTGATAAATGGTCCCCTTTACAAATACAAGTTCTATGTACATTTAAATATTTTTGGCAAGAGGTACTGATTCGGTAAACGAAAAGTCACTGCAAATTCTGAAAAAAAACGCTAAAACTTGAAAACTTAAACTTGAAAAGGGATCAGAGGTAATCATTTCCTAGTAATCTGCTACATAATAAATTCTGGTTTTAGAAATAGCAAAGTTCACTTCAGTTTCTGAAATAAGCTGCAGATCAATTGAGACCTTTTACTAGCTTGTACAACACTCTCACTTTCATGTTCACACTGCAAACAGGGCTTGAACCGAGGTTTCTGCTGAACTTACAAGTCAGCAAAGCATGTGAAAGGTCACAACATCCAACTTCTCTTTTCCAGTATAAAACAAGGGACTAGGAACTTTGGTCAGAGACAAGTATGTTTTAGCCCATCTGCTGAAATTGTTTTCAGACACAGGCGGTTATCTTAAATTAACTGCACTCGTGTCCTTTACATTAATCTAATACTCTTGTTTCTATCCTGTTTCACTGACAGCTGTGCTCCTGCTCGCCCACCTGCTGTATAAGCAAGCGTAACATACATGAGTTTAAAATCCTAGGGTCAAACTTTTAACATGAGGATGGGTCAGGAGCTCGGTGTTGTCAGACCATCTGCTGGGTCTGTCAGCATGCCCCATTACTACTGACCGCGTGCTCATTTCCTAACTTGGCATTGATGTTGCGCTCCATCTTCTGTAAAACTGCCGGAAGGTCGAGAACAGAAGAAATGACATAGTGAGGTACCGGGGAGCTATCTGCGGGGGTTGCCATCGTTTTGTTTAGCCAGACAGTCGCCTTCAGGCCAGCGTTGAGGCCCCCCTGAATATCGGTGTCGAGCGAGTCACCGACCATGACGCACTCGGCGGGCTGCACCCCCAGGAGGTCGCAGCAGTAATGAAATATGGACGGCGCCGGCTTCTCCTCCTTCTGCTCTCCTCCCACGACGATGGCATCGAAGTAGGGCTGGCAGGCACAGGCTTCGATCTTCTCCCTCTGCGTCTGCCGGTCCCCGTTGGTCAGCAGCAGCAGGCGGACGGCTTTCCGCAGCTCCGTCAGCATGCCTCGCGTCTCCTCGGCCAGGGTGAGGTGCCGGAGCCGGGTGCTTTTCCACAAGAAGTAGCACTCGGCGGCCAGGCTGCGGTTCGCCTCCCCGCCGATGGTTTCGCGGATCGCCTCCTCCCAGTGCGAGATGCGCAGCTCGGTGATGCAGGTCCTGGCGGGGTCGTGGCACTCCTTCAGCAGCTTCGCCTGCACCTTCTCGCAGATGGCGCGGGCCTGGCCCTCCCCGCAGCGGTGCCGGCACCGCAGCGCCTTCACCACCTGCAACCGACAGCACACCCGTGGCACCCGGCCCGAGCCGAGCCGGGAGGGAAGGGAAGGGGAAAAGGGGACGCGGGGAGCCCCGTCCTGCCCGGCCTTAGGGCTCGGGGCCGGGGTAATACCTCCTCGATGGCGCGGCGCCCGGCCGCCGCCGTGTCGACCAGCGTGTTGTCCAGGTCGAAGAACACCGCCTTCACGCCGGGCGCCCCCATGGCGCCGCTGTACACTCGCCCAGCACGGACACGGGGCTCCCGGCAGATCCTCCCCTTCCTTTTTTTTTTCCCTTCCCTTCCTCTCCCTTCCCCGCCCCTCGCCGCCGCAGGGCGGAGCCGCATGAAGGGCGCGGAGCGGCAGTCCCGTCCCTCACAGCAGCCGCCAGCCCCGCTCACCTTTTTTTTTTTTTTTTCCCTTTTAAGAAATGTTGGCGTTTGTGAGAAGCGACCTGCAGGGAGGAGGAAGAGGTGCAACAGGCAAGAGATGCCCTCAGGTCGGCTGGCAGCACAGCATCTCTCCGGAGAGGCAGCGTCCTTCTGGAGAGACACCTGCTGGCAAGGACAGCCACAGTCCCTTCCACAGCATCGCAATTTATTCGAGATAAAGCCAAAGCCAGTTACTTCAGTATAAATACTTTGCTATTTGGGATATAACATTGAAATTCCAAAGGTCAATATTTTCTAGAACAAATGAATCCCAAAAGGCATGAAATAACAAATTTTACAGTTGCATGCACCGACTGCTGTTTAGGAACAGGTCCTTTACCACTGGGTAGGCTTGATCAGTCAGGTAATACTCTGTTGTTTTTTGATAAAAAGTTTTGATAAACAGAGTTTATCTTTTCAGCCAGCAAGTTTTGTTGATTGGTTTCTGCTAATACTGCTGATATCAATTAGACATTAGCAATTCACAAAGCTGGAGGACACTTCGTATCTTACCAGAGAAACTGGAAGTTCACTCCAAGTCACATGAAGTTTGGAAAACTGCACCTTAGTCAACAACCTGCTCGTCAGGTGAAAGATGCTGGGTCACACAACACATGGGGCCAAAAAAACAAAACACAAAAATCCCAGACTGACCAACCAAAAGACCATGCCAAAGAGCTTGGCAATTAAAACTACAGAAAGCAATATTTAAAGAAAGGGATTCTGAAAAGAAACAGATATGTCTGAGGATCCTGTAGTTAAAGAAACAGAAGTAGATTTAATTAAATTTAAGAGGCAAAACCTTAAGAATAATTGCTGTCCTATAATAGGTTTCTTACCCAAGGTGAGTGTTTGGAGATGACATGTTTGAAGTCTTGGATGTTCAGGAAGTCAGAAGAGGTGGCACATCATGCTTTGCAGGGGATATGAGCATGCTGACAGGCTAGTCAGAGAGGGAGAAGGGCTACTAAAATATATTTGTGTGTATTTGGGAAAAGCTCGGTTGGTACATTGCTGTACCCCGCTGTCCATAAGTCGAATGATGGTGTGCAATTCATTTTAATTTACCCTGAATGCTGTAAATGTACTCAACACAGAAAAAGCAGTAACTAAATTCATGCTTGTAGTCAAGTAGTATCTGCAAGAGGGAGTATGTGATACTTCTGGGAATAGCATATTATTTCTTGCAAGTTTCACCTAATGTGTAGTTAACCTGGCAGTGACAGCCACTGTATTTATAGACAATGTAGAAGAGGATGGGAATCAAGTCACAGAGTTCAAGGACTGGCTAAATAAGAGTTGTTCCAAACTTCATGGGATACCAAAAGCCTGTCTATAGTTTTACTAACTCAAAATACAGTTGTTACTGTCAACACAGAACAAAACAAACAAACAGACTTTTTAAATTATTATTATTATGCAGAGGAGTGAGACTAAGAATTCTAAATCAGATCAAAAGGAATATTTAATCTGAGTTAGATTAATAGGTTATTCATCACTGCAGCAATGCACAAAACAAAAGTAGGATTATAAATACAACCCAGCATCACTGCAGTCTTAAATGAAGAGACACCTAGCTGTAACATCTCTTTCAGGAACTTGAAATATTGAGGCATCTTCTCTGTAAGCATTTTTTTTTTCCTCATCAGAGACAGCCTGAACAACTGCAGAGCCCCAGGCTACAGTGATTTACTTTCCTCCCCAAGATGTTTTAGAGTTTCTGATTTTTAACAGTTGTCATGAAAAAGCCCCTTCTATAAAAAATGACATAAACCTCTAGCAACATTTTTTTATTTTTTATTTTTTTTACTATAATTAAATGATATCTTGGAAACCAAGCGGTATTCAGTAACCTCATTTTACCCAATAAAATACTACCTCTTACTTGTGAAGGCTTTGCTTTCCAGGAATCTGAAATCAGGTAGATATGTACATGGTTGAGTTTAGCTGGGGGTCAGCGAAATGACTGTCAAGTTTTAAACACCATGCTTTAATTTTCCACCTGCCTTAGTATAATCTCCTCCTTAATTTGCTTTTGGTTTAAAGGTACAAGAAGGTACCTTGAAGAAATCTGTCTGATGAAAAGCTGATTCAAATATTAAAGTTTGTCTTTACTAGATGCTCTGTTGGATTAAGCTGAAACGGTAAATTTAAGCATGATATAGATACAGAAAATATAATTACATACTGGATTCAGCTCTTGAATTTGGCAAAAATAAATATTTTACATTGTCTTGAAATTAAAGGTTGAAAGGTCAGCCAGAGATGTGTAATCATATAAGGCAATTAATTTATATTCTTTAGTATTTCAATTTGTAAAACAGATTCAGAAGCTGAATTATAGTTGCAAATTAAAAAATGGCTAAGTGGCATATCATTGTGTGAGTACATGCAATAATGGATCAGTTGAGGGGTAGCTAAACAGGATTCAAACCAGAAAACTTTTGTAACCAAGCATAACGTGAAGATGAGATGTGTTTGATTCTTTAATTAAGTAGAGACCATAGCAATAGTCACATTTCAAGATATGTGCATACAACTTAAAAAAAACATCACACATGTACAATGGCCGAGCAATTGGCTGATGGGCAGGGCTCAAAGGTTGTGGTTAATGGGGCCACATCTGGCTGGTGGATGGTCACTAGTGGGGTCCCTTGAGGCTCCATTTGAGTGCCAGTCCTCTTCAATGTCTTTATAAATGATTTGGATGTAGGACTAAAAGATGTTTTGAGCAAATCTGATGACAACACCAAACTTGGAGGAGTTGTGGGTTTGGATGAGGGTGCAAAGGCCTTGCAGAGAGATCTGGACAGATTGCAGAGCTGGGTGATCACCAACCACATGAAGTTTAACAAGGACAAGTGCCAGGTCCTGTACCTGTGATGGGGCAACCCCGGTTTTACATACAGACTGGGCGATGAGACGCTGGAGAGCAGCCCTGCGGAGAGGGATCTGGGGGTTGTGGTTGACAGCAAGTTGAATATGAGCCAGCAATGTGCCCTGGCAGCCAGGAAGGCCAACTGTATCCTGAGGTGCATCAAGCACGGCATTGCTAGTCAGTCGAGGGAGGTGATTGTCCCGCTCTACTCTGTGCTGGTGCAGCCTCACCTCAAGTATTGCGTGCAGTTCTGGGCACCACCGTACAAGAAGGACGTTAAACTGTTGGAGAGTGTCGAGAGGAGGGCAACGAAGATGGTGAGGGGCCTAGAGGGGAAGACGTATGAGGAGCAGCTGAGGTCACTGGGCCTGTTCAGCCTGGAGAAGGGAAGGCTGAGGGGGGACCTCATCGCAGCCTACAACTTCCTCACGAGGGGGAGTGGAGAGGCTGGTGACTTTTCTCTGTAAACACCTGTGATAGGACCTGTGGGAATGGTGTTAAGCTGAGGCAGGGGAAGTTTAAGCTGGACATCAGGATGAGGTTCTTCACTAAGAGGGTGGTCGCACCCTGGAACAGGTTCCCCAGGGATGTAGTCACTGCACCAAGCCTGTCTGAATTTAAGAAGTGGTTGGACTGTGCACTTAGTCACATGGTCTAAACTTTTGGGCAGACCTGTGTGGTGCCAGGAGTTGGACTTGAGGATCCTTATGGGTCCCTTCCAACTCGGGGTAGTCTATGATTCTACTCTATGATTCTGTATACAATAAGTGATTTTGAGTATTTGAAAAAAGGCAACATACTTATCCAATCAGTGTCAAATCATCTCACTTTATATTACATATAATATTACAATATTAGTTATGAAGGGAATTGTATTAGTTATGGGAGCTGACATATATTTTGATGTGACTCTTAAACTTAGTAAATCCTGACTCTGGAAATATTATTGGAATTCGGTATTATCTGTCATTGGTTTTTAATTATTGGAAGAACACAGAAAAGAGAATGGTGAAGTGCTGTGCTGTGCTATAGCATCAGAGTATATTCCAGAAATTCCATTCTGGAAGAGAAATGTTCTCCTCAACATATGTTTTAGTGTATTATTTAGAATTTATTGAATATGAATTCATTTTTGTCTCCAGAAATTTGGCTTTTTTTTTTTTTTTTTTTTAAGTGGAAGAGGTTTTGCATAACATAGCAGCCCTTTTAATTCCACCCTTGTTGAAAAAAATGGACCATTTTTCATCATTATTGTGTTCCAGTTGTGAAACTAATCTTGTGAAATTAACTTTATGCTATTGGCCACCATAGCTGTATTTACGCTAACAACCTAAGCAACACCATACAACTTTCCCAGGCACTAGATTGTGATTGTCTCTATGGTTGGCATTAATGCTATAATGGCTCCTGGTGTGATTTTTGTTTCCTAAGTAATTTCCAGATTGGGCTGAGGCCATTTACTAGAGGGAGTTCGGACACAGCCTAATCTGAGGATAAAGAGAATACAATTAAATGGCCTGTAGCCAGGACAGCCATTTTCAAGGCCTGTAAGTGTGGTTCCAGGCACCGATCATTTACTGGCATAGCATAGCCAGTATTTTACATGCTTGGAAGTAGAATATGCATGTGTTGGCAGGGTGAGAGTCTTAAAATTTAAGAACAGCAAAGGGTTTTGATTCTCAGTAAGCGTTATATTTGAATAAGAGACTGTTAAAGATGAAACATATTCACTTTGTGTATTCCCATTTGAGGTATAGAAAAAGGTTCCAAAGGGCATTTAAAACATTCACCTTACTATGCCTGAATTTAATGTTTTTCTTTAATTCTATCCATTAGTTGACTTGTAATAAAATGTACTACTTTCATTTGATAAACAAAACAGTGTTAGGCATGCTGATTTCACTTACCTTTTACTAAATTAGTTTTACAGAGTTTACATAGAAGAGTGATGAAAAAAAAAAAAAAAAAAAAGCTGAAAAAGCTGGGAGTCTTTCTGTTTAAGAAGATGCACTGTGTTTCATAGAGTCCTCTGTTCCAGTCAGTGAGCTGTGGATCCCGGGAAATGTGTACCTTTTCAGAAAAGATAAAGGTAATCTTTGTGCTTTCAAAATGGTTTAACAGTTGGTCGAACAGGTTGTACATGTATGCTTGAGTCTTCACTGGAAACTAAATATGCTTTAAAAGATTCGATAAGGTATATTTCTTTACTAGAAGTGTCCAGATATAGAATTGAAGCACTTAAACCAGGGATGATTTTTTTTTTTTTTCCTGTCAATTCACTGTGTGTGGAAAAGTCATGATCACTTCAAAGTAGGACTGCCTGAAAATGCTGGAATTGTACAATGTCCTTGCATGCTTACTTGCAGAACTCACTGGCAGGTTGTTTAACTTCAGACAGCTGTTTGCCTTGCTGTATTTATATGAACACTGTGATTAGCAAATAAGGCAATAAGACCACTCATTAGAGCTTTTTCTATCAGAAATATCTATTTCAGCATGCATTATCTGTGTATAATCTTATACTTTCAGACACACCTTATTAGTTCCTCATAGGATGGTTTGGGTTGGAAGGGACCTTAAAGACCACCTGGATCTACCCCCCTGCCATAGGCAGGGACACCTCCCACCACACCAGGCTGCCCAAAGCCCCATCCAGCCTGGCCTTGAACACTTCCAGGGATGGGGCATCCACAGCATCTCTGAGCAGCCTGTGCCAGGGTCTCACCACCCTCCTCATAGTGAAAGTTTTCTTCCTAATATCTAATCTAAACCTCCCCTCTTTCACTTTAGAACTGTTGCTGCTTATGACTAATATCATCAATTGTTTGTCTTTTTATGTGCAAGATGATTTTACTTAGAAATCTAATGTTTTGAGTTCTCTGATGTTTTTCTCTGCATCCCCACTGCTAGCTGAATGTGTTCACTTTTGGTCATGTCTGTGCTCTGGGGGAGTAGGTACGCTTAACTGACTTTTTTTTTTTTTAAATCTTAAAAGTTCAGTATGTGCAGTTTGGCATCGTCTCTAGAAGGTGGAAGACCACCTTTGTCAAATCAACACTTGTCAACACAGGAGGAATGTGATGAAGCAGCATGTAAAAAGGTATGCTGATTTTTTGTTTCGTAATTAGTGGTGAAGCTTCATTTGGAATGATTGGTGCTTAATGACCAATCCATTAAACAACTCCCTCGGGGGCAGAAGGGTAGAGGAGGGTAATAAAGGCGGTTAAGGGCTGAGGAGAAACTTACATAGAGAGCTTGCAGTAAAATGGGATGCAATAAAATAATATGACGCAGTCAAACAATATCCAACCAAAAGGATAGCAATGGAGCTGAGATTTCGAAATGTACAAAAGGAAATAGACTTTGTTATGTGGCCTAACCACAGTTTGTAATTAATTTCTTCGGCAAGTTGCTCAGGACCCCTGCAGCACTGAAGGAGAAGGGTGCTGCTGCGAACAGCAGGAATGGCTGGGACTGTTATCGGCAGGGGACATGACCGTGTAGCCGGGCTAGTCGGAGAGGGAGGAGGGCTACCCAACCCCATCTATGTTTGGGAAAAGCTCGGAAGGCGTGTCGCTTTCGCTTTCACTTCCAGCCGGAGACCGGCGACGCTGGAGGAAAAGAAACTGGGCGGTGCGAAGCGGGCCGGGCCAAGCGGGCCGCACTCCGGGCTGCGCTGCGGAGCCGAGCGGGTCGGAGCCCAGGTAATGGCGGCCGGGCCCGCGGGGACTACGGCCCCGGGGGGGGTCGTGCTCAGCGCCGTGGGGCCCGGGTTGTGTGGTGGTTTCATCTATTTTTTTTGTTTTTAATCCTCGTCTAAATGATGTGCTTCTTCTCGACTCACTCTTTACTGTCATTCTGTTTTGTTTTTTTCTCTGCTCATTTTTGTATGTGTCACCGAGCCTGACAGTCCTCACGTTTTGAAAGCGGATGTTACAATGTAGAGACATTTTAACACAGTTCCGCTTTGGAGGTATCAGTTTTAGTTCTGTCCGGAGAAATGTTACAGATTTTTCTCAGGATTCAGTGAATGACTCAACCTTTTCTTGCCAAGAAATCTGTTAAGAAATCTTTCATAATCATTGTATTCACTGCTCTGCTTTCTCAAGCTGCTATTCCAGTAAGTCTTCAAAAAAGTAGCAAATCAACCACTTGAATTAGAACCTAAAAATCGTTTTCTATGAGCTTTATCCTATTGGCAACATTTTATATTCTGTAGCACAGTAGTGGGCTGACCAAATTGGGGTTGTTGCTGTAGTAGCACGTAGAGGCTTAAACATGGCTGTCAATATTTACAGGGTCTTCGTACTCAGATACTGTGCCAAGATGGAACGAGAGTGTATGGGCAAGATCAACAGTTACTGTCAAAGGAATAAATTACAGCTTGATTATGTCACCGTGGACGTGAAAGGCCCATCTCATGATCCTGAGTAAGTTCACTATGCATGTCAGTAGCCATCAGGATTCTTGATGCAAATTGGGCAAAGATTGTCTTCTGAGAAGTGGATTGGTTGAAAGTGTATGGTAGAGAGCTGTTTGAAAACACAGATGGGTGGGTGGGTACAGAGGATGCCATGCGATGCACAGGGTTTAAGGAGAAAGCTTTTTTCCGAGTTTTCAGAGGGAACCAGAAGGACAAAAGTGAGAAAAACTTGAGATACAGAAAATTTAGTGAGACAAAGCTGTGTGCACAAGCAAAGCAAAATTCTGTCACTGGTTCCCATCAGGAGGCAGACGTTTAGCCATTTCCAGGAAAGCAGGGCTTCATCACACTTAATGGTTACTTGAGAGGACAGTTGTCAATCCCAAATGCCCTACTTCCTCCTACTTTCCCCCAGCTTTTATTGCTGAGCCACATGGGATGGGATGAGGTGGGATGGGATATTTCTTTGGTTAGTAGGGGTCAGCTGTCTTGGCTGTGTCCCCTCCCAACTTCTTGTGCACCCCAGCCTCCTCACTGGTAGGGCAGTGTGAGAAACAGAAAAGGCTTTGCCTTTTTTGCAAGCACGGCTCAGCAATAGCCAAAACACTATCGACACTGTTTCCATCACAAATCCAGAATGCAGCACCATGCAAGCTTCTGTGGGAAAAAAAAAAAAATTGATTTCAGCCCAACCTGATTGAGTACAGTCAGTCTTGAGCTGACTTCCTGGTCTGACTCACTGTTGCTTTTTCAGCAGCAGTGCACAAATAATTGTGTGCCAGAGGTAGAGGGGATAAGTGGCTGAGTGTTAGAAGAGCAGAATGGGTTGGCCTTTTGAGGGAAATGGCAGCAGAGAGATATGCTGGAGTTGAAGTGACTACATAATCCCATGTTGCATCTCTGATGTGCCTCTGTTCGTTTTTGGAGACCCAAAGTGGCCAAAAGGGACTGCATTTTAACCTGGGTCTCGTGAATCACCAAATGCATTTTTTTGTACTAAGCAATGTAGGTTAGCTTATCAAAGGTGAATGTAATATCATTTCTGGATGCATGAAATCAAGATTAGTTGATCTTTTCCCTTCATATAGTTTTGCAGCTCTGAGGTATGTTCTGTTGGTAGGGCTTCACAAACTTGCCTTGTAATGATGCTGACCTTATGCATTCTGTAGTAATTTTGCTTATAAAAGGTGTTAAACATTTAGAAGCACTGTTAGAGCAAATAAAGAATATGCAGTTTTGATCAGGGAGGTAAAATTTCTACAAGTATTTATACTACAGATTTATGATAACCTGGAGTAAGATGTAGTAAAAACATGCAAATGCACAAATACCTCCACAGGTAATTTATAGTGCTTTGTACATAATAAAAATAAATTTGAATATGAAAAGGTGTTTAAGTTTTTATGAGACAAAATTTAACAATGTTACAGAAAAGTTTCCTTTATTCCAGGTTCAAGGTTGTGGTTAAAATAAACAACGTAGAATATGGCAGCGGCAGTGCTAAATCTAAGAAGGAAGCAAAAGCAGTAGCAGCAAAAAACACATGGGAAATGATTGAACAAGAGGTGAGTAAATTGTATGATGTATGTATTTCTTTTGCTGGTAAAGGTTAAAGATGATTCTCTAAAAGTAGCAAATAAAATAGTAATGTTTAATTTGGAAGAGGTTCTGTGTACTTAGTTAAATTGTCTTTGTCCTTTTTTATTCAATATTTTTCTACTTCTTACCACTGAACTATTTGCCTTTTTATTCTACTAGTGGGTATTATCAAGAGTATTTTCTCCTGTTGTGTTATAGAAGGATGAGGAAATTTATTTGCCTCTGTTAAGCTGCATTGGCATGTCCAGAGTGGACAGTGTTCCTTTTTCATCGTGATGGCTGTTGAGCCTTCAGAATGTCTTCAGAACATTTGCAAGCTATTAGTCAGTGTGTCTGTTGCCACTTTGCTCATAAAATATATTTCTTTCACTTGTTCTGTTTAGTCTTTGCTTCTTGGTCATATTCTTTATGGTATAGTTAATTCTAACCCCCCTCGATTTTTTTAGGTTTGAATTTTGTTCCTTGTTTCTGACAGGTGTTTTTTTGGTAGCCATTCTCTAATTCACTTTTTGATTCTGAATGCTTCTTAGCACCTTTTGAGTGAAATCTTCCCTTACCTCTTTGCATTATTTTACCATGTCACTGTCTTTATTCTAACCCAAATGCTAATATATTACAAATGCTGCCTAATCAGGAGACACCTCAAACAAGTCCTGCTTTCCCCTCTTGTACATGCACAGGAGCATTTACAGCCCTTGCTAACGGCAACATCAGCAGCTTAGCTTTCTGCTGCCACCTGTTTACTTGGCTCTGAAGTGGCGAGAAAGTTCAGAAAACAGCACTTTTTTATGAGACATTTCGCTGTTCATTCCCTGCCTTTTGTTAAAAGAGGTGGGAAATGTGGTGATAGGTTGCTAAACACACAGGTGCAGTACTTTGAAAACTGGGTTTATGTTTGTTTGGAAATCCAGAATGTAATAAGTCTGGCTCGGGGTGGCTGTCCTCTGAATTTCTTATAAATATTTTGAAATGCTAACAAACCTTTCAGCTGTATTAGTTTTCATGCACTGTTTATCTTAAACTAATTTAATTAAGCTTAAGTTTTTAGGTTACCTTTTCTGTTTTACAGCAAAACAGTCATTCAAATACGCCAGCTCCAGAACAAATGATGTCTCCAGTGACCTCACGATTTGGACTAGCTGTGGATGTGCGATTTGGACTTGATTATGTCAGTCTACTAAATGACTACTCACAAAAGAAATTGCTAGTAGTTAATTACAATAACATAAGCCGTGTTGGAGATGCCCATGAGCCCACGTAAGATATACTTAGTGTTCTTACTTGCTTTCAGTACTTCTTGTTAACACTACCATTAGTTAAAAGCTAGGATCAGTGGGGGATACTGTTTGCAACACTGATGTTAACCCAAGGGATTGTATGTCACCAGCTGAGGGTGGCAAGGCTAATGGGAACATCTATGCCACTCTGGGGAGTGTTGCAGGTTCAGGAGCACATCTGAAATGCTTGTACACCAGTGCACGCAGCAGGAGGAATTAGCAGATGTCATAGTTGGACCCTTCTCAACAATTTACCGAAGTTCATAGGAGTCCAGGGAGATCCCTGCTGCTTGGAAGCTAGCCAGTGTTCATCTACAGAAAGGGCATGAGAGAAGACCCAGGAAGCTGCAGACCTATTAGTCTAACATCAGTCCATGGAAAAGTTACAGAGAAGATTATCCTGGGGGATAATGAGAAGCATTTAAAGAAAAAAGCTATTATCTCACCTAGTCGATATGGGTTCATCAAGGGAAATCCATCTCCTTCTATGATAAGGTCACCCACTTGGTGGGTGAAGGGAAGACAGTGGATATAATCTTTCTGGATTTCAGTAAGGCCTTTGATGCTGTCCCTCACAGCATCCTTTGGCCTAATTGTCCAACCATGAGATAAATAGGTTCACTCTGCCCTGGGTGATGAGCTGGTTCGGTGGTAGAGCTCAAAGGGTTGTAGTGAATGGGGCAGCGTCTGGCTTGCAGCCAGTCACCGGCAGTGTTCCCCAGGGCTCAGTTCCAGTTGTGTTCAACATTTCCATGTCCTGGATGCAGGAGTAGAGTGCATCCTGAGCAAGTTTGCGGATGGTACTAAGCTGGGAGGTGCTGCTAACTCCCTGGAGGGACGAGAGGCCTTGCAATGGGATCTAGAAAGGTTGGAGCACTGGGCAATTAGCAAGGCATGAAGTTCAGCAAAGGAAAATGCTGGACACCGGTACAGACTGGGAGACAAGTGGCCAGAGAGCAGCTCAGCAGAAAGGGATGTGGGGTTGCTTGTTGCAACAGGCTCAGTGTGAGCCAGCAGTGTGCCCTGGCAGCCAAGAGGGCAAACCCCATTTTGGGATATGTTAGGCACAGCATAGCCAGCCAGTGAAGAGGGGGCTTTAGGAAACATTTCTTCACCACCAAGATGGTCAAACACTGCAACAGGCTTCCTTGTGATGTGGTTGATGCCCCCTGCCTGTCAGTATTCAAGAGGCATTTGGATAATGCCCTCAGTAACGTGCTTTAACTTTTGTTTAGCCCTGAAGTGGTCAGGCAGTTGGATGTGATGATCTTTGAAGGTCCCTTCCAACTGAACTATTCTGTTCTGGTCTGTTCTGTTTTGAATGTGTTATTGCAGATGACACCAAGTTAGGTGCATGTATCGATCTGCTTGAGCGTAGGAAGGCTCTGCAGGAGGATCTGGATAGGCTGCACCGATGGGCTGAGGTCAACTGCATGAAGTTCAACAAGGCCAAGTGCTGGGTCCTGCACCTGGGGCGCAATAACCCCAAGCAGAGCTACAGGCTGGGAGATGAGTGGTTGGAGAGCTGCCAGGCAGAGAAGGACCTGGGAGTGATGGTGGATAGTCGGCTGAATATGAGCCAGCAGTGTGCTCAGGTGGCCAAGAAGGCCAACGGCATCCTGGCTTGTATCAGGAACAGTGTGGCCAGCAGGGCTAGGGAGGTGATCGTCCCCCTGTACTCAGCTCTGGTGAGGCCGCACCTCGAGTACTGTGTTCAGTTTTGGGCCCCTCGCTACAAGAAGGACATGGAGGTGCTTGAGTGGGTGCAGAGAAGGGTGACGAAGCTGGTGAGGGGCCTGGAGAACAAGTCCTACGAGGAGCAGCTGAGGGAGCTGGGCTTGTTCAGCCTGGAGAAGAGGAGGCTCAGGGGCGACCTTATCGCTGTCTATAGGTACCTCAAGGGAGGCTGTAGCGAGGTGGGGGTTGGCCTGTTCTCCCACGTGCCTGGTGACAGGACGAGGGGGAATGGGCTTAAGTTGAGCCAGGGGAGTTTTAGGTTAGATGTTAGGAAGAACTTCTTTACTGAAAGGGTTGTTAGACATTGGAACAGGCTGCCCAGGGAAGTGGTGGAGTCACCATCCCTGGAAGTCTTCAAAAGACGTTTAGATGTAGAGCTTAGGGATATGGTTTAGTGGGGACTGTTAGTGTTAGGTCAGAGGTTGGACTCGATGATCTTGAGGTCTCTTCCAACCTAGAAATTCTGTGATTCTGTGATATGAAACTTTAGAAATACAGTAAAAACTTGGAAATATTCTGGAGAGAATCTATCTGAGGGTCGTTAAGGTGTTTAGGGGGTTGGAGAATAAGACGTAAGAGGAGAGGCTAACAGGGCTGAGTGTTCAGCTGGGAGAAGAGATGCTCTGGCATCTTTGTGGGCTTCTCAGCATGTATTTCAAAGACCCCTAGGAACAAAGCGCGAAGGAGAGCCTGCCTGTGTCTCCTTCTGTATGCATAGCAGTCAGTGAATTGTACAAATATTCCAGTTAGCAACAGCTGAAGACTGATGAACTGCATGTTTTAACTGTCTGGACAATATACTGGAAAACTCTGCTCCCCTGCAAAATCAACCCTTATGAAACTTAAAATTCTTAAAAACTTAATTTGAGGTCATCTGTACCTATATGATGTTTTGGGGAGTTCAACCTTAAAAAAAAGTGTTAAATACTTTAAAATATATATATATATATTTTCTGAAGGCACATCAGATTAATTATCTACCATTATTAATTATGTTAAACATATTGAAAATACTCTCTTGAAGAAGTATATTTCAGCTTTTCTTTCTGTAATGTCAACTGACTGTAGTGCTTTAAATCATTAAATTGAGGCTTGTCAGACAGGATGTAAGAAGAGTTTATTTGCTATTGTATTTTACAGGTTTTCTTGTAGTTGCACAATTAGTGGTCACATTTTGGGACGTGGAACTGGAACATCTCTAGGTGCTGCAAAACAGGCTGCTGCAAAAGAAGCTTATGAGCAGCTACGTGAGTGTGAATCTTTAACAGTGTGTGCTATATTTAGCCTTAAGACAGAAATTAAATTATTTTCTCTTTAGTCTTTGAAATGGACTCACTCATTTTGTTTCAAAGCATGTAACATAGATTCCACTTAGAGTGAAAAAATCCTTCTTACTGTGATTGGGTTACAGGATTCTGTTGGTTGGTAAAATTTATGTTGTGCTTGTATGTTCAATTGCTGAATGAAAAAAAAAATCTCAATCTCAGAGCTGCTATCTCTAATTGTGTATTTCAGAACATGGTCTGATACATTGCTGTTCAAGAATGTGTGTATATTAAACATGTTTGATTCCTGCCTGCTCTAATATGCCAGTTTTCTGTTTGCTCTCTGAAGTATTGCCAAGTGACTGGCTGTAAGCATAAATCTCCTACTGGATCAATTGGATTAATAATCTTGGAAGTGTGAGAAAGGCAAAAGCAGGAATTAGAATGAAAAGAGCTTGACTTCTGTGATGTCCCAAGGATGATTCCAGTGAAGCAGTTGCTAACACGATCCTCTAGAGAGCAGAGCTGTTGTCTTCATGGCAGCCATCATATTTCCATAGATGCACAAAAGTATCTGAGTTCTAATAGTAATCCAAAATCAGTTTCTGAAGTGCGCAGAACAGTACATATGAACTAATTTAAGTGAAGGGAAGGCAGCACAGAGGAGGAAAAATCTTTTTGACTTTATGTACTTAATTTTTTCATTATTTAACAGTTCAGGGTGGATGTTAAATGCCTCGTTGTTGTTTTAAAGTTCACTGCCTATTTAAAGTAGTCTGTTTAAGCTCTAGGATCCTCCTTTAATATTGTAATATGCTGTCAGCTCATGGATCTTCACGTTTTCATCATAGTCTGACATCTACGGCCTGTAGCAAAACCTCTCTAGCAATTATTGTAAAGGAGAGTGGGCTGTTTTGTTGTCTTCCTAGTAGTCATGCTATGTGTCTTCATTTCTGGTGGTATCCGTGTAATAAACAAAATATAACTAAATGTACATATTAGCCAAAAGTAGAAAGGCCCAGTGTATTTCTGAATTTAAAAAAAAATAAATAAAAAATTGGGGGGGGGGGAGGGATATTATTGAAGCATAAACTCTTAGAGTTGCTTTTTTTTTTTTTTTTTTTTTTTCCCCCCCCCACAGAGAACTGCAGTAAACAATGGAAACGTTTGCTTTTAATAGTTGTTACTCTTTTCTTAATTTTTAATAAATCCTAGATGCTACTTCTGCAAATGTGTCTGTATAATGCTCACTGTGAGAGGGCATGTTTTTCACTAGGCTAGGTGGAAGTTAGGCAGATGCCTTTCTTATGCAATGCTTTGTATGTTCCATGCTGCTATCAGCTTCCACTGAGGACCTTGTAATCTTCCTTCCCCCATCTTAGATGGGCTTTTTTTTTTTCTCTGAGGATTTTTTGTGTGATTTTGTTAACCATTCTCTCTTTTTTTTTTTTCTTTTTTTTTTTTTTTTTTTTTTTCTAGACAGAGAGTGAAAAATCTATCACCAGTCCTTCAGCTAGTGAGCCTAATTCCCCTGGAGAGTTGGTTCCGTCTGGGTAAGTTGGGTTCATTGATAATGTGACAGTGATAAAAATGTATTTACTAATTTTAGATCTGATTCTAAATAATATTTGTCCTAGTTTCTTTATTGAATAGTTCTATCGGAGGCATTTTTATTGCAACATAAAAGGAACACAGCTACACCAGTCAGTTGTATTATTTCATGACATTTCTAACATTCATTCTCCTATTGTGTCACTCTTGTAAAATTCAGTGTAACTCAGTTTTAGTACTTTTCCATTCTGTACATTCTGATTATTTTTTTTCCCTTTTTCATTCTCCATAAATCTTCATTTCCAACAAAGGGAAAATTTGCTTAACAAAAGAAAACTAACATGCATAATGTTTCATTTGTAATTTGGGAACCTTAGGTCAAGCCTTTCATGCCTAGCAGTTTATGTGGTGGTAGTGCTGCTTTCACTTCTTTTATATTCTTCATGGCATTGTAAAGCAAGCTGATACATACAATTCAAAAAGTGGCTGCACTGTATTGAAATAATCCTCTGTATTTAAACTCTTTAAATAAAGGATATCATATATTTTAGATTCTATAGAAATAGGGAAATGTATTACAAAATGTTGCTATTTTTATTAGCTCTCCTGCATGAAGTTTTGTAGTGTAAATCAGTCATGGTTGTTAATGCTTACTCAGGTCTTGCTTTTAAAAACTTGAATGACTTCTATGCTTTTTTTAAACTCTAGGAAGCATTGTATTAGTTTATGATGACTTTCACCTAAAATGAGAGTATTGTTTTTCCATAATAGGGGTGTTCGCTTTAAAGACACAGATGCATACCTGGCAGAAAAAATGAGAGACATGTTGCCATCTGAAAAGGCTTCACCTTTGCAGGTACAGTAAAAAGATGGTCTTCCTTGTATTTTAGACCCTGAACAGAGCAAGCCTCTTGCCGGAGTGTAGCATCAGTTTCCTCCTTTACTGCTAATTACTAGAAAATATTTGAGCATTTTTTCTAGGAATATTAAGTACCTTCTTACTGTTATCCATTATCACTTACTTACATGTATTTACTGTGGACCCAGTTTATGTATCATGGATTACATGGGCTTGTACTAGCGAGAAGGGTGATCAAACTAAGCGCTTTTTTTTTTTTTTTTTTTTTTTTTTTTTTTTTTTTTGTGGGCCATTTCCATGCCATTTCCCTGGGTCCTGTCACTGTCCCCAGAGAGAAGAGCTCAGTACCTGCTCCTCCACCCCCCCTTGTGAGGCTGTATGTCTTGCCATCTAGACCCTTCACCATCATTGTTGCCCTCCTTTGGGCACTCTGTAATAGTTTTATGTCCTTCTTACATTGTGGTGCGCAAAACTGCACACACTACTTGAGGTGAGGCAGCACCAGCACAGAGCAGAGTGGGACAATCCCTTCCCTCAAGCAGTTAGCAGTGCCATGCCTGATGCGCCCCAGCAAGCAGTTGGTCCTTTCAGTTGCCAGGACATGCTGTTCACTCATATTCATTTTGCCGTTGACTAAAACCCCCAGATCTCTTTTGGGGAGCTGCTGTCCAGCCCCTTGTCCCCCAGTCTGCACATATATCCAAGATTGCTCCTACCCAGGTGCAGAATCCAGCACTTGCTCTTGTTAAATTTCATGTGGTTGGTGATTGCCTTGCCCTGTAATTTGTCAAGATATCTCTCCAAGACCTCTCTACCTTCAAGGGAGTCAGCAGCTCTTCCTAATTTACTATCATCTGTAAACTTACTATGCATTTGAGTCCTGTGTCGTTTATATACGGGTCCTACCTTTTATATAAGGTATGAACACATTTATAGATAGACAGATGCTGGATACATTTTCAGGTGCGTTTTAAACTAATTATAGTGAAAAAAATCAGGATATCTTAGCTGCTGTTGTTTTTCTTTTTCATGTAGAGAAACGGACAAAATTCTGCCATTAAAGCCACAAGGTATGTGTTTAGTTCTAGATCGCTATCTTCCATAAAACTATACTGCATACCACTTGACTGTTTTTTATATCTAACAAAGAAATGTCACCATTGTGTGGTACATTTCTTTTTTCTTGTCATGTATTAGAAAAACAGCTTCTTATAAATTTTGCTTTTATCCCTGCTAAAGAAAATTGGCAGCTAATTTCAACAATGCAAATAACAAAGAAGAGAAGAAGATGTCGGATTCAAACAAAAGCTTGCCAAATAACAGTGAGGAAAATGAATACACAGCGGATGAAAGGTAAGAAGGATTTTTTTACTAAGACCTGTATAGCAAGTACATTATGCAGTGGTCTAGATTTAATTGGTTATTTATAATAGAATATGAGAGAATATTGCTGTAATACCTACTTCAACCCCCCTCTTCTCAGCTTTATTACTGAGCATGGGGTTATATGGCATGGAAGATCTCCTTGGTTAGTTTGGGTCATCTGCCTGGTTGTGTCCTTTCTCTAATCTCTTGCACACCCCTAGTCAATTGATTTGTGGCAGGGCAGGGAGAGAAACAGAGAAGACCTGTATGCTGTGCAAGCACTGTTCAGCAACAGCTAAAATTAGTGTTATCAGCACTGTTTTCATCACAAATCAAAACCACAGCACCATATGAGTGGCTATGAAGAAAGATAACTGCATCACAGTCAGGCCCTGTACAAATAAAGAAAATTTGCTCTTATTCTGTTGCTATATGGAAAAAAAAAAAAAAAAAAAAAAAAAGGAACTGCAGTGGAACTTTGTTTTACAAATACTTAAACAGACAGACAGCAAACATGTTTTGAGATTGTGGTTGGTGAAATGTTTGTGAAAATGACACTTTTCTATGCTCACAATTAATATGTAGGAGTGATTTCCTTCTAGTTTATCTTGCCTGGTACAGAATAAGACTTGAATTCAGAATCTGGATGAGTTTCATATCCATAGGTATAGGCACTCAGAGGAAGTACTACATTTCCCATTCTGTATAAATTTTGAAATATTTACCAGAAGTAGGGTTTGGAACTCATTTTTTTACATTTCAGATGAGAGCTGCAATGATGTGTTATAGGGCTGCTATCCCTTGTGTTTTTTTTTTTTTGTTTTTTTTTTTTCAAGATTATGATTTAGACCTGTGTATGTGTATATTGAGTGAGCCCTGTAGAATGGTATTTCAGCAGATATTATTAAGCCTTTTGGGACCATTTCTGTATCTTCTAAATGTAATGCTAAGTACACTCCAGTTGGATATATATTACTTTTCTTTTTAAGATTTCTTAAAGACTATAAAAATATAGAGCCAATTGGTGAAGGTGGTTTTGGGAATGTTTTCAAAGCAACAGCAAAGATTGATGAGATGACCTATGCAGTCAAGCGCGTTGAGCTCAAAATGTAAGTACTGTATATTGCTTTTTTTTTTTTAGGACATCCTTAATCAAGTTTTTCATAGTCTTTTTTTGTTGTTGTTGTTTATTTTTGTTGTTGTGTTTTTTCTGATGGCCCTTTGGGGAACCGGGAGTTGGACACAGTGGTCCTTGTGGGTCCCTTCCAATCCAGACATTCTATTATTCCATGACTATCTTTTTAATAATCCTTGGAGCATTTAAGGAATTTTCATTATTAACTGTCTTTCTGGTAAACTTTTCTTTAGTTCATTGTAAAGCTGAAAACTGCATGCCAGTCTTCATTTTTGCAATCTCTCAAATAACTTGGCATACAGCTGTAAGAAAGTAGATTTATTATGTTCAACTATCCCTAAGTACACTTGTACAGAATTTTTGTGATTTTTGGTTGTTAATATTGTAGAATGTGTTTCAAGAAAATTTGCTGATTAATAAAACCATTGGAAGCAGCAATGTTACTTTACACAGGGTACCTTACCTGAAAATTTACTTATCCATAATATATAATGACTATAATTAGGGCAAATGGAGAAAAATGAAAGTAATACATTTTGTGGTTTGTAATTGGAAAATACGTATAATTTATATCTAAATAATATAACTATGTAATGTGAAGAGTGAACCATATTGCCACGTTACTTGTCCTTTATAATAATCTCCACACAGAATAATGATCTTAAATTTTTTAAGTAATTTTTTTCAACTAGAGTATTTAAGACTACTGGTAGAGTACTTAATCAGCAGCTGAAGAACTTGCATTTCTTTTATGTAATCTATTCAGAAAAATAAAGTTGTTCTCTATGAAATAATAAATTTGAAAATAGTTGTCCTTTACATTGCCCTTCAAATTCCTGTATTCTTCACAGTTGTGTATTATTTTCATTTTGATTACAGTATTTGAAGAATCAATACAACCTTTTTTAGTAAAAAGTGCTAGTTTTCACTGTGTAATTTAACAAGAAGTGTAGGCCAATTACAGCAATAGTTCTTCATGAGTATTTGCACACTTCTGTATATGTAAACAAACCTTTTTCAGCATTGTTGAGCAGGGCTTTGATTTCTAAAAAAAAAAAAAAAAAAAGCTATATTTTTTTACCTTCTAAGAACATTCCATTATTTTTCAGAATCAATGCAAAACTGTCTGTACACTGCTATTTAAATTGTCTTTTATTTAACTCAATATTTAATTTTTGTAGGAAAATATCTTTGTTTTGAAATATTTGCTTTGTTTGAGATTTTTTTTTCTTCTCCAAACAGGAAGGTGAAGCGTGAAGTACAAGGACTCGCAAGACTTGAACATAAATACATAGTGCGGTATTATTGTAGCTGGGAAGGGCTTGACTATGTGACTTATCCAGACTCAAGGTAACTACAAAACAGTAGTTTGCAGTCACAAATGTGTTTTCCATATTGAATTTTGTGTTGTTAAAAGAAAAGCTGATCACTGTTTATGCACCATTACACAAATATAAATGCATATGTGTAGTTCCATAATCATTGTTAGGAGAAAAAACACAGTACTCTTGAGCAGCCAGTGGTTTATAGTTAAATACTTTCTTGGTGAATATTAAATATTTAATAATTTTATCTTTCTTCTGTCTCTTATTATACAGAACTTGCTGTATCTGTAGAATAATGTAGGAATGCAAAAATCAAAATATGGGACAAGGATTAACATAACTTAAAAATGGTCTGCCAGCTTCCTGATTGGAAGCCCCCCTCCCTTTTTTTTTATTTTTATTTTTTTTAGGAATTGATTATCCAATAACTCTTATAAATGTAATTATTTCTCTAAAGTAACATTTAAACTATGGTGTCTGATAGAGTTTTTATTGTGAACACAGAGCTATTGAGAGTAGAAATGCAGAATGAAATGTTCTTTTGTTGGAGGTAGTCTTCCAGCACTAAGAGTGCTGGCAAGACAGTGGTAAGAATTTTACTAATAAGTTAGGTTATTAAATTTTCAAAGGTTTTATGGTAAGCCTTTTTCATAGCTATAAATTTTCACTTTTCAGGTATGTTACCTAATTTACCTAAAGCCATAAAATATTAATGGATTCAAAATTACGGTTAGCACAATATCTGTTAAGAGTGTTCAGAAAAAAACTGAATTAAATAGGCAAAAAAAGTCTCCTGAAAATCCAACCATTAGTAGCTTGGAGTCTCAATATAGCTTATGCATTTAATATTGAACAGATGCTGGTTATCACAGAAAAAGACCTGAAGTCTCAAAGGCTGAAGTCTCAAAGGGCTGAAGTCCCAGAGTGGAAGGCCACCTAGTGGCCTGACCTCAAGGCTGTAGAGAGTCCCGAGCCACTTTAATTAATGCTTGTTCTTTCAGTACCTCAGAATGCTTTATTCTAAGGCACTGAGATCACACAATGCAAATCAGAAAATGAAGTGGTGCTTCCTCCTCTGCATATTGTCCTTCCCTCCCCATCTCCAGCCTTAGTCTATTTTGTGGGCTGATGGTGAGGGAACTCAGTGAATACATTTCATTTAGATTTCCGTCTTTCAGAATGATTCTCTGATTCACAGACTTATCATGTAATCAGTCATAGAATGGCTTGGGTTGGAAGGGAACCTTAAAGATCATCTAGTCCAACCGCCCTGCCATGGGCAGGGACATATTTCACTAGATCAGGTTGCTCAGAGCCCTGTCCAGCTCGGCTTTGAACACTTCCTGTGCACATAAAAGATGTCACCACACTTCCTTCTTTAAGGGACAAAGGTTAAAAAAATGTGATCATTCTAGGTAGGGGAGGAAGGCTAATCCTGTTGAGCACTATAGGGAATACCTGCCAGAGTTTTGCAGTAATTCCTAGAGAGCAAGATGGGACCCAAGTACTGTTCTATTTCTTGCTCAACAGGACATGCCTTTATGTATGAGAAGAATTTAGGCAATCAGAAAACTTTCAGTGTGAACAAGGAGGTAAACAAAATGTTAGAAATCTTGCAGAGGTATGTAGCAACTGAACAGGGATTGTTTGGTTGGATTGTTTTTTGTTTAGATCTAGTACCTAGCGGTGTAAGGTCTTTAAAATCAAGAAACTTTCAGACTTTCTTTTGAGTAACTCCAAAAAGAATAACAATTTTACAAATATATCTATATCTATTTATTGTTTGTTTTTTTTAGAGAAGAGGGACCTGAGAATCATTAATGCTTTGGAAGGAATTTGGAGGCTTTGGAGGAATTGTATCTTGCCAGTTTTAATAGTGTATAACTTTATTTTGCAGGCAGAGGTCAGAAACAAAAATTCCTTGCCTTTTCATCCAAATAGAATTCTGTGAACAAGGAACTCTGGAAGATTGGATTGAAAAAAATGGAAAAAAACCAAAAAAACAAAGTTACCAAGATATGGCACAAAACAAATTTTTACAAATACTGGAAGGAGTGAACTATATTCATTCCCAAGGGTTAATTCATCGAGATCTCAAGGTAAGCAGAAGAGGTATTTTTTAAATAATTAATTGTAATAATTTTAGATAAAAGTAGTACCAACTGGCTGGATTTCATTCTAAAATCTAAACTAAAATCTAAACTAAAGGACACAGAGTGCATTAGTTAAAAAACGAAACAAACCTCTTCCTCCCCCCCCAAAAAAAAAAAAAGAACACAAAAAAAACAACAAACAACCTACACCACCACAACCAATCCTCCCAAAAAAACCCACAAAAATACCCACCACCAAAAAAAGGCCAAAGCAATCAGCAATCATCAATTAACAGGCATTTTCGTGTGTTATGTGCTACTAGGTCACAAGACAGCCTATTGGGAAAAGGAATACTGATCTTCCTTGGTAATAAAACAATTAAAAGAAAGAAGGCAAAAGGTTGAGTCTAGGAAGTTTGCTCTTATTATATTGCAAGGGGACAGTTTATCCTAGAATCTATTGTATTTGATAATGATTCTAGTTGCTCTTGTATCATGTATGCATACAAATATTTGCATGCTACTTTTTTGAATAGAATTTTAGTCTCCAGAAGTGCACGACCATACAATCTTTATATTAAAACAAAATATTTTTAAAGAACAAAGTTACAAGCCTTCAATGTTTATATGCGAGTTACAACATTGCTTACAGTTTTAAAACTTACATTGTGAGCAAGTCATTATTGTGGTGGCTTTCCTAAAAACTAAAGATGGCTGCAGTGAGTCACACTAAATGTAGATTGAGGATGTTGTCTTCTTCATATAGTGGTTATGCCCAAATACCTAGAGAGTATTAGAGCTGAGAGATGATACAGTGATGCTGACCTTGATGCATATTCCCCTTCTCTCAAGACCTCCAGTAACCTGAATTTTATACACTTTTTGATTTTATATACTTTCCTGTGTTCCTATGAGTCTGCTGCCCCAGTCTCTCATCCATGGAAACTAGCTGTAATCTTCTTCCAAGTCCTATTGCTAACTTGTCTGCCTGCATTTTAATTTAGCAACTTCTTTATCCCCACTTTGATCTGTTAGCTTAGGTGCTTGGCCACCTGAGATCAGTGTCACAGAATCACAGCTGCAGAATAGCTTCAAGCTCTCTTCATCCTGAGATGAACGTCTGTTTGTGCCTGGCATGAGTGAAGTCTTCAAATAGGGCACTACTGTTATTAAATGTGTTGTTGACTTGGTTGTTCTTGAACAAAAGAACTGTGCTGGGCATTCTTGACACAAAGATCGCTTCCTGTGAAACCTTAAGTCTTTCTTGGCCTTACAGTCCGCTGGATCTTCTTTGGGTTAGAGACAGGATGAGACTGTTTGTTTTTTGTTTTAACAGCATTCAGAAATATAGTTTATTCTTTGGAATAACAGATGGCTTGGAAAGCTTCATCCAAACTTACACAATTTTATTTTAGTTGCTGATGACTTTGTCAAATTTAAAAATGCTAAGTTCAATGAAAATTGTGAGATACCTGTAGCAAGCCCCAACTCTGCAGTCAACTTTGTACAGATACTCCTACTGTGCCTAGGAGAAACTATACTTTGAGTGGAATTCCATGTAAGCCTAAATGCTTTGCACAAGTGCATCAAATCCCAGGACTAAAAAGCATTTTTGGATAGTAAATATTATATACACAATGTATTTGAAGAATATTAAAGCATGATATAGTCATCACAAGTAGTTAAAATAAAGTTAGTTATTGAGGTGTATGCTATTTTAAACTTAGTTTGTGTATTTCAAAGCAAAGTTATTTGAACTTTCTTCTGTTTCCCACCCCCAATCTGTTTCTTAGTAATTTCTGTGAACGATTACCAAATTTTAAGGGGAACACTTCTGTGGCTGATTATACTTGATGGTAAACCTTGGTGATACAGTAATTTACTGATTTACTTTTTTTTTTTATATATATATGTATGTATATAGCCTCAGAATATATTCATATCACGTGACGGTCAAATAAAAATAGGTGACTTTGGTCTTGTGACTTCTGTGACATATGAAACTCTGACTGGGAACCGAGGAACAAAATCATACATGGCACCAGAGCAGGTAATTATCTTGCTGTGTTACTGTCTCTGCATGCATTTCACAGTATAATCTCAGTATTGGTTGTGTTTGACCCTTATCGCAGTAATAAACCAAGTTGCTTAATGTTCCCTGATATGACTGTATATGAGGGTAACCTTATTCTGAAGAAAGCAGTTTGCAAGTGTGGTGGTTTTATTTAATTGTCCTAACCTACAAGGTCTGACACTGGTGTAAGAAGTGCTCTTGCGTAACAGTTTGCCAGCCATGTAGTTGAATTTAGGACCTCTGTTAACTGTGGCATTTGAGTCCCTCTGTTTCATTACTTGTAACAAAGAGACATTGGCATGCCTTAGTTTTGTAGAAGTCATAACTTCAACGTGTTTAATGTGACATCACAGCCACTATTTAACAAGATCATAGCATAAAAGGATCCAGTAATGCCAGTCCTGGAGTTTTCAGGTGACAGTTTTTACTGATTTCAAATTTTCCCTTAAGAAGGCGTGTCCAGTTGTATTTGACACCTACATTATTTTTGTTGTGATCTTTGCAGTTCAGTGACAAATATGGAAAGGAAGTAGATATTTATGCACTGGGATTAATTTGGTTTGAAATTCTTTCGGCACTGGCCAGTCGTCATGAGAAAATTGCGGTATGTAATCTTTAAATAAAAAATAAAAAAAACCCTTTCATATCATGTATAGTTATTTTGCCTTACTGCAGGTATCTTACGCTGATTACATGCCAGAAGGAATCTGTACAACTACAGTACTGTCTCTATTCATATTTTCCCCTTGATTCATGTCTGTAAGGCTCACAAGTCCTTCATGCTTCAGTTAAAATGTAATAACTGAAGAAACATCACTGGGTTTATTTTACTTATGTCCTACTGATATACAGATTAAAGCCTTACTAAGCTTAGATATGTACATGCATCTATAGGGAAAATAATCAAAAATCTTAAAAGTATCTACCGAAAAGATATCTGATCTTTTTATTTGATAAGAATATTGGAAAGAAATATTTTTCTAATTTTAGAAAAATAAGAATTAGGAGAGTTTAGTGTCTGCCATGCTCTTCACTACAGCATGGAACAAGAATAAAGTTTCCATGGAGCTGAAACCTTTGTAGTTTTTTGAAATGGAAATGAAAGTGATTTGGAATATATGGCTTTATTTTAATTGAAAAAATATTACTTCAAAAAGATACCAGTGTTACTTAATCTTTGCCCAAACTACGCTCAAATCTATACAGTTGTAGGACAGGGATGTAGATGATGTGTATTGTTTCTGAAGTCAGTATTTTGCAAGATCTATGTATATGGTTGGACCCAGAAGTTCTAGAACACTGTTAGCTTGGCTTTTTGCCAACAAAAGCAAACCATATCAAAGTGTGTTTGGTCCACAGATTTGACTTGGCTCCAATTGCCTACCTTGTAGTATTTCTAAAGACTAAAGGACTTTCCCCTGCTCACAGCCAACTGTGCAAAAATTCCTACAGTCCTACGGTATTCAAAGTTTAAAAGGCAAAACCAATTGAAAATCATTACGTGGAAAAAAATAGTTGTCACCCAGAAGCAATTTCTGAAAGCATGTATTTAGAAATGCTCACTGTTAGTTGCTTTGAACTCCACCTAGCATTTTCTGCAGTGACATAGAAATAATTTTGTAGCACTGAACAAGGTAAAAGGGAGGAAGCACACCTGCTTGGCTCAGAAATCCACACGTTGTCAGAACAAGAAATTAAGCCTTCTCACAATGTGTGGTGTTTGTTTTTTTTTAATCGCTGTTATTTGAGGACAGAAGGATAATGGTTATGAAGTAGAGAGGTTTGCTGAAACAAACACATCATTGTATTTTGTGAAACTTTTAATCTTAAAAAGGGACAACAGTTTACAAAAACGACCATAAAAAAAAAAACAAAGCTCAACTAAATGAGAATTTTTCAAACTTCTATAGTTTTTTGCAGCCTTACCTTTTTTGTAGATTTGTATTCTGATTACTTCTGTAAATTATTACAGATTGTGAAATGAGTTTCACAGGTTGTGAAATGAGATGCAAAATATAATGAATAAAAGCATACTGAAACTGTTTATCTCATATGAATTTCAGATATGGCCTGAAGTAAGAGAAAGTAAATTTCCAGACGGCTTCGCTGAGCGGTTTAAAACACAGGTATAGTATTAGAATACATTATTTCAGTTAGTTTCTCTATTTACTCATTTAAAAAAAATAACTCAATTTTAATTTCTTTTTGCAGGCACCCATAATCAAAAAGATGCTTTCAAAGGACGCCTCAAAAAGGCCCCATGCATCTGAAATACTTGAGCTTTTGAAGAGTGTTGATAAAGACAACTCACGTAAAGTTCATAGTCAGTAAACGCCATTTTAAGTCTTCTAGATCGTGCTTAAATCCAGTTTGATTCAAACTTATGAAATTCCATAAATATATCAGAAGCAAGAGCAAGACATGGGATACGTCTTTTCCATGGTGTTCCGCCTTCCTGCCATTGAGGAGCTTGCTGGCCAAAATGGTCGCATCACCGTTCACTCCCACTGGCTGCAGATCAGAACAGCAAACATCTGCAAACAATCGCTTACAATTTTTACGTGGAAACACAGGTTAGGTATGAGCTGAACTATATTACACAATAAGCACAGGAACCTACTCCTTGTCTTCCGTAAGACTGTGTTGATGTGATAACTGGCCTGTGGCAACTCCCCACGTGTGTGCTCTTAGCATGTGCTCAATCCGTTATCAGTTGAAGTGGATGAAGCTCTGTCTTGTGGCACGTGAACCAAACCTTTCTTTTTTTTAATAGCAAACTTTATATTATTTACTAGACTCCCCCTCCCCTCTTTAGACCAGAGGAGGTAATGTGCTGAATTGGAAAGATTGATTTTGGTAGGAAGAATACTAGAAAGAGGTGGGGGTTATTCTTTACTGAATTTCAGGTCTTTAAAATGAATTTTCTTTTCACAATATCTCCATCAGAACACCTAGCACCTTTAATGCGCTAAAATGTAAATACTCTTTTAAAGTAGGTGTTCCTTGAGAATGTAAATGTTTTAAATGTCAAGCATCTAGCTTCTAGGAAATCCAGTTGAAAGAGATTTTATCCTAAACTTTTGAAACCCTCGGGATTTTTTTTGTTTTCTGAAACAAAGTTGGGGTACTCAGTCTCCAGCATTTTCTCAGAAGTAACTATTTTAAATACTTTGTCGAAAGCACTTTAAACATCCTCTCCCCCATACTGCTGGGTTTTAATCACTTATTGTAGTACTGAGGCATGTGCAACTGGTAACAGGTATCCTGAACACCTCTAGTGGACTTACCATCAGCTCTGCAAAAGGCAACAGCAGATTGCCTGTTACTATTTGGTTACATACTTCAAAGACTACAGCTTT
Organism: Netta rufina; assembly: GCF_964035555.1. Lineage (NCBI taxonomy): Eukaryota > Metazoa > Chordata > Aves > Anseriformes > Anatidae > Netta > Netta rufina. The sequence goes on along the minus strand of NC_140125.1, from coordinate 33,453,496 downwards.
GGTAGAATAGGAAGGGGAGTAAAGATGGGCAAATTAGCCTGAGTCTCATTTTTGAATTGCTTGAAAAGACACAGCTCACTCCTGTGGTACCGCATAAAGGCGTATGCGCAGAGATTCTAAGCAGGAAAATAAGTATGATGTGATGATGTGTAGTAATGCTAAATTATAATAGGATTTTTCTAAAATGTTAAACAGGTTAAAGGTGGGTGTTTGGTTAAAAAGAATAATATAAAAGATTATGTAGTCATTTTTATACTCTTATGGAAATCTATTGTTGATTCCCTATAAGCGGTGCTAAATAGCGGTCTGATTTTATGTCCTTTTCTAAGAACTGTTTTTTGTTTTTTTTTTTCCCCTTATAATGAATGTTATTGTTCATAAATAAAGCATTCAATTATTTTGGACTAATTCATATTTTTTTTGCAGTACTCAAGGTCTAGGAGAAATTATATCCCAACAGCCAAAAATACCACTACTAGTTCCACTTCCCTTTCACCCATAAACCTACCCTTACAATGTGAAAATTAACATGTGACAAGTTTCAGCTGAAACCTTTGTAGTTCTTGCACAGAGCACTTGTACCACCACTACTCACCATTACTCTGACCTTACTGCAACTTTTCGGTACTTAAAGAGGGCTTATAAAAAAGTTGGAGAGCAACTTTTTTTCTTAATCAAATAAAGAAGGAAAAAGGGGAATGGTTTTAAACTAAAAGAGGGGAGATTTAGATTAGAGGTTTAGGAGGAAGTTGTTCACTTAGAGGGTGGTGAGGCACTGGCACAGGTTGCCCAGAGAGGTTGCCCCATCACTGGAGGTGTTCAAGGCCAGGTTCAATGGGGCCCTGGGCAACCTGATCTAGTAGGTGACATCCCTGCCTATGGCATGGGGGTTGGAACGAAACCTTTAAGGTGCCTTTCAACCTGAGCCCTTCAATGATTCCTTTCTTACTGTGAAGTATTGTTTAGCTTGTCACAGAAGTTTTTAATAGATCTTTATTTTTTTGCAGTATTTGTATACTTTAGTAGTAACTTTCTACTGGAGGATGTTTACAGAAGCAGTTGTCATTCCCTAAGGATAAAAAGTCTATTAAGATTATTTATAAATATATATTTAAATTGAACATGTCCCATGATCTGGTGAATATGTACCTTTTACATATAACCGAATATTAAATGCCATTGTAACATTTCAAAAGCTCCCTCCTCCATGAGCTCTGAGATACTAAGGAAAAAAAACTCTGACCTGTAGTCATCCAATAAGGATGACCCCCCCACACACCTGTATAACAGAATAACAAGTCATATACAACTTGTTACTTGTATAATATATGTTACTTTCGTAACTTGTTACTTGTATAAGTAACCTGTTACTTGTATAACAAGTAACAAGACTTATTCAAACTTGATCTTTTAAAATCAGAGCATAATCGAAGACTGTGGAATTCTTACCTGCCTTCACATTACAGTAATTCGCAATAATGCATCTTTAATTCCTAATAAGTTGTGCAACAAGCAGAAAAAACATAGAATGCTTCAAAAATTGCAGTATAACCTGTCAACTTTATGATTCTTCTGTGTACAGTGGTATGAAATTGGGCACAACAATGAACCTTTTTTTAAAAAAATTGAACCTTTAAAAAATATATTGTCAGAGTATAGCAACTATACATACTTATCTAGAACTCCTTTGTTTAGAAAGGCTTTAGTCATGATCTGCAGCACTGTCTCCAGGGCAATTTGAAGACAAATCTTCAGAATCTATGGAATAAGCAGAGAAAAAGTGAGCAGTTAATTCCACTGAAAGAAAATGAAAAAAAGTTGCTAGAATTATTTGAAGAAACTGTACAAAACAGGTTAAATAGAATTCAAGGTTTGCAAGTTATTAATTCTAAACTGTGTTTTAAAAAACTGGACATAAATAACAACATAATAAATAAATAAAAAGCAACACAAATTCTACCCTCTCTTGTGCAATGAAGTTAGATGTGTTATAATTGTTCCAGAAACACCTGCAAGCTTTTTTTTTTTTTGACTTTTAATATCTGACGTTTGTTTTCTCAAAACAAAATGAATATTAATACCAATTCAAATTAAGTGCCAGCATGTACTTTTTGTGCATGTAAACAACTTACAGTTGGCTTACAATGAAAACCCACCAAGCTTTTTGCAAAACAGTATCTTGGAACGAAAATCCCTTATGTATATTTAAAAGACTTTAGTAAGAGAAACAAAAAGTATATATTCTGACAGAAGTATTAATGTTTCTCCCAGAAAACTTTGTACCCTGGACGAGGGGTAAGCACACAGCTACCAGACTACATCATGACAGCTTCTCATAAGCCAGGTTGCAGAACAGAAGACAAAGCCATTCAGATGGCACGTGCGGGCTGTTGAGAGCTCTCTTAGGAAAGTGTCTCTGGTAATGCTGAAGCTACCTAGTATCAACCATCTGCATTATAGTAAAGGGAAGATGTCTGATGAAATAAGGTTAGACCCAATATCAAAAAGTTGATAGCCTTTGATTCTGGACCTCAGAAAAGGAGAATTGACTATAAAGAACAGAAGCATAGGCATAGTTTGTATAGCACTGTCCTTGACGAAAGCATGCAACAGGGTAAAGAGTGAATATATATTGCATTACTCGAGTCTAGCTGCGTAAGCGAAGTAAAACACATACATGGCAGGTTTACTCTCACCTTCGTAGGTGGTTCCACACCAAATGCAATAAAAGTGTTCTTCTCTTAAATATGCAGTCAGGAGTTGTAGCTTTTCTGATGCCTATAGGTAGGTACAAGGATGCAATGAGTAGGGGCTTACATGATGTAAAATGGTTTGAGCTGCTGGTTTTGCTAAAACAGATTGTTTAACCTTTTTCTTTAGAAAAGCTGTTGTAACTCAGTAAGGCATGAAGTCACCCAAATTGTTGTACCTACAGCAAAGGAATCCAGGATCTCTGGAAAGTTAATGGCTGCTGTTTGCTCATTATTCTTTCCAGCTACAAAACCTGCACTGAAGATACAGCCGATTACCTAGCTACCTTATATCAACTGTATGATACTTTCTGATGGAATTTTTCACACTTCATCTCTGCAAATCAAATATGTTAAGCTAACAACAGTGGTGTAATCTAGTTCTCAGAAAACATTAAAGACATTAAAAAACATTTCTCTAAAGATTAGCTTCAAAAGAGATAAGCAATAAAATATAAAACATTAAAACTGATTTATCATATAATTGTTTTAAAAATGACGGCTTTAAGATGGCAAAGAGATCATTTACTACAGCTTTGAAAATGACGAATACATACTTTAAGGGAACATTAAAGGGAACACAATTTCATTGTGAATCGAGCCATGCATTTAGCTGTGAAGCTTACACTTAAGTCTGAGCTTGTGCATTCATCATCCTTGTCCTCTTCATCCTTCTTGTCTTCCTCTTCAGGTTCTAGCCAATACCAAGTCTCCTTGGGAACATCAATATCCTTAAATAATGAAGGATTTAAACGGAAATTAACTTTAATTTATTAATAATTACTTTGTAGCCTATATCTTTATACTTTAAACTTCCTTCCAACACAGAGAAATGTGTCTTACTTTCTGCATATCTAATTGCTGGCAGGCCCTCTGGCTTTTTCGAAGGTCTCCTTCCATCTTACGTTCTTCTTGTTTGTTTTTGAACCTTACTCTGTTAAGAAAAAGTAGATAGGTAAAATAAGCAGGAAGACAAACAGTAAAATGTGTTACAGTCAACAGCTTTTCTAAAATAGAAAATGTGCTAAGATTCTAGCTATACCAATCCCTCCAACTGCCAAATGCAGACCAGAGAAGACCACGCTAACCAGAACAATGTTGAAGTTAACAAGTCCCTTCTAACATCATTTTTGGAGGAGCAACATGTATTTTTTTTTTTTTTTTGAAATAAACCTTTCAGTTACCTCTTCAGGACACAGCTTTTGATGATAATTACCCTTCGCGTACTGTTTTTCCACCAGGTTTCCGTAATACATGAAAAAATGGTTCATGAAACATTTGCAGAGAAGATTTTAATCTTATCTAGTCTTTCTTTCTCCACATATAAACAAGCAAACAAGGAGAAAAAAAATATATATTAAAACCCCCAAAGTTTACCCTGAGTTTTAGTTTGTTGCAACCCAAAACCACTGCAGCAATGCTGCTCTGGATTATCCATGAGCTTTATATTGAAAAAGATGACGTGGTTCTTTGACTTAAAAAGTTGCAAGTTATTTGAGAATTAGCATATGTACTGTTCACATTGCTGAATCTTTTATTTTTTTTACGTACTTTTAGCAGTACAGTGTTACAGTGTTCACCTGCTCTTGCTTGTCTTATATTTCAACTCGTACCTCCCATTCAAACAACATGCAGAATTAGTAACACACTAACAGAAGAGCCAAACTTAACATATAAAAAAGAACAACCTTATAGGCACTGCTTGGGGTATCATTTACGTAATTTTACCTGAATTGATCTGCAGCTTGTTCATTTGCTTGTTTTTTCATATGGAGTTTTTGTCTATAGTTTTCTAGTTTTTCTTCAGCTTTTCGCTTTTTGAATTCCTCATGACCAAGCCCGCTTCTGCCTATGTAAGTTCAAAACATGAATGTAAGCATCTGAGAAGCTCTGATACCTAACTAAGTAAATTAGGAAGCATCACAAACCTGTTTTTATGTTCAGAGGAATAGGTTCAACAATGCCTTCTCCTGTGAAAAGGAAAAATAGGCCGATTTAAAAAAAAACAGGTCTTTCTCAAACTATGGTTTGCGTGGTATATTCAAACAGGCAAGCTGATTTTGCCATTAAATATGTAAATTTTATTGCAATTCTGTTTTCTGGAAATTGAAAAAACTCTTATTGATATACATTTAGTGCACTACAAATAACCTAGCTGAGCTGCAACCTCCTTTCTTTTTTCCCTTGTCTGCGGAATTGCTGGATGCTTTCTTCAGAACACTACCCAACGGAAAGAAAATGATGTCAATTTGATAGGTACAGCATACCTGTGATGAAGATTGCTTTGCTACAGTCTTCTGTGGCATTTTTTTATTTGAGAATTTCACAGCTTGATAAAGATGAAGTACAACAAGAATCTGTCTGGGCCACTTCAGTTACTGATCATCTGCTAGAGATGCACTGAACTGGCATAACAATTACTGATGTTTTCCTTCACTAATTTTATCTGTCAAGACTTCATGCTAAGTACTGTTTCTTTTCCAAAATACAGCGATAAATTCAAAGAAGGGGCTGACTTTTTTTGAGCAGTGAGCTTTCCAAGACCATCAAATCAACTTCTTAGTGCAATTCCTGTAGACATGCACATACTGAAATGCATTTAGCAAGCAGCAAGTACTGCTGCTTCCCTCACATCTCTCAACAGTCATTTTTGTTTTAGAAATTTGCTTTTTTTTTTTTTTTTCCTGTCACAACATGACAGTAATGGTAGGGCTCTTAGAGAGGCATTTATTGACCCCATCTATAAGTGAAGCAGCAGATGCAGTCCATAAAATATAAGGGTACACCTGAAAGCAGCACGCAGGTCTAGACAGTGACAAACTTACCACTTTTGCCAAGGGCCTGGCCACTCTTGTAGCCCATCTTCTGCAGCAGGGCAAAGCCTTTGTTCTCGTTGCCCAACGCACTCTTCAACACCAGGTCACGCCGCTCTTTTTCTTCCTCTTTTACACTCTTCTGTCGGTTCCTCTCGTTGGCTTCTTTTTGCTTTTCTTCCTTCTGAAGAGCCTCTTTCACCCGGCGCACCATGGGCAAGCCTGGCCTCACATCCTGTCTACGAATTAATACCCCCTGCAAATATTAGCTCATTGTTTATTCTTTTTACATTTATAATCATTTAAGAAGGAAAAAAAATAAAATAAAAAAAAGGCGGATACTTACTTAATAAACAAATCAGACATATAATCCTCCTCTTCATCCTCCCCCATGGCCAGCTCGCATGCCCTGCTCAGCCCCTTTCCCCAAACACCTCACAACCCCCACGCTGCCCGGTACGAGGCTGAGGGGAGCCCCCCGGCCCTCCACACCTCCCCGGCCACCCAAACGCCCACCTCAGCCCGGCGCCTGCGTGCGGCCGCCCCTTCCCTTCCCCTTCCCTCCCTTCCTTTCCCTTCCCTTCCCCGCCCCGGCCCGGCCGCTGGCGCCTGCGCTGCGGCCGCTTCCTGCCGGAGCTGCGCTGCCCGCTGAGGGTGAGGGGGGCCGGGCTGGGGCCGGGGCCGGGGCCGGGGCGGTTGCAGCGGCCCCGCTCGGGGCTCGTTGCCCCGGGGGCTGGGTCCCCTGGCTCGGCGGCCCGGGTGAGCCCCGGCTTGGGGCTGAGCGCTTCTCGGGAGGGCTTTCTGGCACGGTTGTGGGGTTAATGCCTGCTTTGCTCCGGTGTAGCGGAGCCCCGGGGGCGGTAACGGGGGCGCGGTGCCCCCTGCGCGGGTTGGAAGGTGGTGGGCAGGCTTATGGGGGCTCCCAAGCAAGGCTCTGGTGGTCGTAGGTGGCCTGGGGAGAGCCCAGCTGAGGGCTTCGAGGCCCTTCAGCCCCCTGAATGTCGTGTAATTCATCCTACATCGGATCCTGTGCGCCTCGGTGGCACGGCTGAATGTGTGCCTGCGTGCAGGGTGGGGAGCTAGGGCTTGTGGTCCCTAAATCCAGCAGGCGAAGAGATAAGGGATTCATGGATGAGGGATTCAGGACTCTAAAGGCCAGGGAGAAACCACAACTTTTGGCTGGGGAGGAAAGGGAGCAAGGAGCTGTTGGGTCAGACTTGCTCTCTGGAGAGCCTTAGTGCTGCCACTGCTCACTGCGCTTCCCTCTGCTCTCCTTTTGAGGAGTTTTGGGCAGCCAAAATACCTGTGTACCTGTGTACCTTAGCGATAGGGAAGACCTCTGAATTCTTTGCAACGTTTTAAAAAAATAATGATCCAGCAAAAGTGTTTGTGAGGTATCAGCAGGAGGGCAGAACATACTTCTGTACGTGGCCATTCCACCTTTGCTGATCTGCCCCTGGTGATGTAAGTAACAAAAAAACACCACGAAATACGGTACCGAGGGGCAGGGAGCCAGGTTGGTGTTACAGGCACTGTGCTGTGCTAGTTCCTAAAAATTCAGTGCTCGCAGGTGAGTTTAGAACCCCATTACGGTTGTGATATCGGTGTGTCACCCTTCCCTACTGTCTAATGGGGAGCTGATTTATAAACAAGTAAAGTTATTTAATTTAATTCATTTCACTTTAAGAATTTGTTGGGTTTGACCTCAAAGGAGGAAGCAGGGGAGAGCACAGTAAACACCCTGAGAGTACGGGCAGAGCGGTGCAGCTGTAGGAGGATAGCCATGGGGAGGTACGGTGCTGCTTGTTTGATTTGTCTTTCTTGTTCTACCTGAGATCCAAGTCTTAGCATCGCTAAACTCAGGTTTTGGGTTTGGTGTGATGATTTTTTTTATATATATATTTTTTTTTTATTTGAGGGGGAGGGTATTTTTGCAGAAGATGGTTGACTCGGTTGACTTTTTGTTTTGTTTTGTTTTTTTAGATATTTCCCCCTCCCTCCCACCCATCAGGTCTGCATTAAACAGCTCCGCTTGCTTTTAAATGTAGTTTGCTGAAGGTGATGTTGCCTGCAGGGTGCTTGCTTATGCCAGTGGTGTGCTTTTGGTGGTGCTTTGCTGCTGCCCCCCAGTCAGTGAGCAGGGTCTCAGTGTTGGATGTGTGGTGCTTTGCCTCTAGGGGAGGCGCGCAGTCCTTTGGCTGCTGCCTGTGCTCCAGGCTGCTCTGTTTCAGAGGTGCATTTGTCCACCCTGTAAAGCAAGGCCAGGGGGCTCTGGGAAGTCTTAGATCAGTGATCCCAAATGCTGTCACAGTTCCTGCCTCTCCCAGATTTGTGAGGGATGGGAAATCCTATTTATCCTTTCCACCCCTTGCTCTTCTTGGAGTTAAATATTTTGGGCCACCCTAGAATATCAGCTGCAAAACTGCATTAGGCCACAGAGTTATATCTGCTGTGCGATTTTACTGACTAACATGTTGGTAGGTTATCCTGTGATGTTTAGTGATGCATTCTGAACCAGCACAGATGAGTCTTACTTCTAGAAAACATGTTTCTGTGTTCCTTAATGTGGTGCTGCTGTTCGCATATGTCCCTTCTGTAGCTCTGTTGTGCTCTGGAACTATGTTTGGTAGCGTGCAAGCCTCGTGCTGTGCTATTTCTGTGGAGCCCACACTTTGTGTCTCGGGGCATGCACACGTTCTTCAGAAAAGAGAATCATTCGCTTGTTCCTGAAAGCAGAAGACGCTGATTCTGCATTAGTGCTCGTAAGGGGGTCGTCTCCTTCTCGCCTTGTCTGTTGAAGATGTTGAGGAGGTGTCCAGGTTCGTGTTTCAGCTTCAGGAATGGGGTCAAGAGTCTTGATTAGGGACAGTTCTTACTCTGTTTTGTGTGAGAGGAGGCAGTGAGATGACTCCTTTAGCTCTTTTGTGTTGCTTTTTTTTTTTTTCCTTTAGGCAGTGACTTTGGTATATTTTTCCCGGCTCAGAATTTACACCTTTTAGTTGTCTGTAGGTGCTCTTTTTGCTGTTAGCAGCTCTGATCCATGAAGTACTGATGAATGTACTTGGTTGTAAAGCCAATGTCATCTGATGTATGTCATCTTCATATTTTCATGTGATTTTCAAAGCTCTATGTTGTTCTACTATACTTCATACTAATACTACAATTTTTATTTCAGAGTCACTACAATCTATGATAAAAGCAGAATTTGACCAGTAATGGAGCTGGCTCATAGTTTGTTGCTGAATGAGGAAGCGCTAGCACAGATCACAGAAGCAAAGAGGCCCGTCTTTATCTTTGAATGGTTAAGATTTTTGGATAAAGTGCTGGTAGCTGCTAACAAGGTAAGTGGTGTTTTTTTTCCTTTGTCTAAAACATGTATTGATTTTAATATAGAGAAAGCGAATAGATAATATTCAGATAACTGTCTGATCATAACTGTCTGATCCCAGATTCAGCCTCCATTTTAGTTTGTTGCTTTGAAGTGTTTAATTGTAGGCAGTCAGAGTGACTCTTGCATAAACCATTTAGTTTGGTTCCTTTTCTAAAGTGTCATAAAGTGTCATAAGGTGAAACCTTCCCTTCTGGTGTAGGGATTCTTGATGGTAAAGGGGATTAAAAGATGTTCTGTGCAGGTAATACTGTAATTTTAGTAAGTCATTTAAAGAATGTAAAAATTACTTAAAGTAACGTCCAATTCTGATCATTTAGCATCTGTCTCTGCTGTTACTGGGTGTATCTAAAGCCTCTCTGAATTATGGGGAAGTGAGAGTGGTATAAAGTTTACTTCAGTCTCTTGTATTTTTGCTGGGTGTTGTTTGAAACAAGACTTACTGTGTTAATTTTTGGTCCGTTAACAGACAGATGTCAAGGAAAAGCAGAAGAAACTAGTAGAACAGCTAACAGGACTCATCAGCAGTTCCCCAGGGCCACCTACGCGAAAACTGCTAGCAAAAAATCTGGCTGCTCTCTACAGCATTGGGGACACATTTACTGTTTTTCAGACACTTGACAAGTGTAATGATATCATCAAGAGCAAAGATGACACGGCAGCCTACCTGCCCACAAAACTGTACGTTCAGTATTACTGGGGAAAGGGGAATGATTTTTTTAAGCAAAGTGGTCATGGATGTTACAGAAAAATCTGCCTGTATATGTGCATGTTTACTTATATTGTTCATGCTTTGGTGGAGTTTATATATGATTGGTGTAGCAGGAAAAAAGAGCAATATGGAGGTTGTGGAGGGCAGGATTTGAAGGTGACAGATACACTTCTGTCTGAAAGTTCGATACTTTCCTCTAGGCAGAGGAGTATCTTATGTTTCTTCACGTGCTTATGCAGTGGAGAGGATGGCAGTAGTTATGTAACGTATAAATAATGCAGTGAAGCAATTCCACCAGTTTTATTGGTGATTGAGCCCAAGTACCCAATTTATGATAGAGCCTGCAGATCGTCAAGCAGGAGCAATTGCCAAGGGAATTGTAACCAAGTGTAGAAGCTTCCCCCCACCTCGAGCATTGCTTGCTTCCATTCCCCTGTCGTAATGTACTGCTTAAGTCTCTCAGAGTCTGTACGCTTGGATGTGGGCGTGCATGTAGATGTGATCCAGCTTGTCTTCATGTATAGGAGCAGAGTCTCACTGGTAGAAATCTGGTTAATGCCACAAGCAACATCTGTTGAAGCTGCTTTAGGGCCCTACCACCTGTGGGGTATCACGTCATATATTCACGGTGTCTAGCAAACCTCCATTTGGGCTGCCTTCAGGCATTACCATAACGGGGTGTAACGACGAAATTTGAAGTAGTCACCGTTTGTGGTGATACTGTCCTTCTTTCATCTGAAACTGTTGCAACTCTGTGAGAAACACCTGTAAGTAGAATAGGCTTAGTACTGTCACATGCACAGAAATTCATGCTACCTGTTTAAGTGATAATCAAAAAGGTCTTTTTTTTTTTCTATATGGTTTCAAACTTTAGTTTTTCATGTTTGTGTAGAAGAGTTGTGTAGGAGACGTGCCAGTTAAGCAGTAGGCTGTAATCAGTTTGTAACACAGTTTTGAGGGGAAAAAAAAAAATCCAAGAATTTCAGTTTTTTTTTTTTTTTTTTTTTTTTTTTTTTAAAAAAGACTTATTTCTTCATAGTGAAAATGTGCATTTTTTTCAGGATCTGTGTCTGTAACTGCCCTGGAGCAATCTGCATATCCAACTGCACTACACTGCTTCCTAATCAAAAATGTCTGGGAAAGGAAAAAAATGTATATAAGTGTTTTTGGATACAATAATTTTTTCAGGGTGTCCATACGTGTTATTGTGTTAGTGCACTATAACTTAAGATACATAAGTTCTTAGGTTTGAAAAAAAAATCTCTCAGTATCTATGAAAATGTACCAAATATATTAGGGAGTGGGGTGTTTCTAGTTCACAACTTTGTTTACCAAGCACCTGTTAATAGAACACAAAATCCTGGTCTTGCTGAGATTTCAGCATGTACTTGTCTTCTCCAGAATTTCTGTATAGATAATGTAGATCATGTAATAATATCCATTCAAATACATGTATGTCTTTTTTTTTCATAGGGCTGCTGTGGCATGTGTTGGAGCATTTTACGAAAAAATGGGCAGAATGTTGGGTAGTTCTTTTCCAGAAACAGTGAATAATCTCTTAAAATCTCTGAAAAGTGCAGAGGTAAGTTTTGAAATATTTTACATTTGTGGTCTTGGTTCCATTTAGACTATGCTATGTAGAAAAATGCAAATTACTTGTATCAAGGTAAACGTGTAAGTGGATTTGTTCTGCAGAGGGAGGGTTGAGAGTTTTGTTATATGCATAGTATAGTAGTTGCTTTATTGTGGCCTCAGTAATTAAAATTGCGAAATGGTTGTATGTACCATTTGAAGGACTGCATTAGTATTTCCACTTGTGTACCTTGTGTAAATGTTCAATTGTTTAAAAATTAAAAAGAAATACTTAAATTTTTCAACAAAAAAAAATTATGCAGATTGTCAGCAGGATACGTTCTGCCCTGAAAAGAGAGCGTGTATCATCATACTGAGAGAATGTGTTGTGGGTTGTCAGTGGGGCTGATACGACCGAAATAGCTCCGTTTCTTTTGAAATATATGACAGGTTGGAAAGGAGTGCTGATTGTGTAGATCTTGATTCCTGCTTGTCACAGAAAATGTATATGCAGTAATAAACATGAGTAATCCCACTGCTGGAGATAAAGGGGGGACTTATAACAGTGCTGACTATATCAAATAAGTCTGCGTTTTGTCCTGACATTAGTTTTCTTCAGCTGTGCCCTTGTATGCTGTGATATCTATATATACAGATAATTTTTTTTTGTGCCCTCTAACTTTAGGTACCTGCCTGTGTGCAGGTACGGTAAGAATCTGTTGACTGTTTGGGCTTCGCATTCTCTTATATCATTTGCTTGGGGTTTTGTTTATTTGTTTCTTTTTCCTGAGGCTACGGCAGTTGGGACAGAACAGAAGCAACTTATTTTGGGTCAATTTGTTGGACTATTTGGCCTCTTCTTAATTTGTGTGGCACTAGAAGCAGTTCTAGTAAGGTCGTATCTAATGCTTACTGCCATCTCATGCCAGCCAAGTAATGGTTGTACCAGACTTCAGTGAACTGTTAGCAATGCTTACAAAAATATGCATGTACAGAAGTAGGAAAATGCGGAAATATACACCTGGCACTTGATTTAAGTGCTATGTCTGTGTTTTTGCATAAATGCTTCTTATGTGTGCAGTCTCAGGGCCGCAGTGAAATCCTGATGAGCTTACAGAAAGTCTTAAGTGGCCTTGGAGGAGCAGCAGCTTCTTGTCACCGTGATATTTATAAGAATGCCCGCTCTCTGTTGACAGACAGATCTATGGCTGTACGATGTGCAGTGGCCAAGGTGGGTGAATTTCTCCCCCAGTTCTAGAAATTGTTTGTTCTGTGACTGTGAAGTGTCTGCATCTGAACTTTGACCTGTTGCTTATCATGGGAAACTTGACCATTGCTTGGGAGAGATAAGTCCTTACTGGTTAATACCGAAGGCTCAGGCATTTGACTTACTGCTTCACGTGTACTAAGGTACAGTGGTATTGGCTTCCACTCTTGATAAATAAATAATGAAAGAGTAAATTAACTGTGGGTCACAGTAGGAGAGATTTTGAGTAACATAGTTGCTTTTTTTGTGTTTTCCTTTTACTTTTTAATTTGTGTCAACCTATTCCATGATTATTCTGATTGTTCAGATAAGTTTTCAGTTAATTGGGAGTGTGGGGAAAAAAGTCAAGATATTAATATTAAAATACTTGATGAATAAACCTGACAATTACACCAATACCTAGATAAAGGGTAAGAATAGTCTCTATTGGTGCTCAGCAAGTTTTTGTGTTTTTTGTTTTGTTTTTTTTTTTTTCTCTTCCTCCTTCAGTGTCTGCTGGAATTACAAAATGAAGCGGTGTTTATGTGGACAGCTGAACTAGAGAATGTTGCGACGCTGTGCTTTAAAGCTCTGGAAAACTCAAACTATGGCGTGCGAGTTGCAGTGTCAAAGCTTTTGGGGACAGTCATGGCCACAGCACTGATACCAAAACAAGCGACAGGTACGTTCCTTCTAGATTCCATTTCCAAATGGACAAGCTGCATCTTCAATGCCATGTTATGTGACAGTGTTACATTGTTATTCTAGTACACGGACATATATGTAGCTGATTTGTTTGGTTTTATAAACTCTTAGCTTAAAAAAATTAAAGTGTTCAGATTCCCTGTTGTAGTTGGGGGGAAAAAAAAAGTCAAGCTATCAAAATCATTTGGGAAGAGTAGCTTATTTTGCAAGCATAAAAAACAGCTGTTATCTGAAATGTTGTCTAAATTTATGTTGCAAGACAGTTTTGAATTGGTAATAGAGATTTTGAGATGATTGCTTGTGTTGTTTGGAGCTTTAAGATTAAATGATTGCTTTTCTCTTCGCAAAAGTGATGCGGCAGAATGTGAAGAGAGCTACACTTGAGGAAGTCTTGGAACTTATGGCCACTGGATTTCTGCGGGGAGGGTCTGGTTTCCTAAAGAGTGGTGGAGAGATGTTAAAAGTAGGAGGATCTGTCAACAGGGAAGTGCGAGTTGGTGTTACTCAGGTTTGTGATAAGCTTTGTATTCTGTAGTACTTTAGTATCTGTAGTATTTATTTATTTTAAATTAAGTAACATTTGTACATTAACTGTAACTCTTTTAGGATTTATTTGTGGTCTTTATTTGTTTATAATAACTCACAAGGCTAGTTTGGCTCACCTGGTTTGTGGATGTATATATATAGTGTCATTCCTCTAAGATATGTTATTCCTGTTGATTCAAATATGTGCTTAGGAATGTTTATTTGATTTAATCAGTGTGTTTTAGGTGTGATTAGCTTTTAAAAAAAAAAAAAAAATTGAAAAATTAGCATCTTAAAGACTGGCTCCCTGTTTTCATTCTATTTCCTTTTAGACAGGGCATACTTCTCTCCTTTTGTGTGTGCTGGTTCTCCTGGTTGCTGCGTCAAGTTTGCTGCCCTAGCTTGTTAAATTATGTTTCTTCTCTCCATATGTCTTTTCTGAGTAGGTGAAATCTGAATACAGAAGCTTTCCTTTTCTAATAGAGGAAGGTAGCAGCAGCATAACCTCAAATTCAGGCATTCCCAGTCTGACGTGTATTTCAATATGCTGCAGTATCTTAACAGAATTCACTTTTTTTTTTTTAATCCTAGGGTATTTTGTGAAGCCTTTTTTTTTTTTTTTTTTAAGTCGTTTTTTAGGTGAACTTGTCAAAAATGCTCAGTCTTGATCATAAATTAAAACATGTTCATGTTGCTATTTGCATTATTATTATTTAAACACATTTTTAAGAAGAGACATATTTAGAGCAATGTACAGGCCTTGTCATCAAGAGCATTTTGCACTTCAAAGTATACGTAGCAGTATTGGAGCTGCTCTTGGTACTGGAAGCAATTTGGCTTCAAAGGCTTGGCTGATGGGTTGATTCATCCTGCTAAGCCCTATTAAGGTTGCATATAACTGCCCTTGCTATCACTACTGTACTGCAATATGCATGGATATTACTTCAGTTGTTAGGCTCTTGTTTCTGTTTTAATTGGATCTGTATGTAACTTCTGAATTTGCAGGCCTATGTTGTCTTTGTTACAACATTAGGAGGTCAGTGGTTGGAGCGCAACTTTGCTACGTTTTTGTCCCATGTGCTCGATCTGGTCTCCCATCCTCGCGCAACCCAGACCCACGTGGAAGCAGTGTATTCTCGAAGATGCGTGTCCTTTATCCTGAGAGCAACTGTGGGCAGCTTACTGGGGGAGAAAGCACAGATTGCAGCTGCCAAAGATATATGTCAAGCTATTGGTAAACAAATGAAAGCAGTGGGTGAGAAACTTTTTTTTTTTTCTGTATTTGAGAGCTGTTGAAAATCATTGTTGTTACATCATCTCAACCTTTTTTCTTTCTTCTACTGTGAGAAGTAATTTTATTGCTATGGTAAAAAATAATTCATCTGCTTTCTGTTTGAAATTTTTTATCCAAAATGTAAGTTCTACTTAAAAGGTGACTGTGTAAAAGTGTCTTGTTATCCTCTGTCTAGTGGATTTTGGAATTGCATTTGCTTAGAATGCAAGATGGGGAACAGAAGTGTGTTTTTGCGATTAATCTTGGGATAGGTTGTATTGAAAGTTGGGTGGAGTACTGCTGAAGAACATGTAGGTCAGATAACATCCTTGTATATCCCCTGCTAATATCCATGCTGATATCCAGCTGGATTTTATAGGTGACAAATAAAGATGTAATCTGAAAACCGGAATTAGAGAGGATAACTGTGGCCTCTTGAATACGCAATCTCTCATTTTATGAGAGATTACATCATGATTACACATCTCAAAACTATCATTTGTTTCTTATAAAACA
The DNA here is from genome assembly GCF_964035555.1 of Netta rufina. Taxonomy (NCBI): domain Eukaryota; kingdom Metazoa; phylum Chordata; class Aves; order Anseriformes; family Anatidae; genus Netta; species Netta rufina. Next base: position 33,437,996 of record NC_140125.1, on the reverse strand, counting down.
GTTAATTTGAGCTAGAGATTGAGAAGGGAAGCTGGAATTGCACAACAGTGCATTTAGCAAACAACTTTTTTTTCTTCTAATGCCACCATCTAATTTGTTTTTAAAATTGATGTTTAATGTATGGAATTGCAATTGTTTTTAAAATTTTTGCAGATTATTCTCTTAACTTTTTTTGGTAGGGAAGGTATGTCTGAAGTTGGAACTTTAATATTTATTGCAGTCGGAACCCTTGTGCTCCCAGGGGAGAGTCTATCAGAAATGATAGTTCTGAGATAAAACGATTGCAGAAATTACTCCTCCTGCCACCTGCTTATCAAAGTTAGAGAGAATTCCATTATGTTTTTGGATGATGGGATGACCTGCTTTTTTTTTTATATATTTTCCAATGAATTTGATAAGTTAGAGGTATTTTTACTTGGTAATGATTGCTTCCCTTCATATAAGGGGGATCTTTTGTTAAATTTATAGTGTAGAAGATACATAAATTTTAAGCTGATATTGAAATCCATTTTCTTAGAAGTGACAGTTGCAGCTTCCTTACCCATCAGGTAAGGAATCCCATCCCTTACTCTGTTGCTCCTGGGACATTGTGCAGGAGAAAAAAACATGAAGTGAGATCTATGAAATTAATTGGATAGCTCTAAGATCATTAATAGTTATGATAATTTTTTAATATTTCTCTGATTTAAATTTTTTTTAAAGTTTTATTCCATATATATTCATGCAAATTCATATACAGAATCTAGATGTGACAAGATTGTGGTCCTAATTACTTCATCTGTAGGTATGTGTGTATACATAGATACAATACACACATGCTGCATGTGGATATGCTTACTTTTGCTGGGTTACAGTATGAATCCTACCTCTTAGTGCAGTGCCATCCACGGCAACTTCTGGGCATGTGTTTTTCATGGACTCTGGATGATTATGTTTGGCTGGTAGCTTTAAAACTTATTTTTCTTCAGGATGCATTTGCTTTGTGAGCTCATGCTACAGGCAAACTTGTGTTTTTATAATAATATTTAGGGTTGATGTTAAAACTCAGTTTTCCCTTCCTATCCTGTATATGTTATATCCTGTATATGTGATTCAAATGGTGGTTAAACGAGATACTTTTCTTTTCTGCAGAAGCAGTTGTGAATGATGCTAACAGTGAAAATAAAGCAGGAGCTGCCGATATAGCTGCAAGCCAGCATGTAATGGTGTGTGCTCTCCAAGAACTGGGTAGTCTGGTTCAGAGTCTGAATGCCACTGCATCTCCTCTTATTCAAGAACCCTCTATAGGTATGCAGGTAAACTTAAATAGGTTGAGATATTTGAGCAGTGGATATGAAATATGATTACAATCTAGTTAAATAGAAAACTAATGTGTAAGAAAGAAATCAATTAAACTGTCATCCCCTGTAGTACTCTCTATAGCTGAGTTTGTCCTGCTCACTGTGTATAGTACCCTAACTTTAGTTTGACAGTTTCAAGTAATTTTTTTGATGGAAGTTTTGCCTAAAGCTCCTTTTCAGGATGAGTAAAATTGTGATTTTTAGCATCAATGAGTTTCCAATAATGGTATTAAAGGAAATAGATTGTTTTACTGTACAAGGTCTGAAATACATGCTTCTGGAAAGCAGTATTTCCTTGATAGATTTTATTTTATTTTTTTAACCTGAAGACTAGGGGCATTTTGTCAGGAGATGAAGCTGTGGATAGTCCCATTTAAAAAGCTTGTTATTTAACCTGAGTTGACCAGGGCTGGTGTGGGATTTTCTTCTTGCTTGTTTTAACATCTGAATCCACATTTGTAATGTGGAACTGTAGTCCTTATTTTTTTATTTTATTTTATTTTTTTTTTGGTTTGTGGATACCCATGTTTTTTTCCAGCGGAACTGCAAGCTAATGCTAATAATACTTCTGGGTTTCCTTAAAGAAAAAGTCAAAGTTATAAAAACTCAAGTACTGCAGTTCTGGCGTTCTTAAATTTCATGTTGCCTGTCTAATATTGATGCAGTTTACATGTTTACGCATGTGAAAAAGCATATTGTAATTTTAAAACTGTAAACTCTTTCCTGTAGGCCTGTTGGAGACAGTAACTTCAGTTCTTCTTCATCCCAGCATGGCTGCTCGACTTGCTGCCGCATGGTGTTTGCGGTGTGTAGCTGTGGCGTTGCCTTTTCAGTTGACTCCGTTTTTAGATAGATGTGCAGAAAGACTCAACAATCTGAAGACTTCCCCTGAAGCTGTTAGTGGCTACAGTTTTGCAATGGCTGCTTTATTAGGTGGTGTGCATCAGTGTCCCTTAGGCATTCCTCATGCTAAAGGAAAGGTGAGATAATTATCTTCAGGTGGGAGTGCACAGAGAGAGCTTTTTTTTTCAAGAAGTAATTGTTTTGCAAAATGTCTAACATAGTAACAAGTTAAAGGGTCATGAAATTGGCCTTGTACCTAGCAAGAGCAATGGTCAGAGTGCTTGTTTGTAGCATTTCAGTTAAAATATTTACCAGCTTTTTTTCCCATCCCTCTTCCAAATTTGCATTCTTGTTGGTCATATTAATGAATAATTACTCAAAAGAATGTTACTGTCTGTATTGTCATGTGCAAAGGCCACTTATCTGTATGAAATGTAACCTGCTCTTTATAGAAGATCAATTTAAATTTTACATAAGATTAGTAAGAATGAATTTGTAGGAGTGGCTTAGTTTATTTTTTTGAAATCCATTTTTATAACATTGCAGATGGTGGTTAGTATTGCTGAGGATCTGTTACGAACTGCTGCACAGAACAGCAGACTTTCCTTGCAACGGACTCAAGCTGGATGGCTTTTACTTGGAGCACTTATGACTTTAGGTTTGTAAAAACAGTTGTATTTGGTTTTGTTATAATGCTTGCCCAACGTTTCTGGTTATCCACTCTAGCAAATAGTTGCTATGTATAATCAGTACAGTGTCTAGTACTAGGGCATTGATACCACTGGAAGCAGTGTTAGTTCATTTGTGTCAGCGGTGATGTTCACGATGCAGAAATACTAGAGTTCATGTAAGCTGAAGGGTAATAGAAGGTGACATAACTTAAAAAAAAAAAAAAATCTACTCTGGTTGTTTTTGCTTTGTTTTGGAAACCTAGCGTTTAGTCATTCTATGAAAAGTACTAATCAGTTCGGTGGTGCACAAGAAACAAACTGCAAATAAAATATAATTAGCCTTTCAATAAGCTGCAAGCATATCATGGGTGAGCAGCAATACTGATTAGGGGTGTTAACAGTTTAAAAGCTATTCAGTTGTCTTTAAAAACAAAACAAAGCAGCCTTATGTATGACTGTTTATATATGCCATCACAGAAATATTGGATGCTATATTTTGACAGGTTATAAAGTGAATTTTATGAATTTTGCAGCAATCTTTTTTTGTTCATTTGTTTCTGGTTTTATAATGGAAAATGTGATAAAGCTTTGATATGTTCTTCAGTATCTTGATCTCTCAGCAAATGCCATTTATGTTTTGTATTCTCTACATCATTCCATTTTTGCCAACATTTTGCTAACAGTGTAGCACTATTTTGCTTGTCCTCCAATATATTTGTAATGCACTTGCATTGGATTTTTTAGAGCTTTTTCAGAAGCTTTCTTTAAATTTGACTGAAAACTATATTTATAGTCAGTAACTGGCATTTATTTTTCTATCATATGAATAAGTTGCAATAGGCTAAAGAGCTTGCCTTCATAACAGTAATATAAAAATAAGACTTGAAAGTCAGAATAAAAAGACAAGTGTCAGCAGTTACATATATGATTCAACATACAGATTTGGCTAGTCCCTATTTTTAGTACTAATATCAACAAACAGACTTACCTTCACTGTATAGAACATTTGTAACCTATGAATGAGAGAACAGTGAAGAATAAAGGAGATTCAAGTAGGGAGATGTAGGAAGAGAAGGGAAGTAAGAGAAAAATAGTTATAAGAGCAGATGCCTTCATGGCAGATTTTTTGTGCTTAGTTTAATACAAATTTTTATTATACAGTCTTCTATTGATTTATTTTTATAAATAGGTCCTTCTGTTGTTCGATATCATCTCCCTAAGATGTTGCTGCTATGGCGAAATGTGTTTCCACGTTCTCTGAAGGAGCTGGAGGCAGAAAAGGCAAGAGGGGATTCTTTCACATGGCAAGTAACATTGGAAGGCCGTGCTGGAGCTCTGTGTGGTAAGAATTTGAAATTTCAGAATTTACAAGCACACAGTAAAACAGAACATGGTCCTAAATATTACAGAGAAATCTGCCTTAGCTTCCCTTCTTTCTCTGAACATGAGTAAGACTTGTCAAATTTTCACCAGGGACCTATTTTTGGTATGTAGTCTTATGAATATGTCACACATTGAATAAATATTTTTAATTGCTGCTTTTTTATATCATCTTAGGATCTGTATGTTGCTTTATACTTCTGAGTAAAATTTTAATTTATATTTTGTTAATAGCTATGAGAAGTTTTGTTGCTCACTGTCCTGAGCTCCTTACTGAGGATGTGATCAGGAAGCTGATGACACCCATAGAATGTGCCATGACAATGATGTCACAGTAAGTAGACAGTTTAAAAAAAAAAAAAAATGTATTTGTGTTATCTTTAGAAGCACACTGTGAGATAAAGAAATGGTCTTTTGAAAAAAAAATAAAAAATATATATCTCAGTACTGAGAGGAAGTTACTGGTTTATTCTTCTGCTGTTTCTGCTTTTTGTTCATGTTTATTTTTACCCAGAGCTGAAATACTAGGACTACTTTCTTTTAATTCATGTTCCCAATTTTTGTTTTCTTAACTGTGTTTTGGATTTTCAGTTAGCTTTTTTAATTTCAGGTTTGCTTCATGTTGAAAAGACAAGAAAGTTAAGTTACTGGTATACTAGATGTTAATCAATAAATATACTTTTACAAAAGGTACTAATTAAAGGATTTGAAGTATTTTACAAAATAAAAGATAAAACACAGGTTGGGCTTCTTTGTTGTTGTTGTTTTCTTTTGTTTAAGCAGCAGTTTAAATTGAAATTTTTTTTTCTCAGAACTATTACTTCCAAGATTTTTTATTTTTATTTTTTTTGAATTATTTCCAAGAATTAGTTATTTGAGTAATGCTGAAGTAACTCATCAGAGTAGTTCGTTGAACACTGTTTTCCTTTTCTGGCTAGTGGCATATCTTCTCAAAAGAAATAAGAAATATTCTTTTCAGTAACTGCAATGTTTCTGTCTGTCTCTGTTTTTGGATTCTGTAGCATTCCATCGGTAATTAAAGCACATGGAGCTCATCTGAAAGCTAGTGCAGCAATGGTCCGTTTAAGACTTTATGATATATTGGCTTTATTACCTCCAAAGACATATGAAGGTATGTGTTTTTTTTTTTGTTTGTTTGTTTTTGTTTTTGACAGTGATTGTTAAAGTAAAAGTTGTACTTTGAATGTCTTTTTTGGTGATATCTTTATTTGACCTGCCACATAGCACTAGGTGGCTGAGTAAAAAGTACACATCTGTCTTTTCCTAAAAGTTTAAAAAAGCAAATTGAGCCCAACCAGACATATATAAAGACTTCTACAGAACTGCAGTTTCAACCAGATATCTGTTTGCTTACTTAAATGTGCAAACATTTATTAATTCATTATGTCTACATGATCATGTGGATGAGCCAGATTTTGCAGAATCTGGATTGTCATCCTGAGGGGGCTGGCCTGATCTGTAGCTGAAATGTTTTGGATAAAAAGCAATAATGATACTTTTTAATGTCTGTTGTCTTAGGATCATTTAATGCACTTCTTCGTGAATTGGTAGCAGAATTTACTTTGACAGACAACTCTGCTAATACAACCACATCACTACTGAGGTCTCTTTGTCATTACGATGACAGTGTTCTTCTTGGCTCTTGGCTGCAGGAAACTGATCATAAGTCAATTGAAGACCAGGTAATGTAAAAACAGAAGAATATAAATACAAAAAAGAAGCAAGTATTGCTATGGGAATCTCTCTTGATAAAGTTTTTCAGATAAGCTACCAGTGTTGACACAATTACCTTTTTTTTTTTTTTTTCTTGTATGGCTCCTGGAAACAAATGGCACACTGGGAACAGTTCATTAATTCATTCACTGTGTTCTCTAGACAAATAACTGTTCTGAGAATTGGCTGGACTGTGCCATCATAAATTTTTGCAGCTCAACTTCTCAGAAATGTCCTGGGTGAGATGGGGAGCTGAAAATGCTGCTTCTGCTGCAGTCTGTTTAATAATGGCAAGACTTCTCAGAAAGCAGCTGCTTGGTCACATTTTAGTTTTTAATCATATCAAAGTCTCAAGAGAAGTTTACTCTTTCCCAACCTTTTAAGAAGAATATACAGCTACAAGACTCATGTTTTGTTTCATGATGAGATAATGAAAAAGCTGTGAAAACTTTTTTTTTTTTTTTTTTTTTTAAAGAAAGTAGTCAATTGATTAGATTTGTTTCCTGAAAGAATGATGGTTAGGAAGTATTTTCATGGTGATAGGAATACTAGTAATCATAATACCATTTCTAAATTTTTCTGGGTAGAGAATCATTACAACCCAAATGGACCATTTAGTATACTGTACTGTAACTCAGTGCTCTGAGTGAATGAATAATCTCTTTTCTGAAATGTCGGTTTGTGGTCAGAAGCTGCTACTTCAGAAGGTGCTATGGGTATCAGAAATTAAATACATACATGTATCTGATTTCCATATCCTCTACCAGGAGTCATAGTTTGTGCACTTACCCAGATGCTAACTGGTTTTACCCTCAGGGATTTAACTGGCCCTGTAAATGCTAATGCATGCATGCATGGAGACACTGCAGTTGCTTTTAATTGTTTGTAAGGTAGTTTATTGTTCTTAGCTACTGCATACATCTTTTGGTTATCTCTAGATAAGATTTTTATTTGCAAAGGTATATTCAGAGGTATTCACATATGTGGCATTTTGCAGCTTCAGCCTAACAGTGCATCTGGAAGTGGTGCTTTGGAGCATGATCCATCTTCGATTTATTTGCGTATCCCTGCTGGTGAAGCTGTACCTGGCCCCCTTCCTCTAGGAGTATCTGTCATTGATGCATCTGTGGCTCTTTTTGGTGTGGTTTTTCCTCATGTCTCTTACAAACATAGGTCAGTTTACATTTATATTCAATTTCAAAATTCAATGAGGTCTGTACTGTTTTTAGCTATGAAAAGATCTGGCTGGGGAACTGCAGAGTAGCTACGTATCTAGATTGTTCATTGTACTCCTGATCTTGGTATCTTTTAGGGAATGCTCTTCACAGTAACACTTCACAGCATGAGGTTAAATGGGAAAAATAATAGGAACAGTAATAGGAACATGGAACCTAACATTGTTTTGAATGGTAGTGGAGAGGCAGCATTTTTCCAGTCTTGCCCTCATAACTTTCTAGTTATACAGCCAAATGTATCTGAATAATGGCTTTCTCTTTGTGGTGTTTTCTCCAAAAAGGGGGATGAATTAATCTAAAAGAAGAGTCAGCAAAGTGACATTCAAAATAACACTACCTTTTCTGCCTAAGGTGAATGCCTTCTGCAGCCCCTGAAGCATAAATTCTATGACCCAATTTAAAAGGCCTTTTGGTTGTGTGCAGTTTTTACCAGCTGTGTTTTGGTTTGCATTTTGAAAGAATGTCACTTAAATTATGTTCTTTGTTTTAGATTACAGATGTTGGATCACTTTGCTGAATGTGTCAAGCAGGCTAAAGGTGTTCGACAGCAAGCTGTGCAGCTTAATATCTTTACTGCTGTTCTTAGTGCCTTGAAGGTAAAACCTGTGAACTTGTAGTAGATACGAAAATTCAGCAGTTTAGTTTGTAGACTTGTGTTCTGTACAAAAGGCTGTTAGAAGAACATTGCTGAAGTTAATACTTAAACTTTTGGAAACAAAACCCAGACCTTGCAAATTCCCTCCCTCTCTCCCCTCCCCTCTTTTCAGATGTTCTTTGTTTTAGCTCATCTGCATGTATGAGTACAAAGAATAGATGAGATTCATGTCTGTATAGTGTTGTCTTTATCTTCTTTTTCACCGCTCTAATTTTCTTTGCACTGTACTTAGGGATTTAAATACTTTGTCATACATACTCAAAAAAAAAAAAAACACCCCTCATATCTTTGCATGAGTATTGTGCAGGTGAGGCTCATGGAAACACAAAGATAAACTTGGGTCTCCATTTTAGATGTCTGAACTATTTATTCTTTAGACTCCTTAATATAATATAGAATTTTAAATGCTTATGCTCAAGTCCCACTGACTTCATTACAATTATTTGTGCTCTATCTGTGCTTGGAAATCTATCCTCATGTTATGAAGTCAGGAATCTAGACAGTAAGTGAGAGAAATACTTGGTTTCAGTGACTTGTATTACCTCGAGGCTCTGTGGAACAGTGTCTCAGTGTAAGATTTTCTTTCTACTTGTCAAATTTATTAAGGTATTTCAAGATTTTTTTCTGATGTTCTGTATGGATTTCCAATTCATGAGTCTGTCAGATTTTCCCCCATTATGTCATCATCCTTCAGCTTCAGGGCAACTGAGTCCTGTGCACTGAGGAAGCTGTCCTTATGGAAGTGTTAGACTGTAATTAAAGATTGGATGGGTTTCTTCTTGTCTGACCTTTGCCATCCAAACAATGACTGCCTATCTTCAGCTGCTTTTTAATGGGTCTCTGATCCCCACTTGATGGGGAGAGAGGACTGTCTATGGAGAGTGAATTGTCCCACTTCTTTTAGGATGCAATGACACACTCTTCTCCCTTGACTATAAGATAATTACCCAGGCTTTTTAGCCTAGGTGTCTCATGCTTTAGATAGTGAATGGCTCCCTCTTCAGTTTGGTTCCTAGCTTTGAATTAAGGCACCTCAGCCCTGATGTACAGCTGAAGGGCATACTGCTGTGTTTTAACTCAGCAGGCAGCTAAGCACCATGCAGCCACCTGCTCACTCTCTGTCCCTCCCCACCAGTGGGACTGGGGAGAGAATCGGACTGGGGGTGTGGAGAAGTAAAAACTGTTAGGTTGAGATAGTTTAATAGGATGGAAAATGAGGGGAAAATAATATTAATGATAAAAGAATACACAAAGCAATTGGAAATCAAAACACAGCACCATAGCAGTTATTAGGAAGAAAATTAACTCTATCCCAGCTGAAACCAGGACACAAGCCCATTTATGTATGTGATCTGGAGCATTTTAATTAGAGTATTCTGGGAACTGGACTGCAAAATCCTGGCAGACTTGGGCAAAACACATTTTCGTATGAACCTTTAGTTGGGTAAAGTTTTTATAGTAGCAGCAAAAGTCAGTTTCCCCCCCCCCCCCAAAAGCTGCCTGTGAAATGTCAAGTCTTTATGTAGAACTTAGTAGAGTTTTTGAAAAGAAAGTTGTCACAGATCTCACACTGGCAAAGGCTTCTCTTCCTTGCTTTGTCCTTAGAAATATGAGCCATGCTGAAACATGAGACAAGTTGAAAGCTATTTTCTGAGAAAGGAGCTTGGGATTTCCCATGCCATGCCAAAAGGCCAAAGAACTGTCAAAAGTTTAAGAGCTGAAATGAGGATTTCAGAACAGAAAATGAGAATCTATGGTAGAGCCATCAGCTTCTTCCTCTATAACACATGCAGTGCTTCACATGTATTTGATTATTTTTCCCAAAGTAAAGACTTCTTTAAAGTTATAATGGAAGGTAGTGTGTTATTAAAGGAATATGGAAACCGGAGAACCTGCAGCAACAGTGTTTAGTGTTATTGCTCTGTAACACACTTATATAGCATACAATATACAATTTCAAATATATAAATGTTAAGAAAAAATGTTCTCATGTACTTAAAATCTATTTGATTCTTGAAGAAATGCAACTTAGCTGTGTTTTTTCTGTCTGATAAAGAGATATTACAGTTAAATTTAAAGCACCCCCCCTTCTTTTCTTGTCTTTTCCTTTGGTTATCCTGTGTCAAGCCAGCTGCTAGTTAAGATTCAGTAGCATTGAGGTGTGTGTGTGTAACGCTATAATGAATTTGATAACAAAGAATGGTGTAACGCATCTTCTGTATGTGAAATAGGTAGAGTGCTGGCAAAGCTAAGACTGTGTTTTTGAGTTTTAAATATATCATTTTTAACTGAAGATCTTACAGTAATGTTGCTCTTTCCTTCCTCCCCTGATTTGGAATGTTTGATATTTTTTTTAATTGTTCACGTAGGGTTTAGCTGAGAACAAAAGCACATTAGGACCAGAAGAAGTTCGCAAATCTGCTCTGACGCTGGTGATGGGTGCCCTTGATAATCCGAATCCTATTCTGAGATGTGCAGCAGGAGAAGCTCTTGGCAGAATGGCTCAAGTGGTTGGAGAAGCCACTTTCATTGCTAGAATGGCTCAGTACAGCTTTGATAAGTAAGTTGGCTTTGATTCGTAAAGGGAAATAAAATATAGTTCAGAAAATTCTTCTATGAAATAGCATTTTTTTTTATTCTTTCTCTCCATGCTTTATTATAAAGATTATATAGGTCGAAGAAATCTTGAAACAGTCTTCAAATTTGGATTTATTTCATGTGATTCTTCCAGGAATAAAAGTTTATTTGTTACATTACTTGGAATGCAAAATGATACAAATGAAGGGTTTTTCATGAGTTACTTGTAAGGTAACTAAACTGCTTCAGGTAGATAAACTCAGCTTACACTAAGTATGCCTGTAGCATGAATTGTATGATAGAAAGATGTTTTGATGAAATAGAACCACTAACATATCAATTTAACTTACCTACTGGTCCATTTGTTTTTTCTATATTCTGTCATTAACTCTCAGCTCTTTAGAAGGATACCTGGTACATATACCAAGACAACATATTTCCCAATTTCAGCTTAAATTTTAGACATCAGCCAGTCTGTGGATCTGAATGCTCCTACCTCAGGGCTGCAGCATTTCTTTTGGTTGGCCATGCTACATGAATATAGTCTCCTACCTCTGAGTAATTCAATTTTTCTCCATTATTTCATCTTGTAATGAAGTATATCATCTTCATGGTCGTTCCTTGAATTTCCGCTACTGGGACTCTTCCCTTGGTTTCTTATGTAGGACTCAAGTTAACAATGGTTGCCAGTCTGTTGACACTGTCAAACCATTTTTCCATGTATGGCATTTGCATTTACTTTCTTGCTGCTACTGCTGCTGTTGTTGTTTACTAATGGCTATGAGCATGCTTCTCTGACACGTATAGACAACCAGGAGAAAAAAATCTTTTTTCTAACTAGGATATCCTTCTTCTATCTCTTTTTTTTCTTTTTTTTTTTTTTTCTGATGAGGGTTTTAATTAAAGTTGACATGTATGTGACATGCATTCTGAGCAGAAGAATTGTGGAAAACACACAGCGAGTCACTATTTCATGCAGCTAGGTCATTCAGAATGCTATTCATTGTGTTTTAAGTTCATTAATAAAAATACTACTACAAAAGCTATTGGAAAAATCTCAGAATGCAGCTGTAGAAGAAGGCAGCTGTATTAAGTTGTCTGCAGTGGAAGATGAAGCTGTGGATTCCATCATAATTTCTGTGTATGTTTTGTCATTTTTTTTGTTCTTGATTTCTTTTCACTGCAGTGGCCTAGCAATGACTCTTATGATTACTAAATCAGTCTACTGTGAAACATTGGTAAACACTAGGCTCTTTTCCTATATTCTTATACTTCTAAAACACTTGCTCATCTAAAATGTCAAGTTACGATCATGAAGAAAGAAAATCACTAAAATGTATTTTTTTTATTGACATGCTTTATATGTATTGCAGTTTAATAGCAGCATAGGTTATGTATATTGTTTTTGCTTTTCTGGTTAAGGCTTCTTACGGTCGTGTAACACAGACAGCAAAATTCTGTTAGAAGCAGTCGTTTGCACAGTTATGGTACTTGAAGAGTTTTTGTAATAAACTTAGTGAATTACATGACATCTTTTTATTTAAATGTTTACAGGTTAAAATCTGCTCGAGATGTTGTGTCAAGAACGGGACATTCTTTGGCTCTGGGTTGCCTCCATCGATATGTTGGTGGAATAGGTTCTGGGCAGCATCTGAAAACTAGCGTCAGTATTCTCTTGGCTTTGGCACAAGATGGAACTTCTCCTGAAGTCCAGGTAAAAAACACAATTACCACAGAATTGTTTTTAAATGTTCAGGATTAGAATTCAAAGTTAATTCTGACAGAACATTCCTCTTGACAATGTGGAGTTGAATGGTAGAAGGAAAAATGTTGCATCTTTCTTTACTGCAGCAATGAAATCTATCAAAGCATTAGAATTACCAAAGAAGGGGAAAAGAGGAAATCCTTTTTGAGTAAAAGCCACGTCTTGTCTGTAATTATTGTTCTTCAAAAATCATGCTGTAATTCTACCATAGAACAGTTAACTTCCAGCCATTCTTTTTTCAACTTAACTCAAGGAAATGATTGTAAGTGACTGCTGTGCTTTAGCAGCAGGAAATTGAATGCCATCCTTGATTAGGGGCACCTTATACCCACAGATTGAGAAGGTGAAGCCTCCAGTAACTACGTGAAGACATACATCCATGTTCACCTTGGTTTAAATTATGAATTTGATAGAACAAAAAATAGTGGTTTTTGTTTGTTTGTTTTGCCCTCAGGGCAATAAGAAAATAACCTATGCTTTTGCAGCTTGTTGTTTGGGAAAACAAGACTAGCTTTGTTTGGAGATAGATGTTAAACAAACAAACAAAACAACAACAACAAAAAAAACCAAAACACAACAGTAAATGCAATTTAAAGTCACTTTTAAATTTCCTAAGTTTATTCACAGTAAGTCAAAGTTCAGTTTGCATATATAACCTTGCTTTATGTGTGAGCAAATAATTTTAAAGCATGTACTTGCTAATCATTCATCTTTAAACTGGAAGGAGTTACTGCTTTATGAAAAACTTGAATTATAAAGGGCAAAGATTTAGAAGCCAGGTGGAATTTGTATGCCTATCTTATTTTCTACTAAGAGTATGATAACAGGCAACTGTGAAAAGCTAAGCTTTTACATCTCATCTGCAATGTAGGTATGCAGGAGCTGTATGTGAACATGAGCAATGGAAATTCACAAAAATGAGAATGTACATACAGCTGTAATGTACTACATACGTGCTTAGGACTGTTAAAATAGCTTCATGTGATTGCTAGTGTTAATGGGTTTTGGGTTGCATCAGAGAGGACCAAAACTGAGCAATTTTAAGGGAAGTTTTCTAGCTGATTCTTAAGAATCTAGCTTTGTAACTGTAATACTCTCTTAACATAATGTCTCTTCAGTGCAATTGCATCGCATTTAAATGAAGAAAGTTCTGAAATGTGATCACTTAATAGGATCTTTTGGAGAGATATCTCTTGCTTTCAGGTCTGTCAGAGACGCTGATGTCACATGAAACTTTAGTGACCAAAAATTCTTTTTCTTGCTTGGACATTTGCAGTAAATTATTTTGTAATTTACTTATAACTGAATAGGTTGATTTTTTTTTTTTTTCCTATCCCATAGTACACTGGCTGTATGTTTAAAGTGCTGCTTTCTTCTGCACCACCTAAAAAGAAAATTCATTGGAAAATGCATGAGAATTTTTCAGCTAGTCATGGAAATCAGTTTCTACTTATAATATCACAGGCCCTACCAGCTAAGGACTTTGTCAGCTAATTGTCTGCTTTGGAATTTGGAATCTGCATCCAGTTCTACATCAGAAATGACTGCCTTTTTCACATGTTAAAGGGTCACTTTTCTTCCCCAACCTCCCCTCCCTCCCTCCACTTTTTTAAAGTGGATGTGTTGTTTGTGTTTCTATTTTTCTTTCTCAAAGTGCTTGACCATTTCTTGCTCAAATACTTTGTCATCTTCGTTATCCACAAAAATGCTGGCAGCCAAACAGCACGCTAGAAATATCTCAACTCCCACTTGATTGCTTGAGTTTTTTTGGACATCTGAAACACTTCTGGAGTAAGAGAAGCTAACTAGACACATAAACAGGGTTGTGCAGAGCTAGGTTCAGTCTACATACATACTCATTTTCTAAATGTATTACTCAAAATATTCTTCCTTTTTTTGTTTTCATAGACCTGGTCTCTCCATTCACTTGCCTTGATAGTAGATTCTAGTGGACCAATGTACCGTGGATATGTGGAGCCAACGCTTTCTCTAGTTCTTACTCTGCTCTTAACTGTTCCACCATCACATACAGAAGTACATCAATGCTTAGGCCGATGTCTCGGGGCTATAATAACTACTGTTGGGCCTGAGCTGCAAGGTTAGTGTTAATTTGAAGAGGAAGGGAAATTAACTTGTATAAAGCCAATGCATCGTGTCCTTAAATGGAAGATAATCAGTTTTTGTTTATTGTGGTTGTGGGTAGTAGGGGAAGGCTTTGACAAATCCAGGGTCCTGGAAGGAACCTCAAGTCTGTTTTATGTCTACTGGTGGTTCCTTTATTTTTTTCCCTTCACGCCTCAGTTTGAGATTTATATAAAGAAGTTACAGTGATGTATGGTGTTCTGGTTAATGACAAACGTGTATGGTGAGTAAAAGATGAAAAACACCCTTGCTGTGTGTATGTTTTATGTAGGGCAAGATTTTTCCTCTGCTTCTTCAACATAGTGGTAGTTTTATTTTTGACTGATGGCAGGAGCTTAAGTTTGACATCATTGATAATGTGAACAATAACTCATTTCCACTTATTCTTGTTATTCTATCACAGTACTTTACCACAGAGAATAAGATCTTGCCGTGCCAGTACACTGTATCCCAAGTTATGTGGCTCAGATAACATGGATCATTAACTTTCACCTAGTGGGATTTTTTAGGAATGTGTATAGGCTGGTTTTTACGTCAGTGTTATAGAGTCAGGCAGCAGTACAATTTTAATTCTAAATAATTGGGCTTACAATTCTACTTTGGAAATGTCTCTAGATGACTTAATTTAACTTGATATCTGCTTGCTGTATAATAAGATCTTGATTTGAAGTGTCATGAACTTTATTAATAAAGATACTTACGTGGAATATCTTCTGCAAGTTACATTTTGCTGTAATTCAGTGTTGTGTTTTTTTTTTTTTAAATGTCATGCTGGTTAATTCTTAAGATATGGAATGGAATTATTTTTCAGATTAAGTTCTGTTCTTTCAAATGTGTGTCCTGTTAGAACAGCTTGACTCATCTGATGGAGCTAACAAAAATTACCTGCAGATACATATGCTAGCTTACACATTGTCTGATATTTTAGGAAATGGCTTTGTGTATGAAATGTTGTCCATATATATGGCCACATATAGAAGATGTTCAGAATTGAAATGCGAATAACTTTTCTAGTTTCATGTCCTGGGAAGATATTCTTAAAATATTTCCAGCTGAAGATCATTGATCCAAAATTTCATTTGGACAGAGTATTGTTTAACCTATTATTTCAACAGAGGAATTGAAACACACTCATGATTCTTTCAAGTAGTGTGGACGCTATTTTGCAGTAGGAATTCAGAAAATCTGCATGTTAATTTTGTGAACTTTTATGCATTAAAATATGTTTAAAGGTTTAAAATCTACAGCTGTCATAGCAAGATTTTTCTATGTTAAGGATATCATATTATTATCATTAGGTAATGGAGCTACAATTTCAACAATCCGTTCGTCCTGTTTGGTGGGATGTGCGATCACACAAGACCATTCAGACTCGCTTGTTCAGGCAGCGGCCATATCCTGCCTTCAGCAGCTACATATGTTTGCACCACGGCACGTCAACCTGTCCAGTCTGGTTCCAAGTCTTTGTGTGAGTACAAAATGCATCCCTTCTGTTCCTCAAAGTTTTGTGTACGTGCCTAGTAGAGAGGGCACAGGCGAAGCACTTTGCAAGATGCCAAGGATACCCATATATAACAAGCAAGCCACATTTGCAAAACATTGGAATGCAATAAAGGGACATCTGTCCCCAAGTTATTTTAGAAGCTTTTCAGAATGCTGCCCAAATTAAAGTCATAGGGCTGGATTCACTTTTACACTAGGTAGCACAAGGTAGCAAGCGTTTTTAGAAAATCACTTGTTACAAAGATGCTGAAATGCCCTGTTCCTTCCAACTGACTGCAGGCACAAATGGAAGAAGGTGAGCTTGGAAAAGGTGGGAGATTCTGGATTGTTTTTTTAACTGCTATTAGTATAGCAGGTGCTGACACTCAAATTCTTGTATTGCTATTGTGATTAACATTGCTCCCCCCATTAGTGTTCTGTCAGCAAATCCTGGCTTAAGCCAGGAAATGAGGCAGTGGCTAGAAACCAAAACATACAGAATACTACTATAAGAGGAAAGGTGGTGTGTGTGCTTTCATTTGTTTCTTTATTGCTATTGTTTATTTACTTCTTAATTGTTTTAGGAGGGTTTAGCAGTCCAATACTAAGAAGTTTGAAAAATACTCCCTGAAGTTGGTTGGGTGTTTTGCAAAGTTGATTGTATTGTTCACTGTGGAGCTAGTGGTTCTGTGTCATGTGAAAGAATAGAATCCTTCTTATGTCAGCACTGGAACTGTTTCTTAGTCTCCCTTCCAGACTTCCCCTAGGGTATCCTCTCATTGTTACATGGTTCAGCCCCCACCTGTACTCTGGAACACTACTGTGCAGTGTGTTCCCAGAGTCTGTCAATTGTCCTTGCACAAAATTTTGCATGACAGATATGCAATATATCCATAAGTAGCTAGGCCCTTCTGTATAAATACCATGCACAATCTGACATTCTCTCTAGCCAGTTACTCTGTAAGTACTAGTGGGTAATATTTCAGAAAGTGAAGTTAATGTAGGTATGACAAGTGGTGTTTTGAAAACATTTCCCGAGCTTTTCTGCTGTTCTTTACATGTTCCTTAATGAATGGTCCTTTGTTAAACAAAAGCTATTTTGCTTCTGTTTTTCCGATCCCTTACTTTCAAGTCTTACGCAGTTTGATAAATTTTCCTATGAATTGTCTTGTGCGTTTCATTTTACTGTAAACTTAGATATGTAGCCAAAGTCTGCATTGCCCTGCCCTATTAAAGTTTTCATAACTTTCCAACTTGCTTTTGTATGGAGTTAATGCCAGATACCCAAATTAAACTACAGAGCTGCACAATCTAGTTTCCTTTCTGCTTTCCTGCATTGGCATCATAAACACACAGTTGTTTGTTTTGCAACTGAAAACAGGGAAAGCTCTTTCCATTAATTAAATGCTGTAAAAGTTCTGTGTTTTATTTCTGAAATCTTGTACAGAAATCTTGTAAGACTGAAATCTTGTACATGTATATTCACGCACAGAATAAAGATGTACTGTTAAAGCGCTTTATAAACTACACAGCCCTTTCATTTAGGGTTGCAATTTCCATCCACATAATAACCTAATACTGAGAAAGCAAATGTGTATTCAGTTTATTAAAACAATTTCCTCAGGGTAAATAAAGAATTAGTTTCTTAAAGAGCCCTCTTCATCTCTTCCACTGTGGAAAAACATACAGTTCTCTGTGTAACTACTCTCTGTGCTACTACCTCTCAAGAAAATAGGTACCATGCACAATTCTTCAATAAGAAAAAAATACTTGCTTGTACTTGAGATGATTTCAAAGAATTGGAAGCCTGGTATTTGTTAGCAACAAAACCTGAAGCTGTCTTCTTGACAGGCATGTATAAAAAATTACGCTATAAATCCTGGTACAAGCTTGAAATGGAAATTTTTATGGTAGCTGTGTGGTGCAGCTGGTGGTGCCTTTTTTTTATTAAAAAAAAAAAAAACAGTGATCCATAGGTATAGCACAATGTGATGGGGAATAGTATTCTAGAGTATAACAGATTGGAAAGTATAATTAGTCTAAAATCATAGTGGCACAGTGTCAATACTTACGCTTTTAACAGATAACACCTGTCAATTCTGTATATGTCAGCTTTATTTTCAGATTTGTGCATTATAGAAAGTGCTTACTTGTGAACTTTAAAGACCTTGTAAAGAGTTTGGTACCCAGCAGCTCACACGGGGGCATATAATTGTAAAGTAGAATACTGTTAGTCCTTAGCAGCACTTATTTATGGGTATGGAGATGCAGCAGTTCACTCACCTGTAATGGTTCTGATTTAGGTTCACTTGTGCAGCTCCCACTTGCTCCTTCGCCGTGCTGCAGTTGCGTGTTTACGACAGCTTGCTCAGAGGGAAGCAGCAGAAGTATGTGAATATGCCATGAGCTTAGCAAAAAATGCTGGAGACAAAGAAAATAGCGGCATCAGTAAGTATTCGTTCATGAGGGCCTTTTGTGACAGCTGAGTGCATGTATTCATGCATGCATGTGGTTTGCCTTCAGGACAAAAAAAAATCACCACACTCTAAAACCATCTCTGCCAGCTCTCATAACTTCTCTCCCCACCCCTGCCTACTGTAATTCAAGTTGATTTAATTTCACCTGTAATTAAACTTTTCGTAAAGTTCAGACTTAAACTTTTCTGCCCTATTAAGAATGGCAATCAGGTAGGGAATACATTGTATATACAATGGAAACATTTTGCAGTTTCTCCAGTGCTTTAGGTCTTGCTCTTTTTAAAATTGACTTCATTTGATGTTGTGTGATTGAGATACCTCGTGTCATTTTCTCTTAGCAGCACATCCACTAACTTGTGGACTTTGCTGGTTGGTTCAATTCTTGCATGCATCACTTCATTCTGAAAATAGGATGTTCAACAGTGTTGATCAGCAATGCCTTCTTCCTGTGAATATAGAATTGTGGGGTTACGTAGTATTAAATCCCACCAGTTAAGTTTGTCTCTAGAAAGACTTTTCAGAGTCAATAACATTAGGAGTTCTTAAAAAACTGATGGGCGTGTACCTTGAAGAGATACACATTTGTGTTTTTTGTTTCTTTTTGAAAGTAATCCTATAAGCTGTTACATGCCTTACAAAAAAAAAAAAAAAAAAAAGCTATAGTAAAGTCTTTTTAAAGCTAATTCAGAAGAAATTAAGTAACACCATAATGTATTATTGCCTGAACTATATGTGCATGAGTGCACAATGCCCGATTCTCAGTAGTTATTCCAAATTTTAAAACTCAGTTACTGATTTCAGGAAAGATTTCTCATTCTCATTTTGCAGATATTAATCCTTTTGCACCAGGAGCTGGTTCTCGACGAGATGGTCATTCGCGGCATCAGGGGGTTAATATAACAGAGACAGGCCTCGAAGGTGTCCTTTTTGGTATGTTGGATCGGGAGACTGATCGCAAGTTGTGCTCGGACATCCACGATACTCTGGGACATATGCTTTCATCGCTGGCAGTAGAAAACCTTTCTCACTGGCTAATGCTCTGTAAGGATGTCCTTGCAGCTTCCAGTGGTAAGTGTTCTGTAGTATTCACATAAAAACTGATATTGCTTTAGTATTAGCATCTTCTGGAAGTATTTGTTTGGAACTTGTCCTTTCTAATTGTAAAGACGTGTTATAGCTTATGTTGTATATAGAATTTTGAGTATTATGCGTTAAAAGCACTTAAAAAGAGGAAATCATTAATGTTATATTTTTAAAAAGTATGTTTTCTTTTAAGATTAGAAAATTAGCCACCTTCAAGTAGGATTTCCAGTGGAGAAGCATAGTGATTATTGCCCTGACATTTCAGTGTCTTAGAAAAAGCAGAAACATGCTTTTTAGCCTTTGTACGTCAGGGCCATACAGAAGGAACAGTGCTGTACGTGTTCTGAGCTTTTCTGTATGAGGCTTTGAGGTACTGATGTGAAGATGGGTTACCATGGTGATGAAACTTCTTTGCTTGTTGCTCAGCTTTGCAGAGTTGTTTGCAAAGACCTTGTCCTCTGAGACCTTATTCCTGTTTTTTGGTTTGTAGGATGGTTGTGACGCAGATTCTGCTCATTTTCCTTGCATTTATGCTTGTTTATTGGCATATTGTGAGTTCATCCAAAAGCTCTTTCTAAATGTTGCCAGCTTTACGTTTACTGATGAGTAATGCTACCAATGATTTCGTTATGCAATGTAGTTACCGTGCATCTACCCAGAAAGACCTCACTTCATGTGTTTGAGCTTGGGATGTTCTTTACTTATTTTATGTGGGATAAGTTTTTAAAGTTTTGTACATGGTTGTCTGATCTCCTCACTATTTTTTATTTTTTTTTTAGTCTATGAAATGATCTTTGGGAGATATTTAAATGCATTTCTCTCAGTTGTGCTTAAATAAGCAAGGAACTTCATTTTGTACTCTTTCATACCACTAACTGGCATGTGAACAAAGTCTAGTTTGCTTTTTAAGCAGAGATTTACAAATCAGCCACATATGTTTTCCTGGATGCTTTCTGAAAACACTCCTGTTGTGATTTGTCTGTATCCATGTTTGATTTGCCATAGCGCCTCTCTATTGAATGTCTTGGCTCTTCAGCTGCCTAAATTCAGACTTTCTAAGAAACATGCTTTAGTTGGAGAAGGCTACTTTTGCAATAACTTCTCATTCTCTAATTACTGCCAGAAAAAAAATTGTCAGTATTTTGGCATTTTGCTGATTTAGACCTTGTTGTTGAGATTTTATGTTCTCACATCTGAATAGCCAAAGTGTATAAGCATGTTTGATGAGTTTTTGTCCCTTTTTTATTTTTAATGTGATCCCTGAAGCAATTTTATTGTCTGAAATGAAGTCTAACAGCCATGCTTACAGAAAATTTCCTGAATGTTAAGCAGTCTTGATTGCTATCAATTGCCCACTTGGCTGTATATCTTGCCTGTGGTGTGAACTTTGTAGATTTGTTTCAGTTTAATATTCACTCTAGGTTTTACTTGAAAGAGGAGTGGAATAGTTAAAAGTTGAGGTTTTTCTTTGAATTGGAGCACGGTGGTCCACTTACCCTGTTCCTTGACAGCTTAATAGGTTAATTTTCAAAGCTGAGAAGTTCAGATATAGGATTCAGCTATAACTGGTATCTATGGGAATTAGAGGTGAAAAACTTTACTGATATTCCTATGCCTTTCTGCATTTTTTGAATGTTGCAGTATCAACTGGAGAATTATTGTGTTTTGAATCTGAGCCTAAGGAAAGGCTTGGACATGTCCTTAGTCAGTCATCTTCTGTAGTTTGACACAGCAGGATTTTTATTTTAATTGTTCTCTGTTGTAGACATGAGCACTGCAGCTCCCTTGGGAGGAGGAAAGGATGAGGAATCAGAGAAGAAGGATGAGATGGATGATGATACCATGTTTACGACTCTGGGTGAAGAGGATAAAACCAAGCCATCTGTAGCACCTCGCTGGGCAACACGTGTATTCGCAGCTGACTGTCTGTGCCGAGTGATCATGCTGTGTGAGAATGCCAACAAGGCGCACTTTGACCTGGCGCTGGCTCGTTCAGCCAGACTTAAAAACCCAAAAAGTAATTATTGAATGTGTTTGGTTTGTTTCTCTTTTTATTTTTGACACCTCTTTACAGCTAAAGATTACACGACCAAGATAAAAACATAAGCAGCTAAAAAGTGAACTTCCTTTTATTCAAACAGTTAAAAACTAAGGAAAAGACAAAAACTGTAACCATTATAGTTACCATACCATGAACAGAGTGATGTTTGCTGGAGGATGTAACTTCTGACATCTGATTGATGTGCTTGGAGGAGGAAGAGACAAAAAAAAAAAAAAAGGGGGGGGGGGGAAATGTGAACAGTTTTCACCAGTTTCAAATAGAAGCAGTAAACTTCTAGCTAACTATATACGGGGGATAGTATCTCTGGGTTTAACCTAAAGACAGCAATGAATTAGAATTCAGAGGTTATATTAGCATCTCCACAGCAAAGGGATGCTAGGAAAGAATTAAAAAAGAAGAGAGGAGGTCAGGTAACATTGCTGTAGTACTGGCTGCAGGGTGAGGGATGTGGGAGGAACATGGACCCAGCTGCTTTGTAAAGCTCATTCTTTTGGTATCCATGAAAGTGATGAATATTAAAGCTCAGGATTTGAAGATACTTTTATGACTTGGAGGATCGTAATTGAGAGGTCAGAGATGACATAGTTGTTTTGTGAAAAATGTATTTCAAACTGGTAGTGGGAGGTTTCTGTCTTTCAGTCATCCGTGTGTAGTGGTTCTGGTGCATAGTGATTGCTTTCACCCATGTGGCACAGTGTTTGTGTGCATGTAGACAGAGTATCATATATATAAGCATCCTTGAATAAGTAGGGCTTGTGGATTTTAGCACCTATGTTGCTAAGGGCATCTGTTCCAAATGGATATTTATTAGGTAGTTGCTTTTGTTGCTTTGATGCACTCTGGTTCCAGCACTATGCATTGTTTTGTGAGAATCTTGTTTCTAATTTATTTTAGAGACTGGGGTCGCTGTTTGAAGAGTGAGAGGGAAGAGCTTTGGGAAAGTCTATTTTTGAAACAACATTGCATTGTAGAGGCAAATCATAATATAGCTGCTTTTGTTTTTTTTATAGGATCCTGAAAAGGATTGCATAAAATAATCATAAGAATTAACATCTCCAAAATTATTAACAGTGAACTTGATGTGTTTGGTATCCTTATAAAAAGAAAAACTTAAATATCTCTATCCTCAAATTCAACTTCCAAAATATTTAAAATTTACAAATATACCTGTGGTGGTCTGAACAAATAATGACAATCTTTACCACTTGGTACTTTTTTTTTTTTTTTTTTTTTTTTAAACAATTTTCAGTCTTTACTGACATGCCCTGGAAAACTTCAGCTAAAAATAAGTATTTTTTTTCTACATTGAGACGTGAAAGCATTTAAAGCTTTCGTCTTCCTGATTTTTTTTTTATCACCCTGGATAGTATGGTTTTAAAAAATATATTTTCAAATTGGTTTTATACCATCTGGTAATCTCAAATTTAGAGTAAGGAAAGAAATAAAATGAATAAAAAAAGAGAAGAATCATTTGAGAACTTTACTGAGTTATGTAGTATTTTCTGTGTATTGTCTGATGCTGACTTGGGGCCTTGGGTGTTGCTTTTGGGAGCAGAAATAGAAGGGCTTAGTTTTTAGGTGTTTAAACATGACTAGGTTTTCTTTTATCAGCAGGGGTCACTATAAGCATAGGACTCAGGAATTGCCTGAAAGATTTTCTGTAAATATTGGGCAGGGGGGGATATTGCAGAAGTTAGCTTTACTAAATGATGTTCTAATCTCTTTTATGGTTCTCAGATACATTTGAAATATTCAATATGTTGGTTTTTTTATATCTCATATTCTACTTTTTTTTCAAATTTGTGCTTAATTTTTAAGGTCGTCTTAAGAATGAATTTGTACGTCAGTGAGAAAAATGTTTCAAGTATCTGTCACCTCAGCTATGTTTTAAGTTAATAAAATGGTCTTTTTGTTCTGTTCTGTTTTAAGATGACTTCTTAGTACTCCATCTCTCTGACCTTATTCGAATGGCGTTCATGGCTGCAACTGATCACAGCAACCAGTTACGAATGGCGGGTCTTCAAGCCCTTGAAGACATTATCAAGAAATTTGCATCAGTTCCTGAGCCAGAGTTTCCAGGCCATGTGATACTGGAGCAATACCAGGCTAATGTGAGACCTCCTTTATAACTTCATGAAACTGTGTATTTATGCCAATATGCGAGTATTAGCTCTGAGAACATTTTGTAACTTCAAAAGACCAGTGAAGAGATTTTTTGTTTGAAAATGTACTGAAGAGACTGCTTTATTCACCTCTTAAAAATTTGTGTATCTCTTCCTATTTATGCCAATTTATTAGCTGACAAAATTAAAAAATCAGTAGCTATTGATTTCTGAAAGCCAAATATTACAAATCACACTTAGTTTTTTTTTGCCAAGAGTGACATTTCATTTGTAGAATTAAGAATCTGAAAGTAACACTGATTCAATTCCAGGTTGAACTTAGTAAATCTGTTTTTTTGGGAAGTAATAAGTACACTTCTGTTTAAACAAAAATGACAAAAGTATAGGAATAGGAGATAGACAGTTGAAGGTTTATTAGAAATATATAAGCCACAAAAAATTAATCTTTCACCTGGGGCTTGATTGCAATAATGAGTACAGCTTAAGGCTGGTGTAGTAGGAGGGGAGGGTTTTTTCTTTGTTTACCTTCTTACTGGTTTGCGTTTCTAGTCAGTTTTGCTAGTTCTTGTTTAATTCAATAGATCTCAGCCTTGCTGACGATCGCATATGTGATTTGTTCCACTGACTTCAGTGTTTACATTTATCACAGGATAAATGCTTTCAAGATCAAGTTTTCACTTGGTCAGGTTCCCTACTTGGGAGCAACAGGGGGATCTTTCCCACACTAATAAGTATGAGAGAAATTTATAAAACGTTGAAGCATCAATTTACAATGAAAGAAGATATTTTAATGCATTTGAATTTTATTTATTTTCCTCTTGGTCACTTTACTATTCTTACAAGCAGGTGAGGATATTAACGGGGCTGTATTGTGTACAAAGAATATCATATTATAAAACTTGTCTTTTTTTCTCTTTAAATAACTGCTTTCACTGCATTGTAGTGTTTTTTTTGCTAGCAATATTCACAATGTGATTGACTTTCTGTTGCTTTGGAAACAACAGTGCTTGAAGTTGACTGTTCCTTCAGCCTTACAGGAACATTTATGTTTACTTTTTATTTTACAGAGCCAGAATTAGGTATATTTAGTCTACAAGTCTTGTCTTCCTTGGAACATACAGTTAGCTTTTTCTGATACATGTTGATCAGTCTGTAAAATCTTTGAATACGTGTGGTTTCCAGACTGCCTTCTAACTTAAGAGTCTGGTACAGTGTACTGGTCCATAGAAGAATCTGCACAGAAGTGACAAAATACTTCTTTCAGTTCTTACACAGAAACATCGATGATGAGAAGGGACACTTAATATAAGGAGGGCAATATGGGCTCTCCAATTCTGTTACATATTGCAAATATATTAAAAGAGAAGATGAAGAGTAGTTGTGATAAGGGCCATTTCTCCCTGCCTATTGGAGTGACTTGACTAGCTCTGGAATAGCTCTGGAATCACTCGTAGGATTGCACATATTTCATCTAATCTTGTCAGGTTTTGCTGTCCTGTATGTTCTGTGCCCACTAACTTTCTCTTCTCTGCCACCGGTCCCTGCCTTTTTCCCAACTCAAGTTATCTCATCTGTCTTCCTCTGATTCTGCTGCTATGTTTTCAGGATCTTCACAAATAGTTTTTAACAAAAGGCATTCTTTTTTTTTCTTGTCTTTTTCTCCTTCCTTCTTTGTTACTGTAACCATTGCTTCTGTCTCTTTGACTTGGTCCATTTTGTTTCAGAAAAACACTGTCTTAGATGAAAAACAAGGCAGTTGTTCTATTTGTCATCTTGAAAACGTAATACAAGCCAGTAATAAATGCTTGATTTCATTTTATTATTCTGTTGGACCTTAAAAAGTTTGTGTTCTGGAGTCTTAACATAAATTGCACTTACAGTGATTTCATATGTAAAAGGATACTCATTAACAGAAAAAAGATAATGCTACATATTTGACAAAGATAGTAGGGGCTTAAAAAGACAATGCTTAAGCAAGGGAAAATGTTTCTTCATTGTAATTTAAAGAATACTATTGCAAATGTTTGCTAGATAACAAGGATAAGCTTGGGGTCTTTGGCAATCTTGCCTTGCTTGTTTAGTGTATGTGCTTGAATTTTAAACAAGGTTAGATGAAGAATGTTATGTTGTTACTGTTTTTAACTGGATTTTTTTTCCTCTTGTGAACAGGTTGGAGCTGCTCTGAGGCCAGCATTTTCCCAAGATACACCGTCTGATATAACTGCGAAGGCCTGCCAGGTACCGGAAAAGATTGTATAAGCTAAACTGAATACATTTAATACATTTAAACAGAAGATGGGTATGAGTTTTCTGCTCTTTGGAAGAGGGATGCAGAAGAGAAATAGTAGTAAATAACTGGAAAAATTCATAAACCTAAGCAGTGAAGTTGTTGCAGGAATGCAGAAGTCTTTTTTGGGAGCTACATCAGAAAATATTTAGTCTTTCTGAAACTAGTTGTGTCTCCGTGTCAGCTCTGCATTTGTTACTAATTACTAAATAAATAAATAAATACAAACAAATAAAAGAAACACAAAACACCAGAAAAAAAGAAAAAGCCCCTTACTTAATGAGACCAATGATAATGTATTCATTCAGATGCCTTTGTCTGATCAAACATATTGACTGATGATGATTTACCTTTAAACACTAAACTTTTATTCAGATTGACTGTTTTAGATTTCAGAAGCTCTGAGCATTCTTATTATAGTAACAACCTCTCAGCAAAAATTCAAAGAGAGATTTTGTCTGTGTTTGTATTTTTCTTGCCTATGATCTTGTGCTACTGTGATTTAAAATGGTTGTCAGCAGTAGAGCTGTAATTGTGTGTGTTGTGTGGTTTGCAGCAGCTAAACTACTGTAGTTTAAACCAGCAGTTTAATTAGCTGTGCAAACAATGGCTTTCATGCAATAATTCTATGTATGTGAGATTTATGCTTGGTCCTGCAGCACTGTTATTTTAGTTGTTGTTTTATACTCCTACCAGTTTTGCTGGCAATTAAGCATGGATCAAATGTGGCATATCTTGATACTTATACATAGGAATGAACATGTTCATCTTACCTTGTGGAAAGGTTTTGCTCATATAAAGCTAGATGCAAGAACACGTAAGAGTCCTTAACTTGTCAAAATCTTCCTTAATTCAGTCAGTTTCTAATTGATGTGTGTACTTAAAGGATCAAATGGGTTGGTGATTAAATTTGGATATTTAACACTCTCTCTGGAATGATATAGCTAGAGATGAGCTGTACTGAGTGAGCTTGTTCATATTATAGTTCTATGTTATTACTGAAGTATCTGTTGACTTGCCCAGCAGCAGGAGTGAAGCTGCTTCTAGTCCTGCTGTGAATGAATTACAGATTTGTGACAGACTTTCAGCAGCTCTGTTCTGCATATATTCAGGACTGCTTTGTGTTTAAGTATGTCCATAGTTCCAGGCGTTTCCACAAAGGCTTTCAAGCAACTGGTTCTTTCAAAGCAAATCAAATAAATTGGAGATAGGACAAGACTGCCATTAAAAAAGAGCTTGTGAACTCTTTTTTGCTGTTTTTGTTTTTTGTTTTTTCTTCTTTCTTTTCCACGTTTTTGTAGAATCACCACCAGAATCAAAGCAGCTCTTGTATAAAGAAAGAATTTGTCCTTTTTTGTTATAAAAGCAGCTGCACCTGCAACAGAATTATTATATCTGGGCATGGATGTGTTTCAGAGGATGAATGCCAATGTATAGCACTAGACAGGAACGGATGATCTGTATGATAATTAAGATCTAATTACCTGTTTTGAGTCTGTTCAATTAAAAAAAAAAATAAGAAGAAAAGAGAAATAAAAACAAAAGTGGGGAGACACTCACATGTCTGGTATTGACTTTTCTAGAACGTGGCACTGTTCTTCTAATATCAAAGCCCAGTTTAAAGATTTTATTATTACTCGCTCCTAGGAATTTTCTTGAAGTTGTTAATGACCTTGAAAGCTAAAAGTTAGGATGGAGCCTTAATATGTAATTTTAGTTATAAGTTTTTAAAGACTGAATTTTTGCATTTTTTAATGGATTTTTCTTTATGAATTGCTGTACAATGTTTTTTTCTTTTTTTTTTTTTTTTTTTTTTACAATAAATCTGAAGACCCATTGCTTGAATGATTTGACCAGACAGTTGGAAAAGGATAAAAACCTATTTACAGAGGATTACAAACTATGTTAAGCATTTTCCATGAATACTGAGTTTCATTTTAATACAATACAACCTTTCAGCCTTTTTAACAATTCAACTGAGCAATTCTGTTACCACAGGTGGTGAGAGGAAAAGCAGGAAAATCTCACATTTTTAGATGTTAAACAGGAAGAGATTTGCTGATTTATTTAGTTGTTATTATCATTATTATTATTAGTTATAGATTTTTTTTTCATTTATAAGGTTGTTGATTTACCTTGCTAACATAGGACAATTCTCAACTTTGTTATTTAGGTATGTAGCGCATGGATAGGAAGCGGGGTTGTTAGTGACCTGAATGATCTCCGCCGAGTTCACAATCTTCTTGTCTCTTCCCTGGATAAAGTGCAAGCAGGAAAGGGATCTTCTAGCCAGCTTTACCGGGAGAGTGCCACAACTATGGAAAAACTCGCAGTTCTGAAAGCGTGGGCTGAGGTAAGCATTTGCTATTAAATCTTTAAAAGTTTGAAAAGACTTCACCTCAGTAGTAGCATCGCATCCTACTGTCTGGTCAGCCAGTAAGCCTTGTATCTGCTGCCTTACCTTGTACCTGTATCTTCCTTACCTGCCACAGTTCCAGTCTTGATATTTTTTCATCTCTATATCTTTCTCCATTCCTTTTTCTGCAATTTCGTCTCTTCATATTTGTAGCGGTGCTTGATTAGGTCTTTTGCTGTTTTAACTGAATTTCGTTGTATCAAAGTATGCTCTCATACCCTATCAGATTTTCACCTTGGTTCCATCATATTGCTCTTATTTTAAAAGTAAATTAATAAATAATGAGAATATATTTTGGTAAAATATTGCATCTAATTAACTAGGAATTCATTTCAGTTCATTATAAATTAGAGGCTTAACGTAGGTGTTGCTAGGGAATGGTTGGAATACTTGAAATGTTAATCTACAAATGACAGTCAGCAATACTTATATTGCCTTGCTTCCTGAAATGTTACTTGAATGCTATAGAGCCTTATATCTAATTATATAAAAAGTATTTTGGTTTCTTCTAATGTAGTACTTTAATGACTTCTTTCTTTATTTTTTTTTTGAAATTACAAAGTAAAGTATCAACAGTTCAGCCATGAAATCATGTTAATCACCCCATACTGTTATTTTCAGCTTCGATGTGGAGCATCTGTTTTATAAGGACAGTTATTTCTTTTTTTTTTTTTCTAATTAAAAAATGCATATTTTTACTGTATTTTTCTGATGCTTCTTCACGTATTTGTTTGAAAATCCTTTTGTCTTCTCATAGCATCTCTCAAAGACAATCATAAACGCTCTTGTATTCATGTACTACAGTAAAAGTATATATTTTTCTGATACCTAATCTGCTTCCAGAAAACGACAATTTATTCTAATTTATCTAGTAGTTTTTAATGTAGGGCAAAGAGAATACCCTGTTTTAATGAAATCAATTATTTAAATCATTATGTTTGTGTTATGCTGACATGTTCTCCTTTTTTAGGAGAGAATTGTGTTGTCGTAAGAAAATATTACTTATGTCCCTAAATGTTATGTATTAGTAGAAATAAAGGCAAAAATCTCTCTCTTTATATTTTTTAAATATAATTATATTGCAAATCTTTTTCCAAGTCGTTTTCCAGGTAACTTTCATGGACTTCATAACAGCAGCAACAAATATAATAGTATTTGTGGCCCACAGGGGCTGAACTGTGAGTCATCTGTGTATGGAATCTTTTACATGGGAAAGGTGGCTTCTTTTTTCAAATCTGTTTTTCTTCTAGGTGTACATTGTTGCTATGAAAATAAAGAAGGAAGCAGAGACCAAACCAAAATGTGTTTCAAAGAGCACAGAGGAGGATGAGGATGATTTTGGTACTGTAGACGAGCTGCCACCAGACAGTTTGATAACACTTGTACAACCCGAGTTACCTGCACTTAGCCGGCTCTGGTTAGCTGCACTGAAAGATTACGCGCTTTTAACTTTACCTGCTGAATTTGCTACTCAGCTTCCACCAGATGGTAAATATAGAAATTTCATTTTCCTGTTGTTTTGAAGAACGGGATAAAACTGCTAGTGGAGATTTTCAAATTCTTCTTCAAATTGTTCGGCAGGCATGTTTTTCATCTCTTAAAATAATGCAAGTAATAAATTTCTGCTTTTGTGTAACAGCAATGTATGTTGAAAGCTTGCGTGCTTTTTTCCTTCAGTCTGCAATGAAAATATTTTTTATCTGACTCACAAAGATGATTGACGCCTTGTCTTTGTAGAAGTAATAATACTTCTACACCTCTAATACTTTGACATCAATTGCAAAAAAGATGTCTACTGTAAGGAAACATAGTCTGTTCTTGAGAATGTTGTGGATATTGTCTTATAATATTTCATTGAGTTAAGAATGAATGTTCTGTATGAAAAATGCTGCAAGACCTGATGCCTTTGCCTGCCTCTTTTGCCTCTGCTTACTATTCTGTCATAGCCATTGCACTTTTTTATGAGAGGTACTAACGTTGCTTCTTCACAAAGAGAATTGGGATGCACTGTCACTAACAAGGATTGCATCTGAATATATATGCATGATCAAACATATCCAAAGTAAATAACTAAGAAATTCAGAGTACATGCTTTTTGTCTGTTATTTGCAGAGAATTTCAGAATTGACCTTTGCTTTGTTACTTTAACAGGAGGAGCATTTTACACTCCAGAAACAATTGATACAGCTAGACTGCATTATCGAAACTCTTGGGCTCCTATACTACATGCAGTGGCGCTTTGGTTGAACAGCACAGGATTTAATGCTTCAGAATCAGTTGAAGACACTGCTGCAGCAATGCCTAACTCACAGAAACGTGCTACATCT
Source organism: Netta rufina (assembly GCF_964035555.1). Taxonomy (NCBI): domain Eukaryota; kingdom Metazoa; phylum Chordata; class Aves; order Anseriformes; family Anatidae; genus Netta; species Netta rufina. Next base: position 33,407,397 of record NC_140125.1, on the reverse strand, counting down.
ATTATGTTAAACCAGACACCTGGAACTCCACCTACTACTAAATCTTTACCAGAGTTGAACAAAGATCGAATGCACTTAATTTTGGGTAAGAGTTGAGAATTTAAAGCTCAGTACCAGCACATTATGGAAATAAGAAAAGATACTTTGCTTGAAATCTAAGAAGTTTAAAAGGCATCACTTGTCTGGACAATAGGATTTTGAAATTTCTCTGTCTCTCTCTCTGTGTCTACTCCTGTCTCTCTACTGCTGTGTTCTTCATAGCATTTTTTTGGTAGACTATTTGTGTGATTATTGTGATTTTAATAGAGTAATTGTGAATGTAGTTTATGTAATTGAAGAAGCGAACATTCTTTTTTAATAATTGGTCTTTTCAGGTGTTAGTATACAGTTCCTCTGTTCCCCAAGACCTGAAGAGCCTGTTGAACATGTCACATCTTGTTTACAAGCACTTCATACTTTATTGGATTCCCCTTGTGCCAGGATCCATATTGCAGAGGATCAGGTACTGTATGAGCATGTTATGACAGTTAGCTTTCCTAGGTCATGATCTTTCATTCGTGACGATTACAAAACCTGTAATTATTCTTGTGTGGGAGAAGTATTTGCTTGTTGTAACCAAGTGATGTAGCAATTGGGAACTGGTAAGCCCTAATTTATTTTTTTAATGCATATTTTGTTTTACTGTAGCTCCTTGGTGTTGAACTCTTAAGTGTGCTTCACCGACTCCTCCTGACCTGGGATCCTCCTTCAGTCCAGCTATTGGTTACAGGAGTTGTCCAGCAGATAGTAAGAGCAGCTCAAGATTATTTGCAAGAAAAAAGGAACACCCTAAGTAAGATTTTTGAAAACATGGCTTGTTTTGCAGTATAAATAAGGAACGGGTTCTCATGTTGGAAAAACAACTCAATGCATTAGAGTATGGTTACACTGAGGAAGAAAATGCTGTGTATTCCACAGATATTGCAGATATGGTCATAATCTTACCTGCTGTTTTCTTAACTGTTGTAAGATGTAGTTTTTCTTCCTCCGAGCATTGAAATCAGTCTTTCATGTCTTGTTTTCTTGAACATGAGTGATGAAAATTATACCCAACATGCCACACTAAGCTCTTAGGAACACCTTGCTCAGTTTCATTAATGTTTCCTTATTGACTACATTTTAGCGTTTCAATGAACTTTTTTTCTGAAGCTTAGTGGTTCAGCCTGCATTGTGGGGTGCCATGGAGTGTCCCTGGCAGAACTGTCATTCATAAGTTGAGTGACCTGCTACTGGAACCAGTGTGAAACCAGCCTGTTAACCAGATCTTGCCAGGAAGTGGATGTCACATAAGGTGTGTCACCAACCAAGGGCTCTGAGAATGGTGTGTGCAAACAGGAGCAAGGCAATCAGCATTGAAAGACATGCTTGTGCAGCCCAGAAGCGGTTCTCAAGACTGTACAAGACTGCTAGTCAGCATAATGATGGCGGTGACACACAGCAAGTCTGCCGATTGAGGAACAGTCATTTCTGGCATATGAGAGATCTGGTGACCTGCCTTGAAATCCAGTTGAAACTCTTGATGTGACTGTCCTCCAGGTGCTTGTCTGTGTAGCAAGGGCTAGTGGTAATGTTGGTCTCACCTATGGGATGTGAAGGAAATGGATGGGAAGATGAGCAGACTGTGTAGCGTCAGGAAAACCAAATGGGAGAACAGCATATTCAACACAGAGATTCTGCTGGGGCAGGAGCCCAACCCCATGTCACATATGGAAGGAAAGCCAAAGGCTATGCTGGAATAGGGTCCTGGAGTATGGGACTCCCATGATGGTGGAAGCTGCAAGGTTATAATTTCCAGCAACAAAAAGCTTTCTCTTTTCTCTAGACATCTGGTTGGTGAATGCTGTAGGACTGGCAAGAAGAAAAGAACAGGGTGCTGGAGTAGGCATCTAAGGCTAGCCATGCCTCTTTGACAGGTCAGAACTGGTACCGCTAAGAGGAATTGAAGGGTGATATACCATTCAAGATGCTCTTCTTGTTGGTCACAGACTGCTTAACCAAGAAGAGGGGGTGGATGAAGCCATTTTAAACCAACTGGAAGAAACCTTGTGGACTGGATAGGTGAATCAGTTGGTGTCCCCACACAGTGCTGAATACTCTGTTACTCGGCTGCATTAGAAGAGCAAGATCATTAAATCAAGGGAAATGAGTTTTCCTTTCAACTTGAGCTTGTGAAGCTGCATCTGGAGCGGTGATAATTTTCTTAGCCCCTTCTCCATCCTGAGTAAGAGAGATATTGATAAACTGAAAGTAACCAGTGGAGGTCCGCTAAGCTTCTTATGGAGATGACGTATGACACAAGATGTTGAATGATGTGAAGATGTTTATTCTGCAGAAGAGAGGGTTAATATGGGTTTGAATAACATTCTTCCCTTCTTAAAGGAGATTTAGAGAGAAGAACAAGGTAGATGGTTTTGAAAGGCATATAATGAGAGGGCAAGAGGCAACGGACACAAGTTGCAGCAACAACAGAAATCCAAATGGGATATAAGGAAAAAAAATTGACACCATGGGAGTGGTGAAGCCACGGGGATGGGTGCCTAGAGATGATGTGGTATCTCCATGTCTGGAGGTATTCAAAACTTGATCAGGCAAGACCCTGAGCAACCTGTTCTAGCTTTCCAGTTGGCATTGTTTTGAGCAGGAGATTGGACCCAGATAACTTATGGAGGTCCCTTTCAGCTGAAACTTTTATGAGATTTCACGTTCAGCTGGCATACCTAAGTCCTATTCCTCTACTTTCTCTTTATAGAGCACCAGTAAAATTATTTCTTTATTCTTTAATCCCCATTTCTGGTGTTGTATTTCAGTTTCTAATGTTTTGCCTTGGCTTTTTGTCAGCAAATTGTTAGTTTGCTTCTACTTTAAGAATACCCTTCATTTAAGGATATTAGCATCTGTCCAAAAGCTGCTTTCTGACATTCTTCTAGTAACCTCTTCTTTTTACAGAGCTGTTCAAGCATCCCTTTACCATTTATTTAAAAATCTCATATTGGATGTACTGTTTCCCATCTTTGCTGGTCAAATTGGTGGCAACATGGCAAATATTTGATCATATCTATTTAGGTTAGTTCTGCCATGTTTCATTTCACTTGAAAGAAGCAAAGTAAAATACCAAGTGTAGTTATTTTACTGAGGAAAACTACTATCTTGTTCTGGCACACCGTACTGTTCGGAAAAAAAAAATGTTAGCTTTTACTCATTTTACAAGTGAAAATAGAAGATTTTGCTCAAACCTGAGAATGCAACACAGCTAAAAATGTGAGCTCTGCTCCTTTATGTGAATTAATGGAATTGTTCACCATAGGCCAAGTAAGTTTCATTTTTCAAATCACTGCATGTGATAACACTAGCAATCATTTAAATTCATGGAGTAGTTCAGGCCACCTCTGACTTGCTGAATCTCTGTTGCTGTGTAATGGGAGAAGCAAAGATTGCAGCTGGCTGAGCTGCCATTCAAAAGAGAGACTCTCCAAACTGAATGCACCGAAATCATCAAGTTAGACATAGTATCTTACGGTGCTTTTCTGTCCTCTTCTTTATTCAGCTTAAGCTGAAAAAAGATTTGTCAATGTTGGACACTTAATTTATAGCCATTAAATTAAAAATAATTTGTAATGATCATTTATTTGGCAGTCAGAGCCATTAATTTTGTCATTTGATTTAGAAGGAAAAAAAGTCAATTTTTTATTTTGTGTATTACTACATTTTTTTCTAGTTCTGGATGGATTTTTATAAAGTATTGCTGCAATCACAATAATTCTAACATATCTTAAATCCCTTGAAATCCTTCTAACTAGAGCATTTAGTTTGACATGAGTCATATTTGTAGTATTTTACTGTGAAGCAACTTTTTCCTCTTGATTTTTAACTTTTAGTGTTTCATGTAATCTTTGGCATGAGATTCGTATTTATTTATTTTAACTGTCTTCTTCCTTTTTTCAGATGAAGATGATATTGAAGAAAAAGAAAATCCTCTTGTTTTAGGAGAGGGAGGTGAGAGTGGTGGACTTGTGCCTGGAAAATCTCTAGTATTTGCAGCCATGGAACTGCTCATGTTTATCCTAGTACGGCACATGCCCCATCTAAGTTCAAAAGTGTCAGATTCTCCGAGTCACATTGCTGCCAAATCCCACCTCTCTGAGGAGAGTGCTCGTCTTGTGGCTGCCACTGTTACTATACTGTCGGACCTGCCTTCTCTCTGTTCTCCAGCAGGTAAAGTATTGACAAAACACCTACGTGTGGTTACTGTAGGGGAACGTGTAGTGGACATGTGATACTACAAAAACCCCATAAATGTATATTTACAGGGTACTTTAGGGTCATCTATTGAAAATGATTTTTAGGTTCTAGAATAATGTAAGAACTCAGGCTTTTCCAGTGAGCCAACATTAGAAAATGATTTGAAGTTTGGATGCCTGCTCTAAGTTTGCTGAGGAAATGAGCTCATTGTGATTCTATTGCTTTTTTCCCTTCCTTTTTTACCTCTCATGATTTTGAAGCCTGGTGACCAATTTTAATCATGTTATAATAGAAGATCGGCATCTCAGGGAGAATTAAGGTCCTGAGAAGCAGCTGTATGATAAAGAGTGCTATTGAGGAAAAACTAGCACAATTCAGCTATGGTACACTTTATTTTGCAGCCAGTGGCTGTCAGTCATCCCAAATGCAACTCTAAACTAAATGGAGCTTTCTTCTGCTCAGGAAGGCTGTCACAAAGTATATGTCTAAACTACAGTAATTGCACTGAATGTAGTTCAGCAGAAAAGGATACAAATATGTTGGAAGCCCTGCTCTTCAATATTTGTTTTTTTGGAGAAAAAAGTTATTTAGGAGCTTATCTTGGATTTCTAGGAAGTTTTATGTGCTGATGTAGACAAGACATTTTAGAGGTTGATCCTTTAGCTAAATTAAATGAATGGTAAATAACGTATTTGGACAAAATCATGCTCAGGAAACAACATGGGCTGTCTTCAAATAGACAATTCATGCCCAAAAATTCTTAATATTAAAAAAAAAAAAAAAAAAAAGGCAAATTCTGAGGTGATCTGGAGCCCTGAACTATATTGTATTTGATTTTTGGCTCTTTTTCCTTTCTCCTTATTTTTTGGGCAAGAAGAGTAATCATACTGCTTCTGTTTGAATGGAGTGAAGGCATGACTGCCAGCGTTTGGCAGTGACCTATGAAAGTAGCTACAAAACTATTGATGTATGCAGCTGATGGCTGCAGGGAGAAGAGATGGTATGTGAGCAAACGTTTGTGTTAATTGGAACTTTGGAATTAATGGAAACTGTGAACAAAGAATTTGTTGTTGTCTGAGAGGTTTCATTTCATTTCTTCTTTTCTGGGCAATTTGACCTAGAGGAACTGCTTTGAAAAGGGTGTTTTACCTCCAGCAGTCCTTTCTGGTTGTAATTGTTCTGCTAAATTTATTTCTCCTCACTGGATTTCAGAAGTATTTGTGTTTCCACAGATGTGGAAAGATGAGGCAGAGAAAAGATTAAGAATTAGGTATGGAAAGAGACTTAACTATCTAAAATGAGTTGTATATTGATATTGGGCACCTAAACCCAATACTTCCATTCTTTCAGTGCTACCCTTCTTTCAATCCTAAGGGTGCTTGGAGTCTACATGCAGTATTAAAGCCTGTTCTGTTGAAGTTCCCGTTCGTCTAAAGTCAGGTTTTGTGTTATTTGACCAGTACTTCTTGAGTTCGCCTAACTTGCACAAGGCAGGACTGGCTGCATAAAACTTACAGGTAGCTGTTGATTTCTTCAGAAAAGTAATGCTGTAGGAGGAGGCTCATTTTAGTCTCCTTTGTAGAGTAACCACATGACTACAGCTTTTGTCCAGAGTGTAAGTTGCTCAAATGGACTTCCTCATGCTGCTTCTGAGGCTCGTAACACCACCAGCTTCCTTGGAAACTGCCCTAACCTGGACACTTGCTTCCAGATCAATTACTGTATTTCTTTTTTTTTACAGGATCCTAGACATATGCAGATCATGTTTTAAGATACTTAATTCTCTCATGGAAGCTATGCAGGGAAAAATTTTAATAGCTGAATCATTCTTGAATTGATAACAAGTGTTGGTTTGTATGAGTTTGATTATGCTGTACACCAAATTAATTCACCAGTACTACTGAAGTTAAAATACTGACCTGCACATATTACTTGTTAGCAGTTTATCTTGTTAGCCATGTATAATTATTCTGAGAAAGCTTAAGAGGTTATCTACCACACTGTTTGAAATTAACTCCAGAAATTCTACTTTGTCTTCTTTAGGTTGCATGACAGTGCTGCCCACTATCCTCTTTCTAATTACAAGAGTATTGAAAGAAACAGCTGTAAAATCAGCAGATAATCAGGTCCCACCTCCAGTCAGTGCAGCCCTTCAAGGAATAAAAGCTATTGTTACTCTTCCAACAGTCAAGACTGATGAAACTCAAAAACAGTGGGCAAGTCTTATCCGCAGTACTCTGGCATCTGTCCTGGAATACTCGCAACCTGGTAAGTGGTTTTGCAGTGCAGGAAACTTGGAGAGCTGGGTTTTGCCTTAATGAAAAGGCAAGTATTGTGTCTGTCTATAATTTAATAGGTTGCATATCTGAGGGTTGGAAATTAAAAGTGGCAGTGAATTGGTTGTAAAACTGAAATGGGCAAGATCTGAGTGCACACAGCTTAACTAATAGAAGTTATGTAGCAGGTTGTTTTGAAGCCAAACACAACATTGTCTTTAAGAAAATACAGGTATACCTTAGGAGATTCCCTCACAGTTTTCTCCTTGTTGTTCTGTTTTCTTTGGCAATATAAGTCATAACCTCCTATTAGAAATGTTGCCTTTTGCAACTCGTCTTGCAGGTCTGCTTTCTTCAGGGTATTTTGCTATACTAGTTTAGACTTTGCTCTGCCATTTTGAATTCCATTATAGAGTATTAATTTTGTGCTTCATATTTTCATCCCAGCTAATTTTATCAGTCTTTATAGTTTCAGCTAGTGACTTGTTTCTGGAACTTGGAAATCTACCTTCTGATACCGATCAGTCTTTCTGACACCTGATCAGTGTCTCGCAAGTAAAGTCTGAAGGAGTTTCAAGCTGAATTCACTTCACTTCCTAGGCCATGGGTCAATTTCTGTGACTACTGGCAACTCTAGAGGTGTTGGCAATGCCCAAGCAAACTATCATTTCCACCCCTCCTTTCCTATTTCCACAGAATACCTGCTAGCTTAAATGAAAGGAGATTTTGGTTTTTTAGATTGTTCTGTACTGTATATATGGACTCAACACTTTAAATTAAGCCTCAAGGAAAATGGCAGTCTATATCTTTTAAGTGCTTGCTGACAGGATTTGTGTAGTTTTTAACGACAGTGAATGTTAAAGTGAATGAATGTGAAGACAGCAAGGGATAATTGTGGCAAAGTTCATACTGGAGTAGAAAATTCACAATACTGTTGCAGGCTTTCAGTGGTTAGAAAAAACCCTACCCCTGCCAAAAAAAATCTGTTACCCACCAGCAGGATGTCTGCTGTGTCTGTTTAGAGAACTACAGACTACTTCTGTTGGTTCCCATTTGTATTTTGCCTTGCTCTTCAAAAAGCAAAAAAGATGTACAGTCTCAGTTGCATAGTTAGCAAAAAAAGAGACACAAAGATTTGTCATTTGCATAATGGCAGCCCAGCCAAAAAACCTCCCATTGCATCCCCAAGGAACTATTTATGGAGTCTAAAGAGAAGCGTGAATGGAGTTACTCATGTGACATATAGGGAGTGAGTAGGTAATTGCAAACAGTCCTGAAAATGTCTGAAGGGGAAAGATCAATGTATTTGCATTATTCAAGTCAAAATTCTAATTTGTTCTATCATATCAGCTCTTGTCTTCCAGCGTTTTGTTACTGTAAAGGTTCCCCAGTTCATCTTTCTACAAACATTATTGGTCTCTAGGCTCTTTGCAGACAGTTCGTTGCAAGAATGTAAATTTTCCTGTTCCTTCCCAGTCTTTTGTGAAGTGGGGCATATCATCAAGAATCTAAGCGAGGTCTGCTGCATACAATTTCAAGTCTCGTGATTCAATAAAATTCAAAACAAATCCCACCACCACCCTAAACCAACCAAATAACAACAAAACACAAAACCCTGCCACATGTTTGTCACTTAATGCTCGGAGTCCTTTTTTTGAAGTGAGTTTCCGTATCGTGGCTAAGCCAACCTAATGACTAGCTGACATCTGTAGAAGGATGTCATGCTGCCTTCGTTTTTGCTGTCCATATAGCTGTTGCTTCATTGGTTCTGCTCTCCCTTGAGAGTCATAGCAATCTGGCAACAAAACCAGCAGAGAAGTACTTAATTTTTTCCCCTGTTCATGGATGAGATCCGTGAAGAGCTGGTATAAGGAGAAAAAAGAATGAGAACTGCAAATACAGATGAATTAGAAAAGAAGGGACGGTTAAAGTAGGACTACTTTTTTTTTTTGGTGACAGATAGCCATCAGATCAATTTGTCTGTTAGGTAAAACCTCACATTATGTGAAAGTTATTGCCTGCTGTTTATCAGTTTCTTACTCTGGTGTATCAGCTGAAGAGAACAACAACAACAAAAAAGAAACAAATTATATTTTTAATGGGGAAAAGATTTCAAAAATACATTTCTCCACCTTGTTTACAGATTGAAAACAAAAATGTGACTTGTTCAGAGAAGTGTGCATGATGTTTTTGGCTTGATATTTGTTTTGGAAAGTTTGAATCACTTTATTTAAACAGCTATTAGAAAAGAGTTGCTCAGCTTTAAATTTTCAGTCACAGTCAAATAACAATAAAGTGATTCTGTAATGAGAAAATGTGTATTTGTATGCAGTTGCAAGTCTTTTAAAGTACATTTATTTTGACTTTGAGTTTCCGTGTGTTCACTGGGTTTTACTAAATAAATTCAAACTCCTTTTTGGAGTCAGCTAACAGTCTGTTTTTGTTTTTGTTTTCAGAAACCTCTAAGCCTGTTCTTGATGAAGTAAGCATACTTACAGCTATTGCTCTCTTCCTTTGGTCAGCAAGCACTGAAATAATTGGAGTGCAGTCTTTGCAAAATGGATGTATAAACAGATTTAAAAATGCGCTAAATTCCAGTGATCCTTGGGTAAGATCATGATACAGGAATGTGAATGATACAGAGCTGAGAAAAAGTACTTGTGATACATTTACTATGTTTCCTGAATGTTTTGTGATGCCTTTACTTCAGAGACAGATACTGCTTGCCAAAATAACCAGAATTTTCAACATTGTGTTATAGGAACTCCTTAATTATCAAAACAACCCAAAGCAAGTGCTTTTAGGTAGTCTGTTCATAGCCTTGTGTGAGGTACCTGCCGTGCAGCTTTTTAAAGGAAAAGTGTGTTTGTGTGAAATTTTAGCAAATGGAAAAAGTACAGATACCAGAGAATAGTGAGGTTTTTACACTGACCCTGATCTTTTCTAATACAAACTAAACCACATATTCTGCAGATAAAATTACAACGCACACTTCCGATGAACTCTGTGTAAATCCTATGCTTATTTTATATGTTCATACAAAACCCAGTTGAGAAAACATAATTCTATGGTCACTGTCAAGGGCATCTACAGATTGCAAATTCACTTCCGTCCTTTGCTTTGTCTTTATGAATTGTCTTCTGAAACGTTTTCTCACTAAAGAGAGAAAACAAAAAGTTGTAGCCTAACTTTGCTCAAGCAGGCTACCGTGCTCTGTAGTTTAGCATAACTGTTCTAGCCACGTATACGTTAGTATGGTTGAATGGGTATACAAAGCTGCAGGTGGGAGCTAAAACTGAATAAACCTCTAGTTTTTCCACAAGCAAGTACTGCAGAGATCCCTGAGAAGGAAAATACGCAGAAAATGCTGACCCACGTAGGGTCACGTCGAAGCATTTAGAATCCTGTTCAGACAGAGTTCTCTGCAGTACGGCTGACCTTTTCCATTGTGGCCATAAAACTCAGTTGGTTCTCTTCTGAAGCCTAACTTTGGATGAAAGACTGCTTAAGATTTTAGTGTGTGAATGGAAGTGTCAGCTCTATCATGCAGAAACTTATGTCTTACTCTGTCAGCTCTGTATAAACACACAAACAGCAAAGTACATCTTTGCCCACCCTGCTGGCAAGCTCTCGGTGAGCTGGAACTTAATGCTAATTCTGTAATTCACAGGGAATGCTTTGACAGCAGCCAGATTATGTCCACTCACTCTCCTTGCTGACGTGTAGAGCATATACTCTGTAATGCTTGTTGTGTGTTTATTCTAATTTTTTTTTAAATATAAAGCAGTCATTACTGGATTTGGGGTAAGTTGTGAGGCACCTGTTTGTAATATAAGCATTGAACTGATTATGGAGAGGAGGAACAACTCTTCTAAAGAACTACTACTGTCTTAGAAGAAATACAGGAATATTTTTTAGTACTTGCCTGCAAAAGCCTGAAAGGTTAGATATGCTGTATAATAATATCCTGAAGGCAAGTTCATTTTCTGGAGCTATAGGCTCTCAGATGAGAGACCCTTGACTCTTAATGCTAATTGCTAAGTTTTATGGGAGAGTGTGTTTTACAGACTTTGAAGAAGCCCTGGCTTTAACTTGCAGGAGTTTTTGTGGGCTTCTGTGAATGCAAAGTAGTCACAAGATTTATATTTATAAATACATGGAATAAAAGGAAATTACATGGAATTCTGCTGTCAGATAGAGTTGAAAAACTTGTACTTCAATTACACATGCATGTAAAAAAAAAACACAACACAACAACACATGCCTTTACTCATTATTTTGAAGGTTAATAACCTTAATTAATAATGAGTAAAGGGAAGGGAATTATTTGGAGTGGTATGGAAAGATACAGGAATAATTTGTTGAACAAGGTCAAAGATTTTTCTCCTAATGCATTACTCAGCATACTTTTCTACCATGGAGCTCTGTTTAAAAAGCACAGAAATATTATTTGAGGAGTTGTTATTACTTCAGACCTAAAACACTGAACTCTACAGAAAACTTGCAGTCATATATTAACAAACAAACTGAGCTGCATAACTTGTATTTTCTTACTATTAGTTTTTATTATCTGTCCTTTTAAATCAATATTTTTACTTATACATCTCTGTTTTCAGTCATCCCGCATCTCCTCCCAGATCACTGTGTTCAGTAATACTTCCTCTGGAATGTTTCTGTTCATGCTTGATAACTCCTTCTGTTCTGGCTTGAGTGTAGTTTGAAAATGTGCTGTGTTTTATTCACATGCTTGTAGTGTTTTACCTTTTCAACTGCTCTTGGTTGTTTGTGTAGCATTTTGGAGAAGTGCTTTTGTGAACCCAACTCAAATGCATTCATAAAAGTTCTTCCAGATAAGGCTATCAGTGAGTCATTTTCCCAAATGTTGACTTTACTATTCCCTACTTCTAGCAAAAAGAGGGGGGCGGGGGAGGAATAGAAAGGAAGGGAGGAGAGGGATATGTGTTCCAATTCACTCTATAGTTACACATACACGTGTATAAAAGACCACCTGTAAGATCACTTTGATGTGAGTCATTTTTATAGATTCCATTATCTTTCCGAGATTGTATTTTCAAAAACATTAAATGCTATTCAATCTACTGTTAGTGTTGAGAGTTCTGAGGCTTACAGATGTCATTCTCTGTGGACCTGTGTGGCTGCCTAGTATGACATTAACCATTCCTTTCTTTTCTCTGAGTCTCTATTTTTTAACACCATTTTGTACCTGCAGTTGGTTCTAACTGAAGACTACCAAGCTGTTTAATGGCACAAAATCAACCCTAAACAATTTCACAGAGACAATCCCTTAGCCTTTATGTGAAGTAATATGTAACTGAAGGATTAGAATCAACTACATTCAAAAAGCTTCTGCTTCTCTTATTGAAAACTGGTTTTACTCACTTTGTTTCTTTCCTGCTTATTTGTAGTTGATTTGTAGTTCTGTTTTTTTGTTTGTTTGTTTGTTTGTTTGTTTTTATGTAGCGCATGTGTCTCACACACATAGATAGCAGATTTTATTAGAACTCCCTGAGTTAACAAGTAACTTTGAGGACAATGTATTTATCTTGATTTCATTAGGTTCAAGCCAAGTGTTACCAGCTTCTGCTTTCTGTGTTCCAACATACCAATCGTGCCCTGTCAACTCCGTATATTCATTCATTGGCCCCTATAATGGTGGAGAAGTTGAAAGCTGTGGAGAGGAACCGCCCAAACAACAACCTGGAGCTGTTAGCAGTCCAGGAAGGAATTAAAGTCCTTGAAACATTGGTTGCCCTTGGTGAGGAGCAGAATAGTAAGTATTTCGTTTTTCTAGATAAATGTGTAATTCTAAAACAAAATATTGAACACTAGGACTCTTGCAGTTTGGAACTTGGTGCCATTTTCACAAAACATCTGTGCAACACACTTTTGTGAGTCTATTACTAGAACTCTTGTATACATGGGCTTGTATAATGTGTACAGTATGATTTCAGATTTTGGTGATTACAAAGAAAAATCTAAATGTGAACAGAAGTAGTGATGCTTTCTTGTATTTGGAAATGTATGTGTAAATTTACTTGTTTTTAACTTCTATTTATTTATTTATTACTTCTTTACCTGTTTTTAACTTCTATTTATTTTAGCATACTCATTGCTTTTATCAGGTTGCTTCTACCACCTCAACTAAGCTTGTTTAAAGAGCCCCAGAAATTGAATTGCACTGGTCAGAATACCTAGATCTGTATATGGAGCCTTTTGTTTGCGTTGTAGATAGAATACAATGTTATAGTTTATCTTTAAATTCAGTTAGAGTAACTGAAACAATGTAATAACCAAAGACTTAGTCCGCAGACCTTGATGTAATCAGCATTTAAAATCAATTGTAAAGATATTACTGTTTTTTTTTCCAAATGTATTCCCTGTTGATATTTCTCTTCACTGATGATATACTTCTGGCATAGTTGTTTCAAACACATGTAAAATGGGAGAATAACTGAAATGTTTAAGTTCTTCTAAATTTACAGCTAATATTTTACACATTTCAGAGGTGTACTTGTATCCTCTCTAGATAGAAAAATTAGCCCTACTACTTCAGTTGATTTTTTTGTTTTCAAGATAAACTCTGTGCCATTTTCAGCTGTGGTCCTGTTAGTTTTTGCTAGCCCATTACATATTTGTAATGGTAGTTTTTGAACTGATACCTTCCAATATGGAGTAATATAATATACCAGATAAATGTCCCTGAATTTTTAGTGAGCAGTTGCATAGTAGTAGCAGTTCTGTTATGCTCAGTGGGGAGGCTGCTTTTCAGATTCAATTGAATAATGTTTCTCTCTGTCACAAAAGTGTTTTAAAGTCCTTTAATATGATAGTCACTCGACATTTTAAGATCTGTTATCAATGATCTGCAGTCAGACTGTGCAAAGGCATCTCTAAAGATGTGTCAGGAGCAAAATAACTGTGATGAACAAAAATAGAAGTCTGAAGCACAATTCTGATAAGCAAGGTTTGAGTGACCAAAGACAAGGAAACGGTCTTCATATTGTTTGTTCTTGATAGGCTCATTTGTAATTACAGTGCTCATTGTCTATATGGAAAATGAAATAACCCATATTAGACTAGTAACTGATGCAGTTCTTTGTTTTGTTTTGTTTCCTTCTGATATGATTGCTACTGTTTTTTTCTTTTACTTTTAGGAGTCCAGTTGCTTGCACTTCTTGTTCCCACTCTGATCTCCTATTTACTGAATGAAAATGCCTTTGCTTCTGCATCTACGGTATCTAAGGATCTTCATGAGTTTGCACTTCAGAATCTAATGCACATTGGTCCACTTTACCCACATGCTTTCAAGACAGTAATGGGAGCTGCTCCCGAATTAAAAACACGTCTAGAAACTGCAGTCCGAGCAAGTCAGGCCAGCAAAGCAAAAGCAGCTGCTAGGCAACCACCACCCACAGTACATTCCACCCCAACAATTAAACTGAAAACTAGCTTTTTTTGAATTAGTTTTATTATTTTTGGACTGCTCACTAGTCAGAAGCATTACATTATCCCTGATGTGTTACTGCATATGTGTCTGTAATTTTGTGAAATTTGTATGTTAAAGGCTAGTAGAGCTTTGTGTAATTACTTGAAATCCATGCATTACAAGGGAAGTGGTGTTACTAGTATTTGTATAGGTTTTTGAGAAATTGAATGTGATCATATTTATGCATTTACGTTATAAATTATCCACCAAAAACCCCTATTGTCTATCTCATGAAATTGTTTTATTTATTTTTAAAAGGTACCCTGAACCTTTCTGAATGGTTTCTGAAATGTAGTGACTGTTATGCTACCACTGTGGCAACACTAACACAGTGGGGATGGAGGGAAGAGGGGAAGCTGTTACGCAGTACTTACTGTATACCATGGGGAATTTTGAGTGTAGAAGTATGCACTTTTTCCTTTTAAAACAAACTAAGGAAGGGGGCTGCCAGACACTGTAAATCATTTCAGCTTGCATGAAGAGGAAAAAAAAAAAAAAAGACAACTTTAAGCCTTTCTCAAGGTGAACAATCAAGCATGCAGTTGTAATGAGTCGTCTTTACTTATATGATGTATATTTCGTTTAGGTCCATTTCCGTGCTTGAAAATTAATAAACGATTCCAAGAATCTGATACCCTATCTCTTCTAAGATAAATTAAAAAGAGAAAATGCATTGGAAAATGACTTTATAAAGAGGACTGCCTGCTATCTGGAGTTTTGTAGCTATAGAATTTGGCCATTGTAAGGTGCTGTGTGTTATTGCAGTCTCTCTATCAGACACTAGTTGATTATGATGACTGTGCGCTGCTTTTTGTTCAGATTCCTAGGCATTTACTGATTCCTGCAAAATTTAGTCTCATTGGATATATCTTATCTGTAGTCTTGATAAAGTTTGCAGAGCCAAATGACTTGCGCCTTTTGCACCTTAACCAACTGTAAGGAAGCAGAACACAAGCGTGAGCCAGGATCCTCCAATTTTTCCTTCTCTTACCAGGCTTTTATTTATATATTTTTTAAAAAAGTACATGGTTCCCATCTGAGAGAGTTTGATTTGCAGATTTTGGAGCTTAAAGAGAAATCGTGTGCTGTGCTGACCTTACAGCACAAGAGCCAGCAACTCCCAATGGTCATGTCTGCCTTCTGACAGACCTTACCCTTCATCCTGGCAGAAGTAGAGAACCATGTATTTTCTTGTATATACAAGACTGACTTGCATGAAGTTTTTGACACTCCTGTTGAATTTGTAGACTTCCATAGGGCTCTTTCTATACATTTTGCTTTATAGAGAAGTCATGTAACTGGAAGACTAGGACTGTTGGGTTTCATCTCTTCTCTCTGTTTGTGTTTTTCTGGATATAACAGCACTATGTAAAAACTGTATATATTTTAGAAGCTTCACTTGAACGTAAATATAACAAAGGGATAGTAAATAGAAATGAACATGATTAATAGTTGGGTGAAATATTTGTAGATCATTATTTTTGCATAATCACTTGCCTCTGGTCTTTCATTTTCCATAAGAGCTTATGTAACCCTTTGAAGACCTTTGTGAAATGAAGGACAAGGTAATGCTTTTTTGCTCTTTGTATTTGGTGTGTGAAGAAGGTTTAACATAAAGATATCTGAAAGCCTTTTATTTCACACTGATTCTTTTAGCACTAAAGTGAGGACAAGAAGTTTGCGCCACAACAAGAAATGCAGACTCTAGTCTTTCAAACATTTTTCATAAATGTGTTAATAAGAATAGCTTTCAAGTCTTGTTCCTTTCCTGCTGGAGTTAAAGATGCATGCAGCACTAAAAATAGTATGCTGTACATGAGGAGTAAAGTAATTTCACTATTTTTGTCATCTTTGCGTACTGGGATTGAAGTTGATCAAAATCTTAATGCTCAACATTACAATGCTATTTTGCTCAGCAGTTGTTCTGAATGTGTTCAACATTTAAGGAAAAGTTCAGTGAAAGTGTTAAGGAAACTTTCGCTACATAACTGAACCCAAAAAATTTGCAAGTAAAAATTAGAAAAGTTTAGAACCTGCTTCTTTCCACCCCTCCACCCTCCCACTCCCTCCTGCAGGTAATCTAGTCATTGACAACTTTTTGTCTATAATCAAGGTTGTCTTTATTTACTGTATTTTTTTATTTTTTTTTAATCTCAGCACTTTCATGTTTTGCCTACACTCCAGTTAAAAAGACACCTGAAAACTCAGAAAAGGGGGGTGGGGGGAAGTGTAGCAATCAAGCATAACTAAAGTCTGTAGAAAAACAGTAAAAACGTTAGCAGAAGGGAAAATAATGCTAGATAGATACAGAGATATAGGGAAGGGAGAGGTTTTTCCATGTATACTCTGATGGTATACAACAGGCTCAACCTTCATTTGTGTACATGCTTCCCTAGTTTCTAGTTTTCATTTGCTTTACTTGCTCTGGATATGAAAAGTATGACCATGTGGTTTTACATGATATTTTTGCATCAAACTTCATTTGATTAAAAAAATAAAACTGGAACTCTCTGTAGTGCTTATTGTTTTTTGTTTTTTGTTTTTTTTTGTTTTTTTTTTTTTTGTCACACTCCTTTTTGTCATTTTCCTTGTTGCTGGCCATTTTGCTGCGCTTTTTCATGAAGCTTGTTGCTGCGTTTCCCCTTCACGTCTTTCCTCTCTGCTGTTTCCTTCCTTTCTCAGTGAGCCTTGTTGTTCTGCCCTGTTTCTCTACCAGGTTTCCCCCAGCCTGAGTTCCCAGCTGGGTGCTTTTGGTGACGTTCCCCGGCGGTTCCTGATCCTTTCTGCAAGCTTCCTTAATTCTTTTTCCCCTCTGTAAAAGTGCTCAGAGGCTGCCCGCCAGCCGCAGTTATAACTTCTCAGGGCTGGGTTACGAAGCAAGTGCAGTTTCGGAACAGCTAGAGCCAAACAGGAAGCGCTGCTTGAGCAAGCAGCGGGGCACTTGTAGGGCACGCAGGGGTTGATGTTGACGCTGCGAGCTGAGGATGTCCCATCGTGGCTCGGCAGCCACCCATCTGTGGCTGAGGCAGCCTTCCACATCTGCCTGTCTTCATGTGGAGAGGTCTGAGGGCTGCTAGCACGAAGCCCTGCTGTAAAACCTGGTGGTGGTGGTGCACATCGCTCTTTAGCAAGCCTCTTATGTAACAGGGCAACTAAGCCCAGCTTTGGTGTTTTAGTGCTTCTGGGAAAGGTGTCAGCAATGCTGCTGACAGCTCCTGCCCTCCACCTGTGGTGTTGCTATCAGTCTCTAAAAGCCTTGTTATCCTTTCAGAAGAGGCAGTGGGGTAATTCCTGAGAAGCACCGTTGTGCCGCCCTAAAGGTTTTCAGGAAACCCACTAATCCTGTGATGGATGCAGAGTTCCCAACGCCTTGACAGCGAGCAGTGGCCAGACAAGACCAGAATTGAACCGCCAGGAGCTGAAAGAGCAGCCTTTGGTGGGCATTGGCGGAGCTGCTGCACAACCCTTGCCCCTTTCGTGTCCCCAGGGAGCCCTAGCGTGACACTGTGTGAGGAGGAGGAGGAGGAGGAGGAGTCCCCTCCCGCCGCCGCCCGCGGGCACTACATCTCCCAGCAGCCCCGGCGGCCGGGCGGCGAATCGCTCTCCGGGATTGTCCCCGTCGGGCCGCGGTAGCAGGCGGCGGGGGCGGCTGTCAGGCGCTGACGGCGGCGGGCGGGCGGGACGCGCCCAGGTCGCTGCCGCTGCCGGGACGCGGCTGGGCGGGGGCGGCGGCGGCGGCGGCGGCGGAGCCGGCCCGGCCATGGACGAGCAAGCGGGGCCCGGCGTCTTCTTCAGCAACAACAACAACAACAACGCGCTGCTGCTGCCGCCGCCGGCCGGCGGGCCGGGGCTGGAGCCGGGAGAGGCGGCGGCGGCAGGAGGAGGAGGAGGAGGAGGAGGAGGAGGCGGCGGTGTCGGGGGGGTGCCCGGTGCCGCCGCACCGGTGCCGGCGTCCCGGGCTCAGTACAGCGTGCCGGGCATCCTGCATTTCCTGCAGCACGAGTGGGGCCGCTTCGAGGCGGAGCGCGCCGAGTGGGAGGCGGAGCGGGCGGAGCTGCAGGTAGGGAGCCCCGGCCTCGGCGGGGCACGGCGCGACATGGCGGCTCCCGGCCGCTCCCCGGGCCCGGCCGCCGCGGGAGGCGCTCGGCTGCTCCACGGAGCCCTCCGGGGGTGCCGGGGCTCCGGGGAGCCGGAGGGGGGCCGGGGGAGCGCTGCCTGCCCGGGGGAGCCCCCTCGGGCTTGTTCAGCGGGGGGGTGTCGGTGGGGAATCCTCGCGGTCTCCCGGGCTGCCTTCCTGGGTCTCCCGGCCTCGCCCCAACTTCCCGGCCGTCTCCCGGCTCTCTGTGGCTTTCCTTGAAGGTGCCGTCTTCATAAAGACGGTCTTGAGCCAGTTTAGCAACATCAACCGCTTCTTATTTTATTTTTTTTTGTCTTTTCCTATTCTTAACTAGCAGGAAAGTCACCCCCTTAATTCTACTTTCTATGGTAACATCGAGCAAAAGCCCTCCGAGAAGAGTGGCAGATGTGAGATTCCTTGCCCAGTGTTGGTTCCCTTGCAGGGACTCAGAGGAAGTGGTGGTGAGCCGGAGAGGGACGTATTTTTTATTCTAACCTCAATGCTTCGATGAAAAATTTGTTAGTAGCAGAGCCACGTTTCTATTCACTATATCCAGTAATTATTATGTAGACAGCAACCAGCTTAGTTTCCTGTAACAAGAACGCTGCGTGTCGCAGATCGAGGTATTTATGAGATTCCCCTGGGTGTTTTTGCACAGCTGATACAGGTCTCACAGACTGCTCTGGAGAACAACATCTGTTTTACAGGTCCTCAGAAGTTCTGCCAGTGCTCTTCTAGTAATAACACTGAGCACGTTTATAGTGCCCTCTGAGACGAGAGGCAGGCATGCCATTCCTCCCCTTCTTCCCCCGCCTTCCCCAGCATCCCTCAAAAGCTCGGTGAGTGTCACGGATGAGGCAGCAGGAAGGAAGCAGAGCGTTGAAGCTGTGTGCCGGAGCCGTGTATTCTCGGTGGCAGAACTGGGAATATAACCCGATTACAAGTTGCTTGCTTCAACTCCTCTGGTTCCTGCCAAAACGTCTCAATAAAGTTATAATTAGCTGTGACTGGCGTTGCCACAAGCCGTAACAGCATTTATCTGCTGCAGAGTCATGTTCAGAAAGGTGCAAAATTCTTGGCTGTCTCTGCAGGCATCGGGCATGACGTCTGCTGTGACCGTGTTCGGTCGAATGGGCTTTGATCCGCGTGAGAGGTTGGCGTTAGGGGCTCGGCAGCTGCAGGAGGGCTTTGCGAGGCGGTGCATGTACAAGCGAAGGATGAGCAGCGTTAATTAAAAACAGATTCCACGCTGCTTCTGAAGCCTTTTGTTGGCCTATATAGTTGGAAGTGTTTAACAGAATAATGGAAATTTGAGGTCATGCAGTCTCTCTCTCTCGAGATAAAGATACAATGCTCCTGATTGTGCTTTACTGGCCTTCCGTCCAATGTAAATTAAATGTTAGATTGCCTGCTCTCTTGGAAGGCTGTGTGGCAGGGATCCTCTTTTGTATGGTGTTGTTAGTATCCCATAAATTTTATCTCTAATTCATCTTGCTTCTTAGAGGTTGACTTTTTATCTCTAGTTTCTTACTGCTGTGATATTTAAATACTTAAGATATTGCCCTGCTTGGCTGCTGCTCCGCAGTCAGTGATTAGTTAAGCTATACTCTCCTCCTGAAAACCACCTCATAAGTCAATCCAACTGTGATTTCCTGTCTTCCTTTTCTTCCCCTCTGGGCTTTTTTTTTTTTTTTCCTTGTAATTAGTTGTGTGGAATTAAATGTGATATTCAGCTAGAGTACCATTTTGTTGAGTTATGTGATGCTTGTTCAGGTGACACACACCCTTTCCCGGAGTTTAGAAAAATACATGAGTTGACATGTCAGGCATCTTACTCTCTGCTCCTAATTGCTGGTCTAACACTGCTTTCCCAAGGTTTTTATTCCTATCAAGTGCCTAAATTTTGCTTTCCCTGGCAAATATCCATGTTTGCTGCAATTTTCTGATTATTCTTCTTTAATCTTTAAAAACGATTATTGCCTCTACTATGTAATCTTCTTCATTCAGGGTGAAAGAGGACTTCAATATTGATGTCTCTGCAAGTATCATTAGTAAGCTGTGTATTTCAAGTCAAACTGAAAACAGATTCATACAGGGCTTCCCTAGATGCTTATATGCTAATTATACATTTCACTATTAATGCCGGCTTTGTGTTTACAGTACTCTGACATCTGCAGATCGAAAAATTACCCTAATAATAAACTTTCATGACGCCTTGTGTAGTAATTCACCAGGAATAAATACGAACTTTACTATTTCTCCTTCTGGTATTGACAAACCATGTTTTATAGTGCTATCGCTTATTTTTGCATCTTTTCAGAACCAAGCAACTTTCTTTTTGTCAAATTCTGTAGGAGCTGCTTGGGAGAGTTGACAAGAATGGGTTTCCTGTTCTGCAAAAAGTTTAAGGATTTTTTTTTTTTTATTATTCATTCTGCATTTTTCTGGACTGCATTTCAGTGTTGTCATTATGTGTTGGACCAGCCTGTCCCAACAGCTTCATCAAGAGACGAACACGTGCACAAACCCAGGGGCATTTTCGGCTTTCCTGGAGGCGCACGGGGTTTGATCTGCCGCCTGGCCTTAGCCGTGGGCCTTCTGACTGCCTGGGGGTGGTTCCCTGTTTTGTTCCTTTGTTGGTGGCGTTAATGAGCAGTCTTAATGAGCAGCGTTAATGAGCAGTGCCCCGCGCTCAGGGGCAGCATGTGGGGGCCCTGTATTGGGAGCTCCCCGGGGGAGTCAGTGGGGAGGGCTTCCCAGGGGAACGCTCAGTTGCTCCTTGGGAGTAAGGTGCATGTTTTGCTTTTGACAGATCAATGTCTTTCTGGCAAAGATGCTTTGCAGATCTGCTGCTGGTGTGTCTGATGTTTCACAAATGCTCTAGATTGCAGCAAACTGCTACACCATGTATGTGTAGGCACCCCGAACCCTCCTAAGGAATTTTCTTGCTCCTGTCCTCTCCGCTGGTAGTTTTCATTTCTTCTGACTGATAGCTGTTTCTCCAAGGTGGTGGAATGGTTGGAGTAGTGGTACCCGATACGGTGATGCCAAAATTGTTTTGACTAGGCCAGCTTTCCTTTGAGAAGGTTTGCAAAGAGGTTAGGGAGAAAGGCGAATATCCTGTGTTTGTCTCTGCAGCTCTGCTGAAAATATTCCTGTTGTAAGACAGTGCCAAGAGGGGGGAGAGAGAGAGGAGAAAAAAAGATAGGGAAGGAGTTATGAAATGAGATAAATTGTGGTTAAATGATAGCAAACAACTGTAATAAAAGGAATGTGGTGGAAATAACAGATAAACACTTGAGGTCGGTTATGGAAGTCGGATTTAGCAATTGCAGCTCCCTGGGGGTCACTGGTGGTGATCTTCCCTCCTGCTGCTGCTTTTCTGAGGCAAAAGGCAGGCAGCGAAGCCAGGCTTAGTGAATGGCAAGATTGTGTCCTTGGAGATAGACGAGCTAAAGTAATGAGGAGAAGGGGCAAACCAGCCAGATGGCTCTGGCTATTTATAGTGTGTTTTAGGACATTGGTTACTCGATTCAGAAATAGTTGATATTTACTGTTAGTTGGCTTTTAGATCGTGGTCTTCTTATTGAGTTAACGTTTCTAGTCAAAAATTGTTGCGATAGCTGGACAATACAGAAATACTGCTCAGAGAAAAAAGAAGTGAGTGCTGAGTTGATAATATCAGCTGCTTAGTTAGAAGAAAACTCCTGAGGCGTTGAAGGTGGTTTTGCCAATAAAATGGAAGATAAAATGGCATTTGAAGAAGTTTTGTGTAAGATTTTTCAGATATGAATGCGTACATCAAATCTCAGAGGTTCTCTGTGAAAAAGGAGTTGGCAGAAGTGCTGTGGAAGTCTTTGATAAAATATTTCTCCTGGTAAGGCAGATATTACAAAGAAAACAGTGATCAGTATTAAATTCCTCTCCACCCCAAAAGGACAATATTTTCAACTTACATGTTTCAAACACATCAGATAAATCAAAAGAAGAGTGGATGAAAATAAGTCAGAAGACTGAGGCACATTTAGTTGGGAAAGATGATGCTAACTGGGTCTCAGTGGCTACCAGATGTTCTTTCTTCTGATAACTTCTTTTAACAAATCTTCTGATAACTTCTTGTAGCAAACTTTCTAGTTGCCAAATTCATGCAAAGCAAAGAGAAGCTTCTGTGCTCCTTTTTTTTCCTGTTTGTTTGCTGACATGCACGACTGCCAGCTAATCCCCGTATTCTCATTGATAAGCCGTCATGACTTGTCTTACTCAAACCAGGAGGACTGGTGGGAGTAGATGCTGAGTGACTAAAGAGCTGCACTAGAGAAATCTGGAGCTTTTGTGGAGAAGTGGAATGTAAATAAAATCTGATGAGACCGGTTCTCTGCAGGTCTGTACTTGAGTTTTATAGACTTGTGATATTTTTTGTTACATAAACGATCCCAGTGTTTCCAAGCATCAGGTTTTCACATTCTTCTCAAATCTCTTAAAACCTGTAAGTTAGCAAAAGTGCATGAAATGCTTTTTAATTGGGTCTAACTCATTTAGGAAGGTGCTACTGTAAATGTGAACGTGGTATGAGCAGGCACAGAATTTTGCAAATGTGTGAAGGCTTACCGTTGTCTCCAAGTGGTCTTTCAAGCTTAGAAACTTTTTTTTCACAGTATTATACTTCAGAATAATAAAGTACTGTCTGATTTTCATGGCTTGATATTTAATATTTGAATATTGCTGAAGTGAAAAATAGTTTTTATTGGTCTAGGTGCACAACTTTGGTGTTGGTTTTTTTTTTTGGTGTCAGGTTAGCCTATAGTGAAGGATCATGTGCCTTTTTGGATGCGTGTTTATAATCTAAACTGGTATGGCTGTGTGCTACTCCAGCTGTAGGACTCATTTTTCTGTTGAAGGTCTTTGCTCATGTCACTTTTATTGCATAAGGGGTAAGTAACTTTGCACTGTTTGAACAAGAAGTTGCAAATATAACTCGCCCTTTATCTGAGTTTCAGTAGACACGGAGAGTTTATTTACTAGTTCCAGACCAGGCTGTGTAAGATTCCCAAAGGAAGATCACATGCATCTGAAGGGATTTTTGGCTCACCTTGCTTTAATGCTAAAAGAAATAAGGCTACAGAAATATTAAGCCTCAACTAAAATTGATATCCGTGCACAGTTCTGTGAGAAAATAGATAGGTATCGGTCAGTAACCTACTCACATTTTTGATTTGGCAAGGCTGCCAGGCCTCCTCAAGTCATCCCTTCTAAGTTTGTTAGCTGAGAAGTGGCAAGAACTGACTGATAAACAGGGGAGGGATTGTTATTGTTTTTTTTTTGTTGTTGTTGTTGTTGCTTTTTTTTTTTTTTTTTAATTGCTGAGAAATGCTTAGATACTTTAAACTGATCTTCTGTATCTCGTTAGAGCTCTCGGGATCCAACCTCTGCAGACAATACACTAAAAATAAAAATACCCTCAAGAGGGAAAATGAAGGTTTACCTTGTTATAGTGGCCTGCTTGGTGTGTGGTGGTAGTTTGATTCATCTAGAAGATCTTATTTTCCTATTTGTACAGAGTTTGCTGATACAAACAGAAATAGAATATGCTGAAGTAACCCAGCAACAAAGAAGTTAAATGCAAGATTGCAGTGTGGAAAGATTGCATTTTTCTGCTCTTAGCCAGGGATATGTTTCCTTTTAGGGCAGTCAGGCGCATAGGGCAGGATTGCAAAAGCATCCAACAGAACCGGCATGCATAATGTTCGTAGCTGTGCTTGTAAACAGGAGGTGAGGGCAAAATTATTTCATTTGGTGTCTGCCCCACTTGGTGCCGCAGTCAGTTCGGGGTGCCGAGGCGTGCCTGAGGGCACGGCGTAGGTGTTCCTGGCTGTGGCAGCAAAAACCAGTAGTGTGTGCCCACTGCCTTCCCAAATGCTTGTGAGGTTGTCTGGTTTGCTCCTCTTCCTGTGGCAGAGCCACTGCCTTTCTCCTTCAGATTTGTTCTCCCTTGTCTCATGGTGCCCAAGTGACGCCTTCGGACCGTGAACTTCCATTGTCACAGTTTAGATGCGGGCCAGAAGTCTGTGTATCGGTCTTGCTGCTGGTTGCTCTTGCTGCATTTTTGCCCTTCTGTGCGTGGGATCTTGTATGGCAAGTGGAAGGGAATTATATTCGGGCATTTACAGTTTGGACTTGAGCTCATAATACGCTGCTATTTTGTGACAAGGCACCACAGTGTTGCCTACAAAATTACATCACATTGAAAATGTCATCTCTTTGGCCTTACGTCAGTCTGCGTGGAGCGTGCTCCTGTGACTCAAAAGGAAAAAAAAAAAAAAAGTTAATGCTCTCCACTTAAGTGTATTACAGAAAGGACTGAAGGATTAAAGAGAATTTTAATTCTGAAGACTGATTAAATAAGCTGAATGTATATTGCTTGTCTAACTCAGCAGATACTTCAATGTTTGCAGTTGCTAGAATAGTGAAAGGCAGTAGCAAAGAGTGGATAAAAGAGAGACTGGCTATCTGAAAAGAGATCTACGTAGTAAAGCACTTCAAACTGCAGAAAGAAAAGCGTTCCTGTTGGGTGAGATGATTAAATTAGTAATCAAGGTATTGCCAGGAATAAATTAGTAAATCATCTTTGATTCTGGATGACCTACTAGGAGTTTTAAATTGACTGATAACAAGTTGGTTTTGAAACAATCTTTTCAAAGAGATGAAGAATGTAAGTGGATGGCTTTTGCAACTCTCTTTTCTTACTGTAAGCGATATCTTTGATCTCATTTGGCTGGTTTAACTTTCTCAGTGCTTATCTCTAATGCCAGTAATGGAGCAAATTGATGCCGTTTTTTGGAGTAAAATCAACTCCTGAAATACAAGGCATCAAGTGTGTTTTAACCTGGTGATGGTTTAGCAGTTCAGACCTCGCGTGCTCGGCAGGATCACATGTTCTCCACGATGGGAAGCGTTCAGAATCAGTACCTGCATCCTGCTCCTGCCGGCGGTCCTACCGCAGTTTGTGTTATCTCCAATGGCTGCAGGCACATAGAGAAGCATTCTAGCTGCTCGTCGCTCGGAGGACTGGGAGCTGCAAATTTGTGGGTGTGACTTTCAACATTTCTCAAGTGTGGCGCCTGAAAAATTGTTTGCCAGTGGTGCTAGACCGCAGCTATTCCCCCTTCATGTACATACTCAGGTATACCTGGTTTTTATCTCCTCTTCTCCCCCTGATTCTTCAGGGCATGCCTGCACCTATTTACAAACAGACTTGCCATGTATCGCTTCCGTGTGGCAACTGTAATCTGCAATGCTGAGCACACCTGACAGCCTGCAGAATTGTTCTGGCAGATCTTGGCAGACCGGTTAGGACAACTGTTGTAGGCTGGTCCATCTGTAAAGCTGTTTCGTTATTCTAGCTATTTACATGTTTTTACAATATTTTCCTCAGAGTGTTTTCCCTCCCTTGCCATCTATCTCCCAACCTGGTAAGACCTTGTTGTTGAATTAGAGAAGCGGTACGTACACGATTGTGTATCTTAATAGCTCTTACTTTGCCAAATGATGGCTGTTGACCTTCAAGTGCCCCAAAACTTGAAGTGCTACTTATTTTAAAATTTAAGAGAAATACTTTAAAGAAATGAATGGAAAGGCGTTTAGTGTTTTTTGAGTCTTAATAATTAAAAAACACAAACATACCCTTTTAACTTAAAATAGCTGTAAAAGTTATAAACAGATAGAAGTTGATAGTAAACATGAGTAATTTGTTTAGTAGCCATAGCATTGTTTCTTTGTAAACATTTTCTGTTCAAGTTAAAATTTTCGTAACTATTTTTCTTTTCTGTAATGTCAGGATGCCAGTCTAAGAAGCTGTGCAGGTATACTTTTTGACATCCTTGTCACTGTGGGTGATGATTCCAGAAAGTGTAAATTTCAGCCTACTTTTTAAACATTGATAACATCCATATGTATTAAGGTGCAGTGTAATTGTTTGATGGTATTTCTGTATTTATAAGACGTGTATTAGGAAGGCAACAACTTCAAAAATAATAATAAAGTTTCTAACACTGTGCTAAGTAGCACATTGCCTTACAGTTTTGTCCATTTCACAGTAAAGTGACCCTAGAGCCTTCTGGGGAATTTCTTAAACACACCTGAGATTCTGTTTTTCCTTTTTTTTTTTTTTTTCTTTTAAACTTAAAAATGAATGTTATTTTTAAAATCTCATGGTGAAGAAATGGAACAGTTAAGATATTTACAGTACAGTTAACTTAGACCAGATGCTCTTGAAACTTAAAGCTTTTGTTGTAGTTGGTAATACCAAAAACTTTAATAGATAAAGTGGGGGGAAAATGGACTGTACAATAGTAGCTGACACAGACTATCAGACTGTTCCATGTATCCTATTTTTTCCCTTCTTCCCCTCCACCTGACTCTCTTGATTTTAATTTAACAGATTAGCTGTAATACAGCAACTCCTAGCACTTAGCCTGGAATAAACAGGAGGTTGCTGCTGCTGTGAGGCTTCAGTGCTGAGCCAGCAGGGCTGGCTGCGTTATAGAGAGCTGTGCCCCACCCATAGGGCAAGAAACAATATGGGGTTTTGCGTGATCCCCGTGGGCAGTTTTAGAGGTTTCTGATGACTAGTTTACAACTTGATGTATTTTATTAGCTAGAAGGTCAGTTGTCACAAAACCTGTTTGTTGGGCATGGTTGTGAATTCTTGACATTTTTGGCAAACTTTCCGAGGAGTGGCCAAAGCACAAGTGTAAAGCAGGGAGTGTTACAGTTTATGGGGAGCTGAAGCATTCCTCCCTTGCTCTGTAGCTGTCCGGTAGCTCCCACCTGTGGTTCGGCTTGCACCAAAGCTGCGACAACGGGGAGTTGTCTGTGCAGTCCAAATTTGTTTATAAAATTCTGCCATTTACTCTAATTATAAGAAAACTGTAGTTGTGCAGTTCAGTTATACTTTCTGTCATGTCAGCACTCAGACCTCTTACATGTGAACTGTTTGCACAGATACTTATGCAGGTATTGGTTAAATATTTTGATCAGAAATGATAAACCTAGAATTATAACCATTTTGTGCTACAGACTGAGCAAATACTGCTTGATCTCATCATTTGTCATTTTAGCTATGTAAATTAAGTATTCGTTTATATTACAAATTGTTTCATTTGTAGTATGAACATCTAGGTTCCTCTGCATGTTTTCAGTTAATTGCAAAACATTGTAAAGAGGGAAATACGCTTCTGACATATGGACTGTTCAGTATTATGGTTAATGTAAGATTTTAGTTATTATTTTAATGCTGTCCTCATGTTTGTTACAATTTAACCTTAATATTTTCATCAAGAATTTCTTAACTAGTGACACGAAACTTTCTGCTTACGTACATAAAGGATGATTTAAGACCAACCTAATTGTAATTATTCCATACTTCCATAAATAAGGAATAAGAATTGCTAATTCCTGATGAGAAAGATGGGGGAATATTCTCCTTACTTTTTTTGTGTTATCAACGTGAAATGAAATGAAAGCCAAAGCCTGTGCAGGGCTGGAAAGGCAGCTCACGGGCTGCTGATTCCAGCCTGTTGTTGCTGCTGCGTGCTTTTTGAGTAATAGCTGTGAGCTTTTCTTGGAAGCCTAGGAACAAGAAAAGTTGTAAGACATCAGTGACAGCGTTGGTGTATCACTGACAGCAAAAGAGGTTCAAAGAATCAATTAACATTTCTTCCAGCAGCCTTTCTTCATGTATAGTATGGGTATTACCTACAGAGCGTGCTGGTGGCTCTGAGTAGGTACAGCACAATCCTTTTTTTTTCCTGTTGAATTATAAAATGTAGGTGCTTCAGCTCCAGAGGTGGTTAGTATTGCTATTTACACTACTTTATGTGCTTGAGATGGTGCTGGCTCTCAAACGATTAGTCAGGTCACAGAGCCCGGCCTGCCCTATAGCAGAGGAGTGCAGTGATGAGCAGCGCTGCTCACTTTTATGTAAAGGAGGTGTGTAATACAGTATTTTTAAGTCAAGTCCACTTATGTCTCTCATCTCAAAGCCGCTCAGAGGCCATGTGTTTCCTCTGCCCAGTCTACTGCTGGTGGAGGCAGTGGCTGACCTCCCTGCTGGGCCTATGGCGGTGAGGGCCGCGCCATGGCCGTGCTGCCACAGGGCAGCGGGCAAGGCGGGCCCAGGCGGGCTGGCCTGCAGGGACACGGGCTTCGTGCCTGGTGTCATTGGGCAATCCTTTTCACTTTGGCTGACTACATATTTACATTATTTACTTTTTTAATAGTGTTCTTCAATGTTCTTTCGCTTTCTTAGTTGGAACAGTATGTGTTTGTTTCTCCTGGGCCTGTTTGGGTCATGGAGAGCAAAATTATTATCAGGGTGCACATCTCTCTGCATTGTGATCTGGGGTCTGTACAGTTATTACAAGCTGATTTGTATGTGCTTGAGGTGTTTCTATCATTGATAAGCTGGATGGGCCTGAAGTGCTCACTGCACAGTTAAAATGCACAGTGTAAGAAAATGATGGCTCCCAAGACGGTACCGCAACTTTCCCATCCTGTACAGTGAGCATTAAATTTGATTGCAGCTCTTTGCTCATTCCAGATTGAGTTCCAAGTGAGAAGCTTGGTGCTTTCCTCTCATTTGGCTGAGGCTTTTTGGGAAGCGAAATACATTTTCCCCAGTGAAGATGAAGACTTCATTGGAGAGGAGTCAATGTTTGCCATGTGTCATAACCTGGCTGCTGTAGTTGGTGACTGGTAGCTAGGGCTTCTTCAGGTGCCTGTCATGCTATTTACCGGCTGTGTTTGAGCAACAAAATTACGTCAGCTGGTATCTTATTTTAAAGCAGCTGATCTAGCTGACCACCATCAAGCAAGGTAAAAACCTAAAGTCAAGTAAGTTATTCTTTAGAAGTCTCTTGCTTCATTAATTACAATATCTGGGGACTGCTTTCAAAATTGTGGCAGCTAGGGACAGTATTTGTTTGTTTCTCACAAACTTTTCCTGAGAGATTGGTGCAGACTGCAGTACCTGTAGAAAACATCAGACTTCTCTATAAAGGATGGTTGTAGAAATGAAAGATTTGCTGGTTTTCGTGTTCAATGGCTGATGGTCTTGACTAGTTGCCTTTTATGCTGTTCATGCTTTTCAGCAAATGCATGGGATGCTTTGAGACTTAGCTGCAGAGGCAGCATCAAAGCTTGTGATACTGAAAACAGTGGGCAGCTGGCAGTACAGGGGGGCTGAAGTGTGAAGTGGAGACTGCCCAGAGGTGTTTTTTGTCTAAAGCATACTTCATGACTTGGGAGAGAACCTGTCTTTTGTAATGGGCTTGTTTTAAGCATAAAGTACAAAAGCAGGTAGTTCTGTCTTTATGATTAGGAATGAGTATCTTGTGGTTATCATCACTTTCTATTTAAAGGAGGTTTTTCACAGGCAACTAAATCCCTACTCTGCTGAAAGTCGATAAAGGCTAGATGTCTGTTTTCCACTTCTATTTACTTCTGTACTACTTCTCTCCTCTTCTCTCTCACCAAAATACCTTTCCCTGGTTCCCATTTTTCTCTCTTAATTACAGTACTTCTGGTGATCTTTCTGTAACCTATTTTAGTATTATAATTAACAGTTGGCACTGTATTACAAACAGGGTTTTATTTTTCTTTTAGTTGAACATGCTGTACTTCATTTCTCTGACTAGTATCATGTATCTAATGTATCTGTACAACAGTGTACTAATTATATACTACTTCAGATAGTAAGCAGAAATACTTTTCCATCTTCTACTTATTGTTGGTAAATGCTTTCATCTGCTGAAGGTTTTTTTGTATGCTTACTCTATCTATTCCTTATCCTTGATTGAATGTTTATCCATGAAAGTAAATAAAGCCCGTCAAACAAATTAGAATTGCTTTATTTCTTATCTTTGTATTTTTTTTTAGGATCTGTAATGAGCATGCAGTTTAGAAGGCTTATCTATGCAGTGTTTAGTTTAGGCATTAAATGTTTATGAAACACACTAAGCCAACTTCTTTTGAACTGTACAAATCAATTTGAAAGTAACTTGAGGGGGGAGGAAGGATTGAGCTCTGCTGAATGGTTTTGAGGAAACAGTTTCTACATTGAATATTTTCTTTTGCAGGCCCAGATCGCTTTCCTTCAAGGTGAAAGGAAGGGACAAGAAAATCTGAAGAAGGATCTAGTGCGGAGAATCAAAATGCTGGAATATGCACTTAAACAGGAAAGGTACATTCATTTGGTGATGAGTACATGATGAGGAAATTCTGAAGACAGATACTGTTGCCTCTGTGTCTGACCAAGATGAGAGAAATTTATTATATATACAATCAGCTCACAAATTGTTAAATAGTAATATTTACCAATAGTAAATAGCAGTCTAAATGCTTGTATTCTGGTAACAATAGCTAATATAATATGGTTCCAGAAATATGGGAGGAAAGCCCACAGCTGATGAATAGTTAATTCCTTTTCTTGGTAAGATTCCACCTAACTGTATAGATTATACTCCAGAATTGGAATATTCCCTTTTGGTTCAAAGGGCTAGCTTTGTTTGTTAATATCTAGTAGCTGAAATCTTGGCTGTCTTAAGTCTTTAGTAACTGTTAGGTTTTGATCTTGCTAAGTTCTTAGACTTTACAATATGATAGACTCTATGGGAATATCTTCTGGTTAATTGTGTGAGGAATGAAGAAGTGTCTGTGTTTACCAACTAATAAAATGTTAGTTTCTTTGTTTATGGGAATTTCAATGGAAGTCTCTAGTCTGTTTTATACATATGTTACTGTTGCTCTAATCTTTGAAGCAAACAACTTATTTTTATTGTGTTTGGAGAAGTCTTTCTACTCCAGTGATTTACTTCAGGGCAGGGTGACTTGTAATTATCATTTTTTTATTTATTATTAAGATGTGTTTTAAAATGCTTTAACTAAAGTGTATGCTTGTGGTACTACTGCAAAGCAATCATTGCTTGTGTACCATTTCCCTATCACATTATTCCTACTTCTCTTTCATTAAATGCTAATAAAATGAACTGTTTTAAATTGCTTGATTTAGCAGAAATATACATGTGCACATACAAGGAATAGATTATTGCTGCTAGATGAAAAAAAAAAGGATTCTAATAGTTGTACATCACTGTATTGTATTTAGATTTTCTCATCTTACTTGGGCTCTGTTGGCATACGAGACATGCCTTACACCATCCAGTTTGACTTTTTCCAGTAGTTACCAATTTATTTGCTAGCATAGAGCTGCAGCTGTTTTTCTGGATATCAGTAGCCTCAGAGCTTCAGCATACTTGCTTTTGCCTCAGGGAGTTATCAGAGGAACACTAAGGTAGATAGCCTTTTTCGCAGGCCTTCGTATGGCACTGATCTTATATCAAATAGCATAGAAAAATGACAAATTTCTGCATAACGGAGATAGTAGTTTATAGCCATGGAAAGTCTATTTGAAGCATCATTGTGAAGATTGGAGTCACTTTAAAAGAAGATAGAGAGAGAACAGAGTATGTTCTTGTACAGATAAAGTTATGCTCTAAGGAATAATATTCAGTAAGATTTCTCGTATTTCAAAACTAAGGGAGGTATCCTGGTTACTAAGGTGTTTCTCTAATACTTCAAGCTCATAATGCAGGTAAATTAGTAATTTATCCAAAATGATCAGACTAAATAAATATATTGCTGTGCACTATCAAAGAAGCTTTGTAAGAGTTAATATTTTTAATTTCCATATCTGTAATGAAAATGTCTACCAATTGCATCCAGTAAGAGCCAACTAAATTAATTAGGCATTTAAATCCTAATGCAGCATTCACATTCGGAATTAGGAAAAATTCCCAGTGGTCTCTTGTTGGAAGTTTTTACATGCATATCTTGTATTTTTTCTTATATTTTTTTCCTGCAGTATGTGTTATTAGCCTCGGCTACTTAGGTCAGTAAACTACATGGGCAGCTGATCTGATCGAGTTTGATGGTTTCTTTATGGGAGTGAAATAGTTCTCAAAGTAAATGTGATGTTTGTGAATGGTGTGTGCTGGAACAGCTATTTATAACAGTTTGTGGTTTTAAACAGTAGTATTGTTTGCCAGTTACTGAAGAAATGCTCTTGTATTTCTGCTGGAAATGTCTTCCAGCAAGTGTTCTTGCTTGATACTTGAAGGAATGGCAACACACGGAGCTTGGAAGCACTACTCTCTTTCCCAACACTTCCCTAAATCAGCTATTGGCCTGGTCAGCCAGTAGTTAGTTTATATGCTGGCTGTTGCCACTGGGAACTCAGGGCTGAAAAATTAGATCCTATGAGGTAGAAAGAAAACATTTCTGGTCAAGTTATAACAAGGGTGGTGCAGGTGGGAGGGGGCAGGGAGACATCCCTGCATTCTTCCACTTCCGCCATGGCCTTGCAGTGTACCAAAGCCTTCCTCGATAGGTCAAATAAACAGGTTATTAGTAAAGGACAGAATGTGAAACTGTGACCCAAAGTAGTATGTGCTTGCAGTATCCTCAGAGCAAGCAATGATTGACGCTGGTTTTCTCACGTACATGCTTTTATGAGCTGCTATTTTGTAGAGTGGGTCTTCAGCATTTCTTTTTCCTTTTTTTTTTTTTTTTTTTTTCCTAAGCTAATTATAAATAATAAGCTTTGGAAGCAGTGTCATTGTTTTCTATTTCATGGCACTTGCATAATTTTATAGCAGGGAAGGTAGAAAGTGGTGTTTGCATAAGGATTATGACGCTTTTTTCTGACAAATCTAGTTTTAATGTTCAGTCATTATCTCAGTAATTGTGAGATTACCTTTCCATTGTTTGTATATGAAGCCAAGTTATTTCTGCTGAAAAGTCTTAATACACTAAAGAGAAGAGAACTTAGGAGATAATTAGTAGCTAAGCAGTACCACCTTTTCAACAGCAGTTCTGATGTAGTTTTGCCAACATCCAGTAGATTGCAGTGCAAGGCGATTCATACTTCAGGGTTACTTTTTATTACTATATTAATAGTTGCTCCACCACCAATAAATTGCATTATTTTCTCTGGATTTTCAGGAGCTAACCAAAATGTAGTACGTTTGGTTGCTCTATTTCTCTCAAGTACACGTCTAATTTAATAATCTAGTCTAGGTCATTTCCTGTTTTAACATATTCCAGCCGAAGAACTCGACTCTTGAGCCATGTCTCTAGAAACACTTGATTTAATTTTATGTTGTTCTCTGCACTGGTGTGTCTGATCAGAGTAAGGCTGGCGCCCTCTCCCCTGGGTAGAACATCTTGCAGTGCTGTTCCTGGCAGTCTTTCTTGTTTATGTCTCTTGGTTTGGCGGCGACTCCTAGATCTTCTGCGGATGTTTTGGCAGGCTCCCTCAGCACAGCTGGATCAGATACTGCAGGTCTGGCGACAGATATTTCCAAGAAACAGTGGCCTTTATTGATTGGAATCAAACTTTTCTGTGTGAAGCATTCAGAAAAGTTTCATTGCTTTCAGTTTTAGGAAATTTAGAAGGATGAAAGCTTTTAGCATTTTCCTGAGCAGCTCTTCCAGTGTTGTTGCAGCAACACTGAATGTCTCGAACCACCGTTCATGTAATGGAAACACAGTTTAAAGATACCACCACTACTGCTACTAATAAATTACTTGTACAAGAAAGTGAAAAAGGCAGAGCAATTGTAATACTTATCTTCCAAAGACTATCTTCCTTGTAAAGTAGTTTTTCAGCTCTGAAATAGGATTTTTCCAAACAACTTGCAAGGCTAGTTTTCAGATGGAAAATGACACCTGTAAAATTGTGCCCTTAAGGTAGTTATTTTCAAGTAATTTTCCAGTCTCTGCATACTGTTAATAATGCAGATGTAATTTTCAGAAATTGATGTTAAACTACCAAAGTTGATCAAGTTTCAGATAATAAGGCTTGTCTTTGTGATTGATCTCTCCACTTGCCCTAAACCACCAAAGCCACCTCATTGTTTTTGACCAGGTGACAGAAAGGGTGGAGGAACTTTGATTTTTCTGTACACTGATTTATAGAAGAAATGTGTTTGATTTCCTTTGTGGTAATAGCATCTCACTGATGTGATATGTGAACTAGAGTTCAAAGTGAACTGTTGAGGGCCAATTTCAAGCAGATAGTGACTGGAATATGTAATTTCTGAGGAAATGGAGAAAATAAGTGTGACAGGTGGGCAGGAGACACTTGGTTACTGTAGGATTAGGTAAATATAAACATGCTAAGGGAGTAACCATATTAAGAATGTGTATAGACAAGAATTAGTTTCTTTCATGAGAAGATGCTTACCGTTTGGTTTCAGTATGTGAAATTGAATGGTCAAGACTGTTCCTTGCAGATTGAGCCTGAATCCTTATGCTCAGCTCTTTCCTTAATATACTTCAGAAGGAAGAAGATTGTCTTTCATACTTCTGACATTGTCAGCTATACAATAAAGATGCTACTAATTAGAGCAGAATTAGTGTAGATTTTCTCCTTGTCTCAATGCACTGTTAGCTATTTATCTATCTCTTTTTCTCTCCTCTAAACTAGAAGTTGACTGTAGTTGAAGATGGGTTCACCAGGCCGTGTACTCTGACATGGTATTCATATTTCTGATTCATATCTGACTGGTGTCTTGCTCAGCTACCTGAATTTATGCTAATCCATTCTAGTTAATTCAGGTTTGAGTTCGGCGTTGGATTTTCTGTCACTTCACATGGGCAAAGGTCTACAGCTTTTTGTTTTTAACCTTCTCAATAAAACTAGAAATAAGGATTGCTTTTTGGGATAGGCAATTAAAGAGCTGACAGTGTATGTCAGCTTTTTTTACATATCTGTATTTCTACTTTTCTCTGCCTCTTTTGCCCAAAGTTAAATCTTCTGAAAGATGAAGTCTTAGTCCAGCTTAGTAGTAAAATAAATTTAAGGGCCTATGGCATTTAAGACCATGTAATCTAGGCTATCCTCTTGTAGTAAGAAATAATAATAAAGGCTTTAAAAAACATGCATTATGAGGAGGGAAAAAAAAAAAAGAAAAGTGAAAAAAAAAAACAAACTACCATTAATAGATTAGAATGTGGA
The DNA here is from genome assembly GCF_964035555.1 of Netta rufina. NCBI lineage: Eukaryota > Metazoa > Chordata > Aves > Anseriformes > Anatidae > Netta > Netta rufina. The sequence continues at coordinate 33,372,145 of NC_140125.1, read as the reverse complement.
TGAATACTCTCACTTTGCTGAACTGATTTTATAGTGCCCTGAATGAGGGGGGAAATTTTCAATAAGAAGGCACAAAACATTACTCTGGACATCTGGAATTAAATGTTTATTATAATTAGAAAGCAGCTGGATCAGTAGGGAATTTGTTCTGTCAATACTTAAGTTAAAGAACTACTAAGCATTGCTAGTTACTCTCAGCATCATTTTATTAGAAGTAATGAGTTTGCTTGATGGAATAGGAAAAGGCAAAAGGAAACAAAAGAATAACATACTGAGGATGCCCGAGAAGCAATCAAGAGGCAGAGGTAACTTGAAAGCTGTCTCCAGTCCCCCTTGATAGGGTTGTTCTAGCTTAGTGGCACTTGCCTTACGCAATCGTGACGTGTCGCACCCATTCATTTTTGTAAAAACAATTTTTAAGTGGGAGTGTTCCCTTGTGAGTTGTGGAGGCAGTAAAGCCTATTTTCCTGTTCGTTTATACGAGGGTCTGTTCTTTTTCCCTTTTTGTCTTCGGTAGCCTGCATCTTGCCTTCTTACACCCAGCTCGCTGCATTTGCATTGGAGCTGTGCCTGCGTGTGTGCCAGTCGGTCCTCCTGCTGCTGCCAGGCTGAATGTCGAGTACTGCCTCAATTCTCTCTTGCCTTATATTGAGGGTGCTGCTTCTCTACAAGATTAGGAATGTCTACAAAACTTTATAGGGTTTTGGAGTCTTTTAAAGCTTTCATATTTGGCCAAAACCAATCATAGAAACTGGAGTTACTATGAGCGTGAGATGAGGGGGAGCAGACAGTGAGGCTCTCTTTGCCTCACTTTTTCTCTTCATTACTGTGTTATAAGACTTGATCTACTCTGATGAATCTTTAATAACTTATATGTACATTTGTAATGGTGTACTACTGTTGCATTATTTTCTCTGTTTATAGAGGCTGGTTCTGTACGATGAAGCTTTTTCAGTCATGCTTTTTTTCTTTTACTTCTAGCTAGTCTTACTATCATATAGCATGCTTTGTGGGGTTTATTACAATAGGCCTTCTGTAGGCTAAGTATTTCTGGAAGAGAAGTCTCCATTTTTAACTCAGTTGAGTGTCAGTTCTAGCAGCTGTATGACAAATTGGTGAAGCTGCTGGGCTGCCATCAGCACGAGACTTCAGCACTGGTATAGAGTAGTCCTTAGTGAGGAGAGCTTGAAGAAGGATAAAAAAAAAAAAAAGGTTGCTTAACTGAGGTGACAGTGAAATACGAAGTGTTGTGGATAGTAAAAATGTTTGATAGTTTAATGAAAGTTTTAAGGGAAAAAAAAAAAAGAAGAGTAGAGGTGGGAGAAGCAAGCATATTGCCAAAAGGAAGTAAAACCATTCTGTACAACCTACTAACTGCTGATCTGTTTAATTAGTATTTGCTTTGCAAATACCTCTAAATCTTGGAAAAAAATAATTAGACAAAATTGCACCTCTGAAGTCCTGCTGAAATTACTTGTTTTGTACATACCCTAGAAAGAAGGAGTGACTTTTGTAGTGAAGACAGGTAACATTTATGGATTTATCCATACTCTTTAAATGTGCTAATAGTTTGTTTGTTTGTTTGTTTTATTATTTTTTATTTTTTTTTTCTCTTTTCAGGGCTAAGTATCACAAATTAAAATATGGCACAGAATTGAATCAGGGAGATATGAAGCCACCAAACTATGATTCTGGTAAGACTTTATGAAGAATGAGTTCATTACTGACATAAAAGCTCAGCTATGGTTTGTGCAAATGCTGAAATGATGGTGTTGATGAAATATGCCACTTAGTAGAGTCAGTGGGAATAGACATAATTAATGAAGATTGTATTTTACTCATGTAAAATTAAAAATATGTTAATGCTCTAAAAGAGTCTCAAATGAGTTTAAAAAAAATGCAAACCCAGCAGACTGCTTCTGAAGAGAATAATTGATCTCCTAAGTAATGTGTATGGATATTTTGGAACAGAGAGTTATTAGATTTATAGCTATAGAATCCTTTTATTTTTGAATAATTCTTCTGAATAAAAAGTTAATAGCAAAGGATGTGAACTATGTGGTACATAATTTGTATGAAAATATGTATTAGACGTAAGTGAGAGTTTGACAATGGCACTCAGCTTGAGGAATTCAGAATTGCAATTACTTCCTTTTTCCCTGTTCCTATCTATCCTTAGTTTCCCTGGGGGGAAGGGTATGAGGATTATACCTTTAGTATGTTGTAGGTCAGGAGCTTGAGAGGAGAAGTAATAGGTAGCTATTTTTGCATCTCAGGCCCCTGATGCTTCTACTACAGCAACCAGAATCACCTGTATATAAAGGAAGAATATATAGTCTGCAGACTTCAGCTCTGTCATTTGGTTTGTCTAAGGGCTGGCATGTTTTACTGTCATGGTTAACTCTCACCTCATGGGATTCAGAAGATCATTTTTTTGGGAAAAAAAAATGCAAACACCATCAAAAAAAAAAAAAAAAACAACCACCAAAAAATCCTGCACCAGCTGATGATGAAATTTTACACGACCCTTTTCCTGTCCAAAATACAATGAAGTTTTTGAAAGTTCTATTTCATATTATTATCCAGGTCATTTCCTTAACTGAAGGAATTGTTTAATTTGGTGTTACTCAGGTGGAAGACTCCAATCTATATATGGCCCACTAGAAAACCTTGTCCTGATCACACCAGCATCCTAGATATCTGATAGCTTCTACAGATCTCGTTTTTGTAGTTTCTCAGGATGGAGCTATAGCATGTTGCTCTAACAACTGTTGGAGTTGTCTTGGATAGATCTTTTTTTCTTTTTCTTCTTCTTCCCCCATCTTGCCAGTCAGGGAAAAAATACAGAAGTGTTTCTAGCAGTTTTTCCAAATGCATCCCTGTTGGTTGTTTACTCTGTGATCTCTTGGAAACCCAGTAAGACAGTTTAGATGTAAGAGTTGGATCTGATTTTTTTTTAAATATCTTTTTTACTTCTCATGAGATCTGCTGTTACTTTCTTGTTATACAAGTCCCTTCATTATAATCTATAAACTGCTGTTACTGCTAGCAGTCATCATTTCTGAGACGTAAGAAAAAGAGAACTCTTGACTGAGGATGTATTTAACCTTCAGAAGGAAGGTTTTCACTTTCAAAATTGATTTTCAGGCAAATTTATCTCAGTTGTGTGTTAACTCTTGCATAGAGTGAGCTTGTGTATTGAGTCAAGCTGTGCTCAGTTGTTCTTAGATCTATGTGCAATTGATGATTTGCCATGGTTGCCATCAAATGGGTTTGTGAATTCAATATAGATAAAATTCTTACGGTTCCTCTTGCATGTGAATTCTGATTAATCTTTGATAGCTTCTTCAGTAGAGGTTGTGGGTTTTGTTTTCTTGTTTGTTTTGTTTGGTTTTGAATTCAGTTATTTAAAGGAGAATGACTTCTCAGTGAGGACAGTATACTTCCTGTATCACATACTCATTTATTCATAGGATTATACCAGGTTTTTCTGGTTCTTAATTTTTGTCTATGTAAGAAGACTGTTCATCCTTCAGTGTTTGGATCACAAGGCCTTCTAGTTTTATAGAGTTTTATCTATTATCTTTTGTAGATAATAAACCAAAGTCTTTTATCTTGGGAAGCATACATGTATGCTTATTTGTCTCCTGGGGAGGGGAAAAAATACCATGGTGTAGTATGAAGCTATATATGCAATAAATGTGTAGCTGCTGGTTGCCAGCATTCAGGTAGGTTTCTCACCAGAACAGCCACGTAATTTTTTTGTGGATTTTCCCAGAGTACTACTGTTCGCATCCAGATTTGTGGTTATGGAAAACGTGGTGGAAATTTTTTCATCAGCTTTTCAAGTTAAAAAATAAACAAATACTGCTGTTTTTTTTTTTTCCTTCCCCCAAAGCTAATGCAAACACAGATGAATATAAAGTTGATGTGAATAGGTCTGATGGGTCCAAAAATAAGGAAACTGGTTGACCAAAAATTGTAAATAGATATAATTGTACATGACGCTGTTCAAGTACTTGTACAGTTGTACTTGACATTGTTTGCAGTTAAGTGTTTGTATTTAAACTTAATTATGAGTGCGCACACACACATAGATTTATATATATGTATATAAATATATACACACACACTAGAAGGCTAGTGCAAATATGGGACTCCAAATTGTTTGTATGATTGTCCCCTTAATGAAAAAGGGACTCTTGGATGTGAAACAGACTGAAAGGCACTAATGACTAGTGGAACTTGGTCTCCTGCAGTAAGATGTACTTGACGATCTTTGTTACGTGTAGGTAGTACGAGAATCACATGCTATATGCATTTTTTAATCTGGATTGGTTTTTTGACAGTTGAAGTTTTTATTTTGTTATTCAACCATTCCTAATAATCTTAACACAAATCACATTTGCCTTCACAAGTGGATGGACATATTTTTTAGAAGTAGGACAAAGGAAAAATTGCTTATAATTAAATAATCTTTTCCAGATGAAGGGAATGAAACAGAGATTCAGCCACAACAAAACAGTCAGCTAATATGGAAACAAGGACGACAGCTGCTAAGACAGTAAGTATAGAGAGAAGAACTTGAATAATGAATACAAGGGAAAGTATCTGGTAATGAAATGTGATGATGGTGGTATTTGATTTTTCTGTTAGATTTTCTTTGACGAAAAGTTAGTGTGATGAAGTTCATTCAGCTTCTGCCCTACTTTTCCTAGGCTTTTGAAAAAAAATTAATGTTTCAGAACTTCAGGTGAGAAGCCTTGTCATCAGACAATCTCATTTGCTTTTACTGAGTATAATAAAACAATCTGTTTGGAGGTCATGACACTTTACAATTCTTTTTGCAATTACAAAATAAAACAATTCTTTTTGCAGCTACGTAAAGTAATAATAACTTGGTTTGGAGAGGGATAACTTTTGTTTTAGTCTACTCTATGTGCAAAAAACACTAAGAAGGTTAGACTAGAAGCTTTCTAATTCTCAGTTCATCTTAATGACGCAAATATCTAATACAAATAAATTTTTGAATTTTGCTCATAATGAGTTATGCGGTTCCATGGTACTTGGTCATATTTCTGGTTGTTTTTTTTTGTTTGTTTGTTTTGCTTTTGCCTTAGTTACAGGACTTGGTTTAAATTGAAAAGATCTCTTCAAGGCCTGTCATCAAGGTCTCCTTATGTCTGTTTTTCCATGCATTAGCCTCATTCACTATGATGATAGCTAGATTCTGTGGCCTTCTAATCAGCTAGCAAAATTTTGATATCCAATTCTGTTTTTGTGTTACAGAAGATTAAATGAGAGGGGAGGGAGACGGTAAGGACAGTCTGGGCTTTATTGGAAAGAACCTATTTCCAAGCAGTTATACAAAAATTAAATTGTCCAGTTTGTCAGTTGGATGGCTTTTACTTCCTTTTCTTTTTCGAGAACCCATATATTTGCATGTAAGTTGAATAAATGTAAATAAAGTAGTCTTGCCTTGGATCAGTGATTTGAAGGCAAGTCATTCCCTCCCAGTGTAATTCATGAGTAAGTTACACGCTGCTGAATAAAAAAGTTGTATTACTGACAGACTCTGTTTTGCATAGGTGACTCGATTGATTTTGATACTGTCATCAGTCAGTATTTCGCTGCAAATATGTTTATGTAAAGAATATCGTTAAATAATCGGATGAGGATGTTCTTGCTAGGAAAGTGCATATCCTTGTTTTGTGACAGCTTTTATTGTGAACTAGTATTTCTACTCTTCAGGGTTATCCAGAATATTGATCATTTAATCTGTTCGGTGTTTCTGAGAAGATAGTAACTTTCTTTTTCTAGAGGAAGGGACAGAGACCAGTTATTTGGTCTTCCAGATGCATTACTGTATGCAAAGGTACAACTGCATATTGATGAAAGAGCCAACTTTAGACCTTAAGGTTTTCATACAAGCAAAACCAACCCAAATATGCGAGACAAATTAATAGTTTGCAGATTCTGAAGAATGAGAAAATGGCAAGGCAAAGATTTTATCAAACATAGTACGTTACAAATAACAGGTTTTAGTAGTAGCTATAGCTACAGAATTTGGTTTTGTTCCCTCTGTTTTGTAGGCTTCTAGTAATGCCTGGGGAAGGAACATATCTGACACGTCTTGTAAGGCTTCATGTGTGTTTTCCATGTGTTGAAGAATAAAATGGCTATATTGTACATGCAACTGTGGCGATTTTTATAAGCCAGTTGTAAATATTTTAATTGAAAGTGCTTTTCCACCCATTTTAGTAAATGAATGAATAACGTATTGTATAACCTCTGACTGCTAGGCTCTTTGATTATTTCCCCCTTCCCCCCCCGCCTCAGTGACTGTAGAGGCTGGTACTGCAAGAGGCGATCCCTCTGCAGCTGGTACAGGATGATTTATAAGCATGTTTCGTTAGCACAGCACCATACTTTGCTAAGCTATGGGGTTGAAGATGAGTTTAGGGAGAAGTTTTCATTTACTGTTTTGAGTAAGATATGCGTGAAAAATTAGCATGAGATCTGTCCTACAGGTATCTGCAAGAAGTGGGCTACACCGACACGATATTGGATGTGAAGTCAAAACAAGTACGAGCTTTACTGGGACTTTCAAGTGATGCTTCAGAGAAGGAAAACAGAAATCAAGAACCGATGGTAAATGGTACAGAGGGCCAGATTAAAGAAAACACAATGATTGGGTGAGTATCACGAAAATGTTCTCTTTCTGCATAAATGTGATTAATGGTGTAGAACAGATTTCTTTTTACTGAGATTTTGAGCCTTTTTTCTAATTGGACATTAGCGTAATTTTAACTACTTTTATTACATAAAGCAGTAAGTACGGGAACAACTTTTAAGATATGCAGCTTTAAAAGCAGCATGTTTGTGTTTTTTTTTTTACCAGTTGCATGGCAGCATAAAGGCAAATCGAGACATTTGATATGTGATTAGAGGTCAATATTGTTTCAAGTTAACAGCTTATTTGGATTGTTGGAAACTTAAAATATCTTACAGGCTTTGTTTTTTCTGGTGCATGCTGACTTTGACATGATAATCAATATGAGATACAGGATTTTTTTGTGGTCGGATCTGAAAAGCAGATTCTCATATTGTATTCTGATTTCTATAAATCCATGGTTTTCCCTGAGTGGATATACATGTGCAAATGTGAAGTGTAAGATATTCATTTATCTTTTTATCTTTTTTTAATATTTCGTAACATTGTGAGAAGTCAGTAAAGGAGTGTAAAAACTTGTTGTCCTTGCATTTGTTTTTAAGTGATGCTGAAAACATAAAAGCCTTTATTCCATTTTCTTGCATTTTCTATGCAAAGAGGTTTTTGTTTTCAAAAAAGTCAAAGAAAACCAAAACTTAACTGTAGAGGCATTAGGAAAGCAATCTGTTCTTGTTTAAAGTACCGTAGCTACAAAACTTAAGGAAAATGATGCAGAATTGTTTGTCTGAACAATACATGAGGTTACTATTCCAGCGGTTCGTGCTGTCATCAACAAGCACAGCTTTTCTTGAAGATTCTGCTTCTTTTTTCATTTTCTGTGCCAATGTGGCAAAATTCAAGACCACCTAATTTTAAGGTCTAATACTGTCAATATGTCATGTTCTGTCTTTTAAAAAGCATTTGTGTAAAATTTCATTGGACCCAGCAGATAACTCTTGCAACTTCAGGCCAATGAGTTTTGTGAGGGCAGGAGTTTGTTGTTATGTAATTAAATTTTATGCTGTGAGGTGGAAAATCTGAGTGTATGAGAAAACTCACAAGCTACTGAAATACATTGTGCTGCTACACAGTTGACAAGCCATGTCATCTATTTGCGACAGCTTTGTTTTTGAAGAACAGGGAGTGCTTGATAGATGACAACAATTTTAGTTTGGTTTCTGGTGAAGGAGTTGCTTCTTTTCAGGGTAATGGGTAAACCAAGCTCCCCTTCTTATACTTGAAAGTTTATTGAAATCTGTTTTCTCTTCAAAACAGATGGGTATTTATAATAAGGTAATTATTTGATAGAGGAAATGGTTGGACAGTGGTTTTTAATATAGCAATTAATAATGCAGTTGTGTTTATTTCCTATATATTTCCTTTCTGGATAGGTTTATTTTAGGTCTATCAGTTTTAACATTGGAGTATACCCTCTAGCTGTGGATACTCACTGATGCAGGAAAAACATGTTTTCAAGTTCAAGGCTGTTTAAGTGTGCACAGTCGAAGAAACTGCTTTCATCTCACTTGTAAAGCATAACGTGGAAGACTGTATGAGAAGGATTAGGGGAGCATTTTGATGTATGATGTGAGACTCGACTCCAGGGTTTTCCAGTGGAAGACTCTTCAAGTGATCTTGTCCAATGAAGCCGTGTCAGTCTTCATGGGTCATTTTGAATTTGTGGGTTTCAGCTGACATCTTTCTTACTGAAAGGAAAAAGTTGAGATTTTACCAAAATCCCTTGGTGAATCTCAGTATAAGGCTAGCTCTCAATGCTGCAATTCTTCTGGGTATTTCAAGTGTGCTTTCTGAACATCTCTTTTAATTTTCCATGCAGGAGGCGTTCGTGACTTTCTTCCTGACCGAGACTGTCTGTTACTTAACTGCTATCTCATCTTGTGCTATTAGATTCTGTAATATGTTATACTTCACTCTTCCTGTGGTGTGTGACACTGTTAATCTCTTCCCAGCTGCATTGTCACTTGCCTCAAAAATTTCAAAATGCAGCTTTATGGCAGATTGGAAATCTGAAAGGAGATGAGGTGTTGCTCTCAGCTCATACTTACCCATTACCAGCCTCTTTTATTATCAGCATTCCTTTAAAATATACAAACCAGTTTATTTCTGAAGAGGATTGGTATTGAATAGGTCACTGAGATCTATAAGGCATGCAGTTCTTGTACCTGATCCCAACTGGAATTCTTAATGAGCCTTCAAAAACTTGGTTCAACATTTTTCTATCCGTTTACCAGACCTGGGAAAAAATGAGGTGGCTCATCTTCGTTCTGGCTCACAGTTGAGGTACGAGCACTCTAAAGCAACTTCACTGCTGGGCTATGTAACAGGATGGAGAAAAGATTGACAGTTCTTTTAGAAGCTTCTTGTTATTCCTGGTGCACAGGAAAAGTGAGAAGAGGATTGGGGTCATAATGAGCCTGTAAAGTTGGAAGGAGTGCAAGCGAACAAGTGCCATGTCGTAGTGGTAGAAGAGGAAAAAGTTACAGTGAGAGATCAGAAGACCAAGGAAAAAAAGAACAAACACAAAACCTTAACGCAACCCCTAAAAGTAGAAGGCCATGCATGTGTTTGCCAGGACCACAGGACATTGGGACAGTTGCAAAGTAAAATGCAGATGGAAGATAGGCAGTGGCTGTATGGGTACAGTGAAATAGTTCACGGGAGAAAGCTTTCCTGTCACCACAGAAGGCTGTAAACTACTGAAGTCAATGGAGTTTGGCAAATTTTGTGGTTAAAAACTTTTAATGGACATTAATATCAAATACCTGCTAGCAAGTCTGAGGCTAAGGGTCAACCTGAAGATGTTTGAGTTGTCTTTGATGAACAGAGTGCTGGAAAAAATGTAATGCATGAAAATTAATCTGGTCTAACAAGAAATATCTGTGTCAAAGCAATAAAATACAGCTCACAGAACATTGCTGACTTGTTTGGCCTTGGAAGAAAAGGGTTTGTGAACTCAGCTAAGAATGCAGATTTTTAAGTCTGATTTTTTTAAAAAAATTGTTTACATGGGAGGAAGAATGTGAGAAGCAGAGTACAGGGAATGAAGAAAGAGTTTGTGGATGAGAAACAAAGACAAATCAGTAAGACTTTGGAAGAAGCGTGGGTGAATGTGATGAAGATAATGTACTGTAGAAAGGAAAAGAGCACAATGAAGAACGGAAGAAAAAATGGATATAGTAATATGTTACACGAACAGGAAAATGGGAGACACATTAGATGTAAATGTTCTTGAAGATTTCTCCATATAGCAGCGTAAGTTGCAGAAAGAACAGATTGGCTAAACGGCTTTCTGTGCAACTGAACGTTCATTTGATAAATTCCATAGAAAGTAAAAAATGATGTTTGATGTTTTCATGCTGCCATATGGTTACCACTTTGGGGGAAGGAGAGGAGATAACAGAAACGAGGAAACAAACTTTCTTTTATGTCATGACTGTCATTTATTGGTAATCAACCAATACTTTCTCAGTGAAATGAAAGTAGTAGAGAACAAGACACAGATCTGTACTGAAAGAAATTCCAACTGAAGAATGAGAGAGACTTGCTTCTCTACACTGCTACACTGTCAGATTATAGTGTGTTTTTTTCATAAGCCTTCTGAGGTATGCATGGTGTTTGCTGCTGTTGCTCAGCCTCCTTCAGGAATATCTCTGATCTACTGCTGTACTGACAATTAGATGCACCCACAGTTTACTTTTTTTTTTTTTTTTTTTTTTTTAAAACGTCTTTGACTGCTGAAAGGGTAAGCCCTGGTGTTTTTCCTTTGGCTCCAGGGATGTGTGAAATGTATACTCAATGGTGGGTAGGGAGGATACTCCTCTTGCTCTCAACTCACCACTTCTACGAATTTTCATGAGTCAAGTCTGTTATACCAGAACTTGTGTACCTATGTCAACAGCCAGAGTTCAGACACTCAGTGACTCAGTGCTCTCAAATCAACAGTAAGCTGAGCCTTTTTATGGCAGAGGCTTTTGAGAATGTTTGGAGTATAACATGGGTGCTGTTTACTTCAGTATGGTTAAGCTTACAGTAGTTACTGCAGTGAAAATACTTAGGAAAATAATCTTGATTTACAGTAGACGATATGTAACTTGAATTCTGTTAATTTTAATTTATTTATTTTAATTGCCATCTGGTCATACCCCTGAGCTTAATGTTGAGTATCTTAAAGTGTTGGGGCTACATTAGAGAACTATTCCCACCTCTTTTTTTCTTCTTTTGGTATAATGATGAAATAATTGCTGTTGTCTGAAAGTCTTTTAAACCCTTTTCAATTTCTCTTATTGTTAAGTGAAGTAGCCTCAGTCTGCGTGTGTACTAGCTGCTGCATCTGTGGGCAAATATTTGTATTCTTACATTACCTATTTATTTGCTAACATACAGATCCTCATGAAAACTTTAGCACTCAAGACATCATGTGGATTTTGAATGCACCCTGGAAGATTTTGGTTCCATAAATGAAATGTTGTTATGATAACCTGAGATAGATATAGTCCTGTTTCCACTTATTTCATGGAATTTAAAAGGGCATCTGTTTTCAGTTTCTTCAAATCAGCTCACTTGCATTACAAAAGATAAGTACCACTTGGCATGATTGGACTCAAAAATAATTACTAAAATAATAACTTCATAATAATGGTTGAAATTCTTAACACCTGAAGTGAGAGGAATGGGTGCTTTCCCTCCAGCAAACTGAGATATAAAGGAAAGCTGCCTGCAAGCATCACATGTAACCTTGAAAACTTGAGAGTATTTAAGTATCTTTGGTTCACTTATTACCTCATTTTTAATAGCTTTATCTTGTTGACTGAAACCTAAACAGTCAGATTAGTTTACCTTCTTGAAGGTGTGTGTTTGACTACTGCTTGATATGAATGGAAGCAAATATAATGAAGGAATAGAACTGGAAAGAAACAAAGGTATACCAAGCATAAGCTTGTATATATGTACATGTGCATGTGTGTATATATAAGAATGATATAGATAAATTATCTGAATTTTTGTTAAGAGTTAGAGAATTAGAGCTATATTTAAATATTCAATGGAAACTTTCAAGTGAAGGATTCAGGCTTATTTCTCTCTGAAACTGATCTGTTCTTTTTTGAACTTAATTGAACTGCATATGGCTTCTGCTGCCTATGCTTTGCTGGAGCAAAAAGGCATCATAGTAACACATCTGAGAGCAGATCCAAAGACCTTTTCAAAGATTAAGATTAAACATTTTGAAGATCTTATACTTCTAATGTACAACAAATCATTCCATCTGAGGCTTCAGGAAGTAAATATCTTTCTGTACCAGAAGGCGTTGAATAACTCTTGCATCTCTAAATCCTATTAACACTGACACACGTAATGAAATTGCTGCTTATTGGCTGATGACTGTTGTGTGTTAACTCGCTTATAAAATGGTTTATTTGGGAAAAGATCTTTGCATTTAACTACCTGAGGTAACACCTGTCATAAAAAAAAAAAATCAAAATAGTATACCAGGAAGAAATACTGAATAATATATATATATCCAAAATCAATTTGCCTTTTTCCCTTTACTGATGTTTTTTCCCCATTTTTCCCATTCGTACTTGCCCCCATCTTGCAGTGACCTAACAGGCATTTCAGAGATACCTGGTTTAGGCCAGACCTAGACAATTTCAACAGGTGCATCAAAGCAGGAAAAGTGATTAGATAAATTAGGGATTTGTCTGTAGAAAATAGTACCAATTATGACTCTTTTCATTTCATTGGCACAGATCTATGGCGCAAGGGTCTGAAAGATGCGTCTTGGAAATGTCACATAAGAGTCAAGGCACAGAAGGAACGGGGAGAAAGAGACAAGGAAGTCATGTAGGGTGAGAAAGAGAAGCAAGGAGAAGGGAGATGAATGGAGAAGTAACTTTAAAAATGTTACTTCAGCGCTTCTGACATTGACTTTTTTTGTATCCTTACATTTTAGAAAGCTTGTTTATTTGACATCGTATAGTTACCTGACTAGATTTGGCAAGATAAGCAGCCTTTCCTTTATTAGTGGCATTCCTGCATAATTCCAATTTGCATCCAAACCATTTTGTAAGCGTTGCTTACCAGCTGTAGTACATATTGCACTGGTTCTTGCATTGTGTGGTGTGAATTCCTAAAAAGTTTCAAAGGTTACAACAGACTGTCTAGCCTGTCCAGTGTTCCTTGCGTGTAAATTTTGATGATAAATATTCTGCACTTTATTCGTTTGATTTTTTTTTTTTTCCATGCTGTATTATGAAAGATTTTGCACCGTATTGAAGATTTCTAAGACTGTTTGGTAAAGGCAGTTGTCATAGGAAGGAAAGCATTTCAATTTGCATGCCGTTATGTACTCTGTCCGGTTTGAAAGGACTCAATTAGCTGTGTTGAAAAGATTGTATTAGAACACAAAATAACTGAATTCTGTGGGAAATTTAATAAAAATGCTGACCTTGTGCTAGCACATTTTGACAGTGGGAGGAAACCGAGCCAACAAAAATGGTTAAAGAAAGGGTGTTTCAGAACTGCTCTTCAAATGCTGGGCCACGACAGGCTTTTTCCTGTACAGGCCCCCAGAAACATTTCCCAGCCTGAGCTGATCCTGTGTTTATTTAACTTTATACTGCGGTGTTCCTTCCTGCTTCTGAGTTTGTCAATAAATCTGTTTTTATTTAAGACATTTTGTGTATGTCCTGGAATAAAAAACAAGCAAACCCCAACCCACCAAACCTCCCTCTCCTTTTTTTGTCGGGGACTGAGGCAGGTAATGGCTTTGTGGCAGGGCAACTCGTGGGAGGAGTTTGTGGCAGCTTTCCTGGACATGACCACGGAAAGTCCCAGAGTTGCTATCAGGAAAGGAAAAGGTAACAGCAGAAATACTGAGGGTGTTGGTTACAATAAAAATACAGGGCTATAATTGACTTGCGATGTGAAACGTCTGGGTCATGCTAGAAGCAGGAAAGCTATCCATCAATGCTGTGTTATTGCCACATAAACTTCATTTTTTCTATAGGTTATGGTTTCTCCTTTTCATTCAGTAAAAGCAAATCTAAACCAGGATTTCTGTTAGCATCCTGAATATTAAATGTTGAAAGCCAGTTCAACACTACACATATTGTTAGGCTGCTAATGTCAGGGCCAACTGGATTTTACAGAAAATACTTGTCTTGAGCCTTGTGACTGTAGGGCAGAAAGCAAAGAGTTGGCTGCATGGGCTGCTGAGGCCCATTGGGGTCCCAGCGTACTTTAAATAGTACATGTGGAGTATCAAACACTGTATTTCTTTGATTTCATGGGAAGAGGTTATTATTATTATTTTTAGTCTTAAAGGGACCAAGGAGTTAAGACAAATCTGAATAATTGAACAGCCTGTAAAATACAAGTTAGAATGAGATTCTCAGGGTGGTCACAGCTGCAGAAAATTCTGGCAACTTCTCCCAGGAGAGAAAAATATTCATGGGATTTCAGGTTGGTATTGCTTTAAGGGAGGTAAGTAATTAAGTTACCAACCCATTTATAACAAGAATTCTGTTCTTTTAAACAGAAAAAAAAAAAAAAAGTGTCTTGTCTTTGGGGATCAGAAGTTCCCTGTGTCAAGAATAATCTGCGTGTTGTCCATCTGTTAGTAGGAAGATGGAAATCCCAGCAGCATTAATGTACCTGTATTTTACTTCCTGACTGTGCTTGTTACACTCGTGACAAACAGTCCTGCCGTGCTTATGATGCACAGACATGAGTCGCAGGTGCTGTCTGCCCAAAGGTTTCCCTGGCTTGTTGGGTATGGCTACAGGAGAGGAGGATGTAATGCACAGGCAGAGCTATCAAGTGCCTGATAGAGAACGTTATGTTGACTAACTGATTTTTAGGTTTGGTTAGGAAGTGGTAAACAAACTGGGATGAAACCCTTGAGAAAAGGAAGCCGAGGGTGGAGTCCAGGAGAAAACCGTGCAGGGGTGGTTTTACAGAGTACGGTTGAGGTACAAGTGGTGGAAGAGAGATTGAGAACCACTGAGGAGCACAGAGTTGAGAAAGGCTCTGCCAAAATTACGTTGTTTGATGCTTTGTGCTTTGGCAGCTGTTGTCACTGCTCCTGCTGTCTGCCTTGTTCTTCCCCAGCGGTGGGGAAGAAGGAAAAAGCACCACTTGAAAAATGACCTTTTCCCCTACATGTGTTTTGATCACGGACAGTCCAGTGAAGAGAAATTGTCCTTTCTGAGGTCTTTTTGTTTTTTTAGTCTCCCTGTATTTGTAGCAGCTCCTGAATCTTGCCACGCTCTTGCCTCATTCATACTTATACCATGACAGTTCACAGGACAGTCCTTGCCCATGGATCTCCAGTACGATTGTTGTCACTCCTCAATGCTTTTTTGTCCAAGTGTTACAGACTACAAGAGCCCTGGAAATGTTGAGCTGTGTTTCTTTTTCTAAAACAGAATTTAAAGGAGTTCATTGTACTATACTATCTCAGAATGTATTTTTGCCACTTCTGCTTTTTCCTGTTGCTTTGTGAATGACCCCATAACAGAAACAAAAACTTAACAGATGAAGAAAAATGAAACAAACAAGCTTCAAATTGCCATCAAATTATGTAATACAAATTAGCTAAGTCCAGGTATTTTCTTCTGAGTATTTTACAGTATTAAGTGTTCATGTTGACAGTAATATCTAAAGTCATGCGTTTGTTATGTTTATGTATTGCTAAAGGATGAAGAATGCCATAGATTCGAGTCACTGTTAACTAGGCTGTTAAAATTTATAAGGGTACAATATAGCCAATCAAACTGTCTGTGAGCTTGAAGCTTCTTTTCTGGGTAGAATCTTTAAATAGCTTAAATATTCTGACACTGTTTTCTTTCCTTTTTTTTTTTTTTTTCTTCATAGTTGTTGTTCTTTTGAAGTCTCTTGGAAGTTTTTCCCTAGAGCAAATAATCTTCTGTGGTACTATGCTGACTTTGTACATTTTACTACTGTGCAGAAGTTTTGGAGTGTATGATTAGCTTCTGTGTTTTCTAGTGCATCAGGTGCTTTTTTTTTCTTGCCTGTATCAATGGAGATACACTGTGAAGTATCTATCCTGCGTACTAAAGGATGTAATAATTAATAAGATAGTTGCGTGCAGAACAGTTACTTCAGAAGAGATAAATTTCTCTTGGTGGTCACTTTGAACTTTACTGTAAGATCAAATCAGTAGAGAAACTAATCTAGGTATGAATTACTACAAATTCTTGTGTCTGTAGAAGGATATTTGGCGTGCAGTAACAAGTTCTGTCAATTAAAAATTTTCTATTCTATATTTGGTAGTAGTTCATACATTGCTGTTTACTGTTGTATGCCTGACAGTTGCTAATATGAGACCACAATGTTTGTATATGGCAGAATGCACAGGAAAAAAGTAGGAATGCAGTTTTGGTTGTACATTTTAGTCTACTGAAAATTAACAAGGACACACACTATTTCCTAAAAATCAAGAAGTTAGTCAAGTGAAGCACATTACATTTCTACCTTGGAAACAGCAAAATGACAGCCCCGTAAGATTTTTTTGAAACTGTATATTACTGCTAGAGATACATGAGGTGCTATAATTTGCCAATATAGTAGTTAATTAAGGAAAAAGAACAACGTTATACAGTGCTTTCAGGTTTGTTATAGAAACAAGAGGGACAAAATAGTGCAAGAAGCGAGGTAAATTGGAAGCATGTTTGAGATTGTTCTCATCTAAGATGGATAAGAGAAGAGAAAGGAATATATTCTGTAAAGCCAGTGACCGTGAAAACGTCAGTGGTGCCGTGGTGTATTATGCTGCTGTGTATGTGGAATTTCTAGTGTCAAGTGAAATCCTTATAGGTATTTTCAGTCCATGAAAAGAAGGGTGGGATGGCAAACTGTCTTAAGATGCCAGCATACTGAGGCTATGATGAAACCACTTCTGCTATTGTTTGTCATTTATGCATAGAAATAATTGAGCTGAGACTGAATAAAGAAGGAAGTATTCTGTTTATCATGCTGTGTTACACGTGAGAGCTTTTGCCCTTGAACGTTTCCTGTAATAAGCCTTTGCAAAGCGTTACGAAGAAACGCTGGAATAAGTGAGTGATGGACAGATAATCAGGTGTTACACTGCAGGGAGTTTACAAGGCCGTACTACTGTAGGCTTGTAAATTGATTGAACCTTTTGAAATGGGTCATAGCAGGAGCAATGTGTAGCTTTAGCAAGGCACTTGCTGGCAGAAAGGATGACGGTACAAGATAATTTAGAACTACAGTTCTGAAATGAGAGGGAGAGACTGCTGTGGTTTCAGTGGTTTTGAAAATCAAGATGGCGTGCGTGTAGTGATGAATTATGCAGCACAGACTACTGATTAAAGGTAAGAAAACAACAATAAAGTTTGTTTCTTTTACTGTTGTAAAGTCATATAAAGAATTTGAAAGGTTTTACTGGAAGCAATCACTAACTGAATAAATTTTTTCCACACTTTCTTTATCTTTGAAATATTGACGGAGAAGTACATCTTCTGCATAGAAAACATGGTACCTGTTGTAAATTCTGGGATTGCTTTACATTCATCTGAGTTTTCTTTAATAACGGTTATAGTCCAGCTTCTTGGATTCTTCCTCTTCTGTTGTTAATATGATGACCCTTGTAGTTCCTGTTTGAGACACACTCCCTGAGTTTGTGCCAATGCTGGCAGTCATAATTTTCCCCAATCTTCATCCCTTTCCTTGTTTGTTTAATGTTAACATCTATGTGACTGTTACTTAGTCATCAGCAATATTTTTCCATTATATTGTTTTATAGTGGCAAATTTAGGTTGTCTAAAAAGTTAATGGATGATAGATCTAGAGTTTGATGTTTCCCACAATGTGGAGAATATCAGATAGCAGCAGCAGCAAAATTGTCCTGTACCTTGAGGTACAAGTGAGAGGTCAACTTTGTAGGTGTAACTCATATCCTGGTTGCTGCGGCTTTCAGTGAAGATGTATCAGTATTGGCTTTGGGGCATGTATCAAATGGAGAGTGCTTGAAAATGCTTTTAAAATAACAATAAAAAACCTGAAGTGCCTGTCCTGGTAATTGCAGCTGGATGAGGAATAATTGTTGGTTGTAATAACATGGATTTATGGATAAGATTTAGCTTTTTAACCCTCAGTTTTACCTGTAATAGTCCATTTTTACCTGTAGGCTTATTTTAATTTCAAGTATTGTTAGACACCATAAAACAGAACAGACTTCTTTATGATTTATTTTGACTCATGGTGTTGGTGATTGTTGTTGTTGTTTAGGAAGCCAGAATTGACTGACTCTGCCTCTCTGCTAGAGACCTTCAAGTTCCTTGAAAATGCAGCTGCAGACTTTAGTGATGAAGAAGACGAGGAAGATATTGAAGGAAGAGAGAAAACAATCATTGATACCGCAACAGTGAGTGGAAAAAATAATTGAAAAAGTTACGAAGAACAGAAAAAGTGAGATTTAATGAGATGCCTATATGCAAAGTATATGACTGTGTATGTACACGTGCAAATCATTAATGCATCTTTATGATGGTCTGTCCAAGCATGTGTGCATAAGAGGAATTATATATGCATTTCAGAGTTCGTTAAGCTTTGTTACCTATATTACTTTCAGTTTAGAGTGACAAATGATGAATTGTCTTCCAACTATTCTGTACTGCCTAGTATTTTTTATATATGTTGGATACAGTTTTTAAGGTATTACATGTGCTTTCTTACATTTTTCAGCTTACATTGAAGGTATTGTTTGTAATGTTGCAAGTCAAACGTGCATTGTTTCTAAATATTTATATAAATGCATTTAATACTTGAAGTGACTTGTATAAATTTCCCCTTGTAGGGGTACAGAACTGAAATACTACCTCTTCTTTTAAGTAAGTGGTGGAAGGAAGAAGAAGGAGTATAAGTGGAAAATTTTTGTATATAGTTAATAAACTTTGTGAATTCAGTCAAATGCCTAAACCCTCCCGATGTATACTTTACAATGTAATTTAGTCAAATGATCATATTATGTAGATACATATAATCAATACTCAATCCTCTTCTTTTCAGAATTAATATTGATTCATTGAGTTGTTTTTCCTAACAATTGAAACAGATATGAGTTTTGATGGACGTGATCATTTTTATGAACAATTTTAAGAACGAACACGTAAAAAAACAACCGCATTGGTTGTAAAGGATCTCTGTAAATTTGTTCCTGTCACTGATGAACTGTGAACTAATGTCATAGACTCATCTGTAAAATCATCTGTAATACAGTATGTTCAGTAAGCTTGCCGAAGTAATGAAGCTTGATGTTGAGTATTGTTTCGGGTTTCAAAATTGGTTAATTTAATTTAGAGGAAACATTTATCTTCATGCACTATGAGATGTTAGCCTATCTACTGAAGTCTTCTGAGACTGACTGTTAGCAAGATGTCAAAATACCATGATGAATGTATTTTTTCTGGAGGGAGGAAATCTTTTGCTACAGATTTCAAAATTATCAGTTCACCTGTTAGTTAACTAACTTTAAGGCAGCTAGTCTATTTTGATTATTGAGGGAAAAGTACATTTGTTTAAAAAATAATAATAAAAAAGCATACTGTGCTGTGAGGTCCTTCATTGAAACATGTATTTCTTTTTCCAGTTACCAAATTTGTATTAAAATTGGTGAGGGAAATACAGTTTCAACTTTGAAGTATTGTGTGTAAATAATAGTAATATCTTAGGAAATAATCAGGATAGAATGGCTTTTGTCAAACCAAAGCAAATTAGCTCTTGGCAATTTTTTTCTAGACTCATATTTTGGTCAGTAATTAGAGTGGTTTCAGAGGTGAGAGTTAAAAAGGCTGTTTTCAGAGTAGCAGAGCCAGTTTGGCTTTGCTATCCTTTCTACAGCGTTGTTTGCTTGTTTCTTTTTACCTCTATTAAAAATGAGTTTGTATTTTCCTGGTATTAAAAACAGTAGTAGTCATCTAGCTCACTGTAGATTTATTACCAAGTGAATATTGGTGGTAACTTGAAAAAAGTCTACAAGCAATTATGATTATGACACAGAAATCAGAATGAAAGTTCTCTGTTAATTCCAGAATTCCCATTAATGTATACTTTCTTGCTGCTTTTTCAATTTCCTGTTAGGATTTTACATGGAAGACAAGACATTGCTGATGTACGTTAGGTATAATATAAAGTGCATGTAATTTAATTCAGCTTTTGCTTTCCTTCCTCACCTTTTAGATTGTAAGGAAAAGAGTGCTGTCTGACAGTTGTGAAGACAGGGATACAGAAGAAGCTTTGAAAGAGTTTGACTTCTTGGTTACCTCAGATGAAGGTGATGGGGAATCAAGAAGTTCAGGAGATGGAACAGACTGGGGTAAGGAAATATAATGGAAAAAAAAATGTTCTAAGAATGTATTGTGATGGATTTATTTTGATCTCTGTCATGATTGGAGCACCTTCTGAGTATTGCTATGGTAAATTTTATGTTGACAGACAGATCCTCATAATGTAGCATTCTGATTTTTCTTTATAGTGCTTTTAGGTAAGGATTCTTGGAAGTGTATGCTTCTGGTCATTTTATCTTTTTTTTTTTTTTTTTTTTTTTTTTTAATAGTGGGGCAGATAGAATTTTAATTTTATGAGTGGGATTGCAATGTATTTGTTCCAGTGGCCAGTCCTAATGAAAGGACTCTGATAAAGATGTATTTTATAATTCCAAACATGAAAGGTATTTCATCTTCTTTTGCTTTCTCCCGCTTTGATGTAGCAAGTACCGTGAGTCATAAAGTCTGAATTAGTTGTACTTTAACTGTGTCCTAGCAATTTGGGCAATATTATCTATTCTGTTGCTCAAATGTTCTTTTATAAGCTATTAAATTATATGTCTTCAAGCCCCTAGTCATAAAGCGAAATTTCACAAACTAGTCTCTTTGTCCTTGAAGGTCATGTCCTGCAGATGCCAGGATTCACTTTACCTTGACATAAATATTCTACATAAACCCACTGCACAGGGAAGGGAAGAAAGAAGAGAACTGATTAAGTATTTTGATGGGGAGTTGTTTCCTCATTAAGCTTCAGCATAAAGTTTTACACGTTAGTGGGGACAGATAACTATGGAAGATGAATGGGAAATAATTGAGCTTTATAATGGAACTGAAACCTTGACAGAAATCAGTCACATGAGCCAACAGCTCTAGATGTTATATTTCACTGAAGTTACCAGCTCATAGTTAGACTCCAAATTATTGTTCAACTGGTGCATCCTCTTTCCTGAGAGGATGTGTCTCAATATTTTTAGATAGACCAGTCGCTATTCTCTTCACCAATCAAATTTAGAAATGTTGATCTTTAAATCAAAAATAATTTTATTAGGTTATTCTGATGCTTCTTCTCTTTAACACTTTTCAGTGTTCATGTATCCATTTATGCTTGAAAAGTATACATACTTCTTGTGTTAGTGAAAAGTCAGTATGCTAACAGGAGCATTTTTGTTCTCAAATTCACACTTCAAGTTTATTTTTACTTTCATTGATGACAGCTGAGTACAAATGAGCAAAAGTCTATCATTAAAAAGAAATCGTGAAAAGTAGTAGTTCCATTTCTGGAAGTATTAAGGGTTTTCTTTGAGTTACAGATGTTCGTGTTTTTTAGTTATTTATATCTCACAACTTATTTCTTTCGTAATGATGGTATGTAAGAATAAGCTTCTTCGAGGAATTTCTGTTATGAATCACTTAGGTTAATTTGACCTAAGTGAAACTGTTAAATGTAGAGTAAAAGACAGATGCTGTGTGTAAAGGACAGAAGCAGAGAAAGTCCTTGCTTTGTTTTGGATTTTTAAGCATTACTGATAAGTTACAGTAACGTGTGGGACCTTTTTACCTCTAAAGGTCCTCAGAAGCATTCAGCGAAATTTTAAATTTTAAAGCACTTGCACATAGTTCAGGATCTGCTTGTGAAGTTGAACAGAACCTGGGAGACATGCAGGAAGCATCCTAAAATAGTCTGTAGTTTTCTGGAGGCAATACTAGCTAGTATAAATCCATTTAAACAATTTCTTAGAGGAGAGCAAAAAATTTTGTCTAGCTGGGGAGGAAAAGCATGCTTAAAACTTTTAATCTGGTCCCAGAAAGGATTTTTTTTTTTTTTTCCTCCAACATGACTTTCATGTACCTTTTGGAATTCCTCATCACCTAATTGTTGATCATTAGTGGTACTTAATTGGGTGTGCATATTAAGAGGACATGACGTAGCCCACAGACTCTTTAAGAGTCTCTTGCCAGTTTATTACTACTTTTCTACTTGATAGCTTCTGCAAAAAGGCTAATGCCTCAATACTTTGGGTCTTGAATTAATCCATCAATTGTATGTATAGGATCATGACTGGAGCCTTTTAAAGGCTGAGATAGTTCAAACTCCTGTTGCCTTCTCAAATTTGACTATCTCCGAGGTAAAATGTATTTTGTCCTTCTGTGGTGCACGTCTGACCAGAGTCTGTCTTTTCTATGCTCATGAGGTAGTGTAAGCAGCACTAAAGATGCTTCTTTTGACATTGCTGAACACACTGAGCAAACAGTTTTCTCGGATCCTCCTTGTACATCATCTGCTCCAGTCTTCTTAACCATCTTAGTGGCTCCCCTGGACTTGCTATACTATATCAATGCTATGTATTTAGTATCATATTTATCATGTGTCCTAGGGAAATAAATAGTGTGCAGGACCCAGCACACAAGATGTAGTCTCACAAGTGCCAAATAAGGGGAATAATCACTTCCCTCACTCTGCTGGCTACCTTACAGTTCGTGAAGTGTGGTATGCTTGTCTTTGCTACAAGAACAGGCTTCTGGCTCCTGTTCAGTTTGGTGTTGGCTGGCATCACTAGGTGTTCTTCTGCATAGTTACTTTCTAGTTAGTCAGTCCCCAAAATAAACCAAGCCTGTTTTTGTATTGTCTGTCCAAATAACTCCTTCAGTTTATGATAGGTAGTGTTGTGCTTCCTCTGCAGATGTAATAACAACCTTTCTGCAAATTATTTTGAAGATAAGTTTATTAATGTTTATATTTTTAAAGGTCTAGAATATTTGATTGATGTACAAACAAAACTTGGACTGCAAATAATTTTTAAATTAATTAAAAGCAATTTGGGAGAGAGGTTTCAAAAAAATAGGTGGGGATTTTTTTTGTCATTAGGCATGTTGACATGTTTTGTGTATTTTTTTTTTTCAAATACAAAAAATTCAGGCCTTCCCCCTTTTGTGAAATTTCGTGGCTTTAGTGGTTTAGTATTTTCTTCGAAGCTTGGTGATGTGTACATTGTATCCCAAAAAGGTATAGTTGTGCTTCTGCTTTGTGTAAATGACAGCATATCACAAAGGCTATGAAATGAAAATTTGAAATGTAGTGCTACAAAATCAGTGGTAATGTTATGTTGACCAGTAACATAACTGTTGCTTCTAGGTGTAGTAGTTCTTTCCTTAAAGGAAAGAAAAAGCTGAAAAAAATGTCCTGAATTATTGTAAAGTAAATGTTGCTTGCGTTTTATGAACAGCTGTGTATCTGGTTGTAGCAATTAGACATGAAATTTTATGTCAGTTTCTTGTTAAGAAAATTCTGAGCAAATAAAAGTGGAATGGGAGTAGCAGTTTCATAGCTTTCACAAGCTTGGTGCTATTTCTATCTGTTTAAAATAAGACAAATACAGCAGCTGTTACCTCCTTCAGTTGGAGGTCACTTGGTGACATTACTGAAAAAGGATGTTTCGTTTGTTTCACTTTGTTTAGAAAAGGAAGACCAGTGTCTCATGCCTGAAGCTTGGAATGTCGACCAGGGAGTAATAACCAAACTCAAGGAACAATACAAAAAGGAGCGCAAGGGGAAAAAGGGGGTGAAGAGTAAGTGGAAAACATTGCACCTTAAGATCATAAATCCCACATCTTTCACACCCTTAATTCTATCTCTCTTTCAATGTTTTCCTAAAATTACTTACTCTTTTACTTTGCTGCTCCTGACTGCTTTCCTATTCACCAGTTCTCAGGGGTTGAAATTAATGATATTCAATCAAGTTACCTGATAATTAGTTGGATTAGATATAACTTCTTCCAACCACGTGTTGGATTAATTGAAAATTTGTGCTTGGAGAAGGGATTATACTTTTGTTATGCAGAAGCGTAAATTGTAAATTGCATTGGTTTAGTACTTCACACTTCAATATAGCAAATTTCAGAACCCTTTTTTAGCTGAAAACATGCCAGTTTCACAGGAAGATTTAAAGTCTGTTATGTAAATTAAGTAACAACAGAAACTTTCTTGAGTATCATATTAGATGACAGAAGGAAAAAAACAGGTTAATTTCTACCCCTGTTTATACTTAACATTCACAACATGAAAGTCATACTGTCATCATAATTTGTTATGCAGGGCTCGAAATAGGAAGTAACTCTGACGATCCATTTATTTGTGAATGATGGGATTTATTTTTTGACTTTATCTGTGGGAATAATCTTTAAAAACATTGGGTATTTTTACCCAAATAAAAAAACTGTGATCAGTATCTGAAATACAGTTTCTAGCCCTGTATTGTAGTTTTTTGTTATGTTTCTTGAAACACAGATCCATTTTATAAAACCAATATTTTTTATAAGTTAAACTTGAAACTTTCAGAACTCAGATGAAGTGTTTAAAATGAAGCACTGTATTTGCAGCTTTATTGCAAACATCTAGCCATACTGAGAATTCATGTTTAAATGACGTAAATTAGTAATATTGCATGTAGTCTGGTAGGAAATTGAGATATTTCTCCCTTTGTGGGAAGATGCTTATTAATACCAGTGATATTCTCACTTCCAAAGAAACATGCCTAATGATGCAAAAAGTCAGATCCTCGCATTATTGTTTGAGGCTGACTTGTTTTATTAGCTTTTGTATTGATGTGATGAGTCTCAGCAGTTGGTTATGTTGCTGAAGTTACTCAATCAAATATGCAAACTTTTTCTTTTTTTTTTTTTTTTTAGAGTAAATCATTGCCAAACTCTAAATTCCTTAGGTGATATTTTTGTTATCTTTGGAATCATTTCAGTTACTGGAACTTGCAAGCCTGGCAAAGAATTTGAGTTAGACAACTGAAATGTTCATGCTTCACAAAACTGATTCTAAATTTCTTTATGGTTAAGTTAGAGGTGGCATATATGACTTCAGTGAAATTGATCTCTAACTTGCCTGTTATTTTTAAAATGCACAAACTTTGCTATGTAGCGTCAGAGTGAATAGTTGTAGGGTTAATTTAGCAGGAGTTATTTAATCAAACCACTGAAATTATATTCTTTTTGGTAATGAAACTTAATATTTTTAATATGGATATAGTTGTTACTGGAATTTGTTCTATACATTTATGAGAAAATTCCAGATGTAAGGCAGCAGCACTTGGTCATCCAGTGCTCCTTCTTAAAGATAACTACACTACTGCTTAGTACATTTCCAGTACCTTTTAGATTGATTTGATTGGTTTGATCTTGGGAGAGCAAATGGTTTACTGCAGAACAGAATTAAGCATCTTTCCATGGACAAACAATTGTTGGATGGGAATCAGTGCAGAAGAATCGGGAAGAATCCCAGTCAGTTTTCAGCTATGTCTTATATTGCACGTAGTGAAGAAGAATGTGAGGAAGGAAGTCTGGAGAAAAAGAAGGGACTAAATATCTTGACATTAAGTTGTACAAAGCTTGTAACTATGACTTTAGTCTCATCATAAATCATGTTTAGGTGCTGAACTGCTACTAAATAAAATATTGTTGTTTTTATAAACTAGATACTATAGCAAAACAATCTTGCAAAATCCTACTTAATTTTTTCTCAATTAAATAATATTTTTGTGACAGACAAACACAATTCAGTTAATTTACTATCATTATGGCTAGGGTGGACAAAGTAGAGTTTGCAACTGCATTAGTAAAAACTTATGATTTTGCAAGGCTGTAGTAAACACTCCTGTGAAGTAATAACAGCAAACATATATTAGAGTACACTTCTGTGTTAAAGCTGCTTAAAAATAGCTGTATTATTTACTGGTCTAGGAAAAACCATAATGGACTATGGGTAAGACATTTTCCCATTCTTAATTAAACTTACAACAGGAAAAACTACCGAAGATATGTTTCAGCCTCAATCCTATATAAAACAGTCAAAACAGGGATGTGGGAAAATGATGGAGCAAAGCACAGGTAAGTGTCAAGAAGGGCATGGGTCTTCACCATATGTAGCTTCAGGAAGTAGGCCAGTGAATCCAGTTGCATTTTTATTTTAATGTAGCTATATTTTTTTAGATTATATAGTTCCACAATCCTACACTCCTGCACAAATAAGTTAAAAATCATCATCTTGTCCTAAGAATTTGCTGCACAAAGTACCTGATGCACAAATGTTAAAATATTCACAAATGTTATCAATTGCTTTGGAAAAGTAACTACTCTAATAATTATTGTTGCTGTGACCCAGTCGGAGGCATTCCTGAGCATTCCATGCAAATAGCAGTATGAGTTAATAAAAGTGGGGAAAGTTGTGCATTTGCAATTCTCAGTTGCTTCTGTCGCTTTCTTTTCAAGAAATTCATTTCATGCTGGATGATTAGTTACTGCTGAAAATAGGTGCTCATTATTTTTCTACGTTAACATTTTAACGCAAGGTAGGATCCATTGTTGCATGTACTGCTGTACCATATCTGATATAAATAGCGTTGTTACGAATTATCCATAAACTATTTTTTTGTTTGTTTGTTTTTCTGGTTAGGGCCCAACAGGTCAAAGCTGCAAGATATGCTTGCAAACTTGAGAGATGTTGATGATCTCCCTTCATTACAGCCATCTGTTGCACCTTCTTCTAGGCCCAGTAGCTCAAGGCTCATTGAACATGAGATAAACAGGACAGATGAAGGTAAGTACTGAAAAGTTACATACACCTTTATAAAGGTAGATGTTTATAGTTAATTCTTAAAGAATATCCTCTATGTAAGCATGTTATAAAGGCTAATTCAGCATTATAAGTTCTGTCTAAATGCAACAGATGGCGTTCCCATTCCTCCACTCCGGTCTTTACTAGGAAGGACAAGACAATTAAGAAAAGCCTTTGAACGTGATGGAAAAAACTTCTTTGGCATTTGGTGGCTTTGTACTATGGGGATCTTAAGTGATTTGCTTGTGTTCATGCTAAGCTCTAGCAGACAGGTGTGGACATACATTTGGTATATAAGTATCTCTTTATAATTTGTGTGTGTGACATGTATATGTAGACATATGCACATACATGTTCTTTTTTTTAATTCAAAGATAAAAGAGGCTCTGCAGGTGAACACAAATGCATAGGTATAGGTTTCGAATGCATGTGGTGATTGTACAGTAATATTGAACGACTTACAGCTTGCCAATGTGTTAATTTCCACAAGGTGTTCCAAAAATTCAAAAAAATCTCATAGTGGCTCGGTCCAAGTATGGAAAACCATGCATTTTTGCAACATAGTGTGTGAATTCCTTCATTAATATTACCTCTTTAAGTTGCTAAATCATGCATTTGGTTCAACATCTGAGTTGCTGTAATATGCAGCATAATAAATATATTAGGATATATAAGCTTCTAAAAGATTGTATCTTGCTCTTTATTTAAATGGTAAATGTGTCTTTAGAAAAATGAGCAAAACATGGTGTTGACTTAGCAGTCTTCCAGTGAGTGTGAAAAAGTAGGTCGGCCAAGTTATAATTAAGATGCATGAAAAGGCCTGCCGTGTGGCATAGTTAGTGAAGATCTCAGTAGTTCTGTTTCCTACATGCTCAGTGATTTTCTTTATGAAAGAAGTGAGTAACTTAGCAACACTTTGAGAAGTATAGGAATTTTTGGTTGAATGTTTCCTTTCCAACCTTCTCCCATGTATGGAGAGACGTATTTGCAGAGCTTTATTTTCATGTCCTTTCAAGATTGTGTTTTCTAATTTAGAGACTCAGATGGACTCTCAGGAAAGCAAGAGGACAGTTGACTATTACTACTCTGAGTTCAGTATTGCAAGCTTCTAGTTGCATATTCCTTTTGCAAATCTGAGACCAGCTGATATTTTTAGCATACTTTTTTTTTTTTTTACTTCTAGTAACTTTTCAGATTTGACATCCTGTATGTATTGGGTGTTGGGTGGAATGTTACCTCATAAGGTCAAATGAGAGAATGAGAGGCTGATAGTTTAGACTTCAGGGTGATAAAGGTAAGGGGTGTTTTGTAATTAAAAAGTAATAACTAAGAGACCTAATCAAACAGCAGAGCCGAAGGGTTTTTACTTGATTTTAAAGGGTAATTGAAAGCAAACAGGACAATTCATAGAGGTGCATGAGTGGAATGGAAGGATCACGAAGATTGGGTTAGTTTTTGCGGGATGGTCTGGAGGGGAATTGAATGGAATCTAAACCTGATGCCTGTAGACAAGGAGGAAGCAGCCTGAATAAATCAGGCTATTCACTGTAAGCCATGGTTTGTTCAGTTTTAACTTAGTGTTGATGCTGCTAGACTAAATAAGGTGCTGAGAATGAGATGGTGTTTCCT
Organism: Netta rufina; assembly: GCF_964035555.1. Taxonomy (NCBI): domain Eukaryota; kingdom Metazoa; phylum Chordata; class Aves; order Anseriformes; family Anatidae; genus Netta; species Netta rufina. The sequence goes on along the minus strand of NC_140125.1, from coordinate 33,343,854 downwards.
TTTTTCTCCACGGTAGCAATGGTATTTGAAAGGGCTTGTATTTACAATGGAACTTAAGGGGGGTGGTTTGATTGGGAAGTAATTTACTGAAAAAACCTTGTAATTTGAGACATAAGGGAAAGTCTGTCATGTCCAGAAGACAGCACATTTTTATCTATTCCGCCCCCTTTTTGTTATCTGTAGTTTTGTAGAGTTGTTGTGGAGTGAAGTTCATAAAGGCATAGTTTCTTTCCAGTTGTATCACTTGATGCAGAGCCTTATATGAACTGTTTTCCTCTTAGCCTTTTATCCTTCCATTTCTAGTGAATCTACTTCTGGATATGTTTATGGGATAGTGAATGGAGCTCCTACAGGCATGCTATAGCAGCTGTAAACTATTAAGATTGCATACTGCTAGTAAAAACCCAGAATTAAATACTGACTGACTTTGGCAGTTACAGTAATTTTACAAGCAGCAGTGAATTCTCAGCTTCCAAACGTACTGCTAGGTGGTAGTGCATATAAACAAGCCTCGCTGTAGACATGCTTTTGAGTATGTGCAGATACAGTATTAAGAAGGAAGTCCAGCTGCTCCCACCAGCTCTTCTTGGGTACTTTTTTGCTGCTGCTACAGGTTCTGTTTGCATATTTTATAGGGGAGCTGGGGAAGGGCCTGAGCTTTTCTGTGTTACTTCGCATTACATATATGGGCGAATGGTAGCATACTCTTTGCTCCTGTGGCTAGTTACACTTACTGTCTTGAGTCATGCACACTTGAGAGTGTTCAGAGGATACCATTAATTGGTAAGTACAACGATACTCTTTAGAAATCTGTTTTTTATGGATCCTTTTATGTCTTTTTGCTCTAAGCTACTTGAGATATGTTTAGTATTTCAGAACTGGCAAATATGCTTTTATAAATCAACATTTTGTAAACCCATGCTCATGGTTTGTTTTTTTTTGTTTTTTTTCTTGCAGTGGAAGCTTTAACATTCCCTCCTTCTTCAGGGAAATCTTTTATTATGGGAACAGATGAAGCCCTTGAAAATGAACTGGGTCTTGGAGAACTGGCAGGCCTCACGGTAGCCAATGAGGCAGATTCACTGACTTATGATGTAAGTGGTTATTAATGGTGAGGCCATATCTATATGCAGTTTTGGGTCCCTCCACTTCAAGAGGACTGTGGAGAAATTGGAGGGTCTCCAGTGGCATGTGACTAACGAAGAAATGTTGAGGGAACTGGTCTTGTTTAGTTTGATGTAGAGGAGTCTAAGGGGTGCTCTAATTACAGCCCTACAGGTGTTGGAAGGATGCTTACAAGGATGATAGAGCCAAGCTTCTCTGTAATGTCAGGTGTTAAAACAAGAGGAAACAGTAAAAAATTATGGTATAAGGATTCAGATTAGACATAAGGGCAAAATATTTGCCCAGAGAAACTGTGGAATTTCTGTCCTTGAAGATGTTTAATACTTGGCTAGGGAGAGAGATTGCTGACCTTATCCGGTGTGGACAGTAGTCTCTTCTCAAATGGGAAGCTGCACCAGAGACTTTTAGCAAGTCACTGTGGCCAGCACTTCTGTGTCTGTGTGTGTAACATATGGCTTCCTTTTCTTTCATTTTTTATCAAAAATCTTTCTTACGCTTTTTTGAACTTTTTGTGTATATTTTTGATTTCTTGGAAGGATTCTTATTCCTTTTGGTAAATCACAAAAGTGATGATTAACTTTAAATTAGTCTTTAGGTTGCATTGCCCATCTCTCTCAAGGTTGAATGGTTATAGATCACATTTTTGAGTCTTGCATGTTGGGGAGGAAGCATGCCTTCAGTAGTCTGACTCCAGTGACCACCATGTAGGATTTTACTGTCACAAATAAAATTTGAGATTTCAGAAGTAACCTGCAGGTTCTTAGTTTGAAGCTCTACCCTTGTATGTACTTGTAGAGCAGTACATTACATAGTTAATAAAAGTTTACATGTTTTGAGGGTGACACTGCGGAGACATGCTCTGATACTGTATAAAGATTCTGAGCATGTGACTCTGAATCATCAGGACTGCAATGTCTTAGCAACATCTCCTAATTTGCTCTCAGATCTAAAGTTTTTTGTTAATGATTCCTAATTTTGTCTCCAAAAAGATGGTAAGATGACTTACAAATTTCATTTTTTTCTAGTTAAACCTTAAAATTAGATGCTGAGTTTTCTTTAAGTTCAGAGGACATGACACATGTAATCCATCTGTACAGGAGCTTAACGCTTTCAGTGGCTGACTTCATTGTTCAGGTGTCTGTATAAACTGTAGTGTTTGTCTGGGTCTCCATACCTTGAACTAAGAGCTTTTATTTACAGAACCTATCATTCTTTATCTACCCACATCCCATCCTGCATGGTTGGAAGTGTTAACTTCTGTTTGTTCACTTGTTAAATCCTACGTTAAGTCTAGTGATCAGGATTCGTAGTTGTGCTTGCCTCACCCCTTATCTTTTCCAGTGCTGACAATAAAGGGAAAAAAAGTGTTTGTGAAGCTTTTTGCTCTTGTCACTGTACTCTTTATTGAAACAAAATGAATGATTAATTTTTCCCTTTCAAGATTCCCTGAAAGCTTAGCTTACAAATAACATAATCTGCTTTTATTTTGGACTACTTCATATATTCTTTCAGCTGCCAAATGGGAATCAAGTAGGATTTAATAGGATTAGTAGAAATTTAGTAGTTTGTTTGTTTTTTTTTGTGTGTTGGTTTTATGTCACACGGAGAATGAAGTTGGAAGTTTTTTCATGGTTCGCTCTTTAAATTCATTTTCTCTCAAGAGCTGCAGACAGATTCCTGTTTTCAGGAATCCTATTTTCATTTTTACTGGATTCCTTTCTTAGAAAACATGTCAGTATTATGCTACTTCATATTATGGTTCAGGGTTTTCAAATTTTGCATTGGTTGGCAGTAAATTAAAGAATGGTTTTCAATTAGTAATATAGATTATTAATATAATACTTAGAAAATTTTCCTTTTGTGGATAACAAGGTGAAATTCCCTAGGTTACTAACTAGTACTATCTTGACTAACTGGTAACTGTATCTTTTTTTTTTCCCTAAAATATTGCTCATTGGTGTCTTAACAAATGTTTACTTCAGTTGGTTCTTATTTATTTTCTTTCTAGTTTTCTGGGCAGATAAAAGAAGCTTCATAAAATTGTAACAGACCGAGCACTGTACCTTAGAGTATCTAAACTGCAAAACTATTACGCGTAGTTAGACGCAGCCATTACAGTTACAAGTAAAAGCAAATCAGGTGCTAATTTTTGGGGTCGACCACCCCCCCCCCACCCCAAGAACTGCTATTCAAATCTCAGTTTGCCTCACTGTTGTGTTTTAGTGGAGAGAGAGAAAAGGTTGCTAGCTGCCTTGCTCGTAACCCAGCTTGCAGCTCTTGCGAGTCCCGTCTGTCTCCACCTCTGCTGCTGGTCCGCTGGCTGAGATTGCCCTCCATCTACTTCCCAATTTTTAATCATAATCATCTTGCACTCTTTTGGAAGAGCGTCTCTGAATGAATGAGAAACGAATCAGGGATACTATTCTGTTAGAACTGGCATGTCCTGTTAGGTGACTGAGGTGTCTGTGTGGCTTTAACAGACACGACACAGGACCTGTGCTTCTGGTACAGCAGCTGGAGGTCAGGTTCTGTTCCCTCCATCACCTAAATAGGTGCTAGATGCCTGTCTTTAGGCAACCAAATTCCACTCTGGCCATCTGTGAATACTCTGTGTTGTACCCTTTTTGCTGAGACTTTCTTGGCCAGTCTCCAGAAAAACTGACAGAGCTAACTTTGCAGTCCTGCCCCATCTTTGCTCTGGCTCCAGCATTTGCCTGTTCCCTCTGAGCCAACTGAACTCCGTAGACTGGCAAAGAAACTGAGCTGTCTCACTGAGCAGACAGTACATAATTACTAAGAAACGTGATGAAACAAAGCCTGCTGTTTGCTGTGCCTCCTTTCTCATCATTTAAAATCTATGGAACCTCGTAAGTGAAGCACAGTTTTTATTAATAAAGCCAGATATTAAAAAAAAAAAAAAAAAGGCACTTTTGTTCTTAAACCTTTTTGTGTGTGTTCTTTGACATTCTCAAAATGTCTCTAGATAGTCATCTCTTTCTTGGAGTTAATGAAACTCAATTATTTGGTATTATCCATAGCTTTTTTTGTAATGAAATCATCAATATCTGAGTCACAGTTGTTTATGTCAATGTTTTATTAATGGACCGTTTCCAGTGGTTATGGCAAGGTAAATTTAATCATGGCAGTATTGATTGACAAAATCATAAAAGTCCATTTGGCATTTTTCATCAACATTTGTTCGGAGGAGCAGTGTTGAAGTAGCTGTTATTTTTTTTTTTTTTAAAGGACTTTATTTTTGAATCTGGTGGCATTTGTTCCTCAGTAATTGTCTGTGTATATGATAGCTTAGTGCTTGCCAGTTATATACTTAGTATGTAGCTGAGGTTTTCTTTGTTGTTGTTTGTTTTTATTGTTTTCTTCTGGCACAATTTACTTGTCTGGCATTATCAGAAGCTTGTGTTGCCTTAGATGAGTAAGTTTGATGGTGTTCTTTGCTGCACTGCAAAGACATTTCTGTGTTTCTATTAGATCTTTACTTTAGAGGTGCTACGTTGATGGTACCTCCAATATTTAGGGACCACAGCCTGCTTGATTCAAGCCCAGTGTTAATGAATGAGCCAGTAGATATAGATCTACTTTCAAATACTAAATCAAGTTTACAAAAGTATCAGTCAGAAAAGTACTTTTCAGCTTTTCAATCATGTAACTTAATAGATGTGGAGTATTTCATTTGCTTAGAGTGCATTGCTGCAGATGTATACTTGTTGCCTGTGTGGAGTACATCTACCTTCATACTTGTTTTAAGTAGTCTAGTCAGTTTTAAATGGACTGTTGCTCAAGAACAGGTTGTTATGCAAAATAGGTGAGGTAATTTGACAACTGAAAATGTCAAACCAAAGTTCTGATTTCCGTTCCTTATGCCTTCCAGATTAATTGTGAAATTGCTTTTTTGCTTTTTTTTTTTTTTTTTTATCACGATTATTAGATAGCAAACAATAAGGATGCATTGAGAAAGACTTGGAACCCCAAATTCACATTAAGAAGCCACTTTGATGGAATAAGAGGTCTGGCTTTTCATCCAGTTGAACCAGTGTTAATAACAGCTTCAGAGGACCATACACTGAAAATGTGGAATTTACAAAAAACAGCCCCAGCAAAAAAGTAAGATTTTTTGTTTTGTTCCATTAAGACATTTTTGCTTATATAAATGGAGCTTCATCTGGGAGCTAATGGGAATTTTTTCTTCAATTTAAAAATAGGAAAACAAGCTCTTAGAGAATTATGGAGATTTTTAAAGAGCACCAGAAGAAACCTACACATGTTCATTAATGTATTTTTTTCGAAAACGGAAACTACTCACCTTTTTTATATTTTCTGTGTAGATATCCTTGCAAATTAATTTACTAGTGAAGATATTTGGATGCAGCCTTGTTAGTGTGCTTGCATCTGTATATAAATACACACGTACACTATATAAGCTTACATAGACACACACACACACACACATGCATATATCTGTGTACAGAATTAGGCATTGATGGAGTTGTTGCTAGGTTTGCTTGAACAGTCTCTTTCATGTTGCTGTGGCCATGACGAAACAAGCAAATTTTTAGCAGGGCTAACATTGAGGGAGTAGTACACGATACCTTTCAGGAAGCTTAGGCAAAGCTTATGGTCTTCCTGAAGTCTGTGATGACAAACCCCTGATTGGTAAAGACCTGAGCAGTACTTAAAGTGATTTGTAACTGCATTACAGCTTCGGTGTAAAAGCGAAGTGTCATAAACCTCTTTCATCAGATAGGGAGTAAGAACACAATGATATATTCCTACTGATACTGATAAGCCTCCACTACTTCCCCACTTTTGATGCACCTGCTGGTTTGATTGGTGTGTGAGAGATCTTAAACTCTCAACCTTGCAAGTCTTTAAATAAAAAAATAACCAAAAATCCTATCATATTTTGAAAGAATGCAAATAATTACTAGATACAGAAAAAAAAATCATGTTAGGAGAAGGGGGAGACTTCAAAAGAGGTAGCACTGATTTTAAGAATTTAGCACTTTTGGATGATTTTTGTAAAGCACTGTGTAAGGTCGTATACATGTTAACATTTTCTTGTACCTCCTTTAGGAGTGCTTCTCTTGATGTAGAGCCAATATATACCTTCAGAGCACATAAGTGAGTATTTGCTAAGAAAATTATCGTATTTTCAGAAATAGAATATTTTTGAACAGAGACAGAATCTTTAAAAATTCCTGACATCAACTACTAGTGCTTCTAGTAGTGCTTTCATGTAGTGCTTCTAGTTCCCATGTTATGTAAAACACCTGCATATGTTCATTTCCTTTCTGCATAGATCTTTTTTGTCTGACACTAAGTAGAGCACAGTTTTATAAAGAAAACGATAAAAAGTATACAGTTCAAATTCAACTAAATTTTCTTTTCATCATCGTATCTCCTGACTTTTTGTTGGGTACATGCATATGTAGAATGAAGCTGTTCCCAGTGAATTAAAATCTATCAAATCATTTTTATGAAGAAGCCCATAATTTTTTAAAACGGAAAAAGTTATTTAAGTGAAATAACAAAGCCTGTAGTTTCAAAGTGTAAGACATTTCATATTTCATGTTCATAATGACTAAATTGTTCTGACCATAGTTATGTTACCAAATATTGTGGAGGTTTTCTTGTGGGAAGTGTTGTAGCATATGATCTGAGAATGCAGAATTTCTGTTGCAAAGAGTGCAGCAAATTTATTGCATTTTTTGTGAAAATTTGAGGATCTGATTGTCATTGTTCATCACTTAATGAAAATGTTAATAGTCAACTTGTTGGGGGTTGGGGTTTCTTCCAGTGGACCAGTGCTTTGTGTGGTGATGAGCAGTAACGGTGAACAGTGTTACAGTGGTGGAACCGACGGCCTCATCCATGGCTGGAATACAACCAACCCGAACATCGACCCCTATGACTCTTATGGTACGTTGTTGTCAGCAACACCAACAAATGATACATCTAGTGACATTAATGTTATGTGGTTAAAATAGTATAATAGGTATGTAATACTTCTTGGAAAATTTTAAAGAGTAAATTGAATATTGGCTTCAATTGCTTTAAGTAAATTTTTGTTTTAATACTGATTATTTGTTGATGAGAAGATGAAATGTGTCATTTTCATAGAAGTGCTTTGGTCTCTTCATAATTTTGATAAACAGCTGGGTTGAAAAAGTATAAGGTTAAACCAAATACTCGGCAAGTGCAGGAAATGTGTATTTTAACGTCCTTTTCTTTGACAAATCTCTGTGCATTTGAGATAAGAAGAGGTTGTCTAGTCTGAGACCAAAGCTGTTAATGTTTTCTGTGAACTGATAAAAAGACCTAGTTCAGTAAGGTTTACTAGATCTGAATGGGTCTCAGCCTTGTGTCTGGGTTTTAAAACATTCTTCACTTCAGATATGCTTGGCCTCAAAGTTGTATTTTGAAGAAAAAAAAAAAAGACTAATATGCCATTAATGGTTGCTTGAGAGAGAATTACGAAATGGAAGTCTGTTTTCCAAACTTTGATACTGTCCTTTCTGCTTAAACTTTGATTTATTCCATTAGTTGCAAACTAAATACCATATATGCTGATGAAATTAAAGTATCTTCATCCCAGAATAATTGAGACTATTATGTTGGCATGATCTGGTTGTGTTTTTTTTTTTGTTGTTTTGTTTTATGGACTAGCTTGTTGAGGCTGGTCCATAAGCACACAGACCAAGATACAAATGTTGAGTTAATGCAATCTTTGTTCTGAAATGTTTCGTTTGTCTTTTGTTCACAGATCCTTCTGTTCTAAGAGGTGCTTTTGTAGGCCACACAGATGCAGTGTGGGGTCTGGTTTACAGTGGCACACACCAGCGTTTGCTGTCCTGTTCAGCAGACGGCACTATACGTTTATGGAAAACTACAGAAATTGCTCCAGCTCTCAATATATTTAATGATAATCAAGGTACAGAAAAGTGCCCTAACTTAAAGTTCATTACCGCTATTCAGAATGTCATAGTTTTGGCTATTGACTAGAAACCTTCCTTTTTTTTTTTTTTTTTTTTTACTGGATTTTGTATCTCAATGGGTGTTTTTGTGGGGTGGTAAATTTTGAGTCTCTTCTTCTTTGACACCAGATAATATTGATACCTACACATAGGGGGATGCACACATTTAAAAATTACTGCAGGTTGTCTGCTGATGTTACTAGATCCATGGAATATAATGCATCTACTACATAATTGATATTCAGACTGAGCTTCCGTTAGGCCTTTGCTTCTGGTTTGGCCAGAATAAAAATCCCTTATTGCCAGAGCAATTTGGAACAGTCATTGCTTAGGCTCAGGGCAGTGGCCTAGTACCCTTCTAGGTGAGGTTTCTTGTGCCACTGACAAGGAAATAGAATTGCCAGATTGCAATTGATTTTCTAGTTTGTGCATTAAATAAAAAGCAATAATCTAGTCACCCTAAGTGCTGCTTATTGGAAAAAAATCAGTCCTTAGGATTTAGTTGCTAAAATATGATGCACAGACCAAAATCCTGTTCTTTAGAGACTTAACTTCTTGGAGTTGCTGTTTCAGTAAACACTCTAGAAGGAGTCACTTGACATTGACTTGACATTGTCTTAAGAACCATTTTACACCTAATGCTTCTAAAGGTAACTCACAAACCAAGGCAGTTCTTTGGTTCTTATGAAAAACTTCAAGGCAAAATAAACTTTGGCAGAACTGAACAGACTTCCTGAACTATGGTGTAAAGCTGATCAGTTCTGTCATTACTTGTTAGTTTAAATAGACTGAGCAAAATAGAAACAGTTCTGGCAAAACTATGTTTCCAAAAGTCTGCAGGGTTCTGTCAGAATTGTAACTGCTTCACTTCCAGCTTGCCTACCTCTCTACTTTGAAGATTTCCTGGAAGATTTTCTGGTTTTGATTTAAAAAAAAAAAAAAAATAATAAAATAAAATAAAATAAAATAAATGAAGTTATTAAATTAATGAGGGGCAAATGGGAAAGGATAGTCTCGACTCACAGAGTTAATCAGTGTTTTTTTATATTCTAAACTGTGAATTAAAACGCAGACGTGAAATTCAAAGGTTCTTCTTTGAAAGAGAATTTTGCCTATGGCTTACTAAAAACTTGAACAAACTCTCTAAAATATTCAGCAGTCATCCCTCAAATCCTTTAGATTAACCATTGCAGGCTTACCAGGAAGCTGCAGGTAAGCAGGCATTGCAGTGATAGAAAAGGTCACTTCAAAACAGTACAGGTTTCATCTTCATGACTGTCTTTTTTGGCTTTACTGTGGTATCTGTAGTGACTTAACATTTCTGAGCACACAGCGCATGCAAGTAAGATGTTTCTCCCATGAGCGAGGTGATGACACTCCTGCATTATCTGGATCAATGGACATAGGCTACTTAATTTGGGTATCTCACTATATACCTCTCTTCCTTCTCCTGACATCTGTTAGAACTGATAGTGTTCTTTCACATAGTTGGTAGAGACCAGTACATTTGAGGAGAGAAATTTTAAGGGTTATTTCTTATACCCAAGATCTGCTCATCTGACCTTCTGTCCAGTAGTGCTCAGGTATCCACGGTGTAAAGACACTGGTGTGTGTGTGTGTGTGTGTGTGTGTGTGTGTATGTATATCATAATAGGCACAACGGAAAAAGTTCTGAGTTCTGTGATATGAGCTGAAAAATGTATTTATTTAACTTTCCATGCTGTTAGTGTCAGCAGATAAAATTTAGATCTGGAAACCTTTTTTTTTTTTTTTTAATGTCTGAAGTCCAGGTTAATAACAACTTAAAATTGTCTGTCTTGTAAATGATTTTTCCGCTTTGATATCATGTCCTTAAACTGGAGGTTAGGTTGAAAATTTTTCTCAGAGTTAAGGGAAGAAAAAGGACAGGGAGCTGGAGAGAGTGGAGGTTCCTATTGCCAGTAGATTTCTGTCTAGCCCCAGTTCCAGACAGAGCATCTTAGTAAAGAACATTGTTCATATGCATACCAGAAAAATAGGAATAAAGAAGTGATCATTCAGGGCAATCTGTTTAGATTGGTATATAGTGTAGTTTTAAAAATGTAACATTTCTTTTCATATCCGTGACCCTTTAAATGTCAAAGTGCTTAGTGTTCTTTTATTTTTTTTAACAGTCGAATCTTACAAAAATAATCTCTACATTATTTTCTAGAAATGGGAATCCCTTCATCAGTAGATCTTGTGAGCAGTGACCCAAGCCTGATGGTAGCATCATTTAACACTGGACACACTAGCATTTTTAACATGGAGACACGACAACGAATTCTTACCTTGGAGTCTGGAGTAGATACTAGTATGTATCCAAAAAAATATATATATATTGCTTAAGATCAAATCAGATGCTATTAATGTTTTTTTCAGTGTTTTCAAGCAATCAGTCAGATGACTTGTTATGATATGTTATTATTTGTCAGATAACAAGTTAGGATAACTTGAAGCATTAATTATGTTAAACACTGTATTTTAAGGTGTATCAGTAAGTTGTTATTACTATACCTGAGTGCACGGGCATTTCAGTAGCAGAAGAGTGAATATAATTTTGAAAGAAGGTAGAAGAAACAACTGCAGACACTCTAAATTATCCTTTGAGGAATAGCGCTGGAAAGAAAAGCATAGATTTCCCAAGCTTCTTTAATAGAGCCCAGTGATCTTGTCAGCTTCAGGATTTTCTATTTTCTCTTTAGTCCAAAATTGCGAGGTAGAGGTAATACCAGGCAAATCTAAAGTTGAATTTATTAAAAATTTGGGAGCGTGTGGGGGACTTCCCTTATATTTTTTGTCACAGCTATCACTTTTCTAAGTTTTGTATAGACTTCCAACTCATTTGCAGTTGGTCTTTCTTTGAAGTTTTCACCATAGGAGATGAACAGAACTCCAGTGAAAGAGTATTCAAAGTCCTACATAATGCTTTGGATTATGGCAGTGGCCAATATCACATGCTCTGGAGGAAACTGTAATTAGCCTGCTATCAATAAATTATTTTATCCTGGCATTAGGAATGAGACCATAATGAGCTGAAGCCTGAAGTTTCATATTCAGGCCAAAATAGTAAACTGATAACAACATAAATGTTCAATCCTTCTTTAAATTCTGATAACTTTTTTTCGCCTAAAAGTTTTATGTCAGTGAATTCTATTGTCCAATTATATTTTTATAAGGGAGTAAGCCCTTCTTGTTAGCTCGTTTGCTTGTCTGTTTTAAAAGTAGTTGAACAACTCTGTCGTTTTATAAGAGGGAACAGAATATCCCATCTCCCTTCTTTGCGTTATTACTTTTTTTTTTTTTGTAGTCCAGTATCTTTTGTTTCTGTCTGAAAAAATAGTCCTGAATCACCTATCTCTATTCAGTGAAGTTTTCTTCTTGCCATTTGTTTTCACTTCCTCCTCATTACTGTTATTTAGGAGTATTCCTTTTTAAAAAGGAAGACCATGGTATAACCAGCAGTCTCTGTTTAGTGTTTTCAGTTACATAACAGTACTATAATACTTATGTATATTAAAAAACACAAACAAACTTGTACAAGAATGAATGGAACGATGCAAGAGGAGAATGAATCACCTGAAATGCCCTACCACCACCATATAGGGAATCTGCTGTTCAGTGAGGGCCTCATTCTGTTTGGCATTTTATAAATTAAGGAAAACTGGCTGTGATGCAGTCTTATGCTTTTAATAACTTCTAGGGGTGTGTTTATTAATAAAAATGTTTTTGCCTCAGTTAACACTTTTGATAATTCTTAAGTGTCCTATGGAAGGTTCAGATCCTATAGTGGACTTTTATTTTGTTTATAAGATTTTGATTAGCTGATCTGACTGTTCTTGGCAGCAGGTTAACTGGATACAGTCAACTCCTCCATGAAAAAAAACCAAAAACATAACTGTGTTTTGATAATTTGTGGAATGGCTGTGTTTTGCATAGTAGTCTGTCCCTCTTTAAGACCACTCTTGTAGTAGTAGTCTGTGTGTCACATCAATGCCTAGGTTTCCAGTCAAAAAATGAACCACCAGAATATCTTTCTTTACTTTAATTTCCCAGTTCCTCTGTGTGTGTATAAATATAAAATAACGATGTTTCAAGATTGTTGAATGCTAGGAAAATGATTCTCATGAATAGCCGGGTATGCTTTTCTTCAATTAGAATTTTAATCAGCGTGTATCAAATGATGGTAGATGGGTATTGTTCTGTGGGGATGAGAGCAAGGGATCCTGTTTGCTTTGAAACATACAGCCAATTATGTTAATTTTTCCCGTACTGCCTGTTTGCTATGGAAAAAGTTTAGCTGGACAAGAGGAGGAATGTGGAGGTGGGAAATGCAAAAATAGTATTTTCATTCATTTATTGGTTCCCTGTCTTACTTGATGCACCCATCTAAAACTGTGGCAAAAAGTTAGACTGTACCTGTTTGTATTTACACTCATTTGTAAGGTTAATTTACGTCTCTATGTGTGCATAATTTGGAAAGAGTAAAAGGGTTTTTAGAGTTTTTAGAGTAAAACAGTTTATGTAAGGTTTTCAGTTGAGTTTCCATCGCATTAGGTAGAAAATTGTATTGCAGATAAGATTGATTACTTATTTTTTAAGTAGCAATCTTTCAAAGCGCTTGGCAATTTACATGTGTTGATACGTATGATTTTTTTTCTTAGCAGTCAGTTCCTCCTGTCAGATAAATAGAGTCATCAGTCATCCAACTCTTCCAATTAGTATCACAGCTCACGAAGACAGACACATCAAATTCTATGACAACAATACAGGTATGCATATCTTTGGCAGGACTTAGTCATAGCAGTTGTAGGACATAACAAAAATTTCATTATGGCTAATATTATTCAAACAAATGCTGAGGGATACAAAGAATTGAATATTCCGTGAAAAAGAAATCGTCTTTTCATTGTTAGAGCCCTGAAATTACCAGTCTATATAAAAATGTATTGGGTAATTAGCATGAAGAGAAGCTTCTTTTTAGTTTGCGTGTCCTTATGTTCATTGTGTGTACCTGAATTCTTTTGATTTGAGGGCAGGAAGCTTGGTCACTTCCTTAGTTCTTTAAAGATCTCTGCTTGATGGTTTCCTTACAGGGCATCATTCTCAATTTGACATACTGTATTTCTCCAAATCTCTTCTGCAGAAACAGCTGGACACTTACAGTGTGTTTTCTAATTTGTAATGAGAGTTGCACTAAGATGTGTAATTAAAAATGCTGTGATTTTAAAGGAATTTTTGGTAGGAATAGTAGTATTAAATTGTTATTCTTACCGTGAATCTTGTGAATTGTTATTCTGACTGTGATAATCTTTAGCCTGTGACTTCTTTGTTTCCAGGTCACACTGCCCTAAAAGTTAAAAGTGAGATTTTTCAATATTTTTGTTGATTATAAGTTAGCTACTCCCCCCATGTGTGTTAAATAAGAAGAGGTCAAAGCACCCAAGGGAAGCTGAGAAAAAAGCTGAAAATAGATGATTTGTTCAATGATAGAGTTCTGTAATGTACAGTAGAGGAAACGCTGAGCTTTTCATATTACTTCTGATTTTCAGCAGCTTAGAAAATACATTTGACCCATGTTTTCTTATTTTTCATATCAAATCATTGCTATAACCATAATAATAAGCTGTAATAGAACATTAATTCCCTCTGGGTTCATTAAAATTATCCCATATTCTTATTTAGTTTATTTCACTGTTAATCACTATATTCAGCCCCTGTCCTCCTTCCAAGTCAAAATCTTACTGCTGGACTCACTTAAGTCACTTCATGTGCAGATACTTAATGTGCACAGCGATATTGTAGCATCAATGTGGTTTTGCCCACACAAAACAAAGGGCTAACAAAGTTTGTGGTATTGGTTCTGCATCTTTCCTGAGACTGTAAACATTAAAAGAATGGCAGCTTCATATTTTTTCCTAATTCAGTCATGGGAGAAAATAACGTATTATTAAACAGACTGTGTTTAAGCAGTGAATATGGGTATCAGTGAATTCCAGAAAAATAACCTACATCTTTTCTTTCAAAGGCAAACTGATCCACTCCATGGTAGCTCACTTAGATGCGGTTACAAGTTTAGCTGTTGATCCTAATGGCTTGTACTTGATGTCCGGCAGTAAGTACATGAAATTTCATTTTCCTTTTCTCACAGTGGTGGCAAAAATGAGAATTATAAAGAAAACCATTTCCCCTTTCTTTAGGTCATGACTGTTCGATTCGCTTATGGAATCTTGAAAGCAAGACCTGCATCCAAGAATTCACTGCTCATCGCAAAAAATTTGATGAGTCCATTCATGATGTGGCATTCCACCCATCCAAATGTTATATTGCCAGTGCAGGAGCAGATGCCCTGGCGAAAGTGTTCGTATGACAGAGTGCTTCCATTTCAACTCTAGCTTTGTATATATTTAACCAGCTGCACAAAAGAGAAGAGGTGGGCATGAATCTTCTTATCCTGCCCTATAATTCAGAGAATGTTTGTAAGTGTTTAGTTTTTGCAGGGTGCTGTTTTCTAAATTGAAGTTTGTTCTGGTTTCTGTGAGCTCAGCTGGTGCTGAGAGCTTGGAAACTCTCAGTTTCAAATAGTTCAAAAAAAAAAAAAAAAAAAAAAAGGCGCTTTTATTTCAGAGGGTGTGAATTTTCGTCCAGGCAGGCCTTGGGTGAAACTAGGTCTATGTATTCTCTATTAATAAAATGGAGTACTGGAAAGAAGGGGTTTAATTGCTTCAGGGAGAGGGAAAAGAGGGAAACTTTCTGGGATGCTTCTCATTGAGGAACTGTGACGTGCTTAAAAATCAAATCACCTGGAAAAAGTGTCAGTTCATGTGCTCATTACTGTGTCTTGTGAGAGGCACTTTGTCATCCCTTTGGTATTACTAAGCAGATTGTTCAGAGAGAGGTAGCTGATGCTTAATCTCAGCCACCTGGCTGCTAGCTTAAGATAAATGTGGTTAAAGGAAAGCAAGTTACTAACATAAATTGAAAATACAGTGAAGTTTTATTAAATCTTCTGTGTTATACAGCAAATATTTAGTTTGCAAAAAAAAAAATTATATAATTTTTTTAAAGACTGCATTAGTGTGTGGCTAGAAGCTGAGCCTTTAGTCCCAATTAACAACAGACTGAAGCAGTCTGTATATACTGTAGTAGCAGATTAACTTATTCAGATTTATAATGCTGTTTATTCTTGGAGATCTGGCACAAGAAATTATCGTAAGACTTCCCAAAGAGACTATTTTACAGTATAACTATCAAATGTTCATCTCCTTCTGTTCCAGCTTAAAAAAAAAAAAAGGTATCGTTCTGGGCATTGTGGTACCATGACATGTTTAATTACTTTTGAAGATTAAACCTATGCCTGATGCTTTGTGTGAGTCCTGCTAGTGTAATAGTTGCCAACACAAAGTCAGTCTGAAAGATTCTGCCACTTCTAGAGGTATTTCCATACTTCAGCATTTGTGGAACTTCTCAACATGTCCACTTCACTGGGTGTATTATGCCATTAATTAGGTTACCTGAAAAATTAGTACTTTTTTAAGTTCTTCAACAGATGTGCTTCTCTGTTGATACAAGTGGCAAATAACTTTTAAAACAAGATTTTAGTGATTTTATCCATTCTTAAAGGAAAGTGAGTGGATTCTTTTCCGTATCATGAGAGTTTTTACTATTCTTCGGTCTGAAGCTGGCATTTTCCTCAGAAGGAAAGGCAGAATTGATGCTGGAGATTATTTCTGGTACTGATGTGAGTAGGAAAGAACCCAATCCATGCAACTCTTTTAAATACCAGCGTGAGGTTAAGACTGGAAACTGATAAAAATCTTTACCTTTAAACTGACGTTTTTTAAGAAGGAATCATTGAAAGATACCAACATAGGGTTTGACCATGTTGTTCTTAGTGTGATATTTGGAGATGGGACCACATTTGAAGCTGAACTCAGAGTTTAGATTAACCGTATTATTTAGAATAAAAGATTGACCTGTGCTGTTTGAGCCTGCAACACATTACTGCTAAAATATCCTGGAATACCTTTTGTTGCTCAGAATATTCAGATATGTCACTTCATGATATTGATATGCAATATATTTCCATAGATAAGATTAGAACTTTTACCGTGAAACAGATGACTACAATAGTAAATCAGATTATTTAGTTTTTATAAAGTGTGTTGGTTATGATGAAAAGGGGGAAACTTGGCTGCAAAACTGAGCATTCAACTTTGTGAGAGTTCTGTGTACTTGACTCATATTCTTTCAGTGTCATTATTTTATTTTCTTTTTGGAGAGGAAATTACAAAGATTTATTTGAAAAATTCTAAAAGCTATGTATATTATATATGTGTATATATATTGTAAACTTGTATTAAATGTCTAGTAAGGGAAGACTCCATGGGTGCATTTTAATGTTTTAGTATTAAGAGTTCTCATGAGTTTGTGTATACAGAGGATAATGGCGTGAGTATGAAATGAATGTTGTGCTTTTGCTTCCACAATACGATATGTAGTTAGTTGTTTAAATTGCTGTACATAAAACTAATAGGCCAGCATGCTTGTTTTTTAAAACTGTCATTCTGATTACAATTGGAATGTAAGAAATGGCTGTTCAAATGTGAATTGAAAGATGTTTCCTTCTCACTATTGAGCTCTTGCTCAAACTGAAAAGTGTTTTTTTTTTTTTAAAGCTGGCAATAGCTAGAGGATGAGGTGCCTTTAAAAAACAAAACAAATGTAGCCTTACAAAGAGGTTGTGGAGTATATATATTTTTGTGCTGGTCTTCATAATTGATGTCAATGTCTTTTTACTGTACTTGGTCATGTACTTGTAGGACTGCGGGGTATTGTGCATGAGCCTGCCAGATCTTCTGAACATCATCATAGGAGTTAGGGACGAAAAAATTATTTAGGTTATCTAGTCCATCTGTTTGCTAAAGCCGGATTGTAGACTTGTGCATTTTAATATTGTCTTGGCCAGTGAGGTTTTGTATATGTTCTAAATGATTAGGCTTCCTTTGGAAGATTATTTCAATGATTGCTTCTCACTGACAGGAGGAATTATGTGATGTTTAGTAGTTCTTTTTGTAACGTCATGCCAGTATTCCAAGCCATGCTTTGTGCCATTTAAAATATTTCTAATCACTTTTGTAATTTGGAACCTGCAGGTAGGCAGTACTTTCTAGCTGTATATTTCCATTTCTTTCTACTTTCTTCAAGCTATTTTTCAGTCTGCTCTTTTTATACAACTCTTCTTTTTTTTTTTTTTTTTTTTTCAGCTTTTTAGCTCATTTCTCCATGTCTTGGTGCCCACAACACCATTGCGTATGCAATGAGTTGTTGGACTTAGTCTGAAGGTGATCTGGTAAATGTGATTTGTCCATGTCCTCCCGCCAGCCCAAAACACGATGCTTCTGTGTAGGAAGTCCAAACTTCTTGGTCTGGTGTCTCACAAGCCCAAATCTTAGTTCTGACAAAATAAGATTTTTTACATATAGACTAAGCATTGCTGCTTCTCATGTTTCTCTCTCACTTTCAGTGTGTCTTTATGATTCTTTTGCAGCTAGGTACTTCTGTTTCATGATTAACCTGTTTTTGTAAGCTTTGAACTTCTGAGTGCGCTAATTTTTTTTTTTCGTTTTACCTGCAGCTCTTTCTGGCTCAATATAATTGGTAACTTTCATGAATGTGATACGTGCATCTAAAGATGTAAATGAGACTGGACCTAATGCTTATTCTTGGAAAAAAAAAAAAAAAAAAAACATTTTTGTGCAACTCTGTATATTGCATTTTACCATTAAGTTTTTTCCTGTATGTAGTATACATGCTACATTTTTTTGAATGGTTAACTCATATAATTTTTTAATGTACTACTGTGCTACTGATTTTGGTTTTACTAACTAATTTAATGGGAGAATTTGCAATCCTTTCATAAATTGAAAATTGTTCCACTAGGTTTTTTTTAAGTACTTTCATTTTTATTTAGAATTTACTTCACTGTGCTGTGTGCTTTTACGTATTTGATTTGGTTACCAAAACTCTTGCACAAAATGATTTGGAATAGCCTGGAAGAAGCTCTAGATATAATTCTACTGTGGAATACATTTCCCTCACTGCTATATAATCCTTGGGCTTGCTTTTTATTGTGCCTCAATGACAGAAGTGTTTTGACACACCAAGTAAAAGTTTTAGCTTACTAGTTACAAGAAAATCACATGATGATTATTTTCAGATCTCATTCATCTTTATTTTGATTTAAAAACAAACAAACAAAACAAAGCTTCTTTACCAAGAAGTGTGGACAACTACATGCTATATAGCGTGGGTTATTTTTCTAGTCTGTATTCAAATAACATTATTGTCGCAGTCCCATACGTGATGTGTTTGAGTAAAAGTGTGGTGTTCACCATACAGCTTTGTGATTGGGCGGTGCAGCACCATTTTGCAGCTGTGAATTTAAATTAAACAGAAGCTTGTCCTTCTGAATAAATGTAAAACAGATAAAGGACTTAGTTACGCCACCCTTTGCAGTACACCTGTGTGTTAAAACACAAGGATGGAGGTGAGGGAAGGGAACACATCTGAAATCAGTGTCATTTTGGGGAACAGCACTTTCCATAACCTGATGTGTCACATCAGCAGTGTTTCCTTGTCAGAAGTGTTAGTCCATCCCACAGGAAACAAGAAATTAAAAAGCAGGCATAACCATCTGATAAGCAAGTTTTCTGAATGCCTCTCAAGATGTGTGTTTGGAAGCGTTTTCAGACTGTGCTTTGGCAGCGTCTTTCCAGACTGTTCTGGGGAGCCTACTTGACTGTGAAGCATTTAATACAAATTATATCTAGTAAATCTAGTAAAACCTGGTAAAGTAGGCTGGGTTATGGAAGAAAATGCAGTTACTGTGTTTGTGCCTGTACAAGACAGCTCTAGAACAGTCTTCTTTGCAGAAGCATCAGACTGGCAATCTAACATGAATAATTTCTGCAGCATGAGAGTTCCTGCAAATGAGATCATTCATATTTTACTTTGAAGATCTGTAGGCAGTGGTCATTTGGATCGTGCTGAGCAGTGAGGGAAGCAGGGAGGCTGTTTGCTGAGCTCTGGAAGGTTGAGCAAGTTAAGTGGCCAGAACCAATGTGCCCTCCATGGAACTTGTGTCATCTCAGCAGAATTAGGCTGGGAAGCAGTGCAGATTTAGCCTGATGGTATCACAGGGAGCAAAGGAAAACCCTTCAAATATAGAGTGGCAAGTTAGTGAAGTTTTCCCATAATGATTCTTCAGATTTATTCATTTGTCCATTGGTTGCAGGTTGTATGAAGGACAAATTCTAGTGTATGTTCAGATTCCAAATTACGCCCTTTTGTGTCAAAGGTGAATATCATTTGAATTTCAAGCTATGTCACTTTAGACAAGGTGCCCCCATTTGCATGCGTTGCTAAATATTGCTTTGTCATCTTGATTTTACTTTCTCACATAAATGAATAGGACCAGCGGTTCCAGGTGATTTGTGACTTGCTTAGCCTGCATGTCTTTTCAGCGTTCTTGCAGGTGAGCTGGAATTCTGATCAGCTTCATGGAAACTACTGTGCAAAGATGCTGCTGCTTATAATACAGCATTTAAAAACATTCTGAAAATTGTGGCTGTATGGTGAAAATTGTCTTGGCCTACACAGTGAAAAACAAAGATCAGAGTATAATAGTGAAATGTTCACATATGGTAAATTGGTTTGTATAAAATGTTGTAGTCTGACACAGTCATTGATTTTTTTTTTTTTTTTTTTTTTTTGGACATCTGCTGCTGGTGAGCATCATAGTGGTGTTGAGATGTTAGTATTGAGTGACAGAGAGGAAACAAAGATTTTTCTGAAAAACCTGTTCTTCCCTCCACGCCCAAATCTGACAAATGTTTCAGGAATCTTCCTTTTTCCATAAGGACATGGAGGCGTTGAGAATGTTCTATCTAAATCCGGCAATATCTTTAGTTGAAGATGTTACAATTGGTGAACCATGCTGGCTGCTTCATCAGTTTAGAGAAGAACAGTTACTGAAACTAATGGCCTGTGAACTGCTAGGCAAAACCTCTGCAATGTTTCTGCTGAGCCGCAGTGAAACTGGTAAGAACCAAGTCATAGGCAGTGTTTAATCCATCACGTTAAAGATGGATTGACCAACAAGAAGTAACCCACATTTTGAAAGGCAGCCTTAGGCCCAACAGAGTGAATGAACAAACGTGGGGAGTGGGGGGGGACTCAAATGACCTGTGTGTAAATAGCCTTTGCTCAGACAAGTGCTCTTGTTCAGCTGGTGGGACTCATCCCAGGAGGGAAACTCCTGGTAAATGGGACCTTTAAAATGATGCCTCTGCCTGTGCTTACATATACACATGTATGTGTGTATATGTATGTGTGTGTGTATATGTGTGTATTTGTATACATCTATATACACACCAGTTGTGCAGGTTATCAGTCTGATTTTTAATCTTCCCACTTAAATCTTTCCTTAGGCTATATTTTCCTTGGAATCTTAAAATCCCATATGCAGTAGACTCTCATTGAAAGGTATATTTCATAAAGGACTATTGTTTTTCTTTCAGACTGTTTTTTGAAAGGTATTGGGGTTTGGGCTTCGGTCCTCCTCCTCCCACCACCAAAAGGCTGTTCTGTACCTCCTTATTCCCAGTTCATCTAAGTCTGCTGAGTTCTCTCTTATCCTACCTGCTGACCTAATTTTGCTGCTGTGTTGTCAGTTGTGAAAACTTAGGAAGTACTGTACCATTCAGGGTTTCTGAGAATCTCAATTCCACTACAGAAGGTGTAATTCCAGTTCCATAGTACAGTTCGTGGGTCTGAACAGGGTCATTGTCAAGAGAGATTTGTTGCTGGATGACAAAGTATAGATGAACTAAAGTGGCATTCAGTAACACGTGCCCTTCAGCCCATCCTGACCAAGTTGTGGTGTTGTGTGCTCCACTAACTTTTTGCAGTCTTTGCTGCCAAGCCACTCTGTGATCCTGGGAGGTCGCCCCCGTGGTCAAACCATGCCTGCACGTGTGCTTTTGAAGCTGCTCAAAGCCTTGTGTGGACAATTCCCTCCGCTTGAATTGCAGCGCCCCCCCAGATTGTTCCTTGCTATTTCACAGAAAGCCTTGGTCCCCACACCAGTGTTAGGCTGTAAAGCTGAGAAGATTTACGCAGCTGGATTTGTCCTGCTCTGCAAGGAAAGGGATAACTTGTCTCCAAGCCAAATATTTTCATTGCTTTGCATTACTTACAAAAGCAGCCAAAAACATTGTATAAGGGAAAAGCAATGGACTTCAAGCTAATATTTTTCCATTGAGAATTTATTTTTTTATTTTTCCTATCATTGAAATAGTGCTTTTTGAATGTAGATTGTTTTCAGATGTATGGCTCCTAGAATTGTCTCCGTGCAGTCAGGCATCTACAAACATGCATAGGTTTTGAAAACTGTCTCATATGTGAGCACTTTTTCTGGAAATGCGAAATGAGCATGTTTGCTAATAATTTCTTGTACCTTTATAGCCCAAACAGACTGAAAAGCAGTCTTGTGCTATATTTTCCTTGAATTGTGCACCTGAAACTTACAGAAATCTGTGATAAGAAAAATATTATTGCTGTAAGATTTTCTATTAATATTTGTCAGCACATACCTGCATTGTATTTCGTATAAATATCTTCAGTTGTTTTCTTTTAAAAGAAATTGTCAGGTTAAAAAATTAAAAAAAAAAAAAAAAAAAAAAAAGGCAGATTTCTTTATGGGATTTTCACAAGTAAAATTGAAGTAATTTTCAGCATGATCAGTTTGGATTGTTGTTGTTTATATTCAGCTACTTCCCCCTGCAAAACAAAAGAAAAACCTGTTGACGTTAGTTACCTGACAGTTCTTTCAGAGAAGGTGCCAGAGGTAGGAACCACTTAAATGTTAGTAATTCCGTTTGCTCCTCTTCTGTTTTAGGCCACTTCCATGACAGTTGATAGGAAAAGGCTACTGTGACTTATATATGAACTCTTGCTTAAACAGCTAAAAGAAGTTAAGATTCCCCTTCAGAATTATGCTGAGGTTATGATTTTGCACGCCAGTTTTGAATGACTACTTTGAAACAATGTTGGGCTTCAAGTGTCTTGCAAAGTGGTGAATCCAAATGAGAAATGCCTACTTGTTGAGTAATAGTCTGCTTGTCAGTTTGTGTATGGCTCGGTACAAAGCTGTCAAACTACAATACCACCAAACTACCTTGTTTAAATGCTACTGTTGTACAAAAGTGAATGTGTTGGTTGTTTTTTTTTAAGTGAGAAATACTGTTTTCTAATTTGTGAAGGAAATAGTTTTCTTGGGAGTAAGGATTCAAAAAACTCACGTGTTTCAAAGATTTCAGAAAGGCTTCTTGTGGGAAACAAAAAAAAAAAGTGAAAAAGTGATCATTCTCCAAAGATCAAAGATTTGATAAGCCTTTATAAGAAAAAGTATAAATATTTGCTATACGTGAAAATGCTTCTTCAAACACTTAGTATTAAACTTTTACTAAAATTCAATATTTTAAAATCCTGGATAAATATCTGAAATGACAAGGTAGAAAATTCAGAGGGAGATTATTTTGAAATACACCACTATATTTTTGAGCTTCTTGATTGCAGCCCTGAATTTTCTCTTTTTCACTGCAATTCATACTTTGTGAAACTTCTTGGATAGGTTCTATTTAAAGCTACATTCACTTGCCTGAATAATCCAGATAACTATTTTGTCATTAAAATTATATAGATCTGCATATGTTAGTGTGCCATTTAAAATGAGACCACGTTGAGGTAACCATGCAGGTATTTATATTGATATGACAGTAGTGAAGTGGGATAGCTGTATACTGTACCCGCGTTCTGTGCTGAGCAAAATCACATGGACTTCCAGAAACAAGCAATGGTTTTTAAGAGCAGCTTTATTTAATGTTACAGCAGCAAGTAAGTGTCATTTGTACCATATAATTATGTAAATTGGGTGCTAATAAATACTATTTTTCAACATTTTGTATTGTGTTCATAATTTTGTGTTTTTCTCATAAAGTTTGTGCTCTTGGAGTATGTACCGGGAGGGGGAAGTGCACACGGTCTAGTGCCTTGGATGTGGAGGGGCTCGAGGTGACTTCATGTGAACCTTTTGAACTGTACCGAGGGTTACCATTTAAGGGGCTGTCTCAATTTCTCCGTTCTCCATATGTCTTGTTTTTGTACTGTTCTGTTGCCTCGTCACTGTTGGCACCCTGCATAAGGCACGTGGTCCCTGCTGTCTGCCTCGGCTGAAGACGCGTGCAGGGTGGGAACGGTGCCGTTGCTCAGGAACTATCAGCCTCCCCTGATCACGGTGAAACGTGGTGCGCTTCCTGGGTAGAACATTTGTTTAAAATAAAAATAAGCGCATGGTTCTGCCCTTGGGGAGAGGATGAGGGAGAGCAAACCACACATCACAGATGGTAGCCGCGTTGCTACGGGAAAACGCTCAGAACAACGCTGCTGAGGGGGTGGTATGGGAACCTACACAGAACCGAGCAGAACAACTTGTCAGCAAGTCCGTCCTGTTGGGGTTTTTAAGCTTGTAGGTGGGACAAATGAAGTTCTCGTCTCTTCTCTCTCCCCGGTAGGTAAAATAAGCCTTCTGCTTTAGTCCTATTCCTCTTCCCTCCTCAGAGGAAAATAAGGATTGTTGTACGAAATGATGGTACAAATTCATTCAGCCTGTGTTTTGCCTCCAGAGAAGGTCAGTAGAAGATTCGTGAGGTAAGGAGAAAACAATGTAGGAGTTACCCTCCCACACAGGAGGCCTAAAGACTACCTTGAGGGATTTGAGACACTCATTGGTTATACAGATAACACTGTGATGTTTTTAATGTAGAGGCAACTTAACAAACGTAGGTTGCTTGCTGTTGTCCAAGACTTCCTCAAATTGAGATGGCAGTGGAAAAGAAAATGGAATTGGCTTAATTGCTTTCCATAATGGTGGGCAGGGAAAAATAGCTAGAAGAAGGACAGAGATGGTGACTTCGTTCAACCACAACATAAATTAAGGTATGTATAGCACAGAAAACTTTCTTACTGTTTGGTTTCTAGGTCTCATTTCTCATATGTACTGCTTGCTTTGATTTGCCACCTCAGCATGGGTAAGACCTGTGGAGCTGATGGGTAGGGTAGTAGATCCATTAAGGAATCACAGAATCACAGAATCACAGAATTTCTAGGTTGGAAGAGACCTCAAGGTCATCGAGTCCAACCTCCAACCTAACGCTAACAGCCCTCCACTAAACCATATCCCTAAGCTCTACATCTAAACGTCTTTTGAAGACTTCCAGGGATGGTGCCTCCACCACTTCCCTGGGCAGCCTGTTCCAATGTCTAACAACCCTTTCAGTGAAGAAGTTCTTCCTAACATCTAACCTAAAACTCCCCTGGCTCAACTTAAGCCCATTCCCCCTCGTCCTGTCACCAGGCACGTGGGAGAACAGGCCAACCCCCACCTCGCTACAGCCTCCCTTGAGGTACCTAAAAAGAGCGATAAGGTCGCCCCTGAGCCTCCTCTTCTCCAGGCTGAACAAGCCCAGCTCCCTCAGCCGCTCCTCGTAGGACTTGTTCTCCAGGCCCCTCACCAGCTTCGTCGCCCTTCTCTGCACCCGCTCAAGCACCTCGATGTCCTTCTTGTAGCGAGGGGCCCAAAACTGAACACAGTTTAGGTTGAGTTGGGCCTGTCTAGATGTTTAACCCCAGAGTTTTTTCCTGGTTCCTGTCACTGTTAATTTATGTGCTGGAGAGTGGTGGTAGGAGGAGCAAGCTGAGAAGCTGCCACAGGGAAGGCCTATGCGTACTGAAGCAGCTGAGGAGCCAGAGGGTGCACGTGGCAGGCAATGCCTCTTGAGTGCAGTGACAGCAGTGGGTTCAAGTATCCTACATCCAGACTAGCCTCGGTAACACACTGCTGAGAAACAGGGTTGTTACCTCTGTCTGTTGAGATAACTGAACTCAGGTTGTTGACCTGAGTTGTGGGGAGTTGCTGCTGGAGTTTGAGGGAAAGGTGCTGCCCCCACATTGAGCTCCCCCACGGTGGTGTCCATTTCCTGGTGCATGCTCTGCACTGTGACTGCTGAGCAGTGATAAGCTACCAGCCCAACTCCTGAGTGCCAAGATGCCTGTGTCCTAGAGAGAGGGTGATCAGACCCCTCTTTTGGCTGTACGTCCAGTGAGTAGTTGCTCTGGCTGCCTGCCTGCCTCTAGGCCCAACCCGTTGGTGCCCTACTCTTCTGGATGCCCCAGCCAGGCTGCAGCTTCCACCCCAGAAGTCAGTACAGTTTCAAATAAGAGTTCCTCTGACCAGTAATTTGGTGGTCCTGCCTCTGCTAGCTCACTTCTAGGCATTTCATATTTTTTCTTCAGCTGAGTATGTAAACAAACAAGCAAACAAAAAAACACTGAAATACAAAACACTTGTGTGTTTTTTTTCCAGTCTTACTAGGTTTGCTTAAAATCTTGTGAAAGTCTCGGCTGTGTTTCAGAAACTAACATGACATGGACCGTATTTGAAACTTATTTTTTGAATTACATACGAGGCAATGTACTTCGAATGCCTTTGGGACATTTTTATTGCAAAAAATATAGCAACTTGTATTGAGAAGCTCAAAACAGCTTGTATATATTACAAAAAGAGCTCTGCTGCTTTCTCCAAATATACCCCATTCAAACATTTATGAAGCTGTATTATCATTTTTTAATATTATTTTGAGACTTCAGTAGATGTGATGAGTATTTTCATTGCTATGAAAGGTGAAGGGTTAAAAGAGAAGTGCGTTCTGTGCCGATCCACGCTTGTGTTGAACGAAGGTCATATTTTGGCAGCTTCTGAGGATTACACTTGAGTTTACAGTGTTTATGGGTAGAGCATCGCAGGTTAGATGAGAGATGAAAAATTAATTTGAAGGTCATCTCAAGAACTTAATAAAACTGCTTGTTGGCATCTGAGCACCATGGGTGTTCTGTGAACTTAAGACAAACCATTTCAACAACAACAAACCCTGCTGTGCCCTTAATAAATGCTTGTGGTGGAAGATAGCTCTTCAGCTTTTCTGTGGGGAGTGTTTGAAAACTCAGTGTTGTTGCTTTAAGCTTTTGGTAGAAGTCTGTCCTAAAGAACACCTGTGGCTCCAGCTGTTCCTAATGCCTTGGCCATCTGTGCTGTGCTTTTGGGGGAGCACAGGCACAGCCTTTGGGAGCACCCGTGGAGGAGCGCCAGTCTCCTGTGCTGTGAGGGTATGGCCAGTATGGAAATTGATGTGCAGTGGTAAGCTGTTGCATTAAAAATTTGGCTGCAATCTTAAGAGTAGTTAGAAGTTAAGGCCTAGGCCTTCTCAGCTAGCCACAAATTAATGCAAATGGGTTTTCAGATTATGAATCTGTCATCTGAATTAAAGTCCCCAGTAAATCTGTTGTATGTGTTTGGGTTCATCCAGCCCATGTAATATTCCTTGTTGACAGAGAATGAACAGCAGAACAGTGGTGAGGGAAGTGGGTCTGAAGATGGGGCTATCAGGGCTGCTCCTCTATGTAACTCTCTGTCCTTAATGGTTAGTTTTATCAAGCCAAGAGGCTATTGCTGGGGAAGTGCTGCAGCACAGGTTAGTGTTAAAAACTGTGTGCAAATATCTTTTATGACTTTGCTTTTGTTTTTTTTTGGAAGCTGGCAATGACCTGTGTCTTCTCTGAAGATAGCATTTTCATATTGATAAAGTTCATTTAAAGCTAGAAGTGAATGTTTTTTCTTAAAGAGGGAGATATGAACCATCCCTGTGTAAAACTACTGCTTCATCCAGTGTTGCTTTTGGTAGTAATGGTTGGAGCACCTCATGAGAGGACCCTAGCCTGGCTTACATGTATGTTATCGTGCTAGGGAGATCACGTAGAAGTGGCTGTCTCTGTTAATTTGAATTATGGTTACTTCACTTGTAATTTTTAAGCTACTTCAGTTATATTTCTAAACAAAGATTTGAAAGATCGTGTACATTTTATTGACAGAAAGAAGCCTCCTTTGGCAACTTCAGTTATTATTTTTTTATGTGAATAATAACATCCTGGGTCATGGTTATTTATTAAAACTGTAAAGGTTATTAAAAATCAGGTTTGTGAGTAAGATGTGAAATTTGAGCTTTAATTTCTTCCAATTTCCTGTTATTTCCACAAGCCTGATGTGGTGTTGCTTTGACTGCCATAAGGTGCATGAACATGCACATTTTTACTGGCACTGAAACATCATTCCTTTCCTTCTGTAACTTCTGCTTAAGGAATGTATTTTCTTAAATGGCACTGGATGGAAACAACCAGCAACTGCTGCTTCCTAATTGTAGTGCAATCCTTTAGACCCTCTTAATGTGTCATTACTCCCGTTGCTGACCAGCTGACCTCTTCACGTAAGAAACAGTTGTGAATTCTGAATAACTCAGGGCTGTAGAAAGTATATTTTGAAATCAACCCATAAAACAGAAGTCCACCCCAACTTCAGAAAAGGATGCCTTTAAAATTTAGAAATACTGCTTTTCCCGGTGTATAATACAGGACTTTAAGATACTTTCCTTTTAAATCTTTGCAATGGCTCTCAAATAATTATCCACACACTAAAGACTGCTGTAAGATGTTCCAATTGTGCCGTAGTTTAATGATAGAGCAGTGGGGGTCTCAAACACCTTTCAGACAGTGTGCAGCCTAAACCCACAATTTTATCAAAGGAGCCTCTTCTGCCTCTGCAGCTCTCCTGCTATGCAGCAGGCCTTGAGCTACATGATGAAGTGGAGCCGGTGAGCTAAGGGGATAAGATTGTTATTTCTTTTATCTAACCACACTTTAATGCCGTGCTGTGGGAGATTAGATTCCAGCTCCTGCACATTGGCTGCTGTGTGGATCTGGAGCTTTACTGGGGCCGCTAAATGGTTGCAGATCCCATAGCTTGACTCTGGCCTCTCGCTGGTTTTCCAGTCTCTGGGTTTGGATAAATCTCAATACTTGAATTTGCACTAGCTGAAGGTTAACTTTCCAGTTTGTGTCTGGGATTTCAATCCTGACCTGTGTGACAGGCGGTGTCACGTAGAGGTGCTTCAGCTACTGTAGCTGAGCAGCGTTGCTGCTCCCTGCAGGGGCCTGGTCCCCCAGGAAGCAGGTGGCACGTCTTAAAGGGTGAGGGTGCTACGACCAGATCATCAGGGTTTATGGGTTGTCCAACAACACTGTGGTATCAGTGATGTGCTTTGAAACCCTGGAACACAAGCCTGTGTGTGCCCAGAGGTGGGAGTCAGATGAGCTGGGGATCTATACCAGAAGCAGCTTTTCCAACACCTCCATTTAATTCCTCCTCTTTTACTATCCATCCAAATCTGAGGTTCTGAAGCCTGCAGGGGGAAAAAAAGAAATCAACAGCCTACATAGAGCATTATCATACATAGGGATGCAATCAACTTTGTTAACCGGAAAGTGCCAGAGAAAACCAGTGTTGGTATTTCTTGAGCTCAGGGCTGGCATTACTCCGGCAGCATTTTGTGTGCTTTCATCATGATGCCCAAGGATCCTGCCTTGTTCCACTCCATCAGTTCCGTGGCTGTGAATTAAATTCTGTGCAAATGTTTTGGATGAGTGGATTAACAAATTGGTAGAGGTTGTCAAATTCATCCACAAAGAAGGAATGCTCCTTATCTGGATCTGTTGCAATGGCTTCCAGTTCATCTTGAGCAGCCCAAGCAACTCCAATGGAGTAAGCTATAACTCCTGGAAAGAAACCCAGAGATAAGAATGAGCATAATAGTTTTCATTGCATTAAATTAAATTGGTTAACACAAATACTGCAGACATAGTTACCAGGCCACTAAGAATGGGCAGTGAATTGTGGTACCCTCTCTGTCTAAAAGTGGCATCGTCAAATTGGAAGAAAGGCCTGGTTTGTGCATTGGAACAATGTCTGTTGCCAGTAGCAAAAAGGCTTAGACAATAGTAAAGCTCTAAATGGGGATCTGAACAATAGCTTCTTGCTCCAATGTCTTGCTATTGCACTGTGAGATGTATGAATATCCTGACTGGAAAGCCAAAGGAGGCTTCATGTGTTACTAAGACAGTAGAATTCTGTGGAGATCTCCTAGGCTTAGCTGCATCTTGCTATACCGGTATGGTTTTGTTTTTTTTTTTTTGTGTGTGTGTGTGAAGTTCCTCATTCAGATAGAGAACAGATGGTGGTCTAGAGCTTGATGGGATCCCAGGATGAGGTGCTATGCTTCCTTCCTAAGGGTTCCTCCAGTGTCTGTGCATGATAGCAAACTGTGTTTCTCTGACCTGCGTAAAAGTAGAAGTGTGCAGGAAGAGTAGATAACAGAAGAGCTTACCATTTTGGTGAGCTGTCATGGCTGGCACTCGGACATCATCATAAGACCTGCCATCTGTAATGAGAATCATGATCTTCCTTTTGTTGGGTTTGGATTTGGTGAACAGTTGCTCGGAGGTGTAGCTGATGGCTGCCCCTGTGCTGGTCCCACCACTCCAGTAACTGATCCTTTTGATAGCACTCAGCACGTCCTGCTTAGTGCTGTATTTGTCGAAGCTGAACTCAAGTCGCTGCTCATATGTGTACTGGACAGCTCCGATGCGGGTATCGGTGTCCGAAATCTCAAATTCCTTGCTGATGTTGGCTACGAACTGGAGGACAGTGCGGAAATTGCCAGTGCCAACACTGCTGGAGCCATCGATTACGAAGCCAATGTCAGCTGAATTGAGACACGTCTTGCTGCACACCAGCCGGTCGGTGTCACAGACCCGCTTCACCAGGGGCTGGACAATCTTGTGTAGGCCAAACCAACTGGGCACGCTGATGGAATAGAAACCATTTGTTCTGCACACTGCCTGCAAAACACCACAAGTATGAATGCAGTGGAAATTTGGTCCGCCTCCTTCAGCTGGGATTTTAGCTAAACTGTAAATTTAGGCTCCTGGAAAGAGCGATGCTAGAGTCTGAAGGGGCCTCTCCTCCAGTCACCATCTGCTTCCCTGGGAAATGACGTCAATGTAACATCACAGATGCTTCTCTAAGGAGCCAGGTTTTTCAGCCCTTTTTTTAAAAAAGCTGTGGGATGGAGCTGATATTATAGCCATGAAAGAAGGGTAATAACCAAGTTTGCCACCTGTCAAGCTTTTTTAGATAAGTTATATTGTTTGCAGAGAAAGCATCCAAATCACAGAGCCACTGTTAGCATGGCTCAGCCAGACGTGGTTGCCAGACGGCAAAGTCAGCTCCTACCCTCCCAGGGTTAGGCCAACCAGGAGAGTTGTGCCTGCTGACAGACCCTGCTGCCTTGATCTGAAACCTGGGACTGAAGTTGGTTTCTCCCTGGCTTGCACCCATGTTAAAAAAAAAAAAAAAAAAAAAAAACAAAAAAAAAAAAACAAGCAATGCAAAAAGCACATAAAGATAGAAAAGAAAATACATATATATTTATCTTTGTAACTGAATATTTGTAGGGAGCAGATTTGAGGGAAGCTTTTGGAGGATTAGTGGGAATCAGGTGAGTGCAGGAAGTAGGGGCAGCACAGAGCAGGGAGTGGGGGAAATTGAGTTTGTGGGGGTCTGGTGGGCAATTTTAGTGTTGAGATGCAGCTTTGTCAGGTCACCATTCCCTCTTTACCTTCCTATTTTAAGTCACCTCTACTACTTGTGCTCTCTGGCAGGTTCACAGAGACTTGCTATTGCTTTGCTCTTTTGAAAAGTAAATGCAAATAAGGCTATAGTCTAATTAAATGCTGACCGGAGACAGCGGAGCCCTCTGGAACAGCCCTGAAACTCATGGAAAATTATTTCATGGCAGAGTAACATGGTTCAGACAGGAGTCTGTTTTCTGAAAATAACAGATAACTGCCCGGCTTCCTGAGCTCAGGCAGGTCTGGCACTTGGTAGATGCCTCCTGCCATAACCTTGTGCCAGCTTGTCCTGAGGCACTACTGAGCAGGCAACCATTAGCGCCAAAAGCAAGTAGTGCAAGGCTTGTGTTCTCTGTTTGTTTGTTTGCTATTGTTTTGTTTTTCTGCACATGACAGGGATTTGCTCCTTTTCCAAGAGTTCATAGCAGCAGAAATAAATAACCAAGGAAAAATAACCCACATCAGCCCAACCATGGAAACAAAATGCTTCAGCTCTCCAGTGTGGCTAACAACTGAGATGTGCCTGTGCGTAGAGTGTCCCAGCCCTGGTATGTGTGGGACCTACTTGTCAGTGCAGCAAGGGTGCTGGGTTGTTCAGGGCTTCCCAGCCTTTGCCAGGTGCGAGAGGCACATCAGGAGGTCACAGAAATCTCAGGCTGTGCTTGTGCTTTGTCACGCTGCTGAACATTCAGACCTTTTGCCTCAGAATGACTGCAGGTTTGTGCCAATGGGTAGTCAGCAAAGAGCTGTTTGCTCCGTGATGTGCCTCGGATCAGAGATTTGCTGTCAGACAGTTTGCTGTCTCTCTTAGCAAGTTTCAGAAAGATCCCCTTTCTGGTTTCAGCACTTCTGCCTCTTTGTATGTGAGACATCAAGACAGTGTGAGCAAGACCAGAAGTAACCCTGAGAGGTAAGAAAGAAAGCAAAATGTCCTTTGAGAGGGACTGCTTAAGCTCCCTAAATTAAATCACTAGAAAAAGGTTGAGTTCACACCAAGCTTCCAGCCAGAGCCCAGCCCGGTAAGTACCTTGTCTACAAAGTTAGGCTCGATAACATTCTGCTTCTCGTTTTCAGCAGCTGCTTCAATAGTGACAAAGAAAATGTTGATCCCTGATTCCCTGGCCAGCCTGGAGGCCTCCTCCACTCTGTCGGTTGGCCACCCATCCACCATCACCACGACCACGTTGGGCGCTCCACCTCTGTTTCCATTAGCATCCAAAAAGAAGTTTTTGTTAACAAATGAAAGTGCCTTTCCTGGAAAAAGAAAGAGATTGAGGATGAGTTACAGGGTTGGCAGTGCTCTGTCTGGTGATGCCTGACAGTCCCTCTGGGGCTATGAGCAACCTACTCCTGGAATGGTGGACGAAGTGCAGGCCCAAGTGTTAGAGCCACGCTGAGAGCTGGGGAATGCGGTTTCTGTGGCTGTGTGAGCAGGCAGGGAGGTCACCACTGCTGGTGCCAGCACCTCCTGAACCCTCTTGGCAGCTGTGCTGAGCCCCATTTGCCCCCGCCTGGTGTCCCACAGCAGCTGGAGGTGGCCACCAATGCATCAGTGGGATCTGTCCATGAGAAGAAAGGTAGCTCCTGGCCACTTGTGATGGACTTGCAGCAGCCTGGACCAAGGAAGGCACATTACAGTCGGAGTGTGTGCTCCAGCCAGCCCTGCCCCAGCACCAGGCCCTGCTGCCCATGGCCTCCACACCTGGAGAGGAGGCGCAGCCTCGCTCCAGGCCCCCCGGAGCCCTCCCCGAGCTGAGGCTGTGCACGCATCCCATCACCTACCAACGTTGGAAAGTCCACCTTTCTGGGGGATTTTCTCAATGGCGTTTCTTAGGTCCTTGGGGTTGGCATAAGTTTTTAGGCTAAATTCTGTGGAAGGGTCATCACTAGCAGATAAAAAGAAAAAATAAGAAGCAGTCGTCAGCTTTTTTGCCTTACATACAGAAGTATGGGAGTTTTAGGAGCTGTCTGCACTACCTGGCTTCTGGTAGTGCAGGTGTGAGGCCTTCAGCATACGCTAGCCCCACAGATGTTGCTGTTGGGGCGCACACCCCTACCCACCAGTGATGGG
The DNA here is from genome assembly GCF_964035555.1 of Netta rufina. Lineage (NCBI taxonomy): Eukaryota > Metazoa > Chordata > Aves > Anseriformes > Anatidae > Netta > Netta rufina. Next base: position 33,310,950 of record NC_140125.1, on the reverse strand, counting down.
AGTAGCTCTTCCCAGGACATGCCAGAAGAGGGGGAAGGCAGCAGATGGGGACAAACTGCTCTCTTGAAGCAAAGAGCCCACCAAATTTTGTTAAGGCAGGGTGATGCTATTATCTGGCATGATTGTGCCCTATTCCCTTTGGGTTCCCCCCAAGACAGGGCTGGTCAGCATGCACAGCCACAGTAGAGGCCCCGAGATGGGAGCACTGGCACTGACAACAAAATGCCTCCATGCCATGAATATGAGTGAGAATATAAACTATCAAGGAGGCTGCACTGGTGAGGTTTTAGATAGTGTTTCAGCAACAAGCATCTCCAAATGTTATGATTTTTGTTTCTGGCGATAACAAAACAGAGCTAGGTCTGTAGCCTCTTGTGCATAAATGCATGCTTGTTTGTGCTCATCTCAGCATCTGTTGAAAAGGCCACAGTGGGTATAATTTTGGATCATGTTCAACCATAAGTAGCAGTAGAGGTGAAAAGCTGGATGACCCTGCTGCTCTGCTCTGCCCTGGCCTGTCTGGGTGCAGGTGAGCTGGTGCAGAAGCGGCCCTTACCCATACTGGACGATGCCCATCAGGGGCCCAGCGCTGCCAATGCCAAGGGCTTGAGCCACGTTACTGAGGAACTGCTTCTGGAGCTGGAAGCGGCGTTTACCGATGCTCCAGCTCCCATCCATCAAGAAGGACAAGTCAACCTTGCAACCTGAGGGGAGAGTCACAAGCGTGTAAAGTATTTTTGGTCCTTTTTGTAGCTGTACTTCCCACAAAGTACAGCTGTACTTCTGCCTCCGTGCATGCAGCAGCACTTTTGGGTGTTGCCTCACTCAGCTAAAAGTCCTTCTGGAAAACCTAGGCCTGCACCCAAAGGCCTTCTGTTAATGACACAGATGAGCCTCATCTTTGTGTCTCTGCAAGTGCTGCCTGCAGTGCCTACCAGCCCGCCCTTCTCTGCATGTTAGTGGTGACTCACTTGGCAGCTGGACCATGACCCAGAGCGGGATCAAACATTTGGCTTAACTGGGGCGCTAACGTTTTCTCCTGCCGTCTGCATCTCTTGATTTCTCTCCGATGGTGCCTCCTACCAATCAGACTCTCCAAAATAGTGTTTTAATCATTAGATAGCCTGAAGGCAACAAAGTGCCGATTGTTCCTACCGGCTTATGCAACTGCCTCCCATCTCATTACTTTCAATTTTTTTCTCCCATAGCCGTCTGTTTTTCTAATTCTAATAATGCTGAATTATAGGAGCGTGACGGGGAACTGTTTTCTTTCACAGCAGATAGTGAGGCAAGGCTGGGAACTCACAACAAATAATACCTCAATTAACGTCCAAATTTTCTTGAATTTCCTGGCCTTAAAAGGGAAATACATCATGCAATGTATACGTGGAAAGTGGAAGTTTCTCAGCCAACAGGGGCTGAGCATTCAGAGACTTAGATGTTTGCTCCAACTTAATTCCTGGAGCTGACTCGGATGGCAGGAGGATTCCTGCACTTGGACATCCCAGGGCTCTGCAAGACGGAAACCTACGTCTGCTCTGCAGGGAGCTGTCCTGAGCTCTGCTTTCCTGCAGTGAGTTTGGGTCTGCAAGGGCAGATC